>NC_134137.1:370897500-373445000 GCF_033958435.1 Carettochelys insculpta
GTAGCCCACTGGTCCAGCAGTGAGGTGGGCAGGTTTTGTATCTGACCTCATTATTAGCACTTATCTGTATACTGCTTACATAACGGGGCTGGTGGCCCTCAAGGCCAAGTCCCTCTGTGAGCACAGCGGCAGCTAATGTAGGTCTATTATAATTGCATGAAAACAGTGTCTGCCTCTGAATCAGACTTGAGAGAATTAAAACTCAAATGATTAAGTTGCTGCTTTGTGTAAGCCAGTGTGACCCCCCCCCCACCAGCCTCCCCAAAGTTCCAGTCTGGTCTGGAATTCCTAAGCAGCATGATTAGTAAGTGGATTATTTGCTAAGCAGGAAAGCTGTGGAAGGGGGATAAGAGCATAAAAACGCAGGACAATACAAGAGTCTATCTGACAAGAAAAAAACAAAACAAGTGTCATGGGGAAGCTCTTTCATGTGGCATTTTTGTAGCACTAGGCCAAGCTTCCCTGGCCCAGCTGTGTCCAGCCCCAGCTTTCCCCAGTACAAACCCCACCTATGGCAGTAGCCCACCTGTTTCCTTCTCAGGCTATGTTGGGTAGTTGTTTGTGGCCTGACTGGAGAGCGCACTTAAGGGAGAACCACACCACATCTGTTAAAACCATCTAAGTGTATGGAGAAAGGAATGAGCATTTCCCCTGTGACTACAGGACAGGGAGCTTTTCACCACTGCAATGATGGCTCAAGGCCAGTTATGACCCTCCCGTGTGACTATTTGAGGGCGAGCTCTATCATGCACAAAAAAAATGAAGGTGATGTCACATCTGCTGCTCTTCCCCTAGATAAGAATTATTCACACTGGGTTTGATAATGAGAGTTCTCATTAAATATAAAAAGTGGGATTTAAGTGGTTACAAGTGAAAACTTGCAAGTTTTCTAAGCAAAAATAAATAAAAGCAAGTTACTAACCAAAAATAAATAAAACCTGCCAGCTAAGTCTAATATACGAACAGAAATTGTTACAAAACATAAGTTCTCGTACTAGTCCTTATTTCAAGTAAAATTCTTCACAAGCTAGAGATGACATTTCCTCTGATCTGGGCCCAGCAATGCTCCTCCACTCCTCTCATGATGGGTCTCTTTTTTCACTCATTGCCTATTCTCTCAGGATGGGCAGGCAGTTTCAACAGACAACTGAAGACCTTCATTGTTTCTCATCCCTTAAACTCAATTTCCACAGTGCAGGAATCCTTTGTTCAATTTCCCCTGCCCACCTCCGGAAAAAAATACCAAATTCAAAATGGATTCCAGCATCAGGTGGCAAGGTCACATTTCTCTGCAGAAACCACCCCCCACCCTGGTTTAAGCTTACAGAAAACACAAAAACATTCACAGATCATTAGTTTGAGCACTGGGCCATTAAGTTCCTTAAGTACTGCTAATGGCTTTCACTAGAAGACCTAGACTTAACAATAACAGAGAGGAAGCTGTGCTAGTCTATACACTATCAAAACAAAAAGCAGTCAAGTTGCACTTTAAAGACTAGCAAACTAGTTAATATAAATAATATTAACTATGTATTAACTAGTTTGCTAGTCTTTAAAGTGCAACTTGACTGCTTTATGTTTTGATAGACTTAACAAGCAGGTTTACACTTTTTGTTTCTAACTTCACATACAAGAAAAATACACGCACACAAATAGAATATGCACAGTCAGAGGATTATAGGCTCTTGAATGACGGCTTACTTGCCCTGTTTTGCACAACACATTTGACTTATGCACATTCATATTCAAAACATATTTCCTTAAAATATAGGGGCATAGCATCACTCCTGTCTGAGTTCACTGCTAGAGGGTTGGACAGTGGCCAAGGTAAGGACAGCTGCTGCCACATGTATTGGACCATTGCTACCCACAGGCAGTAGGGCTGTCGGACCAGAACCTCTCACGATTGACACATTGGGTGTATTGCAGCCTACAGAGAATGAACAACAGTTCTGATGCCTATTGGCATTAGCCTTGATCCAATTCCTCTCTTACAAGATATAATTCTGGCCCGAGGTCTTGCACAGACTGGGATTAGACCCATGCTCGTTAACACACTGCAGGATTAAGCAAGTTCTAGGATGGTTTCTGAGAGCAGCATTCATCAAAACAAACTATCACCTAACCTCACCTAACTAGATGTTAATGCAATTTGCAAAGAGCAACACAGCACTGAAGGAAAATATCCTCTCTCCCATTGGCCAGGACTCTGCTACCAGCCCAGGCTCTGTTTTCAAACTTTGATGTCCAAATATTGAGTAAGGGGTTTAACACGTGTCAAATCAAGTTTGAAAATGTTGGCCCCATTAGTGAAAACAGGATGGCAGCTGGCAGAATTAGGATCCCAGCATAAACGATATTTCAGTGTCCACTCAAAATGAGGTTTTAATTATAGAATCACAGAATACCAGAATTGGAAGGGACCCTGAGCGGTCAAGTCCAGTCCCATGCCCTCATGGCAGGACCAAGCACCCTCTGGGTCATCCCTGACAGATGCCTATCCAACCTGCTCTTAAATATACCCAATAATGGAGATTATATAACCTCATTAGGCAATTTATACCATTTTTAACCACCCTGACACTTAGGAAATTTTTCCTAATGTCCAGCCTAAATCTCCCATGCTGCAATTTAAGCTGATTGCTTCTTGTCCTATCATCAGAAGTTAAGGAGAATAATTTTTCTTCCCTTTCCTTGTACCACCCCTTTAGATACTCAACAACTTATGTCCCCTCTCAGCCTTCTCTTTTCTTAATTAAGGAAACTCAGTTCTTTCATTCATCCCTCATACATCATGTTTTTTAGATTTTAAACCATTTTTGCTGAACTTCTCTGGACCATCTGTAATTTCTCTGCATCTTTCCTGAGATGTGGTGCCCAGAACTTGCTCCAATAATTATGCATGATGCACTGCGGTAGCTCAGAGAGTGGTTCCTTCACTCAAATTATAAACTGACGGTTCTTCTCTCTGAAAGGCGTAACTGTGAACGGACAGTTAATTGGAGCTCCGCCTCCTCCCAACGGCCACAAGAAACAACGGACTTACTTCAGCACCATCACGATCCTCAGCAATAAGCCAGAGCGCGCCTACATCGAGATCACACCCAGCAAGGTCATCCTGGATGATGGGGAAAGACTCGTTTTGCCATGCAACCAGAGTGCCGTGGTGGGGAGTAGTGGCCTTGAGGTGTCTATCTTTGCCAATTCCAATGTCACCGTGGCAATACAAGGCACCATCAGCTTTGTCATCCTCATCCATCAGTACAAGAATCCTGCCCCCTACCAGAGGGCTCACCTTGGATTCTACATTTCCAACAGTAAAGGGCTCTCTCCTCATTCCCATGGGCTTCTAGGTAGGTAGCAGTCTCTTTCAGCTGTATCACACAGCAAATTGATTACAACTTAGATGGGTAATAAGGGAGAAGAGACTATTTCAAAGGGTTTTGAGGGACACAGGCAGGAGGTGGCAGCCTACAGGTATGAGCAACGGTGCCATTTTGGGAGGCTAGGGGACCTGCTGCTGCACTTCTTCTCATTCCCCTATCACGGAGTAAGAGTAAAGTACACGGCTTGCGTGAATGCTTCTCACTCCCACTGGTGAGAAGGGGCAGAGGATGAAGTGACACTTTCCCCACACTCCCTGATAGCGAGGGGAAGAAGAGCCACCAGCATCCCAGTACGCATGGCAACAGCCCCTCCTCCCCAGGTGTCCTTGGATGCAGGATGGGTCAGCTAAGCAGCAGGAGTCTTGTCTTGACTGAATCATGACCAACTTTTTGGCCATCAGAAATCGTCCATGTTCCTACACCTCCATTCTCCACCTGCCTCATCTTCCACACATATCTGTCTATTGTAATTATATGGTCCCCTTACTACAGTACCCGAGCACCTCACCAATTCTAAAAATATGCATCCTCACAGTGCCTATGGGAGGTAGAGATGTGCTATTTTCCAACTGAGGAATGGAGGTCTAGACAACAAGGGACTTGCCCAACGTCACACAGGAAGCCTATGGCAGAGCAGAGACTAGTCTCCGGAGTGTCAGGCTTTTTAGGTCCAAACATGTGATGCCATGCTCCAAAGGGCTTAGCCCACCTTGTGATATGATACGCTTTCCCCTAATGCAAAGAGCAAGTCTCAAGCTGAACTGGTAGAGGCCTGTGTTTCTGGAGAAGAAGAAAGAGCAGAGTTCTAGTCCCTGTTTTTCATGCATAGGTGAGCGAATAACCAAAGAACTGCAGAACGTAACTTCTTTCCACCCGTGCTGGGGAAACCGTCAGGATCCCCAGAGCCTTTAAAACCTGGGAATTTTACTGCTTTGGAGACCCATTTAAAAGACTGTCTCAAAACAAAGCAGCTGTTGTAGAAGTAAGTTTCATCTTTCCTTGCAGGTCAGTTCCTGTACCATGAAGTCAAACTTCTCCAGGACTCTCTAGGTGGAAGTCTTCAGCTGGTCAGTCAGAACTCAACGCAGGAGCCAAACCCGAGGTCAGCAACCATACTAAAGGTGAAGGGTCGCCTGGTTCCTGTTGTGTGGAAGCAGAGGAAGATCTACAATGGCGAGCAGGAGGTCGATTGCTGGTTTGCCAAGAACAATGCAGACAAACTGATCGACGGAGACTATAAGGATTACGTCGCTGCTCATCCCTTTGATGCTGGCACCAGCTTCGAGAAGACGAACAGACTTTAAAGACGAACACTGGTTGCATCAGCACATTCAGCAACACTAACCCTGCAGTGCCTCCAGCCCTAAGTGGTTCTTACTGTTTTTTAAATGCCACAAACAAATCTTTTCCCTTTAGAAATCAGCTTCCCCTCTTCTGTGCTGTCAGGTTGCAGTGTTGCAAGCAGGTTTAAGAGGGTGAGGTTTATGAGAACGTGCTCACCTTGTGGGAAGGGAAAGAGGAAGGTCTGGCAAATTTAGCAGTACAGGAAGCTGCAGGTGTAAAAATAAAGCCTTGAGTCTCTGCACAATATCCTCCACTATCTGGCTACTCAAAGAAAGTAAGACATAAATGTAACCCATACACCTAGTGGGTGTGGGTCATTCACATGTAATGGCCCCTAGACTGCTTCCAGAGAGTGAATCTCTTCTACAGCCTGAGCTGAGCCAGCTGACTTTCAGCTCAAACTGTAGCAGCTCCTGAACTAAAAGCTCCAGAGGTCCCAGGTTTGAGTCTGCCTGTGGGGAATTACATAAGGGAAGCCTCACAGGCACCACCCTTCTTTTGGTGTGATAACATTCTCTGAAGTACCTGCTAGGGCAGACATCGTGCTTACAGAGAGAGCAGTCCTCAAAGGAAACCCCACTGTCCTCAAGGGCTGAATCAAGAACACGGATGTGGTGAGCTGCTACAGGGCGTTGGTTTCTTGGCTGGCTGTACACAAGTCGAGTGTGGTGAGAAGTACAACAGCCTTTACTGCTGACCCCCAGAGAAGTGCACTAGTGTGATACACCCTCATAAGGCTTCTCAGTGTTAGCGTGGGGGCACCGCTTAAAAAAGCCCAGAGAGCCTGGAGCAGTGACAGTGGTGGTCTAACTCACTTCTTTTAGCACCTTATTAAATGGTTCACTTTATGGTTCTTCCTGTCTTGGAAAGGAAGGAGACTCAGCACATGCCACAGCTGTTTGATGGTAGCACGATGCACCCCTTCTATTTAATAGAAGCATAGTTAAACTCCCTGCCTAGGAACACTCAGCCAGGCTCCAAATCCATTGGTCATAAAACAGGCCCAGCTCTCATATTGATATATAAATACCATTTTAACTGTTGTGCTCATGGCCCATATTGAAGGGGATGCTCCATATAGCGGAAGGTGACCTTTGTTTACTTCCGAGACCCACATGCTTATCGGACACTCCTTACCTCTGATGCCATGCAGTGAGTATAAAGGGCTGTTAAACAGATCCCCATGCTGAGGTGGTATGAAAGCTGAGGAAGCCTGATCTATTTGAAAACGAGGCCTCATTTAATAATACAGGGCATCAACCTGCAGGCAGATCTTTTATTCTAAATGTCTGCCTGAGAAGACAATCAGCAAACAGGAAGACATATGTGCAGAAGAGGCCACAACTGAACAAATGACACTTTAAGTAGCAGAGTATTAAAGAACTGCTTTAGCCTCAGAGAGCTGTACAAATACCAGCAATGAGTAAATCGATTTAAAAATTATAATTGCATCTGGCATCCATGGCTAAGCAAGGCTATAACCACAGCCGTTATTTCATAAAAACGTTGTGAGCACCTGTATTATGCACATGCTATTTCAAAATAGCAGGCACATTATTTCAAATTTTGTAAACCTCACTGCAGGAGGAATGATGCCTGTTTTGAAATAGCTGCTGTTAAGACACGGAATAGCTCTATTTTGAAATAAGCCAAAATGGCATACAACAGCACTATTTCGAAATCTTGGACTTAGTGGTCAATCAACAAATCTCATCTTCTATGACACTGTTGGTGAGTGACTAACTAAACCAATCCTTGATTGGCAGAGCCAATTACAGATAAATTACATAAAAAGCCACCAACTGCAAGCATTGTGCATTCTTTTTGGATCCCGCATTTTTCCTGTAGTGCCTGGATACGCTGAGTCTCAAAGCAATTAAGCTCCTGTACAGTGGTTTTTGCTTCCAGAACAATCTATCCTGAACTAGAGTTTCCAGACCACTGGGAGATATGCCACATGAATCCACGTTGGCCTTTAAGGTGTCTTTATAGCAGTTATACTGACCACCGATAGAGCACTTTTCATGAGCAAGCTGGCCACAGAAGACCATCTTTGGCATCCGTGTATCACCCATCCTTATAATGTGACCAGTCCAATGAAATGGTCCATTCATAAGCATTGCTTCCATGCCCATGACACCACACAGCTTAAGAACCTCCATGTTAGGAGTTTTGTCCCACAAATTCATGTGGGCGATCCTCCTCAGACAGTGAAAATGGAACTAATCAAGTTTCAAAACATGGTGGCAACATATTGCCCATGACTCTGAGCCAGACAGCAGCATATTCAGGACAGCTACCTGATAAACTCCGTACCAAGGTAGTTTAATACTAATCATTCCATAGGGGTGTGTCAATTTTCCAAAGGCAGCATTGGCTTTGGCTAACTGACCAGATATGTCATGATCCACATTTATACTAGAGGACAGTACTTTTCCAAGGTAGCAGAACATGTCAACGGCCTTAAGGACTGCACAAGTGGCAGTGATCACTGGAGTGTTGGGCTCTTTCCAAACAGGCTGAGACATAACTTCTGTCTTTGAGGCTCACTGTGGCCACACTAGCCCCTTCTTTTGGACGGGCTATGGTAATGTGGCACTTCAGCAGATGCTAATGAGGCACTGTCATGAATATGCAGTGCCTCATTAGCATAATGGCAGCCACGTGCGCGTTGAAAGTGCTGCTTTCTAAATGCGTGTGCACGTGTAACCAGGGGCCTTTCAAAACAACCCGATTTCAAAAACCCCTCTTTCCATTTGGTTTTGGGAATAGGGGGCTTTCAAAATCGGTGACGTTTTGAAAAGCCCCCGTCTACACAGGCAACATGCATTTAGAAAGCGCACATGGCTGCCATTATGCTAATGAGGCACTGCATATTCATGACAGTGCCTCATTAGCATCTGACGAAGTGCCACATTACCACAGCCCCTCCAAAAGGAGGGGCTAGCATGGTCACAGCCTATGAGTCCAAAGCACTGAGCAGAAGTAACAAAGCAATCAAAAAGCTCTTATGCATCCTTCACGGACTGAGGCAACAATGCACAGTCGTCAGCAAACAGAAGATCACGAATAGTTGTAGTAACTATTTGAGTGCGAGCCAGAAGTCTCCAGAGAGATAGAAAATACTGCCCTCTGTTTGGAACTGAATGGGTATGCTCAACATGCAGTCCTTAAAAGCAACTAACAGCATCATTGAAAAGTAGATGTTGAACAGGAGAGGAGCAAGGACACATCCTTGCTTTGTACCTATTGATATTTCAAGAAGTTCTGATGTCTCTCCATTGTTAAGTACGTGACCAAGCATGCCATCGTGAAAAGATGGAACAATGTAGATACATTTTTCAGGAAAGCCAATTCACCCAAATATTTTCAAGAGCCCATTTCTGCTGAATGTGTCAAAACACCTTCATCAACTTGACGAAGATCACATAGAGGTCCTGATGTTGCTCTCTATATTACTCTTGTATCTGTATGGCTACAAATACCATATCAGCAGAGCCTTGACCGGCACAAAATGTGCACTGGCTTTCAGGAATGATGACATGTTTGAACATATCTAGTGAAAGCCGGTTGTAAAGGATGTGGGTCAGGATTTTACCAGCTATAGAGAGCGGAAACACACCCTGATGGTCATCACAACACACATGGTCATGTTTACCCTTGTATGTTGGTACAAACAAGGCATCCTTGAAGTCCTGAGGGACTAGCCTCTTTTCCCAAATGGCACTAAATAAATGTGTGAAATAGTGCTAGAATCCTTGATCCCCGGGCTGAACATTTTCACAAAGTATTGAACCAGGCTTCAAACTTTGACAGCAGCATTCTTGAAGAGATTTCTCACTGGGGTAAATGATTCGCAGTTGGTCATCCCACCAAAAAGCTGTTAACTGGATGAGATCTGGAAAGGCACCTGGCAGTGATCCAATTCCATCAGAAATTTATGGAGTTGCTGGTGGCTAGTTGATGCACTATCTGTGACCAAAGTGAGGCCATTAGCAAAGTGCACTGATGTACAGCCAGCAATGTGTGGCCCATAGACTGCCTTCAGCCCATCAAAGAATGCTTTAAGATCATGTCAATCAGCCACATCTTGGAGTTTGCCTGCTTGATATTCCCCCCAAACTGCTTTCATTTGCCATAATTTGATGTGTGCCTCCTGCTTGGCTCGAATATAAGCTGGATTTCTTGGAGGTGTTCTCTTTATTGTCGACCCAAGCTAGGTATATCACATGCATCTTTTCAAGAAGAGCTTGAGCATCTCTGTCCTTGTCATCGAACCAGTCCTTGTGTCCATGTTTTGGAAACAGAGGCTCTCGACAGCAGTGCTGTAGGTGGTTTCTTTGATGTTAATCCAATCACTCTCAATAGTGGGGGACCATTCTGGATCTTCACTGCTGGTAACTAAAGAAGCGTCAAGACTGCGATGTAACAGTGCTCATCTCTTGGGTATTTCAAGTTTACCTACATCCAGCTTTTGTTGGCATAGAGCAGAATGACGACGTTTTGGTGGACAAAAGTTCAAGGAGACAACACTCTACCATGTAATGATCAGACCAGGAGCCAGTGTCAGGCATTGCCCGAGTCAATTTGACATCAGAAAGATCTCTTTGTTTTGTGAAGTTGTCAATCACAGGCCAATGCTTTGTATTTGTTCACCTGTTGGAAGATTGTGCTTGAAATAGCAAGCTCATGCTGCACACAAGTGTGAAGAAGAAGAGTGGCATTTGAGTTCTCACTTCCAATGCCATTATGACCAAGCACCTTTGGCGATGTGGTGTAGTCCTGACCACCTCGAGCATTAAAATCACCAAGTGTATATAGATTGGATTTAAAAAGGTACTGAAGAGATGGCTGAATTCAGGCTGGTGCAGAAAGCCTCCTTTTCATCATCTGCAGCAAAGCAGATGCATACGCACGAACAAGAACAAGACATTGTCCCTGCCTCAGTCTAAGCTTTGCAGTCATAAGGAGAGGACTGCTGGCATGTGGCTTGGGTTCAAGTTGGGGGACTAGTGGTGTCCTGATGACAAAGCCAACTTCTGCTTGCCTTGGATGACCCCCAGGGTAACCCGCACAGTAAAATGAATAGCCAGGTTCAAGCTCTGTGAGCCAGCTGGTACCACTATTTCAAAAGGGGCACTATGTGTCTGGACATGCTATTTCAAACTGCACAATAATGAGGCACATAGGAGTTGACTGTTGACTCCAGGTAGTTTGATTCACACATCCCTATTAGACATGCAAAATCAAACCCCAGAAAATTGACCCTGACCAGGTCAATCTTCTGCATAGTGAAGACATACCTGTAGCCTGAGGATACTGTGCTCTCAGGAGATAAATTCTTTCAGAAGAGTGATGGGCAGCATCCAACTCTATTCCACAGGGTCTGCCATTCTCCTAAGGATCAAACCCAGCATTGTTTAGCTGGTCATTGCTGAACAAGGCTGAGCTTAGCCAGCACCTGTGGGACACTTATGCCTAGGAAATGCTTTGGGGAGGGGAATCTTGCCCAGGTTGGAAGCTGTGCCAGCTAAACAGCTTACCTTGCAACATATAGTGATGAACCACGGTTGCCCGACTCCCACACTTGCTTTCTTAATTGCAGCGAGTGAGCTGGAAGTTGGTTATAAAAGAAACATTCGGTGGACTGTAGTTCTGGCCCAGGGACTTCCCTGAGTTAACACTCCTCACACCCACACCCCACATACACACCCCCACATACACCCCTCACACACACACACACACACACACACACACACTTTCTTTAAAGGCAGTTTAGTTATGGTAGCGACAGGGTTTTATCCCCTTGTACACACCCTCCCTGTACATAAACACGTACTGCTAAAGCTTCAAGTGCATGACATCTCCCCCGCATCCCATTATAGAAATGCTACTGCAGTTGACCTAAAGAGGAGGACATCTAACCCACAGCTAGAGGGAACACCTGCAGCAGCACAGTTGAGAACTGGTCATCAGTGTGGGTCCAGTTATCACTTTTCACAATAAATGTACTTTACCATGAACACGGAAATGAAGTTTTTATTTGGGGTGAAGCAGCAGGCACTTAGCAGAACCTGCCATGAGCTAAGGTTGGGCATGACTCACTGGAGAGGAGAAGGTGCTCTCATGCCATTCACCTGGAAGAACCAGCTGCACCACATATCAGGTGGCTGATTATAGCGATCTTTGAAAGCCAAAAGGGACCTCAGTGGAGATTTAAATCAGTAGCAGCCTTTGGGCCAGAAAGAGATACTAACACAGGGGTGAAGGTGGGGAGGCAACACCCTCTATCTTTGTGCCCCCAGAGTGGCATATGCACCACACCCAGCACATCTTGGGAAGTCCCAAGGCTGAAGATATGGGGAGGTATCTTACCTACAAGGAACACGACTTTACGGGAATGCTGGGGGAAGGACAAATGGCAGCGTTTGGCCTCTTCCACACCAGGCTGTTTTCACCTATTATTAAAAGTCAGGAAATATTTGTGGAGTCATGGTCCAGGTGCTCCTACAGCCAAAAGATTTGGATTTTTTTGCTACCCACCTGCAAATTTCCCACTGAGGGGGCGTGAAACTCCACTCCTATTCCTCCATGCAAACAGGTCTAGCCACACGCATGAGAATGGTCAATTGGCAGGGGGTTGTCCCAAGAGCAGTACAGTTCACCAGGAAAAAGTGTGCCACTGTGCCTTGAATTTGGAGCAGAATCTTCAGCCGGCATAAACACAGATCACAGGAAATCCAAAAAGCATCCTGTCACTCCATTCTTAACCCCATTTCAAAACACAGCTGAGCGTGGTTTCTTCCTGGCGGGCTACAGGATCCTTAGCAACGGCAGCTGCACTGCACTCTTTCAGCAGAGGAGTATAAGAATGCTGCACTGTTCTTGGAGAAAAGTGATTTTAAGAAAGGCCCCAAAATCCCAAGTAATGCTTCTATGGAAAGGCTTGCATCAGTGCTGGATATTCAGCTACTGCACTCTAGCCTGGCATGCGCCGAGTTCCCATCTGGATTCTGCTGCCTCACTCAAGCTCCTGAATGCCCTTTATTCTACTCAGCTTTGAAAGCAAAGGTAGAATAACACACCCCAGGGAACTGTTAGTGTAATGCACAAAGGACTGATGCTGTAACCTTGCAACCAAGAAGATCTTGCCTTCTTCTAATTAGCGGACACCAAATCCCATTGCCCTGCCATTATAGTCTTCTGCACTAGCCAAAAGTTGCATATGTTGAGTTGCTGAGTCAACCATTAATGGGCAGTCACCTCTCGGGCCCTGTGCCTCTCTCATTTGAGCTAAACGCCAGACTTCAATCTCCCTGACCAGTGGTCTTAGTGCCAAGAGCCACTGGCTCCACCCGGCTTGCTCCAAACAAAGTGCTTATTTAGACAAGCCCACACTGATCTATAACAAGTGCTGAACGCAAGACACCAGGCTCTGCAGGTGGGTGCATGTTGAAAAGAACATCCTTGTGTGATTAGTGCAATTTGCGGCCCCAAACACTCCCTTGAAGGCAATGGGTTTTGGATAACATTCTTTTCAGCAGCATAGATAATTCTGCCCAGGTTCGTATATGTACATATTATTCCATAGTCTGGTCTTGAGTACAGGGGACTGGAGGTCTCAAGGCCCCTTCCAGTCCTTGTCCTAGGACTCTCTAATGACTGTAGAATCAGAGTGCTTTCAGTTGTGCATTAAGCAAAATGACTAAATATCGAGAACAACAAGTCGTCCTGGGGCACCTGATAGACTAAACATCTTGAAGCATAAGCTTTCGTGGACAAAGACCTGCTTCATCAGATGCATGACTGTGGGGGTACAGTTCAGAGGAACATTTTAAAGAGTGGAGTCCCAGTAAAAGGGAGGGCCAAAGCTGACAAGGTCTATTCAGTCAGGGTGGAAAATGGCCAATTATTATCAGCAGTATAGATCAAAAGAGGAAAAAAACCAAGTCAGATCAGTCAGGAGGGATGTGGCCCATTGTCAGATTCTAAAGTGGAAGTGTGAACTTCCAGCACAGAGAAACTATTTTTAAGAGGCCAGCCACTCCCAGTCTCTGTTTAATCCTCGGCTGATGGAGTCAAATTTGTAAATGAATTGCAGCTCAGAGATCTCTCTCTCTCCATTTTATTTTTGAAATGTTTTTGTTGTAGGACTGCTACTTTTAAATCTGTTACTGAGTGTCTAGGAAGACTGAAATGTTCTCTTACAGGTTTGTGTATGTTGCCATTCCTGGTCTGATTTATGTCCATTTATTCTTTTACATAGCCACTGTCCAGTTTGGCCAACGTAAATTGCAGCGGGGCATTGCTGGCACATGATGGCATATATTACATTAGTAGATGTGCAGGTAAAGGAGCCCCTGATGGTATGGTTGATGTTACATCCTGTGATGATATCACTGGTGTAGATATGTGAGCAGAGCTGGCAGCGAGGTTTGTTGCAGGGACTGGTTCCAGGTTTAGAGTTACCGTGTTGTGGTCTATAGTTGCTAGTGAGAATTTGTTTAAGGTTGGCGACTGTCTGTAGGCAAGGACAGACCTGCCTCCTAAGGTCTGTGAGAGTGAAGGATCATTGTACAGGATGTGTTGCAGATCCCTGATGATGCATTGGAGAGGCTTTAGCCAGGGGTGCGGGGGGTGCTATATGTGATGGCCAGTGGTGTTCTCATTTTTCCTTGTGAGGCCTGTCTCGTAGCAGGTGGCTTCTGGGTACCCATCTGGCTCTGTCTGTCAGTCAGTCAGTCAGTCAGTTTCTTCACTTCCTTAGGTGGGTATTGTAGTTTGAGGAGAGCTTGGTAAAGGTCTTGTAGGTGTTTGTCTCTGACAGATCAGAGCAAATATGGTTGTACCTTAGTGCCTGGCTGCATAAAATGGATCATGTAGTATGCCCTGGATGGAAGTTGGAGGTGTGTTGATAAGCATAGCGGCCTGTGGGTTTTCGGTATAGGGTGGTATTTATGTGACTGTCGCTTATCTGCATAGTAGTGTCCAGGAAGTGGATCTCTTGTGTGGACTGGTCCAGGCTAAAGGTTGATGGTGGGGTGGAAACTATTGAAATCACCATGGAACTCTTCCAAGAGCCTCCTTCCCATTGGCCCTGATGATGATGACGACATCATCATCAATGTAGTGCAGGTAGAGGAGAGGCACTAGGGGAAGAGAGCTGAGGAAGCGTTGTTCCAGGTCAGCTATAAAAATGCTGGCATATTGTGGGGCCATGCAGGTGCCAATAGCAGTGCCACTGATTTGAAGGTATAAATTGTCCTCAAATCTGAAATAGTTGTGGGTGAAGACAAAGTCAAAAAGCTCCACCACCCTTTGTGCCTTGGTCTCATCAGGGGTAATGTTCCTAACAGCTTGTAGTCCATCTTCATGTGGTACATTGGTGTAAAAGGGCCTCTACATCCATGGTGGCCAGGATGGTGTTTTCAGGAAGGTCACCAATGAATTGCAGTTTCCTGAGGAAGTTGGTTGTATCTTGAAGAAACTTGGAGTGCTGATAGCACAGGGTCTAAGTAGAGTCCACATATCCAGACAGTCCTGTGGTGAGGGTGACCAATATCAGTCACTCACGATTCATTCTCTCCCCCATCCTCTGAGGGAGAGCTGTGTATGCAATGGAACGTTTTGGTCAGGTGCACATGCTGATCTGATCTGGGTTTATGCAGGCTGGAGATGGCCTTGCATTTGGAGCAGAAAGTGGCAAGGTTTGGGGTGGTCCTTTTCAGGTCCTTCCTGAGTGAATTGGTTCTCCAGGTGTTTGACCAAGCCCCAAGACCGTTATCTCCTGTCCAGATGAGCTGTCTCCTTTAAATGAGGCTTTAGAGACCACATCGGTCATCGATTTTAGAAAACGTCAGCTTCTGAAACAGCTTTTCTCCACACCATTGGCCTCAATGGCTGCACAGATTTTTAACAAGATTAATGCCTGGGCTGGGACAAAGCAATTCCAGTTCAGATACTGCAATGAAAAGCAAATAGTAAGTCCCTGACATGAAGAGGTTAGAACGGAGCCATCGTCTTTTTGCAAAACATTGAGCAGGAGAATGAACTTCAAATACAAGCCAACTTTAAGTCAAACTTTTATTATGATCCTGATAAAACAGTACAAAAGTGAGATTCAGTGGAACAATCAGTCCAACCTCAAAAGACACTACTAAGTACTTTTTACAAGTGAGTAATTTACAAGCAAGCTGTGCATACAGAAAGCATCACAGTATGGTTAGCACAAGATACATCTTCAGTCTTATAAAAAGATCTCGTTTTGATTTATGCGGCCACCCAATACAATCCACAGCCACTAGACAGACAAATACACTCCATAGTCCTACCCATGTGACTGGGACTGTCCAGGTCAGAGACAAATACAGGCATTAACAGTGTATGTAGACCTAGCTGCCACACTGGACAGCAAGAATGCAGAAGGTATAAGAATACCATCAGGAAAAACAACTGCAAAGGGTAGATCTGATTAGGCCCAGCATGTTATCTCCATTGCACTGTACAGTAAATGAGGATTCTCACCCCCACCTCCAAGAGAAGATCAAAGCATCTTTACTGCTGTTCTCTGGCTTGGCTTTGACTCCATCTGGCTCAGTTTGAAGTCGCTGCTAAACTACTACCTGGCAGCCTAGCTGCCTCATTTTCTAGCTGGCTCCTTGGGGTCCTGAGAGGTCTTGGTCACTTTCAGATTGATCAGAATCCAAGTCAGGAGAGAGCAACACCTAAAAGGGAGAACAAGAACAATTCAGCTCTTGACAGACTCATTGCTTGATGTCTAGAGAGTCTGGATGGCTAGAGATCTCTTATCCCTTATTACCTTTTAACTGGCCATATCATAGGTAGAATCATAGAACTTTAGGGCTGGAAGGGATCTCAGGGGGTCATCGAGTCCAGCCCCTTGCACAAAGCAGGGTCAACCCTAACAATCATCCCAGCAATGGCTATGTCAAGCCAGGACTTAAACCTCTAGGGATGGAGATTCCACCACCTCTCTAGGTAACATCTCCCAAGGATAAAAACAGGTTAGTGAACAAACAAAGCTACCCTAATTTTGATATAGGAGTTAGCCAAGATGCCTGTTCCTCCTCAATCTAGTGATACAACAGACTCCTCAAAACCTAAATTAAATCTCTCCTCAATCAAACGCTCTCATTGCAGAGCCAAGCATTTACTTACCTCAAGGTTAGGACACCCAAGGCTGGTTCCAGCTGGAATGGATGTGTTTGAAGGGAAGTGAAATCAGGATCAGCTGAACAGCAGAAGTCTGTAAGCTGAATAGCTGGCTGCATGAGTGGTTCCTGCTGTGAATCATGCCTACAGCTAACCTATGTTAAAATATATTTCTCATTGTGCCTGTCCTCCTTCCCTTGGTTTGCTTGGTCATTTCTCCAACCCACTACAAAGACTGTGTTCTTAGATTGTAAGCTCTTTGGAGAGAGAGAGAGAGAAAATATATTTGTGCAGTGCCTGGCACAGTGGTGTTAAGTGTAGGTTCTCTTACAATATAAATATATATAATTCTTTAAACAGAGAATCTAAGCTAAGCAATGTTTATTCAGGTTTGTACAATGACAATGCTGGACTCCAACATTGCTAATTTAATTGTTCAGAAAAATTAGAGATGATCTTGCTTTCTTCTATTAGCAGACACCAAATCTCATTGGCCTGCCATTATAGTCTTCTGTACTGTCCAAAGTTGAACAGGCTGAGTTTCTGAATCAACCATTAACGTGCAGTCACCTCTGGGGTAGACTACAACTTTTTAGCAGCCACCAGCAACAGTTAAAGGACAGAAGAAAAGACAAATATTTCAACCAGTTGATACTGCAGGGGATAAGAAGATCACACAGCTTACCCAGATGGGAACCTGGCCAGATCCTGCCGGCTTGGCTATTCTGCCGCCTGAAGTGTAACTATGAGGTTCTGTATCTGACAAAGTGGTTCTTTGCCCACGAAAGCTTATGCTTATACATTTTTTAGTCTATAAGGTGCCACAGGACCCCTCGTTGCTTTTGCAGATCCAGACTAACATGGCTACCCCTCTGATATATGAGGTTCCGATAACTTCAGTTTTGCTCCTTCTGCAGCACAGCATGGACCACGCTTCACCAGTTCAGAGTCAGCTCCGCAAGACAAACAGGCAGCTGCATTGCAGTAGCTAGCATGTCGCCTTCCTGGAGGTCTCCCATCCAAGTGTTGACCGGGCCTGAACTTACTCAGCCTGCAAACTCTCAGAAGATCACAGCCTGCATTTTTATGCTGGTAATTAAGTGCGTAATTTGGATCTCTGGAATGTTTCCTGACACACTGCATTAGGGATGCAGTATAAGACGTACTGGCTTTAGGAAATGCCCGTGTCAAGAACGTGCTTGTGCTATGTTGGAGCAGGTGTTTTCAATGCAACCGACAAAAAGCTGCCTCATAAGAGGCTATTAACAAAGCCTCTTTTCTCATCCTAGACTAGGACATTATGGGGGATATAAATCACCTGATCTTGATGCACAGTGATAAAGAAACACCCTTTATACTTGTTCTCACTTAGACAGTACCCTGGGGCCAGTAACCCAGCAACAGCAGGGCTAAACAGGAAAAGCAAACTGCAGCAGTGAATCAATCTCTTCAAAGGGATTAGAAAGCCTACAGGGAGGGTGCTCCCTGCATGGCCGGACCTGATGTGTCGATGACATTGACAGCAATACATAGAAAAACCAACACTGTTGAATAGGTGCTGTCAGGTCACATTTGGCTTCTACAGAAACCCAAGCCCAAGGTTTTTTCTTCTTTTTTAAACTTCCCAGTGGAATCAAGTTTCCACCCATCCCATGTAAATAGTCCCCTGGGAGGTTTGCAATCCAAATACCGTGCACAGCCAGCTCTTCAGAACTTACGCGTGAAATGGCTTGTTATCCAGGTGCTATCTGTGACCAAGAGGCTGAGCCCACTTGCGGTAGGTTACACAGCAAAAGCTGCCCGTGGGAACTGGTGGGTAACAGAATGGTGGAAGCAGCACAGAGTGGAACTAGAATAGGTTAGTGAGTGGCGGATGTACCCACGGTGCAGCCCACTCTGCTCTGCCTTCTATGCTATAGTCACACACGCTGGCTGGATTCAACTGAGGTTGCTCAAGCTAACCTCTGTGCAGCTTCTGCTGTGTGGATGAACATTTGAAGAGAGGCAAGATACTTTCAGCGCGAGCTTGCCTAGGACAGGTATATTTGTTGTGTTACAGAAGTTACAAAGTTTGCAGCCAAGATCGGGGCCCACTGGTAAGAATCCCTGTTCCGAAGCGTTTACAGTCAACGGGAGAGAATCATAGGGTTGGAAGAGACATCAGGAGGTCATTGGGTCCACCCCTCTGCCCAAAGCAGGACCAACCCCAACTCATCCCAGCCAGGGCTTTGTCAAGCTGGAAGTTAAAAAGCCACCCAGGATGGAGATTTTACCACCTCCCTCGGCAACCCATTACAGTGCTTCACCACCTTCCTAGTGAAATAGTTTTTCCTAATATCCAACCCAGACCTCCCACACTGCAACTCCTTGCTCTGCCATTCATCACTACTGAGATTAGCCTCTCTCCATCATTATGGAACCCTCCTTTTGGTAATTTAAGGCTGCTATCAAATCCCCACCCCCACTCTTTTCTGTAGACTAAATAAAGCCTAATCCCTCAGCTTCTCCTCATGGGTCACATGCTCCAACCCCCTCACCATTTTCTCCACTGGACCCTCTCCAATGCATTCACATCCTTTCTGTAGGGGGGGTGGCCTAGCATTGAACACAATCCAGATGTGGCCAGACCAGTGCAGAATAAAGGGGAACAATCACTTCTCTAGATCTGATGGAATGCTCCTCGTAATGAACCCTAAACCATCTTCTCGGCTACAAGGGCACACTGTTGACTCATGCAGCTTCTCATCCACTGTAATGCCCAGGTCCTTTTCTGCTGAGAGGTTCCAAGTCATACTAAATCAGTGGCAGAGCTGGTAAAAGAGCACCATAGTTACCTGGCTCCTTGGGTACAGTGCCATCTCGGTCTTGTTCCCCAGTAATTCACCAATATTCTGATGGCTGCTCAGACTCTGGGTTTGCCTAGTGTGTGCTACTCTACACTCAAGTACCAGACAGCTGGGAAAGAAAGGAGTCCCCCACACTGTTCATTTACTTGACTGCTCTTTCTCCCCTCCCCGCCCCCCAGCACAGAGCGAAATACTTTTTTGTACTGTAGTTTCAAAAGCACATTTGAGCTACATCCTGTACAGAACACACTTCCCATCAGCTGGATCCGTTGCTCCAGTGTTCCATGTGCGTGCCAATGTTTACACAATAGACATACCCATGGTAATCTACAAATTCCGATACCAGCCTCCAGTCAAAAGCAAGGGATAACCAACTTGTGTGTGTTGCAAACTCTGCTGTATGACCTCCAGAGCACGGGGTCACAGCTGCAGGCATGTTGCCCTGTCCTTGCACTCTGCAGTCTAAACCAAAATGGACTTGCAGGGTGGATAACGACAGATCCAGTCCATCCGAGTTCAGATTCTTCATATATATTAGTGTAGGCGGAACCTCTCTAATCCAGCACAGAACACTGAAGGTCAGGACTGGTGGTTGGAAACAAACTTTATGGGACCACAGGAAACGTGGCCACGCTCATGATAAGAGGTTGTCTGGCTAACTAAAATCATGCTGGATTACTAATATTGCCAGATGAGAGAGTTCTGCCTGTAGACCGGTCTCTCATAAGGGCAGAGCATGCAGAAAGAAAAGTGTGATATACAGTCATTCCCAAAACAAAGAAGAAAGCTGACAAATTTGTTTGGGCCACGGGATAGGTGGAATCAGAGCTACTTCAGAACCTGCTCATCTCTAGTGTTTGTCTGTTTAAGGTGTTTTGCATGTATGAATGATTGGCAGCTCATTCCTCCATCCTCACCTCAAACCTGGTGAAACACTCATGCTCTGCTAATTAGAGTCTCCTTTAAGTGGCTGCCAATTGTGCTGATTGAGTTACCCAGGTAAGACAGGCTAGTACATTAGCCTAACAGAACAGCCTCCCCCCTTCTAACCCCAGATTAACCAGTGAACATGCCAATGGGTCCTTGCTAGCTGTGTTCACAAAGACCACCTAAAAACGTGAACACAAAAGAGTAGAGGAACACATTCCCAGGTTTTTTAAAATGAACTTTCTGCCCTTGAGTTTTTAAAAAAAAAAAACAAACACATCTGACCCAGAGAGGCCAAAGGAAACATTAAGGATTTCAAAACCTGCTGGTTTTCACTGAGTGGAGAAGATGACACTATTGACGTGGTCTGTGGCTCACTACGAGGGAAGTGACCACAGATACACGTGGGTGCAGGAGCCTTCATTCAAGCCTGCATTCACTTTGGTCTTCTGTAACTCCATGAGCAAATGATCCAAGCAAACCTTAGGCCAGGCCTGCATGACACATTAAAGTCAATTGCAGATACGCAATTTTAGCTACTGAACTTGCATAGCTAGAATTGACTTGTCTACAAAAATGACTTTCCCGTTGACCTCCCTCTGTGAGGATGGCCAGGTGAGTCAACCTCCCTTACTCCTTGTGATATTGAGGAGTACAGGGGTCAGCTGCCAACCCCAGATAGTTTGATTTCACACATCCCTACTAGGCACTCAAAACTCAACTCTGGAAGATTCACCCTGACTGGGTTGATTTTCCATGCAGTGAAGACCTACCCTAAGTGCAGCTCAGACTGGAAGTTTGATGGGAAGGGAGAGAACTTCATGAGGGGAATGTGGGGGGGGAGAAAATTGCCCTGGAAGCCACATTTGGGGTTCAAGGCAAAAATGAAGGTAAACCTGCCTGAAAGGTAAATTTTCATTGATCCCCATCAGGAAGAGAACAGTCCCATGATCCTGTAAGTGCTAGTTTTAGCCTAAAACGCAGCCCACACTCTGCCGCACACAGAGCCCTCAGTCATCTCACTTCACATCTAGAGCTCAATAGCAAGAAAAGCCAGCACGTGCGTGCGTGCGTGCGTGCGCGCACACACACACACGCACGATGGAAGATTGGGCTCCGGGCTGGCCAGCTCTGCATTGTCTCACAATAAACAGTAGGACCGCACCTCTGCCAAGTATCTTCTCACCAGCAATAAAGCTTCCCTGTAAAAAACAGGGCTGGTGCAGCCATCAGGAACACAGATTTTAAGACTAGGTTAATACAGGGACCCATTTCCTAATGCCAGCGGCTCAGGAGTGCAGGAGAGAAGAACGAAATCCTTTATTGCAAAGACAGGCTGAAATTCGAGTAAGCCATCTGACGTAGAGTTGTCGGCGCCTGCTCCTAGACAGGCCTGATGAACTCTGATAAACTCACAGGCACTTTATCATAAGCATCCCCCTGCCAAGCAGAGACACACTTAGCATCGGAAAGGAGGGAGATTAATAACTAGGCAGACAGGGAGGAAATTTGCCTTATTGAATAACAGAGAAAGCACATAGTCAATTACTAAGGAGTGATCCCAACCAAGGCACTATTTCCAGCTTTCATCTTGGATTTCAGCCAATTAGATTTGCCAGGTCACTGTTTAAAAGGTGACTTGTGATAGTGCACAGAGAGGAGGTCACGTGGCAAGTGGCTGTACGGAAGTATTACTGAGACCATCAAGGAATAGAATCATGGAATCCTAGGGCTGAAGGGACCTCAGGAGGTCGAGTCCAGCCCCCTGCGCAAAAGCAGGACAAACCCCATCTAAGTCAGCCCAGTCAGGACTTTGTCAGGCCGGGACTTAAGAATTTCCAGGGATGGAGATTCCACCCCCTCTTTCGGTAACGTATTCCAGTGCTTCACCACCCTCCTGCTGCAACAGTTTTTCCCTTACAACCTAGACCTGCCCGCACCCGTAACTTAAGACCTCTGTTCCTTGTTCTGCCAGCTGTTGCTACGGAGAGCAGCATCTCTCCAGCCTCGTTAGAGCCCCCCTTCAAGAAGGGGAAGGCTACTATCAAATTGCCCCTCACTCTTCCCATCTGCAAACTAAATAAGCCCAAAACCCACAGCCTCTCCTCATAGGTCACATGTTCCAGCCCCTTAATCATTTTGGTTGAATAAGGAGACAGAAGTCCCAGGTTGTCTGTGCAGATCCCTCATTTTCATTCTTCATCCATGCAGGTTGGGAAACCGGAGCTAGGACTTTGCAGTGTGATCCAGCCAAGACAATTTCAGGTTGAAATTGATGAGGTATCGGGACAGGGAGCACAAAGGCAAAAGTCCTTGTACACAGTTCCAGTAAGAGGACGCTGCCTATACAGGCAGGAAGCAGTCTCTGGCCTAATTCCACTTCACACCAGACAGTATGCTCCTAGCAAAGCAACAAAAATTAACTGATTCTTCCCTCACAAGAAGTACAACCAAAGTTTTGCTAAGTAACAACAAATTGAGAGGAGGGGGGCAGTGAGGGAGATGGTTAATCAAATATTTGAAAGGCACAAACAGATGGGAAATGCTATGGGTAAGCTTAGGCTAAACAGCAGAATAAAAGCCTTCCTAAAAGGAAAGTCTATGAGTGGACGTTCATGAGTTAGAACACTTAAAGGCCCATGGGTCAGAACATTAGAAGAATGTGCACTGGGGGAAATATTGCATTGGCAGGAAGACGGACTGCACAATAGTTGATCTTTCCTTAGAGATTTGAAGAATGATCTTTATGGACTAACCTGAACCCCAACAGGCTGCTGCAAAGAATTTTACGGTGCTCTCTTCATTCCTCAGCACAACAAGGCAGATGATGGGTATATTTCCTTACACGACTGGAACCAAAGGCAGCATACTGGGAACTGACTCTTACTCTGTTCTAAGCCATGTGGCATGGCTCCCATACAGCTGTGTCTGTATATTTTAAAATATCCATACTGCAGGGATGCTCTGTGAAACAGACCTCCACTGTCTAAGCAGGTCATGGCTGATGCTACTGGAAGGTGAAAGGGGATCTCAGAAGCCCGTGTTCTGTTGTAAAATAAAAGAGGAGTTGTGCAGTTTGTGAGAAGGTTAGGATCAGATCTCAGCTGAAAAGACATCAGGCTTCAACTAGACACTGAAGTTTAAACCCAGCTTTAAACTGGTTTAAATGTCTGCTCCAACCTGAAAATCTGAGGAAGTGGGTCTGACCCATGACAGCTGATTACCTAACACACACATTGGTTTGTCTTTACAGTTCTTTAAACTGGTGCCACTTCTGTGTTTAGACATGGCTTCACGTCTGCAAAAACCGGACCAGTAGCACTGGTGTCCATTACTAGTTACGGGCATTGTCTGAGCCACCAACGACACTCCTGCTAAATGGAAGTGGAGGAGACAGCTCTCCCAAGATCATACCCTACCCAGAGAAACTGTGGGAGCAGGTTATGGACCTTCCGTCACTGAAGATTAAGAGCAGGATAGAAAAACATCTGTCAGGGATGATCTAGGTGGTGCTTGGTCCTTCCATGAGTGCAGGGGACAGGACTGGATTACCACTGAGGTTCCTCATGGGTTTCTAGTATTCTATGATTTTAAGTGTTAATTGGTTCTGGCTGGTAATGATTTAAAGCAGGGGTGGGCAATAATTTTTAAATGAGGACTCACTCCAAGAATTTGGAAAGGGGACAAGGGTTGCATTCTTCCATGACATCAATAGAGAAGCTGCAGGTCTGGGATGGAGGTCGGGTGCACAGGGAAGCTGAGGGCAAGGGTCTGGGGTGCCGGAGGTGGTGTGGGGTCTGGGAGGAATCACGGGGTTGCGACCTGGGGCAGGAGTGCAGGAGCGGGTTCAGGGATTTGGGTTGTGATGGGGTAGGAGATTGGGGTGCAAGGCCTAGTGGGGTTATGGTGTGGGGGGTGAAAAGGGTTTGTGTTACATGGGGTATAGGCGTAGGAAAAGGGTGAGGGTTGGGGGAGGGAGAGGCTGGAGGTGCCAGAGGCATGCTTTGGCCAGGAGACACTTAGTTGAACAGCTCCCAGCCAGTAACCTTGTTGGCCCCTCATCCAGGGTCCCTGCCCCTGCACTGGCTGCAGGGGCCGCGTGTGGCTGACTTGGAACACCATGACTCTGGAGGGAGAAGAGGTACTTCATGCGCTGCCTGTCCTGCAAAACAGGCAGCTCCCATGGGTTGGTTTCCAGCCATTGGGAGCTGCAAAAATTTAGCAGGGGGTGGGGCAGTGCACGAAGCCTCTCTCTCCCCTACTCCCCAGAATGGCAGCATTCAAAGAGCTGCTCTGACTGCAAGCCAGGGAGGCTTCTGCTCCCCAGAACAGGCTCCTGATTCTGGAAGTGCCCAAGGTGCAAGGTTCTGAATCACAACGTAACTCAGAACGTCTCATTCAGAGGACTAGGCTAGCTCTGCTGCACCCACATGTACATGACTCACTTCTTGGCTGGCCAGCTGCTAACATTTGTCTCTGCTTTGCCTGTCCCAGAAGGGGAAGGAATCAAGTAACACCATATTCCCCCTTAGACATGGGAGATGATCAGATGCACAGGCTCGGCAAGAGATCTGGCTTGAAGGTACAGAAATGGCATCAATCCCAGGGAAGAACATTCTTACTTGCCACCCACTAGTGTCTCTTTCAGGGCAGAAGCCACTGCTGGGGAGCACCTGCCACAATTTAGCAGGCCCCCTGCAAGATGCAGGACTCCATCTATATTACCTGGAAGATCGACTTGCTCAAGGTCTATTTTCTGGGGTTTGATTTCACACATCTGGTAGGGTCATGTGAATCAGCCCGTCCGGGATTGGCAGTCGACCGTCCGTACCCCTAACTAATGTGAGGAGTAAGGGACGTCAGTCACCTGTCGACCTTCCTCAGTGAGGACAGCCATGTAAGTTGATTTCAGATAAAAGTCAATTCTACCTACGCAATTGCCATAGCTAGAATGGTGCATCTGAAATCGACTTAGCTTTCCTAGTGTCGACCTGGCCTTAACAGAAGATGTACTCTGGTTAAAGCCATGGGGGAAGCAGACCTAACAGGTACAGGAAAGTTATTCTGTAGTGAGGATTTGAAATACGATATACTAATGCTGTCCTGCTTCCTCCCCGTCCACTCTCTCTCTAAGAGCATTTAAATCCACCAAGAAGCAGCTATTTCCAAAGCCAGCCTGTACCTGTCAAGCTCCTTTTCCCACTTTAGCAAGTCTTGCCCATGAACAGCAGGAAATCAGGAGTCACACTTGTAGCATTTTGACAGAAAGGGCTGGGGAGGGGACAGCAGAATAGACTTGGATCCAGCTAGGTACATCACCACCTTTGTCCATAACCTCAGACCAGGCATGACTGGAACATGTGTCTGTGAACTCTGTTGTGTTAGCACAAAATGAGAACAAAATCTGCCTATAACATAACTGTTTTTTCCTTTGGCCTTAACATGTGAGCAATTACTAATCCAAATACATAGCCAGGGTGACTCACACAAGAGTAAACCAGCAGCTTGCTTGCTGACAAACAAAGACACCTGGCACACTCCGCTTCCCCCACCCCCACAGCACGTTTTCCTCCAAAATGCAAAGACAGACTAGGCATTAGAAAGAAAAGAATTCCGCTTAACTACAACTTTAAACACGTTCAGCAGACGCAAGGGCCCCAAAGGAGTTGGAAGTGACACCTGCTGGAGTTCATGGAGAATCCACAGGAGTTCATGCAACATTCACTTTATTGGCAAATTAAGAAAAAGATCTTTCATGCTGTTAATGCAACCCAGAATCTGAAACCCACACTATAATGCAGCTTGGTGCCTGTGAAGAACACCGGTAGCACCACAGGACACTCGCTAATGAGATACTGGATATTTATTGCTTTCAATACTCTAGCATGTTAGAGGGCCCAACTGCAACGAAGGCCCTGCTGTGCTAGATGCTGTACAGCCATCTAGGACTCCCTCTCTAAGGCCAGGTCGACACTAGACCTTAATGTTGATTGTAGATACGCAATTCCAGCTATGGCAATTACATAGCTGGAATCCACTTATTTGTGATCAACGTACCTGGCTGTCCTCACTGAGGTAGGTCAAAAGAAGAGAGTTTCTCCTATTGACCTCCCTTTCTCCTTGTGAGATGGAGGAATACAGGGGTTGACTGGCAACCTCAAGAGTCCATTTTGCACATCCTCACCAGGTGCACGAGATCAAATTGACCATGACCAGTTGATCTTCTGAGTAGTGAAGATATACGTTAAGCAGAGAAGACACAGCGGGAGAGGTGCTGGAGAAGCAAAGTAACTTTCCCAGTTGCAGCTGGGCAGGAGCAGAGCTGGGACTAGAACTCAGGGTTGTTTTGCTAACTGCACTTGCATCCCTAGAACATGGAGGCTGCGTGGACTAAACCGTAGCAGCACTTTGGATGGATGCAGAGGGAGACTGGCGTTTTGTCGACAAAACTCAGGGGAGCGCCCAGATTCCCAAGGTGTTCTGTCGACAGCAAGCTGGCAGAAGGCGGCACTTCTGTCAACAGCGGGAGGCAGAACGCCTTTGTCGACAGAAAGCCAGTCTGGACGTTCCATGGGCCCTTCTGTCGATAGACAGGGCTTCTGGGACACCGGGCAGCCCCGTATGCTCTGCTTCCCATTGACCATTTTGCCAAAGAGCAGCTGGGCACTCCAGCTGTGCTCTGTTGACACAGCAGATCGCTCTGTTGATTGACTTTGCAGTCTGGCCACAAAACACCAGTTTTGTCGACAAAACTCTAGTGTAGACAGTCTCAATCCCTTATGTTGCTGCTACCTACAGCAGCCACACTTCGTGGTGTTGATTTGGCTTTGGGTTAGCTGTCTGCCCACAGCATGGTCTCTGGGCTCACCTGGGATTCTTCATTCCGCACGGGGTTTTCTATGGACCTGCTGCTTTCAAGGTTGTCCTTCTGCTTATGTTTCCTCATGATCAGACTGTCCACGACCCAGAACATAACAGCCTTGGAAGGGAAAAGGAAAAAGATATTTCAACAGCTCAGACTTCAGATGGCCAATCTTCAGGGCAGCCTAAGCTGCAAGGTAGTAGCAGTATTAGCTGGTTGCTATAGCTTTCAAACTTTACAGTGGCCACCAGCAGCTCACATCCCATCTTTCTCTACTGAGCAATTAGCACCACTGATATGATTGGAGTAGAGCTCTCCCTGCAGTCCATAGGATTAGGTCCCCTGTCCGCAGGAGTTTGACCAAATAGGTTTTGGGAGTTACTGGCTTGCCTCTGTGCTGAAGCCTGGCTGGTCAGAGCAGGCATTTGCTGGATGACCCACTGGAAAAGAAATTAAACAGTAGGTCAAGGCTGTCCTGGAGTAGAGGGACTTCCCATCATGCTCTCTAGCTGTTAGGAGCTGAAGCATGATGCACTCAAAGCCAAAGTTTCAGCTGTTCCATTTGCCAAAACAGTCCTCAGTGCTTACATTGGCATCCCACATGCTGGAAAGTCTGCTCTTGGGCCTAACAGAAATGGCAGCAAGCATGTGTTATAGCTAGCTGGGGCCTGAGGCAAATCCCTCAGGAGTCTCTCATGGGCCCTCCCCTCCTTAGGTGGCAGCAAGTTTCTGAGTTAAGATGAACAGGGCTGCTCGACCCGCCATGGAGGTACTGCCTTGTGTGTTGGCCGACTCAAGGGCGCACAGGCACTGTGTTTTCAAGCTTTCCCCAGCACCTCACAGACCAAAACACAGCTTTTCTTCTAAGAAAGGAAAGCCAAGTTTCTGAGCTCACTAGGCGGCTGCAGGAGCTGGCATGTTGCATGGCTCAGAGCCGCCAGGACGTGCTTGGCTCCCTAAGTTACTTCACTACGTCAACATGAACGCCCAGGTGCATTTTGGCCTCAGTGACTGTGGTGACAGATACTTAGGTGATCAAAAAACTTCTATTTTCTGTAAGTGGAAACAAGTGCTCTTCACAAAGACACCAGCTTAGTAGCTCTGGGCACAACATGGCTTTTCTCTACCTACTTAGAAGCTGCAGGAAAACAACTTTTCCTCCTTACCATGAAATGTTACCAAAATGTTTCTCTCCTTTATTCTGAGGGGAGAGAAACATTTGCTGCCTCAAGCTGTACCAGTGCATTTTGCAATTCTGCTCAGAGACAAGATGCAATCTCCTGCCTCACTGAATATAGCCGCCTCTTGTACCAGTCTCGTTCCACTGCTCTCCACTTGGAATTTCTTCTCTGCCTTCCAAACAGCTGGTCTTTGCCAGGAAGAGGTCTGTACAGCTCCTCTGTTGCCAGGCTCTGTATGAGGCAGCAGCATGGTGTAGCAGCTAGACTGCTGACCAGAGTTCAAAACAGTCTGGGTTCTAATCCCTGTTCTACCACTGCAAAGTGACCTTGGGTAAGTCCCAATGCTGTTTTCCCCATTTCTAAAGCAGCAGTAATTACATTCCCTTTGAAACATGCTTCGGCAGTAGATCTCATCCGCACTATGAACTGACTGGCTGAACTTCTCCCAAGCCATCCTGTTAACTACTTCTATTTTAGGGTCATTTTCCATTACGTCCCTTATGTTTGGGATTCTTCATTTTTGTGCGTGCTGGCAATCAAGAAAAAGCACCAACATGCCGGCACAGAGAAGTAGGCGAGGAGCACCCCCTTTTAACTACAAGATCTGAGCAAAACTGACAATATCACTAGTCAGAGAATTCCCTTCCAACAAATTCAGTTGTTGCTGGAATTTTTCAAATCCCCTAGGAACTTCAGAGACAAAAAGGACTAGGACGGAAAAAGTAGCATCACTGGACAGGGCAGATGCACGGTCTACCTAGAACATCCTGAATTGTGGTGGGTGGAAAAACATTCTCAGATAAGCAGGACGCCATCTGCCAAGGTATATTATGTCAGACTGCAGCAGGACATTCCACTGCACAATTCAAAATATTCCTGGTCCCTTCAAAAAGGGCCTACTTCACGGTTCAAAGCCTCTGAAGGCAGATACGGAAAGGATTTCCAGAGGGACAGTTTAGACAACAGAATACTTGGCTGGACTTCAAGCAAGTCTATTTTAAAAGAACCTTCTGTAGTACAAGAGCATCAGAACAAAAAGTTATCCTATATTTATTTGTAAGTATCTGAATTACCCACTTCCTCCCTAAGGAGTTTTACATGAGACTGAGTGGATGTTTCCACCAAAAACTCAATGGACTGTTTTGTTGAATATTCCCTATTTTGAAGTCGGAGTGAGGCAGCAA
The DNA here is from genome assembly GCF_033958435.1 of Carettochelys insculpta. Classification (NCBI taxonomy): domain Eukaryota; kingdom Metazoa; phylum Chordata; order Testudines; family Carettochelyidae; genus Carettochelys; species Carettochelys insculpta. The sequence continues at coordinate 370,926,403 of NC_134137.1, forward strand.
GCCATAGGAAATCTATTTGGACAAAGAGGTATGCAGACAGCGGGACTGATTCTGATAGCACCAGCCTCTCCAAATGGGCTGGATTCTTGTCTGGTGTGGTAATGTTTACACCTATGAAGCAGGTCTTTGCCCACAAAAGCTTATGCTCCAAAATATCTATTAGTCTATAAGGTGCCACAAGACTTCTTGTTGTTCTCGAAGCTACAGACTAACACGGCTACCTCTCTGATAAATGTCCTCACCTGTGTGACTCCAGCCCATTGATCACACAGTAAAGGACTTTCACCTTCCAGGACTGGGACTATTTTGCAAATCCATTCATGTTAAATACCATTTGTAACTGTAAGATCATAAGGAGGACCATGTTGGGTAAGATCCAAAGGTCCATCTAGCCCAGTACTCTGATTTCCGATATTGGCCAATGCCAGGTGTCCCACAGAGAATGAAAAGGATATGGAATCATCTAGTGATCCATCCCTTGGTGCCCATTTCCAACTTCTAGCAAACAGAGGCCAGGGACACCATCTCTGCCTATCCTGGCTAACAGCCAACCATTCACAAGCCTAGCACTGAACTGTTCTCTGCCTTTTTAGCTCAAATTCCATTTACAAGCCAGTGAGGCTAACCCTGAAAGAGGTGAATGGAAGGACTTTGGACAGATAAGGTTGGAGTTCAGTGCTTTCCATCATGAAATGCAACTAAGACACACGTTTTGGATGCCTGGGACGTCATGAGTAACGGCAAGTCCAGATCCTTCCCTGTGCCTGGGCAGGTCCAACAGAGGCAGAGGTGATTTTCAAGTGCAGCAGGACAATCTGTCCTACACGACCAAACTTTTGTCTGTCTTAATGGATCACAGCAATAGTCTGGAGGACAAATTTTGCCCTTTGAGTCATACACAGAACTCGAGTCACCTTCCTGTCCCCACTTTCAGCCTACCTCTTGTCCCCAAGCCCCCCCGCCCCCGGTCATTTTCACATTACAATGCCAGTCAACTCTTCCAGGCAGGGAATCTGCATTTCAGAAAGCACCAGGCATATGGCACTCAGCACGTTTTTAAAAGCAGTCACCACCCTTTTTGGTGGAAGCCATAACACCACAACCTTGGGCATTTTATGTGCTATATGCACAGAAGGAATTACATTATCAGCTGTGGTCGAGATCCCATAGTTCTGTGGTGTCTGAGAGGCTTCGCAACACCACTCCCCAATTCAAATTCGTCCAAGGTGCAGCATGGACAGAATGTGCTAGCTCGGATGAGCAGTAGGTGGCTTGGGGGCTGAATGATCAGACTGGGCAGTCAGGTGGGTGAGGCCATGGCTTGAAAATCCAGAGACCGGCCGCCTGTAGGGCACATCCCTTGGGATACTCGGCCAACACCTGTTTTCAGAGGAGCCTTTGGCTTCACTTACATTGACCACAAAAGGCACAACGAGCATGACCAGGACGAGCTCCAGCTGAGGATCTGGGATATAGTCCAGTAACATCTCCTGGAGCTGCAAGGGAAACAAATTCAAAATGTTGCTCGAAACATATTTTGGTTGCATGCTCTTAACTATGCATTGCAGTGAGCTTCCCACACTGACCGCTCCAAGGTTGAAGCGGCTGCGGTCTTTTTAGCCCACTGTGTAAACTAGAGAAATACGAGCTATTCCACCACACCCCAGATGCTTCTGACAGTTTGAGGGCCAGGCAGATGTTTATTCCTTTATTAAAAGGCCATGTTCCAGGCTTCAACAATGCATTAAAATAACTGGCCTGTTTTCCTTGGATTCTCTCACTGTGGCTACAAGGCAAGCTTAGGGGACAACGGGTTTGCATGAAGTCGACTGACAACACCCAGAAGTGCAGTGCCTACCTCCACATTTCACATACCAAGAGTGGAGAACTAAGTAGCATTTCCAGTTCAGGAGTACTCAACTACATGGAACCTGCAGCCTAAACCCAACGGGAATGAACCACTAATATGTCCCAACTTAATGTTTTCCACTTGTTCCACGTTCCCGGCCACTCAAAGCTGTTATCTACCAAAGATCTTCGTACCATGGTAGCAGCTAGCGATCAGAACACTAACTGGTTAAGTCCCATATAAAAAAAATAATGAGACAGCTTCTGTCCTGAGGCAGTTAAAGTCTAATACAGAGAAGGGACAAAGGAAGTATCACCACCCTTTCACTGATGGGTTATGGAAAGAGACTCAGTGACTTGCCCACAGTTAGAGTATGCCTTTGGCAGGGATGAACTTAACTCAGGTCTCTGGAGTCCTAGTCTACAAGTGTATATATTCAAAGACAGAGCAACTTATTCAAATAATCTCCCTGTTGGTCAGCTTGCAGCACATGCTCCTGCCACCAGCCAACTGGCAGTTCCCCAAATTCAATAAGCAAATAGTCCATTAGCAAGTGCTCCTTGTGAGTTACGGCCCAATAAAGCTTTATCACACAATGCAGCGCAAACCCCAAAAGAAAATATAACCAGTAACTACCTTTGTCCAGCCAGGGATGAACAGGGCAAGGCTTACCACAGTCTTCTCAAAGGCCATTATCAGCAGATAGAGGATGCACTGGCCAATCCAAGCAGCAACTTGTGGAGGGTCACCTGCAAAAGTTAAAACCTAGAATATAGAACAGGAGTAGACAATCACACAGACAGTGATCAGTGTATATGAATGTAAGACACAGACTAATAACAGGAAAACTACTACAGGAGGTGGCGCACGGGAAACAGCGAGTGTGTGTGTTCACGCACCCAGTGCCCCAATACAAAATTGTGTCTATGTACCTCTGATCCAGCCTAGAAAGGATGCTCACCTCTGAAGATGTTGCAGTGATCCAGGAAAGGACTAAAGGAGAGATCATTCTATTGGCAGCTAACAGATCTTCCTTCATTTCAAGCTGTAGGAGCTTATGGCTTTAGAGCAGAATGTCTGCACTTTCTTCAGACAGGAAATTGGAGAAGAAAAAAAAACAAACAAACCATAATGCCTGTCTCTTTTCAGAGTACTTTAAATTTAAAAGGCTGGGCAAGTCACCCTTGGTTCAAACAATTCCTTCCAATACGCATGGCTCTGTGCAGCAAATTTCATCCACCTTGTCCCATCTAGCTTAACCAGGGCCTCTCACCCCTTTGGTCTAAGAAAATCTATATAACTATGCCGCCTGCCAGTTTGCCACCTCTTTGTATCCTTCTCCAGGCTCTTTGGGAATAAATTATTCATGGGACCAAGAACAGAGTAAAAGATAAATTCTGTGGGTTGTGTTTTTTTTGGAAGTTGGACTAGAGTCAGTGGTCCTTTCTAGCCTTAAAATATTTTAAGCATTGGCTCTAGTGACTGGTCTTTAATACAATGCATGTCCAAGTTAGTAGCAGATCATTTATTCCTATTCTATGCTGGGATAACACTATACATCTCTGAAATGCAGCTCTAATGCAGCTCTTTCTAGTCTAAGTATTTGACAACTTGACAATGCAGTGCACCGGGCAGGAAGCTCAGAGCACAGCTTCCACATGTAAATACAAGGGAAGTTCTAGGATGCTCCTGGGATTTGGCCCACATTAATCTGAAAATGCCAGTAGGTATATGACAACCTAAATGGTCACAGCCTCAATTGCCCGTATCACCCAAAAGGCATTGTTTTCATAATTAGCATGGTGTCCAAGATAGACTTCATCTTACATGGTGTGGATGGAGCAGCTATCCGTTAGCTGCTGCTGAGAGTGGATGGCTGGGAGCGTAAGACTTATGGTCTCAGACACAGACAAGCCCCTCCCCTGCCCCCATCATCCCAGGTTTTCAAGTAATCCAATCTGAAAATCAATGCTAGTTAAATATGGATGATAGGTCCTTAAAGTGAAAATTAAAAGCATATTAATTATTGTTAGCAACTATAATGGAACCGTATCCATTACATGCACACCTGATGTTACTGTACGAGCATCCTGCCCTCTGTTCGTTGCCTTCCTAAGCTCATTGCAATCTTTTGGGTCTACAAAATTGGGCTTGGCAAGATCTGTCTCTCTCAAGACTTGTGCCACATTTTCACCTACACTCAAACGCTGAGAGCCTCTGGTGGCATCTCTGTTTGCAGGGCAGACCAGAGCCCAACACTGCAACTGAGCAGGAGAGTTGGGAGCACACCACCGTTGAGGCTGGAAGACAACTTGAAGCTGGAGCAGTTATTTGAGCCAGATGCATCAAGAGCTTCATCCCTTGAGATTTAAGTCCCAGCTTGACAAAACCCTGGCTGGAATGATTTAGTTGGGATTGGTCCTGCTTTGAGCAGGGGGTTGGACCAGATGACCTCTTGAGGTCCCCTCCGGCCCTAAGGAAACCCACACTCACGTCAGCCCCAACCCACTGGAGAGGTTTTCACATTCTGCATAGCTCTTACAGCAGAGAACTCTGCTCGAGTGTACTTCAGCTCCCTGAGGAGCAAGGGAAGCCAGAGAGATCTCTTCCACTGACGGACTGGTCACCAAACCCAGTCCACCAGTGACAACACATACAACCTATCCATAAGTGGACAAGGCCCAGCATTTATTCCTATTGCGGGGGAGGATTCTACAAACATGAGGCAAGTCAAACAGCGCTGAGAGATGCTGCTCGGGCTGTAGATAAACTAAAAGGCCTTTGTTGATCAGACGCCTCACAGGAGCAACGAGAGAGAGAAGCCCGGAAATGTCTGATCAATGTTTCTGATGCCTCCAAAGCTACAGAGGCACTTTTCAGATCATCAAAGGCTGCCGAGCCTTCTACTCACTTTGGGGTGAGCAAGGCAGAACTACCACACCCTGAGCTAAATGCCACCGGCAACACACCAAGGTGTGTGACAGACTGAGGCACACAAGCACACCTATGGGTTCTGTGTTTCTGCAGTGAGCTGTGATCAAGCCAGCCCAGGAATTCCAGTGGGCTAAGAACCTGGAATGGCAAAGGGATCATCTCATTAATTCCCTCTGCGACAACTTTTGGAAAGCAGGAGATGAGGAAAAGCCTAGAACAGATGGTAGCAGATGGGAATGGGGCAATGGAGGCTGCTGAAATGGGACATGACAGGTGGGTTTAGGCAACAGGGACCAGTAAAAGGAAAGAGCAAGGGGAGGAAGAGACCTGGGGGAGGTGCGAGAGGACCCCAGCCAGCAAGGACCTGAGCTTACAGTAGTGGAAGCCTCGAACAGCTCACGCATGAGCAAAAAGTGGGGAGAAGCTGCCTGGTGGTTGTTGGGGACCATGCAGAATCTGCTCCCCAGCTGGCTTTGAAGAGGAGGTTGCTGTGCTTCATGAGCGGCGCAGAGTCAATGGACTCACCAATTGTTGGCTTGGAGTGAGTTCGGTTTGTTTTTTGGCCATCTACCAACATCGGCCCCATTCCCAAGCAATTCTCTGTAGGTGAAGCCTTGGCAGATGCTGCTATTCTAGCCCAAAGCCCAATCAGAGGCAAAACAAATCCATTGCTCCCCTTCTGCCTTTGAACTTGATGTGCCCTGACCCCCAAAAGTGAGGCTGGATATTGAAACCCCAGCAGCCTTTGCAAGCCCCCAGCAGATTTCACTCCACAGCTGACAAGGCCCTGGGTTGCACCTTCAACCATTCAGCAATGCTCATCAGGAGATAAGATGCTTTGAACTGTAGCTGGTTATAACTTTTCAAGACCTGAGGGTGACTGACAGTGTGAGCAGTTACCAAGGCTTTGGGCCTCAGCTGAGTACTGACAATTCATTGCTGGAAAGCAGTCCAGCTCACTGGTGCATTAGTATGGTTAAGATGAGAACTGGACTTACAACATGTTGGGACTTCATGAAATGCCTGTAAGTTGCCACATGCATTAATCCTACTTATAACATCTGTATCCCACATGTGCTATAGCACTGTACCGTCTTTCTTCTGAATGATGTAACTTGCCCAAAAAAAAGTTACCCAGAGCAGTGTGCTAAGTCCCTGTGAGAAGCATTACCTTTTGCCCATCCCAAAGGGCCATGAAAACTAAATGGGTTATTGTGGGACATCACAAAAGAAAGACTATTCATTAGCCCTTCATACCCATGAAGGGGCTTATCCCATCAGCTTGAATTCTGACAAAAGGAAAGAAAAATTTCTGACAGGAAAACTTTTTGGCCTCTATATAATGGAAACCACTTCAAGCCAGGGGATCCTGCAGCCCCCTGCCTTCCCTCAAACTCCTACTTCCAGCACCTTGAGGACTTGAGCTAAGAAATGGAAGCAGAGATCCCCAGGGTCAACCTGGTGAGCCCTAACAGACACTCAGAGCCAACAGATTGCTGCAGCTCTGTCACCTTTTGGAACCAGAGACTAATTCATCTGTGACTGTGTATTTGCCTGTTTTAACTTGTTCATTTCTTTTTCCTAGTTAATACATTCTTACTTTACCACAGCATTGTCTTTGGTATAAAACATGAAGTACAAATTGACTGGTAAGTGACTGGTTTCTTGGGACTTGAACCACCCTGAATATTTCATAGAGTGCTAGAAGAATAGGATTGAAAGGGACCTCGAGAGGTCATCCAGTAAAGTCCCTGCACTCAAGACAGAACTACATTATAACTAGACCATTCCTGATAAGCGTCTGTCTGGCCTGTTCTTAAAAACCTCCAATACCTGAAATTCCACAACCTCCACAGGCAGTTTGTTCCGAAGCGCTTAACTACCCTGGACAGTTTGAAAGTGTTTCCTAATGTTCAACCTAAACCTTCCTTAGTTTACACTCACTGCTTCTTATCTTCCTCTCAGAAGCTAAGGTGAACACTTTTCCTCCCTCCTTGTAATAATCTTTAATGTACTCAAAATTTAATCACCCCTACCCCCCAGTTCTCTTCTCCAGACAAACAAATTGGTTTTGTTTCAAATTCTCCTCAAAGGTCATGTTTTCCAGCATGGTGGTTCCCAACCTTTTCATTAGTGTGGACCCTGAATCATTCCCCCCACCCCCAACCTGTTCATGGACCCCCCATCAAATCCAATTCTATTTTCTTTTTTTAATCATTTATTGTATTTTTCCCCCCCATGGACTCCCCACTTGAGAACCACTGTTCTAGACCTTTCAATCAGTTTGTGATCTTTGGTGACCAACTGACACTTAGCCCAGTTGTTTGGGCTTTCCAGTCTGACTCCATGGTAAGATTGTTAAATTTGTACCCAGACAGGCAAATCTAATTGGGAACATACCAGTCTGAGGTGTCTGCCCTGACCTTGGCCTTCACAGATGTGAAGTACTCTGGCTGGTGTAGTAAATTCGCTCGCTCTCTCCAATACCCACCAGGAGTCTGACAGGATCAGTACAAATACCTCAGATTTTACCATTGGGGATTTTTAAAAAAAAAAAAAAAAAACTTAGCACATGCTGGATAATTCCACAATGCATACTATTTCCTCTTTACTACCAACCACAGGCAAGGAAGGTGGGAGGAAGAGCCCCCAGAAAACCTTTGCCTCAAACTCTGGCCAAATACCAGCCTTTTTTGCCTTTGAAGTCCAGTCAGGATCTTCCTTTCTTGTATTCCACTTGAGAAACTCAGCTGGCTGTTCCTCAGTATTTTCTCATCTGCCCGGCCTATTTATGAAGTAGGCCTGCCCACTCTAAGAACATTTTTCTTATCTGAGGGCGTGTGATCAAACTACAAATTCAGCATTATGAATTGGTTACCTACGTCTTTCTAGTATCAGAGGGGTAGCCGTGTTAGTCTGGATCTGTAGAGCAACGAAGGGTCCTGTGGCACCTTATAGACTAACAGAAAAGTTTAGAGCATGAGCTTTCATGAGTTAACTCACTTCTTCAGATGCTGGGCATCTGAAGAAGTGAGTTAACTCATGAAAGCTCATGCTCTAAACTTTTCTGTTAGTCTATAAGGTGCCACAGGACCCTTCGTTGCTCTACATCTTTCTAGATACACTACATAAGCACCATGGAAAGGAAGGAAATTTAAACCCAAATATCTTCAGTAGCAGAGGCAAAAGTCCCACTGGCCAAGTTTCTATAGGTTTGTTTTTAGGTTTTGCTATTAGTCATCACTACTGTGGTTGCCTACCTCAAAGGCCTTAATCTTTCATCCTTTAACAGGCCTGCTGGCAGCATAGCATCTGTATTTTAGAGCTGAACTGAGGCCCTAAAGAGATTGGGCAACTTGTCCAAAGTCACTCAGGAAATCTGTGGCATGCAGCATAATGCTGGCAGGCCAGGTGACAACTCCTCCAGAGATCCAGGCCAACTCCCTAGGGTCTGAGTATAGAGTCACGTGATTGTTACATGGAAAAATGTGCATTTGGTGTTTGAACTTCATGAAAACTCATAAGAGGTTACATTGTTTTCACACATCTATATCCCATTCCATCCCAGTCAACATTCGCATTATGAATACCCACGTAACCAACTACCCAAAGGAAAAAGTAGCCTCAGGGAGCACAAGTGAAGAACTCTAACAGAACACTACTAAAGTGGTCATTGCGTGAGATGACTGGAAATCAAAGACTCAAAATATATTCCTCACTCTCCATCAAAGCAAAAGCACATGCGGGTAGCCACATTGTCAGCCTGTTTTCTGTGAGGAGAAACAGAAAGTATGGATTCATTGAAAGATCCTGTATTGTTGGACTGTTTTGACTCTGAGGCTACGTTTAGATTAGAGTGATCAGATTGGATCCCTCTTGCGATCCGCTTGGCAGCCTGGCCACGACTCATGAACAGAAGTTTTTTTGCTCTGTTGACAGAGTGGCCAGATTGTGCAGTCGCTCCCTCGACAAAAACCGTCAACCAGAAGCAGAGCAGACAGGGTTGTCCGGTGTCCTGAAAGACCTTTCTGTTGACAGAAGGCCCCCCTCCCCAAAATATCCAGACTAGCTTTTTGGTCAACAGATCTCTGTCGAGAGGTGTTCCTCCTCACAGAGGGAGTGTCCAGATACCAAAAAAAAGCGTGTCCTGTTGACAGAACACACTTGGGAATCCGGACACTCCCCATTTTGCTGACTAAAGCCTCTAGTCTAGACATAACCTTACAGGTAAGTGTACCAGATCCAAAGCTGAAATATCCAGAGACACCAAGTACCCTAGGGAAAAAAGAAAAATCAGGAAACAGGTATTATATCACTGCCTCCCTTTTGCACTACAAACTGACACATCTGTGCTTATATCTTCATTAACTACTAACTTTCCTTTTTCTAGCTAATAAATCTTTAACGTGGAATTGACCACCATTGTTTCTTTGGGTTAATACCTAGAATATCAATTGATTTGGAGTAACTGACAAGTCTTTTGGGATTAGACGTGATTTTGGGTGCAAGCACTCATTTTATCACAAAGTCTAGTTTGTCTGGTGGGAAGATAGAGGGGAGAGTTGAAGGCAGGGATGGGAAATAAGCCAGAAGTGGTCCACCAGGGTGAGCCCCTTGACTGGCCACCAGTGCTTTATTCACCTGCGTATCTGCAGGAACAGCCATTTGTGGCTCCCATCAGCTGCAGATCACTGTTTCTGGCTGAAGTGGCAAAGCGTGACGCCACTTCCTGAGGCTGCCGTTGGCCAGGAACTAACCCTGGTGAACCGCATCTGGTCTATAGGCTGCTTATTCCCCACCCTAGGGGGTGGTCAGTGACTCCATGGTAGAGTAGAGTAATCTAGGAGTTCACCTTTGTCATCGCCTTGGTGTAACAGAACACACTGCCATACTGAGGATGCATGTACAGTACCTGGGAGAAGCCCCACTGCCTTGTGGGTTATCCTGGGAAGGAGCAAAGCTAAGGGAATAAACCCTGACAGAAAATCCAGAGGGGAGTCCTAAGGTGGTTCTGTGCCAACTTCTGGCATTGACCCGGCAACTCCTGCAGCTGAGCTGCTACCAGATGTAGAGGTTATCCTCTTTGAACTATATCAGTAAAGCCGAGAGGGGGACACTCGTGTCTGGGCAGCCCAGGGTCCCCAAAAAAAAAAAAAAAAAAAAAAAAAAAAAAAATTGCCCAGGCTTGCGCCTGAGAGGTACTCCACTGATCCATAGTCTACACCGACTGAAGGACGCCTATTACCACCACCACCACCACCACCTGGGAGAATGACACAGTCAGGGTTGATCTTCTAGAGTTCCACTTCACATGCCTAGTAGATACACAGGAAATTGAACTATCTTGGGTCCACAGTTGATCCCTGTACGCCTCAATCTCGCAAGGAGTAAGGAAAATAAATGGGAGAATTTCTCATGTTGACCTCCCTCTGTGAGGATGGCCACATAAGTCGACTGTAGATACGCCTACTCCAGCTACACCATTGCTGCAGCCGGAATTGAGTCTTTATGATGGACTTTAACATCTAGTGTAAACCTGCCCTGGCATGTCTGGCTTGAGCTAGGCACTCACAAGCAATGTCCAACAGCCTAACACCCAAGAACTGAACCCTGATCATGCATGCGGAAGTCCCAGTATAAACTATGCATTGGACAGTGCCCAAGTGAAATCAAGGCACTGTTCTATCTTCTCCAAATCACCTACGCTATGACCTGAACAGACATTAAATTCCAGGCCTGGTTCAAAAGACTTGAAAGAAAAATTCCTGGGTGGTAGCTAGCACATGTTAGAAGAAAGTTTCACCATCTTCTCTGTCGTAGCTATCCATATCTGGTCTCTCTCTCTCTCTCTCCACGGTACAGGAACGTCCTCCACTTCATGTCTCACGTGTTCCAGTTGTGCTGGGGTAGGAGCCTCCCACTAGCAGCACTGCTTCCTCTCACAGTAAGCCATTACCACACAGCAGCTATGTCTACACTAGCCCAAATCAAATTAAATGGCCATTTCAAAGATTACTAATGAGGTGCTAAAATGCATATTCAGAACCTCATTAGCATGATGCTGGCTGGGGCTCTTTGAAATTGCTGCTTTTTGCTGCCGCGCGGCTCATCCACACAGGGGTCCTTTTCAAAAGGACCCTGCCAACTTCGAAATCCCCTTATTCCCATCAGCAGATAGAAATAAAGGGGATTGCCAAGTTCCCGGGGTCCTTTCAAAAAGGATTCCTGTTTGGACGAGCCACGCAGAAGTGAGCCGTGGCAGGCTGCAGGCTAATGAGGAGCTGAATATGCATTTCAGCGCCTCATTAGTAATCTTCGAAATGGCCATTTCAAAGATTTGGGTGAGTGTAGACACAGCCAGCAGGACTTTTTTTTATCCACCTTGTTTCCTCTGCACTGAGCTATCATCAAACCCCATATATCAGCATCAGACAGCTTTATTCACTGCCTTTGTGAAGTCATACATGCACTGAACATATACAAATGATTTAGCTGCAAATCCAAGAGAGATACCTAGAAGCCACAAGGCAAATGAGCAATAGTTCTGCGGGAAGCAGCTCACTATTTAAAGGGGACATTGAACTGAATGCCACACTGAGGGACTGCCTTGGCTTATCAGGCCTGGGGCACAAGGTCTTATTTAAGCATAATAGACCAAGGCCAGCAACGCACAAGCCTCTCACACAATTCCTCAGTGCAACTCATATCCAGGGGTCACTGGTCAGAGCAGAATTTCATAGCCCTTTGCATTGGTTAAGAGTGGCAGCAAGGATGCTAGACACCTATGAGGATAGAATCAGAGGCCCAGCTTCAATGGGCTCTGGATCATGCCCAGAGCTTTGGCAGGGCCCTGGATCCATTGTTCCAGTCCAGATGCTTCTCTGAAGCCACTGGTAACTAAACCGAGTATAAGGCTGGTCTATCATAAAAACAGGAGGCATTCAAACTACTGAGCTGGAGTTAAATTGATTTCCAGTGCCCTGCCCCTCTTGGAGATGTATTTGTACCTCAACACAGCAGGTGCAGCTGTAACCACCCACAGTCTGCCTCAAAGCCGGGTCCTCTGGAGCTGCTACAGTTTGCGCTAAAAGCCAGTTGGCTCTCAGCTAAGGCCACAAAGCAGTCTCATTCTCTCTGTTAAATCTGTCTAGGTGTCACTACATGGGCCAGTGAAGCACACATTAGGTGTGTGGGTTACACATGCAACTCCAGAATTCTAGTTCTACACCTGGGCACAGGAGGTGTGAAACACTGCCATGAGGAGCAAGGGAGTGGAAAAAAAAAGGCAGGCCTTCAGTGATGTGGGACCATTAGCAGGTCCTTTCCCTACTCACTCCCCTTTCCCCACCCCACCCCCAGCACATACAGGAGTGGAAAGCTAGACTGCAAAGCCATTCCCTTCCCTGTGTCATCTGGGATGTTTTTGATAAGATGTAAGCACTCACAGGCAGCTACTTTGGCTGACCAGCATGTGGGAGCTCTTGTTATGGAAATATTGTGTAAATACCATGACAACAGGCCCAAAAGCTTCCCACACAGGTCCTCAGTTCAACTTAACAGCTGGCATGGAGCATGCTCTCTTACAACTCACTTTGACCAGCCAAGTTCAACAGGGTACTAAGCAGTGTTTAAAGGGTCCCAAACTAGCATTTCTTTAGATCTCCAGCCAACAAACTGATCAAACCATTGTGCTTGGAACATCCAGAGTCACTGGAACAAAAGGTTTATATCCCAGAAATACCCACACAAGCCCTCCTCGCTGGAGAGAGCACAGAGGGGCATTTACAAAAAGAAAAGGAGGATGTATGTAGGTGGATAAATAGGTGAACAAAAGATGTAAAAATTATTTTCAAGTGAAACTGACACACAAGCTACTAACTTGCCTTCAGTGATCACGCGGTATCTGTCGCTCCCTGTTAGCATATTGTCTAGTTGTTTTCCCTTGACATAAGCATGAAGAAAACTATTGTATTCACTCAAGGTATACCTTAGTGACCCAATGTCATTCAGGGTAACAGCCCATTAGATGTGGTTCAACAATTCTGTTAACTTGGATCTACTGTCACCACAAACCTATCCATGGACAAAGAACTGAACATCAGAATCGGGAAGGCAGCTACGATTTTTGGCAGACTTATGAAACAAGCATGGAACAATGCTAAACTCACAGTGAAAACAAAGATACTAATCAACCAGACACGTGTACCGAGTATCCTGCGATATGCTTCTGAGGCATGGACCACCTACTTGAACCAGGAGTAAAAACTGAACAGCTTCTATCTGCGCTGCCTCCGCAGAATCATAAATATCAACTGGCAATATGAAGTTTCAAATGCAGATGTCCTGTCAAGATCTGGCATACAGAGCCTCAGTGATCCTCAACAGCAGAAGGCTACGTTGGCTTGGTCACGTGAGAAGAATGGGTGACAAAAGTCTTCCCGAAGAAATCCTCTTTGGTGAGCGGTTATGTGGGTTGATAACAAGAGGAAGACCAAAGCTAAGACTCAAGGATAAATGCAAAAACGTCATGGAAAAAAAGTTCAACATCAATCCAAAATCCTGGGAATCTACATCATCAGATCGAAATACCTGGTGATGATTGCTATGACATGGCACATCATCCTTTGACAGCATGTGTGCAAGCCACGCAGAAGAACTTAATCTTAGGAAGGAAAAACTCTCAGACTCAAGAACTTGGAAATAGACTGACATGTGGTTATTGCAGTCGACTGTGCAAATCCAGTATTGGATGGACAAGCCAGGAGAGAAGCTGCAGACTCAAACACACACACTGCCCATAAGTCCTCACCGCCACTGCTAACCACCATCTCTTGAGACGAAAAGGGGCCATAGTCTAGTCAAGACTAGTGTTCTCTGTAAGCTGGGCATGTGTGGGGCCACACAGGAGAGATTCAAATGCTGACCACCTGTTAGCAGAGGGCTGACAGGTAGGTATTTGTTTCTATTGGTGATACATATGTACATGCATTTGTGCACATCAAATTTATTCTGCACATTCTTGTGGGAAAATTCTTCCATCCATGGAAAAGATTAGAGGGAATTTTAATGGAGATTATGCTCTTCTGGGTAGGAACCAGCATTTCACAGCAGTCTGAGGTGTCTGGCACAGCATGGCTTCCAACATTTGCACAAAGTGGCATAAGAGCATTTGAAGACTGCTGCTATCCACATGGAATGGTGGTGCCAAGGTTAGAGGCCTTAGCTGTATTTTTGGAGCAGTGCATCTGTGTGTTTCTGTCAGGGGGCTCGATGCTGTGCTTCCTCTGTTCGCAAAGCACAGCCTGCATCTCTTAATAGCTAATTGAAACAGGTACAACCCAGGTAAGCCAAGACAGAAGGTGGGAAGGGGACTGCCAAGTTGAGATCAACAATAGAAAGCTCATGAAAGGACAGGTTCTTTGGGAGAGGGGAAAAAGCACGAAGCTACTCTGGGCATAAGAAACTATATACAAAAAGGATCAGAGCAGGAAGGAGCAGCTGGGAACATGACAAGGTCAAAGCAAAGCAGGCAGCCAGCAGATAAAATTAATGGAAAGCCTTGAGGGGCAAGAAGGTATTGCAGGTTGAGAGGAGGAAAGGGATTTTAAAAAATAAAGAGAGTCAATAGGCCAGTAACAGAGAGGTAGCTGTGTTGGTCTGTATTCTAACAAAATGAAGAAGAAGCCCTGTTGCACATGAAAGACTAAAGAAACAAAATAGCTTCATTAAAGTGCTACAGGACTGCTTTGTTCAATAGGCCAGATCAAGGAAGGGGAAGATTGATTTAGCAGCTTTATTGCAGGTGGACTGTTATGGGACCAGCAGGCAAGAATAGCAGTCCGTGAAGTAACCATGCACTTTACAACAAAAGACAACTGTGTGAGCAAAACCCAACATTTACAACACTCACAAGTTAACTCGCACAGACATACAATAAAGACTCCGCTCCACCTGTGGAGGCGCACTTTCCACATTGCGATCCTCACTCCATACCAAGCCTCTTGGTCTCACGTGGAAGGAGACCCGCTCACTATCTTTTAAATACTATCCAGGGACCTGCAATTTGTAACTCTGCTGGACACTGAAACACATGGACTCAGATACCGGTTTTGTAACTCTGTACAACCACTTGTAATGCACCCTATTGCTTGCAAACTGCCCACTTCATTTTAAGTGCTCTCCCATAGTATATACACATTAACTCCTTATGCTTGACAATTTGTCTTTAGCTTCATCCAGATCTACACCAAAAAAAGTTTGGTTGACCCAACTACACCACTCAGGGTTGTGAAAAATCTACACACCCTTGAGCAACACAGTTAAACCAACTTAAGCCCAGGGGTAGACAGCACTAGGTTAATTAGACTTGCTCCCTCAACCTAGCCACACCCTCTCCCGGACATAGACTAACTATCCCATCCCATTGCTGCAGTGTCTACAATGAAGTGCCACCACAGCAGCTTTTCTACTAAAACCCAGTCTCAAAGACTGATTAGCTTCCCCAGACCCAAGGAAGGTTGAGGGTTTAGCTCTAGTTATGGAGAAGAAAGGATGTACTTCACAATATTTCAGGTTGAAACCACAAATCAGAATTGGGAAAGAAGGTTGGATGGGACCATGAGTATTGAGCCTGTGGGTTCACTGGAGCTGGAGACCCCATGGGAAAAGATAGCGAGTGCTCAGCACCCACCAGCCACAGCTGTTTACACCTCTCCCAAAGAGCTGAATAGCAATTATGGGTGGGGTCTGGTGGGGGAGAAGGAAGCAGCGAGCAGGCAAGGCCGCTGAGAGGAGATGGGGTGAGTAGAAAGAGGTGGAAGAGGGTAGAGCTGGGGTGGGGCACCCTGTGGAAACAAAAAGCACAGCAAAAAAAAACAAACCCAGCACCTATGGATGGGACTTCAGAAGTGTGATGGCCCCTCCTGCACTGCCCATCTTCCAAGGGGTCCCACCCCATAGCAGTTCTACCCCAGTAGTAGCCCTATGCGGCTTAGTCACCCCATCAGTCATGCTCAGCAACCAAGTCCTATAAGTTTAGGCCTAGCAGCCCTATCACTCTGGCCTCAGCCGCCTAGTCACTCCTCTTCATTGCCTTACTCCCTGTGCCACTTCCCCTTGTGGTCACTTGCACCTTCTTGGTCTCTACCTCAGGCTTGCAGTCTGGCAGGAGTCAAGCTAGAACCCACCCCAATCTCCCCTTATCCTGCCTGGCATTGTCCTATCTCAGAGGCAAGCTCTGTCTGGCAGCTGGTTCTGAAGCCTCCCTGGCCAGGGCCCAACTACCCAGCTCTGCTGGATCAGCTCCTTATAAGCAAGGCTGCTCCAGCAAGCTGTCCTGTGATTGGCTTTCCCCAGGAGCCCTTCAGTCATTGGCTGGTGAAGCTGCACATGCTCCCTGCAGCCTGCCTTAACCCTTTCCTCGCAGCAGTGGGGCAAGGGCCCCACTACAAGGGCACAAGCTGCAGGCATCGGAGACGGGCAGGATGGGGGTTGCCAGACATTCAAACCAAGACAGAGGCCTGTACGGTGTGACCTCTGTATGCAAGAGGAAGGCAGCTACAGCAATCTGTTCCACTTTACACAAAGCAAGAACAGCTCTTAGGGATCCAGAAGCTTCCTAACAAGGCCTCCAGGTAACTGAAGTCTGATTCCCAATTTATAGGGACACTGTTAGAAGCCTCCAGTCCTTTAACAGTTATGTTCCACCCACCCATTAAAAAAAAAAAAAAAGTGCAGCAAGGAGGAGACAGCTAAAAATGGAATGCATGCTAGCTATCCTTCCAGCTACCCCACCGGTGTCCTCTTTCTTCAGCCAAGAGAACTTTGCTCTAGCTGGGCTTAATTTTAAACAAGCGGCTTCCGCTCCCACCTCTGGCTGAACAGAAAAAACACAGGCAAGCATTCACGCCTATTGACAAAGCTTTCACTCGTCTGACACAGGAATAATGCAATTTCCCTGGAAAGCTTGAATCTCACCCCCCCCCCCCCCAACCGCTGGCTTGAACTACCAAACAAGTCCCACTTTTGCTAGGGGCAGGGGAGGGAGAGAATGGGTTTTTTCATTAATTTCCAACATTATAAAGTTTCTGCCCAATTTTGTTGTGCTGTGAGCTTGGAGCGAGTCGGACTCGGAAGGCTCTCAAAGTCTCTTGACCAGGGCTCGGCAACCTCCTCGAGGCAGAGTGCCGAAATATGACCTTTGGACTTCTGTGTATGGCCTGAGTGCCAGTGACACGTGAGACATCCCAACCCCCACCTGCCTGTGGGGGGGGGGGGGGGGGGAAGTGGGAGGGCCACAGGGCAGGCCCAGCCCCCACTAGAGTCCCTCTATGCATAGCACCACCCCCATCCCATCCCCTGCAAGGGCACTGGGGGGCTACACCAGAGCCAGAGGGGGACAGAGTGGGCCTGAAGCAGGTGGTGCAGGGCCAGAGCCCAGGTGAGGCTGCCGAGCCAACCTCTGCTAGGGCCCACCTTTGCCCAGCTCCCCTCTCCCTGGTGCAGCAACTTACTGGGCTGCAGGTCACTTTTCTGGGTTGGGCAGGGCACTGGCAGGGGACAGCTCACCCTTCCCAATCTCTGCTCCCCTGCTGCATGCCAGGGCTGAGCCCCCACCGTGTGCTGCTGATCCCTGCTCTAGAAAGTGCCTCCATATGGAAAACATTCATCAAAGAATCTCTCCCTCCTTCCATCCAGGCCATGGCTAAAGGATTTCCAACTTCCTCCAGTTAATGCATCTAAGATTCCATCCTCCCTTATCCCTACAGCACTTTGAGTTGCTCCACCAGCTCAAGCTCAGCTTCTTGTCTCTCTTCAAGGTCCTGCATAATTCTTCACGTCTTGTGCTCTGCTTCTCCAGGAGCTACCTCCACCCCTCCCCGGGCCCCTGCCTAGAGAAGTTCACAGCACCGCCACACCCTCTCCACTCCCATTCCTCTGGAAGGACAGCCTACCTCTCCGTGACACCTGGAGAGGGTAATGGGGGCAAGAACGTAACTTGGTCCCCATGTTGGCGTGGCAACTGCAAGGAGGCAGAAGAGTGGTTAGGAAGAGGTGCTGCAGCCATCTGGCTGGGAGAGGTGACCCAAGGTGAAAGGTTTTTCGCTGTAGGAAGGAGGATGGGTACTAGATGCACTAACTAGCTACAAGAGGAGCAATTGCAGGGTAATCTGGGGTAGTGTTTACGTATGGGACCTCAAAACAAAGATTCATGATGAAGGTTGCATTGAGATAAACCTACTGGGGCGGGAGGGGGAGGGTAGCAGAAGGGGATGGCAAAGGGAGTGGCTGGTGGCTCCCCAGCGCCCTGAGCAGCACACTCCAGGTGGCACCGAAGGACTGGCTGGTAGACTTAACCTCAGTCCCACCTGCTTCCACCCAAGGCTCCACCCCTTCTAGAGGCACAGAGCAAGCCCCCCTCCTCCACCCATCTTCCCCAGAGGCCCATCAAGTCTGTCATCCACCCTGCATTGAGATATACAAATGCCCCCTGACCCACCCACACACCTCTGCCTGCTTTTCTACCTCACCTCAGTTTTAAAAGCTCACACATTTTTCAGAAGAATCTTGACTAAGCAAGCCCTTTTAAAACTAGCTCTGTCTGCATTTCTAGCAGAAGGAACTTAACTTCTCCCAGCAGTGAGAGGATTAATTTGTACAGCACTTTCAAGGTGCGAAGCACTTGGAGGGAGCCAGCTACAAAGTTCAGGTCTTCACACTGATTTCATTTTGGATCAAATTATTTAGAGGACCAGATGAAAAGCGACGGCGGGGGGGGGAGTGAGGGGGAGGAAGGGAGTCAGTCAGTCTTGTTTCCATTAAAGTATCCTGACAACTATAAAACTTTGAGGCAGTGGGGATGGAAAATGAGAACGTCTTTCCTGATGGGATCATCTAGGATCAGAAAAGAATTCTGCAAGATGGGCTGAAGCTTCAGAGGGTCTTTAAACTCAGCAATACCAAAACTTTTCAAAGCCGTAGGAAACAAATTATTTGTCTTCCCTTCTCAAAGACAGAAGTATTGTACTCTTAACTTAATCCTCCTAGTTAAACAAAGACAAGTGCTACCCTCTAGTGGGAATGTCAAAGACATCTTGGCTAACAGATCCTAAAGCAGAGGAGGAAATCAAGGAAGGATGATGGTAGAATCTCAGAGATTGAGCATCAGGAACACGGATTAAGCCCCCCTGCCCTGCCCCCACAAGTACTTCTGACCCCACAATCTAGAAATAAGAGTTCTTGGGTCAGATTCTCTTTTAGAATCTTTGCAACCCCAAAAGGATGGCTAGCTGGGCTTTTTCATGCTTAACTCAAACACTGCCTCCAGCCAAGTGCAAAGCAACCTTGATTAATTTAGAATGTGTTGAAAGACCTGTGGATTCTCTTAGAGAGACAGGTTGAATGGGTGGTCATCAATAAACTGGAGATGGCAATTCTTCCTTTTGCTGAAGTAGTAAAGTATGTGGACCCTGTCCTATTTATTACCAAGTGATTTCATGACATTTAAGATATAAAAACTAACTTCCAGCATAACAAAAAAGTAGTCATGTAGCACTTTAAAGACCAACAAAATAATGTATTAGGTGATGAGCTTTTGTGGGACAGACCCATTGCTTCAGATCATAGCCTTACCAGAACAGACTCAATATATAAAGCAAAGAGGTCCAAAAATTGTTATCAAGGCTGGCAAATCAGAAGAGCAGAGGGATGTGTGTGGGTGGGGTGGGGAGAGTCCTTAAGGACTCTTTTACTTACTTTGATATTTTTATCAACTTCCCCACTCCACATTGTCCCATCACTCTTCCAATTTGCCAACCTTACATATTAGTCTGTCCTGATAAGGCTATTGATCTGAAGCAGTGGGTCTGTCCCACAAAAGCTGTTCAGGATAGTCAAAATGAAAGTAGATTGTGAAGAACTTCAAAAAGATCTCAGCAAACTGAGTGATTGGGCAGCAAAATGGCAAATGAAATTTAATGTGCGTAAGTGTAAGGTAATGCACATTGGGAAAAATAACCCCAATTACACATACAAATGTGATGGGGGCAAATTTAGATACAACAGATCAGGAAAGGGATCTTGGAATTATAGTGGATAGTTCTCTGAAAACATCCACGCAGTGTGCAGCAGCAGTCAGTAAAGCAAATAGTATGTTAGGAATTATTAAAAAAGGGATAGAGAATAAGACGAAGAATATCTTACTTCCCCTATATAAAACTATGGTATGCCCATATCCTGAGTACTGTGTGCAGATGTGGTCTCTTCACCTCAAAAAAGATATACTGGCATTAGAAAAAGCTCAGAAAAGGGCAACTAAAATGATGAAGGATTTTGAAAGGGTCCCATATGAGGAGAGGCTAGAGAGACTGGGACTTTTCAGTCTAGAAAAGAGGAGATTGAGGTATATAAAATCATGAATGGTGTGGAGAAAGTGAACATTGAAAAGTTAGTTATTTACTTGTTCCCATAATATAAGAACTAGAGGACACCAAATGAAATTAATGGGTAGCAGGTTCAAAACTAATAAAAGACAGTTTTTCTTCACACAGTGCACAGTCAACCTGTGGAACTCCTTGCCAGAGGAGGCTGTGAAGGCCAGCACTCTAACAGAGTTTTAAAAGAGAGCTCGATAAATTTTTGGAGGTTAGGTCCATAAATGGCTATTAGCCAAGGGTAAAGTATGGTGCCCCTAGCCTTTAGTCCAAGGCTGGAGGCAGATGGCAGGAGACAAATCACTTGATCATTGTCTTCAGTTCACCTCCTCCAGGGCACCTGGCACTGGCCACTGTCTGCCGACAGGATACTGGGCTGGATGGACCTTTGGTGTGACCCAGTATGGCCGTTCTTAAGCTCAGCATCTAATAAATTATTTTGTTAGTCTTTAAAGTGCTACATGACTGCTGGTTTGTTTTCTTGGAATACAGACTAACACAGCTAGCTCTCCATCACTAATCTCTAGCATGACTGACAGGTAGCTATGAGAATTAACTGCACATCTGATTGCTACATTATTTCCTGTGAATGAACCTAATTTGAGTTTGATTAGCCCGAGTCTTCTGGTAAACAACGGAAGTGTGAATTTGTTGCGTCTTTTGTACAAAGATAATAAGAGAAATATTAGCAGGCAAGTATCGGGTTGTCCTACACCTACCATATTCTCCAAAGACTAGGTACGTATACTTGCGACGCTCCACAACCCAGGAGACAACCTTCACACCGATCCAAATCAGCAGCACCCCCAGTGTGGCATCGAGGATGAAATTCATTAGGTAGCTAAGAGAGCGGGAGAAAACACCCTGTGTAATACTTGATAATTCACACTCAGCTGTGTTCTGAACTCCCAAATTCTTGCTGATTTACTGGGAATCCCCATTCAGCTAAGACCAGCTCCATTATACATAGTAGTCCCAAGTCTCCTTCCTTGCATATTGCTGAGACAACGGAGTAACTCCATTCAAGTCAATAGTGCTGTTGGTAAAGAAGCTGTATTAATGCAAAGCTATAAATGAAAGGAAAATTGGGTCCAATGCCTCTATTCCCATCCAACAGCTCCTCTGTAGAGTTCCGAGAAGACCAATCCTGTAATAGATTGTGAACACAAAAAACCAAGAAGCCTTGTGGCACCTTAGACTAACAGATATTTTGGAGCATAAGCTTTCATGGGCAAAGGCCCACTTCGTCAGATGCGGGTCTTTTCCCACAAAAAGCTTATGCTCCAAAATATCTGTTGGTCTATAAAAAGGTCCCAGAGGGCATCTTGTTTTTTTGTGGATACAGACTAACATGGCTACCCCTCAGATACAGGATCAAATGAAGATCTTCCATGACATTTATGCAATCAGCCTCCAGCTGTGATTTATTGTCTGCTCATGTACAGCAAGAGATTTTTCTTTACAGAATCCCAAAGATTGCCTTGACATAAACCCTAGTTAAATGAATATTTCCATCTCCAATCCACAGCCACCTGGGGAATGCTTTAGGAAAATTATCACCATTCACACTGGCTTAAGACTAATGACAGCTTTAAGAGCTGTTTCCCCTCTATTTCCCCATCTGGTGGTGGAATAAATTTTTATTATGTGCACCAAGCCATATGTGGATGTGCACCATCAGTAAAAACATACCGACAGCTGTAGGCACTGTGGGCATGCTACCATGCAATTGGTCGGCATCTGAATCTCTGCTGGGCAGCCACTCAAGCACTCAGCTTACAAAAAAAGCACTGGAAATAATTTTCTGGGATTTTAGTAGCCACATACATAAAGTTACATAGGTGTTTAAACTACGGAAGACTAGGGCACAGGCTTTGTATCTCTCTTCTGCCACAGAATCCATGGACAAAGCCCTGAGATTTTAAACTATCTTGTGCAGGGTTCAGATTATATGAAGATAAGTATAACTATAACCCCTAACATTAGAGAACAGAGAAATCCATGCTAGTCTATATACTATCAAAACAAAGAAGCAGCCAAGTAGCACTTTAAAGACTAACAAAATAGTTTATTAGGTGAGCTTTCGTGGGACAGACCCACTTCTTCAGACCATAGCCATACCACAACAAACTCAATATTTAAGGCACGGAGAACCAAAAACAGTAATCAAGGTGGACAAATCAAAAAAAATTATGATCATGTGAGCAACTCAGACAGCGGAGGGGCAGAAGGCGGCGGGACACTCCTGATCCACAAACCAGCCAGCCACCATTTTAATAGAGTGGGCCATTCTGTTAATGACTTAGAAGTCTGCATCTTACTGAAGAGGAATTTTCACAAACACTCTTGGAAGAGAGGAGGCTGTTGAACTCTTTTGTATTCAAATTCGACACATTAACATGGGGTTTGAACCAGGATGGGAATTTTCTGGGTCATTATAGGGGCTCATTTGCATACTTGACAATCTAATTCTTGACTCCTCCCCCGCCTTCTGCCCCTCTACTCTGATTTGCTCACCTTGATCATTTTTCTGATTTGCCCACCTTGATTACTGTTTTTAGTTCTCTGTGCCTTAAATATTGAGTCTGTTCTGGTCTGGCTATGGTCTGAAGAAGTGGGTCTGTCTCATGAAAGCTCACCTAATAAATTATTTTGTTAGTCTTTAAAGTGCTACTTGACTGCTTTTTTGTTTTGAGGAGGTAATCACATTAGTGTGTATCTGTTTACACTAGTACTTGCCATGACAAAGCTTTTGGTGTGCATGTGTCTTTGTTAAGCACCTGTGGAAAAAAAAAAATCAAAAGCTTTATCATGCAATTGCCAGCGTAGACAAAGCTACAGACTGTTAAGATGGGAATAATTAGCATTAAGGGACAGAGTCAGCCTCTGTCTGTTTCAACAATAGCAACAACAGATAAAAGTGACTTTCGATTCTTCCAGTCTCAACTATGGAACAATAATGCAAGCACAACACTATACTCACAGAGAGCAGGCATCTTCTGACGTATGATCAGACAGGAAAACATTGGCAAAATGGATGAAGAGGGCACCCACGGCTTGCTTGGAGGTATCATAAAACCTGAAAAGATTAGATGCAGCAGCTTTTTAAAATAGCAATGTTAGCCGGGACTGTCAAGAAATCCCTGACAGGGTTTTGAGACACCCCCAGCCTCTGGTGGGTTGCAGGGTCTCCTTGGTGACAGGTCATGCTTGATACATCAGAGCACAAAATTTTACCTCAGAAATTTCTTCAGAAAGTGATTTTAACTTAAAATCAATACATAGCCATCCACTTCATCTGAGGGGGTAACTTTAGGTGGGAAACCAACAGCACTGAGGGGACCTGGATTGCCGCACCAGGTGTCATCTGCAGCTTGCAGCCATACCATCGCAACAAAGCCCAGCAGTGACGGCGGTATACTATGTCACCTGACACCGCTCCCTGGCAGGGGCCGACCGGGCCAGGGCTGGCCCGCGCTCCAAAGAGACGTCTTTAACAGACTGGACAACTCATCAACTAAGCAGCTGTGAGCTGAGGCTACAAAAGATACAGCAGCTGGAGCAGCCTATCCTTCTAATATAGACTCTTTTCTTTCCCTTTACTCCTATTCACAGTTGCTGATATTATTGTTAATTACTGTTATTGTTGTGGTTAAGTATTAGGTATAGTATTATTAGTAGAAGCTTATTGTTTAGTGTCTCTTAAAGACCTTTTATTGCTGTTAACTTAGTGCAATTATATACACTTACAAATTCGTTATAAGGCACTATTGATGTCAGAAATTAGCAACCCCTGGGCTGAACCCTTATAAATAAGGAGTGTTAGGAAGCAGCAGCTCCATGCCCCCTTTAGGTAAACGCAGGGGGGGGTAACAGGGCCCCCAAGCATATCATACCTGAATACAGTATTATATCTTATTTTTGGGTCCCTGGGGAGTAGCGCCCCCCCACTGGACTTAATTGACAGCAGGGATAGTTGTCTGGTTTAACAAACACCGTCGGTCTAATACTTTTGCGAATAAGACACGGGAATGGCATTCGGATCCATCTTTTGTATAGGTAAGTGTAAATAACTGGATTAACTAATGAAAAGGTTTCTTTGGTGAATACTTATAATAAAATTCCACTTCATTTTTGTAACAGTTAATTACTCTCAGCCTCCATTTTCTCTGGGCCATACAGGGAACTGCAGGGACCTAACACCAAGGGATACCCTCTAAGGAACTTTACTAGCTACTGCTGTCACCGGTGTTTCTTTTAATCTGACCACCGTGCTTAATTGCCTTTGAGTCTAATTCAATTAGGCATCACTGTGTTTTATTTTTAAAGCAAATTGTTTCTTATTAAAAAGAGGGAAACCCAAGAGGGGACGTTACACCACAGACCTACAGGCATTGTTGGAGCCGAGGTCTGATAGAGCTTGGCATTTTTGGTTGGCTCTCGCTGCTCACGCAGCGCCCTCATCTTGTAGTTGCTTGCCACATTTGGCGTCTCGGCAGCAGCTGCACCAGGGACATGAATCAGACTTGTGACGATTCAAACTTTCAGACCAAAGTGTGGTACAAGGAGCTTTTGTAATCCACAGGAGGGAGTCCCAGAAACTCTTGTTCGAGTAAATGAGAGCAGAAGTAGGGAGAAGCCAAGTGCTTTTGAAAAACCCACCCACAAGAAAACTTTTACACCATTACCAAACATTCATTTCAGAATTCACTGGATACGAGCAACCAGAACATTGTGTGCAGCATTAGTGAAGGTCCTATTAGGAAATGGGTCAGAGAATTCAGCCTTTATAAGCTCATTAAGGCATCCCAGCTGAGGCTGCAGGAAGAAGGAATTCAACTGTGATGGTGTTCTTCCCATTTCTCTACTGGGAACAGGACAGAACCTCAAGTTTTGTTTAGAATCCATGTGAGATGACAAGATAAGACTGTGAAAGTTTTTGGTTACTACTGATCTGGATTTCAGCTGGGATCTCAATGACGACAGATGTTCTCCTGCACGGTCATGAAGCCATCCAACCCTTGATATGAGGTTGGTCTAGACACCCCTAACTACAAATCCACAAGTACAGCAGCTCTTACTGCAATGTAACACACATTCTATTGGCAACTACAATTGGCTGTCTGGAGCTAGCACTACATAGTTCACTAGTTATGCCAGAAGGTAATGCCGGAGGGCTAATCTGTACTTAAAAGTGAACTCTGGAAGGTTGATCATCTTGTACCACATGTTCAGAGACAGCAAAATCGCTCTCTCTTGGCTTGGCTGTTGACCTCTGCACTCCAAGCTATCACATGGAGTAAGCAACATTGACAATACTTCCGAGCCCCAGACTACATTAGGGAAGAAAGTTGATTTTGATAAGCAATTCTAGCTACGCCATTTGATGTATCTGAAATTGGCTCTCTTCCCTAGCATAGCTTCACCCTGAACGTCTCAATTAATAGTAAACAATACCAAGCAGGTCCAAATACCCAGTGGCATTTAAGATTACAGTACTTCAGTCAATTTCATCTATAATGTGATGGGAACTTTCTAGGAAGTAACACCACTAAAAATTTCAGCCTCTTCAGTATTTTCAAGTTGAACATTGGTACACAGGACCTAGAAGGCCAATAATCCAGATAGTAAACATTAAGACAGAATCTACTTCCTTTGGCTCAGGGTTTTTAAAACAAACTATTTCTCACCATATCCTCCAAGGACGCCTCTCCTCTTCTGGTTCCTGAAAGCGTTTTACTGTAAAAAAGAGGAACAATTAAAAAAAGGTCAGAACTGCAAGGAAATGAGACAACTATAAAATTGGACTAAGCCACAATATTAAACAATAGGACAGTTAAGATAACTCTGACAATTTCTCTAGAGCTGATTTTGCCTTGGTTATATTCAGCCCAATACACACCCAACCGAGATGTTCTTTAGGCTAGCATACTAGGGTTGCCCACACATTTAAGCTACCTAGTGGCGACTAACAATGCAATAGCAGTCACATTAAAGCCTAGAGGACGACTAGGTAAGATCTGGCCATGCTGGCAGACTATGAGCCAAGCGAACCGACATGGTTGAGTTTTGCAAGCTGGAATATGAGCACAGACACAAGAGCTGATGCTACACCTATAAAACCACCAGGCAGATAACAGTGGAAATGTTCTAGGTAGGTCGGCTCAGGCTCTACCACTCTTGGAGCTATGCATTCAGCTGGCACCAGGTGTGTGCTACGATTGGCTTGCCCACTTTTAACACACAGCTCTGCAATTCCAGAAACATGAGGGACGTGAAAGCAATAAAAAAAAAACACACACACACACATTTTAAAAAAGGGACTTTGGAGAACATCCCTCAAGTGGCAGCCACCTGCCCTGGGTTACCACTGACATCTACAATTTTACCCATCTCATCTGAGCCACACACATCCGAATCCCATTTCTAGCTCCTGCTAATCTCTTTAAGCCTCAGAGATGGTGACTCATGGAGTTGCCAGATTTTCAGAAAGCTAATGTGGGACACAGGAAGCCCTGCTGGCAGCCCCAGCTGTGGGATCTCTGGCTGGGGGCAGGGGGAACCTTGGCAGTCCTGAGGGACATGTTTGTGTAAATGCAGGACACGACTGCCAAACATGTGGAACTATCCCACAGATTGGGGGACATCTGGCAACCCTAGGACTGGCTTAGCAATCAGTTACACCATTAAACTCCTAATTGACAGCCAAGCATGCTTTCCTAACAGAGTGAAAAAGCAGTGATTCAGAAAAAAGACAAATACCAGGCCCACTCCAAACCAAAGCAAATTTTACCCCCCCCCCAAACCACCATTGTAAAGCTAGAAGCTTAATTTAGGTCATTACAGGCTGAACAGCTCTAGTCCCACATCATCCATAATCCTGCATGATTTTAGTTAGCTGGATGACCCCATACTATGGACATAGCCAAATTTCCTGCAGTCCCATAATGTTTGTTTACCACCAACAGCCTGGCTCTTAGTGTTCTGTTTTATGTCTGTAAGAGCCTAGTGAGCAGTGCAAGTGTTGGCAATGCTGCGAGACACTACTGACCTCCCGTGGTTTGACAAGTTCTCTTGCCTGGCACCAGTGAGATCCCAATAGTACCAGACTAGAAAGGTTCCACCTGTAGTATCATTAACAAGATATTATCCAACTATTGCATAATGTGAATTAAGCATGGACAGCGTGGGCTCGATAAGAATGATTTAATTTTTTTACATCTCCCAAGTTTGAAAGAGGTGGGGTTTGTATTTAAACACCTAACAGTATGGTGTCAACATCCTGAATCAAAACGTAAGTATCTTTTGTTGTCTGGGGAATACAGACAGGGCAGGATACTAACACAAGGAGCACAAGGCTTGATAGCAGAGCAATAGGGTGGATACAAATAGCATTTAATAATTTAAACCACCCATTCAAAGTACATAAGTCACCAATCTCTAAGTTAAGGCTTAAACAGCCTTTCCAATGCACTCTTACAGAGTAGGAGACAAGTCAGCAATAGTCTGTGGGATGCAAGGCCCACCAGCAGTAAAATAGGCTCACCAGAAAGACAGATGCAACTGACAAAGGAGAGGGCAGAAAAACACCAAGAAAGTAAGACTATGAACCATCACAAAATCCGCTAAATACAAGAACAGGCACGTTTGACTGAACAGTCTTTGCCAAGTTCCTAGCAAAGTCTTGTTTTTATTTAATCAACGACACGTTATAGTACCTGAGGCTAGAGGCACACTCCAGCAGGAAATTAACCCAGTCAGGGTAGATCCTCTTGGGTTTCATTTCACACATGCGTGAAATGATGCTCTCAGGGGTCTACATCCACTCCTGTACTCCCTGCAAGAGGTGATGAATAAGGAAGGTTGAACGAAGAAATGCTCCCATCAACCTTCCACCATGTGGACAGACATAGAAGTCAACTGCAGATAAACTGATTTTAGCTACGCAATTGACGCAGCTAAATTTGCATATGGGTGGTCAATGTCTATGTCTAGTGTAAACGTACCCTCAATCTCTGGTCACACCAACGCTACTAAGTCAATCAAACTTCCATCAGCATAGATCCACCAGAGCTATCAAAGCACTTGTGGGCATGCAGTCTTGACTCCTTGTGTCTGCAGCGTGTCGTCACCAGGAGCACTTCTATCCATGATATTTTCAGCATGGGGGGCAGTGTGGATCAGCACTAGAAGGCCAGTAACCTTCAATTACAGCAAGGTAGCATTTACACCCAATTACATTGACCATTACTCTATGTGCTGATTTAGTAACAGCACCTCCCCGAGCAGCACAGAGGCACTCATGATGTGAGGAGCCAATCTTAAGTGAAGACACTTGTGCACTTAGGCCAATGTAAGGCAGCTTATGCCAACCTGACTGCAATGTAGACCATGCCTAAGAGCAGCTTAAATATTAATTAAGGCTTATCAGTCCACTTGTAAGATAGATATCCAGATCCTGTTTTAAAGAGAGGCAACTAAATCAGAATTAAGTGCACGGCCCAAGGTTGCAACATGAGTCAGTGGCAGCTAGGAAAATACGGAAGTTCTCCAGACTCTGTCTGGTATTGTAGCCACTTGGCAACACACCTTCTCTCATGTATGAGAAACTCTTGTTTAAACAGTGTTTGCTGTCTCCGTGCTCCTGCCCAGTGCTCCCTGACCAGAACTGCTCGGCTCTAAGTTATGCTTGTGGGTTTTTTAGTGCTGGTTACTCAGAGGAGCCTGCTGGCTGTACTCACACGCAGCAAGCTCCTCTGCTCTCTCCATCCCTGTCCCATGGCGGAGCAGCTACTTCTGGCATGGGCTCCACAGTGGGTCACCTGCTCTTAAAGGGGAACGCTGGGGGCTGTGAGGGGCCCACTCTGGAGCCAGATGCAGCCCTCCTCACAATGCCCCCTGTCCCCTGGAAGACGGATGCAGTCTCCCACCCACCCCCCACTGTGGGACTACACCTTGGAGGGCTTTGCAGAGCCCTGGAGGTAGGAGATAGCAGCTGTAACCCTGCCTTCTGCAGCCCAGGGCCATGCCCCAGCCCATGGCTGTCCTACAACTAAGCGTGCAAGCAACACCCTGCCCCTCGGGGGGCAAGGAGAGTGATATCCTGCTCAGTGCTACATGTCAGTGCAGCCAGCAGACTCCTCTGCCCTCCTACCCAGGGAGAGAGCTGAACTCTCTATTATACAGAATGTTTTATTACCCAGCAAGCTCTGGTCTCGTGGATGCCAGATATCAAAGAGTTTATTGTATAAACAAAAGCTGCAGCTGTACTCAGACTCTCACCTGGGACTCTCCTGCAGAAGTGGCGAGGTTATGGGTGGAGTGGACGCAAGAGACAATAGTACTGCAGATCAGCACTTGTCTGGGGACAGTAATGGGAAGTTTGAATGTCTTGTTCACCCCCCAAGGAGGATGCTATTGTAAGTGATTTGCCTATTAATGAAGGCGGGAAGGTCCCTTCAGTTACAAGTGGCTGGGCTAGAAATGTATAACTGCTCCCACATTTGTAACTGGGAGGGTTGCTGGGGAGAGAAGAGGGAGACATCTCTGTGCAGCCCGGTTCCAAGGCAGTAATGGAGTAAAGGCACATTTGGACTGGAAAAGCTGCTTTCAGTGACTCTTGCCTGCATAGGATGAGCATTGTAAGATGGTCTCAAAAGGGCAAAGCTGATGACCCAAAGAACGTACAGTAATTGCTCTACCCTGTGTTGGTGCAATGCCTACATAATGCATTGTACTGAGACCTAGGGGACCACAAATAGTAGCCACTTGATGATCTGAAAGCAATGAGCATAGTATCAAACCCAAAAACCATGGCCTTCCAACTAAGCCATAAGTCTCGGGAAGCTTATTCTAAAAAGGAAACAGAATCCTAAGGCTAGAAGAGACCGCACAAGGTTGAGTCCAGCTTCCTTCTCAAAGCAGGATAAACCCCAACTAAATCATTCCAGCCAGAACTTTGCCAAGCTGGGACTTAAAGACCTCTAGGGATAGAGATTTCACCACCTCTCTAGACAACCCATCCCAGTGCTTCACCACCCTCCTAGTAAAACAGCTTTTCCTAATATTCACTCTATGCCTCCTCCACTTACTTGAGATCATTGCTCCTTGTTCTACCACCCATCTCTACCGAGAATGGCCTCCTTCCATCTTCTTTAGACCCCTGCTCCAGGAAACTGAAGGCTGCTATCAAAGTGCCTCTCACTCAGTAATGAAATCTAGTAAGACCACAGAATAGTGACAACAATACGCCTTGTGTTTGGAAAAAGAGATTTGCTAGCTTGGTGCAGAACCCCAATGCAGTTATTTCAAGTGGGCAAGATCTTCCAAACCAGAAAGCAAGCATGCAAATGCAACATCCAATAAAGTAATCCCACCTCATCTTATTTGCCACCCTTCTGCTCCAGCTGGATCTGGAGAGTTCACAGATAGACATCGCCATCTAGTGGGAGCCGATTTTATGCTATCAAAACACATGAGCATTGGTGAATAAGCCTGATGTACAATCCCATTAGAAGGGATACTCCTGGGGAGACACTGAACTCAAACAGCCCCACCCTAGACATGCCAGCTGAAGTTACTAGGCATGATCACTTTTTTTAGCCAAGCTCAAGCAGTTACTAAGCTGATGACAGCAGAAGTCTGAACAGTCATCATCAACCACCATGGGCTCAGCACCCATTGGTGTCCGATGCCTCCCTATTTCCTTCCATCTTTCCCTGTCCAGTGCAGAGTGGCTTAGTTTCTGTAAACTAGCTCTGCACCATTCTCTGTGGGGTCTCTCTCTCTTATTCAAACCGTACATTATACTGAACAGGGTCTTGACTTTTCATTTGATGTTCATTCTGCAGATATGCCTGAATAGCTGTAACTTCCATTGTATAATATTCTGCAGTAGGTTCTCTTTCAGTGTATTTTCCTATATAAATTCCTCATTGGTGACCTTCTGAATCCATTCTATTCTCAGGATCTTTCTGTAACAACTCATCTTGAATGCCAATATCCTTCTCTTCAAATCTTTTATCAACACCCATGTCTCATCTGTACAACATGCTGCTGAATACCCATGTTTTCAAGATGCTCAGCTTCATTCCTAAACTGATCGATTTGCTTTTCCAGATCTTATCCACTGCCTTCAAACTTGCTCTTGCTTTCACTATTCTAGCTGCTAGTCTGAACGAGCCTTCAGGTAATCTGCATCGTTATCCCTCAGTTACTGGATGTAGGCTTTGCCATCTACTTGCTTTTAAAAACAGAAGATCCAGAATAAAGGCATCTTCAAACCGCTGCCCCTGAATACTCTCTCATTGTTTCCTTGACAACTCCCATCAGTCCATACCTACCAGTCATCTCTTGTCTTATACTTCAGCTGCGAACTCTCTGCAGTAAGCATCATCTTATTATGTATTGGTGTGGCACCTGCACAATGGCCGATTGCTAGGAACCCTACCAGAGCACAGAGCTTTACAAGTGTAGAACAGCAGAGTAAGAATGCCAGGTAGTTCTGTCCTCAATTCAAGTGCCTCATTCACTCTCACAGTAGAGGACAAGGATAAGCTCTCTGGAGGTTTTTAAAGAGCATTCTTGTTCTAGAGACCAGGGCACAGGGAAATTTAGCCATTTATTCAAAGTCAGATAGGAAGTCTGTAGGCAAAGCCACTTTGGCATGCAAGGAGTGCAATTGAGTCAATCTGTAACACTGCTGTTACTTATTGTGGAGATCTGGGTAGCCAGACTCCCAGCTGTGGAATCTAAATATGAGCTGAGGCTTATCCTCTGCATTTTAACACAAGGTAGGAACATCTATTAAAAGACAATGATTTGCCACACTGTATCAGACCAGTGGTCCATCTAATCCAGTAATACAGGTTGAACTTCTCATCTGGCACCCTCAGGTCCCTGACCAGCACTGGACGAGAGAATTTGCTGGACCATGGGAGGTCAATATTTTCTAGCACAGTACCAACATTTTCACGGCTTACTCAGCTCTTAGACTTTGGGGGGGGGGGGGGGGGGGGAGAAAAAAAAAAAGTTAAAAACCATCACAGAACACAGAGCCGGGACTGGTGGCTGTAGACAAACTTCATAGGTGTGGCCAAGTTTCTCGTGGTCCCATAATAAGTGGTCATCTGGCTAACTAAAATCATGCCAGACAATGGATATTGCTGGACAAGAGAGTTCTGGATTACAGAGGTTCAACCTGTATATTAACAGCCACTACAAAATGCTTCAGGGAGAGGTGCAAAGAACCTTTTTAATCAACAATGATGGCACCATATGTCCAATTATTTCTTAACCCTTCCCCCGCAGAAACTTACTGAGTTGGCATCAGGCATTTTTTCCCCCACTCTCCTAGAGTTGCCAGACCCTGATTTAGTTGCAAGTCTTATCACTTAGCCCTTTTAGAGCCCCAGCTGTCAGGATCTTTTGTTTAACAGATTATATTTTCATTAAAAAAAGTTTAGCCCTCAAAAAGGTAGGAGAAAAAGAAAAAAGCCTAGAAATGTGACCCCTGGGCTGTGTCTACACGTGCCCCAAACTTCGAAATGGCCATGCAATAAATAAATGGCCATGAGCTCATGGGAATAAGGGGACTTCAAAGTAGGCGGCGTCCTTTCGAAAAGGAGCCCCGTCCGGACGCACCGCATGGCGGCAAGGAGCGTCAATTTCGAAGCGCGGCTGCCGCCCGCATGCTAATGAAGCGCTGAATATGCATTTCAGCGCTTCATTAGTAAACTTAAAAATGGCCATTTGCATGGCCATTTCGAAGTTTGGGGCACGTGTAGAGACAGCCCTGAAGACTCAAGACACTGGGTAACAATTAAAGATTCCCAGAGACCTCTTGACTTAAAGTTTGTGTAATTTTTGAATGCACAGGGGTGGCAGTACCTTGAGCAAATATATTGGGTTCCTACCTATTGCATTCAGATTTATAGACAAAAGCCTATTGCTATAAAACCTTGAACAGCAACACTAAACAGAGTGCATCCACCAACAAATCTCCATCTGTAACAGCTGTTTTTCAGCAAACAGCAGCTCTTATTAATGGCCTATGCTCCAAGGATGTAGGAGTGGAATAGGCAAACCTACCCACCTAGCGGCTCTTACCTGGACCATATGGGCAAACAAGAGCCTTTCAGCATTGCCTCAAGATTAACAGGCCTGGCACCATTTAAACTCAGAGCAGGCACAAATTCCCAAGCAGGTGGGTCTTTTACACAAACATTAGCAAGCCCTTCAAAGCGGAGAGTAATTCTGTATACTCAAATAACTGAGCAACCCTACGCAGAAGATGGTAGAGTCTAAAGTAGTTGTTACCCCTCAAGATCTTTGAGTCACTGTGGAGAGCTCTCTAAAACCATCTGCTCAATCTGAAGCAGCCATCAAAAATAAATAAGTACCATAAACTTTCATATCCTGCAGCCCCAAGACTGGGAGCTTGCTGGATACTGAACTATTGTAGATAATAAAGAGCTATACTCAGCAATGCCTAACACTAAACAAAAACAAAAAAGTATGTAGAGTACTTTATTTACCAACAACAGTAGTATTGTACACTGTAAACTTATAGGCTGTCCACACTAGCAAGTTTTTGAAATATTTTTCGAAAGAAGGGGGCTCTTTTGAAAGATTCCACGGAGCACCCATGCACAAAGAGTGTTCTTTTGAAAGTAAGTGGAGCTCCACTCCTGTTTAGGGAAGAACTCCTTGTGAAAGAAAAGCATGTGTACACACTCTGCAGGACCCTTTTTTTCAGAAGAGCAGTCCTCCTGGTGCCTGATTTTTTGATCCCTGGCCCATTCTTTCGACAGAGTGGGACCTGTGTGGATGCCTTCTTTCACAAGAGCGGATCACTCTTCTGAATCACCTTTTTGTGAGTGGACATATGGCCTTAAATATTGAGTCTGTTCTGGTATGGCTATGATCTGAAGAAGTGGGTCTGTCCCATGAAAGCTCATCACCTAATATGTTATTTTGTTAGTCTTTAAAGTGCTACTGGACTGCCTTCTTTTGAAAGAAAAAAAAAGTTCTTTCAGAATAGCTCTTCTGGAAGGCCTTTCTAAAGAACACAGTGGTAATGCAAATACTATATTTGCCGATTGTATTTGCATTATACTGTATTGCATTTACTTTCATTATACTGTACTTATGGAAACAACTAAAATTTACTTATGGTCAAAATGCCCATTATTTGAGAGTTCTGGATAATAGCATGCTGGGGATGAAAGAGTTTACTGTAAATAAGAGATGAGAATACGAGGATGCATTAGGAAAAAAAGACAGAAAATGATACTGAAGATATCTTGCTGCTATAGAAATCCATTTCACGCCCACATCTGGAGAACTGAAGGCAGTTGGGGTCACCCCATCTCAGAAAAGGGACATTAGATTTGAAACCAGACCAGAAAAGGGCAGCCAAAGTGATTAGCTGGATGGGGAGAAATAAGATTGGGATGTCTCAGCTTGGAAAAGAGATGGCTGGGGGCGGGGGGGGGGAATATGATAGAGGGCTATAAAATCTTTACTAGTGTGGAGAAAGTGACTAAGGAAATGTTACTCACTCTTTCACATAATACAAGAGCTAGGGTGAGCCAGTGTAATTAACAGGCAGCAGGTTTAAAAAGACACAGAAAGGAAGTACTCTTTCACACAAGGAAAAATCAGCCCATCTAATTTGTTGGGTATGTTTTGAAGGCCAAAACTGGAGCAGGGTTCAAAAACTACAGGCGTTCAGGGATGATAGGTCTATCAACGGCAGTTACCCAGGATGGGCAGAGCTGCAACTGTATGCTTCAAGGATTCCTATCCTCTGTTTGCCAGAAGCCAGGAATGATAGGGTAGATAACTGGATTGCCTGCTTCAGCACTTTCCCTCTGAAGTACCTGGCTTTGCTGATTGTTGGAAGACGATACACTGTGCTTGATGAGAGTCACTGATCTGACTCAGAATGGCTGTACTTATGTTCTTAGGTGCTTCTGTTGACAGTAAGGGCACAGAATGGCATGCTTCTGAGGGTTGATCTATACTTACTCCACAATCAATGCACTCATGTTGATCTGCAGTTTACTTTTGCTACCTATGTGAAGATGCAGCAAAAAAGTCAATTTCTCTGGGCTTGGCCATCAATCCCTGTACCCTACACTATGGCATGGAAGGTGAGAGCCTGTAAAGCCCTAAATACACTAGGGCAGAAAGTTTATTCTGATACGCAAGTCTAGCTATGCCATTAGTGTAGCTAGAATTGATGTATCTGAGATGGACTTTGTTCCCTAGTGTAGCTCTACCCCAAAGCTGCTGCTACTGCTACTTCTTGCAGGCAATCCCAAGCCACTTAGGGTTTACCAGATCAAATCCAAAGCATCATGTGCCACCTGAAAACTTGGAGGCCAGTGGAGATCATGGGATTCTAGTGCTGCATTCCCACAAGACCACCTAGCAAGCAGCCACCTGCTGCAGCAGCTTCTGATATCAAGTTCAATTCTAATAAACTCTTCAGCTCAGTAGTATCTTGTGGCTTTGAGCGCTACGGGCAAAATACATGCTGCACAAAGTAGTACTGAACCAACAATTCATTCTTCTGTTTGGGGACCAAATCAGTTTGGGGCTAAACTGACTTCTCAGGGCTTCTTACCAAATGCAAACTAAAACTTGTTCTGAGACAAGCCAAAATGTTCAGCTGCCCAATATGAATTTCCTTGGGTTCTAAGTAGTTCTTTTAACATTAAAAATGAAAAAGCCACCAAAGAAAAAAGAAAACAAACTTCAAAGCATCTGGACATGGTCAAAATAAAACTTCAGGACTTTCTCTCTTTTTCCCCACCCACCCACCCAATCTATTTGCTCAATTTGACCAAAATTTGCAGACAATTTTGGTGCCCCCGCCCCCCACATATCACCCCCCCCCAACACAACCCCCTCAGCTCTAGTGTGAAGTATTATTTTCTTCACCATTTTTAAAGTAGTGGCTGTCACTTGCTTAAGATAGTAGAACGGTCACCTCACCAACTTTCTCCATCCCTTTTGGTACATCTCGACCATGTCTCGTCTTCATGTCCTGACCATGTGCCTGTCTTCAGGGCCGCTCTGCCCAGCAGCCAGACTTCTACAACAGGAGTCAACAACCTTTCCCAGGTGAAGTGCTGAAATTTGACCTTTTGAACTGTATGTACAGTCCAAGTGCCGGTGATACTTTTTAAAGTCACTTATAGTCCTACTTATAAAAGCTTCATTAATAAATAAATGAAGATTCAGAGCTTTACCATTTAGGTGGAAGTTGGTAGCACGAGGTGGTCTTTTACTGGTGGTCTTTTGTTGAGAGCACCGGAGTGTGTCCAGTCATTAGCTGGCTACACGGGGGAGGAGAGGCGGGGCTGAGCTCCCACCTCACATGCCGACAAAAATCGGCTTGTGTGCCACTCTTAGCAACCCACAGCACAGGTGCCAATTCCTGTGCTACAAGTTATCCACAAAAAAAATTCAAAAATAAACTGCAGAGAGACTTCAGAGCTGCAATTCATTTGCAAATTTGACTCCATCAACCAAGGATCGAACCAAGACCAGGAGTGTTTGGCCCATTACAAAAGCAGTTTCTCGGCTCTTGATGTTCAAACGTCCACCTTAACTGCTGATAATGGGCCACATCCACCTTCACTGAACAGACCTTTTCAGCTCTGGCCCTTCCCTTGACTGGAACCCCCACCCTTTAAATTCTCCCCTGAAGCCCCCCTCCACTCATGCATCTGATGAAGCAGGTCTTTGCCCACAAAAGCTTATGCTCCAAAATATCTGTTAGTCTCTAAGTTGCCACAAGACTTCTTGTTAATCAAAGGTTGTGATTTTCAGCCTTTTTGCCACAGCAAGACAGAGTTTGGGGTTCCTGCTTAACACCCTAATGCTGTTAGAAGATCAGTTAGGTACTTTTCATCAGAAGAGCTTCCTTCTCTCACCCTTTGTAGGCCAGACAGCTGCACTTGCTCCTTTGCAAGGCACTTCTCAAAACCACTGTTTCTGCACATCTCACTGCCACTCTGTTCCATTCCCAACTTACAGTTACCTACAACATTCAGCTAGCACAATTTTCTTCCATTAAACACACACCATGCTACTGATTTGTAATTTGCATTGACTGTCCACAGAAATCTGAGTTCCCTTGCAAGCAGGTCTGCTGGCATTTTGGGAAATAAACCAATTTTATTGAGGAATACTCACATGGTGCAACTCCCTCTCTGTAAGACTTGATCAACCTTCGTTGCCAAAACACAACTGAGAACATGAGCCATATGGACCAGGGTGTTAGACTACATCTGGCGGGTTGGAGAACTCCCGGTCTTCTCTCCCCAGCAGAGCACTTCCCTAAAAGGCTCATTATTCAGACCCACTGATGAACGCTAGGCCTCATGGGGATTCTATAGTCTAGAGATGCCAAATGGGCTACCAGTATATATAGTCCCGCTTTCTAACAGTGGTCTTGTTACCCAGCAAGGCTCTCTTTAAGAGAGCTTTCCAGTTTAGCTGGAAAGCATCCCAAGCTGGCATGACTTCTCCTGGGTGGTTACAGAGGATGGACACATTATTGCAGGAGAGCATGTGCAGTGTTTGCTGTCCAAAGATGGAGACCGAACCTCCAGCTCAACCCCCATATAGATAGTTTTGAGAGGCTCCGTTTCATTTTGTGCATGGGAGAAGGATGATCAGCCAGTCCAAAGCTACTCAGCTAGAGAAAGCTGCCATAAACCACTAATCCACAGGTGGGAAAGGTACCCAGAAAAAGTTACTTGAGTAAAAGTACAGCTGCTTCTGGAGTGGGGGATATGCAACTACAAGTTACCTGCATCCCTCTGGAAAACTACTTGTGTAAAAGTGAACACAAACATGCCACATCTTTATTGTGCTCAAGTATCCAGAAGACAAAGCAGTGGTACTTTTACTCAAGTAACTTTTTGGGTACTTTTCCCACCCCTGTACGAATCAAAAATCTTTTATCATGACATTACAGAGAAATGAATCAAACAGAGAGGGTGTAGCATTTTGACAGCACCTGCAGATCACCAAGCAAACTAGCCAGCTGGCCATTAACCTAGCAGCAAGAGTGTCCATGATTTCTCTCATTGATGTCCTAATGGAAAATGATATGTTTGTAGCCTGAGCAGTTCTGGGTACATAAGACAGTAATTCTGTGCCATAATATGACAAATAAGAGGTAAGAAGTTAATGGTGTGGTGCCTTGTTAAACAGGGCTTGTCATGCCTCATTAGATTTAAGAGTTATCTGAGAATGTAATTATCAGAGACAGTAAAACTGTTGTATTAAAAAGATAAAAGCTAGTATTATAGAGAAATAATTAACTGCTTAATAGGGCATTTACCATGTAGAGTGGTGACAGGCTCTGTCTGAATTAAAAACTAGAAAGTCAGCCAAGATTACCAGAGTTTAAGCAGGCAGTGAAGTAGTTTAGTAGCTGTGACCTAAAAGATTATTGACTATGTTAAATCTACATAAAGCTGACTCTGGGGTCTTTTGAAAGCTGAAAACCTCCCTGAAGAGATGAGGTTTTTTCCCCACCTCAGAGTGTGGATTCCACTATATAGTTCTGGTAACTATAGGATGGAATAGAAATCAGATGGTTTGAGAGGAAAAGGGGCTCTTTCTAAATTGAATCAAGCCATAACAAATGCCCATCCCCAGAGGTCAGTCTAGAATTTTACCTCTATGCAAGAAAGGTTGGGAACCACTATTCTAGTGTCCTTTACATGCCACAATTCAATGAGACAAACAATTCCACAGCACACCCGCTTTTTTCAGCTGAATAGTTCGCACCTAAACATCACATTTACTGTGGTTACAGTTGTACTAGAGAGGTTTGCAGCATAGCAGTGCCCACAAGCTAAACAAGGATCAAATGCATTCATAGTTCAAATCCACCAA
The DNA here is from genome assembly GCF_033958435.1 of Carettochelys insculpta. NCBI lineage: Eukaryota > Metazoa > Chordata > Testudines > Carettochelyidae > Carettochelys > Carettochelys insculpta. The sequence goes on from NC_134137.1 coordinate 370,965,541, forward strand.
AGGACTCCTCCTTGTTTTTGGTGAAATGCACTAACACAACTATCCCATAAGACATGCCAAAAGCCACCTTTGTTATGCAGACTTCTTTTCAAAGGCACCTTGAAGTCTAATGCTCTGGGAGTGCAAACACTGCTGTTTGAGCCTGTTCTCTGAACAAAATGTTCAGAATATATTGCAACCACTACCTTGTATCTCTGGCAGGGTAATTTACCTTGCTACGAAAGACTACCATAACGTTCCTATGACCTGCTGGTGTCCAATACACCATCCTTGGTCTTTACTTGTATTCTGCCCTCCTGACAATGCAGCCAAATGCTCTGTTGCAACCATACATAGTTGCAAAAAATCCCTGTTCAGCCACTTCTCCAATTAGAGTCGATGTACAGTGTTCCATCTGGATAGCCATGCTGTTTCAGGTCACTGCTTTTAGTTTATTCACATGCTCCTTTATTTATCCCAAGTGACTCACCCCTCATCACTGGGAATCCTTCCCAAGTTGTTGCCACTAGGAAATTGGCAAGTTCAGAGAAATTTCACGCTATTTGTTCTTTGCTGCTAGCAGGCCAGAGGGACATAGCTGATCTAAAGTGCAGGGTTCGTGAAAAGCAGTTATAAAACACCATCACTAAAGTGTTTCCACTAAAGCTCTAACTGTAACAGATTTAAACCTAGGCAAGCATCTCCCTGCACATTTTACAAGCCAGAGACTGCACCATGTGCTAACCTCAGTCAAACCGGACAAAAACAAAGTAACACGGTAAATTGTGTTAGTTTCTTTTCACTGTCCACATTCAGCCAAATACAGGCAGTAAAAAGATTCCCCAGCTGGAATAATCCAATTAGGTTAATAACTCACAACAGATGTTAGAGGTTTTAATACAATTATTTTTAGCCTGAAAAAACTCAGGGCCAGCTCTATGTTGGCTCAGTAGGTTTGGGTATTCTGGGGAGGTGTGTGAGGTTCTGTGTGGTGGGGCTGCGGGGAAAGTTACTGGGCAGTGGTGGTGATGATCTGTGTTATTGAAGTGCCTCATGTAGACCCCTCCTAACCAGACCCCCAAAATACACAAGCCTCCTCTAATGCCCAGCACCTCCCAGCCCATCATATATCTGCATCCCCCCTTCAGACCCACTCCACCATGCCCTGCCCCAGACTCCCATTTGCAGGCAGCAATGGTCTTAGTGGAGCAGGAAGCATTTTGTTGCATGAGCTGAAGGAGGGACAGCCTTCAATTGCACTGGCCTACCATTTCAGCAGAGCATCAAAAGGAAGGGAAGCAATCCTTGTAATGTGTGAGGTAATTGGCGTCGCTGTTCGTACCACATGTTGGTGTTGAATCTGAATACAAATTCCAATTCACAACTTTCTCGCTGTAATCTGCTTTAAAATTTTTTTTGTGAGTTGTGAATTGGAATTCATATTCAAATTTGACACATTAACACGTGGTATGAACAGAGACATTAATTACCTCACATATTACAAGGACTGTCTCCCTTCCTTTGATGCTTGTAATTATCTCAGGGAAGACATTTAACATCCCCATCCCTCTGCCACCTACTTCAGTCCTATGTACTTGATTTGTCAGTTTTGTTTTGTTTTGGTTTTGGGTCCTCTGTGCTTATAAAAGTCTGTATTGGAAATGAGATTGATCTGATGAAGTGGGTCTGTCCCACAAAAGCTCATCACTGAATAAATCATTTTGTTAGTCATTAGAGTACTACATTTCTGCTGTTTTGTTGGAGTACAGACTAACACAGCTACCTCTGTCACAAGGACATAGTAAATTAGGTTAATAATATTTGACTTGCCTAAAGAAGTACTGCTACATGGCAAGTCACTGAGCCTTGTATTACCCCAGAGAATTATTCACACTGCTATTTTATAGATAAGAAAACTGAGGCACTGAACAATTAAAATGACTTATCCAGGGAAGTCTGCACCCAACTCATGAGAAGAGCCCAGAAGACTCCCTGATCTATCCATAGGTTCTAAGATGCATTGAGACATTTGGATGACATTCACTCCAGAACGCAAGTTCATCTCCTCCTATTTGCCTCACTAATCCCAGCGTATGGCTAAAACCCAACTACCCACAGATCCACATTTCTACTCCCCTTCCCCACCCCCAACCACTCTGCATTTAAATCTTTTATTCGCTGGCTTCTCGGAGTCAGATGCGCTCAGAAAGTCTCTCTACAACCGGAGCTGGTGAGCCTGGATGCATTTCATGAAAGACTGGGTTCTGAGGTCCCAGAGATGTTTCAGATACAGTTCTGCCCCTATGGTGTTACAGTACAGTAGTTTTAAAAGGCCATAGCCAAGGCCAGGACCTCCTTATGCTTGGCATGGTAACAAATGGTCCCTATGCCAAAGGGATTACAATATAAGTGAACCAGAAGCACAGAAAGGTGGACTGATTTACTGACCATCAACAAATCATTTCACTGGCTTTATCCAGAGCAGCCTCACTCTTACTCATTAGCACCTTACAGCAGAGAATGAGTAGATGATATAGTAGATTGGTGCAGAGCTGGTCTACAGAAACTAAGCCACTCCTCAGCAGACAGGGAAAGATGGAAGGAAATGGTGAGGGATGCATCAGGCACTGACAGGCTAAGACCATGGTTGTGAATGATGATCTTACAGCAGTAAAGCTATCAATTGCATATGTCAAATTAAAACAAGCTCACCTTTTGAAGTTAACTACCATGTACTGTCCACTGAATTCTCTCCTCATCCTTCACTAATACCAGGCTCTGTTTTTGTTTTTTTTTTCCTCCTATCGTTAGTAATAGTTTCCACCTCTCTGCATCTGTATTGACTATTTGAAAAACCAGGTTCTGGGGTTTTAAATCTCCAGTGATTGTGCAGCTTAAGTCATCTTTTGTATTAGAGCCAATACAAGTAACTGGAATAGTATGGTTTTGATGCATCTGTTGCAAGTCTGCTACATAATGTTAATTTTATTTTCCCACTAGTATAAACCAGCAATGAATTGCCTGTTCCTCATCATTAGAGTTTTATGAATCATTACTTGGTTGTGCCACAGCAAACAATCTTAATAGATTAGATCCATGTCTTCAGATCTTAGTCTGCTTGTAATTAAGTACAGTAGAACCCCCCCAGAGACACACACAAGTCACCTTATCTGGAGATTTGTGTGACTGAGCTGGCCAGTTTCCTCACTCCAGTCAGCAGCAGCAGCCTAGCACCATTGACAGGAGTGGAGAATCCACAGCCTGACTCTGCTTCTGTCAGGCATGGTGAGTTTCCCCACTTCTGTCAAGGAGTGGGGAGGCTGCCACACCTGTCAGGGACAGTGGTTTCACAGCTCCTGTTAGGGCATGACTCTTACAAGAGCACTCGTCTGTTTCCCAGCAGAGCAGAGCCAGGCTCTTGGCTGACCCCCCCCCCAACTCACAGGAGACAGGAAACTGACCAGCACTGTTACGCTGGTCGGTTTCCTAGCTCACCCCAGTTACGTGAAATTTCACTTATGTGGGGTTGTGCAAGAATGCAACAGGGTTTACAGCAAGAGTTTTTGTCTATACTTCTAAAATTAAAGTGTAACCAGGGCAGTGCTTTAAAGTGAAAGTGCAGCCACAGCAGGAGTGCTGGTAGAGAGCTCTCCCAGCACTCTTGTTGCATCTGTACAAGGGAAGTAGCCAACAGTGCTGGGAGCCCATTTACACTGGTGCTTAACATTGTAGTAACTTTCTGTGCTACGGGGGAGGACGTTTTTCCACATCCTCAAGCCACAATGTCGAAGCACAGTAAAGTGGCAGTGCAGACTTAGCCTAAAGCAAGAATCTTGAGAACAAGCGTCAGATACTTTAACCCTGTACCTGTGGTTTTCAACCAGTGTGCCAGGAGAACCATACAAGTGTACCGTGAAATTTCATCACCTTCCCCTCCACAGTGGCTCTTTGCAGAGCTGCTGCAAGGGGAAACGCCAGCCCCACAGGAGCCTGTTCGCATCAGGAAGTGGCCAAAATGCTGCTTTCCAGAGAGCCCAATCCCTCTCCCTCCTGTGGCAAGGGCAGAAGAAGGGAAGGCAGGAGCCTACTGGAGCCAGGATGCAGTTTAAATACCATGTCCCAGTGTAGGATTTATTAGTAAAAATGAAACTGTTTGTAATACTGTATTAATTCTTTGTATGGTAAATATTAGGATTACCTATATAGTCTGAAAAGTAAGGTATTCCTATAAAACCAGGATATACAAATAATCAATAACATTCTGGATGGGTAATTCAAGCTATCTTGTAACATGTACCATTGTAAACCAAAACCTGACTCCATATTGTAACCAAGGACCCATTTTGATAACATACACCATTTTGTAAAGCTCTTTGAAACTAAAACCTTATCCAATTGTACTAGACGTGTGAATGGGTTATGTGTGGCGAGATTGATCATCAGGACAGGCTGATGTTGAGGATCAAACACACGTCCTCCTTCAGTGGCTGAAGAGTGCAGATAACACCCTGAAAGTGAGAAAAAGATCCACCCTGAAGAACGAAGTCTCATTAAGGACTAGATGAAAGTCACATCTGCTATTGAACACTGAGGTGACATGACGCAGCAGGACCCACAGGCTCCTATAAAAAGAAGGGGTGAGATTAGAAGACCTTTGGGGTAACATTCTGCTTACAACACTGAAGAGCATCAGTGCACACCTGATAGAGACCCAGCTCTCCTGGCCAGTTAGCGGTCATGAGCTGCAAACTCAAGCCACAGACTCAACTACATTAAGGACTGATAAAAATACAGCAGCTGCACAACGTGCGTGTAAGGTATGGATTATCAAAGTGTATTCTTATAACACATGTGACATACTGCCTTGTCCCCTGAAAAGATCTTGTGTATTTTATCTATATAACACTGGCTCCAGTGGGCTGGACAAAAAGGAGAACCTGTTCTCTGGATCCACCTCCACACCCTGCGAATAACTGAACATTTCAGCAGGTACTCAATTAGTTAACTTCCCATTTTATCCTTCTTTGGCTTGTTGTAGGCACTACTGTGTTGCAAACTTAAGACTGTAACCAAAGTAAAATGTGACCTTTCTAAACAATCAATTCAACTGAAAAAAGTGGGTGTGCCATGGAATTGTTTGTCTCATTGAAACATGCTGTGTTACTGAAGAAGTTGGGAATCAGTGCTCCATGCTATAGATTTAATGTGTATTTATCCAAGGACTATTCTTGCCACATCAACAATGTATATCATATAAATGTGTTTGGAGTTTAACAAATGTAATGCAGAGGGGAAAAAAAAAAAAGTGCAATCAAGACAAAAATCCCATGTTCAGGGTCACAAAACTATTGTGTAGGGTTAGCCACAACCTGAACTTTTAATCATCATATTGTGCCTCATACAACCCTACAGTGTCAAACAGGGTGGGAAGTGGTGAGTACACCAAGCGTAAAGCCATACCCAAGATCTCAAACAGACATCTGGATGCAGACAGCCAAAACCCAAACTTTCACCATCTTTTTGCACTTACAAAATAGTGCTAAAACATGTCAATTGTCTTCAGAAAGCACATTCCCAACAGCACTGCTCAACCCAACCCAAGACCACTAGAACACAGAAACAAAAGTAACGAATCACCCCTCTCAGACACCCCCCACCCCCCAAAAAGCATCAGATTGTCCAAGCCTTTGAAAGCCCAAGTTTTAGGAGTGCTCACAGGATCTTGTCTACAAGAACAGACATGAGGAATAACACAGATGTAATCTAATAGTTTGTTTCAATTAAAATGTTTGGGGCTCACTAGAGACCACACTGTATAGTATAATCCATTACTGAGCATTGAGGATTGTGCGTCCCTAAAAGGCTATTAGCCAAGGGTAGGAATGGTGTCCCTGGCCTCTATTGTCAGAGGCTGGAGAAGGATGGCAGGAGACAAATCGCTTGATCATTGCCTTCTGTCCACGCCCCCCAGGGCACCTGGCACTGGCCACTGTCGGCAGACAGGCTACTGGGCTGGATGAACCTTTGGTCTGAGCCAGTATGGCCGTTCTTATGGGTCATTCTTTGACCCTAAGTTTTCTCAACATTTTGCCTTTTAAATGGGACAAAGCTTTAACTTCTAGAAGCTGCACACCTGCTGCCACCGCGTAGCTGTTCAAACTGTGCCATACAGAATCCTTCAGTGTTGAAGAAGCGAGGGAGGAATTTTTCAGCTTTCACTCCAAGAGATCTGTTCACACTCTGGCTTTTTGCCGTCTCACATGCCCAGAGGTCCCTGGCGTGAGCGGTTGCCCCCATATACAAGGCTTACAGTTGGGTTCAATGGCTCTCAGCGGGCCCCCCGCCCCGGCCCCATATCCCGGTCTGTGCCTTTCAGCAACGTCTGACGCCCCTTCTCCATTTCCTGAGAGGTGCTTGTAAAAAAACCCGAAATGGGTAAAAATGAGAGCAGCCAGCCCGGCAGCCGCACAAGTGACCCCCCCGCAACACACACACACAGAAGGGAACCGCGCCCAGCCGTAGGCGGCGCTGGCGTCTCTCCCCAGCCCACGTGGAGCGGGTTACAGCCCCCAGACAATCACCGCCCCGGGAAAGACCAGAGGCCGCCGCCGTACTCACACATCAGCGTGCTGAACGCCCCCGCGGCCAGCAGCGCTTGGACCAGCACCCCGAGGCGGCCCAGCAGAGCCCCGCCGTGGCAGCCGTGGGGCCGGATCGCCACGCGGCTCCCCAGGAGCGTCGGGGGCCGGGGAGGCTGCTCGGAGGCTGGGAGAGGCATCCCGGCGGCGGCCCGGGGCGATCGCAGCCCCGAACGCGGCTACTGCTGGGGAGTAGCGCCGGCCCGGGGCGGATGTAGCTTCCCCACGGGGCTCAATGGGCGGCAGGCTCCAGACACGCCCTGCCCCTCCCCTCTCCGGTCGGCTGCAGCTGCGGGTCGGGGAGAGGCTACCCGCCCGGGAGGAGGCTGTGGGGAGCGGGGATTGGTCCTTCCGGGGCTGGGGAGGGGGCCGTTTGGGGGGGTCGGGGTCTTTCTGGGGAGGGGCAGGTCAGGAAAGGGAGGGAGCCTTGTGGAGCTGCGGGGGTGGGGGGGCAGGGCCAGGCTAGGGAATGGCCTGGGAAGATCGCCTTGAGGGGCAGGGGAGCTGGTAACGCATAACTGTCCCTCTACCAGGGCTGGTGTATAATGATACAGTCCTGGGTCTGGAAGGGACCTCAGAGGGTCATGGAGTCCAGCCCCCTGCCCAATCCCAGCCAGGCCTTTGTCTAGCCGGGGCTTAAACACTTCTAGGGATGAAGATTCCATCACCTCTCTAGGTAACACATTCCAGTGCTTCACCAGCCTCCAGGTGAAGTAGTTTTTCCTAATATCCAACCTACACCTCTCCCATTGTAGCTTCAAACCATTGCTCCTTGTTCTGCCATCCGTCATGAAGCAGGAGGTCTCCAAACTCCTGTATCTCTCTCAGTTTTGGCCTCTCCTGGCCTCCTGGGAGCGAACATCATTTATAAAACAAGGAAAGCACTTAAAAACCCAAAAGGTAATTCCTTTATGGCAAGTCGCCTGCAGCAAAGCTGCCACTATGAATACTGATAAAAGGATTGGTTCTCCAGTCCTGTCTATGCCATAACCAGCATGGTGGCTGGGATGTGGCTACAAGAAGACAGTTCTGTGGTACAGTGAAGACACAGGATGCAGGTGGCAGAGAGGAGGCAGGGCTAGGGTTTCCTCTAATTTTTTTTCCATCCATGGGCAGAATAAATTTTGTTTTGTGCACAAAGGTGCATGGGGATGTGCACCACACATAGAAACACATGATGCCCTCTGTAGGTGCTCTGCCAACCTGCTGGGTTTCACCTGAATCTCTCCCAAGTACTCAGTTTACCAGGAACACTGGGCAGGATCTTGTTGTACCACGTTCCAGAACTGTGCCACCTCCAGCTGGCCAGAGAGGAAAGGGATTTTGGCCCCCAGGTTGTACTGCTTGCCTGTGGATTTGCAGCCCTCAGCTGGTGCAAATAAGCCATAAGCCAGGCAGATACAGCTGCCAGGAAGTTCTCTCCTGTGGAAAGTCCATAGAATAGTGGTATCAAAGCTGATCCCCGCTCTGAGACTCTTGAGTGCAGAAGGTGGGGGACCCATGGCAGGGGCTCGAGCCCAGCTCTCCAGCAGTGGCCCTGCAACATGCCACTCTGCGTACCGAGAGAGACATGGATGCTGGGGGCAGCCGACCCCGTGCTATGGTGTTAGCATCTATTTTTTTCTTTTCTGGTACCAGTTTCTCTTTGCTGTAAGCAGCTCCTGAGATTCCTTTTGAAGAATTCGGAGCTAGGAGCAATGCCACTGACTTCTGGATGGAGGCTCCATGCCTTTAAAATATGCCATGACCTATGCTCACCAAAGAGAAACCAGCATTTCCGCACAAAGAGACTTCCAGGCCTACGTGAGAAAGTTCTGCCAGCAAAAGTTCTCCTGCTGTCCTGCTGACAGCTATTGTGGCAGAGCACATTCAGACATTTCTGCTATTTCTGGTGGCAAAGTCTCCTCAGCATCAGCTTGTCTTGACCAAAGACATATGGCACTGTGAGCAGGGTTCCCTCCCCACAATCTGACACACTGCCTCCTGGGAAACGTTTGCAACAGATTGTGGGACTGCCACTGTGTATGACATGACGCCGTGCTCAAGAAATGGTGGAAATTTGGGGTCAAATACCCACAAATCCTTCTGTTCCTGCTCATAATCTGCTTTCGTCTGTGCCATTTTTCAATCCACTCCATCCAAACATCAGTAATATATTATTTGTACCACCAGAGCTGAACTAGGAGCACCAGTCACAGGCCAGGCAAGCCCCCTATGTTTAGACCAAGTGGCTATGGCTACACTACATTCCCCTTTCAGAAGGGGAATGCAAATATGGCTGATGAGAAATATAAATGAAGTGCAAATTTACAAATCTTCCACTTCATTTGCATAATTGCACAGGATCTCGCTTCCAGAAGAGCTGTTTTCAAAAGCCAAAACAGCCATGTAGCTGGGGTTCGTTCAAAAGGAAACCTCACTTTCAAAAGCAACCTTCCTGAGATCTGGAAAAGTGGGTCTGCCCCACAAAAGCTCATCACCTAACAAATTATGTGGTTAGTCTTTAAAGTGCTACTTGATGACTTTTTTGTTTTGTGAAGATACAGACTAACATGGCTACCTGTCTGTGACTCTTCAGCATACAGTACAGTTTAACACTAAACACATTCTTATTCTAACACAAGTTGAACCTCTCTAATGTAGAACTCTCTTGTCTGGCAACATCTGCAATTTTATCCTCCTAGATGATCACTTATCATGGCTGTGGCCAAGTTTTCTGGAGTCCCATAAAGTTTGTTTCCAGCCACCAGTCCTGTCTCTCAGGATTTTATGTTGTTCTTTAGCTGTAATTTACCCCTAAAAGTCTTCTGAGACCCCCGTAAGCAGTGGAAGGCTATGTCTACACTAGCCAAAAACTTCGAAATGGCCATGCAAATGGCCATTTCGAAGTTTACTAATGAAACGCTGCAATGCATATTCAGCACTTCATTAGCATGCGGGCGGCCGCGGCACTTCGAAATTGACGCGGCTCGCCACCACGCAGCTCGTCCAGATGGGGCTCCTTTTCGAAAGGACCCCACCTACTTCGAAGTCCCCTTATTTCTATGAGCGGATGGGAATAAGGGAACTTCAAAGTAGGCAGGGTCCTATCAAAAAGGAGCCCCATCTGGATGAGCTGCGCGGTGGTGAGCCGCGTCAATTTCGAAGTGCTGCGGCCATCTGCATGCTAATGAGGCGCTGAATATGTATTTCAGCGCTTCATTAGTAAACTTCGAAATGGCCATTTGCATAGCCATTTCGAAGTTTTTGGCTAGTGTAGACACGGCCGAAGTGTTGATAATGCTGCTAGACAATATTGACCTCCTGTCATCTGGCAAATTCTCTCATCAGACACCCGTCAGGTCCCAAGGGTGCCAGATGACAGAGGTTCAACCTGTACCTATTTTAACACGTGGGTAAGCCGAACAGATTCCAGCACTGTGTTTATCAAGATTTCACCAAGATCTGGAGCTGTTGGCTTCAGCTGGCACCTGGCCTGCCAGCAGCACCCAAACTTCCTCTCATTGCCTTTAAAGCTCTGCCTCTCATTAGCCACCCTCATCTAGCCCTGGCCTTTACCCAGTCAGGGATGCCAATCTTGCATGTCCACATCATCTCCATGCTGCTCTCTTCGCATGGAATGCCCTTCCTGCTGACGGTGGGGTGCGGGGGAGAGGGGAGTGACACAATCCTGGAACACACAGAATCACAGAATCATAGGGCTGGAAGGGACCTCAGGAGGTCATCTAGTCCAGCCCCCTGCTTCAAGCAGGATCAACCCCCACAAAGTCATCCCAGCCAGGACCTTGTCCAGCCAGGAACAGCTTGAGCCACACCCCCACTCGTCCTTGAAAGCAGTGGCCCCTCCATGCAGCTCCCAGCTGTTCCTTCCCATTCTTCCCTTCCCTGCCCCATGCAGTTCACAGCACCCTATAGGGACGATGGCCTTTTAGCTCAGAAGACATTTAGCACGGTGTTGGTGTTTCCAAAGGCAGATAATAAATGATCTCCAGCTCACACCTCGCTGAAGCAAATGGAATGCAAGGGGAGGAAGTCCCACTTTAGCTGGAGACCACCTGCTGCAGCAGATCTGTCTCTGTTGAGAGGACAATATCTCTGGCAACAGACAAAGGGAAAGACATTAAAATGACTAGCAAAATGGGGGGAGGAAATGAGTCTGTGAGGAATGAAAGGCGGATCCAGCCTGGAAGATGTAACACGGTGTCTATATGAGGCCACAAATTTTCTACTGCTTTCACCACTGGTTCAGTTCTGCTGCTGGTATCTATCCTGGCAGTGGTCTGGTATTAGGATACTAGTGAAGAGAGTCCTTTGCTAAGATCAGGGCCTGCTCCATTGTGTCCACAGAGCATCCCTATTCCAGGAGGTTGCCAAGCTGAGGCCCGATCAGGGACTGCTGCCAAGCCTGGGACCAGTTGCTTGACCTAATACTGACCCCACGTGACCAACCAGAAGCTCTGAGTAACTGAGAGGCCTCACCGGCTGATCTGAAGCCAAGCAGCAGTGCCGAGCGAATAGATGCTCAATGCTTATGCCTGCAGCTGTGGTCATCCTTGTTCCTATTTCCATTCCTCTGCTTGGTTCCTGGCAGCAGCTCTTGGAAATAGGGTAGGGTGGAGAGGTTGATAGCTCAGTGGCTCGTGCATTAGCTTTGCAAACCCAGGGTTGTGTGGTTAATCGTTGCAGGAGCCTTTCAAAGGTCTGGGGCAGGGTAGATTCTTAAAAAAAATCTGTCAGGGATGGTAAAAGGCCCTGCTGTGAGAGCAGGGGACTGGACTTCTTAAGGTCCCTTCCATATCTATGAGATCTGTATATCCCCATGTTTCAGTGAGTATTCCTGGCTTCTGTCTTGTCTCTGACCAGTGAGCCTGGTCTTCTAATGCTCTGGTTCCTGAGAGAGCCTACAACTGTATCTTCAGTCCCCTCAGAGTTAGGATTGTTCTGCACCTCTGAAAATCAGGCTACTTATTTAATTGCCTCAATATTGCACTTTAGGCACCTGTGGTTGAAAGTTATGTTCTGCACCTCAATTTTCCCATCTGGTAAATGTGGATAAGGATGGACATACCAAGGTTGCCTATAAGCTGAGCGGTTGGGCAGCTGCCGAGGAGAGATTCCGGTGCCAGCCAGCTGGTTAGCAGAGGGCCGACAGCCACCCACAGTGGGCAGCCTGTGTTTCTATAGGTGGTGCACATGTGCACATGCCTTGTGCACATAATAACATTTATTCCGCCCATGGATGGAAAAAATTAGAGGGAGCACTGATACAAATGCACCTTGCACAAGCACTTGGAGATCTCCTCTGGGAGCACTATGGGAGCATTAGGGCCATCGGTTGTCAATCCCTTCATGAAACGTGTGGCGTGACTGGGAACGTAAGATCACGACTGTGGGCAAAAGATTCAAGACTGTTGAGGGTGGAAACCTAAAGTTAGACTTTAAATCCCTACTTCCTGTTCTGCTTGGTGTTCGTGAAGAAAATGGCACCCACGGGCTCTTATATGGCCCTGGCAGTGTGTACACATGGTCAGTGGCTAAGGTTTGGTCTACACTAGGGTGTTAAGTCAATTGCAGATACTCAGTTCTAGCTATGGCAATTGTGTAGCTAGAATGGACTTATCTACAACTGACTTATATGGCCGTCCACCAAAAGGGAGGTCAACGGGAGAAATTCTCCCATCAACTTCCCTTATTCCTGATGATATCAAAGAGTACGGGGTCCACTGCTGAACCCAGAGAGTTCAATATCACGCATCTCTACCAGGCACAAGAAACTGAACTCCAGAAGATTGACCCTGACCAGATCAGTATTCCTGTTAGTGTAGACATACCCTAAGAAAGCACTGAGTGAGAGAACTGGTTGTTGAGCTGAGGTCCAATCAGCGTTTTCCCATTCACTTCCATTGGAGCAGGATTGGGTCCTGTAACCACCACTTGGAGATATTTACACCTCCAAACTGAGGAGTGACACCCCTTCTTTTCCTATGTGCAGTAACTTCATCTTCCAGGTAATAAATTGTACATTGGCTCTTCCCACCACCTCTGAATGTACACAGTGGATCCCACCCGGACCCTCACCCACACCCCCAACAGGAGTTTTGGCTGAGTAGCAGCAGTAAAAAGAATAATGCTCAGCACCAGCATTGGGCCAAAGGATTAGGCTTGCCCACGTCTGATCCTAAACAGCAGCAGTAGTTGCTGGAGACTTGCATGCAAAACAAAGGCAGAGCATTTTGACTGTTCTAACCCCATGTTCGGTATCTTCTAAACTTCTGTACTTATCTTTCCTGCCATAGTCTCATCCCATAGTCTCAGAGGACAATATGCTTTTTCTCCTGGTTTCCAGCAACAAGCCATTTCAAAACTTGCCTTGCTTCTAAAGCCTTCTTAGAGCACTTAGAAAGTTGTGGCTTCACTGAGGCCATGAGTGGTTCATGACAACCCCCCATACATGGCCTCTTTTCACACAGCAGGTTGCTCTCGCCTCTCATACGGCCTGTTCTTTCTGCTTGCATCTTGTGCCTTCTGGCAGACCAGCCGTCTGGGTTACCCTCTCCTAGCTCAGAGTTCAAAGCAATTGCATTGGAGACCATGTTTTACAGGATTTCCTCAGTTCGAGGCACAAAATTCTGAGAGTATTTTGGCCCTGTGTCAGACAGGATGTTTGTAGCCTCACCCAGGGCTTTAAAGTGGTTATATTCAACATCCTTAGCACAGAAGCCAAGAGAACATCCTTTGTGAAGTAAATGGTTTTTGTAAGTGATTAACATCCTGCTGTTTTGATCCATTTAAACACCCCTAGGACAGGGGTTGGCAACCTATAGAGCAAGAATTGCCGTTTTTTTCAAATTTGGTAAAAAACTCAATAATTCAAGAGCCACAATGCACGTGAATACGAAACAGTCCTTAATAAATAAGGTCAAACCGTACTTTTGGAACCTCTATTTTAAGACCAGCGCATGCATGTATCCTGCAATGCCCTGCACATATTAAAGTGGGAGTTATCCAGAGTTTCAAGATCACGTAACATTTGCTACTTAGATATGAGTTGTCCATTGTTGGGCTTTTAGATGTTCACCACAATACTGAAACTAATCAAGAGAGATTTTTTCGTTTTGCAATTATCATGTTGAGAGCCACAAAAAAGTCTTTAAAGAATGACATGTGGCTCCAGAGCTGCAGGTTTAAGGCCTCTGCCCTAGGACTTATCATTGATTGTCTCTTAGTAGTATTACGGTAGGACCTAGAGACCTCAGCCATGGACCGTAGAACAGAACAAAAAATAGACCTTGCCACGATAACTCAGTCCCAGCTTTACAAATCTATTTTGGCTCCTAACTTCCACTGAAAACAATAAAGTTAGGACATAAATAATTTTGTGGTACTGGGACTTGGTTTCTGATAAAAACCATAGGATTAGGTAGTGGCAATTGAGTTTACTGTAAATAAGAAAATAAAATGCTTTCCTATTGAACTTCATCATGTGATTCTTTTTAAAAGGTCCAGATTCTGAGAAGGTGTAAAGTGGCTTAAATCTACCGACTTCAAGTGGAGAGAGTGAGATTTACACAAATTTAGGATTAGGCCCAAAGGCTACAGCCAAAAATGAATGGTGAACTAAATGGTTATTTTACTTACTAATATCTGAGCTTGTAAAATGCCACAGCTAACATCACTAGATAAGGTTGGCCCAACCGGCAAAATGTGAATCTAGAGCAGGTGATAGAAAATCAACTGTGAATATTGTAGCTTGAGTCCAGCACAAAATAACACTCAGTCCTTTCACCCTTTCCCTGTAAAATGCTGTTATGCTGGAATACAACTGTGGAGAGCCAAGCTAACTAACTAATGCTGACCCCACAATACATCGCGGTCAGCTTTGTCTCAGACAAGCATAGTGAAACCTTGCTTCTAGGGCTAGACCCTGACAACCTGCCACAAAGTTGAATGTGAATTGATCATCATTGACCATCATTGTCTTAGTGAACTTGGCCCTAGGCCCCTTCCTCTTTCACCTTTGGCCAGTTTGTGTCCCTACGGAAAAGAATAAATGCACACAAGTCGGATATCAGAAATAGCAATGTACAAAAGCCTGTAGGAGAGCACCTCAATCTCCCAGGACACGCAGTAACAGATTTAAAAGTAGCTATCCTACAGCAAAAAAATTTTAAACCCAGACTCCAAAGAGAAACTGCTGAGCTGCATTACATCTGCAAATTTGATACACTGAGCTCAGGATTAAACAAAGACTGTGAATGGCTAGCTAAATACAAAAGCAGTTTGTCCTCTCTTGGTGTTCACACCTCCAGATCAACTGCTGGTAGTAGGCCTCACCCTCCCTGAATGAGTTAACCTCGTTATCTCCAGCCTTGCTCTGGCCTGCCTATTTATACCTGCCTCTGCAAATTTCCACTGCCTGCACCTGACGAAGGGGGTCTTTGCTCACGAAAGCTTATGCTCATACATTTCTGTTAGTCTATAAGGTGCCACAGGACCCCTCGTTGCTTTTGCAGATCCAGACTAACACGGCTACCCCTCTGATACTAGTCTCTCACAACAAGTTAAAGGAGTATGGATTGGATAAATGGACTATAAGGTGGATAGAAAACTGGCTAGATCCTCGGGCTCAATGGGTTGTGATCAATGGCTTAATGTCTGGTTGGCAGTTGGTATCAAGCACAGTTACCAAAGGGCTGGTCCTTGGACCAGTGTTGTTCAACATCTTCATTACATGACCTGGACAAGGGGATGGATTGTACCCTCAGCAAGTTCACAGATGAAACTAAGCTAGGAGAAGAGGTAGATACACTGGAGGGTAAAGATAAGGTCCAAAGCGACCTAGACACTGTGAGGAGCAGAGGTCACTTCCCATTTCTGCGGAGAAACAGGGCTCAGCAGGCTGGGAGGGTGTGGCATGGCAGAGTTAAGTGGAGCAGACTGCCACTGGCACTGCCCATGTGGTGAGTGTGGCAGGGTGGTGCTGGGGAGGTAACTCCCCTGCTGCTGTCACCACCTGCCACCACAGCTGTGCCCTGCCACACAGGTAATCCTCCCCTGTCCCATCCATAGGACGGCTAATGAAGTCGCCACAGAGCCTCCAAAAGCACGGGACTAAAGGCAGGCACCTCACCTCATCCTGTGGATGGGACAACTCTGCTTCTAACCTTCTCTTTCCTGGGAATATGGAAACCATGTACTGAGTCACAATGAGTCCCTGAAGTTTTATACTCATTACGGCTCTGCTATCTTTTAGCTCCTTCAGGTTTTTTTGTTTTTTTTTTTTTAAAGCAGCTACATCAGACAAGACATTTGGATTCAGACTGTCAAGGAGCCAAGACCTCAGTTGTATCTCCTGAGGCACTTCCAAGCCGTAATATTACTATGGTGTGATAGGCAGGGCCTTTCCCAGCATGACACTCAGGCTCTCTCTAGGCCTTTCCCCCTTTCAAAGGTCTCGCAAACCTTTTCTAAGGGTGGGGGAACCTGTCAGCTGTCCCCACTCTCAGCTGGTTTATAACAAGAGACAGCTGCTTCCAAGGCACAGCCACTTCCCTCCTGGTTGCTATCCTTCCTGTGAGCAGCTCTTCTTTTTAAATGGGCTTCCTCCAGCTGACACAAGCTCTGCCCACGTGTGAGTTTGGCAGGGATTGAGCCCAGAGGATCTCATTAGCTGTCTCCTGATTGCATTTGTTTAGTTTTGTGGTCGTTGTGGGTTTAATTTCAGGGTTTCTTCTGGCTGGCTCCAAGGAACAGAACCCTCAGTTTACAGAGACGTAGAAATGTAGGATTTGAAGGGACTTCAAGAAGTCATCTTGTTCAGCCCCAAATGTTAACTAGACCATTCCTGACAGGTTTATTTAACCTGTTTTAAAATCTTCCAGTAAGGGAGATTCCACAACCGCCCGAGGTAATTTGCTCCAGCGCTAATTGCCCTAAGAGG
Source organism: Carettochelys insculpta (assembly GCF_033958435.1). Lineage (NCBI taxonomy): Eukaryota > Metazoa > Chordata > Testudines > Carettochelyidae > Carettochelys > Carettochelys insculpta. The sequence goes on from NC_134137.1 coordinate 370,982,098, forward strand.
AAGTTTTCTCCCAATATCTAACTCAAGCTTCCCTCATTGCAGTTTAAGCCCATTGCTTCTGACCCTGTCCTCGGTAGTTAAGGAGAACAGTTTATCATCCCCCTCTTTGTAGCACCATTTTATGTACTTAAAGATTGTTATGCCCACCCATTGATCTCTTTTCCATGTTAAACAAAACCATTTTTTTAAGGCTTTCCTCCTAGATCATGTTTTCTGGACCTTGAATCATTTTTGTTCCGCTCCTCTGACTGTCAGACAATTTGTTCACATCTTGTCCGAAATGGGATGCCCAGAACCAGACACAATGCCACACAGGGTCATGGCAGGAGGACTTCCAAGACTGAGTTATGCATGCTCCGGGGAGAAAATAACCTGAATTTCTTACAGGTATTGTCCCATCGCAACATGTCCCTTTACCCTCTCTTGGGTGGGAGCAGGGTGCAATAGGAGGGTACTGCTTTGTCTTATAAGACCAGACATGAACTATTCCACCTGACAATAAGTAAGAACAAGCTCCAGATGTTTCTGTGGATGTTGGTTTTGGAAGGGTGAGTGGCACCCTTACAAAAATGCGGAAGATGACATTGCTGGTTCAGTGGCTTGTAGGCTGGCAAAATGGAGGCCGAGCCTGTCGCCATGGAATCTGTGCCCTTGGTAGAAGATTCTTCTTTGCTGGCAAAGCCACCAGGGAAAAACCAGCCATGGAAGGCTGAGGAGGCTCCATTTGCTGAGGGTGAGAAGTGGGCTGGCTACGGCAGTGCAGGCAAAGAGCATGCTGCTGCAGCTGAAGTTGGTTGGTTGGTGGAGTAATGGAGTCTCAAGTATTGTTTTTGCCCCAGCAGCCCATTCCCCTGAGGTCTGTAGTGACAGAGGGTAGGGCTACACAATAAACTTATTTTAAAATAACAGCTGTGATTTCGTAACGACTACCCCAGCATCTACATAATGCAACCACTAATTCGAAATAATTTTGAAATAGCAGTTGGCCAATTTCGCAATTGGTAAACCTCATTCTACAAGGAATAGCACCTATTTCAAAATAGCTATTTCTAAATAGGTGCTGTTAAGACAGGGCATAGAGTCTATTGTGAAATAAGCTATAGTCATTCCAATGGCTCTGTTTTGAAATAGGATCTATGGCTACGTCTACATGAAAAGCATCTGTCAACAGAAGTGACTGTCGGAAGGGATTTGCTGGCAAAACTTTGGTTGACAAATCATATCTACACATAAAAGCAGAACAAAAGAGCAATCTACTCTGTCGACAGCCAGACTGCCCGGTCCTCTCTTGACAGAACAGCTGACCAGAAGCTCTTCAAACAGGGCTGCCTGGGGAACCGGAAGACCTGTCTCTTGACAAAAGGGCCCCGTAGCATCTATGCAACTGTTTTCTCAACAGAACATGGTTGAGAGAGGCGTTATACCTGAACTGCTATTGGATGTGCTCAGTTTTGCAAACAGATGGTCGGCAAAGCACAAAATTTTGCGTTTAGACGCTCTGTGGGATTGGGATTTTCAGACGAAATCCCAGTTTTGCTGGAAAAACCCTGTCATGAGGATGTAGGCTATGTATGTAGACATAGTATTTCAAAATAGTTAAGTGCTATATTTCAAAATGCGTTTTTGTGTGTAGCAGCATCATTTTGAAAAAAGCTATTCCAGAGTAGCTCTTTGGCAATAGCTTATTTTGAAGTTAGGCTGCTGTGTAGCTATATCCTGAGTCTGAGAACATGGGAGACGATGAACTCATCAATCCCTCAGGTCCTGAGCTCCCTAAGGGGGAATACACTCTGGATACTAATGGTAGATTTCAGATGAGACTAAGAGGACACATAGGGTAGAGGCGGCAGACTGTTTTCCTGATCTTAATCTGATTTTGTCGTCTGCTCAGACATGTCTCTGTATCTGCATTTGACAAACAGAAGTGGTACAGATTGAAAAAGCTGATTATGAATGTATACCTCTCTCTGGCCATTGGAAGTATTGGGGATTAATGACAGGAGAATTTGGTGGTTTTGTTTGAGGGGGTTTTTTTCATGTCTTTTTTAAAAAATTGCTGATAATTATTGGTCAGAAAGATTCTTTTGCCTATATCTATCTGCCTGTGAATGAGTGCAGGGACATTAAAACATATGGCTCTTTCTGAGTACCTGAGACAGAAAATGTGGACATTTCATTTTTTACCAGAGGTGTACCCAGATGCAGGCAACCAAACCAGCAGGCTGGCTGATCAGAAGAGGGGAATTTTCTCTGAGCCCTGGGACCAGTGCAAGTGCAAGCGCTTGCCATTTTCTTTGTGGACAGGTGGAACCTGCTTTCGTGTCTGTGAAAGAATTTGTTCCAAGCCTTTGGCTGATGGTTCTGTGATGGGTTGGGACCCCCAGCATATTACCTGAGCTGCTCAGAAACTACTGAGCCTACTGCTCTCTGCCAGCCTAGGCCCCCTTTTACTTGCTCTTGCTGCATCAGGCCATCTAGCCTCTGCTAACAAAGCCCACAGGCAGGGCCACAGATACAGACACTGACAACAGTTCTGAGAAAACTCATCTTAAGGGATCTTCTTTGGCACCCAGAAGGTCACTTCCCTTGGGGTAGAAACCCAAAGTTATATGGAGTTTGCCTCCGTTGTGAAAAACTCTGGCTTCCCTCTCCAGTTAGAAATTCCATAAACTGGGTTAAATTATAAACCACAAATAGCTCTGTTAACTAAGAAAAGGTGTATTGTAAGTGGACAAAGATATAACAAGAAGAGCAAAGCAGTTTACTAAGAAAATAAAATAGAGCACACAATCTACGCAAGGATCATTGGTTACAACCCATAATCGCTGACCCAAGATATTATTTCAGGTAAAATCCTTTGCAGGCCAGAGGTGTCTTTTCTGACCTGGGCCCGTAGTTCTTTCCCCACCCTTTCTGTTTCAATCCGGCTGTTTCCAGGCAGGCCTGCCAACAATGGGAGAACAAAGGAGGCAATTGCTCCTGCGCATGGTATTTCCAAGGGGCCGGGAGCTTTACGTTGGCAGAGGCAGAGGCCTTTGAGCTGTGCATGGCTGTTGGGGTTGGGTGGGCTGGCCCAGCTCTGTGGTCCAGGTGACACTGAGGCCTGAATGCTAGGCCCTGCCCCTTCTGGGGCACCCTCCCACCTTGCCCTGTAGCCTCTGCTGTTTCTAGGCATTTACAGGCTTCTCCTTGGGCAAAGGAGCCAGAGGTAAAAGCAGGCTGAAGACCTTCATTGTTTCCCTTCCCCCACCTTACATAGAATTTCTATAAGGTGGGACTTGATTCTCCACGCCCTCCCTGTGGGAAAGTACAGAATTCAAGATGGGTTCCAGTGTCAGGTGACATGGTCACATGTCTCCGCAGGGTCCCAGTAGCCATTCTTCACAAGCTGACGCACATACACTCTGGGAGAAGATTAAACTCTTTTACATCCATTTTTTCTTCCAAATGGGCCATCAGCACTGTAGCCTCTTTCAGTGTGAAGTGTTAGCAGTCGTCCTGTAGCATCTTAAAGACTAACAAATGTATGCGTTAGGTCACAAGCTTTCGTGGGTAAGACCTACTTCTTCAGATTTTTAGATTAGAGTAGATAATAAGAATCCAGGGTTTATACAGCTGGAGAGAGGGAAAGGGAGAAGGAGACAAACAAGGGCCAGTGGTGGGATGGAGGCCATTCGTTCAAATATCAAAGGTGGGGAAATTGCCGTTGTTATGCATCGGATAACTGAGATCTCTGTTAACCTTGAGATTAAATGTGTCAAACTTACAAGTGAATTCCAGTTCAGATGACTCTCTATGTCCTCTTGTTGTAAAATATTTTCGTAGAAGAACAGCTACTGTCAAATCCTTTATTGAATATCCAGGGAGGTTAAAGTGTTCCCCTCTAGGTTTATGGGTATTCCAGTTCCTGATGCCTGATTTATGTCCATTCATCCTTTGGCACAGAGAGTGTCCGGTCTGTCCAATGTACACGGCAGAGGGGCATTGCTGGCACATGTATCCCGTTAATGGATGTGCACATGTATGAGCCCCTGTTGGTGTGGCTGATGTGATTAGATCCAGTGATGGTGTCTCTAGTATAGATATATGGACAAAGCTGGCAACAGGGTTTGTTGCAGGGATAGATTACTCTGTTAATATTTCTGTGGTATGGCGTGTGGCTGCTAATGCGTATTTTCTCAAGATTGGGTGACTGTCTGAAGGAAAAAACAGGCCTTGCCTCCAGCACCTGTGAGTATGAGGGATCACATTCCAGTATAGGTAGCAGATTGTCAATGATAGGCTGGATGGGGTTTAAGCTGAAGTGATGACAAGCGGTATTCTGTTATTTTCCTTCTTGGGCATATCATGAAGCACTGGCTTCTGAGTACTTGTCTGGCCCGTCAATCTGTTTCTTTACTCTCCCCAGTGGGTGATTAAGTTTTACGAATGCTTGGTAAAGATCTTGTAGTGTTTTGTCTCTGTTGGTGGGATTGGAGCAGATACAGTTGTATCTTAGGGCTTGGCTGTAGACAATGGATCATGTGGTATGTCTTGGGCGGAAGCTGGAGGCAAGTAGGTAAGTGTACCAGTCGGTGGGTTTCTGGTATAGAGTGGTATTAATTTGACCATTGTTGATTTGTACTGTAGTGTCCAGAAAATGGATTTCTTGTGTGGAATGGTCAAGGCTAAGTTTGGTGGTGGGGTGCAAATTGTTGAAAACCCTGTGGAATGCTTCAAGGATTTCCTTACCATGGGTCTTTAAGATGCTACAGGACTGCTTGTTTTTTGTGAAACTACAGACTAACACAACTGAGACAGTTAGGAGTAGGAGTGACCCAAAGCAGCAGATACAAAATACAGATACATGGGTAAATGTTCCTAACTTCAGCTACAAAAATGATACATGTGTGTAATAGGATGGGGTTTCTGGGCACAGCTAGAGAAATCAATCCAGGTTACTTTTGCTTAAAAGCCAGGCCACTTAAAGCCCAAGGCTAGGATTTCCTTCTCACTGAGGCAAATCCAACCAGCCACAACAGCACTTCTGCCAGCCCCACTGGCCAACCAGAAGCCACATAAGTGAACCCACAGACTTCCCAGCTGCTATACCAGCCCAGATCAAACAACCCCAACTCCAGTAAAAAGGCCTTTTTAAAGCCTATTTCACCAACACAACACAGATTCTTCTGGGTCCCAACAGGTCCAACCACAGCCCCCGTCAATATATATCTGGATCTTACCCAAATCACCATGTTCACCAATCCTTTAGATCTAAATATCTAAAGATTTATTAATAAAAGAGAAAGAACAAGGTTAGAGAGAAAAATTATTAAAGCAGTGGTTTACACACATCAGTTTCAGCTATTGATGCAGGCCAGAGGTGTTATTTGCTGATTCTTGCAAGTCTCTGAAAGTCCATTTCAGGTTACATAGTTTCAGTTACTGAAGAATTGTAGGTCCGGCCTGGTGGGGTCCACATGCTGGGACTTGGAGACAGGCCCAGGTACCAAAAGAAAAAGGATCCAAGATGGACACTGCTAAGTCCACAGCATGGTTCTCTATTTCATGTCCAGTGACAAAGCCCTTTCTTCTTCCCATAGTCCTGTAAGGGTCTGCGCCCACCAGACTCAGGTGGGCTATTGTGGCAAACTGCCTTTGGTTGCTGGTTTTGCAAGCACACCCCAGTCATTTACATGGCAGGTGGGATGGATACCTGGGGATCTCATTTAAATTTCTTTCCTCAGGCCAGGTAACCTGACCAGTGGGCTGCATTCCACTGACAAGTCCCAAGCATCTGGGATGTGGAGTCGACTGTCTGAGCCTTCGTTTATAGTCCATTCATTCTAGCAGGGTCTGTTCTGGTCTGGCTATGGTCTGAAGAAGTGGGTCTGTCCCACGAAAGCTCACCTAATTAATTATTTTGTTAGTCTTTAAAGTGCTACTTGACTGCTTTTTTGTTTTGATAGTATATGGACGGACTAGCACGGCTTTCCCTCTGTTGTCATTCTAGCAGGGGCTGATTTCACACCTCCTATTCTGAAGCTTAGCACTCAAACATTTTCTAACACAGCTACATAGCTAAAATCTATAACTTTACCTTCCAACATGACACAGACATAAAAGTGGCATACATAGATTTGGGGCATCATCAGCTTTCTTTAGACACCTCACGTGGCCCCCTTGCCACAATGTCTGGGGCCAATATGTACGCTGGAATTATAAAATGGCTTCCATACCCAGTATAAAAATCCAGTCATATGACAACATGTAACTGGAATAATCATATTCAGTAATTCACAACCTTCCCCATGACATGTAATATGAGCCTCCTTGAGTAAAGCGTACCTCACATATGGCCTATTTGTATCACAAACATATGGAATATTGGGTCATGGGTTCAAACTACTTTTGAGCAACACTGTTTTTTCTTAACTCATATCTGTGCTCCCACTGTGGGGACAAATGGGGTGGTTTTTTTTCTGTGCTTGGATGCTCCTTTGACAAATTGTTTTGCAAGTCGTATTTTAATGGGGGTGGGGGAGCAGTGATTTGAACTGAGCTCTGAATGAGAGCCCAGGATGGGAATAATTTGAAATTCTGTCTGCTGGCTGCTAAGAAACCTGCATTGATGTGTGGTGACATTTTTGCTCCTTTGAACACGAGCACACTTGGTCGAGGCTCATGCCAGTTGTTTTCCTGTGGCCTGCTGGGACCATTTTAATATTTTTACTCATCATTTGTCTCTTTTGCTTTCAGGTTGCATTGTTCCTGTTGGGATTTCAGATGATGGTCGTGTTTTATTCGTGCTGTCTCTTCTTTTCATTCAAGACTCACCCATACTGGCATTTTGACACTCGCCCTTGACAAGATGTTCACTTTCACAGCTCTTTCAATTATTTCTGAGAAGTTGCCTCAAAGGATGGGGTGGGCGGGAAGTAATGTTGGTATGAAACGTGTTTGTCGCCAATACACACAGCAGACAACACCGGAGTATGGCGGAGTTAGAATTGAGGAGTGGGTAACTTGAAAAAGCTTTTCATGGCAGTAATGGTGCTGGGTTGCATTAGAGCTTGAAATATACAAAGCAGCTCTATAGCTCAAGCTGTATGTGTCCAGTGCTTTCAGGCCCTTTGGTGATTAGGAACTTTGCTGTGATTTTTTTTCCCTCAGACCTGTATGCCAGGAAGTCTGTGTGTCCAGCTGAGACTCAGCAGCTCCTTGAAGATCCTCCTCATTGAACGTGGGCCATCTTGACCAGAACCTGACACTCTCAGAACTGACTTCTGTCCCACGTGGCTTTGCTGCAAGGAAGGTGCCTGTAGAGTTTCATAAAGCCTTATAAAACCTAATAGGCCCTTCTTGGGCCTGACTTGCTCCATATTTTTCAGGAGAATATCAAGGAGATGATATTGCCACTCAGGCATCATTGAGCAGTTCTTACTCTGTTGCTGAAGAAGAGGGAATGTGGGGAGGGAAAGATATGGACACTGCTTTGCTTCAACTGTAAAATTTTTTTTCAGAGACTTTGGCAAATAGACTTAAAACTGTGATTGGTTCAGCCATGCACCTGGGTCAGCCCTGTTGCATCCACAAGAGATCCATTGCTTGCTTAACTTTTCTGATTATGGGATGTAATTTCAGCTGCAAAATGCTCGCTTTGTATGTTGGATGTGGAGAGACCAGGACTTTAACAAGGTTCAAAAAAGAGCTAGGTAAATTCATGGAGGTTAGGTCTATCAATGGTTATTAACCAGGATGGGTAGGAATGGTGTTCCTAGCCTCTGTTTGTCAGAGACTGCAAATGGTTGATAGGAGAGGGATCATTCAATGTTCTTTTCACTCCCACTGAGGCATCTGGCATTGGCCATGGTCAGAAGACAGGATGCTGGCCTAGATGGACCTCTGGTCTGACACAATATGGCCGTTCTTATGTTCCCTTGATGAAGAGAAGGCTTTTGATTGGGTCGACCAACAGTTCTCAAACAATGGGTCAGGACCCCAAAGCTCTGGTTTAATTGGGTCTCCTGGGTTGTCAAGAGACTGGCTGGGGCCTGGGGCCAAACTTGGAGCCTGAGCACTGCTACCCAGGACTGAGGGCTCACCCCAAAGCCAGGTCTGGGATCCTGCTTTTGTTCTGGAGTGTAGAACTCAGGCTACACACCCCCTGCCTGGGGCTCCGGATTTGGCCCTTCCTCCTGATGCAGCAGGGTTTGGGCTTGGACTTTGGCCCTCCTGTTCAGGGTGGTGGGGCTCAGGCATGCTCAGGCTCCAGTCCTCTCTTCCAGGGGTTGTGTGATTTTTGTTGTCAATGGGGATTGCGGTGCAATGAATGTTTGAGACCCTCTGGGGAAGATCACTGAAATTTGTATAATATCTTTTGGACTTTGATTTTGGGCCCAGGTTTGTCTCCTGCATCCAGCGACTGTATAATGATACTTGAGCAGGAGAAATACATATACTGGATGCTATTTTGGGTGGGAATTTGGAGGAATTTATGGAATAGTTGGAGAGGAGGTTGCAAAGCTTGAAGTGGTGTTTGATTGAACTTGCTTTCAAAGAGTCATAATCACTATGAATTTAATTACATCTATGTTGTGGCATAAGTGTAGCATTCTGGATTCACCTTCAATCCTTTTAGAAAAAGGTCGGAAGGTCTTTTGGACTCTTTCTGGGATGACCATCACTGACTGAGGCAGAGTATTTTGTATCTCCCTCTGTCTGGGTCCCCCAGGCAGTGGGTCACCCAGTGAGTAGGTCCCAGTGTTAACTGAGAGCCCAAGGATGTAGAACTTCCAGCTGCTCAGTTTGAGGTATGGCACCAAGAGTCCACACACTCCACAGAGGGGTCTTCCTTCTGGTTCTCCCCCATGGCACCTGGGGGAGGGCTTGGAGGTTGCATTCTCCTGCAGCAGACCAGCAGACAGCTCTGGCTCAGGTCCCGTGGCCGGCAGAACCAGCTCCTACCTCTTTACTGGTCAGCCCTGAACTGAGCCAGACTCCCTCCTTTTATTCTCCCTCCAGGCCTGGCATGGGCTGCAGGTGAACCAGGGCAGGGCTAATTGGGCAAAAAGTCCTTGTTTCGCCCCTGCACTGCTAGGATCTCCTCTCACTCGCTGACACTGTCCATGGTGGAAGGGAGTCAAAAATCCCATGTTTTTTTCAGGAGAGTCATTAGTATTTGGTTACAGTCCCAGCAGCAGCTGTATTTGTTTGTGAATGAGGTTGTTCCTTGGAAGCAACCGGCTTTTGCCTTTCCTCTGGGAGTGGAAGGCTTGGCATCTGATCAGGAACTTTTTGGGGGAGGGGAGAATGTTGGGTGCCTCAGTTTTAAGGGGCTATCCACTTTTCACTTTTTAAAGCTCAGAGATTTTTTTAAGCAGAGGCCTCTGGACAACTGGCTGGAATGTCCAGGACTGCTTGCTGAACCCTTTGGTTATGAGCTTCTGTTCCTCGATGGCAGTAGGCATAGTAAATTTATCTATTTTCTGTGGGTCTCAGCAAAGAGCTGGCTGTCAAGCTTGGTTTTCACTCTGGGTGCTGAATTTCTGTTTTGTTTTGTTTTGTTTTTAATCAGAGGTAGAACCAGCCCTTCCCCATTACCAGCCTACACAGTTGACTCCTAAAGTCAGTCATTCCTCATTACAGGACTGTTTCTATTTTCTAGCTTGTTACTGCTGCTTGTGACTGGGATATTGACAAGCCTCACAGCTTGCTTACCTTCTGTGGATCTTCTGAGTTTATTTTTAGCAGCTTCGGCCATAAGGCCTTGTATATGCTTGGAGCAAAGACTCATCATTTTCAAACACTTGTTGATTTAATTTTAGCCTGATACAGTATGGCGAAGACAGCATATGGGCAAGAAAGACCTGATGCACTGCACACACACACAGCCCCCTCAAGCAGTCATGTAGCATCTTAAAGACTAACAATTTCATTTATTAGGTCATGAGCTTTCATGGGTAAGACCCTACTGAAGTGAATCTTATCCACAAAGACTTATTACCTAATAAATAAAATTGCAAGTGTTTAAGATTCTACAGGACTGCTTGTTTTTTGTGAAGCTACAGACTAACATGGCTACCCCTCTGTGACCATGACCCACTGTAGACAGTGAGGCATCACAAGCCAATTGCAATGGTGAGAAAGCATCAAAGTGCCAAACTGGACACACTCTTTGTAAAAGAATAAATGGACACACATCAGATATCAGGACTGGCAACATACAAAAACCTGTAGGAGAACACTTCAATCTCCCTGGACACTCAATAATAGATTTAAAAGTAGCCATCCTACAACAAAAACATTTCAAAAACAGACTGCAAAGAGAAACTGCAAAGCTACAATTCATTTGCAAATTTAACACCGTCAATTTAGGAGTGAACAAAGACTGGGAATGGCTGGCCAACTACAAAATTTAATGTGGGTAAGTGTAAGGTAATGCACATTGGGAAAAATAACCCCAATTATATGTACAATGTGATGGGGGCAAATTTAGATACAACAGATCAGGAAAGGGATCTTGGAATTATAGTGGATAGTTCTCTGAAAACATCCACGCAGTGTGCAGCGGCAGTCAGTAAAGCAAATAGGATGTTAGGAATTATTAAAAAAGGGATAGAGAATAAGACAAAGAATATCATATTTCCTCTATATAAAACTATGGTACGCCCACATCTTGAGTACTGCACGCAGATGTGGTCTCCTCACCTCAAAAAAGATATACTAGCATTAGAAAAAGTTCAGAAAAGGGCAACTAAAATGATGAAGGGTTTGGAAAGGATCCCATAAGAGGAGAGGCTAGAGAGACTGGGACCCTTCAGTCTAGAAAAGAGGAGACTGAGGGGCGATATGATAGAGGTATATAAAATCATGAATGGTGTGGAGAAAGTGAACACAGAAAAGTTATTTACTTGTTCCCATAATATAAGAACTAGAGGACACCAAATGAAATTAATGGGTAGTAGGTTCAAAACTAATATAAGAAAATTTTTCTTCATACAGTGCACAGTCAACCTGTGGAACTCCTTGCCGGAGGAGGCTGTGAAGGCCAGCACTCTAACAGAGTTTAAAAAAGAGCTTGATAAATTTTTGCAGGTTAGGTCCATAAATGGTTATTAGCCAAGGGTAAAGTATGGTGCTCCTAGCCTTTAGTCAAAGGCTGGAGACAGATGGCAGGAGACAAATCGCTTGATCATTGTCTTCTGTTCACCTCCTCTGGGGCACCTGGCACTGGCCACAGTCGGCAGACAGGATACTGGGCTGGATGGACCTTTGGTGTGACCCAGTATGGCCATTCTTATGTTCTTATGTAAAAGCAGTTTCCCCTCTCTTGGGGGTCACACCTCCACATCAGCTGGTGGAAGTGAGCCACCTCCTCCCTGACTGAACTGACCTCATTAACTCTGGACTTCCTCTTGTTTGATACTTCCTTCTTTTCACGTGCCTGTATATTTATACCCGCCTCTGAAATTTCCACTCCATGTATCTGACGAAGCCCATGAAACCTTATGCTCTAATATATCTGTTAGTCTGGTGCCACAGAACTTCTCGCTGTTTTTGCGGACACAGACTAACCTGGCTACCCCTCTGAAACTTACTTACTTTTCTCTGGTGATTTTCTTAAACCTGCAACATCAATTACATGTCTAAGGTATTCAATGGAAGGTTTGAAAAACTCACATTTGTCTGGATGTACATTCCGTCCATGGTCTTTCAAGCGTTGCGAGACTGAATGCAAATTTTGAAGATGATCCTATGGATACTTTGCCATAACAAGGATGTCATCCAAAGAATACTAAACCCCTTCAGTCCCCTCTGAATCTCATCTATGGCTTTTGGGAAGCGGGCAGGTGATCCCAAAAGGCAACCTGTTGTAACAAAATAAGCCTTTTTGTGAGTTGATTGAGGTATGCGTGAGATGCCAGATCATTCTCCACCTGGAGGTACACTTTGGACAAATGTAATCTATGGAAACTCTGTTCCCTGCTAAAGGCAGCAAACTAATCTTCAGTATGAAGTAATGGTTACTGATCTAGATTTAGTGTCACTTTGAAATCTCCATGCATGTGGACTGAGACATCTTTTGTGATCACTGATGGGTGTAGCCTGCTTCCTGGGTGATTCCAGTGACAGGACTTCAGTGTTCATTAAATGGTCCAAACCAGCTTGTAGCAGAGTTTCAGAGCAGAAGTCATAATTCTGGGCCTGCAATATTTGTCTGTAAGATTTACCAGTGAGCTTCTTTGACATGTTGCTCATCTGTCCAAGTTCTTTTTCAAAAACTTTTGAGAGTCTGTCCAGTATTTCCTGAAGATTTTGAGGACAGAAACAGCCATCAAATGTGCTGGCTTTATTGTTCTTTCAGCAGAATGGAAACCAACAAAGGCTACGTCTACACGTGAAGCCAACATCGAAATAGCTTATTTCGATGTAGCAACATCGAAATAGGCTATTTCGATGAATAACGTCTACACATCCTCCAGGGCTGGCAACGTCGATGTTCAACTTCGACGTTGCGCAGCACCACATCGAAATAGGCGCTGCGAGGGTACGTCTACATGCCAAAGTAGTACACATCGAAATAAGGGTGCCAGGCACAGCTGCAGACAGGGTCACAGGGCGGACTCAACAGCAAGCCGCTCCCTTAAAGGGCCCCTCCCAGACACAGTTGCACTAAACAACACAAGATACACAGAGCCGACAACTGGTTGCAGACCCTGTGCCTGCAGCATGGATCCCCAGCTGCCGCAGCAGCAGCCAGAAGCCCTGGGCTAAGGGCTGCTGCCCACGGTGACCATAGAGCCCCGCAGGGGCTGGAGACAGAGCATCTCTCAACCCCACAGCTGATGGCTGCCATGGAGGACCCAGCAATTTCGACGTTGTGGGACGCAGATCGTCTACACTGTCCCTACTTCGACGTTCAACGTCGAAGTAGGGCGCTATTCCGATCCCCTCATGAGGTTAGCGACTTCGACGTCTCACCGCCTAACGTCGAAGTTAACTTCGAAATAGCGCCCGACGCGTGTAGCCGCGACGGGCGCTATTTCGAAGTTAGTGCCGCTACTTCGAAGTAGCGTGCACGTGTAGACACAGCTAAAGAGTGAAAACAAAAAGCAGTCAAGTAGCACTTTAAAGACTAGCAAAATAGTAATGCCCAGCTGCTTTGTATATTGGACAGACTTCTAACTCCCTTAGATAAAGGGTCAACAGACACAAAACAGACATCAAAATACTCCAGATCACAAACCAGTTAGTCAACATTTTAATGGAATGGGGCATTCTGTCAATGACCTAAAGGTATGTGTGTTACTGAAGAGGAATTACCGCACCGTTCTGGAAAGAGAAGCAGCTGAGCTGGCTTTTATATTCAAATTCGGCACATTAACACATGGTTTAAATCATGATGGGAACTTTCTGAGTCACTATAGGGGCTCGTCTGCATACTTGGCTCAATCTAATTCTTGACCTTCCCCCCCACCCCTCCACTCTCTGATTTGCTCACCTTGATTATCTTTTTCTGATTTGTCCTCCTTGCTTACTGTTTTTGGTTCTCTGTGTCTTAAACACTGAGTCTGTTCTGGTCTGGCTATGGTCTGAAGAAGTGGGTCTGTCCCACGGAAGCTCACCTAATCTGCTAGTCTTTAAAGTGCTACTTGACTGCTTTTTGTTTTGATAGTGTATAGACTAGCACAGCTTCCTCTCTGTTACTATTCAACAAAGAGTGAGGTTTTGCACCAGAGAGAGGAGAGTGCTCAAATATTTAAAGGGACAGGATATTACACCCTCCTTGAGAGTTGAGTCTGTAGGTTTAGATTTTCAGAAGTGCTCAGCTGTCACAGTGATTCATGTGGCCAGATTATCAAGATATTAGCGCCCAACAAAATAATTTCTTTCAAAAATCTGGGTGTTAATTTTGGCACCTATGTGGAAGACGAGATCTTTCAAAAATTGCATGTCCTCCCTCAGCAAACTGGCATGTAGCTCCTGTAGATAAACTGTTGTTGCAGGACATGCTTAACTCTGGGACAAATTCAGTGCTGTCTTAAACATTGAGTTAATCATAGATCATTCTTAGTCTGTGGCAGAATTGATCTGGTCGTCTCTTGGTGAAACAAAATAATCCTTTAACAGTTTTATACTGTTAACTTTGGTGTTCATGTAAACTAAATAACCCCAGGACTCAGATGGCTGAACAGCTCCTAATCCCAATTGTATTTCTCTGTTCATCTACCAAGCGCTGGAATGTGCCAATGGAATGCTGATGGCAATGTTCATCAGCTCTTCATGGACAATGACTCCCTGGGACGCCAGGTTTCCTTCATGGCTCATAAATCTGGGAGTTTCACATTCTGATAGGGTAGAAGAGATACAATTTGAATTCCTAGCAGTGGCAGTCACTGCTGATTGATGCTGACAACCTTCTCCTATTTTAGGCACCTGTTTTTGTTTGTCCCAAATTGGTGGAAATCTTCCACATTTGGTGTCTGACCAGATGTGTTTTTAAACTCTGAGCAAAACTAGCTCAGTCACGCCTCAGCCAGAGGAGGATGGTAGGAAAAACCATCTACTTTTCCCATTATAAAAACAGTCTCTCTCTGGTGTTTTTCCTGAAGTCAGCTGCACCAGAGTACCTCCTTGCCGAACTTATTGATGAGATACAATGTTCTGCTTGAGTCTAGTGAGATATTTCCTCACGATAGCATTAATTTTCTTCTATGGGCTCTTTTCCATTAAAAACTCCTCAGATGCCAGGGAATTCCATTAAAATGCTCCTGTAGAAGACTGTAATTAATTGACTCAAGACGTCAGGGTTGTGGGGGGCATGGCTTTTGACTGATTACACCTGTGCATCCTTAATGTGCTCCTCTTTGATGGCCTGGATGGGGTAAAGGGTAGTCTTGTAGATAGGGCATTGGGCTGGAACACAGATCTGGGTTAGGTTCCCCCATTTACTCTGTGGCATTATGCAAGACCCTATGTGCTTCCATTTCCCAGCAATGAATTGCAGACAATAATGCTGCCATATGGAAGTGAAGTATTGTGAGGATAAACTCAGTGATATTTGCAACATGCTCAAATGCTGTGAAAATGGAGCTGGTCTAGATATACACTGTTATCTTAATAACTCAGCCTGATTGACGTGCAGGCATATGGGGAAGCTACTCCTGTGTCATCCATCTTTTCCCCGAAATTTGGATGAATCACACAGTCATTGGTAAAACAAAGCAGCAGTTGATGAAGCCGGTCTGTCCCACGAAAGCTCATCACCGAATAAATCATTGTGTTAGTCTTTAAAGTGCTACATTGCTGCTGCTCAGTTTTGTTGGTGTACAGACTAACACGGCTTCCTCTCTGTTACAATCATTGGTGTCAGTCTGAGAGAAATTGTAAACAGAGTTGAAAAGCTGCAGGATGAAATATGTGCTGCCTGCCTTTGTTTCGTGGCTGGTGAAAAACCTGGCAAACTGGCTTTTAGTATATGTGCAAGCAGGGTATAATCCACCTAATATGAAGGAGGCCATGATAAAGTGAATACCTCTTAGTTATGGATGGAGACCAATCAACAGAGATTGGATGGGTCAATGGATTAGCAATGCGAGGGAGAGAGTATTTCACCTGTAAGTTACTGGGTTGGTGCCATAGACTCTCTTTCTGCAAATGTTTATTAAAGTGGTTAATTTTACCCCAGTGAGTGGTACTGCTGACTTCAATGTGTCTGTTTTTGGCAGTAAATGTAAGCATGGCAGTGCAAGTTTGCAGAATCAAGGTCGTATGTGATGACTGAGGGTTGTGACCATCTGAAGGATCTTTGGTTGCCTTTGTGAAAGGTGTTTAGTTGTGATCTTGATGTCTACATCACTAATGCCAACACTGCATCTGGCAGTGGTTATAGGAACATAAGAACACAAGAATGGTCGTACTGGGTCAGACTAAAGGTCCATCCAGCCCAGTAGCCTGTCTGCCGACAGTGGCCAGTGCCAGGTGCCCCAGAGGGGGTGGACCGAAGACAATGATAAAGCGATTTGTCTCCTGCCATCCATCTCCAGCCTCTGACAATCAGAGGCCAGGGACACCGTTCTGCCCTTGGCTAATAGCCTTTTATGGACCTAACCTCTATGAATTTTTTAAATTGTGTTACAGTCCTAGCTTTCACAGTCTCCTCTGGGAAAGAGTTGCACAGGTTCACTATGTGCTGAGTGAAAAAGAACTTTCTTTTATTAGTTTAAAACCTACTACCCATTAATTTCATTTGGTGTCCTCTAGTTCTTGTATTACGGGCACAAGTAAATAACTTCTCCTTATTCACCCTCTCCACACCCGTCATAATTTTATATACCTCTATGATGTCCCCCCACAGCCTCCTTTTTTCTAAACTGAAAAGTCACAATCTTTTTAGCCTCTCCTCATACGGTACCTGTTCCAAGCCCCTAATCATTCTGGTTGCCCTTTTCTGAACCTTTTCCAGTGCCAGGATATCTTTTTTCAGGTGAGGAGACCACATGTGTACACAGTATTCAAGATGCTGGTGTACCATAGATTTATACAGGGGCAGAAAGAAACTCCTTGTCTTATTGTCTATCCCTTTTTAAATAATATCTAACATCCTATTTGCCTTTTTGACTCCCTCTGCACCCTGCATGGATGTTTTCAAGGAACTATCCATGATAACTCCAAGATCTGTTTCCTGATTAGTTATAGTTAACTTAGCCCCTATCATATTGTAAGTATAGTTGGGGTTATTTTTTCCAATGTGCATTACCTTACACTTATCCACATTAAATTTCATTTGCCATTTTGTTGCCCAATCACTCAGTTTGATGAGATCTTTTTAAAGGTCTTCACAGTCTGCCTTTGTCTTGACTATCTCGAACAGTTTAGTGTCATCTGCAAACTTTGCCACCTCACTGCTCACCCCCCTTCTCCAGATCATTTATGAATAAATTGAACAGGATTGGGCCTAGGACTTATCCTTGGGGGACACCACTAGTTACCCCTCTGCACTCTAAAAATTTACCATTTGTGCCCACCCTCTGTTTCCTGTCTTTTAACCAGTTCTGAATCCACGAAAGGACCTTCCCTCTTTTCCCACGACAACTTAATTTACGTAAGAGCCTTTGATGAGGTACCTTGTCAAAGGCTTTCTGGAAACTGAAGTATACTATATCCACTGGATCTCCCCTGTCCGTATGTTTGTTAACCCCTTCAAAGAACTCTAACAGGTTAGTAAGACGCAGTTTCCCTCTGCAGAAACCATGTTGACTTTTGCCCATCAAATTACATTCTTCTACTTGCCTGACAATTTTATTCTTTACTATTGTTTCAACTAGTTTGCCCAGAACTGGCATTAAGCTTACTGGTCTGTAATTGCCAGGGTCACCTCTAAAACCCTTTTTCAATATTGGTGTCACATTAGCTATCTTTAATGTATGGAGATACACATCTCATAGAGCTGGAAGGGACCTCAGGAGGTTGTCTAGTCCAGTCCCCTGCTCTCTCGACAAGACCAAGCATAATCCACCCGCACACACTTTTTTAAAATTTATTTTGGCCCAGATCCTAAACGTCCCCCTCAAGGATTGAGCTCGCAAGCCTGGGCTTAGCAGGCCAATGCTCAAACCACTAAGCTATCCCTCCCCCTACACCAGAGCTGTCTTACAGAGAGTGTTTTTTGTAGGTTTAACCCTATACACCATGGAGTAAAAGGGGCTCTTTGAAGGTTTAATTCTACAACATTCAATAGGAGCTTTAACATTGATGTCAATGGAACGAAGCCCAAGCCCTTGCCTAGGACCCATGTCTCATTTTTTGGCATCTGTGGAGTACCTAATACACTTTTGAGGACAGCAAACTCATAAGAGGCTGTGATGGATGGGAGGACTACTACCCTTTCCTAGACACCCCAGCATTCAGTTAATTACATTGCCTGTGAAGAGTTGAATCCAGAGATAGTGGGTCCTTGTAGCCTTGGAGAGTTTTTTTAAACAGAACCCTTTAGTAGCAGGGTACTTAAGTTATTGCAACCGCCCCCACCCCCCACCCACACTTCTGCACTCAAAGTGCCAGAGTGGGAATCAGCTTTGACAGAGGCCACATGCTGATTGGAGATGGACTGTGAATTTCAATTATTCCTCCATTAAATGCAAATATGGATCATTCTGCAACATTGAGCTTTCACAGTTAAGCACTGGAAAGTCAGCAAAGGCCAACATGTCCGAGCTACCTTAACCGTGTTAGTTAGATAGGCTGGGCTGTTTACTTTTATTATTATTTATAGTAACCACAGTGACCTCTGGAGGCCCCAACTGAGATCACTGTCCCATTGTGATAACTGCTGTACAGACACTTACCAAGAAACAGTTCCTGCAGTAAAAATATCACAATCTGAATGGACAAAGTGTGAGAGGAGAAACAGGCATGGGGATGCAGGGTAATTTGCCTGAAGTTACAGATGTAAGGAATGTGCCAGCAGGAACGCAATGCTGCTGAAGACTGGGAGGAATGTGTCTCTCAAAGATCATTTGCATGAGAATGTAAAGGTGTGCATATGTGATATCTCGCAAACAAAGCCTGATGGGTTGCAAGGAAGCAATGACATTTTGTTTATTGTAAACACATTGTAAAATCACAATTTATGCTAACACTCAGTGTAAGAATTGTGAAACCTCACCAATGCTTGAAATCGTTGTGGGGGACAGGGCAGTCATCATAACTACAAAAGACATGGATGGCACATGGCTCCTCTGTTCTAAAGCATTGCAAAGGGGTTGAGTGGCCTGGCCTAGCCTTGGCTGAGTAGACCCACCTGCCTGCCAAAAGATAGAGCTGAATACTAGTGTTTGTTTTGGTGAGACTTGACTTTGGTAGATATTAAGAGCTGAAATCACAGGGTGGTGGCTGAAGCCACCAAGAGCTGAAATCACAGGGTTTTGTCTCAGGCCAAACCAACAGCAGACAGCGTGACTGGTGGGTGGCCAGTGGAAGCAGCAGCCAGCAGGTGGCCGTCAGTGGGATGCTGCAGACAAGTAGACAGCTAGTAGTGCTATGGTGATGTATCTGTGGACTCTGGGTCTTGGACAGCACTGAGAGGTATACCCTGTAAATGCATGTGGGGTAAAGGCAAAGACCCCTCAGCAAGAGACTTGGTTCTATAAAGTATTGGGATGGTACCTTGTTAAAGGGGTTTATCTCTCCTTAGTTTAGACATGTTGCATATGTCACTGTGTTAACTTGGGGTAGGTTATCGTTATTAAATAAGCTGTTTCTATGTTAGACTCTGCTTGCGAGAGAGGAAGAACTGCCTTACAGGCACCCAGCAAGTGGGGTGAGATTGTCGCAGGCCACTGGGTGGGGGCTCAAGTCAGTTGGTTGTATCGTTGACAGAAAACCCCTAGGAGCTGAACCTGGCCCTTCTGGCAGGCACCTGGCATTAATAGAAGCGTTACACATAGCAGGCTAGGGGTACCGTTAGTACCTAGGTTTGCTGAGTATGCCACTTGTGCTCAACCTACTGGACCACCCTGCCTCTCACACTGTACCTCAATGTTGTGAACTATGGGGCATGCCAATTTTAGCGCACAGGTCAAAAAATGGCCTCAATATTTTATTATAACAGGGAAGAATCTTTTTCATGCTTGTCTCATTCAAAACTCAGTCAACTGCTCCATCTTTCTATTAAAGCGTCCCAAATCTAGCACTGAAGGGAGGACACCAAGTATGAAGACTCGTAGCCTCTGAAGGGAATGATTTGCAGAGTATAGTTCCTTTGAAAATAGGGATTTTGAACGAAGTCTTTTGCAGCCTGAATTGTAGCGGTCACTGCTGCCCTTGATAGAGTATCTGTGCATGCCAGTGTCTCCCTCTTCCCTAAGCTGCTCCAAATTCGGTGTCTGTGACAGTGAGGTGTGCGATATTAGCGTTCAGAGCCAAAGTGCAGCACTTCCGGAATAAAAACAGCCCACCCTGTCGACGTTTATGAAGGAAGAGAATGCTACATCTCTAAGAACATAAGACCATAAGAACATAAGAATGGCCACACTGGGTCAGACCAAAGGTCCATCCAGCCCAGTATCCCGTCTGCCAACAGTGGCCAATGCCAGGTGCCCCAGAGAAGGAGAACAGAAGACAATGATCAAGTGATTTATCTCCTGCCATCCATCTCCTGCCCTTGTACTGAAGGCTAGGGCACCATACTTTACCCCTGGCTAATAGCCATTTATGGACCTAACCTGCAAAAATTTATTGAGCTCTTTTTTAAACCCTAATAGAGTCCTGGCCTTCACAGCCTCCTCCGGCAAGGAGTTCTGCAGGTTGACTGTGCGCTGTGTGAAGAAAAATTTCCTTTTATTAGTTTTGAACCTACTACCCATCAATTTCATTTGGTGTCCTCTAGTTCTTGTATTATGGGAAAAGGTAAATAATTTTTCTATATTCACTTTCTCCACACCATTCATGATTTTATATACCTCTATCATATCGCCCCTCAATCGCCTCTTTTCCAGACTGAAAAGTCCCAGTCTCTCTAGCCTCTCCCCATATGGGACCCATTCCAAACCCCTAATCATCTTAGTTGCCCTTTTCTGAACCTTTTCTAATGCCAATATATCTTTTTTGAGGTGAGGAGACCACATCTGCACACAGTACTCAAGATGTGGGCGTACCATAGTTTTATATAGGGAAGTATGATATCTTTTGTCTTATTCTCTATCCCTTTTTTAATAATTCCTAACATCCTATTTGCTTTACTAACTGCTGCTGCACACTGCGCGGATGTCTTCAGAGAACTATCCACTATAACTCCAAGATCCCTTCCCTGATCTGTCGTAGCTAAATTTGACCCCATCATGTTGTACGTGTAATTTGGGTTAGTTTTTCCAATGTGCATTACCTTACACTTACCCACATTAAATTTCATTTGCCATTTTGCTGCCCAATCACTCAGTTTGCTGAGATCTTTTTGTAGTTCTTCACAATCCCTTTTGGTTTTGACTGTCCTGAACAACTTGGTGTCATCTGCAAACTTTGCCACCTCACTGCTTACCTCATTTTCTAGATCATTGATGAACAAGTTGAACAGGATCGGACCCAGGACTGACCCCCTGGGGAACACCACTAGTTACCCCCCTCCATTGTGAAATTTTACCATTTATTCCAACCCTTTGTTTTCTGTCTTTTAACCAATTCCCGATCCATGAAAGGATCTTTCCTCCTATCCTGTGACCGACTAATTTACATAAAAGCTTTTGGTGTGGGACTGTGTCAAAGGCTTTCTGGAAATCTAGGTATATGATGTCCACTGGGTGCCCCTTGTCCGCATGTTTATTAACCCCTTCAAAGAATTCTAATAGATTAGTTAGACACGACTTCCCTCTGCAGAAACCATGCTGACTTTTTCCCAACAATTTGTGCTCTTCTACGTGCCTTGCAATTTTATTCTTTACTATTGTTTCTACTAATTTGCCTGGTACTGATGTTAGACTTATCAGTCTATAATTGCCATGGTCTCCTCTAGAGCCTTTTTTAAATATTGGCGTTATATTGATCGTCTTCCAGTCATTGGGTACCGAAGCAGATTTAAAGGATAGGTTACAAACCACTGTTAATAACTCCACAATTTCACATTTGAGTTCTTTCAGAACCCTTGGGTGAATACCGTCTGGTCCTGGAGACTTGTTACTATTCAGCTTATCAATTAACTCCAAAACCTCCTCTAATGTCACTTCAATCTGGGAGAGTTCCTCAGATTTGTCACCTAAAAAGGCTGGCTCAGATTTAGGAACCTCTGTAACATCCTCAGCCGTGAAGACTGAAGCAAAGAAATAATTTAATCGCTCCGCAATGGCACTGTCTTCCTTGATCGCTACTTTTATATCTTTATCGTCCAACGGCCCCACTGCCTTTTTTAGCGTGCTTCCTGCTTCTAATGTATTTAAAAAACATTTTACTCTCATTTTTTGAATTTTTGGCTAGTTGTTCCTCAAAATCTTTTTTGGCTTTTCTTACTACATTAGAGCTACGTCTACACGTGAAGCCTACTTTGAAGTAGCCTATTTCGATGTGGAGACATCGAAATAGGCTATTTCGATGAATAACGTCTACATGTCCTCCAGGGCTGGCAGCGTCGACGTTCAACATCGACGTTGCGCAGCACCACATCGAAATAGGCACTGCGAGGGAACGTCTACAGGCCAAAGTAGCACACATCGAAATAAGGGTGCCAGGCACAGGGCGGACTCAACAGCAAGCCGCTCCCTTAAAGGGCCCCTCCCAGACACATTTGCACTAAACAACACAAGATCCACAGAGCCGACAACTGGTTGCAGACCCTGTGCATGCAGCATGGATCCCCAGCTGCAGCAGCAGCAGCCAGAAGCCCTGGGCTAAGGGCTGCTGCACACGGTGACCATAGAGCCTCGCCGGGGCTGGAGAGAGAGCGTCTCTCAACCCCTCAGCTGATGGCCACCACGGACCCCGCTATTTCGATGTTGCGGGATGCGGATTGTCTACACGTGCCCTACTTCGACGTTCATCTTCGAAATAGGGCGCTATTCCCATCCCCTCATGGGGTTAGCGGCTTCGACGTCTCGCCGCCTAACGTCGATGTTAACGTCGAAATAGCGCCCAACACGTGTAGCCATGATGGGCGCTATTTCGAAGTTAGTGCTGCTACTTCGAAGTAGCGTGCATGTGTAGACACGGCTTATGACACTTAATTTGGGAGTGTTTGTGTTCCTTTCTATTTTCCTCACTAGGATTTGACTTCCACTTTTTAAAAGCTGCCCTTTTCTCTCTCACTGCCTTTTTAACATGGCTGTTAAGCCATGGTGGTTCTTTGTTAAATCTCTTACTGTGTTTTTTTTATTTGGGGTATACATTTAAGTTGGGCCTCTAGTATGGTGTCTTTAAACAGTTTCCATGCAGCTTCCAGGGATTTTACTTTAGTTACTTTACCTTTTAGTTTCTGTTTAACTAGCTTCCTCATTTTAGTGTAATTCCCCTTTTTGAAATTAAATGCTGGAGTGTTTGACCGCTGCGGTGTTCTTCCCAACACAGGAATATTAAAAGTTATTATATTGTGGTCACTACTTCCAAGCGGTCCAGTAACAGTTACCTCTTGGACCAGATCCTGCGTTCCAGTCAGGACTAGATCGAGAATTGACTCTCCCCTTGTGGGTTCCTGTACTAGCTGCTCCAAGAAGCAGTCATTTAAGGCATCAAGAAATTTAATCTCTGAATCCCGTCCTGAGGTGACATGTACCCAATCAATATGGGGATAATTGAAATAGCCTATTATTACTGTGTTTTTTATTGTGATAGCCTCTTTAATCTCCCTTAACATTTCAGCATCACTATCACTGTCCTGGTTAGGTGGTCGGTAATATATTCCTAATGCCATATTCATATTAGAGGAATGAATTGTTATCCATAATGATTCTATGGAACATTTTGATTCTTTTAGGATTTTTGTTTCATTTGATTCTATATTATCCTTCACATATAGTACCACTCCGCCACCCGCACGACCTGTTCTGTCTTTCCGATATAATTTATATCCCGGTATGATAGTGTCCCACTGATTGTCCTCATTCCACTATGTTTCTGTGATGCCTATTATGTCAACTTCCTCCTTTGATATGAGGTACTTCAGTTCACCCATCTTATTAGACAGACTCCTAGCATTAGTGTAAAAGCACTTTAAAAAACTACCACTATTTATATGTCCGCCTTTCACAGATGTATTGTATTTTTTTATATGCGATTGTTTCACATCTGATCTTGCCCATATATTATTTTCCACGTTCCCTGTCTGACTAAGTTCTAGGGAATCCCTATCTATGGAGCCTCGTGTAAGAGAAGTCTCCGTCCGATCCACGTGCTCCCCCGCACCAATCGGCTTTCCCCCACCTCTTAGTTTAAAAACTGCTCTACCACCTTTTTAATGTTTAATGCCAGCAGTCTGGATCCACCTTGATTTAGGTGGAGCCCATCATTCCTGTATAGGCTCCCCCTACCCCAAAAGTGTCCCCAGTTCCTAATA
Source organism: Carettochelys insculpta (assembly GCF_033958435.1). Lineage (NCBI taxonomy): Eukaryota > Metazoa > Chordata > Testudines > Carettochelyidae > Carettochelys > Carettochelys insculpta. Next base: position 371,006,114 of record NC_134137.1, read on the forward strand.
AATCTAAACCCCTCTTCCCTACACCATCGTCTCATCCACGCATTGAGACTCTGAAGTTCTGCCCGTCTATCTGGCCCTGCGCGTAGAACTGGAAGCATTTCAGAGAATGCCACCATAGATGTTCTGGATTTCAGTCTCTTTCCTAGTAACCTAAATTTGGCCTCCAGAACATCTCTTCTACCCTTCCCTATGTCATTGGTACCGACATGTACCACGACCACCGGCTCCTCCCCAGCACTGCCCATGAGTCTGTCTAGATGCCTCAAGAGATCCACAACCTTTGCACCAGGCAGGCAAGTCACCATACAGTTCTCCCGGTCATCACAAACCCAACTATCTATATTTCTAATGATCGAATCCCCCACTACTAAAACCTGCTTCTTCCTAACAGCTGGCGTTCCCTCCCCCGGAGAAGTATCCTCGGAGCGAGAGGATACCATAGCACCCTCTGGAAGGAGGGTCCCAACTATGGGATGGTTTCCCTCTGCTCCCATTGACTGCTCTCCTTCCCTGAGCCTTTCATCCTCCGTAACAGCATCAGGACTGTCAGATTGGAGGTGGGACAGCCCTACTATGTCCCGGAAAGTCTCATCAACAAATACCTCTGCCTTCCTTAGCTCCTCCAGTTCAGCCACCTTGGCCTCCAAAGCACGCACTTGGTCTCTGAGGGCCAGGAGCTCCTTGCATTGAGCGCACACATACGCCACCCACCCACAGGGTAGGTAGTCATACATATTGCACTCGACACAATAAACAGGATAGCCCCCACTCTGCTGCTGGGCTTCTGCCTCCATTTCCTACTCTAATTATATATGAGGGTTTAATTAAATGTTTCAGATAGAGGTTGTTATAAAAGATTTAAATTTAAGGGCAACAGAAGTCACTGGCTCCCTCCAAGCTCCCCCTGTAAACTCCCCTCTCAAAACTCCCTCCTGTTAGCACTCACCCTGTTCGCAAGCACCCGGTCGCAAAGCTCTCTGAGAGATCTAGGTGACATCCTGGGATAACTATCCCCATGATTACATAGGCAGGATAGAACCCTGTAACAGAGGGTGCCTTTTTTTCCCCTAATGTAAAAGGAGAAAAATCTCTCCCCAAAGCAAAGGAGAGTATTTACTTTTACAGTCTGAACACAGATAGGAGCTTCTGTGTGGCGAAGGGAGCTCGTCACAGAGAGGTAGCCGTGTTAGTCTGTATCTTCACAAAACAAAAAGCAGTCCTGTAGCACTTTAAAGACTCAAATATCATTTATTAAGTGATGAGCTTTCGTGGGACAGCTTTCCCCGGAGTACCGTTGCGGCTGCCTCTGCTGCGGCCGCTGCTTCTTGGGCAGTGGCTGCTGCTCCTTGGGCAGATGCTCCCAGCTTCCATCAGGAGCTCCTTCACCACTGCTGGCCAGCACCAACTGCCAGGCTTCCCTAGCCTTTATACCTGGGCTGCAGCTGAGGCATGCTCAGCAGGGCTTTGGGGGTGGGTCCTTTTCTACCCAATAGGCTTTGCCACCCCCGCTCAGCGCGGGGTTGGTACACCCCATAACAGTGACTCTAACCCTAGCTCTGTGGATGCAATGGAGCAGGTCCAGCAGAGGGCAATGAAAATGATTAGGGGGCTGGAGCACATGACCTATGAGGAGAAGCTGAGGGACTTGGGCTTATTTAGTTTGCAGAAGAGAAGAGTGAGGGGCAATTTGATAGCAGCCTTCAACTACCTGAAAGGAGGGGTTCTTCAGAGGATGGAGGAAGGCTGTTCTCTGCAGTGGTGAATGGCAAAACAAGGAGCAATGGTCTGAAGTTACAGAGGGAGAGGTGTAGGCTGGGTATTAGGAAAAACTACTTCACTAGGAGGGAGGTGAAGCACTGGAATGCTTTATCTAGAGAAGTGATGGAATCTCCATCCCTAAAGGTTTTTAAGTTTTAGGTTAACAAAGTCCTAGTTGGGATGATTTAGGCTGAAGCTACACTACAAGATAAAATTGAATTTAAAGGTGTTAGCTCAATATTAAAACATCAGTGCCTTCACTGTAAATACCATTAGCTCGAATTAGTGAGCCCTGATACCAATAACAACATGTCAATATTATGGGATGGGTATAGCATCAATTTTTGAATTTCAAATTTTGAATAAAGGCAAGTGTGGAAGTGCCATGTCTTTAATTCCAATTTATTAGCCTCCAGAATGTCCTGTATGTGTCCCACAAAGCTATGCAGTGACCCTCCAGGTATGGCCGTTTCCTTCTCCGCTGCTCTCCAGCCAGGTATGCAGGAAGAAGGTCACACAAATTTTTGATTGAATTGGAATTTGCATTCTGCAGCACTCAGGCCTGCAAATATAAAAGTCCGGACACGTGGCTGACAGAACTGGGTGGGGGCAGACAGGGCTGATAACACAGCTGCCTGCCGCTACGCCAACGACCGCAGAGGATGCACAGCACAGGGGACCTGGGCGGGTTTGGAGGAGTACTGAAGGCACAGCTGCCCGCCACCATGCCAATGTCTACAGCGGATGCGTGGCTGACAGAACCAGGTGGGAGTGGACAAGGCTGATAGCACAGTTACCTGCTCTGCACCAACACTGACAGAAGATGCATGGTACAGAAAACCTGCGTGGGTTTGGGAGAGGGCTGAATTCTGTTGCGGGGTGCTCTGAATTCCGGGCCAGAACATTGCATTCTGGGATTCTAACATGAAACACCCAAAAGCAACCGAGGCTGAGGCACTGTGGGATAAGTGCCCACAGGGCACTGTTCACTCGGTCTAAGTTGCACAGGGCAATGGGGATGTGGAAACTCGGCATGGAAAAACAGTGGGTCAAATTTCAAGAACGTTTGTGGACACTTAAATTTGAATTCATAAGAACACAGTTAAACATGGAATTTATTAAAAATTGAATTTATCTCATAGTATAGATGTAGTCTTAATTGGGGTTGATCCTGTTTGGGCAGGGGGCTGGACTCAATGACCTCCTAAGGTCCCTTCCAGCCCTAGGATTCTATGGTTTTATGATTCTATGACCATTTGTCCCGTTTTTACTGGGACAGTCCATTATTTAAGCTGTCTCACAGACATCCTGACTTTTTTTTTTAAGAAAATGGGCAAATTGTCCCGTATCTTGCAGGGCTCCATCTCCCTGGCTCCCGGTGTCTCAGGACAGTAACCCTGGCTGCAAGGGAGCTTCTCTGCTGGGTGGCTGCCCTGTTCCCTAGTGCCCTGTACCTTAGGGCAGCAGCTCCTGCCAAGGAAAGTTCCTCTGTGAGACAGTTGCCCCATTTCCCAGCACCCCACAGCAGCAGCCGCCGCTGCCATGGGACTGCTGCCTCATTCCCTGGTGTTTCACACCAAGAGGAGGCAGCTCCCACTGCCAGAGAACTCATTCACAGGGCAGCTGCCTTGTTCCCTGGCATCCCACACCTCAGGGAGGCAACTCCTGCTGTGGGGAAGCCACATTCCCTGGTGCCTCAGCCTGGGGAAGCAGCCCCTATTGCTGAGTAGCCCTGACATGGGACAGCAACCCCCCATGCTTAGAGGCTGGTGTCCCATATTTGCCATAGGGCAATGCAGTTACCCTACATATGTAGCCATATTTAAACTTAATATTCTTGATGAAATCTCACAGCTGTGGCAAAAGCTATAGTCAACGATGCATAGAAAAGGAATCTTCTACTACCAGTTGTATCCACTATTTGGGATCCCTTATTTATTATGCTTCTGTAAAGGATAAACCTGTAAAGTAGTTTTGCTTTATTATTATCAGCTGATTCCCATCAGCTCAGTTTGGCTGGTTGTACTAAAGCTTCATGCATAATATGTACATTTCCAGGTTGAACCTCTCTCGTCTGGCATATGCGTAATCCGGCATGATTTTAGTTAGCCAGACAATTGCTTATCATGGGGGTGGCAAACTTTTCTGAGATCCCATACAGTTTGTTTACAGCCACCAGTCCTGGCTCTCCATGCTCTGTGCTGTTATTTAGCTGTAATTTACCCCTAAGTGTCTCCTAAGAGCCCAGTAAGCAGTGGAAGTGTTGGTAATGCTGCTAGACAATACTGACCTCCTGTAGTTCAGCAAATCTGTTTGGCACTGATCAGGTCCTGAGAGTGCCGGAGTAGAGAGGTTGTCCTAAAAGTATGACTTATGGTTTCTTTGATTCATCGAGCCTCTACCCATTAACTATAAAGATGTGTTAAGCAGTTTAGTCACGGGGTAGTTTTAATGCTGCATATCAAATATGAGGCTGTGATGGTGGAGGCTGTGTGTTCTCGTGGCTAGCGTACTGGGTGGGGCGTTCAGAAGAGCTGGGTTCTAGCCCTGGCTTTGCCAAGGGCCCTGTGAGGTGACCTTGTGCAAACCCATTTGCATCTCTTTGCCCAGCTGTAAAATGGGGATGGTGTGACTAGCTCCTCTTCTGCTGAGGGAAGTGTTATATGAGGTTAAGAAGAGTCACAAAGCTCACCTTTAAAAACACCAGTCCCACTTGTGAAAGGAGGCAAAGAGGGTACCCATTGGACAGAACTCCCATTTGCTTCTTTGAAACTCATTTTCTGTATGCGCAAATTACTTTACTTTACCTCAGTGTGGCTGGTCACTTTTCTTCCTGCCATGTCAGCATTGGCAGGATTTTTGCTGTCTTCCACACTCATATTGCCTAAAGCTGGAAAGAAAAACTTTGAAGGAACCACATTCTGTCAGAATTTGCATATTGTTCAAAATCAAAAAGCTTTGGGCAATGGAGTTGATTTTGCTAGAATTATGTTTTGGAAGAACATGGGTGGGGGCAAGGGACAGGATGTGAGTTCCAATCATGCTGAAATGTCCCATTTCAGCCTTTCAGGAATGACCACTTTTGAGCTTTCCTATTTTTTAATTTTTGTATTATAGGTGTGTCACATGGATAGACTTTTATATTGGGTATGGAAACCATTTTACATGCCCATTGTGGCCATTGGCCCCAAATATTGTGCTGGGGTTCCAGGTGAGGTGTCAAATGAAAGCTGATGATGCCCTGAATCTATGTAGGCTACTTGTGTGTCTGTATCATGTATTTATGTAGAGTTATAGATGTTTAGCTCTGCAGCTGTGGGAGAAATGTTTCAGTGCTGAGGTTCACAAAGGGAGGTGGGACTCCACCCCAGCCAGGACGATAGCCTGAGCAAAGGCCCAGACGGCCAACACCCATTTTGCAAGGGTGAGGTTTTCCTGACTTGTGGTGACAGGGAGGTATGAAGTAGTGGGATTCTTAACCACATTCTCCACACCTCACTGCCTTGTGGGTTATCCTGGGAAGGAGAAAGGCTAAGGGAGTAAACCCTGACAGAAAATCCGGAGTGGAGTCCGAAGGCGTTTCGGTGTCAACTTCTGGCACTGTCCCGGCAACTTCTGCAGCTGAGCTGGTACCAGACGTGGAGGTTATCCTCTCCTTTGGACTATATCAGTAAAGCCAAGCAGGGGACACTGGTGTCTGGGCAGCCCAGTGTCTCCATAACAAGTGCCCAGGCACGCGCCCGGAGAGGTACTCCGGCATCACTGAACAGCGTTGCATCAGCACGGGAGGCAACAGATACAGGTTATAAGCTCTTGCTCAATTGGCGTAGAGAACGAGCGCCAGGGGTTGCCTTTGACGGTGGGAGAGATCCTCGCATCTCACTGGACAGTCACCGCCCGCCTCAAGCTGGGCAGCCCCCAGCCGATAGGGTACTGTCCCGCCACAGTTCACCTGCCTCGCTGGGTGCGTGAGGCTTAAGGTTCCTGAACCTGACAAGTCACTGAAATTTGGGCACCAGGCAAACCAATAAGAAAATCAACAAGAAATGAGAAACATCAACAATTTAAGCTTGCTTGCTGGAATGTGCGGACCATGCTGACCGGCTTGACTGAAGATCTTCAGGCCATCAGTGATACCCGAAAGACCGCTGTCATCAACGAGGAACTGAAGAGGCTCCGAGTTGATATCGCTGCACTGCAAGAGACGCGGCTCGCATATTCGGAATCTCTAAAGGAAAAGGACTACACCTTTTTCTGGCAGGGTAAAGCCCAAGAAGAACCCAGAGAGCATGGTGTTGGCTTTGCTGTCAGAAACACCCTTCTACAAATGGTGGAATTAGTCATGGGCAGATCAGAAAGACTTCTTCGGATCACGCTTTAAACTTGTGCCGGTCCCGTCCACCTGATCAGCACTTATGCTCCAACCCTGTACGCCACACCAGAAGTAAAAGACAAGTTCTATGACATGCTTAGTGCTGCTGTAGCGCAAATACCTGCTCGTGAACAACTGTACATCTTGGGTGCCTTCAATGCAAGAGTTGGAGCTGATTGGGCCTCATGGCCTTCCTGCTTAGGACACTTCGGGGTGAGAAAAATGAATAACAACGGACAGTGTCTCCTTGACCTGTGCACGTACCACAATCTGTGCATCACAAACACAGTCTTCCGAACGAAGCCACAGCACAGAGTGTCGTGGAGACACCCACGCTCGAAGCACTGGCATCAACTATACGTGGTCATCACTAGGCGTAATAACCTCAAAAACGTCCTTCTGACATGCAGCAATCATAGTGCTGACTGTGATACAGATCACTCGCTAGTTTGCTCCAAGCTCAAGCTGAGACCCAAGAAGCTGTACCGCTCTAAACCTGCTGAAAGGCCCTGCATTGACACCAGAAAGACGGCAAACTCGGAGAAAGCTGAAAAGTTCAGAGAGACCCTCCAGGAAAATTTGCGCAGTGGCCTTGGGGGCGCCGATGTGACATCCAAATGGCAACATCTGAGGGACACATTTTACAACATGGCTTTGTCGGTGTTTGGAAGAAGAGCTAGAAACACGAACGACTGGTTGGAAGCTAACTCCGATGAGATGATTCCAGTCATTGAAAAGAAGCGCGCTGCACTCCTGGAGTACAAATGCTCACCGCAGTGGCCTTGGGGGCGCTGATGTGACATCCAAATGGCAACATCTGAGGGACACATTTTACAACATGGCTTTGTCGGTGTTTGGAAGAAGAGCTAGAAACACGAACGACTGGTTGGAAGCTAACTCCGACGAGATGATTCCAGTCATTGAAAAGAAGCGCGCTGCACTCCTGGAGTACAAATGCTCACCGAGCCAGAGTACCCAGCAAGCACTTAGAGAGGCCAGAAGAACAGTACAGCAGACAGCCAGGCGCTGTGCCAACAACCACTGGCTCCAGCTATGCAGCAGCATCCAGACCTGTGCTGACTTTGGTAATCTCAGAGGAATGTACGAGGGTATGAAGAAGGCATTAGGACCCACCCAGCACAAGGTGGCACCTCTGAAATCCAAATCTGGTGAAGTCATCGCTGACAAAGCCAAACAAATGGAGCGCTGGGTTGAGCACTACTCCGAGCTGTACTCACGCGAGAATGTTGTGGTTGACGCAGCCCTCGATGCCGTCGAGCTCCTACCAGTAATGGACGAACTGGATCAGGAACCAACTGTGGATGAACTGAAGAGAGCCATTGACAGCACTGCAGCAGGAAAGGCCCCTGGTCAGGATGGTATACCACCAGAGGTAATCAAGTGTGCTGAGGACACACTCCTGGAACCCCTACATGAGCTACTGTGCCTGTGCTGGAAAGAGGGTGAGGTTCCACAGGATATGCACAACGCTAACATTATAACGTTGTATAAGAACCAAGGAGACAGATGCGACTGCAACAACTACCGTGGAATCTCCCTCCTAAGCGTCTCTGGTAAACTGTTCGCTCGCATCATCCTTGGCAGACTCCAGAAGATTGCTGAGAGGGTGTACACCGAATCGCAGTGCGGATTCCGCACAGAGAGGTCTGCCGTTGACATGGTCTTTTCTCTAAGGCAGCTGCAGGAGAAGTGCAGGGAGCAGAGGAAGCCACTCTACATAGCCTTCATCGATTTGACCAAGGCCTTTGACTTGGTCAGCAGGGATGGTCTGTTCAAACTGCTCCACAAGATAGGCTGTCCTCCACGGTTACTCAAGATGATCCAGTTGTTCCATGAAGACATGAGAGGAACCATCCAATATGACGGCGCATTATCAGATGCTTTCAGAATCAGGAGCGGCGTCAAACAAGGATGTGTGCTTGCTCCGACATTGTTCGGGATCTTCTTCACACTCCTCCTGAAGCATGCCTTTGGATCTTCAACAGAGGGCATCTTGCTGCACACAAGATCTGATGGGAAACTGTTTAACCTTGCAAGGCTGAAAGCTAAGTCTAAGGTGCGGGAAGTCCTCATCAGAGACATGCTGTTCGCAGACGATGCTGCTGTAGTATTTCACACAGAAGACCAGCTTCAAAAACTGCTGGATCAGTTCTCCAAAGCGTGCAAGGACTTTGGGCTTACCATCAGCCTAAAGAAGACAAACGTAGTCGGTCAGGATGGTGCTGAATCCCCATCAATCAGCATTGACAACTATACGTTAGAGGTTGTCCACGAGTTCGTTTACCTCGGGTCCACCATCACTGACACCCTGTTGTTGGACACTGAGATAAATAGGAGGATCGGAAAAGCGGCCACAGCTCTGTCCAGACTCAGCAAGAGAGTGTGGAATAACAACAAGCTGTACACTCACACCAAAATGCAAGTCTACAGAGCCTGCATCCTCAGCACCCTCCTTTATGGCAGCGAGACTTGGACCCTGTATGCCCGCCAGGAAAAGAGGCTGAACATCTTCCACTTGCGCTGCCTCAGGCGCATCCTTGGAATATCATGGAAGGACAGAGTGACCAACACCGCCGTCCTCGAGCAAGCTGGAATCCCAACCATGCACACCCTCCTCAGGCAGTGCCAGATAGACAGGCAGAACTTCAGAGTCTCAATGCGTGGATGAGACGATGGTGTAGGGAAGAGGGGTTTAGATTTATTAGGAACTGGGGACACTTTTGGGGTAGGGGGAGCCTATACAGGAAGGATGGGCTCCACCTAAATCAAGGTGGATCCAGACTGCTGGCATTAAACATTAAAAAGGACATAGAGCAGTTTTTAAACTAAGAGGTGGGGGAAAGCCGATTGGTGCGGGGGAGCACCTGGATCGGACGGAGACTTCTCTTACAAGAGGCTCCATAGACAGGGATTCCCTAGAAGTTAGTCAGATAGGGAACGTGGGAAATAATATATGGGCAAGATCAGATGTGAAACAATCGTGCATAAAAAAATCCACCACGTCTGTGAAAGGCGGACATATAAATAGTGGTAGTTTTCTAACATGCTTTTACACTAATGCTAGGAGTCTGTCTAATAAGATGGGTGAACTGGAGTACCTCATATCAAAGGAGGAAGTTGACATAATAGGCATCTCAGAAACATGGTGGAATGAGGACAATCAGTGGGACACTATCATACCGGGATATAAATTATATCGGAAAGACAGAACAGGTCGTGCGGGTGGCGGAGTGGTACTATATGTGAAGGATAATATAGAATCAAATGAAGTAAAAATCCTAAAGGAATCAAAATGTTCCATAGAATCATTATGGATAACAATTCATTCCTCTAATATGAATATGGCATTAGGAATATATTACCGACCACCTAACCAGGACAGTGATAGTGATGCTGAAATGTTAAGGGAGATTAGAGAGGCTATCAAAATAAAAAACACAGTAATAATAGGAGATTTCAATTATCCCCATATTGATTGGGTGCATGTCACCTCAGGACGGGATTCAGAGATTAAATTTCTTGATGCCTTAAATGACTGCTTCTTGGAGCAGCTAGTACAGGAACCCACAAGGGGAGAGTCGATTCTCGATCTAGTCTTGACTGGAACGCAGGATCTGGTCCAAGAGGTAACTGTTACTGGACCGCTTGGAAATAGTGACCACAATATAATAACTTTTAATATTCCTGTGTTGGGAAGAACACCGCAGCGGTCAAACACTCTGGCATTTAATTTCAAAAAGGGGAATTACACTAAAATGAGGAAGCTAGTTAAACAGAAACTAAAAGGTAGAGTAATTAAACTAAAATCCCTGGAAGCTGCATGGAAACTGTTTAAAGACACCATACTAGAGGCCCAACTTAAATGTATACCCCAAATAAAAAAACACAGTAAGAGACCTAACAAAGAACCACCATGGCTAAACAGCCATGTTAAAAAGGCAGTGAGAGAGAAAAGGGCAGCTTTTAAAAAGTGGAAGTCAAATCCTAGTGAGGAAAATAGAAAGGAACATAAACACTCCCAAATTAACTGTCATAATGTAGTAAGAAAAGCCAAAAAAGAGTTTGAGGAACAGCTAGCCAAAAATTCAAAAAACAATAGTAAAATGTTTTTTAAATACATTAGAAGCAGGAAGCCTGCTAAAAAAGCAGTGGGGCCCTTGGATGATAAAGATATAAAAGGAGCGATCAAGGAAGACAGTGCCATTGCGGAGCGATTAAATGATTTCTTTGCTTCAGTCTTCACGGCTGAAGATGTTACAGAGGTTCCTAAATCTGAGCCAGCCTTTTTAGGCGACAAATCTGAGGAACTCACTCAGATTGAAGTGACATTAGAGGAGGTTTTGGAATTAATTGATAAGCTGAATAGTAACAAGTCTCCAGGACCAGATGGCATTCACCCAAGGGTTCTGAAAGAACTCAAATGTGAAATTGCGGAGTTATTAACAGTGGTTTGTAACCTATCCTTTAAATCCACTTTGGTACCAAATGACTGGAAGACGGCCAATATAACACCAATATTTAAAAAAGGCTCTAGAGGAGATCCTGGCAATTATAGACCGATAAGTTTAACATCAGTACCAGGTAAATTAGTAGAAACACTAGTAAAGAGGAAAATTGCAAGGCACATAGAAGAGCACGAATTGTTGGGCAAAAGTCAGCATGGTTTCTGCAGAGGGAAGTCGTGTCTGTCTAATCTATTAGAATTCTTTGAAGGGGTTAATAAACATGCGGACAAGGGGCACCCAGTGGACATAATATACCTAGATTTCCAGAAAGCCTTTGACACGGTCCCACACCAAAGGCTTTTATGTAAATTAGGTGGTCATGGGATAGGAGGAAAGGTCCTTTCATGGATCGGGAATTGGTTAAAAGACAGAAAACAAAGGGTTGGAATAAATGGTAAATTTTCACAATGGAGGGGGGTAACTAGTGGTGTTCCCCAGGGCTCAGTCCTGGGACCGATCCTGTTCAACTTGTTCATCAATGATCTAGAAAATGAGGTAAGCAGTGAGGTGGCAAAGTTTGCAGATGACACCAAGTTGTTCAGGACAGTCAAAAGCAAAAGGGATTGTGAAGAACTACAAAAAGATCTCAGCAAACTGAGTGATTGGGCAGCAAAATGGCAAATGAAATTTAATGTGGGTAAGTGTAAGGTAATGCATGTTGGAAAAAATAACCCAAATTACACGTACTACATGATGGGGTCAAATTTAGCTACGACAGATCAGGAAAGGGATCTTGGAGTTATAGTGGATAGTCCTCTGAAGACATCCACGCAGTGTGCAGCGGCAGTTAGTAAGGCAAATAGGATGTTAGGAATTATTAAAAAAGGGATCGATAATAAGACAAAAGATATCATACTTCCCCTATATAAAACTATGGTACGCCCACATCTCGAGTACTGCATGCAGATGTGGTCTCCTCACCTCAAAAAAGATATATTGGCATTAGAAAAGGTTCAGAAAAGGGCGACTAAGATGATTAGGGGCTTGGAAAGGGTCCCATATGGGGAGAGGCTAGAGAGACTGGGACTTTCCAGTTTGGAAAAGAGGCGATTGAGGGGCGATATGATAGAGGTATATAAAATCATGAATGGTGTGGAGAAAGTGAATATAGAAAAATTATTTACCTTTTCCCATAATACAAGAACTAGGGGACACCAAATGAAATTGATGGGTAGTAGGTTCAAAACTAATAAAAGGAAATTTTTCTTCACACAGCGCACAGTCAACCTGTGGAACTCCTTGCCCGAGGAGGCTGTGAAGGCCAGGACTCTATTAGGGTTTAAAAAAGAGCTTGATAAATTTTTGCAGGTCAGGTCCATAAATGGCTATTAGCCAGGGATAAAGTATGGTGCCCTAGCCTTCATAACAAGGGCAGGAGATGGATGGCAGGAGATAAATCACTTGTCTTCTGTTCTCCTTCTCTGGGGCACCTGGCATTGGCCACCGTCGGCAGATGGGATGCTGGGCTTGATGGACCTTTGGTCTCACCCAGTATGGCCATTCTTATGTTCTTATGTTCTTATGTCGGCTCCACTAGCTTGGCCACGTCCACAGGATGAATGATGGAAGAATTCCAAAAGACATCCTGTATGGTGAGCTAGCCTCTGGCAAAAGACCTCCTGGACACCCCCCAGTTGCGCTACAAAGAAGTCTGCAAGAGAGACCTCAGAGAGGTAGACATCAAGCTGGACAACTGGGAAGAACTAGCAGATGACCACAGCAGATGCAGTCAGGGATTATACAAGGGCCTTCAGAAGGGCAAGATGAGGATCAGACAGCTAGTGGAGGAGAACCGAGCACACAGAAAGCACAATAAGGACTTGCCAGACACCCACTACATCTGCAAGAGATGCAGCAAGGACTATCACTCTCAAGTGGGTCTTCATAGTCACAGTAGACTCTGTAAATGAAGTCCTCAATTGAAACTATAAAGGGCGTGATCCATAGTCTGTACAGACTGAAGGATGCCTACTACTACTGCAACAAATCGAAATTCAGCACAGTGACCCACCTGGTCAGATGGTAAGCCAAGACCTATGGAAAAGAATGGAATTTTCCCTCCGCATATGAAAAGCTATGAGATGGGTCCTGGCAGGAATTTTCTTTGTTCTTTGGTCCTCAGGAGTTAAGCCTGTCTGGACTGGGGGCCCATCCCTGAGAGGGATGATGTGGATTTAGCAGTGTCCATCTTGGATCTTTTGTCTCGTGGTCTCCAAGGGTCCATGTCCTAGCATGCGGGCCCCCGTGGTCTGGATCTACAATGCTCCAATGAATGCATCTATGTGACCTGAAATGAACTTTCAGAGACTTTCAAGAATCAGCAAATAACATGGCTGGCCTGCTTCATTAATTATGACTGATGCATGTAAAGTATTGCTTTAACAGTTCTTCTCTCCAACCCTGCTCTTTCTTGTTATATTAATAAACCCTTAGATATGAGATCTAAGGATCTGGCTTTTGCATGGTTGTTCGGCTAAGATCCAAGTACATATTGACCATGGTCTGGGGCTGGGCCCTTTGTGGTCTGGAAGAATCTGTGTGATGTTTGGTGAACCAGCCTTAAGAGCCTCTAACCTGAAGTTGGGAATAGTTGGACTGGGCTGGTAGAGCAGCTGAGAAATCTGTGGGTTTGCTTGTGTGGCTTCTGGCTAGCCAGTGGGGCTGGCAGAGGTGCTGTGGAGGCTGGTTGGATTTGCCTTAGTAAGAAGGAAATCCCAGCCTGGGCCTGTAAGTGGCTCTGGTTTTAGGCAAAGAGACGCTGGAGTGATTTCTCTAGCTGTGCCCAGAAACCCCATTCTATTACAAGGTGCTATGCTCCACCCCTGCGACCTGGCAAAACTATTTTGCTGGTTGTCAAAGTGAAACATTTCAAATGACCCCACCTTCAATTTTTCCCCTCAATTTTCCTTTGCCGTTTTAGATTTTTTTTCCCCCAAACTATTTGAAAGGAAGCCAGGATTTGAAATCTGGAAGTCGTTTGCAAACCGGAACTCCCACCCTCCAAACAGCTGTAGCATTTCTTCTAGTCAGGAGAGGAAGGTGAAATCATTAGGAACCTGATCTTAGTCCTGTTAAAGTTATTAGCAAAACTTCCATGGGACCAGGATTGGGCCAACAAGGATAATATAAGGAATAATTTAACTTCCTCTCCTATATGCTAAAGTATTTGCACATTAGGGCCTTAGTTCTGCCCTTTGCACACCTGCTCTGGTCATACGAAGTCAACAGGAACTGCAAACGCAGATTCATAGGTTCCAAGGCAGAGGGGAGCGATGCTACCCGGGGCGCTCACTTCCTGCATAACACAAGAATGACTTCTTTGAATTTATTCCAGTTTGAACAAGAGCAAATAGGATAGGAAAAAAAAACAACCTTAATCTAAAAATGCTTGTTAGCTTAACTGGCCCTTATGTTGCCATTAGCAAACCTGTGTTGCTAATGTAACTACCCACAGGCAGACTCAAACCTGGGACCTCAGTGCAGGAGCCCCTGCAGTTCAAGCTAAAAGCCAGCTGGCTCTCAGCTAAAACTCTAGGGCTACGTCTACACGTGAAGCCAACATCGAAATAGCTTATTTCGATGTAGCAACATCGAAATAGTCTATTTCGATGAATAACGTCTACACGTCCTCCAGGGCTGGCAACGTCGATGTTCAACTTCGACGTTGCGCGGCACCACATCGAAATAGGCGCTGCGAGGGAACGTCTACACGCCACAGTAGCACACATCGAAATAAGGGTGCCAGGCACAGGGCGGACTCAACAGCAAGCCTCTCCCTTAAAGGGCCCCTCCCAGACACAGTTGCACTAAACAACACGAGATCCACAGAGCCGACAACTGGTTGCAGACCCTGTGCATGCAGCATGGATCCCCAGCTGCAGCAGCAGCAGCCAGAAGCCCTGGGCTAAGGGCTGCTGCCCACGGTGACCATAGAGCCCCGCAGGGGCTGGAGACAGAGCATCTCTCAACCCCACAGCTGATGGCCGCCATGGCGGACCCGGCAATTTCGACGTTGCGGGACGCGGATCGTCTACACGGTCCCTACTTCGACGTTGAACGTCGAAGTAGGGCGCTATTCCGATCCCCTCATGAGGTTAGCGACTTCGACGTCTCACCGCCTAACGTCGAAGTTAACTTCGAAATAGCGCCCGACGCATGTAGCCGCGACGGGCGCTATTTCGAAGTTAGTGCCGCTACTTCGAAGTAGCGTGCACGTGTAGACACAGCTTGTGTGGGACAGCATGTGAAAGCACAACTGGAATTGCGACTCGTGAGGAATGTGAGGGATAATTAGGAAAGTTTCTACAGGGATGTTACCAAAAAGAAGGTGATCAGAGAGGTCATGGGGCCCCTACTGGATGAGGGAGATAACCCAGTGACAGATAATGTAGGGAAAGCTGAAGTGCTTAATGCTTTCTTTGCCTCTGTCTTCACGGACAAAGACAGCTCCCGGCCTAATGCAATAAGTGATGCATTATGGGATGAAGGTGGACAGCCTTTGGTGGGGAAAGAACAGGTTAGGAGCTATCTAAAAAAGCAAAATGTCCATAAATCGATGGGCCTGGACTTAATTTATCCTAGGGTTCTCAGGGAGTTGGTGTATGTTGTTGACGAGCCCTTGGCCGTTATCTTTGAAAAGTTGTGGAGATTGGGAGAGATGCCGGATGATTGGAAAAAGGCAAATGTAGTGCCCATCTTTAAAAAAGGGAAGAAGGACGATCCAGGGAACTATAGGCTGGTCAGTCTTACGTCAGTCCCTGGAAAAATCATGGAGGGGTTCCTCAAGGAAGTCATTTTGAGGAACTTGGAGGAGGGGAAAGTGATCAGGAATAGTCGGCATGGATTCATGAAGGGCAAGTCATGCCTGACCAATCTGATTAGTTTCTACTATGAGATAACTGGCTCTGTGGATAGGGGAAAATCAATGGATGTGATTTATCTTGACTTTAGCAAAGCTTTTGATTCGGTCTCCCACAATATTCTTGTTGGCAAGCTAAAAGAATGTGGATTGGATAAATGGACGGTAAGATGGATAGAAAGCTGGCTAGAAGGTCGGGCTCAGAGGGTAGTGATCAACAGCTCGATGTCAGGATGGCGGTCGGTTTCTAGTGGAGTGCCCCAAGGTTCAGTTCTGGGTCCTGTTCTGTTCAACGTATTTATCAATGACCTGGATGAGGGGTTGGATTGCACCCTCAGCAAGTTTGCGGATGACACTAAGCTAGGGGGAGAGGTAGATACGCTGGATGGTAAGGACAGGGGCCAGACTAACTTAGACAAATTGGAAGACTGGGCTGCAAGAAGTCTGATGAAATTCAATAAGACAAGTGCAGAGTGCTACACTTGGGCCAGAAGAATCCCAAGCATTGTTACAGGCTGGGGTTCTACTGGCTTGGTAGTAGTTTTGCAGAAAAGGACCTGGGAGTTGTAGTGGACGAGAAGATGGACGTGAGTAAACAGTGTGCCGTTGTAGCCAAGAAAGCTAATGGCATATTAGGTTGCATCAAGAGGAGTGTTGCCAGTAGATCCAGAGAAGTGATTATTCCTCTTTATTTGGCTTTGGTGAGGCTGCATCTGGAGTACTGTGTCCAGTTCTGGGCCCCCAATAATAGGAAGGATGTGAATACACTGGAGAAGGTCCAGCGGAGGGCAACCAAAATAATTAGGGGGCTGGAGCATATGACGTGAAGAAAGGTTGAGGGAATTGGGTCTGTTTAGTCTGCAGAAGAGAAGACTGAGGGGGGACTTGATAACAGCCTTCAACTTACTGAAGGGAGGCTGCAAAGAGGCTGGAGAGAGGCTGTTCACAATGGTCACGGATGGCAGAACATGGAACAATGGTCTCAAGCTGTGGTTGGAAAGGTCCAGGTTGAACATTAGGAAAAACTTTTTCACTAGGAGGGTGGTGAAGCATTGGAATGTTCTACCCAGGGAAGTAGTGGAGTCTCCATCCCCGGAGGTGTTTAAATCTCAGCTCCACAAGCCCTGGCTGGGCTGATCTGATGGGTTTGGTTCTGCTTAGAGCAGGGGGCTGGACTCGATGGCTTTTTTAGGTCTCTTCCAGCTCTATTGTTCTATGATTCTATGATTCTATGACAGTGACCCACACGTAGGCATGTGGGTTACACCAGGCAGGGTTCTCACCGCACTTTGTTCCTGAGACCCAGCAGTGGTGCTTTACTCGGCACTGTAACTCAATATGTGTCCATCAGGGAGAAAGGCACTTGCCTCAGTAGGAACCAGGCCAGCAAGAAGGTGAAAGAGCCAGATATGTGTAACAACCATCCTCCACTGATAGCCTTCTCAGCAGCCTGGTGAGTGCCTTGGGCTTGTCACCTGCCAGCCCTTCCCCTGTCAACCTACCAGTGTGCCTCACTGGCACCCTCTACCCAGAAACAAGGAAGTGGTTCAGGGGAAGCCAGTGCTGGACAGGAACAGGTGCTCAGTTTGGGCCAAACCATTACCTGTGATGGTCCCAAACATGGTGTTATCCAGATGAAAACAGCAGCTCCACCAAACCCTGGTTCCTGGATGGGCTTCAAGCCACAGACCCCAGGTGCGATGGCTCAGAGTAGGAACTAGCTGCCACCTCTGGGGGTTGTCCCCTTCTCACCCAATGCCCAGCAGGTTTGCCTCACCCTCTGCAGGCCCTGGGCTCCTGCGGCCCTGGGCAGGGGCTATCTCTGGTTGCCCCTCCACCAAAGTATGTGCAAGAGCAACACACCGCCAAGTGGACTGCCAGGGACTGTGCCGTGGTCCACACAGTTTGGAAACCTCTGGCCTAGAACATCAACGCTTTGTGTTCCCAGAAGCATACATACATACATACATACATACATACAGCTTGCAGGGTTTCCTCCAAGTTGTTTCATCTGGGCAAGACTTCAGTTGACACCTGTATGACATAGGTGGTTCAGCACCAACTCAAAGATGGTCTCTGAGCTTGTCAGGTGGACAGAGGCGAAGGGGAAGGGCAGGGACTGTGGTTTTTGTTTTGTTTGTGCAGCTCTTAGCACAATGTACTTAGTGCAATGGGCCCTCTGTCCATGACTGGAGCTGCTAGCCACTACGACAGTACAAATCACAGCCATCTGCACCAAGGGCCAGAGCCTTCCTGGCTCTTGGGACTACCTAGCTTAGTGCTGGCTGGAAGAATTTTAGGCCTGTACGCTATGGAATTTGCACCCCCTCCACTCAAATTTGGCCCAGCCCCTTCCCTCCCATGATGGGGGCGGGGGCAGGCAGGCTAAACCTGTGATCCTGTGAGCCAAGTGACAACCCGGGGGAAAGAGACTCCAGCTGAGCCCAGGCTGAGGGTTGACTAATCATGCTCCCTCACTGCACGTTTTCCTTGTACTCAGGCCAGGCTGGCTGGAATTAATCCTCTGCCCAGATGAGACCATTGAATTCTCCATCCTGACCTTAAAATCTATTCATCTAAATCTACAAACCACATCTAGTGCTACTCCCACTGACGTGCCCTGTGGCTGCACCAAGTCAGCGCACCAGCAACACCTCGATCATCTCCCTTGTGTCACTCCAGCTGCACAGAGCAGACAGAAGATTTCCTTGCCTGGGAAATGCCCAGTGTCCATAGAGTTGCTTTTGCACCACTCTGTCCCAGACCAATTGCCTGCCCCGGCTGTGTGCCCCAGATGTGCAGCTTCAGCCGAGGCTGGACCCAGATACTGTGCCCCAAAACCATAGGGCTGTCAGTCCCACCCATGGGACTCCAACTGTCATTTCTTCCCTCCCTACCAACCTTCTCTCCCTTTAGTAAAAGTCAGGACAGATCATGGCTCTCATGATTTTTTGTTTGTTGCCCACCAGCTGTTCAGGACTTTTACTAAGAATAACCCTGGCAAAATCTTACCCTGAGCCATCACCGATGCTTTGGAGGAAAGTTGTCTCCTGATAAAGAAGCAAACTGACAATCAAGAACTTTTCAGGAATCTTATGTGCTGCAGCCTGTGTTTGCCCATCTATGAGAACCTTTCGCTTCCCCACGAATGGCAAAGTTGAACAGACATTATGATGTGTCAGTGACGTTCCACTTTTTGGTCTGAAAGAAGAGATGACATTAGCTTCTGTGCTCAACACTTTGAACTTCTCACAATGTGAGCAACCAATATGTGTCTATGCTTGGGCACCTCACTTACATCATACCTCATAAAGCTAGAAGGAACCTCAGGTCCCAGCGCTCCATACTCACAGCAGGACCTATTATCATCCCTAACAGATGTTTTTTTTCACAGCTGACATCCCCTAGACCTTTGAAAAGCCCCCTCAGGAACTCAGCTGACAACCCTGGCTTGTGAGGGTCCTGGCTGAGATGATTTATTTGGGGCTGATCCTGCTTGAAGCAGGGGGCTGGACTAGACGACCCCCTGAGGTCCCTTCCAGCCCTATGACTCTATGATGCAAGGATGATGCTCCAGCCACTGAGCTATCCTTCCCACCACATCCAAAATACTCCTGGCTGTTCAGCCTGCTTTGCTCTCCCTTTGTTTATGCTAACATAGTAAGCTGCCTCTAGGGAGTCCTGGCTGAGCAGAATATTTAATAGTAACATAATCAATTAATATTATACCATCAGGTATAATGTATTTACTGAAGTGCTATTTGAAGTGCTTTTCACGGAGCACTTTACTTTTGACAGGATCTGCAAATGTTCCTAAGAGGCACATTACATGGAGCAGATGCACATTAAGGTGTCAGCTCGGAAGATCTGTCAGGACATCTCAATTTTTACTGTGTAAAACCGTCTCGTGTTTTACAGTGTGAAACCAATCCACAGCCTTGGAATGCAAACTGAAGTTGAGGCTCAAAGCAGAGGGAAGCTGCCCCTACCAAGAGGAAGCCCCATGCATGGCAGCCAGGACGTGATTTAAAATCCAGTCCTGATTTGAAATAGTGTGCCAGGGATGGACAATTTTATAGGCCTAGGTACACTGTATACTTGTAACAAGAGCTGGGTGAAAAGCAGGTGAAGGTTGGGGTTTTTTCCACAGAAAACGTCCCATCTGTCCCACAAAATTTCATTTACTGCAGGCCTGGATTCTAGCTCAGACCATGCGATCTGACTGTCCTAACAGAAGGAAAGGCCGTTGTTGGGTGCCAAGAAAGAGCTGCAATAAATAATCTGGCCACGCTTCGTCACATTGGGTCAGTGTTCCCGAAGACAGGGCCCACACCCCGCAGCGGATGGGGGCAAAGGGGACAAAGAGGTCACTTGCCCTGGGGTCTGAAGAGTCAAAGGCACCCAGGGCTCCCAACCACCACTGCTGCTATCGTGGCAGCTGGTGTCCTGGGCCCTTTAAGTCCCTGCCGGAGCCCCGCAGCATGCGCACCAGACAGCTTAGATGGAGGGAAGGGAGTGCTCTGCTCTGGTCGTGCTCAGGACTCCATGGTAGCCAGCATAGTGCACTGCAGGTGGCCTGAGGGCTGGCTGTTTCTGGCCCCGCCCCTTCCACAGAGGCCCCGCCCCTTCCAGGAAAGTGGCGCTGCCCCTCACCCCACCTTGTCGCAGGGTCTGCGGAGGCTGCTGGGTCTATGGAGAGTGCAAGGGCCTGCCTCTGTGGGTATGGGTGTGGGGCATGGACAGACCCCTCGACAGAGTTTCAATGTTCCCTTCTTTTAAAAAATTATTAGCTAGTGGTTATGGTGCTGAAGAAAACTCCATAATACTTTGTATGAGGAGAGCAGGGACCAGCACCCCTGTATGCTAGGGGCTGTACAAGTACAGGACAAGGAAGGATGGCCTGCCTCCAGCAGCCTACAGCTTACAGTCTAAGCAGAAGCCAGGAGCCTACAGGTGGATGTAGAGCAGAGGTGGAAGTGGGCGGGTGTGGGCTGGTATGGGATACTGGTAAGACCCAGTCGCCGGTACCAGCCTCTACACTGCTGATATGAAAGTGCTGTCATGGCAGGACTTCAAGAGTCACTGCCTCTTTTGCTCCCCACCTGCCTGTAGGGGCCAGCAGTGCTGCCTGATTGTACTGGTAGGGCTGCCGACATGAGAGCAATGGGAGCAGTTGTGCTGGGACCTTGGGGCTCCCAGCCACTGCCCCCATGCAACAGCTGGGAGTCCCAGGCCCTTCAAATCACTACCCAAGCCCCAGAGCTCCTGGCCACCATGGCAGAAGTGGTCCGGCTCCTTCCATCTGACACCCTGTCCCTTCTGGGGCCCCAGAGCCCCTGCCCCCTGTGCAGGTAAGTCCCGGCAATTACTTTCACCCCGATGCAGACAGATGGAGGAGTACTAGAAGACAACGAGACAATATTGGTAGCAGGCAGTAAGCAGTACCTGCAGCCTGCTTGTTGTGGAGTTTTCCTGTAACCATGGCAAAGGAGAGGCTTGGGCAGGGATTTGAATGAGTTATGTTTGCAGCTGTTTAGAGGGAGCATCTCCCAGACACATGGGGGAGCAAGAGGAAGAGCACGAAGGTGGTTGCTCCAAAGTGGATGAGGATGACTGGCATCATGAGCCTCTCAGAGAGAATCGCTGACAGACTGAGTGTGAATGGAAGCTGACAAGGAGGATGTGGTTAAGCTGCAAAGGGCCTTGAATATAAAGACAAGTGGCGTGTGCTTGATGTAATAGAAAAGGGAGAACACTGCAGGGATACGTACAGAGGGGTGACAGAGTGAAAGCAATGCATTGTGAAGATGACCTTGGCAGCTGCAGTTGGAAAGGATCTGAGCAGGGCAAGACTGCATTTGTCACGACCAGAGACAATGACGTTGCAGTAATCAAGAGGTGAGATAATGAGAATCTTTGCGCAGATGAATAGAAAAGGCCCTGTTTTAGAGGTGCTACGCAGAAAGAATTGGCAAGATAGTTGGATGTCCCACACCAACAGCCTGAATTTGCAGAGAGCCTGAAACAACGGTTTGGAGACATCAACCACCCTAGTCATGCCAAATAATTCTCTCTCCTACAGCAATCTTTAAACTTTAAAGGTCAAAACTGGTAATTATTCCACTGTTCACCAAGCAGGTAAGAAAGCAGAGGTGGTATTATGTTGGGAGGCTCTCCAGGGGGTTTTAGGATGCAATTTACTTCTCCGAAGGGGGTCAAAACTAAGGCTAGGCTTCACTTAAGTGATGTGATGGACTGAAGACTTTGAGACTGAAGTGGCTCATGGGGAAAAAATTCATCCTCGGAACAGCTTCTGGACATGATTTCTGGAACATCAGAATTGGGGCCACCTTTTTGGGTAACTCCCTTTCCCATCCTGCAGCGATATGTGGGGCTAACTAGAATTTTTTACCTTAATTTTTACAACCTTCATTTTTATTTTGGACTGTGATTTTGTGACAGATATAGTAGCTGAAGTTGTATGCGTGATTTATGAGCCAATATGAATGTAAATTAGGCCAGATGCCTCTTACTTTCCCAAATCTTTATTGCTGCTCTGTAACCTTCTGCCTAGCATGGCCTCGGACTTACCAAAACATGTTCTTGACATTTATTGGACGTCGGTAAATGCAACAAAAGATGTAGAATCATAGAACACTAAAACTGGAAGGGACCTCAAGAGGTCATCGAGTCCAGTTTCCTGCCCTCTTGGCAGGACCAAGCACCATCTAGACCATCCCCGATAGGTGTCTATCTAACCTGCTCTTAAATATCTCCAGCGATGGAGATTCCACAGCGTCCTAGGTAATTTACTCCAGTGTTTAATCACCCTCACAGTTAGGAAGTTTTTCCTCATGTCTAATCTAAACCTCCCTTGCTGTAGGTTAAGCCCATTGCTCCTTGTCCTAACCTCAGAGGCCAAGGAGAACAATTTTTCTCTCTCCTCCTTGTAATCCTCTTTGAGGTTCTTGAAAACCCGCTATCATGTCCCATCTCAGTCTTCTCTTTTCTAAAATAAACAAGCCCAGTTCTTCCAGTCTTCCCTCATAGTTCATGTTCTCTAGACCTTTAATCATACTTGTTGCTCTTCTCTGGACCTTCTCCTATTCCTGCACACCTTTCTTGAAAGGGTGGCACCCAGAACTGGGCACAATACCCCAACTGAGGCCTAATGAGCCCTGAGTAGAGCAGAATGACTTTTTGTGTCTTGCTCGCAACACTCCTGCTAACGCATCCTAGAATCATGTTTGCTTTTTTTCCAACAGCATCACATTTTGACTCATATTGAGCTTGTGGTCCACTATGACCCCTAAATCCCTTTCTGCAGTACTCCTTCCTAGACATTCAGTTCCCTTCCACTTTCAAATTCTCAATGAGTTCCTCCCTACTTGTTAAAATCAAATCTAGAACTGCTTCCCCGCTAATAGCTTTTTCCACTTTCTGAAATGAAATTTTGTCATCCATGCAGTCCAAGAGCTTTGTGGACAATCTGTGCCTCGCCGTTCTAGTTTTCCAACATGTCTGGATAGTTGAAGTCCCCCATCACCACCAAAAATCCTGTGTTTTGAATAATTTTTTAATTGTTTAGAGAAAATCTCATCCACCTCTTCTACTTGGCTAGGTGGTTTCTGGGCACAGGACTGCAGGAACAATGGACTCCCCACTACTTCCATTGTTCCTCAAGTCTGCTAAATTGGGGTCCATAAAATCGAGGGTTTACTGTATGGGGGGTGAATTATAGACTGAGAGATTTGAGTAGGGGTTTTCAAAGGAGCCTAAGGGAATTAGGCACTCAACTCCCATGGTGTTTTTCTATCAAAAACCCAGCCTCAACTAGGTCCCTACAACCTCGGCACTAAAAGTTTTTAAAAGGTGCTTTGTGGAACTGAATTATGTTGGGAAATCAACTGGAAAATTGAACAGAGTGATAATCAGTCACTTGAAGGGTGCATTAATGGGGATATATTTTTAGGAACAGATTGCATCTTACACAAATCAGTGATTTCTCAGTATCTCAGACAAGACTGTCTCAAGTTGTTGCAGCCACTGCTGGGGGAAGGTAAGAATTGGGAACGTGGGATTTGTTTACGCATAACATCACTGGGCTTAATAATGCAAAAATTTAAGCTACTTCAATGTCATTCAGGT
This sequence comes from Carettochelys insculpta, assembly GCF_033958435.1. Classification (NCBI taxonomy): domain Eukaryota; kingdom Metazoa; phylum Chordata; order Testudines; family Carettochelyidae; genus Carettochelys; species Carettochelys insculpta. The sequence goes on from NC_134137.1 coordinate 371,029,776, forward strand.
TGGCAGGACCCAGCTCAACCTATGGATGGGAGGGCTCTGATGCCACAGCTGGGAGGTGTGGTTCCCAGTCTGGGTTGGTAGACTTCCCCTCGGGCTGGTGCACTAAGAACATCAGTGTGGAGATTGCAGGCAAGGCAATGGCTTGGGCTAACCTTCCGAAATCAGATCTGCAGGGGTAGATAGGTGTGGCTCTGAGTGGCTAACTTAAGCCATCACACATGCGGCAATGGCCATACTGCTGTTTTTAGTGCACTAGTTCAAGCAGAGCTCGTGGGAGTCTCTCAGCTCCGGCTGGGACAATCACACCTCACAGATGCAGTGTAGACATACTTTCAAAGTGGCTCCAAAGCAGAGCCTATTGCCCCCCACTCTCTGCAGAGACAGTGGTTGCAGAGGTCATCTCTTGAGGAATCCAAAACCAGCCCACGGGAAGGTCTGCAGAGATCTCAGGAGATGCAGCACATTGCTCTGGAGACAGTTCACCCCAGGACTCAAGTGCTCCTCATCTGAACAATGAATCCATTTCTCTTGGCAGGCCAGACAAGAACAGGAGATCACAATGCAGGCGCAGAAGGCAGTTTGGGCAGTCAAACCTTCCTCAGTCTTTGCCTTCTGTCTCTGGCAGGAGCAAGCAAAGGTTTCACTTGCTGAGGGTTGGCCAGTGTTCCCTGTAAGCTAAGCTTTTGGATGGCCACCCAGGAGAGATTTGGGTGTCACCCACCTGACTAGCACAGTGCCAGGAGCCGCCAGTGTGTGTTTCTACTTGTGATGGACATCTGCATATGACTCAGTGCACATAGCAAATTTTTTTCTGCCCATGGATGGAAAAAACAGAGGGAACCCTGGTTGTCACCATCCGTCTCCATCACAAACTCTTCTGTCATGTTCTTCCCTGGGTTTTTTCTGTCTCCCTCTCTCATGGCTGCTTTGTTTGGGGGAAGTGGAGGGAGAACAAGCTGGAAGGACAATTCCTATCAGCAGCCGGAACAATAGGCTTTGCTCCTGAGCTCCTGCTTCCCGTTGGAATCAGACACACTTCCTGTTCTCTGCGGTCACCTGAAACGTAAAGCTCTAAAACCTCACAAGAGAGAACCCAGCACTTGAAATGCAGACCTGGTCACTATTAAAAATCACACCAGTGCAAACAAATCTATTTACAATTGATCTATTTATACGGGTGCAGCCCTGAGAGAGATGCACTTCAAGACTGGAAATTACCAAATGAAATTAAACCTCTTTGAGCAAGGCTTAGGTCAGTTAAAGCCATTGTCTATATGAGAAAGTTGTACCAGTTCAACAATGCCAAGACAGTTAAAAAGGTAGAATCAATTATCAGTACCAAGGTGATTTCTATTGACAGCTATTTCTGTCAGGTAAGAGGAATAACACTACTAATAGCCTTGGAAATAGGCGAGAATAGCTGTTCTGCAACAGTTCCCCATACAGGCGATATTAGACCAGAATTAGCCTAATCCACATTCAAAGGCCTTGTCTACATGACATAGTTTTGTCATCAAAAGTTGGGTGTTGGCACCAAACCAATAGATAAGAGATCCCAACCACCGCTCTGGGGCTTCACCAAAGACCTGCCTCTTTTCTAAGGAGCTGGATGCTACCCTTGGTGGAGACCTCATATCCGCTTCCCAGGCCCCCATGGATGGTTCATCCGGGCTGGAGGTGGTAGACAGTGGACTAACCTGGAGGACGAATTCATGGATGAAGAGACTAAGTTGGACTGGTTCCTTGGGTGGTGTCCCTGACGCAAATGGAGAAGACATAAGTACTAACCAGCACTACAACCAAGTAGTAATGGTGGCTAAATTGATAAGATTTAGGTGCCTGAGAAAATAATGGATCGGATTCTGCAATTGACTTCAAAGGGGCAGGACTAGGTCCTAAATTCCATCAACATGCTTGGCTTATGTAGTGCTTTTAGGTATCAAACTTCCATTGACATCCCATTTAATTAGTTAGCTAGTTAACTGTAATCAGTAAACTGGTTAGCCATTAACATCCCTACTCACCACCTTCTGGATCTAGGAGTTAGGCACCTAAATATCTTGGAGGATCTGGGCCAAAGTACATTACAAAGCAGGTTGGTATCATTGTCCCCTTTTTACAGATGGGAAAGCTGAGGCACAATGCAATATAGTGACTTGTCATTTGCCAAAGGCCATGTAGCAGGCCAGCTGCCAAGCCAGTAATAGAATCCTTGTCTCCTGAGTCCTAAGCCATTGCTCTATCCACTAGGCAAGACTGCCTCTCCTAGTACAGTTTCCTAATACTGAAAGAGATTTTTGCTACAAAAATACATTTTTTTTCTCTTGAATAGGGAGGTACATCTTAAAATGTTACATAGGACACATCTACTCGACAGGTCAAACCAATCCAAAAATAACCCCAAAACAGGCTTTGTTTTCAAAAGCTTTCTCAAGAAATTCATTCTTTATTTACTAACCCCACAGCTTTTCTAGCTGGACAGAACCCTAATAAAGAAACTGAGTATATGTCCTCCTTGCACTGGGATAGTTTTTTATCAGTTCTGGGCTCATTACAGCCTTAAATATGTTACTTATTATATTTAATGGCATATTGTGGGTTCATCCACTAGTAACTCATAAGCATTCTTACTAAAAGTGCATGCCAACCCAGCACTGAAGCAATACAAATGTCAGCCTCCTCACACGAAAATAAAAATCAATTATGCTTTTAAGGGCAGATAGAGCTTAAGCTGCATACAACGCACATTTACAGCATTGCGGAAACCAAAGCCTTCAGGTGTGGTTAGCAGCATTTCATTCCTCTTCTTCCTCTTTAATACAGCAGGAGAAATTAAAACAATGAAAAGTAAATCCACGCGCCTGTTTCACAGGCCACTTTGGATACATTCTGCTGACTATTGTATTTTATTTTTAACAGATCAAGTCGTAGGGACCCAGGCTGCTATTTGAGGGTGGGGGAAGAGGAGCCAATATTGACGGGAGAGATATAGCATGTGGCAAGTTAAGGATAAGGAGAGAAATGTAACTATTTTTCAAGTATCTCATTAAATTGGTGTTGTGGGATTATATGTTCCCCTCCAGATTCTTGACCAGATCCTGGAACAGAACGAAGAGGGACTACCCCAGAGAACCAGACCACTTGGTCCAATGAATGCTGGCAGGGAGCTTTCAGACTTCAGTCACTGGTGCGAGAATACAGACCCGTGCAATGCACTGCTGTGGAGACGTCCCACACAAGGCTTTGTATTTGTACTGCACCAGTGCCCAGAGGGTGAGGTCAGGGCCTGATTGTGCTAGGTGCTGTACAACATGAAATAAGAAGCTGTCCCTGCCCTGAAGAGTTTATAGTCCAAATAGATGTGACCAGGCCTGGGGATGGGGGAAAGGGCAGTTACCCGCTCCCAGGCCAGGCATTTCAAAGGGGCCCAGAGTACTGGTTGCTGCCACTGCCAAAGTAGCAGTGGCCAGAACTCTGGGCCCCTTTGAAATGCAGCAGCAGTGATGCTCCAGCTGCATGTGTGCGTGGAGGGCAGCGCCTCAGTCCAGGCCACCCTGAGAATAGACTGCCCTTGGCCTCGCCCCTTCTGTTCTTGGTCCCACCTCTTCAGGGGCGTGGAAGTGCCCCCACCTTGCTCCAGGGCCCGTGGCAGCTGTTGGTGCTGCCGGAGCTGACAGCTGAAGGGGGAAGAGCAAGGTGAAATAACTTGCCAAACTTCACATGGCAGGTCAGCTAGTGGGGGAGGAACTAGAACGATAGTTTCCTGGGCCTTGGTCTAGTGCTCTAGCCACTAGTCAACATTGCCTTCTTTTCATCAGGGATCTGGAAGAAAACATAAAATCACTGCTGCTAAAGTTTGCAGAGGCCATGTCAATAATGATGAAGACAGGTCACTGATTCTGAGCAATCTGGATTGCTTAGTCAACTAGGCGCAAAGTAACAATATGTATTTTAACAACAAGCAAGCAGTCCTGCAGCACCTAAAGACTAGCAATTGTATTTATTAGGTCATGAGCTTTTGTGGGTCAGACCCACTTCTTCAGATTTAAGAATTTAAATGTTGAAGAATTGATTCGTTATATGAGGAAACTCCCATTGGCTTCCAGAGACAGAAAAACAGTTTACGTCCTGGAAGTTCTTGGTCACTGATGCTTCTGCACTGCCACGAAGAGCTCAGGCTGGGTGTCTGCGTGGAGACCCTGCAGCACAGACAGCCCAGTGGGGCCTGAATGGCAGCCCCCTGAAGCCCAGTGATTGGGCCAGGCCAGTATATAAACCAACAAGTCATTGCAGGGAGTTACCTGAGCAATGATGCTATATACCTGCTTGCTCCTGCTTCAAGCCTTGCCTTGCTGCAGACCTTACACTCTTGATCCAGATTCCATTTCATCCATGGCTTTGCTACTTGTCTCCTACGTGTGACTGGTACCTGATCCTGACTTCCTGATATCCTGACCTGCGTTGACCCCAACTTTGCTACTCACCTGCTGCCTGCAACTTGGTGCCTGACCCTGAGTTCTTGGTGTCCTGACCCCACTTGACTCTGCTCTGTGTTTCCTGATTGCAGTTGGTAACTGACTGCTGTCCGTGGTGAGCACAAGTCAAAATTGCACAGTAGGGGTGGAATCCTCTCTGCCCAATTGATCTGGAGCTTGTGCTGGGAGAAAATTGTCCAATATGATGCAAGCATGTACAGTAAACCCTCAAGATATGCACAACTAAGTTGTCTGTGTCTTGCTTTAACGCGACTGCCACCTCTGACAGGAGCAGGGCTGGTCAATTTTCCAGGTCCCACAAGCGGCGGGGAGCTGGGAACCAGGCTGCCCCCTGGTTCCCAGCTCCCTGCCACTCTGGAAGCCAGGAAACAGACCAGCCCTGGTGGGCTAGTCAGTTTCCTGGCTTCTGCAAGCCCAGGGGAGCCAGGAACCAGGCTGCAACCTGGTTCTTGTCTCCCCTCAACTTGTGCAAAAATTGGAATTATGCAGGGCTTGCAGGGCTGAGGAATCTCTGCATGCAGGAGGGGTAGGTGTATTCTTCTGGATGCATATGTGGATCTCCTGTCCTATGGTAAGCTCCCATGCAGGCCTGAAAGCAGGAAAGAAACTGTTACGGATGTGGGTGGCCCCAAGTTGAGAGAGACAGGGAGCAAGGGTGGGGCTTTTGGGTGGAGCACGGGTGGGACCAAAGCCTGGGTTTGGGGAGGCTTAGCTACCTCTGGCCTTTTATACCTGCCGCCTGTAGTTACAGAAGTAACTGAGTCTGTTTTCCATATGGGTGCAGCACAGAGAGAACCCTCTGCATACGGATCTTATTAACAGGATTGGTTCCTAAATACGGATTTGGCATGCCAGGGAATAGAACCTTCATGATAACAATCACTAGCAATCCCTATATCTTATGTACCCCTTGTCCCTATTAGATCTTAGTGCTGTACAACAGTGTTGTTATCCCCATACTGCAGACAGGACAGGAGGAAATGAGACACACAGAAGCCAAGTGACTTGCTTACAGTCAACCCTCAGGTTAGCGGTGGAGCTCAGAGTACTAGATGCTGGGAAGTGGGTGGGTATAAGCCCGGCTAGTGTTAAGGTCCCTCTCCCAGCCTAGTAAGAGGGGCTATCGGACCCAGGACCTCACTGAGTTCTCAGGACAACTAATTAGAAAACAGGGGCTGGAGTGTGGGTCAGAGTAGAAATCTTGTCTACTGAGATCCAGTTCAGTGCTCTAGCCCAGGGGTTGGCAACCCCAGTTTGCCTTTAGCTGATTTTCATCAGCATGCAAGGCAGGAGCTCAGATGCTCCCCTCTCAGACAGGCAACTGGGAGCTTGCTCAAAGCCATGCTGCCTGTGGATTAACAAAAGACCTGCTAATTCTACCAGCCACCACCCAAACAGTAAAGCTCTGCATCTTCAGTCATTTATTAATGAAGCTGTTGTAAGTAGGACTATCAGTGATTTTTAAAAGTATTGCCAGCGCTCAAGCTGTACATAGAGGTCAAAAGGCCAAATTTCGGCACTCTGCCTCAGAAATGTTGCTGACCCCTGCTCTAGCCAATAAGCAACACTGCCTACATGTTTGGACTCTTATTGTGAATGCTGAGGACTTTTAAAACATATATATTATTACTCATTTTTGTAATTTCTTTTGATTATGCCTGAAACACCTATCTTCAAAGAAACCCGGATGCTGCACAAAATCCAGCTGAGTTGGCTGAAAGTGCTGTGTGACTATGATGTTTTTCTCCAATAGATGGTGCTGTGAAACTAGCCTTTAAACACCCCACTCCTAACTTGTAGGGCAGTTAACTTCTCACCATCCATAAAGTTACTTGAGATTCAGAAGATGAAGAGGATGTTTAAAAATGAGTGCCTGGATCTTCAGCAAGGTAAATCAGTGACTTGCACCTGTGGAGGATCTGGCCCAATAGATGCAGGGTAGTGATGTATTTTTGGATCTAATTCCGTGGTGGGTGTAAATGATCAGAAAGCACATGTGAGGGGAAATGTACTTTGGCAGTAAGTAGGGACCTGGTTCTCCTCTCCCCTTAGCCTTATTCAGTCTTTGACACTTGTGCAATCTGAGCTCAAAGTGGGTGTGAACTGTGCTGACTTTAATTGCCTTTTCACTCCCAGTTTGCACAGATGGAAACTGCTACCTAAGTGGAGACTCATGATTAATGTGGTCAAAACGTGTAACTCTCACAGACCAAGGATTAAATTATGCTCAGTTATACTGGCATAAATCCAGTGTAACTTCAACGGAGTCAGCACAGATGTTATTCCCAAAGAAGGGAAAGAGCAGGAAAAACCACTACCCAAAATATGCTTGATAAAGTAGGGCTGACTGCATCTTATAAAACCCTGCTGCAGAGCGCAACAGGCTGTGGGAAATTAGATTGGATGGATACACCCCTTCCTCCTGATTTCTGTGATTCCCTTTTCCTGCTACAGCCAATTAACTTCTGTCCCACTGGCTGTTCACGCTCACCGACTAACAAACTGGAGCATGTTACATGCCCTTGCAACTTAACATTTTTTGCCGATGTGACCTGCTGTCTACATTATGAATTGCATCCTTTTAAAGCAGATTCAGGTTTTAGGTAAGGATGTTACTTCAAGTATAAATATCTACTTGCAAAGAACTTGGTCCTGATCCTGTAGTCTTTCTTGGGTGAAACTGCAGGAAATGACTGTTTAAAGACCGCATCTATAAAAATTATGGGATAGATACCATAATTTACAGAAGAGGATCTAACAATTTGCTTATGTGTATGTACAGATGTATGATTATGTACATAACCCCAGTTCAGCAAAGCATTTTTAGCTTGTCCCTGACTTCTAGCACACAACTAGTCACCTGCATTTAAGTGGAACTGTTTATGTACCGAGATGAATCAGGGCCACATACACATGGATACACACTCGTACAAGACGTCTGATTTGCCCCATGACAGCATCGTCCTGACTGAGGGAAAGATAACTTTTCAGTATAGCCATGAATGCGTTTTCTTGATCTCTTCTCAGTGAAGATTAATATCATGCAGAATCAGCCACTGTGTACTTTCTGCATATATAGGATACCTTTCTTCCTTCTGCTTTCCCCCAAAACTAAAACTGTTGAAAATGACAGCAAGGAAAACTGGACTCTGTAGTAATCTAAGCTAATGGTCTCTGCTGAAGTTTCTAGACTGGGGTGCTACTATCTTAACTGCAGTAAAATAAGTCTGATCAGGCTTAGATTAGGAACTGACGCACACTGAAAAGGACAAAGGGCAGCTAGTTGCCCAATTGCCACTTACTGTGAATTGAATTGGGCCATCAAACTCCTGTTTGTACCTTTTAAAATTTCCTCCTTTGTACATATTTGTGCATATTTAAAATTAATGTGGGTATGAAATATTTACTCCCAGCTTGAAACTCAAGGTCAGACATTTTGCCAACATCCTACAGGAGGATTTAGCAACCTTAGCAGCAGTAAAACAAACATAGCTAAATTTCTTCTCACTGCTTTGCAGAGGTGTTTCTTGATGTATAAATAAGAGCACTCCCGTCCATGAAATTAGCTTCACTGTGATTTGTTTTCAGTAATGGTTAAGCCCATGGCAATGCTGGTTTTATATCTATTTTTATACTGAAAACACAACAAGGGGATCCTTAATGACTAAACATTTGCTGATGACACAAGCTTTCATGAGTTGCAACTCACTTATTTCACTTCATGCATCAGAAGTGAGATGCAACTCACAAAAGCTTCTGCCATAATAAAACTGTTAGCCTTGAATATGCCTCCTGCGTACCCTGAGTTAACATTTTGTATTGCACCTCTAAAATACCAGGAAGCCTTTCAAAGATGACCTTTAGGGTGTGTCTACACTAGCCGGCTACTTTGAAGCAGCTGGCACAACGTCGAAATAGTACACGTTGCGTCTACACGTGCTGTGAGCTATTTAGATGTTGAAATCGATGTTAGGTGGCGAGATGTCAAAATCGCTATTCCTGTCCGAAGATGGGAATAGCGCCCTACTTCGACATTCAACATTGAAATAGGGCGTGTGTAGACGATCCGCCTCCCGCTACGTCAAAGTAGCGGGGTCCTCCATGGCGGCCATCAGCTGAGGGGTTCAGAGACGCTCTGTCCAGCCCCTGCGGGGCTCTATGGTCACCACGTGCAGCAGCCCTTAGCCCAGGGCTTCTGGCTGCTGCTGCTGCTGCTGCTGCTGCAGCTGGGGGTCCATGCTGCGTGCATGGGGTCTGCAACTGGTTGTCAGCTCTGTGGATCTCGTGCTGTGCAGGGCGAGTGTGTCTGGGAGGGGCCCTTTAAGGGAGTGGCTTGGGGCTCTGCTGGCCCCTTATTTCGACAGGGAACACTTGTGTGTGTGGACGCTCCGCATTTTCTTCTGGGGCAGCTCCTTTTGATGTTCTCCGTCGCTACTTTGACGTTGAACGTTGATGGCACCAGCCCTGGAGCATGTGTAGACGATACGCGTCAAAGTAGCCTATTTCGATGTTCTTACCTCGAAATAGGCTACTTCAACGTAATGTGCTAGTGTAGATGTAGCCCTAGAAAGATATTGCCTATAAGCCAGCTGATACATTACGAGTTAGGTACAAAGCCCATTAAAGCCAATGAGAGTCTTTTTACTGACATTTGTGACCTATGTCTGGACCATTTTTCAGTGACTGAAACTTACAAAGGTAGTACCCACACTGAAAAGCTGCAGAAGAAAAAAAAAAGTATTTTTTTTAAAAATTCACATGCTTGGCTGTCTTCCAAAGAGTTCAGATAGTTTGTAAACTCTTTGGGACAAGGATCATGCATCTTTTCCTTATGTCTATATGTACAGGGCCAAACATCTCATTGGAACCTAATAGGCCCTAAAACAATAATGATAGACAACAGGGTAAGCTCAAGAGTAAAGTGAGTTCCAAGGAGACGGGAGGCATACAGGATCTCTGCAAAATGTGAAGAAAAGAACACGTAAAATATCACACATTACATAAAGAAACCATGCAAACATCTGCTACATTCAAGGTACAAGCCATTACCACTTCCCCAACTTGAAGTATTATGGTATCTCCAGAATTCATCATGTATACTTACATCCTTAAGACATGGTGTATTCCTGTCCATGTATGCTTTCTTGTCATCCTTATGCCACTATGTATGCAGATCAGGAAAACTGCAATGGTTGGCTCTTGAGCTGTTTCAACGAGGGGAAATATTCTGGTTGTTTTTTCCCTCAAAATATCCACCCTGTTTTTCCAGAATTTTGCAAATCTGAAATGTTGGAAGTGTGGCAATCTTGACCAGCTTTATAGCTACTTGAAAAACAGAGGCTAGGACATCACAAAAAATTCCTTCACGCTGTCCTTGTGTCTCCTTAATTTTCATGTTTTTTTTCAAAAACTTTGGAAAATTGCACCTGGCATCTACGTTCCTGTTTTCACAATTTTCCCCCTCTGGATAAAAGAAGACTGTTGGGATGGGGCACCTGATTCCATCATCAATTCCCTCTAACTTTTTCTTTCAGGGGTGGAATAAATTTTATGCATGACAAGGCAGGTGCGGGTGTATACTACCAATAGAAACACATGCTGTTGGCTATGGGTGCTCTGCTAATCACCTGTGGGTGTTCAGCTAATCACCTGCTAATAGTATTGAATCTCTCCTGGTTGATCACACAAACTCTAATCTTACAGGGACCACTGGTCAACATATTTGATGACAGCTGATCAATTGCTCCTTTTGTTCAATAAAAATAAGAGGATGCAATCAGCTTTATCTGCAGAAAGGGAGATCTAGGTAAGATATTGCAAAAAACTTTCTAACCATAAGAACAGTAAAGCTCTGGAATAGATTACCATGAGCCTTGCAGAATCACCATCACTGGAGGCTTTTATGAATAGTTAGAACACCTGTGAGTGATAATCTAGGCACACTGTGTCTTGTCTCAGGGTAGGGAGCTTGTTTTCTTGTCTGATGATGAAGAGATGTGTAAGTAGGAACCTATTGTATAGCAATGTAAACACATAACACTCTGGGCTTGGCTACACTTGCCTCCAACTTTGAAGGGGGCATGGTAATCAGGGTGATAGGAGATTACTAATGAAGTGCTGCAGTCAATATGCAGTATTTCAATAGGTAAATTCTACCCCCAGCAACTTCGAAGTGGGAAGTAAAGGCACTTCAAAGTAGTGTGGGCACTCTGAAGTGCCTGTGGCTACGTGCATGCTGGCACTTCGAAGTTTGACACTTCGACGTTTTTGCGGGGGAGAATTAGACTAATGAAATGCTGCATATTCACTGCAACACTTCATTAGTAATCTCCCATCACCCTGATTACCACAGCCCCTTCAAAGTTGGGGGCAAGGGTAGACCCAGCCTAAATCATCAGGCACAAATCGGTCCTAAGAATGGCCATACTGGCCAGATCAAAGGTGCACGGAACTCAGCAGCCTGTCTTTTGACAGAGACCAGTTCCAGGGGCCTCAGAGGGAATGAGCAGAACAGGTGATCCATCAAGTGAATGGGTTGCCCATTCCCAGCTTGTGGTAAACAGTGGCTAGGGACACCATCTCTGCCCATCCTGGCTAGTAGCCATTGAGGTTATGTCTACACAGCAAAGTTGTTCTGGAATAGTTTATTCTGGAGTTTTTATTCCAAAATAAACTGTCCCAGAATAATGCATCTATGCTGTCGGGGAGCCCTGCAATAAGCAAATCTTAGTCCAAAATAGTGTGCTTACAAGCAATAGAGCCAATTTTTATAGAGCCATTGGCTGCACTATAGCTTTTTTTCACAATCGGCTCTATTCCCTATCTACACAGCCCTTATTTTGAAATAGGTGCTGTTCCTTATACAGGCTGTGGCCAAACTACCCCTCCCTTTTGGAAGGGGCATGTAAATTACAGCCGTTTAAAATGAAAATGAGGCGCTGCCATGCAGATACAGTGCCTCATTAGCATAATGGCAGCTGCACAAATTTCAAAGCTGCTCACTTCAAAGTGCTGACCAGTAATCTAGGCACAGGTGTTTCGAAATACGTGCCCAACTTCAAAATTCCCTTACTTTCAAAATGAATTAACGTGCCCCTTCTGAAAGGAGGGGGTAGTGTAGACATAGGCTCAACACAAAGTGCCTGTGTCTACACTTACAAAAACCTTCGAACTGGCCATGCTAATGGCCAAATCAAAGAATACGAATAAGGCAGTGAAATGCATATTCAGTGCCTCATTAGCATGCCGCTGGCCACAGATCTTCGAAAGTGCTGCGGTTCACTCACCTGCGGCTTGGCTACACTGGGTCTTTGTTGAAAGGACACTGCACTTTTCGAAACCCTCAGCTGAGAGGAATAGGGGGATTTCAAAATATGCGGGGTCCTTTGGAAAAGGATCCCCAGCGTAGCCGAGGCACGCGCATTCGAAAGCATCACTTTCAAAGCTCTGCAGCTGGCAGCACGCTAATGAGGCACTGAATATTCATTTCAGTGCCTCATTAGTATTCTTCAATTTGTCATTTCAAAGTTTTGGCCAAGTGTGGCCACAGCCAATTAGATGGTAGATGCTAGCAAAGTTATTTCGAAATAACTTTCCTGTGTAGACATACTGGCTACGTCTACACTAGGACACTATGTCGAAGTAGCCTATTTCGAAGTAAGGATGTCAAAATAGGCTACTTCGACGTGTATCGTCTACACGTCCTCCAGGGCTGGTGCCATCGACGTTCAACGTTGACGTAGCGATGGGGAACATCGAAAGGAGCCTCCCCGGAAGGAAATGCAGAGTGTCCACACACACAAGTGCTCCCCGTCGAAATAAGGGGCCAGCAAAGCCCCAAGCCACTCCCTTAAAGGGCCCCTCCCAGACACACTTGGCCTGCACAGAACGAGATCCACAGAGCTGACCATCAGTTGCAGACCCCGTGCACGCAGCATGGACCCCCAGCTGCAGCAGCAGCAGCAGCAGCAGCAGCAGCAGCCAGAAGCCCTGGGCTAAGGGCTGCTGCATGCGGTGACCATAGAGCCCTGCAGGGGCTGGACAGAGAGTCTCTGAACCCCTCAGCTGATGGCCGCCATGGAGGACCCCCCCATTTCAAAGTAGGGGGATGCAGATTGTCTACACGCACCCTACTTCAACGTTGAACGTCGAAATAGGGCGCTATTCCCGTCTTCGGATAGGAATAGCGATTTCGACATCTCACCTCCTGACGTCGATTTAAATGTCGAAATAGCACAGGGCGCGTGTAGACGCGACACATGCTATTGCAACGTTGTGCCGGCTGCTTCAAAGTAGCCAGCTAGTGTAGACACACCCACCCTGAAGGGCCTATCCCCCAGTCTGCAGCACAGGGCGCAATCAACCGCAGGGACAGCCACTCAGATTCTTCGCAAACTTTTTTTGGAGCATGGTTGGTGATGCAAATATGCGATTAAATATCTAAGCAGCCAAGCTCTCTTCTCCGCAGCCACCTCGTGATCTGCGGATGCCTCTGTAAAAAGCTTGAGAACGATCCGGCCCTCAGGCTGGATCCACAGCCGGTTCTAATCCCCAGCTGGAGGGTCCGCAGTGAGCTCTCATCCCGCTGCTTTCCAAGGGAAGCGCCACGGGTGGGAGAGGACAGAGGGATACAGACAAGGCGTCCAGAGCTAAAGAGGTGCGCCTGTGACCTCCACCCGCGGGCAGCCAGACGCTAAACTGCCGCGGGAGGCGGGACCAGGGTGTGGTCATCCGTGAGGGCAGGTAAGTTACAAACTGGCTTCCCCCGGGGCTGTGAAGAAAGCGGGGGGGTGGGGGTGCAGCCCGGAAGGCAGAGGGCGGTGTTATGCTGCCTGGCCGCGGGCGACGTGGAGGGAAGCAGTCGGATGAGGGAGGAAGCGGCTGCCCGGCCCAGGGAACTGGGCATGCAATTCTCCTGCAGCTGCAGAAGGGTCGGGCGCCTTTGCTTTTTCCCCGCCGTGCGCAGCGCCAGAGCCTCTGGCCGTGACTTGATGAATGTGCAAGGACAATACGATTCCCCCGCTCCGCCAGGGATCTACTGTCTGATCGATACTGGTCCTCCAGCCGGCGGGCTTGCACCCCCCCAGCCCTTGTGTAGCGTGGGCACTAGGGTGAGGGGGTCTCCCCACTGCAAGCAGACCCGCTGCCCGGGCTGGTGGAGGACTGTGCGAGCGCCTTGCTTCCCTGCCCCAGCCGCTCCCTACACGGCTCCAAACCACGGCTTTGGGTTATGCTTGGCCCTCAAGCAGAGGCGTCCGCCGCTCCCCACCCGCCTCCTGCTGACTAGCCATGGGGCAACGTCGCCTCTTGGTGTGCAGGGAAGGCTCATGCTCAGGCTCCGTCCATCCCGTCAAGCAGTACCCCGGCTGTGGCTCCAGCACCCCCAGCGACTCTGTGTTGCTCCCCACCCGGTGACAGAGCTTGTGAAAAAACAATCCACCGGTTAAACGACCGGGCCCAGAGAGAACCGCGCGCGGCTTCTCTTTCCAGCCCCACTTGGGAGGATGCAGAAGTTGCTAGACCCCCGCCCCCCATATCCTGCACTGGACGCCCCGAGCCCCTTGCAACGCAAGGATTAGTTCCTGCCCGGGGTCGTGTGGGTGCAGCTATAGCACAGACCCCGGGAAAGTCCCCTCCCGCTGGCGACACAACGTTCCAAATGCAAGCGCGCGCGGAGACGGGGCCGGCCACTGCCTGGAAGCTCTCGCTGCCCCCTGCTGTTTTTCTTTTTCTTTTTTCTTTTTTGCAACGGATAATACACAGGCTCGTGTCACAGCACGGGAGACACCTGGGCTCGCGGCGAGCGGATTCGATTCCATTTTATCCAGGCCCCTCTCGTGAAGCTGAGCACGCCGCAACAAGCGCGTAGCTTTGCTGCAAGTTGCAGGGCAAGGCGCAATAGCACAATCCTAACATAAAGGGGTGAAGATGGGAAAGACGCGAGCGGACGAGAGATTGAGTGAATTTGCTCTCTTGACAGTGTCCTGCATAGAATTCATCCGGCGCAGCAAGTGTGCAATAATCTAAAATAACAGGACCCAGCTGGGAGGCGGGGGAGGATGGGGTAGGAAAAGCTAGTTAATTTCTCCTCTTTTCAGTAGCCCCTCATGTAGCGTGTCACTTCACCTAGCCCCTTCCCCTGTGAATTAATTTTCTTGTCTACCATGATGGGCATCATGGGGTAGAGGGGATGCGAGGGGGGATTGCAACCAACTCGAATTGGCAGAGAAAATTTTGCAACTGCTGGAAAAGGTCATTGAAGGAGTTGGCTGCAAAAATATAAGCGAAAAAGAGTGGCAGGCATGCGCAGTGCGAGGATGCCATATTGGAATGAGTCTGTAGTAAGTGTGTGTGCGAGAGAGGGAGACGGATCGCCTCTTCTGAACTGAGCGGAAGGGTCTTTGCCATTGTAGACACTTCGGGGAAAAAACTTCACCCAGGTAAGACAGCGCGCTAGGCGCATTCGCTCCAGTGGCTGGAGCTTCGCTGTTCTCAAGGCGATCGTGTTTTCGCCGCTGGGGTGGACAGGAGAGCTTTTTTTTTCCCGCTTTATTAAAAGGCGGAGGAAGAGAGAAAAAGCTTGGACAGAGGGGGAAAAGCGGGTGTGTTTTTCTTACAAATGCAAGCGAGCAAGTTGTTGCAAAGTGGCTGGCTCGGCGTAGCTCCTGCAGCGCTGGCACACACACAGCTGTCCACTAGATTCTAGATCTCTGTACTCGGGGTGGCTTTTTTAGAGTGCGATCGCCTTTTTTTTTGCAAGGCGTGTGAGAGTTGTCACGGGCTGGCTTTGCAATACATGTGCCATTAATCGCATGCCGTTTTGGGGGGGAGGGGTGGCGGGTGGATTTTTTCCCCTCTTGGAGCGTGTTATATTTTAGATACATACACCCACCCTCTCTTTTTTAAGTAATATCCTGTCATTTGGTGCTTTCCTAATATAAGCTCATGTGACCTCCTTTCGAATTTACTAGACTGCTTTCTCTCTGGAGAGAGTTATTTTGTGGGTGAGGGTGTTTTTCAATTTGCGAAAAAGATAAAGCGTGGCTTTAAAGAGCTCGAAAGAGGATGATGTGCCAAATTTCCCAGCCCTGATCCACGCGCATTTTTTCTAGAGAGCTGGAGAACTGCGGTAAATGAATATTTATAAAGCTTGTCAGTTTCAACATGGCGGGTTAAGGTGCCTTTAGAAACATTTTGAGATGGGGAAAAAATAAAACTTGGGGTGTAGCATGCTTGGTTGAACTCTGTTTTGTTGCCCAGGGTGCTGCTTTGGCGAATGAAACGGGCATGACAAAGATGGATCATGCCCCATTTTTTTCCCACTGGAAGACTTACTGGTGTGAAAGTACATCACACAAGGCAGAGCAACCAAAGTGTGTGTGTGTGTGTGTGTGTGCGTGCGCGAGAGACAGGCAGAGCGAGCGCTCGGAAGAAACCATCCAAAGGGGATCTGGCACCATGCGAGGTGGTTTTAAATTCCAAAACTGCAGCCGTGCTATGAAAAAAAAACAAACGTGGAAGAGAGACAACGCACATTTATTTTTCAATACAACTGGTCGAGTTTCAGGGCGAGCCATTCTTCCGTGGCATGTCTACTGCCAACCCTGTTCTGATCAGTTAGACGCGGTGAACCGGTGATGTGACTTTGCTGTTGTTTTGGTTAAAAAAAAACAAAAACAAAAACAAAAACAAAACGCAGCGGGGATGCGGCGATATTCGTGTAGCAAAACACGCACTTCAAACTGTGTCGCCAGAGGACGCGGCGCGCTGCAATAAAAACTCCCTTTGCCTGCGAGAGATTCTCCAAAGCGAGGCGTGAACCTGCCGTCTGCAGAGCATGCAAAGAGGAGGCTGGTGAGGGGGCAGGAGGAAGTTGTCCGTACGCTTTTCTAATTGGCAATGCCTTCTCAGGAGAGCAGGGGAGGGAGGCTGCTTGCGATCCCAGAGAAAACTTCCCCGCTTCAGTTGAAGGCACGTTTGTTGGGGCGGCTGCGCGATCGCTTTGCATGGCAACTTTCCTCAGCCAACCCTCTTGCGGCCACCGGGGGGAGGGACCGCAGGAGCACATGGGGGAAAGGACCAGCTCAGGGACCGGAGACGGGTGACGGAGAGCTGGGTTCTGACTTGGCCCGGAGACGCGCTTTGCAAAGCGGCGGGAGGGCGCCGCGATTAGCCCGAGACGGCGTCTTCTGTGCGGCGCCGCCAGTAGAGGTCGCCTCCCGCCGCCGCCGGGCCTCCCCGTGCGCACGAGCGTCGCTGCTGGGTGCAGGTCGCGCAGCGGGGGGCGCGGGAACAGGGGCCTTCCCGCCCCAGCGGGACTGGCGACCTCTTGCAAACTTCAGGGGCGCGGCGCGGCGCGGCGCGGCGCGCGGCTGTCAGCGACGCCAGCTGGGGTCACGCTGCGCGGCTGAGACGCTCGTGCATGACTCCGGCCGGCGCGGGAAGAGCTCGAGGCATTAACCCCCTCTCGCCCCCTCTCCCCCCAGCCCGAGGCTGCGCCTCGCAAGGGCTCCGGGTCGCTCGGCCGCTTTGCCTCCACGGCGGCGGGAGCTCAGCGCTCGGCAGAAGAAGCAACTTCTCCCGTGTCCCCTGACGCTGAGCGAGCCGGCGCATGCGACCCCCGGTGCAGCGACCCCGGCCGACCACGGCTCCTGCCTTGCAAACCGGCGCGTGCGGCGGGGACCCTTCCCGGGCACTGACGTGGCTCGTGACAAGCGGTGGAGTTACGTCTGCGGCCCTGAGCACGCCGGTGCTGTCCCATTAGGGCCGTCGTGGACCCCGCGGGGCTGCGCCTGCAGCGCGCGGAGGGAGCCAGCCGTGGCAGCCGAGTCCCAGCCCCTCACCCTGCCTGGAGCAGCGTGCCGGAGGAGGCCGGGAGTCCTCTGCCACCACCCATCTGCCCTGCAAGCCGAGCCCCCCCCCCCCCCCCGCGCGAATCCGGATCTTCCAGGGGAGGCAATAAAGAACCCCATCCAGAGGTTCTTCGTTTAAAGGGACCGCTTCAAGGGTTGCATGTTGCTTGATGCTTTGGCTGGAGAGGGTGAACTTGGCTTGATTGCCCCTTCAGTTCCCTCAGCTCATGAGTTCCCAAGGCAGTGGAGGGGAGAGGGAGAGAGCTCTCAAGTAATTGCTTGGGATTGGTAGAGCCTCAGCATACTTCTTTGCACTGAGCTGCTCCAAGCTGGGATGCTGGGGAGGGAGAGAATTGTCATCCCTGGTGATTGGGATGGAAGAAACTGGCAGAGATTTTTAGAGAAGGTTTAATTTCTCCTAAAAACGTCCTTGCCCCTCAGGTGAGCCCTCCCCTGCTTATCCCCTTTCTTTAGAATAAAGGCCTTTATGCAGATTGCTCTCGCCAAGGCTTTGCGTTTTGCCTGCTTGCAGCTTTAGGTCCTGAAAGCAAGTGGGGATGGGTGCCGATGGGCTCCCGTTTTAGTCCCCTAGATGGTAACTGTAAAACATGTTGCTAGCACCGTGTTTTCTCCATCTTGTCAAAACGTTTGACAGCCTCATGAGTCTGCTTTCAAGGTATCCTGCTGCATGGGTAGATCCAGAGATGCAGGAACCACTTGCAAAGGTAAAACTTCCATCCCCTTGTTTGGGAGTTTAGTCTGAGTAAGAGCTGCAGAAGAGAGGCAGCATGGTGTGACATGATCTTAAATCCTTTCCCTATGAGCGAGCAGACACCACTCAAGCCCCGAGACTGGGTTTGTTTCATATGCAGCCTTTCACTTTTCTGGCCTCAGAAGTGATGTCTGGGTCCATGACACCTTGTGACAAAGGGTTGCATTTTTCTTCCCCCCCCCACTCCACCTTTTAACAGTGCCTTGGTGGATGCTGCATGGAGGTTGTCAGTCTTCAGGTGGCCTTTGGGGAGGTTTACTGCAAAGAAGAGTGAAATGGAATATAGAGTCGAGGCAGTGGGGATGTAATGACCCAGGTGGCTCTAGCAAAGCTTAATATAAAGCTGATCTCCCCTCATCTCCAAGAGGCAGAGCACTGGTTCCAGCTGCCTTCAGCAGCAAAGAGGAAAGAGAAATAGATTATAGGGTGGCTTTTCTTTAAAGCAGCTGTGGACATCTTTGTAATGTGATGGTTAATAATGATCCCATCTTTATGGAGCAGAAGCTAAGATATAAAGAGCAAACAACAAAGTTGCATTTTTATCCTCTGCCTGCAATTGTCACATTTGTATTAGGCAGAGAGTTTGACTATAATAGGACTAAAGACGGCTTCCCTGCTTCAGTTCAGGGAGTGTATTTGTTGCTCTGGGTTTATCGTTTCACTGTGCTTAGCTTCCTAGAGGTGAATAAGTTGGGATGGTGCTCAGATGAACAGCAATAGAATTAAATAGTAACAGAGAGGTAGCCGTGTTAGTTTGTACTCCAACAAAACAAAGCAGTAGAAGTGTAGCATTTGAAAGACTAACAAAATGATTTATTTGGTGATGAGCAATAGAGTTAGTTAGAAGTCAGAGATGCTTAGGATTGGCTGTCCTTAAGAGTGAGATTTACAGCTTGAAAGTGAGATTCAAAGCCAATGAGTCAGACTTTCCAGGTGATGTTTTAGGTCATTGCTTAAGACAGATTTTCATCTTTGTGCCTTGATAACATCCAATAGTCCAGTTTTCTAATCTAACCAGCACTTAATGGTTTGTTTTAAAATGAACACTGCACATTTTACATATTGTACATGGGACTCTTAAATATCCTAATTCATGCTAAAGTGTAGGGCATGTCAGAATTCTGTATGCAATGCAAAATCACTGCTTATTTGCTATTTGGAACAAAGATCTGGGTAGTTGGAGATCCCCGAGGGCTAGAGTTAATAACCTTGGAGTCAGTGGACAGGATGGAAATAAAAATAAACTTTATATAGTCACAGAGAGGTAGCCATGTTATTCTGTATCTTCACAAAACAAAACAGCAGTTATGTAGCACTTTAAAGACTAACAAAATAATGTGTAAATTTTTTCATATAGTTAATGGATTTCTATTCCAAATGGTTAAATGTAGTGCTTTGCATGGTGAATAGTTGCAGAGAAGTAGCCGTGTTAGTCTGTATCTTTTTTTGTTAGTCTTTAAAGTGTTACATGGCTGCTTTTTCATTTTATGACGAACTTTATGTATAAACTTAACAAAAAAGAGCTGTTTATGTCAGTGTAAAATGTTTGTTTTGCATATTTCTTTATCATAGTGATCACTCATTTGAAAAACACATGATAGTACAAATGTTTGGTTTATATAATTGCACCAATTACATTTGCAGCAAACTACAATTAACAGATACCAAAATAAATGCAAAATATTACTCAAAATTAAGTAAAATAAACCACAGCCAAATAATACATAAAATGAGCGTAAAAATAATTAAATTTAATTAGAAGCTAACAAACCACCAATAAAAGATTCAGATACCACATTTCTCTTTAAATATCTAATTTAGTTTCACCTTTCATTCATGTACTTTGTTATATTAGCAGATGGGTTACTTGGTGTTTTTATAACTTATTTTGGTGGCTCAAACTTGAGATGTGGCTCAGCTTTTGTCAGCTTCATTTGATCAGAGAGGGCAATGTGCTGTCTAGTCATAGAGGGCAATGTCCCATCTAGTTCAAGGTTTGGTCTCAATAGTGGCTTATTTTTCTGAACAGTACAAAACACCGATCTCTTCTGCATTGGAGCGGAGTAAAACTAAGCCAACCCTGGCAACTCCAGAGTAAGGGGAATGTAAGAAGACCACTAGAACTTTTGATGCTGCCAAGATATGCTCAGTGTCCATCCTGTATTGCACAGTAGTGTCATGTCAGTCTGTAGGGCTGCCTCATCCCATACACATCTGATTTTTGCATCTGCTGGTAAGCAACAAACTCCCCTTGCAACTTCTTTCTCAGGAGGAGAGAGAGATGGAACATGTGCTGGTATCTGCTCAACCTGTTCACAGATGCAGGTTTCCCTAATAATCAAAGTTCACTAATGCTGCCATCTTTAACATTTCATCTTGCCAAGGGAGCATCTCAGTGCCTAGTTGGCTATACTAGTATTGAATTTTCTGGCTGCGCACACAGAGGACTACTATTTCCTCTTCCAACTTCTGCATAAGCTGTTCCATGATCAAATCTGCAATCACACTTTGTCGCTTTCAGCACCGGTAGAAAAAATGCTTTAAATCTTCTGATATTTACTCAAAACACACGAGAAATTTAGCAATTGTGTAAGAGTAGTTTTGCATGCTAATGAATGATTCTCATTCCCAATGAGTAGGCTATGTCTACACTAAACAAAGTAAATTAACTGCAGGTATGCAATTTGAGCTACAGCAGTTGTATAGCTAGAATGGACATATCTGCACTTGGCTTCCTTGTCTGACTGTACTGAGGAAGGTCGCTGGGAAACTTTCTACGCTCGGCTAACTTTGCCGTCTTTTCTGAAGAGAGTCAATGGGAGAACTTCTCCTGTTGAACTTCCTTCTTCCTGGCATCTCATGAGGAGTACAGGTGTCGACTGCGACCCCTGAGAGTTCAATTTTATGCCTTCCTACCAGACGCGTAAAATCGAACCATGAAAGACTGACCCAGAGTGGGTCAGTCTTCTGGGCTTATGTAGACATAGCTGAGACTTGACATGTCGGAAGAGACTCTTTTATTGATCGTGTACCTTGCACTGAAGGAGGTGGAGTGAATGTTCTAACACGTCAAATGACTTTTATTCTAATAAAAGAGCAGGCTTACTAACTTTTATGATAAGATGGATTCTCAGTGTGAACACTTAGTAAATGAAATTAGAAAGTGCATTTAAATAGATTTGAACAAATGATGTCTAGAGATGAATTCGTAAACAAGAAAATATTCATTTGCTGTTAGAGGGTACATTTAATGCTAGAGTACATAAACCAATGATTAATAGACTTCCTATTAAGAATACATTTATAATGATAGATGTTATAAGCATGTTGCACACATGAGTAGAATGTGTTATAGGTGAATGCAAGAACATCTGTAGAGGGCATTATAAATGGTTGTATAGGCAGGCCATGGTTGTAAGCAACTATTGATCTTAGACTGCCAGCTTTATTACAATATTATTCATTGAACCTTTCAAATACCCTTACTTGATATAGTACCAATAGTATCTATGACTGCTGTACTATAAATATAATCATAGGACAATTATTTCAAGACTTTGTTGGCTATATATTGTGTTAGTGCCTGCAAAATTATAGTGAACTGGGATATCTGTGTATTTTATATGCAAATAAAATTCCTGCAGAGATGGGGATGGGGGGAAGTAATAACTATTTGTTATCTAATCAGGTGTAATTGAGTCTCAGAGTTCTGCATCATAGCAGATCATTGTTGCTAGCTACTGAAAGGGCAGGGATTTCAAGGCATGTGCGGACTTAGCTGTATCTTTAACCTTCAGTCACTTCCTCTGTGGGAAAATGCAAACTAGGAGGTTTCTTTTGTTCACGTATCTGTTCACAAAGGCTTCATATAATTTTCTTCTTTAAAGCTTGACACAAAGAGGAGACATTAAAGACAAAGCAGTAATCTCCTTTTACTGATACTGCACCCTCTAAGTCCAATACTACTGAAAGGAGAACATCAACGTAAAGCAAATCTATCCCATCTTCTTCCTTCCTTCCTTCAGTGACATTGTAAGCTCTTCAGACCCTGGGCAGTTTTCATTTCACAGCTTGTAAAGGATGAAGCACACCACTGGCACACAAAGTAATGTTTTAGACATCATGAACCTTGACTTGCACCTATTCAGCTGGCTGCCTTTGGCGCTTGGATAAAATTTTCATGGACCACACACATGTCTAGGCAATCAAATCTCTCATTAGTGTTATTTCTTTCCCTCGGTCAGCCTGAACCTATGTTGTTTGCCTCCTAAAGCAGAAAGCAATCGTGACCTTTGCCCCAAAGAGCTTACAAACCAACATTATACACAGTGCTTTCGCTGGAAGTCAAGTCTAATGATTCCTCTAGGGCTTAGGGTGTTCAGATATTATGCCCTGGTCCCTGTACTGCTGTAGGGCTGGCGGGGGCTCCTGCCCTGGTCCCCATGCTACTGCGGGACCAGCGAGAGCTCCTGCATGGGACTAATGGGGGCTCCTGCCCTGGTCCCTGTACTGTTGATGGACTGGTGGGTAAAAGTTTTCTAGTATTTTAACAGGAAAAGGTGCTAGAATGCCATTCTGGTGTGTTCCGCCAGAAGAAAAGTCCTGATGCTACATCATGTTTTGAGAACGGATCTGCAAGAGGGAGGGGTGGAGGATGCAAGATAGGTAGCATAAGTTGGGTTATGTGTTTAGGATGGGTAAATGACATGATATGAGTCACTATTTTTTCAAAGACTATTTTTGTTTAATTTCATGTAAGTGTCACAGCAGGAGTGAGTGTTTAATTAGGAACTGAATTGAGAGAGGGCCTTGGAGACCATCTGAGCTGGGGTGTGCAGCCTGGTGGTCAAAGATATATTTACAGAGGCAGATGTTAATCTTGGCGTTGCTGGTGGGGCTGAGTATTAAGGAGGACACGAGAAGCACCAAGGGCAAGGTTTGAAGAGGAGGCAGAGCAGCTGCAACTTCATGTTGGGGAGGAGGCAGTGCTAGGGTGTGATTCAGAGTGTAGAGTGTCAGAAATGACGGGCATGGAAGTTGATCTTCATGGTTGTGTCCTAGATATGAAGAGATGGGAATGCAGGGGTCTGGCCATTTTTTTAAATAAAATGTTTGCTATTCATGTTTGTCCTTAGAACAAACCTACAATGATGTAGCAAAGGCCTAAACATTGAATCTTAAAGAAGTAATACTACAGATTGAACCTCTCTATCCAGAACTCTCTCATCTGACAACATCCATAATTCAGCGTGATTTTAGTTTGCTGGATGACCACTTATCATGGGTGTGGCTAAGTTTCCCATGATCCTGTAAAGTTTCTTTCCAGCCACCAGTCCTGTCTCTCTGTGTTCTATGCTGTTATTTAGCTGTAATTTACCTCTAAATGTCTTCTGAGAGCTCAGTAAGCCCTGGAAGTGTTAGTAATGCTGCTAGACAAAGTTGGCCTCCTGTGGTTTGGAAACTTCTCCCCTTTGACACTGGTCAAGTATCAAGGGTGCCGGACTAAAGAGGTTCAACTTGTATTTGCAAATTGTGGTAATTACATTACTGTTGTATAGGATTCTCTGCTATGACACATTGTGGCATTTCTTAGGATAAAATTCTGTACATTATTTTGCAAATGTTTTAAAACTCTTCTGCAAGTTTTTGCGCTTAGGACTGCATGTTTACTCTTTGCACTTCACTCAACTTGGGCAATGCAAATAGTCTAGTCAGATTCACTTTAGAGAAGGTTTCCGGTCAGTTTCATTTTTCCCGACTGTCCTATTATTGGCTGAAGGGTACAGATGTTTGGGCAGGAGACACCATGGGGGCACTAGGCATAAGGAGATTAAGCAATTGCTTAGGGTCCAAGCAGCTCAAGGCCGCTCCCATTTACTTATTTTTGTTGTGCTAGTGTGTCGTTGGGTTAGTACTGCCTCTGCATACTGTGCAGGGGATACACCAAACTGCAACCAAAGTACTGTTTCACTTACATCTAAAAAAGTCAGAAATATTTCTATTAATATTGGGCTTTTGGAAAACCCAGACTTGGGATGTAAAAAAATACACCTTCAAGGACTGTTTTGAAGAGTGTATTTATACCTATCCCACATTTTATTAAGACACCTGTAAAACTAAACAGTAACAACAACAAAACAAAAAACCCAACCCTGAGACCTAGATTGAATTTGAAGGTACTAAGAAATGAGTCAAGCACCCAAACCTTGCAGTCTTTACTATGACAAATAATTCTTGGTCACATGATTAACCCTAATAGTACCCATGTGTCGAGAGAAGGACGGTTCACATGAGTAAAGTTATAAGAGCTAGTTCAACTGCATGTTGTTTCTATTGATAGTGGCATTTTACTCAGTGGGGAAGACTAATTTCCTCCAGTGGAAATCACTGGGTAACATTTTGTGGCTTGTGCAATGCAGGAGGTCAGACAGACTCTTCTAGTCTGTGAATCCAGCATCAGTTCATTTCACTGGAAAAAGACTAGAAATAATTTTGCCAGAAACATTAAAATATTGCTGACACTAAAAAAGTGTAGAGAAGGGTACTGTTAAATTTAATTTTTCATCCAAGAAAGTGTTTTGAGGAGTTAAATTAATTCTTAATTTAAGGGAAAAGCATTTGGGAATGCCGCTTCCTGAATGTAGGTCAGGCAGATGTTAGCATCCAGTCCACCGTATGCAAGTGTGTGTTGGGTGTGATAACATATTAATATTGCATGATCTCGAGTTGCTTGGATGTTGACCATTATATCTTTAGAGGCCATTTGCAGAATGAAATGGATTCCAGTTTGTTTTCTTTGAGAGAAAAGATATAAAAGTGTAGGATGCTCTGAATTAAAAAGTATGGTAAATATTCTGAATAGACTGAGCCAGCAAATACACCACAGATTGCACTTGCTTGTCATTAAGAAAATAAGTCTTTTTACTTGCCTTTGTGTTATTTTGAGGAGTGGCAGCAAATAATTGGCACAGGACAATGTCTTGGTTCCGCACACGTCTGCTCAGGTGAAGTCCATTGCAGACAATGAGCCTGTTCATGGATGTAAAGTTAGGACAAGAGTGAAGTGTTGTGGAATCCCCTTCAAAGGGTAAAATCAAATGGGCATTGCCAAGATGTAGCATGTGAATACTTTCTTCCTGAAAAAGTATCACAATCTAGAATCCAGGAAACATCTGCCACTCATTTGCTTCTCTTTTTGGAAAGTCCCTCTGCTTAATGAGAAGTTCAACAAGATAAACGTCCGAATGAGTTATCCTGCTCATTGGGAGCTTTCGCTGATTAATCTATCCTGCATTGGTCTCTGTATTAGAAGCACAAAAACGGTGTTGTGTGTTCCTTTGGTGACTCCTAGCATCTAATTAATCAGCCCTCTTCATAGGCCATGGCTGGCTTCAGTCAGAGTGGTTGGTGCCAAATAGGAAGTTTAGGGCTGATAAACAGCTGTGTGTGTTAAATTAGCAAGGGTTTTTCGCTAATATTTTTCAACTCTATTCAAGACACTGGGGTGGACTTGAAGCAACCACATGATCCTGTTGCTATAACGCTTGTTCTGCCTCACCTCGTACAGGAAAAAGCACAGGACTTCCTTTATCTGTTTGCTTCCTGTTTAAATTGCAAGGTCTTCGGGGGCATGACATGCTGAATCAGTCCCCTGAAGTGCATGTTTAATTTTAAGCACAGCAAAACCTCATTCCTATTCAGGAAAACCCTTCGGGCTACATGCACCCAGGAGGCCCTTCTACACAGCAAGCAGGATTCCACGGCAGTGAGTCTCAGAGCTTGCAGCTACAGCCGTGGCCTGATGCTGTGGCTCTAAAAAGAGCTAAGGCAGTGTGGACTGATTTAAGTCAAGTTACCTGAAAGCTAAACTGGATAGTGCTTAGAGTGCATTTAATTTTGGAATAAGCCCCAATGAACTCATTGGCTCCTTTGTTTATTCAGAAGACAAAGTATAGGATAGAGTTCCCTTGGAAGAGCTGAGTTATGCTGAAGTAATATAGGGAATAGACTTATGGCATCACACTGAGTGTGGGGGCCAAGCAGGCCCTGCAACCCCATGCGCAGTCAGATGGGGCTCTCATTCAGAAGATAGAGCAGAAGGTTTATTAGGAGGCAGGGACATGGTGTAGAACAGGGCTGTGTCTACACTAGCTCCCGGCTTCAAAGGGAGCATACTAAGTAGGGTGTTGGGAGATTACTAATGAAGTGCTGCGATGCATATGCAGCACTTCATGAAGCTAATTCTCCCCTGTGGCAACTTCGAAGCAGCAAACTTTGAGGTGCCGGCTTGTGTGTTGCCGCAGCTCACCCGTGGGTACTT
Organism: Carettochelys insculpta; assembly: GCF_033958435.1. Classification (NCBI taxonomy): domain Eukaryota; kingdom Metazoa; phylum Chordata; order Testudines; family Carettochelyidae; genus Carettochelys; species Carettochelys insculpta. The sequence continues at coordinate 371,056,215 of NC_134137.1, forward strand.
CGAAGTGCCCGGGCTACTTCAAAATCCCTCAAAATTTGCCTTGAAGTTGAGAGCTAGTATAGACACAGCCCAGATGTGTCAGCCCAGCAACCAGAAGCCATGAGTGCAGTCCATTTTGGGGAGAGGGGACCCAGAAGGGGTCCCCAACCCAGGGCCCTGGCCCTCGTTCCTCCCTGTCATGCTAGCTGAAACTGCCCAACTCAACTGCCCAATTCCAATTTATATGAACCGCTTACTGTTTGCCAGGGAAGAAAGGTGTCACCTGCTTGCCTAGCTTACAAATGACATGAGGCCCATTGTGTACGTGTGCGAAGTCATCACACTGACACTCCCATCACCAACCCAGCATTGATGCTGTGCCTAGGGAAACTGAGTCACATACCTGGTGTTACTGCAGGACAGTAAAAAACACATGCAGCCTAACCAGGGGAATAAAATCCTCTCACCCTTCACTTTGTCGCACATCACCTTGGTGATGATGCTCCAATATAAGGGGTATGTATAATGCCATAAAATGACAAAGAAAATGGAGTGGCAACTCTAGACTTCTTACTGCAGCTTTCTGTAGTGCACACTTGAGTGGTAGATTCTAAACCTAGTTAACTAAAGAAACAAGTCTTCAGATTAAGCTAAGCTCTAGTTTTTTGTTTAGCAACATCCGACACAAAAAAGCTTGGGAGTTTACTTGTCAAATCACACTTCTATTACAAATCCGAGAGAGAGTCTTGAAGACTGATGCATTGCAAAGTGAATTATTTAAGTTACAAATCAGTTGATCCACTCAGCTGTATCCCCATCTTCCACCACATCATTTTCTCCCCATAAGCAGTTTTCCTTATTATGTTTCATTCTTGCTGCTTGGCTCTGCATCATCATCTTGCATTGCTGATGTTTGACACATTCTCCCTGTTTAGCCAGGGAAGGAATTTCTTCAAAATATTCCCCATTAGGGTCTCTTTTATGCCCAGAAGCCAGGACAGTTTTTCTATGGTGAAAAGGGGGGAATATAGGAATCTGCATGTGTGGTGGGTGATATCTTCCTTTTTCTTTCCAGTCCACTCCATTGTTCCTTTCTGTGCTGCCTCTGTTCTTTCCTATGCATTGTCTCGGTCTTTAAGACAACGTCTTAACTAACTCCTCTGCCAGGCTTAACCCAGGTCGACGAACACCCAAGCATAGCACAAAACCAATCCTTTCCAGCTTGTTACTTTCTTTACACGTTACTTTTTAGTTGCTGAGAAACTGAAATTGAAAGCCCAGAATTTTCAAGAAGTATGAGCTAGTCTGGACAGACCTGAGCCATTAATTTACTTTTATGAGACTGCAATGTATGTGTAGCATGTTTGTGCTGAGCTTTAATTGAAACTTACTGTAAAACGAGAATTTAATATTGCTGATTTTTAAACCCAATCCTCTGTCCCAGCTCCGAGATCAGCCCCTACACCCAAACTTAGGCTAAGTTGCTCAGGCTTCAGCTGTATGTGGCAGGGCTCAGGGCCCTGATCTGCAGTCCTGCACGACAGGCCTTGGCTTTGTGCTCTGGGTCCTAGTGAGGCTAACATCAGACCCCCTAAAGCTGTTTGTGGCTCCCCAGAGGTCTCTGGTTGAGAAACACTGCCTTAGGGAATACTTGGAAACAGCCAGGATGCCATCACAGTGGTCCTGAGCCTCACCAATGTAAAACAGCCAGTTCAGTCTGGGGAACAATACAATGGTCTCTCTTATGCCCAGAAGCCATGAGCCACTGCTGCACTTTCAACGTAGCTCTTTGCCCCCTTTGATGGTAAAATCTCACAGCCTGTTCAGTACCACAAGGAACCTGTCACTGGATATGAGTGGAATGGGGTCCAGCTCACCACCACCATGTGCCCTGCTGGTCACGCACAATTAGCTGGACGTGCATCGCTCCCAGGTTCGTGGCATCCCCTTCAGGAGGCTGCCCTCCTGCAGTGCCCAGTATTGGGTCTCTCCGCCCCTTCTGGGGGTATCAGCAGTTGTCATTCTTCACACCTTCCACTGTGGCTAACTGCAGCCAAGGACTGGCCTCTGACCTGAGGGGTTAGCTGCAGTTTGTGCTGGCCACTGTCCTTAGTGGCAAGGTTGGCACAAAGGAGAAGGGTCAGGGAAGGTCCCAGCTTCACAGGGATCCTCTGGTCACAGTCTTGTCCTGCCTTCCTTCAGTCTCCCTTAACTGCATCTCCCTCCCTGGGCCACTTCCTCAAGGCTTGCAGGTAACAGTCTGGAGACTCCCCCTAGTTCCTCTTGGCCTGCCAAACACTGCTCTGTCCAAGGTGCTTCCTCTTTTGCTGGTCCTGCACCTTCCCTAGTCAGGCACCAACTGCCTCTCTTTCGCTGAGCAGCTCCTTATACACAGGGCTGCCCCAGCAAGCTGCCCTCTGATTGGCTCCGTCAGGAGCCCTTTCCTCATTGGCTGGGACACTGCTCGGGCTCTCTCTAGCCTGTGTTGACCCCCTCCCTGCAGGAGTGAGGCACTGTTTGGCTGCCTGGCCCACTGTTAAGACCCCTCCTGCAGCCTAGTGGGAAGGACTACTGGACCCAGGGACCAACTGAATTCAGGAGACAGCAAATGAGAAAACAGGGTCAGGCCTAAAACGAGGGAACCAGAGGGGGACACCGAGCAGAGAACCCCACATGGTGTTCCTCAAAGCTGTCTAGGTGCAGGAGTGAGGCAGCTGCCCCAGTACAGTGAACAAGAACAGTTGTTGAAGGGCCTTTGCCCACACCCCTTGATTTGAAAAAGGTCAGAAAAGTTGAAGAAACGATCCTTAAATGGTTTCCAACTAGTACTAAGCCTTGAAAGAGAGACAGGCTCCTTCTCTCCTAGGTGGGGGGCTGTTTTTAATGTGTTTAGTACATCGTGTGCATGGTGCAGAGGCGTAGAGAGGAGGTAAGTACCGGACCAGGCTATTTCTTTAAAGGTGCGGGCTTGCTGGGCAGCTGCCTGAACCCATACTGTCAGACTTCTCTCTGAGCTGCAGACTGCTTGCCTTATTCGTGCTCGTCAGCCTATCAGCACCCAGTGGTATGACTTGCCAAAGGTGGAGAGAATGTGATCCATTTGATAGGACTTTATAAACCTGGTCGCTGCATTGGGGTTGTCTGAATAGTTAAAAGAAGGACCAGGGTTGCATTTTGGGGATGTCTCAGCCCCGGGGTGTGAGACCTGCCCTTGTGGACTTTTTGCTTGAGCGTCTTTACCTGTGTACAGTTGCTGGGAGGGAATTAGCACCATGCTGACATGTCCAGATTGTGCTACCCAGACCTTCTGACTGAGGTCTGGGACCTGAGCTGCATCCCCAGCAGAACTCAGGCTCTGACCTAACCCCTCACAAGCCCTGGGGCCTGGAGCTTGCTGACCTAAGTCAGACTGATTTGTGTGGGCACAGAGGTGGGGCTTGGGCCCAAACACGAGTCAGAACCTGGGCTTAGTGTGACGTGCAGACGTACCTTTGGAGACTGCAAAGGGGACAGTGACCCCTTTACGCAAGCTGATGGAGTGGGGAGCTAGGTATTATTATGGCATCTTACCAATAGTTTGGGTTTAATCAAATTTATCCCCAGAGGCGAGTCTCTGTAACTGTGGTGTGGCCCTGATCCTTTCTGAGCCATGCAGCCGACCTCCTGTCTCTAGCGCTCCTACAAATTCCCTCTCCCAGCTGGCTTCTGGCAGACCCCTTCTTATTTGTGCTCTGCCTCGTTATGTGATCCTTGGACTGGTCCAGCTGGGCTGAGCCCTGACACATGGTTTGAAGGCCAGCTTACTGTGTGACGCTACCCAAGAACACGCAGAGCTGTTCCTGTCTTGCTGTCAAACCCTAGAATTTTCCACATCTCATCACGGCCCTCAGGCAGGTTTTTTATTAAAATAACCTTATATTCTTTGGGATATAAAATCTTTCAAGATGCTGACTTCGCACTTACATCTCTTTCCACTTACTGATACTCAATGGCTTTGTTCAGATGAACGATTATCATTATCCCCAAGCTATAGGTGGGGAAACTGAGGCACCTGGTGGTTAATGAAGCACACCGAGTCTCATGGCAAATCTGTGGTACAGTCAAAATTCAGACACTCTTCCAGGAGTGTGCTTAGGATGATCAACCACAGCTGTTCCCACCGTGCCTGAGGCTAAAAAGCCCTGCCATGTTTTGCGTGGAGGTTCTCCTCACTAGTTCAATAGCGGATGAGGTCGGTGGTAGCTGTGAGGTCACAGAAGGAAGTATTCTAGAATGGCAGCAGCGCAAGCAAGTCAGTGGGTGTGACCGCGTGAGCTCAGCAGTGATATTTAAAAAGGTACGTAGGCAGGTCATCCTGTGCTGGATGCCTTGTTCTGCGCTGTTGTCCCTCTGAGGGCTGCCGCACCTAAGTTCACAGTTCAATGTTTGGCCAGTTAGCTCAAAGCAGTGTCCCCTGTCACTCTGAAATGAAGTTTTGTCACTGGGACCTAGGAAGGTGTAAAGCCTGTCAAAGTTACATGGAAACGTTACAGACTATAAATCACATAATTATATATGGGCTTGGGCCTAAACTACAGCCCTCTGCCCCAACAACATCTGGTGTGCCCAATTTTATTTGTCATATGATAGGTGGTACCATTTTGCCAGGCTCAGTGCCTCCCTGCCCCTAAAAAACATTTGTGGATTTGAGATCCAAGAGTTTGGGTCTATTACTCTGCTCATGAATTTGAGGCAAAGATGGGCATAGAAAAGAGAGGGGGAAAAGGTGGCATTGTTGCCTTTTTGTTCTCTGTAATTAGCATGCCCTCTGTTTTTCCCGTACATGGGCAGGATAAATTTTATGGTATGCAGCTAGGCAAGTGCAGATGTGCACCATCACAAGAAATACATGTTGCCAGCTGTAGGCACTCTGACAATCATCTGGGCAGCTCCTGAATCTCCTAGACAGCTGCTGAAGTGCTCAGTTTACAGGGGACACTGCCTGTAATGTATGTGTCATTTCTTGTAGCTCTCTGCAGAGAGAACAGCCATTGGGCAGTGTGCTCTGACCATGTCCGTGATTCATCCCGGACTCCCTATGTCTCTGGGCATACCCCCGGTCAACCCTCCACACCAGGATCTGGGAGCAAAGCTGGCATAGAATCTTAACTTGGCTGGGCATCACCACTGCGTTGGGATATTATGGGGGAAGCTGGTTCTTTTCCTTTGAAGCTCCAGAGTAACCAGGTTCTTGTGAAGTCACAGGGAATGGTAAGTCCCATTGAGACGTACATTGGGATGACAACATAAGAACATGAGGATGACCATACTGGGTCAGATGAAAGGTCCACCCAGCTCCGTATCTTGTCTGCCTACATTGGCCAATGCCAGGTGCCCCAAAGGTAGTGACCCAAACAGGCAACAATCAGGCAATCTCTCTCCATCCATCCACCTCCAGCTTCTGACAAATAGAGACCAGGGACACCATTCCTTACGCATCCTGGCTAATAGCCATTAATGGACCTAACCTCCATGTATTTATCTAGCTCTTTTTTTAACCCTGTTATAGTCCTATCCTTCACAGCCTCCCCTGGCAAGGAGTTCCACAAGTTGACTGTGTTGTGTGAAGAAGAACTTTTCATTTATTCTAAACCTGCTGTCCATTTATTTCATTTGATTATTGGAATAAGTAAACAATTTTTCTTTGTTCACTTTCTCCACACCACTCATAATTTTACACACCTCTATCGTATCGCCGCTTAGTCTCTTTTTTTCTAAGAAGAAAAGTCCTAGTCTCTTTAGTCTCTCTTCATAGGGGACCTGTTCCAACCCCCTAGTTGCCCTTTTCTGTAGCTTTTCTAATGCCAATGTAGCTGTTTTGAGATGAGGTGACCACATCTGTACGCAGTATTCAAGTTGTGGGTGTACCATGGTTTTATATAAAGGCAATGAGATATTCTGTTTCATTCTCTATCCCTTTTCTAATGATTCTTAACATCCTGTTTGCTTTTTTGACTGCCGCTGCACACTGTGTGCATGTTTTCAGAGAACTACTCACGATAATGCCAAGATCTCTTTCCTGATGAGTAGTAGCTAAATTAGCCCCCGTCATACTCTCTATATAGGTGGGGTTGTTTTTTCCAATGTGCATTACTTTACATTTATCCACATTAAGTTTCATTTGCCATTTAGTTGCCCAGTCATTCCGTATTGTGAGATCCTTTTGAAGTTCTTCACAGTCTGCTTTGGTCTCAACTGTCTTGAGCAGTTTAGTATCATCTGCAAACTTTGCCACCTCACAGTTTACCCCTTTCTCCAGATCATTTATGAATAAGTTGAATAGAATTGGTCCTAGGGCTGACCCTTGGGGAACACCAGTACTTAACCCTCTCCATTCCAAAAATTTACCTTTTATTCCTACCCTCTGTTTCCTGCCTTTTAACCAGTTCTCAATCCATGGAAGGATGTTCCCTCTTATCCCATGACAACTTAATTTAAGTAAGAGCCTTTTGTAAGAGACCTTGTGAAAGGCTTTCTGGAAATCCAAGTACACTATGTCTACTGGATTCCCCTTATCCACATGTTTGTTGATCCATTTAAAGAACCCTGTTAGGTTAGTAAAACATGATTTCCCTTTACAGAAATCATGTTGACTTTCACTCCTCAGTTTATGTTCTTCTGTGTGTCTAACAATTTTATTCTTTACTATGGGTTCAACTAAATTTGCTCAGTACCAACGTTAGACTTACTGGTCCATAATTGCCAGGATCACCTCTAGAGCCCTTTTTAAATATTGGCGTTACATTAGCTATCTTCTAGTCTTTGGGTACAGAAGCTTATTTAAAGGATAGGTTGGAAACCACAGTTAACAGTTCCGCAATTTCACACTGAGTTCTTCCAGAACTCTTGGGTGAATGCCATCTGGTCCAGGTGACTTGTTACTGTAAAGTTTATCAATCAGTTCCAAAACCTCTCCTAATGACATCTCAGTCTTGGACAATTCCTCAGGTTTGTCACCTACAAAGGATGGCTCAGGTTTGGGAATCTCCCTAACATCCTCAGTTGTGAAGACTGAAGCAAAGAATTCATTGAGTTTCTCTACAGTGACTTTGTCATCTTTGAGTGTTCCTTTTGTATCTCGATCATCCCACAGAGATGATTCCTGCAAGAAGTTTGCTGTGCTGTAGAATTCTTTTCTGGGACCTCAGTCTGGCTTTCCTGAGGTAAATACTTTTCAAGGTTCAAAGAGAGGGGGCACTTCGTGTGAGGGGAGTTACACTGAGGATCCCTGGGGGAGAGCCCTGCCCTGTGTGGATTATTAAAGGGAAAAGTAAACTGTTGCTGATGAGAGATGAGGAATTTAAAATGGCTGAGCACTAGGCCTCCTGTTTGGTGCAAAGAGCCAATGTCAATAGAGAGGACAGTGCAAGAGGTTTGGGAGGGAATTGTGGTTGTGGGCCTACACTTGGAAGAAACAAGCAAGGGAAATGGATGATTTTTATTAGATTTCTTATGGTGCCTGTGAGCAGGATTAGCTGCCAAATAAAGCATGAGCGGGAATTTGCCAGGAGGGGAAGCATCTAATTGACTCTGTATAGAACAGGGGTCAGCAACCCCTGAGAGTGGCATGCAAGCTGATTTTCACTGGCACGTGTGGCGGGAGCTCAGCCCCTTCCATCCATGCAGCCAGGAGCTTGCTCAAAGCCATGCCGCCTGTGGATTAACAAAAAAAACCAGGTAATGCTACAAACTAACTCTTCAATGGTAAAGCTCTGCATCTTCATTTATTTATTAATGAAGCTGTTGTAAGTAGGACTATTAGTGACATTAAAACTACCATCTGCGCTCAGACTGTACAGAGAGGTCAAAAGGTCAGATTTCAGCACTTTGTCTCGGAAAGGTTGCTGATCCCTGCTGTAGAAAAATCAGTGTTGCTAACTGCATTGTCCACAAGTAAGGGGTGAGGCCTGTCAGAATCATCAGACTAGTTTAAAAAACTTTCACTGTTTTTAGTTTGTTTTATGTTTTGTTTTTTTCTTTCCCTTCTGGTACTTGAATTATTCTGGGATGCTGGAGTCATGTTTTCTTCGCTGACTTGGAGGTTTATTTTTTCACTTGACTCCAACATTTCCTTGAGTCTTTCCACGTGTGGATTTTTCCCATCCATGTGCAGAATACGTTTGTTATGCGTGCTGAGGCCTATGCAATGTGCACCACCAGCAGAAACAACCAAGTCAGTCTTTAAAGTGCTACTGGGCTTCTTTTTTGTTTTGTCTAGCTGTGGATGTTCTGCTGAAGAGCCAGCCGGTATCTGCATCTCTCCTGAGTGGCTGCACAAGAGCACAGCTTACACAGAATACAGTACTCCAGGAACTGGAGCATCCACTAAATGCTAAAGATCACAAAACCTGGGAACACGGAAGAATCTGGGCATGTCAGACTCTAATTAAATGCTGTGGGTCTAATCACGCCCTTCATACGTAGGTCTCTGCTTCCCCGTGGGGTAGAGGACAGCTAGTCACCTCCACAGTAATATTCCTCATTTCCTAACTCCAGGTCCAGCCTTCTCTGGAAGCTGAGCACTTGGGAGTTCACCTTGGAGCAGTTCTAATGCCACTGAGCTGATTAGCAGAGCACCCACAGCTGGCAGCGTATGTGTGTACGGGTGGTGCACATCCATGCATACCTTGGTGCACATAACAAAATTAATTCGGCCCATGGATGGAAAAAAATTAGAGGCAACACACTGGACAGGTCCCATGGAAAACCCTCTGAATGGGGAGATGGAACGGGCTAGCTCACAGGCTCTCAGGTTAACGAAGCTGATGTCTGCAGCAGAACCCCTCCGTGGAGGGGAAGCTCCCCTTGAATTGAATTATCGAAATGTGCCTGGGTATTCTGAGAATGGCAGGGCCACATAAGTACTTAGATAGAATAACCGAGTCAGGTTACAGTTGTCTTTCCAAACCTGCCCGTTCCCCCATGTTTATTGCTCAGAGCATCTGCAATGTAAACTCTGCTGATGCCCTCAGCTCTGCACAACTGGACCGCTGCAGCTGTGCAACATTTCTGGCTTCAGACAGGCTCTGCAAGTGTTCGGGGGTCCTGGCAATGCATATCGGAGCTTTGGACTGTAAACTCATTGCAGGATGTGCTGGTGCATTTCTGTCCCTTTTGTCAACGATCCAGTGTGTGCTGGAAAAAGAGTAAATTTTAATATAATAATCACAATCAGTAGGAAGTAGTGTGGACAATATACAGAGCAGTGGTTCCCATCCTCTTCAGTAACATGGCACGCTTCAGTGAGACAATTCCACGGCACACCCATATGAATTGATTGTTCGTAAGTGGCACATTTAATTACATTTACTGTGGTTGTGGTCTCACTCGACCGGTTTGCAACACAGTAGTGTGTACGACAAGCTAAACAAGGATCAAACACAGTAGTGCTTCAAATCCACCAGCGAATTTGCCGCCTTAGTGAGCACAGGCACATGGTCAAAATCTGCTCAACACCCTTCTAACGATGTTGAGTAAATGAGCAACCACTGACAATTTCAGCGGCTACTCGATTACTTGTGGGCTGGGGAGGTGGCTCCAGAAAGCAGGCTCCTCTCCCCGCCAGCCTGTTGGAGCCAGGACATGGCATCTAAACTGCATCCCAGTTCTAACAGGCTCACTCCCTCCCTCCTTCCCAGAGCACGGAGTGGGGCGAGCTCCCCTCCAGCTTGTTCAGGCTGGGAAGCAACATTTCAGCTGCCTCCTGTTGTGAGTGGTGTCCTGTGGGGTTGGCATTTCCACTCGTGATGTCTCTGTGGAGAGCCACAGTGTGGGAGAAATTGACCAACCCTCCACAAGCCCTGATGAGGGGAAATTGATGAACCCTGCACCAGCTGGGACTCAGGCAGCCTTGCTGCTTGAGCCCCAGCTAGCAGGAGTCCTCAGTTTAGCACCTTCCCCCCCGCCCCCGGCTCCAGCCCCCTGCAGTGGCTCTGCAGAGAGCCACAGCGAGGGGAAATGGGTGAAATTTCAGGGCACACTCGGAGAATTCTGAAGGCACACCAGTGTGACACAGCACACTGGTTGAAAACTACTGATATAGAGCATTGGGTTAGGGCGATCTGAGTTCTGCCACTGACCTGCGGATGTGATGTTGCCTGTGCGTCTTCTTCCTACCGTAGCTTTTGTGGGCGTGTCTACACAGCAAAGGAAAACCTGCATGTCTCCTTTCAACTTGGGCTTGCAGGGGTGGGTCTGCAGGGCTGTTTCATTGCTGTGTAGGCTTGTGAGCTGCAGCTTGAGCACTGGGACCCTTCCACCTGGAAGGATCCTGGAATCCTGGCTTCAGCCTGAGCCCAGCTCACGCAAGTCGGTTACTGCAGACATATACCGTTTGTCTTGTCTTGTAAGCTCCATAGGGAAGGTACCATGTTTTGGGTTTTTTAATATCATTGTACCTGGTACAATGAACCCTTGATCTTGGATGGGGCCTCTAGGTGCTATTGTGATACACATAATTTTTTTATCTTTTATTATTTATTTATTCATAAGCAACCTAGGTCAGCTTTTACTGGAAGCCAGTTGTGTAAATGCAAATGCTCCAAGCAATATCCGAGCATCTTTGGTTTGCTGAAGAGAACATTTTATTGGCTTTAGGTTTATCTTCAGATCATCCTGGGAAGGTCCTTTTGAAATAAATTATAGTCTTGTAACCATTCCCAACAAGAGAACATTGGCTGTAGACGGTTACCAGGTCACACTGTACAAGAATTTTCTTGGAGGTACATATACAGTATCTTTTAATTCTTTTAAACAGTGTTCTTTAGTAAAATAAAAATACATAAAACACGTGTTTAAACAAGAACCATTGAATTTCTTGTGATGATTTATGTGTGTTAACCTGATGAGTCTGAAACGAAAATGCTGGGTCCACCTTTCCTGAATGTAGGAGAGTTCATAGCCCATTTAAGTTGCCTCTGCTAACTTCACTCACTTCTTGTTTCTTGGGTCTGCTCCAAAGGACCTTTAATGGAAAGTCTGCCACTGGTCTGAATGGGCTGTGGACCAGATTTCGTACACCCGCTGCTGCAGTGTATGGTTTGCAGCTACTGCCTAAATCCAGATCAACACTATTTTCACTGATGTGTTTAAAAAAAATGGTGAAAACATTTCTCTTCCTCTGCCGCTTTGTTCAAAATCTCTTTCATAAAAAAGCTTAAGCCCCAATTCTGCAGTCCTTTCCACTGATGCAAAATGCTGTTGCCTTTAAACTTCCTTAACAACATCCCTTTTAAAAGAAACTGTTATTTGCTCTGTGCCAGTATAAATCCTACAGCTGTCTGAGCAGACATCTTAAACTTCACATTAGCTCATATCTTTGCCATGTCAAAATAATGGGAGATTTTCAAGATCTGACAATACTACCGAGTAACTTATCTTTCTGTTTTATATTTATTTTGTTACCCTTGAGTTCTATTTAACATGACTGATGTGGCACATTAAAATTGATCTCTCTTACTGTCAAGTTAGGGTGAATGTAAAAAAATATCTGAATCTACCAAGGGAAAAGGAAAAGCTTTATTTACCATTTTCTCCTCCCCTTGATATGAGGTTCATGCAAAAAGCTAATATTTAACAAATCTATTATTAATGATATTTACAGAAATGTTCCAGCACGCTTCCAATGAAGGATTAGTGTTTTTTGACTTCCGATGGATTGAATGTTTCTAGTTCCATAGTAATTGAAAGATAATGTACACTGGGGATGACAGACGCATTCTGAGGTTAGCTGAGTTTGAAATACTCTTGGTATATAATGCAGCTCATTCATTAATGAAGATGCATGTCAGGAGATACACAGAGGAAGTGGAGAAATGATCGTTATTTATATAGTGGCCAATGTGTACTAGGAGCTTTCTAGGCAAAGAGGCCAACAAGGTCATTTCCCTAAAGGGTTTACAATCTAGTATTTACTGTTTGCTTCAGTGATGCCTAAAAGTTCCTGAGAGGATCAAAGCTCTGCTCTGCTGGGCCCTGTACACACTTACAATTCACAGGTCCTTAAAATTCGGAGCATGCCCCCTGGGGGTAACGGAGAAAAGCGAGGGAGGAGCAGTGAGGCCCAGGCTAGCTTCCATGGTGGGGAGGGGAGGAAAAAAGGCCACCTTCCTCCACACTCCACGTTCTGTTTCCATGGCACCCCTTGGTTCTGGTTCTACGTCTGGTTCCACCCCCTGACCACAGCACAATTCCGCCCTGCATCTTGGCTTCTGGCTGTGGCTGCATTCCCAGCCTGAGACCGAGGAGAAGCCAGGAGCAGAGCTGCATCTGGCCATGGGCCTGGCTGCCAACCTACCCCCTTCTGCAGCCCAGATGTGTCTTTGTTCCCTGCCCCGGCCATCTCCCAGGCACGGCCCTAGCTTTGGCCTCCTTAATTCCGCCTGTGTCCACCCCCTTGCTGTTCATGCATGTGCCATTGAAAGAAAAGTGTGTCCTTTTGACTTAATGTATATGCGGATAACGTGCATGACCCTCAAAAGTTTGGGGACTGCTGCTGTAATCAGACAGCCTCTGCCATAGCAACTGACCTTCTAAGGGCTAGATTGTACCTGTAAGGCACAGCCCTGAGCAGAGGGTGATGTGTAAGATGCATCATTCCTCATAGACTCAGTGACCCAGGATATGGTTTCACTACGTGGAAGATCAACCCAGACAGGATCGATCTTCTGGAGTTTGATTTCTTGTACCTTGTTGGATATGTGAACTCAAACTATCTGGGGCCAATAGTCAACCCCTGTCCTCCTCAATTTTGCGAGGTGTAAGGGAGGTCGACAGGAGAGTTCCTCCTGTTGACCTCCCTCTGTGAGGACAGCCAGGTAAGTCGATCATAAATACGTCGATTCTAGCTACGCAATTCCTGTGGCTAGAATTCCATATCTGCAATTGACTTTGATGTCTAGTGTAGACCTGGCCTAAGAGAAGTGTCCTCTGTGTCACGAAACCCTTCTTCTTGCTCCAGGGCTGTAATGATTTACCATGGGGCTTAGGCCAGCTGCTTGGCTGAGCTCCGCTGGATGGTGCCTCCTGAGGAGACAGAGCCGCAGCTAAGACTCACGAGGCAGTTTGGTTTAAAAGAATCCAGGTTTCTGAATTTAAAGCCCCAGTACTCTCGGTACTAGATTGTGCTGATTTTCAGCACTTGGCCCTGTTAAAATCAAGTATGCAGAAGAACTTCAGGAAAAGATGAGAAGTGTAGCAGAGGAACAAAAGACCTTCTGGAGAAGACACTCTATTTCCTAGGTCAGCTGTAGGCACCTTATGTAACCTTAAACCAGTCCCCAGTCGACTGATGAAAAGCCTCTGAAATCAGTGGAAGAATCTCATTTATTTCAGTGGATTTTGGATTGGGACCTTACCTTCTCTTATTCATCCGCAAATAAAGGAGTATTATCCTTCCCATCTCAAAGAATAAGTTAATTAGTGTTTGGGCACAGTAAGCTGAAAGCAATAGAAGGTACATGGATTAATTACAATAATCAAAAGGCAGGGTGACTCAAAACCGTGTCTTTCAGAAGAGCCACGGAAATGGGTTTATTTGGCCTGAATAGGCCACTCACTTATTCTGTTCTGTTGTCCTGCAGGAAATGTTTGTTCCATGATGAATTAAGAAACGGAGAAATATTACCGTGAGCAATGGAAACTAGGAAGTCTTTGATTTCTGCCATGCAAGAGACTCCACATCTATCCCCTGAGAAGGGTCAGAGTCCAGCCAATGGGAACAGAGAACAGTTGGATTCAGGTGAGTTCTTGTTCCCCACGTCAGTTGCGCTTTTTGGTCTTAGTAAATAAAAAGTAGATTTTCTGTGCAGGCTGAAATTTTCAAAATTCAACAACATTGGAGAATTGGTAGAAAATCAGAAAAACTTCTGACAAAATGTTTGAAATTTTTCTTTGTTTTTCAACTCTTTATACATTTTGGGGGAAGAAAAGCAACATTTTTTAAATGTTTGCAAGTTTTTCCTCTGTTAGCATCAGCTTGATTTATTCAGCTCTATTTTGATTTTTTTTCGGCCTGTGTATTCATTGAGATTTTTTTTTTGACAAAGACATCCCAGCTGCCAGAGGGTACAGTACCTTACATACATGGTGCTAATGGGTGTATAAACACTGTACATGCTTCTTGCCTTGGGGAGAAGATGAGAGAGTGAGAAGGGGACCGATAGCTCAATGAGGACTGCAGAACCTAAGAGTTGCAAACACCAGATTTATGAACTGACCAGTCAACCATATACCTCAGATGGAACTGGAAGTATGCAATCAGGCAACAGAGACAAAACCAAAACAGGAAGCAAATATAGCACAATACTGTCTTTAATATAAGTTACCAAAAAAGCAAAATTAAAAAGAGTTGACAAGATAATTTCTGTGCTTGCTTCCTATAAATTAAGGTGGTTAATAGGAGCTTATTACTTCTGCACAGTAAAGTTTCAGAGCAGTATTAGGTTGATATTAAGCTGTAAGCTTTTGAAAGAACCACTATAATTTTCTGTTCAGTTACAAACCTTTCAGTGTTATGAACAGCCTCCCCTTCTAAAATGTTTGTAACTCTGAGGTTGTACCGAAATTACCAATGTTTTTGTTGTCAGACTGGGAGGACCCATCTAATTGGGCCCCATAGGGGTCAATCCTGTGTCTGATATTGTTTGATATTTTCTTTAATAATTTAGATAATGGATAAAAGTTGGTGGATAACACCGAGCAGGCTGTAGGCATTTTGGAGGGCAGGAGTACATTTCAAAACAACTTTGAGAAGTTGGAGAAGTGGCTGTAATTGAACAAGATGAAAAATTAGGAAAGACAAGTGCAAAGTACTGCACCCAGGAAGGCCAAATCAAATAGGCAATAACAAAATTCAGAATGACAGTCTTCAGGTGATCGTAGAAGCCAAGTCAAATATGAGCTAATGATGTGATGCAATTGTGAAAAAGGCTAATGTTCTGGGTTGTATAAAGTGGAGTGTCTCATGTCAGACAAGGGCAGTAATTAGTCTACTCTGCTTGGCACTGCTGAAGACTCAGCTGAATTACTGTGTCTAGTTAAGGGTGCCACAGTTTAAGAAAGATGTGGACCAACTGGAGAAAGTCCAGAGAAGAGCAATAAAAATTATAAAAGATCTAGAAAACCTGATTTGTAAGAAAGGGTAAAGAGCATGAGAACGGCCATACTGGGTCAGACCAAGCATCCATCTAGCCCAGTATCCTCTGTTGCAGCAGTCATCAATGTAAATTCCTTCAGAGAGAATGAACACATCAGGTAATCATCAAGTGATCCATACGCTGTGGTCCATTCCCAGTTTATGACAAGCAGAGGTGGGGGACACTTGAGAGCATGGTTTAGCTTGCCTGCCTATCCTCCATGAATTTATCTATTGCTTTTTTTGGGCCCTGTTAAGGTCTTGGTCTTCACAACATCCTCCAGCAAAGATTTCCACAGGTTGACTGTGCATTGTATGGAGAAATACTTTCTTATGCCTGTTTTAAATCTGCTATTTATAAATTTAATTTGGTGGCCCCGAGTTCTTGTGTTATGAGAAGGAATAAATAAATCTCCCTCATTCACTTTGTCCACACCAGTCATGATTTTATAGATCTGTCATATCCCCAGTTGAAAAAATTGGCTTGTTATCCTTGAGAAAAGGAGACTGAGGGTGGCTCTGAAAAGTCCTCAGAGGAATTAAGGGCAGCTATAATTATTCTCCATGTTCACGGAAGGTAGGACAAGATGTAATGGGTCTAATCTGCAGCAGGGAAAAATGAGATTATAGATTGAAAGTTTTCTTAAAATCTAAAGATAGAAAAGCACCAGAGTAGGTCACCAAGAGCGGTTGTGGAATCTCCCGCATTGGAGGTTTTAAGAACAGGTTGGACGACTGCCTATCAAGGACAGTGTAGGTTCACTTGTACTGTCTCTGTAAGCTCATAGACTAAAAGGCTTTTTGAGGTCCCTTCTTGCCCTATGTTTCTATGATTCCTCCCTAGTGGATCCTTTCCTGTGTAGTAAGCAGGACTTACAGTAAGTACAGGTTGAACCTCTCTTTTCCAGGACCACGGATGTTGCTGGTCCTGGGAGCCCCAGCCCCAGAGTTTGTGAGAGGCTGGGGGCTCCCTTGTCCACGATCCAAGAAAGAGAGGAAATCCAGTCTTGTTATGCTCCCTTCCTTTGCCCTTGCCTCAGTTTCCCTTGGGGAGAAACAGGCCTCACATTGTGAGAAACACTGATGCAGACATCTAAGAAATCAGCTTTCAGTGATGAGCGGCCAACAGTTTAACCAGCAGCTCTCCCTACGTTCCCTTGCTTGGCCTCTGAGAAATCCCGCCTGCTCGTAGGGCTCTTGGGACGGGAATTCATTGGTTCCTTGGTTTGAGCTGAAAGGCTTTCCCAGACCACAACCCAGGGGGAAGGCAGCGTGGCTCGTTAAATGTGCACTGCTGGGAAGGTTCATAGGAAGCAGAAATGTACGTTGAGCATAACGCAGCATTCAGCATGTGCTCTTAGCCAGGGGGTGATGCTTGTGCTGCCCTTCCCCTGGTGCTAAATGGGAGGGTTTGGTGGTGACTGGGGAGGGGGTCAGACAAGGCGATCATATAAAAAGGAGGACAGCCCTGAGAGGGAGTGTGTCTGTATCTGTATCTCCCAACTCACGATGTATTTAAGTGTTATAGTATATGTAATCCACTCGTACAAGGTGAGTTGGGAGACACTGAAACAGATGCCAATCCCTCTTAGGGGTGTCCTCTTTTTTTGAAGGGTCAAATATGGTAACCCTAGATCAGAAAGATCCTGGCTAGCTGGGATTGGAGGTAGGGGAGACAGATGTAGAAAGGAGTCAGCGGGTGAGTTCTGGGCAGGGGACTGTACGTAATTCTCTCTGTGTTCTGGAGGAGCTCTTGGACTCAGCAGAAGTTGCTGTCCTGAAGTTCCAGGCAACCCTGCTGGGCCGGGTCAGGGTGGTAGCTTTGAAGTCTTGAGCCATTGTGAACTGTCTTGTTAGTGTCCACGGCCCTGGCCATAGCAAATGCGTGAATTTGATTGGATTCCTAAGCATTGTTTTTGGATGTGGTGATGTGAACTGATGACAGGGAGGTCGTGGTCACACTGGCCTTCCTCTTTTATGAATGGGGAGGTGGCAGGTATGGTGATGATGGGGCAGGGAAGATTCTGGCTCGATGGGACAGGATGTAGCAAGGAATCCTGGTAGAGAACCACTGATCTTACATATGCACGCGGAAAACCCATCCAGTGAACAGCAACATCACCGTCCCTCCCCGCTCTTGTAAGAACAGTCAGCAGTTGACAAGATGGGCAGATCCTGTGCTAATGTGTGTATTAAATTCTGTGAGCAGGAGCTAGTGATTTGCAGAAACCTGAACAGTCAGTTTCAGCTGAGTGTTTGTAGAGATGATCAAAGAGCTGTCTCTCTTCTCACCCGTCAGTCTGGCTTCTGCATGCTCGCTTGATATTACACTCCGAATCCTCACATAAGCTTAAATTCAGACAATGTAACAGAGGAGGAACTGGGTTATCTTTCTAACTAAAGCACTTACATGGCTCTGATTACCGTAGGATCTGAATGCCTTGTGACCTTTAATGGATCTGTTCTCATGGCACTCTTGTAATGTATTGTTATCCCCATCTTACAGAGGTGGAACTGAGGCTAAGTAACTTACCAAGGTGACACAAGAAATCTGTGGCAGAGCATGGGCTTGAAACAGGGTTTACGAAGTCCGAGACTAGTGTCCTAAATGGCAGCACAGCCTTCCCAAGTGTTCTGTTTGCAGCTTGGAATCCAAGATACCTACAAAAATGGGTGACTGGGGAACAAAATGGGAGGCAAAATTCAAGAGCTCCATGGACTCTTTATTTTTTTTTACAGTGACTGTTTGGATTATAGGGGCAGTGCCTCAAACTGAAGAAATCTGTAGGTTGGAAGTAGCCCAGGACAGCAGATTTATGCTCTGCAGGGAGGACTTTGCTGGTGCTACTTCTCACAGGATGCTGGGCTTGAACCCAATGGAAAAGGACTACCTGGGTCTTTCTACCATCCCCCCCTTAAGAGCTGTTCCCTAGCTGTAGTTGGAAGCCACAAGGTTCCGGGTTTAGGGTCAGGAGCAGACAGAGGTAAGGGCCTGGAGATCTGGTGCAGTAACTTCTAGGTTTCCTGATCCTTCAAGCACCTATCAGATTCACACTCGCCATTTTCATTTTGATGTTTAAAAAGGGCATTATTTTGTGTGTGCCTGTTTAACTGTACTGCACCCGTCTTACCACTGACTACGAGCGGAGCCTGATTTCTTAGCTCAGTTGAGTGATGCCGAGGTTACGGGAGAGCTGAGTTAAATTCCTGGCTCTGTCACCAACCAGTATGACCTTCAGCACAGTCAATTTATATGTCAGCTTGCCCTGCAGTGAGTGTTTGCACAGACATGACCATAAAGTCATAAATCTTCAAGCTAGAAGAGACCACTGCTGTCATCCTAGCCTGACCTCTTGCATAACACAGGTGATGTGATGGAACCTCACCTGGTCATCTCTGCCTTCAGCCTGTCACATATGCGGTGTCTGTAACATCTCTTTTGGAAAGACATCTAGTCTTGAGGGATAGAGATTCCCAATGTTCTTAGATAAATTGTTCCAGTGGTTCATCACCTTCCACTGTTTAGAGCAAGCGTGCACCATGCTTTGTTGTCGGAATTTGTATAGCTTCAGCTTCCGGCCCGTGGTTCGTCTCATGTCTTTTCTGCTAGATTGACGTAGGGATGTCGACTCTCATTGACTGAACTGGTTAAATGTTAAGTTCAAGCATTTAGCCAATTCAGTGAGAGGGAGTCAGTGGGAGGAAGGGTGGGGGCGCACCAGCTGGGCTAGAGTGTTTTCTTCCTGCAGTGCTCCCAGAGCTACTGCGAACCAGGGCTGCTCTGACCAGACTGGAGAGCAGCCCCCACCTGTTAACCAGAACTGGTAAGCCTCGTCCGTTCAGGGTGAAGTTCAGTAGTAAATCGATTAACCATTAACATCACTAGATTGAAGAGCCACCTGCTATCAGAAATCTTTTTCACTGAGTTACAGCTGATACACATAAGCTTAAAGCCGGGCAGGTGAGGGAGACTCGGTCTCATTGTCTTCATAAACCAGCATGCAGAAGAAGCTGTAGTGTGTTTGACATTGACTGTGGCTTCCGATTTGTTCTCTGTGCCCCTTTCCCATGCTGGCTGTGTTTAGAAACCAGCTGAGCTGTCATCTGTTTCTTTTTTTGCCAGACAGGTGTCTGGGCATCGGCAGCAAATATAACCTTCCTTTTAATAAGGAGAGATTCCTGTTACGTGATATAACCTGCAAGTCTTGAAAATTGGAGACCTGTACCAAAAACAGCAGTAAATTAACTCTGCTGTTTTCTTCATCACACTGTCTGGGGAGGTTTCTTCATGCAGTTTGTCATGGGTCAGGTTAATTACATCATGGCCATCCTGATGAATGCGTTGGTCAGAAAGGGTCTCTTGGAGTTTGCCTGATGAATGGTTGTTGCAGGGCCTCAGTATTAGACTGTAAATATTTGTGCCGGGTTGTTCATCCAAGATCGCCTGGCAGTGTTAGTTTAAAGCAATCTGATCTGGCTGACTTTCGATAAGTGAAAGAAGGGTTCTGAGTGATTTGCATGTGGGTTTCGGTAGCACTTTGAGACCTGAGTCCTGTTGTGCTAGGTGCTGTACAGACATAGCAAAACTGTAAATAATCATGGATCTTTTGCTATGGGAGGGAGTATCGTCTAGGGCAGCATTTCCCAAACTAATTTGGCCACGGAACACTTTTGTGGTTGGGATATATTGACAGAACACAGACATGCTGGTCTGGAGGGGGTGGGGGCATACTGAAAAATTGCCATACATAATGCTCAAATGTTTATTTTAAAAAAGAGTTAAGTTTTAGGTGTCTTTTATCTTACAAAGAACAAAAAAACAAAACAAAAAAAAGAGAGAAAAGCATCTGAATGAACAACAAAGTCCTTCTGATAGCAGGACGGTTAACAACCCTATAATTTCATATAAACATTAAAAATTAAGTACAAACCCAAAACAAATAACCAATAGAACAACTGAAAGCAGGATGGTTAATTTTGCTATTTTGTACAAATTAGGCCAATATTGTTCAAAAAAGGCCTGTCTTTCCTTAAAGCTTAAAAAAAACATTCTTTATGAAAAAGAAATGGAAAACAAATTGATATGGAAAATATTTTTAAATTTTGTGTTTTTATAAATTGGATTGCTTTGCAGAAAACTACTGAAAAATAAAAATAAGTAACATTTAAGAGTTTTTTTAATGGGAAAAGTAGCACTGGTACTTGCTGGCACTGGATACTGGCGACTCAGTAGTCCCAGCCATGGGATCCCCGGCCAGGTGGTGGGGAAACCCGCCAGCCCTGTGGCTGGGATCCAGCTGGGGTGCAGAGCACTGCTGGCAGCCCAGATGCGGGACCCCTGGCAGGGGGAAGGAGGATGGGGCAGGCAGGGAGCCGGCTGAGTACCAGCTCCTCCTTTTTTTTTTTTTTTACAGAAAAAGCACGGGGGGAGAGTGGTTTTGCATCTTTTGATCACAGAATAGGAACAAAGGTGGAGAGTTACATCCTCATATCAGGTGCAGCCTCGTGATTTCCCCGAACACAACTGGTGCTGAAAAAATCTGAATTGACTCTAATTGTTTTGTCACAACTCACATAATAACTATACTATTACCGTTATAAATATTAATATATCTACAAACTAAATACTGTTCGGATAACTTTGTATTTTTGATATGCACATAATTTCATATTTAATCTTTTAGGAGGAAAAATATTGCTGGCATCACAATTTTTTCGTGGAACATCTGGGCACATCACATGGGACACAGTGTTCTGTGGAACACAGCTTGGGGAATGGTGGTCTAGGGGTTAATTACAGAAACTTGAGAGTCAGAAGATGTAGGTTCTGTTCTTAAATCTACCAGTGATTTCAGGTGGGATCTTAGGCTAACTGCCAAACTGGTCTGTGTCTCGGTGTTGCCATCTGTAACATGGGGGTGGCATTATTTCTCTCACAGGGTCTTATGAATAGTCACAGAGAGGTAGCTGTGTTTGTTTGTATCTTCACAAGACAAAAAAGCAGTCATGTAGCACTTTAAAGACTAACAAAATGATTTATTAGATGATGAGCTTTTGTAGGACAGACCCACTTCGTCAGAATTCCAGATCTGGAGAAGTGGGTCTGTCCCATGAAAGCTCATCACCTAATAAATCATATTGGCTATGTCTACACTAGGGGAAGACTTCAAAATGGCCATGATAATGGCCAAATCGAAGAATACTAATGAGGCGCTGAAATGAATATTCATCACCTCATTAGCATGCTGCCGGCCACGGCACTTCGAAAGTGCCGCATTTCGGTCACGCGCAGCTCGTCTACGGGGGGTCCTTTTCGAAAGGACCCTGCAAACGTCTGAATCAGCTGATAGGAATAAGGGGATTTCTGTGTTTGTTGAGTCCTTTAGAAAAGGACCCCCGTGTAGATGAGCAGCATGCGAGCTAAATGCAGCGCTTTTGAAGTGCCGCAGCTGGCAGCATGCTAATGAGGTGCTGAATATTCAATTTAGCGCCTCATTAGCATTCTCGGAGTTAACCATTAGCATGGCCATTTCGAAGTTTTCCTCTCACGTAGACATAGCCTTTGCTAGTCTTCAAAATGCTACAAGACTGCTTTTTTGTTTTGTGAAGGTCTTATGAGAAACACTTCATTGTTCACATGGTTTTTTGGTTCTGTAGGTTCCATCATCTGGCTCTTCACAGCCACAGCTGGGCTCCAGCTTTCAAAGCTCAGCTCCCCACTAATTAAACAAAAGGGGATTTCCCCGGACTGTTAACATTATAGGCCTACGACACACAGTTGAATAGGCCTGATTCCACCCAGCAAAAGGCAGTGTTGTACTTTGACACTAACTTATTTACAATTAGGCACTCAAAAGAGAAACAGATCCTAAGGTGGTGTAAATCTGTATCTTTCTGTTGGCTTCATGGGCAGTACCGTAACATAGAGCAGCCGACGATCTGGCCCAGGAGCCTTAGATCATAAATCCTCTGGGACACAGAGTTTATTATTTATTTAGCACATTTGCCTATTGTACCACACAACAGACACTCCTGATGACTGAGGAGTGAGAAGTGAAAGTTCAGTAAGAACATTTTATAGTGAGTTGTGAAATAATGTGTGCTCTCTAGCACTGCTGTGTACAGTCAGCCAACATGATCACAAGAAGTTTAATCCCTGGAGAACTGCTAAAACCAGCAAACCCCACAATGTCCAGGAAATGCAGCAATAGCCAAGAAACCCAAGCACAAGTATTACAACTGTGTTAAAATCTTGTGTGGGGGCTTTGTGTTCTGCCAATTTCCCATTCTTCGCTGACAGCGTTGTGTAGCTCATTGTTTCTCAACCTTTTTTTATAAGTACCCCCTTTTAAAAATTGTCAGTACCCCCAGACTTCCCTCATGTACCAGTGGTTGAGAAACGTGGTCCTAAGATAAACAGAGATCTTGAAACAAGTGCCCATTCAACCTTTCCAGATTACTGTACCCTTCTCCGAAGTCAGATTTGTTTTATATGCCACCAAGTTACACCTCACTTAAAAACTACTTCCGTATGAAAACATACAAAAATATTACAGATGACTGCCGAAATCTTGCTGACTTTCTACCCACTGATTATCAAATAAATGAACTGGAACAGAAGTATTGTCCTGACATGTCAGCGTAAGGCATATGAAGCAGTAGAAATGAGTCATTGTCTGAATGAACGTTTCAATTGTACTGACTTTACTAGTGTTTTTCTGTAGATTGCTGTAAAAGTAGGCAAATATCTAGATGAGCTGGTGTATCCCCAGGAAGACCCCAAAGGTACACATACCACTGGTTGAGAAACACTTGTGTAGCTTATTGCCTGCATTAGCTACGTTCTAATTTTATACAGCTGTTTTTTTTCTCTTTCCAACAGATGGCGGTTCCAGCACTGAGGAGACTGACTTTAACTGGGATGAATACTTGGAAGAAACAGGAGCAAGTGCTGCTCCTCACACCTCGTTCAGACACGTACGTACTTCGCTTGGGCCTTGAGACAGTTCTTGGCCCTTCCTCTTTTCATGTGGGTTGGAGACGCTCATCCTGGAAAATTAAAGAGATGGCTCTGGGGAAAACAGCACCAAACTTTTTCTCTCTGCTTCTGAGGTTTCTTCCTCTCAATCCAAAAGGCTGGAGTCTTTTCACTCTTCTAAAATTCTCTTCCTTCTCCTGTTGAATGCCTGTTCTCATGCTTTACTTTGAGGTCACTGGTTTCTTACTCTACTTCACATTCAAGCTTCTCATCCCTATGCCTTCACCAGGCCCTGTACGGTTTTTCTCTGGCCTACATTTAGCTCTCATTTCCTCCCAATCCCCATCCTGCATCTTTTTGCTTTTTCTACCTCCTCGCACTCTTTCATTTCTTCCATGCCTCCCCGCCACACAAAAACTGAGATCAGATTGTTCCTTCAAAACCCTCCTTAATACCGGCCTCCTCTCAGAAGCCTCTCAAGGTTAAGTTGCATGGTTAATGTTGAATGCCTTTTCTCAGCTCCAGAAAATGGTGTCTCTCTCAGCAACAAGCTATTCTGCTATGTCTCAGAGAAATTCTAGTAGCAGAGATGGCTTCTAGGGACACCTGAAGCCATACCATTGACGTAGGCCTGAGAGTAGGATACCTCTCCTCATGTGAAGTGGGTGTGTTCACCCAACAGAATTCTGGAAGCCCTGTGGTAGAACAGCCGCTGTCTGCAGCTCTGCCCCCATGTGCTTCTTGGTTTGTGGAAGATGGTTGAGAACAGCTGGAATCCCCACTGGCTGGGATTGTTGGCACTTCTTGGCTGTGGAAAGTGCTGTTGGCTCTCAGTCTTATTGCTAGACCTTTCCGTAGACTTTTAATCACTCACATGTAAAGTTGTGCCATCCCACCTCAGAGCTGTGGTGGGTTTGCTCGGAGGTGAGTTCAGCTGCTGGACTGGTCTATTCCCAGAGCCATGATGTCCACCTGCTTCTCGATCTCCGGAGCATTCACCTGTGGAGCCCCACAGCATTCCTGTCTCACCTGATTCCATTCAATACAGAGGCACCAGTGCTGCTACATGTTCTCCTTACATGCAAACTGCATCATCTCCCAGCTATCTGTAGAGGGGTGATGGAAACTGACTGCTGGGTGAACCTGAGCCCTGGAAACAATGAATTGACTTTGGAGGGCAGAGGCATGATCTTTGGAGACTCCTCAGCCTGCGTGTCCACCTGGCCTCTTTCTCTGGATACTCCAAGAGCTGAAATTGCAAAGTTCTCCCAATTCCAGCCATGTGAGGCCCGGAGACTGTGGCCCCTCCTGTCAAATTCCCACCACGCCCCAGTGATCCACATGGTGTGACTGCCTGGCTGGAGTACATTCTAGATGTGAAACTGCTGAGGTTTAATCTCTAGTCGGTTCAGAGCAGAACAGTTGCTTGAAAGAGCTTCTCGCTTATTCTAGCACTTGGTGCATTGCCTCCTCGCTGAATGCTGGCACCAGCTGATGGTTTCACACCCCATCTTCAAAGCCCTCATGGCACTGACTCAGGTGACCTAGGGGCCTCACCTCTCATCCTTTGCGATTGTGACTACCACCATGTCTACAGTCCACTGGGACAGTGGATCTGTCATCCTCAGGGGTGAGACTCATGAGTACAGGAGCACGTGCCTCTCCTTCGCGACTGCCCCATGAATTTGGAACTTGGCTGTCAGAAGAGATTGGGCCCCTCTAGATTCACCTCTAGAGAGAGAGAGATGAAATCTATGTATTCAACCCATTCTTTGGATGGTGGCCATAGACATAAGGGCCATAGACCAGCCACCCATGCAGTTCCTGTTGACGAAAGATGAATGCAGAGATACTGGCCATGCATACTTGTGGCATGAAAGTAAATAAATAGTACAACTTATCAGTTCTTAGACTGCAGTGTTGATGAGTGAGGCAGGTAAAGGAGGTTTGTTCCCAGCCCAGAGGAGCTGCATTCCTCTAGACTAGCAAACTCCATTACAGTTGTCCTCTGGATCATTTGGTTGCAGCTCTTAGTCACTCTTTCATAATGTGTATTACGTGTGGCGCCTAGGAGCTCCAGTTGTGGGCCAGGACTCCATTGTAGTAGTTGTTGTACAAACATAAAACTAAAAGGTGTCCCTGTCCCAAGGGATTTACAGTCTAAGACAAAACACAGAAGATGGATTTAGACTGACTTATACTCCTCTGTCCACATCCCTGTTAGGTTCTTATAGGTCATTAACAGAGCAGATTTTAGTATGTGGGCAGGTTAACCTCACAGTGCCCTGCGTGGTGGGGATTTAAAATTATCCCCATTTTAGAGATGAGGACTAAATCACAGAGACTTGACTGCCCAAGGTTACAGAGGAAGTCTGAAGTGGCACAGAGAACTGAACTAGAGCATCCTAAATTCTAGACTGGTTCCCTAATTTTTGGACCAGTCTTCTTCCAAGCTTGGGAGCGAAAGCTGGAGTCATCAGCAGAACTCTGAGGTGATACGGAAAGTCGGTGTGTAAGGCATAACCTTGGTTTTAACTTCCTGCAGAATGGGTACTGCATTCTCTAGTTTCCCTCAGCAAGCTGCTTGGGACTCAGTCCTGCTTCTGTGGACATCAGTGCGAGTCTTGCTGTAAACTTCGGTTGGAATTTCTACTCGTTAGCTGGTTGGTGATGCTGCCCATGTCTTCTTCATTGGGGTTATGAACCTTAAATAGCTATAGCATGGGCCTGCATCCAGTGGAGTGTGTGAATGCATTGCCACCAATCTCAGTGGGGATTAGACTCAAGGTGCTTGTAAGGGGCTCTGAGGGGTTTCGTGTGAGGTGCTTTATACACATTATTTTAATTGAGGCCTGGTCATCCAAGGTACTTCACACGTGAGAGGTGAATTATAGGTGTGGAGCTCCTCTGAGCAGGCTCCATTATAAAGCTGTGTATAAAGCACCTCACATGCAACCAGACTTGGACCTGTGATTTACTTGGTAGAGCTGGGCAGTAACAAGTTCTTTGCATGATACCTTGGCTTTCCCTCCAGCTCAAGCAAGTCTTTAGTGGCAGGTAGAGTTGCGTGGGCCCTCTGCATGGGGCTGAGTTTCGTCCATTCCTGAAGACCATTCTTAAAGTTATTATTGGCATGCCGTTCTCACCTAAGGGCCCAACTGCGACTGGGTGCCACTGTCTACAGGCACACTGTAATAGGCAGTTTCTATCCAGAAACTATTTATGTTCTGAATAGGTTAGGGTTAGAGATGAAGTGACTTGCCAAAGCTCACTCAGCACATCAGTGGCAGAGTGAAGGGTAGACCTCTGGTCCCCTGAATTGTCATTTAGAGCCCTGTCTGCTAGTCTATGCTGCTGTGCACCTGTGACTGTTGCCTGCTAGGGAGCATGCCTTGTTTTCTGTTTTGTTATTTGGAAAAATAATACCTATTTCTAATCTTGCAAGGTTGAAATCAGCCTTCAGAGCAGTTTCCAGCCAGGGATGAAGTTAGAAGTGGCCAACAAGAACAATCCGGACACCTACTGGGTGGCTACAATCATTACAACATGTGGGCAGCTCTTATTGCTCCGTTACTGTGGCTATGGTGATGATCGCAGGGCAGATTTCTGGTGCGATGTGATGACAGCTGATCTTCATCCAGTGGGCTGGTGTACACAGAACAACAAAGTGCTGATGCCTCCAGATGGTGAGTTCTGTGCTTTCTGGTGGGGTCATGGTTTAGTAAAAGTGCTGGTTGGACTCCAAATCTACAATCAACCTGCAATCAGGTGTAAATCTGGTGGAAACCTGTGTAGTCTAATGAGGTCACTTTATACCAAACAAGAAGTTGGCCCTTAGGCTTCACTGATGGATCTTGCTTGCCAAGAACTTGTTGGAGCCGATGCTTGGATGGGAATTGTTGAACAAATTGTAGTAATAATAACAGAAAGGTTCATAGGTGAAACTGTAGAGAAGGGAATTTGTCCCTGTACTGCAAAACCACTGTCCTCTGTTGGGGAAAGATTGCCTTGTGCTTCTAGCAACAAAAGACCAAATTGTGGTCTCACGCTCATCTTGCACAGGGTTGGACTGCAGTAACTCAGGTCAGAATTTAGCCCTCTGTGGCAATCCTACAAAATCTTTCAGGCCTGGCAGGTTATAGTTTGGAAAGCTCAGAAACGTGTCAGGACCAAATCCTGCTGCTCTTGAAAGGCAATGGAGGCATTGACTGAGTAAGGAGAGCAGAATTTGGCCCTTCCTCACTAAGAGGCTACTCTGGCTGCTTAGCTGTGGAGATGCGCAAGATTCTGACCAGTGATGGCTGCGATCTGGCTGTGCGGGTGAAGCACGCAGCTCAGAGGAACTCCATATTCCCTGCGTGTGGAGGAACGGCATATTGTGGTGGTCTAGTGCACCTGTGTGGCGGGGAAAGAAGTAGGCATGGCTAATGGCTCCGTGGCATAGGTTGGTCGTGCTCTCACCTAAAGGGTGCATAGTGTGTGCTATAGTTTGTAGGCTGTGGTC
Source organism: Carettochelys insculpta (assembly GCF_033958435.1). Lineage (NCBI taxonomy): Eukaryota > Metazoa > Chordata > Testudines > Carettochelyidae > Carettochelys > Carettochelys insculpta. The sequence goes on from NC_134137.1 coordinate 371,083,848, forward strand.
AGTTCCATGGAAGGGCTCCCCTTTTACAGTAGTTGGAGAGAGTATTCTGTTCTCACCAACCATCCATTTGTGTTTGCTGCACCGTTCTAGTTTTGGTCAGACATTGTGGGATGAATGTTTAACTCCAAATGCGAGTTCTTCAGGAATCGAATTAAGGAAAGTTTAAAAAGCTGCTTCTGATTTTTTGGGGTGTGGGGGTTACTTCCCATTTATAATCACTATTCAGAAAGCTGATGCCTCGTTTGCATAATGTACATTTATTATGGGAGAAACCTAGCCTCAGAATGACCTGCAATGTCTCTTCAGTGAGAGCAGTGCTTGGCTGGGCTCAAGATGAATTCTGCCTATTTCCTAGCATATGCCAAAAGCCCATCTGATTTGTAGACATCTTTGGACCTGATGTGACCCGAGTGCATCCGTTGAATAAAAAATAATTGATTTATAAAAGCAAAAACAGAGCTTACTATCTGAATGCAAATGTGATTAAAAGGTTTGTTAGCTTAGCAGTAATAAATCAATCTGATTTGAGAGGAGGGAGATTTTTATTGGTCTCTTAATTTTTTATGTGGCTTTTTTGAAAAAAAAATAAAAAAGAACAACTTTCCCTTTTATTGCATGGCTTATAATCAATGTTGCAAGGAACTATACAGTGCCATAAACTAAATCTTGAAATGCCAGGGTCAACGGGTAAGAGGATTGATCGACTGCTGTAGTAGAAAATGATGATTGTTCTATAACTGGAGGCATTTGCTCTTCAGGAAAGTATTGGAATCTATTTCTGGTCCTGGCTGTTTTCGCATTCACTCTTCAGCGTGCATGGCCAAATTCTGTGCTGATTCAGGTCAGTGTTCAACCTTTATCCTGTCAGGATGTCATATGCCCCCCTTGCACCCTGTGTAGGGCTGGGAACCACGGGGTTATATAGGGCAGAGATCAGGCTGGGCGCTGAATTCAGCCTGCTTGCTTGAGGAGTTGCAGCAGAAACCTTATTTTCCCTCCATTGACTGAACAACCTTTACAGCACAGATATTGAATAGCAACTTTCCAAAGTTTCTAAAGCTGGAGTGGCTGACCTGGGGCTCTCTAGCCACATGCAGCTCTTTGAGCTATTAAATGTGGCTCCTTCTCAGAGCTGCATGCTGGGAGTGCCGTCCACTGCTCCGTGCATGCGCCCCAGAGCTTGGCGGGAGAGACACATGCCAGCAACGGAGGCGCTTGTGAGTTGCTGGCATTGAGTTAGAGCAGGCGGGGGGGATTAGGTTATAGTGTGGAGCTGGGGGTGCCTGGTTCTGGAGGAGGGGAGGGTGATTGGGTTAGGGCAGGGAGGCTGGGGATAAGAGGGGAATTGGGTTATGTGGAGGGTTGCGGGTGCCTGGCTCTGGGGAAGGGGAAGGGCGTTGAGCCACATAATCTATCTATCTATCTATCTATCTATCTATCAAAAGAAATATATAATACGTGGCTCTTTGCACTCTGTCCACATGGCTTTGTGCCTCTTTGCGCTTTATCCGTGGTTCTTCATCCCTAACTGGTTGGCCATGTCTGGCCTAAAGTACCATTTCTTTAGAATTTAGGAGCTGCTGGGCGTAGAGCACTATTGAAGATCTGACTGTGGGTATGCACATAACTTTATGCAAGTACTCCTGGGTAAAAAAAATGCTTCCGCTTCAGTGCTTTTCTGGATCATCTTCAGTGCTATGCTGCATCAGTGCTTTGCTGCATTTTCCTCACTTTGTCAAGCTCCTACAGGAGTCAGTGGGAGCTTTGGTTGGGTAAAAGCTGCAAGCTGTAAGCATCTGATGAAGCGGATCTTTGCCCACAAAAGCTTATGCTCCAAAATATCTGTTAGTCTATAAGGTGCCATGGGACTTCTTGTTGTTCTTGAAGATACAGACTAACACAGCTACCTCTCTGATAGCTGTAAGCTAAGCTGCCATATTTGGTACAAGAGAATTTCCATTTTATATGATATTCCTCAAAAAATAAGTTTTATATTCTTAGCATCACTCCTTAATTCACCCTTGTGCCTTTAAAAATTAAATTAATCTTCATGTTTAATGAGAACAGGAGTTATTAGAGTCTCATCATGCACTCCCCACTCTGAGTTGGGATTCTTGCAGCGTAAAAAAAGCTGGATCGGGCTGTCACTGTGAAAAGAAATGTAAGAAGCATGGCTGTGGCCCAGCTCTCTGCCATTAAGATTTGATTTCATTCACTAGTCAATGGGCTCTGTTTAATAAGCAAATCTGCACAGACACACTTGTTAAACTGGCAGAAGCACTGCACCCGGATCGTATTGTGTGCTGCTTACCAGCTAGAACTGATCAGTCCCAGCCTTACATGTGGAAGTTATACCACACTGCAGCACCACAGAACGAAAGAGGAGATTGTGAATTTCCTCAGAGAGGAGAGAACGACGATGTTCAGATCAGCAAATCAATAAGGCTCGATTTAATCTCCAGCGCATACAGTGCTTCCAAGGGGCAGCTGCCAAATAATTATGGTTTATGATCCCAATATAAAGAAGTAGCTGAATTTACTGACTGTTACATTATTACATGCTGGGAGGCATTAACGTTGCATCATCGTGCCCGTGAGCATAATGTCAAGTCACGTTATGTCCTGCAGTGACATTATGATGTGATGCACTAGAACTGACTGAGTGGCAGAATGCCCCAGTTTGCAATAAAATGTGTTGACTTATGAAAAAAGAGGTTTGCACGCGTGTCTACTGTGCAGCTGAGCTCATGCCTCCCAGCCTGGGCAGTCTGACGTGTGCTGACTTTGCTGTTTTTAGCACATTAGCTGGAGCAATGTGGACATTGCCGGATTGGGCTATCCATGCAAGTGTGGACCCTGGAGCTCTAGCTAGCTAGTGGTCTGCCAGCTAGCTGCTCTATCCTGCCCTGTCCTCAGTGCTACTTTTGGTGCACTGCTTGTAGCAGAGCTAGGGCATTTCTATCTGCTTGGGCTGGGGGGCACACACACTATCAGCAGCCATGCAACTTAACCCTTGTGTCTCCCTGTCCCCCGCACTCCTGTCTGTCGAAAATCAAAGGAGTAAAATTATAGTTACTTCAGCTCCTGCCATTAATTATATTTTCCTCATGACAAATTGGTGTGTAATTTGAATTGCAAACTCAACTGTCCTGGCAGAATAGCACTGTTTACCATTCAAATCAAAATGAAAATTATTTAAATGAATTAATATATAACTCATTTGAATGAACAGATGTTTATTCATGAACTTGCGGAAGGAAGTGTGAAGATGTCCTTATGGTCTGTAGTTACATTGCTGATCTGCTCTGATGTCCCATCCTGGGACAGATTTTTTTAATTGCAATTTAACCGTTGGCCTAAACCAGTGCTGCCTAATGCAGGTAAATGTCTCCTCTTGTGCTTTTAGTCCTCTGCGTAATGCCTCAGCAAATATGATTTGCCTGGGGAACAATTGAATGCTTATTTGTAAACAATAGGATTTTGAGCTTTTGCTTTTGCGCGTTTAGACCGTAAATGGGTGGCACAACCCTAATCCTCAACTGGTGGGCAGGGCATCTGGTAGGGCCTTTCTACAGTTGCTGTACCAGTCTCTGGACTGGAATGGGGCCATAATCCCTGCTCACTCACTAGTGGCTTGTCTATGCTTCCAGGAAGTTCTTCTGGTAAAGACGCACAAAACAGATCTGTCTGGGGACAGCAGTCGACCCCTTGTACTCCTCTCTATCGCAAGGAGTAAGGGAGGTTGATGGGAGAAACTCTCCCGTCGACCTCCTTCAGTGAGGACACACCTTAAAGTCGACTGCAGATACGTTAATTCACGCTACACAACTGCCGTAGCTAGAGCTGCGTACCTGAAATTGACTTTCAGTTCTAGTGTAGATCTGGCCTTGGTGTGGGTTTGTGGATCTGGATGATCAAAGCTCCTTGACCTATGAACCTACTTCGTCACTGAGTCTGAGCGATTTATGTGTAGACAGAAGTGGGGTTTGGGCTCAAGCCAGAGCCAGAGTCCAGGCTTATCTTACAGCGCAGACTGGGGTCAACAACCCCTGACACAAATGCTATGAGCGACATGTGAGCCAATTTTAATTGGTATGCAAGGCGGGAGCTCAGCCTTTCCCCTCCTCCCCCACGCAGCTGGGAGCTAGCTCAAAGCAATGCTGCCTGCGGATAAGAAAGACCACCTAATGCTGCCAACCACCACCTAAACAGTAGAACTCTGTGTTTGAATGTATTTATTAATGAAGCTGTTGTAAGTCGGACTATTAGTATCCTCATCACTCAGACTGTGCGTAGAGGTCAAAAGGTTGCTGATACCTGATGTAGACAAGCCCCAAAGCTCCACTTCACTTTGGCCTATGTAGAACAAGTGCCGGATTCAGATTCTCTTTGTAGATTTCTCATGGCCAACCTTCCTTTCTGCTGTAGAACTAACACGGGGTTCCCAGGGTTCTAAGACTGTTAGGTGAATGTTATGCCTGAATGTAACAGCTGCAAGCTTAGGCTGGACTGTCTTCTGAAGAGCTGAAAATAGTTTGAAGCTTGCTTAACTTTCATTATGATGACTTTAATTATGAAAAGAAAATAGGTCATATCCCCAGCCGAGCCATTTATCCCTGTGCACTGGTTTCCTCACTTGATGACATTTGGGTTCCTGAACACGTTTACCATTAGGTAGACGCAGCATGCGCAGAACTTGACAAGCGTAGTGGTTAAATTATGCATTGTGAATCGTGCAGAGAGCAGCTATGACTTTTGATTGACATCTGGTTTTTGTACAGATTGCAGATTTATAGCTGAGCCAACAGAGCAGCGTCTTCTTTGGCATCAGCTTAATGCATTCTGGGATGTACTGAAGACACCGGAGGACAAGATTATTGTGTACAGTTGTAATTGCTGGTGTAGTTTTGTCTTAACATTATTGGCTGACATTAACTCAAGGAGGGCTGAAGTCTCCTTCCCTATTGTAAATCCAGGAAACGAGCTTGATTCTGTTCTCTGTGACAGCAGTGTGAATTGGAGGTAGCACAAGTGAAATCAGGAGACTTATGGGGGAGTAAACGAAGAAGAGAACCAGGCCTGTATTCTGATATTGGGATATGTTGATACAGAGATGCAAAAAGTGGAGAACAATCCTTTCCCGGCTTCCGCCCAGAACTCTACTAGAATCAGTGTGATCATGTTACCACTTACCCTGGCACTTCTGGTTAAGATCACCAAGTGGCTTTTTAGTGTAAAACTCACTTGTGAGGGTAGCGTTAAAACTCAAAGGCCAGATCCTGAGTTGTGCTGAGCATCAGTGAGAATTGTGTGTGCTCAGCATCCTGCAGGATTGGGGCTCTCAGGCAAACATGTCACAAGGGTTATAATTAGAACAGTGATTGTCTGTGGCTCTTTTCACACTTGCGTTAGATTAAATGGTGACTTTCCCTCCATGGTGAAGGCATGGTTCACTTATAGCACAATCCTGAGAGCTTTATTTATACAGAACAGGATTGGACTCATACAGCAGAAAAAATTGATTGCCTTGTAATTGTTCACAACTGTATTGCTAGTTCTTCTGAAGTTCCTTCACACATCCTGCCTCTGTGGGCTAGTGCTGAGGTCTTTAAAATGCTGAGTTACAAACAGCAATCTTTACCCCATCCTTGCTTAGGAAAAACGTAAGGCCTTCCGGATTCATCCCTCAGCCCTTTGAGGTTATTGGAAGTACAAGTCTGGGAAGGTTTTGGTCCCCTGAGCCCAATCCTGGCCCCATTGAAATCTGACAAAAATGCCCTTTGAAACTTGTCCTACTGTGTACAAAAATTGCTTCAGTATTGGAATCAGAGTACGAAGTGGTTAACAAGGAGCTGACTGTGCTAGTTGTCTTCAAACTCTACTCTAATAAGTTATTCACAGCCAGGGAGATTTTCCTCAGGGCCTTCAGGGAGTCTGCCACTCAGATATTTTTGTATTTTGTAAATTGCAGAGCCCATATTTTGGCCTCAGTTATGTCTGTTGACTTCATTATGTCAGCTGGTGTATATGGCGACACGGTTTGAGCTTCATGGTAACCTCAGAACAAACAGCTAGGAACTAGGCCACACTTGTGTCTTTATGTCTAAGGTCAGAACTGGGCCCACCATCACCCACCTGCGAATCCAGTGATACCCATGGGTTTCAGTGGGGTGGGGGGGGTTGGGTGTGTGTGTGGGAGGCTGATTAAGGTACAGGCAAAGAGATAATGCCTGTCTGTGAGCAGCATTAATTTATGTTGTACCTTAATGTGTGCGAGAAGGGTCACTGAAAGAGGCATATGCTGCATGGAGTCGTTTCTCCTTAGCAGTACCACATTCTGGTCAGCTATTATGGAGAGGCAGGTGCCTCACTGCTGGCTAAGGGGGAAGGCCTGCGATGGAGCTGCCTGCTTGCCTGTGAGATCAGCCAATGTTAGCTTTCCTCTGTTCTACACACTAGGAGAAGCCATGTGACCCTCTGGAATGAATGGCTTCCATCTTAGATTGCAGTCAGTCTAGGTCACCACCGTCCTCCAAGCTCATCTCTCAGAAAGTGTTATCCTGGATGTTTTAAACCACACGCAAGCTCCCCTCCTACCCTGCAAGAAATTAAACTGGAACTGTGTTTGCAAGTTGATGTTGATGGTGTTCTATAGGGATCAGGTTTGTAGGGAATTCTGCTCTTGGTTACACTGGAATGGAATAATTTAACTGGAGTGGCTTTGGATTTATACTGGCATAATTGAAAGCAGGATTTGGCCCCGATTTTGTACTTTAACTCTTGTGCCAACCTTAAGTGTGAATTATGTGCTGAAGTTGTGGGGCCCGATCCTTTGCTGGTGTAAATCGACAGAGATGCAGCGATCTGCGCCAAGTGACACCAGCTGCTACCTGGGCCCTTGAACTGTAAAATGAAACACCTACTTTAGCAAATCATATCATCCAGGACTGGGGATAGTGTGAAAGAAACATTCTTTTATCTTCCCTGCCAAATTCTTCCCTGTTGGCTTATTTTATTAAAGCTGATTTTAGATTCCCTTAATGTTAATATATTCCAGGCTTTCTTTTTTTAAACATTGCAAATGGCTTTCTTAGTAAAACCTAGTTATATGTGGTCTAAGAGTCGACGTCAACTGAGTATTAATTATGCAGGAATGATGTTAACATACATAACTAGTCAGCAAATAAACATCAATTAAATATTCTATTAGCATAGTAGACAGCCTTATGCACCAGCACAGAATGATTAGCAGATGACTCTTAATGAGCTTTTAAAATGCAGCACTTCTCCCCTAAATGTGGTTCACTTCAAGTGAAGGGGGGAAAAACATGATGCTGAAGAACACAGTGTTGAAATTCACTGTAGGGCGAAATGTCTCAGTTGTTTATGACCCTGGTGAACTAGATAGCAACTGAGGAGTGCTAGGGCACATCATATGCCAGCTACTTCTCCTGCTTGTCCCTCTCTACACCTAATATCTGCAGGGGCACACCCGAGGGACCCTTTAAACCAGAAGACACCAAGTTTACATCTATTTTGTGCCACCTTGCTATGGCTGGTGTTGTGTAAGTGGGCCTGGTCTAACGTGCGTCTTGTACTGCAGGTTGAACCTCTCTCATCTGGCACCCTTGGGACCTGACTGGTGCTGAATGAGAGAATTTGTCAGATGATGGGAGGTCACCATTTTCTAGCACATTACCAACACTCCCATTGCTTACTGGGCTCGTAGAAGATGTTTAGGGGTAAATTAGAGCTAAATAGCAGCACAGAACTCTGAGATCCAGAATTGCTGGTTATAAACGAGCTTATGGGAGCATGGGAAACTTGGCTACACCCATGATAAGTGGCCGTCTGGCTAACTAAAATCATGCCAGATTATGGAGTTTGCTAGACGAGGAAGTTCCAGATTAGAGAAGTTCAACTTATAGTACACCTATTTAGGTTGGATTTGTAATTGTTTTAACTGATTGATATAAACGCTAGTATGGATACAGTTACAGGCATGAAGGTAAAACAGCATGACTTATGTTTGGACTCTTTGTAAGAACACATTGGTTTTTTTCCCCTGTCAACCTCCCACTAGGCTTGTCTTCAGTGACTCCTTTGTCAGTCCGTGCCTTGTCAGCTGAGAGCCTACGTACACAGCAACAGAAGACCCATGGCGCAGAGCCTTGGAGCCAGAGCATCTGGCTTGTATTGCAGGGCTAAAAGTAGTGGTGTAGCCATTTGGGCTCTGATTGGAGCTGGCACTTTGAAGCCTTGATAGCAGGGTCGGTCTTAGAAGCAAGACTCTAACTCAAGTGTCTAAACTGCTATATTTTAAGCCCTGGAGCCTGAGCCCCAACATGGAAGTCCCTACTCTGCGTTTTTTAATTGTACCCTGAATTACTCCATTTAGACTGATGTGAGAGTAGACTCCAGCTTCTTTAATTCAACTCCTCTAGTTGTAGAAAGGTATTTCTGTATGTAGAGAAAGCCATGGTGTAAATGAGAATGAGACCTAGTATGATAACGTGACATATAAACAGCCTGGAGGAGGACGAAAGCCAAAAACAAATTTTCCTGGTGTATTGCAAGTTATAAATATATAATGGTTGAAACTAATAGCATGCACCTTTGTAAAAGATTTAATGAATAAATATTTCATGCCCACATGGTGCTTTTTTAGCAGAGCATGGCTTAGGTAAAAAGCAATAAACAAAGAACCTCCTTCAGGGTTTGTTTAGGCTCTTAAATTAAACTAATTTAATCAACTTTTTCAGTCAAGCTTGATATTAGTTCATTTCTGTACACAGAACTGAATTCTGATCTGGTTATTTCTTTCAGATACTCTTCCCCCACCAACTTGCGCAGAAGAGTTCAGTGCAAGTATTTATTTAATTTGATATAATCTGGGTCACTGTTGAGCCAGATAACATGGATCAGATTGGCCCTTGCAGTGCAACTCATGCAGTTGACCACAAGTTGGGCCAGGCCATTCTCGTAACCACAAGGCCATTTTCCCTCTGTTTATTTGATAGACTAGGGGTGTGTCTACACTAGCTGGCTACTTCGAAGTAGCTGGCACAGCATCAAAATAGCACGCGTCGCATCTACACGCTCCGTGTGCTATTTTGACGTTGAAATCGACATTAGGTGGCGAGATGTCGAAATCGCTGTTCCCATCCAAAGATGGGAATAGTGCCCTACTTTGACATTCAACGTTGAAGTAGGGCGTGTGTAGGCGATCTGCGCCCTGCTACTTCGAAATAGCGGGGTCCTCCATGGCGGCCATCAGCTGAGGGGTTGAGAGATGCTCTGTCCAGCCCCTGCGGGGCTCTATGGTCACCACGTGCAGCAGCTTAAAGCCCAGGGCTTCTGGCTGCTGCTGCTGCTGCTGCTGCAGCTGGGGGGTCCATGCTGAGTGCACAGGGTCTGCAACCGGTTGTTGGCTCTGTGGATCTCGTTCTGTGCGGACCAAGTGTGTCTGGAAGGGGCCTTTTAAGGGAGCGGCTTGGGGCTTTGCTGGCACCTTATTTCGACGGGGAGCACTTGTGTGTGTGGACACTCCTCATTTCCTTCTGGGGCGGCTCCTTTCGACGTTCTCCGTCGCTACTTTGACATTGAACATCGATGGCACCAGCCCTGGAGGACATGTAGATGATACGTGTCGAAATAGCCTATTTCAATGTCCTTACTTTGAAATAGGCTACTTTGACGTAGTGTGCTAGTGTAGACGTAGCCTGGGGTCAACAACCTTTCCAAGGCAGAGTGATGAATTTGACCTTTTGACCTCTATGTAAGGTCCAAGTGAAAGTGATACTTTTTAAAATCACAAATAGGCCGACTTGCAACAGCTTCATTGTTAATGAAGAAGCAGAGCTTTACTGTTTAGGTGGTGGTTGGGATCATTAGCTGGTCTTTAGTTAATCCACAGGCAGCATGGCTTTGAGCAAGCTGTTGGCTGCATGGGGGAGGCGGGGTGGGGCTGAGCTCCCATCTTGAGTGCGGATGAAAATTGGTTCACTTGCCACTCTTGGCACTCATGCCAGGGGTTACTGACCCCTGTGTTAGACTAATATTGTTGGTTCATTACCTCCGAAGGGTTGTTAGAGAACTGTAGATCATAGTGTCATTCTGTATTTCTTAGTAGTTCATAAAAACTAAAGTTTCTCTTTTTAAAAAGAAATCTGCATTTATTGTTTGTTGGCTGATGTTTGACAAGAGAAAAGTCCCCTGCAATTGTACTAATTATATTACTACCTGAGAATAGACCAGTTACTAAGCGTGGCTAGAAAGAGACTTTGCTGTAATTCCCAAGTCCCATCAGCTAAAGAAGATTACTCAGCAGAGACTCCTGGGCAGTCAGCAGTTGAGACCCTGAAGTTTCATTGTCTGCTTCTGACAATGCTAGTCACAGTAAAGGAGGGAATGGCAGAGGAGTTAGTACAACTAGACAGCTTGTTCCATAAATGAAAGCTATAAGTTATATTGTAGGAATGCCTACCTCCAAACACCCAAAAGCTCTCTTGCTACTTGCTCTACAAAGCTCTGTCACTCCATGCCAGACCCTCTGCTCTAGCAATCAAGAGGGGCAGGGTCTCCCTTCTTCGCATGCCTGCCCAACCCTGCACCCCAGTGGCGAGTCACATGTCCTCATGCATGTGTGCCGCACTCACCTTCCCTGCTTTTGTGCTCATTTATGTCTACACCAGCCGCTCCAGGCTGCTAAAGATGGGCAAAGGACCACTCTTGCAGTTTCCCTTTACTTTCTGCCCCCTACCCCCACCAGAAGTCGTATATCTGCAGACAAGCAAAGAAATCTATGGACAACATGAATTCCCTGCCTGTGCACTAGCACAGAATTACCCCAGAAATAATATTTAGGAGCCTACATATGGATTTGAGGACTGTGCAATGTGGGGGAAACGTGAGGTGCAGGGAGAAAGCAGTCTTGCTCTCGACTCAGAGCAGCTTGTTAGATACACTGCACCCAGACTTTCCAGAGTCCTACACAGCTGCATATGTAACATATGTCCAGTCCAGAGCAGTGGTTTTCAACCAGTGTGCTGCAGCACGTTGGTGGGCCCTGAGAACTATTTAAGTGTGCCATGAAATTTCGTCACTTTCCCCATGGCTATGGTTCTTTGCAGAGCCACAGCAGGAAGAAATTGGCCACGTGCTGGCTGGGGTTCAAGTAGCAAGACATTGTACCTGAGAGTATAGTGCTTCAGCTACAAGACAAGGCAGTCTTTTGACTTATGGGGTTCTACTCAGAGTCTTGGTGCCTGTTCTCTGTGAGGAGGGTTTTCTTTTGATTCTGCTTCTGGTTTTCATATTTGCTCTTCTCTGTTCTTTTAAATGATATGTTTGCATGCAATGTGCTATATGCTTTCCTTTTTTCAGTTGTTCTTGTGGTTTTTGGTTTTTTGTGGGAACTGGAGTATGAGAGTCAATAGAACAGTTTTGAAATGTCAAAACTACAGATATGTGTGTAGTGTTGTTTCAGTCAGGTCAGTCCCAGGATATCAGAGACAATTTGGGTGAGGTGTTACCTTTTATTGGACCAACAGTTAATGAGAGAGACTGGCTTTTAAGCTATACAGAGCTTTTTCTCGTGTCTGCGAAAGGTACTCACAGTATCACAGCTAAATGCAAGGTCAAACAGATTAGAATAAAGAGCACATATTTTAATGAAGCTTCAAGATGAATGTGTTCTAATGAGGTAGGAAGTCTCAGAGGAGTAGCTGTGTTAGTCTGTAGATTCACAAAAAACAAAACAAAACAAAACCACAAGCTGTCCCGTAGGACTTCAAAGACCAGCAATTTTAGTTCTGAGGTTTAGGTGGACTCACGTCATTAGGTAAATACCCACTTAATCAGATTCTGGAGCAAAAATGAGAAAACAATCAAAGTCTGTGGGAGTAAGGGAATGTCAAAAGGGGCGCTTATTTTGAAGCTGCCCCAATCTACACTGTCATTCTGCAACTCGAAGTCTGCACTTCACAATTCGCATGGTCCCCATTATGCTAATGAGGTGCTGAATGTGCACGTTAGTGCCTCATTAGCCTGCTTTGAATTGCCTCATTACCATGGCACCTCCGACAGGAGAGTGAGAGTGTAGAAGCAACCTAAGAGCCCAGTAAGCAGTGGAAGTGTTGGTAATGTGCTAGAAAATATTGACCTCCCGTCATCCAGGAAATTCTCATCTGGCACTGGTCAGGTCCCAAGGGTGCCAGATGAGAGAGGTTCAACCTTTATAACTCATCTGATGAAGTGAGTTTTACTCATGAAAGAATATGACCGAATACAATTGTTAGTCTCTAAGGTGTCACTGAACTGCTTGTTGTTCTAGCTATATCATAGAATACTAGGAACGGAGGGGACCTTGAGAGGCCATTGAGTCCAGCCCCCTGCCCTAATGGCAGGACCAAGTACTGCCTAAACCATCCCTGATAGATATCTATCTAACCTGCTCTTAAATATCTCCAGCGGTGGAGATTCCACAACCTCCCTTGGCAATTTATTCCATTGTTTGACCACCCTGACAGTTAGGAACTTTTTCCTAATGTTCAACCTAAACCTCCCTTGCTGCAGTTTAAGTCCGTTGCCTCTTGTTCTATCCTCAGCGGCCAAAAAGAACATGTTTTCTCCCTCCTCCTTTTGATACCCTTTTAGATACCTGAAAACCGCTATCATGTCCCCCCTCAGTCTTCTCTTTTCCAAACTAAAGAAGCCCAATTCTTTCAGCCTTTCTTCATAGGTCATGCTCTCTAGACCTTTGATCATTATCGTTGCTCTCCTCTGGACCCTCTCCAATTTCTCCACATCTTTCTTGAACTGCTGAGCCCAGAACTGGACACACTACTTCAGCTGAGGCCTAACCAGCACAGAATAGAGTGGAAGAATGACTTCTCGTGTCTTGCCCACAACACACCTGTTAAGGCATCCCAGAATCATGTTTGCTTTTTTTGCAACAGCATTGCAGTGTTGACTCATATTTAGCTTGTGGTCCACTATAACCTCTAGATCCCTTTCTGCTGTAGTCATTCCTAGAGAGTCTCTCCCCATTCTGTATGTGTGAAACTGATTGTTCCTTCCCAAGTGGACCACTTTGCATTTGTCCTTATTAAACTTTATCCTGTTTACCTCAGACCACTTCTCCAATTTATCCAGATTATTTTGAATTATGACCATATCCTCCAAAGCAGTTGCAACCCCTCCCAGCTTGGTATCATCTGCAAACATAATAACCATACTTTCTATGCAAATATCTAAATGGTTGATGAAGATATTGAACAGAACCGGTCCTAAAACAGACCCCTGTGGAACCCCACTTGTTATACTTTTCCAGCAGGATTGAGAACCATTAAGAACTACTCTGAAAAAAAAGAAGGAAAATCTACCTGCTTCAGGCCCCTAAATGGCCTTCTTAGGGACTGAACTCACAACCTTAGGTTGAACAGGCTAATGCTCAGATCTCTGAGCTATCCCTACCCTCGTGCCCTTCCAAAAAACCCCCATTCCACCAAGTTCTTCAGTCAGGGTTCTCCAACTTGAATTCCAGGTTCTTGAACTAGGAGAAGCTCAATGGGAAGAGAATATAAAACAATATATATATATATAACTTTCTGTTCAACCTTGTATTTAGCTGTGATACTCTGAATGCCTTTCTCAAACCTGGAAAAAGAGCTCTCATAATTTTTCCTCTCTCACCAACAGAAGATAAAATGGTTTTACCTCACTCACTTGGACTCTAAAATTATATATGTTATTTGTGGCTCAACTGGATATTGCCAGGAAAAGTGTATTGTGCAGCAAAGGTAGCTTGGCTTTTTTGCATAAAATCATTTCATTGTAGAAATTGTTTTATATGTTATGACCCCATTGCCAAAAGGCAGCTTTCCATATGTGGTTCTGCGATGTAGAAATGCACTTAGTGTTACACATAACTGGATAGAGTTTGCTGAAGTGAGGCATTTGTACTTTAATGGCACTCCTGTACCAAATGTTCTCTAATTTTCAGACCTTTTTCTGGTGGAGAATTAATGAGAGGCTGGGCTGATAGAATGAGGAGATCATAAATGTATTATTCCTGTTCACAAGCAGTCTTTCGAATATGGATCAAGATTACGCAGCATTCACGTCCTGATTCGGGTTAGGTTCTGGCCACACTCTCCCTTCAAATCACCCAGCACAGCCAAGCTTTTTGTACAATGATTGATTCTCTGATGCTAGCCTCGTGGATAAAACACATGTGGAATAGTTGATGTGATAGAAGCTTTTGTTGCAATTGAATGGTCACATTACTCATGAGAGGGACAGCCGCAAATGGCTTATTCAAGACATCCTCCAGGGTTAGCTTCTGTTACCCTTTTTCTCAAGTGGTGCTTATTCAACTCCATAAGTAATAATCAAGGTAGATTATCAGAATCTGCCCCAAATAAGTGCTTATAAAATCTTGGTGTCAGCCAGTACCATTGTGTCTTTTTCATGTGCCACGTATCTGGCAGAGAGTCAGTTTGGCAATATTTGAGAGTTTCAAAGATGTTTAATTGGGACTGGATCTGTCCACGGCTCAGGCAGCAAAGGTCAACAAGACGGCTGCTTACCAGTTGCACACAGGAAGGATGCTAACCCTGTAGGACTGCCCAAGGGCTACATGAACCTAGCTCTCCGTCCAGGCTATAGGACTGCAAAATGTTCTGCGAGAGGCTAAACCTTCATGCTATTGTTATCTCCTTTCCAGCTCTTGTCTCAAATGGTAAATCTCCTTGAACATTATTATGTTTATAGGCCAGGCAAATAGAAAGACCAGGAGATTTTGGATTGAGCGTGGAAAGGAAATAGAGCTTGCAATGTCCATTTTCCCAATGATCTGCTGTCCTAACGGACACAGTGCAGGTACAAAACCATCCCCCTTACAGGCATCGTGACTTGAGAGCAGTGAGACTCAAGAGTCAGGCTGGAGAGCCACAAGCGCCTGGTCATTGTCTCCTGTGTGGCTCTTTGCAGCACAGGGTATTGAAACACTGTGTGATTTGATAGTTAAAGAGTCAGGATGCTTCTACTATGCTATTAACCAGTTGTGGTTGATAAAATAATAATACTTGGTCAGTCATTTTGTGGCAAGAATATACAGTCAGTGAATTCTTGCTTCTGTGGCTCTTTGGGTCAGGGTGATGGCTTATTTGGCTCCTGTACTGAACTACTGAGGTGTGAGTATCACTATTTTTGAGCTTTCAGACCTTGGGAACTTCTTTGACCTTTTTAAAACATTTTGTGGCCCGTGTGTGTGTGTGTGTGTGTATGTGAGAGAGAGAGAGAGAGAGAAGGAAATCATTTTGAGACTGCCAAAGTGATTAGCTCAGTATAATATTAATTATTATTGCTAATAATCACCATAATTAGTCGCACAGCACCTGAAAGTGCTTTTCTGAGCAAATGGAGAGATTTGGTCTCTACCCCAAACAGCTTAAAATCTGATTTTAGACACAATGGGTGAAGGCCACAAACAAACACTTTCTCCCTCATTCCTTCCTCACTGTAGTCCACTCCTAGCCTATATCTACACTAGACAGTTTTGTTGACAAAACGGCCATTTTGTCGACCAAACCCACGGAGCGTCCACATTCCCAAGGCATTCTGTCAACAGTAAATCACCAGAATGCACCACTTTTGTTGACAGCATTCTGCTGTTCCCCCGTCAGGCAGAACGCCTCTGTCGACAGAGATCTGTTGACAGAAAGCCTATCTGGACATTCTGGGGGGGCCTTCTGTCAACAGACAGGGCTTCTGGCACACTGAACTGCTGTGTTTCCGGCTGGCCATTTTGATGAGAGAGTGGCCAGGCAGTCCGGCTGCTCTCTGTTGACAGAGCGGATCACTTCTTCAATCCACTTTGTGGTCTGGCCGCAATCTATCAACAAAAACAACAAGAAGTCCTGTGGCACCTTATAGTCTAGTGGATATTTTGGAGCATAAGCTTTGGTGGGGAAAGACCCACTTTGTCAGATGCACTGAGCGCATCTGTTAGACCTGCAAGGTGCCGCAGGACTTTTTGTTGTTTTTGAAGGTGCAGAGTAACTCGGCTACCCCTCTGAATCTGTCAACAGAAGTTTTGTCAGAAGATATCTTCTGACAGTAACTTTTGTCAACAGATTGCTTTAATGTAGACGTAGCCCTATATGGGTCCCTGTTACCTTCTCCTTGCTGGTGATCCAAATAAGAGCCTTGAATCTGCCATTGCTTCTAGCTAATGACATTTCCTTTCACTCAAGAGACTTGGGCTTTTGTGCAGAAGGCCCCAGGTTGAAACCCCACTGATGGTTCTAGTGGATTCAGGTTCTAGAAGAAGGGTTGCAGCAAGTATGTGGAATGTTTGCTCTATTTAGGCATGTTTGTAACCCACACACCTGCTGGGTGTGGGTCACTGTCCCTTGCAGTGGCACTTAGCCCACTTACAGAGGAACAGAATGAGTCTCATCTGCAGCCTTAGCTGAGTGCTAGCTGGCTTTTAGCTCAAACTGAGGTTCCAGGTTTGAGCCCCACCTGTTGGTGGTTGCATGTTCACAGGTTGCTGATTCCGCTAGCTATTTAAGAAGTGGTATGGCTGTTGCTTCTTGTGAATTTTGTGGTCTGAGAACGTCTCAGGCCCTGTCCACAGCAACCCCTGCTAGTGATCTACCTCAGCTGTTAATAACGTAGCTGAAGGCAACATGCTTACTCTGGTGTCTGGTGTGTGGTAAGATTGGTGGGGGCTGCTCTTCCATCAACACTGGCTTATCTTCGTGTTTCGGTGGAGTACCAGCGCTGACAGGAGAGTACTTGGAGATTGATTTATCATATCTAAGCAGACACAATAAATCAATGGCTGATGGACTGATCACTGCAGCGCCGACCTCTGGCATAGTGTAGATAGAGAAGGATCTGAATGAAGTGAGGGTAGCGGTTGGCAGACCGGAATCCGAAGGATGTTCTGCACCTAGGAGTCTTCCAGGAAAAGCAGTATTGAAGAGGCAGCAATGAAAGCCTTGGGTTCTATACGTCAGTAATCAGCCAAATCCAGAAATTCTTGCTTGTGGTTCTATCAGTTCCTTCAGTGTGCAGCCCCAGGCTGGGGATGGTGCAGAGCCCTACCGGCCCTGTGTGAATGCTGAGTGGTGGTGTGCCTATGCATGGTCAGACTTGTCCTGCAGAATGTATCTCACCCAACTCTGAGACTCCTCTGATTTCACAACAGGCTGAAACTCCCTAATCCGGAACTTTCGTATCCAGCAACATCTGTAATCTGGCATGATTTTAGTTACCTGGATGACCATTTATCAGGGGTGTGGCCAAGTTTCCCGTGGTCCCATAAAACGTGTTTCAAGCCACCGGTCCTGGTTCTCTGAGTTTTGTGCTGTAATTTACCCCTAAATGTCATCTCGGAGCCCTGTAAGCCGCGGAAGCGTTGGTAATGTGGGAGACAATATTGACCTTCCATAGTCTCCCCCCAAACCCACCACCAGATTTTAACCCTCCCCCCAAACCCACCACCAGATTTTAACCCTCCCCCCTGCTCACAGCCCCAAACTACCCCCAGCCTTTAACCCTCCCCGACCCAAGGTTCACTCACCTTTCAAAAGCAGCACCCGCTCCTGCCACTCCTTCCTCCAGTTGGGAGCCCTAGGAACTAATCAGAGACTTCTACATGTAATTTAATAGGAATTTAGTGTCCCTTTTACGAGTTTCTGCCTGTGAACAGAAAGTTGGGAACCAGTTGTGCTTGTAAAGCGAGGGATGAGTGTACTTCTTATTCCTGACCAAACTCCAGTGGGGTCTCCTTCATTGGTTGAAATGGCATAGATAGAACTGAGTCCAGATGTGATAAATACACCTCTCTCCCCCCCACAAAAAACCCTCTCCCAAACCCCTCAGCTCTCTCTTCTGACTTGGGAATGGAGTTTAGGACCTGATCCAACTTGTGTTGATGGTAATAGACAGTCTTCACTGGGACTCTGCTTGCAAAAAGACAGCAAACTTCACTGGAGGGACATCTGAATGCCTTGATGTTTATTTTCTAGCATACTGAATTTAACTTTCTATCTCTCAAAGCGAAGCTGGGTGAAAATCCAAGTTACACATTGTAAAAGGGACTCAAACAAATCAAATGCCACCTGGTGATCTGTTACACTGGTGTAAATCTGCATTAACCTTGTGTAAATCTGCTTTAACACAGCTGTGCATCAGTGGAGATACTCTGGATTTGCATAGCTCAGGATCAGACCCCAAAACAGGAGCCTTGCTACAGGACACCAGGCATTATATCTTATCCAGGAGGTGACCCATCTGCTCTTGTGTTTTTTTAATAAGCACAGTTTAGTGGGGCTATATTCCTTGCTCTTGTTGATAGTCACATTCCGAGTCTGAGTGTGTTCTCACTCACGTTGGTTACTACAGTAAGTAACCAATGAAACAGCTTCCAAGGGAAGTGGTACATTCTCTTATCCCCTTGAGTGTGTCAGTGAAGATCAGATGCCTTTCTAAACAGTCTCCAAAGTGACCAGAGGTCACTGGGCTCAAACAGCAATTTTGTGAAATCCTCTGGCCCGTGTTATGCAGAAGTTTAGAGTAGATGATCCTAATGGTCCTTCTGGCCTTAAAATCTCTGAATGAAATCCTGCCCCCACTGAAATCCAGGGTTCCCCACCCATGACAGTTTTTGAATATTGGGTGTCTTTTTATAAAAGATCTGCAGTTGATCAAACAGGAGTTAATGCAGGGACGTCCTGTGTCCTGCATTGATCAAGGTGCTCCCTTCTGGCACTGCAAGCTTGAAACTAGACTCTGTGAACATGTCATTTGCAAAGCTCTTTCACTTCAGTGAAGCCATGATTTTACCATGTGAATCTAGGTTTTACATGACTGTACCTCCGTTTACTTCACTACATCTATGCAAGGTTCACGCAGGCAGTCACCAGCAGTGGAATCTGGCACTTGGGATTTTGTGTGGGTTCTTGAGGTTTCTTTCTCTCTTATTGTGCGTGTTCACCACCGTATCATCACATGCACCGCAAACAGAAACATCAGCTTGCATTTTTCACAGAGCAGGCTTATGCCTGTGAATACGAGAGAACAGGTAGTCAGCCAGAATATGACAGTATGTTCATGCCTGTGGAAGATCTTTTGTGTCACCGAGCAAATTGCCTAGAGGCTGCTGTTCTGTGTTCATGGCTGAGGGCACAAAGACAGTATAATGGAGCTGTTCCTCTTATTTAATGTTACCTAATCTGGACGAGGATAATGATTAAAAATTGTCTGCCAAATGAAGAAATTAATGCATTGGAGCAGGGGCAGATAGACATGAAATGCTATAGAAATTCCACACTGCCAGTGCATTAGGTACTTCCTGTGGCCGCCACTGTGACACACTGTGGGCTCCCAGCTTACAAGTTATTTGTTTTGCAAAGAGGGGCAGTTTGAAAGCATGTTTGGCAGTTTGAGAAGTTTGATCAGCCCTATGAGTCTATAAGTAGGGACAGGCCACTTGTTTTCAGCAGGTTTTTTTCTCCTTCTTCCCACTTTAAGTTGGTCAGGTGAGTTTGTGGAAATTGGGTTTGTAAAAGGCCCGTTAGAGGATCCTGCCTATCTCCCTCCAATGGCAGTTTTGTTCCCTACAGCTTCTGCTGTTTCACCTGGGTGATGACCAGTTGAAGTCTGAAGGTAGGCTGACAACTGAAACGGGAAAGGGGTGTTCCTAGAGCAACAGCCAGAGAGAAGAGGCAATTGAGGGGGAGTGTTCTGCAAGCCAGGGAGAGTAGCTGGAGACCTTCCTCCAACGTCAGCTTCTTTAACCTCATAGGAGGAGAGCTGAGAGCTGGTGGGTAGGTCAAGTGTCCTTGGTTCATTAGACAAAGACGACTGCAGATACGCAATTCTAGCTACACCAATTGCATAGCTAGAATTGACATATCTGTGCTCAGCTTACTTGGCCAGCCCTACAGAGGAAGAACAGTGGGAAAGTGTCTCCCATCTACCTCCCTTACTCCTTATGTCTCCTGAGGAGTACAGGGATCAGTCCATTTTTTGCTTCCCTACCGGACGTGTGGAATTGAACCCCAGAAGATCAACCCTGGGCAGGTCGATCTTCTAGGTTAGTGTAGACATAACCAGAGCTATGTTCCCAGGCTCTGCTTGCCCATTTGTAACTGGTCTCCACCTTGGTGATGTGCATTTTGAGCACAGACAAGTGATGGTGAAGCACATGTGCTAAGGATTACTGGGCCTGCTTATCCTACCCCTGAGACTTCAAACAAAATTACTGCATTTCTGTTGCTTGTGACCACCAGACTTCCAACTGCATGCCTTGTTAAAACTAGGAAATGGCTCAGTGGACCAAGGCTGTTGAAAAGCTTTCCATGTGATGAGGCATGTGGGGCAGTAGCCTAGAAAGGCAATGCCAGCTCTGTTGTGCAAGGCCCTGGATGGACACATCATAAGGGACTGCTCCTGCCCAAAGCTATCCTTCTCCTCCAGAGAGGTAGGCATGTAGCGTTCCCTAGAACTGAAGGCATCATTGATGTGGTAGAGGTTTGGCCATAGCAGCTTCTCCGTATTCACTATCTGTTAGGCCTTTAAAGGACAGATCCTTTGGTCATTGTCATGGGGTGCCCAGTATTATGAGGCCTCTGCTACCCCTTACCCTTGGCATGAGGAGCCATTGTCTGTGCCTGCCACAGGTAACCTCCCCAGCACCGCCGGCCTCTTGCCACACAAACGTCGCCCTCCAGGCCTCTGAAGGCCCTGCTGTCTCTTTACAGGTTAGTGGCTTACCCACCTTGAGTCATCTGCTCATCTCCCTGGCATGCCCAGCCCCGGCCAGAATTCCCTCAGCTCATAACAGTGTCCCCTTACCCTGGGGAACACTGCTCCGCTTCACACACAGCACGTGGAGTTGTTTGCAGAGACAGCACGTGCCAGTTTGTGTAGTCGGGGACAAAGATTAAAGTAACAGCAAGGTGAAATAGCAAAGAGCGCCAGTGGTGACATGTAAAATAAAATCACAACACACACACCAGAGCCTAAACTTAACAAGACGTTGTGTCCAACGGAGCAAAAGTTCACCCAGGCCCATCAAAGTGTATAATGGCCAGGCCTGACTGGGACCTCTTGTTCATGACACAAACCCACTTGGTCAGCTTACTCTTGAGTTAAAGATGCTGATTGACTCTCTGTACCTACAGTTATAGTCCCCCAAACCCATTGGCTTCACTTGCAAACAGGAGAATCCCCACTGCTTGTGCTGTCCTGTTGGAAGTCTCCCCTGGAGAGTGCAATCACTTGATTCGCATGTTGCTCAGACTATAAATAAGCATTCGTTGTGAAGTACACAATACACAGCACACAGGTAGACTGATAAATGTCTCTTGATAGAGAGAAACCAGTTTCACACCTTTTGGTGGCTAGCCATGAGCCACAAACCTTAAAATATAATTGTTAATATATATACAGACCTTTCCCATCCTGCATCCACACTTTCACAATGATTATTCGGACCAGTGACACTAGTTTTCTTCAGAGGCCTCACATGATAGTCTTTGGCAAACAAATAAACAAATAGGTGGATACCAGACCCAGGGGATCCTTGTAACCTTAGGCACCTCTGCAGTTGGGCATAGTCCCGGTGGCCCAAGACATTGTGCCTAAACTTCTCTGCTGTGGGCTGCTCTATATTCTCTGTAGTATCACAGTCCATTCTAACCACATTTATTTCTAGAGCCCTGTAAATCCACGGATATCCACTTTATATCCAAGGGTATCCGCATCCCCAGATGTCAGTGTGGATACCTGCGGCCCATTTTTGCAGCTATAAATGCAGACATGGATACAGATTTTATATCTATGCAGAGCTCTATTAATTTCCAATTTGCTTATGAAATAGGGCCATACCTCATCGCTTTTTAAGTCTCCTGGTTTCACTACTTCAGGTGTAGTAGAATCCTAGAATGCTAAAACTGAAGGGACCTTGAGAGGTCATCAGGTCCAGTCCCCTGCGTTCATTGCAGGGCCCAGTAGTATCCAGACCATCCCTGATGGGTGTTTGTCTAACCTGCTCTTCAATACCTCCAGTGGTGGAGACTCCACAACCTCCCTATTTTGTACTTTAGTAATTCTCCAGCTGTCCAGCACCACTTGCTGCTGAGTGAAGTTTTACAGGCTCAGGGAAGGGACTGTGGCAGGTATAATTAATGGTAGCCCATCGATCCGATGATGACAAAGCTGTGCAGATCATCTGTTATTGGTCTCATAGTGTGCCCTGTGGTGACTATATAAGCCAATGCTAGAGGTGCACATTTTGCCGCAGATGGTGCATGGGAAGTTCGCAATCAGTGGGTTGTGCATTGCCGTTGCTCTGTGACACCGTTCGCGTGCCTCTTGTAGACGCCGGCAGCGGTCTTCCTCAAAGGCAATGCAGATACTTCTGACTGTTGCACACCACTGTGTTCTGTCACTGGCGGTGTCCTTAAGGTTCCTAGGTTTGATACTGCTGTACTGTAGATTGACTTTCGTGGTATCCTTGTAGTGTTCCCGGAAACACTACAAGGCAGGTATAAACAGAGCAGATAAATGTGCATCTGTGTTTTATCTATATGATCTGATTGTGGTGTGTGTGTATGTGTGCGTGTGTGTGTGTGTGTACATAGAATGCATATATAGAATATATATATATAGAGAGAGAAGGAGAATGGTGTGTGTGTATGTATATATATAGAAAGAGACAATACAGCTTAGACAAAGCAAAACTAAGTCCCATTGTGATTTCCTCTTCTCTCTACTTTATTCATTTTTTTGTATTAGACAAGGACGTAGGAAATAGACTTTAATGGAGAAATAATTTGATTCCAAACTGAAGCTGGAAGTCAGACCATTTATTGCAGCTTGTGCTTCAGGAATTGCAGGGGTGGCTGGGAAAGGTCTTCATTCAGTCAATCAAGACAAACTGGTACGGGTTAGTGGCACACGGGATTACAGAAATACCAGGGATTGAAGACCAAATTTCTATTTAAAACTTCATGGATGTAACTAGAAAGCCATATCAGTGACCACTCAATGAGTTCCTATTATCTGAAAAGATAGAAAAGCAAACAGTGGAGCCTAGAGAGAGGAAACACTGCAGTGATATCTGGCCCTTAGAGGAAGTGAGACACTTTCTCCAACAGACCACAGTGGTACTGCGTAGAGTTAATGGGTCTCACGTGTGCCATCGAGAGAAACATTTACCGTGTGGAGAGACTCGATTAAGAAATAAAAATGGTTGCATCCTCAGAATCGCTAGCCTGCTTCTGGTCAGTCACAAGATGACTGAGGAGAGGAGGAAGAGATGGCTGAGAGGAACTGTCTGCAGGTAATTTAATTTAAAGGTGTTAAGAAACAGGTCTCAAACAGCTGACAATCGATCAGCTTCTCTTTGGGGATCCAGCTTCTTTGAGATTCATTTTTGACTTGGGGAGAGAATTTGGCCAGACAGCTATTTACCAGCTCTAGGTTTAACAGCCTAAAGCATGTCTGTTACTAATTTGTGTTGTGTCTGAGATGAGTCACAGGTCTACAGTATGAGAGATGTGTAGATAACTACGTCAGGCTTTGCAAACAAGACCCGAGGCCTGGCTTGCTCGGGATAAGACTTACAGGCCCCAGTTCAGGAAGCATCTCAGTTGGAGACAGTGCTTGTGCAAGTGCTGGAGGTCAGTCATGCTAAAATGGTGTTGTGCACAGGACTGGATGTAGGTCTGTGGCTTGGTGCTTTCCTGAACTGGAGCCTTCATTAGGGCTCTTGGAAGCCCTTTTCTAAGAAATTCCCAAAATCTTTGTCTAAAATAAATCCAACTGTTTTTTGTGCACCCAGATGAAAACTTGCAATTTGAGATTCCCCACCGAATGAGAGGGGTCTGAAAGTTGTGTTTAAAAACTTGCAAATGATCTTTAATTTTGATTCCTTCCCTCCCTCCAAACAAAATGAGTGACATTCCCTCAACTGCTGGGGCTCTGACTGCCTGAGTGGAAGGCTACCTAGAAGCTGTGGACCTAAGGGTGCATCTGAAATGGTATAAACATCCCCCACAGAAATGTGCAGCAGAGGGTCTCATGGTCTGGGGCTAAAAATGGAATTCTTGACATTCCTGCTATGGCTCTGAGACCCACCTCCCTTATTGAGTTCCAGGCCCCATGCAGACATTTTAACCCAGTCCATGAGCCCAACCCAGCTGACCCCAGTTCTGAGACTTGCTGCCGTGGAGTTTATTTGGTTTGCAGTTACGTTCCCAGGTCTTTCAGAATACTTCTGCACTGCCTTGTAAACCCAGTTTCAGTCTGAGATTAGAGCCTACCCCTACTACTATCCAAATACAAATCTTTCTGACTTAGGTCAGCAAACACCTAACACCTGGGTCCTCTGCCTGACCTGGGGAGGGGGTTCAAGGGTAAAGTATGTGTAGTGAAATAGGACTGCGTTAGCCTGATTTCAAGGTGCAGGTGCAGCAAGCGTAAGCCCAGGTTTATCATATAGGGTGGATGCTCAGGCCCAGGCTCCAAAACATTGAGGCCACAAGCCTGTGTAACTGCCCACAGGCAGGCTCAAACTTGGGACCTTTGTGCAGGCCCCTCTACAGCTTGAGCTAAAGGCCAGGAGGCTCTCACCTTAGGCTGTCGAGGATTCTTATTCTTTCTCTGTGAAGTGGTCTAGGTACCACTATACAGGACAGTGACCCACACATAGGTGTGTGGGTTACACCCGCGTCCCACAAACACATATGTACAATGAAAAGTAAATGTGCCCAGACCATCCTGGTTCTGCAGCTGCTCACAGGCTGGTAGGAGACCAGGCAGCTCTCCCCAGGTGTGTCAATTTTGAGGCATTTTGCAGTGGAAAAGTGTTCTGTTGGAAAATTGCCAATCTTTTAATCACTTGAAATGACAGCATGAATACTTCTTTCCCAAGCTCCTTATCAGTATATCTGTGGAGGCCTAAAAGAGAGAGAGAGCTGTCTATCTGGAAGACCATGATAAAAACCGATAAAATATATTCATTATACGATGTTTTATTTTGTATAAACAAAGGGGGAATAATTAAAGGTTTACATGATATATTAAGATTTGATTTATAAAAATTATTTGTTAATAGGTGTTTTAATAAACGGGTGATCAATTGTTGTAGATGATTATAGAGTCCAAAACTTCAGCCGAACTGTGTAGTCTAACCATGCCTTCTACTGATGCATTTATAACTGAAAGGCACAGTACTCACATTTATTATATGCTTCTAACATAAATTATTAACCCTTCATAAATCATATCTAATGAATCCTTAATATAAAGTATGACCAAATCAGATATATATATTTTAAATGCACATGTCATCTTTCATGAAAGTTTATTTACAATCTTTGGTTTCAGTGAAAGTGCAGCGGTTAACATTTTTGTCAGGTGTTCAGCATTCTTCAGACGCATTCCCTAGAAAGAGCTGATAGTATGATTTGAAGTTGATTCATGCACCTCATTGTTTGTGGCCCAGATCAGGAAGCTGATTAAACAAGGAAACCTGCTGGTTTTGTAGAGCACGCTTTTGTAATTTTGTGACCAATGTGAAAAAAAGCAAACCACTCCGTTCAAACCTTCATGGGTGGACCAACAAAACCATTTTGGCTATTTTCAAGATGTTTATTTTAGTGACATGCTTTTGGCTTTTTTCTGAGATTCCCACTGAAGAACTCACAGGCTGTGTCTAGAATAGCCCTGAACTTTGAAGGGGCATGGTAATTAGGATGTCGGGAGATTACTAATGAAGTGCTGTGGTGCATATGCAGCACTTCATTAGGCTAAATCTCCCCCATGGCAACTTCGAAGTGTGAAACTTCGCAGTGCCGGCTTGTGTGTAGCCGCGGGCCAGCTATGGGTACTTCCAAGTGCCCGGGCTACTGCGAAGTCCCATTACTCCTCAAAATTCAAAAGTACTTCGAAGTGGCCATGGGGGAGATTTAGCCTAATGAAGTGCTGCATATGCACCGCAGCACTTCATTAGTAACCTACTGACACCCTGATTACCATGCCCCCTTCAAAGTTCGGGGCTAGTCTAGACACGGCCACAGTGAATAACCATTTTCATTTGAAACATCTGATACGTGTCTTATATACACACACCCCGTCGTCTGTTCTAGTTGGAGCACTTTTTACATGTAATTAGTTTAATTTTTATTAATCGTATTGCAATAGCACCTGAAGGCCCCAGCTATCATTGGGTTAGGGGTTGAATTAAAATAATGCAGGGCACAGTCTCTGCCCTGAAGAACTTACAGTGTAAAAAGACAAGGCAGACAAATTATTCCCATTTTTTCACCTGGGGAGGTGAGGTCTTGTCCATATTTACTGGAGGGTTGATGCTCTTGAGGTTGATCTTCTGAGGTACAGTTTAGCAGGTCTGCTAAGAACCCATTAAATGGATTGCTGAGGTGCCTCTGTCAACCCCACAGTTGCCAGGAGTCACATGGAGCATTGAATGTTTTTAGTTTTAATTCATAAGGATATTCTTTCTAGAGAGCTGGTTACAGTTGTTTCAACCCAGCGCGTTTTCCACTGGGGCCCCCTCAGTCTCCCTCCTCCACACCCCTCCTGTGTACCAGACCACTGGAGGCCAGCACTTACCTGCTCCTCTCCCTTCCTTCCAGCACTTTGAGAGTGCGTGTATCACCTGATCTGTGCTCCATCCCTGATCCTCTCCCTCCCTCCCTCCCTCTCAGAGCGGGAACAGAGGTTCTCCAGCTCTGGAAGGGAGCGGGAGGAGCAGGAAAGGAGGGTGAATCAGGGAACTCATGTGCTCCGAAGGTGCTGGGAGGGAGCCCGGAAGAACAAGGAGTTGCAGTTCTCCCATGCACGAGATGTGTGGGGGGTGGGAGCAGCCAGGGGTTGGCGGACCACAGGTGGAGCCCCAGTGGGCCACTTGTGGTCCACAGACTGCAGGTTGCCCACCACTGGTCTAACAGAAGTCATCGTCTGTTTGCCTACTGTACAGTACTGCTGATGCCAAAGAAGCTACTTTTGAGTCAGGTGTGGACACAGAACCAACAGTATGGTGTGGATCCTGTGGCCGTTGTTGGAGGAGGAAGTTAATAATTTAGATCGCCGATCCCAAGCATTCAAAAAGAATGAGACAGCTCACCCCGGCTGCGTCTACACGTGCACGCTACTTCGAAGTAGCGGCAGTAACTTCGAAATAGCGCCCGTCACGTCTACACGTGTTGGGCGCTATTTCGAAGTTGAAATCGACGTTAGGCGGCGAGACGTCGAAGTCGCTAACCCCATGAGCAGATGGGAATAGCGCCCTACTTCGACGTTCAACATCAAAGTAGGGACGTGTAGACGATCCGCGTCCCACAACATCGAAATAGCGGGGTCCTCCATGGCGGCCATCAGCTGGGGGGTTGAGAGATACTCTCTCTCCAGCCCTTGCGGGGCTCTGTGGTCACCGTGGGCAGCAGCCCTTAGCCCAGGGCTTCTGGCTGCTGCTGCTGCAGCTGGGGGTCCGTGCTGCATATACAGGGTCTGCAACTAGTTGTTGGCTCTGTGTATCTTGCACTGTTTAATGAAAGTGTGTCTGGGAGGGGCCCTTTAAGGGAGCGACTTGCTGTTGAGTCCGCCCCGTGACCCTGTCTGCAGCTGTGCCTGGCTCCCTTATTTCGATGTGTGCTACTTTGCCGTGTAGACGTTCCCTCGCTGTGCCTATTTCGATGTTGGGCTGAGCAACGTCGAAGTTGAACATCGACGTTGCCAGCCCTGGAGGACGTGTAGACGTTATTAATCGAAATAGCCTATTTCGATGTCGCAACATCGAAATAAGCTATTTCGAAGTTGGGTGCACGTGTAGACGTAGCCCCCATGTCCTCCAAATCATAAGCTTTTAAACAAACAGCGGCGTTCTTTTTATTTGCCTTTTGGTGTTTGAGCTGGTAGGTGTCAGGGTTTCCACCTAGATGATTAATTTTAAGAAAAAAACAGAATCCTCATGTACTCCCATTACTCTAGGAGCTGTGGCTTTAAGAAAAGCCCCAACTACCATGAAACTTCCTCTAATATTGTAGTAGTACCCGGTCTTACAGAACATAGCTCCTCCAAACTGGGGGCTTTGTGAGGTTGGACATGCAGTCTCTTAACTCCTTTGTGAGCTAGAGAAGTATTATCCTCCTCCTCATCATCATCAACCGTGGGCTCAGCGCTCATTGGTGTCCAGTGCCTCTCTCACTATTTCCTTCTATCTTTTCCTGTCCCGTACAGAGTGGTTTAGTTTCTGTAGACTAGCTCCGCACAAATCTACTGTGTCATCTATCCATTCTCTGTGGGGTCTGCCTCTTCTATTTGAATTGTCCCCTATGCCAAATACCAGGCTTGTGACTTTTTGCTTATCGTTCGTTATGCAGATATGCCGGAATAGCAGTAACTTCCAGTGTATAACCTTCTGCAGCAGGTTCTCTTTCAGTTGTATCTTCCTATATAATTCCTTGTTAGTGACCTTCTGCATCCATCCTGTTCTCAGCATCTTTCTGTAACAACTTCCCCATCATACAAAAGGCTAAACTCAAGGCACAGAGTGATTGACACTGTATCACAGAGTGAGTCACAGGCATGAATAGAGCAGTAGAGTCTTAATTTGTAGGCCTGTGGTGAAACCACTTGACCACAGCAGGATTAGCATTCTGAGTGCTGAAATGGGAGCACTGGTGCCTTTCCCCCTCTATTGTTTTTATTTTAGCAGCACTGCTGCAAAGACCGTCTGCCATCAGCTGCCAGTCTTTCATCTGTCTACAAGGCAACCGATATACATGTAATCACAGAAGTAAAGGACTTGGAAGGGATCCGAATAAGTCATCTAGTCCAGTCCTCTGCACTGAAGACAGGATTCCTGACTCGTGTTTCTCTAACCTGGTCTTAAAAACCTTCAGTGGCAGAAATTCTGCAGCTGACCTGGTAATTTGTTCCAGGGTTTTATCACTTTCTGTCATTTAGGAAGTTTCTCCTAGGCTACGTCTACACGTGAAGCCTACATCGAAATAGCTTATTTCGATGAATAACGTCTACACGTCCTCCAGGGCTGGCAACGTCGATGTTCAACTTCGACGTTGCGCGGCACCACATCGAAATAGGCGCTGCGAGGGAACGTCTACACGCCAAAGTAGCACACATCGAAATAAGGGTGCCAGGAACAGCTGCAGACGGGGTCACAGGGTGGACTCAACAGCAAGCCGCTCCCTTAAAGGGCCCCTCCCAGACACAGTTGCACTAAACAACACAAAATACACAGAGCTGACAACTGGTTGCAGACCCTGTGCCTGCAGCATGGATCCCCAGCTGCCGCAGCAGCAGCCAGAAGCCCTGGACTAAGGGCTGCTGCCCACGGTGACCAGAGAGCCCCGCAGGGGCTCGACAGAGAGCGTCTCTCAACCCCTCACCTGATGGTCGCCATGGCGGACCCCGCTATTTCGAAGTTGCGGGACGCGCAACGACTACATGGTCCCTACTTCGACGATGAACGTCGAAGTAGGGCGCTATTCCTATCCCCTCATGGGGTTAGCGACTTCGACGTCTCGCCACCTAATGTCGAAGTTAACTTCGAAATAGCGCCCAGCGCGTGTAGCCGTGACGGGCGCTATTTCGAAGTTAGTGCCACTACTTCGAAGTAGCGTGCACGTGTAGACACGGCTCTAATGTCCAGCCTCCGTCTTCCTCATTGCAATAGAAGCTTGTTTATTCTTGTCCTATCCTTGGAGATTATAGAGATAAAAACCACCCTCTTTGTATCAACCTTGTGTGTACTTGAAGACTGTTACCATGTTCCTTCTTAGTCTTCTCTTCTATACTAAATAAACCAAACTTTTTCAGTCTTCCCTCACAGGGAAGCCCCTTTTTCAGTTTAAACTAATTTTTAACCAACAATTCTCCAATCTTAAAAAAATATTTTTTTCTGATGTCCACCCTCCTTTTGTATCATTCAGATACATAAAAATAACTTGTTTTATTATGGGAGTGTAATACATTGCAGGGCATACATTGTTATCACCAGGATGTTAGAGTGGGTAAGGTGTTGGATTTAAGTTCCAATTGGATGCATGTGTCTCTGGGTATGAGAGTGAAGCCCTGGAATGTGTTACCTAGAGAGGTGGTGGAATCTCCATCCCTTGAGGATTTTAAGTTCCGGCTTGACAAAGTCCTGGTTGTGATTATTTAGTTAGGGTTCATCCTGCTTTGTGTAGGGGATTGGACTCAATGACCACTTGTGTTCTCCTCAAGCCATGGGATTCTATGATATATGTGTTATGATAATACATTAGTTTCTGTATATGTGCACAGCTGCCTACTGAAGAGAGGTGACGTATTCGTCTAGGCATACGGAGTTGTAAGAGGGAGATCTTTGAGGACAAATTTAGGCTGGTAGGTAAGAGATTGAAATCCAGGATCTCTAAGGCAGCATTCTCTGAAATGCTTCAAGTTCCATGCCATGCAGGGCCGGTTAGCAGGCAGAACTGCAGGTGTGCAATGTGTATTGGGAGACAGCAGTGTAGGGAGGAAAGGGTTATATTTATTAGGAACTGGAGAAACTTTTGGGACAGAGGAAGCCTAAATAGGAAAGACGCGTGCCTCCTAAATGGGAACAGATTGCTGGCCCTTAAAATTAAAAAAGACCATAGCCTGGTAGGAGGCATAGCTTGGTGGTTTGAGCACTGGCCTGCTAAACCCAGTTATAAGCTCAGTCCCTAAGGGGGGTGATTGGGGGCAAATAGATTAAAATAAAAATCTGTTAGGGAGGGTGATAGGCCCTGCTGTGAGGGTGGGGGACTGGACTCAATAACCTCTCAAGCTCCCTTCCAGTGCTGTGTGGTAGGTGTATTTCCACAGCAATAATGACAGGTAGAGCAATTTTCAAGCTGAGCACTGGGGGGAAGACCAGCAGGTGCTGAGGAACATGTGGTTTGGACAAAGGCAGCCTTCAGAGCAGGGGTCAGAAACCCCAGCATGGGTGCCAAGAGTGGCATATGAGCTAATTTCCTTTGGCATGTGAGGCAGGATCTCAGCCCCACCCCCACCTCCCTCATGTAGCTGGGGACTTGCTCTAGGCCAGGCTGCCTACAGGTTAACAAAAGACCAGCTAATGCTACCAACCACCATTTACACAGTAAAGCTCCATATTTTCATTTATTAATGAAGCTGTTGTAAGTGGGACCATTAGTGACTTTTAAATAGTATCACTGGCACCTGGACCATACACAGAGGTCAAATTTTGGCACTCCACCTTGGAAAGGTTGCTGACCCCCCCCCATGTCCTAGTTAGGAGGAGAGGATGAAAGATGATAAAACGCAGGTAGACTCTGGCTAGGTCTAAACTAGACCTTAAAGTTGATTGTAGATACACAATTCCAGTTTCAGCAGTTGTGTAGCTGGAAACGACTTGTCTCCAGTTGGCTTACGTGCCTCTCCTCACTGCGGGAGGTTGATGGGGGAAACTCTCTCGTTAACCTCCCTTACATACATGGTGGAGTACAGGGGTCCACTGTCAACCCCCAGTAGTTCAATTTTGTTCATCCCCACTAGGAACGTGAAATTGAACCCCAGAAGATTGATGCTGACCAGGTCGATCTTCCTGGGAGTGAAGACATACCCTCAAATGAGAAACAGTCAAATGAAAAAGCGTTCAACCCATTCAGTCACATCTTGGAACGGCAGACAGCTAAAATGTGTCCAACTTTTAAAATGCTTTTATACCAGTGCTAGAAGTCTAAATAATAACATTGGTGAACTAGACTGAATTATTTTGAGTGAGGATATTGATATAACAGGCACCAGAAAAAACAAAAAAAAAACCCTTGGTGGAATGAGGATCATCAATAGGATTCAGTAATTCCAGAGTACAAATTCTGTTGGAAGGACAGACCTGGTTGTTCTGGTGGGAGAGTGGCACAATATGGGAAAGAAAGCACAGAATGAAATGCGGTAAAAATCTTGAACGACTCAGACTGTGCCATAGAATCTCTATGGATGGTAATTCCATGCTCCAGTAACAAGAATGTACCAGTAGGGATGTATTATCAACCACCTGACCAGTCTTTGATGGTGACTGTGAAATGCTTGGGAAGATGAGAGGCTTTAAAAATAAAAAAAACTCAGTAATTATGGGGAATTTCAACTGTTGGGACAGGATGCAGAAATAAAGTTTTTTGACACCTTAAATGACTGGTTGGAACAACTAGTCTTGGAACTGACAGGAGGTGAGGTATTTAATTCTAAATAGAGCATAGGGTTTGGTCCCAAAGTTAAATATAACTGGACCACTTGGTAATAGCAGCCATAATAATTTAACATCCCTGTGGTTGGGAAAATACCACAGCGGTCTAAATCTGTAGGATTTAATTTCAGAAGGGGAACTGCACAAAAATGAGGAAGTTAGTGAAACGAAAATGAAAGGGTAGAAGGCCAAAAGTGAAATCCCTGTTGTTTGCGTATGGAAACTTTTTAAAGATACTGTAATAGGGGCTCAACTTAAATGCGTACCTCACATTACAGAAAAAGCATAAGAGAATCAAAAAATTGTCACCATGGCTAAACAACAAAGTGAAAGAAGCAGGGAGAGGTTAAAAAACCTACTTCAAAGTGGAAGTAGAATCCTAGCGAGGAAAAATAGAGGCATAAATGCTGGCAAATACAAAGTGTAAAAATGCAATTAGGAAGACTAAAAATAATTTGAAGAACAGCTAGCTAAAGACTTAAAGAGTAAGGCTACGGTTACACTAGCGAGTTTTGCTAACAAAACCCTGGTGTTGTCGACAAAACACATTTTGTGTGTGGAAGTTACACCAGTTTTGTCGACAGTTTTTCCACAAAACTCAGCACTTTCGCCAGCTGCATTCTGCCTCTCAGCGATGATGCATAAAGCTGCTGTCAACAGATTCTGAAGCCAGAAGGCTGTGTGGACACTCTGGGGGGCCTTCTCTCTGCAGACAGGGCATCCAGAACAATGGGCAGCCCTGTTGGCTGTGATTTCGGGTGACTGTTTTGTCGATTCAGTGACTGGACAGTCCTTCCAATTGGCTTGTGTGTGTGTCTGCACTCTGTTGACAGAAGTTGTGTCAGAAGATCTCTTCTGGCGGTGACTTCTGTTGACAGAGCGCTGTACTGTAACTGTAGCCTAATAAAAAATCTTTTTTAAAGTACACCGCAGACAGGAAGCCTGCAAAATGACTGAGGCCGCTGGACAAATGAGATGCTAAAGGAACACTCGAAGATGAAAAGGTCATTGCAGAAAAATTAAATGAATTCTTTGCATCAGTCTTCACAGCTGAGGAGGTGAGGGAGCTTCCCAAACCTGAGCCATTTTTTTAGGCAACAAACCTGAGGAACTGTCCCAGATTTAGTTGTCATTAGAGGACGTTTTGGAACAAATTGATAAACTAAACAGTATGACCAGGACCAGATGGTATTCACCCAAGAGTTCTGAAGGGACTCAAATGTGAAATTGTAGGACTACTAACTGTACTTAATAAGCTATCATTTAAATCAGCTTCTGTAGCAAACAATTGGAGAAAAGGGAATATGACACCATGTTTTAAAAAGGGCTCCAGAGATGGGCAGGGATGGTGTCACAAGCCTCTGGGTGTCAGAAGCTGGGAATGGGCAACAGTGATGGACCACTTGAAGATTACGTGTTCTTTTCATTCCCTTTGGGGCACCTGGCATCGGCCACTGTCAGAACACAACACACTGGGCTGGATGGAC
The DNA here is from genome assembly GCF_033958435.1 of Carettochelys insculpta. NCBI lineage: Eukaryota > Metazoa > Chordata > Testudines > Carettochelyidae > Carettochelys > Carettochelys insculpta. Next base: position 371,117,619 of record NC_134137.1, read on the forward strand.
CTTTGGTCTGATCCAGTAAGGTCGTTCTTACGTTCTTAAAATACAAACAGCAAAGAAACAGATACATCTTCAGGCTCTGAAGTGTGTGCACATCTGAATGTACTGATGAATTTTATGCCCACCATGCATACATTTCAAGTGGTTAGCAGGTAATGGTATAAAGATTTGACACACTAAAATGGGAATAAAATGAAAATCTGCATCTGAATACATTACAAAGCACAAGGAAGTAGTCAAAAGATTTTAAAAATCCAAAGCAGGCAAAAAGGATGAAGTTAAGTGTATGCACTGCAGATGGTGTGGTCCAATTATTAAATGTAAATATTTACAGGCGACTAGCTCTAAGTCTAGAACAGTAAACTGTTCATTTGAAAGAAGAATTATTTGGGGATTAGAGATATGTTGTTTTCTTAAATTCATAAGTGGCATTGTGTTTTGTGTTGATGAACAAGTCAAAGCACAAATGTTTCTCCCATCTTTCTAGCCATCAATCTAAACTCCAATATTTACCCAGAAAAATTAATAATTTCAAGTGATTTCTGCTTGTTTTTTGTTGTTCTGGTAAGAAATACTGATCAGTTCTCTGGAAAAAATTAAAATACAAGCTGAAAAGGAGGACTCTGTTCATTGGTCATGTTTCTTAGGTCTTTAATCATTTGTGTTTCTCTCCTTTGGCGTTTCTCCAATTTGTCCACATCTTTCCTCAAATGCGGTGCCCACAATGGGACACACTGCGTTGAGTGAGGATTTACATCCAGTAACCAAGTTACTTTTCTGAAGATCTGACAGTTAAGACTGGAGAAAGGCAACTATGCCAACTGGCTGTAGTTTACTTCTTCCTGCAGCGTTTAATCTAGCAACCCTCTGTAAGTAGCTCTCCTGCCCTATTTGTGCACAGTTGTCTGAAGTCTTTAAGTCCCCACTGTGTCCCAGAATCCTTTTGCCCAGGAAATGGAGTTGAATGAAAAAGTAAGGTGAGAGGATCACAGACAACAAGAGGGGAATTAGGACTGAAATAAGACCAGAGGTTAAGGTGAGCTCAGGTTTTATAAGACAAAGAGTGGAAAGAAGTTCTGAAATTATTTCTGTGTGTGGCACTAATTTTTGATATCTCTCAGCCCCATATAAGCCTTAAGTCCTTTCTAAGGTATTTTCTGCATACGGGAACATAGTTGATCCCAGATATGCAATTCTCGCTATGCCATTAGTGTAACTAGAATCGACATACCAAGATCGACTTTGTTCTCTAGTGTAGATGGGGGCTCTTCCCTAATGCAGATGGAGGATCTTCAGGCTCACACTGATGTCCCTTACTCCATGCTATCAGTGTTGATGACTGAGGGTTATTTCAAGATGCATTTTTTATGTACCAGTGTTATTTCCAAATAAGCTCTTCTGGAAAATCTCTGTGGCCGTGGCTACACTAGCACCCCGCCTTTCAAAAGGGGGATGCTAATGAGTCACTTCGGCGGATGCTAAGAAGGCGCTGCCATGCATATGTAGCACCTCATTAGCATAATGGTGGCCACACATGTTTTGAAAGTGCCGCTTTCGAAACGCACGCCGCCAGTGTAGACAGGGGCCTTTCGAAAGGACACCCCCGATTTTGAAAGCCCCTTCCCAAAACCAAATGGGAAGAAGTGGCTTTCAAAATCTGGGGGTCCTTTCAAAAGGGGGGTGCAAGTGTAGCCACGGCCTTCCAGAATAGTTTATTTCGAAATAACACTGCTTTGTACATATACCTTAGGTGGTTTGGTAAATCCAGGCTGGGTTTTATTTTCTGCCTGTCAGCTCTGAAAATTCAAATTGGGTTTTCTCTGCTTTCCACGTTATCACTAATTATAAAACTTAGGCAATCTGGACAACTTCATTAACCTGTAAGCCAGCAAAGAATCTAGTTTGTTCCCACATAGCATTGCTAGCTTACTCTGATGAATCCACCACTGACCATTATGAAGCCATGTCTAGACTAGAGGGTTTTATTGGCAAAATGGCTGGTTCATTGACAAAAACCTTAGAGCATCCGAATTCCCAAGTCGACAGTAAGTCAGCAGAACGCAGCACTTTTCTCGACAGCTGCACTCTGCTCACCATGAAGAAGACTTCAGCTGTCGACAGAGATCAATTGACATAAAGCTGGTCTGAATGTTCCAGGTGTGGCCTTCTGTCGACAGAAGAGGCCTCTGGGACACTGGGCAACCCTGCCTGCTGTGGTTCCAGGTAGCTTTTTGCTGATAGAGTAGTCAGGCAGTCCAGCCACTCTCTGTCAACGGAGCCGATTGCTCTTTCGATCTGCTTGGCAGGCTGGACACGATCTGTCGACAGATCTTCCGACAGAAAGTTCTGCCGACAAATCCCTCTAATCTAGACATAGTCCCTGAGACAAGTTACTAGAGTACCTGGACCATTGTTCTGATTTGATTTGGTATGGCAATTCCTTTGTTCCCATGGTGTTGCAGATTAGATTGGAGTTTCTGGCATCAACGTAAGCAAACAGGAATAGAACAGACAGAGAGATCAGGAATGGTGAAAAAGAAGGCATTTAAACATTGGGTTTCTTTCTTTTTTTAAGTTTCCAGCTCTTGGTGTGCTTTAAATATTTTAAAGGCAATAAATCTGGTTCTGCCAGAGAAATTTATGCAAAAATGGTTCTACATAAGCAGTGGGGAAGTTAGAGACTAGTTTAATCATTATTTTTACAAGGTAAAATAGAGGGCTTTTAATTGCACTAATTTAAATACATTTGGAAGCTCTTTGGGTCTATAAAATGTGCTATATCGTCCAAATGCCGTTAGAGAAGGGGTTTTAAAGGAAGTGCGTAAGAGAGGGAAGAGTTCAGCCTCAGGAGTCCTGAGTTGTGTTCCTGTCTCTGTCGCTGGCTTTTGGAAATCAGGCGCCAGGTTTCGGATGGTCACTGGGAGCCTGAAGGGGCAGATTTGGTGCCTATGCTTGCCACGGAGGAGCTACAGATGTTTGTCAGTCTAAGGACTTGAGAGTCTGTGGCAGCATTGGAACCAAACAACAAATGCCCAGAGCCTTGAGAAATGCAACTCAGCCCTGGAAACAGTCCTGAGACCCTGTCCAGCTAACGCCATACACATTAGTTAATAGGTTCCTGTTGGCTTCAAAGGGCTTTGGGTGAGGCTCCTTGCATAGAAGCAGCCCCTGGTTTGGCTATCCTTGAGACACCCTAGGCTTGATTTTTTGCAGAGATGCTGAGCACTCGTGGCTGTCAGTGATTTCACTTGAAGTTATGGGTGCTGAGCACCACTGAACACTGGGCACAAGATGGGCACTTGAAATGAATACCCGTGTTCAGCAATTCCATGCTTCATCACTGTGCTGCTTTTTCCTGATGTGTACTGTGGGACGGATGAGCGTTGCTGTCTCATGGGAGGGGAAAGGAGTAAGTCTTTCAAAGCTCGGCCTGGGCCTTGGACACGTGAGATGCTGCATGGTGTGAATGTGATCCGGTGTTAAAACAATACAGTATCCGGGGCTATTACCATGGCTACAAAGTACTGATCAGTGTAGTGCTAAGGGTAGAGACACCAGTAAACTCATGCACTTAAAAACATGCACAAATACAAGGCCAGCTTGCGTAGCCCTAGCACGACTCTACAATAAGCCCCTTCTTAACCCACCGTTAAGAAGTTGTGTTCCTGTCTCTGAGACCGTGGGTTTATATCTTGCCATGGAGTAGAGAGGCTGCATTGCACCCGCTCCCTTTAGTGAGCAAGGGAACCGAGTCTTGGCAGAGCCATGGGTCCTTGCCTTGCCTACCCCAGTGCTCTGGCCAACAGTTGGCTGGACACATGGGAGGAGAAGTTGCATCTTTGAGGGCCTGCATTAAATCACTTCCCCTTCAGAGCAAGAAGAACTAAGAGGCTAGTCTGAGCGTGTTGTGGCCTACAGAGGTGCACATAAGGGCACAATCTATCCCACAGTTTTTGGATCTTTGGGGGAATTATTTCCTCTCTTTACATGTTTTTAGGTTCAGTCAGCAGCATTCAACTTGTTTCAATGGGAGCCAGATCAGGTCCTTAGTAATTGAGCCTTGCCAGTTGCAGCCTTGTTGTTAGGTGCCTCAGAAGTAATCGAGATAAACAGATCATTTCCATTCCCACCGAATACCAGAATTTATTCCTGCATTAAAGTCTGGCAGTAGCCATAAAATTGCAGATTATGGAGCTGTTTCGCTGTCTTCTCGAGCCCCATAACTTGGGGAGAAATGAGTGTGGCAGCAAATTAACGGCTGTGGTTTGAAGGCTTTGGATTCCCATCAGCCTGGCTGTAGGCTAGCTAACAGCATTTTCTCTTCTATCAGTGAATGGGTGGTTGACTTGCCCTGGGGTACAGAGCATGGTAAGATGAGAGGCTGAGATCTTAGAGGCAGCTGGAATTTTTGGTTGCAGAACCCTGCCTGCCTAATCACAAAGAAGCAAATCCTTGTCATTGAGGAAGGCCCAGAGTGTAGCTGGCCCAATGTGGTTTCTCCTGGGAGACAGCAGGAAGTGGCAAGCCTGGTAAACATTTTCTTCTTGGTGGCTGCTGGGGATTGTGCTGTCTGTGTTGGTGAAAGTCTATGAGAAAAGTGTGGTCCCAGTAATCCTCAAATAGAGGGTGGTCCGGTCCTTGTTCAAATCAAATGACAAAATTCTCTTATAAGGTAGAGGTTTTGCTTTGTGCAGAAGATCAAGAAGAGGACAACGGTAGACCATCTCCTGCTGTGTCTGTAATCCGCCCATTTTTTTGGAGCCTGTTGGTTGGACTTCTGAGCTGGATATGACATGGGAACTGCCTTGGTAGTTGGGTATTGCCTTCAAGTACAGATTGAACCTCTCAAATCTGGAAATCTCTCATCCGGCAACATCCATAATCCAGCGTGATTTTAATAAGCGGATGACCGCTTATCCGGCACCCTCGGGACCTGGGTGGTGCCAAACAAGAGAATTTCACAGACCATGGGAGGTCAGTATTGTCCAGCAGCATTACCAACACTTCCACTGCTAACTGGGCTCTTAGAAGACATTTAGGAGTAAATTAAAGCTAAATTACAGCACTGAACACTACGAGCCAGGACTGGTGGTTGGAAACAAACTTCATGGGACCACATGATGACTGGTTGTCTGACTAACTAAAATCATGCTGGATTTTGGATGTTGCTGAACTAGAGCATTCCAGATTAGAGATTATCAATTTGCACAACAAAAGCAGGCAGAAGGTTTGCAGATGTATATATTGCACCTGCAAAAGGACAGGCACCTTGTCAGGAAACTTGACATACAACCATTGGATGCCTCAGTTTCTCCAGGGTTAGTCCTACCTCTCAGGTGTGCTGTCTAATAAATATTTACAAAGTGTTTAGAAAATCCAGTGTGGAAGGTGCTGTACAGAAATGCAAAGGAATATGATTTCCAAGACCTACAATCAGGATTATAAGATCCTTTTTGGCTCACTTGAAAGTTTCTCAAAATAAAAAGATTTCACATCCTCTGGGCCAGCTCATCTGCTGGTGTTATTCACTGGTTGAGTTCCCAGTGTCCAATTTTTTTGAAAGTATTTGGGCATTTAGATCCCACAGATGGCTTTGTAACTTCTAGTCTACATCTTACAAAATTCATTCTAGGTCATAAAAAAGTTACAGGTTTGTGTTTTTTGGCTATCAGAGAGTGGATCAGATATTGTGAAACAGAGTAGAAGTACCTAGGAGTTTGGTTCAGCCCTTCCTTAGCTTTTCACAGACAGTTATTCACTAGCGTGTTAGTGATGTCCTCAGGCCTGCTTTGTCTGTTATCTGGGAAGAACCCTGTGGAATTTCCATATTAGTGCCTTGTCACTGGGTCCAATATGATCATGGCTTTTGCCCTCTGGGTGATTTATAAAACATTCACCGATACCTTTTATGACAAGTGTGGGCATGAAGCATGGGGCTAGGAGGATGCAGATTGTCATCCGCCTCTTCATTTGGTGTAAATCAATGTCCTTGACTTCAGTGGAGTAATACCTGCTTCCACCAGCTGAGGATCTGACTTTGTGTGCAAGTGTGAACTCACTAGAGCTGTTTCTTCATAGTGCAAATTGTATTTGCATTTAACTGTAAACCCTTGACTCTGTTTTCTATTGATACAGCAAAAATGCAGAGCTGATCAGCCCTGGCCAGGCCGGTCTGCCCACAGAAAGCGGCTCTGTAACGTACATGGCAGTCATCTCCAGTGCTAACTATTGCTTCTATTTTTCTCTCCTCCAGCAATCAAAGAGAAGTACACAGACTGGACAGCCTTTCTAATACATGATTTGACAGGCTCCCGGACAGCACCTGCAAATTTACTGGAAGGCGTATGTATTAGATTCCAGTTTATATTTCGTAGTGTGGCATGGTGTTTATATTATAGTACTGTTCAACCATTAAAATATAGGGCCATGTGCTTGCAATGTCTATTTACTCCATAAGGTGTGTTTACACAGCACCTGGGAGGAGTGATCTTAATGTGGGTAGCCAGGCTCCTGCTAGCTCTGCTTAAGTTAACATGCTAACAGTAGCAGTGTGGATGTAGCAGAAGCAGTGGCTTGGGCTAACCACCTCAGCTTGGGCCCAGGTGGTCAGGTGGACATGGACTGCTGGCTTGAGCTGCTACCGCTGCCACAGCATCCACACTGCTCTTTTTAGTGTGCGAGTGTGAGTGGAGCTAGCACCCGTTTGTCTATGCTCGCTGGGAATCACACCTCCCCACTGCTGTGTAGACAGTACCTTGTGGGCTGGATCCGGTGCCCTTTCAGGTCAAAGGAGTTTTCCTCTTGGAATCCTAGAGGAGGGAGTTCATCTCACCAGTAGGCCCAAGCTGGGGACACAGGAGGCTTCAAAGGCAGAAGAATCTACGTCTCCCCAGTGTGGAGTTTGAGGGAGAGACCTGAGGGTATCTGTATGCTGGAGCACAGAGCTGCAGGTCTCTCCAGTCAGCCGGGTGTCAGTCCAGCAGACACATGGAGGTGATGATTAAGTGGATCACTGGTCAGTACACAGGCCAATGCGAGCCAAAGCTGTGGAGTGCCCAAGCAGGGAGAAATCATTTTCCCTCCAACCTTCTGGGTTTCCCCAATGCAAAGTCCATTTACTCACTGGGGATTGTATTTGGTGATTAGTGCATGAAATCCCTCTTGGCTACGGGGAATCTTTCTCTGCTCTGTTCAGGTGAGATGACAGGGCCATGTTAGAAACACAGCCAGATGAAGCACTGAACGTGTTTGAAGGGCGAACGACATCCAGGCCAAACTCTCCGAGCGATGAGCCAGTTCGCCAGACAGCACAGCTCCCTTTGAGTAAATCTTGGGCCCATTTATGGTTTCCTCCGGAAATGGTGCGAAATGGACAACATCTCTGCCAGGACTCTCAGGGAAATAAGTCAATTTCAGATATGCAATTCTAGCTACAGCATTTGTGTAGCTAGAATTGACGTATCATGATCGACTTATTTCCCTGAAGTCCGAGCCTCTTTCGTCTCGCATTGACATTCCTTACTCAGTGCAGTAACGTGGAGTACAGGGGTTGATGGCCGAGCCCAGGGAAGTTGATTTTGCTGTGTCTTCACCAGACATGCAAAACTAAACTCTGTAAGATTGACTGTGGCACGTTCATCTTCCACTAAGCATAGAAGAGCCCTTAGAGCAGGTTTACACAGCGAAGTTATTTTGAAATAACAGCCGTTACTTTGAAATAGCTTTGCTAGCATCTACGTGATGCAACTGCTGTTTCAAAATAAATTTGACCTATTTTGAAATTGGTAAACCTTATTCTACGAGGAAGAGCGCCTGTTTTGAAATAGCTATTTTGAAATAGGTGGTGTTAAGACAGGGAATAGAACCTATTTCAAAATAATCCAGGCTGTGTCTACCCATGCCCCCTCCTTTCAAAGGGGACATGTTTATGAGGCAGTTTGGAAGATGCTAATCAGGCGCTGACATGAATATGCAGCGCCTGATTAGCATAATGGCAGCCATGAGTGATTTGAAAGTGCTGCTTTTGGAACACACGCCACCCGTGTAGATGGGAGCCTTTCGAAAGGATCCCCTGACTTCGAAAGCCCCTTCTTTCTATTTGGTTTTAGGAAGAAGGGGCTTTCAAACACAAGGGGGTACTTTCAAAAGGCTCCCATCTACATGGGTGGCGTGCGTGCTGAAAGCGTCACTTTTGAATCGCACACGGCCACCATTAGGCTGATGATGTGCTGCATATTCATGTCAGTGCCTCATTAGCATCTTCCAAACTGCCTCATTAACATGCCTCCTCTACAAGGTGGGGGCAGATGTAGACACAGCCCAATAATGCATCCAATGGCTGTATAGAACCTATTTCAAAATAACCATAGTGCATCTAATGCTTTTGTTTTGAAGTAGGCTCTGCCTGTAGACACTGTATTTCAAAATAGCTAAGGGCTATTTCGAAAGGCATTTTTGTGCATAGCAACATTATTTTGAAATGAACTATTCACCTGCATCTACACTTGCATTCCTCGCTCGAAAGAGGCATGCAAATGAGGGAAATCAAAAAAGCAAATGAGATGCAGATTTACATATCAGGTGCCTCATTTGCATATTCTTCTTTCGAAAGAAGAAAAGCTATGTAGATGCAGTTCTTTTGAAAGTAAACCCCACCGTAAAAAAGAGAAGAAGGGTTCTTTCGAAGATGGGGTTTACTTTCGAAAGAGCTGCGTCTACACTGCTTTTCTTCTTTCGAAAGAAGCTCTTTTAAAAGAACAATATGCAAATGATGTGCCAGCTATGTAAATCTGTACATCGTTTGCATTTTCGATTTCCCTTATTTGCATACCTCTTTCAAAAGAGGAATGCAAGTGTAGACGTAGCTTTCCAGAATGGCTCTTTCAAAGTAGCCTATTTCGAAACAAGGCTGCTGTGTAGACATACCCTCAGCACTCTTGACAGAATGCTGCGTTGGAGTTTTTGAGAGTACCATTTCTGCAGCAGGGATCACGTACAGCAGTAATCGAGGCAATACAGATGCTTGCAATACATGCTGTAGAGCTCCCTGGTGGCTGGGGCACGCACAGAACAGGGTTGCAGTATCAGCAGGGCTGGGATATGCCCTGGAGGAGGTTGAACTTCTTCCCTATCTTGGCTGGACTAAGAGTTATTAAAGGAAGTATCAGGTTTAAGTCTGTGTAAAGGTTTGTTTACTTTTCAAAGGCAGATACATTTGAAGAGACTCCTCTGTTTGATCGCTTTGTTTCTGCCCACTCATGAAAGTCACAAGTACACACGCTCATTTTTAACAAGTGCGTGCCTTTCACTAGCCTCAGGGGAGACCAGCAGAATATCACCAGGGTTTTTCAGTCCACAAGGCCAAAAATCCTATACAGACAAGAGAAACACAGCGCACAGGTCTGCTAGAGAGTTCATAGGGGTGCAGCTGCGCTGCTCTAAACTCTTGAATGTAGCTGCTCAAAGCCAGTGGGAGAGAACTCTCCTTTCCTCTTAAGTATTCCAGTCCCCATAAGTGGCAGAAGCTCTGGCAGTGCTGTCCACAATGGTGCTTATGTCAGGGTAACTTGCATCACTCAAGGGAGCAATTTATTCACCCCCACCCCAAGCTACACATGTTATGACGACATAAGGTATAGTGTAGACACACACTTAGGTGCTTGTGGCAGATGTACCCATGTTCACGGTCATGCTCTTTGTTGGACTACGCAGAGTTTGATTCTTAATGCTCTTTGTTGGACTACGCGTAGAGCCTAAGGGCTTGAATCTTGACTCAGGCTGGTTCTACACTTGCTGCGGAAGATCGAACGCTTTGGTTGGATCTTCCAGGGTGCCATTTCGTGCGTGCGTTAAATGGCACATTCCAGCGTCAATGTCGACTCCGGAACTCCTCGAGAGCTGCAAGGATTAAGGAATGCTGAAGGGAGGAGCGCTCTCATCGGCATTCTGCAGTGAGGACAGGGACGATATCGACGGCTGCAAAATCGATTTTTGGTGTGCAATTGGCGTGAATAAAATTGCACAGCAGCCGTTGATATTTAAGATAAGTGCAGACCCAACTTCACCCTGGTGCAAGTCCAAACCAATTCGAATGGGATCAGAATAAATCCCTGCGTTGCTTGTAGTATCTACCCTTCCGTCCATTTATATTGGTAAAAGAAACAAGCAGGCAAGAAATGTGTAGGCAGGAAACAGTAGGTTGGATGGAAACATATTCCAGTCTTGTGTTTAATGTTGTTACGCTCTGTTATGTGCGAGATATGTGAGTAATGCTGTACGTCATGCTGTGTTTATAACTCGCTAGTAAATGGAGTTACTGTTAATCAGCACTGCAGATCATTGGTAAGATTATGTATTGATTTAGCAAGGTAATTTTCTGTACTGGAACTGTTCATAACAGGGCTTTTGCTGTACTTTCAAAATTAATACTCAATACAATTCAAATATTAATTTTAGCATCCTGCTCTCATGGATAAGTGGGAGCTGATTGTTTGGCTTCGCTTCTAGTGTGTAGCTCAGAGAAGCAATATTAGCTTTACAGTGGCTAGGGATCTATTATCATAAATTAAGTCATTAGTGCTACTATATCCTTTGATGTTAAAAATGTTTTATTTCACTGAAGCAATTGTTTTCTGGAAGAAAAATCACATTACTGCAGACTTCCATGATGTTGTTATATTTAGAAATGGTATTTTGCCATGATGTGATGCTTTATGAGATTGTATCGATGCATTTAATAACTACAATAAGAAATTGTCTCAAGCTGTAAGCAAATATATTGCGCTGAGATGTATCAACTGTTCATAGAGCTGGTTGAAATTTTTCATCTAACCATATTTCAAACTTATTTTTGAAAATATGGAAACCATAAAAGGGAAAAAAATTCCAAAAAGAAGTGCTGTGATGCCAGCTCTACATTTTGTTGATCATCTCTAACGCTAGCTGAAGTTGTTTGAATTTCAAATTTTTGCAAATTTTTGGAATGGGAAAAAAAAAGGAATATTTTTTTTTGAAATATTGACTTCCCATCCCGCTGCTCCAACCAGCCCTAATATTTCAAACTCTCTCTGATTTGCAAAATCTTTTAAAATCCCTATAAAGACTATTGGTTTTTACTGTCTGTTTCCTTCAACACGCTTAGTATATGAACATCTAACAATTTAGGTTATGAGCCTTCAAACACTTATGAATGTACTTCATTTCATTCTATGAGCAGTTGGGGCTGCTCGGAGAAAGAGGTTGCCAACTCTCGTGATTTTATCATGAATCTAATGACTTTTTAAAATACATTTCTTAAAGCCTCAACTGGATTTTTGTGTGTAATACTCTCAGCTTTCATTTAAAAGAAAAATATGATTCTAGCTCTCTATATTTCAAAGAAAAGTTTGAAAATGTGAAGCAAGTACACTTTAAAGTTTTAGAAACCAGCAGGGAAATAAGAAGAATCCAAAATGTATTATTCTGGGCAATCCCAGCCTCCTGATTTTTGGAGCCTGACTCATGGATTTGAATGCTTGAGGTTGGCTCTTACTTCAGTGGTAAAGTTGAACCATGTACATAAGTGTTTGCAGGATCAGGGACTCTGTGTGTAAGGAAATATATCTGGGCACTGAGACTTCTTGGTTTACTTAACAGAATCAGCTAAGAGGGCCTGATCCAGACAACCGCCTTGTTTTCAGGACTGATCTCATACACTTTGAAATCAATGGGAGTCTTTCACTGGCTTTATGGGTGACAGATCAAGCCTTCAAATTCCCACTGGATGGCTCAATCCTGCCCCCATTGAAATCAGTGGGAGATTTGCCACTGATGACCATGGGAGGAGGATCAGGTCCAGGGTGAATGAGTCCTCTGTGAGCAGGGGGCTTTCAGAGTCATGCTCTGAGTAATGGGCTGTCTGTGTTAATTTCAGGGCCCAGTCCTCTAATGGGATATACAACCCAAACTCTCCAGTTAGAGGCAATGGGGGTGAAATCCCCTGGCAGGACTGGGTCCTGAGTCCTTACGAAGAATCCTACCACATGGATTCTTGAGAATCATAAAAGGTCCAACAACAATTTTATTTTATTTTATATATATATATATATTTTTTTTTTGGTTGGTTGGTTGAAAAATTAGCACAGCTGCTGTTTTCTGTTTGCTTCTGAATTTGCACTTGGAAGCAGTTGGGTAAAAGCGAAGGCGAACAGACTGTTTGCTGATAGCGTGGATGATGGTGTGAAAAACAAAAAATAATCTTCTGCTGTCGTCTGTTTCCTTGAGACGTCTCTTCAAATAAAATTTAAAATAAGGAGTTTTGCTTCTATTCAAACAGCCTCTGCGAGGAAAAAACCCTGTAGACCTCATTACAGTTGATTCCTTAATAGAGCTGCAGGATTCCCAGAACCCTTTTCAGTACTGGATAGTTAGTGTGGTTGAAAATGTTGGAGGAAGATTACGCCTTCGCTATGTGGGATTGGAGGAGACTGAATCCTATGACCAGTGGTTGTTTTACTTGGATTGCAGACTTCGACCAGTCGGTTGGTGTCAAGAGAATAAATACAGAATGGACCCACCTGCAGGTAAAAAGGCTTGTTAAAAATATGATCTCATCATTTGCGTTTGAAACCTGTTTATGTATTGACCGAGCATGCTGTGTATCTGTTGTTTCTTCTAGTTTATCAGTCATGGCTTTTTGACCACTGGTTACTCAGTTTAAACCCATGAGTGCTGGTGGAATTGGTTAGACCAGGGGTGAGCAAGCTTTTTATGTCGGGCCTGACTTTTCATCCCTGCAGTTAGTGGGGCCCCTCCACCCTGTTGAATATAATGCTGACCGATGGAAATTTCAGTTATGTTCATATGAAAAAAGAAACCCCACTTTCGCAACATGTAAGAAAATAAATATGTAGAATATAAAAACTTCATGAATCGGTGTATAAAAGTGAACACACATACGTAAAAACAGTAAAGGGTTGCAACATTTTTAATGAAGTGCATAAGCCTGAGACCCAGCAGCTGATCGTGCTGCATTCTCCCTTGCAAAGTTTCAGCCCTCTCCTTCCTAAGTTTTTCTGGGAAGAAGGGTCTTTTCTAAAGGCAGGCTTCCTTTTAAAGGAAACCCATCCACACTGCTTTTTTTTAGTTTTCGAAAACAGCACTTGCAGAACAGCGAGGGGCCATCATTACGCAAAGGAGGTGCTGAATATGCAAATCAGCACCTCATTTGCATTTTCAAATTTTCGATCAGCTATTTTTGCATACCCCTTTTGAAAGGGAGGGGCCAGTGGAGGGGCCTAGATCACAGAATCATAGAATCATAGGGCTGGAAGGGGCATCAGGAGCATCGAGTCCAGCCCCCTGCTTCAAGCAGGATCAACGCCAGCCAAGTCATGTAGCCTTTTAGTGCAGATGGTAGAAGACTGACTTTTTAGAGTTGAAAGTCCACCGTTACACTCTCCAGTTCTTCTAAAGCATGTGTGATTTTTACACCCATTGTGTCTACTGTTGCTGTATTACAGTGGGACCAAATTTAACTCCAGGGGAGGTGCTCGAAGGATGAATTTTTCCCATAAGGTTTGTGCTGGAGTGAGAAAATCTTGTCGGTTTCATTTTGAAGGAGTTTTTCAAATTTTTATGATTAAATGGATATTTTACCTCTTGGCTTAGAGCTGCTTTCATGCACCCCTCCCCCCAAAGAGCAGCCCTGAGTTACAGATTCAGTTGAACCCAACAACTCAAAATGAAACTCAGGCAACGGCACATTTTGCTTGGCATTGCAAAGTGAGCAGCCAGAAGGTTCACTTCCAACTTGACTCAGCTTTGTCCAAATGTTTACCTCAGCTCAAGTTATGGCTTGTAGGGGAAGCCCAGACCAGGAAAATTTCCCCTTGAGGAGTAAGGTTGATTTCATGGCTAGGGGACAGGAGACCTGACTCCTATTCCTTGTTCTTCTGCCTGAGGGACAGGTCAAGTAACCTCTCTGAGCTTCAGTTGTACCCTGTGAAATCAAAGGAGTGTCTCTGTTGATTTTAATAGGTGTTGGGTGTGGGAGAGGGAGATTGTTCCTGGGAAGGTATTTTTAATACTGTTTTCCTTCAGTCTAGCAAATCATCAGAGCAATTTCCAGGATGAGCACATTAAGACAGGTCAATTTTTTGTCAGCATATCTACGTTGGAAACACCCCCCGTTGCAGCTGACATAGCTGTGTCAGAAACCACCTCCGTTTCTCCCTTGTCGATGTAGCTGTGCTAATAGGCGAGTGGTGCCAGCCGGACTGCGAAGGGGGTATTGCTGTGCCAACAGAGAAACTCCTGTCAGCATATGTTATACCTATACTAGCGGGGCAGTGCCTGTGCAGGTGTGACAGAATCTCTGTGTCAGCAGACCTGGTTGAGTGTCAAATAGACGTGGTTTACGTGGTAATGTGCGAGTTACAAACCCTGCACCTTTTCATTGTTGCTTTCTGGCAACCTTGCTAACTGATATAATTCTCAGTAAACACAACATAGGGACTCCTATAGTTTCCTCTCTTCTTTCTGCCTTTTTCCCCATTCTTATACTGCTTGAACCTCTCTAGTCCGGCGTCATCCGTAATCTGGTATCATTTTAGTTAGCCAGAGGACTGCTTATCATGGGTGTGGCCAGTTTTGCCGTGGTCCCATGAAATTTGGTTCCAGCTGCCAGTCCTGGCTCTCAGTGTTTTGTGCTGTTATTTAGCTGTAATTTACCCCTAAATGTCTTCTAAGGGCCCAGCAAGCAGTGTAAGTGTTGGTAATGCTGCTAGACAGTATTGACCTCCTGGGGTCTGGCAATTTCTCTCATCTGGCACCAGTCAGATTCTGAGGGTGCTGGATGAGAGAGCGTTAACCTCTATTTGTTTTTGTGTTTTTCTGTTTCCTTCTTGTTCCTTTGTTCTGGCTCCTTTATAGTCTCTCTCTCTCTTCTCTCTCTTTTTCTCTAACTTGGTTATTTGGCCATTTCTTTCATTATTCTCTCTTCTTCTTCTTCTTCGTCTTCCTGCTCTCTTTCCTTCTCACCATACCTTTTGCTTTCTCCCTGTTATTTGGTCCATTTACACAATAGTACAAAACTGAAGTAACTGCTGTAGTCAGCAAACCAGATACTTCCCAGTGACATCAATTGAGGTACATTGCTTCACACCAGCTAAGGAGCTGTTCCAGTGGGGTGACACCAGGGTACTGGCAGCATGAGAGGCAAATCAAAACCCATGCTTCAGTCCTGTCTCCCAGCCCATCTCTTTCCTAATTAGTTCCTGCCTAATCTTTACTGCTGTCCAGTGGTTTTGCTCACTGTCCTGCTTTCCACTCTGTGGACAAGCCAAATGGCACTGTGAAATCGACTGTTTCTAGTTGCCAAATTGTGTGTAAACCCCTTAGAAGTCCCTGATTTTATGCTGTTTGCTCTGCTTCCAAGGAACCACCTGGTGTAGAGACCTGAAGGCAGACACTAAAAAGACAGGATACACTTAGTCAGAACTGGAACAGATCGCCCAAGATGGGGACACTGGTGAATGGTCATCAGTGGCCCATGCTCCAAGATGTAGGAATAGAGGAGGCTTACTGCTACTACAACCCTGCGTCTAGAGCAGAGCAGAGACAAAGGTTCCAGTCAGCCCGCTTCATACTCAGTACAGTTTATTGGCCACTCATTATCCAGCTGAGAAACAAAGGGTAGCAAGACTCTGGTATTGTATTGTGACTGACTGGACACCCCCCACCTGGGAGAATAAAATGGAGGCTGAAACAAATTGAGTTTATTTTCCAGTAAGCCATTCCTTATTGATCCATCCAGTGGCAGCATAATTTCCTTTTCGGCAAAGACATGATAGAAGTAGAGAAGCAAAATTATGCATGTTAAATAATTTTCCAGATTGGAGATAGATTCCTGCAAATGGTGCCCACTAAATTTGATTTTGTACTTGCCCAGCTTCAGCGTTCAGCTGAGGGAAAAAAACTTAGCTCTGAATGAGCCAGTATTTCCTGTGGATCCCTGTGATCAGGGCAGTGATCCACAACTCACTGAATGGGGACTTGGGGCCACAGCTGAAACTTCATACGTTCAGGGTGAAATTCCGTAGGTCTGACACAAAGGATTTGGAGTTTGGTGTTCTCGTATCAGAGGTTCAGCTGAGATGAATTCCTGCAACACCATTGCAATGACATCAGCTTGCAATTTGGTCCCAAATTTTGATCCAAAGAGCCTCATTTCATGCAAACTTCTAGTTAGAGATGAATCAGCAGACATCTTCATTGCATAGTTCTTGTTGCCCTAAACACAAATTAACACAACAGACTTTGTTCAGTTTTCTGCAACATTAGCACTTAAAGAGACTGCTTTATGCCCTTTTAACGTTGCAATTTAGTGTCCATAAACATGTCAACAGAACGTAACTGCCTCTGTTTAATGAAATACATCCATAATATCGCTCAGTTGTTATTGCAACTGGTAGACGTGCCTTTATCTTTTTTTGGCACATTGAATATGCACAAAAATTGCAGCTGATTTTCATCAGCTTAAGTTCAAGACTAATACGTGCCACTTATTCCTACCCCTAGCTCTGTTGCAGTAACTGTGGGAAACAAAAAACATTACAGGCCTCTGCAGGTTGAACCTCTCTTATCTGGCACCCTTGGGATCTGACCAGTGTCAGACAAGAGAGTTTGACAAACTATACAAGGTTAACATTCTCTAGCACATTACTTCCATGGCATACTTGGCTCTTAGAAGACATTTGAGGGTAAATTAGAGCTAAACAACAGCACAGAACACTGAGAGCCAGGACTGGTGGCTGGAAACAAACTTCATGGGACCACAAGAAACTTGGCCACACCCATGATAACTGGCCATGCAGCTAACTAAAAAATCATACTGGATTATGGATGTTCCTGGATGAGAGAGTTCCGGATTAGAGAGGTTCAACCTGTAGTAAATAATAAAAAACAATAAAAAGCTAAGGAAGCACCAGGGTTCTCAGAGCCTTAGTGTAATGGTGTTCATGCTAGGAAGGGCTGTAGGACTGGGTGTTTGATTGACGCAGTTGAGGGTGAGCAGTGCTCCCAAAAGAAAAGGAACACCTGCTGAAACAGCCACACCAAATGACAAACACTTAAAAGGTGCTGTTGGTACTCCAGCCGCAGTCTGGATTCTAAGCAAAGGATCGAAATGTAGGATCACTCTAAAATCCAGGCAGGCAAAGAATTAAAAAATATAGCCCTAAAAGGTTAACAAGTCCTTTTAACTGCACTTAAACTCATATGTGTACCCTTGATGTCTGTCTGAAGTTGGGTAGTTTGATATAGTGGATGTAAAAATACATCCACTTCCAGTGAGTTATTCTGCAAATCCTGTTTTGATAAGGTCTTAAATCTGCTGAGATCAGAACATAAAATTCCCTCGTAGCATCAATGCTAGGTGAAAACGGTGCTTGCAATTGCTTCTTCTTCTTCTTTTTTTTTATTTTCTCCTTCAGAATGGTAAGATGCAGTTGTAAATCGTTGCAGCTGTTACATGCATAGAATTTCAAATGGAAAATGAGCCAAATGTAGCACAGGTGTAAATAGCTATGCTAGTGGAGTTGCACTGTCTGTTTATTCCCTATCTGGAGTCAGGCTTATTATGTTCATTTCCATTTTAATAATTACTGTAGTCTGTCTATCTATTAAGAGCTTTAGATGAATGTTCTGCAATAACTTGTGTGCTGGTTAACGATACATTTCCTAGAACAGAAGTACAACCAATATAAAATTCGCCATTGTACAGTCCCTACAGTAGATGATTCATAGGCATTTTACTGGAATGAATCACTAAAGGATTTGATAATATAACTAATGATATTAAATCTCCTTAAAGAAGCTGCTGTAGTGAAACTGTACTTCACTTGTAAATACTGTTTGCTGGGTTGCTATTATGCTCTGAATGTTACATTGATAAGTGTCTGCATATAGAGCTAGTTGCACATTTTTATTTCCTTTTTGACAAAAAGTGCCTTTTTAACTAACAATAAGAACAGTGTTTCTGAGAACATTCCTCCCCTTTGGTTGTTGTTGTTTTTTGTCAAAATGTTTCGGCTTATGGTTGATAAACCCCAAGCAGCAAAAATACCAGTTTTTGGCAGCCAAACATAAAAAGATTAGTGTTTTAGTTTTTGAAAACAAAAACTTGAGGGTTAGCTTTCTGACTGAAAAATGTTCATTTGTCTGTTTACTTTAGTTTTTCTGCAGGAAATAAAGTATATTTCTCTCTGGCTCTGTGTTCGTGGAGTCATTCTTCTTCGTTGCTTTTACCAGAACTGCATAGTGTAGGGTATATACTGCATTGTTGATTTTACTGGAACTGTACTGTAACATGGTGTATCAGATTAACATTAACAGGAGTGTCTGATCCTTAAACGATTATGTGATTTTTGTCACTGTTTTTTAGAAATCTATTCTCTGAAGAACATATCTGAGTGGAATTGCGCTCTGGAAAAATCCCTTAATGATGCGGCAAAGTTTCCTCTTCCAATGGAAGTATTTAAGGTAAAAGAGATCCATTTATTTCTTTAATTACAGAGCCACCAGTTGAATAAATACATCCAGGAGTGAATAAGCATCTTGTGTTTACCTCATCTAGGAGAGACACCACTCTAGTATGTCATGGAATGAAAAGTCGTCAGGGAAATTTTTGTAAAAAGCTGGAATAAAAGGGTTTGTTGTTCTTCAGGTTTTCACTAGGAAAATTAGCTCTTTGCAGTCATAGCCTATAGGGGAATGTGGTGCTTGGGTGTTTAAAGCACACTGCTATGCGTGGTCTGTGCAAAAGACACCACTTATATCTCTAAAATAGGGATTAAGTGGAATTTAGGAACATAGAAACATAGAAATTTGCTATTCCCATGGCACAGCTAGAAGAATTGGAACATCGAGATCACATGCTGTTCTAAGTCCGCGGAAGAGATATGCTGGTGATGGGTGTTGTAGGAAGGCCTGAAAGATATCAGTGAGAGTCCACCCAGCCACCTCTTTTCTCATTTTGCCATCCTTCCACTGGTAACCTACTCTTCCAATGTGTGATTTTGGTCCGACTGTCTCATGGAGCTCGTTAGCAGGTGCGCCCTGCATCCCCCAGCAAATCTTCTGCATCCCTCCCTTCATTGTTTCACAGTCCCCTGCTTCCCCCCTGCATACCCCACTGCTTCTTTGCCAAACACTTTATATATAGGTCTTGTCATTACTCTCTATGTTGGTGCAGTGCACCACTGTGCTGTGAGTCAGTACAACACCAGTGCACAACTCCTAGCCTACTGTGTCCCCAAAGCAGGGGTTATGGGAGCGCTAATCAATTAGAGGTGCCTGATGCTGGCCCCTGCCAAGGGACAGCTTCTAATCTGTTCTTGATGGTGTTAGGAAGCACTTTCTACCAATAAGGGTAGTCAGTGAATGGAACGAACTTCCCAGAGAAGTTGTGGAAGTTCCATCGTTAAAGGTTTGAGAAACACCTCTTAGGGATGGTCTAGGTTTTCTTTATCCTGCCTCAGCACAGAGGGTGGGGCTAGAGGACCTCTTGAGGTCCCTTTCAGTCCTTCATTTCTATAATTCTGTGCCCTTTAAGAGACCCTTGCTTTACAATGTATTTATTTGCTAGGAAAGACAGCCACTTTGTGGTTTTCCACCAACAGTAACTCATCGCTCTTGGTATAGCACTTTTCACTGGTAGATCTCCAGGCATGTTGCGAAGGAGGACAGTATTGTGATGAGGTGAATCACAGAAGTCCCCTTGGGTTATCCCCTTTCTGTGCTGGTCATGCCACTGCCTCCTGCCTGCCTGCTCTCTGAGGTTCCCCATCACCCTGTCCTGCTGGGCCAGATTCTCTGGTCCCCCCCAGCTATGGCACAGAGTTGGGGTTTACCGCCTGCCTGCAGAGAAGCACAGACACTGAACCAGTTCAGCTCTGAGAAGGCTCAGCTCAAAGGGCTCAGCACCCAGGAAGTCAACTCCCAAATAGGACTAAAACCTCAAATAAATCCGTCTTACCTCCTGTGAAAGTTTTACACAGAGGAAGCTTGTAAGTTCACTCCCTTTATCCCTGAAATAGAGACATGCCCAGTGGTGGCCCTTCCTTCCCCAGGTAACAGTTATTTACACGGCTCTTAATAATAAACAAAAGAATTTTATTAAGTGTAAATTGTAGGATTTAAGTGGTTGCAAGTTGAAACAGTCAGATCAAAGTAATTTATTAAATTAAAATGAATAAAAGCACTTGGGCTACTTCTACACATGCTCCCTCCATCAGAGCTGGCATGGTAATAGGCAGTTTGAAGCAGGCTAATAAGGTGCTAGTGTGCATATTCAGCACCTCATTAGCATAATGGTGGCCATGCAGATTTCAAAGTGCAGACTTCAAATTAAAGATTGACAAAGTAGATGGGAACAGCTTCGAAATAGGCACCCCACTTCGACATTCCCTTTCTCCAATCTAGTTGTGGGAGTAAGGGAGTGTCGAAGTGGGGCACTTATTTCAAAGCTGTTCCCATCTACGGACTTAGGCTCTGTCTGCACTAGGAAAAGTAAGTGGACTGCAGATACACAATTCTGGCTACTGCAGTTGCATAGCTAGAATTGATGTTTCTGCACTCGGCTTACTTGGCCGTCCCTACTGAAGAAGTTTGGTGGGAAGGTTTCAATGGATGAGAAAGGTTCAACCTGTACTAGTGAGTTTCTCTCATCGACCTCCCTTACTTCTTGTGAGGAGTACAGGTGTTGCCTGCAACCCCTGAGAGGTCAATTTCACCCATCCCTACCAGATGCATGAAATCAAACCTGGAAGATTGACCCTGAGTGGGTCAATCTTCCAGGCTAGTGTAGACATAGCCTTAGATGTTTCCAGCAGACATCTTAGGTGATAAGAGGCAGGGTGTCTCTTGGTGTTTCGCATCTCCCACCTATTCTTTGCTTTCTCCCCCTTATATTCTAATGCAAAGCTGTCTTATCCAGCATCACTTGCAGCCAGCACGATTTTAGTTATCTGGATGACCACGTAGCATAGGTGTGGCCAAGTTTCCTATGGTCCCATAAAGTTTGTTTCCAGCCACCAGTCCTGGATCTCAGTGTTCTGTGCTGTTATTTAGCTGTAATTTACCCCCAATGTCTTCAAAGAGCCCAGTAAGCCGTGGAAGTGTTGGGAATGTGTTAGAAAATATTGACATCCCACAGTCTGGCGAATTCTCTTGTCTTGCGTCAGTCACATCCCGACAACACTGGACGAGAGAGGTTCAACCTGTAGTAATGATTCTGACTTTTTACTTTATTTCTCTGTTTCAAGGTCAAAATATGGTGGTTCTAGGATTAGACCTCAAAGATGTGGTGCTGGTACTTAATTTCAATGAACGAGTGCAGAAAGCCCTGTCGAGGCACGAAACGCCTTTTTATTTAATTGACTCCTAGCTGCTGGAAGCCTGCAGTGGCCAGCCAGTTAGAGACTAAGGCTGTGTCTACACTTGCGTTCCTCTTTCGAAAGAGGCATGCAAATGAGGGGAATCAAAAATGAAAATTAGCTGCAGATTTACATATCTGGTGCCTCATTTGCATATTCTTCTTTCAAAAGAAGAAAAGCAGGGTAGATGCAGCTCTTTGAAAGTAAATCCCATCTTCGAAAGAAGCCTTCTTCCCATAAAAAAAGGGAAGAAGGGTTCTTTCAAAGATGGGGTTTACTTTCAAAAGAGCCGTGTCCACCCTGCTTTTCTCCTTTCAAAAGAAGCTCTTTAGAAAGAATATGCAAATGAGGTGCCAGATATGTAAATCTGCAGCTCATTTGCATTTTCAATTTCCCTCATTTGCATGCCTCTTTCGAAAGAGGAAAGCAAATGTAGACGCAGCCTCTGAGTCAAAATAGCCGTGGATAGAATGCAAAGAGCCACGTATTATATATTATCAATCTATCTATCTATCTAGATCACTTCTCTCCCAGAGCCAGGCACCCTCAACCCCCAGCTCTAACCCAATCCCCCCACTCGTCCTCTATAGCCAGGCGCTCCAGACCCCTGCTGTAATCCAGTCACCCGCCCTTCCCCCCACCAACGCCAGGCTTCCCTGGCCTTCCTGTGTTAACCCAGTGCCTTTCCCCCCCTTCAGCCCTCCCCCAGTCCAATGCCTGGGTCTCACCAGAGCTGTGCTTCTCCCTTGAGGCACTGGGGCACGTGCCTAGAGCGGCAGTGAGAAGTTCGGGTGCACGACTCTGGGAAGGAACCGCATGCTATTGAGCAAAGAGACGCATTTCATTGAGCAAAGAGATGTGGGTTGGCCACCCCGTACTAACATATGTCTGCTCCCTCTCATTGTTGCACAAGAACTGTGGTTTTAGATTCAGTGAGTCCCGCTTTTGAGATGCCTAGTGGTGGGAGAGTGCCAGGGTGCTCCTCTGCTCAGAAGGACGAGCAGAACAAAGCACATGGAGTGGACCGAGAGGCAAATTAGTTGGAGGCTGAACACAAATGGCAAAAACCCACAGATGCCCTTTGTTTTGTCAAACCAAACCCAGTGCGAGGTCCAGCTTAGTCCTAATTCTGTGCATTGGTGGAGGGCGTGTTGGATAAATGTTTCTGCTCGGTCCTGTTCCTTGCTTTGCCTGTAACTGAGCAAAGCACAGAGTGGCTTTGATTTTGCTTTGAAAACACCACCATCCATTAGCAGCAACGAAGGGTCCTGTGGCACCTTATAGACTAACAGAAAAGTTTAGAGCATGAGCTTTCGTGAGCATGAGCTCCAGCATCTGAAGAAGTGAGTTAACTCACGAAAGCTCATGCTCTAAACTTTTCTGTTAGTCTATAAGGTGCCACAGGACCCTTTGTTGCTGCTACAGATCCAGACTAACACGGCTACCCCTCTGATACTTGACACCATCCATTGTGCATTTAATTTGTGCAACCAGGGACGCTCACATCTGGGTCTCATTTTATATCAATCTCCAAAATCAGGGGTTTCGGGCAACATCAAATCTAGGGGCCAGGTCACAGTAGCTCCATTCAAGCCAGCTATGTTGGTGAAGTTAGTCGTCTGGTGACCCATTGTTGATGAGGCTCAGGGTTCTGATTTGGCGTCCATTTCTGCTTACGCAAGAGTCAAATGCTAAGCTCCCATTGATTTCAGCATGAGCAGTATTGTGAAGTCCATCTTTAATCTTTTCTTCCCCAGCTTTCCTTTGGCTTTAGTCTAGGACTAGTATTACTTTAAAACAATGTCTGAACTCCTGGCCCTTCTGAAGAGAAGGGGGCGTTTCTTCTTTGAGTGGTCCCCGTGGGTGCTCCACAATAGGTGTCAGGCTCGCCCCGCGCCGCAGATCGGAAATCTTCCAGCAGTTTCTCCTGGATTGCGCGTGCGCCGGTGCGCGCCGCCCCCCTGCGCGCCCCCGGCCGTGTGCGTGATCCGGTCCCCGCCAGTTCCTTCTCAACTGCCATCGGCTGCAGACAGAGTCCACTCAGGCTAAGGCCAGAGTCAGATTACTTAGTGGTTTTTCTCCATGTGTAATTTGTTGTTTCGGTTATTAAACAAAAAAAAAAAAAAGAGAGAAAGCAAAGACAAGGAATATAAAAAAAAAAAAAAATAAAAAGAGAGGAGCGGAGAAGAGAAGAGCGGACGTGAAGGCCATTTAGGCCGCCCGCTGCCCCGCAGGCCGGTGATCACTATTTGGGGTGGAAAGGCACAAATTGAGTGCTAAGTACCCTATTAACAATAAAGGACTCACCGCAATGGCCTCTTCAGGTTTTAAAAAGCGGGAGTCATGCCGTGAAGCTATGCCGGCCTCCGTGGGGCATAGCGAAGGCATCCGACAATTGGGGGAATTACAGCTACCCAGACGCGTTCTCACTGTGCTAAGCTCACAGCCAGGGCCAGGAAGGACAGAGCGATGAGGCGTAAAATGCTCTTGTTGATAAGGCTCTCCAGCCGGACTTGCCGGAGAAGGCTCACCCAGAAGGGCCCTCTGGGTTGCATAAGAGGAGGGCAGCTTTTCTCTCTCACCCCCTCAGCACAGAAACAAAGGAAACTCTCCCTGGCTTGATCCTTGCCGTGCATTTGCAGCGAGCAGGACGAGCGGAGCGCACAGCCCCCAGCCGCATACTCAGGCAAGCGGCAGCGTACGTGGCAGAGGCCGAGCCTCCGATTATTCAACAGCCGGCACGCGTGGCGCCTAGAGCATGAGCCAGGCAAGCGCCGGAACCGGCGGCACTGCCACAGGCGGCACAGACCCCCGTGGCACCAGCAGTGCAGGGCTGCCAGGCACGGAGCCTGCAGGCACCAGAGGGGGATACCCGTGCGGCACCGCAGCTGACGGTGCCGACGCGCGGTGCTGACAGCAGGGCCGAGATCCCCGGCACGGAGGGGGGCGGTGCCGGCCCCGCAGCGGAGGGGCAAGGCAACATCAAAAACCCGGCACCGCAGTCCATCTCTGGACAGGGCTGTGCTGCTGTTAGCACCAAGCCCTCCGCCTGTGTCTCCACCAGCCCATCCAGGGAAAAAAAAAACAAAAAAACCTCCTTCTCCGTTCTTCCAACCAATGTCACCATTGCTTGGGCCACCTTCACCATTTCTGGGATGGATCCCCTGGCATACTATCACAAGCCAGTTTCACCTCTATCTGTGTCGTCGCGGAGGTCTCGCTCTCCCAGACATCGGGGGTACACACCCCGCGAGTGGTCTAGGTCTCCATCCCCGGACCCTTGCCCGTGCTGCCATGATCGTCCTTATCAGGCTGGACACAGACAAACCACAGGCCTACACCCAGGGGCAGGTCCCCCCCCGGCCGCTCAATACCCCCGTGGGCACTCCTGATCGGGGACGGAAACACAGTTGTCTCAAGGGGAGTTAATTTTAGAACCCTGAGACTTTCCTTCACGATCCTCCGGCGAGCAAGTGTATCATCGACCGCAGGAACCTGAGGGTTCGAGGGAGGTTTACCTTAGTGGTTCCTCCTCATCCTCCCCAGATGAGGCCATGGCCCCTGGGGACGTCTCTCCCCCGGATGACTTTAAACAGTTTCAGGAGCCGTTTAGAAGGGTGGCTTTCACGCAAGACATTCAAATGGCAGAGGTGCACAAGAAACATCACAAACTCCTGAAAAATTTGAGACCCCCGGCTTCATCCAAAATTGCTATTCCGCTGGACGAAGCCATTCTGGAGTCAGCCATTACTACATGGCAGACTCTGGCCTCTGTTCCGCTTACGAACAAGAGAGCGGATAAGAAATACTTCATCCCGGCAAAGGGCATGGAGTTCCTCTTCAGTCACCCACAACCAAATTCTTTGGTGGTCGGGTCGTCCCAGCAGAGGTCAAAGGCTTCTCAGTACAAATTGGGGGATCGGACAAAGATGCTAAGAAGCTAGAGCTGTTTGGCAGGAAGGTATATTCCTCTCCTATCCTACTATTGAGAATGGCAAATTATGGGCACACCTAGCAAACCATAATTTTGATAATTACTCCGGGCTTACTCCCCTCATGGATTCACTTCCGGAACATAAAAAGCTGGTGTTAAAGGCGATGGTTCAAGAGGGCTACGCAGCATCGCGGATGGGAGTCCAGATCACCCTGGATGTGGCGGACACGGCGGCACATTCAATGGCTACAGCAGTGGTCATGCGTAGAGAATCCTGGCCCCAGACATCGGGTATCTCGAGGTACCTACAGACGAAGATCATGGACCTTCCCTTTGAAACACAAAAGCTGTTTGCGGACTCAACCGACTCGGTCCCTCACCCCAGTAAGGACTCGAGAGCTACACTTAGAACCTCGGGCATTTATACTCCCCCATACAGGAGGGAAAACTTTTACCCTCAGCAAAGACGCTACGCTTACAACCACAGCGTGCTCAATATCAATGGGGCTACGACCAAGGGCGCTATCAATAGCGGCAACAGTACAGAACTCCTAGGCGACGTTCTTAACAAAGCCGTACGCCCTCGGGTCAGGCCTAAAGGCAACAAGTTTGATGGGTAGGTCGGGGGCTGCACTATCAATACCCTCACTCAATGCCACTCTCATTTCATGTTCCATCATCGCCTCAGACCGTTCTACTCCCAATGGCAAAAGATCACCACAGACATATGGGTGCTGGAGATCATAGCCACGGGTTACGCGATCCCCTCCCAGTCGCTTCCACCGACGAAGCCTCCCACCAGGCCTCACCTCAGGGACGCTGCCATGAGGCGAGGCTCAAGCAGAAGGTGACTCACCTTATGTTCATAAGGGCGGTGGAAAGAGTGCGGGAATAATTCCAGGGGAAGGTTTTTATTCACACTACTTCCTACCAGAGAACAAAACAGGACACTGGAGGCCATCTTAGATCTTCGGGGCCTCAACAGTTACTTGCGTAAGCAACGGTTTTGGATGATCACAGTTGCCTTGATACTCACGGCACTGGACGATGGAGACTGGGTTGCAGCACTCGATTTACGAGATGCTTACTTTCATGTAACAATCCACCCGGCACACAGACGCTTCCTCCGCTTCACGGTCGGCCAGGAGCGCTTCCAGCACAGGGTTCTTCCGTTTGGCCTCTCCTCGGCCCCCAGAGTCTTTACCAAAACCCTGGCAGTGGTATCAGCCTACCTGTACAGATGGGGGGTGTTTATTTTTCCCATATCTGGGCGACTGCCTGCTAAAAGGGACCTCGAAGGCAGAGGTCTCACGCATGGTACGCGTCACAGCGGACACGTTTCTTCGCTGGGCCTAGTCATCAACTTCGCAAAGTCAAAGTCCGAACCCACACAACATATAAGCTGCGTCTACACGTGCACGCTACTTCGAAGTAGCGGCACCAACTTCGAAGTCGCTAACCTCATGAGGAGATAGGAATAGCGCCCTACTTCGACGTTCAACGTCGAAGTAGGGACCGTGTAGACGATCCGCGTCCCGCAACGTCGAAATTGCTGGGTCCTCCATGGCGGCCATCAGCTGGGGGGTTGAGAGATGCTCTCTCTCCAGCCCCTGCGGGGCTCTATGGTCACCGTGGGCAGCAGCCCTTAGCCCAGGGCTTCTGGCTGCTTCTGCGGCAGCTGGGGATCTATGCTGCAGGCACAGGGTCTGCAACCAGTTGTCAGCTCTGTGTATCTTGTGTTGTTTAGTGCAACTGTGTCTGGGAGGGGCCCTTTAAGGGAGCGGCTGGCTGTTGAGTCCGCCCTGTGACCCTGTCTGCAGCTGTGCCTGGCATCCCTATTTCGATGTGTGCTACTTTGACGTGTAGACGTTCCCTCGCTGCACCTATTTTGATGTTGGGCTGAGCAACGTCGAAGTTGAACATCGACGTTGCCGGCCCTGGAGGACGTGTAGACGTTATTCATCGAAATAGACTATTTCGATGTCGCAACATCGAAATAAGCTATTTCGATGTTGGCTGCACGTGTAGACGTAGCCATAGAGTTCATAGGGGCACACACAAACTCTATCACAGCAAGGGTGTACCTACCCGACGCCCGCTTCCGTGCAATCAGTTCGCTGGTGCAAGTCATAACGTACAGCCCCACGGTGCTGGTCTTAATGTGCCTACAGCTGCTGGGCCATACAGCGGCAGCGACGTTTATGGTACAGAATGCCAGGTTGGACATGTCAAGCCCGTAGCATTGGCTGGTGAGCGTTTACAAACCGTCATCCCACACTGTCCACAGGGTGGTGTCGCCCACAACAGAGGTGCGCAGATGCCTGGCGTGGTGGGAAAACCCCGGGAATCTGCTAGTGGGGGTGCCTTTTCACCAACCACAAATTTCTATTTTTTTCTTACTACCGACGCCTCCCACATAGGATGGGGAGCGCACATCGGCGACAAGGTAACGCAAGGGCTATGGTCCCCTGCGGAACAGACACTGCACATAACCATGCCAGAGCTCAGAGCAGTGTTCAACGCCTGCAAACATTTTCCACATTACCAACGTGGCAAAGTAGTCGGGATTCAATACCGACAATACCTCCACTATGTTTTACATCAATAGACAAGGAGGAGCATGATCCCGTGCCCTATATGCGGAAGCAGTCCAATTGTAGAATTGGTGCATTGCCAACAACATAACGTTGAAAGCCTCGTACTTGCCGGGCGCTCACACCGTGAAAGCAGATCAGCTGAGCAGGCGCTTTGCAATCACGCACGAATGGCAGATCCGCTCCGATCTGCTACGGCGCATTTTTCGTACACGGGGATTTCCCCAGATCGATCAGTTTGCGACAAGGTCTTGCACAAAGCCAGAAGGGAGAGAGCTCGCATGATACTCATAGCCCCGCTTGGGATCGGCAGCAATGGCTTCCCTTGCTTTTGCTCATGTCAGACCGCCCACCGCTCCCTCTACCGGTGGCACCGGACTTACTCACGCAGGCTCAGGGGTCCTCAGTGCACCCGCACCCTCAGGGTCTGTGCCTGCAAGCATGGCTAATCCATGGCTCAGCTCTTTAAAGAGCACGTGTACGGAGGGAGTACAACAAGTCCTGGAGTGTAGCCGAAGGACCTCCACCAGGAGGACTTACAAGCAGAAATGGGCTCGATTAACACCCTGGTGTTCCGCCAAGCAGTTAGTTCCCCTTGACGTTCCTATACCTGTAATACTAGAATACTTATTGGACCTCAAGAGAGGCGGGTTTTCTCTATCCTCACTAAAGGTCCAGCTCGCCGCTATATCAGCCTTTCGACATACAGAGGAAGGGCCCATGGTATTCGCCCATCCTATTGTTACCAGGTTCTAGGAGGGGCTGGTAAACCTGTACCCCCCTCGGAAACTGCTTCCACCATCGTGGAATTTGGACTTGGTGCTCAGCACACTATCAGGTCCACCTTTTGAACCATTAGCCACAGTTCCCATACGTCTCCTTATGACAAAAAAAAAAAAAACAACCTTCCTCCTTGCTACTACGTCAGCCCGCAGGGTGAGTGAGCTTGCGGCAGTGATGGCAACGCCACACTGCACAGTATTCTCAAAGGAGGCGGTAACCTTAAGGCTGCACCCAGCCTTTGTTCCAAAAGTCTCTTCGGAGTCCAATCTTAACGAGCCAATAGTTTTACCCTCGTTTTACCCGAAGCTTCACAGCTCTGGCACAGAGGCACGCCTGCATCTCCTGGATGTGAGGAGGGCGTTGGCCTTCTACATAGACAGAACTAAGTCCTTCCGGAACACGGACAGGCTCCTAGTCTCTCTCTCTCCCAGGTCAAAAGGAGAAGGTCTCTCTTCACACAGAATCTCTAAGCACATTGTGTCCTGTATAAAAATGTGTTACGAGCTTCAAACTGCTCCTTTGCTGGCCCCGCCCAGGGCTCACTCCACCAGGGCGGTGGCGGCGTCAACAGCCTTCTTCAAGGGCATCACGTTAAAAGACATCTGTAGAGCGGCAACCTGGTCTTCCTACGACACCTTCGCCGAGCATTATGCCCTGCCTCGGGTATTCGAAGAGGATACCTGTTTGTTGACAGCAGTCCTCTCAGGGGCAAGCTGCACATCAACCGATTACCCACCTCCTTACTTGGGTTACTGCTGGGTAGTCACCTATTGTGGAGCACCCACGGGGACCACTCGAAGAAGAAAGAGAAGTTACTCATCTGTAGTAACGATGGTTCTTCGAGATGTGTCCCCGTGGGTGCTCCACCACCCGCCCATCCTCCCCGCTTCGGATCTCTGTCTAGTGTTTTTCAGGAGCATCCGAGGCGGTTGGTCAAGGAACTGGCGGGGACCGGATTGCACACATGGCTGGGGGCGCGCAGGGGGGCGGTGCGCACCGGCGCATGCGCGATCCAGAAAAAACTGCTGGAAGATTTCTGATCTGCGGTGCCGGGAGAGCCTGACACCTCTTGTGGAGCACCCACGGGGACACATCTCGAAGAACCATTGTTACTACAGGTGAGTAACTTCTCTTTTCCCCATTCACTTCACTGGAGCTGGGGATCTCACGTCACATGGGCTTGATAGCAAAATGAAGCTGGCTGACAAAAGCTTATGTTTCTTTTGCTCAGCTGATAGGTCTGGAACTCTTTCACTCAAAACATGCTCAACCTGTTCTCCCTCCCTTATATTGCTTTCCTGCTGGTTTAGCTTGATCAGTGTGACTCCTGCTTTTCAACCATCATAAGGATGATGAGGATCAGGCCCATTATCTCAACGTCTGGTGCAAGAATCTTCTCATGAGACCTCAGAGTTTGTGTTGTTTGAGTTTGCCGTGCCACTGCTGAGGACTTGGGCATGAGTTAAAAAGAGCCTACAGCTGTCGCTTGGGATGATGCACATATCTGTTTATGGGGCTGAACAGTGCATGACTTAGCTGCTCCTTAGATGAGTGACCTCCAAGGGAAACCTTTGATACTCAGGTATATAGTGGTGGTGATCCAGCAGGTGTCATTCTTCACTGAAAGTCAGAAGAGAACAAATTCCTCCTCTGTGGTACGCCAGCTGTCATCTGGTAAATGAGCTGTAACCAGAGATCTTGCAGTTCTTAAAGAACCCAGATTATTTTTGCAGAAGTTGAAGTGTGTACTCTGGAGTATTCAGTAAATTCTAGTTGAGATAATTACATTCTGTCCACTTCGATCCAGGAAAGCACAGTACAGAGAGAAAGAGCAGAGCCTTTACTCTGGAATTGGTTAAAAAATCAACAATGCTTGCCTGCCTCTGTATGTGTGTCTGATCATACTGCCATGACAATCAGCAGCAAAACTTCCCCTGTCTTCAGGGGGGCAGGGTCAGACTTTTTCTGGGGCCTCACACTGCCTTGACTTACCCATGGTGTCACCATTGCACACAAGTACAATAATACAGTCATCCTTTGATTTACATGGAGGTTGTGTCCTGGGCAACCTCCCTGGAAATCAAATTTCACATAAATCGAGGGGGAGTTGTAGGGGAGATCCCCTGGCTGGGGAAGTGGGCAGCTGGGGGAAGTTAGGGAGACAGTCACGCAGCCTCTGGCTTCTCCCAGCTGGGGGGCACACAGCTGCTTGCGTTGTGGTTTCTCCTAGCTGGGAGAAACTGTGCTCCAAGCAGCTGTCTGTGCGCAAACAGAGCCTTGTGGTGCATCTTCTCCCAGCTGGGAGAAACTGCACCACAAGCAGCTGGTTTCCATTTGCACTTAACTTGTGTTAATGCAAGTTAAGTGCAAATTGAAATTGCACTTCTCAAGGTTTTACTGTATTAATAAATCCTCACTCTTATATGTCAGTCTCAAGCTGCTTTCCAAAGAAAGGACTGTCATTATGTCCATTTTACTGTGGAGTAAATTGAGACACAGAGAAGTAAATGACTTGCCCAGGTCACTTGGGGCAGCCTGTGGCAGAGCAAGTACCAGAACTCAGGAGTCTTCAGGCAGTGCTTTATTCAGTAAGCAATACTGCCGCTCTACTACAATCAAGATGCAACACATTAACCTTTCCTATCCAGTGACATTTTACAAGCTCTGGTACTCTTGTTTGGCAGAGAGACTGCGTGTGGTTTGTAAAATGCTAGGAGACTGGGGAGGAAGCGCTGATAACTGCTGGTGAATATTACGAGTATTTGACTACTAAACTTGGCGTTTGATAAGCCACAGCTGCTAGGAGAGGCCATACAAATAAGTATATTTTGCAAAAGCTGCAGTAGCATGTTCACGATGAGTCATTGTTTTTACTGTAGGAAAATGTGTGAATCCTTTAAAAAAAAAACACACCTCTCAGAACATCTGATAATGTCACAGAACAGTTGCTGGGATTTTCAAAACCCACTTCATCAGCTGCATCTGCCCTTTTCATCTTTGCCCAGGAAAGCGAATTACAGAAAACTGGCCGAGTGCAAGACTTTTGCACCTACATCTTTGGGCATTTTTTGGAAAACTCTCCTGCACTTTTACAGGCGGCATGTTTAATATGTTTGAGTGTAGAACTGGGAGCTGGCCACTGTGCCTTTCGCTTAGAATGTTGTCTTTGGTATGTCATCTACAAATAGACCGGGGTGAGCACACTTTTCACATCGGGCCCCACTTTTCATCCCTGCAATTAGCGGGCCCCCGCAACCTGTCTAATGTAATCCAAACTAATGGAAATTTCGGTTATGATCATATAAAAAAACTTTGGGCATGTGTAAGAAGATAAGTCTGCAGAATGTAAAATCTTTATTAATCAGTATAGAAATGTGAATACCCAGACATAAAAACAGGAACAGATTTCAACATTTTTAATGAGATGGATGAGTCTGAGACCCAGCAGCCAATCGTGCTGGGCCCCGCTTATGAAATTTCATACTCCTCCGAGAAGGCATTCTCCCACTTTGCTCACCCATGAAATAGACTTCAGAGACTTGTGCCTATCCTGCTGTGAAGTATTGTCTCCTTCTTTCCTCCTACCCCCGTTTGCCTTTCTGTAGCCATCTGTGGGCTCTTGTCACATACTTTAATTGTAGGCTCCATTGTCGTTTTATTCTCTCTGTGTATGGCACTTAGCGTGGTGAGGGCCTGGCCCATGGCTAGAGTTCCTAGATGCTGCAGTAGTACAAATAATAAATCTGAGAGGGGGTTCCCATGTTAATCGGGATCCGTAAGAGCAAAGAGGAGTCCTGTGGCACCTTGAAGTCTAGCAGATTTCTTTGGACATAAGCTTTTGTGGGTAAAGGCCGCTTCCCCTTTGTGCCTCTGATTCTCCACTTGTAACTTGGAGTGTAGAACCAGTATTACTTTTTCCTGAGGAACCCTCGCATGTGCAACCTGGCAGCTAAGCTGGCAAACTCTGTACCTACATGAGGACTTGGGCATGAGTACCTACATGAGGAGGGGATTCTGGATAGTGGCTGGCTCTTGAATGTAACAGACAAAGACATAGCAAGATCCAGCAGCCGGAAGCTGAAGCTAGACAAATTCATACAAGAAATAAATCACAAATCAGCCACTGCAACATTTTACCCATGGATATGCTGGGATCTCTGTCACTTGACATCTTTGGGGGCAGATTCCCCGGCTGGTGCACCATTGTTACGGAATTATAACAGTTTATACCAGTTTAGGATTTGCCCCTTTTTTTTATCAAAAAGGGGTATTTTTCAAATAGCTGCATTAGCTCAACTAGGCATTACTGAGTTTAATGCAGGGATACCGGGTGTGGTTCTAGCAACTGTGTTATGCAGAGCAAGCTAGTTAATCATACAGATAGCTTCTGGTCTTAAAATCTATGAATCGATGGATATTTGAGTGCTAACAATGAAGCCCCTTTAAAAGTTCCACCTAATCTTTATAATTTGGATAAAATGATGGCAGGGCATCAGATGCAAAGTTCTAGCAGCATTTAAACACTGAAAGGAGAGAGCTCCTTTGGGTTGGTTGGTGCAGGCTGCTGGAATTGATTTATTTAATTTTTTTAAACAATTTCAATGTATCCCGTTTGCATGTAGCTTGCCCACGGTAACTGGATAATCTTATTCCTGCTCCCTGTGGAGCCAATTGTTGATTATGCTCATTGATTGAGTATTAGATTGCCTGCTTCCTGGGGAGATGCCATCTCCTCCTCCATGTCTGCACAGCACCTAGCGTAGTGGAGCCCTGATTCTGAGTGCGTCTTTGGACCATACCATTGTCCCTACGATAGTATTAATGAAAGTTTTGGGTAATGGGATGAATTTTAAGAAAGGATCATTGAGGGTTCAGGCTCTTCTCTGGCAAAAAGAGGAAGCGCCACTCCTTGAGAGGAGAGCTGGTTGAAAAAATTTCGAAATCTGGAATTTCACTGAGGCTTTTATGGAGAATTTAAATTATTTTAAATTGAGTAAAATAATTAAAATACTTTCTCCCTTATGCAATATTACGGTGTAGTTTTTCTTCCAGTTTTTGACCAAAAAAAAGGTGCACAGTTATCCCCAAAATTTTCATGATAACTTCCGTTAGTTTTTGATGAGCTCTTCTTGGGAAAATAATAATTAAGTGAGACCCAGATTAGGGGGATAAGCTTTCGTGAGCAAAGGCTCACTTCATCAGATGCATGAGTGGTGGGGGGGGGGGTAGTTCCAGAGGGGTATTTAAAGAGTGGGGTCCCAGTAAAAGGGAGGGCCAGAGCTGACAAGGTCTATTCAGCAAGGTGGAAATGGCCCATTATCAGTAGTACGTATCAAAAGAGAAAAAAACAAGTCAGATCAGACAGGGAGATGTGGGCCCATTGTCAGCATCTAATGAGGAGATATTAATACCCAGGACAGAGAAGCTGCTTTTGTAAGGGGCGAGCCGCTCCCAGTCTCTGTTTAATCCTTGGTTGATGGAGTCAGATTAGGGGAGTATCTTGGAGGGAGATAATCCTGTGTGGATGAAGGGGATGGACTAAGTGACTTAATAGGTTTTTCCTTCTCATAGTCCCATTGTAGAGGGTTAAGTGTTGATGCTGCTGGGTAAAGCAGATGCAGGGGCAGCAGGCTTGCAAAAAATTTGGTGATGCACAGAATGCCCAGAACTTGCACTGCTCCCCTACTCCAACTCTTGTCCCCTCACCTGTGTAAGGTTCTGGGAGGGAGTTTAGGAGCTGGGTGCAGGCTGTGGGCTGGAGCAGGGGCTTGGGGGACAAGAGGAGGACAGGTTGTGCAAGGAAGCTTGGGTGCAGGAGAGGTGCGGGGTGGAACTCTGTGGAGGTGCAGACTCTGGGAGGGAGATTGAGGAATAGGCGTAGGAGGGGTGTGGGGTGCATCCTCTGGGATGGAGTCTGGGTGCTGGCTCTGGCCCTGGGTAGGCGGTGGAGGTCCTGGGTGCAGGCCGTGGTGGGTGTTTGGGGGATGGGGGTGGAGAGGGAGTTTGGGGACAGGATTGGGGCTGGTGAGAAGGTGCAGGCTCTGGAGGCAGTGGGGTGCACAAGGGGCTGTGGGGGCAGTGGAAGGGTGGTGCTTCACTTATTTGGGGGTACCTCCCCCGGCAATGCCTTCTGGGGTGCTGGGGTCTCTGGGCACTTCTGCCCATATGCTGCCCCGCACCGCAAGCCCTCTGCCCCCCTGCCATCCCCAAGCTCCTTCTGTACAGCTGGAGCAGCATACAGAGACCCCACACACCTCCTCCCTGGCCACAGGGACACACATGCTGGCAGTTGGAGTGAGCTAGTGGCCCAAAGCTGCTCTAACCCTGCTGCACTGCCAGCACCTCCCACCCCTCCTGGGGGTTATAAATCATCCCGGGGGAGGCAGCTGGTGGGGCCAGACAGGGCGTGGAGGAAGCACATAGGATGTCACAGTGACTGGGGAAAGCTGCAAGCACGGAGCACAGGCTGGTGAGTTTAGATGGATCCCAGCTGCAGGACAGGAGTATTCCTGGTGCCAGGGGCTGCACAGGCCCATAGAACTCTCTGCCTATGAGCAGACGTGAGTTGGTTTAACTTAGACCCCAAAAGCGAATGCTGGCATTTCCCTGCCCCAGAGTGCTGAGTGGTTGGCTGGCATTTGCCATGCCCGCTGTGCCATAATTACCTGCTAGTCACCGTCTTGCTGCAGCCTGCCAGGTTGTTTATACGCCATCTGTTCCTTCACATCCATAATGCTCATCAGCCTTCTGGTGAACTTCCACGCTGCTGTGTGCTATACAGAGACTCACTCTGCTAAGCCCTTGCATTTGATCCGTTTCTGTCTCAAATCTCTTCACTTTTGCATGTACTGCAGCTAATCACACTGTCTTAAAGTGCCTTATCAGCTTGCATTCTTCACCCCTTGCAGGAGCAAGGGCTGCTTTTAGCAAAGGCATGGGAGAGTGACTCAAGAGACGTGGGTTTCACTTCTAGCATCAGCCGTAGGCTTCTTGTGGAATCCTGGACAAGTCTCTTCGCCTCTCTGTGGTTCAGTTCTTACAGATGGGATAATAACACATCCCTACTTAAATGCATTCATGTTTATGAATGAGCAGGGAGCCATTTCAGTATCTAAGCAAATAAAACGCAACCAGCTCAGGGTGGCCTGTGATTTTGTACAGCAGTGCTATCGAACAGTTCAGGGAAGCAGTGAGGAAAAATACAAGTGAAACTCTGGAGGAAATTCAGCCACAGGGTAATGTAACATCCTGACTTGGAATGAGATTATGCACAATGGCTACGTACAGTTCCCGTTGTCCCCACATACCTTTGCTTTTAACATACACTCTTTGCTTTTACTAATGAACATCAGTAGTTGTTGAGCCAGCCAGAGGATACAGAGGTAGAGTAACCTAATGTACAACAAATGGAACTGGGCCCTGGGCATTTCAGAGTACAATCTCTGACACCGACTTGCTGTATGCCCTTGATAATGTCACTAGAGTACACACCGGGATGCTGATAGTGCTCACCTAGAATCAGATTCTTCTCCCAGTATCCAAGAGGTAGCCGTGTTAGTCTGTATCTTCAAAAACAACAAGAAGTCCTGTGGCACCTGATAGACTAACCGATATTTTGGAGCATCAGCGTTCGTGGGCAAAGACCCACTTCGTCAGGTGCATTGACCCTTTTCGTCTTTGCCCACGAAAGCTGATGCTCCAAAATATCTGTTAGTCTATAAGGTGCTGCAGGACTTCTTGTTGTTCTTCTCCCAGTTACAGTGGTGTAAATTTGGAATAAAGCCATTGTCTTCAGTGGAATCACTCTGTTTTATGTGATAAGTGAGAGCAAAATCTGGCGCTTAACTATCAATGTAGTCATCTAAAAAGGAGGTTCAATTGTCTGTGAAGCTGAATACCCACAGCACCCATTGATGTTAGTGGGCCTACTCTGACCTCACGTGCTCAGCTGTATCCCATTAACTTTATCAGTGTTAGTGCTGATTTACACTATTAGAAGTGAAGGGGAAATGGCCCAAATGAGTAGCTGTGTATAGTTTAAAAGTCAGTACAGTACAGTACAGTTTAAAAGTCCAGATGCTTACCCAGGTTCCTAAATATGGGGTTTGTTGTGTTGAGGGGGGCTTATTTTATGGACTCAGGTTAGAAAATGTTCTCAGGAATTCTCCATGCATCTCAACTTTCCCATCTGTATAATGGGGATAATACTTCTTGCATGGTGAAGATTCACTAATGAATGGCTGTAAAGTGATGGGGTTGACTGGTGGTTCCCAACCCCTGTACTTTTGCTTGAAGGCGGTAATATGGTCATAGGTGAATGTTTTTTTAAATTCCTGTATTTCCACCATCCAGAAGAATCATAGAACCTGCGCGGGAGGGAAATATTTTCCCAGATGTATTTTATGCCATCTGTGACTGGCAAAGGGATAAAGCAAAGGTGCTCTGTGTTTCAGAGTTAGAAGGGCTACTCTGTAATGTGGCTGTTTCTATGGTAACTTTTTTATTGAA
This sequence comes from Carettochelys insculpta, assembly GCF_033958435.1. Taxonomy (NCBI): domain Eukaryota; kingdom Metazoa; phylum Chordata; order Testudines; family Carettochelyidae; genus Carettochelys; species Carettochelys insculpta. Next base: position 371,154,848 of record NC_134137.1, read on the forward strand.
CAGAAGAGGACTAAAATACCAATGGCTAAATTCAGCCCTCTGAGGTAAGCAAAGGGCTTCCAGATTGCAAGTCGCACATCAGAGGCCAGAATTGGGCTAAGACAACTTAACGGTAAGTTCTGCTGTGGTGGCTGTGGGGGAGTTCATAATATCTCAACTTTCTCCATCCATCCTAAATTTTAGTTTCTTCTGAGCCCTGCCTGTCAAACCAGCAAATCCCTCCTGGGTCTGTTCGGCCATCTCTCCATGCTCAGAAAAGGAAATTGAATTGCAAACAAGCCCAATTCGTGTGGAAATAAGGCAGGGAACTGCACGTGAGATGGAGCTTTTAGTCAGTTAAAAAGAAATGTGTGATGTGGGGACAGCATAATGATCCTTCTTACCACAGGTCCTGAACGGAACGTGAATGGGAGGGTTAAAATCAGACTGTGAGAAGCCCCAAAGCTTGGGGGCACTGAGGAAGACCTTGCAAGGAATATATTGAAAAGTAAGAACAAAAAGTAAAATCCATGACCAGAAAACATGGACCAGAGGGACCAAACTCTGTCCTCCCTCAAGCAGCATAGGCCAGGTGACGTGTTGGTGAAGGCCTAAAAGATAGATCAGCCTAAGTACGTTGCACTGGGGTGTGACACAGCCACGTGTCTGAGTGAGGTAGCAAAGCTGAACAAATAACCAGGGTAGATAGTGTGATGTTGGGGGAAGAATTTTTCTACTGGATGAGATACCCCTCTGGTGGAAAGGGATTAACTGGAACAGTGGCTACACTGCAATGTTACATCAGTCCTGTTGTAGCTGTGCCGCTGTAGCAATAAAGCATAGACATAGACAAAGCCATTTAGTGTTTTACACCAGAACAGCCGGTGGAAGGGCGAGGAGAGCTGTATTTCCTCATGTGTGTTCAATAGAGCAGTAATTCTGGACCCGGACCTTTTGGAAATGGTCAGTGTCCAGACCCCATTTGGCAGTGGGCTCCCATCTTTTTACGATGGACCCTGGATCAAAGACCTGGTTCTGAATAGTTCAGCGCTTGGGAGTGTTTGAAATTGGAATCTCAAGTTTGCATCTCAAGCTCGTTTCTAGCTCCCTGTATAAACTGCTAGATCTGTTATTGCAAATGTGGGGCCAAACTGAGCACAAAGAAGCAGCAGAAGAGCCTGAGAGTGCGGTGGTGTGCGCGCAAAGAGGGTTCACTCCCCCAGTTCTGTGACAGCAGCTAGAATCATAGAACCTTAGGGCTGGAAGAGACCTCAGAAGGTCATCAAATCCAGCCCCCTGCCCAAAGCAGGACCAACCCCAACTAAATCATCCCTGCCAGGACTTTTTCAAACCAGGACTTAAAAACCTCTAGCACTGGAGATTCCACCACCTCTCTAGGTAACACATTCCTGTGCTTCACCACCCTCCTGGTGACATAGCTTTTCCTAATATCCAACCTACCCCTCCCACTCTAACTTGAGACCATTGCTCCCTGTTTTGCCATCCATCACTATTGACAACAGCCTCTCTCCATCCTCTTCAGAAAGTTGAAGGCAAGCTCAGACAGATCAACGTACAGCTTTACGGTAACATGTTCAACAGCCTGCGCAGGTTACAAGCTTAAATCCCATTTTCAAAAGTGATTTAGGGGCCTAAGTCTATCAGCAAGAATTAAAGACCCAAGTACCTAAGGGTTTGATTTCCAAAGGGCTTTGGGCATCTAAAGATACTGATAGGCTCTTTTGTAAATCCTACTAGGCACCTAAGTAATTTAGGCTCCAGGACCCGTTGAAAGTCACAGACTTCCAATGGGAGTCAAGCACTTAGTTTTTACAAAAGCTCTTTAGCAGGTTAAGTCCTAACTCCAGTTGGACAGTGACTTCCCATGGGCATTAGGGGTCTGACACACTTAAGCATGAGATGAGCTCAAGAGGCAAATTTCAGGCTCAATTTCAAACATGCGCAAGCTTCGAATGATTCAGATACAGGGCTTTGAGTCAGGGTCCAGCATAAAGAAAGGGACTTGTAGGCTTTTCACAGTTTGTCTCAGTGCATGTCAAATTAGAGATGAGGTCAAAATTCAGTCCTTGATTTCAAACGCTTACAAATTCTGGGCTGCTCAGGTTCTGGGCTTAGATTCAGGATCTATTTAAAGGTAAGGGCTCCTGGCCAAACTTGAACTGGGAACAGACCGTGAGCACTTAGACTGGATCCAGGATTATCTCTACAATAAGCAGGGGGGATTCCAAGAGCAAATTACTTAATTCCTAAAGAACAGGGCTGGGCATTCAGATTCCTTGTTCTGCTCCCAGTTGTGTCACTGACTTGATGTGGGACGAGCGACTGGTCATGTTGCTTCTCACAACATTGATTGCTACAGCTCTGTGGAGCTACGTCTACACGTGAAGCCTACGTCGAAGTAGCCTATTTCGATGTGGAGACATCAAAATAGGCTATTTCGATGAACAACATCTACACGTCCTCCAGGGCTAGCAACGTCGATGTTCAACATCGATATTGTGCAGCACCACATCGAAATAGGCGCAGCGAGGGAACGTCTACATGCCACAGTAGCACACATCGAAATAAGGGTGCCAGGCACAGCTGCAGACAGGGTCACAGGGCGGACTCAACAGCAAGCTGCTCCCTTAAAGGGCCCCTCCCAGACACACTTGCACTAAACAGCACAGATCCACAGAGCCGACAACTGGTTGCAGACCCTGTGCATGCAGCACGGACCCCCAGCTGCAGCAGCAGCAGCAGCAGCCAGAAGCCCTGGGCTAAGGGCTGCTGCACACGGTGACCATAGAGCCCCTCAGGGGCTGGAGAGAGAGCGTCTCTCAACCCCTCAGCTGATGGCCACCATGGAGGACCCTGCAATTTCGATGTTGCAGGACGCGCAATGACTACACGGTCCCTACTTCGACGTTGAACGTTGAAGTAGGGCGCTATTCCCATCCCCTCATGGGGTTAGCGGCTTCGACGTCTCGCCGCCTAACGTCGATGTTAACATCAAAATAGCGCCCAACAGGTGTAGCCGTGACGGGCGCTATTTCGAAGTTAGTGCCGCTACTTCGAAGTAGCGTGCACGTGTAGACACGGCTTTGGTGTGTCAATCAAGGTTTGTACTGCACCTGAATGAGGAGAGGCTTGATTAACTAGTGACTGTGAAGCAACCTGAGATCCTCAGATCAGAGGTGCTACAGTAGCGTGTTTCATAGTAAGGTACCACCCTCTGTTACCATAGTTACTCAACTGTAGCTGTTGATGGGCATCTTTGCAGCAGCCCAGAGGGCCAGGGTCTTAGCAAGCCAGAAGGTTTGCGAATGCATCTGTCGTGCTTGCCTAAGAAGTCAGCAAGAATGTGGTTCATTATAATTGCTTTTCAGTGAGTTTCCTCGTTGCTCTGGCTTCTTCTCATGCAGTTCAGGCTGTAATGGACAGGCTTTCATTCAGCAGAGGTTATGTAACTTGCCATTCGTAACTCAGGAATGCTGTCGTACGCCACAGTCACTCATGGTAGAGGTCATGCCCCTTCGAACGAGTGCCTGCTGTGTTTGTGCCTGGATAATTCCCTGGATTTGGGCTGCTGAGGAGAATGGGTACTTGGTGAGAAGGAACTTCATGGCATCTCGGTGGGTTGGCAGTTCCAGCCCTGGTGCATTGTTCTTCCGTGGTTAACACTGAGAGACCACTTCCATTCTATACAGGCCATATAACTTGGTGGGCCAAATTCTCATCTGACCAGCTCCATTACAGTCCATTGGGTGAGCAACTGCTCAGCAGAGAGAGTAGAGTTTCACACTCCCGCTCATACACAAATAAGGGGAATAAAGTGTCGGAGAGTGCCAGAAAGGACACCTCCACCTCCCACAGCCTTCTTGGGCCAGGTTCTGACAGACGGGACAACCTGGAGGAGGGATGAGTCTGCTCCTCTGGATTGGTGGCCGTTTCCTGCCTGCGTCCCCTCAAGCGTGTGCTTTCGATTCTCAGTGGTTGAACCTTGTGAAATAATAACAGACCTGCAGATTCTGCCCATCTGCATCACTCCAGGCTACAGGGTTGTTGGTTGAGTCGTTCACCTGGTATGCACTGCGGAGAGCAAGGTGACCTAGCTTTGACCAAACTCTGTTCACCACCATTTGCTGATCGGGCCTGCAGTGTTAAGCTGCTCCACAAAACCAGGGTGGGGGTGATTTCCTCAAGGAATCAGGGAGCAGGGAAAGGATTATGACTCTGACTCACAGTTTGCAGTGTCCATCTGGGACATAGAATCATAAGGTTGGAAAAGATCTCAGGAGGTCATTGAGTCCAACCCCCTGCTGAAAGCAGGACCAATCCCAACTAAATCATCCCAGCCAGGGCTTCAAAACCTCTAGGGATGGAAATTCCACCACCTCTCTAGGTAAAACATTCTAGTGCTTCACCACCCTCCTGGCAAAACAGTTTTTCCTAATATCCAACCTAGACCTTTCCCACTGCAACAAGAGACCATTGTTTCTCTTTCTGTCATCTGTCACTACTGAAAACAAGCTCTCTCCATCCTCTTTGTAGTCCTCCCTCAGGTAGCTGAAGGTTGCTATCGAATCCCCCTTCACTCTTCTCTTCTGTAGATTAAATAAACGTAAACCCCTCAGCTTCTTCTTCTTCTCCAGCCCCCTAATCATTTTTCTTGCCCTCCACTGAACTCTTTCCAAGGCGCCCACATTATTTTTGTAATGGGGGGCCCAGAATTGGACAATCTGCCTTATGGCTCAGTTCTCTACCTGTCAAATGGGGGTGGTACCTCAGAGTGTGAGGTGAGGGTAAAATACATTAATAATTTTCAGGTGCTCAGGTATTTCTCTAATGTGGGCCACAGAGACACATGGTGCCATTTTCTTTGCCCTTTCTTCCAGCGTTATGAGTGCCTGAGGGTATTTTTATGTCTTTGCATTCATTAGCTCTTGTGTTGTCAGGCTCAGCCCGTTATTGGAGGTACCTCCTCACTGAAGGACAGTAGGTTCTACCACTTCCCTACATAACCTACTCCAGAGCTTCACCAATCTCCTAGTGACATAGTTTTTCCTAATATCCAACCTAGACCTCCTGCACTGCAAATTGAGACCATTCCTTCTCATTCTGTGATCTGTCACCACTGTGAACAGCCTCTCTCCATCCTTTTTGGAATCCCCTTCAGGTATGTGAAGGCTGCTATCAAATCCTCCCTCATTCTTCTGTAGACAAAGTGAGCCCAAATACCTCAGTTTTGCCTTATACATGAAGTGCTCCAGCCTCCTAGTAATTTTTGTTGCCCTCTGCTGGACTCTCTTCAGTGCATCCACATCCTTTCTTTAATTTGCGGGGGGCGGGGGTGTGTGTCCAAAACTGGGTGCAGTATTCCACATGCACCATCAACAGTGCTGAATAAAGCGGAATATCCACTTCCCTAGATCAGCTGGCGATGCTCCTCCTAATGCACCCCAGTATGTTGTTAGCCTTCCTGGCTACAAGGGCCCACTGTTGGCTCATATCCAGCTTTTCATCCTCTGTAATCCCCAGGTCCTTTTCTGCAGAACTTCTGCTTAGCCAGTCAGTTCCCAGCTGGTAGCAGTGCTTGGGATTCTTCGCTCCTAAGTGCAGGACACCACAACCATAGGCCATCCCTCACTCAGAGCAGACTCTAGAGAAGAAGCCAGCTAATAGGTGGAAGAGGAAACAGAGACGTGAAGTCACCTGCCTGAGGTCACCCAGCAGAGCCAGGAATTAAAACCCAGTTTTCCAAGTTGCAGCATGGTGCCTGATCTGCTAACTCCACTGTGTTCCAGCCTGTTCTTTGTACATCTAAAATTCCAGCTGCAAAAGGGTATATGATTTTGGAGAACAAGGAGTCCTAATGAGGATTTAAATATAAGAAAGGTGTCTAAAAATGCTAGGTCATCCTTAGAGAAGGACACTAACTGGGGAGAGAGAACACAGCATGGAGTGAGTAGGAAGCTTCTTTTGTTCTTCTGTTTTTTTCTGTTTAACATGGCATGTCTTGTAGCCGTGTGAAGACAGGAGTGAGCAAGCAGTTCATTATGCAGTGTATCAGTTTGAGACTAATCCTAATTAAAAGCATTCCTTTCACTCCAGCGAAAGCTATTCTTAGAAATTGTGTCAGTTAATTGGAGTTTTGAAGAGAAGCATGTGCCGTAGCCTAGTCAATTCCCGGTGGGCCACCCCAGTCAGAGCAGGGGAGCTGGAGGAATGTGTGCTGGATCCTGTTGTTGTGGTGCAAGTGTGGTTGAAGACATTTTTCGTAAATGTTGGTGTCACAAGACAAGCACTCAGAAGAGATCGGATGAAGCTAGAGCCTTCCTGGCTTTCAGGGTGATGCAAATGCAATGAGAACATTCCACAGTGACACCCCTTTTTATTCCTAAATCGCCAGGCAATGATTGAAAAAAAAAACAAATCAGCCCCCTCTCACTTCCCACCTCCCCCCAGAACCTCTCTACCAGTTTTTCTTCTAATTTTTTCCAGCCATGGGCAGAATACATTTTTCTCTGTGCATCTAGGCACGTGTGGATATGCACAACCAATAGAAACACATGCTTCCAGCTGTGAACAGCTGTGGGTGGCTTGCTGAGCTTCTGGGTAGAACCTTCATCTCTCCTGGACAGCTGCCCTCATATTTAGCCAAGGAGGGAGGCATAGCTCTGTGGCTTGAGTGTTGGCTTGCTAGACCCAGGGTCATGAGTGCAATCCTTGAGGAGGTCTGAAGCAATAAAACTTAAAAAAAAAAAAAAAAAGCCTGTTAGGGCTGGTGCTTGGTCCTTCTACAAGGTAGCTTACAGGAAACACTACCTTAATGCACAATTTTAACCCTTAAAAGAAAGAAATATCGGTGACTCCATAAAGTCCACTAAGGACTTCACTATTGCACATGGAAAGTGCTCAGATGTTATGGTAGTTGGCTGCAAAATAAGCTCTGAAGGCAGGCATGAAGGGGAAGGGGTGTTCTTTTGAAACAAATTGCTGTGTATTGTTGGACTTTTTCAGAGCTGTTCTTTTAGTTGAATTAATTTTGTCTGTAGAAAAGCAATAACAAAAACTAGCTTATAGAAAATACAATCCCAGAAATGGGTGCAGATGAAAATGATATTCAGTATGTTCTAGGTGTTTAGACCCCAATCAGCAAAGTACTTAAACATGGACTTAGCTTTAAGTATGTGATCAGCCCCCTTTGTGGTCAGTGGGACCCATGCTCTTGCTTAGGCCATGTCTAGATTAAAGGGTTTTGTCAACTAAAGAGCCCTTTTGTTGATAACATCCAGGGAGCATCCACATTGCCAAGCGCATTCTGTCAACAGTAAGTCAACAGAACACAGTGCTTTTGTTGACAATTGTACCCCGCTCAACACAAGGAAGAATGCCACTGTTGGCAGAGCTCTGTCAACATGATGTGAGCCTGGACATTCCAGGGTGCCCACTGTCAACAGAAAAGGCCTCTGGGGCACCATGCAATCCTGTCTGCTGTGGTTCCAGGTGGCTTTTTTGCTGATAGAGAGGCCAAGCAGTCCAGCCACTCTCTTTCAACAAAGTAGGTCATTCTTTCGATCTGCTTTGCGGTCTGGACGTGCTCTGTCGACATAAGTTTTGTTGAAAGATATCTTCTGACACACATCTCCACCAGCAAATCCCTGTAGTCAAGACTTAGCCTCAAAGTTCAGCATGTGCTTAAGTGATTTCCTGGATCTGAGCTTTTAAAATTGACACTTGAGACTAGATCATATCCCAGATGTGGGCCAGATGTTGCAGTCCAAAGCTGGTTCTCAAGGGCACATATTGTAAATGATCCCTCTCTGAAGCAAATGGTTGGGGCATTCAAACATGGAGCCAAACTTCACAGCTAGCTGGACCTTGCATCGGTAACTGGCCAAACCACAATCCTCAATCTACGTGCTTCTGAGATTTGGGGATTGAAATTGAAATCTGGCCCTGGGTTTGAATTTTGCAGCCAGGCCCTGTCTCTCATTGAAGCACTCAGTGGCAAAGATGATAATTTTGGTGGTGATGATAATACACATTTTGGAAGCATCCGTCGTACTGTCTAGGCACTATTTATACGCGGCCAGATTCTGCTACCCTTACTCTCGTTGAGTCATTGCTCTTGTCTGTGACCAACATCATCAAAGCAACAAGACAGATCCTAGAATAAAGTACTGCTCACTATAAGGCTGCTAGAAATGGGATGTCCCTCACTTTGTGGGCCTAGAGGAGGGGCAGCACCCTTTCCAAAGCAGAATGTGGAAATTTGACCTTTTGACCTTTATATACAGTCCAAGTGCCAGTGATATTTTTTAAAGTCACTAATAGTCCTACTTACAACAGCTTCATTAATAAATAAATGAAGATGCAGAGCTTTACTGTTTGGGTGGTGGTTGGTAACATTAGCTGGTCTTTTGTTAATTCACAGGCAGCATGGCTTTGAGGGAGCTCCCAGCTGAGCCCCCGTCCCAGGGTTATTGACCCCTGTTCTAGTTGGGCTTGGAATGCTTGGATCACATAGGATGGACTGGGCCCTTTCCAGAGGGGATAACTAGCCAATCAGTAAGCTGCTCAAGTTACTGCCTCTCTGTGCCTCAGTTTCTTTGTCTGAAAAATGAGGATAACGAAAATTTCCTCCTTTGTAAAGCACTTTGCGATCTACAGGTGAAATTTGCTATATAAGCCCTCAGCTTCATTATTAATGGCTAAAATACAGAGCATGGCTAGAATTCCGAGTTCTGTTCCTTTCTCTGCTGCTAACTTACTGTGTCACTTTGGGCAATTAGCTTAACCTTCAGCAATTCCCCCATCTGCAAAATGGAGGAAATCATTTCTCTCCTGCCATGAGGATCCATTAACGTTTTTAGCATGCTTTGAGATCCTCCGATGAAAGGTACCGTAGAAGTGCAGAGCAAGATTAAACCAATGATTCTTCCAGCTCGACTAAAGCTCATAAAATCCTTCCTTCAATGTCACTAGAAACATAAGTTCCCCAAAATAGAAACTGTTAAATCTGGAAGTAAAGACAGTTGTGGTGGGAGGGGCAGGGGGGATGACATACTACTTTGAATCAATATAAAACCACTTTAGGCCAAGAACATAACATGTAGTGGGGAATGTAGAAGGGAATGGCTTTGCCAAGTACTATTACATAGAAGGAGGTTTTTTCCATGCAATTGGGAGTCCAGCACTTTTTTGTAATGAAACAATCCCATCTATCGCCGATGTACTGGCTAGTGGATCGATGGGTTGGAAATACTGTTTTACTCTGGAGAGGAGATCACTCTTGAGCTAGTAAAACTGAAATGTGATGCTTAATCTGATCTGGTCCTAGGGCTTCTCCCTGGGAAGCCCTTTGTTGGGGATATAGGCGTCTAAATAATGGAGACAAGATTTGCCTGCCTCTTGCAAAGGATAAATTTGTGCTTAGCACCATCCCTGTTTGGAGCCTGAGGTTGCCTTGAGAATTTAGATGCCAGTTAAGCTATTTGAATACCTAAGTTAATTCCCTAGATAGCTGAGCAAACCTTTCCTTCAATCTTGCACACACAGGCCAGCTAATTAGGGTGTCTGTTTAGGTCCAGATTCTGCCACACATATTCATATAATAGCTTACGGAAGTGAAATCTTCTTGCCACGCTGGGAGCCACTCTGGGTGGCTGGCAACTTACTGTGCCAGGAGCCCCTCTGGGCAGCTGGAGCATGGCTGCTCCACCTGGAGAGACACACTGGGAAGGGCACCACGCTGCACAGGGAGCCGCTGTGGGTGGCTCGTGTGTGGCTGCATTGTGTGGGGAGCCGCTGTGGTGGGAGAGCAGAGGCACCTCCAGCCACAATGAAATCCTGGTTAATAGAGAAGTCTGGTTGGTTGAATGCCAGTTAAAAGGAAGTTTACTGTACATTTATATTTCTGTGTTCTTTTGTCGTGTGTAAACCTGTCAAGCTCACTGTGCAAATCTAGAGCAGCCTTTGGGCTGCTCTCATCTCTATTCTGCTTACAGTCCCTCCCCTGGGCCTTGGGAAATGGAGAATAGCTATAGGGCAGTACACTCTGGATACACCCCTGATACTTCTCTGCTGCTGCCAGTCTGCCCCCACATGCTCAGGGGCTGGAAACAGGTCTGGCACAACTCCCTTGAACCAGTTGAGGGGATCTCACGCAGAGGTAATATTCTAAGTTACCCATTTTTGTTCCAGATCCCTTTATGCTGCCAGGCCAGCACAGAGGCACCTTTGTGAAAGTGAGAATCAAGATGCTCACGGTCACAAGCAACCAATTTCCTTTGACAAATTGCAGGTGAAGTCAGCAGAAGTTGTGGCTGTTGAAGGAATGAAAGCTCTGGCCCTAAATGTTCATCCTATGGGGTCCAAGCATTTGTATGGGATCCTTTCGTAATCCTAAAGGCACCGAGACCACTGACAAGGAGAGCAAAGTCTGCTCTACAGCCTTAGCTGCAAGGTGGCTGACTTATAGCTCATGCGATGGAGCACATGGCTTTAGCCCCTGAAGTAGCAGGTTCGTTCCCTGGGTCATCGCCTTACAGTTCCGTTTGCTTTCCTAGCTTAGTCTACTGTAGAAGTTTGTGCTTGGTTTCTCACTTTGGTTAGGGAAACTGTCCACCAAGAGAAAGCAATTAAAGCCACACTGCAACATATTCATGAGGCGATATGGGCAGATCCATTGCTGCAGGAGGACGTGCCTCTTGTAAAATATAAAGCAGCTGCACTTGGTTCTCGTTGAGGCTGAGTTTGTGGCTGGTTTCACTGACACACCGGTTTGCTTGTTTCCTGTATACATGCACAGGATCATGCTGATTTGAGAAGCCACTTCTTCACCGTGGGGATGAAGCTGGAGGCGGTAAACATAAGCGAACCCTTTCATATCTGTCCTGCATCAGTGACAAAGGTGAGCTCTTGCAAGTGGGACTGAAAATACCATGTTGGCCCCAACCTACTGGTTAATAACCTCCCAGTGTTGTGTGCATTACAGTGAATTAACAGTGGTCGGTTTTCTTCCCATCAGGTTTTTAACAATCATTATTTACAAGTGACCATTGACGACCTGGGACCCGAAACCAGCAAAATCTCAATGCTCTGCCATGCCGATTCCTTAGGGATCCTACCAGTACAATGGTGCCTTAAAAACAGAGTCAATCTCACACCGCCCAAGGGTCTGTATTTTGCGTTTTGATGGTTGGTATTTTGTTGTTGCTTTTTCCCTGCCAAAAGGTGAAACGGCTCTCTCGATGCCTGGAAAAATCTGTTTTCCAATCTAGATGGGAAGATAGGGTGGTAATTGTCTGGAAAAATTACATTAAATGATTCAGTCCAAATCCATAGCTGGAGTAAATTGGAGTAGCTGATGAGCTGGCCCTGTAAATGATTTTATTTATTGACGTGTATTGTGCTCTGTGCTGAAGTTGATTAAAAAGCCCAATATTCTGGGACTGAACAGGCTACAACAACACAGAACATAATGAATCCTTGTAATATGGATCTTTATAATATTCAAACCTTTATGAACACTGCAGGCCATATTTTGCTCCCTTCATTACTGTCTCTAGAGAGGAAGGATAGTCCTGTAGTCTAGGATTGGGAAACACGGGTTTAAATTTTGGCTTTCTCACATGTATCCTATTTGGATTTGGGCAGGTCCTGTAGCATCTCTTTGCATTAATTCCACATCTGTAAAATGGGTATAATACCATGGCCTCACTTTAGATACATTTAATATTCTGGGGTGCTCAGAAGAAGTAGCTATGGGAGATTGATAATGAGTGGTCTGTGGATTTCCAAGGTGCCATTCTGCCATTGGGGTTCTAAGACACAAAGAAGTTATCTGTCCAAAAACACATGATACACTGGGGGTGGAGAATTAGGATTGGAATCCCCAAGAAAACATGTGACAAAATCAGAGAACTTTCAGTTGCAGTTTTTTTTTACATTTCGTTCAATTCTGACAAATCGTTTCGGCATCAGAACATTTTGAAATTTCCAAGTCCATCTGCTTCAGCGCAAAATCAGCCACAACCCTGTAATGTTTTGCGAAACTTGATATTCTGATGTCAACAAAATCCCTTGAATAAAAATTGTAATTTTTCCCTAATATTTGGTGGGTGAAAGTTTATGTAAATAATTAAAAGACTGCAATGTGCCAGCCTGCAAGCTATTATTTCACTACCACGCTGATACTGCTAGCGGGTTAAAACTCTGCTTGCAGTGGCATCACTCCCATGCAAGATACTGAGCACATATCTAACAACATCCATAATCATATGTTTAACGTGAAGCCCATGCTGAAATTGATAACAACAGTCCACTGTATCCCCTTTTATTTTGCGAATTCTAGGGAAATGGAATGTGACCTCCCGACACTTACCTCAGTACTGCTTGAAATCAAGGTGCTTGATTAGGTGTTCAGAAATAAAGGCTAGGAAAAACCTAATCTAGTTAATCCCCTGTCACATAGCGCCTGAACAAAAGTCCCTGTCACTGCAGAACTTCACTTTATCATTTATGTTACACACCCCAGCATCATGAGTGCTTTGCAGACACGTAGGCCATCCTCCATGCAACCTACCGTCTAATAAAATAAGGCAGACCCAGGGAAACTGAGGCACAGGGCAGTGAAGTAACTTAACGAGGGTCTTCTACGAGATCACTGGCAGAGCCAGCAGTAGAATCCAGGTCCTCTGGGATTTCACTGCACCATAATTATCAGCATCACTGCTTGTAAATTGTGGTATTTGCCTTTTGACCAAGTAACCTCTGTATTCAAAATCCATCTCATAGAGGCCTCTCAGTTAACTAAGAAGACAGAGAATATCTTTCTCTCTACTGTGTCCATTGCTCCATCACTTCCATGCCATGCACTTTCAGTTCAAGGTTAGACAAGGCCTTTTGATACAGAATTGTATAATTCGGGTTGCCTGGACTTCTGCAAATGACGCCCAAATTTTCTAGCTGCACCTCTCTTCGCTGCTATACTTGTTTCTGTACCTGGGTCAGAAATGCTTAGGGAGTAAACAGAGGCATAGAATCAACTCTTGTGATCTGTGTTCATTAAGGAATAATTAGACATCCTCTTGATCAAATCCCAGGAACAAACACACATGGAAGTTAGCTTGAATCGAGGAGCCCAAAAGGGATGTGTAAAAATACAAGGAACTTGGGAGATATCCATACTGTGGATATTAATATATCGCTTCTGATGTGTCATCATCATCATCATCATCAATAACCATGGGCTCAGCGCTCATTGGTGTCTGATGCCTCTCTCACTATTTCCTTCCATTTTTCCCTATCCAGTGAAGAGTGGCTTAGTTTCTGTAGACTAGCTCCACAACAATCTACTACATCATCTATCCATTCTCTGTGGGGTCTGCTTCTCCTATTCAAGCCATCCATTATGCCGAATACCAGGGTCTTGATTTTTCATTCGTCGTTCATTCTGCAAATATGTCCAAATAGTTGTAGCTTCCATTTTATAACCTTCTGCAGCAGGTTCTCTTTCGGCTATATCTTCCTATATAATTCCTCATTGGTGACCTTCTGCATCCATCCTATTCTCAGAATCTTTCTATAACAACTCCTTTCAAACGCCAATATTCTTCTTTTCGACTCTTTCGTTGTCACCCATGTCTCACATCTGTACAACATGCTGCTGAATACACACACTTTCAAGACGCCCAGCTTTGTTCTTAAGCTAATTGCTTTGCTTTTCCAGATCTTACCCATTGCTTTCAAACTTGCTCTTGCTTTCACTATTCTAGTTGCTATTTTCTTCTTACAGTCTAGATCATACATTATTTTGTTCCCCAGATATGTGAACTTTTCTATATTTTCTAGTTCAATACCATCTACACTGATCTTCCTTCCTATTTCTTTATCTCCAAATACCATTGTTTTTGTTTTATCGATGTTCATAATCAGTCTGTACCGCTTCCCTTCTTCATTTAACACCCACACCGTTTTCACTAGCTTCTCCTCATCTTCCTCAATGATAACTACATCATCCGCGAACCTCATGTTGTTAATTCTTTTCCTGTGCACAGATATCCCTTCTACCTCTTCCTTGATCTTGTCCATCGCTCTCTCTAGATGTGCGGTGAAGATACTTGACGATATTGGATCTCCTTGTCTCGTACCTCTACTTGTTCTAAACCAACTTCCCAACTCCCCGCATGTTCTCACCGCTGCCTCCGCATTATTACTGATATCTTTCAACAAGCGTATTAGTCTGCTGTCCACTGCGTATGACTCCAACACTGCCCAAGTCACTTTCTGATCTATACTGTCAAATGCCTTTTGAAAATTGACGAAGCAAGTGTGTATGTTTTTGTTCTTTTGTCAAGCTTTCTCCGCTATCAGTCTTAGTGCCCATATCTGCTGTATGGTACTGTCTCTATGCCCAAAGTACATCTTAACCCCCTCTTCATCTGACTAGCGCTCTGTCACTCAAATGTGATCAGCCATCTGAGCAAGTCTGAACACCTGATTTAAAAGTGTAGGGGAAATAAAAAAGGATCCAAACTGGCAAAGAGAACTGGGGCAACTTACAAATAACAAGCAATTCTGTAACAACTTACGTTTTGTGTACACTAGAGAGTATTGTTGTCAAAACCCGTGCAACATTGACAGAACTCGGCACATTTGTCGACAGCCTTCTGCCTCTCCCCCACCAGGCAGAGCACCTTTTTAGACAGAATCTGTTGACAAAAAAGACGGTCTGGATGCTCCAGGGGGCCCTCAGTCAACAGACGGCCCTGTCTGCTGTGCTTCCAGTTGTCCATAGCGTCGAGAGAGTGGCCAGGCAGTCCAACCACTCTCTGTTGACAGAGTGGGTGGCTCTGCTTGGTGGTCTGGTTGCGATCTGTCGGCAGAAGTTGTGTTGGAAGATATCTTCCAACAGAAACTTCTGCTGACAGATCGCTCTTCGGTAGACATAGCCTTAGAGATGGTCCCATTTATTAGGTCATGAACTTTAAGGGGCAAAACCCACTTCCTCAGATATAACTGGAATGAAAAAATAAACTCCTGTGTTTATATAGCAGGGAGAGAGGGGGAAAGAAGAAAAGAAATATTAGCTGTCACTGACAGGACCATTTCATAAAGCAACTGAAGTAGGATGTATTTGATTTCTGCTAATATCAAAGGTGAGGAAATTGCCCTTATAATGCATAAGATAGTTAAGATGTCTATCCAGACCAAGATTAAAGGTGTCAGATTTGTAAATTAATTCCTATTCAGTCATCTCCCTCTGTAATCTTGTGGCAAATTTATTTTGTAGAAGAATGTCTACTTTTAAATCCATTCCTGAATGTCCAGGGAGGTTAAAATTCTCCTGCAGGTGTTCACATTAGAATCATAGAATCATAGGGCTGGAAGGGACCTCAGGAGGTCATCTAGTCCAGCCCCTGCTTCAAGCAGGATCAACCCCAACTAAGTCATCCCAGCCAGGACCTTGTCAAGCCAGGACGGATAAACCTCTAGGGATGGAGATTCCACCACCTCTCTAGGCAACGCATTCCAGTGCTTCGCCACCCTCCTGGGCCATGTCTACACGTGCCCCAAACTTCGAAATGGCCACGCAAATGGCCATTTCGAAGTTTACTAATGAAGTGCTGAAATGCATATTCAGCGCTTAATTAGCATGCGGGCGGCCGCGGCACTTCGAAATTGACGCGCCTCGCCGCCGCGCGTCTTGTCCAGGCGGGGCTCCTTTTCGAAAGGACCCCTCCTACTTCGAAGTCCCTTTATTCCCGTAAGCTGATGGGAATAAAGGGACTTCGAAGTAGGCGGGGTCCTTTCGAAAAGGAGCCCCGTCTGGACGAGCCGCGCAGTGGCGAGGCGTGTCAATTTCGAAGTGCCGCGGCCGCCCGCATGCTAATTAAGCTCTGAATATGCATTTCAGCGCTTCATTACTAAACTTCGAAATGGCCCTATAAAGATATTTTTGGAGCTGCTTGATACTTTTCATCTGCAAATGCAAAAGTCTTTCTTCCCTAGTGAAATTTTTGCAGATTTTTTGTCATTTGATTTTTTCCTAATTTTCCATGAAAAACGGGAATAAAGAAAAAATAGATTGAATGGCAGAAATAAGAGTGGCCAGGAAAGGTCAGATCAAAGATCCATGTGCCCCGTTATCCCCTCTTCTGACAGTGGCCGATCCCAGGTGCTCCAGAGGGTGTGACAAGAACAGGCAATCACCAAGTGATCCTTCCTCTGTCGCCTATTCCCATTTTGACTGACCTCTGATTGGTTCTTTGTGAATTTCTGTTTTTGCTTTTTGTTCGGGTACTGGTATTACATAATTGTTACCTACTTATTAATAAGAGTTTAACATTTTATTTTGGTTGAGCAGAGAGGCTAATGTATTTGTTTTACGCATCATCTTTAGTGGGGGACCTCTTGTGGGTCATCTTGTATAATCTAAATCCTGGGCTTTTGCAGGATTCTTAGGAGTACGTGTTCAAAACCTTGCATTTCTTTTTCTACAGCTGTAATTGGCATCCACCATTTTTGGACCTGCAGTTCATTTTCAGGAGGAAAAACATACTGAAATAATTTTCACTGGTTACAGAGCGTTGAGCTCTGTGTGTTCTGGAGTGTCCTCATTTGCCAGGTGTGACAAGGGGAGTCAAAAGATGTTCAGAACTTTGTTAACACTGGTCCCAAATTGTGTCCAGTAAGAAGACCTGTCTGAGAACCTTTCAGTCTTCTTTGAACCTTTCCAGTGATGGTGATTCTACAATACTTATCACAGTAACACCTGAAGGGCCCCCCTGCAGATAATAACCCTTCTGTCTTAGTTTCTGTAGGGCCAGGCTCTGTCTTAGGAAGCTTACAGTCTAAAGAGACAAGTTGTCTAGGACATGCATGCTATAAAGATAGATGCAGTTCCATACAGTCTCTGTAATGGGACCTTTGTTCCCTCAATTTTTTTACATTCATGGGCAGAATAAATTTTGTTGTGTTCACCCAGGCATGTGTGGATGTGCAGCACCAACAGAAACACAGGCTGACCCCCGTGGGTGGTTGAGGGTGCTCTGCTAGCCTGACTCTGTCCTGGGTGGCCACTCAAACGCTCAATTTACAGGAAATACTGGTTGTGACTATTTCAGACAAGGCCATATGAATGAAGGGGACCTCAAATCTGAATCCTCTCCTTTGGAGAGGAAGGATGGGCCAGATGTTAGGCACTACCAAGGACTTGAGAGTCCTGGGTTCATTTCTCTGCTTTGCCACACCCTTATCAAGTGACCTTGGTCAAGTCACAGCCTCCCTGTGTGCCTCAATTTCCCATCTGTACAACAGAGACAGGATTTCACATGGGTCTCGTGAGGATCAATACATTAGCCTGTGTCAGATACTCAGACATTATGGCAGTGGAGGTTGCGTGAATGCTTGAGCTTTCTAGAACCAGAATAGAGGAAACTTAAAAATCCCATGGTGCTTCATATTAAGATCAAAGGGTTTGCCCTGCTGTACGTGGAAGAAAATCCCTGTTCCCCTGGAAAACATCCATCTGCCATTGAGTGGCTGTCCCCCACCACAGAGACAGCTGTGTATCAGTGACACAGAGTGTATGTCTAGAGTTTTGTAAGCTAAACACATTGCAGGTTCATTGAGACAGGTGTCATCTTTTTGTTATATGTTAATGTACAGCACCTAGCACAGAATGTTCACAATCCCTGATGAGCGCTTTCCCAGCAAAGAATAACAACAGTGAGTCGTTTTGGACCGCATGTGGAATATAGCCAAGACAAGTGGCATTAAACAAAACTGTGTTGGTCTTATGTCATATAGACAATATTTCAATCCCTAAATATTTTCAGGGAAGCAGTTAGGATGACGAGCTGATAGTCTCTGGTCTAGTGCTGCCATTCACTCAGGCTATGTCTACACTAGCGAGTTTTTTCGAAAAGCCAAGTCTCTTTCGAAAAATCCCATGGAGCATCTAAATACAAAGTGCAGATGAGATGAGAAAGAGTGCCTTTTACCAAAAGACTATTTTGGAAAAAAAGTGTGTAGATTCCTCAGGGGCCCTTTTTTTGAAAGAGCAGTCCTCCTGGCTCCGGACTTTTCTATTCCTGGCCCATTCTTTCAAAAGAATGGGGACTGTGTGTATGCTCTATATCGAAAGAGCAGATCGATTTTTGATCCACTTTTTTGTGCATGGACGTGCTCTTTTGAAAGAAGTTTTTTCAAAGCAGATCTTCCAGAAAAACTTCTTTCGAAGGATTGCTGTAGTGTAGGCGTAGCCTTACTGTGTAATCATAAAATTTGTGCACAGGCCACTTAGCTCAGTGTTTGTAGAGTGCAGTGAGATCTTTAGATGGGAGGAGGCAGCTTGGAATGGAAAATTATTATTGCGTTGACGTGTTTGTTTCTTTCTCCCCCAGTGCGAAATAATGACTTACCGCCCTTGCTTGTTTTCTTTTCCTACAGGTTACTCTGGCCAGGACTTTGACTGGGCAGATTATCAGAAGCAATGTGGAGCAGAGGCAGCTCCTCACTTTTGCTTTAGAAACGTAAGCTCTAGTTTGTCTTTATGGTGATATTGTTGATCTAAGCTGAGCAACCCACTCATGGCTCTGAACTGAAGGCCTGATCCAGTGCTTTCCAGGAAGAAATGTGTTCTTAGGGTTAAATTGCTGGTTTGGAAACTAGGTGCTCTGGGTTCAATACCTCCCTCTGCTATTGGCTTTGTGTGTGAGTTGTAATTGCTCTGTTGGTTTCCTCATCTGTAAAATGGGAGCAATAATAGGTTGTTAGTATTGCTCATTTAGCTTGCATGCCCTTCTGGTCTCTTTCTGTACTTGCATAGCACCCAGGTTCCTGATCTTGGTTGAGGACAATAGGAGCTACCATGGGCTGAACAATTAATAATAATAATGTAGATAACTGCCTACAGGCAGGCTTGAACCAGGGCCATGAGGAGCCTAGGGTATGCACCTCTGGAGTTAGAGCTAAGCAGCAGCTGGTGCTCAGCTAAGGCACTGGAGGAGGCTCATTTTTTCTCTGTGTGAGTGGGCTAGCTGCTGCTACATGGGACGGCAAACCACGCCTAAGTGTATGGGTTACACATACGTGCCCACTGACATCCATGGAAAGATACCCATTGACTTTGGCGGGAGGGAGAGGGGGCATGACATTCTCATCTCTTGTTTCTGGGTTTCATTTTTAAACCAAAGCAAGACACTAAAAAGCTAAGTGATGTCTTTGCAGTACAGGTTGAACCTCTCTAGTCTGGCACCCTGGGGACTTGACTGGTGCTGAACTAGAGAATTTGCTGAACCGTGGGAGGTCAATATTGTCTAGCTCATTACCAACACTTCCACTCTTTACTGGGTCTTAGAAGACATTTAGGGACAAATTGCAGCTAAAGCACAGCACAGAACATTGAGAGCCAGGACTGGCTGGAAACAAACTTTGTGGAGTTGTGGGAAACTTGGCCACACCCATGATAAATGGACAGCCAGCTAACAAAAATCATACCAGATGACTATGTTGCCAGACCAGAGAGTGCTGGGCTAGAGAGGTT
Organism: Carettochelys insculpta; assembly: GCF_033958435.1. Taxonomy (NCBI): domain Eukaryota; kingdom Metazoa; phylum Chordata; order Testudines; family Carettochelyidae; genus Carettochelys; species Carettochelys insculpta. The sequence goes on from NC_134137.1 coordinate 371,174,385, forward strand.
CAACGTGTGTAAGTTGGAGGTTGATTGAGCCAGGTGGAAAACTCCAGCATTCGGGAGTGCTGAGTTTCCCGAATACAGCAGGAGTCGTATGTGAGTGTGCTGTAAATCATCCCCCTGCAGGTTCATCAGAGCTTTAAAGCTTTGTAAATTATGCCTAGCTGGGCTGTTCTTAGGCAGCAGGATGGAGCTCATGCCTACGAGTCTTAATGGTGCAGGAGTTCACCATTCATTAAACAAAGCATTAACATTCTATCTTATTAATGTTCAGCCCTCGTCTTGCCTGGTGTCCCGGTGAGAAAATGATTGATCTCACCATGGTGTCTATTGTAGTTTAGGCCCCAAATTCCTTTGAAACCCTACAGAATAGCGTATTGTTTTCAGCAGCTGATTTTACAGTGCACGGGCTCTTAATAGCATTCGAATCCCTGGCACCTCTGTGTGGTGCCTAGAGCTGTCAATTTTTGTGGCAGAAGATGCACAGGCTGTTCCCCCACCTGTCGCTCCCCTCCTATCCGGAGAGAATCGCTGTATGGCAGAGCACATAGTGAGTGGGGGATTCCCTGGGCAGCCTCTGTGCAGGCCCAGCCAGCATGGAACTGCTGTGAAGCATGGAACTGGGCCACAGCACAAATGTATTATTGAGGACCGTGCAGTGGGGTCAGTGTCCCTTTGGCCGTACCTACTCTCGTGTGTTCTCTGTCCTGCTTCTTCCCTGTTATCGGCATGGTGTGTACCACTGATGGCCATTGCTGGCCATAGCGCTGTGAGCCTAGGAGCAACATGCTGCTGCTACTGTTTCATGTACATAGCACACTTTCCCTGTTTGCAGTGCAACTTCCGTCTTGCTGAGTGGCTGCCGCACAACTGTATTGGAAAGCAAATGGAGTGATCAGGGCCTGTCACCTTCCATCACCCTTTGTACAGTGTGGCTTTTCTTATATGTACACAGCATGTCCATATATTTAGAGGCCCTTTGATGTACATGTGAGAATTCTGATACGCCATCTTTCTTTCTTTTTCTTTCTTTCTTTCTCTCTTTCTTTCGGCAGAGCTTAGAGGTCCCAGAATCCAGATCCAAACCCCACTGAAAGCAGTGGAGAGACATCAGTGGGGTTTGCCTGCGTTGTACTCTCTTATAAGAAAGAAAAGCCCTGCCTAGAAGAATTTATCATCTAAAACTCAGGAGAGTCAGAGACAGGGATATGATAGCATTCAAATAACTGACCCTGGTGGTGATTATTGCATTTCCTTACTGTCTGCCTCTTTCTTTCCTTCCATTTATCTCCCTTTCTCTTTTGTTTTTTTTTTTTCATTAGGCACCAGAGCTATGCTCACAATGCCAGCCACCACGAGCTTAGCCTCCAAAGATTCAATCAGTTCTAATAACTTTTTTTTAAAAAATTTATTGTGCAAACACATCTGTTATTATCTGACTCTTGATAAACCAGTTCTCTGCAGAGAGTTGCAGTCTCTCCATTGTCATCTGCCTGACATTCCTACTGGATTGGTGCATTTGTTACCCTGCTAAGAGCGGCTCTTGGATGGAATGTTTATTACAAACTTATGTTTTTTAATTGTACATCTTCCACATAGCACAAGGAGATGGGGCTGTGAAGTGGCTACATTGTAACCCTTCCCCTTGGGGCTATTTAGTAAGAAGAGATAGTTATGAAGTGAATTGACGTGGCCAAATGGTTAGTAAAATAAACTCTCAGTGAACTGATTTGCCATTGATTCCTTATGAAATTAGCCTCTGGCACTGCGTCACAACCAAAGGAGACTTGATGATGATAGATGCCATTTACTTGTTAGCTGGCAGAAAAAGCATTGCAACAGTCTCATTGTGACGTTTTGTAAACCTGGCCCATTAGCCACTTTTAGAATCGGGGAGCTTGTCTGAATATTGGGCGTGGCTTTGAATAGTCCAAGCAATAAGGAAAGCATGGAAATTGCCCCTGTGTGCAATACATTTTTTCATTTTTGCAAGAACTCTACATGAAGTACAGGCCTGCTCACCCTGCGGCCTTTGGTCATATGGGTAGTCCCAGGGGAGTTAATGAGGACTCTCACTGGCTCTGTCTTGACAAGGAAAAGGGGTTGCATTTAGACTGGATTAGTTAGCCTGTTTATTGGTTCAGCTTGACCAAAAGGCGTTCAGTTTTCCTAGTCAAGAGGGCAGCCATTGGCCCATGCTTGCGTGCAAAGGCTGCAAGATGGAGCCAGAGATTATCTTGACTTTATGACTGTTATTATAATCACGGTGATGAATGGGGACCAGTCAGGATCAAGGCCTCGTTGTACGAGGTGCCGTACAAACACAGAACAGGAGGCCTACGTAAACAAGACAGATACATCATCGAGAAAAGGAGTATAACACATACGGAGAGTGAGTGGCATGATCGAGGCAGCATGGTAGGGGATAATCAGGAGGAGGGTCAGCTAAACGGGGAAAAAATCCTGAAAGGAAAGGAGCACTGGGGAGAGGGCAGGGGAAGGATGTACATGCCTCAGCTGAAGAGACTGGGGAAGGGCTGTGACTTTGGGCTCTGAGGCAGTTTTTACGACTGCCATGGGAACTGAAAGTGGGAAACCTCTTTGTTCCGTCAGGTGAGTGGCAGTTTTGTTGTTGGGGTTGATGGGATGGGGAGAATGTTGTGTACATTCTTACAAATCGATTTTAATTTTCTGCCCGTGCTTGTCCGTTGGTTTCCCCTTCCCCATTACTCTGGTGCATGAGTGCCTCACAGGACCCTGAATGATCAGACCCTCAGCTGGTGTAAAGGGACAAATCTCCATCGTGGCAAACAGCTGCTGGCCTTGATGCAAGGAGAGCTGAACCCGTTCACACCAGCTGAAGGTCTGGCCTAAAGGGCACACTTCAAAATTGGTGAGTGAAACTCTGATTTAGTGTCTTCTTGGTTGAGGTCAAAATTACACACAAAACACTACATTAAAAAAAGTGTCAGATATCAGCATTAAGCACCCAACATTTAAGAAATGCCAGAATGAAGGTTGGCCGTGCAACCTGGATTTAGTTCCCTTGTGTGCATGCATTATGATATATTCTTTAATAACACAGTCATATCCTGTTTTCTTCCAGGGGACCCCTGCTTGGCTTGATGGACAGAAAGGGCAGTGTGCTTACATAATGAGCTGCTATTTACTTTTTGTTCAGTGTGTGGCTCCATCCCTTATTTACTACACTTCATTTATGCCCTGATCTGAAGATAGAATGATTCATTTCTTCGTGGTCTTTGTATGGTACACATTACTGTGGTACCTGAATGCTTCATACATGAAATGAGTGGGTATTATCCCCATTTTACAGATGGGAAAACATAGACATAGGTCAAAATTCCACTGATTTTGTGCACCCACTTTGAGACACCTACAACTTGATTTTTCAGCATGCACAGCAGTGATTAGCAATGATTATATGTTCGTTCCTGTTGACTTCAGCTGCAGCTGTGAGCACTCAGTACTTCTGCAAATCAGTTCTCAAAGCCTGTGTAGTATCACACAGGAAGTCCGTGGCACAGAAAGGGATAGAATCCAGTTATCCAGGGTGTCAATCAGCTGGCTGCCGTAGTCATGATTCCATCATTTCTATTCAACAGTCCAAAGCTTGTGCTCATCTTTTAACTTCTGCAACACATGAAGCAGGAGTTCCACACACAACAGACCTTCACTGCACAAATTTGATTAATCCCAGAACAGGTTCATCCTATGAACTGAGTCATGTAATTAAAGACTGCCTCATAATGCATGAGGCAGTCAAATGCATATTGCACGATCACCCTTAATTCTGGCATTTCCTAAATTTTGAGTGCTTAATTGTGTAACCTTGATGATGTTGTTTTAATATAGTGGTGTGTGGGTAATTCCCTTGTTTTTTAAAAAAGCTAACTGGCCCTCTCCCCTCCCGCCCAAAATTCCATTATGTACCACCATATTGACACCTATGTGAGTCATCAGCTGGGCTGAAATCTTTAGATCCAGTCCACAGACCTCTGCTACTTGAGCTACCGGAGAAACTGGTAGCAGTAGTAGGCTGTCACCTTTGGAGGTGAAGGTGCTCAATGGTCACAGACTTTTCTTCCTGTTTTCCTTCAAGCTAAATCCTGTCTGCCTTGTCGCTCCCCTGCCTCATCCCCATCCTTGGCTCCTTCTCCCAGGTGCATTCTCCTCCCCTACCCAGTCTGTCTCTGCTCCACTGGCTTCCCATCTCAGTGTCTTTGCCCAGCTTATCCTTGTTCTCTCCACTAGTCGTTCAGTCCCTTTCCCTCACCTTCTCCCGCTCCCTCACCTCCATCCACCCAGGGTCCCCATTCTTAATGTTTTCCAGTGACAATCTCCCTCTGTGGGCTTCTGGCCCCATCTCAGCACTCCTGCCGCAGCCATGTGTCCCCAGTCTCTTTCCCCTGCCAGTTCCAGTTCTGCCCCCCATCTCTTTGCCAGATCTGCCTCCTCTTTTCCCCTTCCTATGGGTTCCCAGTATCCTTGCCTAGCCAGTCCTAGGCTCTCCCCTCCACCCAGTCCTTTGTCCGATCTCAGTATCTTCCCTGTCATTGGCTTCCATTCCCCTCTGTTTCCCTTCCTGGCTCCCAATCTCTTTGACCAGCCAATCCCAGGTCATGTCTATGTTATCTGGAAGATCAACCCCCTCAGGGTCAATATTTGTGGGTTCAGTTTCACACACCTGGTAGAGACATGCAGAATTGACCTCTCCGGTATTGATGGTCGACTCCTGCACTCCTCGCTATTGAGAGGAGTAAAGGAGGTCAACAGGAGAACCTCTCTGTCGACCTTCCTCAGTGAGAATGGCTATGTAAGTCGATTGCAGATAACTCAAGTCTAATTATGCAGTTGCCCTAGTTATAATTGTATATATGCAATTGACTTACCTGGCTGGTGTAGACCAAAGGCCAGTCTCCTCCACCCACCTGCTAGCCCCAGTTGCCCTCTTCTCTCCCTCCAGCCTCAGACTCCCTCCTTCCCTAAGGTCTGGTTCTTGTCCCCTCTGCAGCTTAAGTGTCTCCCTCCTCCTGAGTGTCTGGGATAAGTGAGGAAGGGTGGAGGGAAGTGGAATTTCATTGACAGCAGTGGAGAGAATTTCCCCTGCTTCAGTTCTGGTTCCTGGGCAGAAACCTGGACCTTGCCTGCCTGGGAACAGTAGCTGCAGTGAGTGTCTGGCTCAGCCCCCTACAGTCCAGCTGGAGTATTTCCAGTGCAGCTGAAATCTAAGGCCAGGTCTACGCTAGACCTTAAAGTCGATTGTAGATACACAATTCCAGCTACGGCAATTATGCAGCTGGAATTGTGTCATCTGTGATTGACTTATCTGGCCATCCTCCGTGAGGGATGTCGATGTGAGAAAATGTACAAAACACTCTGGTTCTTTCAGAAGTTTGCAGCTGAACGTTGACTTAAGGCAACTTTGAATCTGTACGGTGCAGAAGAAAAATGCTGCTTTTAACCTTAATTTAAATGACACAAGCATAGTTTTTTCTTATCTTGCCATATCTTTTTGTTGAAACTTTCCCTTACTTTTTAGTAGTTTGTATTCAACTCAGGACTGTGTGGTATTTGCTTTTTTTCCACCCCGATTTCCTGCCTGACTGCATAATTTCAGTTCTAATGGCAATGTGTGGTTGACTTGTCAGTTTGTAAATCTGTGGTTTATAACTCTGAGGTTCCACCATAATCTGACACTCTCTAACAAGTCTTTACTGACTGTTGCTCATTGTTAATTTTCAAAGGTTTGTTAATTGGCTAAATTTGGGCAGATTTTTTACAGGGATGGCAAAGGGCACATCCTTGGTACAAAGGCCAGCCACGTGCTAAATTTTAACTTACTGCTCCAAATCATTGAGAAGCTAGAGTTTGTCAAAGATAAGATCACCAGAATTTTTTAACGTGAACGACCCCATATTTTTCCCTAGTGCTGTTCTCAGACACAACCAGATCATTTTAGCTGAAGTTTTCCGAAGTATTCAACATGATGCAAAAACTTTGAAATTTTCCATGCAATCAAGTTGGTTAAAATCTGGCAAAGTTGACACCTCCATGCTTTGGCTGTGTAAACCCAGAGTTGTGAGTTCAGTCCTTGGGGCGGGGCTTTCAAGCTTCTGGAGCAGGTTAGGTTTAAAACAAAAAAATTGTGAGCAGGATAGGTCTTGCTGTGAGTACAGGGGACTGGACCCAATGACCTCTCAAGGTCCCTTCCAGATCTATGAGATAAGTAACTGAAAAGAACTCCCACCCATAATAAAGTGCTGTAAATGTAAAGTAAAAATCTTCAGCCTTACTCTTTCACTCTACCAAACCTCAGCAATACAGTGGGATAGATCTTGGGTAGTAATTGACAGATATGTGCATATTCTCAAAAGTCTGAAAGATTTGTCATGCCTTATTCTCAGAGCTGTGCGCTATAAATGACTCCCTGCAATTCATGGCTAGATGCTTCTCCGAGGCACATCAGCAGAACTCAGCACAGTGCCAAGAAGTCAATCTTTGTCCAAGTCATTGGATCTACATGCATTTCCATCAGCTGAAGATGTGGCCCTCTCTGCTAAGGGCTTGTCTCCATTGTGGCAAATGGGGTGTGAATGAAATGAAATGGCAAATGAAATTTAATGTGGATAAGTGTAAGGTAATGCACGTTGGAAAAAATAACCCCAACTGTGCTTACAATATGATGGGGGCTAATTTAGCTACAACTAATCGGGAAAGAGATCTTGGAGTTATTGTGGATAGTTCCTTAAAAACATCCACATAGTGTACAGAGGCAGTCAAAAAGGCAAATAGGATGTTAGGTGTTATTAAAAAAGGGTTAGAAAATAAAACAAGGAGTATCTTACTGACCCTGTATAAATCTATGGTACACCTACATCTTGAATACTGTGTACACATGTGGTCTCCTCACCTCAAAAAAGATATCCTGGCACTGGAAAAGGTTCACAAAAGGGCAGCTAAAATATCTGGGGGCTTTGAACAGGTCCCATATGAGGAGAGGCTGAGAAGATTAGGACTTTTCAGTTTAGAAAAGAAGAGACTGTGGGGGGACATGATAGGGGTATATAAAGTTATGACAGATGTGGAGAGGGTGAATAAGGAGAAGTTATTTACTTGTGCCCATAATACAAGAACTAGAGGACACCAAATGAAATTAATGGGTAGCAGGTGATAAAAAAAAAGTTCTTCTTCACTCAGCGCATAGTTAACCTGTAGAACTCCTTGCCAGAGGATACTGTGAAGGCTAGGACTATAACAGAATTTAAGAAAGAGCAAGATAAATTCATGGAGGTTAGGTCCATAAAAGGCTATCAGCCAAGGGTAGGAATGGTGTCCCTGGTCTCTTATTTTCAGAGGCTGGAGATGGATGGCAGGAGACAAATCGCTTGATCATTGTCTTCAGTCCACTCCCTCTGGGGCACCTGGCACTGGCCACTGTCAGCAGACAGGCTACTGGGCTGGATGGACCTTTGGTTTGACCCAGTATGGCCATTCTTATGTTCTTATATAATCTACTCCCCCAGTAGCCTGTTGTGGTGGACTTGGCTGATGCACTGTAGAAGACTTTTAATGGACTTTGGTCGTGTCCAGTGTCACAGAGCATGAGAGCAAAGTGCATTGAAACGTACATTCACATCCCAGTTTGGCATGATCTCATTGTTCTTGCAGACAAGCTCACAGTCAAACTCGGCAAACTGTACACACAGATGGAGGGTTTTCTCTGGACATATGGTTCTGGGAACACAGGAATTGCCAGCCTGGTCTCTGATAGTCAACATTTGGCTTAAGCCCTGAAGTACAAGCTTGAATAGCACTTCCAAATTTGTCATTATGACAGCTCTGGATGTTCCTCCTACCCATCTAAATACCCATACCTTTTTTTGAATCTCCAAGCATTCTTGACATAGGTGGTCCTGGACATCTCCTGTGTTCTCCGTGGATGCCAAGGGAGAGTCTGTTGAAAGCTGTCTTGTGCAGTGGTGCAGTGTGTTAAGTGTTGACGCTTGACCTTTTTCAGACGTCCTTCAGCCGGGGTTTTACTAAGAACATGAAGCTGGAGGCTGTGAACCCCAGGAAGCCTGCTGAAATATGCGTTGCTTCTATCACCTCAGTTAAAGGAAGGTTAATGTGGCTTCACCTGGAAGGTATGTAGAAATAACTGCAATGCCATAGGAGCTTATTGTCTTGGTGTTATGGGCTAGAAGTTTATTAAGTCCTTTTGGATTGCTGTCTCCCAATCCATGTGCCTCACAGCAACCTGTCTCCCCCACTGCTTTTTATCCCACGTAGACTCAGGTGGTTACTTGTGTTGCTCTGTAGCTTCACAAATGACAAGCGGTCCTGTAGCACCTTAAAGACTCACACATTTATTTAATAAGTAATGAGCTTTTGTGGACCCACTTCCTCAGGTCTGGCTTACCCACAACAGCTCATTACATAGTAAATAAATTTGCCAGTCTTTAAGTTGCTGGCGGACTGCTTGTTATGCCATGTAAGCCCTTTCACTTACTCCCCGTGAACCAGACAGCAGGGCTGTAGGGCACTGGGTCACTGTATCCTCTCCTCCCACATGGCTAGTACTAACAAAGCGTATGGGGTGAGGGAGAAGCTTCTCAGATAGCCTATGACCAGTCTCCGCTCAGTCACAGAAGCTGCCATCAGATCGTTGGCTTGCCAATGACTTAATGGACATTTTGTCTGGCCCTGGAACTTTGCTCCAAACAGTCCTCGGATTTCCACCTTCCTGGCCCCTTTGCTTGACCAGATCATCCTCATGACTTCCTTACCCTTTTCTTTCACTCCATTTCTGACTTACGCCCCCCCCCCCCCAATGCCGTGGAACTAACCAGATGTGCCAGTCTTCCTTTGGCCACCTTTGTGCATATTATAACCCTTCCCCCCCTCTTTGCCTGCCCCTCACCATTCTAGGCTGCATGCTCATCTGTGCGGGGACTGTACCTAGCCTTTGGAAAGCAGTCAGTTGCAAGCCCCACCTCCAAGCAAGTCATAACAACTCCATGGTGGGAGTAACTAACTGCGCGTGCATTCATCTCAGGACTTTCTTTTTCACTAATCTCCTCCGGAAATGAGATAATTAGATAATGGTGCACCCAAGTATCACAATGTAACCCAGGTCTGCTTGGCATGGAACTCCATCCTTCTCTAGCCGGAGCTGGTGCTGGAGGAGGCTGCTAGAGTCCCATGTCTTTTAGTTCTTCCAGTGGGCTCATGTGTTAAGCTCTAAAAGTCACAGGTTTGATCCCAGCCATTGCCAAGAAGTGTGTTGGTGTTACACAAGTGCTTTCCCGAGTAGTTCTTTCTCTAGGGCAGTGCTTGGGTGAGTGAGGACTCCTAGAATGAGAACAACTTTGAAGAATTGGTGTCCAGAACACTGTGATTTTATCTTCTTCATTGCACTGTTCAAATTATTGTCAATGAGTTACTGAAGCAAGGAAGTGGAAATACTAAGGTTGCTTTGATGGGTACAGGTTGAACCTCACTAGTCCGGCACTCTCTCATCTGGCAGCATCCGTAATCTGGCACAGTTTTATTTAGCCAGATGACTACATATCAGGGGTGTGGCCAGGTTTCTCATGGTCCCATAAAGCTTGTTTCCAGCCACGATTCCTGGCTCTTAGTGTTCTGTGCAGTTATTTAGCTGTAATTTACCCCTAAATGTCTTCTAAGAGCCCAGTAAGCAGTGGAAGCGTAGATAATGCTGCTGGAGAATATTGAGCTCCTGTCATCTGGCGAATTCTGTTTTGGCACCAGTTAAGTACTGAGGGTGCCGGACTAGAAAGGTGCCACCTGTGCTGAGATAATCTGGAGTTTCTATTAAGCATTAGTAACATTTTATACCATCTGCACAAGGTGCCTGTTCAGTGATCATCCATCAATGGAAACATACAGGCTATGAAAAGAGAAGACTGAGGGGCGATACGATAGAGGTATATAAAATCGTGAATGGTGTGGTGAAAGTGAATACAGAAAAGTTATTTACTTGTTCCCATAATATAAGGACTAGAGTATACCAAGTGAAATTAATGGGTAGCAGGTTTAAAACTAATAAAAGAAAGTTTTTCTTCACACAGCGCACAGTCAACCTGTGGAACTCCTTACCAGAGGACGTTGTGAAGGCCAGGACTCTAACAGAGTTTAAAAAAGATCTCGATGAATATTTGGAGGTTAGGTCCATAGATGGCTATTAGCAAGGGGTAAGGTATGGTGCCTAGCCTTTTGTCGAAGGCAGGAGATGGATGGCAGGAGACAAATCACTTGATCATTGTCTTCGGTTCACCTCCTCTGGGGGACCTGACATTGGCTATTGTCGGCAGACTGGATACTGGGCTAGATGGACCTTTGGTCTGACCCAGTATGGCCATTCTTATGTTCTGATGAATAGAAGCTGCAGGCGTGGAGAACAAAATAAAGGCAGTACGTCTGGTTTGGCATTTGGGCACCAGTCAAGGAAGCCTGTTAAAGCCACAGGAGAAAGAAAGGGAGTTGGTTAGCTAATTACTGTACATCAGGTCTAATTCTGCTGCACTTTTGCTCTGGATAATGAACAGGGCCTTGTACTTCTATAGCACTTTTCTACTCAGGGATCTCAGTCAGAGGGCTTGAAAATGTGCTATCCTGGTGGCTGGGACAGGATGGAACATGGCAGCTGTTTGAGTGCATAGCAACCCTATGCAGTGGCATAGAAGAGGAAGTAAAGGAAGACAGAGGTGCATGAGGAAGGGAGTTTGATAACCGTGTAATCGCTTGGCTCCCTATCCTGCATGGAAGCAGAGGGCAAGGTGCTAGGAAGAACAGGACTGGTGCGTGTGAACCATTCACCTTGAGATGTTACTTCTCCAGCCAGTAGAAAAGCAGCTTAGCTCTTAGCCAGTGGCTGCTGAACCATTCATTTTCCTGGTTTGGATTAGGAACTTGCACTTTTTGTCTCCATGCCCCAACCCTGTCCTTTTTGGACTGTGCACCACTAGAAAAGGATGAGCAAAGTGAGCTGGGCTCAGTATCTTCCACCTTATCATGTCTGTGTTTGCTGCCTGAGCGTGCGCGTGCTGCTCTGCCTCCCTACTGCAGCATTAGGCATACCACAACCTCCTCTGCACACAGCAATGCAGCAGGGGCCAGACTGGACCATCTACTCCAGAACTCTGCCTCTGACCTTGGCCAGTGCCAGATGTTTCAGAGGAAGGTGTAAGAACCCCGCAATGTAATCTCCCCCCACAGGTCTCACCTTGGTCTCTACAAGAGCTTGGTTTGAGCTCCGCAACAGGATGTTTCATATCCCTTCCAAGATGTTTCTCATCACAGCTCTGGGTCATCTTCCATCCATATAAGTGTCCCACCCCTCCTAGAATCTTGCCCTGGATCAGCCCATAGCTTGGAACTTGGCAATGACATCATAGGATTGCTACTGACTGTAAAAGGGCAGGATCCTGGTTCTGTGTCACAGCTGAAAGTTGCCACGTCATGCAGTAATGAGCCTCCTGTACGCTATGCTGAGGTGTTTGTTCAGTACAGACAAATTGCTGCTCTCTGAATAAAAAACACATCTCCTTGGAGGTATCTCATCCAGACACCACCGAAGCCCAGACTAGCATAAGGGAAGTCAGAAGCTGTTGTGCTTAAGGTTCATTGACAGTTAATGGCATAGAATCATAGGGTTGGAAGAAACCTCAGGAGATCATCCAGTCCAACCCCCTGCTCAAAACAGGACAAAGCCCAGCTAAATTGTCCAAACAAGGGCTTTGTCAAGCTGGGACTTAAAAATCTCTAGGGATGGAGATTCTACCACCTCTCTAGGTAACGCATTCGAGTGCTTCACCACCCTCCTGGTGAAATAGTTTTTCCTAATATCCAACCTAGACCTCCCCCACTGTCCTGGCCAAACCCATGTCAGATCAGCTATGCCTAGAGATTTTTCATGACAGGCAAAAGGCCCTTTGAGAACTAATTTCACAGACAGGTTCAGAGATATGTGCAGCCCCCGATGAAGTCATTGGGAATTGGGAGAGGATATTTAAGGGTGGAATCAGTTGCTTTGTTTTCTGAGAACCCTGAAAATGTTGAAGGGAATGCGGATTGTCCTTTACCCAGTCTTCACCAGCTCCTGTTAGATTTATGTTTCTGCAGCTCTCTCCATGGGCACATTCCAGGAGACAGAGGTATATCCAGTTAGTTACGGTGCTCAAATTAAAGCAATGCAAGAACAGCTTCAGACTGCACATTCAAACTGAATCCCATGATATCTAAGGGGCTCTGATTCAGAGGGTCACATTTAAAATTTGAAAGGTTCTGTACCCTACAGGGTAAATGCGTTCTAAGGTGGCATTTGAAAAGTACTGTCCAGCACAACAGCAAATATATCATGAAATAGCAACAGCATTACCATGCTAGCTTCAGATGGCTCCACTTGATGTCACTGGGAGCCCATTGGTAGAGTCACAGAATCATAGGGGTGGAAGAGAACTCAGGAAATCATCAAGTCCAGTCCCCTGCCCAAAACAGGACCAAGCTTAACTCAGTTATCCCAGCCAGGATGTTGTCAAGCCAGGACTTAAAAAGTCATGGACCAGCACATAGGCAAGAGGAAATAAAATGACCCTTTTGCTATTGCTTAGCAGCCCTGTTGCCGCTTCCTAGGCCAGACATCTGGGCCCAGTACTTGCCAGGCTATTGCTGAAGGGCCTGTTGGAAAATTTCCTCAGCCTCTCTGGCAAGCTGCCCTTTTATCCCAGCTGTTTGCTGGCTAGCCTCCTAGTCATAGGTGGGGAAATAACCATTCCACACATTAAGCACTCTGTAGCTGCTGCATAGTGCTGCATACCCATCACAGGACTCCACTAACTCTCTGTTACACATTGCACCTCCCTTGTCTGGCTCCCTCGGTACCTGATCTGCCCTAAATGAGAGGATTCACTAGAGGAAGGAAGGTTCCCAGCCTCAGACCCGAACTCCAGCCCTAGTGACCCTTTTAGCTGCGGCTGGCTCCTGGCCCGGCTGGCCTCTTGGAGGCCAGCCCCAGTCAGGGAGCTGGCACCAGAGACACAAGCCCCTGGCCTCTCCTGCACAGGACCACCAGCCTCCTGTCACTGGGCTCCCGCCAGGCATGGCTCCCAACTACTGGACCTTTTCTTAGCAACCTCCTGGCCAGGAGTCTCTGATCCAATAACATCCGTCATCCTGCTGGACAACAGATGTTGCCAGACAAGAGGATTCCAGTTTTGAGAGGTGTAACTTTAGTCTTAAGTTACTGTTTGTTTGCTTGTAGCAGCAGGCACTCCACCTCACAACAATCAGGGTTCCATTACCATATGCAGTGTCACTCCTCCATTTATCACATCCACCACCCAAAACCTTCAGAGGTGCCATTCCGGCTGTGCAGTTTGCACAAACTATAGCAGTGAAACAGGCAGCAGGAGTTACGCCATGTCAAGTTAGACCTGAGGGACCACTGCTGAATACGTAATATTTCAGGCAGTAGCAAAACTCTGTAAACTTCCTGGGGAGCATTTAATGAGCGGCAGTATGGCTCAGCCGAACTGGGAAAAATGCATAGAGCTGAAAGGAGGTTATGTGTATCCCATCGTTTTCTGCTACTTTATTACTCGCACTCTGCATTGTAAATTTTTACTGGTTCATTTTGGCTTTTAAAACTGAAGATTTCTGGTTTGCATTTATATCAGTAATAATGAATACTCTCTGCATAATAGGTAAGGCTACACTAGGAATTTGGTGAAGTAAAAACCCTGCACTTGTAATTTTTCAGTGGCAAATTGCATTTATATTTTCCAGAATTGCTGCTGAAATTACACAATAGTCTAATATAATAGGAGATGGAAATTGTCATTCTTTGGGCCTATTTTATTGCTATTCTCTCAGTTCTGGTCATTTCTTGGGCTGTGAAGACAGTGATGTAAAATTCACAAATCAAGCAAACAGCACTGACAAACCAGCTGTTTCCAGTTGGTGATACGGCTCACGCTAAGTGCTGCAATAAGATGTGGGAAGTGATTGGCGGGGTTATCTAGTGCTCATGGAGAAAGCAGTGCTCTCTTGGAAGCATGTATCTTTGTGTTAGTGTTGCAGGATGAACCACTAAACCATTCAGAGTGGCTGCAGTTGTAAAGTTTTGGGGAGATCAAACTACAATGCTACACCTGTCACTGTAAGCAGAAAAAGGAAAGCGTTCTGGCTGTTAATAGCAACCTAGAGCAGCTGCAGTAATGAAGACACAGGACATCCTGGATCATTTCACTCACTTTATTAGAGCCTGTAGTGTTGGAACATGGGCCCACCAGGGTTCTGGGTGCCTGACAGCTTTGTATCACCACAGGAGGTGTATGCTGCATTCCCCGGGAGGATCTTTCAAGGCAGGGCTTGACAGACTGTACCACCTACCAGGAGTTGAATGGCAGCCCCTTGCAACACCCTGACTGGCCAGTACCGGTACTTAAACAAGGACACCATGAAGTGAAGTTGTCTGGGCAGTAGAGACTGCTTGTCTGTCTCTGCTCCAGACCCTGCCTGTGATAGACCCTAGACTGTGGCTTCTCGTGCTGTTATGTCTTCAGCTTTGCCATTCAATTGCTGACTATAACCTTGTGTCCTATCTGGATGTTCTGGTGACCTGACCCTGGCAGCCTCCTGGTGCCTGATCCTCCATCAACCTGTCTCAGCCACTGACCACCTGGCATCTGACTCCCAACTCCTTCCCTGACCAGTAGGCCTGACTGCCCACATCCTGGTCTTGACACTGGTGTTGGAGCTGAGTTGATTTCCTGCATCTTGCAGTGTAGTTAGGGCCTTGTGTCTACTGACTTCAATAGGAATCTTTCCATTGAGGTCACAAGGGTTTGGGTCAGGACCTTAGTTGGAGCTGAACATAGAAATTGTGGTGAGACTTTGGCAGTATAAGGAGCTAAAATTCTGCATGCTTGAAAAGAGGCCGTTGCTCATTGGCAGCATTTTTAGTGAGATTCCTGCAAGGGAGGAAGGATGGCCTTGGACTGACAAGACTTGGATTCTTTTCCTGTCTCAGCCCAAACCTCTTGTGCGTCCATGGGGAAGTCTTACAATCATAGAATCACAGTGTTGGAAGAGACCTTAGGATATCGCCAAGTCCCACCCCCTGCTCAAAGCAGGACCAATCTCAACTAAATCATCCCAGTCAGGGCTTTGTCAAGCTGGGGCTTAAAAACCCCTACTGATGGTGATTCCACCACCTCTCTAAGTAACAACAATTTGGACCTTTCCCACTGCAACGAGAGACCATTGTTCCTCTTTCTGTCATCTGTCACCACTGAAAACAGGCTCTCTCCATCCTCTTTGTAATCCTCCTTCAGGTAGCCGAAGGTTGCTACCAAATCCCCCTTCACTCTTCTCTTCTGTAAATTAAATAAACCTAAATCTCTCAGCCTCTCCTCATAAATCACATGCTCCAGCCCCCTAATCATTTTTCTTGCCCTCCACTGGACTCTTTCCAAGGCGCCCACATCCTTTTCATAATGGGGGGTCCAGAACTGGACAATCTGCCTTATGGCTCAGTTCTCCACCTGTCAAATGGGGGTGGTACCGCAGAGTTTGTGGTGAGGGTAAGATACATTAATAATTTCCAGGTGCTCAGGTATTTCTCTAATGTGGGCCACAGAGACACATGGTGCCATTTTCTTTGCCCTTTCTTCCAGCGTTATGAGTGCCTGAGGGTATTTTTATGTCTTTGCATTCGTTAGCTCTTGTGTTGTCAGGCTCAGCCCATTCTTGGAGGCACCTCCTCACTGAAGGACAGTGTTGCCCTCACAGAGTCCAATTCCTGTTTCAGTTATGCTGGTAGTTCTTGCTAAGCATTCATCAGTGGGACCTTCCCTGCGGTTAGCTGGCCGGGCACTGACAAATAGCACTTGGTTAAATGCTGTAAAAGACGCAAAGGCGCGGGGCAGAGGAGAACAGGCTCCTCATCTACTGAGCTTCTTCACTGAGAGAGATGCTTCATGCTGGAACTATAGTCTCTTGCTTGGAACTGCAGATAGCAAGGGAACTTCCTGCTCAAGCTAGACCAGCACAGATGGAACAGGGAGGGAGTAATTAAACACTGTCCTTGCTGCCAAAGCAGTGTTTTGTCCCGATGCTCTTAAAGTCAGAACCACAAAGGGGACCTATAAATGACTGACTGTCTTTCTAAGGGAGGTGCTACAACTGAAATAGAAGTTAAGGGCTTGAGGCGGAAATTTTGGGGTGGCAGTTGTGTAGCTTATGCTATGCAGGACATTGGATGAAATCTGTCGTGTCTGTCTCTGACGTTTATGCTGCTGCCCATCACTGTAAGATGTGAGCACCTTCCACATACAACTGATAGCAATAGCAAAGTCCCGAGTGGATTTCAGGGGCTCTGGGTGGTCATAATGAGTCCTCGTGTCCTTAAAATCAGTGAGTCTGAGCAATAGACTTAATTCGTGGTGCCCTGTAAAGTCAAGGGATGGTTGTTTTGGTGATTTTCAGTTGCTTAACCCTACAGTGTCAATGTTTTCTTAATGACATTTGTAGGTGGCATCACATTGCACCTTAAATGTAACAGCCCTGTCATTGCTACTGGTATGAAACTGAAGCAGGAATGATGCCCCATCTTGATGCAAGGGAGCAGATTTATTTTTGCACGCTCCATCCTTTCCTTTCCTTGGTTTATGATGAGTTCTGGAACTGCTCTGAGTTCAGGCATCCCATATTTAAATTTCATTATAAATTTGTGTTTTAGGTTTACAGACGCCTGCTCCAGAGTACATTGTTGATGTTGAGTCGATGGACATTTTCCCAGTCGGCTGGTGTGAAGCAAACGCTTACAACCTCACACCACCGCACAAAGCAGTGTGTAAGTACGTGAAACCAAGAGATGAACAGACACCATGCAAGTAGATTTCTTATCAGAGGGCTTCGTGTTTCTAATCTGCTCTCCCTACTTACCAGCTTGCCTAAAGAGCAGTGAGACTCTGCAACCCTTGAATTGAGTCATTAGAACCTGTTCATCCAAGGAATCCCCTTACAGATGGGACTCTTTGCATGAGTAAGTGCTACTCATGTGACTAAGGGTTGCAGAATGTGGCTTGGGATATTTTTGTCATGGCTGTAACAGTGATGCCTGGGTTTCATCAGACTGAAATTAAGTTCTCTATCTCCCAAGACCCTGAAGAGAATGCACCCACTTAGGAATAACTAACAGAAGACATTAAGGCAGTTGTGGGCCACCTGTGTCCCACTAGAGCTTCACCTGCGGCCCATAGACCCCCTGGCAGCCCCCTCCCCCGTGCACCTCTTGCACACTGGGGCACCAGAGCTCCTCACTTCTGACACCTCTCTCTCTCTCCCAGCACTTTCAGAGAAGCCGCGAATCACCTAATTCATACTCCATCCGTGCACCACCCCCTCCCTCCCAGAGCTGGAACACCATGAATCAGCTGTTCACAGCATTCCAGATCTGGAGGGGGAGGAGCAAAGGCCAAGTGTGAATCAGGCATGAGGGGAGGAGGCCAGACTGGTAGGGGGAGTGGGGGCACAGAGCCACAAGTGGAAACCCAGTGGGCCGTAGATTGCTGCGGCCCACTGAGGCAAAAGATGACCACTCATGTAGCCCACCCAATGTTGATGGTGGTTGTTCCCTGATTTTAGGACACATTGCAACTGTGGGTCATGTAGACATACCTAGCTCTGATCTAGTTAGTTCACATACTGGAGCAGTGAAGCTGTAGTTTCATGTGTGAGTAATTAGAGTAAATCCTCAAGTTACGTGGGGGTTGTGTTCCTGCAACCCTCGTGTAACTCAAATTTTCATGCAAGTCATGTGGAGAGACAGGAACCAGTTTGCAACCTGGTTCCCGGCTCCCCTGGGCTCGCAGGAGCCAGGAAACTGACCTGCTCTAGTGGTCAGCCTGGTTCCCAGCTCCCTGCTACTTACTGGACCCGGGAAATTGACCAGCCATGTGCTGGTCAGTTTCCCAGTTCCCAGTAGTGCAGGGCAGCTGCAAACCAGGGAACCACTTGGGGGACCCTGGTCAGTTTCCCAGGTCCCACAAACATCAGAGAGCTGGAAACCAGACAACAGCCTGGCTCCCCTCCCAGTTCAGAGCTAGGGAGACTGACCAGGGCACCAGCCTCAGTCAGTTTCCTGGCTCCAGCCAGTGGAGGGGAGCCAGGAACCAGGGGCAGTCATGCTCCCCCTCTACTCCTTGGAACCAGGAAACAGACCAGACCACCAGGGCTGGTCAGTTCCCTGGCTGCTTCTCCCTGCCTTCCCCCAGCCACGGCTAGGGGAAGGCAGGGAGAAGAGTATCTTAACTTGCGGGAAGCTAGGCAGGCTGACAGCTGCAGAGCAGCTTCAAGGTGTGCTTAGTTCGCGTTAAAGCGAGTTATGTACGACTTGAAGCCGCGTGTTTTGGGGGTTTACTGTACCCAGAATTCTGGTTAGGTTTGTGTAACCTGCATCACACCACAAGCTATTGTGGTTTCACTGCCCTGGGACTGAGCTAGGTAGGTCTAAACTGGGCTGAGAATATGGACCAATGCAGTGGACATATCCCATGGTTGCAGTGGAGACATACAATAAGTGAGAGATGCAATAGCAGAGAAGACCACAACTGAACAGCACAGGGGGCTGTTAATGAGATACAGTAAATGTTTTTCCAAAGCACCTAAAACACTTACACACTTAGCGTTCTCTCACCACTGAGCTTTTACTCCCCCGGTCAGGACTGAGGAACATGTGCAGGGAAGCCAGTATGGCCATTGCCCACGTTGTACCTCGATGGTGTATAAACCAAGGGCTTTGCTCTCCAGAGCTCTCTGCCTAACTCTTCTTCCCGGCACTAAGGGTACATCTACGTGGCAGCGGTGGGTGTAAATACCAGTTCAGGTAAACGTACCTGGTGCTAGATGAGCTCTCGCTAGCTCATTTAATAAAGAAATGAGGATGCTACGGCCCGTGGGCTCAGCTCTGGCTGCACAAATAAGAACATAGCCAAGGGAACAGCCCACACCAGGGCTGCTTCGCTTTGTTTTTAGCAGGCTAGCTGGGGCCTAGAAAGTGTGGGTGAGTCTACACAAGCTGTCCTCCCCATCCAGCTGCAGATAGACCTGCCCAAGAACTCCACTGCGACACGGGTGTGCATCCACTAACAACAGCAGAATTACACTGTTTTAACTGGAGACATTAAAACTAGGACTGATTTAGGCCAGATTCTGACACTGTTCCTGACACAGGGCAGTCCCATGGTTGTCAGAGCAAAGGAAGGGGCCAGTTCACATGGGTAAAGGGCATCCAAATCCAGGTCTTAAAGGGAACAGGATCTGGAGGACCTAAGCCGTCTGTCTGGCTTATTGATATAATATATTCAGGTATTTGAAAAATGTAATTGTCCTGGAGATGTTACAGGACCAGCTACCTTATTTCCTTTCCCTGGAGAAAGGGAAGTGCCGTTTATGTTCCAAGACCCAGGTCCTGCAAGTCTTCTGTTTGTTCATTCTCCATTGAGATCCTGGTGCAGGAACTGGTCCAAAATTCCTTAATCTCATGAAGAAATGGACCTAAATCACCAGGGTGGACTTCCATGCAGGGGCCTTGCCAAAGTTGGGACGAATTACACAACTTCCTCTGTGCACAGCTGGATTCCATCCAGGGCAATACATGCCGCCTCTGCAGCCCTTCTGGTGCATGGGAACCTAGCCAGAGCCAGAGAAGCAGAGCCCAAAAGAAACTCCAAGCTGTGCCCTTCCCTTGTGGCTTGTGATTGGCCTGAAGAGAGGAACGGGTTGGGAAAAGAGTGGGTTGTCCAAGGCCAGGGCAGAGGAGCAGCTACAGCAGGAAGGTGTGGTTTGCTTTTGCTGCCTCTTGCAGAAGCATTTGCAGTACCGCCCTGCGAGTGGAGAAGGCACCACAGCTCTTTGGAAGGCTCGCTCTTCTCGGCTGCTCCTGATGACATGGCGAAGACATCTGATCAGTGGGGGAAAGTGGTACCTTGGGGTGTTGAGGAGAAAAAAAGGAGGTTAAAAACTGGCATCTAAAGAGGAAGGCAGGAGAAAGAGTTGTGAACAGTTAGCAATACAAAAAGGGAGGGTGGTCACGCACCAGGGCAGATGAGCTCATGGGCATGATCTCAGGTGGAGAACCCAAGATTTGATGTCCTCCAGTCACTCATGGAACATAACGAGCACAAATCTCCCATCTACAGCAGAAATAATTACGACCAGTCAGTTTGTATTCGTTAATGTTTGAAAAGCAAATTAAAAAAAAAAAACTTGTCAAGCCTTTTGAAGAGTTAAATATATCAGAGTTAAAAATCAGACAGCCAGGCCTAATTTGGAAGACTAAGAATACTGTTATGGCAGCACTAAGCAGCCTTGTCACAATTTATAGAGGAGGCATGATGACGCTGTGCTGATCGTGCGGTCTTGCCCGTGGGCTTCTGCATGGAAAAATACATGTTGTATTTTACTTAAATATTTGTTAAGCCCAGATTCTGTAAAATCAACATCAGCTTTGCCGTAGCAAGATTAAATGTACAAGAGCCTCTTTAAAGCTCTAGTTTCTAATGGTGTGGAAGCTCATTTAAAAACAAGTACAGAAAGTGGGGCTGAGGGAGGAAGAGCCTTTCCTTGTGTTAAATGATATTTTGTATTCCAGCCGTTTATACAGACTGTCATTTTTCTCTCTCCCTCTCTTGTTTTGCAGTACGAAAGAAGAGGAAGATTGCAGTTGTGCAGCCAGAAAAGCAGTAGGTTTCTGTTGAAAACCCGTTGGCGCATGTAGAGGAATGGGATTCTCTGTGGGGAAGGGTGGACAACAGCTACATTGTATTGCAATAGGAGCACTGTTACCCAACCCCACACCAACCAGAAAGCTCTGTAAATCAGCATTTCTAGTCTTCTTAGACGGTCTGTGTTATAGCCTAGTTGACTCCCTGGAAGTGAGGACGTGTCCCTGCTGCTCCTTGGAGGAGGAATGGCCAGAAGGGGTTCAGAGTGCATGAGGGATTATGGGGCTGGAGGTTGGGGGGCAGGAGGGGGTGTGGGCTCTGTGAGGGAATTGGGGTGTGGGAAGAGGTTTGGGATAGAGGTTTGAGAATACTTGCTTCATGAGGTGCTCACCTCCGCTGTTTCCCTATAAGCAGGGACCTATTCCTGTCGCTCCTGGAAGCGGCACAGCTAGGCAACTCCGTTGCACTGCCCCTACCCTGCCCTGAGCTCCACAGCTCCCATTGGCCATGGTTCCCAACCAAGGGGAGTTGCAGGTTCGGAGAGAGCATGCAGAGCCCTAGCTGCACTTCCACTGGGAGAAGCAGGGACAGGTCAGCAGCACCCCAAAGCCCCTCAGCAACCCAGCTCTCTTCCCTGTTCTCCCTCCCACACCCAAACTCCCTCCCTTGGAGTTAATCAGAATTTTTCACTCACTGACACCCACCTTTCCTTCAACACGATGGGTAAAAAGCCTTTTACCGTACTACCTCCAGTGTCAGTCCTGCACTGGAATCTTTTTGCAGAGGTTCCATTCACAAAGAAAATAGAAACTAATCCAGAAAGGATGTTTCCGGCTGCTACCTCTCAGGAGGGTCCAAACTCTGATCTAACTCACTGAATTCTAGAGTAGAAAGGCTGAATTCCAGAGCAAGTTGGAAATATATTCCAGGATCTGCAAAATCAAACTGCCCACTGGGCCCTGTCCAGAGTCAGAGGGGTAGCTCATATATTTACAAGCTGTTTCTGGTTTCCCACAGACTCAGACAGGCAATGCTGCATCAGTTTACACTTGGTGCATGTTTTTCAAGTTATCTTTGCATCCTTTAGCTAAAAACTTAATTTAAAAAAAATATAAAGTTTGGATTCTGGAGCATAGTTTTTCAGCTGGGCTGAATTACAACAAAAGCCCCAAAATACATGAGCCATAGGAAATAGTGGAATTCTGATTGAAAGATTGTTGTGTTTAAAGACCTAGATCCTCAAAGGTATTCAGATATCTCACTCCCATGATTTCAGTAGGAGCTAGGCACCTGTGTCCTTTTGAGGATATGGGCCAAAATGGCAGTATTGTAAACTACATGAGGAAATTCCAGTATAAATGTAGGAGATAAAGATTGGAAGAGATCTCAGGCAGTCATTTAGTCCAACCCCTCCGTTCAAAGAATGGAGATTCTGCCACCTCACTAGCCAAGCCATTTCAGTGCTTCACTAGACCTTAAAGTCGATCATAGATTCGTAATTGCAGCTATGGCAATTACACAGCTGGAATCAACTTATCTGTGATCGACTTATCTGACCATTCTCATGAGATTGAGGAGTACAGGGGTTGACTGTTGACCCTTGATAGGTCAGTTTCATGCATCTGCGCTAAGCGCTGAGAATCGAACCCTGGATGGTTGATCTACTGGTTCGTGTAGATGTGCCCTTAGTGAAGTAGTTTTTTTTGCTATCCAAGCTAAACCTCCCCCACCACAGCTTGAGACCTTTGCTCCTCGTTCTGTCATTTGTCACCACTTAGGAAGGCCTGTCTCCATCCTCTTTGGATCCCCCATTCAGGTAGTTTTTTCTTATACAGATTAATCAAAGCCAAGTCCCTTAGCCTCGCTCCATGCCATTTTTGCTGTGCTCTACTGGACTCTCTCCAACTTGTTGATGTCCTGTCACTAGTAGGAGGCCCAAAACTGGACATAAAACTCCAAATATGGCCTCACCAGCTCTGAATACTGTTAGCTACTAAGTGATGATCATACTTTTGTGAATCGGGTGTGAAATCCTGAGTGGCTCAGGTTCTGATCCATTCACCAGGTTCCTGGGATTAAGTGCATCGTATTGTCGTTAAACAGGTTGCCACCCACAGTGCCTGTTGAGAAAATACCTCATGACCTTTGCCCGGTTCCTCAGCCAGACACAACAGGTGAGTCTGTTCAGCCACTGGAAAGGCCCTTTATCATTTCAGACTTCAGCTGTCAAAAGAGATGTGGAAAAACTAAAGGGAAGAAGCGTGTGCGTGTTACACGGAGACCCACAGACACTCCCAGAGCCAGGTGCTCAGTTGGTGTCAGTCAGTGTAGCTCCCTGGAGGTCAATAGAAATGTATTGATTTACATCAGCTGAGAATCTGTGAGTACATGCTTGTCTCTCTGTCTCAAGTTATCTGGTTTTGCCTGTGCGTTTCAAAAGCTTTGAGTCTGATCCTAGAAGAGTTCCATTCCAAACAAGCCAAATAAAGCCCTGGTGTGAATAGATACATCTGTTTTCTGCTAACATCAGTGACAACGCACTTGTTTAGCTAAATTTGCCTTGTATCTCTCTGCATACCTAACTGTACAGCACATCAACCATTATCACAACCAAAAGCGATTTCTGTTTTCCCATTATGGAAGTAGGCTATTTTCGTGCATAATATTTAGACACAGGATTCTAAACTGAGATAACCTCTTTGGTTGAAAGCCATGTTTTTAAATTTGCCTTTTCCTTGGTTTCTTTAAAGTACAGATTACAGGCAGTTCATCTGTTTTTCTTTCTGTGGCTGGAGCTTGGGGAGATAATGGTAATACTCAGAATCACGAACTAGCTAGCTCTCACGTCATCCTGTGACAATGGTACAGGAGGGAGCACAGTGTTATTATCCCCCTTTTACTGGTGGGGAAGCCAAGGCAAGTTTCATAGGTCACAAAGGAAGGTAGCACAAGAGACTCAGTTAGAGCTTGAAATCTTGACTGCTAGCCTTATATCCAGATCACAGTAGGCCTCATTCCTCAGCAGAGGTCGAGGGAAAAGCTATCTGGGATTTGACTTACTGAAGAGATGGCATAACAAGGTCTGCCCCATGGCCTCCAGAGCTGCGTGGCTGTTCTTCCCAGCCAAAACTGTGGGACACTTGAACTCTCTGTCACTCTGTTCAGGTCTACACTTCACCCATATTGTTATAGGCCAGTGCCACCAAGGAGCTGTACAGTAAGGTCTCAGAGTATGTGCACTCAGAGTGCGTGACCCCGCTCTTACATGTCTGACCCTGACCGCACCCCCCAGCCCAGTTTAAATCACCTGCAAGCGGCTCTGCTTCAAGCCCACCCCACGTGGCTCCTGCGCAACCCACCTGCTGGCTCACAAGCTGCCTGCCCAGCCGCCCGTGTGGCTCCAGCGTGACCCCCCCACCATCAGCTCACAATACTCTGCTCCCCCCCGCCCCCCGAGCGCACAGCTCCGGTGCAACCCCCCGCCAGCTTACAAGCTGCCCACCCACTCACCCGCCGTGGTTCTGGTGCAACACCCGCTGCTGGCTCACCACCCAGGCACGGCTCTGGTTCCGGCTCAACTCCCTGCATGCCCCTGCAGCCCAGCTCACCACCTGCGCTCAACTCCACCCCTTACCCCCCTGCAGCCCTAACCCACCCCAGGCTTAGCCCACTCCCCTGCCTGCCTCTCACAGCCTCAACCCACCGCCAGACTTAACCCTCCCCAACTGCCCCCCGCAACCCAGGACTTACCTTTCTGCTACTCCCTGGCTGCAGAACATGTGTTCTGCCAGGGAAAAAGCCAGACCTCCACTTACGCGAAATCCGGGTTTATGCAAAGGTGCATGGAACGGAACCCTCGCATGCTCTGAGACATTGATGTATTAGAAGGTTAACCATTTGTTTGTACAGCTTATAGAAGTAGGGATACAGTCATAAGCACACAGGCTGTTTTCAGAATGGTATGCAAGGCTTCCTTGAGGCTAGTAGAAGAAGCATGCTCACTGGCTGGTATACTAGATTGAGTTTTGAAGGACCTGTGTCAGTTCCCTCTTATCCAGGGATTGTCTTTAGACCAGTCACTTAGCCGCTCTGTGCCTTGTTTCTTCCATTTGTAAAATGGGAACAGTAATACTGCCTATATCAGAGCAGGGCTAGCAGTTATGAGACACTCAGATACAGAATCACAGAATCATAGGGCTGGAAGGGACCTCAGGAGGTCACCTAGTCCAGCCCCCTGCTTCAAGCAGGATCAACCCCCCACTAAGTAATCCCAGCCAGGACCTTGTCAAGCCGGGACTTAAAAACACACCACCTCTCTTGGCAAAGCATTTCAATGCTTCACTACCCTCCTGGTAAAGTAATTTTCCTAATATCTAATCTACACCTCTCCCTCTTCAACTTCAGATCATTACTCCTTGTTCTGCCAACTGACACCACCGAGAACAGCTTCTTACCCTCCTCTTTAGAGATCCCCTTCAGTAAGTTGAAGGCTGCTATTAAATCACCTCTAAGCCTTCTCGTCTGTAAAGTAAATAAGCCCAAATCCCTCAGCCTATCCTCATAGGTCTTGTGCTCCAGACCCTTAATCATTTTTGTTGCCCTCCACTGAACCTGCTCCAGCAAATCTACATCCTTTTTATGCTGGGGGGCCCAAAACTGGACACAATATTCAAGATGTGGCCTCACCAGTGCCAAACATAGGGGAATAGCTACTTCTCTAGATCTGCTTGAAATGCTCCTCCTAATGCACCCTAGTATGCCGTTAGCCTTCTTAGCTATAAGGGCACACTGTTTACTCATATCCAGCCTTTCATCCACCATAACCCCTAGGTTCCTTTCCATTGTACTGCTGCTGAGCCAGTTGGTCCCCAGCCTATAACAATGCTTGGGATTCTTCCAGCACAGGTGCAGGACTCTGCACTTCTCCTTGTTGAACTTCATCAGATTTCTTTTGGCACAGTCCTCCAGTTTATCCAGGTCACTCTGGATTCTCTCTCTACCCTCCGATGTATCTACCTCTCCCCCTTGTTTTGTTTCATCTGCAAACTTGCTGAGGGTGCAATCCAGTCCCTCATCCAGGTCATTAATTAAGATGTTGAATAACACTGGCCCCAGAACCAAGCCTTGCAGCACTCTGCTTGAAACCGACTGCCATCCGCATGTCGAGCCATTGACCCACTACCCCTTTGACCTGACCCTCAAGCCAGCTTTGTATCCATCTTATTGTCCAAGGATCCAATCCATATTTCCTTAACTTATGGACAACAATGTTGTGGGAGACTATCAGAAGCTTTGCTGAAGTCAAGGTACATCATATCCACTAAATAGCAATTGGAGTTATTTATCTGCTGGAGCTGGGAGGAACTTCAAGAGGTCATCTACTCCAGTTCCCTGCCCTTTTAGCAGGGCTAAGTGCCAACCCTGACATCTATTTGCCCCAATCTGTAAATGGCCTCCTTGAGGATTGAACTCCCAACCCTGTGTTTAGCAGGCTGATGCTCAAACCATTGAGCTATCTATCTGATATTATGGACCATAGAAATACAAGTTGAGTATTTCTAGTCCAGCACCCTTGGGGTCTGAACTTTACCAAATCAAAGTGGAAAGCTGGGGACTGTGAGAGTGCACAGGAGTATTGGAGCAGAGTTTCAAGGCCAGCAGGAATGTCCATTATATCATCGGCAAGCCAAGGATCTGAAGGCAGCTTCTGTGATAGTGGGGAGACTGGTAATAGGCTACCTTGGAAGCAATCCCCTCCACCCCCTAGTCAGGTTTGTAGGTGTTAGCCACATGGGTGGAGAGGACCCTGTGGTCCAGTGACCTGCAGCCCGATGGTCTAGTTCACAAGAAGTCAATATTGTCTCGCATCATTAGCAACACTTCCACTGCTTACTGGGCTCTTAGAAAACATTTAGGGGTAAATAACAACACAGAACACTGACAGCCAGGACTGGTGGCTGGAAACAAACTTTATTGGATTGTGAGAAACTTGGCCACACCCGTGATAACTGGACATCCAGCTAACTAAAATCATGCCGGACAACGGATGCTGCAGGACCAGAGAATACTGGACTAGAGAGCTTTAACCTGATGCTGTCATAAATGAGACCTTTCTAGACACTGAGCTGTACTCACCAGGGACCCAACCCCACTGCTGAGGTCTTCTATTCCTTCCTCCTCGTGGCAGATTTCTGGTGTTTTTACAAGGATCTAGCAGGAAGAAGAGAGACTTTTGGGTTTGCCCTGCAGGGAAATGATTGCAGTGTTACTTTCTTCTTACAGGTACCGTCAATGGGCGATACTGCTGCCCCCAGCTGTTCATCAATCACCGCTGCTTCTCAGGTCCATATTTAAACAAAGGGAGAATAGCAGAGCTACCTCAGTCGGTTGGGCCTGGCAAGTGCGTGCTAGTTCTTAAAGAGGTACGGTTCATCTCTGCACTGTGGGACTGGGTGTCCATGTAATGGGGATGGTGAAAAAGGATCACATTTTCAAAGCAGGCACCTCCCTTGCATGTAAGTTTGGGATAGATTCAAGTAACCAAGTCCATAACACAGAACCAGGAGCAGCAGTATAGACCGTGACTTGTCAGTGTATGGACACAGAACAAAAATGATCCATCTGCTAAAGCGCTCACAATGTAAGCGTAGAACAGGAGACCACTGGTAAATTAGACAGATGGGGAGCACAAGTAAACAGTGGGAAAATGCTGCAGGCTAAGCAGTGGTTTTGCACATTCCGATGTCTATTTAACTGACTTCAGCTTAATTGGATGTGCAGGAAAATCAGTTCCAAGATGTCTCAAAGTTGAGCACGACAATCAGAGACCCCCAGAATCACAGACCAGACTTGAAATTCTTGACCATGGTTCTGACAAGGGATTCTCTTGCCTGTTTTTAAAAAATCTCTCTTGCTATTTGCAATGCTGCAGCCAAATTCTCCTAGTATAGGAGGCAGTGCTACAGAAAGCACCAAGTGGCTTTTCCTGGTGCTGTGGTTTGGTTTGAAATTTGAGAATCCAAAATAGTCCTAACACTGGGCAGGGCAGAATGTTTGCACAGCAAAAGGTGACAGTAGCCAAATCTGAAAGCAAGACCCAAGCATTTTGCTAATTATGTGTAACCTAGAGGCACTGAGTATCAGAGAGGAAGCCGTGTTAGTCTGTATCTTCAAGAACAATAAGAAGTCCTGTGGCCGCTTACAGACTAAGAGATATTTTGGAGCATAAGCTTTTGTGGGCAAAGACCCGCTTCATCAGATGCATGGGGGGGAGGGTGGTTTCAGAGGGGTATTCAAAGAGTGGGGTCCCAGTAAAAGGGAGGGCCAGAGCTGACAAGGTCTATTCAGTCAGGGTGGAAAAGGCCCAGTATCTGTAGTATGTATGAAGAGAGGTAAAAACAGGTCAGAGAAGATAGAGGGGATATGGCCCATTGTCAGTCTAATGTGGAGATGTTAACACCTGGGGCAGAGAAGCTCCTTTTGTAAGGTGTGGACCACTCCCAGTCTCTGTTTAATCCTTGGTTAATGGAGTCAAATTTGCAAATAAATTGCAGCTCAAAGATTTCTCTCTCCATTTGATTTTTGAAATTTTTTGTTTCAGGACTGTCACCCTTAAATCTGCTACTGAGTGTCCAGGTAGATTGAAGTGTTCTCCCACAGGCTTCTGCACATTACCGTTCCTGATATCTGATTTATGTCCATTTATTCTTTTACATAGAGACTGTCCAGTCTGAGGGACTGAGGCCACTGACAAGGGAGAACCAAACAGAGAGGTAGCTGTGTTAGTCTGTACTCCAACAAAACAAAGCAGCAGAAATCTAGCACTTTAAAGATTAACAAAATGATCAAGTGTTAAGTTTCTGCTGGTCTGTTTAAAGGGAGCACTAAGTCTGCTCCATGGCCTTAATTGAGAGGCATGTGCCTTTTAGCTCATGCAGTGGAGCACATGGCTTTAGCCCCTAAGGTCACAGGTTCATTCCCAACTGCCAATGACCAGGATCCGTTGCCTTTCTAGGTGGATGCAGCTTTCTTCTGATCCTCTGGAAAAGGGCATGGGACCAAAGGGAAAGAGCATCTGCCTCAGTTTTGCAAGTGGAGGAGAAATGTGCATTGCACCAAGCCTGCACTTAGGCTAATGCCTCTCCCGCCTCCACCACTTGAGTTTTCAAAGCAGAGTGTACAATTGAAAGAGGCCAGATCCTCGTGACATAGTTGCATTGACATTAGCACAGTTGTAGTGATTAGGCTGGTTGAATATTTAGCCCCATGGAAGCAGACTGATCAACCCTCTAATATTCTTACACAGGGCCTGATTTTTCCCATTGCTGTGCACCTCGAGTATTCATTTGCACGTGACAGAATGGGAGCACTGAATTCGACCGGTTGTGTGTTGCACTAGTAGGCTTCAGTGACAGAGTAATGGAGAGGCGGCCCCCAAGTGCTCAGGGGAAGATCTGTGGTTTGCTGCTTTCTGTCTGAGCCCTTGGGTGTGAAGTGTCCATTCACAGCTGTCCAAAGGGATTTAGCCCCTGAAGGAATTGGTCTTTTGTGGATTTGTCAGAAAAAACAAGCAGGAATGGCAATACCAGTTGACAAGATACAACATCTTGTGGTCCTCAATCCCAAATCCATGTAACAGAGAGACGAGGGGGAGAAAAGGCTTTTGCTGCTGTGTGGTCCTAGTTCCTTCTCATGCCGAAGCCTGACTGGTGTTAAAGAAAACTGTTGATTGTCAGAGTCACATAACCCACAACATTTTGAGTGAAACAGAAGATTCAGCCAGCTCCTTCGCTGGTGTGCATCACAGTAGCACCCACAAAGTTATCTGCGCTCTAGTGGATTTATAACAACTGCAGATCTGGCCCAGAAAATTCATTTTATAATACAATGAAGATCAGATTTCCAATAATCAATAACAATCAATAACCAATGTTCCATAATTAATAGCTGATAATACAGTTTGAATGTATTCAGGAATTTTAAAATATCTTGGACTAAAAACTTGCTGACTTTCTCATTTTTACCGTATAATTATAAAATAGATCAATTGGAATATAAATATTGTATTTACACTTCGGTATATAACCTGTAGAGCAGTGTAAACAAATTGTTGTACGATCTTTTCGTTTGTGCTGTCATCTAGTGCTTTCTGTGTAGCCAGTTGTAAAATTAAGCAAGTATCTAGAGGGGCTGATATACCCTCTAGAAGGTCTCTAAGTCCCCTGAGGGGTACAGGTATACCCTGGCTTGAAAACCACTGCCTTGACAGGCAAGAAATTATTAAAAATTGAGGTATGAAAAATGCACCACAAAATAGATATGAATCATAGTTATCACAATCCACAGAATTGGCCCTGCAGTGAGGACAAGTTGATCCTAGTCTTGTGTTGGTTCTCATCATTGCTTATCCTTTGCTAATACTTAGAGTAAGGTTCTTTACACTTCCATTATTTCCTCTTTCTGTATCGTAGACAAAAGACATGTCGGGTACTTTTTCCTTAATTTTCAAGCCCATAACTGGGCATATGCTTGCTTCCTTCTTATTTTATTATCAGTCCATTATATTTATATGCATTCCTATTGGTTGCAGTTGAAGACATTGCTTGGTTAAAAGAATAGGAAAAGGTCACTGTATCTTTCTTAAGAAATCCATCAGGATTATATTTTCCTTTCTTAGCATTACCTAGAGGACTATGGTAGTCTGGTTTGTGAGAGAGCTAAATCTGGTTCTTGAGTCAATAAGCCCTGCATTTTCAATGTAAATTTATTTATGAGGACACTTTAATTAAGCAAAAAGTTGTGACTCATATATTCAGGAGCACTGATTTATTTCCTCAGAGTTACAAAAGGATTAGCAAGTCAAGCGTTTTTTTATTTTTTAATTTTTTTGCTCTTTCACCTTATGTGGCAAAATAAAATTAACATAATGTGGATAATTGTAACACAATCAAGCTCTTGAAGGATACTTCTCCTTAAGTATGCAACAATAGACTGTTGTGCTCCCCATTACGGAAAAAACGATTTTGCTTTGTTTTTCCAGTGCTGTTGCGAATTTGCATAATGGGTATTTTTCTGATTTAACAAAATCTTCACAGTCAAGGTTGGAGGGATCATGGGTACATCAGAAATGGGTACTATCGTCTCTGTTTCACTCTGAAGGTCAGGCTCACTTCAAGAGTAGAGATATCATTAAAAACTGAACTGAGGAGCAGGTTTTAATAGTTTGTCCAATCAGTGTGCACTTCTGCAGAATACAGCACAGTTTGGAACAGTGGCAGATAGGTCCTCTGCTCTCTCCGTTTCACCAGCTTGAGGCTGTAGCAACTAAACTTCCAAGCCTCATTCAGTTGGTCTAGAGCAGCATGATTACACATGGGAATGGAAATGTCAAAGACCTCACATCTACACTTGTCTCGATATCCCTTACCACAGTGGTTCTCAACCTTTCCAGACTACTGTACCCTCTTCAAGAGTCTGCATACCCCCAAGTTTCACCAAACTGAAAAGCTTTTTTTTTTCCCCAAATTCAGACAAAAGCATACAAAAGTGTCAGGGCACACTCTTACTAAAAATTGCTAATATTCTCATTTTTACCTTATAATGATAAATAAATCAATTGACATATAAATATCTTGCTTACTTTTCAGTGTGCAGTCTGTTGAGGAGTGTAAACAAGTTGCATGATATTTTAGTCTGTACTGACGTCTAGTGCTTTCTATGCAGCCTTCTGTAAAACTAAGCAAATATCTAGAGGTGTTGATGTAGCCCCTGGAAGGTCCCTGCATCCCCTGAGGGTATAGGTGTACCTGGGTTGAGAACCACTGTCTAAACAGAGCTAACCATGTGCAGAGCCCTCAATCATTGTACACTTTTATGATACACCAGTAACTGTGAAAGGTCCAGGTGTTCCTGGGTTTTAGAGATAATCTGTTGAACAGACAGGTGCCAGTGTATTGAATATTATAGTGCTGGGCTCTCTCCTGAGCACACTGTAAGGCTATTGCAAATAATAACAAGAAGACCACCTGTGGCACCTTGTAGAATTAAAAGTGTTTGTGGGCAAAGACCCGCTTTGTCAAGTGCATGAGTCATCTGATGAAGTGGGTCTTTGCCCACAAAAGCTTATGCTCCAAAATATCTGTTGGTCTATAAGGTGCCACAGGACTTCTGGTTGTTTTTGAAGATACAGACTAACTTGGCTACCCCTCTGATACAAATAACAACCAATCCTGTGGCACGTTAGTGACTTAACAAATTTATTTGGGGTCTTGAGCTTTCATGCGCAAAACCATGTTAAGCCAATACTGTTTCATGGCCTTTTAGAAGTAATGTCAGCCTTGATTTAGATGTGCTGTCTCTGACCCCAAGTTTCTAGTAAGTGCAAAAATATACATTCTTATAGGATCTGACAACACGATACCTTCTCTTATCAAATTGAAAAATGCACCCTGGACAGGGTAATTGAAGGAGTAGCTAATCCTTAATGTTGGGGAATTTTACCTTATTTAATATTTTTAGAGTGCTACTAATAGTGGTTCTCATAAGCAGAACAAATGATCTCTAAGTTGTCCTTTTGTTTATAAAGTTGTGCTGTATGTTAACATTGATTTTATTTGTATTTACTTAATCGATATATCAATATTGTGCAAAGCTATACATGGTATATTTTTCATGGACCGTAAAACCTTTTTCATTTATTCATTCTTAAAATACCCAATATGTCTTTTTATATATTCCATGCCAGTCTACTGACATTGCTAAATTAATAAACCCCTAACAGAGACAGCGGTCCCCTGTAGACTTTGCAGCTTTCTGCTTCTAAAACTCCTCATTTTTATACCATTTCTTGCTCTGCTGTTGCATCTGGAGTTTGTTCCTCGTAAGACGCTATTTGAGTAGATGCAGCCATGTATTCCATTCCCAATGTGTACACATCCAGTGCACTGGAGCCAGAGAATTTTGCCTGGCCAAACCCATGTAAGGTGGCACTCACATCTCATAGCCATATTTCCTCCCCTGGCTACATGAGATTGCACTGTAACCCCTCTACAGTTCCTTCTTGCTGCCTGTGGCTAGATTAAGGCTCAGTGCAGTTCTTAGTCTCAGAATTCCTCATCCTTTGACTTATTTGTTCTAGTTGTATGTCATTAGCACCCTTAGTGTTAGCTTACTTGAGTGTTTTCCCTGGTTAGACTCTCATTAGGGTTCAAACGTTGCCCGTCACTGGGGGAGGAGCAGTCCCCAACAATGACCTTCACACAAGGTGCTTCTTCTCCCTAGGCCAGGCTCTCATCAGAGAGCGGTGTTCTTGAGCAGCCCTTGAGGCATTTCAGCACCATGGCCAGCAGTGCTGGCGGCCACAAAGGGCCCTGCTGCAAGATGAGAGTGGAATGCAACTCCATGCCCCTGGAAGGGGCAGGGCCTGTGGCAGTCAGCCCTTACCACTGCCCAGACTGCAGTGCTGCCCATTCACCCTGGACCCTTGTGGAGCAGCACTGCCATGGCATTTCAAAGGGGTCCAGAGCTCTGGCCCCCACTGCTGCCAAAGTAGCATCCTGGCGGCAATTACCCTCTTTGCTCCCCACCGCCCTGTCAGTAGGCTGGCATCCTGCACTCTGCCACCTGCATCTCCCCATGTGGCTGCTCTGTGATTGAATGAGGAAGCAGAGTGATGTATTCAATAGTAGAAAGCCCTTTGCCAGAATGGCCTAATCAGCAGAATGGAAGCAGTTTCGAAAGTAGTCCTTGGTCTGCAGTATTCAGCTACACTGGCTTGTATCCAGGAGATTCAGTAGATGTAATCTGGCTGCCAGCACACTGAAACGCAGCGGAACAGAATGGACTGAAATATCCATGGGATCAGCCCAAAACTTGGAGTTCAAAGAGATATGATAATAATATATTACATTCATACAGCACCATTCCTTCTATTGGTTAGGTGAGTGGTAGGCTGTGACCTCTACTGAGATCTGTTTTGTTACCTCCTCTCCACCATCCAGCACATTGGACTGTTTTATCCAGGTGTCACATCTTATAGGATGTGATATTTATAGGCTCCTTGGATCAGGGACTACTAACTTTTTCATATGTGCAGCCATGAGGGGTATTCATTTATTTTTGTTAAGGTCCACATTTCTGGGTCAAGGTATAATCAAGGACCAGCCATCAGAAGAAACTAAAGAAAACAACAATGACAGTAATAAATAAATAAAAATATTTCAGGATCCACTCAAAAGCGGATTTGGCCCATAGCCTGCCTGTTGACTATCTCTGGGATTTGCACAGTGGAACTCTTCTCCTTGGTCTGTATTCCGAGGTGTTACTCTGAGATCAGTAGTAAATAATCCTGCAGTGCAAGCGACAGGCATCCACCCATGTAGCTCAAGATTGCAGAATCAAGGACTTTACTTCTCACCTGCCACCCCAGAGGTGGGTCCACTAAACCAATGACTTAATGTCTACTCTTAAGACTCAGTCCTGAATTACTCGATAAGATAATTGCCTGCAAAATGTTATTATTAAGAAGTAGTAGTCTAGGGCAGATAGCAAAGACTTCAGCCATTGTGGTAATTCAGCCACCTCTGGAGTAGGATGTGGCAGCCGTTTTAACAGCAACTCTGATTAACAATTCATGGACTTACTAGATTTCAAGGCCTAAAAGGATCATTGTGATCACCTATTCTGACCTTCTGCCTAACTCTAAAATTACACCCACTGATCCTTATATCTAGTCCAACAACTTCTACTTGCTCTATAGCATCTCTTTACAAGAGACAGCCAATGCCTTTTCACAGACTCCAAGTGATGGATAATTGACTATGTGCATTGATAATCTGTTCCAGAGATTAATTACCTTCACTGTTACAAAACTTAATGTTATACAGCTGCTGTTGGGTTTTAGCATAAAGCAACTTGCCTCATCTGACACAAAAAAGCAGAATAAGCCAGTACTTGAAAAAACAGAGCAAAAATGTTAACCCAGTTCACACGTTTTTAATTTAAAAATTAGGAGTATGGAGAAAGTTGCATAATTAAATCAAATGTCTCAGTCGTGGTGCTCAGAGAATTAAGCAGCTTAGACTGAATTTTAAACATGGTTGAGTAATGCTGATGAAGTTATCATGCGCTTTCTGACATGTATTTATAGTATCTGTAGCTTGTATGAGCTTTATGGATCTGATTGTGTTCCTCTTGAAGCCAGTTTTTATCATTGACTTCAATGGGAGCAGATGTGGGCTAAATCCTCTGCTGGTGTGAACCAGGGTAGTTCTGACTTTACCTAAGCTATTCCACTTTACACCAGTGCTT
The DNA here is from genome assembly GCF_033958435.1 of Carettochelys insculpta. Taxonomy (NCBI): domain Eukaryota; kingdom Metazoa; phylum Chordata; order Testudines; family Carettochelyidae; genus Carettochelys; species Carettochelys insculpta. The sequence continues at coordinate 371,209,457 of NC_134137.1, forward strand.
TTGAATATCTATTTCTGTCATCATGAGTCAAAATCTGAATCTGTCCTGACCGGCATTGGAAAGCAAAGTAAAATACATGGAATCAAGAAAGTTGACCAAAATGAGTCACTTCGATCATTTCTAGCTATGCGGAAACCAGTGGAAGTTAAATTGAATGGGAGTTAGACATGTCTTAAGTCTTGCCTCTTTTACTTTGAGTGACTTTCCACCTCAGATGAAATTCACGCCGTTTTTTAAAACCCCAGTTCCCTTTGCCCTAAGAAGTAAAGCAGTGTGATTTTAGAGTGTTGAAAAGTGAGAGAATGAGAGATAATGTCATTGGACGAGAACACTGTAAACATGGTAATAGAGTCCTGCTGCAAGGTTCCTGCCAAGCCAAAGGACTTACAGGAGATAAAGACAGAGGTGAAGCTAAAGCTCACCCTCCACCCCCAAAGGGAAATGATTATCCTGTTAAAACATTGTTTTCTTATGTGAGCTTAGATTACTAAAAGTCACGGTGGAGACAAGCTAATTCAGAGAAAAACACTGGTATTGTTAGCCTCTGTACCAGGCTGACATTGATTGCATGTCTAGGGTAAAACTCAGACAGTACTGAGCAGTGCAACTTTGTTCTGTCTGGAGGGAGAAGTTACGAACACAACCCAATCCATCCTGACTGCACTTACTACAAATACCAGTTTAATAAGTGGGCAAAGCATTGGTGCCTAAACCAGTCAGTTATGTCACACATGCCTGATTTGTCTTTTTTTTTCTTATGTTTTTATATACGTGGGAAGCTTCTAACAGGCTTACAGATCAGTGCCACATACTTATTAGAGACAAAACAACAATTATTACTAGACTGTGCTTTCAGTTTAACCATGTTACTGTACTACAGAGCAGTGGTTTTCAACCAGTGTGCCATGGCACATTGGTGTGCTGTGAGAACTGTCCAAGTGTACTGTGAAATGTCATCAATTTCCCCTGCCCACAGCTCTTTGCAGAGCCACTGCAGGGGAGAATGGAGAATTGAGGACCCTGCACCTGCCTGAGTCCCAGCTGACACAGGGTTCGTCAATTTCCCATCACAGCGGCTCTGGCAAGTGGGAAAGAGGGGATGGATGAGAACCTGTTGGAGCTGGGATGTGGTTTAAATGCCTCATCCCAGCTCCAATGGGTTGGCAGTGAGGGGAGCCTGTTCTCTGGATCCACCTTCTCCCCAACCCCCGAGTAATTGAGTAACCCAGTGGTTACTTGATTACACGACTTCCTATTTGATCCTTGTTTAGCTTGTTGTATGCACTACTATGTTGCAAAACTCTCTAGTTAGCCTGTAACTCAGTAAACATGATGTTAATGAGCAATCTGTTCATCTGGAAAAAGGTGGGTGTGCCATGGAATTGTTTGTCCCATTGAGGTGTGCGGCGCTACTGAAAAGGTTGGGAACCACTGCAATAGAGTGTAAAATCTTTTTATGACCCAAGGCATTTTGTTTCTGGTGATCAAATACGTGATTTCCATTTCCAGCCTTGCCACTGACAGGTTGTGTGGTCTGGCCAAGTCGCTTAGGGGCAGATATTCAAAACAGCTCTGTTTCCACTGAGACACCAAAAGGAGGGACCAGCTTTCCATGGGGTCAACACAGCAGCAGCTGAGTGCTTTTGAAGATATGGCCCCTAGACACTCTGCCTCCATTTGAAAAATGGAGAGAAGACCTAGGTGGATGGTAATGTTCAATGAATATTTAAGTGCCAAACTTTATTATGCACAGACTAACTAAGCATGTAAATAATGAACTCTACCTCCGCTCAAGAGTGCTGAACAATAAGTGTGTGTTATTCACCCTTGCCACGGTCATTGTGAACCCCTGGAGGGAATAGGGGGCAGGAATGGGATCTGGATGGCTGAACTGTTCTTGATCTAAATTGAATTCTTTGACACATGACATTCCTAAACGGAGTCGCATGTAGGTCTGGCAAGAGAGGCAGGCTCAAGGTCCCAGGGGAAATCAGCCATGTCCAGAGGGCTCCTGGGGACACAGTCAGGCAAGAGATGAAATATGAGGCACAGACAGCAGCTTGGGAAGCAAATTAGAGTGCAGTACATGCAGAGGAGAAGACAGTGGATTTCAGTAAACAGCAGCACAGGATTAGTCACTTCCCTGGGTCACATTGTCTAGTGCTGTGTCCAGTCTAGCTTTTAATATGTCAAATACTTTGGCTGCCATCCCTACCGTGAAGACACTGTTCTGCAGTTCAGTAGGCATCTGCATTAGGACATGAGGGAGGGCAAACTCAGACTGATCAGGCTCTACCAGGGAGTTGTTTATTCCCAGCCAGTGCAGGATTTAGGAAGGATATTAATGAGAAGGGGGTTTGAGCATCTTAGACCCAGCCTAGGTAGGGCCTCAGTTCAACAGAGCATCTAAATATGTGCCTAAGTGCTTTGATGAATTAGAGCCTAGATGCCAAGGGTACCATAGCTGGATGCATCTTCACTGAACTATCCTGGGGACAGCTGGAGTTGTCTGAAGTGGCTTTTCTCTGCCATTGGCAAAACCCCTACCATTGTTCAGAACCATCAATGAAGTTGTGCTTGGTGGTTACAATGTGGGCGTGTCAATGTGGACAGGACACCACATTGCTGTGTTTCCTGTACCTACTGGAAGGAAAATGAGGAAGTTGTAGACACAGCTATGCAGGCCAGCAAGGGCAGGAGGCATTACGAGGCCGTCCAACTCCCAGAGCGGTGAGGTAATCAAGCCAATACCAGTATGGTAATCCTATATTATTAGACAAAACTGATTTCAACTAAGACAAGCAAGTAACCTTGGCCATTCCCCCTCTCAGTAGGTGGTGGGAGGGACCAGTGCTAGGAGTTAATTGACTGAGAACGTATGAAATTGTCCTTTTTGGCTGGGTCAGCATGGGCCAGTGGGTAAGACATTAGTCTGGGACTCAGAAGACTGGAGAGTTAGTCTTTGCTCTGCCACTAGCCTGGTGAATGACTGTGAGCAAACTTGTGCCTCAGTTTCCCATCTGTAAACTATAGATGGCAATCCCTGTCTTCCTTTGTGAAGTGCTTTGAGATCAGTAGGTAGAAAGTACAGTATTAGAAATTGGTGGTATTATTCTTAGACACTTTAGAGTAATCTCCAAATTCATTTCTTTTAATGAGCAGTCTTGTGAAATCTACAAAAGTCCAACAACAAATTAATAACTTATTTCCATTAATAAATAACCCAGCTGGTCAATTCAAATGATGCCTGCTCTACGCTGTAATCTGCAGCATTACATGAAATTCATGACTGAAAATTATCCAATTTGGTTTCCAGAAATCTCTGCAAACTCCTGTGAATGGAAAAGATGCAGGAGATCATTGGTACTGTGCTGTAATCAGCTTCTCTCTTGTAATAACATCTGGAGGTGATAGGGATGCAGACATGCTTACAGTCAGTTGCAAATCTCTGAAGGATCAAGAGCGGGTGTTAAGTATAGGGTGTAAAAAGCTCATATTCCTTAGAGATCCTGCATGTAAACACCATAGAATGTTAACATGCCCAGGATCTGTTAAATCCATGGGCAACTGCTTCCACTCCGAGCTGTTCCATGGGATATGTGCACTCTGACACAATAGGGGAAGTCTCTCTTTGTCATAGAAAGTCCTGGGATAAATGGATTGGCACATTCAAGTTTGGCATACAGAGCGAACGCATATGGTGCGCACCTGCCGCAAAAGCTTTACTTAAAATCCTCTGCCTTGTGTGACACAGACAGGTGGGGGGTACAGGACGCAAGTATTTTCTTAGTATTCAGCATAAGAGTTTCCCCAATGACTTTGGGGTTTAACGTGACACACCCTGAGGGTTTTTCTCGATCAGGCCAGAGTTCTCAGCACTTTGCAGGCTCAGGTCTCCCATAGGCACTTTCACTGGGTGCATAGCTCTATTATGGGAGAAGGGAACAGGAGCTCTTGTCTGGAATATATATGTGGCAATGGACCATCTGAAATCAGAACACAAAGGAGACCTATCTGGAAGGTTTCTAGAGGTTGAACCTCTCTAATCCAGGACTCTATCCTTCAGCAACATCCATAATCCAGCATGATTTTAGTTGGCCGAATGACCACTTATCATGGGTCTGGCCAGGTTTCCCATGGTCCCATAAAATTTGTTTCCGGCCCCGGCCAGTCCTGGCTCACAGTGTTCTGTGTTGTTACTTATCTGTATGTTACCCCTGAATGTCTTCTGAAAGCTCAGTAAGCAGTGGAAGTGTTGGTAATGCTCCTAGATGATACTGACTTCCTGTCATCCAGCAATTTCTCCCATCCGGCACTGGTCAGGTCCCAAGGGTGCCAGATTAGAGAGGTCCAACCTGTATTGCCAAAGGAGGCTTTGTAACAACATTGCTCCTTTGGCCAGTGAAATTAGGTTAAAGCAGTGATATTCCCAGGCATTGAGAACAACTGCATTATGCTTAACGCCCTACATAGATGGCAGTCCCTCTGGGGCAGTCCCTCTGGGGCCAGGACTCCTTTCATTACAGCACCTAGCACAGTGGCCTCCTGAGTCAATTGGTGCCTCTGCTTGCTGTTCCCATGCACGTATCATGACAGTGACTCTGTGGTGATTCCACTGAAGCTTTCAGCATTTACTTTTGTCTCTCATTAGGTTCTTAGCATGGTAATCAACGCAGCTTACAAACCAGGGAGCGTTCTCCGAGAACTGCAGCTAGTAGAAGACCCACAGTGGAATTTTCAGGAGGAAACACTCAAGGCCAAGTCAGTATTGCCCAATGTTACCTTCTCGTTCATTTACTTTCCACTTTGAATAAATGGGGCTGGTCGGAGCAACCACATTTTTCATGTAGGAATTCCCCACACCCATTTTTTTTTTCTTTTACCAGTTCTATGGATATTTAAACACTGAGACAAAATTTTCTTGAACACTTTTGTTTGAGGTTGGTTTGGGGTTGTTGGTGTTTGTGGGAGGATTTTTGTTTGTTTGTTTGTTTTCAGGTGGACAGATTTTGATAGAAATGGAAATTTGCAATTTGATACCTTGCAACCAGTCCTTTCACAAAGTAACTTGCATTTGGAAAACTAGATCTAAGTGATGCAGAAAGTGTTGAGCTTTATGAAATGCTGTTTTGATGTAAATGGTATGCATTATTAAATGGTACTATTCCAGTGGCATTGTTTCTGCAGGTTGGACCTCCCTGGCTCGACACCCTCAGGTCCTGAGCTGTCCTGGCCTACAGGGCTTCCTGCCCATGGCCAGCAGAAGCTTCTCACCCATGACAGCCAGACCAGCTGAGCTCCCAGCAGCTGGTATCCTCTGTGACTGGGGCTCTCTGGTCCAGGAACATCTATGGTCCTGCCAAACCAGAGACTCATGGACCAAACAGGTTCAGCCTGTATTGAATTTGCCTGATAAGAATTAAAACCAAACTCATAAAATCAAACACCAGAGAATTCTGATGGTGCCACACAAGACATTGCATGTGATATGCCAGCCAGTGCCACTTGTGAATCTTAAAGAGCTGCTCACAACTGGTTAAATATGTTCAAAACAAGTTTGAAGTACACTGGATGGCAGGGCATTTTCTAGCGGACTGCTAATGACGAGAGCTCTGCAGCCAGCTGCAATGTTCCTGGTCTAGCATGACGGGTCCTTCTGATGTTGAGGGACAAATCCTTAGATCTTGATGGTATTGCTATTTGTCTTGGGGGAGTGGGAGAGAGACAGAGGGAGGGATCTGCCTTCCCACCAGCCTGAAAGCTGAAATGCTGGCCACCAGGAATAAATTAGCTCAGCAGGAAGGTAACTTGCATTCAATTTACTCTGCTGTCTGGAGCCACCATCACAGAATGAGCAGCAACGAAGGGTCCTGTGGCACCTTGTAGACTAACAGAAAAGTTTTGAGCATGAGCTTTCGTGAGCACAGACTCACTTCATCAGATGCTGGTCTTGGAAATCTGCAGGGCCAGGTATAAATAAGCCAGAGCAAAGGTGGGGATAACAAGGTTAGCTCAGTCAGCAAGGGTGAGGGTTACTACCAGCAGTTGATCTGGAGGTGTGAACACCAAGGGAGGGGAAGCTGCTTCTGTATTTAGCCAGCCAATCGCAGTCTTTGTTTAAGCCTGAGCTGAGGGCGTCGAATTTGCAGATGAATTGTAGCTCAGCAATTTCTCTTTGGAGTCTGGTCCTGAAATTTCTTTGCTGTAGGATAGCTACTTTTAAGTCTGCCACTGTGTGGCCTGGGAGATTGAAGTGCTCTCCTACGGGTTTTTGTATATTGCCATTTCTGATATCTGATTTGTGTGCGTTTATTCTTTTACGTAGAGACTGTCCAGTTTGTCCGATGTATATAGCAGAGGGGCATTGCCGGCACATGATGGTATAAATTATATTGGTGTGGCTGATCTGGTTAGGGGGTAGGATAGTGTTTTCTGGTAGGTCATCACTGTCTTGCAGTTTTCTCAGGAAGTCAGTGGTGTCTCGGAGATAGCTGGGAGTGCTGGTGGCATAGGGTCTGAGGACAGAGTCCACATAACCAGACAGTCCTTCAGTGAGAGTGCCAATGCCTGAGATGATGGGGCGTCCAGGATTTCCAGGTTTGTGGATCTTGGGTAGTAGGTAGAATAGCCCCGGACGGGGCTCTAGAGGTGTGTTGGTATAAATCTGTTCTTGTGCTTGTGTAGGGAGTGTCCTGAGCAGATGGTGTAGTTTCTTAGTGTATTCCTTGGTGGGTTCTGAGGAAAGTAGCCTGTAAAATGTGGTATTGGAGAGTTGTCTGGAAGCCTTCTTCTGGTAGTCAGACCTGTTCATGATGACAGTAGCTCCTCCTTTATCTGCCTCTTTGATTAGATGTCAGGGGTGTTTCTGAGGCTGTGGATGGCATTGCGTTCCACACGACTGAGGTTGTGAGGCAAACGATGCTGTCTCTCCACAATTTCTGCCATTCATCACAGAATGAGTTAGAGGAGCCTTGCAAAGAAGACAGAGACTTTGGAGGTGCAATAGAATGTGTGTGTAACTGCCCTCAGGCAGCCTTGAACCTCTAAGAACACAAGAACATAAGAATGGCCAAAGGTCCATCCAGCCCAGCATCCCATCTGCCGACGGTGGCCAATGCCAGGTGCCCCAGAGAAGGAGAACAGAAGACAATGATCAAGTGATTTATCTCCTGCCATCCATCTCTTGCCCTTGTTCTGAAGGCTAGGGGCACCATACTTTATCCCTGGCTAATAGCCATTTATGGACCTAACCTGCAAAAATTTATCAAGCTCTTTTTTAAACCCTAATAGAGTCCTGGCCTTCACAGCCTCCTCGGGCAAGGAGTTCCACAGGTTGACTGTGCGCTGTGTGAAGAAAAATTTCCTTTTATTAGTTTTGAACCTACTACCCATCAATTTCATTTGGTGTCCCCTAGTTCTTGTATTATGGGAGAAGGTAAATAATTTTTCTATATTCACTTTCTCCACACCATTCATGATTTTATATACCTCTATCATATCGCCCCTCAATCGCCTCTTTTCCAGACTGAAAAGTCCCAGTCTCTCTAGCCTCTCCCCATATGGGACCCGTTCCAAACCCCTAATCATCTTAGTCGCCCTTTTCTGAACCTTTTCTAATGCCAATATATCTTTTTTGAGGTGAGGAGACCACATCTGCACGCACTACTCAAGATGTGGGCGTACCATAGTTTTATATAGGGGAAGTATGATATCTTTTGTCTTATTATCGATCCCTTTTTTAATAATTCCTAACATACTATTTGCTTTACTAACTGCCGCTGCACACTGCATGGATGTCTTCAGAGAACTATCCACTATACCTCCAAGATCCCTTTCCTGATCGGTCGTAGCTAAATTTGACCCCATCATGTTGTACGTGTAATTTGGGTTAGTTTTTCCAACGTGCATTACCTTACACTTACCCACATTAAATTTCATTTGCCATTTTGCTGCCCAATCACTCAGTTTGCTGAGATCTTTTTGTAGTTCTTCACAATCCCTTTTGGTTTTGACTGTCCTGAACAACTTGGTGTCATCTGCAAACTTGGCCACCTCACTGCTTACCTCATTTTCTAGATCACTGGAGCTTAGTGCAGGAGACACCACAGTTTGAGCTAAGAATCCACTGTGCTTGCAGCTAAGGCTGCAGGAGAAATTTGGTCTTTTTCTGTTTAAGTAACACTACAGGGGCCAGCAAGCCACACCTAGCAGGTATGTGGGTGGCTTCCTTCCCCTTAGCTGAGATAGCATGTCCCAAGTTTCAGAGACCCACTGAAAATCCTGGATAAGCCCCTACTTGTAACTACCCACAGGTGGACTCAAACCTGGGACTTTGGTGCAGGAGCCTCTACAGTTGGAGCTAAAAGCCAGCTGGTTTTCAGCTAAGGCTGCAGAGGAAACTTATTTGTCTTCTGCATAAGTGGTCTCAGCACCACTGCTTGAGACAGTGAACCACACTTAGTAGGTGTGTGGGTTACACATACACACAGTGAGATCACAGTCCTTCCCCTCATCAGTATTCCCTGACAATGATGTGATGAAGTAGACATACCATGCCTGATCCCCTGAGCCCTCCATTCTCAGCATCCCTCCTGGGATCAACAGGACCTGCAGGTGCTCAGTCACCCTAATCACCTGGGTATTTATTTCAGAGCCTCAGTCTGGATTTACAGGCTTGACTTTCGGCATCAATATTTGAACGATTGGCCATTTTGAAAGACCTGGCCTAAGGATTTTCATCTGTAGCAGCCCCAGTCTGTACTGTATTTCAGTAGCCAGGAAGGACAGAGTGCAGTTCGTGTGACTCCAATGTGCTTCAGAGCGGCTACTACTGTGAATGATCTGCATTTTCTGTTCGGGATGGTATGAATTTTCCTTGGGTTTGGTGTTGGGTACTTCATATCTGCAAGACACTCCTACCTATTCTCGGGTTGTTTTTTTTCCCCCTGGAGGTAAGCAGTGAGTTCCTTGCTAAGGAACAAGGTTGGGTCCAAGAACTATTGAAGAAAATTCAATGTTTGCAAGGTTATTCAAAATAGCCCCAGTAACCAGCAGAACTATTGGCTGAATTCTGAAATGATTAAGTGCTTTGAGATTTATTGAGAGCATCTGCTGTTTGAAATATCAATTTAGCATTAGGTTTTTCATGGAGGACACCTATGCTTGTTTTTTCCTTGTAAATTTTCCTATATGGGTCATTACTGTGGGGTCTTTGAAGATTCTTTTTCCTTTGGCTTTAGATGTAAAACATGTAATTAGAAAGCCAAGGTTGTTCAACTCAGCTTAAAGCTACACTGTATTCTGCTGAACTTTAAAGGCTTACTGTGCTCCCAGCTTATTAGTGCAGGATGCTTATTACTTGAAAGTAGCTGGCAAAATGGGAGTCTGATGATGATGGAAAATATAATATCAATAACAGTAATATTTTAATGACTAATGGCAGAAATGGTTTTCTAATTGTAGCCAGCGCAGGTCTTTTCTTGAGGCTGTCAGAGGGTAGTTCAGATTACGTTACTGACTTTAGTGTGAAAAGGTTTAAAAAGTGGAACATACAGAAATACTAGTAAATCTTATTTTATGGCTTACGGAGAGACTGCCAAAACCAAAATCATGTTTAAAATTCTATTCCGTACCTATAGCCACTAATAACTGGCATAATTGAGACAGAAATATAAAAATCATGTTTGTATTTCTCCTTCCATATTGTTTCTTCACTCTTTGTATCTCACTTAGACAAAGAAACTACACTGGTCTTCTTTTTCTCTTCTTGGAAATTTCAGCATTTTGATGCTGCATGTCTGGTGGTACAATGCCCTCTTCTTAAGGATCACAGCACTCGAGGGATAGTACACATTAAGGATGAGATTCTGCCATCCGGACCCATGTGAAATGGTGCATGAGGAGCTGAAACCTAGCTCAAGTGTTTTGTTTGTGGACAAGAAGATAGGGAGCAGTGGAGTAGCAATAGAAAAAGAAGCAGATGAAGGAACCTCAACTCTATATTTGCATCAGCGAGACATGAGTTAACTCATAGAATCCTAGGGCTGAAAGAGACCTCAGGAGCTCAGGAGTCCAGGCCTTTGCCCAAAGTGGGACTAACCCCAACTAAATCATCCCAGCCAGGACTTTGTCAAGGCTGGATTTAAAAACCTCCAGGGATGGAGATTCCACCACCTCTCGCAGAAATGCACTCCAGCGCTTCACCACCCTCCTGGTGAAATAGTGTTTCAGAATATCCAGTCTAGACCACCCACACTTCAGCTTGAGGCCATTGGTCCTTTTTCTGCCAGCTGTCATCACTGAGAACAGCCTCTCTTCATCCTCTTTAGTACCCCTCCCACCCCCCCGGCTTCAGGAAGTTGAAAGCTGCTATCAAATCCCCCCTCACTCTTCTCTTCTGCAAACTAAACAAGCCCAAATCCCTCAACCTCTCCTTGTAGGCCGTGTGTTCCAACCCCCTAATCATTTTGGTTGCCCTTTGCTGGACCCTCTCCAATGCATCCACATCCTTTCTATACTGGTGGAGGGGGTGGCAAAACTGGATGCATTACTTCAGATGTGGCCTCACCAGTGCCAGATAAAGGTAAATAATAATTTCTCTAGATCCATTTCTCTGATGTTTTTCTTGGTCTGTACTACTGATCAAGAGGTGACTTCATTTATGGAACAGAAGTGCCTTCAGGAGGAGAAAATATCAGACATTAATGGGCTATTTAACCCAGTGAGAACAGGTACAGCAAGAACCAATCATGATCAGCATTGTCCTTTACGTCTACTGGTGTTTAGGGCATCAGCAAAGTTTCTCCACTTCTGTCTGTTCCTGGCCAGCCTCTAAATCATGGGTGTCCAAACTTTTGGCTTGCCTGGGCCGCACTGAGTGAAGAGGAATTGTCTTGGGCCGCATATAAAATATATAATATAGTTAATGTATATAAATCACATAATAATGTTAAAAGTTTACGATCTTGTGAGGCCGCATTACTAGCTGTCCAGCGCTGCATGCGGCCCGCGGGCCGCAGGTTGGACACGCCTGCTCTAAATAGTGCCCCAAGTGTGCTCTCTATTTCTGCTTCAGCAGTCCAGCACCATGTTGTCTCAGGTCGTCCTCGTTTCCACTTTCCTTCAGGAGTCCAGTGCACGCAGTCTTTGAGGTGGAGCTTTCATCCTTCCTGAGCACATGCCCAATCCATCTCCAGCATCTTTTCATAATGATGGTGGCCATGTCTTCTTGCTTGCACCACGCAAACAGGTCCTGATTTGAAATTCTTGGCCAAAAAATACGGAGGATCCTCCGAAGGCTTCTGATGTGAAAGGTCGACAGTTTACTGAGGTTATTGGCTGTCATCTACCAGCATTCTGATCCATGTTGATAAGATACAGCTCTGATATGACTTCAGTTTGGTGTGGGTGCTGTACTGTGATGACTTCCAAACAGCGTTCAGACTCATGAAGACATTTCTGGCTTTACTGAGTCTGCTCTGAATATCACTTCTGATGCCTCCATTTTGTTGGATGATACTTTCTCCCCTTGTGCATGTGCCTTGTCAAGGCAGGGTAGCTTGTTTGCTTTTACAGTCCCAGAAGCTATGCTGGTGGGAGCTCAGTGCTCCTGATAGGTTCAACCAAGCTGGAAAGATCAAGAGGGGAGGAACCAGACTAAGCGTGCACACCGATCCTCCAGGACTGGGGGGTTTGACTCAGGGCTAACAACCCTGACCTAGAAAAAGCCCTTTGTTAGGGAAACAGCAACAAAGAATTCCTTCTCAGGTATGTGTAATGGCCTTCCAGAGTCACATGTAGGGTGCGTCTACACTAGCCAGTAGCTGGCACAATGTCGAAGTAGCTGGCACAATGTCGAAATAGCACGCGTCGCATCTACACGCACCATGCGCTATTTCGATGTTGAAATGGACGTTAGGCAGTGAGATGTCAAAATCGCTATTCCTATCCGAAGATGGAAATAGCGCCCTACTTCGATGATCAAAGTCGAAGTAGGGCGTGTGTAGATGATCCGCGTCCTGCTACATCGAAATAGTGGGGTCCTCCATGGCGGCCATCAGCTGAGGGGCTGAGAGATGCTGTGTCCAGCCCCTGCGGGGCTCTATGGTCGCCGCGTGCAGCAGCCCTTAACCCAGGGCTTCTGGCTGCTGCTGCTGCTGTGGCTGCTGCAGCTGGGGGTCCATGCTGTGTGCACGGGGTCTTCAACCTGTTGTTGGCTTTGCAGACCTCGCGCTGTGCAGGCCAAGTGTGTCTGGGAAGGGCCCTTTAAGGGAGCAGCTTGCTGTTGCCCCAGAAGGGCTAGTCCAGCCTGTGACCCCGTCCGCAGGCTTTGCTGGCCCCTTATTTTGACGGGGAGCGCTTGTGTGTGTGGATGCTCCTCATTTCCTTCCGGGGCGGCTCCTTTCAATGTTCCCCATCACTACTTTGATCTTGAACGTCGACGGCAACAGCCCCGGTAGATGTATAGATGATATGCGTCGAAGTAGCCTATTTCGATGTTCTTACTTCGCAATAGGCTACTTCGACGTAGTGTGCTAGTGTAGACGGAGACATAGTGATTTGTATGACTGCCAGCATTGAAAGCAGAAATGAAGCTACTGACATGAAGATGGAAATCCTGAGCGCCAAGACCAAGACCAGAATTGGGTTCTGGAATGTACGTACCCTGTATGAAACAGGTAAGCTGGTGCAGATCACAAATCAAATGAGGCTCTACCAGCTCCATATCCTTGGTATCAGTGTGAGCAGATAGACTGGATGAGGAATAATGAAGACTAATACTGGTGAAACAGTCCTTTTTTCTGAAAGGGTTGATGACCAGTACCATGATGGAGTAACTATTTTCCTGAAGAAAGGAATAGAGAAATGCTTGCTGGAATGGAAGCCAGTCAACAGTAGACTGATGAGAGCCAGAATGAAAGGTCGACATGTAAACGTTATATTAGTCCAGTGCTACACCCCATCTAATGAAGGTGAAGAAGAAAAGAAAGATAGATTCTACAAACAGCTGCAGTCTGAAATAAGAACAGCATTAAAGGTCATGGAGGATGTGAACGCTAAATTTGGGAGTGATAATACACACAACAATAGAACCATGTAAAAACATTGGTGTGGTACCATGAACAAGAATGGAGAAAGGCTAGTGGAACTCTGTACTTTACATAACAAGAACCAGTGACTGATAGTTAAATCCAGTTATATTGCAATTAGAAGTAAGGTACCACTTTTTAACGGAGTTTATTAACCCTTGCAACAAAATGCTAAGAGAAGTTGTCCATCTTTTGAAATCTTCCATGCAACAAACCTTGTTGCCAGCTCTGCCCACGTATCTACACCAGCAACACCATTACAGGACCTAACCAGATCAGCCACACCATCGTGGGTTCATTCAAACTGCACATCTACCAATATAATTTATGCCATCATGTGCCAGCAATGCCCCTCTGCTATATACATCGGACAAACTGGACAGTCTCTACGTAAAAGAATAAACGCACACAAATCAGATATCAGAAATGGCAATATACAAAAACCCATAGGAGAGCACTTCAATCTCCCAGGCCACACAGTAGCAGACTTAAAAGTAGCTATCCTACAGCAAAGAAATTTCAGGACCAGACTCCAAAGAGAAATTGCTGAGCTACAATTCATCTGCAAATTCGACCCCCTCAGCTCAGGCTTAAACAAAGACTGTGAATGGCTGGCTAAATACAAAAGCAGCTTCCCCTCCCTTGGTGTTCACACCGCCAGATCAGCTGCTGGTAGTAAGCCTCACCCTTGCTGACTGAGCTAACCTTGTTATCCCCACCCTTGCTCTGGCTTATTTATACCTGGCCCTGCAGATTTTCAAGACCAGCATCTGATGAAGTGAGTCTGTGCTCATGAAAGCTCATGCTCAAAACTTTTCTGTTAGTCTATAAGGTGCCACAGGACACTTCGTTGCTCTTTCCTGAAACTGTGCTTTAACTAAGCACATGTTATTGCTGCTCAGTGAAACACGTAACTGAATGAAACTCTCTGGTCTGTGTTAGACAGGACATCAGATTGAATTGTCTACTTGTCCCTACCAGTGTTAAACTCTATGCATCTATGAAATAAAACAGAAGAAGAAGTTGCCCCCCTAGGAAGGATTGGTTGCTTGTTGTTATTTCCCATTGAATTGTTTCTGTTCCATATTAGATTTTGTGAAACCCATTTTAACCACGACTTCCTTGGCTTCCCTGTCAGTCATGCCATCTGTGCAATGGGACAGTAACGTTCTCCCCCCTCTTAGGAGGGGAAATGGAGCATTTTTTCCTTGTTGTACAGCACCCAACTCGAGTTTATTGAGCCTCTCAATCAGATCATTGAAAACACATGGGAGGGCAAAAGAATTGGGACGAGATTTTTAGTGGTATATAGGTACTAACGCCAGTTGAATTGAGTGGGCATTTGGTATGAAGTGTGGAGCGCTGGTAAAGAATTGTGTCATTGCTAATCATACCCTAGCATTTTTGCAGACTGTATAGTAATGGCAGTGGCACTGGCACCTGCCTGACCTTTGATCACTTACGGTATAGTAAAAATTTAGTCCAGGTAATATTTAGCTTTCTTCCTAAATTGCTATTGAATAGAGGTTTTCTGAGCACCACAAACACTGATAACTTGCAGTGTTCCTGGTGCACAGATAGCTATCTTAAAATCACTGTAGTGACTGCATATAATAAATAATAGATTGTATATAATATAAAATACAGTCAGTTATGGCACCTCCACATTTCTGGAACAGGACTGTGGTGGTTGTATTAAAGAAGGGAGCTATGTTTCAACAATTACCCTCTCAGTCAGGGGTCAGCAACCTCCGGCACATGGCATGCGAAACAATTTTCAGCAGCAAATGAGGTGGGAGCTCAGCCCCGCCCCTCTTCCTCCATGCAGCTGGGAGCTTGCTCAAAGTCAAGCCACTTGCAGATTAAGAAAAGACCATCTAATGCTACCAGCCAACACCTAAACAGTAAAGCTCTGCATTTTCATTTATGTATTAATAAAGCTGTTGTAAGTAGCACTATTAGTGACTTTAAAAAGTTTCACCGGCACTTGGACTGTACATAGAGACCAAGAGGTCAAATTTCAGCATTCCACCTCGGAAAGGTTGCTGACCTCTGCTCTGAGTTGTGGCATAACTTTCGGACGTAGAGTGACAGGCCATTTAAGGCTGTCTCTCATCACATCTGTCTGGTCAGCTCTCCTTTACTCCTCTTGTTTTTCTTCCCTCTTTTCAAGTCTGCCTAGCTGAATTTGCCCTCCTGTCCTGGCCGTAGTGCTATCACACTTGCTGCAAGCATCCCTTCTCCCATCCTTCTTGGCTACGGTATCTTTGCTCTCCATCAGTTCCAGTCCAGTGAGCTCTTTTGACTTTCCTCTCTTCTATGCATACTTATAGCACCAAACCACAGCTCTCCCATGCATTCGCTCAAGTGTGCCTCCTGTCATTATGCAGAACATGTAAGACATGCTTTAAAAACCAGCATCTCGCTGTTTACAATGGCTTTTACACTGCTATTTAATAAATTATGTGGATAACTGTTTTGTCAAAGTTTACAGCTCTAGTACATTATTCACGGTATAAAACTATACCATCAGTCAGCCATTTAGTGCTCAAAAGTGCTCTCTTTAAAACATCGTAACAGAAGTTTTAGTAGCCTGATTTAGGGCTAACCTCTGCCTTGTGAATCTGAGCTCCAAAAAGTCCCCTTGTGTTGGGGCTAAGTGCTTGGAATTCCTAAGCCCGAAGAAGTGAATGAACAGTCTCCTGCTGACTTCAGTGGCCTTTGGGTCAGTTCCTAGAGACGAAGAGCAGAATACTAGAGGCAAAGGCCACTGAATAGATCTCACTGCTAAAGTTTTCCTCTAACATTTACTCTTCTCTGCTCATAGCAAAGCACCTAGGCCCAGATTCTCAAAGGTGTTTAGGCACCTAACTCCCATAATTCCAATAGGAATCAGGTGTCAAAATGTCTTTGCAGATCTGGATCCTGGAGCCTGATTGTAAGGCTCGTGAAGTCATAGAATCATAGGGATGGAAGAGACCTCAGGGGGTTATTGAGTCCAGCAGGAAGAATCCATTGGATTGAAAAACTCCCATTGTCTTCACAGTCCCCTAACATGTTGAACAAACATTTTAAATCACAGCACCATAGAATCATAGAATAGAATCACAGAACACTGGAACTGGAAGGGACCTCAAGAGGTCATCAAGTCCAGTTGACTGCCCTCACAGCAGGACCAAGCACTATCTGTATCATCTTGGTTACGTATTTATCTAACCTTTTCTTATATATCTCCAATGATGGAGCTTCTACAACCACCCTAGGCAATTTATTCCAGTACTTAAACACCCTGACTGTTAGAAATTTTTTCTTAATGTCCAACTTAAACCTTCCTTGCTGCAATTTAAGCCCCTTGCTTTTTGTCCTACCCTCAGAAGCCCTGGAGAACAATTTTTCTCCTTCACCTTGTTTCATCTTTTTAGGTACTTGAAAGCTGCTATCATGTTCCCTCTCAGCCTTCTCTTTTCCAAACAAAACAAACCCAGTTCTTTTAATCTTCTCTCATAGGTCATATTTTCTAGACCTTTTATCATTTTTGTTGCTCTCCTCTGAACCCTTTCCAGTTTCTCTGCTTCTTTCCCAAAATGTGGGGCCCAGAACAGCAGAAAATAAACCAACTCAAACCCATCATAGTAAAGAGCCAAAAGATGTGGTGTCACTAAACAGGGGATCGACCACCCAGGCAACCAGTGACTCAGAGTGAAAACCTGTTGGGAGATGGATCTTCCAGGTGAAAGCAGATATGGATGGCCTGAGACAGAGGTTCAGGAGAAGGGGTTCCTGTGCCCTGTGACTACCACAGAAGAGTTGTGTTCTTGTTCAGTGCTGGCCATTCTAAAAGACAGGTGACACCAGAGAGCTACTACGTACGAAAGCTTATAATAAAACGGTTAGTCTTTAAGGTGCTACAGGACTGCTTGTTTTGTTTTGCAAAGATACAGACTAACCCGGCTACCCCTCTGAACTACTTACTTGGATGAGGCTTGTTACTCAGGTTCCAGATAGACCCATGAATTGAGATTTCTTCAGCAAACCATCCAGTGCTTGCTCTGTACCACTGCAAGAAGCTTATGCTGCTCCCAGCTCCGTACAGCCTGTCAGCATGCCAGGCAAAGATCATAATCCTGGGCCTGAGCGTCTGCCAACTAACAGCCTGGGTGCATGCAGGGTCGTAGAATTAAATGCAATTCAATACAATACCGCAATGGACGGCACCCACGGTTGTGCCCTCTGGTTTCTCCGTCCTTAAGTAGTGCAGCTTCCCCTGCCAGTTTAACCGCAAGATGGGTGAAGGGCCCGGCTCTCTGCCTTTGGAAGGGGCGGGGCCAGTGGTGGAAGGGGCAGGGATTAGGGCACTCAGCCCTGCCTGCCCCCCGTGCTCCTTCTGAGCTGCCTGCACGGCGACGCACAGCTATTCACAGCGTCTCAAAGGGGTGGTGGCTGGAGCTCCAGGCCCCTTTGAAATGCTACGCCCTGTCAGCGGGCCTGGTCCCACCTGAAGTCAACAAGAGGAGAATCTACATATTAGAGGGCAGGACTGGGTCTACAGCATTTGAAGTCCTCGCTCCATTAGCCCTGTGTGACCTTTCAATACTCTTTCCTAGATACAGAGGGAAAACATACAGGGCCACAGTCAAGATCGTGCGAACGTCAGATCAAGTGGCAGATTTCTGCAGAAGAGTTTGTGCAAAACTGGAGTGCTGCCCAAATTTGTTTAGCCCTGTGCTGGTTGCTGAAGTCTGCCCGGAGAACTGCTCCGTTCATACCAAAACAAAATACAGTGAGTACCAGCTGAAATATTTCTCTGTCGCTATAAAGGACTCAGAGCCTTGGGAGAATGTTTATGATATGGTCTTGAACTTAATTTTCTTTCTTTCTTTCTTTTAGAGTAAACTACAGGTTGAACCTCTCTCATCCGGCACCCTCAGGATCTGACCGGTGCTGAAGGAGAGAAATTGCCGTACCACAGGTGGTCAATATTGTCTAGCACATTACCAACACTACAACTGCTTACTGGTCTCAGAAGACATTTAGGGGTAAATTGCAGCTAAATACCAGCACAGAACTCTGGGGGCCAGGACAGGTGGCTATAAACAAACTTTATGGGACCACAGGAAACTTGGTGACACCAAGTTGTCCAGCTAACGAAAGTCATGCCGGATTACGGATGTTGCTGGATGAAAGAGTGCCGGATTAGAGAGGTTCAACCTGTATTGCAAATGGTAACGTTAATCCAGTAAAATGTAGTTTGGCCTTTATACTGCATTTGCTGATTGCTGCTCTCTCTAATAGAGGGCACTGACCAGGTCACTCGGCACAAAGCCAAGGAGACCCGTAGCAGAAGATGTCCCTGGGAGGTCAGAACTCCAGTCCTTCATGGTCTCTGTTGTAGAGGCTCCCTCCAACTTGAGATCTTTGCTTGACCTGCCTTTGTATTTACTTCTTTCCATGGGCTCTTATGTTTTCTCCATCTATAAAAAGATGTCAACTGGAGTATCGAATATTTCCCAGCTCAGGCCGCCTTTTATATTAAGGCTGTGTTTAAAGCACCCACCACTTTTGTTGATCTGGAGTGTATGTGCAGCTATGGGCTGCAGTGAAAAGCAGGCTGTGTCCAACTGCAGCATGTAGCTCACTATGTCTGTAAAAGGCTCAGCTGGAGAAGCTGCCTGACCCAGAGACCACTGAAGTTGCCAGAAGTCAGATCTTTGCTGCTTTGGTTCAACAAATACATTGGTCATGGTCTTCAGAACAGCTGAGTCCTGGCAACTTCCATTGAAGCTGATGGCAGCTGCAGACTCTCCGCACCTTTGAAAGTTAGACCTGTAATTTTTATGCAATGAATCTTAGGGTTGGAAGAGACCTCAGGAGGTTATTAACTCCAACTCCCTGCCCAAAGCAGGACCAACCCCAACTAAATCCTCCCAGCCAGGGCCTAAAGACCTCTAGGGAAGGAGATTCTACCATCTTCCTAGGTAACACATTCCAGTGCTTCATCAATCTCCTAATGAAATAGTTTTTCCAAATATCCAGCCTACACCACCGCAACTTGAGACCATTTCTCCTTGTTCTGCCATCAGTCACCGTTGAAAGCAGACTCTCTCATCCTCTTTGGAACCCCCTTCAGGTTACTGAAGGCTGCTATCAGATCCCCCTCACTCTGCTGCAGGCTAAATAAGACCAGATCCGTCAGCCTCTCCTCATAAGTCACGTGCCCCAACCCCCAATCATTTTTGTCACTCTCCGCTGGACTGTCTCCAGTGCATCCACATCCTTTCCATAATGGGAGGCTGTCGGAATCTGATCCAGCTGGAGCCCCAGCTGCCCATTCAGGCCACTGATGTAGATTTTGGCAGGCACACCTCAGATTTATAATGTAACACACAGATCAGAATCTTGATTCAGCCCTTAGGCAAAATTCTCCACCTGTACAGCATAGGTTTTGCCTAAGTAAGTATTAAGCAAGGACTTCAGGATTTTAACTATAGTGAATAAAGGTTCAAGAATAGATGTCTACATTATAATAGTTTTGCCCGTTTTGTGACAATAGACCCAGGTTGTATCAGATATTTCATTCTTCTTCAGGACATTAAAGAAATCTTGACTGTCAGACAAAGTTCCTTGTGAAAGCTGCTGCAAAGTAGCGGTTTTTACATCAGATCGATAGCATAAAGCAAGCAAAAGCTTAATTTTCTTTGTTGTTGTGTTTTTACTGTATGTTTTGCTCCAGCTTATTATTATGGGAAGAGGAAAAAAATCATTAAGCCTCCAATTGGAGAAAATAACAACATGAAAAGCGGACACATCAAGCCAGCCAGACGCAGAAAGCGGCGGAAATCCATTTTTGTGCAGAAGAAAAAGCGGTCATCCGCTGCTGATTTTAATGCTGTGGAGTCTGCAGAGGTACACGTTGGATTGTGTCATTCACCTTGTAATAGAACAGTGCTCAGGGCATTCCGTTGTTTTTTAGAAAAAGAAATTTTCAGCAAGTACCTTAGTGCTGCCTTTTGCCTTTGGGAGGAATTTCCCATAAATATCCAAGAAGCCACCTCATTGTCCTCCTTCAAAATCTCCTCCAAGGTCTTCTCAAAGCTCTTCCTTATTGTGATGCCTACAAAGTTTGACAGTATTTAGGCAGCGGACATGCTCATTGTCTCATTGTTTCCTTGTGTTCACCAGTCTGTCCCTCTGTCTGTATCCCCCTGTTGTCTCTTGTCTTCTGCTTTAATTGTAAACTCTTTGGGGGAACGGTGGTGGTTTTATGTTTGAAGAGAAGCTAAAACAAGGGCTCCGTGATTAAGGATCTGAGACACGACAGCCATACAAATGCTAAATGCAGAAAGGAAGTGGATGCAACCTCTTGAGTCAGCATAGATTCCAGTATTTCTGTAATTACTTATTGATGAATATGGCAGGATCACAGAACTTATAAATGGCTCTAGGTGCTTTACAAAACAAGTGAAAGACAAGACTGTCCCAGAGACTCTAATATCTAACCCTATAAACGTAGGCCTTGTCTACACACCTGCTTGAACTGGTATAGTTAAAATTGATCCCATTTGAGCATTCTTGTCTCTGTTTAAAAGTGGCTTATTTTGGTTTAGATTAAACCTGTGCCTAATCAACTTCATGTAAACTCAAATAAACCACACTTGGATTGAAATAAGCATCCTAGCGAAGTGGATTTGAAACAACACCCTAAATTAAACCAGTGCAACTTCTTATCTGTATGCTTAACTTTCCACAGGAGTCGACTGCCTGAATCCAATGGAAGGACTCAGGGCTAAAGTTAAGCACCTATTAAGGCCCAGTCTCAGCTTAGAAGGTTTGCTGCCTTAGCTATGTCTGAAGTGTGAAACAAAATCCTCCTTCTCACAACATTGCTTTGTTAGTAAAACCCCTAGGCTGTTTCCACACAGCATGCTAATAAACAGCCCGAAATATGCTAATAAGGCATGTATGTAAATTCCTGACACCTCATTAGCATAAGGTCACATGACTTGGATTCTGAAAAACTTTTGGGAAGAAGAGGCCTCTGAGAGAAAGACTTACTTTTGGAAGATCCCCTGAGGGCTGCGATTCTACATGCCGTTTTGGAGTCTGGAAGAGCGTCTTCCAGACTCCAAATCATATGCCCTTATGCTAATGAGGTGCTGGGAATTTACATATGCACCTCAGTAGCATATTGTGGGCTGTTTATGTGTAGAAACAGCCTTAGTGTAGACACACAGTAAACTCTTTCATATGCAGCAGACCTGGGACCAGGAGTTTGCTGGATATTCAAATATTCTAGATCATAGAGGGGTATACTGAGCAATGCATAACACTAAAGCAAAACAAGATTTGATATTAAGAAAGAAACAAAAACATATGCAGAATACTATTCTTACCAACAGCAATAGCATTGTACACTGTAAACTTATAGTGCATTTGCTATATTTAGTTGTATTTACTTTCACTAGACTGTACTTATGGAAAACGTAACTAAAATTTACTTATGGTTAAAATGATGGTTATTTGAGCATTCCAGGTGATAAATGCTGATGTGAAAGGGTTTACTATTACTTTACTGGCAAAAAAGTCCTGTTATTTATTTCATTTGGAAACTGGTAGAGCAGTGGTTCCCAAACTGTGTTCCAGCAGAACACTGGTGTTCTGTGAGCTATGGTAAAGTGTTCTGCCATGGAAATTGAGTAATGGCGGTCTCTTCCCCATTCTCAGGGAAAAATATAAAGTTTGGGATGGAATTTTCTCGATTTTACAGTTTTCTTGAAATGACTATACAGTAACCAATTTTATGTGTTTTGTTAATGTCTGGTTTCATTATTATTTGTTGAGTTGCAGTTACCATAGAATAATATACTTAATATTATTATGAAATATTTTCCATTAGTAATGTTCCTCATAGTTAGTATGATGATGTAGAAAAGATAAAGTGTTCCTCAGACAGTGCCGTGACGCCCAAGTGTTCCATGACAGGAAAAAGTTTGGAAACCGCTGTCATAGAGGATACAGTAGAAACCAAGAGTTATAAACACCTGGGGACTGGAGGTTGTTCATACCTCTGAACAAAACGTTATGGTTGTTTTTTTAAAAATTCACAACTGATTGTTGGGTGAATGTAGTTTTGAAACTTTGCTATGCAGAAATAAAAGGCTGCTTTCAGCGATCTTATTTTAAATAGGACAAGCACAAAAATAATTTCTTTGCCCAGTCTTTTTTATATACTTTCCATTTATTTTTCTAGTACTTTACTGCATTTTATTTTTCCCTCCCTCTGCCTGTTTGCAGACTTCCAGTTCTCAATGCTCTTCCAAGTTAATGGGTTTGAATGTTTGAAAATGGTGGCAGAATTGAACTAGAGACATCCTTGGTCATCATCCTTGACCAAATTCTGATTTCTCATTAAAAAACCCCTAAATTTGGGCAAAACTATTCACTTACATTTACTGAAGCTCAAATCCTGAGCAGCATTTCATCTGTTGTGTACATTTACATATATATGTTCAGTCTCCAGCAATTTTTGATTATGAGGGTCATTGTACAGTTATAGATCTGGAAAAAAATGTGCTTATTTCAGCTGATGAGGAGCTGAATTTTCTGTTTTGCTAGACATTTGAATTTTTTCCCATTCCAAGACAGAAAATTTCAATTTCCTGCTAAATGAAATTCAGGAAGAAACTCTGTCAGGTCAATGAGAATATTTCCTTTTGATAAAATCAAAACATATGATTCTAATGTTTCACTTTTTAAACATTTTTACACAAGAGCTAGATATCATTGGGAAAGTAATTTTGAAATGAAAAATCTAATTTTTTTCATTCCAAAAATATGAAATAGAACATTTCAATATGACCAGAATGCCTCGTTTCGGTTTTTATTACCTCATCAAAATTAACACATTTTTCTGAACACTTCAGTGAAAATGTTATTTCCAGCACAAAAAAACAAAAAAAAAAACCTTTAAACAAACCTTTTTTCACCAGCTTT
This sequence comes from Carettochelys insculpta, assembly GCF_033958435.1. NCBI lineage: Eukaryota > Metazoa > Chordata > Testudines > Carettochelyidae > Carettochelys > Carettochelys insculpta. The sequence goes on from NC_134137.1 coordinate 371,232,535, forward strand.
AGTGCTTCTTTGTAACACTCATGGTAGTTAATCATTGTAGTAGATTATCAAAGGATGTGATCCATTTGTCCATCATTTTGAGACCTTCAGAAGGAGAATGCTTTAAAATCTGATTTGCTTTTTACCTTCTCTCAGCCAGAAAAAAGACTGGTCTGTTTATTTGTATTTATTTATTTTTTTCCTTTTCAGTTTCACTTTCCAATGCTCAACCCTTTGCACTTGAGTACAGTCTCAGAGCTGCAAGCACAGCAGAGGAACATTCACACTTAAATGAAGAACTTGTTTTCACTGACATTTAAAGAAGTAGGGCTACAAAGTCATTTTAATACTTGGTTTTGTAACCAGACCTTGTCTTGGGGACCTAAATAGCATGACAGGAGTATAATCCAGCCGAAGTCAGTGGTGTTACTCTGGATTGACGCTATGTAAATGAGAGTATGATTTGACCTCATGTTCACCCCTGTGTCATGATGTTTCTGGGATGATCTCGCCATAGGAAAGCGAAGAGGAGGAGCCAGATGCTATGGAAGATGAGACAGGAAGTGAAGAAACCAGCTCAGAGCTACGCGACGACCAGACGGACACCTCCTCCGCTGAGGTACCTTCAGCCCGACCAAGGAGAGCAGTGACGTTACGAAGCAGCACGGAGTCAGACCGACCTCCTCCCATGGAGAGAGCTAGAAGGAGCCGCAAAACACAACCTCTCTCATACGCTGAAGGGGAGAAGTGTGCTCAAGTCAAGGAAGTGAGTATACCGCCGGACTGCTTAGCTCCTGATTATTGGCAGCAGTGTTCTCCGTTAGCTGAGCTCTTGGGCAGCCACCCAGGAGAGATTCAGGAGAACCCACAGCTGGCAGCATGTGTTTCTACTGGTGGTACACATCCATGTATGCCTTGATGCACATAACAAAATTTATTCTGCACAAGGATGGAAGAAAATTAGAGGGTACTCTGACTGGCAAGATTTCTTCCATTGATTTAAATGTCTGTAGAGAGTGTCACCTGCTCCACGGATGAGTAATTCTGGGCACTGTGATGTTCTTCACAAGCGTTTTGGCTCTTGCAGGAAATCAAGCAAGAAGAGGAAGAGAAACTCATCCTTGACAGCAATCCGTTGGAGTGGACAGTGACGGACGTCGTGAGGTTTATTAAACTGACAGACTGCGCTCCCCTAGCCAAAATATTTCAGGAACAGGTACGCCACCTCATCTTCCTTCTGTCTGGGAGCAGATGCTGAATTAATGCTGTTTGTTCACCGCGACTGAGTCTTAATGGAAAGGATGAAGGATAGCTCTTTCTTATTCATTATGGGTGTGTTTACATGAGCCCCCTCCTTTCAGGAGGGGCATGTTAATGAGGGAGTTTGAAAAATGCTAATGAGGTTGCTGTCATGAATATGCAGCACCTCATTAGCATAATGGCAGGTGTGGTGATTTGGAAGTGCCACTTTTGAATTGCCTGTGTAGCTGGGTGCCTTTTGAAATGACCCCCAGGACTTTGAAACCCCTCCTTCCCATTTGTTTTGGGAAGAAGGGGCTTTTGAAGATTGGGGGGACCTTTCAAAAGTTCCCCAGCTACAAGGTGATGTGTGATTTATAAATAATTAACTGGAGGTGTTTGTATCCTAGAGCTAGAACGGACTTTGGGGGGTTATCTAGTCAAGTTCCCTGCTCTCTTGGCAGGGCTAAGCACTATCCCTGGCACCTATTTGCCCCAGTCCCTAAATGGCTTTCTCAAGGATTGACCTCACCCCCTGAGTTTAGCAGGCCAATGTGCTAAACCACTAAGCTATCCTTCCTCCTTATTAGAGTTGAAAGTGGCACTTTCAAATCTCTGTAGCCTCCATTGTGTTAATGAGGCGCTGCATATTCATGACAGCACCTCATTAGCATCTTTCAAACTCCCTCATTAACATGTCCCTTCCAGAGGGGGCTCGTGTAGACACACCCTAAGAGTGAAATCCAGCCTTGTCAGGGTCCATATGGCTGCTTCTACACAGCCCAGACGACAGTTATGTCAAAATAACTTTGGTAGCATCTAAATGACGCACACGCTATTTTGAAATCCATTCAAAATAGTTGGTCTGTTGTTTTAATTCCAGTAAACCTCATTCCGCAGGAGGAATAGCACTTATTTAGAAACAGATATTTTGAAGTAGGACATGGAATAGCGCTGTTTCGAAATAAGCCATAATGGTGCCAGTGGAACTATTCTGAAATAGCGCTGCGGGTGCAAATGCTATTTTGCAATAGCTAGGTGCTATTTCAAAATTTATTTTCTGGGTAAACATGTTATTTTGAAGTAAGATATTTCAAAATAGCCATTTTGGAATACGGAATAGCGCTGCTGTATAGATGTAGCCCACGAGGCCATGCCTCACCTACCTCTTTAAAGACTAACAAAATAATTTATTAGGTGATGAGATTTTGTGGGGCAGACCCACTTGTTCAGATCTGGAGATATGCCATTTCCAGGACAACACGTTAAAATTGAGTTTAGTTGGCACTTAAAATGGTACATCGTATGTCTGATGGACCTTGTAAAAGGTTGAATGGTACCTTAGCTAGTTAGGGTGAATACTCAACCAGGATGCAGAAAAGCCAGATTGTGATTCTGGCCCTGCCACTGAGTTAGTGGATGGCTTTGGCCTGCACTGAAATTGACTGAAAATAGACAGACTCATAAAAATGTGTCCTGATTTTAGGATGTTCTGAATGCTTCCAGTGCAAGGCTATCCAATCTGCAGGAGCTGTTATCCAGCTGAGAGTGCCTTTCGTCTCAAAGTACTGCGGGCCCTAGATTGATAGAAATGGTCACTCCTCCACTAATGCATAACTTCCACCACTATCAGATTCCTGCTCGTAAACAATCTCTCAAGACAAATGTGAGAAATTGTTTTGAGGAAGTTCTCTGGTTTGTGCTAACAGGAGCTGCAAACCTGAGGCCCACAGGGGTCCCTGGTGCCCCAAGAATGTACAAATCTAAGAAATTAGATATTAAGTGAATGAATTCCCAGGACGCTGAAGCTAACAACCCCTTCTCTTGCCCAAAGTGCTTTGTGATCTGTCTTTAATGGACAACAGGCATGCAGTGCTTTGGCTGTATTCATATGACAGTTCAGTGAGTTGAAACATTAAAAGAAAAAACGAAACCCTCCACGGATTAAGCATTTGCGATCAGAAAAGTACTTACCAGGTACAGGTGTCATCTGTGTTTAGGAGCCTAGAGGATGATAAATGATCCAGTTGTGAACACAGTCAGTTTGTACTTTCTGACCTTCATGGTGTTGTTTACCTTGCAAAGCTCCTTGCACTTTGACTCCTTGATGTCTCCCCTGAGAATCATATATTCAGATTCTGCTTTTTGGCTTTTAAATCTGGTGGGGTCCTGGTTTTCTTAAAGAGTTAAACTCTTAATTAACCAATGGAACCAAGCAGGAAATCAGCAGAGGATAGTTATAAAATCTTTTTCATCTTGGGTACTAGGCAGCTAAGGGTATGAGTGAAAATCTATAGAAATCTTTCCCCTGCAGTTGAAAGCCAGACCGTATTGGTTGGGTCTGAAAATGGTTATTCAGGATCCTATGTGAAATTAGTTCTTTATTAATTATTATTATTAATAAGGATGACGATGATAATAATATCACAGAGCCTTGGAGCCCTATTCATGAATAAAGCCCAGATATGCTAGCCATGGTGCAAACATAAAACAAAAAGACACTACCTGCCCCCAAGCAGTCTACAATCTAAGTATAAGACCTGAGACAGCAAGTATATAAGATAGACAAATACGGAAGTAAGATTGTAGTGATCAGTGATGATCAGCACTGGTCTCAGCACACCATCACCTAAAGCAGTTCTCAGGGGCCAGGTGGCCACACCAGAGCAGCGGCAGGAAAATCACCCAAAAATTACCCGAGTAAAATGCATCCACTTTCATTCTGGATACTTGAGTACAATCTAGATGTGGTGTGCTTTTACTTAAGTAGTTTTCCAGACGGACACCAGCAACTTATACTTAAGTACACCCCCTCCCGGCAGGTGACTTTTACTCAAGTAACTTTTTGGGTACTTTTCCACCTCTGCACCAGACTTAGCACTCATGTTAGTAGCAGGGGCAGCCAAAGACTGAACAGAGCATGCTTTGAACCATCCTCTACTACCTGGAGATTTTCCTTCCAGGTCAGTGGCTAATGCAGTACTGAGAAGAATTATGTATGAGCTTGTATTTAAGGCAGTGGAACAGGACTCAGAAATCTACAATCAGCTCCCTGCTCTGCCCTAGATTTCCTGTCTCACCTGCAGCCTTTCTCTAGGCCCTACTTCCCCACCTGTACAATGGGAACAGTAGTATGTCTGCCTTCTCACCTGTGTCTATTAGAGTCCCATAAGCTATTTGGGACAGGAACTGTCTCAGCAGCACAGAGCTCTGTGGGGCTTGGATCTCAAGGTGTAAGGCAGATCATACATGCTAATGTGTTCCTGCTGTGTAGCTGGATGCCTCCCTCTTCCAGGTGGTCAGTCCAGCTTTTACAAGCCCTAGAGCAGTGTTTCTCAACCAAGGGTACATGTACTCTTGGCGTAAACCGAGGTCTTCCAGGGAGTAAATCAACTTCTCTAGATATTTGCCTAGTTTTACAACAGTCTACATAAAAACACTAGTTCAGTCAGTACAATCAAAAAGGTCATTCAGACAGTGACTTATTTCTACTGCTTCATATGCCCTATACTGACATGTAAGTACAATACTTCTATTCCAATTCACTTATTTGACAATAAGGTGGTAGAAAGTCAGCAAGTTTTCAATAGTCATCTGTGATATTTTTGCATATGTTTGTAAGGCTTTGTCTACACTACAAAAATAACTCTGAAGTTGCTTACTTCGAAGTTCAACTTTGGAGTAGACAACTTCGAAGCTGAGCATCTACACGCACCCTACTTCGAAGTTCAACTTCGAAGGAGGGCACGACTCCATTTCCAGGAATGGAGTAAGGACTTCGAGTTGGGCTCCCTACTTCGAAGTTAACTTCAAAATAAGGGAAAATGTGTGTAGACTCTCTGCTGGCTACGTCGACGTAGTGCCTAACTTCGAAGTTATCTCGTAGTGTAGATGCACCCTAAGTAAGCAGTTTTTACATGAGGTGTAACTTGGCGGTATGCAAAACAAATCTGACTCCTGAAAAGAATACAATAATCTGGGTAGGCTGAATGGCATTCGTTTCAAACCTCAGTTTACCTTAGGATCATGTTTCTCAGCTGGTGGTACGTGTACCCTTAGGGGTACATGAGAGAAGTCTGGGGGTACTTATATATATTTTTTTTTTGGAAAAGGGGTACTTTGTAAACAGAGGTTGGGAAACACTGCCCTAGTAGAGGGGTGAGCAAACTTTTGGCACCAGGCTCCGCTTTTCAAGTTAGCAAGGGCCCACCAGCCTGTCTAATGTAATTCAACTCAGTGGAAATTTGGATTAAGTTCATATATGTATATATATAAAAAACCCTTTCAGCACATGTAAGAAAACAAAAACGTAGCATGTAAATACTTTCTGAATCAGTATAGAAATGTGAATACACAGACATAAAAACAGTGACATAGCTCCTCATTTTTAATAAGATGGATGAGCCTGAGATCCAGCAGCCAATTGTGCTTCACCCCTTAAGAAATTTCAGGCACTCACCTGCCCTAGAGCAAAACCTGCTGCTCCCCATTTTTATGTTCTGTGTGGTAGTCCACAAATAACAACTTCTTGTCTCTTCTTTCCCCAGGACATTGATGGCCAAGCACTTCTGCTTCTGACGCTCCCAACAGTGCAAGAATGCATGGAGCTGAAACTTGGCCCAGCCATCAAACTGTGTCACCAGATCGAGCGAGTAAAAGTTGCTTTCTATGCACAATACGCCAACTGACTCAGCTGCACCTTGCGTTTCCTTCTCCTCTCTCTCGCTCTCTTTTTATTTTTAACGTCCTGACTCCCTTAAGGGTCTTCTTCCAAAACACATGGAATTGGAATCTCTGAGACAACCCCCTGTAAAAAAACAAAAAAATCCAAGTGGAATGACTAGTCCCATATTTGTAAAGCACATTGAAGTACTGCTGCTGTCCCTTCTTGTTAACCTATACAAGAGTGTTATATTGCGTGGGAAGCAAGGCCATAACGCAGCAGAAGGTTTTATCTTTTTTTTTTTTTTAAAAGAATGAACTTTCCTACAAATGGCAAACACATTCCATAGGGAAAACGTTCAAGCGTTTTATAGCTGATTGCAGTGTCTTGAAATCAATTGCTGGACATAAACGATCCCTTCGGTGATTCCAACACACTTCTTTCATATTGAAATGTGAGTGATCGTTGTTAAAGTGACCCATGGCTTCCTGTAACTTTGATCTTAATGATCAGTGTGCTTTTCTTTCTCTTTCCTATCTTGCAAAGAAAGAGAGGTAACAGTGATGCAAGAAGGAACATACTCTAAAGTGATGTAAAAAGCGAAATCCAAACCAGGCTCTCTGTTGTACCAGTGAGAAATTTGATGATCTAAAAGGTGTGTATCAAAGCATAAAACCCTGGAACTCTTCCCAAGCCCAGTCTAGCTGTGTACAGTAAGCTGATGTTCTCTGTGGTTGGATCTGTACAGAACTTCCTTCATTCTGGCTGTGGCTCATGCATGAAGTATTTTATAATAAAGCCCATTAAGCTGTAGTCATGTAGTATTCAAGGTCTGACTCTGAGTGCTCCAGAAGACCAGGAAGTTCAGATTTAAGGATGAGATTTTGGAGCAAATTCTGATTTCATCTTCACCTGAATAAATCTGTTTGAGATCAGCTGAGTTACCAGCTGCAAAGGAGATCAGAATTTTGGCCCCAAGCATCAGCTGTAAAGGGCATCAATTTACACCAGCTGAGAATCTGGCCCTACCCATCCTTTTGGCCCAACCCAACCTTCTATCAAGGTCCAGACTCATGCATATGCACAAGCTAGTCTGTGCCACTCTGGCCAATTCAGCCAGAGGTAGAACTGCTTTGTGTCCCTGGAACAGTGCAAAATAGCTGGACTATTCCACAGAACCTGGCCCAGTACATGCGTATGATGAGGATAAAGAGTTGCATGAAACACCAAGGCTACAGTTACACTACAGCTATGTGTCGACAGAAGTCACTGTCAGAAGAGATTTCCCAATAAAACTTCTGTCAACAGAGTGTGGCCACACACAAAAGCCAATCGGAAGAGCACTTCACTCTGTCGACAGAGCAGTCAGACTGCCCAGCCACTCTCTCAACAAAACAGGCACCTGGAAGCACAGCAGACAGGGCTGCTCATCATTGTGGATGCCCTGTCTGTCGAGAGACAGCCCCCGCCCCAGAGCATCCGCACGGCTTTTTTGTCGACGGAACTTGTCAACAGAGGGCACTCTTCTTCATCTGGGAGAGGTAGATGGTTGTCTGCAGAAGTGCCGACTTCTGTCAACATACTGGTGACAAAATATATCGTGTGTGTGGACGTTCCACCAGCCTTGGTGACAAAACCAGGGTTTTGTTGGCAAAACTCACTAGGGTAGCCGTAGCCCTAGAGTTTGGGTCAATGGGATTCGTGGGAGCTTTTTTCCTTTCCTCATGGCTTTCCCACCACCCCTCTCCCTGCCTTGTTGGGTTTGCTGTGAATCAGGATTAACTCCACTGAGGCCAATACCTTTGTAAAACTGCCAAAAGCAGGATCAGAGTCAAGGGCAAGATACAGAGGCTGGGGGCTATTCCTTTGATTTTAAGGTTCAAACAAACCTCCCCCAAAAGATAAAACACTATGAAGTTTATCCTGGCTTCTGGGGAAACCACAGACTTTTACACGGTTTTCTGTGAAGCCACAAACAACCCAGGATCAGGGAGCTCTGCCTGAGTCTTGGGTTTGTTACAGAAAGTTGATGTGGGGCTCTTACGATCTTGCAGTGTCAGAAGGATGGGGCTTCTGGAGGGAGGATTTCCTTCCAGGAGATCCCCAGAGGCCGCACTTCTGCACAGCTGTTTTGGAGTCCGCAAGAGCTTCTTCCGGACTCCGAATCATGTGACCATATGCTAATGAGGCACCAGAAATTTACATCCGCACCTTATTAGCATCTTCCGGGCCTTTTATTAGCATGCTGCTTTCAGAACAAGCAGCGTGTGCAGAAACAGCCTCTGAGTGCCAGAGTGTTCGCCTTCTTGACCCAGATCTTGAACCCTGCCATGACTTCATCATAAATTTTTGGTTTCAGTTCTTTGGGGATTTTACTTTAAAGCTATTTTCTTGTTTACACAGTCTCATTGCAGCTGAGGCAGTTCTGATGATCTAGGGGCGCTCAGAGGAGTCCACTGATGCTTAACAGCCATTAGGTCGGCCGTACAAATGCCTTCTTGAAGACACTTTAAATTCTGTTGTCTATTGGTGCAGTGTGGTGACTCTGAAATGTCCATTACATTCTCTATCAAAATCTGCTTAGGAGCGTGTTTTGTGCAAGGACTGGTGACTCAGAAGGTCCTGTAGAGTCTCAACGAGTCTTTCCAATTGGCCTTTTGGTGCCATTGCTTATGCTCTTCATTAATTTAATTCTTCTGGAAATTGAATGCAAAGCAATTGCTGCCAATGGGATGGGATCCTGTCGGATTCCTGTTGCTTTGGACAGGCGTTTCACACTTGGGGGACTGCCAGAATCAAAACAGGTCTTGTCAGCTTTGCCAGGTATAAAATGTAAAGGATCTTTATTGAAAGGAAAAGGAAAAAGTGATTATTCCTTTGGTGTGGCTTTTTGTGGAATCACAAAGTAAATTTGCCTTTAATTTGTCCAACAAGATGATAGAAGGTGGGATTTGAAATGAGAATTCTGCTGGACATAGAGCAGTGTTCCATGTCTCTCTAATTATTGTGATAATTGCTTTTGATTCCTTTATAACGCTCCTGTTTTTTTTTTAATTTCCCACCATTTCTTTGAAAATACTGTCTGAAATGTTAAAGAAAGGCCCAGATTCTATTCCGTGCTCAGTTGGCACATGAATCCCAATGGTCCAAATTGTAAAAGGGCATCAGATCATTCCCCACCTTGGCATAGGTTAGAGCCCCCATGAGGCGGCTCTAACCTCTGTCAGCTGGCAGTAGTCTCAAGAAATTGTATCCTAACACAGGAAAGCCAGAGCACTCACATGCACGTTCACACACACACACACACACACACACACACACACACACACACACACACACACACACACACACACACACACACACTTGTGTCAGGCTGGGGTATGCGGCACAGGAGCTGATCATGCCTGACTTGCCCTAGCTAAAGACTAGTTGACACTGCTGAATTTTCAGCCCCTGTGCCTCATTGCAAAGCTCACCAGAGCATCTGGCCCACAGATGAGTTTAAGGGGTGCAACCTCCTTGTTACCTATTGCAGGAACTTAGGATCATCTCAGTGTAGCTCGCGCTGGGGCAGTGACATGCTCATGGAAGAACGAATCGCAGTGTGGACAACTGCACACATCCAGTCTTGGAATCCTTAGAAATGTCCAGACGTGGGGTGACAGCTAAGCACTGACTCTGGGTGCTCCAGGGCTCAAGCCCGGCAAAAAAAAATAGGGGCTGCTTAGTATCTGTAGGGCTAGATTACTCTTTGGTGCATCCCAGTACATGGACCATGGCCTTGCTCCCCCCATGCTCTGCCTTAAGGTCCTGCCAATCGCTCTGCACCTAATAAGCTTCTTCCCCCTCAAGGCTCTTCCTCTGGCCTCTCTTCCCCGCTGAAGCCTGCATGGGTGTGGCGGGGAGTGGTAAGACTTAGAGGAGCAACCATCAGCAAAAATAAAAACCAGCATCTGTCAGAGGCGATACTTTGGCTCTGGACATGCAGTCTCCTGAAGGGAACAAGGGAGCTTTCACTGTCTGTTGGGTCTTTCAGTGAGATTTAAATTGCATCAGTGAGACTTAAATTACATCTATCAAAAAGCAGAATTTAATTTTATCCCGTGTTGGCAGCATATTTCTACTCTCTCCCCAATGCACCTTCCACTTGTCTTTCTTAACCCCCCTCCTTTGTTTGCTCTCGTCCTTGTGGAGGCAGCTGATTGCTGTGGCCGTCAGTCCTTAGTCATTCTGAAATTCCCTTGAACCGGCTTGTGTGGCAAATGCTTTGTTATATTGACGCCTAGAACAGGGAGGCTGTGGCCATACTAGCAAGTGAGGTCAAAAGGGGTAATCCCAATCTGGCACTTGGAAGTGAGTCACTTCGAAACGAAGCGACTGCACACACAACACTGATCAACTTTGCAGTCCGCGACATCGAAGAGACCCCCTCCCCGTCATTTCGAAATGGAGCGGCTACACAGCCCGGAGCCTCCTTTCGAAATAACACGGCAGGAAATGGCGAGGGCAGGATCCAATGACTGACAAGCCCTTCCTGGAGCACTGGCCAGTCGCCCTCTTAAGGGGCGCCTCCCAAACAACGCCCCTGTGCACATGCTGATGACTCGGGCTACTTGCAGCACACGACCTCCTGCACAGCACTCAGCAGAGCCTTGCTCAGCCCTAACACGGCAGCCCGCCATGGATCTGCAGCACTTTGCGGACGGGGATGTCCTGGACATCATCTCCAGCCTGATGGCCATCTGGCAGCGCCCCCCCCCCCCCGTGTTGCATCTGGAGCACCCCCTTCCCCTACCTGCTGTCGTCTCTGGCGGTACCCCACCAGCGAGGAATGGTGGGGCAACATCATCCTCGGGGAGTGGGATGACAAGTGGTGCTCTGCAACTTTGAGATGACCCAGGCCACCTTCGTGGAGTTGTGCCAGTGGCTGACAGCAGAAGTTCATCACCAGGACGCCCTCATGAGGCCTGCACTCCCCCTGGATAAAACGGTAGCCATTGCTGTGTGGAAACTGGCCACCCCAGACAGCAGCCACTTGGTCGGTCACCAACTGGAGATGGGGAAGGCTACTGTTGGGGTCATCTTTCTTGAGGTAAGTCAGCTGGGGCTATGCACCCACAGTGGGGTCTGGGGAGGGAGTCTTAAGGAGGGGGTCCCGCTGCATGCCAGCACACACTCACAGGCTCCTGTACCCTCCACCCCATGCAGGTTGTTGATGCCATCATCAGGATCCTCCTTTACCGCCTTATCCACCTGGGGCACGTGGATGCTGCCATGGCCGGGTTCCAGCAGCTGGGATTCCCCAACTGCATCAGCACACTGGACAACACCCACATTGCCATCTGGGCCCCACCACACAGCACAGGACATTACATTAATCAGAAGAGCTACCACTCTGTCATCCTCCAGGCCCTTATGGATGCCTGAGGATGGTTTACAGACCTCCTGATGCGCCTGGAGGTAGGCCTCCCCAGCATTCTTGCAGTCGTGACCGCCTGCTGTGCTCTCCACAACCTCATGGAGCGCAAGCAGGAGCTCTTTGTGGCGCGCTGGCCGGCCGAGGCTGTGCCGCAGTATGAGCAGCCAGGTGTGTTCCCGTGCTGCCAGGTGCACCGGGACGGGATGCAGGTGTGGGAGGCCCTCTGGGAGGCCTTTGCCCAGGCCCCCCCCGACCTGACCCTGGCCCACACCTCGCAACCTTCCCCTGCACTCCCACACCCACCAGCACCCCCACCTGCATGCACTTCCCTCACCGTCCCCACCCGAGGCACAACATGGACACTGTTGAATAAATGTAACCGTTATTTGTGGAAAAACTATGAAGTAATGTACTATTTCCACTGGGGGGAGGGGGGTGAACTATTTCCGGGGGGGGGCGGGGGGCCTCAATCGTCCATTGGGGTGGCGTGCCGTGAGCCACTGCGGCCCCTCAAGCCACGACCGCCCCGGCTCTGCGACCCACAGCAGGGCTGGGATGGTGTGGGGAGGACAGATATGTAAGGCTGTGCCAGGGGTGCGATGGGCTCAGACTCGGCGGTGGTGGGGTGTGGTGGAGCCAGGGATGGGCTGGGCTCACCCGCCCACAGCCAGCACGCGAGATCCTACTGCTTGGCCACAGTCATGGCGGCTGGGAGCAGTGCAGTGAGGGCAGAGGGAGCAGGAGGGGCGTCGGAGGGGGGTTCAGGGACAGAGGGGACAGGGGCGGCGGGGGGCAGGGGCAGAAGCAGAGGGCCGCAGGAGAGGCCATTCATGGAGCAGGCGGCTGGGCCAAGCGGCTGGCAACGGCCTGGGCGAGGGTGTCCAGATACCTTGCCACCCAGTCCCAGGCCGCCCGCTCCATGGAGAGCCATTCCCTCAGCAAGCAGTTCTGCTCCTGCCATGCGGCCGTGCGGGCTGCCGCCAACTCATCGGCCCAGCTGCGGTGGCCGCCCTACCCAGCACAGCACCCAGTCCTGGGGGGTGTCACTCTTTCCCATTCCTCAGCCGCTGCGGGGCTCCCTGGCACATCCAGGGGGCTGGGGTCTCTCGCAGTCGTCAAGGCTGTGAATACATAAAGGGAGAGTGTGGCTCCCTGTCAGTCATGAGAACTAGTACCATGGGCTGGTGGAGTATCCCAGCGCCATCCCTCCCTGCTTGTGGTGGGGGACCCTGGGGCGGCCCAGCTGCTGCGGGGTCTGTCCACTCTGGGCCATTGGTGGGGCTGCTCCGCCTCCCCCAGGCATGTGACCCATGTGGCTGTCCATGGCCCTGTGCAAGAACCCCCCCTCCCCGCACACCCGGGCCCTGCCCTGACGGCGATTACGGCCATGCCTGGGTCCCTGGCCTGTGCCTGCGTACCTGGGGCGATGCCGACAGTGTCAGGGACCAGTCCCAATGCATGCCCGGGGCACCCCATGCCTGATCCTACCTGAGAGTGCCTCAGGTGGTTCGGGGGAGACCCAAGCAGAGGTGGCCTGACTGGTGCCCTCGGACGCCTCTGCTATGTATAGTGGTCCCTCGCTCCTGCCCTCACCATCACTTTCACCATCATCAGCTGGCAGCTCGGGGCCTGGGATTGGTGGTGCAGTTGAGGGTCCTGGCTGTGGCTCCTCACCCTGCCCCTCCGGCCTCGCAGCGTCCAGGGTCTCCTTCGGTGGCGTGGCCTCCCTGGGGCCAAGGAGCTGGTGGAGCTCAGTGACATAGGGACAGGTTGCAGGCTCTGCCGCCGACCGCTGGGCTACATCCCTCTCCTTCACATAGCCCTGCTGCAGCTTCTTTACTTTACTTATTGGGAGTCCGCAGGGGGTGGCCCTTTGCGGCCAAGTTGTCAGCCAGGTGGGCAAAGGCAGCTGCGTTCCTCTTGCATCCCTCCATCTGGAGCAGGAGGTCCTAGTCCCTGCAGACGGCCAGCAGCTCCCAGACCTCAGCCTCCAGCCACAGAGCGCCCCTCCCCTTTGGGGGCTCCCCAGGGTCTTGGGGGCCCTGCTGCCCAGTACCTTGGGGTTCCTGGGGCTCCCAGGGGCCTTGCCTGCTGGCCATGGTTCCCGACGAGGCATTTTCTGGGATTCTGGGGGTGCTAGAGAGTGTTCTCTGGGGACCACATGTCCTTTGGCTGCCAGCACACTCTCAGCTTCCTGCACAGTGTTTCTGTGTCCCTGCAGCTTTAAGGCACCTGGAGCTGACAACCACAGAGCTCTGGCTGCTGGCCCGGGTGTCTCTATGCTCCAGGGAGGGGCTGGGTCCGGGGAAGACTTCTCATTTCGAAATGGCGGCTGCTAGAGTGACAATGTACATTTCATTTTGAAATCGACATTGAAATGAGGTGTTAAGTCCCAACACGGGAGTGGAACAGCGCCTTCGAAATGAACACCTTTTTATTTCAAACTTGATTTCGAAACGAGTGATTTGTGCGTAGTCGCTCTGCTGCTCATTTCGAAATGGCTTTCGAAACGACCTGCTAGTGTGGCCACAGCTGGAGTGGGAAGGGACCAGACAGACCTCGTCTGTTCCAATAATTGCCTTTGCAGAGAAGTGGAGCTGAAATTCCCACCTGATTCCCTTTTTGAGCATGGTTTAATTGTACGTGCTGCTCAGATGGGCACATCAAGATTCGAGCAAACATCAGAAGTAACAGATGATCCCTCCCTCCATGGAATTCAAGGTCCCAAAAATGACCCAGGTTTTTGAAAAGGGTGTTGCTAGGGTCATATTTGGAATGAAAATTGTTTCAGGTAAAATGGAGTTTGCTAGGTCAGATATTAATCAGTAGAAGCACCTTCACCTAATATGTATTTGATCAAATTCAGAATGGTGTAATCAGGTGCAGGCTCTCTTGATAAAGCTTCATCTTGTTGCCCCCTTCAGAATTGGGCTCGGCAAGTGGGATCTGAGGTTTACAATGGCATATTTTATCTCTGGAGACTGAAGAGCTAAAGGGTGAAACATGGCTACCAAGGCCAGAGGCTGGGGATGTTGTTGTCCCCTGGCAGGTCATTCCTGGAGGCCAAGAAGCAGTACTGCGGTTCCATTGCCAAGTTCACTGAGGAGGACTTGCATTAAATCTCACTGTGCTAGCCCAGCCTGCTGGATCTGAACGTGGCTATGCTCCAAGAAGGGCACGTCCCTAGGGGTTTACCACTGAGACCTGGCAATTCTAATGACAGTGAAGGCTCTGCAGATGGCAGAGGGACAATGTACTGAATTGGTTCAGCCAAGCCAGCACCATCCACTTCAGAATTGGTACTTGCCCCATTCAGAGCCTCCTAGAGCAGGGTAGATGGCAACTTTGCATCATGTTTCAGTGACCTCTGGGCATAGACCCTGGTGTGTATCCAGCTCTGGCCTATGGCCCTCAAAGCTGTACTCTCTGGAGTCTTATTAAACCATTTAAGATATGATGCAAAGTCACATCCTTGGTCGTGTGCTCACTGATACCTTAGAGCAGGCTCAGAACTTGAAGGAGAAATATACTCATCCTTGGAACCCAAATGGGAGAGCTCCTGTTTCCCTCCCTTCTGATATCCCTGCCCCTTCACATCTGTGCCAGAACACGAGTGCTCCCACCTCTCTGTAAGAAGGATTAGAAGAGTCCTCTGTTGCTCCGTGCAGATAGAGAGCAACCTCCCATCTAACACAGCAAGGCTGCTCCGAAGCTCTGAGCCAGGAAGCCATTGTTCCGGCCCCTGTCACCTCTGTGAGGTGACACAGTGACCCCCCCGCCCATCCCTGTTTGGTTTTGAAGAAAGGCTTTCTCTGACACTGGGCTTCCTGGTGCTGAAGTCCCATCCCTGGAGCCCTAGAGCCCAATCCTGGTGACCCTGAGCACACTTCAGCTCCCAGTGGAAGCTCATGGCACTCCACGCCTCCAATGATGCACCTTGCAGGACTGGGCCCTTAGTAAGGAGAAAAGTGATACCCAGCTGTACTGTCTACACTGCTACCTGAATGTCCAGGTGCACAGCACAGCAACTTCGGTTCCTAAACATGCTGAAAGGCGCCTAGTGGGGTTTATAAAAGCTCTTCGGCAGGTTAAGTGCCTGACTCCTATTGCAAATGAACCAGTGAGGGGCTTAAATCCCAGTAAATCTGACCAGGCTCCTCTTGAATATAATGTTGATTGAAAAGGCACTGAATTCCTTAGCCAACCCAGTCACCAGCTCTTGCAAACCCTGCTGGCCCAGCCAGGTCCCTCCATATTTGCGCACTTGTAAAAGCACGTCCAAAGGTTGTTAGGGCCTTTTCATTGACTTCAGTGGGCGCTGCAGGTGCTTGGGGTGTCTCAGCATCAGCCACTTGTCATGCCAGTGTCTTGGGATTCCAAAATGTCCAGCCATTTTGAACTTTCTGCTTCTGACCCAATGGTTCTGACATAGACGTGGCTCAGATAGTTCCTGGCAGCTGAAAACTCAAGTGCCAATGTAGATGAACAGAGCAGTAAATAGAAAATACAATCAGCACTAGGTCCTCTTATTATAGCTTCCAGAGGTTGGCAAGCAGGAGGTTAATTTTTGCCATGGCTGCAGGGAAACTTGGCCAATGGCAGTGAAACTTTGGACACTCGTAGGTCAGGGGGGAGCAGGATCTGAGGTTCTGTGCCCTATGGACCAGAGGTGGGAAAAGTACCCCAAAAGTTACTTGAATAAAAGGTCGGCTGCTGTCACTTCTGGGTACTTGAGTATAATAAAGTATGCACTTTTACTCAAGTGGGTTTCCAGAGGGACACCAGTGACTTGTACTTAAGTACGCCCACACCCCCCAAAAGCAGCTGCACATTTGTTTACTCAAGTAACTGGGTACTTTTCACACCTCTGCTATAGACCCCGGCTTTATGGGTTCAGCAGGCCATCTCTCTCCCTGGCTAACTCATTCCTTCTGAGGTAGGGGTCTAAACTGTGAATTGGTTAACCAGTGAGCATTAGTCTCCAGTTAACCTGCCTCCTCTGTAAACCCTCTGGCCAGCTTGCCAGCCCCAGAGCGGCTGTAGCCACACCACCCAGCCAGAGCAGCCCTGGCCTCAGCCACTCCAGCCAAATTGGCCCCACCCCCTTAATCGGTCACCATGTAAATGAAATTGTTTGTATTTGTTTAACCAGTTAACTTCTTACATCATGTTTACATCCCTAATTGGAGGAGAGTCGCCCCAAGAGGCAGCAGGTGGGCCAACGTCTGGCATTTACAGGCCTCCACCTCTGGGGTGGAGGGAACTTCCTGGGTGAGAACTGAGACAGCAAAACCGTGAGGTGATTTCAAGGGGAGTTAGGTGCCCAGACACCTTTGTATATGCACCTTTAAGGCCTGGTCTGATTTCCACTGACGCCAGTAGAAAGACTCAACAGGCATCGGATCAGGCCTGCGTGCATGGAACTTACATATCTGAGCAGTCGCAGTTCCCTTGTATAGCGTTAAATGCGTGTCATTGTTTTGGTGGCTCAGGTTCTTGGCTCTTAAAGGTAAATGCTAATGGACATAAACCAATTCTCTCCTTTGCATAGACTGATTGCTGGAAAAATGCTTGCGCAGCTAATTAAGAACTGCTACCACGGCAACAATGGGCAGGGTGAATAGTCTTTCTAGGCACTGGACTGTGTCTCTAGTTAAAACAGTTCAACAATGGTGAGAAACTTCAGTACAGTCTTGGACAGGACTATCCCTTGCGTTAATAAATTCAGAATGAAGCCTAGATCAGCAAAAGACTAGCAATCGCACCCACTCATCTCCTTAAAGCAAAGAATGATGGGAAATAGCATGACGACCAGCAGCCTAACCCATTCCCAGTGGTGTCCGTGGGAACTTCTCTGACTGTTTTTGCATTCCAGTTTCTATTGCAGATTTGATCAGCTCTTATGTATATAACCCCTTTGGTGTGTTACAACCCTTCCCCCACCCTTCCAAAACAAACCTACTGGTGTTTTTACTTTTTAAAACTCAAGAGGGCAAAGGGCATGTCGTTTGTTTGCTGTAAGACTATTCTGTATGTAAGTTTTCATGTAAATAACTGAAAATCTATATTCAGAGTTATATTTTAATTTTTATTCAAAATGGAAGCAATCCCCTTTTTACTTGAATTGTAAGCTGCATTGTTAATAAAGGACTAATAAATTAAGTCTTTTTTGGCTGGGTGTTTATTGGTAGGTGCGTGTGGGATTGTACCTGCAGATACAGTAAACCCCCAACTTACACATAGGTTGCGTTCCCAGGCAACCACATGTAAGTCAAATTTCACGCAAGTCGGGGAGCTGGGAAACTGGCCAATGCTGGGGAGGCGCGAACTAGGTGGCAGCCTTGCTCCCGGCTCCCTTCCTTGCGGGAGCCAGGAAACTGTCCAGCGCTGCTGTACTAGTCAGTTTCCTGGTCCCCAGAATTGGCGGGGAGCTGGGAGCCAGGAAACTGACCACAAGCGGAAGGGAGCCGGGAGCAGAGGGTTCCCGCTGCTGCCTGGTTCCCGGCTCCCCACCACTCATGATTTTGACTCATGTTAATCCAAGTAATGTGCAAGTCAGAATTGTGTAAGTAGGGGTTTTACTGTAGTTCATTCGTTCTGGGGGGAGGTCATACTAAAACATATTGGATCAGATCCTCTGCTGCAGTCTAAGGCCCCAAACCTCAAGTGGAACTTCTGATCTTATGCAGAGTTTCATTGACTTCAGCAGGGCTCTCCCCACTCCCAGGTGCAAGCGGGATCATGGGCTTTGTACAGGATGCGATGGATATGTTTGCCAACAGGCAGAAATGATGTTGATTCTGGCAATACTTTGTAATGTGTGCACACCTTGGTGGTTCCATAATAATGTTTTTTGTTGGGGGGCAGGAGGGTTTGGCTGGAATGACTCACTTCACAGGAAAAATGTGGAAGGTAGGAAGTTTTAGGGGGTTGAAAAGATAGAAGTGATGAGGTGGCCAAAGCCCTGATCTCCCCTCCAGGAGGTCAGAGGCCTTGCCACACCCCATCCCAGCAAGAGGAGCAGAAAAGGGTTCCTCCAGAAAGGATAGAGTGGCTGTCTCTGCAGCAGCCAATCAGGACCCAGCAGGCTAGTATAAAAGAAGCTGCTGGGTTAGGGCAACCTGCCAGTTCCTCACAGGAGCTTGACCCAGGCAGGTCTATGTATTGACTGGGAGATGGGCTGTACTGTGGACAGCTCTGACTGGGCTGAACCTAGACCTGGGATAAAGTCCAGGTCCAGTGGCTGAAGACTGAGTACAATCCTAATACAAGAACCAATAGCAGTGTGGACAGGGCTAGTCAGATCCTAGCCTTGGAACCTTGAAGCCAACCAGTTGAGGCATCATTCAGGGGAAGTGACTTGGGGAGAAAGGAAAGTACCAGATGACCAGGCAGAGACCTTCTGTGGCACTCCTTTGGCACAGAGGGATGCATACAAACAGGTAGGCTCTGTTACAGTAGAGTAGTGGCTTGGCAAGAAGCCTTTGGGAGGGTGTTTAATTCAAGATGACAGCATAGAAAAAATGCAAGCTGAGAACAAAGGAACTAGAGGGAGTGCTGAGCCCACCAGTGCTGGCAGAGCAGGGCTGAAAGGGGCCTAAGAAGGGCCAAGCTCAGAGCCGTTGCTGGAGATTACAGCCATACTGCAGAGTGTGGTTCGGAGATCGCATAAAACGCACCCCACTCCTCTTCCTGCTAGGGGAACATTTTCCTGAGTGCCTTAGGTGCCTGCAAATCAGTGGGATTGAGGCACCGAAGGGCTAGATTTTCAAAAGGGTTTAGGAGCTTAGAGGAGCAGATAGGTGCCTAGGCATGAAAGGACACAGGGAGCTGGGCATTGTGACAGAACGTCGAGCTTTCAGGTGCTTGGAAAACCACGGGCATGCTGCTGCTCTCACACAAAGCACAGCTGGCTGCCTGGGCTCCTAGGTAATGCCTGGGGAGGAAAGGGGGCACGTGAGAATGCCACCCAGAAAAGCCAGGACCCTGGTCAGGGAGCTTTCTACCAATGGGAGATGCAGAGGAGTCGAGTGTGGACTAAACCCCTTTGGCCCGGGCTTGCCCACCTCTTAGGAGTGCTCCACCCACAGATGTATGGGGAATTCTAATGGGGGGGGCTCTGCCAGGCGGCTGTGGCTGTTGAACTGTGGTTAAATAATGACAGTGATCAGAGCAAGGAAACTGACCCAAGTGCCCTGGCCATCGAGTGTCTCTTGCTTGGCCACTGTGGGTTTACTGTAACTAGCGCAGCGTAGGCCTGGTCTGTGGCAGTGAGGTGTTACAGTAAAACAACCGGTTAATAGCAGTAATAGGTTAGATGCCTGGGAATTAGGAGCACGTCTTCTAGATCAGTGTGTCCTAATTTTATTTGGCCATGAAACCCTTTTAAACTTGAAAGAATTTTGCAGAACCCCATCCCCAGGCTTTACCCCCTTTGGCCCCCAAACCCATCCCCCATCCCCAGGCTTCCCCTCTCAGCCTCAAATCTGAACCCCCATCCCCAGGCTTAACCCCAGTTCTGAGCCCCCAGTTATAGGAAGGATGTGGATACACTGGAGAGGGTCCAGCAGAGGGCGACCAAAATAATTCGGGGGCTGGAGCATATGACTTATGAAGAAAAGTTGAGGCATATTGCGACTGTTTAGTCTGCAGAAAAGAAGACTGAGGGGGGACTTAATTACAGCCTTCAACTTACTGAAGGGAGGTTGCAAAGAGGCTGGAGAAAGGCTGTTCACAATGGTCACGGATGGCAGAACATGAAACAATGGTCTCAAGTTGCGGTTGGGAAGGTCCAGTTTGAACGTTAGGAGAAACTTTTTAACTAGGAGGATGGTGAAGCATTGGAATGTTCTACCCAGGGGAGTAGTGGAGTCTCCATCCCTGGAGGTGTTTGAGTCTCGCCTCGACAAAGCACTGGCTGACTGATCTGATGGGTTTGGTCCTGCTTAGAGCAGGGGGCTGGACTCAATGGCTTTTTTAGGTCTCTTCCAGCTCTGTTGTTCTATGATACTTGAATGACTTCCAGGCACTGGATGCTGGCCTGAGCCACAGTTCCTGGCTCTTGGAGAAGAGCCAGGCATTGAAACCAATGCATGGCTTCGCAGAATACTGTAGAAGGATGCTGGGACCGGCAGTACTTGAGGGATAACTGAGGTCAAGGACAATGAACAGGGATGTCACCATACTCACTGGAGAGCAGAGATCCATTGTCAGCAAGGAGGAGCTTCAGCTCCATGCTATAACTGATCTTGGCAGGAGGGAACCAGATGTGTCATGCAGCAATGATAACAATGTGATGCATGTGGTGTAACAGCAAATACAGAGTACATCTACACAGCAATCTGACGTGTGGTTGTAGGACTGATAGACATCCCTATGCTGGCACAGCTAAACATAGCAGGGTAAATGGGCCGGGCAAACTAGACATGGTTTGAAGTAAATAGGATGAAGTTTAATAAAGGCAAATGCAAAATACTCCACTTGGGATGGAACAATCAGTTTCATGCATACAAAATGGCGAGTGACTCTAGGAAGGCGCACTCCAGAAAGGGATGTAGGGATCATAGTGACCACAGGCTAAATGTGAGTCAACAGGGTGATGCTGTTGCAAAAACAAAAATAACGTGTTACTGGGAGACGTTAACAGGAGTGTTGTGAGAAAGTCGATCTTCCAGTTTGTATAGATATACCCTGAGTTGTATCTCACAAAAGTTTATGCCCTCACACCCTAATAAATGTGTTTAGTCTTTAAAGTGCCACCAGATTCCGTGTTGTTTTTGCTGAAACAGACTAATAAGGCTATCGCTCTGAAACATGACACAGGGCATGTATTCACGTTGGAGATCTTCAAAGTCTAATAGGAAGGCTGAGAGAGAGGCCAGTCGAGGGATACTGAGATAGCCTCCCCATCCCCTGCCGTTGGACCATTTCCCTGGAAGGGGTTGTTATTTTACCTACAGACTGTCTGTGACTCGGCCAGTGGGCGGAGTCACCGAGGATCCACCACAAACAGAGAGAATGCACTTGGACAGACGGTGCTTGCAAAAGGAGAGTGTGAGGCTGTCATGCCGTAACACTCGCCGTACTTTTCCAGCACCTGAACAAAGCAAGCACTGTATAGCTCCAAAGCTTGTGTCTTGCTCACCAACAGAACATAAAAGATATTCCCTCTCCCACCTTGTCTCTCTATTATACCGGCATGGCATTAGTCAACACTAGAGGGCTTGGGTTGGTTTAACTATCGCAGTTTCTTCTTTTGAGTTCTTGCTCGTATCTATTCAAGTTAGGTGTGTGCCTTAGCTGCAACCCCAACAGTCAGCTGTGGAGCCCCCTGGAGTGTCCCTATATATCTGACCCTGCTGAGCTGACTGCCCCTCAGTTCCTTGTTACCACTCGTGCAGACTGTTGGAACTATGGCTGAGGACTTGTTGCTATGGCACGTCTCCCCAGGACTTTATTGTGCAGGAAGTTGGAAATAGTTCCTTAGCATTCAACACACTAGTCTCACGCTTCTTGCTCAAAGCAACACTCACGCTCTCAACACCGGTCCCATTCTCAACACCATTCCTGCTTTTGACACTCATCCTGTCACAGTGCTTGTTCCTGTCTCAGCACCGTTCTCCCTCTCCGCTCTGGTCCTGTTTCTCGCAGGTCTTGCTCTCGTTGGTCTCGTCGGCATTCCCAGTTCTGGCTCAGTGCAGCTGGCTATCCTCCACCCCCGACTCCATCTGGGTCAGGACCACCATGGCCTTCTTGCTCAGCCTCACCTGCTTCTTTTCGGGAGACCTCAGTCTGATCTGACTGCTCCATTCCCATGGACTTCCACCTTCATGGAGATGTGGGAGCTCCTCAGTGATCTCCCTCCCAGTGGTAGTTTTGGACATTTTGGGCATACCACCAGGCTCAAGGCATCATGCCTCTTCCTCAGCCCTTGGCTACCCCTCAGGCACCTATTAGTCATCCGCCATCGGACTCTCAACCTTAGCCCTCTTTCTCTTCTTAAAGGAAAACACCCTACTTTCTTGACACTAAAAATACATGGCTAACAACACTTGACAAGGGCCGGGAAGGCCACGGTGAAGGCATTCAGAGCCTGATGAAAAGCAAGTTTTCTAACACCATGAGAAAGGAACTGTCAAATTCAGGTCCAAAGCCTTGTGAACTCAATAAGAGTCTTTCCACAGGCTTTGATGGAGACTAGATCAGACCCTCAGAGAAACAGAGCTACACATTGTGCATTTCCACAGGGACATATCTGGGTGATGAAGATGTCAGTACAGCCAGGTAATGAGAAAGTTGAAAGCCTGCATCTGCTTGATGCTATGCTCATCTGCATATGTGTACGCAGTTCTCTTTCCTCATTTCTGCATCACCTATATTTTAACTCATGTTACAGAACACAGCAGTGACAGAAGATGTGTAAATTATAGTCTTTGTAGTATTAGTTGCCTAGTTCTAAATGATTAATGATATAGCCTTTACGCCCACAGAGCGATATTAATGAAACACACAGTATGTCATTGAGTATTATCTCTTGTAGCAAGGCCCACTAATCCTCAAAAGGGCATAAATAGTGAAATTCTTGATACCAGGTAATGTTACTCCAGTCCAAATGAAGGGTGAATTTTTACCTCCTCATTCAATGGCTGCTGAGGGGACCCTGATCACCCACAGCAGCATGCTCCGCCTCAGCAGTGCAACACCGATCCCAGCCCAGGGAGGTTGGGAAGCATGGGAGATGCCTGGAGAATGAATTCACCAGCACTAATCCTGCAGTGATAGTTCATGTCCCATAGGGTTGAACCTGAAGCTCCACTCCAGGTATTGCAAGCTGGCATGAAGGGTCACAGTGCAGCTTAGGTTTGTCCCAGCCATCCTCTCTTCCTGGCAGAGAGAGGCCCATGCCAAGCCTGTATACCTGTGAGCCAGGTTGCAATGCTCTCACTGAAATTTGGCCCAGTCACCCCTTATTAGTGTAGTACCCAGAGGCACTGAGACCTCATCTGGGGTGAGTGAAGTCTCTGCTCTACAGCCTCAGCTGAGAGCCAGCTAGCCTTTTGCTTATGTGGTAGAATGCAGGGCTTTAGACCCTACACTTGCAGGTTCTATCTCTGGGGCCAGCAACCATGGTCTGTTTGCATTATAACTGGTGCATTTGCTGGGAAGCACTGCTGGAAGGTCTCAGAAGCTCAGGACACGCTTCCTCAGCCCAGGGAAGCACGTAGAACCTAGAGGCACGGAGCCCTCAGCTGGGGTGAGTGAAGTCTCTACTCTACAGCCTCAGCTGAGAGCCAGCTGGTCTTTAGCTCATGTGGTAGAGTGCAGGGCTTTAGATTCTTTAGTTGCAGGTTCTATTCCTGGTGCCTGCAACCCAGGTCTGCCAGCATTACATCAGGGTGCAAGGACAGGTGGGCCAAACCTGAGTGGTACGGTGACCTGGGATGTATTGCACCCACTGAGCTCTGATAATGCTGTCCCTGGACAAATAATAACAATAATACCCTGTGTCAAGTCTCATCCATACATGTCAGATCTTAATTCACTGCTGTGTTACACATGTAAATTTAACTGTGGGGCAAGCCACTGAACTTAAAATCACTGTGAGACTAGAGTGTGGGCGAGATATGGCCTGTGAGCCAGACCCAGCCCTCCAAGCCACTGGATCTGGACTGATTTAAGCAGCTTCCTGCTCCACGTAGCGCTTTGTTCCAGATGCTGGGGGGGAGGGGGAGGCTTTATGTGCTGCTCCTGCCCCCTTACAAAATATCTCAACTCCCGTTGGCTGATTTATGGTGTCTGGCCAATAGGAGAGGAGAGGTTTCTGTTGAGGGTGTAGGGGCAGCACATGAAGCCTCCCTTCTGCATCTGTAGCAGAGAGCTACACCCCAGTTCTCTGCCCTAGGTCACAGTCCAAACCCCAGCACCCCCTCCGGAATCCCAGACCCCTGGCTCAGGCCACAACTGCCTCCTTCACCCAAACTCCCTCTCAGACTCCAACCCCTTACCCCCCAAGCTCCCTTCTGCACTCAACCTCCATCCTATACCCTGCACCTCTAGGCTACGTCTACACGTGCAGCCAACATCGAAATAGCTTATTTCGATGTAGCAACATCGAAATAGTCTATTTCAATGAATAACGTCTACACGTCCTCCAGGGCCGGCAACGTCGATGTTCAACTTCGACGTTGCTCAGCCCAACATCGAAATAGGCACAGCGAGGGAACGTCTACACGTCAAAGTAGCACACATTGAAATAGGGATGCCAGGCACAGCTGCAGACAGGGTCACAGGGCGGACTCAACAGCAAGCCGCTCCCTTAAAGGGCCCCTCCCAGACACAGTTGCACTAAACAACACAAGATACACAGAGCTGACAACTGGTTGCAGACCCTGTGCCTGCAGCATAGATCCCCAGCTGCCGCAGAAGCAGCCAGAAGCCCTGGGCTAAGGGCTGCTGCCCACGGTGACCATAGAGCCCTGCAGGGGCTGGAGAGAGAGCATCTCTCAACCCCCCAGCTGATGGCTGCCATGGAGGACCCAGCAATTTCGACGTTGAGGGACGCGGATCGTCTACACGGTCCCTACTTCGACGTTGAACGTCGAAGTAGGGCGCTATTCCTATCTTCTCATGAGGTTAGCGACTTCAACATCTCGCCGCCTAACGTCGAAGTTAACTTCGAAATAGCGCCCGACGCGTGTAGACGCAACGGGCGCTATTTCGAAGTTGGTGCCGCTACTTCGAAGTAGCGTGCACGTGTAGACGCAGCTCTATAGATGTCATGGAAGCGTGAGGCCAGTGACCACTTCCCAAATTCTTGGAATGGCCCCCGTCCCAAAGCTTTGTCCTCTCCTGAACTAGAGTGAGCAGTCAGACTCCAGCAATTGACTTTGCACAGGAATTCCACAATGCCATTTTGTGGTTCATGCTCCCCTGATTGTTTTATATTTTATCCCATAGATGTGGGTTTCTGTAGGGGCATTGAAAGGGTTAAAAACAGTCCTGTGAGCAGGCTGTCACGGGGACCGGTCGGGGTAAGGCTTGTGGCAGCCAATCAGAGCCCAGGAGGGCTGTATAAAAGAGTTGACTGGCCATAGTTAGCACACTTTTGCTCCGGCTCTGGTGGGAGAAGGACCTAGCTGCCTGCAAGAGTTGGGTATCATGGGCAGAGCTGGGGAAAGGCAGGGCAAGCCATAGGGGCTCTGGCCAGGCAAGTGTCATGCCGCAGGGCCTGAGACAAGGCCTGAGGGTACTATGGCCCCAGGAGGGCAGCAGAAGGTGACAGGTCTGACTCCTGGCCAATGAGGCCATTTCAGACTGCAGTTGCCCCTGAGGTAAGGGATTAGAGGATGACTAGCAGTCAGTCACTGAGGCAAGGTGGTATAGGGATTTGTGGTTCCCTGGGAGGGGAGGACCCCAGCATGTGGGGCACTGCAGTAGGGCAGCAGACTGAGAGAAGAGCTTGGTGGTCAGGCAGGGATGCAGGTCCTGGAGTAAGGTGGAGAACAAACAGGCAATAGCATATGAGACACTGGCTGGAAGAGGGCCCTGGGCAGGCTGGATGAACGAATTCCCGTGTGACCAGCAGGAGGTGCTGTGGTGGTGAGTTGTGCCTGTTACTGTTTCTTTTTCAGGTTTGTTTTCTAAGGGTCAGATTTTTAAAACTACTTAGGTGCAGCCAGTTGCCTAGTGGGATGTTTTAAAGCATCTAGATACAGATCCTCAAAGTTAGTGTCTAACATACTGGCTTCAGTGGCAGTGAGGCACCCTGGGTCCAGGTCCTCAAGGTTACTTAGGCCCCTAACATTCCTTAAAATCAGCTCACGGCCATGGGCAGGGGCTAGTGTAGACATGGCTTCAGTGAGGACAGACCTTATAGATGCTTGCAGATACATTGATTTTAGCTTCACTATTGCTGTAGCTAGAATTCTGTATCGGCAGCTGACTGTAGACCAAGCCAAAGAGGGCACATGATAATGTTTTCAAGTACTTAAAAGGAGGAGGGAGGGGGAAAAAAAATCTTACCCTTTGATAGGACAAGAAGCAATTGGTTTATACTGCAGTAAGGGAGATCTATGTTGAAGCTGAGGAAACTTTCGTGTCAGGGAGGCTAAACCTTGGAATAATTTGCCTAGGGAGGTTGTAGAATCTTCCTCATTGGAGACGTGTGAAGAGGTTAGACAAATGCCTGTCAGAGATGGTCTAGATGGTACTTGGTCCTTCTATGAGTGCAGGGGACTTGATGCCCTCTTGAGGTTCCTTCCAGTTCTGATTTTTGGCTTCTAGCTTCCACTAAAATTAGTGGCAACCAGAAGCCCAAAAACCTCTGTTCACTGCAGGCAAAGACATGCACCTTGCTAAATGTAAATTCTCTGTAGTGATGGAGCACTTAAATCCAGCATGAAAAGCAACAGGACAAGGTACTTAAATTGCCTCCCTTTAGCAGCAGGAGGAAGAAATAATTGCTAGTGGCTGCCTGGGTGCTTTGCAAATCTCTTACTACAGGCGTTTGGGAGTTTCTGAAGGGCACGTATTGTAAAGATCTCTCACTTCGTGTTTTCTTTTTGCCTGTGGTGAGAGGGTTGGGGGCGGGGGACACCTGTTCATAAACAACAAATAGATGCTCCCAAGCTTAGCTGTTTCCTAATATGTTGTAGGGATATGTAATTGCGGTGGAGATAAGAGGTATTTCTTGGGAATTACTGATGACTCCAAAAATGCTCTTACCTGCTGCTGTTGATATAAGGAGAATAACAGAGCACTTTTCTGTTTTTCATAATTGTAATTTCTCTTGGCAGGGAGGCTGGCTTTGTGCTTATGGCACTCGGCTGGCACATGAGAGATGTGGGTTTAATTCCTGACTCTGCTACCACCGTCCTAGACAATGACGTCCCTTCATCTCCCTGTGCCTCTTATTACTCATCCTGTAAAAGAGGGACAGCAAAACTTGCTCACAGTTGAAACAGACCAAGGCTCATGATGCTGGGACTGTCTTGTACTTCAGGGACATAGAACATTTTGCACAATAGGTGATATAATGACGACTTCTATGGCATGTTTCTTAGGAAAGGGCTGAAGGGCCTGATCCTCCATCAGGAATTGAGGACTCATCTCCCCTCCAGAGGTGTCCTACATGCTTTTGCTGAGTTGGGGCCTCTGTACTCTTTACAAACACCTGTGACTTTAACCTATTCACCACCTGTTCTCATGTCTGGGCCTGCTCGCTCCTTTCAGCGCTGAAGCACAAGGAGGTTTTGCATCAGGCCTGAGGTCACAGGGGCATCATGTGAAACGACTAACCAGCAGGCCTGCTGATGTGGAGCTGGGGGCAAAGGGGAAAGTTGCCCCAAACCCAGCCTCACAAGGTTGCCTGAAGCTCCAGCTGCCGCCACTACTTCAGGCCCCTTCGAAGTACCAGTAGCACTGCTTTGCCAATCTGCACAGCTGTGGGGAGCCCAGGGCCACAGTCCCAGTGGCACTACAGGCAACTGCCCTTGGCTCTGCCCCTTCCACCCTTTCCGTAGCACACAGCTAGGTCTCCCCCCCACATTTTGCCCTCGGGCCTACAGCGTCTGTCAGCCCTGTTGCTAGCCAGGAGCCTGCTCCGGCTACCATGGGAATAAATAGGTGTTTGCTATTGACTTCACTGGGAACTGCCTTAGCCTCTTATGGCTAGATGCTAAGGAACTTCAGGAGCAGGTAGAAAAACTAAGTCAAGTGCCCAAGCCATTTTCCCCTCAAGACAATCTAGAGGGGCAGGAGATGGTGGTCGTTCTGGTGTCCTCTTATGAACTCAGTAATTACAGGACTTACCTGGCAGCTGGGGACTTGAGTTCAAGTCCTCCCTCTGCTAGATACAGAGAAGAGCTGTATGCTTGAGTCTCACTCGTGCAGTGTGCTGGGGCAGGCTTTTCAAGTGGAGCCGTTCCCACTGCCTATACATCACTAAAGAGGTGTTGGGACAAAAAGTATGAATGTGACTTTCTAGTCAGTGTTGAACTCACAGGAGAGACCCAAATTTCAGTCCTGCCATTTGTGTCTCTCTTCCAGCACTGTGTGCTGGGAGCATACTGACTGGATCAAGACACAGACATGCAGGGAAAGAGCTAGGGATGTGTTTGGTGCCTGAGCTCCTAGACTGAAGCAGCTGTGTGTCTACCCAATGACAAAAATTAGGGTTCCTAAAGGACTTTAGTAGTGGAGATTTCCACCTTGACAGGGAGTGATGGCGGCTGAGTGGGGGTTTTGAGGATCTTGCTTGTGTCTAAATATTGGACTTGGGCATATAAGTAAAGCCTGGACCTCTCTCGTCCGGCACCCTTGGGACCTAACCAATGCAGACAAGAGAATTTGCGAGACCACAGAAGTCATATCATCTACCACATTACCAACATGTCCACTGCTTACTGGGCTCTTAGAAGGAATTTATGGGTAAATTAGAGCTAAATAACAAACAGCACAGAACTCTGAGAGCCAAGACTGGTGGCTGGAAACAAACTTTACGGGACCACAGGAATCTTGGCCACACCCATGATAAGTGGTCACCCTGCTAACTAAAATCATGCTGGATTATGGATGTTGCCAAATGAGAGTTCCGGATTGGAGAGGTTCAATATGTACTTATGTGGCTCTAGTCACAGACTTCTGTGCCCCCGTTTTATGCCTTAGGAAACCAAATTAACCCATCCTAATCTGGACAGCGTGGTTCAATGCATAGAACATGGGACTGAGAAGAAGATCTGAGCTCTGTTTCAGACTGTTACTGACTATGTGACTTTGGGTCAGTCACATCACCTCTCTGTGACTTGGTTTTCCCAACTATAAAAAGAGGGAAATAAAGCACGTTCTTAGATAAGTATTGAGTTATGAGTGAGAAGAACTAAATGCCTTTGTTTGCTATGGATGTGTGATAAATACCACACTTCTGTACTAAAGTGACGTTCTGCAGTGATGTGATATTTGATGGGAATTAACTGAAGTTTTATTTTTAACATGCTGAAAGCTTGTTTATGTGCAGAGGGGGAAGAGGGTGGGTCAAATGGATTGTGATGATGGGTTTCTATTCATGGGGGGGAAAAAGCTTCACCATTAACTGGTCACTATAAAACCTTCCTAAGAGATTCTAAACTTCACTACCCAAACTCATCTTATTACATTGACAGTTTCTGCAGATTTGAAACAAATAGAACTCATTGGAGAATCTGATAATCCAGCAATATGGAAATTAAAATTGTAATATTTTTCTCCCTGAGTAAATGACATATGCAAAAGAAGTGCACAATACAATAGAATCTGTGTAATCCCTCAGCAGCCACAGTTAGCAAGACATTTTATGTCAGTTGCTTATTTATTGGGTCCTGACAAATGCAGAAAACTATTTTTTTTTTAAAGGAATTACAAAAATTCCTCCACAAAGTTCAGTTTCTGGATAAGGTTTGGGATTTTAACAGAGCAGGTTTCGGGCTGCCCTAGAAATCTTCTGGCTTTTCTGAACTCGTGCCTGGATGTGAATGTTAAGTTCAGCCCAGCATGAAGTGGACGGAAGCCACACCAGTTTAACAGCAGCTTCTTGTTGCTAGGGTCAGCTTGATCTGCACCCAATGTAAAGCAGCGTGGCGCTCCCCCAGGCCTGCAAACATAGATCCAATTCTTGATCTGTCAAACCCTCATGTCTAGCAAAAGCCAGCAACCAAAATTCCACAGATTAGTGCTCCATTGTTCATGAGCCCAGTTACGCAATGCTTCGAATTTGGGTAGATAAGAAGTTTATGTCCTAAACCATATCTACCAGTTACTCTCCTGAAGCATAACCACCGCCTCTCCTTCAGGGCCCAATCTAGCTCCTGTTGGTGGGAGTCTGTCAACTGACTTCAGTGGGAGCTGGGCTGGGCCCCTACATTACAGATATTGTTAATGGCCCAAGAGCTACAGGGCACGTGTCTTCATGCTTCACAGTTTGTACAAGAATCTTCTTTACAAAAATGTGGTGTCAGTTTGGTTGTGGCCCTGCTGCAGCAGGCATGTCGCGGTCAGTTGCACAGTAGTATCAAACCTCCAAAGTAATTGCATGCTACAGAGGTAACATCTCAGCAATGATACAGGCCTGTTCGTCGTGGTTTTTATCACCATGTGCTGGTGGGGCTCTTGAGGGAGGGAGGTTCTGTGTATGTGGATTCATGATCTTCAGTTACAGATTTGAATGATTGCCATCAATTTCTTTTGGCAAACTTGGCCGGAACTTGCTTGGCTCTGAATTCAGGACAGCACTAAAGTACTGAACTTCAAACGTGCTCAAGATCCATATGGACGTAAGCAGACACTTAAATGCATTGCTGAATGGGAACCCTGGCTTCCACCCCAAACCAATCTGTGTTCCCAGGAGTTGCAGCCTTTGTGAGGCTCAATCATGCATAAGTGGACTATCCACCCCTAACCAAGAGCCAGACGAAAGCTGTGTCTACGCTTAAACAGTAACTGAGCCAGCTGCAGGCCTGCACCTGCAGCACTTCAATGTAGATACTTCCTATGACAGTGGTAGGAAGGAGTCTTCTGTCCACATAGTTAAGCCATCTCTCCAACAGGTGATAGATAGGTCAATGTGGGTAGTCTTCTGTTGACATAGTGCTGTCTATATGGGGGGTTGGGTTGGTGTAACTATGTCATGTAGGGCTGTGTGGTTTTCATGCACTGGAGCCAATAAGCTGGGGTGAACTCTTTGTTCAGGGCACTTTCACCTTTGATGTTATTCGTGAAGAACTCCATGTGTGGACGCTCTGTTTCCTAGTAACTATGTTGCTTCCCAAACAGCTTTGTGAGCAATAGGGGTGGGATGTGTCGTCTTCTTGTCAGCTGCATGCTAATTTACATAATTCATTCATGGTGATTTCTTAAGGGAGTGTTTCCTGCCTTCAGAGACATCCTCTTGCAAAGCGGATGATTTCCTTCAGAAGAATCCTTTCAGTTTGTTGAAGAACCCTGCACTGCTGGCTAGTTCCCCAACTTTGGAAATGCACGTGGGAAGTAACTATCTGCAGAGTCCATGTGTGTGAGGGCAAGGTGGATCACATGACCTAGATGGTCTCCTTGGCTTCTACCGCTCATGCTCACAGCAACTGAGCATCTGCTGGAACACTGCTGAAGCCAGCTGCCCTCACTCTGCCCCTTCCTCTCACGACCAGCAGGGATGGGTCATTTCTGACTTTGCACCTTATATTTTAATGGAAGACTATTAAAACTGAGCTCTACCACCTTATTTTCAGAGTATTCAACACCAGCTGCTGTTGAAAAGGAGGTAGTTAATTTATTTAAATGTTGGCAGTGGTGTGTAAGAAGGGCATCCAAAAACTAGAGGCATTTTTATCTTTTAAACTGCAGCCCTGAGGGCCAAATCTTTAAATATATTTAGGCACCTAAAACCAAAGGCAGCAGGTGCCTAAGTGACTTGGGCAGGCACATACGAACTGGTTCAGGCAAAGCTGCAGTTTCAAAGCAACTCCAGGCTTACACCGCTCCAACTGGAATAGGAACCTGCTACTTAGTTGTGACACAGCAAGTGGCTTCCATGTCGGTCACTTGGGGCCTGCCACAGCACACTTGGGATGTTGCTTTAATTATTCCGTAACTCTCCAATGCAGACAGTCGTGTCATGCTTCAATAATAGTGATTCAACAGTTTTCAGACTCCTCATTGTTCTCAGAGGCAGTCTGCCCTCTGGCCGTGCTATTTCAGTAATGGTTCTCGCGTTTCTGAAGGAGACTAATGACAGAAATTGCGATCAGTGTTTCTGGCAAACCACAGCAAGCGGGAAATTAGATTTTTTTTTTCTTCCTTTTCCTATCCTTGTTAATGAGCTACTTCTTCAAGGTGCCAAGGATGGAGCGGTAAAGTGAAATGGGCAATTCATTTTCCGGGCTGGAAGCCCTCCACCCTGGCATCTTAAATGCTGTTTATTAAAATGCACCATTAATATAATACTGTAAGCCTGCAGTGAGTTTTACAGGCATCTTAAAAAGACAAGGGGCCAGAGTTTAAAATAATCTGGCTCAATGTAACTTACTGTGAGGACCTTAAAGATGTGGATATTTATATGCTAAACCAGGGAGAGGCAACCACAAACAGTGGGTGAGCTGCATAAGGGGCCCTCCTTCACCTCAGTGGGTTGCAACAGCACACAGCCCAGTGGCGTTACGGCTGTGGCCCTGTGGTTGCCCTGTGTGCCCCACTCCCCTATGTGCTGGTTATGTACTGGCGCATCAAAGCCCCACACTCACCAGCTCATCCACCTCCCTCCCAGCACTTTCAGAGCCTGTGAATGACCTGATTCAGGCTCGTCCTTGTTCCTCCCACTCCTGGCCCAAGTTGGAATGTGGCAAATCAGCTGTTCATGGCATTCCAGCTCTGGGAGGGACGGGAAAGAGCTGGGACAGAGCAGGAAACAGGTGATTCATGGCTCCTTTGAAAGTAAGGGGAGGAAAGGGGTAGGCGGGGTAGCGTGGGATCTAGTGCCTGGGAGAGGGGTGCAACTGGGGGTCTGGGGCCTGTGGGGAGCAGGTTGTCTCCCCCCCCCCCCTGCCCCGGCACTAAACACTTCAAGTACTACAAGGGGTGGGCACACACACTGTCTGTATTGTTTGGAATAGGGATGACTCCTGCACATATTGTGCTTGGTACAGTTCAAAGAACATTGTAACAACAGCTGCCATTTTGTGGTCCCAGCTTCTTCAGCATGTTATTATTGTAGGATCATGCACACTTGTGTGTGCTGTCTCTCCCCTTTATCTTATTCTTTCTTGTTTTCTGCCTCCTGGTTGTGTGCATAAAGCCCTTTTGGCCTTGCTTTGCTCTCTCTCTCTCTGGGAACTCAATGCACCCCCTCTAAGACAGTGGACCAAGGAAGTTTTAAGAAAGGGTGGGCCTGGGGAAACCAGTGGGAAACCTGGAATGAGAAGAGGAGATGGGGGAGCAGGTCAGAGCTGTAGGCATGGATTGCCTGACCTCACTATTAGGTGGCAAATACTGAAGCCAAAGAGACAGTTGTGTGGTCAGCTGGATGCAGTACAGATGGGCAATCCTAACTTCCTGGTTCCGTGTCATTGGACTCTGAGCCAGCTGCATTTTTCAGTGTGTTCACAAAATTAGCAGGGTGAGGGAATTGAGACAGTGACTTCAAGGCCAAAGGCATAAACGGTAATTATTAGCTCGTAACACATTTTTTTTCCCCATCTATTGACCTCAAAATGCTTTGCAAAAGTGGGCTGTAACAGCCACATTGGACACATCTGGTAACTGACACCAAACAAGTGACTTGACCGAGGTCACCCAGCAGAGTCAGGAACAGAAGCCAAGTCTCCGGGTGGCAATCTAACCACTAGGCACCACTGCCTTCACAGACATCGTGCTTCTTTCTCTCTCATTCTAGCTGCCAGACTACATTTCTACAGCATTTATGCATGTTGTGGTAGCTAATATTTTGATGCCTCCCCCCCTTGTATGATAAGTCAGCCTTCAGTCTAACCTCAAAAGGACTGTGTGTGACAAAACCACCTGCAATCTACCACCTTTGCCATTGGGGATTTTTTAATTTGTTGACTGAAAACTGGAGCAGCTCCTTCTGTAATATCTGAAGCAATTATTCATAGTGATGTGGGAAAAAACACATGTAGGCTGCTCGTTTCTCCATCTAAAGCTCCTCCAAGGAGCCATAATACCTTCCTGTTACTTGCATTAAACTCTTCTGATCCATGTGTGATTGGACTTTGATTTAGAATGTGAGACATCAAGGCAGTGCTCTTGCTGTCAAAAATCTCTCCTTATCATGCTACGCCAGACGGATGATAGGAGGTCAGCTCAGTGGCAGGTTTGTGTGGGGTGTAGAAAGGTGGCCTCTAAATTTTCCACCTAAATCAGTCCCTACACAAAGATTTCCTGAGTGGAAAATTAATTTCCATGCTTATTTCCTACCCACAATGTCATTGGTCATACTCTTGAGTGGCATGGACTCACTTTTCTTTGCTATAGGCTTGTGTGCTTGACAACTTGTATACAGCCTCCTCTGTGCCTGATCAAGAGGGGCTAGAAACCTGGTGCAGGTGCTAGCTAAAGCAGTCATGCCCAAATACTTAAAGGTAGCTTAATGCCTAACTCCCCTCAGTCAATAGGAGTCAGATAACTTGTCATGAATGAGTGCCTGCAAAGGGTTAAACCCAGAGAGAGTGGGTTCTCCATTGGCAAGCAGCCAGGTGAGCCAGTGGGGAAGAGAGAGGGGGATTTTTTTTGAATTGAAGCAGTTAACTGCTGAGGGTTTTTTTTTTCCTTCTGTGTGGCCGGAGGAGAGAGACGCAGCGATGGTTGAAACCTGAGCAGGTTTAAGGATTTCAGTAAATCTGCAGGCCACAAGGAGATCAGGGCATACAGATGATGTCTACACAAGAGGTGTCCTCAGGGTGGTGGATTAAGGAAGCCCTCCATGGAGTGATCTCGAGGGGTTGCACCCAGAATGAGGCACTGTGGACCAACAGTGACTAGGAGAAAGGAAACTCTGATTTCAAACCAGAGCACACTGAACTTGATGACCCTTTTTAGGTGCCTCGGTCTAGGAGAAGGTAACTCTCGTGTCTTCCTGGGTTTTAAAGAGGGGTTTTCCTCCCAGGGTTGGGGAATCTGTGACTTTGGGAAGCTTATAAAGGTGTTTCTAAGATGTCTTGCATGACCCGGCCTTTTGCACGTCATGTCAGAGTGAGGAAAAGCCTTTGGAACACCTAAATACTTTGGAGAGTTTGGGCCTTTTAACTGAAGCTATAGGAGTTTGTGCTCTTGCTTGTGGAGATCTCTGGTTCCTAGGAATAAGTCTGTTGCTTATAAATGTGATGGTTAAATAAAGATCTGCTTAGCAACTCCAAGCACGTCAGAACCAGACTGGAATCCACACTTCATATGGTGCTCTTTACCCTCAGCAGCTATGTGCTCAGCTCTTCTGGAAAATCTCACCCACAGAGCATAGCACAGTTTTAACTGTTTGAACACTGCCTAAACCTTGGGACAAACACAGCAATGACCAAGCATGAGGAGGCAGATATTTAAACTTGCAGAATCTCCCAATGTGATACTTAGGCAAAATTTTCAAAAGAGCTCACTGTGGCGCCAGGCATCTGTAAGAGGTGTATAGGATCTGGAGAGTTAATTTTTCAAAAACAGGTCATCTACTGGCACATTGTCTTATAGACAATAGGCATATTCCTATGTCTATACAGCAGTGTTATTTCGAAATAAGCTGTTCCAGAAGAGAATTTCCAGTATCGCTTATTTTGAAATAGTGCAGCTCCACACAAAAGCTGTGTCTACACTAGCAAGTTCTTTTGAAATATTTTTCCAAAGAAGGGGCTCTTTTGGAATATCCAGAGGAGCATCTACCCACAAAAAAGCGTTCTTTTGAAATTAAATTGAAAGAACCCAGGGCTGCTTTCAAAAATGTTCTTCCACTCCCGTTTCACGAAGAGCACCCGCTTTCAAAGGCTTCTTTAGAAAGAAAACGTGTAGACACTCCACAGGCCCTTTTTTTCTGAACGAGCAGTCCTCGTGGTGCCAGATTCTTCGATCCCTGGCCCGTTCTTTCAAAAAGCGGGGGCTGCGTGGACACTTTCTTTTGAAAGAGCAGCTCGCTCTTTTGATCTCTTTTTTTGCATGTGGACATGCTCTTTCAAAAGAAGTCCTTTCGGAAGAGAGCTTCTGGAAGGACTTCTTTCGAAAGATCGCTGTAGTGTAGTTGCAGCCAAAATGCGTATTGAAATAGAGCATCCAGACACAATAGAGCCTGCTTTGGATGAGAGCCTTTGGACGCACCTGGGCTTATTTTGAAATAACCCCTATTTATGCAGCCCCCTATTACAAAATATCTATTTCAGAATAAATTTTATTCCTTGTGGAGTGAGGTTTACCAAATTCAAAATAAGCCATCCGGTATTTCAAAATAATTTTGAAATAGTGGTTGCATTGTGTAGATGATCACAAAGTTATTTCAGAATAGCGGTCGTTATTCTGAAATAACTTTTCTGTGTAGAGTATCAGAGAGGTAGCCATGTTAGTCTGTAGCTGCGAGAACAAGACGTCTTGTGGCACCTTATAGACTAACAGATATTTTGGAGAATAAGCTTTCGTGGGCAAAGACCTGCTTCGTCAGATGCCTGAGTTCTGAACTTGTTGTTTTCTGTGTAGCTGACTGCGCATTTGGCCATCGGAAGGCATGGTTCAGGTGTCTCCTCATGCGCCCTGATGTAAAAGTGGAGAATCTCCTGCAGGTTGTGACTGCCTGCTGTGGGCTCCACAACCTCGTCAAGGCACATGAGGGGACCCTGCCCCAGGGCTGGATAGCAGAGCCAGCAATCCCGGTATCAGCCGCTCGCTGCAGCCCCCGACAGGCAGTTCAACCATGACAGGGTCTGGGTCTTGGAGGCACTCCGGGAGGCATTCACCTGGGGGGGACTACTAATCTCCCACCCTACCCCACATGTCCCCCATGCACGCCTCCCATACACACACCCCACTCACCTCCACCCCCCTACCTTCTCATAAAATAACCAAGGCCAAGGGCGTGTGTGCGCGAAACGTAAATATGTATTTAACACACAACATAGAATGGTAGAAAACTTAGGGTAAATAGTAACAAGAAAATAATAAAACTAACATCTATTAACCCAAAACTTCCTAACTATATACATGGGGAGGGGGGTCAGGGAACAGGGGCATTTGAACTGCGATGGGGCCTGGGACAGGGATGGTGGGAGCCCTAGTCAAGAGACAGGGTGGAGGGCCATGAGCCTGGGTGCTCACATGTGCCCTGCCTGCCCCAGGGGTGTGGGTCCCTGCAGGGCACTGATGGGGCTGAGAGCACCAGCAGGTACAGATGGTCTGCAGCTGGCCCAGCCTCAGCAAAGGGGTGATGGGGGGGGACAGATCGTGGCTTGGGGGACCCTCCACGGGGCCCGCCATGACCATGAGCCACACTGCAAGGTCCCCCAGTGTGGCTGCGGGCAGGCCTGGGGGCAGTAGGGCAGCCAGGGCCTCAGGGTCATGGGCTGGTGGGGTGTGAGCAGCCGGGGAGCCAGCAGGAGAGATGGTGGGGGGGCCAAAGGGTGCTGAAAGCCTTCTCCCTACCTTCCCAGAGCAGTGCCTAGGCAGAGGGGAGGGCTTTTAGCCTGCCCAGCTGCCTGCAGATGCCAGAAGCTAGGCAGCCTGACAGCTGTGTCTTCAAGTTGTGTGAAACTCGCTTTAAAGTGAGTTTTGTGCAACATGAAGCAGGGGATTTCTGAGTCGAGGGTCAGCTGGGGTTGCACACTCTGGGTTCTGAGGACCTTACTGCATTTGTGTGTCTACGGATCTGTGTAACTCAAACCCGTGTAAGTTGGGGACTTGCTGTAGTGCTTCTTTGAACAGGGGGACAGAAGTGTGTTGGACTGTGCACATGTAACACCTGCAGACCCCACTCATCTGGAGGCAGAACTGAACCTCGGTCGTCTGGGACTTAGAGCTCGTGCCTCTTTCTCATGAGGTACAAGCCAACTGTTTGGTAGCTAAGACTCCTCATTCTTTCTGTGAGTGATGTCAGTGCCACTAGATGGGATGGAGCACCACATCCAGAAGGTGTGTGGGTTACCTGCAAGTTCATTTTCTGAAGAAACTAAGTTACGGATCCCATGGTGCTTGGAGCTGTACAAACACTGAACAAAAAGACAGGTACTCCCTGCCAAAAACCACCATCCAACATGAGCTTTCCTGACCTTGGTGCTTCAGTGCAATTCATGTCATGACCAATATTAGTCCTGTTGCTTAAAGCG
Source organism: Carettochelys insculpta (assembly GCF_033958435.1). Classification (NCBI taxonomy): domain Eukaryota; kingdom Metazoa; phylum Chordata; order Testudines; family Carettochelyidae; genus Carettochelys; species Carettochelys insculpta. The sequence goes on from NC_134137.1 coordinate 371,270,660, forward strand.
CTTCTGGAAGGCATTCAGGTATTGCAGTGATGAGCCCTGTGTAAAAACCCTACATAGAACAGAATGTAAAGAGTTAAAAGGCAAATGTGCACATCCTGTGAGAGATCTGTTTCAAGCACTCTGGCGGCTTCCTCGTTGTAGTATAAAGGCAGATGACGGACAAGGGACATGGTCTGGGATTGCTCCTGTTGCTTTCCCTGATGGACTATTAGACTCTGCTTTTATGAAAATTTCACTTGGACTCCCACCAAGGGTGGACACGGACAGGACTTCAGCTGCTTTCCCCCTGAGGCCTTGCTTCCCTCTCAGGTGATAGAGGAGACCACCGCCAGGACTTCAACGGACTTGAGCCACACAGAGGGATGTGAGACGTCTAGCAAGGGACATGACCGAGGACTATGAGGGACTGTATCAGGGACTGATTAAAACCAGACTGAGGGACAAGAGACACCTGCTGAGGGACATGATGGGAGACAATGAGGGAATGTGCCAGGGGAACGTCCCTGGCTTGATGGACTGAATTGAACTAGACTGAGCTAACTTTTTATTTTTAAACTTAGGACCTAACCCCAAGAGGGGCAATTTCCTGCAACTAATATATTTACTGATATTGACAGACTGAGAATCTGCTATCTGGATGTTTGTCCAGGGGCTACTTATTGACTTAAATGTAATCTTTCCACCACATGGATGGGGGCAAGGCGGATTACAATGTATAATTGTTAACCATGTTAGGTGCTTGTTCCTGCTGTAAACCACCTCTGTGCCCTGGATGACGTATGTGTCCTATTTCTTACCCTATGCAATTTGGCTCTTAATCGGTTGTAAACGTTAGCTCCAAACCAGCCTGTCCTCACCGTCAGCCCCTCCTCTCCGCTTATCTCCTGCGTCTCATTCTGAATGAGTGGCTTGTGTAAATAGAGGTGCTTAGCACTCTTCAGTGATTTTCATCTTTAAAGCCCTTTTCAAGCATCTACTGATTAATACGCCCAACATGCCTGGGAGTGGGGTAAGGATTACAGAGCCCAGACCTGCTCCCATCAAACTTCAATGGCATTGGGGTTGGGCCTTATTATTGCCATACTATGGTAGGGCAAAGCAAGGCCCAGGGTGACATGTCTTTAGGGGAGTTACATCTTTGCAAGAGAGAGCAGAATCGGGGCCTTTGGACTTTGCCAGTATTAGCAGGAGTACTCCTGATCTACACCAGCACATATCTGCCTCTGGAACTGGAGCCATTGATAGTTACTGCTACAAAATGATGTGGACGTACAGTAAACCCTCAAGTTATGTGGGGGCTGCATTCTTGCAACCTCAGCGTAATTTGAATTTTCACTCACGCCAGGGGGTTGGGGTGGGGAGAGGGAACCAGGCTGCTGCCTGCGTCCCGGCTCCTGGGAGCAAGCAGGAGCCAGTAAACATGGTGGGCTGGTCAGTTTCCTAGCCCCCGGAGTGGCACGCAGCCAGGAACTGGGGACAGACTACTTCCCATCTCCCCCTTGCATGCGGGTCCCAGGAAACTGACCAGCTTGTGGCTGGTCAGTTTCCCAGTTCTGCCAGCACAGGTCAGACGGGAATCAGCTTCCCTCCACTTGTGGGACTGGGACGCAGTTTCCTGGTTGCTTCTCCCTTCCTTCCTCCAGTGGAGGAAGGGGGGGATGGGGCCACAGAGCAGCTTCAAGTTGTGCTTAACTCACTTTAAAGCAAGTTGCCTGCTACTTGAAACTGCGTATTTTGAGGGTTTCTTGTACTTGAACTGTAGACATAATGAATATGACATGGCATGCGTAGAACTCCCCAGAACTGCTATTACCTCTAGAGCAGATGAAGCAGTACAGTTTATATTTTGTTTGGAAATGATTAACTTGGAATGAACTTTCATCCAAGCCCCACACTGAAACGAGCCTAAACTTTGTAATGTTTGAGGAGGTTTGTGGAATGATTGAACATTTATTATAGCTTTTATGGGCTCATGAATTTTCTGACTTGAGCCAGGAATAGCTGTGTAGGTGCTGAGATAACACAGATAAGTCTATTCCCTACCTTTCTAGCACAAGAACTTGGGAATTGTCATATGGGAGCAGACCCACGGTCCAGCTAGTCTAATCCTGTCTCTGATAATGACTGGCTGTTTCACGGGAAGGAGTTAAAGCCTGTGCTGAATAATTATGGGGGTAAGATTCATCCTTACCTCTCTCTTCCAGTAACTGGAGATAGGTTAGTGGAATCATAAAAATGTAGATCTGGGAACAACCTCAAGAGATCATAGAGTCCAGGACTTGTGTTTAGCCCCAAACAAACCTAAACCAACCCTGACGTGTGTTTGTCCAACTTCTCCTTAAAAAACCTCTAATGAGGGGATTCCATAAAATCCCATGGAAACCTTTTCCAGAGCTTAAGTACCCTTATAATTGACACATTTTTTCCTGATATCTAACCTAAATCTCCCTTGCTGCAGAGTAAGCCAATTACTACTTCTTCCATCAGTGGACAGGGAAAACAACTGATCACCGTCCTCTTTATAACAGCCCTTCACAGACTTAGAATCATAGAATGGTAGGACTGGGAGAGACCTCGAGATCTAGACACTCTTTTATCAAATCCCTTCATCTTTTCTCCAGACTAAACAAGCCCAGTTTTTTTATCCTTTGCTCACAGGTTGGGTTTTTCTAAATCTTTATCAGTCGTGTTGCTCTGTGCTGGACAGTTTCCAATTTATTGACATCTTTCCTAAATTGCAGTGCCCAGAATTGGACCTAATTCTCCAGCTGCAGCCTCAACAGTGCTGAGTAGAGCAGGCCAATTACCTCCCATGTCTCATACACAGCATTCCTGACAATACACCAGGACTGTCCTTGCCCTTTTCTGCAGTTGCTTCCTCTTATTCAAGTTGTGAAGCACTATGAACCTTGCAGCTGCTCTATCACTGATGCTATGTCCACACTAGCACTTACTGCAGTGTAACTTGTGTTGCTCAGGGGTGTGACAAAGCCACCCCCATGTGTGACGTAAGTTACACTCACCTAAGAGTCTGTGTGACCAGTGCTAGGGCAGGGGAGAACATCTCCCACTGATGTAGCAAGTGCTGCTCTTGAGGGTGGAGGTGTTAAGCCAGCAGGAGAACTCTTGCCCATTGGGTTGCAGTGGTTATATGAGTGAGCTTTGAGTGATACAGCTGATTCCCTGCAGCTCCCCCCCGGTAAACTCTCCAGTGTAGCCCTAGCATCACTCAGCTATCCCCACTGGGTAGGGTGCATTTAATCTTCCTTTCCTAAGAGAAGCACTTTGCACCCCCTTTATTGAATTTCACCTTGTCCATTTCAGTCCCATTCTCTAACTTGTCCAAGTTTTGAAATCTCCCCAGTGCTAGCACCCCTCCCAGTGGCGTGTCTGCTGCAAGCACAGCTCTGATTGCACCACTGACATGCCCTTTGCCGCTGACTTCCATGATCAAGCTTCTGGGGAAGAGGAGTAGAGCAGGTCTCTCTGTGGCAACCCTGAAATGCCCTCTCGCCTTCCGCAGACCACCCCCTCCTGGCCTCACATCAGCCCTGGGAACTAGCTAGCACACATGTTACAAGCCATCAGGGAACAGCCTATCGTGCTAAGCATTAAAGTGCTGAGCATGTGAAGAAAGACACTATGATAACACACCTGCATTACTCTGCAGGTTGACCCTATCTATTCCGGCACCCTGGGGATCTGACCGGTGCCAGACAAGAATTTGCCAGACCACAGGAGGTCAATATTGTTTAGCAGCTTTACCAACACTTCCACTGCTTACTGGGCTCTTAGAAGACCTTTAGGGGTCAATTACAGCTGAATAACAGCCCAGAATGCTGACAGCTGGGACTGGTGGCTGTAAACAAACTTTATGGGACCGTGGGAAACTTGGACACACCCGTGATACGTGTTCATCCAGCTAACTAACATCGTGGTGGATTAGGGATGTTGCCAGATGAGAGCGTTCTGGACTAAAGAGATTCAACCTGTACTGCAATGAGATTTTAGCCATGTGCACTTCATGGGTAGCGCACACCTGGCTGCAACTTGGGGGTCTGTGATATTGTCAGGCAATGTAACTAATCACCTGCACAGCCGTGTATTTCATTAACTCTTTATGTGTGTTCTGCTGGGGACCTGACCTCACTGCAAGAAACCCTGACTTATACAAAATAAGCAGACCACAAGGGATGTGGTTTTGCTCTCTGTCCCCATCTTGAAACTGTTCTTGACTGGAGCACATACGTGCAGATTTCATCCCAAAGTGAGTGCTTTCCCATACAGCAGCACAGCCTTTTTCAGTGGTCCCATTTGGCAGACACTGGTTGGCAGGGCCACCACTGGGGGAGGGACTAAGGAGCAACTGCTCAGGGCCATGGTTGACTCAGATAGGCCTGGGGCTTCTAGGGCCACCACCACTGCTATGGTAGCAGTGACTGGGAGTTCCTTATCACTTCTAAAGGGCAGTAGCAGCATGCTGCAGCTGTGTGTGTGTGAGCCCTAGGCTCCTGCTGCTTTTAAAGCACAGTAGCTGCATGGTATGGTGGCATGAAGGGAAGGGAGAACCCTGGGCTCTTGCTGCTTTTAAATTGCTGGACTCTGCTCCATTGTTCACAGAATCACAGGGCTGGAAGGGACCTCAGGAGGTCATCTAGTCCAGCCCCCTGCTTCAAGCAGGATCAACCCCGCTAAGTCATTCCAGCTAGGACCTTGTCCAGCCAGGACTTAAAAACCTCAAGGGATGGAGAATCCACCACCTCTCTAGGCAATGCATTCCAATGCTTCACCACCAGCCTGGCGAAGTAGTTTTTCCTAATATCTAACCTACACCTCTCCCTCTTCAACTTCAGACCATTACTCCTTGTTCTGCCATCTGACAACACTGGGAACATTTTGTCACCCTCCTTTTTAGAGCTCCGCTTCAGAAAGTTGAAGGCTGCTATTAAATCACCTCTAAGTCTTCTCTTCTGTAAACTAAACAAGCCCAAATCCCTCAGCCTATCCTCATAGGTCTTGTGCTCCAGACCCTTAATCATTGTTGTTGCCTGGAAGCTGAGTGCTTGGGTGGTGTGATGAGGTGGACTAAGCCCCGAGGCCCTCTAGGCCGTGTCTACAGCCGTGTCTACACGTGCACACTACTTCGAAGTAGCGGCGCCAACTTTGAAATAGTGCCCATCACGGCTACATGTGTTGGGCGCTATTTCGAAGTTGAAATCAATGTTAGGCGGTGAGACGTCGAAGTCGCTAACCCCATGAGGGGATGGGAATAGCGCCCTACTTCGAAGTTGAACATCGAAGTAGGGCAAGTGTAGATGATCCGCATCCCGCAACATCGAAATAGCGGGGTCCGCCATGGCGGCCATCAGCTGAGGGGTTGAGAGACGCTCTCTCTCCAGCCCCTGCGGGGCTCTATGGTCACCGTGTGCAGCAGCCCTTAGCCCAGGGCTTCTGGTTGCTGTTGCTGCAGCTGGGGATCCATGCTGCAGGCACAGGGTCTGCAACCAGTTGTCGGCTCTGTGGATCTTGTGTTGTTTAGTGCAACTGTGTCTGGGAGGGGCCCTTTAAGGGAGCGGCTTGCTGTTGAGTCCGCCCTGTGACCCTGTCTGCAGCTGTTCCTGGCACCCTTATTTCGATGTGTGCTACTTTGGCGTGTAGACGTTCCCTCGCAGCACCTATTTTGATGTGGTGCTGCCCAACGTCGAAGCTGAATGTCGACGTTGCCAGCCCTGGATGACGTGTAGACGTTATTCATCGAAGTCACTACATTGAAATAAGCTATTTCGATGTAGCGTGCACATGTAGACGTAGCCTACATGTGCCCCAAACTTCGAAATGGCCACGCTAATGGCCAATTCGAAGTTTACTAATGAAGTGCTGAAATGCATATTCAGCGCTTCATTAGCATGCGGGCGGCAGCGGCACTTTGAAATTGCCGCGGATTGCCGCCGCGCGTCTCGTCCGGACGGGGCTCCTTTTCGAAAGGACCCCGCCTACTTCGATGTCCCCTTATTCCCATGAGCTGATGGGAATAGGCGGGGTCCTTTCGAAGTAGGCGGGGTCCTTTCGAAAAGAAGCCCCGTCCGGACGAGACGCGCGGCGGCAATCCGCGGCAATTTCGAAGTGCCGCTGCCGCCCGCATGCTAATGAAGCGCTGAATATGCATTTCAGCGCTTCATTAGTAAACTTTGAAATGGCCATTTGCGTGGCCATTTCGATGTTTGGGGCACGTGTAGACGTAGCCCTAGAGGCCAGAGGCCTTTGCCACACACAGCAAGAAGCAAACAAGAGGTCCTCCAGGAAGGATAGAGCATCTGTTTCAGTGACAGCCAACCAGGACCCAGCAGGCCAATATAAAAGAAGCTGCTAGGCTAGGTCCAGGTAGTTCCATTCAGGAACTTGACCCAGGCAGATGCCTATGCCGCTTGGGAGCCCAGCAGCACTTGGACAGCTCAGAGGGGAGCACTGGCCTTTGACCTGGTTAAGGTCTAGGCCCAGTGGCTGGAGACTGGCCATGACTCTGGTGAAGGAGCTGACAGCCTCCTTGATGGGATGTATCAGCTCCTGCTTGCAGGACTCAGAAGGCAGCGGTCGAGACTGCACCAAGGGCCGTCAGCCACAGAGGGATACCTGAGAGCAGGCTGACCTGGTTACATGTAGTCACTGAGGAGAGATTCAGATGCTGCCCAGGTGATTTGCAGAGCCCCACAGGTAGGTTTTTGTTTCTACTTGTTGCACATTTTGCATGTGCCTCAGTGCACACACACCAATTTATTCTGTAGAAGAACAGAAAAAGTCCACGTGTGGATGGAAAAGATTAGAAGGAACATTGTTTTGCTCTCTTCATTTCCGTCCCTCTAAAAAGCCCACACAATCCCACTGGTTGGTACAGAAAATACCTTTTGGTGGTCCCCTTCCCTCATTTCTGTCCTTAGTTTGTGAGGTCCCTAAGCCAGTGACCTCTCCTCCTTGTGGGCCTTACAGATACTTATGACATCATGGGTGTCACTGTAACATGATGATCCCATAGGTCACATGTCTCCCATGCCTCCAGGGAGGTGATGAGACTGTTACAGGCCCCAGCAGTAAAGCCTGTCTCTTTAGATCAAGATGGGAAGACTCATGCATTTTAACCCTAGAGGGCCCCTGAAGCCGGCGAAGATGGAAGCTATTTCTTCTCTATGCTAACATCTTACTCTTGTTTCAAAAATGTATTTTTCCCCTTTGTTATAAATGAGGGGCTATTGGTACAGCTCTGGGGGTCCTCCATCCATGGGACAGATGCAGCTTTTCAAGCAATTTCTGTACAGTTGATCCTCAGTCTTGATTTTAGGAGAACAACAAGAAGTCCTGTGGCAGCTTATAGACTAACAGATATTTTGGAACAAAAAAGCAGTAAGGTAGCACTTTAAATACTAACAAAGTAATTTATTAGGTGAGCTTTCGTGGGGCAGACCCACTTCTTCAGACCATAGCCAGACCAGAACAGACTCAATATTTAAGGCATAGAGAACCAAAAATAGTAATCAAAGTTGACAAATCAGAAAAAAAATTATCAAGGTGAGCAAATTGGAGAGTAGAGGGGTGGGGTGGGGGGAGTCAAGAATTAGATTAAGCCAAGTTTGCAAAAGAGCCCCTATAAGGAACCAGAAAATTCGCATCCCAGTTCAAACTACATGTTAATGTGTCAAATGTAAATATGAAAGAGAGTTCAGCAGCCTCTCTTTCCAAAGTAGTGTGAAAATTCCTCTTCAGTAAGACGCAAACTCTTAAGTCATTAACAGAAGTGCCCACTCCATTAAAATGTTGGCTGACTGGTTTGTGGATCAGGAGTGTTTTTATGTCTGTTTTGTGCCCATTAACTCTTTGTCTAAGAGAGTCTGAAGTCTGTCCAATATACAAATCATCTGGGCATTGTTGGCGCATGATGGCATAAATTATGTTAGTTAAGGAACATGAGAATGTGCCTGTGATTCTGTGACTAACCTGGTTAGGTCCAGTGATGGTATCTGGAGAATAGATATGTGCACAAAGCTGGCAGCAGGCTTTGTTGCAAGTAAAAGTCCCAGGACTGGTGTTCCTGCAGTATAGAATGTGGCTGTTGGTGAGAATCCTCATAAGGTTGGGAGGTTGTCTGTAGAAGAGAACAGGCCTGTCACCTTCTGGAGTGTGGCATCCTGATTAAGGGTAGGTTGTAGGTCTTTAATAATGTGTTGCAGTGGTTTGAGTTGGGGGCTGTAGGTAATGACCAGTGGTGTTCTGTTCTTGGCTTTTTTGGGCCTATCTGGGAGTAGCTGATCTCTGGGTATTCGTCTGGCCCTGTCGATTTGTTTTTTTTTTATTTCTTCTGGTGGGTAATTCAGGTTTATAAATATTTGGTAAAGATCTTGTAGTTTTTGGTCTCTGTCAGTAGGATCAGAGCAAATGCAATTGTACCTAAGGGCTTGACTGTGAACAATGGATCTAGTTATGTGAGCAGGATGGAAGCTAGAAGTGCCTAGGTAAGTGTAGCAATCAGTGGGTTTCCTGTAGACTGTGGTACCAATCAGGCCATTATCTTTTTTATATTCAAATTCAACATGTGGTTTGAACTTGGATGCGAATTTTCTGGGTCATTATAGGGGTCCTTTTGCATACTTGGCTTTTAACCTAATTCTTGACACCTCCCCCACTCTCTGATTCGCTCACCTTGATAATTTTTTTGAGATGTCAACCTTGATTACTATTTTTGGTTCTCTATGCCTTAAATATTGAGTCTGTTCTGGTATGGTTATGGTCTGAAGAAGTGGGACTGTCCCACGAAAGCTCACCACCTAATAAATTATTTTGTTAGTCTTAAAAGTGCTACCTTACTGCTTTTTTGTTTTGATCAGCTGTTGGGAAATTTGCTACTACAGATCTTTGATGGGATAAAGTTTGTTGGTAGTTTCGATTTTTAAAAAGTCTTTTGGGGTACTTACAAAGCTGTAGAGTGACCAAGAGAGTCCCAGCTATTCCTTAGTTTTTCTTTTGAGCTACATAAAACACCTCAGGGGGTTAGCATGGAGGAGAATCCTGTACTAAGGTGGATGCACTAGATTATCCAATGGAAGCATTCTGAATGCATGAACTATTATGGTTGTATATGAAACAGCTGCAGCACTCAGCTTCCCAGATTTCACAAGTAGGTGCATATATAGCAAAGACCCCTCATTTTATACTTACCTTATGTAATAAAAGAACTGTTGGACTGTTACTAGTGGCAGCTTCTCTTGCAACTTCTGGAGAACCCATAGTTTTGTGATTCCAGTATTGGATGCATAGGCAGAAGACAAGAGTTCCAAGCCCTGCCTAGGTGATGGACTTCCCAGGCCCATATGCAGGGGTGGTGTTAAGGGTGTAAATGCACATCTCCAGGTCCCATTTCTCTTCCTTCCTCCCTGCTGCACTATGCAGGGGGCACCTGCAGGACATCATGGGGGAACCCAAGCCACCGTGGAAGCTGTAGTTCTTTGGCCAGCTCCCCCTAGAGAGCTGGCCCTGGAGCACAGAAGAGACTACATTTCCCAGCATGCCCTTGGCCACTAGCAACAGATGACTAACTATGAATATGTCTTGGACACTGCCGTGAATTTACAATCATGAAGGAAAGTTTATTGTTACCTAAAATCTATTTCATTATTACTAGTCTCTATAGTCTTAAGTGAAAAACTCAGAAGAGGAAGTCTGGAATATTTTGGAATGTTGCTTTTCCCTTACTATACCACAACAGAATCCCAAAACGTGATTTCTACAAAACCTATTTTACTTTATATTTTTTTTTGGTATAACAAAAGCATTATGCCAGTGTTATCACTCTTTTTTTTTTTCATTAACCTCTCATGTACATTCATTGCATGACTATATTGAACTCGTTTCTATTTTGAAAATATACGGTTCACATTTACAAAAAAAAATCACACACCCCCAGAAATTTCCTGCTTGCAGATCTGTTCCTGTGTACTTTGGGGCAAATGATGTGGTCTATGTCTCATTTATGTGCCCCAAACTAATGATGATTTCCCTTGCAGTGTTTGTGTGAGCTGATCATACTCTGGAATGACTAGGGCTGTGAATCTCTTGTTCTTCCATTTCCTGTTGTAAAGACAGCTGTGCGCTGGTAAATGTTTGGCCCATTTCATCCAGAGGCAGCGGCATTTCTACAGTGGGCAAAGTAAAGTCAGATACCTATTTAATTGAATATATTTCCTGCAAAGTGCCCAGTTCCTGGTTCTATTTCAGCTTGCTCCCTTCCCCCCCCAAAAATAAAGCATTTGGTCAGGGCAAGAGGGTGGGCTCCCTGAAAGGGCGTAAGTGCTGCTATGCTGAGCATTACAGTACAGTACCTAAGCTTCCCCATGAATATGGCACTGTGATCCCCAAAGCTGAATTAGGTGTCAAGGCTTCCTCTGCAATGGGAGAGAACAGCTAGGCACCTACTGGTGAGATCCTTAAAATCCAGCATGCTAGGAGGGGATGCTGCCTAATCTAGCCAATGGAAGACAGGGGTGAGTGCTAAGCCCTGCCCCTGTCCTTGATCAGTGCCTAAATCTGGGCTACAAGGAGACACCTACAAGTTAAGGCCTGGAACCAGGTGGCTTAGGTGCCTAATGTGCTTCTTGGAGGCACAAAAAGGCTGGACTGGGTGGTGTTATGGTGCTTGTTTTTCAGCTCAATGGTTTGAGCTCTTGCCTTTGTGGAAGATCTAGGCTCAATTCTCTGTCAGAGAGAAGAGAGGATTTGAATAGGGGAATGCTGAGTGTATTATAGACTCAGACAATATGGCTACACTAGCAAGCTTTGCTGACAAAACCCCAGTGTTGTCAGGAGGTCTCTTCCGACAGCGACTTCTGTCGACAGATTGCTGTAGCGTAGCCATAGACAGTCTTATGTTACATCTGAAAGTGGTAAGTTTGGACATTCAATGTGCCAAATTCCTAATTCATGTTGTTTTATCCCAGCTCTATCCACTGAGCTATGAGATCTTGAGTTGGACTCCCTCCTTCAGTTCTCTTGTAAGCCGTTCCACCGTGACTAAATAACAAAAGACTGGTCAGTGAAGGGGGGCTTTTGGAAGGCCCCTGTGGGTCCAACAGCCATGAGGCAACGTCTGTCATCTTGAGAAGATGTCACGTATCAGAGGGGTAGTCGTGTTAGTCTGGATCTGCAAAAGCAACAAGGGGTCCTTTGGCATCTTATAGACTATCAGAAATGTATGAGCATAAGCTTTCGTGGGCAAAGACCCACTTCATCAGATGCAGGTGGTGGAAATTTGCAGAGGCAGGTATAAATAGGCAGGCCAGACTCCAAAGAGAAACTGCTGAGCTGCATTTCATCTGCAAATCTGACACCCTGGCTACGTCTACACTAGCCAAAAACTTCAAAATGGCCATGCAAATGGCCATTTAGAAGTTTACTAATGAAGCGCTGAAATACATATTCAGCGCCTCATTGGCATGCGGGCGGCCGCAGCACTTTGAAATTGATGCGGCTCATCCAGACGGGGCTCCTTTTTGAAAGGACCCCAGCAACTTCGAAATCCCCTTATTCCCATTTGCTCATAGGAATAAGGGGACTTCGAAGTAGGCGGGGTCCTTTCGAAAAGGAGCCCCGTCTGGATGAGCCGCGTGGCAGCGAGCTGCATCAATTTCAAAGTGCCACGGCCGCCCACATGCTAATGAGGCGCTGAATATGTATTTCAGTACTTCATTAGTTAACTTCAAAATGGCCATTTGCATGGCCATTTCGAAGTTTTTGGCTAGTGTAGACACGGCCCCTCAGCTCAGGATTAAACAAAGACTGAATGGCTAGCAAAATACAAAAGCAGTTTCTCCTCTCTTGGCGTTCACACGTCCAGATCAACTGCTGGTAGTAGGCCTCACCCTCCCTGACTGAGTTAACCTCGTTATCTCCAGCCTTGCTCTGGCCTGCCTATTTATACCTGCCTCTGCAAATTTCCACTGCCTGCATCTGATGAAGTGGGTCTTTACCCACGAAAGCTTATGCTCATACATTTCTGTTAGCCTATAAGGTGCCACAGGACCCCTCATTGTTTTTTCTTGAGAAGATGGGAGCCCAGAGTTGAAAGACATCATTTAAACTGCTTTTGGCATATCTGTCCACTTCTCTCAGGTTTTTATTTTGCACAACAGTAAATATTATCTATTACCCTAACAGGGATGACGAACATCACGAGAGGAAAAAAAAGGGAACGCATCCCTGCGACCAACTAACAATCCCATAGATCATGTTAACTGAAGGCTTCATGTCTTATAAACCTAAGAACCTGCATTACTTAGGCCTGACTTATGGTTCCAGAGAGCAGCAGGCTCAGCTGAGTGTATGAATGATTAATGCTTGCCTTGCCAGAACACAATCAGTAGTAATTGTATGGAACCGGAGTGCAAGGGTACTTTTAACTGGACAAAGATGTTTATAGTTTGACTTCATTTAATACTTCATTGGCTCACTGACCTATTAATTGCACCCAATGCACAGAAACAAATGTGCAGTCAAAGTACCATTGAATCAACAGAGCCAGTCACCAAGCAACCTGCTCCTTAGCTGTATCTCTGCATAACATGGCAAACGCTGCTCTCTCCCAACTGATCAACTTAGTGATGGCATGCACACCTGTGCAACAGCATTGGCTTGGAGAGACAAGGCAGAGACTATTTAAGTGAGATGGCTTTTTACAAGCATTAAGCAATGCGCTCCCTTAATAAACAACTATGTGGGAGTGAACACTCACTCAATAAACAGGGTGGTTTATGAGCAATGAGGGACTCTCATTGGGAAGCAACACATTTCAGCGAAACACATGCTATTAGCCTCCCAATGCTTAGTAAGCTAAAAGGCTTGTTAAAAGCATCATAATTCTCCTTTAAAAATCAATTAACACTTTGGTGCATTTCAGTTCATTGTGCCTTCCGCAGATGACAGCAAATTCTATAAGCTGCTTCTCATTACTTCGCCACTCTTTTATCCAAAACAGCCCTCCCAAATAACTTTTTAAAAGTCAAGCGGCTGCTTCCGCTTAGTTGTGTATCGTTCTGAGAGACTGGTGAAGATGGGGAGGCGAGTCAGGTGGTTTTATTAGGCTGGAGAGGAAGCCAGAGCACATCTCAGACCTTTTGTTTGTTTTCCTTGGTACTTTAGCTTTTCTTTTCATTATGTTTAATAACAGCCTCGCTTTGAAGTGGGGTAGGTCGTGGGAGACACTCAACAGGTTGAGTTGGGATTCCTTGCGCACAAACAAAAGGCATTAGTCCTGAATCTGGAAATGGACTCAGGTAGAAACACTGAGCAACTATTTTCAGGAGCCTAGAAAATCACAAGGACCCATAGTGACCCACAATGCCAGAATGAGGTGCCCAGGATCCCTATTCAAAGAAAGGAGCAAGAGAAGAACCTCTGAATGTGATCCACAAAGACCAGCATGGAGCCTCCTAAGCTAGCCAGTGGGACGTATTGATGAAGTGGTCAGCCAAGCCTCACCTCTCTCCTGCCCATGAGTTCCAAAGGTAGGTTGCAGACAAGCACCTGTCTCTGGTTAGTGACCCTCAAATGGCTGCTTGTTGCCTGGACTCTTAAGGTTCCAGCACATAATAGCTTCTTGCAAGAATGCATCAGGCTGGTGCATGGAACAGCCAGAGGAAAGGCTGCTAGTACCACTAGTGCACCAGAGGAGGGTATTTTTTAGCCTAGTGGTTAACATGCTTGCCTAGGAAGTGGGAGACCCAGGTTCACTTCCTCAAGCTACCAGATTAGAATCCATCCTGCTTGCTCTCTGGCCCATTGATCATCAAGCTTTGATGCACAGAGAAATAATCACTGGAGCCAAGGGGAGAAGGGATAGAGCCAAGCAGTCAGGGACCCCAGTTTGGCTATGGAAGACATAAAATCCAACCCCTTTCCTCCTGTGCCTGCCAACCGAGGGCAGAAATGGAGACTGAGTCTCCCTCTTCCTGTAGGAGAGCTCTGGGCTGAATGTTACAAACTGCGTGGCAGCCTTAATTTTGAAGAGGACCCAATCTGGTAGGCATGCCAAGCAGATCAGGCCCCACCCACTAGTCAGGTACAGCCCCATCTCCGGTGCCCTGGAAGCAGCAGTGTGCATGGCCGGAGGCAGAAACACAGGCACAGAGAGAGCTTTGAACCTGAAAATGTGGGCACCCAATGAGTTTGGGGTCTTGAAGAGTTTGGTGGGAGACTCACAGATTGCATTGGAACCAAAAATTGGGATTTACACATCTAAATTGAAGACTTGGCCACATACATCTGGGGTTTAGGCTCCTTAGTGGATTGGAGTTTATACTTACTCCTGATGCACATGTTGTTCCTGATTCCCCACTTAGCCTGCTTTCACCTACAATAGCTTTAGGGCTTGAGTGGCAAAATGCCCATTGGTTGAGAGCTGCAGCTGCTCACACCCATGTATGTGTGATGTGGTGGCTCAAGATGGCTAAGGTATCCAAATGCCTTGGCCACGCCTCCTTCCTCCCCCAGCTCACTCCTCCAATAGGCTCCTTGCACCACAGTTTCCTGTAGCACCAGGACCTAGCACCAGCAGAACTGATTCTACTCCTACCAGCTCCCAGCAAAGGGTGGGCATGGGGTATTGGTATACCATCAGCTTTGCAACTTCTTTGGGCAAGCGTAGTTTATGCCAAGGGCTCAAAGAGCAATAACAAATCAGCCACCTCCTAGTGAATGTATTATCCCCTGCAGTGCCTGGCATGTTTTCAGCTGCTCCACGCTATGCAAAGCTGAAAGGCTGACATCCTTTTATAAAAGAACCTGAATACATTCATCTTCACAAAGTGTCCATAAGATTATTTTTCTTAGCGCAGTCGGCTGCAGCCTTTATTTTCCCCGAAGCAGCAATGTATGCTCTGCCATTGATTTTTCTATCTTCTTCTTATGAACTCAGTCTCTGTCCCCTCTCTGATTAATTATGAAACTATTAAATCAAAAGCAATATGGGTGAGTGTTT
Organism: Carettochelys insculpta; assembly: GCF_033958435.1. Taxonomy (NCBI): domain Eukaryota; kingdom Metazoa; phylum Chordata; order Testudines; family Carettochelyidae; genus Carettochelys; species Carettochelys insculpta. Next base: position 371,285,673 of record NC_134137.1, read on the forward strand.
GTAAATCAAAACCTCTAACCCTGCTTCTCTCCCATCCCATATTCCTCGTCTACCATTGCCATCACTGGGCTGTCTCGTATGAAATGGAAACGCTCTTTGCAGAAGACAGGTGCTAACATTGCCACCATATGTGACCTGCATCTCTTTGGGAATAAGGACTTGCAGAAAGTAGTGGGTGCAGACTTTGTAAAGTTTCCCAGTTACGTTTCATCACTTGCAGCAAACAAATCTCATTTACAACACGCTATGGTGAAGTGCTTTGGGATCGGGGGTTGCACCTGTGGGGTGTTTAGTAAAAACAATTGTTGTGGCAAGAAATTATCACATGTTCTTCATGATCTTGCTGTGAGATGTTTGAACCGAGTGCAGATGTCGCCCCAAACCTGGAACCTCAAGAGCTTAGTGCAGGAGCCTCTATCGTTTGAACTAAAGCCAGCTGCCTCTCAGATTAAGGCTGTAGAGGAGACCCAATCTTTTTCTGTGTAAGTCATTTAAGTGCCACCACGTGGGATCATGAACCACACCCACTAGGTCTGTAGGTTACAGAGAGACACAATTACAGTGCTCCGGATGCAAATTCAGGAAGTCACATGCACAACCATGAATATGCAATATGGATATTAAATTAGCTTGGGTGCTGATACGGCAGAACATATTTTAAAGAGAATGTTGCCAACTATAAACATAACAGAAGAAACTTTTAAAAGTTATCAAAAGAGAATAATTCTCCCTCCCTCGATCCTGGTTGTTTCTTTTTCAATCCTCTCTGAGCATGTGCATCACCATCTCTGAACAGCTGACATTTTGCAAACCGAGAGACTCTTTACGCTCCAAGATGACCAAATTATATCAGTACTGAATTGCAAGAACACAGCTCTTTCCAGTCTGCTGTCGGCTGGTTTCTCTGCCAGAAATCTTTGATTTCTGCTTTTAGAGAGTAAAAATGTGACAAAGAACAAAGAATAGCCATAGTTAATACATTTTAAAATATACCCTTTAAAAACACCAGGAATCCTTTCTCTGCACTGGTGTAACAGAGGCTGTGTCTACACTAGCCTACCCCTTTCAAAAGGGGGATGCTAATGAGACACTTTGGGATATGCTAATGAGGTGCTGCAATGAATATGCAGCACCTCCATTAGCATAACGGCAGCCCACGGCACTTTGAAAGTGCTGCTTTTGACTGTGCGTGGCTTGTCTATGTGGGGTCCTTTTTGAAAGGACCCCGCAGACTTCAAAATCTCCTTATTCCCATAACTTTTGAAGGGCCACGGCCACCATTATGCTCATGAGGTGCTGCATGTTCATTTCAGTGCCTCGTTAGTGTAGTACCCAGAGGCACTGAGACCTCATCTCGAGTGAGTGAAGTCTCTGCTCTACAGCCTCAGCTGTGAGCCAGCTGGTCTTTAGCTCATGTGGTAGAATTCAGGGCTTTGGACCCTATACTTGTAGGTTCTATTCCTAGGGCTGACAGCCCAGATCTGCTGGTGTTATAATTTGGTGCATTGGCTGGGAAGAGCTGTCAGAAGGTGCCAGAAGCTTGGGAGGTGCTCCCTTAGCCCAGGGAAGCATATAGTGCCCTGAGACCTCATGTGGGGTGAGTGAAGTCTCTGCTCTACAGCCTTGGCTGAGAGTCACTTGGCCTTTAGCTCATGTGGCAGAGTGCAGGGCTTTAGACCCCATGCAGGTTCTATTCCTAGTGCCTGCAACCTGGGCCTGCAGGTGTTACATTAGCATATCCTGAAGGGTCTCATTGGCATCCCCCATTTGAAAGGCAGGGCTAGTGTAGACATAGCGACAGAGACTCTAACCAAGTTACAGACTCATTAATGGCCAGTAGGCAAAGCTGCTCCTTGGGGAGGCAAGTGCCCCAGCCTGTGACCCCATCCACGTTCCACCCAGCTCTGCCCTGCCCCCTTCTCCTCTTTGTCTCCTTCTCTCTGTTCACCCATTTCAGCCAAACCCCTGATCCCAAAAGTAGCAAATGAGATCTGAGGGCAGGTGGGAAGCACCTCTTCTACAATTTCCTTTTAAAGAACTTGGAGCCTGTCTTCCACTGCATGCCAGATTGCGCAGACTGGACACGCAGAAGGTACTTAATTAAAGCACTAATATAGCCTATTACAAAATAGCTTTTTTGAAATAGGGGCTGTGTAAAGAGCGAATAGAGCCCCCTTCAAAATAAGCCACGGGGCATCCAATGGCTCTATTTCAAACCAGGCTCTCTGTGTGTAGATGCTGTATTTTAAAATAGCCAAGTGCCATTTTGAAATGCATGTTGTGTGTAGCAGCTTTAGTTTGAAATCAACTATTCCGGAATAGCTCTTCTGGAATAGCTTGTTTCAGAACAAGTCTGCTGTGCAGACATAGCCTTAGACCATTTACACGGAGAAAGAACAAACCTCCTCTACAGCCTTAGCTAAGAGGGCCTTGGTTTTTCAATGAGACTGTAGAGGCTCCTGCACTAAGCTCCACAGGTCCCCAGTTGGAGCCGGCCTGTAGGTAATTATACTGCAATCCATGATAATCCCAAGCATATTGCCTCCATTGCCAAAAAGGTTTAATTCCTTAGCTTCCTGCTTTCTCAGATACCCCCGTGGTTGCAAGTATACCTGCTAATGAATCTGAAGAGATAAGAGCTGTGATAGGCCATACGTCCCTTAGCCAGTGTAATGCTAACATTTATCCCAGCTGTCATGATGGTTACATGCTTAGATATTCTTTCAGAATTTTCAGCTCCAGCCACAGGGCTGCTGATCTGACAGTATATATTTTGGAAAAGTGAGTCCTTCTGCTATACATAAACTCATAAGCTTCATGTCTCATATAGATGACTCTGTCTTTCCCTTTATTTTATGGACTAATTCTAAATTGGTATCTGGAGGTTCAGTGGCTTGAGCATTAGCTGGTAAGTCTAGAGTTGTGAGCTAGTCCTTGAGGGTGCCATTAGGGATCTGGGGCAAAGAGTTGTCACAAAAAAAAAAAAAAGAGGGTCGGGGGGATGGTACTTGGCTCTGCTGAGAGGGCAGGGGTCCCTTCCAGCTCTATGAGATGTGTGTATCTCCAGTTTTTCAAGTATGATTTACTGCCCTCTGATTATAGTTTTTAATCTCTTTCAATCTTTCCTTTTCATTTGACTCTTTTCCCGCACATCTTAGCCTTAGGAGTGCCTGAGAACTTATTGTGTCAGGCTACATTTTGTCAGATTAATACCCAGCAGTCCTCATATATTTACCCAGGGTCCTTCTCTGTACTGTCTCCCTTGACTTGAACTTAAAATATCCGATCTTACACTTTCAGTCTTAAATTGATAGACACTTTTGCTGTAGCTTCTGGTGTTAGACCCAGCGGTATTGTAAAAATGCACCCCATTCCATACATAGTTCTTGAGATCGAATTGACTCTAACTTCGTAAACTCCAATCCAGACCACAGAGGAAGGCTTGGTACCCTGAGAAGGCAACGATAGCAAAGTTATTTAGGAATAATGGCTGCTATTCTGAAGTAACTTTGTGAGCATCTACACAATGGAACTGCCAATTCAAAATAATTTCAAAATACTGGACAGCTTTTTCTGAATTTAGTAAACCTCACTGTATGAGGGATAGCACCTACTGTGAAATAGCTATTTTGAAATAGCCCCATTCCCTGTCTACACTGCCCCTATTTCAAAATAAGTCATAGAGCATCCCAGGGCTCTATTCAGAAATAGTCTTAATTGTGTGTGGACATATTGTTTCAAAATAAGGTTGGCTTATTCTAGGGCTTCCCTGTAGTGTAGATATATTATTCTGGAATAGCTTATTCTGGACTAAATAAAAGGAAGTTCTTCTTCACACAGCACACGGTCCACCTATGGAACTCCTTGCCAGAGGAGGTTGTGAAGGGTGGGACTGTAACAGCGGTTAAAAAAGAGCTAGATAAATTCATGGAGGTTAGGTCCATTAATGGCTATCAGCCAGGACGGGTAAGAGATGGTGTCCCTGGCCTCTGTTTGTCAGAAGGTGGAGATGGATGACAGGAGAGAGATTGCCTAATTATCTGTTTGATCCACTCTGTCTGGGGCACCTGGTATTGGCCACTCTTGGCAGACAGGATACTGGGCTGAATGGACCTTTGAACTGACTCAGTATGGCTGTTCTTATATTCTTAATAAGGCCAAATAAGCTGTTTCAGAATAACTTTGCTGTGTAGACATATCCTCAGCCTGCGCTTATACGCCCCAGCAGGCCTACTTTCTAGTCATGTGTTCATGTCACATGACCCATGGACTCATTCCCTTTGCCTGGGGAGATGAACTAAATCTTGCACCAGTGAAGTTGAGACACAGCTGCCATCAAGGGCAAACCCACCTTGTATCAGGGAGCACTAGATAAACCAGTCTTTGCACACATGGATCATTAGCATTCTGCCATGTCTGTCAGCATTATGCTTTTCTGATAAAACCACTAGGGTAAACTAGACAAAGGCCGTATCTACACGAGCCCCAAACTTCGAAATGGCCACGCAAATGGCCATTTCGAAGTTTACTAATGAAGCGCTGAAATGCATATTCAGCACTTCATTAGCATGCTGGCGGCCGCGGCACTTCGAAATTGACGCACCTCGCCGCCGCGCGTCTCATCCCGATGGGGGACTTCGAAGTAGGCAGGGTCCTTTTGAAAAGGAGCCCCATCGGGACGAGATGCGTGGTGGCGAGGTGCGTCAATTTCGAAGTGCCGCAGCCGCCCACATGCTCATGAAGCGCTGAATATGCATTTCAGTGCTTCATTAGTAAACTTCGAAATGGCCATTTGCATGGCCATTTCGAAGTTTGGGGCTCGTGTAGACGTAGCCAAAAAGTAATTACTGCAAATAACAAACGTCATGAATTCATCCGTTTGAGTCAGCAGCCCATGTACTTCAGGCCCACTCGTGTTTTTTAAGAGCATGTTCAAAAGCTTTGCTGAGGTGGGGAATGAACCAGAATGGAACCGTCTGAAAGGGCAAGAGAGCCATGACAGGGCAAAATTACGCCAGTGGTCAAAAGCCCAGGGGTAAAATCATCTTTCCATTTATTATCCTATCCGCCAGCCTTCCTAAAGCACCTAGCTTGGATGTAGCCATAATCCCTCAAGGATTATCAACTGTTTCAAAAATGGTGTTTTCCAAAGATTATTTCATTATAAATATGGTAGAACTTTTAAAAGAAATAAATAACAAAACATGGATTCCCCACCATCACCTCCACTTCACCCTCTTATGAGATCATAATTCTGGAAAGATGTGAAGAAAATGGAGCAGGTCTAAGGAAGAGCAACAAAAATGATTAAAAGTCTAGAAAACATGACTGAAAGAACTGGGTTGATTTAGTTCAGAAAAGAGAAGACTGAGACAGGACAGGATACCAGCTTTAATGTACCTACAAGGGTGTTACAAGGAAGAGGGAGAAAAATTGTTCTCCTTGGCCTCTGAGGATAGGACAAGAAACAATGGGCTTAAATTGCAGCAAGGGAGGTTTAGGTTGGACATTAATATAAAGTTTGTGACTGTCACAGTGATTAAACACGGGAATAAATTGCCGAGGGCAACTACAGAATCTCCATACTTAAGAGCAGGTTAGATAAACATCTACCAGGGATAGCTTAGATGGTATGTGAGCGCAGGGAACTGGACTTGATGACATCTGAAGGTCCCTTCCAGTTCTAGCATTGACATTCACTATATACATAACACGCTAAAGGCCTGCACCCATGTAAGGCACATGTATTGCCCTTAATTGTTGCCTACAGCTGTGTGCTGGGCCTCCGCAGTGGATGAGTTTCATCCTATGGTGAAAGCTCATTTGTCACCAGAGAACATTTCCAAGAACCAGTCCTAAGATCCTCATTTGTCACTGGCATTTTCAAGATTTGACACATAACTGTGAAGCCGCTGGGTCTGATGAGAGCCTCGCCTGCAAGATGATCAGTTCCCACTGACACCAACAGGAGCTGAGAAAGCTCAACATCTTGCAGGAACGGGTTCAAAAATGTCTCAGTAAACTCAGGAAAACTTTTAAAGGCACAGGCACTGTAAGGCACATATCATAATTTATTTAACATTGTGAGCCAGACGTGTTATTTATGGGATCAGCTGCAGTCTTATAAACTGCTCCTGTGCCTAGAAACAAGCAACCAGAATTCCATTCCTACTCTGCTACTGATTCCTTATGTGACACTGGGTGAGTCCCTTAATCATACTTCAAGCAACGGTCTAATGTGTAAAAACGAATGGGAGAATGCTTGTACGCTGTTTGGGGTAGGGGCAATCTTTTGTTCTGTGTTTGTACAACACCTAACCTGGCGGGGTCCTGTCTTGGGACTGGGGTTCCTAAATTCTAGGATAATGCAATAAAAATTAAAAAAATATTAACACTTAAGAACAGCCGTAGTGGGTCAGACCAAAGGTTCATCTACCCCTGTATCTTTACCTTGTCTCTCTATGGTTGCTCTAACAGCAGCCATTTAAGAAGTCATTTGCAGTACCTGGGAAGTATAAAAAAGCCAAATGAATGAAAAACAAGTCTGATTCCATTTTTCTCCATCTGCATTTAGCTGTACAAAGCCTGCCAAGGCACAATGCACTGAAGCACTCCACTCAAAATGAGTTCAGAAAAACACCCGCCCAAGCCTCTATCAATATCTCCCTGACAACCTGGCAGTGTCTGCCCTTGGCATTTATCTATCAGCAGAACCCTATTATCCTGCCATTAATTCCCCTGTTCTGATGGCCTCTAAAATACCTCTAGTTTTGGAAACATTGGAGACATGGATGATTCATCCACCTCAAAGCTAGGCTCAGCCTCATTGTTCATCTCATGGGAACAGTGCCGCATGCCTGCTGCTGTTACACGCCATGTCACTCAGTAAAGCATACAGCCCATAGTCACAGCCCCTAAGCTGCCAGGATTCCATCAACATGGCCTTAAAGTGAGGTTCAGCTCCAAGTAGGAGTGGCAGAAGTGCCTAAGAAGTTGTGGGGGGAGGCCCCACAGGGACTGGAACCATGGCCTTACCCTTCAGAGTCATACTGCTCCCAGAGGTCACACCCCTTACCCCCTGAATCTCTGCCCTCATGCCATTCCCATGAGGGCAGGGGGCTGGACTTGATGACCTCTCCAGGTCCCTTCCAGTCCTAGCATTCTATGGTTCTATGAAAAAGCATTCTTTAAAGTAAATTGAAGGAATGTGGTGCTCCTTATGAAATTGCTCTTCCTTTCCTGTTTCAGGAGAAGTGCCCCCTTTTGAGAGTGTGTAGATTCTCCACAGGCCCTGTTTTTACAGAAGGGCAGTCCTCACAGGGCCTGATTTTTTGACCCTTGGCCTTGTCTTTCAAAGGAGCAGGGGCTGTGTGGATGTTCTCTTTTGAGAGAGCAGATCACTCTTCTGATCCATGTTTTTGTGTGTAGATGCACTCTTTTGAGTGAGGTACTTTTGGAAGATCTCTGTAGTATAGAGGTAGCCTTAATGTTTTCACTGTGATGTTTGAGCAGTCTGCACAGTTAGCCTCTGAAATATGTCCAAACACATCCTAATTGGAATGCTCCTTTTTAGCTAAGGTGTTTCCTGTAGCTCAATTCATTCAAGTATCTGGGCCCTGACTCTACCTAGGTATTCTTATATATATATATATATGTATGTATACACACACACACACCTCCTAGAGCTGGAAGGGGCCTTGGGAGATCATTGAGTCCAGTCCCCTGCCCCTCTTTTGGCAGGACCAAGCACCATCCCTGGCATCTATTTGCCTCAATCCCTAAGTGGCCTCCTCAAGGACTGAGCTCACAAGCCTGGGTTTAGCAGGCCCATGCTCAAACCACTGAGCTATCCCTCCCCCCACCTATTCTCTACCATATAATGTTGCAAAGGGTTTGCTTTATTTATCTGATACCCTTCTTCTAGTCGGCCATCTATGTTTGCTGATGGAGTGAAGTGGAAAACAATATATTATAGCTCTTCCATACACAATGTGTAATGAACTGGCTAGTGTTGGCATTGTGGCTCTCTGCTCTTCCATCTAGTCAAACTAACTTGATGGTCCTTTTTAAAAACAGAGAGGTAGTCTGCGTTCCAACCAACTAAAGTGCTACATTTCAGCTGTTTTCTTTTTAATAACAGATTACAGGTCTGATTGATAAAGGCAATAGTGCCAATGGAATATATTTAGGCTTCCATAAGGTATTTGATTTGGTACTGTGTGACATTTTGATTAAGAAATGGGAATGACACAAAATCAACATTACCACTCGAGAGATCTTGCAATCGTGGATAATTTACTGAAAACATCCACTCCATGTGCAGCAGTAGTCAAAAAGTAAATAGAATGTTAGGATTCATCTAAAAAAGGGATAGAGACTAAAATAGAGAATATCTGGCTGCATCTGTTTAAATCCCTGGTATGCCCACATCTTAGATACTGAGTACAAATGTGGTTGCCTCATCTCAAAAAAAAAAAAAAATCTTGGCATTGGAAAAGGTTCAAAAAGAGGCAACATAAACAATTAGGGGTTTGGAACAGGTGCCTATGAGGAGAGATTAAAAAGGCTGGGACTTTTCAGCTTAGAAAAAAGGAGGTGGCAGGGTAGGATAGAGGTCTAGAAAATCATGACAAATATGGAGAAAGGGAACAAGGAAAAGTTATTTACTTGTTCCCATAACATAAGAACTAGGGGGTCACCAAATGAAAGTAATAGGTAGCAGGTTTAAAATAGATGAAAGGAAGTATTTCTTCACGCAGTGCCCAGTCTACCTGTGGAACTCCAGAGGGTGTCATGAAGACTGGGGCTTTTACAGGGATCAAAAAAGAACTAGATAAATTCATGGCGGTTCAGTTAATCATTAGTCAGGATGAGTAGGGATGGGGCCCCTAGCCTCTGTTTGTTTGAGGCTGGAAATGGGTGATGGGGATGGGACGGGGGTCTCTTGATGATTACCTGTTCCATTCACTCCTTCTCGGACATCTGGCATTGGCCACTTTTGGAAGACGGGATACTAGGCTAAATGGGCCTTTGGTCAGCCATAGTACAGCTGCTCTTCTGTTCTTACGTAACATGGCATATGTGGAATGGATCCAAAATAAGCCATCTGGCAGGTCTCAAAATGTAACTGAAAATGGGGTATCATCACTGAGATGATTCATTTCTCATGGGGTTCCACAGCATCAGTTTTCAGCCCTGCACTGGTTTGAAATTATCAAGAATTCATGGTATAATTATTATTAAGTCCTGAAGATTACAAATATTGGGGGAACGGTCACTAGTGAAGGGAACAGGCCATTGATACAGTGCGCTCTGGTTGGGTTCATAGCCTGGGCACAGAGGCATATGGGTCAGTGTTCATGTTGCCCTCCCCATCAGTACCCGGCCCAGGCTGGCGGAATTAATGAGCCAACCAGTGGACTAAATTCAGAGATGAATCTTGGTCACCTGCCATCTGAGGCATATTGCATGTAGTCTATGAAACTTGGTACAAGTAAAGAGCTCAGCACTTGGTGCATTGGCCTTGTAAACCCAGGGTTCTGAGCTCAATCATTGAGGAGGCGATATAGGAGTCTGGGGCAAATAGATTAAAAAAATTCTGTCAGGGATGGTACTTGGTCCTGCCAAGAGGGCAGGGGACTGGACATGATGACCTCTCAAGGTCCCTCCCAGTTCTATGAGATATGTATGGGATATGGCCATATATAAGGTCATGAAGCTAAGAATAACTAAGGTAGGTCAAAATTACAGACTGATAGACTCTGTGCTGGGAAACCAGGATTCTTAAAAAGTCTTGCTGAATTTGATCTCCCAGTGTCATGCGCAGCTCAAATAACTAATATAACCTTTGAATTAAAAAAAAAGGAAATTTGAATGGGAAAAGGATGTGTTTGATGCTGGTGTGACTGCTAGTGGAATACTGTGTCCAGTTCTGGGTCACGTTTCAATGAGATGCTGATAAATTGGAGAAGGTTCAGACCAGCATCATTCACATGATTAAAAGATTGGAAAACATGCCTTGCATGGATAGACTCAAGGAACTCAATCTATTGGGTTTATCGAAGAGATGGTTAAGGCAGTTCTTGGTCAAAATTCAGCCCATAAGCACCTACATGGGAGAAAGAGATATAATAGGAAAAGTCTTTTTATGCTAGTCTGACCAAGGTAGATCAAGATCCAATGGGAATGTGAAGCAAGATACATTCAGACTAGAAATAAGAAATATTTTTGAGAGTAAACATTGGAACTACTTTTCAAGGGTTTTTGTGGCATCTCCATCATTGATTTTTTTTTTCTAAAGTACCTGTCCAGTTTCAACCAGAGCTATTGGTTCCAGAAACAAATATCTGGACAGGGATGTTTTATGGCCTGTGTTACCACAGAATCGTAGAAAGTAGGGCTTCAAGGGCCATTGAGAGGCCATCTACTCCATTTTTCCCTCTACTGAGGCAGGACCAAGTAAATGTAGACCTTCCAGACAGGTATGTCTAGCCTGTTCTTAAAAAATCGGTGACAGGTATTCCGGGGCTCCCCGAGGCAGCGTGTTCCAGTTCTCAACTATCCTTATACTGAGATTTTTTTCCCTAATATTTAACCTAATTTTCCCTTGCTGCAAGTCAAGCAAATTACTTCAGGTCCTACCTTCAGTGGACGTGGAGAACAAATGATCACAGACCTCTTTACAATGGACAATAACAAATGTGAAGACTATATACAGATCCCCGACCTCTACCTGCCATTGGTCCTCTTCTTACAAGACTAAACATGCCTGGGCTTATTTTTATCTTTTCCTCACAGTTAAGGCTTCCTGAACCTTTTTTCTTGCTACTGCTATCCACTAGACTCTTGCCAACTAGTCCACATCTTTCCTAAAATATGTCCCTGGAAAACTGAACAAAATTACCTGGGTGGTTGTACAAAATACTCCTTATTGGTTGTGGAGGGTCATGGACTCTTACGCATTGTGTGACCCACTATAATTGCCCAGAACTAACTACTCCCATTATTCCCCATTTGACTTTTTCCTTCCTAAGTGAAGTACTTTGTACTTGCCTTCATTGAATATTTTCTTGCTGATTTCAGACCAATTTTCCAAGTTATCAAGGTCAGTTCAAATTCTAACCCTGTCTGCCAGCTGGGTGTCTCATTTTTATACGTATTCTCTGCTCCATTAGCCAAAGTCATTAATGAAAATATTGAATGACACTGGACCCGGCACAAAATGTCTGTGTGACCCCATTGGATGCTATTGCCCAGTTGGACAGCAGGCCATTGATAGCTACTCTTTGATTGTATCTACACTGCAAAAATAACTTTGAAGTTGCTTACTTCAAAGTACAACTTCGAAGTAAGCACCTTGGAAGTAGAGTGCCTGCACACACCATAGTTAAACTTCGAAGTAGGGCACTAATTCATTCCTGGGAATGGAGTAAGGACTTCGAAGTTGGGCTCCCTAGTTAACTTTGAAGTAAGGGAAAAATGTCTGTAGACTCTCTGCTGGCTACTTTGATGTAGTGCCTAACTTTGAAGTTAACTTCAAAGTTAGTTCCTAGTGTGGACGCACCCTTTGAGTAAGCTTTTGCAACCAATTGTTCACCCACCATATAGTAATGACATCTAGACAGTATGTCCGTAGTTTGCTTATAAGAGTGTCACATGAGACTACGTCAAAAGCCTTGTTAAAATTATTTCATGGTTTACTGCTTCCCTTCTTTTCATTAGACTAGTAACCTTGTGAATGAAGGAAATTAGGTTGATTGGGCTTAATTTAATCTTGATAAATCCACATTGGCTATTACTTATCATCCAATTATCTTGTAAGTGCTTACAAATCATTCATGCAGGAGATCAGACTAGACGATCACAGTAGTTCCTTCTGGCCTTAATGTCTTTGAATCTACTGGCTGGAATCAATACTGCTAGCATGTGTGTTAAAGGATCCATACTGCTCGCAGATAAAGGAGATTCTCCTATGCAATAGTGAGGCCAATACTTCTGGAGTGAGGAGATCTGTGGGAATAATATCTCTGACTTATAAATACATATACCCATTTTGCAGATGGATAAATGGTGGCATAGACAGGTTACGTATTAGAATTGCCAAAAAACTTTAATATCTTAATACCCAATGTGCCCTCAGTAATAGATGTCGTTGTTCTTTTTTTACCTTTATACTTTTATGGTGAGCATTGACAGTAATAGGTAATACAAATGTTTTTTCTTTGCAGTTGAAGATGAACTACATCTAGCATCCTCAGCTCAACTGCAGATTTTCAGCAGAACAATTTGGTCTGATTTGTCCTGGCACATACCTAGAACTCAAAGCACAGCTCTTAGAGAACCACCAAGTTTCCACTACTGTGTTTTATATCAGAAATTATAAAGTGTTCCCAGGTTCCTTAACAAACCATGACTGAGCTTCCAGTGGGTAATAAAACAAAGAGATAAGTTACCGATAGTTTCACATTTTGCTATGGGAGTTTCAGAAACTTTAACCCTCCATTATCAGCAGTCTTATAGAGCACCGACAGTCTTCATTTTGAGATAGAGGCCCCTCTGCATTAGCCACTCTGTTCTCACAATGAAAGCCAGTTCTTGCCCCTAGAAGTTCCAGTTGAAATAGAATCCAGATCCCCTGGCTTACATTCAAGAGCCCTGACCACATGCCTTTCTGGTGAGAGAAAAGCCTTGATCATTTGACTACTCCTCTGTGGAGGGTTATTAGAAAAATATATTACAGGGAACCAAACCTGCACTGGGAAATAGGAAAACTAGATGAATTAACAGGTTTTTTCCACTTGTAATTTTAGTGACTCAAACCAAACTGCACCTAAATGGTAACTTTAAGTTACTACTAACTTTGGTACAATCAGAACTGGCAACTTTGACTCCTGTAGTTCTTACTGCTACTTGGGTTTAACACTTGCTTAATTTGCGTTATCGCTGTTGTTGTTACTCTTTGAGGTGTTTCTGTAAAAGGCACCACACAGAGAGAATTACAAGGAGAAAGGGATTTATTTGGCTATATTGGTCAGTATTAAATTTTTTTTATTCCAATTTCAAACAAAATAAGTGCTGGCATAATTGCAGCAGGGTGGGAAGAGGTTTCCAAGGCCGTGCTAAACACGCTAAGAGCTCAGAGAAGTGTTTCGTGATCAATCCATCCAATGTAAACTGCCCAGCGGATAACTAGTGCCTGTGAACTTTACAAACCAGATCATTAACTGGTGTCAATCCATATAGCTCCACTGATCTCTGAGCATTTTCTTGCTGTTGCTTGACCACATCTCTTAGAAGAAAGTTCACCAGCTAACCAAAAACTTGGGAATGGCAGTTCGTACCCTCAGGGCTGCTCACACAAGCATCTGCGGGCTCATCTGACCCTGCCTCCAGCCTGCTGAAGTATTTTGTGTTTCCCAGTAGCAGGGACAGTGTGTCAGTTATTGTGCATCACAGCTCCATACTGTTATTTTTTTCACCCTTTTTCTTTGTACTGCAAGACAACATAGCTGGCACTTTGGAGATGCTTAGTGCTCAATACATGAGTACAGCGGGTCCAAGCATTTTCATGTAAATCAAATTTTGCCCCCATATGCTGTTTCATTGAAACTGAAATATTTCAGGGAGACATTCAGTTTCAATCAAGTTTTATTTCAGACGGACCCACAGCTGCTCTGTTCCACCTGATTCAGAGGCTTGGTGTATCCCTAAAAATTAGATTAAACTGGCTACAACACCAGCAGGGCTGACAGCCACCACAGGCCCTGGGACAGGATGCGTGTGGGCTGGTCCATGCCCTGGAAGTGGGTGGGGCTGAGGGCAGAAAGGGCAAGTCTAAGGACAGTTAGCCCTTAGCTCCAGTCAGACCATGGGGTGCCCCCACCCCGGACCTCAAAGCCACATGGAGCAACACTCTGGTGGCAATTCAAAGGAGCCCAGAGCTCTAGCTACAGCAACTGCTGTAGTAGCATTTGGGGGTTCTGGACCCCTTTATCTCCAGGCTCCAGGGCAGGTGCCTCCCCTGCCCTGCCCCCCGCCCCCCCCACACCTGTCAGTGGTCCTGTCCATCATTCAGGGCTGTGAAATTGTTGTTACCTGTGCAATTTACTTAGCTTACTCTAACCCCTACTGCAGGTCTAGCTACAGCAGTGGAAGAATTCTTCCGTCAACCTAACTACTGCTTCTTGGATGGGTGGATTACCAATGCTGATGGGAGAAAACCCTTCCATTGATTTAGGAAGTAGGCACAGTACACAGACACAGCTGTAGCTGCAGTGCTGCAGCTGCTGTAATTTAGACAAACCTGGAGGGATATGGTATGGAAAACTCTGCCCCGCATTAGGCAAAGCAGGGACTCAGAGCTGTGTCTGTCATGCCCCAGGACAGTGCTCTAGCTATCAGGTTTGCTGCATGCATGCTCTGGCGACATTTCGCAGCTGTCCTGTTTTTGGAAAACCTTCAGAGAAGTCTGTTCTGATCAGTTCATGCCAAACATAGGGGCCAACAGCCACTGTGGGCCTAGGGGGAAGGTGTGTGGAGGGGCATGGCTCTATGTCCCCAGAAGGGGCAGAGCCTCTTGAGGAAGGGGTGGGGGCAACGACTGTCAAGTGCTCCTACCATGAGTGCAGCAATGGCCAGCAGCTCTGGGCCTCTTGGAAATGCCGGCTGATTTGCAGTTGTCCCCACCTGGTCAGAAGGCATGACACTGACTTTCTCTCTGCAAGTCAGCCCTCTAAGTGAGGATCCACCGGCTATGTTAGCAGTGAACATGTTGCCATTTTTTAACTCAACTAAGGGGATATTTTTAAATAAAGGGGAAAGGCATACGCGTTATGTACATGATTGCGTTCCTCAAAAATACAGTGTCATATTTTATGAAGTCGATTTTTATTGCACATTTCTTGAGAAAAGGGATTGCTAACTTTTTCCGTTTAATTCTTTTTCAGTAATTTTTTTAATGAGAAGTCCAGTCAGGTGTTTTTTAATTCATCCCTACAAATTCTTATCATTCGTGGTTTTTTTTTTGCTTTTTTCTTTTTGGTTTTTTAAAGGGTTATAGCCAGTTTGGTTTCCAGTAACATTTTCTTTCTAAACCGGAAGCATGAATTTAGCAATCCCAAAACAGAGCACTACTCCAAATTTCTCTGTTTAATCTCTCTTCTGTAAGGTTTATTGAGAAGCAATCCTATTCCAGGTTCAATGTGGTTTTCTGCCTCATCTTGATTCAGTATCTTTCAGCTTTTACTCATGTCAATGTTGAGGACTGCACAGTAGAGCCTCAATTTATGCGAGAGTTCCATTCCCATGAACCCTTGCGTAATCTGAATTTCATGTAAGTAGGGGGTGACTTTTTCCCCGGTGGAAGGCAAGTGCTGTATCCATAGAGGTAGCAGGAGCACCTGGGGGGGGGGGCAAGTGGGGAAGCTGGTGGTGGGCTGGGGCCGTGGGAGGGGGAAGTGGGGTTAAGCCTGGGGTGAGTTAGGGCTGCAGGGGGGGAGAGGGTGGAGTTGAGCCAGAGCCGTGTGTGGAGGCAACAGTTGAACTGGGGTGGGGGGGGTTAAGCCAAAGCCATCTGCGAGGGTGGGGAGCTGGGCTGTGTGGTTGGGGGAGAAAGGTTTGACCCAGGGCTGGGGAATGGAACCGGAGCCCCTTGCAGGGGGGTTTGAGCCAGGGTGGGGAGGGGGGCAAGCCAGAGCCACATGTGAGGGGTGGTGAGCTGGAGCCAGAGTTGGGCGCCGGGGTGGAGGGTGAGCCGGAGCTATGTGTGGGTGGTGAGTGGGTCTGGGGAGGGTAAGATTGGACTGGGGCCGCGTGGCACTGGTGGAAGTTGCACTGGGGCCAGGGGGACTGGAATTTTGAGTTGTGCTTAACTGTCATGAACGTGAGTTAAGAGCAACTCGAAATCACGTATTTCGAGGGTTTATTGTACAGTACTTGCTCCTCTGTTTGGTTTTATAAGGTGCAATCCCATTCCAAGTGCATCCCATTTTCCTGGCACAACCAAATCCTTATGCTGCTTTAAGTTATGATAAGAGGAGGCTGTATGCTGAATTTGGTGCTCTGAGCTTTTACTATTTAGGAGTTCTTGATCAAACAAACAGACAGGCAAACTCTCCAAACTATACAGTAGATAGAGCTCATCAAAAATGGTGACAACATTCTGCAGACAGGTCATATTTTATGGGCTTTTTTTGGGATCAAAATTTAACTTTAAGAGAAAGTGATGTCAACAGATTAATTTTTTTCCAGCTGATATTCATCTCAGTGCCATCTCACAGACGTGCAGGCGCATGAGAGTAATGTGTGGCTTTAGCAAGGGTTGACAGTTTTTCCAACGAGAATACTTATCGCTGAGGTTCTAAGATTACCTGAGCATACTTGCAGAGACGGTGTTCTCAGAAGATTCTTATATTTAAAAATGTCCCTGTCTTTGGATATTAAAACTAGTCATGGTAGGCAAAAGTCACAGAATCCTACGGCTGGAAGGGACCTCAGGAGGTCATCTAGTCCAGCCCCCTGCTTCAAGCAGGATCAACCCCCACTAAGTCATCCCAGCCAGGACCTTGTCAAGCGCGGCTTTAAGCTATGGTTTGCATCATAGGGGGGATGATATTTATTTTTCATCATCATCACCATCATCATCATCACTGCCACTCTTTCTTTACTGCCTTGTACTTTGTACAGCGGTATTCATCTGAGTGCAAGAACTCTACCAGTTCAGAATTTGTAGCATTTCACACCTTGGCTATGAATGCACTGCACACTGACTCAGGTTTTGTAGCCAGACAAAGTCTCCCCCTTACAAGCCAGCTTGCTCGTTGCCCCCCCCCGCACCGAGGAGCACACAGGGCACGGAAATGGCTGCTGACAGCACAGTCGTTGATGCCCTCATTGAGGCCCAGATATGCTAGCTTATCGTGACCCTGAGAAGCAGAAAGTACAGATGGAAGGCTAACAGGCCAGACTGTCAACAAGGGTGGGGGGACCCTCAGAAATCACCCCAGCTGGCATTGATCAATATGATGCACACACACAATCACCCAGAAGGGGACGTGCCCCGCCTGCACAAAAGAATGTCCTGTACTCCTAAATTGCTTATCTCTTGTCTTACAAGTGCAAACTAAGTAAGAAATGCCCTTGTAACAAACTGGCGTCACAAAGACAGACCAGTATGATCTGGCACCATAGATAAGAAAGAGAATACGTAACCCAAAAGGGGTATAAAAGGTGGGTCCAGCAGAACTCTAACTTTGAGTGCATCTCCACCAACTACCTGCTGGTCGGGTCAGGTGATTGCCTCCCAAGGTCCACTACTGGGGACGCCCAACCTCGTATTCGTCTTTCCGTGGAATTGAGTGACCGATCCAGCTTGGCTACGCTGGTATCGAGAGACGCAGAGAGGGTAAGATACACCCATGCTAGGTCTCTGACTTTTTTTTTTGTGCACAGCTAAAGAATTAGAGCTCTGTAACTAGTGTCAAGATATCATTGTGTTAGATGGTAACAGATATCTTTGTATTGGATTGTAACATAACTTGTTAACACCTGTACTTTGCTAGCATATAAGAAGTAAACAATAGCCTTTTGTAACCGCATGCTTATAACTGTAGCTTAAATAAACTTGTAACTAGTTAAGAGCCAAGCCTAACTATTTTGTTAACCCTTTTGTTACTGCAACACAGCCGGCACAACAAAAGAACTTTAACTGTTTGGTTACTACAGCCTGGCCGTGGGTGAGAGTACTAGGAGCTGCCTGCTCTAACAGTAAAAAACTGGGTTGCTTAGGACCCAGGGGAGTACCTCACCGCACATTACCCGGCCACCGGCTAACAGGTTTGAATCTAAACCCTACTTCTGTTCACATATAACTCAGTCTGACGCAGGTCAGCAAGTGCTCCAGACCTGGGTCCCCTGCTAGGTGGAGTGGGTGAAAGCGCAACTCCCACTGCAATTCCTGTCCCACTCCACTCGTTTTGCAGTGTGGACGCAAGTCAAGAGGCAGACCCAAGTCAGATGGCATGTGAAGTGCAGTAAGGTTAAGGTGACCATCTGTCCTGTATTGGGTGAGGCAGTTCTGCATTTTGGGCATCAAAAAGACGGCCCTACTTGTTTTTAAAAATGGAACTAATGGTCCCGTATTTGGCCCTCATCACATCTCATAGAACTGGAAGGGACCTTGGAAGGTTATTGAGTCCTATCCCCTGCCCTCTTGGCAGGACCAATCACCATCCCTTTCTTTAAAGAGAGTAAGAAGAATCCATTTGCCCCAGAGCCCTGCTGAAGGATTGAGCTCACAACCGTGAATCTAGCAGGCCAGTGCTCAAGCCACCAAGCCATCCTTCCTCAGCTTCTTGTAGCTTGAACTTTTCTCTAAACAGCTGTGCAGGTGCAGCTGCTGGCTGGAGAGCACATGTGAGTACGTGCTCTCCAGCCACAGGCAGAGGGAGCCAGCAGGGGGCCCTAAAAAGGCTGGAGTTCTTTCTCGGCTCCCCTAGGCTCAGGGAAGCTGCCGCCTCCCAGAGGCTTGGGGAAGCCGGGAGGAGCATTTAGTGCCCCTGCCGCCTCCTTCCCAGCTCCATGAGGCACATGGAGCCGGGAGAACACCTGCATGGCTGCCACCCAGTTCCCAGCTCCCAGCATCTCGGAGGAGCTGGGAGGAGCACAGGCACGGTTGTTGCTTCCTTCCTGGCTCCCCGAGGAGTGGGGCAGCCAGGGAGGTAAGCTGGGGGGGCAGCCCTTGGCAGCCACCGCTGGGGAGCTGCCCCAACCATATCTCCCTGTCCTGTATTTGGGATAGAGAGATATGGTCATCCTAAGTAAGGTTCTTGCTAGTGCATCTGAGAGACCCGGCTCCAGTTGTTGTAAAGTCAGCTAAGTAGTGCAGTGTGGACATGCAAGTGTGGGTTTGAAAACCATCAATCCATGGGCCCAGGGCCCAAAGACCCAAGTTAAACTGCAGTGTAGACTTTCCCTTAGGTACACAGGTGTAGGTACAGGGTGCAAAGCAGGAGAGACTCAGGCCCAGTATTCAATGCTTCTGGGAGTTGTAAAGAAGTCCAGGACTGGTTGGCCAATGAGCACTATTCTCCATGCTGGGTGAGCTCCATTGATCAGAGGGTGTGGGACTCTGTGTTAGCACCCTGCATCCGGATAGATCCTTCCAGCTGCTTTAGAAGTGGATGGCACTTGTGAGCAAATTCCTTTGAAATGGGCTCTGCATCACCCCAAATCAGCCGCTTGTTTAGTAGCAAACAGATTCTCAGTGCTGGCCGGTGTGGGTGCTTCAGCAGCCTTCTGGTGACTTCTGCAGGACAAGTACCTGGAACTAGCGATAAACTGGGCCCCGTGGGTCAGCCACGTGTGATAACATAATAATAGCCATATAATCACAGTCCAATTTTCTAGTGTTTCCCCCGCCCCTCACCAAATGGTCAATAATCAAAGACCCCCTTACAGCGAACTACAAACCACTTTCATGGGCGGTAAAGGGCACATATTTGTATTTAGCATTTCAGACATTGTCATCTATGTCTGTTGCCTGCCAAGCTGCTGTCTTGCTAAAAAGGGTAATTGGTTGGATCGCCG
Organism: Carettochelys insculpta; assembly: GCF_033958435.1. Classification (NCBI taxonomy): domain Eukaryota; kingdom Metazoa; phylum Chordata; order Testudines; family Carettochelyidae; genus Carettochelys; species Carettochelys insculpta. Next base: position 371,305,257 of record NC_134137.1, read on the forward strand.
CCAATTATAGAATGCAAGGCAGCCAGGAAGTTCTCTTTATGACTTAATAATTGAACCCCTGTGTATCTGTACCTATCTACACACACACAGGCACACACGCACACACACACATACACACAGCCCTCTGTCCCTGTCTGCTGCTTCCACGTGTTACTGTTTTCATTCATGGTGGTTTCTTCCCCTTAAATGACTCAATTCCCTTAAATAAAGCCCCTACTTAAGTACCTGTCTGGGGCTTTGTCTCAGGGATGACACAGGGTGTGCACAGGGGCTTACATGCCCCCCAGTGCCCTCTCCCCCACACTCACTGTCAGTGCTGTGCTGCTTCTGGAGGAAGAGGTGGGCGGGGGCAGAGCAGGGCAGGGAGGGGGTGGGGCAGGTGCACATGGCTGGTGCCCCCCTCCCAGAATCCCTGCACCAGTCTACATTGGCAAGTGCTGATGAATAGTGTTTACACTGCCCAGCTCTCAGGCAGCTGCTTTCTTTGTCCCATGGCCACATATATCTCCCAGACACAGGTCAGAGCTGGGATCTGAATTCTCACCCAAAAATCTGTCAGGGATGGTTCTTGGTCCTGCCAAGAGGGCTGGGAACTGGACTCAATGACCTCCCCAGTTCTATGAGATGTGTATCTCTATGACACTCCACTCCTTGGGGTAAACTCCTTCCCATAGTGCTTTCTCCTTCAGGAGTAGAAGCCTTGTCTGTCTGCTTAACTGAGTACTTGACTCTTTATGTTTATCATGTAGAACTGATAAATTGGAGAGGGTTCACGGAAAACCCATGAGACTGATAAGAGAACCTGGAAAACATGTTTTACAGCAGTCGACTCCTGGAGCACCATTCCTGGTGCTTAACAAAAGGTAAAGGATTGCTCTGTTGCCAGCATGCGGGAAAAATATTTATGACAGGCTTTTCAGTCTAGCAGACAAAGGGATCTCATGATCCAATGACTGGGAATTGAAGACTGGAAAATAAGGTGTAAATTTTTGGCAGGGAGAGTAACTAACCGCTGGAACAAACTACCAAGGGCTGTGGTGTATTCTACATCACCAGCAGTTTTTGAATCAAGACGGATGCTTTCCTAGCAGAGATGTGCTAGGAATTGTTTTGGAAGAAGTTCTATGGGCTGCGTTACACATAAGTCCCTATCAATTTCATGGCTGTGAAAAATGCATCACAGACTGCGAAATAAGCCCTTCCTCATGAAATCAGATGTCTCCTTGTTCCTAGGAGTGTCTCGTCAAAGAGGACTTACTGCTCCAACTAGGCAGAGGATGGACAGACCTGTCCCTCCCCTGCAAACTGCTCTGGCAGTGAGGAGGTGGGACTAGGGTAGACCCTCCGCTACCTCTTGGGACCTCTGGTGGTTGCAGGAGGGTCTGCAGTTGCTACCATCAGAGTCCAGCTCTGAAAGCAGCACAGAAGTGAGGGTGGCAATCTCATGACCCCCTAGAGCAAGTTGGGGACCTCCCATCTCCTTTTGGGTTAGGAACCCCCAGTTACAACATGGTGAAATTTCAGGTGTAAACAGCTGAAAATGTGAAATTTAGCACTTTGCAAATCCTATGGCCACGAAGTTGGCCATCATGGACTGAGCATTCTGGTAGGTCCCTAATTATATAGGAAGTCAGATTAGACAATCACAATGGTCAGTTTAAGAAGTAGGCAGGATATGTGGGTACATGGTCCAAAGCCATCTGCTGGACAGAATTAGAACTGCTCATCCATATGTCATGTACGATATAATGCTCATAGCAATTCTCCTACAGCTCAAATGGGAGGGGAGTATACTTCATTCTCTTCCTGTTACGGAAGAGGAGTGAACATGTAATACCAACACACTGGGGTGTCAGCATAAGAACATAACATAAGAACGGCCATACTGGCTCAGACCAAAGGTCCATCCAACCCAGTATCCTGTCTGCTGAGAGTGGCCAGTGCCAGGTGCCCCAGAGTAGGTGAACCGAAGACAATGATCAAGCGATTTGTCTCCTGCCATCCATCTCCAGCCTTTGACTAAAGGCTAGGGGCACCATACTTTACCCTTGGCTAATAGCCATTTATGGACCTAACCTCCAAAAATTTATCAAGCTCTTTTTTAAACTCTGTTAGAGTCCTGGCCTTCACAGCCTCCTCTGGCAAGGAGTTCCACAGGTTGACTGTGCACTGTGTGAAGAAAAATTTTCTTTTATTAGTTTTGAACCTACTACCCATTAGTTTCATTTGGTGTCCTCTAGTTCTTAAATTATGGGAACAAGTAAATAACTTTTCAATATTCACTTTCTCCACACCATTCATGATTTTACATACCTCTATCATATCGCCCCTGAATCTCCTCTTTTATAGACTGAAAAGTCCCAGTTTCTCTAGCCTCTCCTCATATGGGACCTTTTCCAAACCTTTAATCATTTTATTTGCCCTTTTCTGAACTTTTTCTAACGCCAGTAAATCTTTTTTGAGGTGAGGAGACCACATCTGCTTGCAGTACTCAAGATGTGGGCTTACCATAGTTTTATATAGGGGAAGTATGATATTCTTCGTCTTATTCTCTATCCCTTTTTAATCATTCCTAACATCCTATTTGCTTTACTGACTGCCATTGCACACTGCGTGGATGTTTTCAGAGAACTATCCACTATAATTCCAAGATCCCTTTCCTGATCTGTTGTATCTAAATTTGCCCCCATCACATTGTATGTGTAATTGGGGTTATTTTTCCCAGTGTGCATTACCTTACACTTACCCACATTAAATTTCATTTGCCATTTTGCTGCCCAATCACTCAGTTTGCTGAGATCTTTTTGAACTTCTTCACAATCTACTTTGGTTTTGACTATCCTGAACAGCTTGGTATCATCTGCAAACTTTGCCACCTCACTGCTTACCCCTTTCTCTAGATCATTGATGAACAAGTTGAACAGGATTGGTCCCAGGACTGACCCTTGGGGAACACCACTGGTTACCCCCCTCCATTGTGAAAATTTACCGTTTATTCCAACCCTTTGTTTCCTGTCTTTTAATCAGTTTCCAGTCCATGAAAGGATCTTTCCTCTTATCCCATGACTACCTAATTTACATAAGACCCTTTGGTGAGGGACTTTGTCAAAGGCTTTCTGGAAATCTAAGTATATTATGTCCACTGGATTCCCCCTGTCTGCATGTTTGTTAACCCCTTCAAAGTACTCTAATCGATTAATAAGACATGACTTCCCTCTACAGAAACCATGCGGACTTTTGCCCAACAAATCATGTTCTTCTACGTGTCTGACAGTTTTATTCTTTACTATTGTTTCTACTAATTTGCCTGGTACTGATGTTAGACTTTCCAGTCTGTAATTGCCAGGGTCTCTTCTAGAGCCCTTTTTAAATATTGGCGTTATATTAACTGTCTTCCAGTCATTGGGTACCAAAGCTGATTTAAAGGATAGGTTACAAACCACCATTAATAGCTCTGCAGTTTCACATTTGAGTTCTTTCAGAACCCTTGGCTGAATGCCATCTGGTCCTGGAGACTTGTGACTGTTTAGCTTATCAATTAGTTCCAAAACCTCTTCTACTGACACTTCAATCTGGGACAGTTCCTCAGATTTGTCACCTACAAAGGATGGCTCAGATTTGGGAATCTCTGTAATATCCTCAGCCGTGAAGACTGAAGCAAAGAGATCATTTAGTTTCTCTGCAATGGCATTATCTTCCTTGATTGCTCCTTTTATATCTCTATCGTCCAGGGGCCCCACTGCTTTTCTAGTGAACTTCCTGCTTCTAATGTACTTAAAACACATTTTACTATTGTTTTTTGAATTTATGGCTAACTGTTCCTCAAAATCTTTTTTGGCTTTTCTTATTACATTTTTATACTTAACTTGGCAGTGTTTATGTTCCTTTCTATTTTCATCACTAGGATTTGACTTCCACTTTTTAAAGGATGCCTTTTTTATCGCTCACTGCCTCTTTTACATGGTTGTTAAGCCATGGTGGCTCTTTTTTAGGTCTCTTACTGTGTTTTTTAATTTGGGGTATACATTTAAGTTGGGCCTCTAATATGGTGTCCTTGAAAAGTTTCCATGCAGCCTGAAGGGATTTTACTTTAGTTACTCTACCTTTTAATTTCTGTTTAACTAACCTCCTCATTTTTGTATAATTCCCCTTTTTGAAATTAAATGCCAGAGTGTTGGACTGCTGCGGTGTTCTTCCCAACACAAGAATATTAAACGTTATTATTTTATGGTCACTATTTCCAAGCGGTCCTGTAGTAGTTACTTCTTGGACCAGATCCTGCGTTCCAGTCAGTACTAGATCGAGAATTGACTCTCCCCTTGTGGGTTCCTGTACCAGCTGCTCCAAGAAGCAGTCATTTAAGGCATCAAGAAATTTTATCTCTGAATCCCATCCTGACATGTATCCAGTCAATATGGGGATAATTGAAATCCCCTATTATTACGGAATTTTTTATTTTGATAGCCTCTCTAATCTCCCTTAACATCTCAGTGTCACTATCACTGTCCTGGTTAGGTGGTCGATAATATATTCCTACTGCCATAGTCCTATTAGAGGAAGGAATTGCTATCCATAATGATTCTATGGAACAATTTGATTCATTTAGGATTTTTACTTCATTTGTGTCTATATTATCTTTCACATATAGTACCACTCCACCACCCGCACAACCCGTTCTGTCTTTCCGATATATTTTATATCCCGCTATGATTGTGTTCCACTGATTGTCCTCATTCCACCAGGTTCCTGTGATGCTTATTATGTCAATCTCCTCCTTTGATATGAAGTGCTCTAGTTCACCCATCTTATTAGACAGACTTCTCACATTTGCGTAAAAGCACTTTAAAAAACTACCTCTATTGATATGTCTGCCCTTCACTGATGCATTGGATTTTTTTTTATACGTGACTGTTTCTCATCTTATCTGGCCCATGCTTTACCATCTCCCATCTTCTCTTTCTGACTGAGTTCTAGGGAATCTCTATCAATGGAGTCTCGTCTAAGAGAAGGGTCCTGTGACACCTTATAGACTAACAGAAAAGTTTTGAGCATGAGCTTTCACGAGCACAGGCTCACTTCATCAGATGCTGGTCTTGGAAATACCCAGGGTCCGGTATACCCGGCCCTGCCGATTTCCAAAACCAGCATCTGATGAAGTGAGTCTGTGCTCACAAAAGCTCATGCTCAAAACTTTTCTGTTAGTCTATAAGGTGCCACAGGACCCTTTGTTGCTGTTACAGATCCAGACTAACACATCTACCCCTCTGATACTCATCTAAGAGAAGTCTTTGTCCAATCCATGTGCTCCCCTGCACCAATCAGCTTTCCCCCATCTCTTAGTTTAAGAGCTGCTCTATGACCTTTTTAAGGTTTAATACCAGCAGAAGGATTTGAACATGTAACCTTAGGGATTAAAGCCCTGTGCTCTACCACATTAGTTAGCAGCCAGCTGGCTCCCAGCCAAAGCTATAAAGCAGAGACTTCACTCTCCCTGGTATGTGGTCTCAGTGCCTTTGGAGTTACAAACATATGGGGTGTAGTGGAGCCATTGCCCCCACTCCTGTTGGTAAGGGGTTAATTCAGGATAGAGGAAGCCTGTGCAGCACCTCAGCTAATAAGGAAAGGGCTCCTAGGGGAGCCAATCAGAGGACAGCTTGCTGGACAAGCTCTGTATATAAGGAGCTGGTCAGCAGAGCAGAGGTAGTTGGGGCCTGACTGGGGAAGGTATAGGACCAACTCTCAGTAAGAGGAAGTACCTTGGCCAGAGCAGTGCTGTGTAGGCTTTGGGGAGTGGGAGAGAGGCTCTAACATGACACCTGCCAGATGGCTGACCCTGTTATAAGGGCCATAAAGGTGCAAGGCTTCACAGGAAAGTGGCCCAGGGAGTGAGAGGCAGTTCAGGGAGAGAGGAGGAAGGCAGGAGAAGGCTACTGCTAGAGGAACCCTGGGCTGGGACTCAGAGCTATCAGGGAAGCTAAGCCCCTTCCCTTCCCCATGTACTGAACCTAGCCACACCTGAGAGTGGCCATTATGGAGTGTGGCTTGTCCTTGAGATGAGGGGCTGGATAGAGGCTGCAGTGGGCCACAGTGGTGGGTGAGCAGAGGCAGGACTGCTGAGACCCCTGGCAGGGAGTGAAAGACTGGAGCAGGCACCCCTGAAGAGGATGCTGTGGTGTGGGTCCAGAGACCAAAGTATGGAGAGAGTGGGGGGGTGACAATGGGTGGTACACCAGCCAGGTGAGCGCACCTGCTGATGAAGAGCTAATTCCCAGGATAACCAGCAGGAGATGCACAGCGGTAAGTGATGCTTCCTTATGTAAGGTCATAGGTTTGGTTAAGAAGTTGATCCTTGTATTCAGATTGGGAAACTGAGGCACAAAGAAGCTATTGGATTTGCTTATGGCTACCTAGGACAGTGGTAGAACTTGAACCCAGATCATTTACATCCTATTCACTAATCACCTTGCCTCCCGTCTCAAAGTCCATCATGTCTACCTAGCCCCTGGTCCTCTGTCCTATATCTCATTCCTTAACCCTCATCCATTATTTCCCTCCATACTTGACTTAATTTTAGCTCTGCTTAAACTATATCATAGCAGCTCCTAATCACAGTCCAAACACATCATAAGAGACAATCCTGTCCTTGAAGATCTCATAATCAAAATACACAAAGAGATAAAAATTAAGTGATTGGCACACAACATAGTTTGGAGTAGAACAGTGGGGTGTGGAGACAGTGTCTCCTGACTCCTGCCTGTCGTCTTAGCACAATCCTGCCTCTGATTTATCCCTCTACAGGTATAACACCACTCCCTACCCCTGCTCTTTCATGTCGAGACTCAAGCCCCAAACAAACTAGGTGAGAACCATCAGTGATTCAGAATTGTTATCCTTTAAACAAAGCACAGAAGATTTTTTTTATAGGGGAAAAGACAGTATGCCACATTTATTGAGAATATAACAGTAGCATATGCTTGTCAGTCTCTCTCTCACACACACACACACACACACACACACACACACACACACACACACACACACACACACACACACACACACACACACACACACACCATGCACGCAGTCCTACCAAATGATGTTATAGTTACCAGTCCAGAGCCTGGATCAATCTAGTGGCTAGCTAGATTGATCACAGAGGGGAAGCAGGGCCTTGTCGGTCACGATTTGATGCTGTCCTGGAGTTGGTGGCAAGATGAACCCAAAGTTCCATGGCAAAGCACCGTGCCTTTATAATCCTTTTCTCTGTTGAGGTTTGCTGTGTCAGTCTGTGACTGGTGTGTTACCTTTTTTATACCAATCATTCTCAAAACATCTCCCAAACGCTCATTCTGTAATCAAACAATTAAGTCTTCAGCCTTCAACATCATCCTGTAATCTTAGTAACATAGACATAATACCAAAACTCGGTTTCTTTACCTACTAAACTCTTAAACAAAGACATATTTTTAATTAAAGAACTTAATCAATCAAATGTTACATGTGTTAATGTTATCCTACATTGCTATATTTAAGCCTAAAATTCAAAGTTTAAAGAGAATAAAACTTTCAACTCCAGCACAATGTCTGTTGCATTCCACTCGAATAGCTGAGTGATCTCTGCAGGTACAGCTTGTGAAGCACCTGGGAATTCTTCAGGATGAAAGATAATTGATAAATGGAAGTTTTTTTATTTATTATTACCACTACACAGGCTGCACTAAACTGAGAAGTGTCCTCTGATACTTTATATGAGGGAGGTTGAGTGGGGAGTTTTCTTTGCACTGTCATTTCCTCTGTACATGCAGGGCTCTGGACAACATACAAGCATCATTTGAAGGCACTTGAGCAGTATTATCAATGCTGCCTCAAGAGAATTCTAAATATCTCATGGGAGAACAGGCACATAAACACTAGCATCCTTGAACAATCAAACATGACCAGCACTGAAGCCCTATCCATTCATCAACAACTTCATTGGACTGGTAACGTGGTTGGGATGTCTGATCAGTGCCTCCCAAAACAGATTCTGTTCTCCAGGTTGGAGGAAGGACAGGGGAGTGTTAGAGGCCAGTGGAAGCGATATAAGGACATGCTGAAGACACACATGAGAAATTGCAACATCGGTGTTGACACTTGGGAGAACTTTGCCCAAGACTGTCCCCAGTGGAGAGCGGTAATCCACGAGGGGGTGGCACATTTTGAGAGATCCCGCCGCAGTGCAGATGAGGAGAGGTGGAGAAGAACAAGAGACTGTCAAAAACTTCCCCACACCTTCTAACAGCTGCCAACACCTGCCCCCTTCTGTGATAAGACCTGTGGCTCCAGAATCAGGCTGATCAGCCATTAGTGGACACACAATTAGGAGGGTGACACGAAGACATCCTACTCATTATCGAGCAACTGCCAAGAGAGTGAGAGAGGGCTCTGAACAGTCAGTCAATGAGTTTAGGGTGCTCAGCAATCACTGAGAGGTGTTGACTGATTTTAACTACAGCTGGTTGTGAATGATTTTCTAAGGGCCAATCTAATTCCCAGAAAATCAGCATTTTTAATGACAAAAACATGTCAGGTCACTTCAACAGACCGTATTGAGCCATTTCAGTGTTAGGAATGTTGACTGAAAATGGTGCAGGCCCAACATATTGGCAATTCTAATTCTAGCCTTTTCAGACTTGCAGTTCTACAAACAGTTTCAACTTCTTGTCCTGATTTGGAGTGCAAGCAAATACTGAAATCTCAGAATTTCCCCAGGGTGGCAATCCCCAGTTCCTTCCTCTCTGGTTTTAATGGTTTCATTAGGAAGTTCACTCTGTGCTTAGCAGATAAGCTACAATTAAAGCCCTTCCTGGTGGTCACTTTGGCCACTCAGGGATAACATGCAAATCTTCTGGTTCCAAAACCATAAGCGTGAATGAAAGGAAAATCCCCTTTTGTTGCTAAAAGTCTATGACACACAGTGGAATAATTCTGGTTCTATCCAGTAGATGGACGTGGTGCCCATATATTTTAGCCACTTCACTGTAGTATTTTATTCTTTCTCAATATTTTGCTTGTCCTTATTATCCTTTATGATGCATTCTCCAGTAGCTTCTTTTGTGTACTTAAATAAACATTAGAGTAAATGTAGCTTGAGTCATTTCAGTCTTGACAGGTCATCTTCCCTATTTTACCTTATTATATATGTCATATGTAGGCAATTCAAGCGTTGGGGTCAGTTCATCACACTCTAAGCAATTTCCCTTCACTTACAAGTCATTAACTTACTGTATAGTGCAGTTCAATCATTCCCCGTTGTCCTAAATTAACAATGCTGCTCATAGTGTCATTTTGTTTTTAATAGAGACATTATGTGCAAGTGAAACACTTCAGTTCACTCCCTTATTGCTCTTTATCTAGCTGGTCATTCATTTATCACAAGTACCAGACCTCTATTTCTCATTTCTGTGATGGAGGGCTACAAGAAGCCTGCAATCAAAGTAAATAGTGATGCAAAAGATTTATTGCACATTTTTAACAGCCTGGATGTTTTTCCCCTGAAGCACCTGTCCGTAGTAGTGGGTTTTGATCCTGCTGAGGATCATATTACAGGTCCCCCATGTGTCAGTCCACCAAGGATGAATCCATCCCAGGTGCTCTTAAAGTAGAATGTATTTGTGATGGGGTGGACTAAGCCCCAATTGCCCCTATAGGAGGCCAGAGGTCTTGCCATACCCTTTCCCAGTGAGAGAAGCAGAAAAGAGATCCTCCAGGTGGGATAGAGTGGCTGTCTCTGCTGTAGCCAATCAAGCTCCAGCAGGCCCAGATAAAAGAAGCTGCCATCCTAGGGCCTAGCAGTGCCTTGCAGGTGCTCAGCCTGGGTGGGTCCATATACTGACTGGGAGACCAGCGGCACTACAGACAGCTCCAAGTGCAAGCTGAATTTAGACCTGGGTGAGGCCCATGTCCAGTGGCAGAAGGCTGGTCACAAAGCTAGTACAAGATCTGATAGCGCTGTGGACAGGGCTAGTCAGATCCTAGCCCCAGAACATTGAAGATGACCAGACAAGGCAGCATTCAGGGAAGTGACGCAGTAAACCAGGACAGTGTCGGACAGCCAGGCAAAGACCTTAGGCAGCACCCCTTTGCTACAGAGGGGAGCTTGCAAGCAGGTAAACCTAGTTACTGTGTTAGTATCATGTGCCTTCATATCTAGAGGTACCTGGTTTAATCCTTGGTATAACTGTCAAGAGGATGGCCCTTACATCAATGACCTTTACTTTTGTGCATAGTCCCCCTGAAGTGCTGCTTGTGTGAGTAAGAGTTTCCAGGACTGGGCTTCAAGCTGTGACTTTCAAACAACTAGAACAAAGAGAAGGTTGTCATTGTTCCCTGTCACCTCAGCGCTTGGGCAGATGCCCAGCTGATTAGTAGAGTGCTGATCGCTGGCAGCATGTTTCAATGGTTGGTGTACATCCCCATGTGCCTTGGTTCACAAAATAAAATTTATTTTGCCAATGGCAGGAAAAACTAGAGGGAACCCTGGAAGTTGTATTAAAATCCATTCTCTCCCTGATCCCTGTAGACCTGCCACAAAAAGGCACTGGAAAAGTAACGCATGCATCTAATGGGAACGTATTTCTTTAAGAGACCCGTGGTGGGGGAGGTCAGAGTGTTACTGTTGCTGGGCAGATTACCACTCCACCCAGTAAGAGACCTAAAAAAGAGCCACCATGGCTTAGCCACCATGTAAAAGAGGCAGTGAGAGATAAAAAGGCATCTTTTAAAAAGTGGAAGTCAGATCCTAGTGATGAAAATAGAAAGGAACATAAACACTGCCAAATTAAATGTAAAAATGTAATAAGAAAAGCCAAAAAAGATTTTGAGGAACAGTTAGCCATAAATTCAAAAAACAATAGTAAAATGTTTTTTAAGTACATTAGAAGCAGGAAGCCTGCTAAAAAAGCAGTGGGGCCCCTGGGCAATAGAGATATAAAAGGAGCAATCAAGGAAGATAATGCCATTGCTGAAAAACTAAATGATTTCTTTGCTTCAGTCTTCACAGCTGAGGATGTTAGAGAGATTCCCAAATCTGAGCCGTCCTTTATAGGTGATGAATCTGAGGAACTGTCCCAGATTGAAGTGTCATTAGAGGAGGTTTTGGAACTAATTGATAAGCAAAACAGTCACAAGTCTCTGGGACAGGATGGTATTCACCCAAGGGTTCTGAAAGAACTCAAATGTGAAATTGCAGAACTATTAACAGTGACCTATTCTTTAAATCAGCTTCAGTACCCAATGATTGGAAGACAGCTAATATAACGCCAATATTTAAAAAGGGCTGTAAAGGAGACCCTAGCAATTGTAGACCAGTAAGTCTAACGTCAGTACCGGGCAAATTAGTAGGAACAATAGTAAACAATAAAATTGTCAGACATGTAGAGGAACATGATTTGTTGAGCAAAAGTCAACATAGTTTCTGTAAAGGGAAGTCGTGTCTTACTAATCTATTAGAGTTCTTTGAAGGGGTGAACAAGCATGCGGACGGGGGATCCAGTAGACATAGTATACTTAGATTTCCAGAAAGCCTTTGACATGGTCCCCCACCAAAGGCTCTTATGTAAATTAGGTGGTCATGGGATAGGAGGAAAGATCCTTTCATGGATTGGGAACTGGTTAAAAGACAGGAAACAAAGGGTAGGAATAAATGGTAAATTTTCACAATGGAAGGGGGTAACTAGTGGTGTTCCCCAAGGGTCAGTCCTGGGACCAATCTTGTTCAACTTATTTGTCAATGATCTAGAAAATGAGGTAAGCAGTGAGGTGGCAAAGTTTGCAGATGACACCAAGTTGTTCAGGACAGTCAAAACCAAAAGGGATTGTGAAGAACTACAAAAAGATCTCAGCAAACTGAGTGATTGGGCAGCAAAATGGCAAATGAAATTTAATGTGGGTAAGTGTAAGGTAATGCACATTGGGGAAAAATAACCCCAATTACACATACAAATGTGATGGGGGCAAATTTAGATACAACAGATCAGGAAAGGGATCTTGGAATTATAGTGGATAGTTGTCTGAAAACATCCACGCAGTGTGCAGCGGCAGTCAGTAAAGCAAATAGGATGTTAGGAATTATTAAAAAAGGGATAGAGAATAAGACGAAGAATATCATACTTCCCCTATGTAAAACTATGGTATGCCCACATCTTGTGTACTGTGTGCAGATATGGTCTCCTCACCTAAAAAAAGATATATTGATGTTAGGAAAGGTTCAGAAAAGGGCAAATAAAATGATTAAAGGTTTGGAAAAGGTCCCATATGAGGAGAGGCTAGAGAAACTGGGACTTTTCAGTCTAGAAAAGAGGAGATTGAGGGGCGATATGATAGAGGTATATAAAATCATGAATGGTGTGGAGAAAGTGAATATTGAAAAGTTATTTACTTGTTCCCATAATAAAAGAACTAGAGGACACCAAATGAAGTTAATGTGTAGCAGGTTCAAAACTAATAAAGTTTTTGTTCACACAGTGCACAGTCAACCTGTGGAACTCCTTACCAGAGGAGGCTGTGAAGGCCAGCACTCTAACAGAGTTTAAAAAAGAGCTCGATAAATATTTGGAGGTTAGGTCCATAGATGGCTATTAGCAAGGGGTAAGGTATGGTGCACCTAGCCTTTTGTTGAAGGCAGGAGATGGATGGCAGGAGACAAATTGCTTGATCATTGTCTTTGGTTCACCTCCTCTGGGGCACGTGGCATTGGCTACTGTTGGCAGACAGAATACTGGGCTAGATGGACCTTTGGTGTCACCCAGTATGGCCATTCTTATATTCTTATGTTCAGAAGTTTCTGGAGTTGGGTCCAGTAGTCTGGGGACAGGTTTCATGAGCAAGCAGACAGGGCAGAGGCATCATAAAGCCTGTGTGAGTAGGGAAGATGAGCCACAGCAGAGAGCAGACTGTTCCTCACTCTGCAGCACTTTGCAGCAGGTTGTTACCGTCTCCCAAGGATCATGGGTAATGCTGCTTAGGAGCAAGGAGAAACTGGGTTGGAAAATACTTTCTACTGTTTTGACTGTCTATTTGAATGCTGGTTTAGTTACTTTTCTCAGTATGATTCATCAGTGTCTCTGTAAATACAGTAACAGGGAAAGAACCCTTTCTACTTTATTTTCTGGGTTTTGTGTGTGTGTGTGTTTTCTTGTATGAGGGTTTCTTTAAGCCTGGCCATTTGTGAGTTAACTGACTAGTATAATCAGTGAGCCAGCTCCCTAGCAGTGATCCAGAGCAGAGGAAGACAATGCCTGGACATCAGCTGCGGAGTCCCTTCAAGCAAGTGGAGAGATGGATCAGACTCAGCATATGGTGCAGATTTGATGATCAGAGGCACAAACTGAGGCTTTGGTGAACTAACTTTAAGCTTTTGGGTCCTCTCAATCTTTTCTTACTGAGTTTGCGTGGACTGAACTGTTCAAATTTTACCTTCCTTCTTTTTACTTAGGTTTACTGTAACTATGGATGTTATCTCTGGGTTATGAAATAGCTGTGTTCTGTTGTAAGAATTAAATTATTTGTTACTTCATAAAATTTTATAAAGTTATTTAATTAAATTCATTAAATTCAGTGCAGGGAGGCTGACACTGGGAATCCTTGCTGAAATTCCTTACAAACTGAACTCCGGGGCTCCAGTACCGTATGGCTGTGGGTGTGGGTATTTTTGGGGGGCACTGGAGAAGGGCAGTGAAGTCTAGCCCACCCAAGGTGACAGAAGCATTTAACACATGCTCTGGTATTACATGAAAGTCTGAGCAGTTTACCCTTTAGTATCACGTTAGTGTAAGAATGTGGCTAGGGGACACCTTGTAGGATCAGCCTGATTTACTGGCTATCATGCACCTCCTTGTTCAACACACTCTGGCTTTCTGAGTGGGTCACAGGGCTCAATTAATAACACAAGAAAACATCACATTCACTTCCACCCCGAGTGTGGCAAAATATATGGCATTAGGGAGTTTGTCTGCCACATGCACTAAATCCTGAGGGAATATGTGATTAAAGGCTCAGGTGGATTCAGCCATACTTCCAAATCTAGCTGATGTCTCCACCAATGCATTATCATACATAAAAGAGCTCCAAGGAGAAAGAATGTGGATCATGCACAGTAACATATTCCAAAGTCTTGATTAACTTTTATTGGCATTGTAGAAGATTAGAGAGTTCTGGGCAGAGAGTTATAGATTCAGGGCTACGCTGTAGCAATATAATCAGCTCTTAGTAAGCATGTAGCTGCCTTGGCCCAGAGGTCTGTTAGAAACTGATGTGAGACTCTCTGTATGTTTGCATGGGACACTGCTGTGCTGCAATGCAGGGTGCAAATCTACAAAGCAGGAGCTTGTCGTGCCATAATGTCCTGCGTGGACACAACTGGAGTACATTGAAACCTCTGTAGTGTACCTGGACGCAGTGGTAATTTTAATATCCTGTAGCCATCTCCACAGGGAGGTTACTGTACAGCAAACTAGTAGGAACTCCACCATGAAGCATCTAGAGAGAGCTATGGACATCAAGGAAGAGGTAGAAGGGATATCTGTGCATGGGATGAGAATCAGCAACTTCAGGTTCACGGATGATATAGTTGTCATTGAAGAAGATGAAAAGAAGGTAGTGAGAACGGTGTAGGTGCTAAACAAGGAAGGGAAGTAGCATGGGCTGATTATGAACATTGATAAAACAAAACCAATGGCATTTGGCGATAAGGAGATAGGAAAGAAGATCAGTGTAGACGGGATCGAACTAGAGAACGTGGAGAAGTTCACATATCTGGGGAGCAACGTAACATGATCTAGACTGTAAGGCGGAAATAGCAACTAGAATAGTGAAAGCAAGAGAGGGTTTGAAGGCGATGGATAAGATCTGGAAAAGCGAAGCGATTAGCTTAGGAATGAAGCTGAGCCTCTTGAAAATGTGGGTATTCAGCAGCATGTTGTACGGATGTGAGACATGGATGATAATGAAAGATTCAAAGAGAAGGATAGAAATATCCTGAGAACAGGATGGACACAGAAGATCACCAATGAGGAATTATGTAGGAAGATACAGCTGAAAGAGAGCCTACCGCAGAAGGTTATACAATGGAAGGTACAGCTATTCAGGCATAGTTGCAGAATGAACGATGAACAAAAAATCAAGATCATGGTGTATGGCATAATGGAGGGATCGAACAGGAGAGGCAGACCCCACAGAGAATGGGTAGATGACATAGTAGGTTGGTGCGGAGCTAGTTACAGAAACTAAGCCACTGTACACTGGATAGGGAAAGATGGAAGGAAATAGTGAGGGAGGCATCGGACACCAATGGGCGCTGAGCCCATGGTGGTTGTTTTATGATAATGATGATTGATGAAACTAGTTGGCTTTGCTGTGGGGATGAAAGCCACAATGGGCCCTGGGGCGAGGAGGGAGGGGGGCCCGGCTCTGTGCCCTGGAAAGGGTGGAGCCAAGGGCAGAAAGGGTGGTGCCTAGGACTGTCAGCCCTTAGTGCTGCCCAGACCATGGAGTGGCAAAAGCAGCACTGCCACAGCACTTCATTGGGGCCTGGAGCTCTGGCTACTACCGTTGCCAAAGTCACAGTGGTGGTGGCCAGATATCCAGGGCCTTTGAGAAGCTGGCCTCCTGGGACAACTGCCTCCACAGCTGTTGGCTGGCCTGGTGCTGTGGATTCACATTCTGCCCTATTGTCCTGTGTAGACAAATCCTGGTTCAGTCCATGGTTCCTGCTCCCCTTCACCTGGAGCAAATTACTCCTTCCTCCGTGCCAGTTCTGCTCTGCTGGCTGGTGATTACAGGGTGGATGGGAGGTGAGGTTCTAATCCTCTCCCCACATATGAAGGAGGGTGAGTGGCAGCATCATGGGGGATGTCCTGCACTGTGACCTGCAAAGGGAATGATTTGTGTAGGGAGAGAAGTATTTTCCACACTCCTCTTTCCGTCCATTGGGCAAGAGATGGCATTGTCATAAGAACAGCTATACGGCATCAGACCAAAGGGCCATCTAGCCCAGTACCCTGTCTTCTAACAGTGGCCAGTGCCAGGTGTCCCAAAGAACAGGTCACGATCAAGTGATCCATCCCTGTTGCCCAGTGTCTGCTTCTGACAGAGGCTAGGGGCACCATCCCTGTCCTGGAAAAGTTGGGACTGGATCACATACCAATATGAATTTTATCCCTGGGAGCAGGAGCAAGGCCTTGCAGAAGATCTCTATACAAATTATCATAGAGAGGCTCTTGCAGAGATGATGCATGATTAAAAATGTAGTGTCAGGTCTTAGGGTGTATGGGATATCCAGGGAAGGGTAGCACCTCTGGTGTGGGGACTTGTCTCTTCGGGGCAGTTCGTGCACCTTTGGTCTCCACCTGGCACCCTGCTCTCACCTATGGCTCCAAGAAGTTGTAACATGCAGTGGCCACACCCTGATAAACTGCTTCGACAGGCAGGCTAAACCAGGTGAGGGTAGCTGACAGGTCAGCAACCTGCAGTGAGGTAGGGAATTGCCTATCCCAGAATGCAAAGTTGGCCCCGGCGGACTGGGCAGATGAGATCCAATGACCAGGAAGGCGGTTCTGCAATGCTCTGTGGAGAGCGAAGGGCATGCCAAGGCACCAAAGACGGCATGGCCATCCACTGCAGCCTAGGAAGTCTCAGCCGTGATGAGTTTTCGAACCACTGGAACCAGGCTTCCGAGGTCGAGAGAGTGGAACTGCCCCTGTGCAACAGCTTTTCCGCTTTAAACATTCTCCCGCACAGGTTCTTTGCATGACTTCATCGTCAGACACAATGGGCTACCTATGCCAGGTAATAGGATGACATTTACTATGGTTCTGCACAGCAGACAATTGTGCTTCGTTGCTGTTGTGCCTGTTCTTCCCTTTCACTCCCGCCCCTAGCAGGGGGATTCACTCTTTCTTTATTTTCATTGTGATTCAAAAGGACAGATGGTATTTTTCTTTGCATCTTATTAAAAAACCTCCATTCCTTTCTCCTGAAGACATTATTTAATTTCCTTTCCTAGTAGATTTCCTACATGCCCTTTAATAGTGTGCATATGAAGCAGGCTTGCAGTTTGGATCTTTGCTATGCCTTTCCCTCTCAGTTAATCTCCCTCCTCACTCCACCCTGAAGCCTAGGGACACTAGTGGAATTAGTTCTCCACTCTTGGCAGGTTCTGCTTAGGGGCTGTAGGCATCACAATCACTTACTGAGCAACAGATGTATTAGATATGCAGGTTTAGGGTCTTGTCTGCCTAGGAGAATGACCATTCCTCTGTAATGTTTCATTTTACAGACCTGATTCCTCTTTGCTTATAAAATCTGTGTTTGATGTGCTATGGTAGCCTACAATCATAGAATCACAGAATCATAGGGCTCTAAGGGACCTCAGGAGGTCATCTAGTCCAGCCCCCTGCATAAAGCAGGATCAACCCCTACTAAGTCATCCAGCCAGGACCTTGTCAACTTAAAAACCTCTAGGGATGGAGATTGCACCTCCTGTCTAGGTAATGTATTCCAGTGCTTCACCACCCTCCTGGTGAAATAGTTTTTCCTAATGTCCAGCCTACACCTCTCCCTCTGTAACTTCAGACCATTGCTCCTTGTTCCACCATCTGTCACAATCTGCATTCATACATAGCACTGAGCTGTTCGTGTTATAGTCTCAGCATGCATACAGAGAAGTTGGATAAAAACATAAATTACTGTTGTTAGAAGGTTGTTAAATAACACTACTTTATTTTTTAGCTTTGAAATAGAACCCTAACATTCAGGAATGTAAAACAGAGAGAGACAGAGCAGGCTGCCCCCTGAAACAAAGCAGCACAAGTCACACTACCATACTATTCTAGGCTATCTTTGTACAAAGTGATTCTGATCACATGCAGTGTTTCCTGTAAGCTATCAGAGAGGGAGCCATGTTAGTCTGTATCTTCGAGAACAACAAGAAGTCCTGTGGCGCCTTATAGACTAACAGATATTTTGGAGCATAAGCTTTCGTGGGCAAAGACCCGCTTCATCAGATGTCTTCGCCTGCGAAAGCTTATTCTCCAAAATATGTTAGTCTATAAGGTGCCACAGGACTTCTTGTTGTTCCCTGTATGCTGTGTTCTTAGGCAGCCACACAGGAGATATTCAAATACCACCCAACTGATTAGCAGAGTTCCACACTTGGCAGCATGTGTTTCTATTGGTGGTGCACATTTGGACATGCCTTGGCGCACACAACATTTATTCTGCTCGTGGGTGGAAAAATTAAAGGGAACATAGGTCATATTCTTATACAGCCCCCTCAGTCTCAAGCAGGAGCAGGAAAATCCCTGAGAATTTAGCAGGCTCGATCACAATGTTAACAGACTTTTCAATATATCACAGTTCCCTGCGTGTTTAAAGAGCCCTCCCCAGTCTGTGCTCCCTGGATTACAGGGAACGGGTGTGACAGAAGAGAAGTTTCATTATGTTGCTGCTTGTTTTTTAAAATGGTGAGATCAAACACAGCTTTGGATGACATGTAGTGATTGTCAGGACTATTATAATTACCCAACTAGACAGGTGATAATGAGCATAGAGTTGAAAAGCCTAGGGAAAGGGGATGTCACTTCAAACCAGACTTTTTGTTTTTATCTTAATCCTTTATTGTACCGTGATCACGTGTCAGGAAAGAGACTGACACGCTGTCTGCAGCATTACGATTCAGAAAGCACGCAAGGAACAAAGGCACTGATGACACATTGAGGTGAGATGGTGTCTTGGTTGGGAGTTTCAAGTAGCCCTTGAATGTTGGAGGGGGCTTCAGAGAAGTGGAACCCAGCCTTTGGTCTCCCAAGATATCAGCAGTACCTGCCACTCTTCAAGTGGTTCGCATTTTCACTGGGCTTGAAAAACTCTAACATATGCCCTCGTAACAGCTGATATCCTATCGATAATCTTATCTTTGTTTCGTAGATGGGAAAGTAAGACACAGAACTCTGAGGGCACTCAGTGAATCAGAGGCAGAACCCCGTAAACTCCCAGGTTCCTGGCTCCCCCATCCTCTATATTCAATCAACTCGATGGGCATCAAAACTAAAGAGGATGGAGAGAGGCTGTTCTCAGTAGTGAGCGATGGCAGAACAAGGAGCAATGGTCTCAAGTTACAGAGGGGGAGGGCTTGGCTGGATGCCGGGGAAAACAATTTCACCAGGAGAGTGGAGAAGCACTGGGATGTGTTACCTAGAGAGGTGGTGGTATCTCCATCCCTAGAAGTTTTTAAGTCATAAGAAATAAGAACGGCCATACTGGGTCTGTACAGAGGTCCATCCAGCCCAGTATCCAGTGTCCAATACCACGTGCCCCAAAGGGAGTGGACCAAACAGGTAACGATCAAGTGATCTCTCTCCTGTCATCCATATCCAGCCTCTGACAAAGAAAGTCCAGGAGGACCATTCCTACACATCCTGGCTAATAGCCATGAATGGACCTAACCTCCATGAATTTATCTAAACTCTTTTTTAAACCCTTTCGTAGTCTTAGCCTTCACAGCCAACAGTCCCGTTTTAACAAAGCCCTGACTGGGATGATTTAGTTAGGGTTGAGCCTGCTTTGGCCAAGGGGGCTGGACTCAATATTATCTTCTGAAGTCTCTGCCAGCCCTAGGAGTCTATGATTCTAAAACAAGACGCTTCTTAATCCTTTCCCAACACTTGGTCACTCTCCCGTAGAAAGAACACTTCTGTTATTTATCATGTCCTGTCTCTTTCTATTTCCAGGTTGAGTCTCTGGACTACAAGTCCCAGCCTCCTTTGGTGCTACCACAGCTAGCAACAAGGTAGAGCAGGAAGGGGGTGGAGCAGGAGGATTGGACTTAAAATCCAGTACAACCTGTTACAGAGACAGAAAAGAAAATTTACCTTGATAGATAGGAATCAGGCCCATCTCCCCATAGAGAATAAAGAGGAAGGTTTTTTTCGATTTTTCAAGCTTTCACTGCATATAAAAAAGGGATTTTTTTCATGTGGGCCTCTTACAGTTCAGGCTAGATTTGAAAAGAAAGGCTTCAAAGACAAAATGAATCAGATCAAGTTATCAGTTGAGGCAAAAGTAAGACAGAGGATAAAGAACTGATACGAAATAATCATAAAATACGGTGACCAAATTCTTATGCCAGAGAGCCAGAGTCTGCTAGGAGCCATTTCTTTTGTGTGAATAACACAAAAATATAGACTGATCATTTCTCCTGAGTAGTTTTATAACACAGGTTCTGGTTTATTAAAATTCTAAACAGGCGCATTTATTGCTCAAGGCTGGTTAATACTAATTATATACATAATTAAATTTGTTGGACATAGAAAAGACATATCTACTAACAAATTGGTATGTTATGAGATAATAGACTGAGCAGAAGTGTCTGCAGATTGTAAACATTAGATGCATCAATCTTTCTCTCCAACCAGCCAATTTCCCTGTAAAAGGAAAACAAGCATTAAAAATGAAAATCAACCAATCATTCAGCCAAATAAACATAGTGGGCTAAAACTAAACTGAAGACAATGCAGCCAGTTTGCATCAGTTAAAGAGCTTGCTCATCGTGAAAGCAATCTACCTAAGGCGCTTATGGTCCCCATCACCATAGCAGCTGCCAGTATTTAATGTATTTATCCTCACAATGCACTCGTAGGGAGCTGAGGTACAGAAAGACTAAGAGACTTGCCCAGTATTACGCAGGCAGTCTGTGGCAGTGCAGGGAATTCATAGATTTCAAGGCCAGAAGGCAGCACTGTGATCATTGAGTCCTGTGTAACACCAGCCATTGAACTTTTCCAAAACAATTCATAGAGCAGATCTTTCAGAAAAACATTCAATCTTAAATAGTGCCAGGGATGGAGACTCCACCAGTAGCTTCAGTAAATTGCACCTGTGGAACTCCTTGCCAGAGGATGTGATGAAGAGCACGATTTAAACAGGGTTCAAAAAAGAACTAGATAAATTCATGGAGGTTAGGTCCATCAATACTTGTTAACCGGGATGGGTAGGAATGATGTTCCTAGCCTGTGTTCTTCGGAAGTTGGAAAGGGGCAACAGGGAGCGATCACTTGATCATTACATGTTCTGTTCGCTCCTTCTGGGTCATCTGGCATTGGACATGGTTGGGAGGCAGGATACTGGGCTAGATGGACTTTTGGTCTGATCCAATATGGCTGTTCTCATGTTCTTTTGCACCAATGGTTAATTAGTCTCACTGTCAAAATATATCCTTCATTTTCAATCTGAATTTATCTAGCATTAACATGATGTTATGTTTTTGCTAGATTGAAGAGCTCATTAGCAAATAGTTGCTCCAGTGTAAGTATTGACTTTGATCTAATCACCCCTTAACTGTCTTTTTATAAAGCTGAGTAAACAGGGCTCCTCATGCCTATCACTGAAGGGTGTGTTTTCTCATCCTTCGGTTATTCTTGTGTTTCTTCTCTGCACTGTCTCCAATTTACTAACATCCTTCTTGGGTGTGCACCAGAAGGGGACTCACTATTTCAGCGTACCATGTGGTTGTAGCTATGATGGGCCCAGGATATTGAAAAGATGCCACCTTATCTGACAGTATTCCAGGAGCAGTCACACCTGCGCTGTACACAGGTGAAATAATCTCTCTACGCCCACTCATGATTCCCTTATTTATGCAACCAAGGATTCCCGTAGCACTTTTGTCCACAGCATCATACTGCTTATTTTCGTCTGATTATCTAAAATGACTCCCAATTTTTGGGAACCATTGCTTCCCAGGAAAGATTCCCCCT
This sequence comes from Carettochelys insculpta, assembly GCF_033958435.1. Lineage (NCBI taxonomy): Eukaryota > Metazoa > Chordata > Testudines > Carettochelyidae > Carettochelys > Carettochelys insculpta. The sequence continues at coordinate 371,327,048 of NC_134137.1, forward strand.
CCTGTAAGTATGGGCTACATTTTCTTTTTTTTGATGCATACACTGCTATTGACCCTATTAAAATCCATATTGTTTGCTGGTATTCACTTTACCAACCAAACCAGAACAAAGGGGGCATGTGTCCCAGGGCCCAGCCTTCAAAGAGGACTGGAGCTCTGGGTGCCATCAGCGCTGTTACTTTGGCAGTGGTGATGGCCAGAGCTCTGGGCCCCTTTGAAATTCCAGCAGCTCTGTTCCACCGCTCTGCGCACCCATGTGGAGGGTGGTGGAGGGCAGCTTTGTGGTCTGAGCAGCTCTAAGGGCTGACTATCCTGACCGCCCCTTCTGCCGTAGGCCCCGCCCCTTCCACCACAGGCCCCACCCTTCTATCATAGGCCCCACCCTTTCCAGGGCATGGACCCAGGCCACCCTCCCACCTTGCCTTGGTGCCCACAGTGGCTGTTGGCCCCGCTGCTGCGGTTTGAACATCTTGCCTCTTGTTCTGCTCTCTGTGTGGCAAGAGAGAATAACTTTTCTCCATCTTTTCAATGGAAGCTTTTCCCCTCCCATGCTCCTGTTCAATCTCCCCTTTTCCAGACTAAACGTATTCAGTTCCTTCATGCTTTGCTCATCTGACTTGCATTCCATATTTCTCTGCTCATTTTTGTGGCTTGTCTCTGGATCCTTTCCAGTTCCTCCACAGCCTTTCTATACAGCCATGCCCTGAAGTGTACAGAGGACTGCCACCTAACCAGTGCTGAACAGGGCTGTACTATCACCTCCCAAGATTCACCTGCTCTGCCTCTGTTAATGCAAATTAAAATGGCCTTTTTCCAGCAGCATCATATTACTGAGTCATGTTGCTGTTGGGAACCACCATCTCTCCCAGAATCTTCCTAAGAGAGCTGCTGCCAAGCTGGTATTGCCTACGCTGTATTTGCGCATTTGTTTTTTCTCCCCTATGGGTAGCACTGTACACTTGTCTTTGTTGAATTTCGTCTTGTTGTCCTCCTGCCACTCAGTCCTCCAACTCATCAAGATCCCGCTGAATTTCAGCTCTCTCCTCCAAAGTGTTAGCAACCTCCCCAGCTCTGTGTCATCTGCAAATAAAGATGTAAAACAATACTGAGCTCCAAACAGATCCCTATGGAATCTCACTTGAGGCCTGCCTCCAATCTGATATCATTCCATTGAGAGTCACTCTTTGTGGTTGTTTAGCCAGTTATGTATCCGCTGAATGACGGTTCTACCAAGCTCACATTTTGCCAGACTACTTATCAGCATGTCATGTGGGACCAGGTCAAAAACCTTGCTGAAGTCCAGGGGAGCTGTTTCAAGGGGGGTGTGGTTCCTGGGGCAGCCCCCTGCCCCCAGTGCCCTAGGCACAGGTTTGAGGGCTACCCCTCCTGCCACAGGCCCCACCCCTTCCTCAAGCTCCACCCCTGCTTTGCCCCCCCCACAGTCCCCTTGCCCCCTCCCCCAAGCAACGTGGCTCAGAAGATGATGGGAGCCTGCTGCAGCAGTAGCAGGGGTCACCTACCCCCGCATTCACCAGGCAGGGGGCAGGACGTACAGCAGCTCACCAATCTGCTCAGCCCCAGTGCTCTCTCAGCCCCTTGCCCTCACTTCTCTGAGGTGATGGGAAGTGGAGTGCCCTGGGGCTGGGAGCGCTGTTTCCTCACCCTATGGAGAAGCTGCACATAGCAAGCTGGGAGGGCGATGCAGTGTGGTGGAATAGCACAGGCTACCAGGCCACTGTGGCTCCCATCAGTCGCATGGTGAGTGAAGTGGGGGAAGCCAACCCTGCTGCTGACAGGTCAGACCCTGTAATCCCCAGATTCGCCCGTCCATAAGACATCTGGGGCAGCCAGCGTGGGGCCCCCAAAAGCATGGGTGGGATTGGGGCAGCTGCCCTGATTCATCTTAGGGACAGGATGGCTCATATGATGTCCATCTCATTCCCCCTTCTCCAACAAATCCATTATCCTGCTAAAGACAGAATTCAAGGTGGTTTGCCATGTTCTGTTCTCCAATCATCTGCGATCTCTCCCATTAGCCATGAGTTTGCAAAGGTTTCAGTGGTTCTGAGGGTCCTTTGGCAAATTCCTTCAGGGAATAGCACTCCAGGAAGGTAAATTAGCAGCCGGCCTCACTGACTTGAATTCATTCAGGTGGGCCAGAAGATCTCTGACATCTTTATTTATCCCAATATGCACAGCTTCCACTTTATTATCCATGGTCATTTTGATACTTACCTGGTCACGTTTGGTTTTTAGAGAAGGCTGAAGCAACGTAGATATTGAGCAGCTCTGCTTTCCTATTACTTTCTGTAACTAGCTCACCTTTTCCTCTGAGCCACTCACCCACAGGGCATGTCTGCACAGCCCTGGAGCATACCACTGCCACAAGCAGCACTATGCTAATGAGGTTCCTAGAAATTGCAAATGGTTTTCCATTTGCATACTCGCATGGCTAATGATGAGGAAGAAGGGTGCTTTCGAAAGCAGGGTTTCCTTTTGAATGAGCCCTGTCTATACTTTTTTTTTTTCCTGAAAACAACACTTCTGGAACAGTGAGGGCCTGCCATTATGCAAATGAGGTGTGTGACATGTAAATCAGCACCTCATTTGCATTTCCAATAGGCTGTATTTGCATTCCCCTTCAAAAAAGGGGAATGTGCTGTAGATGCAGCCTAAGGGTATGTTTACACTACAGAGTTATTCCAGAATAGTTTATTCCAGAGTTGTTATTCCAAAAGAAGCTATTCCAGAATAACACGTCCACACTACAGGGAAGCCCCAAAATAAGCAAAACTTATTCCAAAATAGCGTGTTCACGCACAATAGAGAATTGCTTCCAGGAACTCTAATCCGAAATACTACGTCTACACAGCAGCATTATTTTGGAATAAGCTATTCTGGAATAGTTTATTTTGATATAACCCCTATTCCTGGTCTATACAGCCCTTATTCTGAAACATCTGTTTCCACACATTTGGAATAGAGGCTTTTCCTTGTAGAATGAGGTTTACAGAATTCAGTGGGGAGGTGGAAGTGGGTGTGTTTTTGAAGCAGCAGTGGTGATTTCTATAACATGAGCCACTGAGCCAATCACCCCCACCTCCAACTGTTGCTCCAGCCGGACATCTGCCACAGCCAACAAGCTTCACTGAGCATGAGACCAGTATTTACAAGGAGGAGGGAGAAAACTTGTTCTCCTTGGCCTTTGAGGATAGGACAAGGAGCAATGGGTTTAAACTGCAGCAAGTGGGGTTTAGGTCAAACATTAGGAAGAAATTCCTAACTGTCAGGGTGGTTAAATACTGGAATAAGTTACCTAGGGAAGCTGTGGAATCTCCGTTACTGGAGATATTTAAGAGCAGGTGAGACAGACACCTGTCGGGGATGGTCTAGATGGTGTTTGGTCCTGCCAAGAGGGCAGGGAACTGGACTTGATGACCTCTTGACGTCCAGTTCTATGATTCTATGTGCATGTGCCCACTGAGGGAGGAGAGCTCTCCCAGTGACACAGCTGACGCTCCTCCAATGAGCAGTGCTAGCTATGACGGCTGGAAAGTGTCTCCCACTGACATAGTGCTCTCTGCCCTAGTGCTTACATACGTTGCCACACACACACAGTCACTGTCACATATGCACCTCAGCAGCCACTCCATCTGTGTCACAATGGCTGCCTCTCACACACAGTGTTTTTCTTTCACACTCACACACTCCCTTTGTCTCTCTTGCTGTAGTCCTGAGCCCCTCCCCTTCTGCCCAAGGCACCGCCCCTTCCAGGAGGGCCCACAGCCCGCCTGCAAACCAGTACCAAAATTCGTGGAGTGTCTCCTCTGAGAAAATTATAGTCCACCCCAGTGTATATAGACCAGATGGATAAAGCACAGAGGTGAGGTGACTGTGGCAAGATCACAGAGCAGATCAGTGGCAGAACTCAGGGATCCCAGGTCTGTGCCTTACTTGATGCCTTGTGCCCTTCCCTGCAATGTTTATAGCTAAGAAGCATGCATATGGACAGATGCACACACATACCTTGCAGTCTCTTTCATATGACAGACTTTTCATCCACCATGAGCAGTGCATTTGTTTGGCAAAAATGCGCATATTAAAATTTACTGGCTTGAATAGGAACGCAAGTATGAACAAATGCGACTGGAGTAAAATAAATTAAATTACACACGACAGTTCCTCAGGAGCATCTGCTATCAGAGAATATGTATTGCTGTAATGATGAATGCAGGTATAAATATAGGTAACATAGTCATATAGAAGCAAGGAGATGAAAATGACTTAATCCATTGATCACCCAATGTGTCTCCTTGCCAGTGCAGGGTTGTTCCCTGGTCTACATTTCCTAGTCCAGTTTAGTTTGAAAATCTCCACTCTCAAGGCATCCACAGCCTAATACATCTCCATGTTTTCCCACATGCTTTGTTGCAGCTGAGACGAGTTCCAAATATTTAGCATCTTAGCCTTTCTTTATACCCCAATCCATCCAGCTGTCAGATTATTTTTATTCCTTGTTCTGACCTGTCACCACTTAGTTAAGTAATAGACAAAGTGCAGCATTGTGTTTCAATCAATGGTGTTCTGTATGGAACACATCTTACATAAAACTAGAGCAAGGCCAGGAATTTTTCAAAGAATTTATTTTTTGTCAGCAAATGTTGATTTACTGCAAGCAAAACTGATCAGAGGAAAATCTCCTGATTTTGAATAAATGTTGAAAAACCTCTCAAAGTTGTCAGATATCCCATTGGTGTATTTTTAAATGAAATGTTTTGGGTTTTAGTTAGAAATGATGTTTTGCCTTCATATTTTAATTTACGTAAAAAAGGATTGAAAAACCAAAAAATCAAGATTGAAACAGAGCATTCTGAAATGATCAGAATGGAATATTTTGATTTATCTGATCAGAAATATTTTTGGGGCTATCAGTTCATGAAACATTCAAGATTTTCACTTTCCATCTCCATTTGGGAATAGGGAATATTTTGAAATCTCAAGAATTCAGACATGATGGGAAATGTGTTTCCTACCTAGCACTACACACAAACCTAAAACCCAAGGAAGCAAACAAAAGTCTAGCAGGAGAATATGCCTTCTACCCCTACACTGAGAAACACCCATTTCACAAGCAGACTACCTCCCAAACAACACACCACACCCTTAACTCTGCCCCAGTAAGGATGGCCTTGGTAGTGGCTCACAGCACTGTTTTTCCCAAACTCTATCCACCCCACCTTCCCCACAAAGAAATCAGATTTTTCCTCCTCTCCCCACCCTTTCACCAGGCCTTCTACCCAATTCTGCAATAATGGGCTCACTCTGGTTTGGGGCAGGCAGTTTCTAATAACACAAGTGCTCAAATGCCACAGACTCTGCCAGAATCAGCTGTTTTACTTCAAAGGCATGCAGGATCTTTTGCAGGGGGGATAAGGCAAAATGCCACATTTACTGGTAATGCAGATATCAATCTCTGCTTCGTCAGAATCATATGATAATTTCTCTCTCTCTCTCACACACACACACACACACACACACACACACACCCCCATCTTGTTGTTATCACCTAACTGCTCCCCCTGGCCTCACTTATCAGGTGAGTTAGATGGGGCAGGGGTGGAGCCGGGCTTCTGCTGATCCAGATCAGTGCTCCGATACTGACAAGATGAGACCCGGGCTTCCCCTGCACGACACCTTAGATTTATAGTGGCCTCTCTGTCATGCAAATCTTCACCATTTACTAGGGTGACCATCCATCCGTATTGAGTGGGACAGTCCTGTATTTCGGGTGCCAAAAAGACATCCCTACTTATTTTTAACAAGGGGCTAATTGTCTCCTATTTGGCCCCCCGGCAAGCTGACCTTTTCCCTCACCAGCTGTGCAGGTGCAGCTGCTGGCTGGAGAGCATGTGCTGTACGTGAGTACGTGCTCTCCAGCCAGAGGAAGAGGCAGCCTGCAGGGGGTTCTAAAAAGGCTGGAGCTCTTCCCTGGCTCCCCCAGGCTCGGGGAAGCCGCTGGTGGCTGCCGCCTCCCTGAGGCTCGGGGAAGGCAGGAGGCGCATGGGTGCTGCTGCTGCCTCCTTCTCAGCTCCATGAGGCGCGGGGAGAAGGGAGTCCAGCTGTACAGCTGCCACCCAGTTCCCTGGCTCCCAGCACCTCGGAGGAGCTGGGAGAATAACAGGTATCACTGCTGCTTCCTTCCTGGTTCCCCGAGGTGTGGGGCAGCTGGGGGGCGCGGGTAAGCCACGGAGGCAGCCCTTGGCAGCTGCACCTGGGGAGGCTGCCCCCCCATATATCCCTGTCCCGTATTTGGACACATTATTCTGGAATAACAACTCTGGAAGGAACTATTGAAGAATAACTTTGTTTTGTAGACGTACCCTGAGCTTTCCCCCAGCCCTATTTCAGATTCTTTTTCTCCAGTCAACTCTCATTTCATTATTTCGTGTCTCGGTATCTAATTTCCCCAGTTTCTTTTGTGTTACACCTCTTCACAAGTCCTCGCCGTGTCGTATTATTTGCACATTTTCTTTTTTCGATCGTGAACGTAGAGCAGATTAGCTCTGCCATTCCCCACAGGACACGTCCAATCAATTGTTTGCTGGTTAGCTTAGTCCTTTGTTGACTGGCTTGTAGGCTGTTTTCAGGCCGCATGAGACTGAATCATCTGGATCATCTGAATGATTTTTTCTTCAAGTACAATTTTGCGAGAGACAGCCACAAATGTTTTCCTAATTGTGTCAATACCAATAGATGCCTATTCATAAAGCAACACACTGCGCTGTAACTACCAAGGGTATTTCCATATTGCCTGCTTTTCTCCAGGGATGAAGCACGTCTGCTGAAGCAGAATGAGGTGGGGTTGAGCTGGGGCTCAGATGGAATTTGGGAAATGGTGCACTAATTAATTAATTGGCTGAAAGCCCCTGCATTGTACGGGCCTGTTAGTACACGTAATCGACTGTGGTGCATGCGAAAAGAGATTTTGCAAATTGGTAAAAATAAACTATTCTTTCAAATTACATTAGCCTCTTTGGAACGACTCTCATCTCACTTGTATTGGTGCAAATCAGGAGTAACTTCACTGTAAGTTATGCTGGCAGAAGAGAAGTAGGAGCAAGGTAGACCCTTCTTCACATTATTGGTCGTTGACAGTGAAGCCATGGAGAAGAGCTAGAGGCACCCAGTGATCCAAACAAAGGAAGTGCTTTGATTTTACATATAAAGAACACACCTACAGTGGAAGCAATTGAAATGCCTACAGTTGCATGGGAAATTTGTGGCAACACTAGCTAAACTACAAGGGTCAGAGCACAACCTTCATCACACACTTCGTTGTTGTGGAACGTCTCCCTAATGACGACAATTCATCCACTTTCCTTGGGACCCTGGTTTCTCTGACCTATTGATTTTACCCTTCTGCTATTGCTTTTTTCATACTGTTGCTGCAATGACCTTCAGTGTGGTGCTAGACAAACCATGCAAGGTTTGGGTTGCAAGAGGCCTGCAAATAGAAACTTCTACTTTGAGTTGAAGGGGAGGCAGAGAACAAACCCTTGGTGCAGGACCCCGAAAAGACTCCCCTCCTTTATAGTCCATGCCTACCTACAAGCCCCCATGGAAGGAAGCTTCACTGGCTTGCCAGAACTTCAGTCCAGTTCATCAAACTGTAGCAAGTTGGGTGAAGAACAAGGCCAGCGTTGGGTGTTTGTCAAGGACTTCACATTTTTGGGCGCCCCGAGAGCCTCCTGTCTGCTCATGTCCACGTGCTGCTGTGACCAGTTCCCCTAAGTCCTGAAAGGTGAACTGGAGGGGCCCAGCGTTCCCCAGGAACAGGTACTTTGAGCCTGTTCCTATCCTGGAGAAACAACAGCTTACTTGGGCCCCTGTGCAGGGTGTGGGGGGGTGCATGGCTCTGCACCCCAGAAGGGGCAGGGCTGAGGTCAGTCAGCCTTCTGCACTGCCTGGAGCATGGGACGCCCCTTCCTCCCCCAGCCTTTAGCACTGCCTGGAGAGCGCAGCATGGCACTCTAGCTGCATTTTAAAGGGCCAGAGGCTCCGGCCGCCGCAACTGCTTCTGCACCAGCGGAGGCAGCCAGAGCTGCAGGACCCTTTGAGAGCTGGGCCCCAGAGCAACTGCCCCCTTCTCCGTCCCCTCTCAATGGGTCTGTTCTCAGCTGACACAACTTCCCAGGTTCTCCTAAAGGCAAGCGCCCAATCACATCCAGCTGTCACACGGCCTCCCTGCCAACAGTACGCCATGTAGCTTAGCCAGCACACCTTGCTTTTCAGACTTCTGACTGGGGTTAGCAAATGCACCAGATGCTCAATTAAGCAAGACTAAGGTCCACTGTGTAACGAAATGTTTACTTGCTGCGCATTGCCGCTAGCTGCGTGTCAGCACCGCGCAGAGCCCCAGCGCAGTTGCCGATGAATAAAGAAAATAAGGATGGAATGCAACCTGTGTGGGAATCAGTGTCTCATTTGGTAACTGTTTCCCTAACTGGCCACCTCCTGAGGTGTGGGGAGTCAATAGATCATGACACAGTGCAAATATGTTTGCACAGCTTTGCTCGTGGTGCTAAAGGCTGAACCACTGAGGCCTTGTCTGCAGCTAAATAAAACATATATATATATATATATATATATGTGTGTGTGTGTGTGTCTATATGTATGAAGATATGTACCTCAGAACTGGAAGGGACCTTGGGAGTCCAGTTCCTTTGCCTTTTGGCAGGACCAAGCACCATCCCTTTATAAAGAAATAAATAAAAAACCTATTTGTGGCCCCCTGAAGGATTGAACTCAGAGCCCCAATGCTCAAACCCCTGAGCTACCCCTTCCCCTGAAGCTATTTACCCCAGATCCCTAAATGGCCCCTCAGGGATTGAACTCTCAACCCTGGGTTTAGCAGGCCAATGCTCAAACCACAGACCTAAAAATTAGACTAACTTAGTTACATTGTTCAGGGCCCTGAAAAATGTCATGTCCTCTGCGATAGAGTTAGATTGATCTAACCCCCACCGCAGACACAACCAGCTAAAGGCAAAACCCTGTGACTTCAGCTCTCAAGCGCAGCATCCACCAAAGTGGATTCTCAAAAAAAAATTCAAACTCTAGTACCCAGTTTTATCTTTGAACAGTGACAACAACTGCCCTGTACCCCCACAACAACTTCAAGCCGATTGGTTGCTTCAATGTTGGAAAACCCCTAGGAAACTGAACCCAGCCCTTCTGGCAGGCGCCTGACAGTAATAGAAGGGTTACACATGTAAAGCAAGGGCATGGGAGGCATTCTGTGTACTCACTGCACGCTACATTGACTGTGAGAGCTGTGCACTCCCTCCTCATCCAATCCAAGAGCTGAATATGGTGCACTCTCCAGAATCTAGGTATGCAAGCCCAAGCAGCAAAACTACCTTATCTCAGGAGACTCTCTTGTTTATGCCAATCCTGCAGCACATGGAGACGAAGGAGGGCCACTCGCTAGCCCAGAGTCATAGAAAACTAGAAGTGGAATGGACCTCAGTCATTGAGTCCAGTCCCCATCCTTCACGGAAGGACCAACCACCGCCTAGATCAGTGCTTCCCAAATGTTTTCATCTCTCGGCACCAGTAAGATCCCAAGCTTCTCGTGGCACACGCGAATTAAAAAACGAGTCAGCATAAAAGATTGCCGGAAATAACTCTTATTTCAAAAGGAAACATACATATATTGCAATGTGAAGGAAAACGAGATTTGACTTCATGTTTTCTATTAGACTTTTGATGTGAAATGCGAGCCTGTTTTAATGAACACAGCTGTTTAAGATTTGGTTCATTTGCACTCTGCAGTGTCGTTTCCCCCAGAGTTTGCTTTTCCCACTCAAATACTGCAGAGTGCTTTCAGGCCCGGCCTTGGACAAGGTGTAGCACATGCCAACGGCAGCCCGCCTACAGGCAGCTTGGTTGAACAGGGACAGTACTGTGATTTGCTGCTGGCCTGCACTAGTTGAGCTGCACTGGCTGATGAACTGGGTGGGGTGAACATAGGGTCCACCCATTCCTTACACTCTCCTCCCCCTGGGGAAGTGGGGAGTGTGCCGTCCTCATTTGCACCTGGTCTTCCACACACTGTCCTAGGCAGGCAAATTGTCCACAATATCCAAATTGCCAACACTTGTGATTTTGAAGCATATTTATAGTTTTTCTTAAAGCATCAGCTCCTGGAGTTACATGATTCTCTGCTTTCATTTTGAAAAAAAAGCTATCAAGGTCTCCCAATTTCAGAGAAAAGCTGGAAGGCATGACCCTTAAAGGCAGCTCCACCAGAAGAAAAAGGAAAAGAACACCGACATGTAACATTTAAAAAATATATATAATTATTTTAAAAACAGAATAATGAATTTTGAATACTTATGGTTGTCAATGCTGCAGTCAAGTCCTAACTAATTAATCATGGAATCCCAGGGCTGAAAGAGACCTCAGGAGGTCATCAGGTCCAGACTCCTGCCCCAAAGCAGGACCAACCCTAACTAAATCATCGTAGTCAGGACTTTGTCAAGACTGGACTTATAAACTTCTAGAGATGGAAATTCCACCACTCTTCTGGGTAACGTGTTCCAGTGCTTCACCACCCTCCTACTAAAATAGTTTTTTCCTAATACCTAACCTAGACCATCCCCACTGCTACTTGAGACCATTGCTCCTTGTTCTGCCATCTGTCACAACTGAGAACAGCCCCTCTTCATCCTCTTTAGAAGCCCCCTTTCAGGTAGTTGAAGGCTGCTATTAAATCACCTCTCACTCTTTTCCTCTGCAAACTAAATAAGCCCAGATCCCCCAGCTTATTCTTGTAAGTCATTTGCTGTTCCAGACCCCTAATCGTTTTGGTTGCCCCTCCACGGGACCCTCTCCAATTCACCCACATACTTTCTATACTGGGGGGGCCCAGAACTTCCTCCAGATGGAGCCTCACCAGTGCCAGATAAAGGAGAATAATAACTTCCTGAGGGGCGCGTCTACATGAGGAACTAACTTTGAAGTTAACTTCCAAGTTAGGGGCTACTTCGAAGTAGCCTGCAGAGCATCTACACACATTTTCCCTTACTCCGAAGTTAACTTAGAAGTAAGGGAGCCCAATTTCGAAGTCCTCACACCACTCCTGGGAATAGAGTAGTGTCCTACTTCGAAGTTTAACTTTGAAGTAGGGTGTGTATAGATGCTCAACTTTGAAGTCTGTTATTTCTAAGTAAGCAACTTCGAAGTTATTTTTGTAATGCTCCTCCTAATGCACCCCAAAATGCCATCAGCCTTCTTGGCTACAAGGGCACACTGCCGACTCATATTCATCCTCTCATACACTGTAATCCCCAGGTCCTTTTCTGCTGCACTGCTACTTAGTCAGTCCCCAGCCTTGAACAATGCTTGGGATTTTTCCATCCCAAGTGAAGGACTCTGTACTTTTTCTTGTTGAATCTCATCAGATTTCTTCTGGCCCAGTCCTCCAATTTGCCTAGGTCACTCTGGACCCTATCGCTACCCTCCAACATATCAATCTGTCCCCTGAGCTTAGTGTCATCTGCAAATTTGATGAGGGTTCAATCTGTCCCCTCATCCAGGTCATTAATACAAATGTTGAACAATGTAGCACCAGTCCTTGGGGCACTCCACTTGAGACAGACCACCAACCAGATATCGAGCCATTGATAACTACCCATTAGGTCCGACCATCAAGCCAGCTTTCTATCCACTTTACAGTCCACTTATCCAGTCTGGGTACAGGCCCTGATTTTGATCTCATTTCATCCTATTCTTTCATCTGACTGACTATGTGAATTTACTGGATTGACTGCAGTGTGTCTGTGAACAGAATTAGGCCCATTGACTCCACATTAAACCATGCCTGCTAAAGTCCTTGCCCTCTCACGCTTTGAATATAATCATTCTGACAAATCCAATCCACTCTTTCTAGTGAGCATGATTAGTCTTCTTATTAAATAGGATTATGTTAATAAATCGCTTCTGTCTTTGCCGTGTTCGAGCAAACAGCCAAACAAAGGGCAGCCTCGGTTTGGCAAGAGGACTCAGGCTAAGCGGATGGCAAATTTTAGACACTAATTGAAATTTTAAACGAATAACATGAAGCACAATTTGTCTTTAATGGCCCAAGGAGAGGTTTTCCAAGGAGGAGAGTTACTGCTACAGCGTCAAAGCTTCTGTTCCTTGTTGAGCTGCAGGAACTAGCTAGGATCACTGACCTGTGTTACCCTGGCTGTGATATTACAGCCTTTCATGTGAAGTCACTGTATCAGCTCTGTTGTGATTACCATATTCATAGTGCTTTTGTATGCATGGCCCCAGAGTATTCTTTCTCTCAGTATAGACCCAATGTCTCAGCTTCTTCAGAGAGGTTATTAATAACTGAAGGCTTCATTAGTAACACAACTATAGAACTTAGAAGCCCCAACCAAACTTGAGGCTTCATTGTTCTAGGGGTGGTAGAAATATGTCGGCTTGATTTATACAACAAAGTTAGGCTGGCTAATTATGTTGCTGGGACAATGAAAAATTTGACACCTTGAATGTTGTGGTTAAGCCAACTTAAGCTTCAGTGTAGATCTCACTAGTTGAATTCTTCTGTCAACATAGCTACTTCCTCTCTGAGTTGGATTTACTAGAAACCCCTCCACGGCTGCAGAAAAGCAGCTACACTACTACACTAGAGAGTCAGCATGGCAGATATGCTAGGACAACATTTCTGGTGTAGCTATACCCATTGGAAGAAGCACTACCGTCCCTGAGTGAAGTAGACAAGGCAGGGCGAAGCATGCCAGACAGGAAGCTTCATTATCCTTATTTGACAAATCAGAAAATGGGAACCAGAGCAACGAAGCAATTTGTCCAAGGTCACATAGAAAATCAGTGATAGAGCCAGGTATAGAATGTACATCTTTTTCCTCTCAAAGGTTTGAGTTACAGGTTGAAGCTCCCTAATCCAGAACTCTCTCATCCAGCAATATCCGTAATCCGGCATGGTTTTAGTTAGCTGCATGGCCACTTGTCATCCATGTGGCCAAGTTTCCTGTGGTCCCATCAAGTTTGTTTACAGCCACCAGTCCTGGTTCTCAGTGTTCTGTGCTCTTATTTAGCTGTAATTTACCTGTAAAGTGGGAATAAAGATACTGAAGGGATATTATGAAGGTGGGATGGAACATGCAGGGCTATTATTCCTCATTTCTGCCATCTGTTTGCCACCAAACATGGATGGACTTTCAGTCAAAGTGGTCCTCTTTCTTGATTATGGAATTGTTGGTATTGGCCAATCTAACATATTCTTGTTAAAGATGTTTCATTTTCACTAGCATTTTTCTGTCAGCATTTTATTTCCCAGGCAATTTGTCTCTTGATTTTCCTCAGCTTTGGGAAAATAGCTCTTCTGTGCACCAAGTATATACATATTAGTGTTTGGGACTGTCATCTCTTTCCCCATACGGAATATAATCAGGCCACGATCAGTGATCCCTACCTAACTACCAGCTTCCACTCCTCTGATTAATTTGTCTTTAAATGTCATAATGAGATCCAAAGGAGAATAAACCTCATGCTCGGTTCAATGCCTTTTGTGTTAGAAAGCCATCAGCTATAACTTTTAGAAACTTGTTAGCCGATGGTCAGGTGAGATACCACCTATGCCCTTATTTTCATCCGAGTCTTTAATTGCTAGGACAGACAGTCCCTTCACAGCGGGCAGCCTGGGCAGGCTGATGGATGCCCCAAGATCCTAATACCCGAGTCTTTAACTGCTAGGACAGGAAAAGTCCCTTCACAGTGGGCAGCCAGGACAGGCTGACGGGTACCCCAACAGTTGCACTGAGAGCTTCCCACACCCGAGTCTTTAGCTGCTAGGACGAGAAAGTCCCTTTGCAGTGGGCAGCCAGGGTGGCTGATGGGTGCCCCAGAAAGTCTGTCCCGTGGAGGCGGCAAGACTCAGTGCTCAGCTCTCAGCACGCTCTCACCAATGACCAGGCTAATGCAGCTGAAAAGCAGCTGGGTTCTTTGTTTTGTGTTCTTGCACAGTAACAGGGAGAGTCAGGTTACAACTTAAACAGTTACTTATTTATTGACTAAGGAGACTTAACTCTTATGGTTACAAGATTACAAGATATATATATACTTTGTTGCAAGCTTACAAGATTTATACTTGATTACAAACAGCTAGCATATACCAAAAGTACTTTAATTCACAGATCTATTGTTAAATGCGTGCAAAAGCAAAAGTAAAAACACTTAGCAGGTCTTATTCTCACCCCTGCGTTACCCAACATGGCATGGCCAGCGTCTCTCTCACTCAATCCCTCGGGAAGCAGTCTACAAGGAGGGCGTCCCCTGGGACCTCGGGAGGCAAAGACCCTCCTAACTGGCAGGTAGAGGTAATTGGAGCTCAATTACGCGGTTTGCCGGGCCCTTCTTTATGTCCATTGGGTCGTGTACACTCTTCCTTATCTAAAAGGTGCCAATTGAATTAAATAGTCTCGTGACGTTGGTTCTCACAGGGAGTTCAAGAGCTTAGTTCGCACCTGTGAGGTGGAGATAATTTAGGACATTCTTTCTGAATGGGCAGGAGATTCCTCTGTCTGGAACCAAGTGTGGGCGTATCAATCACCGGTACCGGCCAAGGGCAGCCCGAGGCCCTGCCTGTCTGTTAGTTTGTTTGTCCTTTGTTGTCTGGTTTCGGTCCATTCAGGGTCAGTCTGGCTTTTGCTCTGGAGCATCAAAGACTTATGCTTGGAGATAAGCACATCTACGCTCTCGGGCATTCCAAGATGGGGCTGTTTCTTTTAACCCTTTTCGTGCTTTGAAGCACCTAAGGGAGGCAAGATGGAGTAGAGCAAGAGTGAGGGGGCTCTGTCTGGCTACAAAACTGTAATGATGTCTTACTACTGCCTGCATGAGATGGCCAGCATATGTCTCCCAGTAAAGCCCTACCCCAGCCAATCAACTGCATCATCCTTCTTTCCTCACATTACAGTACAAGGCAGATGCTTCAGGGAGTAACTTGTCCTATTTTTTTTTAGTTAAAGCATTAAATGAAGAGTGAAAAATGCAAAGCTCATTGTGATATGGTTTCACCAGATGCAAATGAAATAGGATTCCATCCCTGTAATCTCATCTTCATTGTAGATCCACTCTCTCATCAGTGTAGGTTCTACCAGGATGTAACAGGGCGGCCAGCAGACCCTGCTAGGATGTGGGAAAAGGCAGTTCAGGCTGGCAGCCTAGTCTAGGGAAGCAGCTAGTGCTGCAACACAGATGAGAGTAATTGCAATCAACTAACGAGAGCCAGATGATCTGACTGCCGGCAGGCTTAAAAGCAGCCCAACCAAGCAGGGACAGGGAGAGAGTGAGAAAGGAGGTGGAGGTGTTTGGAGTCCAGTTGTGAAGGAGATGCAAAACAGAGATGTCCAGGGAGTGCCTGTAAGGGCGGCTGGGGAGGCAAGAGTGGCTGTGCTCCCCTGTCCCGGAAAGACTGACAGCTCTGGATGTTAATAAGGGGAGGGAAAGAAACTGGCCAACCAGCCACAGCAGCGGAGGTAGCCACAGCTTAAACCCTGCAGCTAGGGATAGTGGTGTGGGACCTGAACCAGAGAAGGAAACATCTTGCCACACAGGAGCAGTGACTCGGTAGGTGCTTTTGCAATGTACTTAAATAAATAAATAAATAACAATATACATGGCAGCCACACCAAGAGGCCCCAGACAAATCAGAATTGGAGCTGGTTGGGAATTTTTGATCAGAATAAATTTCTGATCATGGAATCATAGGTTAGGATTAGAAGACACTTTAGGAGGTCATTTAGTCCAATCCCTTTCCCCTGCCTGAGGCAGGACCAAACCCCAGTAAATCTTGATGGAAAATGTATTTTCTGCAATAAATAAATAAATACATTTTTTCTGTGCAGTAGTGCTGGGCACGATTTTTTTTTTAAATGTCAGTTGACAATGACTCAAAACTGTTTGAGACAAATAGTTTCAGCTATTCCCAAAATGACAGGAAGAAGAAGAAGAAGATGGTAGTGGTGCTGTTCTCTTTCCTATGTCCACACACCATAACCATTAGCCCACTGGCCTGGACACCCAAGCTCGAATCCCTCCTCTGAAGCAGACCCAAAAGGGACTTTTTTCAAGTCACCCAAAATCTTCATATTTAGTTTGACCAAAACCCATTTTTTCCCTCAACTGTGTTTTGTTTTGTGTTTTGTTTTGTTTTGTTTTTTTGGAACTGCCACTGATCTCCAAAAAAAAACCACTCTGATGAGCTCTGGTCAAGACCTGTTATGGTTGGTCCAGGCACCGGTGCCGACAGTCTACAAGACAAAATTTGACACATGGAATGGCTGAGTGGTGGGCAGAGGAGGTATAACAACAGTGTATAGGATGTTTTAGCAGAGGGTAAGTATGTCCAGCTGCATCATGTATGGCCCACAGAGGTGCAGATCATATATTTACTCTTAGTGTAAGCCCTAGTCAGGGCTTTCACAGGATAAAGAGCAGAGAGGGAGAGGCAGGGCCAAGCAGGCAGCTGGAGCTTTGCTCACATCAGGCAAAAGGCCCAAGAGAGAGACAACTTCTGGGAGCAGGAGCCAACTGGGGCAGAGAGAGGCAAATGCTATTTGTGAATCACTGGAAGGAGGACTGTGCAAACCAGTGGCTAAGACAGGACCCTGAAGGCAGTGAAACCTGCGCAGGGTGGTGGCATCTGGTTCTGGATCAGGGATTACAAGGAAGAACCTCAATCAAAATGGGCTTTGTTTGTTTTCCCAGCTCAGGGGTCAGCAGCCTGCAGCTTTGGAGCCTGCCCCTCCAGTGGGCCAGGCTCGGCTCACTCCCACCAGTGGAAGACACCCATGACAGCTTTTCTATCAAATGTGGTCACCTAGCATGGGTGACCACGAATAGGTTAGTCCTGAGAGCTGGTTTGGGGCTGAGAGGGGTTGAGCCTGGAGGTGGGTGGAGGGGTTGAGTTTGGGGCTGAGAGGGGTTAACCCTGGGAATGGGGGGTGATTTTGGGGGCTAAGATAGGTTGAGCCTGGGGATGGAGGGGCATGGAAGGTTGATGCAGACATTTCTCTTTCCTGCTTCAGAGCCTATCACCAGGCACAGCGCTTTCCCTGTCTTCATTTGTTCTCCAATTCAGGGGTAAAAGTAACTTGAACTTTCTAACTGGTACAAATCATTGTGTGTGCACTGCCCTTAAAACAGGGGTTACAAAAATTATAGTTTGACATTATTTATTAAGGACTGTCTCATCTTTACATGCATTGTGGCTCTTGAAGTATTGATTTTGTATCTGAATTTGAAAAAATGGCTCTTCTCGCTATTTTGGTTGTAGACTCCTGGCCCAGCTGATAGGTTCCTGTCCCTGCCCCTGCCCCATACTGGCTGACAGCTCCATTTGTACATAGAATCATAGAATCACAGGGCTGGAAGGGACCTCAAGAGGTCATTGAATCCAGCCTTCTGCTTCAAGCAGGAGCAACCCCAACTAAGTCATCCCAGCCATGACTATATCAAGCTGGGACTTAAAAACCGCGAGGGGTGGTGATTCCACCACCTCTCTAGGTAACGCATTTCAGTGCTTCACCACCCTCCTGGTGAAGTAGTTTTGCCTAATATCCAACGTACTCATCTCCTTCTGTAACTTCAGACTATTACTCCTTGTTCTGCCATCTGTGACCTCTGAGAACAGTTTCTTTCCATCTTCTTCAGAGCACCCCTTCAGGAGGTTGAAGGCTGCTATTAAATCACCACTGTCTTCCCTTCCACAAACTAAACAAGCCCAAATCCCTCAGCGTCTCCTCATAGGTCATGGGCTCCAGCCCCTTAATAATTTTCGTTGCACTCCACTGAACCTGCTTCAGCACATCCACATCCTTTCTATGCTGGGGGTCCCAAAACTGGATGCAATATTCCAGATGTGGCCTCAACACTACTGAATAGAGGATAACAACAACTTCTCTAGATCTGCTCAAAATGCTCATCCATATGCAGTCCAATATGCCATCAGTCTTCTTGGCTACAAAGGCACACTGTTTACTCATATCCAGCCTTTCATCCACCATAATCCCTAGGTCCGTTTCCACTGTACTGCTGGTTAGCGAGCCAGTCCCCAGCCTATAACAATACTTGGGATTCTTCCATCCCAAGTGCAGGACTCTACAGTTCTCCTTGTTGCACCGCATCAGATTTCTTTTAACCCAATCCTCCAATTTATCCAGGTCACTCTGGATCTTATCTCTACCCTCTAATGTAACTACCTCTCCCCCTAGCTTGGTGTCATCTGCAAACTTGCTGAGGGTACAATCCAGTCCCTCATCCAGGTCATTAATAAAGATGTTGAACAACACCTTGCATGATCCTAGCCAACTGATGGCTGCAGTCTCAGTTAGCCATGCTCTAAGGAGAAGCAAGCTTCTGTATGCACTGGAGCACAGAAGATTTTTTCTGGAATGACTGGAAGGAAAATAAAGTGCCTGCTTCATGCTTGTAAGTAAATAGTTTTTACACTCCTAAGGCGCAAGTCTGCACAGCATTGGGAAGTAATAATTGGGTTACTGACCGAGGAGCACTCGTAGGCTTGGGGGAATCAACACCTTCCAGTTTAAGAGAATTCCACTCAGAGTATGATGTTTGCAAGGTAAAAGATTCTAATCAAAGGTAAGACGTGCGAAGCACAGGTCAGCCATAAACTCCTTTATAAGGTGAATTTTCTAGCGAGTGACAGACTCAGAGATGACTATTGCCACCCTATAATTTTTAAGGTAGACCATTAATCAGAACTAACAAACTGCATAGACTTGGCAAACACACCTTTACAAAGTCCGGTTTGCTCTTCCTTGTATAGTTACCTGGGAAGTTCAGGAAGGATGCGAGGAAACTTGCCATATTTTTCTGTCTGAACCAGTTCAACAACCAGTTGAATATAGTTACATGGTAGGCTCTGGTTTAGTTTTGTAAATCACTCAGTGACAAAATGGCACCCAGCGGGTTCTGCCTTTACCTACCGAGTCACTGCACTCACAGCATGTAACGGGAGTTATAGCTCATGTGTGAAAAGTACTATACGCCTGCTTCTAAGGGCCTGGTCTCGCTCCTAGTGAAGTCAATGACACAACTCTTGTTGTCTTCAGTGGGAACAGGACCAGAACGGGAACCCAGAAATGGAGATGGAAGAAATCAGAGCCTCAGAAATGCTGTTGAGAAACATCGGATTATTTTGTTAACCCTCGGAATGTTTCAAATCAAGCTGTAACACAATGAGCAATAATTCCCTGTCATCTTTTTTAGGCAGTCCAGAAGTCTTTTACTTTTATAGGAGGTTCCCAGAGAGCTCCTTAATGTGCAGAGACCCACATCACATGGTATCTGAGCATATATTGGGCCTTCCAGAGCATGCTCAAAATTTGAACTGTTGGACTATTTCCATAGTTCTTTATTTATTTTCAAGTAAGTTCTTGGCCCTTTGTTACTCCTGAAATTCTCACCAACTCCTTGGTGCTCCATGTGTCCCAGAGAAAAGGGTGAGCATGGAAGTACTCCAGGGAGTGCTAACTAGAGCTCTTAGCTCAACCAAATCTCCATCAGCTGCTTCTCTCTACTATTACATTCACATTGGTCCTTTCACTGCTTTTAATCCCCTTGATCTGCATTCTCTCCTTGTTCCCAACACCCACTGTGACTTGTTAGGCAGTGACCTGATTCTACACCTGGTATGCTGTGTACTGTGACTGCCAATCCAAATTTTCCACAGAGGTGCATGCCCCGCAAAAGTTCCTAGTCCTGCCAGGTACGGAGCACCTGAACCCACTGATAAGTACTCAGCAGACCTGGGCACCTTACAGATTCAGGCCCAACAAAGAAACTGCTAAAGGAGGCTACGCTGCACAGAGCCCCATTCTAGCTGGTGACACAGCAGAATGCAATGCAGCAGAAAAGTACCTACGTGCTGGACCATCGGTAAGAAAGCTCCACAGCTCCTTTCTGCTCTGCTGAGTAAAATTCTCTTATTCAGATGTGCTCACTTTCGCTTTATCAGACAGGTGTCTGGTTTGTAAAAGATCATTGAGTTCTGTATTTTCATTGTCAAATTAAATGCCCAGTGGGGAAAAAAATAGTCCTCGTAACAGGAGATGTTATCTGGGGAACCTGAGATAACAGCTGACAGTTGCTCAAGTGAATGCTCTGAATAAAAGTATAATGGCAGGGATCCTCTTCATTCTCTTTGCCTTCTTTTCATTATGCATGGGGGAGAGAATGGAAGGGGGGAAACAACATTTTTGTAATGTTGCATGTATTCAATTGTGATGACTTCACTGTGCCTGGTTAACCGACCAGCTCCTTATCAGTGAGATTACACCTGAGCTTGAAGAAAAGAATGGGCTTAATATAAAATAAGACTTGTGGCAAAGGCCATATTTAGATATCTATCTATAAATTGAACAACTAAATCAGTGCTGCTGTGATCAGGACAGTGGCACCTGTTGTGTGAGGCTGGTGGAGATACGCTAAGTCAATGAGCAAAAACTCTCCCATCAGTGTCTGCAGTCCACCTCAATGATTGCCAGAAGCTTTGTTGCTGGGTCTCCCGTTGACGTAGCCGAGTGTGTATACCGCTATGGGTTGATCTAAGCTACGTCGATTTAAGTGATGCTACTTACGTAGCTTAATTATTATAACTTAGAATCAGCTTATAGCATTTGTGTGGACCAGGCTAAGCAGTTCCTGGTGACAGTGCTTGGCTATTCTGATTCTCTCTTCCCCTTAAATGGTGGAAATATTACTGTGAACAGTGGGTTGTGATCATACTGACGTCTACTAAGAATCCTTCCCTCCCAGTGGAGCCATGTTGATTACACTGGAGTAGACGGCAATCCAGCATTGACACATTTTTACAAAGGTGTGGTAAATTATTCCTCTTTAAATCAAGATTGAATGTCTTTCTACATCATATGCTCTACTTCAGCTACACTGTGGACTCCATGCGCCACTCATGCAAGATGGAAGCTCCTTTAAGTGAGACTACTTCAAAGCTCCTTTTCAAAGCCAGAGTGGTATAAAATAACCTTTGCGTGACAGCACATCAAGCCCCAGAAAACTACGAACAGAGAGGAGACTCCAGCCCTTTTGTGTTTTCTGGTGAAATGCTGAATTGCAATCTGCACTCAAAAGGATCTGAGTTTGAAGGGGGTTCCGTGATGAGTAGCTAACAGGTGAGAATATCTGTCATGGAATGGGGAGATTGGGTGACAGGTGACAACCGATTCCTGGAGGAAACAGGAACTATAAAATAATGCTTGCTTCACTTTTGGTTCTGACACCATGAGCTGTGCTTTGATTGTTTTCTTAACAAGATAGAGCAAGGGAATCACACTAGGTTAATTAGGATGGCAAGTCAAAACTGGAAGAAATAGAGAGAAGCAGTGTGAAATCAGGCTCTGTGGGACAGGTGCAGTGTGTCCATGGGTCAGGAGCCTATAATGTTGAGAGAAGGGTCTGAATAACAGTAACATTTAATAATAAA
This sequence comes from Carettochelys insculpta, assembly GCF_033958435.1. Lineage (NCBI taxonomy): Eukaryota > Metazoa > Chordata > Testudines > Carettochelyidae > Carettochelys > Carettochelys insculpta. The sequence goes on from NC_134137.1 coordinate 371,348,606, forward strand.
GCAATACAAGGAGAAGCCCAGGGCCATTCGAAGAGTAAGCTGGTGTTTTTGACAGAAGGCAGGTGAGGTGTTCTCTACCTTCTGTCGACAGGCACATCTGGCAGAACCACACCAGTGATTCAGTATAAAATGCCAGTGAAGCATCCCAGCAGAAGTCAGATGACAAAATCCTCAGCTGTCAGTCAAAGGCAGAAAGTTCCTTATTTCCCCCACCATCTCCACTGCTGTAACCTCACTTCAAAGGCTGAGTTTGCAGTGAATAAATGTCACCCAATGAGTCATTCCGCTGTAGAAAGTTACCTCCTTAAAACACAGTACAAACATTAAGGCCGTGATTCTATACTGCAAAATCTCCTTGACTTCAGTGGACATTGAGTTATCCACCTAGTCCTCAACCCCAAGTTAGAAGACTCTTCTAGGTGCTATGGTGATATAAAAATTTGCCCTTATCAGCTATGTCCCACCACTTTCCAACTTATCACTTTTTGTTTGGGCAAATGAATACAGAATAGGGTTTTAATTCAGCAGTCCTGTAGAGTAGGTTGACCTATATTTCACGGGAGACTGAGGCTACATCTGCACTGGAAAAAGTAAGTCAATTGCAGATGTGCAATTCTAGTTATGGCAATTGCATAGCTAGAATCGATTTGTATCTGCAGTCCACTCACCTGGCCATGCTCACTGAAGAAGGTTGATGGGAGAGGTTCTCCCATCGACCTACCTTATTTCTTGTGATATGTGAGGAGTACAGGGGTTGACTGCTGACCCCTGTTAGGTTGATTTCACATGTCCATACTAGATGCACCTGAGAGGGTTAATCTTCTGGGGGTAGTATAGATGTAGCCTGAGACAGAGCGGCTGAACAGTGCATCCCAGACCATAGGGATTCTTGGTTCCTGATCGGAGCTTACAACTAGAATTGGGTGAAGTTTTTGTAATAAGTAGCAAATTCACCAAAAAAGGCATTCTGGGAGATGTGATAGAGCATACTAACCGTGCACTGCACCAGCAGGGACAAACCCCAACTACTGTGGGCCCAAGAGGCCAGCCCATCTCTCGCTGGCTGTGCATGATCCAGTTTGAAGGCACAGATAAAGGGAGAGGCAGTTCAGCTCAGTATGAGTTGGCTGAGGAAGAGGAAAGAGGTGTGTTACCAGCACCTGTAGAATGCCTGAGATCTGAAGTGGTGAGAACTGTGGTCCCAGACTATGCTGTGACCAGGCAACCACAGAGACTGATGGGAAGGTGCTGAGATGTAACTTGTGGTAGGAAGAGACCCAGGGAGTACAGCAGAATTCGATGCTTAAGTTCTTAATGGGGAATCTCCCAGTTTCATTAAGCGTGGAGTTGAAAGCCAGTGGAGTGAGGTGGGACTGAGGTCATTGACCTCACCCAATCCCACTTCCTACTGGGTGCGGCTACTGTTAGTTTTCCTGCCCCAGCCAGGAGACTCAGCAGCCATAGACTGTTTATTTTGCCCTGCCAGGGGCTACTAATTTCCTGATTGTGTTGCCCTACCCAGAGAGTCAGCTACTCCACGTGTTACCACCTGCCACAGCCAGGAAACTCGGAGGCTACAGACTATTCATCTACCCCTCAATTGCAGGCTGATTATTTGTTCTGCCCGATCTGGGTCCTGAAGCCACCTTGTTGCCATTATTTGATCCCACCAGGTATCTATAAGACTGACTGATGTAGTGTACAAACTGCACAATGGAACAGTGGGGTTGGCCCCACTCGACAAACAGGGCTCCCCCTTCATTGGGTGGGTGGGAGATTAAAACTACTTGTAATCTCAGGTCCAATTCAGCAAATAGTTTCAATCAAGAAAACTGGAAACAAAAAATTTGGAAATGTCGAAATGGTTTGTCCTGGAAAATATTCAAAATGGGCCATCTCAGCACCTGGTTTTCCTCTCATTCAGGAAAACTCCTCAGTCTTGGTGCAAAACCAGCCTATTTTTTCTGGATTTTTTCATTTTGGCCACCAAACCAACCCCCAATCCTTACCCAGCTCTAATTATAAATCAGGAGCTTGTAGCTCTGCAGGCTGATCCGAACTGGAAGTTTTACCATTGGCTTGAACTCAACCAGGATTCAGTTGTGTATGCAGTAGTCCCTTCTGCTTCCCTGGTTGCAATTATATTGCTTCTTTTTCCTCTCCATTCTCTTTTAACACTTGGGTTATGTCTGCTCATCAAGGTTATTCCAGAATATCTTATTCAGGAGTTACTATTCCAGCATAATGCATCTACAGTACTGTGAAGCCCCAGAATAAGCAAAACTTACTCTGAAATCATATGTCTACACACAACAGATCCTGTTTTGGATTAGAGCCCCTGGAAGCTCAAAAACCTTGTATATAAAGCAGAATTATTTTGGAATAAGCTATTCCAGAATTATTTATTTTAAAATAGTCCCTATTCCCTGTCTACACAGCTCCTATTTCTAAATATCTGTTTCGGAATAGGTGCTATTCCTCATACAATGAGAGATACCAAATTCAAAATCAGCTGTCTATTATTTTGAAATAGCGGTTGTGCCATGTAGACGCTTGCAGTTATTTTGAAAACAACAAGAAGTCTTGTGGCACCTTATAGAGTAACAGATATTTTGGAGCATAAGCTTTCATGGGCAAAGACCCGCTTCATCAGATGCATGGGGGTGGGGTTGGTTTCAGAGGGATATTTAAAGAGTGGGGTCCCAGTAAGAGGGAGGGCCAGAGCTGACAAGGTCTATTCAGCCAGGTGGAAATGGCCCAGTATCAACAGTACTGATCAAAAGAGGACAAAACAAGTCAGATCAGACAGGGGGATGTGAGCCTTTGTCAGAGTCTAATGGGGAGCTATGGCCGAGCCTGACAAAGGCTCACACCCCCCCTGTCTGATCTGACTTGTTTTGTCCTCTTTTGATCAGTACTGTTGATACTGGGCCATTTCCACCTGGCTGAATAGACCTTGTCAGCTCTGGCCCTCCCTCTTACTGGGACTCCACTCTTTAAATACCCCTCTGAAACCACCCCCCCACTCATGCATCTGATGAAGCGGATCTTTGCCCATGAAAGCTTATGCTCCAAAATATCTGTTACTCTATAAGGTGCCACAAGACTTCTTGTTGTTCTTGAAGCTACAGACTAACACGGATACCTCTCTGATAGTTATTTTGGAGTAACTTTGCTATGTAGTCATACCCATTGGCTGTTTGACTTTCACTGTGCATTGAAAGCGTTAGCATAAAATTGTGCTTTAATTATGGCTGTGCACCCCACAGTGGTGGGCTGGGACTTTTGGGAAAACAGGTGCTTCCTAAACAATGCTTTTATTATTGTTTTACTGATGTATGTATTTTTTCCGTTGGAGTGGGTGTCTTCCCCTGTTTCACTCCAGCTATATTTCTTTGCAGCTGAAGATTTTTTTTTAATTCTAGTTTCTAGTTAGAGAAAAAATCATCAATGATTTTTGATGAAATATATTTGCTACAACACTCCAAGATAACATGGTTTGAACCATCTCATTGATTTACGTCTATAAAAAGCACACTGCATTAGATGTGTGTCTGTGGGAACCTTTGTTTTTTGTAAAGGTATGAGCCCTGTGCCTCATTAGACTCCCAACCCTTCCTTTTGATACCTGTTGTGTTTCACACATTTCTATAAGCTGTCTGCCTCTAATAAATGAAATTATGCTTCAGCTGTAAAGTGTTCCCACAAGCAATCAAAGAAATGTTACCTTGCACTCTCTGCACATAAGCATCGTCAGCACCATTGTCACCTCATCAAGATGTAATGCAGGTTGGTTATTAGTTTCGTGCTAGCCTGACAGCGCTGGTGGTGGAATGTCGCTAAAACCCAAAGGCTGTCAAAGAATGGAACACAAGCACATGCCAGCCTTAAAAGCCCTGCACTCGATATTGCAACTACTCCACGAGATAACAGAGCAGCTTGCACCAGTGTGAATCCAGAATGACTCCACTCAAGTGCTGGCAGCCGAAACTAGACAAATTCAGGCTAAAAATAAGATGCAAGGGTTTAGGGGGAGGGTGATTAACCATTGGAAGAATTGACCTGTTGATGTGGTGAGTTGTCCATCGCTGGAAGTCTTTAAATTCACCCTCTCTTACTAAAAGAGATGCTGGGCAGGTTGGACTTGCCTGGTCTGGCACCCTTGGGACTTGACTAGTCTTGAATAAGGGAATTTGAGGTACCAGGGAGTTCAGTTCTGGCCCCTCAGCTGATGGACTCCTCACTCTCCCAGGTCCGTCAGCAGACCAGGCTGGGGTCCCCTCTGAGCTCCATGTCCACAGCCCAGCTCCACTGCCAGACTTGGCTGCTGGTCTGGTTCACCTTCTAGCCACCAGCCCAACTCTGCTGCTGGCTCACTACCCTGTCGTTGGGCTCCTTGTCCCCAGCTGGGCTCTGCTGCTGGCACTGGCCACTAGGCCCCACATCCCTAGCTGGGTTCTAATGCCAGCTCTGGCCTCTGCTGCCATCCCAGGCCACAAAGGCTCCACAGCCACAGCTTCTGGCTCCTCTCCCTTCTGCTGACACCCTGGCTCTGCTCCTGGTCCCCAGCACCCCAGCTACAGGACTCCTAGCTGCCCAGGCTCTCTGATTCAGGGGCTCCATGGGTGTCGCCAGACCAGAGTCCCAGCCCAGAGAGGTTCAACTTGTAATTCACTTTCAACTTGTAACCCAAATTACAAGTACTACATGATGGGGTCAAATTTAGCTACGACAGATCAGGAAAGGGATCTTGGAGTTATAGTGGATAGTTCTCTGAAGACATCCACGCAGTGTGCAGCGGCAGTTAGTAAGGCAAATAGGATGTTAGGAATTATTAAAAAAGGGATCGATAATAAGACAAAAGATATCATACTTCCCCTATATAAAACTATGGTACGCCCACATCTCGAGTACTGCGTGCAGATGTGGTCTCCTCACCTCAAAAAAGATATATTGGCATTAGAAAAGGTTCAGAAAAGGGCGACTAAGATGATTAGGGGCTTGGAAAGGGTCCCATATGGGGAGAGGCTAGAGAGACTGGGACTTTTCAGTTTGGAAAAGAGGCGATTGAGGGGCGATATGATAGAGGTATATAAAATCATGAATGGTGTGGAGAAAGTGAATATAGAAAAATTATTTACCTTTTCCCATAATACAAGAACTAGGGGACACCAAATGAAATTGATGGGTAGTAGGTTCAAAACTAATAAAAGGAAATTTTTCTTCACACAGCGCACAGTCAACCTGTGGAACTCCTTGCCCAAGGAGGCTGTGAAGGCCAGGACTCTATTAGGGTTTAAAAAAGAGCTTGATAAATTTTTGCAGGTCAGGTCCATAAATGGCTATTAGCCAGGGATAAAGTATGGTGCCCTAGCCTTCATAACAAGGGCAGGAGATGGATGGCAGGAGATAAATCACTTGTCTTCTGTTCTCCTTCTCTGGGGCACCTGGCATTGGCCACCGTCGGCAGATGGGATGCTGGGCTTGATGGACCTTTGGTCTGACCCAGTATGGCCATTCTTATGTTCTTATGTTATGTACTTAGACATTATGGGCCTTATGTTGGAATCCTCTGGTGAAATCCTGCTGCCTGTGTTATGCAGGAGTCAGACTACATGAGCATAATGATCCCTTCTGGCTCTTGAGCATTGGAAAACCCATTTCCTGATTAGCCAAACTGACCTTTTATAAACTCCTTCCTGGAATAAATTTCTTTTCACCCTGAAACAAAATTTCATGTCTGGGTTAAACCATGTCAGGGAACAGCATGCAAGTCACTTGCTGTGAACTTGACTTGAGCTTCCAGCAGCGTATTCATGAAAAATGAGCCCCAGGGGCAAAGCAGTCGACTGGAAATATGATTTAAAATTTGCAAAAAATATGCATGCATATTTTTCTCCACTGTGATCCAGAGCTCACTAAGGTCAATGGAATAACTCCAACAATGGGCTATGGATCGAATCCAATGCTGATATTGGCTTGATTCCCTCTGATCATTAAGGACAGAAGTCAGAAAAGCATCTATGGCAGGGGAGGGCCAAATGCGGCCCGCAGGCTGGATACAGTCCACCAAGCCACCAGATCCAGCTGATGGATGCGGAGGGGCACCTCAGGCAGCTCACTGCCTTCCCTGGCCCTACTCAAGCTACTCAGAAAAGCTGCGGTGGGGCCCTGTTTGCTTTGCAGCACTTGTGAGCTGAAGGGAAGGGGGAGGAAGGTTCATATGCTGCCTCCATCCCCCACACAATCCTATTGGCTGGTGTCTGGCATAGGTGTGAAGCACAGGTGGTATGCAAAGCATACCCCCATCTCCCCACAGGCTCTTGGCTATTCATACAGCACATAAGAAACTTGCTGGGCTGCTGGCCAGGAGTCACCCAGGGAAGTCTCCCAGGTAGAACCTCCCTCTGACACCCCAGCCGCTCCCTTCCCCACCTCTCTGCCACTCCACTCCTGTCCCCCTCCTCCACATAACCCAAACCCTCTGCCCCTTTTCCTGTATCCATACTCCCTCCCAGACCCTGCACCCTGTCAAGGCTTTCCTCCACCCTACCACTCTGAATGCAGACAGTGGGGGCTCACAAGAGACATTAAAAAGTCCTTGCCTCTACAGGCTTCTGCTTAAAAGCTTCCTAAGATGACAGATTCCCTGACCTTGGGAAGTAGCTGTCACCTCCCAAGTGAGCGAACCCCCTTTTAAAACCCAGGAGAACACACTTGGGATGTCTCCCTGTAGGGCACCCCCAAGCTCTTAACCCCCCATTAGGACAGAGTTTGAAAACAAAGAGGAAGAAATGAAACAGCAATCTGATAGCTGAGCTTTCAGTGTCGGGCATGCATATACACAGACCCTTCCCTAGGACACAGGAATCAACCATTACCTTAAAAAGAGTAATTTATTAACAAAACAAGAGATATACGTGATGAAGCATACTTGGCTGCTAAGTGTAAAAGAGCAATTGAAAAAAGGCAGATTAAAACACAGTGAATTACTTTCCTGGGATTCAGGGGTACATCAGCCAGCCTCAAACATCCTGCATCTAGTGTGGTAAGTATATCATGCCTACTTAAAATTCCCCTTGCAGTTTCAGTTGAAAATAGTAACTCTTGATAATGTTTGTGTTCTGTACAGTTGTATATTATAGCTCTATGCTATAAATACCTGTCTTGTTTTTTTCAGGGAGCTGCATCAAACCCAAAATAATAAAATAACCTAAATGAATCTGACTAAACATTTTCTTTCTACTTACATATCTGTATGCCCAGATTTCTTTGATTTCTTGGGTCTTTACTGAATCCTCCAAGGCTGCTCAGACTTAAACCAGCTCTGCGTCTCTTTGCTCCAGCTGCACAAAAGGAAGAACCACAGAGCAGGTAACTGCTTCAATTCAAATGCCCCCTCTTTCTGTCCATTGGCTCACCTGGTTGCTTGCCAATAGAGAACCCACTATCTCTGGGTTTAACCCTTTACAGGCATTCATTAATGACACACTCCAATTCCCTGCCCCTGATCACAATCCACTCCTGCCCCAGGTCAGAACCCACACCCCTGCACCCTGGTTCCCTGCCCCAGATCACAACCACCTCCTGCACCCAAACTTTCGCCCAGACTCCGCAACCTCCCTGCACCCCCAGTCCCTTACCCCAAGTCCCCTTCTGCACCCCACCACTGCTCCAGACTTCCCACCTCCTCCACTAACTTCATGGAAGAGTGACCACTTTCCAAATTCCTGGTGTGTCCACCCCATCAAAAGTTATTGACCACCCTGACCTAGGGGACATGGAATTGCCTAATTTGAAGTACTTGTTAAAGTTCCAACCTCACTGGCATTGTAATTATATGCATTAATGATGGCCTGGATCAAACCATGTGAAAAATTTTCATCCAACTTTCTTTCAGCAATCAATAGAAATTTGGACACCAAAACATTTTGCAAATTCATGTTAACTTAGTTGAATTGTTTTCATCCATACAATCCAAAATCTTAAAAAAATTTTTTTTTGTTCCGTCTCAGACAATTTTGAGTTCAACCATTCAACTCACTAAAATTTTGATTTTTGGTCTCACTCTGAACTCATTCATTCTCTCCCAACCCAAATTTTCTGGTATTGCTGGTGAATTAAGAAATCCATGAGTCTCACAGCTCTGGTGCTCAACAGGGTGGGACTTAAGCACATGCTTGAGTGTTTTTGTTATTGAGGCCTAAATATCACATGACACTTTTTCTAGAGCAGAGATTTCAGCCCTGTGGACCTTGCCAAATTCTAGTGCAGGTAACTATATCATGCGTACTTGAAACTCCCCTTGCAGTTTCAGTGGGAAACAGTAGCCCTTGATAATGTTTGTGTTCTGTACAGTTGTACACTGTAGCTCTATGCGGTAAATGCCTGTCTTGTTTTTCCAGAGAGCTGGTGCAATTCAGTAATCACTACGGCTATGTCTGCACTAGAGAGTTGTGTCCACAAAACCTGCAGAGCGTCCACATTCGCAAGGTGTTCTGTCGGCAGTGAATTGACAGAACATGGCACTTTTGTCAACAGTGTTCTGCTCCTCCCTCATGATGCAAAACACCTCTGTTGACAGAGATCTGGGCGAACACCAGGGCGAAAGTGAATGGAGAGAGAGACAGAGAGAGATCTGTTGACAGGAACCAAGTCTGGACATTCCCAGGGGCCCTCTGTTGATAGACTGGGCTTCCGGGTCACCGGGCAGCCCTGTCTGCTGTGCTTCTGGTTGGCCATTTCGTCAAGAGAGCAGCTGGGCAGTCTAGGCTCTCTCTGTCGACAGAGTGCATCTCTCTTTCATTCCACTTTTCAGTCTGGCCACAACCTGTCAACTGAAGTTGTGTCAGAAGATATCTTCTGACAGTAACTTCTGTCAACAGATCGCTGTAGTGTAGATGTAGCCTATATGTCGCGTTCATCAAATAATATTGGATAGTTGGAAAAAAGATGATTCATCACCTCTGCTTTTAGACCTGCAATTTAATTATTGCTGTAAAGACAACTATTTCATTGAGTAGCATTTTTCTAGGTGTATTAATGGCTTCCATGTTTCATCCTTTTTCATTCTAAAACAACAAGGGGCTATGCGGTGAGACAGAAAGGTGGTGAATTCGATCGTTCAGTCACTGAGCAGAATTTTCTTTGGAAGTCCTTGCCACAAGATATTGCGATGAGGCACTTCGCAGAACTCACAAAGGGTTAAGCATTTATATAAATAACAAAAATAGCCAGAGTTATAATGGTAATTTTTTTTTAAAAAAAATGAAACAAGAACTTTGGAAGGCCTATAACCTGTTATGCTTCCAGCCATAAGTCAGCTTGTAAATATTGGGGGTGAGGGAGGAACTTTACCTAAGGACAGGTAGTCCTCTGCCTATTGCAGAGAAGAGTGTGGATGTAGGTATGGCCCAGGGGACAGCTGGAAGGCAGTTCATCTTCTTCTGAAGCTGCTGGTGTTGCTCACAATTGGAGACAGTACACTGGAGAAGATGAAATGCTAGTATGGTCCAGTTGGATTGTTCCTATGATAATGGAACAGGTTGATGGATTCAATCTAAGGTCAGGAATTATCTGCCTGCTGCATGGCCATTGGAAAGCCTAGTTCCCAGTTGACAGCAGCATCCATCACAACCTACCCCAAGAGAAATGGTGTTTATTGGCAGTCACATTAGCCACCTGGACGAAGAGGGCTGTGCTGATCCAAAAGCACTTTTGTGATCCTTTATGGTGCTTGGTGGTGGGAAGAGCTCCGATGACCTTCAGCATCATTGCTGACACTCATTTTACCAGCTCCCTTCTGACCTCTCCCGTAGGATCTACAGCGAAACAGAAACTCTCCATTCACTTTTGCTTTTCCTGGGGCACCCTTCTGGTACGCTAGGTCAGAGGAGAAGGCGAATGCAAGCTCTGCCTATGCTCCTGACCAGTCTTATCCAATGCTAAGTGGATGGGTGGGGGGCAACATGTGATTGGCAACATCACCCAGTTGGTGATGCCAGTCTACCACCAAGCTAGTGTTAACACCAAGAGGCAGAACCCAACTTGGAACCTCCAGAGCTTAGTGAACGAGCCTCTACTGGTTGAGCTAAACGCTAGCCAGTTATTAGCTAAGGCTATAGAACAGCTTCATTCCTCTCTTGGTAAGTGGTTTCATTGCTCCTATATGGGACAGTGAACCACATTCAGTGGGTGTACAGGTTACACTAGCCATAAATGACAACAGTTCTGATTCTCCACATCTAACTCAGGATTAGTCGATGTTTGTCAAATGTGTGATCAGTGCAGTGCCACGTGTAAGATTTAGGGATTCAAAAACATGTCCTAGAGTGGTAGAGTCAGGAGCTCGGTCTGTTTAACCTAACAAAGAGAGGTTTAAGGGGTGATGTGTTTTACATTAGACATGTCCAAGCTTACATGGGGAATGAATATTTCCTCTTCAACCCTGCAAAGAAAGGTCTCGTGCAATCCAACGGCTGGAGATTGAAGACAGACAAATTCAAACGGGAAATAGAGCACACGCTTTTAATAGGAAGTGTAATTAACCATTGGGACAATTGATCCAGGCCTGTGGTGGATTCTGTAGCGGTGGCAACTTTAAAATCAAGGTTAGAGTTCTTGCTGAGAAGATCTGCCCTACAGTTTTCTGGGGAACTTCTGTGGTCTGTGTTATACAGGAGGTCAGACTAGGTCAGAGGTCAGCAAAAAGCTAAAAGTTGTGAGAGGCAGTATCCTTTTCCAAGAACTCACAAAACAGACGAGACAACGAATAGGAGGGGAAATAGCAGCAGAGAGAGAGTGGCTTGCCTACCTTATACTGAGTTGGACTAAATACAGGACCTAAATCTCTAATGCGGTCATAAGCACTTCTATAAATTCACATCAGCATTCAAATGTGGTTTTTTAAAAACCAAATTAACTGATGTCCCTTGACTACAAGATGCAGGCTGATCTGGGGAGATCATTTTGGTTTTCTGCCTTAAAAATGGGGACAGGGAAAGTCATTCAAGAAATAAACAAACCCCAAACAACCCCCTTCTTTCTCTCCTTCCCATTTTCATTAACATTTAATCACTGAAATTAATTTAACATTTGCCTCTCTTAGAAGTGGGATAAAAATTCTGAGGTGATTATTCAGTGATAAAAAGTGTGCCTGGAACAGCATGGATCAAATCACCACAACTCTTCCTCATCCTTTGGTAGCTCATTCCACAGAGTAGTACATATGAGCCGCGTCTACACTAGCAGGCTATTTCAAAGTAGCTGGGCCAACTTCAAAATAGCACCTGCTGTGTCTATACGTGCCGAGCGCTATTTCGAAGTTGAAATCGATGTAAGGCGGTGAGACATCGAAGTCGCTATCCTCATCAGGAGATGGGAATAGCGTCCTACTTCGACACTGAACGTCGAAGTAGGGCACGTGTAGACGATCCGTGTTCCGCAACATCGAAATAGTAGGGTCCTCCATGGTGGCCATCAGCTGAGGGGTTGAGAGACGCTCTCTCCAGCTTCTGAGCTCTATGGTCGCCACGTGCAGCAGCCCCTTGAAGCTCCCCGCCCCTTATTTCCTGTGCAGGAAGCTGAGAGCATGTGCAGGCAGCAGCATACACACTTACCCAGCCTGCACGTTCTCACAAGCTCCAACCCACCACGTAGTACCCATGGCAGCCAGCCAGCCCCCCAAGTGCCCACAGGGCACCCCCCCAAGGGGACCCAGGGCTCCCAGCCAGCCAGCCAGTGGGGGAAGAGGCAGCAGGGCCCCTCCTGGCTGGAGGCCGAGATCCGGGACCTGCTGGGGCTCTGGGGCAAGGAGGAGGTGCTCCAGGTAATGTGGAGCAAGCAGCGAAACGCAGATGCATTCGCTCGGCTGGCTGAGGGCCTGGCTGCCTGGGGTCACCCTGTCCGCACTCCTGACCATGTCAGGAGTAAGGTGAAGGAGCTGTGGCAGGGTTACGCCCGGGTCCGGGATGCGGCCAGCTGATCTGGGGCTGCCCCCGCCGCTTGTCCCTTTCACAGGGAGCTCAGGGAAAGCCTGGGCCCCCGGTACACCTCCTCCCCCCAGCCACCCTTGACACCTCAGCCGACGAGCCCCAGCAGGCCCTGGAGATGGAGCCCACCCCGGAAGCCAGCCCTGCACCCAGGGGCCTCCACAGGAGCCCACCCCGGGACAGCACAGCAGGAGGAGGAGGCCTCCAGCGATGGGGGGCTGTTCATAGACCTCCCCTGCCTCAGCTCCAGCAGGACGTCCGCCCGATGGGTGTGTCCCGACCATGGGAGCGGACCGTCAGGTATGTACCTCGGTGCACACCCACGGGGTTAAGGGGCGGGGACAAGGGACATAACCAGGGCCCTCCACACACCCAGATGACCATGGCCCCGAGGACAGCAGTGGCATGTCCCTCAGAAGAGTCTGTCAGCCCCCGCCCCCCCCCGGCAGGACAGTGCCATGCCCCATCCCTGGGGATGGGGGGAGCGGAACCTAGGGGTCCCCCCTGGGGAGGGGGATAGCACACCCATCATCATCATCAGCATCTCTGGGGGACGGGGATGGGGAACCAGCAGCAGAGGGGTGGGGGGACATGGGCCATGGGTCAGGGCCCAGACTAACGGCTGTCTCTACTCTTCCCCCCTCTGTTCCGCAGCTTCGCCATCTGAGGACCCTGAGAGCACAGGCGCTGTGTCTGGTGTGCCGGACAGCCCACCGGGGCCATCGCAGCAGGCCAGCCCAGCAGCGGAGCACAGACTGGCCCCAGGATGAGCCCGACAGCTCCAGAGCCATCCCTGGGCGTCTGCTGACCCCCCAGCTTCTCGCCAAACTCTGGCGTCAGCTGGCGGTCTCGGAGCACCGCCTGCATGTGGAGGAGCGGCGGCTCCACCTGCAGGAGCGAGCGCTGGCCTGGCGCCAGGAGGCTTGGGAGGCTTTCATGTGGACCTTTGACTGGATCGCAGAGCAGTTGCCCCCCCCCGCCACTCCGCCCGCCATCCCTCCAAGCCGCCCTCCACCAACAGCTGTCCTGGAGCCTGCCACCGAGGGGGACCATGGGCCTCAGGACCCGGCCCAGCTGTATCTGCCGGTTCTCCTGGCCCCCACACAGCCTCAACGGGGCCTCCAGCCCAGATGTGGGTCATGCCCCCCCACGCCAGGTGCTGGACAATAGGGTGAAGGGCCAAGGACGTTGCCCCCCCCAGGTCCCCCCTCCTTTGTACATATTCCCCCCATAGTTGTAAATAGTTTATTTGTTGCACCCCCCCTTTTAGTAGCTGCCCCCCCCATGTACATAGTTCCCCCCTTCGTACTGTTGAGTTCATTGTTTTGTTTAAAAAAAATGGTTTTGGTTTATTTACAAAAGAAGTGTGTGGGTGGTGTGTGCTCTCTGGTGCTCAGTGGTGAGGGCGTGGGGGCAGGGAGTGTTGTGGAGGATGGGGGGGGGTGCAGTGGGTGGCTTGCCCACAGCTGGCCCTGCCAGCGTTCACCCCGCAGCCTGCTCAAAATGGGCCCACAGGGCCTCCCGGACCCAGATCCCCTCAGGGTCAACCTGGTGACTGGGGGGCAGTGGGTGGCTGGGCGTTGGCCCTGCCAGCCTCCACAGCCCAGCCCTGGAAGAAGGCCTCTCCCTTGCTCTCCACCAGGTTGTGGAGTGCGCTGCACGCACCCAAAACCTGGGGGATGTTGGCGAGCCCTGCATCCAGGTTGGTGAGGAGACACCTCCAGCAGCCTTTGAGGTGGCCAAAAGTCCACTTCAACACCCGCTTGAACCATGTGCGCCAGGTGGTCAACTCCTCCTGGGTGGCTGTGACATGGCCCGTGTAGGGGCGCATGAGCCAGGGCTGGAGGGGGTATGCCGCGTCTGCGACAAGGCAGAGGGGCATGGTGGTGTCCCCCACAGGGATCTCCCGCTGGGGGTTGTAGGTCCCTGCCTTCAGCCGGCGGCACAGGCCCGAATTTCCGAACACCCGGGCGTCGTGGGTACTGCCAGGCCAGCCAACATAAATGTCCAAGAAGCGGCCCCAGCTGTCCACCAAGGCCTGGAGGACCACGGAATGGTATCCCTTCCTATTCAGGAAGCATCCTCCATTGTGCTTTGGGGCATGGATGGAGATATGTGTCCCATCTAGAGCCCCAAAACAATTTGGGAAGCCCAGGCTGGCAAACCCCGTGATGGTGGCATCTGGGTCCCCAAGCCGCATGAGCCTGTGGAGGAGCAGGGCATTGATTGCATGGACCACCTGCAGGGGAAGGACATGAGTGAGCACCCGTGCAGGGTGTGTCTGGCCCTCTCCCCAGGCTCCCCCTCCCCCCCAGGACTCACCCCCCCGGGCTCCCCACTGGGCTCCCCCTCTTCCCCGAGCTCCCTGTCCTCCCTTGGCACCCACTCCCCCCGGGCTCCCCCTCCCCCTGGGTCCTCTTACCTCCATGACGACAGCCCCGACAGTGGCCTCGCCCACACCGAACTGCTGCCCTACGGATCGGTAGCTGTCTGGAGTGGCCAGCTTCCAGACAGCGATGCCGACTTGTTTCTCAACAGTGAGGGCACATCGCATGGGGGTGTCCTGGTGCCGTAAGGCAGGGGTGAGCCAATGGCAGAGCTCGAGAAACATCCGCCAGCTCATCCAGAAATTCCAGAGCCAGCGGTCATTGTCCCACTCGCCAAGCACCAGCCGTTCCCACCAGTCTGTGCTAGTGGGGTACCTCCATAGCCGGCGGCGTGTCCGGCGGGGGGAGGCTGGGAGGGCAGCAAGGTCTGGGGCTGCTTCTTCATCCCCCGAGGACAGCTCATCTTCCTCAAATAAAAGATACTGAGCTGCCCCCTCCATGGCACTGAGCAGGGCGGCCACTGCTCCAGGGGCGGGTATGTGGGCCTCTGACTGCTGCTGCTGCTGCTGCTGCTGGGGGTCCATGCTGCTTACATGGGGTGTGCGTGCTTGTGGCTCTGCAGATCGCGTGCTGTGCAGGCTGAGTGTGTCTGGGAGGGGCCCTTTAAGGGAGCGGCTTGCTGTTGCCCCGGAAGTGCTAGTCCGCCCCGTGACCCTGTCCATAGCTTTTCCTGGCACCCTTATTTCGATTTGGGCTGCTTTTGTGTGTAGACGCTCCCCAGCAGTGCCTATTTCAATGTAGTGCTGTCCTGCGTCGGCGTTGAACATCAACAGCACCAGCCCTGCAGGATGTGTAGACACTACTCGTCGAAATAGCTTGTTTCGATTTCGCTATGTCGAAATAAGCTATTTCGATGTAGCATACCCGTGTAGACATAGCTATGATATTTAAAAGGGGCATCTGTTATTTTTCTTTCTCTCTTGACATACATTCACAAACTGATAGCAAAGATCCTACCTGGAACTCAAACTGGGACTCATTGTCCCAGAATGCATCATAGCAAAGGCAAGCAGGAACTGCTTTAGTGCAGTGATCATAGTTCTAGCTGTCCAATAATAATAATAATAATAATAATAATAATTAATTTCCCTAACCTGCAGGCTGGATGAAGCTATACATGTCCATATGTGTGCTTTGTGACTCCCTAGTTTGCTGAAAATATAATATCTTTGACATTCCACTGGGGTCCTGGAGAGAAGGAGCCATCACTTGAGTGCTCCAAGAGCAGCATTTGGAGCAATTGGCAAGAGTCCCAAATGCAAGTGTATCTGTATCTCACTGAATCCAAGGTCAAAACTTCCACTGACTTCCCTGGGTGTATTTTCAGGTCCTATATAAGTCATGCACTGCCTGTGATCTGTGCATGTGTGGAACTCCCATTGCCATCAGCATGGGTTGCATGCACAGGTTACGAGCGTATTGTGGCTGGAGATCCTGTGTCTCATTCTCACCTTTTCCCTGGGTTTCCGTGTGACCTTGGACAAGCTATTTAGGCAAAGAATTTCCAAAAGCATCCACCAGTGTGGAGCACAGTTGAGGAGTTCAGAAGGGGGAACACCCACAACTACTGGAAATAGTTTTGATAATTTGGAAATAGTTTTGAAAAACTCGGTTATACCCTCGCCCTGCTCCTGATTCTAAGACTTTGCCTTACAGGCTTTGATCCAGCATCCACTAAAATTAATGGAACACCTTCAACTTCAAACCAGCTGGTCTGGAGTAGGCCCCTTACGCGGCTTGATTAATGCATATCCTCAAAACATTATAATGTACACAATAAAATGCCCGCCCTAACATATAACTAATGAAAAGTTGGTTGTGAAACAAAAGCATTACATTCAAAATGCAACGGTGGAATCAGTTATAAAATAGCAGAGTCTGTGTGGGGATCTGGCAAGCACTTGGTCCTTTGCTGTTACACTTTTATTTATCAATAAAAACAAAGAGGGTAGGAGGGTTTACAAGTAATTCTCATTGTGTGCTGTTCCAGACGTTCCATCTAATCATGCTCTGGAGCCAAATTACTCAAGCAGATCAAAACCATATTTTGCATGAAAAATAATTTAAAAAATCATTTTGGTAATGTTTTTCACTCTTTGTTGGGGGTTTTCTGTGTCAACCAACATTTTTGGTCAGTTTTTGAAGAAACAAAAATTAAAAAATATTGTTTTTTAAAAATGGTATCTTATTTTTGTCAAAAAGAACAGAAAAAAAGTAGGGGCATCAAAAATGGGCCCCTGAAAACTTCCATTTCATTGTCACCAAACACGTTTCAATGTAAATTTGACTGTTAAGCTATACAAACTGGTTGCATACATTGAACCACTGAGTGAGCTGTTCTGTGCCTAAAGCAAGTGCATTGGTATACAGAGGGATAATTGGATGTATAATTACCCATTTTATACCTGCAAAGACAAAATGTATGCATGTACAGGTAAATTTTGTGGGTAGTATCTTGGAGGGAAAAAACACATTTGTAAATAACCACTCTAAAGAGCAGGAAATATTGGCCTTGTAAGTCTCTATATATTGGAAGAAGGTGCCTTCTGCATCTACCAGAGAAGAATTTAAATGGAAAGATTTTTTTTCAATGCACAAAGCTTGTCACGCTGGGGCAGGGAGGAAACTGAAATATGTTGCAAGCTGCAGAAATCAAAAGACAATGGTAGAATCTGTTTTTAAGCATTTTGAGGGGAGGGAACAAATTGCCATGGTAACCTCCAAATGGATATGTCTTCAAGGAAATCATGCTGTTCCCTTGAAAAGGGAGATGCATAATACAACAAGCACTTGAAAGTTATCTTTGAAAGGCATGTGTACAGGAAAAATCAGAAATGTTTTATAAATTCAAACTCATGAAACATTCATGCTGCTTCACTAAATGTTTGACATTATGAAGATTCTACAAATGCTAAGGCAGGAACTGGGTAAACTTGTGGTTCCTCTGCGTGGCTAAGGCTGCATTTGTGATCAGGTTGGCCTATGCTGCCAGCCTCCATCTTTCGGTCCTTAAGTCCTTGTATGTAGCTTTGTGCAGTCAGTGTAAAGGCTAACACTGATTTTGACAGCTCTGGGCCGTAAAGCAATGAGCTCTTCTCTAATACAGTGTTATGGACTTGGCTCACATTGTTATGGGTCAATGTACGGCTACTGCTGGCCATTCAGAATAAATGACAATATAATAACCAGCAGTTGGTTGTCAGTCCAGGGTGAGCCCGGGGGCTGCTCTGGTATGCTTGTGGTCAGGAAAGAACTGGGCATCTCAGAGATGGCTAGAGAACACTGCAATGGCTTTGCCTTCCTTCAAGGAGGTAGACTAGCCTCGGAATGGGCAGGGAACATGGGTCGGAGAGAGGAGGGACCCTTTAAGGGCGAGCTGGCCATCAGTCCCAGAAGAGCTTGTCATGCATATAACCATGTCTTCAGGGTTCTGGGGCCCACACTATCGACAAAGTGGCCAGGGCACGTGGCAACTTTCTGTTGACAGAGTGGTTTGAAAGATACATCTGCTGTTATGTGTAGACGTGATCTGTCAACAGAAGTTTTGTTGGGAAATCCCTGCTGAACAGATGCTTCTAGTGTAGACATAGCCTATGGATTTACATGGCAGAATGGAGAATAGGACAGAAGAGTTGAGCTGCCTAATCCTTTGCTGTATCCTAAAGATGCAATCTACATCCCTGAATTATTGAAACTGGTCTGGTGTATTTTAAAGAAGTATTTTTTTTCTAATTGTTCAAAGTCTATGCTGCAAAGTAGGTCTGACTCCCACAGAAGTTGCTGCTTCTGTATCTACATCTGCTTACAACTACTGGTTAAACTTCAAGGGCCAGCTCTTCTGCTCATGCAAATTAGCTTCGAAGAATGAATGATCTTACCCAGACATGTCTAACATGGGAAAATCATAAGAACGCAAGCATAGCCATCCTGGGTCAGACCATAGGTCCATTAAGCCCAATATCCTGTCTTCCAACAGTGGCCAATGCCAGATGCCCTAGACGGAATGAACAGAACAGGTAATCATCGAGTGATCAATTACCTGTGACCCATTTCCAGCCTCTTGCAAATAGAGGCTAGGGACACCATCCCTGCCCACACTGGCTAATAGCCATCGATGGGCCTATCCCCCATCAATTTATCTAGTTCTTTTTTAAACTTTACTATAGTCTTGGTCTTCGCAACATTCTCTGGCAAGGAGTTCCACAGGTTAACTGTGCATTATGTGAAAAAATATTTCCTATTGTTTGTTTTAAACCTGCTGCCTATTAATTTCATTTGGTGACCCCTAGTTCTTGTGTTGAGAGGAGGAGTAAATAACAATCCCTTATTTATTTTCTCCACTCCAGTCATGATTTTATATACCTCTGTCATATCCCCCTTAATCTTCTTTTTTCCAGGCTAAAAGGTCCCAGTCTTATTAATCTCCCCTCATATGGCAGACGGTCCCTTAATCATTTTTGCTGCCCTTTTCTGAACCTTTTCCAATTCCAATGCATATTTTTTGAGATGGAACGACCACATCTGTACACAGTATTCCAGATGTGGACATACTATGGATTTATATAAAGGTAATATGACATTTTCTGTGTTATCTATTCCTTTCTTAATGATTCCCAACATTTTGTTAGACCTTTAATAGGACTCCATGAAAATTATTTTTAAAAGCCTATAGCATTTCATAGAGTATGGGCTCTTTTGATCCTCTTAGAGAATTCTGTATTAGGTATGTAATTCCCTGTTACATTCTATAACATGGTTAAAAAGAAATTTATAGAAAGTTCCCTATTACAGTCTATGGTAGGAGTGAGCAAACGTCTTACATCCAGCCCTGCTTTTCATCCCTGCATTTAGCAGGGCCCCCAACCTGTCTACTGCAATCCAAACAGATGGAAATTTCAGTTATGTTCATATGGAAAAAACAAAAACAAAAGAACTTTGGGCATGTGTAAGAAAATGAGCATGTAGAACATAAAAGTTTATTAATCAGTATAGAAATGTGACTACACATATAAAAACAGTAATGTGTTTCAACATTTTTAATGAGATGGATGAGTCTGATGCTTAGCGGCCAATAGTGTTATGCCCCCCTGGTGAATTTTCATGCCCTCTCCAAAAAGCCCCCACCCCCCCACACACTTTGCACACTCCTGGTCTATGGGATTCTCCACAAGAATCAGGACAGGAGAATGATATGTTGGTAATCCTTGGCCTAGGCAAGGTATGGATAAAGGTGTTGTGTTCTATAGAGTTGTTCTATAACTCAACAGTAATTTCACATTGTAAAATATGATTTGATCTAACAGCTGCAGAGATTGAGGTAGGACCTGGGCTTCAGGCAAAAATAAAATGTACTGTGTGTAGTGTAGTACTGGAAATGTTAATTATGCCACACAACCCTTTTGGGCAATGCCTAACCCACATATCACTAATCTTTTTTAATATTGCCACAAGAGCATCTGTCTAGTGCATATATGATTCAGTTTGCCAGAGGGTCTTCCTTCCAAGAACCAGTGCGAGTTCCCACACTCACAAGAAAACAAAAATGTTGAGGTCTTCTGTTTATGGTAACAGAACTGACACATGGCAAATTAAAATCAATGCTGACAATTTCTGACTTGTGCACGCCATCAATGAGCGAAAAAGGGTTGCAGGATGAGAAAAGTGTCCTGTGTGAGTATTTCATGAAACAGAGCACAAGATTTTGAAAGGGGCCCTGGAGTATATGGTGTTTTTCTCTATAACAATGCTTAACAATGGGGGAGAAGCCAACCGAATGCCAAGGAGAGACAACAGTAGCTGGGGAATATGAGCCGAGAGGAAAACGGTTATGATGAGATAAAACAGCATGATTCCTTCAACAGAGTACAGAGGCACAGAGTACTATTGTACTGTGGGTCCTGCTCACTAAGCCTAGGGTGCTTGCAATGCTAAGGTGGGGACATGTTGGTAAGACACCCCATCGTGCACAGCACGTTAATTTATTTGGAAGTAGAGATCTAAATGTAGGTGACCTCTGTGGGCACCAAAGAAAAATGAACTTCTAGAGGTTGGATTCGTACCCCCTTGGAGAACCAAGGCCAAATGGGCTGTGTGATTGTCCCAAGGCTTTCCACCCTAAAAAGAATATTTAATAAATATTAATAAAGAAGCAGGCTGAAGAAAGACGGTTGTATGATTAAGGCACTGGACTGGGACTCCAGAGACCTGGGTACAAATTCTGATACAGACAGAATTTTTTTGTGTGTGTCTCAGCTCGACATCTGTGTGATGACGATCATGATACTTGCATCCTCCCACCCTATATATGCCATAGCTACGTAGACGGTAAGGTCTTCAGTGCAGGGATTGTCTCCTACTGCTTGTTCATACAGCGCCTAGCACTCTAGGGCTCCAACCTCAGCTGGGGTCACCAGCGCAGTTGGGCAGGGGTTTTCCATTGGTGCGGTCTTCTGGCAGAAAATGTCCTTTTTACAAAAATCACAATTTTCCATGGGAAAATTTTAATTTTGCCCCCAAATTTTGATTTTCCTAATTGCTCCTCAGCTGTTAGCCTGGAAGGGTACCCGAGGGACAAAGTGGGTGAGGTAATTTTTTTTGCGCCAACTAAAAGATATTATCTTACACGCTTTGTCTGTCTAATATCCAGGGCCCAGGAACGCTACCACAGTACTTCAAGCAATAATGGATTGTTCTGAGCAATTGTGCTTTTTGCCTCGCACCATGGCAGCCAGTCATCAGAAAAATATCATTTTGCTGGTTCCAAACTGTAGCCACAGGGGTTTTTTTTTCATCATGATGCAGGACAATTATTTTTGCAAGTGTAAGATTTTTCAAGGGAAAAGATTCTCAATTTCCAGTCAGTGTTAGTACCTAGATGCTAGCGCAATAAACTAATGTTGCTACTTCAGTAAATAGCATTCACCCTTCACTACTTCCATAGCACCTTTCATCATAGATATCAAAGAACATTCCAAGGATGAGACATATCATTATCCCTATTACACAGCGCAGTAACATAACTTGTGCAGTGAATGAAGGTGGGTTGAAATTTCGTTTGCAGTTGGTTCCTACACAAAAAATAATAATGGTTAAAAAAAACCCTCAAGGCCAGAGGACATTCAGCTTTACTTTAGTCTCTGAAAAAGTTTAAGGCTTTATTAATGCTTGTGTTTAATCAGGGTGTAGAGGCAAGGAAATGAATGGAAAGCTTTAGTATCCAAGTAAGAACAAAGTGTGGGTCAAAGACCTCTCCCAGCAGAGAGCCCAAGTGAAGACTGAAACTGAATATTAAACAATAATGACATTTTGTCTCTCTGTGGGGCCAGACTCTGCTCCTTTGTTCAATGAGACCCTTAACCTTGAGCAACAATGACACAAGCACAATTCCTCATCAGGTCATTGCTGTTTACTTGCAACAAGAGCATTCAGGAGCAGGCTGAAGCCTGGCATCTAGGGCCCTGCAAAGTGGGAGGGTCCCAGAATTTGGGCTGCAGTCCAATCCCAAGAGTCTACAACACAATTAAACGCCCCTTACCCTGCCCCCCCTTAGTCCAAGTTTGCTGGCATTGGCCATTCACATGCATCTAATTTCAGTGTACACAGACCTCTAAGTCTCATTTTGAAAAGTGGCGTAGGCACTTAGGCTCCTAAATCTTATTGACCCTCATTGAAATCTTCGTACCTAAATGCCTAAATGACTTCTGTAAATGAGACACAGGTGCTGAGGTTTTAAAGGCATTTCAGCGGGAGTTAGGTTTCCCAAGATCTTTATAAATATAATAATCCTTGGGCATGGTAGTGCTGAGAAAAGCAAATGCTAAATGCCTTTAAAAATCTGCACTTTTGCATCTTTGTGCTTCCATTTCCTTTCTGTTTAAGGGAGATAATATGTCCTTTTTCCTATCCCATTGCGTGTCTTGTCTATGTGGCCTGAAAATATTTTATGGGAAGGGCTATTTTTATGATGTATGCACACTGTATCTCCCATGATAGGGCCCTGATTTTGGTTGTGGCATCTAGGTGCTCCTCTGATACAAACAGCAATCAAGTTAATGATAATAACAGAGCCTTACAGATATTGCAAGCATGGGACTAGTGCTCATTTGGGAAATGTGTCACTGGGGCAGCTATTCAGTAAATACAGTCCCCTGTGACAGACTAATGGTATCATGGCATCTTTCTGAGAGAAAGCCAATACACTTTAAACAGTGCTGTAATGGTGGCCAAGCTCAGTAACAAAAATACACACCAATACCTCTGAAAGAATTCGTTTGACAAATTTCACCTTTTTATGGTCTGTGAATCACTGACCAAACAGGTTGAGAAATTCTATTTGTTAGTTAAAAATATTCACCATTTTCCTCCATGCATTCTTGCTTGGTAGATTGTCAACATGCAAGTTCCTCTGTATCACTGAGAGTCTCATGTGTGCACATTAGACTTGATTTATCTATTGTGCTAAAAATAACAGTGAAGCGGTGACGGTGTAGGCGGAGGAAAGGGCTAGCTGCCCAAGTACAATCCTATCTGGGACCATGGGTATGTACTTGAGGCCACTTGACCATCTCACTTTGATTACACTTCTATTTCTAGCTTGCTGGCTTGATCAGAAATAGCATGCTTACTTCTACCTGATCACTCAAAATGGAGAGAAGTCCTGTATGATGGTCCCCTGAATTTTGGTTCCCTACGTGATAGCCCCTGTCCACTGACAAGCTGAGGAGGACAAGAGGCACAGGAGGAAGGAGAGACTGGCTTCCAGTCATGGTCAGTAGCCTCCTACCCTACCTGGAAACATCTGTCCTCCCTGTAATAGAAATGGTCGTTCAAGAATAGGCCTTATCAGCCACCACTGCTCCCATGGAAGATGACCATACGCACCAATGAGTGATCACCATCATATCTATCTGAGCTGGAACATACAGCCCACCTTGAGTGCAGATTTAGTCCAAGTTCTGTTAACCAATTGCTAGTGTTTCTAGTCTCTCATTGAATGACTTATGTAGATAACCACCACAAAGTGAATTTTGGATTCTCCAGTTCATTGTACAATTTCCACTTCACACTGGAAATTATGTTGGTTAGTTTTTGATAGCCAGGCAACTGGCCTTGAAACAGAAGCAATGCTACATGGTTTACTGAATGACCCAGAAGTAAGAATTTCAAATTATGGAAGGGATAATGGGCTATATCACTGGAATGTCCTTTTGGGAATATTTATGGCTAAGTTGGCATTTCTGTGAGTATCTGCACTAGTGCAGCTTGAATGTTCATAGAAATCAAATTTGTAAGGGCCATGAGCAAGTTACAATACAACCTTGGTTTTGAACCAATATTCATGAGTAAGCTTCCACCACCCACTTAGCTCCAGTAATGAATAATTGCTAAGAGGTAGGTAAGAAAACAGATGGGCTTGTGCAATAAAAACATAAGAATAGCCATTATTGGGTCAGACCAAAGGTCCATCTAGGAGCATCCTGTCTACTGGCAGCAGCCAGTGCCAGGTGCCCCAGAGGGGGTGGACCAAAGACAAGATCAAGCAACTTGTCTCCTGCCATCCATCTCCAGCCTTGACAAACAGAGACCAGGGACACTATTCCTATTCACTGACCAATAGCCTTTTATGGACCTAACTGCCATGAATTTATCTAGCTCTTATTTGAACTTTCTTAAAGTCCTACCCTTTACAGCCTCCTCTGGCAAGGAGTTCCACAGGTTGACTGTGCGCCGTGTGAAAAAAGGGAATGGGCACAGAGAAACAATAAACCAGAGAGATACAGGGGAGGCCTTTTCAAAAGGTAACAGCTGCAGCAGCAAAGGTGTTCTCCAAGCAGTGAGACTGGGAATGAGACGCTGGGGGGACGAGCTGCAAGAGTAGAGAGAAGTGAAGGGAGAAGGGGAGCAGGAAACAGAATAAAAGATGCTTAATATGTAGATAGCAAAGTGTGTGTGTCAAGGGCAAGTTTAAGGATCACAGCAAGGCCAACAAACATGCAGCCTGGGTTGCAATGGTCATATTGTCTGAGGCTGCTTTAACAATGGAAAGTTTAAAAAAAAATCATACACGCAAACAAAAGTGGAATCTGACCCAGACTGTGCTGACTTTTGCATTTCCAGTCATTGCACCCTTGCACTATAGCAACACTTTTCCTTGAACAATTGTTTTGTGATGCTGCCTAGCTCCAACCTGGCTGTCTCCTGGTTCTCTGTTTCAAGGAGAGCAGTGTCATTCTGCTGTGTTTGTGACAGTGTTGAATGCATGTAGTTTTTCACTCAGCTGAATGTGCTCATTCCATTTTCAGTGCTAGCCACTCTAATCAGAATAGTGAGAAAGTTTCTTTTTCTGGTGAAACATCATTAAGAGAACTATGTGCTCTGAAATTCAAAGGGCTCTGGACTCCAAGTCAGAAAATTAACCTATCTGTATCTTTTGTAAAATAATACGTCAAGGCTACAGTTACGCTAGTGAGTTTTGTCGACAAAAATGCATGGAGCATCTACACACAAAATGTGTTTTGGCAACAGACACTGTGGACCAAAAAGCTGTATATGTGCTCTGGGGGGCCCTTTTGTTGACAGAGCTTGATTGATCCACCTTTATGTGTAGACACGACAGATGTCTTGTTGGAACATCTCTTCCAACAATAATTTCGGTAGACAGATTGCTGTAGACCTTGACAGACATAATATCAGCAATGAAGTCTTCAGACAACGTAAAATTTTCCTATAAAGTATAGAGTATCCTTCTCTGACTCTTCTGAAATTATATTTTGAAATCACCTGGGATGGAGAAAATAGAGAAGCTAGTTCTTGAAATATCTCACACTGAGATTTCAGGTCCCTGATCACATTGTCTAAGACCTGAGAATATTTCCTCTGATGCTTATCCTTTGCTCCTGATGAAGAACCAGGCACAAATTTATCATGCAGATTACTCCACTTTTCCTGTGTGTTGGATACTTTGCATTTTCAAAACCCATTTCCTCTCGCCTGGTGTGAGATTCTGTTGTAACATCCCCGTGTTTTTCTTCAGATCTCTGTTTGCTGAGTTCATTCACTCCTCTCACAGAAGCCTGCTGCACTTGAAACAAGTTGATTTTCTTTGATCGAAGGATTCCAAAAACTGCAGCCATGAAAACTAAAATCCTATGCCACCATAACAGATGGAGGAAGAGCCATTCAGGCCATCCTGGACAGGGTGCTTTGTGCTTGACATATGTCCTTACTAGTCCTGTGTTCAGCGACAGTTTCATCTTCTAGACATTTAATTATGCCCTGAAAATTTAGTATCGTTGCCTTTGTGGCTTTCATTTGAGCCGCTCATCTAGTTTTGCAGAGTGCCTAGTTTAGATGATTCTTCAGAAACCTACTCAATCTCCACTGCTGCATCATCCTGTCAGTTTCTTCAGGGGCCTGAAGTCCACCACCAGGTTCTCCTTTCCTTTGCAAAGCTGTGCTCTCTTGAACAAGTGTTTTCATATGAAGATTATTTAAGACTTATTTATCAGCTTGTTCAAGAGCTTAAATTCAATGGGAGCTGACCAGAGCAGAACTCTGGTAAATACACCTGTGGGAGTTTCCACTGGTGAGGCTGAAACCCCTAGCCATGGAACTCCAGGATATACTTAATGAGAATTTAAATTCTAGGCTTTTTTTTTTTCCACCACTGAGGGATAGATCCTGCAAAATAGTTATCTATCTTCTGCAAAGCTGTGAAGAAAATCTTCAGGATTGGGCTGGCTTTATCAGCAGCAGCATTCACCAAAGGTAAGTTAGCTTGAGGTGCTGGTCAATGGATGTATAGTGCATGTGTGCTGTGTACGCCCACCTGAAAGATATTATCTTATTTTTGCTTGCTGAGCTCTGGCCATACAGCACTCTGTCAACAGAAGTCAGTGTTGGAAGAGATTGCCCAACAAAAATTCTGTTGACAGAATATGATAGAGGTATATAAAATCATGAATGGTGTGGAGAAAGTGAATACAGAAAAGTTATTTACCTGTTCCCATAATATAAGAACTAAAGGACACCAAATGAAATTAATGGGTAGCAGGTTCAAAACTAATAAAAGAAAGTTTTTCTTCACACAGTGCACAGTCAACCTGTGGAACTCCTTACCAGAGGACGCTGTGAAGGCCAGGACTCTAACAGAGTTTAAAAAAGAGCTCGATAAATACTTGGAGGTTAGGTCCGTAGATGGCTGTTAGCAAGGGGTAAGGTATGGTGCCCCTAGCCTTTTGTCGAAGGCGGGAGATGGATGGCAGGAGACAAATCGCTTCATCATTGTCTTTGGTTCACCTCCTCTGGGGCACCTGGCATTGACTACTGTCAGCAGACAGGATACTGGGCTAGATGGAACTTTGGTATGACACAGTATGGCCATTCTTACGTTCTTATGCAATATTAAAACAAAGCAAAGTGGCCATTTGATTAAAGCCTGAGGTTGCATCTGCAAGGAGAGTAAGGCTACAGCTATACAACCAAGTTACGTTGAGATAACAGCTGTCATTCTGAAATAACTTTGCTGTTGTCTACACTACTCAACTGCTATTTCAAAATCAATTCAAAATAGCAGGTGCGTTATTTCAAAATTGGTGAAACTCGTTGCAGAAAGAATAGTGCCTACATTGAAACAGCTATTTCAAAATATGTGCTAAGACAGGCTGTTTTTGGGAAGAAGGGGCCTCCAGTAGAAGGACTTCCTTCTGGAAGACCCTCCCCCTGCCAGGGGCTGCGCTTCTACACGGGGTTTTGGAGTCTGGAAGACCATCTTCCAGACTCCAAATTGTGTGACCTTATGCTAATGAGGTGCCAGGAATTTGCATACATGTCTCATTAGCATATTTTGGGTAGTTTATTAGCATGCCACTTTTGGAGAAAGTGGCATGTGTAGAAACAGCCACAGGGAACAGCACTTATTTTGAAATAGCTATTTTGAAATAAGCACTTTTCCCTGGCTAGGTCTACACTTGCATTCTTCTCTCAAAAGAGGAATGCAAAAGAAGGAAACCAGAAATGCAAATGAAGGGCTAATTTACACACCTCATGCTTCATTTGCATAATCTCTTTTCAAAAGAGATTCTTTTGAAAGAAGAAAAGCAGTGTAGACTTGGCTTTTTTGAAAATAAGCCCCATTTTCAAAAAAACCCTTTTTAGGAACAAGCAGGGTTTATTTTCAAAAGAGCCACCTCTACACTCCTTTTTTTCTTTCAAAAGAATCTCTGCCTGATCTGTGATGGTAAAAGAGTCCTCAGTCATTGTCATGCTCAGGTATTTAACTCCTTGGTTTCACTATGTTGAGCAAAAGCTGTATTATGTCTGACCAGTAACTTACTGACACTTAAGTATGTATCTCAGTCGTTGCTTTTCAGCACTTTACAGCGACCACGGAAGAGGAAACCTCAGCTCGCTAAATTTCTGACAGTGTCAAGAAATATTTTTTAGTACTTGCCATTTTCTAATATTTTCAGATGCTTATTTATCAAAACCTTCACTGATACTCTGACCTCTGGCGAATTACAGAGCTGCCACGGTGCTCCTTCCATGCCTGGTTTTAGTGCGTGCCTCAGATCACTGTTACTGAGGTTGATTTTCAAGTTTCTGCATCCTTAAAAGGTAAACGAATTAAATAGTATCCAAAATCTGTAAGATACAAGTATGCTAACCAGCTGGCATGCAAGTCTTTATGTGGCGCATTTCTCCTTCTATAAAATGAAGATGAAAAATGGTCATTTGTCGGGGAAAAAATGGAACCTGCCCATTTGGCATATTGTCTTCAGTACTCGGGCAAAGGACAATCTGTGCAAGAACATACAACTGCTCAAGCGGTAAAACTTTAAACTGAATCATGAAAGTGACATTGGATGGGACTTTCAAACTGATATCACCATGAAGACTGCTTTGATGTGCTTCATTGTTGACCTGCTTATCTGCAAGGCTTTTAGTTTAGCTCCTTTGAAGTTTATCTACAAAATCTTTTTGTTTGTTTTTTAAATTTTTAAGATTCTCTGTGGCATCTTTGGCTTCGTTGATTTGTGCAGGTTGAACCGCTCTAGTCTGAAGCTCTCTCACCCAGCAGCATCTGTAATCTGGAGTGATTTTAGTTATCTGGACACCCACTTATCATGGGTGTGGTCAAGTTTTCCGTTGTCCCGTAAAATTTGTTTCCAGCCGCCTGTCTTGGCTGTCAGCGTTCTGTGCTGTTATTTAGCTGCAATTTACCTTTAAATGTTTTCTAAGAGCCCAGTAAGCAGTGGAAGTGTTGGTAGTGTGCTTGAAAATATTGACCTCCCACAGTCTGGCAAATTCTCTTGTTAGGCACTGGTCAGGTCCTGAGGGTGCCAGACGAGAGAGGTTCATCCTATAGCTCATCTACTGGATCCTCATCTGGCCTGGTTTCAAAGCGTCTTATAATACAGGTGCAGCTTCAGTGTTATGACACAAATTGTTTTCCCAACTCAAACCTGGACGCAATACCAGAAGGATGCTTGTGGAGTTGACAGGCAGTTCTCTCCTTTCTACTTCAGATGCAGGAGCTGATCAGGAAGTTTACAAAAGGATAATTTCTCTGGCCTAAGGAGTCAGTTTGCAATAAAAAAAAGATCTCTTTTCCCCCAACCAGACTTGTATCTGTATTTATGGCTTTCATTTTCAGATCTCTTCCCATATGAGAATAACAAAATTGGAAGTCTAGCCCTAAAGAAAATGTATTTCATACTGCTTCATTTGTCCCTCAGTTGTGCAAGTAATCAGAAAACTATGCTGATTTTTCTGTGCAGAACCTAGCAGAGATTAGCAGAACTAGAGTGGGCCTGGCAGGGGAGAGTGCTATGAGGCTGGGAAGAGTCCAGAGCAGGCAGGAGCTCAGCCCTCAGAGTCCAACAGCAAGAGAAGGCTATGGCAACAAACTACATTTCCCAGCAGCAGCTTCCTCAGCAATGGACATGCCCAGTGGCTGTGAGCCCTGCAGGATGGAGCAGGAAACTTGTGCTACTACCAGCTGCTGCCGGCCACGCTCAACCGCTGTGGGATTTTCCAAGGCATTGTAGGACAGGTGATATAGGTCCTCTGGATGCTCTATAAAAATGGGGGCTGATGGCCAGAGGCACTATTAGACATAAGCAACCCATGTAATTGCATCAGCTCTGAGCCACCCAGGTGGCTCCTGGCCTTGGGGACAAGGGGTGGCTCTCGGATCCAATGGGGCTGAGTAGAAGGCACTGGTAGGAGAACAGCAGGTGCCGTTGCTCAGGATCTCATGCAGTTCCAGGCCTCCTGCAGGCTCAGAGTTTGGGGTGCTACTGTTGCTTCTGACTGCTGGTACTTCTAGGAGCAGCCCTGTGCTGGTTCCCCCTCTACCCACCTTTGAATCCGCCTGGGAAGGAGGCTTCCCCAACAGTGGCTCTGCCATAAATACCGACGAGTGGGCCCGCCTATGGCAGAGCCCCCATGTTGGTCAGAGGGTCCTTCTCTCCTTCCCTTGCCCAGGCAAATTCATACATGGGCAGCAGGAACTGGCGTGCTCTTCTCCTAGAGGCTCAGAGTCTAGTGCCCCGGCTGGCAGCGGGGATGGGTCACAGCTGTGGCTGCCGCGACAGCTGCCCTAGCTTTGCGGAGAGCAGTGGTGATGACCCTGGAAGCAGCAGCGTTGCTTCAGGGCCCAGGCCAGCAGAAGCAGATCGTGCAGCCTGTGGGTTGGGGGATAGGAGAGCAGAGCGAGGGCGCAGAGGCAGGGATGAGCCTGGGCGGAGGGGAGGTTTTATTTGAATGTGGGGCAAGTGGTGGCAAGAGGGAGTCTACAACAGACACCTGCACCTGTCTCCTTGCTCCTGTGCCATTGGTAGAAGGGAGAAGGAGATGAGGATAAGGGTTATGGTATAAATGAACTCCTTACCCTCCCGGGTTTCAGAGGCAACTGATGACGGTGGCTTCAGGAGGAGCACCAGCCACATACCTCCTCCAAAGCCTCTTCCTCCCCAGGCTTCACCTCTTCCCACACCAGACCAGTTGAGGCCAGGCCAGCAAAACAAGACCCACCACAGGGAGTTTCAAAGCCTGACTTAGGCTCCTGGGGCTTCAGCTACAGAGCTAAACACAGCAGCATTGGTGTTCAGGCTCTGGCTGAAGCCCAGAGATCTGAGACCTGCCCCCTTCTCCAGGTTTCCAAGCCTGGTCTCCAGCCAGAGCAAGACCGTCTATGCCTAGTGGGGCCTGGCTGGCAGATGAGGCCCAAGGTTGCAGGCTGACAGGAGGGCCTGGCTGGTGGGTGGTGACCAGGGCGTGGCCATTGGACAATGGATGCTCTTTTCAATGGGAGTACAGGGCCCTAGGCAAGCACCTTGCTCATCTTGCCCTATGGCCAGGCCTGTCTATGCAGCTGTACTTGGCTCTTTAGCATGAGCCCTGTCAGATAAAGTCAGTAGACTCTGGCTCTAAGACTTGCTTCGTTAGGTCTTTTTTGCAGGGTTGACATACCCAAAATCTCATTTTAGCATTAGCCTGTACTTAAAGCTCAGCACCTTCTCTAGAAGCTGTGTTTCCCCCTATGCACTATTAGAAATCATCACCTGCAGAGCAAGTCAGAGGGAAATAAAATGTGAAATGCAAAATCAGACTTTTATACCACTGTTCTCAACTATTTTTCTGTGGAAGACCACCTTTTGGTGCTCTGCTATTGAACCTTCCTATTTAATGAGCCCAATAATGCAGTGGTATGAAGCAGAGCCATCTGTTTTTGGGCAGATGAGCTCGCTCCTCTGATAACTCAGCATAAATTATCTTTTATT
The DNA here is from genome assembly GCF_033958435.1 of Carettochelys insculpta. Lineage (NCBI taxonomy): Eukaryota > Metazoa > Chordata > Testudines > Carettochelyidae > Carettochelys > Carettochelys insculpta. The sequence continues at coordinate 371,379,767 of NC_134137.1, forward strand.
TAAGGTGTAATGGAAGATGCATCTATGCGGACATCTGTACTTAACTGATTACCAACCACAGTGAGATGTTGGGTGGTTCAGTTGTGTTTGCCAGCTGCTATGAACCGATAAGAGCCAAACATATGTTAAGAGCAAGGAACACCACAGGCAGCGAGTACAACTTGGTTCTCTTAGCATTTTTGAGCCAGCAGATAATACGAGAATGAAAGGAATCTAAGTACCTCTCTTCAACCGCCACCCCCTCACTGAGCTGCTGCTCTCTTGTCAATCCAAAAATTTATGCAAAATCATCAAAAGGCTGTCTCCAAATACAAGTGCACTTTCTATGCAAATTAATAACAGGCACTGCCGTCCGTCCGTAAGAAAGTTGAAGGCACCAGATGTTTAAACTGGCATCTGCAATTCATTCAGAAAGTTGCTGCCATCTATGGATGGGAACCAGCGTTTGCATGCAGACATTGCACCGGAGAGGGACAATCGGGAGAGGCTGAATGAGAAAGAGCTAAAAACAGAGAGAAGAAGAGAGACGCTATCGGTTGTGTCTGTCTGAGGCCAGGTCTACACCAGACCTGATCGTTGATCCAAGATACCCAATTCCAGCTACGGCAATTATGTAGCTAGAATTGACTTATCTGCAATTGACTTCCCTGGCCGTCCTCACTGAGGAAGGTCAATGGGAGAAACTCTCCCGTCGACTTCCCTGAAGCCTCGTGATAATGAGAAATCCAGGGGTCAATCATTGAGCCCTAATAGTTCAATTTTGCACATCCCCACTAGGCACGTGAAATGGAACCCTGGAAGATTGACCCTGACTGGGTCAATCCTCTGGTAAGTGTAGCTGTACCCTGACTCTTTGTCACACTCAGGGGCCAACAGCCACTGCAGGCCCCAGGATAAGCTGGGAGAGGTGCTTGGCTCCACTTCCCCAGAAGGGGCAAAGCCAGGGGTGGAAGGAGAGCAGCCTAGGGCACTCAGCCCTTAACACCACCTGGACTGTGGTGCTGCCCTGCCTTGCCAGCCGCGTGGCGCTGCGGAGCAGCTCTACTGCAGCACTTCAAAGGGGCTCAGAACTCCAGCCACCAGAGCTCCAGGTCTCTGAAACACCAGGCTCCAGGGCAACTGCCTAATTTGCCCTCCTCTGTCAGTGGGCCTGGTCACTTGGCTCCACCCTCCCATTTCCATCAATGCCTCATAGCAGAGGAAGGTGCAAGAAATCTGGTAGTTGGCTGTTCTGGGACAAAGTTTCTTGCTGACAATTAATGAAGGAGGAAGGGTTATTTTCCTTCCCAAACTCCTGTTTCTCTTAAAAAAAACCTAACTATGGGACTGGCGCTGTTCTTATATTAACTCCTCCCTCTAGTCCCAAGCCACTTCCCTCATTTACATCAATTGGCTTTGCTACTCCGGGGCAGTTGGCATGACTGAACACTTCACTATGATGACCTTGTGACAGCTATTGCAACTTCAGGCAGTATCTTTAGGGGAGGACCTATTCAGCTTATGAAAGGTTGGGTGTGACCATGGGCCAGGGACTGCATCAAACTCTAGTGCTGGGGCGGGGGGTTGAAATGAGTCACTAAGATTATACACGCCTCAGGAGAGGTAACAGCTCCTGCGGAGGCTTGCACCCACTGGGTCAAAATGGGCTCATCTCCGAGCGATGCACATGGCCATTCCACTGCTGGTAATTATCAGAGATTTTTTCGCCCTGCGGTACCTGTCTGGGTGCCAGAAATGCCCCCTGGAGCCTCACACTCCTGCATGCAGGTAATAAAGGACAGTGCTGTCCCCCACCACCCTCAGTCTTGGTCTTCATGAGGCAGCTAAGTTGATTGCAGATGCGCAATTCTACCTATGGCAATCTGCAATCAACTTACCTGGCTGTCCTCACTGAGGAAAGTCAATGGGAGAGTTATTTAGTGTGTCTGAGTCTGAGACTAATCCCAGAAGTGCCGGCACCTTTCGGTCCTGCAGAGTCAGGAGCCCTTTTTCAGTGCTATCTGCAGCTGAGGCTTTTGAGGCAGCTCGAGAATGGCTGAACTGGTCAGTGCCAGCTTCTTCCCACTTGGTTCAGGACTCTAACCCAGCACTGGGATTGGAAAGGATGATCCCACAGGCTTGGCTCCAGCACCAGAGCACTGATAGGTACTTGGGGCTGCTACAACCCCTGCACTTCCCTGTAGTGTTTTATCCACGGGACACGAGCCCAGATCCTGCTGGTGGCCCCATCTCTAGGCTCAGAACCAGTCTCCCTGGTACTGCTGGGGTTAGCTCCTTAGTAGTCTGAGGAAGCAGATTCCTGATCAGACTCAGTGTAGATGTGTCTTGACCAAAACATACCCAGCAACCTCAGTGGGTGACGCCCTATTTAGTACCAGCTGTTTTCAGATGTTTGGCTGTGCTTGTTATGATTGTTTTGGGGTGGGGTCTGGGGCAGACAGACTCTGGCCAGACAGTTCATACAGTCCATTTCAACTGAACTGAACTGAACTGAACTGACCAATAAATCCACAGACCTCGTTTTCAGTGAAGGCACCTGGCCAGGTTTGTCAACGATGCACTGTAATAGCTTGTAGCAGAGTCAGCAAAGATACCAAGACATGTATGCCAGTGACAAATGGCAGGACTTTACTTACCTCACTGGATACAGTGCACAGCAAGTCTTTTCATTCTCCATGTCACTTCAGTGCAGGTGAATTTGCATAAATTCCAAATCAAATTGTGTTCAGAAAGACAATTAGAAGTGTCTTCTCTGGTTGAGTTTCCCTTTATACCTTTTGCAAAACAGCATGTGCTTATTGAAATCTGTGGTTTGGGCTGATTGAGCATAAGCAATACACTGAGCTTCTCCATTAATATCCCTGGACTCATCAAGCTGAAGGGCAAATGTTTTTGTCCTTTGAAATTTCTCTACCCCTTGAGAGACAATATCCTCAGACATGTCTTCAGTTCTCCAACAGGCCACACCCTGCAGGGAGAGATAGCTCAGTGGTCTGAGCATTGGCCTGCTAAACAGGGGGTTGTGAGCTCAACCCTTGAGGAGGCCATTTAGGGAGTGGGGCAAATAGATGTGAAGGGCACTTTCTTCAAAGTATCAGTTGCTCTTTTATCAAGCTTGTTTTCTGTAAGTGCCCCAGCACCAGGCAGACTCAGCTCTTCTGCAACTGTGTTCAGTGTCTTTGATTCTGCAACAAGCAGGGAGACAGCATAGGAAGCGCTGAGTGCTTTTGTAGGAATAGTGGAAACTTTTTTTTATTTGAAGCTGGCAAGTCCGGAACTCAGAAAGCTCTTTCCAAAAATTCTACTGGCGTACCTGCTCGCACAGGATGTTTCAGCTTCAAATGTTCTTGCAAGTGTGTTGGCTTCACGCTATTATCTTGTAGATTTTCTCCACAAAGGACAGAAAACTTCTGGTGAATTGTCACTTGTGGATGTGAATCCAAAAGCAAAATATATTCCTTGCAAAACTGAGGACTTTATTTTCCCAGTTGTTTTCAATTTCTTAGAACTTTCACAGTCACTGTTACTGCTGCTGCCAGCTCCTCGTTTTACAAAACTATTCATTTTCACAGGGCATCTTCAGCCTCACCATGGGCTTGCACACATCAGGAAATGACATGAAAAAGCCTGTCTAATACCCATATACCCTGGTTACATTACCATAGATCAGATAATTACAGTACAGTTTCAGTGTAGTGGTTGTTTATAGAATACTGTTATATTATGGCAGGACAAGGTTTCTCAACTTGGGGATCATGAGTATTATGGGGTTCACAGAGTCAGAGCTCTGAACCTGGAGCCCCCAGACCTCAGTGGTGGCAGACACTGAAGCTGGTAACCCTGAGCCCCAAGGGATTACAGTGGATGAGAAGGTGGATATGAGTCATCAGTATGCCCTTGTAGCCAAGACATTTGACAGCATATTGGGCTGCATTAGTAGGAGCGTTGCCAGCAGATCTACAGAAGTGATTGTTCCCCATTATTCGGCACAGATGAGGCTGTATTTGGAGTTTTGCTTCCAGTTCTGGGCCTCCCATTACAGAAAGGTTGTGAATGCACTGGGGAGAGTCCAGTGGAGGCTGACAAAAATGATTAGGGGTCTGGAGCACGTGAGTTATGAGGAGAGCCTGAGATTTGGGCTTTTTTAATTTGCAGAAGAGTGAGGGGGAGATCTGATAGCAGCCTTCAGCTATCTGAAGGGGGATTCCAAAGAGGATGGAGAGAGGCCATTCTCAGTGGTGAAAGATGACAGAACAAGGAGCAACAGTCTCATGTTGCAGTGTAGGAGGTCTAGTTTGGATATTAGGAAAAACTATTATTCACCAGGAGAGTGGTGGAGTACTGGAATGAGTTACCTACGGTGGTGTAGAATTTCCTTCCCTGGGAGGTCTAAGTCCCAGCTTGACACAGCCCTGGCTGAGTCAATTTGGATGGGATTGGTCCTCCCGAGGTCTCTTCCAACCCTGAGATTCTAAAATCCCAACCAATACAGCTGGGCTGGAATTTTTCATCATTCCCCCCCCACTTTGAAAAACGTGTTTTTATAAAATTGAGACTTTCAGTGGAAAAATAACAATTTTGCCCCAAATTCTCAATTTATAACCAGGAAAATCAAACTGAAACCTGTCATTACAGGTCAGGTTGATATTAATTTGCATCCACTTGAGCTACCTCAGTGACATATAGGAGTTTTTGTTGGGTTCCCACCATTGTCCCTTATAGGCCAGGTTCCTAACTGAACTACCTCTCCCATGACACACTGCAGTTTGTGCTCTGGCTGAGCTGCCTCAGTGCCTGATGGGAGATGTAGTCTAGCCAACACGTAGATGGAGTCAGATCTTCAGCTCATATAAATTGCATAGCCCTATTGAAGACAATTGAGCTAGACTGGTTTACACCAGTTTAAGATCAATCTCCTGATGTGTAACTTTTACTACTGTGCATTGCTGTTGAATTTGGCCCTATTGTACCATGAAAGGTTAATTTTACTTACTTATAGGACAAGAGAAGTCCTGTAGATTTACATATGTCCTTAACCCACTATCCCATGATCCTGAGGTTAATGCAGATATGTAAAGGGTGCTAAATTTAGCTTTGTGTAGTGCATTGTATGAGTCATCATTTTCTTTGGATCATGCTATGTGTTCCACCATTCCTATTTAATTTTTGCATACATTGCATAATTAAAGATTTTTGCTTCTGTAAAGCACAATACTGTGCTGGTTAAATTAGCAAAAAAATATGTTAATAGAGACTCAGCAATTTGATCTGGTTTGTATAACATGTAAATCCCAAATGAAATAAATCTCAAATAATACCATATTACCCAACTTTGAGGCAGAAGAGGAACATGACTTTAATACAAAATAATTCATGTATATCCAGGAATGGTGCATGCATTTTACCTTCATTGGAAGAAGATGTTAATGTATACATGGACAAGTTAATCAAACTAGGTAAAATTTCCTAATGAGAAAACCGTTATTACATATAGTAGCAGAGAGATAGCCGTGTTAGTCTATATACTATCAAAACAAAAAAGAAGTCCAGTAGCACTTTAAAGACCAACAAAATAATTTATTAGTTGGTGAGCTTTCGTGGAATAGACCCACTTCTTCAGACCATAGCCATACCAGAACAACAGACATTTTACAACAGACTTTTGTATTTTCATTTACTTTTTCATTGATCCTTTAATGACTTTATATGTATAGAATTTCTCTCAAGACTATCTTATTATTTCCTGCTTAGGTGCTTAGAAGGCTTATACTCTCTACCCCCAAGCTTAATTGGCACCAAACAGCTGCAATTCCATTGAATTCAGACTTGCACCAGATCTGAATTTGATTCAATGACTGAATTTTATTTAGGTGCCAATCTTGCTCCTTTGGGAACTAGAGGCAAAACTTCCATTCATTAACAGGGCATCAGGAGCAATCCTGCATATTTTAACAAAGCAAACATTTTCAAAAGTGGTTAAATTACAGCCAAATTGTCCAACAAAAACTTGCCATCCGCAGGCTGGCTTCAATACCTATATTAAGGCACATAAATATGAAGCCTGATTTCAAGCAGTGGCTGAATATCCAACACTTTTGGAATTCAAGCCCCTTATTTAAAGACTTCATTAATATGGATGTAGAACCATAACTTTAGCCACAGTTTTTAAAATCTTGAGTGTGATTTTTCAGAAGCACAAGACCCCTTGAATGTCAACAGGATTTGTGCTGCTAAATTGCTTTGGCATTTCTGAGACTCAGTTGCATCTCTTGTCCTAATCATTTGTACTTTATGGAAAGGAATTAGATACTTATATAGGTAGCAAGAATACAGTATTGAGGGCTGCAACAGTAAAGAAAAAAATAACCAAGCATTTTAAAAGGGATCTAAACTGGCATTTTGTATCTACAATCAACTTTAAGGTCTAATGTAGACCTGGCCTGAATCATATGAGTGTTGGGTTTGTCCCAGAAGGCTTCAGATCAGACAAATACATAGGGAACATCTGTTTTTCTGTTATGGAATATCTGAGCATAAGGTGATATCTTTGGATTAGAAAATTTTAGGCTCAAGGGACTTAGCAGTCAGTGATGGGAAAGAGCTATTAGATCATCCAGGTCATTACCCTGCAAAGATAGGACGCAGTCCTCCAACAGGCAGTGAATGAATCAGACATTAAACTAACAACCAAGTGTTTGCTACATGGGAATACATTTGTCACTCTTTTCTATGTGAAATTTCAGAACATGCTTGAGTTCTGTGAAGTAAAACCAGCAGGGGCCAAAGGATAGGCTACTGTCCTGGATGTCAGGAGATTTGACTTCTACATCTGCCACTGACTCACTCTGTGATTTTGGGCAAGTCATTCCATCCCTCTGTGCTCTGGGTTTTCCCCTTGGTAATGTGGAAGTAATGGTACAAACTTTCCTGTGCGAAGTGCTTTTGGATCTGTGGTTGAAATTTGTTATCTACAAGTATCAGAGAGGTTTAGATTAACCTGGAAATCAGAATCCAAACATATAATTAATAATTAGTAAAAAAAGAAATGATCGGACACATAGAAAAATACAGTATGTAGGGGAAGAATCAACGTGGTTTTTGTGAAGGGAAAACACACTTCACCAATCTACTAGAATGCTCTGAGGCAGTCAACAAGCATGTGGACAAGAGTGATCCAGTTGTTGTAGTGGAGTTAGACTTTCAGAAAGCTTTTGACACAGACTCTTAAGCAAACTAAACAGTTGTCACATAAAAGAGAAGGTCTTCTCAGATACCAGCAACTGGTTAACAGATAGAAAACAAAGAGAGGAACAAACGGTCAATTTCACAAAAGAGAGATGTTAAAAGTGGCATCCCCCAAAGATCTTTTGTGGGGCATGTGCAGTTCAACACATTTATAAATGATATGGAAAAGGAAGTGAAAAGTGAGTGGACAACATTTGAAGACAACACAAAATTACTCAAGGTAGCTAAATCCAAAGCAGACTGTGTGAGTTGCAAAGGGATCTCACAAAACTGGAGGCTGCTCCACAAATGACAGATGAAATTCAATGTTAAGGGGAAAATAATGCACATTGGAAAAAGGAGCCCCGACTATACATACAAAAAGATGGGGTCTAAATTAGCTGTTGCCACTCAAGAAAGATTTTGGAGTCACCATAAATAGTTCCCTGCTCCATGTGAAGGGGAATCCATGGTATGCACATTTCTTGGGTACAACAGAGGAGCTGTATGTATTAACTTTTGACCCACTTTTCACTTTTAGGTGCTCCTAGAATGCCAGTGCCCTTAGGCATGTGAGTAACTGGAAATCCAGCACTGCAGAGACATCAAAAGTGATCAGGGATCTCATTACATTAGGTGCCGTACAAACACAAGTCTTGCATTCTAAATGGACAAAAGGCATTATTGCCCCCAGCGTCGAAATGGAAAAGCAAGGCACATAAAGATTAAATGATTTGCCTTTGGCCACACAGGAAGTCTGTGGCAGAGTGAGAAGATGACAGAGACATCATGCATTCCAGTAAGAAGATAATAATGGCCATACTGGGTCAGGTCAAAGGTCCATCTAGCTCAGTATCCTGTCTTCTGACATTGGCCAATGCCAGATGTCCAGAGGGAGTGAACAGAACATACAATCGAGTGATCCCTCTCCTCCCATCCATTTCTAGCTCTGACAAACAGAGGCTATGGACACCATTCCTATCCATCCTAACTAATAAATATTGATGAGCTAACCTCCATGAATTTATCCAGTTCTTTTTGGAACCCTGACAAAGTTCTGGTCTTTGCAACATCCCCGGGCAAGGAGTTCCACAGGTTGACCATGATTGGCGTGAAGAAAAACTTCCTTTGTTTGTTTTAATCCCAGCTACTTATTAATTTCATTTGGTGACCCCTAGTTCTGATGTTATGGGAACAAGTAGGGAACTTTTCCTTATTCACTTTATCCATACCTGTCATGATTTTATAGAACCCTGTCATTTTCCCCCTTAGCCTCCTCCTTCCTTAGCTGAAAAGTCCCAGTCTTAATCTCTCTTCATATGGCACCCGTTCCAAAGCCCTAATCTTTTTTGTTGCCCTTCTCTGAGCTTTTTCCTATGCCAACTACTTTTTTTTAAATGAAGTAACCACATCTGCACGCAGTATTCTAGGTGTGGGTGTACCATGGATTTATGTAGAGGAAATAAGATATTCTTTGTCTTCTTCTCTATCCCCTTTTTAATGATTCCTAAGGTCTGTTTGCTTTTTTGACTGCTGCATTGAATGGGTGTTTTCAGAGAACTATTCAGTCCAGTAGCTCATCCCCAAGAGCATCCTTCTTCTCTAAGTGAAGACTTAAACTCACATTTAACTTCATGCATGTGAGCAGCACCACGGAAACAAATGTACAAAGCTAACAGTGTGCATATGCCTTTGCAGGATAAGTGCCTAAATGACATAAGACTCTGGATCAGGTTATAATAGCAGTGGATTATCTCACAAGAGCTCTGCAAGGTTTAACAAAAGTTTGCCATGTGCTTCTCCAATGAAATGTGCTATATCCAGTGGAAGGTATTATTATATCACACTGTGAAAAGGAACAACAGAGCCCTTTAGCAAGACACAAAATTTACAAGAAAACAGACATCAGAGTCTTGACAATGTAACTAAAGTTCAATTTGTTGACATCTCCCAGGTGGGGAGGGAGACTATAAACAAATAAAAATGTCTGCATCAGGGTAGTGCACTAATTTATTGTCAGTGGCCTCTTGGAGAGGGAATATTGCCAAACAATTCAGTAGCAGTGTAAATTATGCAAAGTGTAACGCTGAGGGAACTGGCAGCTGCTCACCCAGCTAATAGAAATACAGTATTGAGAAATCTCTGCCTGATAATTTATTGGATTTTTTGCAGATTACAAGAGCAAGTCTTCAGCCCCAAATGTTAACTTGCTGACAAGTCTTTATGCAGTTTACCTGTCACATAAATAATGGAGCATTTCCCTTTCCAAAGCTTTTTATGTTATTCGCTGTTTCTGTTAGACAACAGCTGCATTCTCGTGATGTGAAGGGATTTCCCTCCAATGATTAACAGTGAGCTTGATCCACAGACATTTTGGCTTTCATCCTGCTTCCACATAAATCAAGTTTCTGAGTAATTTCTGTCTCTCCTGGCTCTAGCCCAGGGGTCAGCAACCTTTCCAAGGCGGAGTGCTGAAATTTGACCTTTTAACTTCTATGTACAATCCGAGTGCCAGCGGCACTTTTTAAAGTCACGAATAGTCCTACTTACAACAGCTTCATTAATAAATAAAGAGGCAGATCTTTACTGTTTAGGTGGTGATTGGTAGCATTAGCTGGTCTTTTTTTAAATCCACAGGCAGCATGGTTTTGAGCACGTTCCCTGCTGCATGGAGGAGGACAGGTGGGGCTGAGCTATCAGCTTGTGTGTCACTCTTGGCTCCCGTGCCAGGGGTTGCTGGCCTCTGCTCTGGTTCCTTCTTTCCATGGAGTCAGATCTGGGTAGAAATGAGAATTCCTATAGAAGGGCTCTCAGTTAGTGCAACACTGGCATCTATGCCAAATGCTTTCCTCATGAACCTCAGCATAAAGAGCTGATCAGGGAAAGAGAAAATCTCACAGGGATGGGTGAGGTCATGCTGGGTAGGAGAGAATGCAGCTGCATGTCACCGATGCTTAGCTGGAAAGCTGGAGACCATATGAAGCTGGCATAACATAAAACAGCCTCTAGGTTGCTCTAAGATTCATTAAGGTCACGATCAGGATTGGAAGAGATGCATGCAGGTAGCACCTCGGTGTCATCACTGGTCTCCTGGACCAAACAGATCTTGTAGAGGGGAATCTGGTCATTCAACAAAAACAGGATTGGACCCTTTCTTTTTTAACAGTCAAGATCCCAATGGACTCCTTCATCTGTATAGTGAGGATTTAGTGAACTAAATATTCATGAGATGAAAAAAAGGCCCATTCTGGAGTTTGGGCTAGAAGAAAAGTAAATAGAATTGTAACCAGGGGAATAAGCAGGGCCTCAAACTCCCTTTGGGGGGTGGAGATGAAGCCAAGTATAAGGATGTGAGTGGGATTAAAGGATGCTAACTAATCACAAGCTGCACAGGCAGGGGGTTCTTTTGCCTGCAGCTACTGTCCACTCATATTCCTCATTCTGGTCACTCTGCCACAGACACACCCCTACAGAGAATGCTCATTCGGACCACAGAAAAATTCCTGGGGTAAGATCTTTGAAGTCAACAGAATTACATCAGTTTATACTGGCTCAGAATCTGGCCCCTGACTGAAAAGTCCAAGTATCTTTTATTTTTAGTGTTCCAACTGTCTCCAATTAGAATTCAATACATTTAAATGTAGGAAACCAATGTAGCTTATAAACCACTAGCAATCACCATAAACCAGAGCCATAAACCTTTGTGCTGAAACTAGGACATCTTCCAGGGCCACATGATAGCTGGAGCGGGAAGAGGGCTGTCTGTCACTGCAGAGGAATGACTGTAATCAGAGCCATTAGACTCAACAATATGTTATACCGCCTAGAAACTGAAGAGCCATCCTTTGTTTCAAATTAACAGCTACGATGAGACTTAAAAGCCTGCCATTTGTGTGGGGCGCAGAAACAATTGCCTTGTGAGGTAGCGATGGGAAAATGGAACCTTTGGCTGGGTGTCAACAATTTAACCACTAATCCTCTCTTATCCACTCACTGGGCTTAAAAGCGTGACCCCTTCTCATCTTGGCTTCACCCCTCCAAATCTTATGCAAAAATTGTAGTGTGCAAAAGGTACTTACATACCCACTAACTCATCATTCAGACAATCATGCCACGCCTCTCTTGGCCAGGGTGACAGTCTGCCATAGGCTATCAGCCTGTGGAAGGTCACACTGATCTTTGCTTCACTGGGGTTGAAATGAATGTTAGGGCAGGGCAAAGAGGCTAGGTTGATGGGGCTGAAACAATTATCCCCTCTCCTTGGAACAGGAAGATCAGCATTGAAGAGCAAGGTCCACTTCGGGTAATGCCACACAAATAATAATGATTGTGTTTAGCGCCCAGGTACTACCGTTGTGGGACCTCAATAAATATGGCCGATAAGAGGCAGAGGGCAGACGGAAGGATGGCCTTAGGATGAAGGTACTGGACTGGGACTCAGGAGATTGACTTCTCTTATCTGCCACTGCCTTACGCTGTGACCTTGAGTAGGTAGCAATCTCTCTTTGCCTAAGAGAACAAGAAGTCCTGTGGCACCTTATAGACTAACAGATATTTTGGAGCTTAATCTTGCGCGGGTAAAGACCCACTTCATCAGATGCACCTGACAAAGCGGGTCTTTGCCCACGCAAGCTTATGCTCCAAAATATCTGTTAGTCTACAAGGTGCCACAGGACTTCTTGTTGTTCTCAAAAATACAGACTAACACGGCTACCGCTCTGATACTATCTCTTTGCCTAAGTTTCCCATCCAGGTCCATTAATGGGAGAGGCAAAGAGGGCACTTGCCACAGGCCCAACGGAAACACCGCTGCATTGGTGCTCTGCTGCTCTGTGCAGCTGCGGGAGAGGGCCAGCACCGCGGTCTGAGTGATGCTAAGGGCTGACTGTCCTAGGCCCCACCCCTTCTGCCTTTGGCCACGCCCCTTCCAGGGCATAGAGCCAGGCTCAAAGTTTGTGGATGACACCTTGCCCTGGGGCCTGAGGTGGCTGTTGGCCTCCCAGTTCCCGTCCGTAAAAATCAGAATGATAAAAGTACATCTGATAGGTCGTCTTGTGTTGGCCTTACCAATTTAGACTGTGAGTTCATTAAGACAGGGACTTTGTTATTATTCAGTATCTAGCACAAGTCTTGGTCAGGGATTAGTTTCTACGATGAGCTAACTGGCTCTGTGGATAGGGGAAAAATCAATGGATGTGATTTATCTTGACTTTAGCAAGGCTTTTGATACGGTGTCCCACAATATTTTTGTCAGCAAGTTAAAGGAGTGTGGATTGGATAAATGGATGGTAAGATGGATAGAAAGCTGGCTAGAAGGTCAGGCCCAGTGGGTAGTGATCAACGGCTCGATGTTGGGATGGCGGTCGGTTTCTAGTGGAGTGCCCCAAGGTTCGGTTCTGGGTCCTGTTCTGTTCAACGTCTTTATCAATGACCTGGATGAGGGGTTGGATTGCACCCTCAGCAAGTTTATGGATGACACTAAGCTAGGGGGAGAGGTAGATACACTGGAGGGTAGGGACAGGGGCCAGACTTACTTAGACAAATTGGAAGACTGGGCTGCAAGAAATCTGATGAGATTCAATAAGGACAAGTGCAGAGTCCTGCACTTCGGCCAGAAGAATCCCAAGCATTGTTACAGGCTGGGGTCTGACTGGCTCGGTAGTAATTTTGCAGAAAAGGGCCTGGGAGTTGTAGTGGATGAGAAGCTGGACATGAGTCAACAGTGTGCCGTTGTAGCCAAGAAAGCTAATGGCATATTAGGTTGCATTAAGAGGAGCGTTGCCAGTAGATCCAGAGAAGTGATTATTCCTCTTTATTTGGCTTTGGTGAGGCCGCATCTGGAGTACTGTGTCCAGTTCTGGGCCCCCAATTATAGGAAGGATGTGGATACACTGGACAGGGTCCAGCAGAGGGTGACCAAAATAATTAGGGGGCTGGAGCATATGACATGAAGAAAGGTTGAGGGAAGTGGGACTGTTTAGTCTGCAGAAGAGAAGACTGAGGGGGTACTTGATAACAGCCTTCAACTTACTGAAGGGAGTCTGCAAAGAGGCTGGAGAGAGGCTGTTCACAGTGGTCACAGATGGCAGAACACAGAACAATGGTCTCAAGTTGCGGTTGGGAAGGTCCAGGTTGAACATTAGGAAAAACTTTTTCACTCGGAGGGTGGTGAAGCATTGGAATGGCCTACCCAGGGAAGTAGTGGAGTCTCCATCCCTGGACGTGTTTAAGCCTCGCCTTGACAAAGCCCTGGCTGGGCTGATCTGATGGGTTTGGTTCTGCTTAGAGCAGGGGGCTGGACTCGATGGTTTTTTTAGGTCTCCTCCAGCTCTATTGTTCCATGATTCTATGATTCTATGACCCTAAGTAACAGCATAAGACAAAATAAAGAAAAAAGAGGCTGAGCAGAGCACATTACTCCTCAACCCTGAGCTGAAAGAAACTTCTCTGAGGCTCTGGTGGCCATGGAATGGCAGGCGGACCAGTAATTTCTCAGTTTCAGTTGGCAAAATGCCTGATGTGATGATGATTTTTTATGATGTGGACACCTGTGCAGAAGTAACTGGACCAAGACCACCTCATGCATTGAACATAAGAACATAAGAATGGCCATACTGGGTCAGACCAAAGGTCCATCCAGCCCAGCATCCCATCTGCTGACAGTGGCCAATGCCAGGTGCCCCAGAGAAGGAGAACAGAAGACAATGATCAAGTGATTTATCTCCTGCCATCCATCTCCTGCCCTTGTTCTGAAGGCCAGGGCACCATACTTTACCCCTGGCTAATAGCCATTTATGGACCTAACCTGCAAAAATTTACCGAGCTCTTTTTTAAACCCTAATAGAGTCCTGGCCTTCACAGCCTCCTCGGGCAAGGAGTTCCACAGGTTGACTGTGCGCTGTGTGAAGAAAAATTTCCTTTTATTAGTTTTGAACCTACTACCCATCAATTTCATTTGGTGTCCCCTAGTTCTTGTATTATGGGAAAAGGTAAATAATTTTTCTATATTCACTTTCTCCACACCATTTATGATTTTATATACCTCTATCACATCGCCCCTCAATCGCCTCTTTTCCAGACTGAAAAGTCCCAGTCTCTCTAGCCTCTCCCCATATGGGACCCATTCCAAACCCCTAATCATCTTAGTCGCCCTTTTCTGAACCTTTTCTAATGCCAATATATCTTTTTTGAGGTGAGGAGACCACATCTGCACACAGTATTCAAGATGTGGGCGTACCATAGTTTTATATAGGGGAAGTATGATATCTTTTGTCTTATTATCTATCCCTTTTTTAACAATTCCTAACATCCTATTTGCTTTACTAACTGCCGCTGCACACTGCGTGGATGTCTTCAGAGAACTATCCACTATAACTCCAAGATCCCTTTCCTGATCTGTCGTAGCTAAAATTGACCCCATCATGTTGTATGTGTAATTGGGGTTATTTTTTCCAATGTGCATTACCTTACACTTACCCACATTAAATTTCATTTGCCATTTTGCTGCCCAATCACTCAGTTTGCTGAGATCTTTTTGTAGTTCTTCACAATCTGTTTTGGTTTTGACTGTCCTGAACAACTTGGTGTCATCTGCAAACTTTGCCACCTCACTGCTTACCTCATTTTCTAGATCATTGATGAACAAGTTGAACAGGATCGGTCCCAGGACTGACCCCTGGGGAACACCACTAGTTCCCCCCCTCCATTGTGAAAATTTACTATTTCTTCCAACCCTTTGTTTTCTGTCTTTTAACCAATTCCCGATCCATGAAAGGATCTTTCCTCCTATCCCATGACTACCTAATTTACATAAAAGCCTTTGGTATGGGACATAGGCCCCCAGACAGTCATAGACATTAGCAACCTTTGGACTCTCCTGAAGTACTGATCCAAAGCCCTGTGAACTAAGTGGACAGATTCCAATTGCCATTAGTAGCTTATGGATCAGGCCCGAAAGATCACAGGACTTGCTCAAGGACACCCAGGACACTTGTGTCACATCCAGGAATTAAACCTACAGCTGAGTCCTAGCCCAGTGCCTTCACCACAATGACAGCCTTCCTCTGTCCTCCACATTATGTCTGTTAACTGTATTGTATCCAACTCAGGAGACCAGGATGCTGTAACCAGTTTCCCTGGTGTTGCTGTATGTTTAGTGCAGATGAAGCCTAAAACGAACCAAGGACCTGAGACCGGTCTAAGCCACACAGAATTACATTTGCCCGGTGAAGCAGACCAAAACAAGATCCACGTCTTACTCAAGATCTTAATTCTTGAGGCAATCCTGTCATCCATTAGCGGCATAGAGGCTTACTCTGGCTTTCCGCAGCCACAAGCATGTCTTGCCTCATGGGCTGCAGAGCGTGGGGCTGAGATAACCTGTTTCCAGAATGTGCCCCACCTACAGAGGAATCAGGCAATCCCCCATTAAGCACAGAAGGGGGAAGCACTAAGGCCTAGGGAACTGCAACTAAGTCTGTAGCCACCTCCGGGAGCCAGAAGATGCTTGTAAGGCCCTAACTCAGCAGGGAAGAGCTAAAGGAGCAGGAGAGAGTGAGCAAAAGCAGGGCACAGCCTGTAAATGAAGGGTGGATGAAGACTGTGTTTGTGTTAATCAGGAGTGAGACGCTGATTTGCTTATTAAAAGAGGAAACAAATTTCCCCCCTTGTGGGCATTGTTTGAGCCACCTGTGAGGTAGGAGCCCTTAAAGGGCCCAGGATACAGGGAAACGAGGGCAGTGAGCCAATGAATGGCCCTTCACCACCACAGGATGCTTGTGAGGTAGCTCCATGATATCACAGGATGAAGGGAACTGGAGTCAAAACATAAGTATTTCTTCAGTACGCCTATGGCCCCCATTACCATCATAACTGACTGCCTCATGCGCTTCACTATATTCATTCTCTTGGCACCTGGGGAGCAGGCAGGGGTGAAAGCCACTTAAAATTTCTTGCAGGTACTGTCCTGTTGCAACCCGGGTCCCTGCCAGCTCTTTAAATAGCTCCTTGCTGGCCTTTGCTGCAGTTCAGCCAGCTCTCGCCAGAGCTGTGCAGTAGGGCCGCCTTGTGATCCTCACTCAGGCGCAAGGGACCCAGTTCACAAGTTACTCCAATAGCAAAGTGGGGCCATGAATCCAGGACTCCCCGAGGCCTAGAGCAGCCCCATAGCCACTGAACCGCACCGCCTCACCTTATCACCTCAGTATGACTTCTTCAGCGGGAGGGTAACTAATGAAAAGGGCTGAAAAGTGACTGAAGAATTCAGCACTGAGCATGTGCAGCATCAGGCCTGATGTCCCCCACTCACTCCCCCGCCCATCCAGCCCCCCGATCTGTTTTGAAACTAGTACTGCACATTTATTAAAGCAGAGCAAGGGAATCGCAGAGTGAACTGGGATGTAACTTCCCACTTAAGGGATCTATAAATCATTGAGAAACATACGCCGAAGCTTATTATAAGATAATAGAACAAATTAGAACTAATAGTGTTATAAACATCTTGTTATTAAGCAACAACATATTATACCCATATACATCATTGTGAGGCTGTTTAGCTAGCCACTATGAGGATATATGCAAAAAATGATGGATTAGTTTTCTTTTACCCCTTCGGATTATAAAGCACATTCGCTTAGACTCAGAATATTAAACTACGCTATAAAGTACATTATTAATATGTACAGCAACCCTCTTTTATAGCCTTCTGATGGCTTATTGCAATAGTACCCTTCAGAATGTGACATTAATAAAACTGATACAATAACACAACCTCTAAATTGGCTGTTACTAGTAATGAGGGAACAATTTGGTAGGGGAGCTCTCTGACAGAACTGAAGGCCTGTTATTAGTCTGATGGAGAAATAATTAATAATTATTCACTTTTTAATGTAAGCGTGTGAGGGCCTGGATCTCAGCTCCCTGTTGTTTTTTTCTGTTTCCTCATCATAAATATGCTGTTGTGTCATTTCAGGTGATTTCTGGATAATAATTTAAGGGTGTTGTGGGATTTTAGAACTAGACGAAGTGTCCCATTCAGCATCTGAACTCAAGAGCAGGCCCACCCGTGTGCCATGGGCAACAGAGGTGATTGTACTAGATGGCCCACTGGCTTCTGGAAAACTTTTTGCATTTCTGTTCTGAAGCAAGGATTCAAACCTGTGTCTCCCACATCTATTGTGTACATCCTGAACACTTACCTGTTGGGTAAAAAGTAGCTACAGCATCTGTTCCGCACCAAAAATCCCCCTGGGGATCTAGCCCTTTGATTCCAAACCTATTTTGTTTTACTCTTTGAAAAATGAAATGTTTTGTTTGCCCCCAAACAATTCCCCCAACTTTTTGATTCCTCAAAAAGTCAGAAATAAACCCCAATTTCATTTTGAGCCAAAGCTAAATATTGTTTCAATTTTTTTGAGCTGCCAGTAAATTGAAAAATGTTATTCATTCTGCTTCAGTGCCAAGAGCCTCCTGAAATGCCAAGCTTTTAGATGTCTTTTCATTAGGGAGATGTTCATTATGGAGGAAGATTTTTCAGTGCATTGAAGGTGTTTAGGTGTACAAGCCCATAGGTCTTCTACAGATAAACCCTTTAAGTGCATTTGAAAATCCCCTCTTACAGCACTGATACCAGGGAAAACTGTTAGACACTGATGCTAGCTAGTAGTTGTACCTCATCCATTTATAGGGTCAGGCCTGGAGCATGCCTATGGCCCCAGATCCTGCAAGCACTTTCACATAACTCATGTGAGCAAGCCCCAGAGCTGTATTTTACTGCATGTTTTAAAAAGTTCCTGCAATGACTCATATGAAAAGCAAGAAATAATTTTTCTGGACCTGGAGCTGTTTATAAGCTGTTTGCTCTGCTAATGCTATAAATCACCTTCCTAAGCTACTAGCTAACAGAGCACTCTTAGCTAATGCAATTTAATCACAAACAGATAGTTTTGAATAGATTGCTCTACTAGGCTTGACGTAGCAAAGCAGTATTAAGCTGGAAGCTTTTTAGATTGTTTTTGTAACTGAACAAAAGGAAAAAATATCCTTCCCTTGGCATCATCTGAACCTCTCTCATGCATCAAATAATTTTCCAGTATCTCTTAGCAATTTATAATAAAACAGTTGGACTATAGAAACAGCACTTATATTTGAATATGGCCCCCACTAGGATGAAAAGCACATGGGCATGTAACATGGTGGCTATGGTTAGATTTGCATTGTGCTTGACGGAATTTCGTATGTTGCACAGAAGTGTATTTCAATGTCACCTTCTCATAGCTGACCCACCAGGAGCAAATATGTCCTAATATTGTTACAACTAGTGGAGATTTTCCTTTAGCTCAAGCCCTAGTTCCCATGATTAGAGGGAACACGCAAAATCGAACTATCAGAGTTGACAGTCGAGTTCTGTAATCCTCAATTGCATGAGGAGTAAGGGAGGTTGACGTGAGAGTTTATCCCACC
Organism: Carettochelys insculpta; assembly: GCF_033958435.1. Taxonomy (NCBI): domain Eukaryota; kingdom Metazoa; phylum Chordata; order Testudines; family Carettochelyidae; genus Carettochelys; species Carettochelys insculpta. The sequence goes on from NC_134137.1 coordinate 371,398,451, forward strand.
AACCTTCCTCAGTGAGGACAGTCAGCTAAGTCGATCATAGATAAGTCAATTCCATCTACGCAATTGCCATAATTGATAATGTGCATCTGTAGCCAGTTCTGTACAGTTCTTCCTGAGGGATTCAGTGAACGACCTTGGCTACGCCGGAGTCGAAGGAGGCAGGGGTGAGAATTATACCTGCAATGTTTTTTTGTGCACAGTTAATAGTAAGAGCTCTTTAGTCTGAGGCATCTGGTCCTCAAATGGGTAACTTTCTCTAACTGACGTGTCATTTGTAACATCCTATTATAGTAGCTAAGCAAATAGAGCAATAACAGTGTAACCATTAAGATTTTTAGTTAGTGGGTTATTCAGCTCCCATGGATTTCCCAATGGTCAATGCCATGTCCAGGAGCATCTTGGTTAACAGCCTTACAACGCAGGTCCAGGATCTTTGTGGTGACATTGAGCTGCATTCTTTTGAGCTGGTTCACTGAGCAGCCCTCAGGTTAAATGTAGCTGAAGCATCTGCAGCATTGAAGCAGTTAATTACAGAAAGGCATCACTAGCTGATGAATCATTGATGCTGAAACTGCAAAGGTGGCATTTATACAGTCTCAAAAGGAGAAAGCAGCCCTAAATACAGGGCTGCAAATGCCAGCAGATCAAGCAATGCCCCACAGAAAGTGAAATGCAAGCAGGTGGTAAGGATCTGCAAAATAAACAGAAGCTACTGCTAGTATTCTGTCCCCTGAATAAATCAAATGTCCTCCTTTTTCAATGACCTAGCCAAGGTGCATCGTACATAGCTTCAGGACAGAGAAGAAATCAGGCCAAATTTCAGAGAGGCTGTGATGGAATGAAGTAACCACGGTGAGAACCTCACTGCTGTTTGATGCACCATGAAGAACTGAGGGGTGTCTTTACTTTAGCAGAGAGTTCAGGAAAGAGTTGGGTGGTTATCATAAATTAAAGGCCCAACCCTTGACATGCCAAGTTGTTCACAATGGTGTCTTGACAGAATCCTACAGCATAGTCTCAGGAGTGTGAGAAAGGTGTCTATTGTCACCTTTCCTATTTTGATCACACTGGACTGGATTGTGAGCAGGACAGCAGATGGCATTTAGTGAACACTTTTCACACAGCTAGAGGACATTGATTTTGCTGACGATGTCACCCTGCTTCCACACCAGTGTGAAAACATGGAGGAAAAGGTCATAACATTGGACAAAACTGCTGCAATGACTGGACTGAGCATTAACAAGGAAAAGACCAAAACAACAAACATCAACCAGTCCAACAACAGCCCCATCGCTCTGAGAGAGGATGCCCTGGAAGATGTGGAGCAGTTTACCTACTTGGAGAGTATTATGGCCAGATGAACAGATGCTTTATCAGTGCCAGGACAGGGAAAGTAACGGCAGCATTTAAGACTCTTTAGCTACGTCTACACGGGTATGCTACATCGAAATAGCTTATTTCGACATAGTGAAATCGAAATAAGCTATTTCGATGAATAGCGTCTACACGTCCTCCAGGGCTGGTGCCGTCGATGTTCAACGTTGACGTTGGGCAGCACCACATCGAAGCAGGTGCTGCAGGGGAGCATCTACACACCGCAGCGGCACACATTGAAATAAGGGTGCCAGGAACAGCTGCAGACAGGGTCACAGGGCGGACTAGCACTTCCGGGGCAACAGCTAGCCGCTCCCTTAAAGGGCCCCTCCCAGACACACTCAGCCTGCACAGCACGTGGTCTGCAGAGCCACAAGCACGCATACCCCGTGGAAGCAGTATGGACCCCCAGCAGCAGCAGCAGCAACAGCAGCAGCAGCAGCCAGAGGTCCACACACCCGCCCCTGCAGGAGCAGTGCTTGCCCTGCTTAGTCCCATGCAGGAGGCAGCTGATCAGCTTTTATTTGTGGAAGAGGAGCTGCCTCCAGGAGATGAGGAAGCAGCCCCAGACCTTGCTGCCCTCTGTCCCCTCCCCCCACCCCCGGCCGCACACGGAGCCAGCGGGCATCGTCCCACTCACCGAGCACAGACTGGTGGGAGCGGCTGGTGCTCGGTGAGTGGGACAACGACAGCTGGCTCCAGAATTTCCGCATGAGCCGGCAGACATTACTGGAGCTCTGCCAGTGGCTCACCCCCGCACTGGGGCACCAGGACACCACCATGCGGCGTGCCCTCACCGTCGAGAAACGGGTCGGCATCGCTGTCTGGAAGCTGGCCACGCCAGACAGCTACCGATCCGTAGGGCAGCAGTTCGGTGTGGGCAAGGCCACCATTGGGGCTGTCCTCATGGAGGTAAGTGGACCCGGGGGCGGGGGGGGGAGCCCTGGGGGGGGACAGCCCGTGGGGGGGAGGGCCAGACACACCCTGCACACCCCTCACTGGTGCTCTCTCATATCCTTCCCCTGCAGGTCGTCCGCGCAATCAATGCCCTGCTCCTCCACAGGCTCGTGCGGCTTGGGGACCCGGATGCCGCCATCACGGGGTTTGCCAGCCTGGGCTTCCCAAATTGCTTTGGGGCTCTGGATGGGACCCATATCCCCATCCATGCTCCAGAGCACAGCAGAGGACACTTCCTCAATAGGAAGGGATACCATTCCGTGGACCTCCAGGCCTTGGTGGACAGCTGGGGCCACTTCCTGGACATTTATGGTGGCTGGCCTGGCAGCACCCATGATGCCCGGGTATTCAGAAATTCAGGCCTGTGCCACCGGCTGGAGGCGGGGACTTACATCCCCCAGTGGGAGATCCCTGGGGGGGACACCACCATGCCCCTCTGCATCATCGCAGACGCGGCGTACCCCCTCCGGCCCTGGCTCATGCACCCTTACATGGGCCATCTCCCAGCCAGCCATGAGCGGTTCAACACGCGCTTGAACCATTCGCGCCAGGTGGTCGAGCGCACTTTCGGCCGCCTCAAAGGGCGCTGGAGGTGTCTCCTCACCTGACTGGAAGCAGGCCTCGCCAACATCCCCCAGGTTGTAGGCGCGTGCAGCGCACTCCACAGCCTGGTGGAGAGCAAGGGACAGGCCTTCTTCCAGGGCTGGGCTGTGGAGGCTGGCAGGGCCAACGTCCAGCCACCCACTGCCCCCAGTCGCCAGGTTGACCATGAGGGGATCCGGGTCCGGGAGGCCCTGTGGGCCCATTTTGAGCAGGCTGCGGGGTGAACGCTGGCAGGGCCAGCTGTGGGCGAGCCACCCACTGCACCCCCCCCATCCTCCACAACACTCCCTGCCCCCACGCCCACACCACAGAGCACCTGAGAGCACATACCCCCCCACTTTTCTTTGAAATAAAAGGAAATGTTTCAAACCAAACAGTGCAACCTCTTATTAATGTTAGAAGAAAAGGGGGGAACTATTTACATGGGGGGGCAGCTAACAAAACAGGCGTCCAACAAAAACTATATACAAATGGGGGATATGTACAAAGGAGGGGGGGGGCACGTCCTCGGTTCCGCACCCTATTGTCCAGCTCCTGGGGTTGGAGGGCGCAACCCTCGCCTCAGCCCGAGCCCTGGGCGAGGCTGGGTGGGGGCCGGGAGAACCGGCAAATACGGCCGGGTGGTGGTGTCCCCAGGCCCCAGGGTGGCTGACAGTGGAAGGACGGCAGGTGGAGCGGCGGGTGGTGCGGCGGGCAGAGCAGCGGGCGGCATGGCGTGGGGGGCCAGGTGTTGTGCTATGCACTCAAAGGTGCGCATGAAGGCCCCCCAAAGCCTCCTGGGACCAGGCCAGGGCTCACTTTTGGAGCTCCAGCCGCCACTCCTCCACCTGCAGGTGCCGCTCCGACACCTCCAGCTGACGCCGGAAGGTCGCGAGCAGCTGGGGGTCCGTGGCTGTCCTTGGGTGGCTCCGTCGTCGGCCTCATCCCGGGGCTGGTCGGTGCTCTGCCGAGGGGCTGGCTTGCTGGGATGGTCCCAGTGGGCTCTCCAGGATGACGGACACCTTGCCCGTGCTCTCCGGGCCCTCCGATGGTGCAGCTGCAGAACACAGGGGGGAAGAAGAGTGGAGACAGCCGTTAGTGTGGGCCCTGACCCGTGGCCCTTGTCCCCCCACCCTTCTGCTGCTGGTTCCCCATCCCCATCCCCGGGAGATGCTGCTGCTGCTGATGGGTGTGACCCCTCGGGGGACCCTAGGTTCCGCTCCCCCCATCCCCAGGGATGGGGCATGGCGCTGTCCTGCTGGGGGGCAGGGGCTGATGCACTCTTCTGAGGGACATGCCACTTCTGTCCTTGGGGCCATGGTCATCTGGGCATGTGGAGGGCCCTGGTCATGTCTCTTGTCCCTGCCCCTTAACCCCAGGGGTGTGCACCGGGGGGGTACATACCTGACGGTCCGCTCCCACGGTCGGGGCACACCCACTGGGCGGACACCCTGCTGGAGCTCCGGGACGGGAGGGAGATGCGGAGCCCCTCGTCGCTGGAGGAGTCCCCCTCCTCCTCTGGCATCCCAGGGGTGGGCTCCTGGGGGGGCCTCTGGGGTGCAGGGCTTACCTCCGGGGCGGACTCCGTCTCCGGGGCCTGCTGGGGCTCGTCAGCCGAGGTGTCAAGAGTGGCTGGCGGGGAGGAGGTGTGCCGGGGGCCCAGGATGTCCCTGAGCTCCCTGTAAAAGGCGCAAGTGGCAGGGGCAGCCCCAGATCCGCTGGCCGTATCCCGGGCCTGGGCGTAACCCTGCCGCAGCTCCTTAACCTTACTCCTGACGTGGTTAGGAGTGTGGGCAGGGTGACCCCGGGCAGCCAGGCCCTTGGCCAGCCGAGCGAATGCATCCACGTTCCGCCTCTTGCTCCCCATTACCTGGAGCACCTCCTCCTCGCCCCAGAGCCCCAGCAGGTCCCGGATCTGAGCCTCTGTCCAGGAGGGGCCCCGCTGCCTCTTCCCCAGCTGGCTGCCAGCCTGGAAGCCCTGGCTCCCCTTGGGGGGGTGCCCTGGGGGCGCTTGGAGGGCTGGCTGGCTGCCATTTATGCGGGGGTGTTGGGCTGTGGCTGCTGCGGGTGTGCAGGCTGACCGCATGGCAGTGCTGCTGCCTGCACGCGCTCTCAGCTTCCTGCACAGGAACGCAGAGGGCGGGGAGCTTTAAAGGGCTGCTGCACGCAGTGACCATAGAGCTCAGAGGCTGGAGACAGCGTCTCTCAACCCCTCAGCTGATGGCCGCCATGGCGGACCCCACTATTTTGATGTTGCAGGACGCGGATCGTCTACACGTGCCCTACTTCGACGTTCAACGTCGAAGTAGGGCGCTATTCCCATCCCCTGTTGGGGATAGCGACTCCGACGTCTCGCCGCCTTACGTCGATTTCAACTTTGAAATAGCGCTCGCCACGTGTAGATGTGGCGGGCGCTATTTCAAAGTTGGCACGGCTACTTCGAAGTAGCCGGCTCGTGTAGACGCGGCTTTTGTCTCATACAGAGCTCACAAATAATATCTGCAAAGATGAAATTGCAGATCTTCAACACAAATGTGAAGAGTGTGCTTCGGTATGGATGTAAGACCTGGCTTACTAAAAAGTCTTCAAATCACAAGCTACAGTCATATTCCTGAGGAACATCCTTTCCATCAAATGGCAAGACTGTCTCACAAATGAGGAGCTTTGGAACAAAGCAGGACCAGAACCATTTGACGTTCAACTCAAATGAAGAAAGTGGGGATGTCTAGGTCACACTCTCAGAAAACCATCATCCAGCATAATCCGCCAAGCTGTCAAATGGAACCTGCAAGGCAAACACAAAAGAGGAAGACCTCGGACAAGATGGAGAAGATCTACTGAGACTGAAAGACAACAACTGGGGTCCTCCTGCAGTCAGCTATAAGTTTTGTCCTGAGACAGAGTGAAGTGGAGGAAACTTGTAGATGACCGATGCTCCACTAAGAGTACCAGGGTTGAAGAAGAAGCTGGATCAGAGGGCAGTGATCAATCCAGCAGGGCTGATTTATCGTGTCTAGCATAGACACGATAAATCAACTGCTGATTGCTCTAGTACTGATTTCAGTACTTCACCTCAGTGAGATGTGCAAGGGCAGTCAATGGAAGAGCATCTCTTGTCAACATATCACAGTGAAGACACTTCAGTAAGTAGGTCTAAGTACATTGAATTCACCTACATTATTCATAAAGCTGAAGTTGCATAACTTAAATTGCTCTTGCCTGGTGTTGTAAACCAGCCCTAAGTTAAACTAAGCCTGATATGAAACAGTGACCTATGTGTAGTTCATTACTCTGAGTTAGCAGCTCTTATTAGACCCAACATACTCATTATGCCTAATGCTCTTGTTATAAGCTGTATCTAAAGGTGGCAAATAAGATATAATCAGAAAACCAATAACTCACTGATCATTAATATTCTTGTAATATGTATGCACAGAGTGTATGCCTTAGGCAAAATGCCTTAGAGAAAGGGATGTGGATCTACCTCAATTAGCAGTAAGGAGGTCCCTCAAACTAATTAGTGGGGAGACGGCAGAAAAGAGAAAAATTTGCATTTTAGCAAATGCATTTGGGGGAAGATGGAGACTGATGATGAAGGAAACTCTGTGCTCTGTGAACAACAAGAAGTCCTGTGGCACCTGATAGACTAACAGATATTTTGGAGCATAAGCTTTTGTGGGCAACGACCCACTTCATCAGATCTGACATCTGATGAACTGGGTCTTTGCCCACAAAAGCTTATGCTACAAAATATCTGTTAGTCTATCAGGTGCCACAGGACTTCTTGTTCTCGAAGATACAGACTAACACAGCTACCTCTCTGATACTCTGTGCTCTCTATCTGTCCTTCCTCTGGGCTTGAATAAACATTGCTTTGAGTAGTTACTGTCATTAGAATCCACTTCAAAGGTTTGCTGGCCTATAAAGAGAGGAGGGGAGGGGGCTGAACCATAAGGGATAAGCGATTGATTCAACTTATAGTATATAATATTACTGTATTATAAATGTGTATAAAGTGAAGCCTCTTCTAAAGGCAGATGACACACTGGTGGTTAATGTCACTGTGATGTGTATGTATTAACAGGCTATGAGGAAATATGGATACTTAATGATATGATGTTTTAAATCCTGAGCCCATCAGGGAGAAAAGAGTTTTCCTCCCAGGCAGGAGAGAAGGTAGCTATTTCCCTGTCTCCCATGTGAATTTAAGCATGGTGCAACAAAAAAATAGAAAATATATTTACATACAGAGGGATGGGGAGCCCACAGGAAGGGATGAACAGCATGAGGTCAGCCTACCTCTTGAAACAAGGTCATTGAACACTGGAAGATATCAGCTGAGACAGAAACCAATTGTAATGTCCATCTCTAGAAAGACAAAAGAGAACAGAGCTCTTGTAAGATGAGAAAAATGGATCCTTCAATTAAGGGGTGATTGAAGACTCTGGAAAATGAATAGAAGTGAAAAAGCTGCGTACGCACAGATCTTTTATCTAGGAAAACATGAGAAGTCCATATTTTGTACTTTTGTGGAAAGTCCTGACCGAGGGAGAGTCAGTCATGACTAGGAAGAAGAATACTGAGAAGATTTATCTTGAACAAAACCTGTACTTTGCTAGTGTTTTTATATAGGTGTTTTCACTTTATTGGTTTATAACCACTTCTAACTTTTTGAAAGAGCAAGAAACCTTATTACTTCCCTGGGCAGTCCAGGAAAGGGCTGGGTGCTTCAGGGCACATGTTTTTGGGGATATTTAGAACTGGGAGGGGGTTGGAGGCACTTTGCTGATTGTGAACAAGGCTGGTGGAAGCCAGATTGAGGTTGTAGATAGGTTTCTGGGATCAAGCTGCTGAACCAGCACATAAACATGCAGATATTCAGGAGGTGACCTGCATGCTTATTGTCTGCCTGTGAGTATCCTGAGTGGACAGCTACAGTAACAAAGCACTGTAAGGCACCCAGGGTTGCAGGGTGAAGATGACACAACCCTCACTGGTCTGAATTGTGCCACAGAATTGCTGTTTCTGACAAGAAAAATATTTGCCCAGAAATTTGGCTACCTGTTCTGTCCCTAGGCTCTAAGGGGTAAAAAAATGGCAAAACTTGAGACGTATGCTTAGCTTCAAAGCATTTTCTCATGTCTCACTGAAGTTCAGAGCTTTGCTGAACAGGGAAGGAGGAGGTTGTTCATGGAAAGAGATTTTTTTTAAAGCCCTCACACATTTGAATCAAGTCATAAAGTGTGAATAGAAATTAATGTAAGAACTTAAAAAACAGCCATTCTGGATCAGACCAAATGTCCGTCTAGCCCAGTATCCTGTCTTCCAACAGTGGCCAATGCCAAGTGTCCCAGAGGGCATCAACAGAACAAGAAATCTTCAAAGCTGGGTCTACACTTGTCCCCAGCTTCAAAGGGGACATGGTAATCAGGGCCATGGGAGATTACTAATGAAGCGCTACAGTGAATATGCAGCACTTCCTTTGGCTAATTTTCCCCCACGGCAACTTCAAAGCTTCAAACTTCGAAGTGTTGGCATGCGTGTAGCCACAGGCACTTCGAAGCACCTGTGCTACTTCCAAGTCCCTTTACTGCTCAAATTTTGAAGCACTTCATTAGTAATCTCCTGTGGCCCTGATTACCACGCCCTCTGCGAAGTTGGGGGCAAGTGTAGACAAGCCCCAAGTGATCCATACCCTGTCACCCATTCCCAGCTTCTGGCAAAGAGAGGCTAGATACAACAATACCAGCCCATCCTGGCTAATAGATATGGATAGACCTATCCTCTGTGAATTTATCTAGCTCTTTTGTGAACCCTGTTCAAATTCTGGCCTTTGCAATATCCTTTGGCATGGAGTTCCACAGGTTAACTGTGAATTTTGTGAAGTTCTTCCTTTTGTTTGTTTTAAATCTGCAACCTATTAATTTCATTTGGTGACCCCTAGTTCTGACATTATGGGAACAAGTAAATGACATTCCTTTATCTACTTTTGCCACACCAGCCATGATTTTATAAATGTCTATCAAACCCCCACCTCTTAACATTCTCTTTTCTAAACTGAAAAGTCCAAATCTTCTTAATCTCTCCTCAGATGGCAGCTGTTGAATGCCTCTAACAAATTATGTTGCTGTTTTCTGAACTTTTTCCATTGCCAAGACACCTTTTCTGAGATAAGGTTACCCCACCTGTACGCAGCATGGACAATGTGGGTCTAGCCTGGATTTACATAAAGGCAGTGAGATATTCTCTGTCTTATTCTCTATCCCCTTTTTAATGATTCTTAACATTGTTTGCTTTTTCGACACCAGCTGCACATTCCTCACAGATCTCTGCAGTTCTGGGACCTGCAAGCCTTTGCCATTCACAGAGATGTTTTCCAAACTTGCTCTGTGGATGCCAGTAGGCCTGTGCAAGACTTGTGCACTCCACAGCAGCAACTGTGGTAGATGTCTGCTGCTACAGATAAGGTACAACTTTATAGGCCCTCTGCTTCACAGCTGTTTCAGCTGCATCTGATCCCTACTATAAAACTGGCATGGGAGGTGGGGGTGAAGGAAAGCTGATTCTGCAAAGCAAAATATAGTTGCTGTCAGCTCAGACTATCCTCCTATCCTCTTTCCAGCGTTCCTCATGCACCCCTGCCATCCCCATTGAGTACAAGGAGGTCCTTTCCTGAAGTGCTGACCCATGCAAACATGCATCCCTGGCAGCAAAGTTCTGAATGACATTTGAACCTCTCCCAGAGCAGTGGTGAAAATAAGCAACACTTGCTACTGCAGAAAAAAATTGCAGGAGGAGGGAGTGTGGTGCTGGGGGTGGACTATCTGCCAGTCTCAATGGGACCTCTTCTGAGTGGAGCAGCAACTGATAGGTCTGGCCAGAGGTATGTTGGCAGAACAGCTGCCTTCAGCAAAGCACTTCAAAACGGGCTGTCTTGAAGCACCTTGCCTTTGTGGTGGAGGTGTCCATCTGTTGCAGGCAAACAATGGCAATGACATGAGGACAGGAGAAATCACTGACAATTCTGTTTGGCTGTAGTGAAGCAGCATCTAAGCACAGTCAGAGTGGAAAGAGACCCTACTCCAAATACATCCTAAGACCACAGCCCTAAAACAGACATGGATCCTCAAAAATTTCATGGCCTTTCAACAAAAGAGGTTCATTAATATCAATCCCAAGGCCAGATTCCTCTGTGAGCGCTTATGCTGTGCCTTGTAATCAGGTGTAACTCATCACTGCAGCATCTCCTGCTGGTCACTCACACTACTGCTACTCTGCGCCTTATTTTGAAGCGGTCTATACGGTGCCAAATGTCAAAATACTGTGCTATTTCAACGAGGTGGAGACGGAAGCCAAAACAGCATGCACATTATTTCAAAATATTTTAAAATAGTGGTCGCATTTCATAGAGGTATCCCAAAATAACTCTGAGGTATCCCAAAATAACTCTTCAGTGTAGACGTAGCCTCAAGGAATTAGCTCAATCCAGCCTCCAGAGCACCCTCTCCTGCGGGTGTGTTACCTGTTGTTACTGGTTTGGGCTCCACACACTTTTTATCAGGACCTATGTCCTTCCCATACCACAGTGCCCTTCTCTCAGGGTACTGCCCCCTGGCAGTGCCCCACACGCTAGGATCCTCCCCTCCCAGGGAACCCCAAACCCCTATACCCACCTTGCCTGAGTGAACCACTGTCACTCATCATCTAGCTTCTTACCTCAGGGGCAAACTGCCATCTGAAATGGCCACTCCTCATTGGCAAGGGGTTGGGCCTGCTGCCATCTCCTGCCTTGGCTGCCTCCCCACAGCCCTAGGCTCCGCAGGCCTTGTCTCAGGCTCTGCATCCCGGGAGTGGGATCAAGCCAGCACGCCCCAGCTCACCTTGTCTTTCCTCTGCACTGCTCTGTCTCAGCCCCCTCCTGTTCTTATTCCTGCTGGAATAAGTGTCTTCTCCAGGGACCCTTTATTTTTACTACTCCAGCTGGGCCCTAATTGGCAGCTAATTACCACAGGTGCTGGGTCCCCAGTCTCAGCTCTCATTCAGTTTATCCTCTTGCAGCAGGGTGACCACTCTGTTCCATGCCTCTAGAAACTGTCCCAGTGGTTTTACTTGGATACAGTGTTTTCTTTCATGCCCTGTGATAAAGCAGTTGTTGAACTGTTGTTACAGCCCTACAGAGGCTGGATTCCAGCAATGTGTGAAATGATCTTTTTTTCATGGACTACCTTAATATAGGAACCTCTTCACCCACCTCTGAACCAGGCAGCTGTTAAATAAACACATGGGGTGATCCAATTATGCCTCAGTTGTATATAACAAAAGTCCCATTAGGATTCTTCAGCATGAAATTCAGTAGATAAAATGGAAGATATTATCAGCAAGATTTTGTTTCAACACAGACAGGAGACTCATTCATCCACATAGTCTAATCCAAACACTGGCATCACTCCTGGCTAAGGCAGATCCGCTGCTTACTCAGAGTCACCGCCAAATACACATGCCGTCAGCTAAGTCTCTTATTACTGCTGCTGCTGACCTGCAAGGGTGGAAACTGGAAAGGAAGGCTGTTCACTGGAGTGCAAAGAGGGTAAATGTTTTCACAGCTGGGAGCAAGGCCTCGTGGCTAACGTCCAAGTCGAGGAGAGGAGAGGTCACTTCTCTTGCCGCTATTTGCTGTGTGACCTTCTGCAAATCACTTCATTTTGCTGGGTTCTAATGCATGTCTGTAAAAGGAGGATAATAACTACCAACACTGTGAGACCCTCAGCTGAAAAGTGTGTGGAGCAGCTCGTTATTATTTCGCTGGCATTCACATGGCCATGTGGGCTCAAGACAGGCGTGCGCATCCAGTGCAACTAGAGCTGTTTGAGACTCAAGCAGCTTTGCAAACACTTCTCTCAGTTTGGATTAAAAGGTGTTCTTGGAATTCAGGAGGCTGGCTACCCTCTAAATCCTTAGCTGCAGCAAGCAGACCGACACTTCTACCAAGCATAGGTCAGACGGTTTTGTATTTCCCCACCCCACACAAATAGGGGTTGCCAAACTATTTTTACCCCCTGCTCCCTTCCGACACAAGAAGGTTTGAATTGTCTCTGGAGTGACTAATGGAGATTCATCGGGGAACATTCTCAGGCCACGTCTACACTACATCAAAAAGTCGATTGCAACTCAAGCTATGACAATCGTTGCAGCTGGTGTCAACGTGTCATAGATTGATTTTTCTGAATGTTCCCACGGCAGAAGGTCAATGGGAGAAACTGTGCCATCAACCTCCCTTATGCCTCATGACTATGAGGAGTATCAGGGTCGACAGTTGAGCCCTGATGGTTCTATTTAGTGTGCCCTCACTAGGCATGCTAAATCGAACCCTGGGAGATCGATCACAATCAAGTCAATCTCCCAGTAAGTATAGACCTATCCGCAGCTACACTAAGGCTCTTTCACCCACCTCTGGTGGAATACAGGGGCTTTAAAGTGCGTGGAGGTGAATGCAGAGGGGTCAGTCAGTGCACAAGTAACACACTCTTCTTAAGTTACAGCAGGTGGGGACATGCTGCTTTATTCAGTTACAAAATAAACAGTGCTCCAACCCATAACACTCTGAGTATCCCAGTAATACAGAGGCCATCCCCAGATGGTGTTGGTGGTGGTGAAGGACTTACCCCACCCCCAGCCCCAGAATGCAGGGAAATGGATTGGTCTTGTGGCCCGAGTTTGCAGCACTATGGTTGTTCTCTGTTTCACAGGGATCAGAAGGGCAGAACAAACTAAAATTCAATACAATGTTTGATTAACTTTCCCTCTCCCTGCCTTGTTATTTGTTATTTTCATTCATTCTTCATCTCCAGGTGAACTTCCAGAAGGGGAAGTGCCATGGGGAGGCAACTCATGGCATTTCTAGTCCCAATCTAAACAGGAATGCTAATGAGAAAGAATTGTTTCCCTATGATCCTACCATGCCTTTGTAATAACACTGTATTGATTGGTTATAATGCTTAGTAGACTGAAATATGCTGGTGAAGTAGAAAACACAAATAGCAGCAGTGTGAGGCCTGTTTTATTTAGTGTGAAGTCTTGTCTGCCGTGCATGATGTTTTGTTATCCAAAGCAGGTTTAACTCCAGGTCACAAATAGTCTCATCTTATTCTGTGTAGCATCCACATTATTGAGGTCTACCGACCTAATAACTATATCCTACAGGTTGAACCTCTCTAGTCTGGCAACCTCAGGACTTGACTGTTGCCGAAGGAGAGAATTTGCTGAACTATGGGAGGTAAATGTAATCTAACAGCATTACCAACCCTTCCACGATCGGGCTCTTAGGAGACATTTGGGGTAAATTACAGCTAAATAACAGCACAGAGCCCTGCGAGCCAGGACTAGTAGCTCTAAAGAAACTTTATGGGACCACGGGAAGCATGGCCACACCCATGATTATTGGTTGTCTCTCTAACTAAAATCATGCTGGATTATAGAGGAGAGAGTTCTGGATTAGAAAGGTTCAACCGGTATTACTAAACTGCCAATTTGCAAAAGTAATCCTGAAATAGGGGCATTTGAGAGGGGTTTTTGCAGTAAACAGGTAGACCTCAGTAATGTCTCTGATTTATTAAGAAATTGAGGCCAATTGCTTCAGTCGATTATTGGAAGTATGATTGTAGGTACGTGGAAGACCATATATGTATGGTGAGCAGGAAATAAGTTTATTATAGTAAAGAAAGTATAACATGTAGACATGTAGCCCATAAAAGATGCATAGAAAGCATCTGATTTTGTTCCCCTAAAATTTGATGCATCAAGTTCCTGAAAATCTGTCAGCTGATTCATTCATCTTACGAGCTCCACTGACACATTTCTTCAATCTTTGTTTTCCTTAACTCTCAGGAGTACATATGTCCATTGTCCTACGCGGTAGCTCTGTTTGTAGCTTTATGCTGTATGGTTAAATTAATTATTAGATTTATTTGTGTGTTAAGTAAAACTTGTATCTGTATTTATCATCTCTGTTACTTGTCACATCAGCCTCATAACAAAGAAGACTCTTCTTTGTGGCCAACCAAAGGGAAGAACTAGTGCTTAAATCATCATCATCATTGCAGTATACACACTTGCAGTAATTGATCACGAGACACCCAACATTAAAGTCTACTGACTTTTCCATTAGCTACCTTCATCAAATGGTCGGGGTTATTAAGATGTGAAATACCAAGAACAATACTATTTCACATTGCAATTAGTCAGATACTTTTAAAAGTTTTTGTTCTGCATTTTCCACCCTTTCTGTAGTTTAATTCAGAACGTCTGCAGGATTTTGTAGCCTGGCTAAGAAAAGGAGCTTCTCTTCCAAATCAAAATATTGAAAACACAAATATGAGGTATAGTAACAGAGAGATAGCCGTGCTAGTCTATATACTATCAAAACAAAAAAGCAATCCAGTAGCACTAAAAAGACTAACAAAATAATTTATTAGGTGATGACCGTTCGTGGGACAGACCCACTTCTTCAGACCATAGCCATACCAGAACAGACTCAATATTTAAGGCACAGAGAACCAAAAATAGTAATCAAGGTTGACAAATCAGAAAAATATTATCAAGGGGAGTAAATCAGAGAGCAGAGGGGCAGAGGGGGGCAGGGAGTCAAGAATTAGATAAAGCCACATATGAATAAGAGCCCCACAATGACCTAGAAAATTCCCATCCTGATTGAAACCATGTGTTAATGTGTCAAATTTGAATATAAAAGAGAGTTCAGCAGCTTCTCCTTCCAAACTGTTGTGAAAATTCCTCCCCAGTAAAACGCAAACTTTCAGGTCATTAACAGAATGTGTCACTCCATTAAAGTGTTGGCTGACAGGTTTGTGAATCAGGAGTGTTGTTATGTCTGTTTTGTCCCCATTAACTCTTTGTCTAAGGGAGTTTGAAGTCTGTCCAATAAACAAAGTATCTGGGCATTGTTGGCACATGATGGCATATATGATATTAGTTGACGAACATGAGAATGTGCCCATGATTCTGTGAATAACTTGGTTAGGTCCAGTGATGGATAGATATGTGGACAAAGTTGGAAACGGGCCTTGTTGCAAGGAAAAGTTCCAGGATTGGTGTTCCTGCGGTATGTAGACTGTGGTTGTTGGTGAGAATCCTCATAAGGTTGGAAGGTTGTCTGTAGGAGAGAACAGGCCTGTCACCTAGGGCCTTCTGGAGTGTGGCATCCTGATTAAGGGTAGGTTGTAGGTCTTTAATAATGCATTACAGTGGTTTGACTTGGGAGCTGTAGGTAATGACCAGTGGTGTTCTGTTCTTGGCTTTTTTGGGCCTATCTTGGAGTAGCTGGTCTCTGGCTATTCGTCTGGCCCTGTCGATTTGTTTTTTTATTTCTCCTGGTAGGTAATTCAGGTTTATGAATATTTGGTAAAGATCTTGTAGTTTTCAGTCTCTGTTAGTAGGATCAGAACAAATGTGATTGTACCCAAGGGCTTGACTGTAAACAGTGGATCTAGTTGTATTTCTTAAACATTGATTTTTTTATTTTATTTACCTGCAGTACAATTTTGAAAGAAAAATGTCCTAGTCTTAAAAACCTTTTCAAGTATATTTCTTCCAGGCTAAAAGTAGTAGCAATTAAATTTATTATTTAGAGTTTTTATATGCCATGGAGTTACCACCAGAGAGACACAGTGGGACTTTGTCCTGGGACTGACACATCTACATGCATTTACTATTATTTAGTATTTACAGTGCCTTTTTTGTAAATCAGAACAGCTGATATTCAGCTGGCTCCCTGCCCCACATCCCCAGCTAATCCCATAGCTGGGGCTGCTGAGGCTCTGGTACTCAGTAATGGCAATACCGGGCACAAAAAACAAACCCTGAGTATGTATATATATCGCAGTAGTACTTAAGTCTATGTTTAGATTGAAGAGATCTGTCAGCAAAAGATAAGCAAATTGCACAAAAGATTTGCATATCTCCTGCAAACAGTTCTGTAAGGAGAGGCTTTACTGACATTTGGCCCATCCACCTGGGGCCAAATGTCAGGAAAACTTCCTCTGTCAACACATCCTTTCTTTCTTGTGGAACGAGGATAACCGGGATATCGGCTGAGAACTCCCAGAGTGGCAGACTTATGCAGGTAGACCTCCCGGCACCTGACAGAAGCCTGCAATCTCAGCACAGACTAAGAGTTCACTATCAGGTTGATCCCAGGTCTGTATTGTCTGAGTACATTATAGGCTTTAATGGAATTATGTTAACAACGCCTTTTTAAGGCCAAAAATTGTGATCATCCCCATTTTACAGGTGGAAAATGGAGGTACATACTTCTTCAAGGTGTGATATTCAAATGAGGTACTGAATGCCAGGGGAAACAGAACTGGGGGGTGCAAGAGTTGGTAATGTGAAGTGTAAAAATATAAAAATGTAAAAGTATAATTAGGAAAGCAAAAAAAAGAATTTGAAGAATGACTAGCCAAAGAGTTAAAAAGTAATAGCAAAATTTTTTGAAGTACATCAGAAGCAGGAAGCCAGCTAAACAACCAGTGGGGCCACTGGATGATCGAGATGCTAAGGGAGTACTCAGGGATGAAAAGGCCATTGCAGAGAAATTAAATGATTTCTGTGTATCAATCTTCATGGCTGAAGATGTGAGGGGGGATTCCCAAACTTGGGAAGTTCTTTTCAGGTAACAAAGGTGATAAACTGCCTCAAATTGAGGTGTAATTAAAAGAGGTTTGGGAACAAATTGATAAACTAAATAGTAATAAATCACCAGGACCAGATGGCATTCAGCCAAGAGTTCTGAAGGAACTCAAATGTGAAATTGCAGAACTACTAACCATAGTTTGTAACCTATCATTTAAATCAGCTTCTGTTCCAGTTGACTGGAGGGTAGCTAATGTAAAGCCAATGTTTAAGAAGGGCTCCAGAGGTGATCCTGGCAACTACAGGCCAGTCAGTCTGACTTCAGTACCAGGCAAACTGGTTGAAACTCTAATAAAGAACAGAATTGTCAGACACATTGATGAACATAATTTGTTGGGGAAGTCAACATGGCTTTTGTAAAGGGAAGTTGTGCCTCAACAATCTATTAGAATTTTTTGAAAGGGTCAACATGCATGTGGACAAGGAGGATCCTGTGGATATATTGAACTTAGATTTTCAGAAAGCCCTTGATAAGGTCCCTCACCAAAAGCTCTTAAGCATAGTTAACTGTCATGGGCCAAGAGGGAAGGTCCTCTCTTGGATTGGCAACTAGTTAAAAGTTTGGAAACAAAGGGTAGGAATAAATAGACAATTTTCAGAATGGAGAGAGGTAAACAGTGGTGCCCCCATGGGGTCTGTCCTGGGATCAGTCTTATTCAACATATTTATAAATGATCTGGAAAAAGGGATTAACAGTGAGGGGGCAAAATTTGCCAGTGACACAAAGATACTCAAAATATCAAAACAAAAAAGCAGTCAAGTAGCACTTTAAAGACTAATAAAATAACTTATTAGCTGAGCTTTCATGGGACAGACCCACTTCTTCAGACCATAGCCATACCAGAACAGACTCAATAGTTAAGGCATAGAGAACCAAAAATGGTAATCAAAGTTGACAAATCAGAAAAAAATGATCAAGGTGAGCAGATCAGAGAGCAGAGGAGTGGGGTGGGGGGGAGTCAAAAATTAGATTTAGCTAAGTATACCAAAGAGCCCCTATAATGTCCCAGAAAATTTGCATCCTGGTTCAAACCACTTGTTAATGTGTTGAATTTGAATATGAAAGAGAGTTCAGCAGTTTCTCTTTCCAAAGCAGACTGAAAATTCTTCTTCAATAAGACACAAACTCTTAACTCATTAACAGAATGGCCCACTCCATTAAAATGTAGACGAACTGGTTTGGGGATCAGGAATGTTTTGATGTTCAATGTTTTGATGTTCTTATGTTCTTAAAGGAAATATTGTGCATATTCTATCCATATATAAATTCATACATGCCTGGCAAGATTGGGACCCAGAGAGGTTGGAATGATCCCAAGAGCTGTGTCTACACGTGCACGCTACTTCGAAGTAGCGGCACTAACTTCGAAATAGCGCCCGTCGCGGCTACACGCGTCGAGCGCTATTTCGAAGTTAACTTCGACGTTAGGCGGCGAGACGTCGAAGTCGCTAACCCCATGAGGAGATAGGAATAGCGCCCTACTTCGACGTTCAACGTCGAAGTAGGGACAGTGTAGACGATCCGCGTCCTGCAACGTCGAAATTGCCGGGTCCTCCATGGCGGCCATCAGCTGGGGGGTTGAGAGACGCTCTCTCCAGCCCCTCAGCTCACTGGTGGCCGCATGGAGCGGCCCCTTAAAGGTCCCCTCCCCCTCCCTGCCTCTGCAGGAAGCTGAGGCAATGTGCAGGCTGCAGCCTGCACACGCGGCTAGCCTGCACAACCCTCAGCCACCCACCCAGCGGTGATGGCTAGCCAGGAGCCCCCCCAGCGCCCCCAGGGGAACCCCCCCAAAGGGAGCCAGGGCAGCCAGCCCAGGCAGAGGGCCAGCCAGTCTGGGAAGCGGCAGCGGGGCCCCTCCTGGACGGAGGCCGAGATGCGGGACCTGCTGGGGCTCTGGAGTGAGGAGGAGGTGCTCCAGGTAATGGGGAGCAAGAGGCGGAACGCGGATGCGTTCGCTCGGCTGGCCGATGGCCTGGCTGCCCGGGGTCACCCTGCCCGCACTCCGGATCATGTGAGGAGTAAGGTGAAGGAGCTACGGCAGGGTTATGCCCGGGCCCGGGATGCGGCCAGCCGATCTGGGGCCGCCCCCGTCACTTGCCCCTTTTACAGGGAGCTCAGGGACATCCTGGGCCCCCGGCACACCTCCTCCCCTCCGGCCACCCTTGACACCTCAGCCGACGAGCCCCAGCAGGCCCTGCAGCCGGAGTCCGCCCCGGAGGTAAGCCCCGCACCCCGGGGGCCCCCCCCGGAGGCCATCCCCGGGACATCGCGGCAGGAGGAGGAGGAGGAGGGGGGCTCCTCCTCCGCAGAATCCAGCCTGCAGATCCTCCTCCTGCCATCCCGGAGCAGCAGCAGGGCCTCCGACCCCCGGGGATCTCCGGACCATGGGAGCGGACCCACAGGTAGGTACCCCTCTCTGGTGGACGCCCCTGGGCTTGAGGGGCGGGGGTAAGAGAGATGTGTCCAGGGCCCCCCACATGCTCACATGGCCATGGCCCCAAGGACACCAGGGCCATGGCCCTCACAGCACTGCAGCCATCAGCCCCTGCCCCCCCCACCCTGCATGACAGTGCCATGCCCCATCCCCGGGCCAGGGGGGAGCGGAACCTCGAGGGGCCCCCGGGCGGAGTGGGTGGGACACCCCGCCGCAGCAGCATGTGATGGAGTGGGGGGAGTGCCAAAGGGAGACTCAGGCTACATATGAGCCACAAGAGCCGAAGAGCTCCCAGGGCCAAAGGAGGATCCTGGCGCTACAGCTGGCAGGTGACACCTCTGCCCTGAACAAACAGGAGGGAGGAGCCGAGCTGGCTTGGAATTGGGGGGCGAGGGCGGGGGCCACAGGTAGAGGCTAGGGGAAGGGAGAGCTGGTAGGCAGCCAGCCTGAGGAGGGCGAAAGCTGCATCCCAGAGGGGCCCCCCTTGGGGTCTTCTCCCCACGACGGGTTGGAAGGACTGTCTCTTCCGACAGCTGGTGCTGTCACTCCTGCCAGAAACTGGGCATCTGTGGCCTAAGAAACCTCTCCTGCTCTCAGACCCTGCGGGGTGAAGTGAGAGTCGCTCCCACCAGGGGACAGGGTGCAGGGCAGGGGGACCCCTGAACCCCATCCATCACAGCAGCATCTCCCGGGGACGGGGATGGGGAACCTGCAGCACAGGGCGGGGGGGACAAAGGCCATGGCTCGGGGCCCACACTAACACCTGTCTCCATTCTTCTTTCCCCCCTCCTCTCCTGTGTCCTGCACCTGCACCTGCACCATCAGAAGGACCGGAAGAGAGCACCGGCGAGGCCTCAGTTGTCCCGGACAGCCCTCCGGGACCATCGCTCCAGGGCAGCCCCTCGGCCGAGGAACGACCAGCCCCGCGGAGGGCTAGACGGCGGACCCCGCGCCTACTACCGCCGCCGGCGACGGACCCCCAGCTGCTGGCCATCCTCCGCCGGCAGCTGGAGGTCTCGGAGCAGCACCTCCAGCTGCAGGAGCGGGCGCTGGCCTGGCGCCAGGAGGCATGGGGGGCCTATATGCAGACATTTAACCGGCTCGTCGACTACCTGGCCCCCCATGCCGCGCCGGCCGACCCATCGCCCGCCCTGCCCGCTCCTGCAGCCCCACCACCAGCTGCTCCGCCCGCCGCCGGCCCGTCCGCCGTCGCCCCGCCACCCACCCGCGAGGGCCAGAGTGCCGAGGGACCCCTGGAGCCACCTGAGACTCGCCAGCCCCGATACCTTCCGGTCCAGCCCGCTCCCACCCAGCCGTGGACCAGGCTGCGAGCGCGGCGGGGCTCCCGGCCGGGCACGCCCAGTGCCGGGCTATAGGGGCGAGGGGCCCGGGACGTGGCCCCCCCCTTGTATATAGTTGGACCCTGTTGTTTTGGTGCCCCCGTTTGCCCCGTCCCCCCCATGTAAATAGTTCTCCCCTTTCTCCTCCCTGGTTTTCTTTTTATTATGTATGCCACACAGTTGTTTCTTTGGATTGTTTTATTTTTGTACATATGCTTTGGTTGAATGTTTGTACTTAGTTTTCTGTTTGTGGTTGACATATTTATTTACACCCCAAAAAAAAGGTTCGGCCAGAAAAAAAAAAAATTACGTTCAGCCACAAGTTCGTGCTGTCATTTGTCCAGGACAAGTGGGGGGGGGCGGTGGGGTGCTCCATGGTGTGGGCGTTGGGGCAGGAGTGTGGTGGAGGAAGGGGCGGGCAGTAGGGGGCCTGGGCAGAGTTCACCCCGCGGCCTGTTGGTCGAAGTGGGCCCGCAGGGCCTCCCGGACCCGGGTCCCCTCGGGGTCCACCTGCCGACTGGGGGCAGCAGGTGGCTGGACGTGTGCCCTGCCGGCCTCCGCAGCCCAGCCCTGCAGAAAGGTCTCCCCCTTGCTCTCCACAAGGTTGTGCAGGGCGCAGCAGGCACCCACAATCTGGGGGATGTTGTTGGGGCCCGCATCCAGGCGGGTCAGGAGACATCTCCAGTGTCCCTTCAGGTGGCCAAATGAGCGCTCCACCACCTGGCGCGCACGGTTCAGGCGCTCGTTGAAGCGCTCCTGGCTAGCGGAGAGATGGCCCGTGTACGGGTGCATGAGCCACGGCCAGAGGGGGTAGGCCGCATCTGCGATGACGCAGAAGGGCATGGTGGTGTCCCCCAGAGGGATCTCCCGCTGGGGGATGTAGGTCCCCGCCTCCAGCCGGTGGCACAGGCCCGAGTTCCAAAAAACCCGGGCGTCGTGGGTGCTGCCAGGCCAGCCCACGTAAATGTCCTGGAAACATCCCCGGCTGTCCACCAAGGCCTGCAGGACGACAGAATGGTAGCCCTTCCGATTGAGGTATCGTCCTCCACTGTGATGCGGGGCGCGGATGGGGATGTGAGTCCCATCCAGAGCCCCGAAGCAGTTGGGGAAGCCCAGGGTGGCAAAGGCGGCGACGGTGGCATCTGGGTCCCCCAGCCTCACAAGCCTGTGCAGGAGCATGGCGTTGATGGCACGCACAACCTGCAGAGAAAGCACATGGGATAGCCCCAATGAGGCGTGAGCAGGGTGTGCGTGGCCCTGCCCTGCTCTGGCCCCCCTGCTCTGCCCTGGCCCCCCTGCCCTGGCCCCCCTACCCTGCCCTGGCCCCCCTACCCTGCCCTGGCCCCCCTGCCCTGCTCTGGCCCCCCTGCCCTGCCCTGGCCTCCCCCTGTGGGTTCTCTTACCTCCATGAAGACAGCCCCGACGGTGGCCTTTCCGACACCAAACTGCTGCCCCACGGATCGGTAGCTGTCCGGAGTGGCCAGCTTCCAGACAGCGATGCCGACCCGTTTCTGCACAGGGAGGGCACGCCGCATGGCAGTGTCCTGGTGCCTGAGTGCGGGGGTGAGCCACTGGCACAGCTCCAGGAATGTCTGTCGGCTCATCCTGAAGTTCCTGAGCCAGTGGTCGTCGTCCCACTCCCCAAGCACCAGCCGCTCCCACCAGTCGGTGCTGGTGGGGTAGCTCCACAGCCGCCGGCGTGTGAGGCAGGGGGTGGAGCGGGGTGCTGCAGGGTTGGGCGTTGAGCCCTGCTGCCCTGGGGGCATCTCCTCCCCTGGGGCAAGGAGGTACTTAGCTGCCTCCCACATGGCATGGGCCAGGGCAAGCCCTGCTCCTGCCGGGAGGGCTGGGTGGACCTCTAGCTGCTGCTGCTGCTGCTGCTGGGGGTCCATGACTGCAGCGCCCGGGGTCTGTGTGCCTATGGCTCCTCAGACCATGTGCTGTGCAGGCTGAGTGTGTCTGGGAGGGGCCCTTTAAGGGAGCGGCTAGCTGTTGCCCCGGAAGCGCTAGTCCGCCCGTTGACCCTGTCTGCAGCTGTGCCTGGCATCCCTATTTCGATGTGTGCTACTTTGACGTGTAGACGTTCCCTCGCTGCGCCTATTTCGATGTTGGGCTGAGCAACGTCGAAGTTGAACATCGACGCTGCCGGCCCTGGAGGACGTGTAGACGCTATTCATCGAAATAGGCTATTTCGATGTCGCAACATTGAAATAAGCTACTTCGATGTAGGCTTCACGTGTAGACGTAGCCAAGAACAGGTAGGAACCTGTATGTCCCCAGGAAGACAAGGGGAACCAGTAGGTGGAAGCAGCCCCAGGATAGAGCAGAGAGACTGCAGAGTGAAGCCCCAGCCTGCCGAACTCAAAGTTCCTGGGCTGGAATGCAGAGAAGAAGGCAGGTGTGGGTCCCTGAAACAACCCTGGGGTGAGAGGCACAGAGACAGTGAGCAGAGAAACTGCCTAGGACCACTGAGGAGCTACACTTTCTTCTGAAGGAGAATGTGAACAGCGATGTGGCTGGAGGTCTGAGCTACAAAGAGGCTATTGTGGTTCCTGATGCCGCAAGAGGGGCTGCCATGAGGCAGCAGATACAGTGACAGTGTGCAAACCACGAACAGATCAGCTTTCGACTGATCTCCCGAATACTAGTCAGGAAGTGACTTGTGTCCCAGGACACACACAGCTTCCCCGCAAAAGAGTTCCTTGGGCAGATCTTTAAGAACAACCTCTAATCTGGAGTTAAAATTCTCAATGGTGGAGAATCTACCACAATCCTGGGTAAATTGTCCCAAGGGTTAATTACTTTCATTATTATTTATAACAACAGATGGTATTTCAAAATATGCTAGAGTCTGTGCAATGCAACTGCTATTTTGAAATCATTTCAAAATAGCAGTTGGCTTATTTTGAAATTGGTAAACTTCATTGCCTGAGGAATAGTGCCTCTTTCATCAGGTGGCATGCTCACAGCCAGTTGGAACACGGGGCCCTGAAGGCCCGGGGTCCAACTCAACTGCATTGCCCTTAGCTAGGGCCTGGGGCAGGTTCTGAGAGCAAGTAGTTAAAAATCAATGGAATTACTCCACATTTGAGTGTTTGACAGGATTTAATGTGTTTAAAGTCTGCCACCTATCAGCATACAAAAATAGCACCATGGTATTGTTTGTAAACTCGTAAATTTAGTAAGGTTGTTCTGATGCTCTGCAAATGGCTTTATCTTACCGCCTCCATTGTGATGGAGTTTCATAAGCCAACTTCAATTAACAGGGCAGTGAAATCGTTAGCACAGTAAAACTCATTTCACAGAGAACACCAAGCAGTCCTCAGAATTAAACTGCAAACATATGTTTTTGTGGGTTCTTAACCCTGCTAGTTAAGAGACTCTGGTACATTCAGGGTATTTAATAGCCAGCTCTGGGTGATGGAGTTTAAAGAAGTTTCATGTGAGGAAACATGCCCCATGAATCCCTGGCACACACAAACGTCTTCCATAAAAATTAGACATGGGAATGTTCTATTAACAGGTTGGCTCACCTCATATATACATTCTTTCCTGACTTATGCACACGAACTTTGGCCTGCTCATCCCGTCCACTGTTATTCTCCAGGAAGAAATAAATCATAAAGCTTCCCATGCAGAGGCTGTCAAAGGTGAGTGTGAGCTCTGTGGTAAGCTTCCTGCTCCTTGAGAACCCTCAAAAACCCTTCCATTAGGGCCAGGAGTGGAGCTGGGCTGGAGCACTTGGCCAAGAAATTCTGCCCTTTGGAGGCAGCATGTTCCCAAAGTAGGACGTCACCACCTGCCTCCCAGTCAAACAAAAACGCCTTTTACCTACATAGTGTCCACTCCAACTCAATCCCTGCAAGCAACCACTGCCTGACCATCCTTACATTGTTGGGACCAGAGTGGTGATGATTGAAGCAGGAAGGTTTTAACCCCATTTAGCTGTCTACAAATCATAGCGCTTCCTCTGCTTTCTGTCCATCAGACATTTCCTTTTCAGGTCTTCACTTGAGCAGTACCTTTTTTAATATGTAGAAAATGAACGGAGACACTGATCTTTTCATGTGACTGCAATTTTCTTCCCATACACGAGCAACAGAAGTGCCCACAAAGCCATCATTGTGAAATCAGTTTTGATAATACATAATTCAGTGCCTACGATTTGGCCCCTGAGGCAATTGTGGTATTTTATATAATGGCTTTGACTCACAAGGGGGAAATTAATTGCCTCTTCCCAGCGAGTCGCTCAGAGCTATGACTTCATCTGCAAGAGATGGAATTCCCTGTAGGAGACCTTATTTTTATTCAGATTTCTCAACATCCTTTATTATTGCAACAACAGGAATTAAGCATCCTAAACAAAACAGAAACCTTTTACATTTCAAATGCGATGTATTATTTGGACTCTAAAGTTCCAAGCCAGAAATGTTAACTGAAGTTGTTAAAAGGAAGAAAAACAGATTCAGCTATATTGTAGTTTTTGATCTGCACTTCATGCAGCTTTCAGTGTATTTTGAAATAAACAGTAGAGGCTTTGAGGATAGTAACACAGGGAAAAAAATAGCTAAGCAAAGTCCATGGCAACATTGGGCTTTTTGCCATCTATAGCACCTCATTTATTTCTTAATGTTTTCATGTGGGGTCTCCTAGCCACTATTTCAAAATAACTATGTGAGCATCTGCACAAAGCAACCACTATTTTGAATTAAATTCAAAATAGCAGATGCATTATTTTGAAATTGGTAACCCTCATTGAAATATGGTCTGTGTAGACAGGGGCTGTGTCTACACTAGCATTGCGCTTTCAAAAGAGGTATGCAAACTAGGAAAATCAAAAATGCAAAATGCAAATGAGGCACAGATTTACATATCTGGTTCCTCATTTGCATATTTTCCTTTCAGAAAAAAAAAGCAGTGTAGATGTGATTCTTTTGACAGTAAACCCTGTTTCCGAAAGAACCTTATTCCTAAATTTTTACACTGCTTCTTTTCTTTCAAAAGAAGCTCTTTCGAAAGAAGAACATGCAAATGAGTCACCAGATATGTAAATATGCACCTCATTTGCATTTTCACTTTCCCTCATTTGCATGTCTTTTTCAAAAACGCAGTGCTAATGTAGACACAACCAGGGAACAGCACCTATTTCAAAATAAGCCAGAGGATGTCTATTGTGTGTAAATGCTCCAGGGCTACAAGCATGAGCTACCTCTGCTTGAGGTGAAGAACTGTGGCACTCTAATAACTGAGCACTATTTTGAAATGCATTTTGGCCATTTCTACACATACCACTTGTTCCAAAAGTGATATGCTAATAAATGGCCTGGAAAATGCTAATGAGGTGCGAATGGAAAATTCTGGTGTCTCATTAGCATACAGTCACATGATTGAGTGTTCAGAAGGAGCTCTTCCAGAGTCCAAAACAGCATCCAGAAGCACGACCCACGGGGGATCTCTCAGAAGGTATTCCTCCTTCCAGAAGCCCCTTCTTCCTGCCTAAACAGACATGACCCTTGAAATCTGATGTGGAGATCAACAAATTCAAGCTCTAATAGACTAGAGAGGGAATCTAGTTCCTTGCTGTGGATCCCTCCTTTTTTCTTTTCAATGTAGGTTTCACAGGTGCTGAACTAACAGCTCTGGGAAATGGAGCCTCCATGCTGAAATTCAACAGTCACTGAAGCAGTGGGTTTGTCCCATGCAAGCTCATCACCTAATAAATTATTTTGCTAGTCTTTAAAGACGGCTTTTTTGTTTTGTGAAGATACAGAGTAGCGCGGCTACTTCTCTCTGTGACTATTCACCACTGAGGAAGGTATAATGAAGATCTTCCTCTGTGTGCCTAACCCATAGAGCAGTGTTTCCTAAACTTAAAATATTCGCATACCCGTTTTGGGACTTTGGCCCTATCAGCATACCCGTTCTCCCCGTGCTGTCCCAGAGCTTATCTCCAGATTATTAGTAATTTATTTTCTGACACATACCCCTTGAAATCCTTTCATGGATCACTGGTGGATCACATGTACCACATTTTGAGAAACACTGCCACAGAGGATATGAGCCATCACACCATGGTTCTTCAGCTCATGACGAGGGCAGCTCATGCTTGTATCTCTGGCGGTGTCCTGTTTGCCTCTCTAATGGCGCTGTGACAGATGGCTGGCTAAGAAGATTGAGCCAGGGCTCTGCTTTGCCAGATGCAGCCGAAACCATAACTGGAGCTGGAAGAGTAAGCACAACCCTGAGAGGTAAATTGGGAACAGCTGCAGGCCTTCTTAGCCATGGGGCTATATAAGCCTGGCAGACAGGAAGTAAGGGGAGAGGAAGGGGAGGAGCCTGGGAGTCGCAGGCTGTGCTCCCCAGCGAGCTGCAGGAGGATCTAGCAATCCATGAGGGGACCCGGCTGAACCTCTGTGTTTAGAAGGTGGTGGGAACTGACATGGGCAATAAAGGGCTTGCACAAGGAGAAGGTCTCTGACTAGGCTGTGAGTGCAAAAGGGGCCCAACGCTGATGGGCCAGTGTGTGAACCTGTTACAGTGGTCACCACGTATTCTCTTTACCCTCTTAGATCTCCAGGAGGCTAGGGTGCTCATCAGTTTCTCCTATTTCTTTCAGTCTTGTATGGGTCTATTCAGGCTTCTGAGTGTCATTTTGATGAATTCAGCTGCTTTCTTCCTCGCTCTGCAAGTTTCTCAAGGTAGCCCAGCACATACGCACCACTTAGGAAGCTGGCGTCACAGGAACGTGCCCTGGGAACAGAACTGAGACCATCGCACTTCTTTCATGCAAGCCACCCGCCAGCTACCACATGCTGAAACCCCCAGGCTTTCCGGCCTTGAGATGATTGCCACAATTTAGCAAGAGGCGTAAAGCTTTAGCTCTCATTACAGTTGCATTCCCATTTGTGCTGTCGACTACCCTGCCCTAAGAAAGAACTCAAAGTTTAAAAATCCCCTTTCTTGCCAAGAAACCGGACTCTTTGTGAAATTAGTTATTGAAATTCAGCTCAAGGGCTGAATCTGACTGGAGCATGTGACTATGACCTAAATCATGATAGCACCTTATCACAGCTCTGTCCAGCAAACTGCATTACAAATTGCACTAATCTAACAAGTAATGGCAAAAATTCCATCCTTGTATTACTGCCAACTACCACATCACACCCGGTCACCGCTGCTCATAAAATAGCATTAAAAACATGAATCAGGCTAAGAGCTGGGGGAACGCTAGGATTTCAGCCTCCCACAAAACAATCATTGCCGCTTTCTGAAATGCTTCTGTGTTAAAAAGTTGGCATAGGTAGCGAAGTTCAGCGATGCCGGAGTACCTCTCGGGGCGCGAGCCTGGGCACTTATTATGGAGAGTCTGGGCTGCCCAGACACCAGTGTCCCCCTCTTGACTTTACTGATATAGTCCAAAGGAGAGGATAACCTCTACGTCTCGTACCAGCTCAGCTGCAGGAGTTGCCGGGACAGTGCCAGAAGTTGATACCGAACCGCCTTCGGACTCCACTCCAGATTTTCTGTCAGGGTTTACTCCCTTAGCCTTGCTTCTTCCCAGGATAACCCACAAGGCAGTGGGGTGTGGAGAATGTGGTTAAGGATCCCACTACTTCATACCTCCCTGTCACCACGAGTCACCATAGCTCCCTGTGGAGCAATGACCTCATATCCCTGGGACCCTCCTCCCCACCTTTCGCCCACCCCCAGCTACCATCACCATAGGACCCTCCCCAGCCCACTACCCCCATCTGCTCCCATGTCCGCCCTCCTCACTGCACTGGCCCCTCTCCCCCCAGCTGCTCTCAGTGCCCCCAGGTCCACCTTCCCCCATCGCTCTTCAGGCTCTTCTCTTCAGAGACTCCTTTTCCTGATAGTGCTGCCGTGCAGGGTACAGGTGGAACACCATACCTGAAAAGGACAACAAACATGGGGCTCCTCCCTCGGGGAACTCCCAGAGGCAAACTCCCTTCCCTGTTGGCTGCTGCCCCCTGATCGCTGCTCACAGTGTTCGCTGAAAGCTCCCTTCTTAGAGAGAGAGCTGCTAGCTGGTTAGGCCTGGCTCAAAGCCTGGCCTCCAGTCTAATCAGCCCTTGAAGGCTCACCTGGCAGGGAACTCCCCCAATTCACACTTTGCAAACTGCTCATCTCTGCACAACACAAGCTCAGGCACACAGGCAGCTGATCAAACTGCCCTTCTCTGCAAAGTAACATAGCTGCACAGACACACATTCACCCACCAGCTCACCACACAGCCCCCCAAATCCCACACTCACCCAAGCTCCTCTAGGACGCTTTGCCCAGGGGCAAACTCCCTTCCCTGTTAGCTGCTGCCCCTGTACAGAAAGCACATTAAGGACTTGCCAGACACCCACCACATCTGCAAGAGATGCAAGCAAGGACTGTCACTCTCGTGTGGGTCTTCATAGTCACAGTAGATGCTGTAAATGAAGTCCTCAATTGAAACTATAAAGGGCGCGATCCGTAGTCTATGCAGACTGAAGGATGCCGACTGGTAGCGAAGTACTTGTGACAAAAAGTGTGCCTGCTATTTCCCAGAGTGAATGACCTCCATTCTCTCTGTAGCCTATCATCTGCAGGCGTAGACCTGCCGCACAATTGTATGCCTTAGCTGACAAAATTTACAGAAAGGAATCACACACACATGCGCGTGCACACACCCTAGCACTGGAAAACCCAGAAGGGCCACATTTTATACTTAGTTACATCCCAGAGGCCTAATCAGTGCTGGGTGTGGGTGAATGCAACATATCAAACAACTTATCAACTTATCAAACAACATATTTAATGTCTCCCATCTTTCCTTCTATTGGTGAATGGAACAGCAATGAGAAATGAAAATGTCTGCAAATTCCTTCTGGGTCACTTTTTATCATTTGTGCAACAGTAGCATTGAGAGACTCCACCCATGATCTTGGCTACTTAAGGCTGGGGGCTGCTATGAAGACACCTAGTAGGAGTTAGTTTCTACTCTAAAAAGATTCCAGTCCGAATAGACAAAACAAAGGGTGGGAAAAGAAACGGAGCTACTGAGAGAGGAAGTGACTTGTCCAAAGTCCCACAACAGATATAACTTGAAGTAGGACACTGGAAAAGTTATAAACATACATGATTCTTTCAATCCTCTATCATCCAAAGAACCAACAATGAACTGGAAATAGAGATAAATAATAGCCAATGACGGCTGAGCATTCTTGCACACACATAGACATGATGGGATCATGACACCAACTAGGGATTAGTCTGGGTCACTATACAGCTACATTACTGAGTTTTTTCAACAAAACTGGAGTTTCATGAACAAAATTTGCCGCATGTCCACACACAAAATGCATTTTGTCAAGAGTCAGTCGACAAAAATTGGCTCTTCCACCAACAACCTTCTGCCACTCTCAGACGAGGAACAACACCATTGTCAAAATATTCTGTCGACAAAAAAGCTGTGTGGACCCTCTGGGGTGCAGATCCTCTGTCGACAGACAAAGCTTCCAGGACACTGGGCAGCCCTATCTGTTGTGCTTCCAGTTGGCCGTTTTGTCAAGAGAGCAGCCGGGAAGATGCTTTGTTGGAAAATCTCTTCCTACAGAAATGCCTGTTGACAGATGCTTCTAGTGTGGCCATAGCCACAGTCAGCTAACTAGCCTACGCGGAGGAATGATCTTTCAGCTCATGTGGTAGAGGCTTGAGCACTACTGGTGTTGAAGGTCTGAGGCTGACTTATGATTGCGTCCGAACGTTTATGCTACCATGGCTTGTTAGGCAAATATGAAGAATAGAACTCCATGCCAAAAAAAGCCATTTGCCAAAGATTCTCTGTGTGAACTTGGGTAGGCCAATTAGGCAGTGTCTTCACTGCAAAGAGAGCTGTGTTTGTATGTGGAAATGACA
This sequence comes from Carettochelys insculpta, assembly GCF_033958435.1. Lineage (NCBI taxonomy): Eukaryota > Metazoa > Chordata > Testudines > Carettochelyidae > Carettochelys > Carettochelys insculpta. The sequence goes on from NC_134137.1 coordinate 371,428,752, forward strand.
AACATGAGATAGCTGGTACATTTGAGGGTGGGAGTAGAGACCTCAGCTCCGCTAGCTACTTGGAGGTAAAAATTATCTGTGCCTGGTCTCCACTCAGCCTCTGAGTTCTTCCATTGGAATAGCTACTGTGTTATAAAAATATACTTATTTTTTACAGCGACGGCAAAGCCTTCATCTTTGTGGCTCAGTTTCCCTGCTGCAAACATCAAGATGATAATAGGCTCTTTTTCTCACCCTAGGCCTTGCCTGTTTAGATGAAAACAATGAGGGATCCTGTGGCATTTTAAAGACTAACCAATTTATTTGGGCATAAGCTTTTGTGGGTTGGAGCCCACTTTGTCAGATGCATAAAGGATGAGCATGGGCTACAGTCTGCGAAAGCTTATGACCAAACAAACGTATAACCCATACACTTTCTGGGTGTGGTTCATTTGCCCACAAAGCAACACTTAGACTGAATCTCCTCTATAGCCTTTGGTTAAGAGGTTTTTAGCTTAAGTGGTACAGGCTCATGCACTAAGCTCCAGAAGTCCTGGGCTTGGTTCCAACTCTTGAGCCGTGTCTACACTAGCCAAAAACTTCGAAATGGCCATGCAAATGGCCATTTCAAAGTTTACTAATGAAGTGCTGAAATACATATTCAGCGCCTCATTAGTGTGCGGGCGGCCGTGGCACTTCGAAATTGACACAGCTCGTCCAGACGGGGCTCCTTGTCGAAAGGACCCCTGCTACTTCGACGTCCCCTTATTCCTATGAGCAGATAGGAATAAGGGGACTTCGAAGTAGCAGGGGTCCTTTCAAAAAGGAGCCCTGTCTGTACGAGCCGCACAGTGGCGAGCAGCGTCAATTTCGAAGTGCTGCGGCTGCCCGCATGCTAATGAGGCGCTGAATATGTATTTCAGCGCTTCATTGGTAAACTTCAAAATGACCATTTGCATGGCCATTTCGAAGTTTTTGGCTAGTGTAGACGTAGCCTTGGTGTTAGAACTGTGTCAGTCTTTAAGGTGCCAGAGGACTCCTCATTGTTTTTAGTGCAACAGACTACCTCTCTGAATCCTATTACTGTTGTTACCTCTTTGGGGGCAAAGCCTAGCTCTGCCTGGCTATGGCTACACTCAAAATAACTTATGCAATGTGTGTAATTTATTTTGAGTTAACTTATTTTGAACTCGGTGCCATCTAGTTGGCATTGAAGTTTGAAGAAATGGCTTTTTTGAAGTTTCTACTTCTCCTCATACAGGCCGTGTCTACACTTGGTAAAAACTTTGAAATGGCCATGGTAATGGCCAAATCAAAGAATACTAATGAGGCGCTGAAGTGCATATTCAGTGCCTCATTAGCATGCTGGCACCAGTTCGCTCCCACACAGCTCTTCTACACCAGGGTCTTTTTTGAAAGGACCCCACCAACATTGAAATCCCCTCCTGGGGGTCTCATAGGAATAAGGGGATTTTGAAGTTGGTGGGGTCCTTTCGAAAAGAACCACAGTGTAGACGAACAGCGTGGGAGTGAGCCACGGCACTTTTGAAGTGCCACAGCCGCCGGCATGCTAATGAGGTGCTGAATATGCATTTCAGCATGTCATTAGTATTCCTTGATTTGGCCATTAGCATGGCCATTTTGGAGTTTTTACTAAGCGTAGACGTACCCACAATGAAAGGTACCAGAACTGAAATACTGCTGTCAAAATAGCGCAGCTATTTTGAGTGCTGTGTTTGGTGGCAGAGCTGCTATCTCAGGATACATTTGTATCACAAAATAGAAACTATAGTGTAGACATAGCCACTAGGCTATGTCTACACTACATTCCTCTTTCAGAAGCAGAATGCAAATGAGCAAGATCATAAATGCAAATGGGGTATGGCTCATTTGCATATTCTCCAGAAGAGCCTTTTCCAGAAGCAAAAACAGCCATGTAGACAGGGTTCCTTTGAAAACAAGCCTTATTTTTGAAAGTACCCTTCTTCCTGAAACAAAATAGGAAGAAGTGTTCTTTCAAAAACAGGGTTTGATTTTGAAAGAACCCCATCTACACTGCTAGTTTTGCTGCCGGAAAAGGCTCTTTTGGAAGTGCAATCATGCGAGAATATGAAAATGAGGTACAAGATATGTAAATCCATACTTCATTTGCATTTTCAATCTCGCTCATTTGCATTCCACTTCTGAAAGCAGAATGCAGTGTCGCCATAGCCCAGGTGACTGCAAAGCACCTAGTGTGATGGAGTTCTGATCTCAAGCTTGTAGTTGCTTCTGTAATTAGAACAAGGAGTCCAAACGTAGCCAGTCCCAAAAATTCTAAAGAGCATTTATTGCAGACTTTGAACCTTGGAAAGCTTCTAAAAGAGGGACGAGGGTGGGAGAGGCTGTAAAGAAAGCTGCATTTCCTGTCATGGCTCAGTAATGAAGGCACCTTCATGAAACATTCGTGACCAGTTGGACTATTATATAAGAATGGTTAACAAAGACTCATGCTGTGTGTCAGTTTCTCACCAAGGGCACAGATTGTTTGCAAATATAATATGATCTATTGTTGGAAATATAAATGTCTGTAATTAAAGACTTCTGTTTTTAAGGCTGGTGAGTGAAGTTAGCTGTAGTACGGCCATTTTTGATGCCCCTGTTCAGAGCATGATATGAATGGTTCTTACATATTCACGGCCATGTTGCTAATGCATTGCTGTTGGGTATTATTATTTGCTTCTCCAGTTATTACTTTACTACCTTTTCCTCACTGTCTTGGCAAAATTCCAGTCTGGATAATTACTTTCTACCTACTGAATTCCACCCTGCAGTTTCAATTGGACACAGTGGGTCAGTTCCTACAATGGTGAAAATCAGGACAGTTCCATTAGTACAAAGCACACATGTCAATGGAGCTGTGCCAACTGAGGCTCAAATATTGCTATTTCTGGCCTCAGCCTGCTAGGTAGTAGTTTTAGCATGCTGTTCAGCAGCTGCCACGTTCCCTCTCCAGAGGTGGTTGCACTTCTGCAGGGAATGAACTGATCCCCGAGCGACGTGGATTTATCAGCTAGAGTTGGATAAAAACTGCAAAACAAAATCGTTAGCCAACTTCTCGGAAGTCTTTACTTGAAGTTTCTTCAGCCTAGCTTGCACCCCATTTGGGTTCAGTTTCCAGGGAATGTTTAAACCAACCAGTGCCACGGATGACACTTGTTCACAGAAGGGAAGTTTCGAAATCAGCTGTGTGAGTGCTGGATGGCACTGGGAAATCCCTGGGGGCTCAGCAGCACATTTAATTGTTGGGACATTCAAGTAGGTACACTAAGGTGTGATTTAGCAAAGCTTTAGAGCTTTGCTGCACAGAAGTAAATATAAGCATGTATTTAAACGCTTTGCTAAATCTTACTATAAATGTTAGGAATGTGCTTCTGTCAGTCTGTCTGTGACTCTGTGAATCTGTTTGTCCAAGACTTCCTCCTAAATGGTAAGCGCAAGGAAGACCAAATTTGGTAGCCAGCTTCCTCTTGTCATAACTTAAAGCAAGGTCAGGTCTTGGTTGTGCCAAGATAGTGGGATGTGCCTGGAGTGTGACTGTTTCATATCAACTGGGAAAGGAAGGGTGTGATAGCACCAACTGTTATACTCACGCAAGACCACAGCAGGGCAGCAAGTACCCCAGTGAGCAGTCACTGGCCTGGCCCCAGGGAGAAGCCAGTGGGTGTGGAGCACGACCTCCCCTGGCTCCCTCCTGGCTCTGGGTGGTCACAGGGAGATATTGGTGGGCGAGTGGCTCCCCTTCTGTCCAACCAGATGAGCCCTGGATGCACGGATATGGGGTGGGCAGGCAGGGGGTTGCCATGCAGGGTGGCCAGAATGCAGTAGGGAGGAGGCTGTGGGCAACTGCTCCCCAGAGGCCAGGAGAAGCCAAGGGGCCCTGGCCAGGCGAGGGGCGCTCGCTGCGTGCTCCAGGGGCTGGACTCTGCAGGGTGCCCAGAGAGCACGGATGGGGCGGGGGCACATCACTGCTCCCAGGCGGCTCATGGCAGCACAGTCCTGCCCGGGAAGGCGGTCCCATGATGGGATGTGGGGGAGGAGGGGGCATGGGTACCTTCTCAGACCTGCCAGAGCCCGGAGGAGAGCCCCGGGCCCTGCCTCAGCCCCATCAGCCCAGCCTGGAGCTCCACCACTTCTGCCTGTGCTGCTCCACTGCACAGCCCGGGGACTTTGGGAGTCCGGGAGCCCCACCGGCCTCTGGGAGCCCGGCAGCTCAGTAGGGCCCTGAGCTGAGGGTAGGGCTGGGTGCTGCCCATGTGTGGGGTGGGCTGGGCACATCACACCCTGCAGCTGCCCGTGCAGGAAAGGCTCTGGCCATGGCAGAGCACACATACAGGGCCCTGGGCACCCTGAGTTCAGGGACAGCTAGGCAGCATGTGGCCTTCGCTCTGTGTCGGGCTGGGCACTGGTCCTCCCGAGCCCTGAGCAGCTTGCAGGGATGCTGAGTGGCACAAAACGGCCAGGATGCCCTGTCCCCACAGGCCAGTGCTGTGCAGTACCCGGGACCCTCTGCCTCCCCTGACAGGGCCACATGAATGGGCTCCCGGCTTCCCCACACCTTGGGGAGCTGGGAAGGAGGAGGCAGCCACCACCCCCTGCACTCCAACACACCTCTCCCTCTGCAGTGCCCCCTACTGGCTCCCTCTGGGAGAGCACATGAGTATGTGCCCACCGGCCAGCAGCTGCCCCTGTGCACCAGCAGGGGGTCGAATACGGGGCAGTTAACCCCTTTGTTAAAATAAGTTGGGATGCCTTGCTGGCACCTGAAATATGGGGATGTCCCACAAAAAGCAGGACAGGGGGTCACCCTATTTTTAAGAATACCCTTTATGTCATTTTTATCCTATTAAAGAAAGCTTTTGGGTTGGTTTGACATGATTTGTTCTTTACAAGTCCATGCTGATGATCACTTAACACCTTATTATCTTCTATATGATTCCATAATTATTTGCTCCATATAAGAACATAAGAACAGCCATAATAGGTCAGACCAAAAGTCCATCTAGCCCAGTGACCTGTCTGCCGACGGCAGCCAATACCAGGTGACCTAGAAGGAGTGAACCGAACAGGTAACAATCTCTCTCCTGCCATCCATCTCCAGCTTCTGGCAAACAGAGGCCAGGGACACCACTCCTTACCTGTTCTGGGGAATAGCCATTAATAGACCTAACCTCCATGAATTTATCTGGCACCAAAGTTAAATGGACTAATCCATAGTTTCCTGGGTTGTCCTTATTTCCCTTTTTGTAGCTAGGCACTATATTTACCCTTTTCCAGTCTTCTGGAATATCTCCTCTCTTTCAGGACTTTTCAAAGATGATTGCTAATGACTCATATACCACCTCAATCAGCTCCTTGGGTATGCTAAGGATGTATTTCACTGGGCCCTGGTGACTTGGAGACATCTAACTTTTCTAAGTAATTATTATGTTGTTCTTTTTCTGTTTTAACTTCTGAATCTACCTCCTTCTCACCAGCATTCACTATGGCAGGCATCCAATCACGAGCAACCATCTTGGTGAAAACTGACACACATTAAGCACCTCTGCCATTTCCACATATTCTATTATTATTCTTTCCTCTTCATTGAGTAATGGTTCTACCCTGTCCTCGGTTTTTCTCTTGTTTTTAATATATTTATAGGATGTTTCCTATTACTTTTGATACCTCTAGCTAGTTTGAACTCATTTTGTGCCTTCGTCTTTGTAGTTTTTCCCCTGCATACTATGCTTAATGACAATGAACTATTCCCTGTCCCGTTCTCACTTGACTGCCCATTCTCTTTTCTTTTCATGAAGTTTATTCTATCAGCCTCAAACATGAATCATGTAGCGAAGGTTTCCATTAGCCGTATCACTTCTTCAGTCAGGCAACTGCATTTTTATGTAGATCACAACAATTTGTCCTTCCACGGAAAGGAGCAACATTTTCTATACTCATCATCATCTGCCTGTCTATCCCCATCTTATGCATTGTCGTAAGAGCAAGCACTCTGTGACTGTTGTAATGAAAAAGATTTTGCCTCCGTAACAGGCCCCATTACAGAGCCTGTTAGGAGAGAAGGACAGTGCCTGAAAAGTTGAGAACTTATTGTTTGTAGCTGAGGAATAGGAAACTACAAAGTGGGGAAGCATAAAGACTATCAAAGATTTGAGGAGGGAACAGCAGCTCATCAAATCTCCTCTGTCTTTGCAAATGCCAGAGTGTTTGCTCTAATCAGGTCAGCATATTTCTGTTTTGGTTCATTAGTAGAGCCATCTGACAACGGAGGAATCACTCTTCCAAATTAGAGCTTCTAATTGCCATGCAATAACTGCAGACTGTGCTTTGGACCCAGTATGTCAGAGTCCTTTGTAATAGCTCTGTGTTTTTAATTCTGTGAGAGTCGGGATAAAACACAAACCCTCTAAATCTTCATTTCAAACTCAAGCCTGTCCTTAGTAGCTTGAAAAAGAACCATGCTTTCATTTCTGTAGCCTCTGAATCTAGAACTAAAAGAGTCTCCTTTTATGAGCCAGTCTGAATGCAGGCAAAACTTTCAATCATAAAAGCAGGCCACATCTCCTGGAATAACCAGCTCAGCTCTACAGAATCAGGAGTTCAGACAGTTTAAATAAGTGTAAAGCCAAGGGACCCAAGTTGTCAACAGGTGGGATTGAACCTATAACGTCAGAGGCCAAATGCTGTAGGGTAGATGTCACTGGCCCTTATCTGGGGTTGGGGGGCGGGGGTTAGTGCTGCTGGGTTACCTACTTCCCTCAGCTGAGAAAGCCTCTCCTGGGCTTTTGTGAACTCCCACTCATATAGCCAAGGGACACTGGCTGTCGGCAAGTGGGATTGAACCTGTTACCTTAGGTGCTTATGCAATATACCTTCACATGAGCTAAAAGCCCACCACCTCCTAGCTAAGGCTGTAAAATACATTCATGCTTCTCATCCTGCTCAATGCTTCTGGGTTACATGAGCATCCAACCCAAACTCTGAAATTGGAGCCTCGCCCCTTTCTGTTACTTATCTGCACAGTTATGTCAGTTCCTTTGTTTCTAAAAAATACTATGCACACCAAACAGCAGCAGCAAAAAGTTATGCACGCCTAAAGTGTTCCATTATAGCTGCCTGATTTCAGTTGCTTATAATTTTGACAGACATTAGCCACTTGAGCAGAAATTTTGCATGCTTGGTCTCAACTTCCTATTTGCTTTTTAAAAAAGTTTGGACAAAATGTGTTTATCTTTTTTAAGAAAATGAAAAACAGATTGATAAAATTCTTCAATACTTTTCCAGACAGGTTGGAACCATTCTATTGCCTTAGGGAACCTAAAATTTGGCAGAGGGAGAGTTCTGGGGTCAGAGAGTTGCCTTTTCACTGTTCCCATGAAAAGCCATCCAGATTTGGTAAGTTAAAAACTGCTTAACATCACCACTGACATATGTTGCTAGAATTTGTTCTACCCTTGTCCCTGTTTTTTTTTTTTGACATTCCAACTACACTGAGAATGCTAATGAACCTCATTGCATCTTCTCAAGGGTGTACATGCAAAATACACGGAGCCAGAACTCCAGGCTGGACACTGAACTTCTGTCAGGACACCCTTTGGCCAGGTACAAAAAGCTGGAAGACCATGCATGCTAGCGACACTCTTCCCACTTGCGAGGATTAATAATTCTGTGCACTTCCCAATTCTTATTGTTGACCAAGAGCTTGTAGTTGTGCTCTTCCTTCATGACACACAAAGTAGCTGAAGATCTGAAATACCTTACATGGCCATTCCTGCAAGAATCTTGAGGAAAAGCTAAACACACACATTCCGTAGAATTGGAAGGGACCTTAGAGGTTGAGTCTAGTCTGCTACATTCACAGCAAAGCCTATCACCCTACCTGACCTTTTTTTAAATCTAACAGGCCCTCAGAAGGGCGTCTCAAGGCCTGAGAGCATAACCCTGGGTTCATGAGGCCAATGTGCTAACCACTAATCTATCCCTCAAACTCAGAAGGAAGCAGACTTAAATTTCATCCTCCAAGGCTGGAGCTACACAGGCATTTAAAGTTGCTTATAGATATTCAATTCTAGCTATGGAAGTTGTATAGCTAGAATTCACTTATCTATAAACAACTTACCTGGACCTCCTCACAGAGGGAGGTTGACAGGATGAACTCTCCCATTGACCCTCCTTTACTCCTTGCAATACCGAAGAATACGGGGTAGATTGCCAACCTCAGATAGTTCAATTTTGTGTGTCCCTGCTGTTAAGGGTGTTTCACTAAAAGTTATTATTCAATATGGAGTCCCTGTTGGGATCCATCTTTAAAATGGAGTATGGAAAAATCACTGAGTCATCATCCCCCTCAGAAAAGGGCGCAAACTAAAGGCAGGAAAAAAGGGCGTCACGTGGTACAAATCTGCCTGGAGACAAGAAGCTATAAGAGGAGATGACCCAGCCTTCTCTGGGCTCTCTCTCTCTCTCTCCCTCTGCTGCCTCCCCAGCTTTGAGCTGAAGCACTGGAGGAAGAGGAGACCCCCCTGGTGGCCAGGGTGAAATACTCCTACTGTGGAATAGGGAGTTTTAAGTTTAAGAACTAAGACAAGGGAGCGTAGTGTCTGACTCACTCGCATACCATCATTTCTCCTAGGCATTGCTACACGCAGGACCATGAGTCAAGAGCAGAAGGCAGAAGATAGGAGAGAAGAATTCCATCTGTTCGTGTGCCTGGAAGAGAGCATCTAGGAAGCAGAATCCGCAGCCTTTCTCCTGTCTATGAGAACAGTTTAACTTACCTGACATCCACACATAACTTGGACTGCGGTAGGAATGACTTTGGGAACGGGGAGCTCGAGGAGAAATTCCGTTCTCTTGTCAATGGTTCTGACAACAGGAAATTTCATTTAGTTAATGCTTGTCCATTAAATAAATCGTCACTGTTTACCTTTTCTTTAAGAGGTGTTCAATGTACACAGTGATAGAAACATTAGGGGGTCCGGGCCTGTAAAAGCAGAAACCTTTTCTGCATGCTGTTCTCAGGTAACACTGCCAAGCCCATGAAATTGAATGCAGGAAGATTGACCCTGACCGGGTTGATCTTCTGTGTAAGGTAGACATACCCCTAGTTGCACTGCCTTTCAGAATCAATGTGTCAAACCAAGTTGCTTAGCTATGATGTCTGTCAAAATGGGGCTACACCTTTTTAGGACCTACCTATGAATAGAGCACAATGAAAATGCAAAGACAAGTAAATAGCACTCAAGAGTTCTACTGTAGTCCTCTACCTTAGTAGTAGTAGGCATCCTTCAGTCTGCATAGACTATGGATCGCGCCCTTTAAAACATCCAAATGGCAACATCTGAGGGATACAGTTTACAACACGGCCTTGTCGGTGTTTGGAAGAAGAGCTAGAAACACGAACGACTGGTTTGAAGCTAACTCCAATGAGATGATTCCAGTCATTGAAAAGAAGCGCGCTGCACTCCTGGAGTACAAACGCTCACCGAGCCAGAGTACCCAGCAAGCACTTAGAACAGCCAGAAGAACAGTACGGCAGACAGCCAGGCACTGCGCCAACAATCACTGGCTCCAGCTATGCAGCAGCATCTAGACCTGTGCCGACTTTGGTAATCTCAGAGGAATGTACAAGGGTATGAGGAAGGCATTAGGACCCACCCAGAACAAGATGGCACCTCTGAAATCCAAATCTGGTGAAGTCATAGCTGACAAAGCCAAACAGGTGGAGCGCTGGGTCGAGCACTACTCTGAGCTGTACTCACGCGAGAACGTTGTGGTTGACACAGCCCTCGATGCCATCGATCTCCTACCAGTAATGGACGAACTGGATCAAGAACCGACTGTGGATGAACTGAAGAGAGCCATCGACAGCATTGCAGCAGTAAAGGCCCCTGGTCAGGATGGTATACCACCAGAGGTAATCAAATGTGCCGCGGACACACTGCTGGAACCCCTACATGAGCTACTGTGCCTGTGCTGGAAAGAGGGTGAGGTTCCACAGGATATGCGCGACGCTAACACTGTAACGTTGTATAAGAACCAAGGAGACAGAAGCAACTGCAACAACTACCATGGAATCTCCCTCCTAAGCGTCACTGGTAAACTGTTCGCTCGCGTCATCCTTGGCAGACTCCAGAAGACTGCTGAGAGGGTGTACCCCTAATCGCAGTGCGGATTCCGCGCAGAGAGGTCTACCGTTGACATGGTCTTCTCTCTAAGGCAGCTGCAGGAGAAGTGCAGGGAGCAGAGGAAGCCACTCTACATAGCCTTCATTGACCTGACCAAGGCCTTTGACTTGGTCAGCAGGGATGGTCTGTTCAAACTGCTCCACAAGATAGGCTGTCCTCCACGGTTACTCAAGATGATCCAGTCGTTCCTCTACCTTAACCAATAGAGAAAACTCCCCTTCCAAAGTCAAAAAGAGAGCCTAGGATTTCTGATTTCCAGCTTCTAGGAATGCCTAGCAAATAGCTAGCTAGTAAAATATATATCACATCCCCATGGGTGAGGTGTGTGCATTGTGAATGATTCTGCTACTAGTGCCACCTAACGGATCTGCTCTTTTAGCTCAAGTGTCTGAGGTCAGTGTTCCCTGCAAGCTGGGTGCTTGGGTGGCCCCCCCAGGAGGGATTCAGAGATCAGTTATTTGGCAGGAAGCCCACAGCATCTGCAGCTGGCAGCCTGTGTTTCTTTTGGTGGTGCACATCCCCGTAGGCCTTGGCGCACATAACATATCTATTCAACCCGTGGATGGAAAAAAATAGAAGGAATAGGAGCATAAGAACGGCCATACTGGGTCAGACCAAAGGTCCATCCAGCCCAATAGCCTGTTTGCTGACAGTGGCCACTGCCAGGTGCCCCAGAGGGGGTGAACCGAAGACAATGATCGAGCGATTTGTCTCCTGCCATCCATCTCCAGCCTCTGACAATCAGAGGCCAGGGACACCATTCCTACCCTTGGCTAATAGCTGTTTATGGACCTAACCTCCATGAATTTATTTAGCTTTTTCTTAAATTCTGTTACAGTCCTAGCCTTCACAGTCTTCTCTGGCAAGGAGTTCCACAGGTTAACTGTGCGTGGAGTGAAGAAGAACTTTCTTTCTTTAGTTTTAAACCTGCTACCCATTAATTTCATTTGGTGTCCTCTAGTGCTTGTATTGTGGGCACAAGAAAATAACTTCTCCTTATTCATCCTCTCCACGCCTGTTATAATTTTATATACCTCTGTCATGTCCCCCCTTCAGTCTCCTCTTTTCTAAACTGAAAAGTCCCAATCTTGTTAGCCTGTCCTCATACAAGACCAGTTCCAAGCCCCTAATCATTTTAGTTGCCCTTTTCTGAACCTTTTCTAGTGCCAGGATATCTTTTTTTAGGTGAGGAGACCACATCTGTACACAGTATTCAAGATGTGGGCATACATAGATTTATATAGGGGCAGTAAGGTACTCCTTGTCTTATTTTCTAACCCCTTTTAAATAATACCTAACATCCTATTTGCCTTTTTGACTGCCTCTGCACCCTGCATGGATGTTTTCAAAGAACGATAACTCCACGATCTTTTTCCTCATTAGTTATAGCTAAATTAGCCCCCAACATATTGTAAGTATAGCTGGGGTTATTTTTTCCAATGTGCATTACCTTACACTTATCCACATTAAATTTCATTTGCCATTTTGTTGCCCAATCGCTCAGTTTGATGAGATCTTTTTCAAGTTCTTCACAGTCTACCTTTGTCTTGACTATCTCGAACAGTTTAGTGTCATCTGCAAACGTTGCCACCTCACTGCTCACCCCCTTCTCCAGATGATTTATGAATAAATTGAACAGGATTGGGCCTAGGACTGAGCCTTGGGGGACACCACTAGTTACCACTCTCCATTTGGAAAATTTACCATTTATGCTTACCCTCTATTTCCTGTCTTTTAACCAGTTCTCAATCCATGAAAGGACCTTCCCTCTTATTCCATGACAACTTAATTTACATAAGAGCCTACATAAGGTATGTGGTATGGATCAGAATGTGTTAAATTCAAACACTTGACTCATGTGGGCTGCTGTTATAGTTGCAGATAACAGAATTTCTTTGTTTCTTTGTGCTTTTTCTAAAAAACAAACTAGAAAACTCTGTATGAAAAAATATATTAAAAGAGCATCGTTACAGCATCAAAGTCAACACGAAATATTAGAATTCCAGAATTACGATATCCATGCAACCTTGTTTCTGCCCTCTTACGCATCATGATACAAAGTGTGTCCATTCTAATTAAAGACACCAAAAGCAAGTTTAACAGACGGACAGATGGACTGGGGGAGAGAGCGTGAGTGATAGGAAGACATGGTCACAATTAGCATGTGGAATAAAGCAAGAAAAATGTATTTATAGCCTCCATCTCCACTGGCCACCTGGCTGTCTGTTATCACACAGCAATTTAACTTGGTAGAAGGAGAGATAGTGGGAGAAATTTGAGGAGGACAAAGACATGGCATAAGTTGTCTTTAGAGCAACAGAAAGTCTAATTTACCATGTCCCCAGGACATCCATCTCCCACCTATATCCTCAGATAGAGTGACAGAGAAATTACTTGAAGAAAATCTGTGTGGCATTTCTAAGGTGTATGTCATCATGGTCACAGGCACTTTATGAGTTGGACAGTAACAGAGAGATAGCCGTGCTAGTCTGTATACTACGAAGACAAAAAAACAGTCCAGGAGCACTTTAAAGACTAACAAAATAACTTAGGTGATGAGCTTTCATCACCTAATAAATTATTTTGTTAGTCTTTAAAGTACTACTTGACTGCTTTTTTGTTTTAATTCACTCTAGGTTGAGTCTTCTTGTAATGGGAGATAAGACCTTAATGTTATGCATTTGGCACAACAACTGCTTTGCCTTTCAGAGCAGCTTGTCATTTCTCAGAGACAATATGGGACATCCCCAAGATATTTTAGGTCAGCACCTGAACTTTGCAGCCTGGACACCATCACCAGCTTCTCACCTCTTATAGTCCCGAAGGACATCTACCAGGTCTTGGTGTCGTGCTGGCTGCTGACAGTTATGAATATATGGAGATAAACATCCCACAGAACGGGAAGGGACCCTGAGAGATCATTACGTCCAGTCCCCTGCCCTCTTGGCAGGACCAAACACAAACCCTTTTTTTTTTTAACCCATTTGCCCTAAATCCCTAAATGGCCTCCTCAAGGATTAAATTTCCAAGCCTGAGTTTAGCAGGCCAATGCTCAAACCACTTACCTATCCTTTCCCCTGGCAACAAGAATCACAACCCAAAGAACAAGCTGTCCAGTAGCATGTTAGAGACTAAGAAATTGATGAGGTCATGAGTTTCCAGAGGTAAGACCCACATGGTCTTAACAGATGTTAAGTTGCTGCAGGATGGGTTGTTATTTGTGAAGCTACAGACTAACATGGCTACCCATCTGAGACTGAGACCCAAAGAGTTTATAGCCCAAAATCGAACAGGTGGCTGAGACAAAAGAGTGATGAGGTAGCAAAGATGACTTGGGCACAGAAGAAATAGAACATTGACTTGATGAGCTGTGTGCACAATGCTGAGCCAGTCTGCCATAGTTAACAACCCACCACCCCCTCACCTTCGGTTCCTTCTAAGCTTTGGTTGCAAATTTCAGGCCTGTCCTGAACTTCTATTCCAACCATCCAAAGGGATATAGCAATATTGAAAAATGAAGCAGAAGGCACAGTACGGGTGGATTCAAATTCCTGGATCCCTCCAACTCTGCTTAAATAAATTGCAATAATAACTAGAGCTGGGAGAAGATGTTGAGGGGCAATTCCTTCAGCTTCTGCTGCTGTCTTTTACAGATGCTGAGGCCAGAAGAGCCCTGTGCGATCATCTGGTCACACCTCTGTGTTTTGCCTGCTTTCTGAATCCCCAGTGTTTAAATTTTACAGGAGTTCAGATTTTTTTTCACTTACAAGTGTGTGTCTCAGAGACAGATGATGCACTTCTTGAGAAAGGTGAACCAGTCCAGTGACCTGTGCGCAGGGCTGGGAGCTGGGAATTCAGAATTCTGTTAATTCCCTGACCCTGAAGCCTAAACATTCCACATCCAGGAAAACAGAGATGTGCTTAAACTGGAAATTCTTTGATTGAATTCACCATGCTGTGCAGGAAATCCCCCATTCAAGTAGGATTTTAAGGCTCTACCTTGTCAACCATTGAAATAACAGCAATGGTACTTCCTAACACTAAAGTGTACTGAAAAGCTATACATAGATTTCCAAGTCTCAGAGCTGTGTCCAAAGTATCAATATTGTCTCACTGTTTCCTCATGCCCCTCCATTTATCTGTAGCCCTAACTTCAACGCTATCCTGGGAGTGACTGCAGCTGGTTTATCTTGTTCATAGATCTCGTTCACAGGTGTATGCCTTGCTTCAGAGCCTCTTCCACTATCCCGAATTCGATGGATGCCTGAGTTCACACCTCCTTTTTAACCATCCTGACCATCTGGTACTGGTGTCTTCTGTCACTTGTCTAAACACATTCACACATTCCACACTTACCCAATGGACAGTTCATTTCAGAAAAAGCAATTTTTTTTTTTTTGCAAAGGAACAGGCAGGATTTCATGCAGACTTACCATGTTAAAAGAAAAACAATTTATTCTATAAGCAACTTCTTACTGTGGTATAGTACTCAATTCAAAGTATATTTTAACGTCTAGCAGCTGCTATAGAACAAAGCTTATGGAATAAAATCTATATAACTACATAACCCCCTGTAAAATAAAGCCTATGCGGATACGTCTATATTGCAGAGATCTTTAGAAAGAAGCCCTTCCAGAAGATCTCATCAGAAAGAACTTCTTTCAAAAGAGTGTGTCCACACACAAAAAGCAGATCAAAAGAGCGATCTGATGTTTCGAAAGACACCCTCCACACAGCCTCCGCTCTTTAGAAAGAACAGGCCAGGAATCAAAAAATCAAGCCCCAGGAGGACTGCTCTTTCAAAAAAAGGGCCTGCAGCACGTCTACACAAGGTTTCTTTTGACAGAAGTTTTCAAAAGTGGGCTCTCTTCCTGAAACAGGAAAGGAAGAGCGATTCCAAAAGGAGCGCTGCAAAAGGAACACTTTTTGTGTGTAGGTGCTCCGTGGGATCTTTCGAAAGAGCTCCCTTTTCCAAAAAATCTTTCGAAAGAACTTGCTAGAGTAGATGCAGCCTATAAACACAAATATGTGTGAGGCCTACAACATAGTGGCCGTGTCCACGCTAGCCCAGATCCCGCAATGCACTGCTGCTACAGGCAATGTTTGGCTACTCTAGCGTGGCAGCCCTAACTTGACTTTGTGTGGACTTTGTGAGAAGTGAGGCTACTCAAAACTCAATTTATAAAACTCAGCCTCTTAAAATTGAATTTAATAAACTCAAATTCATCTGGTAGTGTAGACTTAGCCACAAACTCATGAAATATTTAAAGCATAGGTAAACTAAGGTTCTATAGGCATAGCAATGCATAACTGTTTTTGTCAGTAAATGGTGAGTTGGCACATGCCTGTTAAATGGTTACTTATCACTTGGTGGCTCTTTCGGAAGTTCAATGTTATGCTAATAGGTCTGGCAAGTTGGAAAGCTTTTCACTTCTACCTTCGAAATCCCCTTATTCTTATCTGCTGATTTCGAAGTTCCCAGGGTCCTTTCGAAAAGGACCCCCGTCTGGACGAGCTGCATGACAGTGAAAAGCGGCTATTTCAGAGAGCCGCACCCTGCGGCATGCAAATGAGGTGCTGAATATGTATTTCAGTGCCTCGTTAGTAATCTTCAAAATGGCCATTTGCATGCGCCGGCAGACCTTCCAGGAGCTCTGCCAGTGGCTCACCCCCTCCCTGAGGCACCAGGACACCCGGATGCGGTGCACCCTCCCCGTCGAGAGGAGGGTCGCGATAGCCATTTGGAAGCTGGCCACTCCAGACAGCTACCGCTGCATGGGACACCAGTTCAGAGTGGGAAAGGCCACGGTCAGGGCCATTGTCATGAAGGTAAGGAGGCCTGGGCACGCACCCACTGGGGGTGGCCATGGAGGGGGGACTGGGTGGGGGGCTGGGGACGGAAGGGTGTCCTGGGAGGGAGGGGGTGGGCAGAGGGGTGCCTGCAGAGGTGCCCAGGAGGGGGGCCTAGGAGGAGGGGCCTGGGGCACCCTGCACACCCTCATGGCACTTGTGTCCCCTCCCCACAGGTGGTCCGTGCACTCAATGCCATGCTGCTCCAGAGGGTTGTCCGACTTGGGGACCTGGATGCAGCCATCACCGGATTTGCCGCCACGGAGTTCCCAAACTGCTTCAGGTCCTAGACAGGACCCAGATCCCCATTCACGCTCCGGGCCACAGCGGGGGGAAGATACATCAACCAGAGGGGCTACCACTCTGTGGTCCTTCAGGCCATGGTGGACTGCCAGGGCTGCTTCCAGGACGTCTATGAGGGCTGGCCCAGCTGTACACACGATGCTCGTGTCTTCCAGAACTCAGGCCTGTGCCACCAGACAGAGGCAGGGACCTACATCCCCCAGAAGGAGATCCCTCTGGGGGACGCCACCATGCCCCTCTGTCTTGTGGCGAACGCGGCCTGCCCCCTCCATCCGTGGCTCATGCGCCCGTACATCAGCCACCTCAACACCAGCTAGGAGCGCTACAACGCCCAACTGAACCACGCCCGCCAGGTGGTGAAGAGGACCTTCGGCCGCCTGAAAGTCCGGTGGCAGTGCCTCCTTGCCCGCCTGGACATTGGCTTCCACAACATCCCCCAGGTTGTGGGCACGTGCTGCACACTCCACAACATTGTCGAGAGCAAGGGGGAGGCCTTTGTCCAGGGGTGGGCAGTTGACACCGGCACAGGCTTCCCCCAGCCAGCCACCGCACCCAGTCGCCAGGCCCACCGCTAGGGGGTACGGGTCTGCAAGGTCCTGCAGGCCCATTTTGATCAGGGGGAGCCCTGATCCCCTCCTTGGCCTTCCCTGGAGGGCCTCCTGCACACCGCCCCCCACCTGCACACTGCCCCCACCATCTGCACACCATCCCCCCAACAAGCACAGGTCTCAGATTCTTTGGAAAATAAAACTGGATTATCGAATGCTGGTAAAACTGTCTTATGTACACAACAAAAACTGGAACCAACATACAAAGGGGGACAACTCTATATAAATGGGGAGCCAGCAGGTAGCTCGGCCGTCAGCCCATCAATCTGGGGTGGGGGTAGAGGGGTGTGACCCCCCAGCAGGTATGGATCGCACCCCCACCTTGTCCGCGGTCCCCAGCGCGGCTGGCTGGAGGCTGGGAGGACTGGCAGGTATGGCTGGGATTCCTCCACTGGCTGGTCTTCAGCCCCAGTGGGCTCCAGTCCTGGGGGGCTGGCAGGTGGGGAGGTAGGCAAGGGCAGCAGGTGAGGCAGGTGGGGCAGCAGGGGGGACATCGGGTGGAGTGGCGGGGAGGGCTGTAGGGGAGGCAGCAGGGGGTGGGAGCTGGGTGACAGCCTCCCAAAGTGACCCAGCTATGTCCTGGAACACGCCCATGAATTCCTGCCACACCGCCCGGTGCCAGGTGGACTCCTCCCTGTAGAAGCAGAGCCACCCTCAGCCGCCTCCATCTGCCACCAGAGAGCCGCCAGGAGCTGGGGGTCCACAGACACCATCCCCTGGGTCCGGTGATGGTGTGCCTCTAGTGCTGGCCACAGTGATGTCCCTGGGCGCTGGTGGTGCCTGACCTCCAGTGGGCTCTTGGGGACCACAGAGGGTGCCTGGCTGCCTGGGGCCTGAGATGGTGCAGCTGTGGAGAGGGACAGAGGAAGGGGAAGGCTGTTAGCACTGTGCCCTGGCCTGTAGCCCATTCCCCCAAATCCCCTTGGGTGCTCGGTCTAAGTCCCCCGTTGATGTGTGTGGAGTCCCTGTTGGGCATCCCCATTGCATAGTTCCCCCACCCCCAGGGTTAGGGCACAGTGCTGTCCATGGGTGTGGGTGCTGATGGGTACTGATGGCTGTGCCACCAACCTGGGACCATGCTGCGGCTGGGCAGTTGCGGGTAGGGGTCCGCTGGGGGTATGTGGGGCCCCCAGTTGTGTCTGGTGCCCCTGCCCCATGGCCCGGGGGTGTGTGTCCTGTGAGGTACATACCTGACCATCCACTGCCACAGTCGGGGAAACCCCGGTGGGTTGACACCAGCTGGTGCTCCGGGAGGGGAGGTCTATGAGGAGCCTCCCGTCCTTGCTGCTGGACCCCTCCTCTGCCATCCAGAGGTGTGGCTCCTTGGGGTTCAGGGCTGGACTCCAGCTCTGAGGCCTCCTGGGACTCCTCAGCTGTGGTGTCCAGGTGGCATGTGGGGAGGAGGTGTCCTAGGGGCCCAGGATGGCCCTGAGCTCCCTGTAACAGGGGCAAGTGGCAGGGGCTGCCCCAGACTGGCTGGCTGAGTCCTGGGCCCAGGCGTAACCCTGCCATAACACTTTCACCTTGCTGCAGACGTGATCCGGAGTGTGGGCAGGGTGACCCTGGGCAGCCAGGCCCTCGGCCAGTCGGGCAAACACTTCGGCATTCCGCCGCTTGCTCCCCATCACGTGGAGCACCTCCTCTTCACCCCAGAGCCCCAGCAGGTCTCGGAGCTCGGCCTCAGATCAGGAGGGGCCCCGCCTCTTTCTGGCCCCCTGCTTGGCTGCTGGGGGGCCCTGGGTCCCCTTGGTGGGGGGGAACCCTGGAGGCGCTCGGGTGGCTGGCTTGATGCCAGAGTGGTGGGTTGATGGGTCGGGGTCCGTAGAGGGTGTGCAGGGCTAGTACGTGCATATGCTGTTGCCTGCACGCTCTCAGCTTCCTGCAACAGGAAATCTGGGTCCTTGGTGCTTTAAGGGCTGCTGTGTGCAGTGATCATAGAGCCCCGCAGGGGCTGGACAGAGCGTCTCAACCCCTCGGCTGATTGCCGCCATGGAGGACCCCGCTATTTTGAAATAGTGGGACGTGGATCATCTACACACACCCTACTTCAACGTTCAACATCGACGTAGGGCGCTATTCCCATCTTCGGATAGGAATAGCGATTTCAACGTCTTGCCACCTAACGTTGATTTCAATGCGGAAATAGTGCACGGCTCATGTCGACGTTGTGCCAGCTACTTCAAAGTAGCCGGCTAGTGAAGACGCACCCTGAGATTCGAAATGTGAAAGCTTTATAATCATTCAAACCAATTGTCAGCTAGTCAAAATATTCAAAGTAATCGCCTTAAACCAAACACTAATAATTTCTCAAGCAGAACTTTTCTTACTTTGCCTGTCAATAAATTCAGAGTATTGATGGAAATATTTTTTCAATGGTTTGTATGTGGGTGGCAAAATCTATGTTTGCTAGCCATAAAATGGGGTGACTCATGTATGCTTGCTTGGAGCTACCTAGACTTTGAGCCAGCTGAATGGCTTGGCTCATTATTGGTTTTGGTTCTCTACACTGCAAAATATATTTCTAGAGGTTGGTGATATTTTTGAAACATATTTTTTTTCAGTGAATAATGTGAATTTTGTGACACTGAAATATTTCATGAATTTATGTCGCTTTGGCCAAATTGTTAGTTGCGGGCGGGGTGGGGGGGGATGCAAAAAATGCCCCAAAAAGGTGAAACATCTCCTTTCAATGGAGTTTGGAGATTTTGATTCCCAATGATGTTGTGTTTTTAAAAATTAAATGATAAAACATGAAAATGAGAGGCTGCAAACTGAATCAAATGAAATGTTTAATTCGACTCACAATGGTTGCTTTTAAACTTTTCAGTTTTTAAAATAAAATGTGTTTGGCTTTACCTGAAATGATATAATTTTATTTTTATTTTTCAGAATTCCTAGAGAACCAAAAATCCATTATTTTGACCAGCTCCACATAGGTCCCAACATTTGAGATATTTACAGGGGGCATGCTCCATTAGAAACATAGGCCAGTAGTGAAATTATGATCTACATCTGGACTTTGTACTCCCCTCCTCATTTGAGGTGGCTCTGACATGAAGTTTTGGGCCGGACTGATTCACTCATTGTCATGGATAGTGGGTGTGAGAAACAAAGAGAGGCAATGCCTCCCCTAGGTCTTAGCACCCAACCCTTCCCCTTTTCCTATCCCTATTCTGACTGTTTCCCGCAGGCTCTCTCAGCAGGCTGTTGCAGCTTGTAGATAGGCGAATATTCCCTTGAAGCGGATCCATTAATTTAGAAGTGAAAAGCCTTCCAACTTGCCAGACCTATTAGCTTAATATTGAACTTCTGAAAGAGCCACTAAGTGATAATTAACCATTTAATAGGCATGTGCCAACTCAGCATTTACAGACAAAAAACAGTTGTGCATTGCTATGTCTATAGGACCTTAGTTTACCTATGCTTTAAATATTTCATGAGTTTGTGGCTAAGTCTACACTACCAGATAAATTTGATTTTATTAAATTCAATTTTATGAGGCTGAGTTTTATAAATTCAGTTTTGAGTAGCCTCACTTCCCACAAAGTCCACTCAAAGTGAAGTTAGGGCTGCCACACTAGAGTGGCCAAACATTGCCTGTAGCAGCAGTGCATTGTGGGAGCCTCTCCCTTGGCCCCGCATTCTGCAGCCTTCACCCAGGCCCTGCTGCACCCCCACCGATGGCAGAGTTCACCTGCTGCCTGGTTCCTGGGTCCCTGCAGCTTGGGGGAGCCGGGAAACTGACCAGTGCTGCTGCACTCCTATGAGCCAGGTGTAGCAGGGAGCTAGGTGCTGTGCTGGTCAGTTTCCCGTCTCCCATGAGTGGTTGCAAGCTGGGATCCAGGTGAAGCAGCACCGTCAGTTTCTCAGCTCGCCGCCACTTGTGGGAGCTGGGAAAGTGATCAGGTCTCCTGTGATGGTCAGTTTCTCAGCTCCCATGTGTGGCAAACAGCCAGGAGCCAGGTACAATAGGGAGCCAGGTGCTGCACTGGTGAGTTTCCTGGCTCTCGAGATTTGCAGGAAGCCTGCAGGAAGCCTGCTGCTGCCAGGTGCAGCAGCACTGAGTTTCTGAGCTCCCCACCTCTTGCAGGAGCTGGGAAACTGACCAGGGCCGATGCACAGGTCAGTGTCCTGGCTCCTGTGAGTGGCAGGGAGCCAGGTGCACCAGCACCAGTCAGCTTCTGGAGGCTAATGAATTTGATTCAAAGACAAGGCACTTCAACACTAGCCTTCATTCGAACTGTTAAATTTGAACTTGAAGCTGGGCCCACCTGGTTCTGATGATATTATGATATCAATATTAGTGCTCCCTAAATTGAGCTAAAGGTATTTACAGTGAAGACAGTCGCTTGGTACAATCCAGCTAACTGCCTTAAATTCGAATTTATCTCGTAGTGTGGATGTAGCCATAGGCTGAAACTTATAAAATCATATCACTGAAAAATCCTTGCCTAGCTGTTTAGATGTACAGTCTGAGTAGACAGTGGTAGACTTAAATGCTTGGATCTTCAGATATAGTTTTTTTTAATAAAGTTCAGTCTTTTTCAAAAGACCACCCTTATCTAAAGTGCACATTTTAATTTTAATTATTGTAGTACAAAAACTTGCTTCCAAAGTCTTCCTGTTCTTTCCCTTTTACTGTCAATTATTTGATGAATTAGTTTTAAGAGAACCCTCCATAAAAATCAGTACCTACGATAAGCCTACAATTTTGGGAAACATAACGTAAACACACAGTGAAATCTCATAAACATGCCTTGTTATGAGAATCACACAAAATAAATTAGTTTTCCCTTTTTCTAAAAGCAATGAACCTTTATGAACATACTAAATAGCTCTGACTGATTAATTTAAAATAATGACTTTGTTTCACTGAGTTTAAATCTGTAGCAATCTGGAAGGATTACTTTATGAAGGCTTAATAGTATATTTAAACTATAAAATTCAGCTTAAAAATACTGCAGAAAATGTAATACAAAGAAAGACTGCATCATTTATTCCGTAATATTATGTTCAGCAGGACAATGGACAGGCCCTCATTACAAAGGTTTTTCAAACAAATCTCTGACAAATATCAGTGTATATTAAAAAAAAACCTGTGACTGACATTCTTTTATTCCCAAATTTAATGCTTTTAATTAAGTACCTTCTGCATGTGCAGTCTTCACAGTCTGGCATGCAGTGGAAGACAGGCTCCATTTTCTTTAGAAAGAAATTCTAGAAGAATGTGATTTTTTTCCAAAAGTCATTTGCTGCATTTGAGTCCAGGGAGTTACCTAGAATGGGTGAGCAAGAAGAGGGAGACAATGGGAAATGGGTGGAGATACAGTGGAGGGGGTGGGGTCTGGGCAGACATGGTGGAATATGGGTGGGGCCACAGGCTGCGGAGCTTGCATCCTCAAGCAGCAGCTTCACTCATTGTCCATGCTGTTTATGTATTAAAATGTCATTTTCTTTGGCGACCGAGGGTTGGTTTTTGTTTGCTTAATAGTTTTGTTCCCAATGCATTTGGGGTGCACACTCCTGTCTTGAGATTGCTGTTTATGTGGGAAGTTTTTTCTATGGAAAAGAAGAGTGGGTGGGGGGATTTGATAGCAGTCTTCAGTGGTTTGAGCCTTGACCTGCTAAACCCAAGGTTGTGAGTTCAATTCTTGAGGAGGCTATTTTAGGATGGGGGCAATTAGATGTCAGGGATGGTGCTTGGTCCTGCCAAGAGGGCAGGGGACTGGACTAGATGACCTCCAGAGGTCCCTCCTGGCCCTACAAGATGTGTGTGTGTCTCTCTCTCTCTCTCTCTATATATATACATATAAATAAAACCCCCTGAAGAGGGATTACAAAGAGGAGGGGGAGAGGCTGTTTTCCATGGTGACAGATGTCAGAAAGAGGAGCAATGGTCTCATATTGCAGTGGGAGGGGTATAGGTTGGATATTAGGAAAAACTGTTTTTCCAGGAGGGAGGTGAAGCATAGGAATGCGTTACCTAGAAAGGTGGTAGAATCTCCATCCCTAGAGGTTTTTAAGACCCAACTTGGCAAAGCCCTGATTGAGGTGATTTAGTAGGGGTTTGTCTGGCTTTGAGCAGGGTGCTGGACTTGATGAAATCTTATGGTCTCTTCCAACCCTGTGATCTATGGTTCTAAGTTTCCGGCAGCATGTGGCTTTAGATTTCCTCTCTAAGAGCCCAGTCTATCTGCCACAGAGGGCAATGGAAAGACTCCCAGTGATGTTAATAGAAGCTGGATCAGACATGAACAGCTGTGTTTTCCTATGAAGACTGATTGTTTTTATGTAGCAGAGTATCACAGAGGACATTAGGCCTGCCACCTATCACTGTTAATTTTTGAAGTGCTAACATCACACTTGGAATCATACCAAACACAAAGGCCAGTTTCCCGGCTCCCATCAGTGGCGGCAGCTGAGAGTCAGGCTCTCAGTGCTGGTCAGTTTCCCCACTCCTCAGAGTTGCCTTAACTCAAGACATGTGCAGCTCAAGTTCACATACCTCAGGGCTGTACTGTAGTGTCTGAAAATGCTATTACAAAATAGCTGGGTGCTATTTGTATCAGAGCCTGATCCAAAACCCGTTGAAGTCAGTGGGAATCTTGCTTTGGCTTCAGTGGGAGTCTTTGTCCAGGCCTGTGTTACACTAGTTTACTGGTTTGTATCTCCTAGAATTTTTCTTCCTGTTGAACGTGTGTGTGGATTACGTCCCTCCCACGCCCATAGCAGCATTTTCCAAAGTGTCATCTCTTTTGTTAGTGTCTGATCCTGTTTCTAAGCTCTCTAAGTCACTATGAATTAAATCTCTTTGGCCGCATCTACACGTGCCGCCTACTTCGAAGTAGCGGCGCCAACTTCGAAATAGCGCCCGTCACGGCTACACGTGTCGGGTGCTATTTCGAAGTTAACATCGACGTTAGGCGGCGAGATGTCGAAGTCACTAACCCCATGAGGGGATGGGAATAGCGCCCTACTTCGACGTCCAATGTCGAAGTAGGGAACGTGTAGTCGTTGTGCGTCCCACAACATCGAAATAGCGGGGTCCTTCATGGTGGCCATCAGCTGAGGTGTTGAGAGACGCTCTCTCCAGCCCCTGAGCTCGATGGTGGCCGCGTGGAGCGGCCCCTTAAAGCGCCCCGCCCCCTGCCTTCCTGTGCAGGAAGCTGAGAGAACGTGCAGGTGGCAGCCCAGACACGCGGCCAGCCTGCACGTCCCTCAGCAGCCCCACACACACCCCACCACTGCAATGGCCGCCCGCCAGCCCCCCAAGCGCCCCCAGGGGACCCCCCCAAGGGAATCCAGGGCTCCCAGCCCAGCAGCCAGGCGGGGAAGTGGCAGCGGGGCCCCTCCTGGACGGAGGCCGAGCTTCGGGACCTGCTGGAGCTCTGGAGCGAGGAGGAGGTGCTCCAGGTAATGGGGAGCAAGAGGCGGAATGCGGATGCGTTCACTCGGCTGGCCGAGGGCCTGGCCGCCCGGGGTCACCCTGCCCGCACTCTGGATCATGTCTGGAGTAAAGTGAAGGAGCTGCGGCAGGGTTACGCCTGGGCCCGGGATGCGGCCGGCTGATCTGGGGCCGCCCCCATCACTTGCCCCTTTTACAGGGAGCTCAGGGCCATCCTGGGCCCCCGGCACACCTCCTCCCCTCCAGCCACGCTTGATACCTCGGCCGACGAGCCCCAGCAGGCCCCGGAGGTGGAGTCCGCCCCGGAGGCAAGCCCCGCACCCCGGGGTCCCCCCAGGAGCCCACCCCCGGGGCACCGGAGGTGGAGGAGGAGGAGGGGGAGTCCTCCTCCAGCGACAACGGCCTCCAGATCGTCCTGCCATCCAGGAGCTCCAGCCGGGCGTCCGCCCCCTGGGTGTCCCCCGACCGTGGGAGTGGACCGTCAGGTATGTACCCTCCGGTGCACACCCCCGGGGTTAAGGGGCGGGGGTAATAGATATGATCAGGGCCCTCCACATGCCCAGATGACCATGGCCCCAAGGACAGCAGTGGCATGTCCCTCAGAAGAGTGCATCAGCCCCTGCCCCCGCCAGCACGACAGTGCCATGTCCCATCCCCGGGGATGGGGGGAGTGGAACCTCTAGGGTCCCCCGGGGGGAGGGGGTGGGACACCCAGCAGCAGCAGTAGCATGTGATGGAGTGGGGGGAGTCCAAATGCGAGCCTCAGGCTACATATGAGAAACAAGAAAAGCTCCCAGTGGCTAAGGATGATCCTGGGGCTACAACTGGCAGGTTATACCTCTGCCCTGAACAAAGAGGAGGGAGGAGCCGAGCTGGGTTTGAATCGGGGGCGGCAGTTAGAGGCTAGGGGAAGGGAGAGCTAGAAGGCAGCCAGCCTGAGGAGGGGGAAAGCTACACCCCAGAGGGGCACCCCTCGGGGTCTTCTCCCCAGGATGGGTTGGAAGGACTGTCTCTGACTGCTGTACTGTCGCTTCTGGGAGAAACTGGGCATCTGTTGCCTAATAAACCTCCTGTTGTACCTGCTGAGTGAGAGTCACTCCTGCCAGTGGACAGGGTGCAGTGCAGGGGGACCCCTGAACCCCATCACTGCAGCATCTCCCGGGGACGGGGATGGGGAACCTGCAGCAGAGGGGTGGGGGGACAAGGGCCACGGCTCGGGGCCCACACTAATGGCTGTCTCCACTCTTCTTCCCCCCCTTCTTTGTTCTGAAGCTGCACCATCGGAAGGACCGGAGAGCACCGGCGAGGCATCAGTGGTCCCGGACAGCCCCCCGGAGACATCACTCCAGGCCAGCCCCTTTGCAGAGGACCGACCAGCCCCACGGCGGGGAAGACAGTGGACCCAGCACCACCAGCCGACGGTGACGGACCCCCAGCTGCTGGGCCTCCACCGTCGGCAGCTGGAGGTCACCGAGCAGCGGCTGCGGGTGGAGGAGTGCTCCCTCCAGCTGCAGGAGCGAGCGCTGGCCTGGTGCCAGGAGGCATGGGGGGCCTTCATGTGGACCTTCAACCATATCGCCAACTACCTGGTCCCCCATGCCGCACCGGCCGCCGCTGCACCTGCCCTGCCTGCTCCACCTGCTGCTCCACCCGCTGCTCCACCCCCTGCTCCAGCTGCTGCGCCGTCCGCCGTCGCACCCCCACCTGCCACCGAGGGCCCTTCCGCCGAGGGGGACCTGGGGCCAGCTGACACCCGCCAGCCATATCTCCCGGTCCACCTGGCCCCCAGCCAGCCCTGGCCAGGGCTGAGGCCGAGGTGGGGATCCCGGCCGCCCACCCCCAGCGCTGGACATTAGGGGGTGTGGGGCCCAGGACGTAGCCCCCGCTTCCCCCTTTGTATATATTCCCCCCAGTTTAATGTTATTTTATAAATAGTTTGTATATTTGACCCCTGTTACTATGCTGATCCTTGCCCCCCCCCATGTACATAGTTCTCCCCTTCCTTGTCTTCCCCATCATCTTATCCCTATTTATAATATATATATATATATATATATATATATAAGTTAGATTTTGCCTGTACATAGTTAGTCTTGTTGATAATAATAATAAGAGTTCTACAGATATTTGATTTGACGAACAAATGTCTGCTTTTATTTGCAAGAAAAGTGGGCGGGGGGTGCTCTTGGGTGCTCTGTGGTGTGGGCGTAGGGGCAGGGAGTGTTGTGGAGGATGGGGGGGGCAGTGGGGGTCCTGCCAGCGTTCACCCCGCGGCCTCATCGAACTGGGCCCGCAGGGCTTCCCGGACCCGGGTCCCTTCGGGGTCCACCTGGCGACTGGGTGCAGCGGGTGGCTGCACATCGGCCCTGCCGGCCTCCACAGCCCAGCCCTGAAAGAAGGCCTCCCCCTTGCTCTCCACCAGGTTGTGGAGGGCGCTGCATGCACCCACAATTTGGGGGATGTTGTTGGGGCCCGCATCAAGGCGGGTGAGAAGACACCTCCAGCACCCTTTGAGGCACCCAAATGTGCACTCCACCACCCGGCGCGCGTGGTTCAGGCACTGGTTGAAGCGTTCCTGGCTGGCAGACAGATGGCCCGTGTAAAGGTGCATGAGCCAGGGCCGGAGGGGGTATGCTGCATCTGCGATGACGCAGAGGGGCATGGTGGTGTCCCCCACAGGGATCTCCCGCTGGGGGATGTAGGTCCCCGCCTCCAGCTGGCGGCACAGGCCCGAGTTCCGGAATACCCAGGCGTCATGGGTGCTGCCAGGCCAGCCCACATAAACGTCCAGGAAACGGCCCCGGCTGTCCACCAAGGCCTGGAGGACCACTGAGTGGTAGCCCTTCCTGTTTAGGTAACATCCTCCACTGTGTTCCGGGGCGCGGATGGGGATGTGGGTCTCATCCAGAGCCCCGAAGCAATTGGGGAAGCCCAGGGTGGCAAAGCCCACGATGGCGGCATCTGGGTCCCCAAGCCTCACGAGCCTGTGGAGGAGCATGGCGTTGATGGCACGGACAACCTGCAGGGGAAGCACATGGGAGAGCACCAATGAGGGGTGTGCAGGGTATGTGTGGCCCTCCCCTGCCAGGGCCCCCCTCCCCTCCCCTGCCAGGGCTGCCTCCCCCTCCCCCTGTAGGTCCTCTTACCTCCATGAGGACAGCCCCGACCGTGGCCTTGCCGACGCCAAACTGCTGGCCCACGGATCGGTAGCTGTCTGGAGTGGCCAGCTTCCAGACAGCGATGCCGACCCATTTCTCCACGCTGAGGGCACGCCGCATGGCGGTGTCCTGGTGCCTCAGTGCGGGGGTGAGCCACTGGCATAGCTCCAGAAATGTCTGCCGGCTCATGCGAAAGTTCTGGAGCCAGCGGTCGTCGTCCCACTCCCCAAGCACCAGCCGCTCCCACCAGTCGGTGCTCGTGGGGTAGCTCCACAGCCGGTGGCGTGTGCGGCGGGGGGCGGGGCGGGGTGCTGCATGGTTGGGGGTTGCGTCCTTCTCCCCTGCGGGCAGCTCCTCCTCTGTGGCAAGGAGGTGCTCAGCTGCCTCCTGCATGGCATCGAGCAGGGTGAGCACTGCTCCTACAGGGGCGGCTGTGTGGACCTCTGGCTGCTGCTGCTGCTGCTGCTGCTGCTGCTGCTGGGTGTCCGTGACTGTGTCGCTCGAGATGTGCATGCCTATGGCTCTGCAAACCGCGTGTTGTGCAGGCTGCGTGTGTCTGGGAGGGGCCCTTTAAGGGAGCGGCTAGCTGTTGCCCCGGAAGCGCTAGTCCACCCTGTGACCCTGTCTGCAGCTGTTCCTGGCACCCTTATTTCGATGTGTGCTACTTTGGCGTGTAGACGTTCCCTCGCAGCACCTATTTCGATGTGGTGCTGCCCAACGTCGATGTTGAACATCGATGTTGCCAGCCCTGGAGGACGTGTGGACGTTATTCATCGAGATAGGCTATTTCGATGTAGCGTTCACATGTGGACGTAGCCTTTCATTGATATCTGAAAGGGACTCAGCAAACAATGGTCTGTGTTGGCCTCACAAACATGAAAGTTGCCCTAGGCTATAGTGCTGGGAATACGACAGGTATGCCTTTGTGTGTGTTGTTCCAGCATCCTTCGCCCACCACTCTTTTTGTGGCTGTAGGGGTTGGTTGCTGCTTTCCAGCAAGCGGTGCCTGCATTTCAAGCGGTGGCGTTCTACATCTAGAGCTCAAGGAGCATGCTGGGATCCTGTGAAATGTCACAGAATGAACAACAAACAGAAAATCAAGATCCTGGTATTCGGCATAATGGACGGTTCGAATAGGAGAGGCAGACCCCACAGAGAATGGGTACATGACATAGTAGATTCGCGCAGAGCTAGTCTACAGAAACTAAGGCACTCCACACTGGACAGGGAACGATGGAAAGGAATAGTGAGGGAGGCATCAGACCCCAACGGGTGCTGAGCCCACAGTTATTGATGATGATGATGATGATGATGGCTGTGATCCCATGGTCAGAGGTGGCTGTGTAAAATACTTTTAGAAAAGCCTAGTACCTGTTAAACCTCTCTAGTTAAACTCTCTCATCCAGCAACATATGTTCTCTGGGCTGATTTTAGTTAGCCAGCTTCTTCCCTGAGCTGTACAGCTTGAACCTCTCTAATCCGGACCTCTCTCCTTTGGCAACATCTGAAATTTGGCATGGTTTCAGTTTGCCAGGTGATCACTTATTATGGGTGTGGCCAAGCTTCCTCTGGTCCCAAAAAGTTTGTTCCCAGCCACCAGTCCTGGATCTCAGTGGCCTTTGCTGCTATTTAGCTGTAATTTACCCCTAAATGTCTTCTAAGATCCCAATAGTAACAGAGAGGTAGGCGAGTTAGTTGTACTCCAACAAAAGAAAACAGCAGAAATGTAACACTGCAGAGACGAGCAAAATGATTTATTAGGTGATGAGCTTTTGTGGGACAGACCAAAGCTCATCACCATATAAATTATTTTGTTCGTCTTTACAGTGCTACATTTCTTCTGTTTTTTTTTTTTGTTTTGTTTTGTTTTTGTTTTTATATTTTGGTAAGAACCCAGTAAGCAGTGGAAGTATTAGTCATGTGCTAGGAAATATTGACCTCCCATCATTTGGCAAATTCTCTTGTCTGGTGCTGGTCAGGTCCCAAGGATGCTGGATGTGAGAAGTTCAGCCTGTCTAGAAAGTGGAGCTAAACAGCCAATATTTTGACCAAGGAGGGGGGCACATTTTCCCCTGCTCTCTGTAGCATTAACCAGGTTCAAATATAACAACCTCCGACAGTTTACTCTGAGATTGTGTCTCTTTCTTCTGTTGACTGTATCCCACTGAAATGGCGAAGTCCATCACACGGCACCTCCGGCCCTTACTTTAGTAGCAGAATATTACATTATTCTGTCCTAAGACTTTATGAAAATCCAAAGGCTGCGGGCTATGATTTCTCTTTTACCATTTGCGGCTTCTTGCTTGTCCGAGGTGTATCACATGCAGTGAAACTTGATAACTGTTCCCCAACTGACATGATCAATAAATTGCTTTCGCTAGTGCTGGGCAGATTTAATGAAAGTGGGCCTTCCCCTGGAGAACATTACACCTAGAAGCTGTGGTACAGTAACTCAGAGCATAAATGAAGGGATAGCATTCCATATGGAATGCTGATTTAACTGGGAACTGAACTGCAGCTGGTAATCTACTGTCATGCCCCTTATATCCTCCTTTATACCTGTGCCAAGGGACTGTATATTCCTTTGCACTGTTTTGAAAGCATTTTACATCCACTCACTTTATTCTACAGGTTGACTCTCTCTCATCCAGCACCCTTGGGACCTGACCAGTGCCAAATGAGAAAATTTGCTGGACCACAGGAGGTCAATGTTGTCTAGCACATTACTAACACTTCCACTGCTTACTGGGCTCTTAGAAGACATTCAGGGGTAAATTACAACTAAATAACAGCACGGAACACTGTGAGCCAGGACTGGTGGCTGTAAATAAACTTTATGGGGCCACAGGAAACTTGGCCACAGCTGTGATAAGTGATCATCCGGCTAACTAAAATCATACTGGACCCTGGATGTTGCCAGATGAGAAAGTTCTGGATTAGAGAGGTTCAATTTGTATTACTGTACTGCACAGTTGCAAAAGTAATCTTGAATGAGGGGCAAGGGTAGAGACTGTTTGCCTGCAGGGTCATGCACCCAGTGCTTGTGTATTAGAACACGGGTCATCTTAACCAGTGCTTTTTTCGTGCTGGTACTTGTTGGTACTGAGTACCAGCACCTCGGCAGCCCCAGCTGTAAGATCCCCGTCCAAGTGGCAGTGGTCCCCGGCATCTCCATGGTGGGGCGCTGGCTGGGATGTGGAGCTCTGCTGACAGTCGCAGCCATGGAAATCCCAGGGAGGCAGGGGCTGGGTGGGAAGCCAGCTTTGATCTTAACCTTTCAAGAGATAAAATGGAATCTCCATCAACCCCAGGGCATGTGGTATGAAACGGAATGTTGGATAACCTGATCTGATAATCAGGGTTTTACTGTATCTAGTTCTTACAATGGGTGCCTCTTTAGTGATCTCAGAGTGCCTGTAGGAAGTCCTAGACCACCCGGCCCTTGGCCTAGGGCGGTCGGCAACCAAAGAGGGGTTGCAACACCGGCCCGCACTCAGTTGGGGCGGTCAGCAGTTCCCAGTGCAATACAATACAGGCCCCAGCCCCTCAGTCCAGGGCGGGGCAGCAGTTCACAATGGCAATACAAGCTTAGCCCAGCCCTCAGTCCAGGGCGGGGCAGCAGTTCAATGTAGCAGTACAAGCTCAGCCCTCAGTCTGGGGCGGGGCACCAGCACAAGGGTTTAAGCACAGGCCCAGCACGGGCTGGCCCTGTCAAGGAGGGGTAGGGGGTCGCAGGCCCTCCCACTCCACTGCGACCCAGCCCGGGGCCCTGGGGGTCGCTCACACACGACCACGGCAGTGGGGATCCAGGCCGCAACACACTGCCATGGGTTCGGGAGCGTCATTCCCCGGGCCACTTCCTGCCTCTACCTCTGCTGGTGGAAGGTCCCAGTCCATCTGGTCAGGGGGTCCCTCCAGGTCATCCACCTTCGGGGGCTCCGGCCAGTCGTCCATCTCAATGTCATTGAGGTAGTCGGGTGGTGGTAGCACGGGGGACCCGCGGCGATCCTGGGCCTGAGGGCTGCAGCGGTCCGCTGGGGCTTCTTCCCAGGCGGGGGTCTCCGCTGGCGTGAGGGCCCTGGCAGGTCTGGGAAGTCCGGGTAGTCCCCCTTGGGCATCTGGATTTGGGGTTGTTGGGAGCCGCTGGGGGCTTGCTCCTCTGGCCTGGCTGGGCAGCGACAGGCCCTCTGCCCTGGGCGCCAGGGAGCTCGGGCAGGCGCATCCTCCCTGCCCGGAGGCCCAGCCTTTAATGAGCCCTGAGTCCTGCCCTGGGCTCTTCTAGCCCTGGGCTCCGCCCTCTGAGGGGCGGGGCTCTGGCCTTCTGGCTCCGGACCCGCCCACCAGGGCCTCTGCACGTCCTCCTCGGCCTCTGAGTTGGCAGAGGGCCATACCAACTCACTACAGTGCCTTACAAAGGAGGAAAGGCACATTATCTCAGTTTTCAGTTGTGGAAACAGGCACGGAGTGGTGACATGGCCTGATGAAGGTCACTGCTCAGGTTAGCGGCAGCGGTGGGATCAAAGTGCAGGTCTCATGAGTCACAGTCCAGTTCCTCCTCCTGATTGCCTTAAAGCTTTATAGCCAGAAAGAAGGCTCTCAGGCAAGTTTCAGAGTGGCTGTGTGCAATGTCCCCTCTAATCTTTTCCGTTCCTGGGCAGATTTTTTCCATACATGTGCAGAATAAATTTTTAGGTGCACCAAGCCATGTGCAAATGTGCACCACCAGCAGAAACAGCCAAAGTCGCTGTAGGCGCTCTGCTCATTATCTGGGCAGCATTTGAATTTCTGTTGAGGGGCCACTCAAGTGCATAGATGACAGGGAGCACTGGCTGTGCATACACTTTGGGAAAACCAAGGTCTCCACAATCAAAGAGTCACTCGAGTGAACGTCCACAGAAACAGGTGGTGCATTTTGTAATGGAACAGAAGTCCACTGGCTGGACAGAGGTAAATCCCAAATGCACACATCCGGTCCCTCACATTGCCTCTGATTCCTGGATATGCTGTATAACATTTGGCTACCGCTGCTGCCATGAGATTACAAATAAAGAACCAGGGCCTAAAGCTTACTGAAATCAGTGGCAAGGCTTCCACTAACTTCACTAGGCTTTGGATCGAGCCTGTCACTGCATGTGGTCTGGATGCATCTGATTTCTCCTTCTGTGGACTCAGCAGCACTGAGAGTTGCCATGGGCCCTGGGACAAGGTGGGAGAAGGGCCTGGCTCTGCCCCCGCCCCTCAAAGGGGAGGGGCCAAGAGCAGAAGAGGGGGCCAAGAATGGAAGGGGCGGGGCCAAGGGCAGCCAGCCCTCGGCGTAGCCCAGAATGCAGTACTGCGCCCCCCTTCCGCACTCCCTGATAGTCACACACTGCAGTGTTTCAAAACGGTCTGGTGACAACTGCCCCCTTTGTCAAGACAATGATGGTTTTTCACATCCATATTTCGTGGTCACGTGTGCTCTGTGGGCACTTAATGCTTGTGCCTGAGCCCTTTTCTTTCTGAATCAATCATACTTGGAACAACATAAATGGCCTGTAGGGGGTAGTCTGGGCCCTGCAGGGCCCTGCTGGAGACTTTGTGACCCTGGCACACTGGACCCCAGAAAAGAGCAGTAGAGAAGTCCTCCAAGCTTCCTGGAAAAGCTGTGTGAGAAGTAACCAATCAGGGCCCAGCAACCTAGTATAAGGAGAGCTGCTGGGCCAGACCAAAGGCAGTTCCTTGCTAGACCTGGTGGTGGGGCTGGGGCTGGGGCTGGGGCTGGGGCTGGGGCTGGGGCTGGTGGAGGTGGAGGTGGAGGTGGAGGTGGAGGTGGAGGTGGAGCTGCACCTGCACCTGCACCTGCACCTGCACCTGCACCTGCACCTGCACCTGCACCTGCACCTGCACCGCTCCGGACAGGATGAAATTGCCAGAAGCTGAGGAGATTGAGAAGGAGCCTGCAGCTGGCTGCTGGGACTCTATCTGGACAAAGTCCTGAAGTGAGAGTGAAGACGGTGCAGGTCTGTAGGGAAGTGGCCCAGGGAATTACAGCACCAGCAGATAGCTGCTATCTGCAGGATCTCTGGCCCAGGACACAGAGTAGTGGGAAGGCCTGCATCCCTCCTCACCCCTATTAACCATGGGCGGGGAAGTGGTCTGGACCTTGGGGCACCTCAGAAGGCAGACTGAAGCATAGTGGCCCAGGAAGCCCCAAGGATGTCTCCAGAGAGGGAGCCCCAGGACACTGCTCAACTCTGGAGGAAGAAGAACTGCGAGAGAGGGAATGCAAGCACACACCCTGGAAGAAGGGGGCAGTCATGCAGGGAGAGTAAACCCCATTATGCAGCCAGACACATTGTCATGTTTGTGTATCTGTTTAGGAACTGAGACCAAACTGTTTTCTTCTGCACTGATGCGACAGACAGCAGGCCTGGTCATTACCCATTCATTTTCCTATCATGAAGAGGAGCTTTCAAGATGTATGGCTTTTTGGAAGCTGACGTGCCTGGCACAGCCTTCTTTGGATCAGTGTCTAAAGGATACCTCAGTTGATACAATAGGGGCACTTCCATATTCCAAATGGCAGAGTTCCACAGGGGTAAGATTTCATGTCTTGCTGGAACACGTGTTGATGTGCGCGAGCACAGAAGGTGTAACAATAAACATCTGACATTTGACTTTATTTCAAAGTTCTAGGATCCTCCTGGTGTTGTGTTGCAGTGGATAAAACTTGGCTTGTACAACCAGACACCTGGACCATTTATGCCTGAATCCACAGCGCTTTTAAAGATCTTGGCCCTTTTTTGTTCATTCAGATGCTTCCCATTTGTTCTTTAAAGTCCACCGTGAAGACAAACATAAAACTGCCACGAAAAAACAATTGGCTAAAGCAGATCAGAAGGCAGCCAACTGGTGCTTCACCTACACGTGGGTTGGTGTTTTCTCATGATGGCGTTACAATATGCGGCAGCGTAGCAGCTGAGAGAAATCTGCATTTTCCAAGCCACATGAATGCAGAAGTGGTGAGGTAGGATATCTGGGAAGAGTGGAAGTAGTCACTAAGGCATGTCTACATAGCAAATTTATTTCAGAATAACAACTGTTATTTCAGAATAACTTTGTGAGCATCTACTGTATGCATATGCTATTTCAAAATAAATAGGAGGTGCACTTCTGCAAATGATGGATTTAGTCATGGGCGGATCAGAAAGACCTTTTTCAGATCACGCTTCAAACTTGTGCCGGTCCCGTCCACCTAATCAGCGCTTATGCTCCAACCCTGTACGCCACACCAGAAGTAAAAGACAAGTTCTACGACGTGCTTAGTGCTGCTGTAGCGCAAATACTTGCTCGTGAACAACTGTACATCTTGGGTGACTTCAATGCAAGAGTTGGAGCTTATTGGGCCTCATGGTCTTCCTGCTTAGGACACTTCAGTGTGGGAAAAATGAATGACAATGGACAGCATCTCCTTGTACTGTGCACGTACCACAATCTGTGCATCACAAACACATTCTTCCAAACGAAGCCACAGCACAGAGTGTCGTGGAGACACCCACGCTCGAAGCACTGGCATCAACTATACGTGGTCATCACTAGGCGTAATAACCTCAGAAATGTCCTTCTGACACGCAGCTATCATAGTGCTGACTGTGATACAGATCTCTCGCTAGTGTGCTCCAAGCTCAAGCTGAGACCCAAGAAGCTGTACCGCTCTAAACCTGCTGGAAGGCCCCGCATTGACGCCAGAAAGACGGCAAACTCGGAGAAAGCTGAAAAGTTCAGAGAGACCCTCCAGGAAAATCTGCACAGCTGCCCTGGGGGCACCGATGTGACATCCAAATGGCAACATCTGAGGGATACAGTTTACAACACGGCCTTGTCGGTGTTTGGAAGAAGAACTAGAAACGCGAATGACTGGTTCGAAGCTAACTCTGATGAGATGATTCCAGTCATTGAAAAGAAGCGCGCTGCACTCCTGGAGTACAAACGCTCACCGAGCCAGAGTACCCAGCAAGCGCTTAGAGAGGCCAGAAGAACAGTACAGCAGACAGCCAGGCGCTGTGCCAACAACCACTGGCTCCAGCTATGCAGCAGCATCCAGACCTGTGCCGACTTTGGTAATCTCAGAGGAATGTACAAGGGTATGAGGAAGGCATTTGGACCCACCCAGAACAAGATGGCACCTCTGAAATCCAAATCTAGTGAAGTCATTGCTGACAAAGCCAAACAGATAGAGTGCTGGGTTGAGCACTACTCCGAGCTGTACTCACGCGAGAACGTTGTGGTTGACGCAGCCCTCGATGCCGTCGAGCTCCTAACAGTAATGGACGAACTGGATCAAGAACCGACTGTGGATGAACTGAAGAGAGCCATCGACAGCATTGCAGCAGGAAAGGCCCCTGGTCAGGATGGTATACCACCAGAGATAATCAAATGTGCCGCGGACACACTCCTGGAACCCCTACATGAGCTACTGTGCCTGTGCTGGAAAGAGGGTGAGGTTCCACAGGATATGCGCGACGCTAACATTGTAACGTTGTATAAGAACAAAGGAGACAGAAGCGACTGCAACAACTACCATGGAATCTCCCTCCTAAGCGTCACTGGTAAACTGTTCACTCGCGTCATCCTTGGCAGACTCCAGAAGATTGCTGAGAGGGTGTACCCCAAATCACAGTGCGGATTCCGCGCAGAGAGGTCTACCGTTGACATGGTCTTCTCTCTAAGGCAGCTGCAGGAGAAGCGCAGGGAGCCGAGAAAGCCACTCTACATAGCCTTCATCGACTTGACCAAGGCTTTTGACTTGGTCAGCAGGGATGGTCTGTTCAAACTGCTCCACAAGATAGGCTGTCCTCCATGGTTACTCAAGATGATCCAGTCGTTCCACGAAGACATGAGAGGAACCATCCAATATGACGGCGCATTATCGGATGCTTTCAGAATCAGGAGTGACGTCAAACAAGGATGCGTGCTTGCTCCAACATTGTTCGGGATCTTCTTCACACTCCTCCTGAAGCATGCCTTTGGATCTTCAACAGAGGGCATCTTGCTGCTCACAAGATCTGATGGGAAAGTGTTTAACCTTGCAAGTCTGAAAGCTAAGTCTAAGGTGCGAGAGGTCCTCATCAAAGACATGCTGTTCGCAGACGATGCTGCTGTAGTGTCTCACACAGAAGACCAGCTTCAAAAACTGCTGGATCAGTTCTCCAAAGTGTGCAAGGACTTTGGGCTTACCATCAGCCTAAAGAAGACAAATGTACTCGGTCAGGCTGTTGCTGAATCCCCATCAATCAGCATTGACAACTATACGTTAGAGGTTGTCCACGAGTTCGTTTACCTCGGGTCCACCATCACTGATATCCTGTCGTTGGACACTGAGCTAAATAGGAGGATAGGAAAAGCGGCCGCAACTCTGTCTAGACTCAGCGAGAGAGTGTGGAATAACAACAAGCTGTACACTCACACCAAAATGCAAGTCTACAGAGCCTGCATCCTCAGCACCCTCCTTTATGGCAGCGAGACTTGGACCCTGTATGCCCGCCAGGAAAAGAGGCTGAACGTCTTCCACTTGCGCTGCCTCAGGCGCATCCTTGGAATATCATGGAAGGACAGAGTGACCAACACCGCCTCCCTCAAGCAAGCTGGAATCCCAACCATGCACACCCTCCTCAGGCAGCGTCGACTCCGCTGGCTTGGCCACGTCCACAGGATGAATGATGGAAGGATTCCAAAAGACATCCTGTATGGTGAGCTAGCCTCTGGCAAAAGACCTCCCGGACGCCCCCAGCTGCGTTACAAAGATGTCTGCAAGAGAGACCTCAGAGAGGCAGACATCGAGCTGGACAGTTGGGAAGAACTAGCAGACAACCGCAGGAGATGGAGGCAGGGGTTACACAAGGGCCTTCAGAAGGGCGAGTTGAAGATCAGACAGCTAGCAGAGAAGCAAGTGCACAGAAAGCACAATAAGGACTTGCCAGACACCCACCACACCTGCAAGAGATGCAGCAAGGACTGTCACTCTCGTGTGGGTCTTCATAGTCACAATAGACGCTGTAAATGAAGTCCTCAATTGAAACTAGAAAGGGCGCGATCCATCATCTATGCAGACTGAAGGATGCCTACTACTAGGAGGTACATTATTTTGAATTTAGTAAACCCAGTGCAGAAGGAATAATGCCTATTTCGAAATAGCTTGTACCTATTTTAAAATAGGGGCTGTTAAGACACAGTATAACACTATTTTGAAATAAGCGTCCCAGGGCACTATTTCAAAATAGGCCCTATGGCTGTGGCCATGTTACCCCTCCCTTTCGGAAGGGGCATGTAAATTATGGCCATTTGTAAATGCAGATGAGGCACTGTCATGCATATGCAGTGTCTCATTAGCATGATGGCATTTGTGCAAATTTTGAAGCTGCCACCTCCTGCTGCCCTCCTGCTGCCCCCTCCCACAGTGGCCCCGCCCACCAACCCTGATGATCCCTGGCCCTACCTCCCTGTATTGTCCGCCCCCTCCCAGCCCCACCAGGGACCCCAGATGGGGGGGCATGGGACATGAGACTGGCCTGGGTTGCTCCCCTCCACCCCTGTCCCAGAGTAATGGCCCACCAGGCTGGCCACCTAGGCCCCCTCCTCCTATAAATATTTCACCCCACCTCCTCCTGTATAGTTACCGCCCCCCACCCTCGTAAATAGTTGGACGTTCTGTTATGCTTACCACACAGTATTATCGACATGTTTTTTTGTAGTTCACAATATACCTACTTATTTTTCCAAAACCCATGCATGCTGTATGCTCACTGGGGGGGGGCGGTGTGTGGGGGGTGGGGGGGCAGTGTGCGGGGGGTGCAGGGTGCAGGGGGACTGTGCGGGATGCCTGCCGGGGTGTCTGAGGCGGTGCTCACTGGGGCCCCTGCTCAAAGTACCAGCGCTGGGCCTCCCAGATGCAGACCCCGTCCTGGTGGGCCTGGTGGCTAGGGATGGTGGCTGGCTGGGGATAGCCTGTGCCAGCCTCAGGCTCCCACCCCTGCATGAAGGCCTCCCCCTTATGCTCCACAATGTGGAGTATGCAGCAGGCACCCACCACCTGCGGAAAGTTCAGGATGCCCACCTCCAGGTGGGCCAGGAGGCAATGCCACCACCCCGTCAAGTGGCTGAAGGTGCTCTCAACTCCCTGGCAAGCATGGTTGAGCTGGCCATTGACGCAGTCCTGGCTGGGGGTGGAGTGTCCCGTATAGGATCGTATGAGCCAGGGCTGGAGCGGGTATGCCACATCGACCACCAGACAGAGGGGCACGGAGGTGTCCCCCAGTGGGATCTCCCTCTGTGGCATGTAGGTCCCTGCCTCCAGCCAGCAGCCCAGGCCCAAGTTCCAGAACACCCGTGAGTCATGGGTGCAGCTGGGCCAGCCCACGTACACATCCTGGAATCAGCCTCAGCTGTCCACCATGGCCTGCAGGACCACCGAATGGTAACCCTTTCTGTTTATGAACTGTCCTCTGCTGTGCTTTGGGTGCAGATGGATATGTGGGTCCCGCTGTGGGCCCTGAAGCAATTCGGGAACTCCAGCACAGCAAAGCCCTTGATGGCCACGTTCAGGTCCCCGATGCAAATGACCCTCTGGAGGAGCACAGCATTGAGGGTGTGTACCACCTGCAGTGGGGGGGAGACATAGGTACCCGTAAGGAGGTGCGGGGTGTGCCCAGCCCTGCCCCGCCCTGGTGTCCCTGGAGCCCCACCATGGGCCCCAGTGAGTGCATGCCTGGGCCGCCTTACCTCCATCACAACAGCCCCAACTGTGGCCTTGCCCACACCAAATTTGCATCCCATGGAACAGTAGCTGTCTGGAGTGGCCAGCTTCCAGACAGCTATCATGACACTCTTCTCCACAGGGAGGGCACGCTGCATCCGGGTGTCCTGGTATCTCAGGGCCAGGGACAACCACTGGCAGAGCTCCAGGAAGTTCTGCTGCCATATCTGGAAATTCCAGAGCCACCGGTCGTCGTCCCCCTCCCCCATGACCAGTTGCTCCTACCACTTGGAGCTGGTGGGTAGCTCCAGACCCAGCAGAACCCCCGGTGGGGAGAAGGCCCAGAGGAACCCATGGTCCTGAAGTCTAACTTTTCCCCTTGATGCTGTGTACTTCCTCCTTTGAACCTCTACTTGACTGGTTAGTTTCCCTTTCTAGATGACAACATCGACATTCAAGGATCCATGAGCCCAATGAAAAATGTGTTCATTGAAGGCTGCAGAATTCTCAGGCTCATGAATAGGGTTCCCCGTATTTTTTCCATCCATGTGCAGATTACATTTTGTCTTGTGCACCAAGGCATGTGCCGATGTGCACCACCAATAGAAACAAGCTGTGAGCTCTGTGTGGTTGTGGGCGCTCTGCTACTCAGTTGGGCAGTATGTGAATCTCTACTGGGTGGCTGCCCAGGTGCTTAGTTTACAAGGAGAGCTGCTCGTAAACCTAACTTCCATTGATTTATACAGCTGCTCCCCAACCCTGGCCTCTGTTTGCAAGAGGCTGGAAATGGGCAATAGGGAATTGATCACTCAATGATTACCTGTTCTGTTCATTCCCTCTGGGGCACCTGGCATTGGCCACTGTTGGCAGACAGGATACTGGGCTTGATGAACCTATGGTCTGACCCAATATGGCCGTTCTTATGTTCTTATCTTCTTATGCAAAGGTGAATTCAACTTGTACTATTACTTTTCAATCACCAGGTGGTGTGTTGAAGGTGTTGGCTTTGACCTATTTTGTACATGGTTTAGGATCTCCCTCCAAGAAGTCATTGTTCTGCCTGGGTTGCAATCCCCCAAGCTGGACTCTCCTCCCACTTGATTGGTAAGAAAGAACTAGGCAGAGTTTCCCCACAGGGAACTTCTGACTTAGGAAATTACTTCTGCACTGTGTCCTTCATAGGATGTTTCAGTTCAGGGCATGTTGCCAAACTCACTTGTGTAAAAGACTATTGATCTGGGCGCCAAGAGTTTGGGTTCTGATGTCACTTCACCCAAGGGGGCAGCTCCTCAGCCAATATAAGTTACTATTGCTCCACTGACTCGATAGAATATAAGAACAGCCATACAGAATCAGACTGAAGGTTCATCTAGCCCAGTATCTTGTCTTCTGACAATGGCCAGTGCCAGATGCCCCACAGGGTGTGAACAGAACAGGTGATCATTAAGAGATCCCTCCCATCACCCATTTCCAGCCTCTGACAGAGGCTAAGGACATCATCACTACCCATCCTGGCTAATCAGTATTGATGGACCCAACCTCCAGGAATTTCTCTAGTTCTTTTTTGAACCTGTTAAGAATCCTGGCCTTCACAACATCCTCTGGCAAGGAGTTCCACAGGTTGACTGTGAGCTGCGTGAAGAAAAACTTCCTACTGTTAGTTTTAAACCCGCTACCTATTCATTTCATTTAGTGACACCTAGTTCTTATGTATGGGGACAAATAAATAACTTTTCCATAGTTTCTTTCTCCATACCTGTCATGGTTTTAGAGATCTCTCCACCCTCCTTCTCTTCTCTGAGCTGAATAGGCAATGTCTTTTTAATTTCTCTTCATACCATTTGGTCTGCCCAAGTATGGCTTTCCAAACCACTAATAATTTTTGTTGCGTTTTTTGAAACCTTTGAGTTACATCAGTTCACACCATCTGAGAATCAGTGACTTACACACCAGGAATATAATTTATGCCAGCAGAGTTTGACGCGATACTACTTTCTGTTGTCATTATCGAGCTTATTATCAGTTCAAAATTTAATTTTAATTACATGAATAAACAGACCATTATCTTAACACCTCATACTCAAACCACCTTACTTACGCTGAGGAATCAGTGTCATGTTTTGGTTTCAGAGAGGACCAAAGATAGAAAGATGCCTCACATTAAGGGTATATTTACAAACAGTTTAGAAAGGGTTAATAAACGGTTAAATGATGCTCTAACAAATGGTTAATCAATGGTCAATAGTAATGCTGGTTAAAAAATAACCATCAAAACTGATTTTGGCCAGAAATTAGCTTTTAAAAACGATTTTTTAAAATTTTTTGTCACAACTTTCCTGAAGAAAGCTTCAATTTGTCATTTAAAAACCAAATGCCCCAAACCTAAAAAACTTGATTTGGATATGTTGCCACATAGTCCCATGAGAGCTGGAGTTTGGTTACCTCATATTTGTGTTCTCATCTATGGGCTGGGCTCCCCTGGACTGCATCTCTCATGGTGCATCCAGTAAGCAGTGGAAGTGTTGGTAATGTGCTGGACAAAATTGACCGTCCATTGTCCAGCAAATTCTCTCGTCTGGCACTGGTCAGATCCCAAGGGTTCTGGATGAGAAAGGTTCAACCTGTACTATTTTTCCCCACTGTGGCTAAGTCAACCTTATACCCCCACTTTCGAAAGGGGGATGCTCATGAGACACTTCGGGATATGCTAATGAGGTGCTGCAATGAATATGCAGTGCCTCATTAGCATAATGGCGACCATGGCACTTCGAAAGTGCCACTTTCGATTGCGTGCAGCTCATCTACGCATAATCCTTTTTGAAAGGACCCAACACACTTCAAAATCCCCTTATTCCTATAACCAAATATTCATTGCAGTGCCTCATTAGCATATCCCCAAGTGTCTCATTAGCATCCCCCTTTCGAAAGCAGGGGGATAATGTAGACATAGCTTCTATATTAATCTAATTTCTTAATGGCAACATAATCTGCACAGATCCTCAGGTTAAGACTGTGATCATGTCTTGTGGCTTGTTTATATAAACGTGGACAAAATAAAGCTACTTTTTGGCATGTTAAAGTGCATGGGAAGATATTACAGACTTTGATTTGATTCCCTGGACACTTCATAGATTAACGCCATCCCAGACTAATTCCTTTTTTCGTTAAGGTGAGGGTGGGGGCGGGGAAAGCAGTCTAATCTTCTTTCCCCAAATTTCTCTTCACTAGCCAGAGGATTTTACAGATCGGAGATGATAAATCCCTAGCAGCACAGACCCCTGACAGATGGTCATAGACAGTTTTGAGAATATTTCCAAATCTGCCCTACTTTTCATTCCCCAAATGTTTCTCCTTCTCGGGTATTTTTTTAATATAGCTCTTTCCTACATCATCTCCTACAATCCTATTTCTGTTATATTTGATGCTTCCTTATGCTCCAGGAGAGAATCCTCATACCAATTTAAAAAAGAGAGGATTTGCTGAATATTAAAGCTGGTTTCTTTCTTAATGTTAAACTGAATATCCAATTGAAGAAGAAAAGGGGGGATATTGGTCTGATCTCTATTTGCTTTCCACTCTCTAAAGAAAAACTGCTTGTGTATGTGCACCTCTCTGGCTGGGTGTAACAGTCCTAGAAGTCAGATTCACCGTGCAAAGAGGTTGGTACAAATTTGTCCCTACTGCATGGGATTTAATCATGTAATGAAACAGGACATTATTAAAAGATATGGATCTACCACTCTTAAACAGGAGCTATATATTTTAAAAAAGGAATGATGAACTAAGAAGTCCTCACAGCGTGAGTTCCAGCTTTGTCTCCCTTGTATACCAAGGAACATACCTTGTCTGGACATCTAAACAGCACTAGGGATGGCTAGTGATGGAATAATGTACTGCAATTAAACATGTCTGTACTGGATACAAAAGGCTATGTGAAGGTGGGATTAAGTTCATAGAGGTTGTTTGGTACTTAGAATTGTCTTTTTTATGTGTCTTAGAGGAGTCTCACAAATATTAAACTCCTCTGGTTTCATGCTTTGTTGCAACCCAAATCCTGGCTTATGTTTGCAAATCTGAGCTCTGTGCAAAGTTATTTTGAAAAACTGATGGCTTTGCATTGAAGAATAAAGGTGGGACTGTAATTTCACAAGAGTTTGCTTTGCTACCCCACTTAAGTGCTTTAGATTATTTTTTTTTCAGAGGGGCACTGTACTTACTTTCAGATATGCTCATTAGGGCCTGATCCTCTGCCAGAGCCAAAGGGAGAGAGACCCAAGCCTTTTGAAAGGAATTCTGAGCAATTGCTTACCCTGGAGATTTGCTGCAATGACAACCAGCCATGTAGCTGCACTGCTCCTATTGCAGAAGAGCAAAGGTAAAGCTTCCCCATCTTTCATCCTCCATTGCCAATGAAGGCCTACACTCTGATGCCCCCTAGTGGAATGAACACCTCTCAGCCACACAGATTGTAACATCAGAAATGTAAATGGGGGGCAAATTTATTTGACTCTGATTTTTACTTAACCTGACATGCTACCAGTTAATAACACAAGGATCTCGCACTGCACTTTCATCTCCCAGTGTTTTACAAAAGGAGAAAGAATCATTTTACAAATGGGGAAACTGAGGCACAAGATCTCCAGAGACCCACCCACATTCACCCAGCAGCAGAGAGACGCCCGTGTAGCTTGGCACAGAATGTGCACCGTAATGTCTCCACATTTCTGCCTCCAGGTGTGGAAG
This sequence comes from Carettochelys insculpta, assembly GCF_033958435.1. Classification (NCBI taxonomy): domain Eukaryota; kingdom Metazoa; phylum Chordata; order Testudines; family Carettochelyidae; genus Carettochelys; species Carettochelys insculpta. The sequence continues at coordinate 371,472,755 of NC_134137.1, forward strand.
CAGCTGCATTAGGAGTTACTTTTGATGGAATTCATTATTTTAGCATGACACCAAGGGATCTTTAGTCTAAAATGTCCACCCTTCCCGAGATGAATGCTGGAATGTTACTGACCTCTGAAGTGGAAGTGCTAAAGACGCCCGACATGGCAGAATGTTAAGATGACTCTTCTACCATTTTTCTTTTAATTAATTTAGTGAAATGCCTGGTAACGGGCAGTAGTAAAACATACATCCACATCCTTTGTAAAGATAATTGTTACTTAATATTGACAGTAAGGTAACACCTACAGGCCCCAGCCAAGGTAAGGTCCCTTGGGGCAAGGTGCAGTACCGACACATACGCCCAGTGGAAAAGCTTATGTGGACCTAACAAGAGACCCTACAAACTTGAGCCCTGATCTTGCCATGTCTTTGCCTCCCATCTCCATCCATATCTAGGGTATGCTCAAGCAAGGCTCATTGCAGGACAGGGCCCTAAGTGTTAATATATTGGCCAGATCCTCAGCTGGTACAAATCAGCACGTGCCATTGAAATCAACTGAACTGTGTCAATTTGCACCAGCTGAGGATTTGGCCTATAATATTGCAAACTGAATAGAGCTTATATCCAATGTTATATATCTTATATAGCTTATATCCGAACTCGCGAGAAATTATGTATTCTGTGTGTGGCATAAATCGTATGTGCACCAAGGTGTGTGTGAAAGTGCATCATCAGTCCAAACAAACCTTAGCTGCTCTGCTAATCGCCTGGGAGGCATCTGAATCTCTTCCGAGGGAATGCTGCTAATGTCTTACTCTGTAACCCCCTTCACAAACAGTCACAATCAGGAATCAAAAAGTTTTTTTCATATATTTGTACAATGGTCACCTATAAACCTTTCCAGCTGTGGTGTGAATAACCAAAGCTAAATCAGTAAGTGTAGCATTCCCTGTACTACATCCCAGAAAGCGCTTGGAGCATTGAGCAGGTGTTGTTTAAGTATTTAAGTGACCTGCTGCTCACAAACAGGGAAGAATGAGTAGGAGAAATAGAAGTGGGTAGCAACCTGGGCTGCAGTGACCAGGAGATGTTAGATTTCAGGATCCTGACAAAAGGAAGAAAGGTGAGCAGTAAAATATAGACCCTGGATTTCAAAGTGGCAGACTTCGATTCCCTGAGAGAACTGATGGGCAGGATCCCTTGGGAAATAAAGATGAAGAGTTAAAGAGCTCAGGAAAATTGGTAGTATTTTAAAGAAGCCTTACTGAAGGCACAGGAACCAGCCATCCCGCTGCACAGTAGGAAATGCAAATATGGTAGGCAACCAGCTTGGCTTAAGAAGGAAATCCTTGGTCAGCTTAAACTCAAAAAGGTTGTGTATAAGAAGTGGAAACATGGAGAGATGACTAAGGAGGAGTACAAATATATGGCTGATGAATGCCAGGCTGTAATGAGGAAAGCAAAAACACAATTGGAACTGCAGCTGGCTAGGGATGTGAAGGGTAACAAGAAGGGTTTCCACAGGCATGTTAACAATAAGAGGGTTATCAGGGAAGGTGTGGGGCCATCACTGGAAGAGAGAGGTAACCTAGTGACAGATGATGTAAGGAAAGCTGAAGTTCTCAATGCTTTTCTTGCCTCAGGCTTCACGGACAAGGACAGATGGCTAGAAAGCTGGCTTGATGGTCGGGCCCAACGGGTAGTGGTCAGTGGCTTGGGGTCTGGACGGCAGTCAGTTTCAACTGGAGTGCCTTCAGGCTTGGTTCTGGGGATGATGTTGTTTGACATCTTTATTAATGACCGGGATGAGGGACTGGATTGCACCCTCAGCAAGTCTGCGGATGAGACTAAGCTAGCAGGAGAGGGGGATACATTGGAGGGTAGAGATGGGATCCAGAGTGACCTAGATAAATTGGAGGATTGGGCCAAAAGAAATCTGATGCAGTTCAACAAGGTGAAGTGTAGAGTACTGTACTTGGGATGGAAGAATCCCAAGCATTGTTATAGGCTGGGGACCCGTACTGTGGAAAGGGACCTAGGCGTTATGGTGGATGAAAGGCTGGATATGAGTAAACAGTGTGTCCATGTAGCCAGAAAGGCTAATGCATATTGGGGTGCATTAGGAGGAGCATTACAAGCAGATCTAGAGAAGTGGCTGTTCCCCTCTATTCAGCACTGGTGAGGCCACATTGGGAGTATTGTGTCCAGCGTTGGGGCCCCCAGTATAGGAAGGATGTAGATGTGCTCGAGCTGGCTCAGTGGCGGGGCAATGAAAATGATGAAGGGGCTGGAGCACAAGGCCTATGAGGAGAGGCATGAAGGATTTGGGCTTATTTAGTTTGTAGAAGAGAAGACTGAGGGGTGATTTAATATCAGCCTTCAACTTCCTGAAGGGGAGCTCTGGAGAGGATGGAGAGAAACTGTTCACAGTGGTGACAGATGGCAGAACAAGGAGCAATGGTCTGAAGTTACGGAGTGGGAGGTGTAGGTTGGATATCAGGAAAAACTAATTCACCAGGAGGTGGGTGAAGCATTGGAATGCATTACCTAGAGAGGTAGTGGAAACTCCATCCATAGAGGTTTTCAAGTCCCAGCTTGATAAAGTTCTAGCTGGGATAACTTAGATGAGATTGATCCTGCTTGAAGCAAGGGCTTGACTCAATGACCTCCTGAGGTCCCTTCCAGCCCTATGATTCTATGATTTATGCAGGCATCAACGTGCCCTCTAATTTTGTCCAGACGCGGGTGAAATACATTTTGTTATGTGCAGGGCTAGGGATGTTATATGCAGATCTGCACCACCAGTAGAAGAATGTGCTGCTGGATGTGAACACTCTACTAATCAGCTGGGCAGCAGTTGAATCTCTCCTGGACGGCTGCCCAAGCACTCAGCTTACATCAAGGGTGGGCAGAATACAACCTGCCATACATTTTTGGATCCGGCCAGCCATGGCCCAGTGGGACCCTCAGGCGGGCTCCCTGGCTGATGCAGCCCCACACAAAGCAGCCGTTTGCTGGGGCCAGCACATGTGCCTCAGTGCAGTGTGCCCTTGGGCATGTCTCTGTGCTTGCCCTCACCCCTAGCAACATCTTCACAGCCTCTGGTTGGCTGGAAACCAGCCAATGGCAGCTGCAAAGGGCAGAGCTTGCAGGTGCTGGCAGCATGCAGAGACCCACTGTCCACCACACTCCAGGCGTGCACTGTGCAGAGATGTACATGGTGGCCCCAGCAGACGGATGCTTTGAGCAACATGGCAGGAGGTGGGGGGCACAGCAGCCAGGAAACCTGCCTCAGGTTCCCACTAGGCCATCCGTAGGGGTATGCATCTCCCTGGCAAAACCTGCAACTGACACCTCCTCACACACACACCTCGTCACAGCCCCAAATCCTCTGCACCCCTGCCTCAGGGCACGTCCTCCTTCTCCATTCAAGCCCCCTTCCAGAACCCACACCCCATCCTGTACCCCAGTCCCTACCCAGAGCTCCCGCCTGTACACAAACTCCATCCCAGAACCCACACCGCTTCCACCAACATCACAGAAAAGTGCAGCCCTCAGTCTTCTCTTCTACAAACTAAATAAGCCCAAATCCTTCAAGCCTCTCCTCGTAGGTCTTGTGGTCCAGCCCCTTACCCCTTGTTCTGCCATCTGTCACCACTGTGAACAGTTTCTCTCCATCCTCTTCAGAGTTCTCCTTCAGGAAGTTGAAGGCTGATATTAAATCACCCCTCAGTCTTCTCTTCCACAAACTAAATAAGCCCAAATCCTTCAAGCCTCTCCTGATAGGTCTTGTGTTCAGGCCACTTACCAAATTCTCAGAGTGCTCCCCACATCAAAAATCAATTCCCACCCCGGCTTACAAAGAACACTGGCAAGCAAAGTTTTTAAGGATGACCACCAGTGTTGCCTGCAAGCAGTGGGCTGGTGCAGCTGCTTAGGAGCGATTTAAATGCCCCCCAGTATTGCTAGGTTAGCAGCGCACCCACGGTTAGGCTTTGTGTTTCTCCTGGTGGTGCACATTTGCACATGCCTTGGTGCATGGAAAAATATTCTGCACATGGATGGAAAAAATCTGCATGTGGCTGGAAAAGATTCGAGACCACATTGGTGACAACTGTATTAGGATACCTCTTTATTTAAGGGTGATGAGCAGTGTATGGGAGATTAAGGGTCCTGGTGAGTATGCTTAAAATTGACTTATTCTTGTTTTGGTGCATTGGCTGTTGTAAGGAAAAGGAAAGAAAAGATCAAGCTCAGAAGCTGAATAGTAAAGAAACTGACATGGTGTAATTAATGACCCTGTATCCAGGACAGTAAAAAGCCTGGTCTTTGGTCTGCAAACGCATGCTTGGAATGTCATTTGCAGGAAGCTGGAGTGGCTGAACAAGGCACAGCAGAACAAGGAGTAATGGTCTCAAGTTACGGTTTACAGGAGGTCTAGGTTGGCTATTAGGATAAGCTATTTCACTAGGAGGATAGTGAAGCCCTGCAATGAGTTACCTAGAGAGGTGGTGCAACCTCCATCCCTAGAGGTTTTGAAGTATTGGCTTATCAAAGTCCTGGCTGGGATGATTTAGTCAGGCTATGTGGAGATTGCAGGGATTTGTCGCAGAAGTTCTTCTCGAACGATATCTTCCAACAAAACTTCCGTCAACAAAACTTCTATCACAAGAATGATCCACTCTGTTGGCAGAAAGCAGCCATACTGCCTGGCTGCTCTATTGGCAAAATGGCCAACCAGAAGCAGAGCAGCCAGGGCTGCCCGGTGTCCCAGCAGCACCGTCTGTCAACAGAGGGTCCCCCAGGAAGTCCAGACCAGCTTTCTGTCTACAGATCTCTGTCAGCAGATGTGTTATTCCTCTTGGGGAACAAGGTACAACTGTTGGCAAAAGTGCTGTGGTCTGTGGACTTACAGTTCACAAAACATCTTGGAAATCTGGGCCCTCCATGGGTTTTGTTGGCAAAATGGAAATTTTGCCAACAAAACCTTCAAGTGTAGACATAGCCTTAGGGTTGGTCCTGCTTTGGGCAGGGGGCTGGACTTGATGACCTCCTGAGGTCTCTTCTCATCCTCAGATTCTGTGATCTCCCAGACTTGACTTTTTGTTTAGTTTCTTCCCACCTCTGCCCTCCAGTTTGTTTATTTGTTTGTTTGCTTGTTTATTTACGGCCTTTTAAGTGGTCACGAAAAGGGCATTTCTGCTTCTAACCCTGAGTTCTCTGATGGGCTGCTGGATCACAAACGCTTGATTCTTTGGTATCCCTCCTGGGGCAGAAGGTAGAATGAGACTTTCAAATGAAATTCTACAGCTCACACTGCAACAAGGCCAGCTATGACTGGAGTTTCAGTCTTACCAGCAGCAGATCGTCTTTCGTGAAGGACTTCAGGCTGGCACAGAGCACTCTGGAAATGCACAGAACAACCTGGACACATCTCTTGATAAAAGAAAAATGAGTTATTGCTAAAGATACATGCCAGCCTGGAGTTGGCTTTCTCTAGCCAAGCACTTAAAAAAGTGTTATGCAAAGTGGGGTCCATGAACTTTCTCAAAGTGCTGTACAGCACGATCCACTGCTGGGTCTCAGGTTAATGCATCTCATTAAAAGTGTTGAAATATGTTACTGTTTTTATGTCTATGTATTCACATTTATATACCGATTAATAAAGTATTGACATTTGCGCACGCATTTTCTTAAAAATGACGAAAGGGTGTTTTTCTTCATATGAACATCACCAGAATTTCCATTGGTTTGGATTAAAATAGGTAGATTGTGGGAGCTCTGCTAATTGCAGGGGTGAAAAGTGGAGCCCAACATAAAATGTTTGCTCACCCTGACTTACAATATAACCTGGTGACCGTGATCCACACCACCTAGCATGACTCTGTCTGCTTGGCTGGGAAGTGTGTTCCCAGCTGCAGTGTAGACATACTCCAAGAATCTAGTATGCTAACTCTTAGATAACATGGCCTCACACACTATATAACATAAAATGGATCCATGCCTCTGAGATGCAGCTAGGTTTTGAGCTAAAAACTAAGCCAAGGCATGCCATGATTTTTGTGCTCACTTCGACTTTTGTCCCCAGTGCACAGCTGTGTTTCTGTGAAAACAAATTGGGGGACGAAGCTACTGTTTATGAGAGCTCTCTAGACTGGTGAGTCACTGCATTTTAATTGCTCTGAGATAGAGTCATCTGAGTGCTTATGCAAATACCAAACATTGGGTTTGAACAAGAGGTTAGAGAGGGGCTTAACCTGGAGCTTTTATTGCTAATGAAGCATTTATTTCCATTTGATTATAGGACCGTGTGGATTTTATTTTTGAGAGCAACTTACATTTGATCCAACCAGCATAAAAATGATGATTCACTTCATCCCTTTCTAGACCCACATTTAATGGAATTTCTAATTGCCAGGAAAACTGGAAACATGTTGGCTACGTCAACATTAGAGGGTTTGTCAACAAAACTCGTCCTTTGTTGACAAAACCGAGGGAGCATCCAGATTCGCAAGGTGTTCAGTCAACAGTAAAGCAACAGAATGCAGCACTTCCATCCACACAGTTCTGCTGCTACCCTATGAGGCAGAAAGCCTTTGTTGACAGATTCTGTCAACAGAATGCCACTCTGGATGTTCCAGGGGGCCCTCTGTTGACAGACAAGGCTTCCTGGGCACCGAGCAGCCCTGTCTGCTGTGCTTCCAGTTGGCCATTATGTTAAGAGAGCAGCCAGGCAGTCCGGCTGCTCTCTGTCGACAAAGCATATCACTTTTTTTAATCTGCTTGGCAGTCTGCCTGCGATCTGTCAACAGAAGTTTTGTTGGAAGATCTCTTCCAACAGTGACGTCTGTCGACAGATTGCTTTAGTGTCGATGTAGCCTTGCTGGTTTTCCACTCGCTCGCTGGGACTCTCTGAAAACATCTCCCTCAAGTGCATATTTGATTCTGTCTGTTGCAAACACTCTGGGTCAGTTCCTCAGCTTGTGTAAATTGGCATTGCTCCTTTGAAGCCAAAGGAGCTGTGCTAGTAAACGTCAACTAAGGATCTAGCCCCCAGCCTGTTACTTGAGGCTTGTTTTTACATACGTGAGTATTTAATAAAAATAACAAGACCGAGAGCAGTTGAATTGTTGTTATTATTTGTACAAGTTCTCCTGCCAACATAGCACTATCTAGATGAGGAGGGAGTCAAGGTTTACAGACCTTACAGGGTATGTCTACACTAGGAAATAACTTCAAAGTTAACTTAGAAGTTAGGCACTACATCAAAGTAGCCAGCAGAGAGTCTATACGCATTTTTCCCTTTCTTTGACGTTATCTTTGAAATAGGGAGCCCAACTTTGAAGTCCTTACTCCATTCCCAGGAATGGAGTAGTGCACTACTTCAAAGTTTAACTTCAAAGTAGGGTGTGTGTAGACACTCAGCTTTGACGTTGCTTACTTCGAAGCTGTACTTCGAAGTAAGCAACTTCGAAGTTATTTTTGTAGGGTAGACACAGCCTAAGTTGCTCAAGTGTGAAAAATCAGCACCCCTGAGTGAAGGCATTATACCAAGGAAAGATGTTTTAATTTGTATCACTCAGGGGAGAGGGCATTTTTTCCAGACCCCTGTGGGATATAAGACATAGGCTGTGTCTACACTAGCCCAAAACTTCGAAATGGCCATGCAAATGGCCATTTTGAAGTTTACTAATGAAGCTCTGAAGTATATATTCAGCGCCTCATTAGAATGCCGGCAGCCGCAGCACTTCAAAATTGACACGGCTCACCGCCGCGCAGCTCGTCCACATGGGGCTCCTTTTCGAAAGGACCTCGGCAACTTCGAAATCCCCTTATTCCTATGGAATAAGTGCTTCATTAGTAAACTTCAAAATGGCCATTTGCATGGCCATTTCGAAGTTTTGGGCTAGTGTAGACGTAGCCATATTGACCAAAGTGCTAGTGTAGACATAGCCTATGTTATGTCGGATCCTACTATGGCCCTCCCACCCCCCAGCACTGCCTAGAGTGAGCAGCATGGGGCTCCAGCAGTCATTTAAAGGGCCTGGGGCTCTGATTCTGCTATTGCAGCATTGGCACCTGAGAGCCCTGGCCCTTCTTCATTCCCAGGCCCCAGGACAGCTGCCTCCTTGGCCCCACCACCCGTCAGGTGAGCCAGAGTGATGAACATGTGTCCAGATCTCTTCCTGCTCAATCTGCTCTTTGACACTAAGGATTGGCTGTGCAGAATATACGAGATTCCATATTACAATTACCCACCCAAAAGCAGAGCAATAATAAAGTCTTGATGTCCTGACTCAGGCAAAGCTCCCATTAAATCTAGCACGAGCTTTGGCTGAGTCTTAACAAAAGGCTGGAGTCTCCTATGGTCAGTAAGGCCAGAGTTGAAGTCAGTGGGAGACTTAGTGTTGGTCTACACTAGGCAGTTAAGTCAATTGCAGATACTCAATTCTATGGCAATTGTGTACCTAGAACTGACTTATCTGCAATTGACTTACCAGTCCATCCTCACTAAGGAAGATTAATGGGAAAGTTTCTCCCATCAACCTCCCTTACTCCTCATGATAGCGTACAGGGACTGACTGCCGACCCCAAGAGGTTGATTTTGAGTGTCTCCACCACACGTGTGACACTGAACCCTGGATGATCGACCCTGAATGGGTCGATCTACTGGGTAATGTAGACGTTGCCTTAGAGAGGCTCAGCACATTGTAGGATCTGACCTAACATAGGCTATGTCTACACTAGCACTTATATCCCTCAGGGGTCTGAAAAAGCACCCCCTCCCCCGTGCGACATAAATTACACCATTTGACACACCAGTGTGAACAGCGCTGTGTTGGTAGAAGACGTTCTCCCATGGACACAGCTCCCATCGTCTGTTGGAAGTAGTTTAACAACGTCAACAGAAGAGCTCTCTCCTGTTGGCATAGAGCAACTACACACAAAATCTTCCAGTGGCTTTTTAGTGTAGACATGGCCATGAAGAATTGGCACAATCACAGGTAGCAGAGCAAACTCAATGGTCCCATGGTTTGATCGATTTTTCTAATCCTGTATTCTGAAATAACATGTTTTTCCCATTTATTGCGGGCTCAAATATATTCTACCAGATGTCGATTCCTAGCATGGAGCTATCATTTTCCACTTGAATGGTCAGAGGAGCCATGTTGCAGCAGTACTTAAGCAGAAGGACTCCCTGTCATGTAGGAGATGTTGCTGGTCAGAACTAACCCTGAGTTATTGTATACTGTAGCAGGGGGTGAACCAGTCATGCATGGAAGACTTTCATCAGTGTCACAGAAACCTGCTGAGATAAATGCACCCAATCGCAAACCCTGTTAGTTCAACAGAAATCAATGGTGAAAGGTTTCTGTACCCTTAATTAAAAAAAGAAATACACACACAGCCACAGTAATGAAATCATTTATTTGTACAGACTGACCTGGGATTTAGCACACCTTATTTATCATGTAGCAACCAGACGGCCGCCCTCCCCTCTGCTCCCCTCCATGGGCCATCTTGCAACTGCTCCTTATTTACATGAGTAAAAAGGATGGGAGAATGGGACCATGTGTGCACGGTGGCCAACGTATTAAGGGTCAGATCCAGAACAACGCCGAGCACTTACGCTCCTGTTAACTCCCCCAGCAACTCTCAGGAATTGGATCCAGATCCACGGAGCATTGAAAACAATGGAAAGAATTCTGTTGCTATCACTGGGCATTGGATTGGGCCTTTAGCTCTGAGTTAGCACAGTTAGAAACTCAATTAACATTCTTAATTTTTTCCCATTCATTAATGGTCTGGGGAGTGAAATATTTAAACAATTAGTTCAACATTTATATCTATCATGATTAAAAGCCAGCATCTAAATAGCACCATCACTGGGAGACAGACTGGTCTATCTGACATGGAAATGATAATCAAGAGAAATTCCCTTTAATAAGCTTATCTTACATAGAATAACGGCAAGTGCGAGTCTACGCTACAAATTTACAATAGCACCAGTGCAGCTGTGCCTCTATAATGCACCCAGTGTAGACACTCTGCGCCAATGGCAGAGAGCTTTCTTGCCAACTTTTAACTCCACCTCTGTGACAGGCAGAAGCTCTGTCAAAGGGAGTTCTCCTGCCAACATAGCACTGTCTAGATGAGGGGGGAACTCAAAGTTTACACACCTAAGTCACTCACGTGTGGAAAATCAGCATCCCTGAGCGAAGGAGTGATGCCAAAGGAAAGATGTACAGCAGAATCTCAGATAACAAACGCTCAGGAAGGGAGGGTGTTCGTAAACCTAAAACATTCGTCATTCAGAACAAAACACCATGATTGCTCTTTCAAAAGTTTACAACTGAACATCAGCTTCATGCAGGGTTGGAAATTTACTAGACAGAAGAAATGAGCTGCTTTGCTTCCCTCTCTCGCGACCTCGTAATTGACACAATGGAGTACTGTACTGGCTCTTTTTTTTCCTCCCCTGCTGCCTGATTGTGGATATCTCATTCCAAATGAGGTATGCAGTCAGTTTGGTGTTTGTAACTGTAAGTTTCTATTGTAGTGCAGGCTAAGCCCAAGAAAGTATTCTCTAGTTATCTCCAAGGCCCTTGGAATTCTGACAATGCACTAACTGGTGGACGATCGTCCCATGTGAATGTGCTTTGACGTAACTGCTGGAAGCTCATCTTTTTTAATACCTTCACGTGCAAATAAATCATACCAGTGCCAATAATCACTTGAGGTTACCCAGCACATCATACAATCTCTCACTGGGCCAAAAGGCAAATCGTCTGAAGACTTCTTTTCCCTTTTTGGCTCTGACACCAGGTCAGTGGAAAACAACTGTAGGCAAACCATTTAATCTCACTGTGCCTCCATTTATAATGCAGAATGATGATAACTTAAGCTACTTTGTAAATCTCGGATCCTTTGCTTACCTTTAGTATAAGTGCCAAGCAGAACTGGTCAAAAATGATAAGCATGTTTTGTGAAAAAAAAGTTGAAACAAAATTCATTTTGTTCAAAAAAATTGACATATTTAGAGGGCTTATCTTATTTCTGCTATATAACTCCATGGTATGCCTACAGCTTGAATAATGCATGAGATATGGTTGCCTCACCTCAAAAAAAGGTATATTGGCATTGGAAAAGATTTAGAAAAGGGCAACAAAAATAATTAGGGGTTTGGAATGGGCAACTTATGAAGAAAGATTACAAAGACTGGAACTTTTCAACTTAGAAAAGAGGAGACTAAGGGGAGATATGATAGAGGTCTATAAAATAACAACAGGTCTGGAAAAAGTGAAAAAGGACAAGCTATTTATTTGTTCACATGGGCTACGTCTACACTAGCCAAAAACTTCGAAATGGGCATGCAAATGGGCATTTCGAAGTTTACTAATGAAGCGCTGAAATACATAGTCGGTGCTTCATTAGCATGCGGGCAGCCGCGGCACTTTGAAATTGACGCGGCTCACCGCCGCGCGGCTCGTCCAGACGGGGCTCCTTTTCGAAAGGACCCCGCCTACTTCGAAGTCCCCTTATTCCTATGAGTGGATGGGAATAAGGGAACTTTGAAGTAGGCGAGGTCCTTTCGAAAAGGAGCCCCGTCTGGATGAGCCGTGCGGCGGTGAGCCGCATCAATTTCGAAGTGCCGCGGCTGCCCGCATGCTAATAAAGCGCTGAATATGTATTTCAGCACTTCATTAGTAAACTTTTTTTTGGCTACTGTAGACATGGCCATAGAATAAGAACTAGGGGTCATTACATCAAATTAATGGGTAGCAGGTTTTAAACTAACAAAAGGAAGTTTTTATTCACACAGCACATGATAAGTGCGTATAACTCCTTGTCAGAGGATCTTGTGAAGACCAGGACTTCAACAAGTTTCAAAAAAGAACTAGATAAATTCATGGAGATTAGGTCCATCAATGGCTGGTAGCCAAGATGGGCAGGAATAGTGTCCCTAGACTCTGTTTGTCAGAGGCTGGAAATGGATGACAAAGGAGGGATCACTTGAAGATTATCTGTTCTGTTCACTCCTTGTAGTGCCTCTGGCATTGGTCTGTCAAAAGACAGGATACTGGGCTAGATGGACCTTTGATCTGACCCAGTATGGCCATTCTTATGTACTTACATTCTTATGGTTATTTTGATTTTCTAATTTTTTAAATATTCTTTGTTTTGGAAGGAAAAACCCAACACATCACTTTTTGGTATGTGTACGTGAAAGTGTTTTCTCTTCTAATTTGTCTGTCTTGTTATTAACTTCTCCCCTCTCACTCTGCATTTTCTCCTTGCAGAAAAAGGTAAAAAAAATGAGAGAATGACAAGTGCCCTCCACTCACCCAAATCCTTTTTATTTTCAGAATCTTTCATCAAAAATCAACAGTTTTAACCAAACCAAAAATTGTCATAGACAATTGCTTGATAAAAAACTTGGGTTCTAGTGCTAAATAATCACTGGTGACCTGGTGACCACCATTCAGGCATGACTATGAGCTGAGGGTAAAGCTGAATGAAAGAGCCACCTAGAAATTAAAAGAGTGGCAGAGATGGTACAGGGTGAACTACTCTAATCCAAAACTCTCTTGCTAAGTAACATCCATAATTACTCATAATTTTAGTTAGCCGGATGACCACTTATGGCTGTGGCCAAATTTCCCGTCATCCCATAAAGCTTGTTTATAGCCACCAGTCCTAGATCTGAATGTTCTGTGCTTTTACTTATCTGTAATTTACCACTAAATGCCTTCTAAGAGCCCAGTAAGCAGTGAAAGTGTTGTTAAAGTACTAGACAATATTGATGTCTGATGGTCCAGCAAATGCTCTCATTTGGCACTGGTTGCATCCCAAAGGTGCCAGACAAGAGAAGTTCAACCTGTACTAGACCACTGGGGTTTCTCTGTGCATGGGAAGTTTCTTTAAAGCATAGAAACCTTTATCACAACAACCTGGGCAAACTCGTGGAAATAGCGCAGAATTACACCACCGCCTGCTTTTCTATCATGTGTTAGGCTTTGGTGTCTGCACCCAAAAGGTCGTTCCTTTGTTCTCCTGCTGCTCAAGGTATTTGCTGGAAATAATCCTGATATGGATTCAGAAAACAGTGCATAACGTTTAATCCCCAGAGTCTGGGTATGACTCGCTGACACTTTTATAGGCTTTGTACATATGGCAAGCACTTTTTGCCTTGTTTGCACTACAGCAATCACATAGACCTGGAGAGGACCTTGAGAGGTCATAGAGTTCCCTGAACTCACAGCAGGACATATCACTGACTCTGGCAGACTTTTTTTTATAATAAATAAATTAAAAAACCCAAAGCCTAACCTGCCCCAGGCCCTTGAAAGCCCCACCACCATCACAATTGAACTTGCAAACAGAGGTCTACAAGGCTAACAGCCTAACCACTAAGCTGTTGCCCTCCTGTTGACTACTATGTCAAGGTAGCAGCTAGCAGCATGATGGCACACAGCCCCTCCTCTAATTAAGAAGTAGACGCCACGTTGCCCTTGGAGGGCCTCCTAACCAGGAAGGCAATTAATGGTGGGAAAAATTAACCACGGGTTGTAGCGGATTCTCCACCACTAACAATTTTTAAGACAAGACTGGCTGGTTTTTATAACAGATCTGCTAATGGAATTATTTGGGGCTGTCCTCTGGCTTTGGAATTTAGGGCCTGAGGCAACCACACATTTGTTTCTGTAGTAAAATCCATCTGTTACTTCTGTTCTGTGAAGTGGCAGAATCTGCTCTGCTCAGGCACGGTGTGCATCTCATTAGTGGTTTTTGTCCACCGAAGAGCACACTTTTTCCTGTATTAATTAGCATAAACTAGAAACGAATCTTCCAAGAGCCAGGTTCAAACAGAGTCCAAGCAATGTTTGCTAACATCCTTCTGCGACTTTTCAGCACCACATGTGATTCCTGGCAGGAACTGATCCCATGCTCTTCAAAGACTTCTCTTGACTTCAGTGGCCATTAGATATGCCTTTATATTATTCTGCCTCCCAGGTCCTCTGTTTTCCATATGGTTGTGATGGCCATGACTTGCTAACTTGCCATTCTGTTCTATATAGCTCTTTATACCATGCTTATCACTATAGCAACAGAGGACCTTCCATAAGTGCATTAAGCAACATGGCCACACATTGGTCACGTCTGTTCTTCCTCCTCTCCCCGAAATGGAGACGTGCGGAGTGGAGGCTCTTGTTTTGGTCTAGGTTTTCTTGCTTAGATGGCTCTTGTTTTTAGTTTGGCAAATGGACCAGTTGCTCTGTATCTATAGCAGAGAAGGTAGCTCAGCTGGAGTATTCTGTGTGGGGGGAGGGATAACTCAGTGGTTTGAGAATTAGCTTGCTAAACCCAGGGTTGTGAGCTCAGTCCTTGAGGGGGCCATTTAGAGCTTCTGGGGCACATAAACTAAAAAAGGGATGGTGCTTGGAGGGCAGGGGACTGGACTTGATGACTTCTTGAGTTCCCTTCCAGCTCTAGGAGAGGTGTACCTTTATATATTCTTATACAAAGTGGCACGATTTGTGATGGCCCTTGGTTCCTGGCAGTGGTCCCTCCACAGCTGCCAAGGGATGCTTGCCTCCTGCCCCTTCCAAGCTGAGACCAGGTCCCCCTTCTCTCATGCCTCTTCCCTCCCTCACCTCTTCCTCCTCCTCTGCCACCTGAGCACCTCCATACCAACCCATCCTCCACCTCTTCCTGTCCCTGCTCCTCCTCTTCAGCCACCCCAGCACCTCCTGTACCACCCATCCCACACCTCTTCCTGTCTCTGCTCCTCCACCACCCCAGCACCTCTTGTATGCCCTTGAACAGCTGATCGCAGTGGGTGAGAAGTACTGGGAAGGAGCGGGAGGAGCTGATCACTGAGCAGGCTGACTGTGGGGGGAAGGGGAAGATCTGATCTGCAGGATTCTGGAGCATAGTGAACACCACTGTTTTTTCCATGGGAGCTTCAGCATGTATTTTGAGCACAGTATTCTGGTTCCAGTGCCCCTTTTCATATGAGGGGTAGCATAAACTTTGAAATAGCCCCTGATTTCTAAATAAATTACGCCAGTTGCACAACACAAATTGTGTAAGCTATTTCAAGGTATGTCTACAATGTAGTTCTAGCCTGAGAGCTTATCTATGGCTGTGGCTACATTACCCCTCCCTTTAGGATGGAGCATGTAAATTACGACTGTTTGAAAATGCAAATGAGGCACTGATATGAATATTCAGTGCCTCAGTTGCAGAATAGCATGTGCTTTAGAAATCCGGGCACCCTTTCAAAGTAATCCCAGCTACGAGGCTATTTTTAGTTCAACATCAGCACTTTCAATGGGCCGGGTGGCCGCCATTACAGAATCATAGAATCCTAGGACTGGAAGGGACCTTGACAGGTCATCGGGTCCAGCCCCCTGCCCTCATGGCAGGACCAAGTAGTGTCTAGACCATCCCTGATAACAAAGTGCTGAATGTTCATATCAGTGCCTCATTTGCATTTTCAAACAGCCATAATTTACATGCCCCTTCCAAACAGAGAGGTATTGTAGCCACGGAGCATATGGGGAAAATAAGAGTATTTCTACACAGCAGCCTTATTCTGAAATAAGCTGTTTCAGATGAGCTGTTCAGAAATATCTTATTTTGAAATAATCTTGCCACACACAAAAATGCATTTTGAAATAGCACTTAAATACTTAATTCAAATGCTGTTTTCGATGATCAACCAGCAGCTGCCGTAGCTTTTTCCCTCCTTGCCTCAAACCTATATTACAGCATCAGCAACCATATCAAATTATCAGCTCAGTGGTGTATTGTAAAGTTACACTAAGGCCTGTGCTTACTTTGTGCTTGAGTTCGCTGTGGCTGAGCCCTGGCACCTCTAGGATCGGCAGTTCATTGCCCAGGCACATTCTGGGTTTGATGTAACATTTCTGAATGCAAACATTTGCTGATACCTGGCACCCTTTTCATTCCAAATTAAACTCCAGGTGAGGCGTAAATGACCAAAGTGCACTGAGATTGGTGTTGGAAGGAATGGCTTTTTCAAGGCAGCAAATGGCAGCTTGTCCCGTTATCTGAGAATAGCTGAAATCACTGCAATCAGTAGAATCAAAGCCACTTTTACTTCGGCATCCTTGAACAATCCCTTAAGTAGAAGAAGCATTGGAAAGAAACGGTGCTAAGCAAAACGCACAGCGGTGCTTACGAAATACATCATTTTTGCTGTAGCTCCATGACTGCAACACAGTGAAAGAGAAGAACTGATATGCTGAAAATGCTTCTTTAGACTCTACTGTGTCCGTGCAAACTTTCATTCCTGGTGTGCATTTGGGACTAGATCATGCTGGCTTTATTCGGGTGAGTCCACTTTAAAAGGGATTCGGGTGATTGGGATGGGAGCATTTGTTTGCAGCCCTTTTCACTCTTTTCTATGAAGTACTGTGGTGGCAAACCAACAAATGCACTGTAAGCCCCAGGTCCAAAAGAAATCACTTTTACTCTATGCAGACATAGATGCTAATCTTCCCATTAACGTCAGTAGAACTTGTCATTAACTTAAGTAGATTAGCCTTGGAGCACAAAAACAGAAAAATAATTTCACTATCATTAGGGCTTTAATCTAGCAATTCATGCGAGAATCCCCATTTCAGGCAATAGGACTAACCCCATAAGTGAAAGGCTGTGTTTACACCAGCCCTTCCCCTGCTGCTGGTTTAGTGCCGTGGATGGCAGCATACCACCAACAGGCAGAACCAAACATGGGATCTCTGGCGCTAAGTGGTTGAGCAGCTACTGCCTGAGCTAGAGACAACCTGGCACTGAGCTAAGGCTGTCGAGGAGACTCGTTTGTTCTCTCTGTACGTGATTTAAATGTCACTACATAGGACAGTGAAAGACACCCACAAGGCATCTGTCTTACAGTAGCAATGGCAAGCGCATGGAAAAGACAGAGAGTTGAGGGTTCTTAGCATCACCCAGGAAGCGTTCTCTGGATTGTCTTATTTTTTCATAATACAAATATTAGTGGCAGTATTGGTCCAAAAGTTAAAGGGCTGTTGCTGAGCTCCTTTTCACCAGCCTAAATCAGGAGTAACTCAGCTGAAATTAAAGGGTCATCCTTCCCTGCCTTGCCCCTTGTGCAAATGTTTATCACATTGCAAAGAGGGTGTAAAAATGTGTAAAAGACTGGTGCATTCCTGTTTATAGGGGGGTCAATGACAACACAAGGCACTGGCGAATCATTTCCCATGCACTTCCACTGGTGTAAGAAGCAGGTTCAGACCTTTGAGTTTAAGAGTGGTTTTGTGGTGCACGGGGTAACCTTAGAGCTATTACCGCTGTCATCCCAATGCCAAGGTGCCACGCCTGCAGCAATTTCCCCATTGCATCTTTCCTATGCACATCAGTTAAGCAGGAGGGGTAGTTCAGTGGTTTGATCATGGCCCTCCTAAGCCTGGGGTTGTGAGCCCAATCCCTAAAGGGGTCACTTAGGGATAAATGATAAATATGGTATAATTTACAGGGTAAATAGGCAGGTCTGGAGGAAGCCATTGGGCATGGTGATAGGTCCTGCTGTGAGGGCAGAAAAATGAATTCAATGACCTCTGAATCTCCCTTCCAGTTCTATGCTATAGGGGTGTGTCTGTCTCTCTCTCTATGTATATCCTCAAGAGGGAGCTGACAGAAGTCACATTTTCATTACCAATTTTACACTGCTGCTCCTTGTTTAATCAAATCAAGACAGATCTGGCTGATTACATTGACAGAAAGCGACAGAGCAGACACGTTTGTTCAGGAGTAACTGAGCATTGGGTGGATTATGTAATGTTGCGGTAAGTAACTGCATAGCTTAACGTTATGGTTTCCATGGAAACTAGCAGAGTGAAAGGTAAAGGAACTCAGAATTCCTTGGCTTTGAGGAGCAAATATCTTCATTTTGACGTGAATTTTTGGGCCTAGGGATTTTGTTCTACCTACTCAATGGCAGAATGAAGGAGACCTTTGCTAATAATGAAGGAAAAGGCGCTGGCCTTTCAGAAGATTGTGTTGTGCAAGTCTGCACATACTGGGCATAATCTCCTGGCAAATGGATAAAGCCACATGAATTTTACATGTGACAATGCAAAGTTACAAAGCCCAGCTGCGCTCACAGGGACAATCAATGTGACTCTAGGATTTTCTCTTTTTTAAAGGAAGTTCTTGCTACCAGGAGAAAAACATCAGCTCATGCCTTTAGCAGAGCAATAGAAACAAGGTTAACTACAGACGGTAAAAAAATACCTGCAGTCAGAGACCTGAGGTTCTACTTGCTGCTACACCACTGACTTATTTTTGGCCTGATTCAAGACTCATTGAAGTTAATGGATAGACTCTCACTGATTTCAAATTAGCTTGGGACCAAGCAACATGTGACTATAGGCAAGTCAATTTATCCTCTGAGTCTTAATGTCCCCATTTATAACATGGCCACAAGATTACACACTTCAGAGAGATGGCCAAACCACAAAAATCAGAATTTTTTAATGAAAAATTCATCACCTTTTTTTTTAAGGCTAGAATTGAAACCCTAAAGCAGCCCCACAGACAGGCTGAAAAATAAGATATATTATTCATGCAAATTTCTGCAAGAAATCTCGACCCCTTTTCTGGATGAAATTTAATTTTGATCACCCATGGAATTAAAGAAAAATCAAAAGGCAGCAAATGTGGATAAATTCCATTGTGATCCCCCACAGTTTTATCTGGAACACATGCTACACAAGTTAATACAAGGCAGCACAGCCAGAAAAATCACAGCAGAATCATGGCGATTTGTGGGGCAGGTGGGAAATGGCAAAGGGAAAAGAAAGTGGCATTTGGGCCAGACTGACTCCCTTGCTCATGTTGCTGAACAGTTCAGCAGCTCCCCTGACTATGGGTGTAACTGCTCACCAATGCAAACATGATTGTGTCTGCACCAGCGGGGCTGTAAGCCACTTGCAAGCCTTGAGGCAAGGTGGGAGGGAGGCCCAGCTCTGTGCCTGAGAAGGGGTGGGGCCAAGGGTGGAAGGGGTGGGGCAAGGGTGAAACTGGGGCGGTCTAGGGCATTCAGCCCTCAGCCTCTCCCAGAATTCAGGGCTGCCCTCCATTCCTCAGAGCCACGTGCAGTGACAGAGCTGTGCTGCCTCAGCTCTTCAAAAGTGCCCGCAGCTCATGCCGCTGCAGCTGCCAAAGTAGCAGCAGTCGGAGCCCCAGGCCCCTTTGAAAGGCCTGGGGGCAACTGTCCCTTTTGCTAACCCCCCGCCCCCACCTGCCATCACTGCGCCTGGTCTGCACTGCAAGTACAGTGTGTGACTGCAGGTCAACTTCACACGCCCAGCCTGGGCTGTTTGTGTAACTGCTCGGGGTTCTGGGCAGGCTGGGACAGCCCACACTGCTGAGGTTTCAGGGCTGCAGTACCCAACCTATGTAGATTAAAAGTTAGGTTGGGTATGTCCCTGTAGGGACAGTAGTGCAGTCAGACCCAAAGAGGGTGACAGTCTGACCCTCTGAATCCCTAGAGCAGGCTCCCTTTTATCTGCAGGTTTGGCTGCTGTCCCAACCCAGGGGAAGACTGAGTCCCCAGATATGAATGCCAGTTGTCACAGACAGAGCCCTGTGCTCTTGGTCCCTGGAAGAATAGCTGCCCACCAGTGCTCTGAGCTACAGTAAACTCTGATATCCGGCACCCATGGGACCAGGAGGTTGCCGGATAATCAAGTATTCTGGATAACAGAAAGTACTCACGCTGGGTGGGAGAGCAGAAGATCCTGCTGGCTGCACTCGGAGCAGCATGGAAGGATGCAGGGCCTCTGAGATGGCTGGTCCCTTCCCCCGGGGGCGTAGAGCTGCTCTCCCTTTTTGTGTACAAATCCCAGCCCTGAAGCTGCTTCTCTGCACTCCTACCCGGTGTCCGCTGGCCAGATCTGCCCGGCTGTGAGATGTGCCGGTTATTCAAGTGTGACAGTTAATCAAATGCTGGTTAAACAAGAGTTTACTGTATCTTCAATAGCCGTAAGTGAAGGGGCTCCACCCCTTCCACTCTTGTCCCCACCCCTTCTGGGGCCTGGAGTTGGTCCCCCCTCCCATCTTGCAGGCTGTCTGCTGGAAGGAAGCCGGTTACCTTGTGGGGTAGAACGATCTGCAAGCGAAGGATCAGGGCTGTGTGTAAGACCTGAGTGGGAGACTGGTAACCTGGCTGTTTATCTTCCCCCTCCTCCTTCATAAGAACATAAGAACATAAGAATGGCCATACTGGGTCAGACCAAAGGTCCATCCAGCCCAGCATCCCATCTGCCGACGGTGGCCAATGCCAGGTGCTCCAGAGAAGGAGAACAGAAGACAATGATCAAGTGATTTATCTCCTGCCATCCATCTCCTGCCCTTGTTCTGAAGGCTAGGGCACCATACTTTATCCCTGGCTAATAGCCATTTATGGACCTAACCTGCAAAAATTTATCAAGCTCTTTTTTAAACCCTAATAGAGTCCTGGCCTTCACAGCCTCCTCGGGCAAGGAGTTCCACAGGTTGACTGTGCGCTGTGTGAAGAAAAATTTCCTTTTATTAGTTTTGAACCTACTACCCATCAATTTCATTTGGTGTCCCCTAGTTCTTGTATTATGGGAAAAGGTAAATAATTTTTCTATATTCACTTTCTCCACACCATTCATGATTTTATAGACCTCTATCATATCGCCCCTCAATCGCCTCTTTTCCAAACTGAAAAGTCCCAGTCTCTCTAGCCTCTCCCCATATGGGACCCGTTCCAAGCCCCTAATCATCTTAGTCGCTCTTTTCTGAACCTTTTCTAATGCCATAGGGTTAGCTGTGAGCTGTGGGTGACAGGTGTGTGAACAGTATTTGCTAAAATGTCTTGAGTTTAGTGTTGATACTCCGAGTACCTTCGTAGGCCTGAAGAAGAACTCGGTGCAAGATGGAGAGAGACTCAAAGGCGTCCTACTCATTATCGAGTGACCACCAAGAGATGCCAGAGCAGAAGTCTGGGAATTCCCCACACCACGCATCTCCACCACCCTTGCCCTCTTGTCCTGGTACCATCTTTTTCCATAGGTGAAGTCTGTAGTCTAACCTCCAGTGTATGGCTGAGCTGGAGTGCAGGCTTGCCTTTGGCCTCCCCTCACCCCTGCTCTATCTCAGAGACACTTAGGCCTCTCCAAAAGAGCATTTACATTTCTGGAACTCCTTGTCCTCTATGCTCCAAGAAGGAATCTTCTGTTTGCTGGAGCAGATACGGCTGATCAATGTGTAGTACCCAGAGGTACCGAGACCTCATCTGGGGTGAGTGAAGTCTCTGCTCTACAGCCTTGGCTTGTCCAATGCTGTAGAGCAGAGACTTCACTCACCCCAGATGAGGTCTCGGTGCCTCTGGGTATTACATGCTTCCCTGGGCTGAGGAAATATGTCCCAAGCTTCTGAGACCTTCCAGCAGTTCTTCCCAGCCAATGCACCAGTTGTAATGCCAACAGACCTGGGTTGTTGGCTCCAGGGATAAAGCCTGCAAGCATAGGGTCTGAAGTCCTGCACTCTACCACATGAGCTAAAGGCCAGCAGGCGCTCAGCTGAGGCTGTAGAGCAGAGACTTCACTCACCCCAGATGCGGTGTCAGTGCCTCTGGGTACTACTACTGGAAGAAATATTTCCTGCCCTGGCACTGTTGTTATTGGTCCTAACTCCAGCTAGGTCAGCATCACAGGCCTCTGCTGAAGCCCCCAGGGTGTGTTTATGCTGGGTTGGGAGACACGATTCCCAGCTCATACAGACAGATTTGCACTAGCTAAAATAAGCAGTGTGGGTGTTGTGGCTTGGGCTAGCTGTCCAAGTTTAATCCTGCCCTGTCCCAGGTTTAAATGTGGGTTGAGCGCTTGAGGCACTGCTCATGTCACAAGGTCTCTGCTGCTATTGCAAGCCTGCTAGCTGCAGCTGGGCAAGCATCTGCCAGCACTTGAATTGTACCTCCCATCTGTAGTGTAGACGACCCCGCTGTGTCTGTTCTCTCATGCCCCACAGCAGATCATACCATGTAAACAGTGCCCAGCCGTGGAGACCAACGGAGTTAGAGCAGGAGAGAACTGGATCTGATGTGGGTTGGTTCATAGAAGATTAGGGTTGAAAGAGACCTTCAGGAGATCATCAATTCCAATTCCAATCCCTTGTGCAAAGCAGGATGAATCCCAACTAAATCATCCCAGCTGAGGCTTTGTCAAGCCAGTTCTTAAAAACCTCTAGTGATGGAGATTCCAGCACCTCCCTGTAAGAAACCCATTCTAGAGCTTCACCACCCAGCCAGTGAAATAGATTTTCCTGACATCCAACCTAAACCTCTTCCACTGCAACTTGAGACCATTGCTCCTCACTCTGTCATGTCATCCCTGAAAATACCTTCTTTGTAATCCCCCTTCAGATAGTTGAAGGCTGTTATCAAATCCCTCCTCACTCTCTCTTCCATAGACTAAATAAGCCTAAATCCCTCAGCCTCTTCTCATAAATCATGTGCTCCAGCCCCATAATCATTTTTGTTACCCTCAGCTGGACTACCTCCAAGGTGTCAAGAGGGTTAATTCCCTTCCCTTTGCCCTACTCTCATTCACAGCTCTCATATCACCGTATTCATCCAACCCTGTTCCACAGCCATTGTGCCAGAGCAGAAGCTAGGTCTTTAAACCCCATATTCTGTCTCCTTTGAACACTAGGTCAGCAGTGTCACCTTGAGCTGCTGGCTGCAGTTTTGCTTACGTGATCTGTGAGATTATTTTTATCACTTTAGAACTGTGGTTACTCAGGCTTCCTCTCTTGTTCCCGGTAAAACCAATGTGTAGCTCGCAGCGAATGGGGAGCCCCATGCTATGGGCCAAGCAGCTGACACAAGCTCAGGCAGCACAGCTGTGTTTCAAGAACAGGAACTGCTTTCAGATTTGCAAGGAGAAATAACGGCTGCCTGGGTGCAGCTGGCTCATCTATCTGCAGCCCGGGAGAGGGTTTCCATTCTGTGGGCTTTGGCTCAGGCTTGGCCTCTGGAATGAGTGAGAGAGGACCACCCAGTGGTGCTTGGAGGTGTTGCAAGTTGAACATACAGCTACTCCTCTGAGGCCAGATCTCTGCTAGACATTAAGGTGGAGTATAGTTATGCAATTCTAGCTGCAACAATTGCACAGCTAGAATTGACTTACCTGCAATTGACTTACCTGGCTGTCTTCAAACAGGGAGGTTGATGGGGGAGTTTCTCCCATCGACCTCCCTTACTCCTTACTACTGAGGAATAGAGGGGTCAATGCAAACCCCAGATAGTTTAATTTCATGTGTCCCTACTACACGTGCAAAATTAAAGTCCAGAAGATCAACCCTGACCGGATCGATCTTCTGCATAGTGAAGACAGACCCTGAGTCTATATCCTTTTCATGTTAGTCCAGGATTAACTCTGTCTGTGCTCATATGGTAACATAAGAACTAAGGACACCAAATAAAATTAATAGGTAGCAGGTTTCCAACAAACCAAAGGAAGTGTTCCTTCCCACAGAGCACAGTGGAACCTATGGAACTCCTTGCCAAAGGATGTTGTGAAGACTAGGGTTTTAACTGGGTTCAGAAGAGAGCTAGATAAATTAATGGAGGATAGGTCCAACCATGGTTATTAGGCAGGGCTGGTTGAAATGGTGTCCCTTGCCTCTGACTGTCAGAAGATGGGAAAAGGGTGACAGAGGAGGGATCACTTGATGAGTCCCTGTTCTGTTTATTCCTTCAGGGACACCTGGCATTGGCCACTGTCTGATGTCAGGATACTGCACTAGATGGGTTTTTGGTCTGACTCAGTACAACTGTTCTTATGTTATGTTCTTACGGTAGCCTGCCCTTAAAGGAGCATAAGGGCCTGACAAAACACAATGCAAAGATTTAACATGCCTATTCTCTCTGCAAATGAAATATTCACCCCTGTACAGAGATCCAGCACAGAACCTATGTCCTACGTAAAGCCTGTTTTGAGGAGTAATATAGTGCCTATTCTTTGTGCTGGCCAATTGCATGGATTTTTCCCCGCTTAGAGTCACTACGCCATAGACTATGCTTCTCAGAGATGGACAAGCCCAATTGAACAGCATGCATGCAGATTTATTCTGAATCCAAAGGTATATTGACTATACTAGAGGCCCTTATTTCTAGATATAAGCCATTGGGTCGGTGCGTTACAAAGGCCTTTCTTTATCTCACCCATACATGATATGGGTGAGTTCAGCAGAAGGTCATATGGCAAGAGAAATGATTTTTAGCTCAGGCTGTAGCAACTCATGTTTGGCACTAGATGTTCAGCATCAGTCCCCAGTGTGTCCACCAAGATGGTAGCTGTTCCCCCACACATTCATAGAAATGGAGTATTACAGTGTCACACCCTTCACCTTTCTGAACTCAAGCTATGGGGAAATAACTATCTCAAAAGCCTTCGTAACAGCAGGCACTGGAGTGTCTAGGGGCTCTGTGGGCAACCGTATAATGATGAAACTTGGGAAGCAATTCTTAGCTCCACCAAAAATTTCCTGTGTGACTTGGGGCAACAAACTTAAGGCACGTCTACACTGCAGAACAAAGCCAATCAAAAAAATCCCACAGTAGTGAGTCTCAGAGCCTGGGTCAACTGATTTGGACTCATGGGGCACACAATGTTGAATTAAAAAATAGCAGCATAGATGTGTTTGCTTGGGATGGAAACCAGCAAGTGGGCTGGATCTCAAAGCCTGGACTCCAACCTGTGAGGGCTCATTTATATTGCTATGTTTAGCCACATACGCGCACCGCCATTTTTCCAATGTGGTTGTACCCCTTAGCGTATTCTGTGCCTGTGATCCCCATCTGGAAAATAAGGACAGTCCCCTTCCTGTCACAGATGTGTGGTGAGGGAAAAAGCTCCATTGAAGCTTGAGAAGCACCCTGCTGCTCAGGAAAAAAAAAAAAGAACTAAGTACCTAGGAAGATATGCAGAAGTTGCTTTCTACAGTACATCACAGATTCAGTGGTCATCCGTTTCACAAAACTGAGGCATAAGCAGGTATTTGTGGACCTGCCTGAATTTGTATGGATGCCCAATCTTCTTGTACCCACAGCCTTGACATCACAGGAGGGAAGGCATGATTGTGTTCTTCAAAAAGTTCATAAACATGATGGATACTTTGCCAGGAAAAATTAGATCTAATACTTACAGAGTCCTCCACAGAATATGTGCTCCTGTTGAAAAACATTTGCCCCCTGACATAACTGCTGATAGAGACTATCTTGAACCAATGTCATTGTTAAACAGAGAAGGGGAGGGTTCTGCATCCAGGTTCAACCTTTATTTTTATAAGTTCATGTGAACAGATGTCCCCCTTCTTCCTGTGTGGTGTGTGATCAAATTAATAACACCTCCAAGCAGCAGTATGTTCCTTGTATTATACAGTATTATACAGTTAGAGCCCTGCAAATCCACGGCTACTCACTTTATAGCTGCGGATCTCTGCATCTGCAGATGTGGATGCAAATATCCATGGATCAGTTTTGCAGATACGGATGCAGAAGCACATATGAATTTTGTATCTAGAACCCTGCAAATCTGCAGAAGTTGGCTTTATATTTACAGGCATCCACATCTGCAGATATAGATGCTGATAATCCACAGCTCATTTTTGCAGATACCAGTGAGGACGCCAATACAAATTTCGTATCCACACAGGGCTCTCTAAATAGTAGCCTCTAGATTTGTCAGTTGAGATCAGAGCTCAGCAAGTGAGGGCAATGCATAGAGCAGGGCTGGCCAACCCGCACCTCTCAAGCCACATGTGGCCCTTTGAGCCTTTAAATGTGGCTCCTCCTCAGAGCTGCACGCTGGGAGAGCCACCTGACCCTATTAGAGCAGGAAGGCTGGGAGTGCCTGGCACTGGGTGGAGGGGGAGGCCATGTATTATATATTTATTGGTATTTATTTTATATATCCATATAGAGATATAAAAAATATAAATATAAATAAATATATGATATGTGGCTCTTTGCACTCTATCCACTGCTATTTTGGCTCTTCGTCTCTGGTTGGTTATTCCTGGCACATTGGAGCTGTGTCTACACCTGCGTTCCTCTTTCAAAAGAGGAATGCAAATGAGAAAAATCAAAAATGCAAATGAGGCACTGATTTACATATTTTGTGCTTCATTTGCATGATCTCTTTTCAGAAGAGATTCTTTCAAAAGAAAAATAGCAGTTTTATTACAGGAAGAAGGGTTCTTTTGAAAACAGGGTTTATTTTCAAAAAAGCTCCATCTATATTGCTTTTTTTTTGTTGAAATAATCTCTTCTGAAAAGACATTATACAAATGAAGCACAAGATATGTAAACCAGTGCCTCATCTGAATTTTTGATTTCCCTCATTTCCCTGATTTCCCTCATTCCTCAAAAGAGGAATGCAAGTGTAGACATAGCCAGAGTGGTCCAAAAAAAGTTTGCAACTGAAACCGACAAAGGCAGGGTTAACCCCATTTTACAGATGGGAGCTGAGACACAGTGAGTCTGGAGAGCCAGAAATTCAACTCAAGTTTCTTAAGCCCTAATCCAATACCTTAACCTAATGTGGCTTATTGGACCCTCACCACAGTATCTGTTCTCAGAACTGGACTAAAATTGGATCTGTTTCCAGCTCTCCGTAAGAGAGAGTGCTGCAGTGAGGCATAACTACCCAGATCTCTAACTGAGGAACAGAAGGGGATTGATCAGCTTCAGCTTTGCCATCTGTATAATAGTAAACTCTTGATGAGTTTAAAAACACCCACGTGTGCACAAATCCTAATGTAATACATGTTTATTTGAAATGCGTAAACATTAGTATAGTCTGTATCTTGTGGTGTTTGGCATTACAGGGAAAATTTTGGACTGAGCGCCGGAAGCTTTTGTATTGTATGTTATTTCTCTTTCCCATTCACTCCAGATTGCATTACAGTCATTCAAAGAAACTTTTTTGAACTGAACTTGCATATGTTTAACTTTAAATAAAAATGATCCCTCTGTATAATATGTACAGCATCTATGCCACACTGAGGCTATGTCTACACTAGCCCCAAACTTTGAAATGGCCATGCAAATGTCCATTTCGAAGTTTACTAATGAAGCGCTGAAATACATATTCAGCGCCTCATTAGCATGCAGACGGCTGCGGCACTTCAAAATTGACGCGGCTCACCGCCGTGCGGCTCGTCCAGACGGGGCTCCTTTTTGAAAGGACCCCGCCTACTTTGAAGTCCCCTTATTCCCGTGAGCAGATGGGAATAAGGGGACTTCGAAGTAGCCAGGGTCCTTTCGAAAAGGAGCCCCGTCGGGATGAGCCACGCGGCTGCGAGCTGTGTCAATTTCGAAGTGCCGCGGCCAACCGCGTGCTAATGAGGTGCTGAATATGTATTTCAGCACTTCATTAGTAAACTTTGAAATGGCCATTTGCATGGCCATTTCGAAGTTTGGGGCTAGTGTAGACATAGCCTCAGTGTGACATATCTATCCTGGCAAACATGCTACTCAATTATCAGAGAGGTAGCCGTGTTAGTCTGTAGCTTCGAGAACAACAAGAACTCTTGTGGCATCTTATAGACTAACAGATATTTTGGAGCATAAGCTTTCATGGGCAAAGATCCGCTTCATCAGATGCATGAGTGGGGGGGTGGTTTCAGAGGGGTATTTAAAGAGTGGGGTCCCAGTAAGAGGGAGGGCCAGAACTGACAAGGTCTATTCAGCAAGGTGGAAATGGCCCAGTATCAACAGTACTTCTCAAAAGAGGAAAAAACAAGTCAGACCAGACAGGGGGATGTGAGCCTTTGTCAGAGTCTAATGGGGAGCTATTAGCACTCAGAGCAGAGAGACTGTCTTTGTAAGCTGTGAGCCACTCTACTCGCAGCTTACAAAGACAAGTATCGGAGGGGTAGCCGTGTTAGTCTGGATCTGTAACAGCAACGAAGGGTCCTGTAGCACCTTATAGACTAACAGAAAAGTTTTGAGCATGAGCTTTCGTGAGCACAGACTCACTTCAGCAGATGCTGGTCTTGGAAATACCAAGGGTCTGGTATACCTGGCCCTGCAGATTTCCAAGACCAGCATCTGATGAAGTGAGTCTGTGCTCACGAAAGCTCATGCTCAAAACTTTTCTGTTAGTCTATAAGGTGCTACAGGACCCTTCGTTGCTCTTACAAAGACAGTTTCTCTGCTTTGGGTGTTGATAGCTCCTCATTAGAAGCTGACAAAGTCTCACATCCCCCCCCCCCCCCCCCGTCTGATCTGCCTTGTTCTTCCCTCTTTTGATAAGTACTGTTGATACTGGGCCATTTCCACCTTGCTGAACAGACCTTGTCAGCTCTGGCCCTCCCTCTTACTGGGACCCCACTCTTTAAATACCCCTCTGAAACCATCCCCCCACTCATGCATCTGATGAAGCAGGTCTTTGCCCACGAAACCTTATGCTTCAAAATATCTGTTAGTCTATAAGGTGCCACAAGGCTTCTTCATGTTACTCAGTTGTTTATTATTTTGGTTATATACAAATGTTCAGGAACTGGCTTTTCTTTCTTTTCAATCAGCAGCCAAGGAAACAAAGAGAACTAACCATGTAGCATTGAGGAAGACAATATGATGAATTTGTGCTTAAAAAAATAATCATAATTTTTGAAAAGCACTGTATTAGATTTTCAGAAAGCCCCACTTCTATTTAGAGACCTAAGCCAGGTTTGAGTTTAAGTAAGTGAGGCCAACCTTTCTGTTCTTACCACCCAGCATGTTCCATTGGCTGAAAAATAATGGCAGGATTTTCACCAATGCTTAGTACTGAGTGTGCACCAGTATACTGAGTTCTTGATGCTCTTTCCTCTTAGCTAAGGGCCTCCAGTATGCACAGCTTTATTAAAAATCAGGCCCTGTCTTACACAGTATTGGAGAAATTTCCAGCAGCATGTGAAGCAACAGGACTCCCCAGCTGTTGCATGTTTTTTTTTCCTCCCAGGAAGTAACAGAGAGATAGCCATGTTAGGCTATATACTATCAAAACAAAACAGCAGTCCAGTAACATTTTAAAGACTAACAAAATAATTTATTAAATGGAAATGGAAATAATGGAAATAATTTATTATTTTGTTAAAGTGCTACTGGAGTGCTTTTTCCCGACGAGGAGATTCTGTGTTTCGTGGGTTTTTTGCTAGAGTAGGGACTTTTGGTTTGTTGATATGTACATCCCAGTCTTTGTTTACATCAGAAAAGGCAAGTCAAAGAAATGTATTTGGGGATGGTTATTAGCTTCTTGAGGCATTCACTTACCAGTATAAAACCAACCCTTCTCCTGCCCAATAAAACTCCATCTCCTGCACAGATGAGCTATACCCTTACGTCATGGAATTCCTCTGTGCCAGAGGAGTAAATTTGTCAACCAGGGTCTTCATCCCACATTATTAATCAGCCTTTTAGATGATTTGCTGAGCTCAGACCATTCAGAGCCTTAAAAATAAGGACCAAGACTTTGAACTTGCTAGTTTAAAGAGCAGAAGAGAAGTTTGATGGACTTATAGTAGCCTCTGTTGTTAGGCAGAAGGGCTGTAGCCTTTTGGAGTGATCTCAGGACCGATGATTTCATACCTTAATTTGGAATGCTAACATTATTGTTTATTTGCTTAGCAGCACACAGAAGTTATCTAGCAGTGTTCGGACTCCAACTCAGCTGTCTTTCATTTTAGGCTAAGACCTTAATCACAAATCCACTCCCTTTCTCTAGCTACAGAAGATCACCTTGCTGCTAATTATTGCCCCAAACTATCTGCTTTGTGAATTTTCAGTGAAAATATGTTTGGGGTTCAAGTAATAATTAGCAGTAAGGAGTATGGAAATAAATTTTGCACTTTTCTTAATGAATATCCTGCTTTTTTCTCCCCCAAGCTGACATTTCTCACTAGAACCTAATCTTCCATTAGCCAGGATATTTCAGTAACATATCATTTGGCTTATTCTGAAAACCATGGAAAGTTATCTACTCCCACTTACAGTCTTTCCCAGAGTCTTTAATTAAGCGTTGATGTGCATTAATATTTTCCAGTGCTCAAAGCGTACAAACAAGATCACAGATGCCAGAAAAGCATATTGAGCTGTTATAACTTCTTCATATCCCTTGTTATGCAGTGGGATGGCTTATACAACATTATAATACATACACTTATATTTATATTTAAATAATACATATTTATACATTTCCTGTTATCTTAGGATTAGTGTTCAGCAATATTTATTGACATCCTTCAAGGTGCTGAGCATCCCTTGAAAAAGTACTGAATGACTTTACCCACTAGGAAAGCTAATGGGCACTGAGCAGCAAAGTACCTTGGCTGGATCTGATCCTTTGTTTCCAGGGCAACTGTTTCGCTGTGAAATGTATTAAAAACGTGAGGATTCCCACTAAGAGAGAGAGAGAGAGCGAGCTTTAAAATGAACAAGAGAATTGAGAGTGTACAGAAACGATCATTCTTTTCAGGGGAAAGAATGGGAGACTTTGGTGAACACACAATAAATTATTTGAAGTTTTAATGGGTTATCATGAAATTGAGGAAACGACCTGAATAAAATAGTCTGATTCCCAAGGAGAAAAAAAAATGCAAAAGAAGAATAATAAAGGACTAAAGCATGGGTTTATCTCAGGTGGACTGGAAAGAAGAGAAAGGCACAAGTTACATCTTTGTTACAACCTCTTCACAGCTGGCCTCAAAACGAAGAGAAAAAAAGTCTGTGACAACCTGACATAGAAAAGCTGACTTGGTACGATCTGTGAAGCAAGGATCTTATAGGAAAACAGCCAAAAAGCAAGTTAAATGGTATGTTACAAAATAAGCAACAGATGCCATTTATTCAAACCATGGACAATGTAATGCACTGTGGGGAAAGCAGAATTACAGCACACGCTTGAAATGTCTCATATCGTCTGTATGCCTTCATTGTGGAATTTTCCAGAGCTATAGCAAAATAAATGTACTTAACAAGATCAGTGTTCCTTTGTATTAGGTCCTATACATAAGAACCAAACAAAAGTCTAGTGCATCGTTTCCTAAACTGAGGGGTGAGTATGAAGAAATTCCTGGGGGGGGGCACAAGACTACCCAGCCACCCCCATCATTCCCCCCACCCCAAGAAAGAGCCAGCCATTGCTTCCAGCTCTCAGCCCCTGCCACTTTACATGGGTGACCTGGAGCAGCCGCTATAAAATACAGGCAGATGAAGAAGTTCCACATGGATCTAGCTGCCTGCTGCAAAAGCGGATGAGTGTGGGTTGGGGGCAGAGAGGGAGAAGGAGGATGAGGTTAGATGGAGGACTTCAGGTGCCTAGCTTGGAGGAGGGGGATCGGGTAAGAGAAGGGGGCTGGTGATGCCTGGCTTTGGGGGAGGGGAGGGGCTTGGATGGGCAGCTCACAGCTTATGGGGCTTGGGCGGGTGGCTCACGGGGGTCGGGCGGCTGACCCCAGCAGCGCAGGGCTCAGATGGCTGGCCCTGCTCGGGCGGGTGGGCGGGCAGTTGGCTGTGGCATGCGACTTGGGGAGGCAGCTCGGGCAGCTGGCCTGAAGCTTGGGCAGACAGCTGGGGTGGCTGGCAGGTGGGCAGACAGCTGGCTACAGCAGTGTGGCTTGGGCAGCTGGTTGGCAGCCAGCCCTGGTGGCTGGCAGGTGGGCAGGCAGGCCGATGGCTTCAGCAGTGCAGGACTTGGTCAGCTCAGATGGGTGGCTCTGGTACTGCAGGGCTCGGGTGGGCGGGTGGCTGGCGTGGACAGCTCAGACAGCTGGTCAGCTGGGCCTGCACCAGGCACCCACAAAGGGCCAAGAAAAAACTATTTGTGCTTATTTTTAATTTTAAATAACATTTTAGATCGAGTTTTTGGGTTTATTTTAAATTACAAATTGAATTTTTTGTTAGAAGTGGGGGCTGGATGATGGTAAAGAAGAGGTGGGTGGTGAGGGTTTCTCAAAAATCAAAAGGAGGCCGTGATGCTGAAAAGTTTAGGAACCCCGGGCTAGGGTTTTGACACATGCTTTATCATGCATTAGGGCAAAATATCAAAGTACAGGTTGAATCTGTCTCGTCCAGCACCCTCAGGACCTGACTGATGCGGGATGACAGAATTTGCTGGATGATGGGAGGTCAATATTTTCTAGCACATTATCAACACTTCCACTGCTTACTGGGCTTTTAGAAGACATGGAGGGGTAAATTACTACTAAGTAACAGCTAAGGACAATGAAAGCCAGGACTGGTGGCTGTAAACAAACTTTATGAGACCATGGGAAACTTGGCCATATACATAAGTGATCGTCCAGCCAACTAAAATCATGCTGGATTACGGAGCTTGCTGAATGAAAGAATTCTGGATAAGAGAGGTTCAAGCTGTATCCATTTTTTTCCAGAATGAAAAGTGCAAACATTTTCAATTGGAAGTGGCAAAGCTTTTCATGTTAAGTTAGTTCAGCATTAGACTGCATGTGCTTACTTTGCTACAGTGTTTCATGGGAGATGTAGTTAGGGTGCCTTATGTCCATATTTTTCCCTATATATGAGGTTCCCTGGACATACTACATTTTCCATGATGGATTGCAATCAATCAACTCCCATGATGCATCAGGTGGCTCAGTCAGATGGTGTCCACATTGTATGATGGAAGATGCAAACTGACCTAAGAATTGGAAGAATGTGGTCAAAAAGTACCTTAACTACACCACCTATAAGACTCTGAAATTCCTTAAGCAGATGTAGCTTAATGTTGAACTTACTGGCCGTTTCTACACAGGCCACTTCCTTTGGAAGTGGCATGCTAATACAGTGAGCAAAAGATGCTAATGAGGCACAGATGCAAATTCCCTGTGCCTCATTAGCATAACATCACGTGATTTGGAGTCCGGAAGACGTTCTTCCGGACTCCAAACCACCGTGTAGAAGCGCGGCCCTGAGGGAGCTTCTGGAAGGAAGTCCTTCTTCCAGAGGCCCCTTCGTCCTGAAAATTTTTGGGAAGAAGGAGCCTCTGGAAGGAGGACTTCCTTCCAGAAGCTCCCCCCGGTGGCTGCGCTTCTGCACGGCGTTTTGGAGTCTGGAAGAACAGTCTTCCGGACTCCAAATCACGTGATGTTATGCTAATGAGGCATGGGGAATTTCCATCTGTGCTTCATTAGCATCTTTTGCTCCCTGTATTAGCATGCCACTTCCAAAGGAATGTGGCCTGTGTAGAAATGGTCACTGAGTTTAACATTAAACTGCAGCTGCTTAAAGTATTAGATCGACTGACTTAAAACCAAGTTTAGAGTCTGTTAAACAAACCAAAAATGCTTTGATTTGGATCAAACATACCCAAAATGAGCAATTTCATTTAAATTTTTGCAATAGAAAATCAGAAATTATACATTGAAATTTTTCTTGGAAAAGAAAAAGATTTTGAAGAAACTAGACCCACCGGCACTAAGTTCCAGAGGTCCTAGGTTCAAGCCTACCTGAGAGCAATTACACTGTCAAATACTGGATGTCATTGGACAGTAGGTGGGGAGTTTTATGACTGGAGTGCCTATGTGCTATGATAATACAAAATATAATACTTTCCATTAAGAAATCATTGATAAACCATTCCCAACCCACTGCTCTGTACATACACAGAGTATCTCTATTTAAATGGATAACCATAGTATAATTATTCCCGTTTTACAGAAAAAGAGCTGACGCACAGAGATTAAATTTCTTAGCTGACATTACACAACTAGTAGGAATTGAACTCAGCTCTCTTGAGTTCCATTGTAGACTTTCAGACACCAAACTGTTTCTCCTGTCAGTGGTGTTTTAATTTATGGTTGTTACAATCTCCGCTGTTTGCTAAGAGAACCAGATACGCAGTTCTGAACAGTTAACTTCAAAGTCCAGAGCCAGGTTTAAAATTTCTGCCTGCTGGCAATCTCTATTT
The DNA here is from genome assembly GCF_033958435.1 of Carettochelys insculpta. Lineage (NCBI taxonomy): Eukaryota > Metazoa > Chordata > Testudines > Carettochelyidae > Carettochelys > Carettochelys insculpta. The sequence continues at coordinate 371,506,733 of NC_134137.1, forward strand.
GAAGAAGAAACTAATAGATTCAACTCAAGTTCTTCCCCAGGCTACTAGCATTTTGTTGACAAAACCCACACAGAGCATCTACACACAAAATATATTTCGTCGACAGTCCTTCTACAAAACTCGGCACTTCCGACGACAGCATTCTGCCTCTCCACAATGACGAATAATGTTTTGTGGACAGTTTTTGTAGACAAAAGAGCCATGTAGATGCTCTGGGAGACCCTCTGTTGACAGACAGGGCTACCAGGTCCCCAGGCAGCCCTGTCTGCTTTGCTTTCACATGGCCGTTCTGTTGAGAGAACAGCCAGTCAGTCTGGCTGCTCTCTGCCAACAGAGTGGATTGACAGAGCGATCCACTTTTGTGTGTGGGTGTCTTCTGTCAACAGATGTTTTGTTGGAAGGTCTTGTCCAATAATAACTTCTAATGACAGATGCCTCTAGAATAGACGTAGCCCCTGAGGGCAAGTAAAACCTTTTCTAATTGTTAGTTTCTCATTTAGGGAGGGAAAATGTATCTCCTTTCAGGATCGCTGACTTATTTTAGACTTTTAAGAAACTAAGGAAAGACAAAAGTAAAGTCTTCACAAGGGATCACAGTGTGTAATGGGCTGCATCATCAAGAACAAAACCACTTCTGTGTCAGCTCACGGGCAGAGTTCATCACACAGTAAAGGTGAACAAAGTCATCACAGTTTAATCATTCTAATTGGAGGCTGAGGTGTAAATCAAAAACCCTTCCCCCTCCCAATGTGGTGAAGGCACCACCCTTCAGTCAGGGTGACCCTACGGGAAAGTCTTATAGCTTTAATAAAGAATGTAATAGATGACCCTCATATAAGGGTCTCCAATGACTCCTTATGCTCCTACTCACTTGGATTGAAAAAATTCACCTTTTCAGTTCACCTGGTAGCCTTTAGAGCTGTGGTATTCTACCAGTCCTGAAGCAGTAGCCCCTACAGTGGCCACTGCTATAGAGAACTTGCCACATTATTTTGAAAATATATTTATTGTTCAAGCCAACTAGCCACAGTCAGCAGGACAAATAGCCACATATGACTAGTGGCTAGCATGGTGGACACCATGGCATTAAAGACAAAGCACCCCATTCGAGTCCCAACTGCCCTCATATGTGATGACTACAGAAATTTCAGGCATAGATGGGGGCCTCCTATTGCTTAAATCAATTATTGGTTTCTAGGCACAGGTCAGCAGACGACAGTGGACCATGTTGCAACTTTGCTTCCACATGGCAACAGTGCACCCTGCAAATTAGTCATTCTTCTTAGGAGGCCAGCCTGTTACAGGAGAAGAAGTGGAACAGGGGCACAAAGAGGAAGAGTGAGGGCAGGGCATGCTCAGAGGAGGGGGCAAGCCAGAAGCAGGAAGAGGTAGAGAGAGGGTGAGGCATTGGGGGAAAGACAGAGCAGAAGCAGGGCTCTGGGGTGGAGTGTAGGGTGGAGCACTCACCTCGAAAAATGAAAGTTGGTGTTTGTGGTTATGAGAATGGCCTCCTTACATTGTGGATCATCTCTGTGCCATTGATCACAAGTGGGGAGCTTGTCTTGTGTTTTACAGTATCATGCAGCTTGTTCTACACTAGGGAGTTAAGTCAATTGCAGATATGCAATTCTAGCTATGGCAATGGCATAGCTAGAATTGACTTATCTGCAATTGACTTACTTGGCCTTCCACACAGAGGGAGGTCTATGGGAAAGTTTCTCCCATCGACCTCCCTTACTCCTCGTGATAATGAGTACAGGGGTCGATTGCTGATGACACATAGTTTGACTTCGCACATCTCTACTAGGCATCCGAAATCAAACTCCGGAAGATTGAGCCTGACTGGATTGATCTTCCCGGTAGGGTAGACATATCCTCAGACCGGGCTACGCTTTGCAGGCTATGCCTTTCCACTCAAAGGTCAAGTTTTATTTCCTTGTTTTTAATCTGGCTTCACATGGAAGGCCTTTTGTTCAGGAATTCTGAGCAGAATGTTTTTCTTTAATGTGATGCAGCGGGGGAGAGGAAACAAGCGAACAATTATTTCTTCTAATATAATATGTAAGGTCACAGATTTAGCAACCATGAAATGTCTCAGCCTAATCAGCACTTTTTAACTTGTGCACCTTTATGGCTGATTTTAAAGCCATAGCTCTATCCATAAAGTTCTCTCGACCTTTAATCTTGTCGACTCTGTTTTCTTGAATGTTATAGTCAAGATCACCTGACTAATTCAGCTTACAAAGTACTACTGGGAAAGTGTATTTATGGTTGTCCCGTCAAGGACAGCCAAATTAATTGTAGCAAGCAGCAAGTTTGAGGAGGAAATGAAAAAGGGAGTGACATAATTTGGAACAAAAAGTACAAGAAGTGCAAGGGATTTAACAAAGCTTTTCCCCAGTGAAAACTTTCTAGGCAGATGCACTTTAAGACACCCAATGAAGTGATGTCAGTTTAGCTGAGACACAATATTAGGATTTTATGTTAAAAATAATAATTTATAAAAATTTGATGAGTTTCACTGAGAGCAGAATTTAATTATGAGTGTTATGGTTTGAAGCCCCAGCTGAGAGTGGGCCCCCATTGCCCAGGTGCTATACGAACACCCAACATGGGTCCCCAGCCCACAGAGTTTAGAGTCTAAGCTGTCATCCTGTAAACATTTATATGCATGCTTTATTTGACATGCTGAGCGATCATATTAAACTCACTCGGACTATGCAATGCACTACATTCAGCATGTGTGTTTGTGGGATCAGCCTCCAAGTATAGACAAAAAAGGAAGACTCATTATCCCCCTTTTACAGAGGGGGTTTTAAGCATGCAGAGATTAAAATGACTTGCCCACGGTCCCACAGGGTATCTCTACACAGCTAACAAAACACTAAAACCACAGCTGGGATTCCCTGAGCCCAGGCCAGCAGGCTCTTTGAGCTTCTGTGATAAACTTAGACATTGTAGTGTCGAGGTTCCCATTGAGACAGGATCTGGGGCTCTGAAACCCTGCGAGGGAGGGACAGTCCCTCCTGAGGGTATGTTCTCAGTGTGATGGTCAGGGACGATCTTCAGGGATTCGATTTCACGCATCTAATGGGAACGTGTGAAACTGAACTCTCTGGGGTGGATAGATGACCCCTGTAGTCCTGAATCTCACAAGGAGTAAGAGAGTCTGTTGCAGATAAGTTGATTCCAGTTATGCAATTGCCAGAGCTGGAATTGCATATCTACAATCGACTTTAAGGTCTGGGGTAGACCTGACCTGAGATGACCCGAGCCTGCCAATAATGTGGGAGGGGCAGAGTCAGGGCAGACGATTTCCACTGTGTTACTGAGCATGCTCTGTCCATGTGAGCGTGCTCAATACACGTGACCTGGTCTTCCTCTCCCTGCCCCCCACAGGCCTGCACACTGCCCTCCTCCACACTCCGTTGACCAAGTTCTGAAATGCGCTGCCACAAGTATCTTTTTGTTCACTCTGTAGAACCTCCCATCTTGGGCCTGTGGAGGAACTGAAATCTGAACCCATTTGCTCTGATTCCCAGGCCATTGTCTTCACCCAGGACCACCTTTCCTTTCCTTACTTAGCAGCTACAGCACTTCTCTTTCTCTGCCCCATGCAGCGCTACAAGACACTTTATGGCACGTTACATAAAAATGCAGGGCAAAGACATTATATGTCAATTCCATTAAATGGTGGTGTCATAAGTGCAATAGGAAGAAAATTACAGTGCCTGGGTGAAGGGGCAAAGAAATGCTTTTAGAATAAGCTTTGGAAAAAGAGATGGAGACATCAGCAGACTGGATGACGTACTAAGAAGCTGTGAAAGTCCAGGAAGACTCTTGGCAGCAAATACACATTTCACTTCCTCCATTGCCTTTCCATTTATCAGTCTTGCTGCCAGAGACTGTACAGTAGACCCCCAACTTATGCAAAGGTTGTGTTCTTGGCAACCCCACATAAGATGAGTTTTTGGGTTACTTGGGGAGTTACTCTTGCACGGCAGGGAGCTGGGAACCAGGTGGCAGACTGGCTCCCAGCTCCCCTCTGTTGGCAGGACCTGGGAAACTGACCAGTGATGTGCTGGTCAGTTTCTCGGGTCCTGCTAGTGGCGGGGAGCCAAGAGCCAGGCTGCCATCTGGTTCCCAGCTCCCTGCTACCATCGGAGACCAGGAAACTGCTCCTGTGAGGGGTGGCGGTAGTAGGTTCCCTGCTCCTGTCAGGGGTGACAGCCTGACTCTCAGTTTCTCAGTTGCATGTATTTGGGGGGTTTACTGTACCTACATTTCATCTGCTTTATTTAGTGAGAGGCCAATGACCATCTAGTAGCAAAGGCATGCAGCATACACCTCCAATTCTTTCTCCTCATTAAAGGAAACGATTGGAAAGAAAAACTGGCATTGCTGACTTCTGTAGCAGACTACTGGCCAGAGAGCCTTACCCTAAGAAGGTAATAGGAGCTGGCTGAGCAAACCCAGGCCTTGTGTCTGGCAGCTGTGAGCCCCGGAGCGGAGGACATACATAAGGCATCTGGTAGAGTGAAGAACGGGGTGTGTAGGAATGCGAGAGAGAGGAAAGGGAGGAGCCAGGATGCGGAAAGCTCTGCTCCCCTTTAGCTGGGTAACTGGAGAGGTTACTGTGAGCAACAGCATATAGAAGGTGGTGAGACGCATACACTTAATAAGTTGGAGAGGCCATCAGTGCAAGAGGCCAGGTAAGACAAAGAGTTAAGCAAATGGTTAACTTTAAGAACATGCTTGACTCTCACTGACACTTAAGAACATAATTAAGTGTGGTCTCGAACAGGAATGCTTTTCTGCATCATAGCAAAGGTTACCTTTTAGGTGTTTGTGTCACGCCAATTACAGACATCGGTGCAAACTCTTCCATACAGATTAGGGCCCTGAGTATACTGAGGATTTCTGTCCAAGGCCAGCCACTCTGCAGATCAGCAAAACATCTCAAAGCTGTACTTCACTGAGGCTGTGCACCATTGCTAGGTGCTGAGCTGGGCTGTCCTAGTTCGCATGGCAGCTTCTCTTATCAACTCTGATCTTCTCTTGTGCAGACACAGCAATGGCTGGCAATTGACTGCTTGCCTGAGTGGAGACCATGTTCTTTCATGTCGCAGGGGGAAAGTAAACAGTGCAGATACAAAGCCAGCTCTGTGTGAGGTTCCTGCCCTCCCCCTTCTCTCGTGTGTTGTATTTTCTGCTTTAACTGAGTCGTAGATGTCACAGGATGTGCTGATCACACAGACGCTCTCTTAAATCCTTTCAACCTTTAATTAGTTGTGAGGGTTTTTATTTTTTTTTTCCCCTCAACCCCTCTACAAACACCAGAGTGTGTTGGCTTTTCCAGTGAATAACAGTGCTCCTGAAAAATGAAAGCAAACCAATTCATACAGTTTCAGGTCTAAGCATACAATAGTGGCTGAGAAGCAGCAGCTGCTTAGATATGCTTTTTTTTTTTCTTTCATAGACAAACATCTGCCTCTTTTGAACTTTGAAGGGCATGTTTAGCCAACTCTGCTCTTTGCAGCTATAGTGCTAGCCGGTTAGCCAACTCTGCTCTTTGCAGCTATAGTGCTAGCCGGTTACAAATCGTGACAATCATAGTGTGTTTGAATGAAACAATGGAATTTAATTATTAGCAGTCAAAAAAGACAAGAGCAGGGCTTACAATCTCTTCTGAGTACAAAGTCAAAGTTGAAAACCCACAGCTGAAATGGTCCAGAGTTGAAGGACACTGTTGTCATTGGTCGGAGCGAAACACGAGGTCTTTATTTTTAATATTACTCTTTTCCAAAAAAAAAAAGTTTTATTTTACAAGGTAGAACAGGTAGGTTTTTAAGTCCAGCTTGACAAAGTCCTGGCTGGAATGGTTCACTTAGGGTTGATCTTGCATTGGGCGGGGACTTGATGACCTCCTGAGGTCTCTTCCAGCCCTAGGATTCTATGATTCTGTGAACAGTCATCATAGGGTCTGAACCTCATCTGATCACCCTTCTAATCCAGCTGTTAAATATGAGTGTTACTATGCATTTGGGATGAGTCTCACTGACTATCTTGAAAGAATGAACCCTCAATTACTCTGTAGGAACAAAAGGTGAGAGAAAATCCCTAATAGTTCAAAATCAGGTTCAAAACAACTCATTGTTTTTTTGCTATCTGAACGAATAGACAAACAAGTAATCAGTATGCTACCAAAGAGATCAGCAAATGATAGTCTGGTTAAGAATTTATGTGAAACATCTTTATTTGGACTCACACCACCACCTGTATGTCAACAAGCTTCCTTTTAGCCTAACATGACATTGACACCATGAAAACATAGTACAGTTTTAAAAATCTTTTACGTTTCAATTTTGTGAGCAATGTGGAAGCTTGAAAGCTGAAGGAGGGACTAGTCATTGTTTTATGAGGGTGAACAATGGGAGGAATACCAGGAAATACGAAGATCTTTTCATCTCATAGCTGCAAGTTTCTCTTCCTTCTCCTCACTACTGATACAATACACGCCCTGTCCCCTGACGATGATTGTCACTGTGGCCATTTGAGCTGAGATGTGTAACACCGAGGATGCAGTCTCCAGATTCCAGGAAGCGTTAAGCATGTGCTTAACTGGATCCCAATACAGAAAACATGGGAAATAAGCACAGATGAGATGAAACGCACAGCGGTCCCTCAACTGGCCAGGAAAGCATTATCTCCATTCCCAAGAAAGGGCTGCGTTGGCCTGAAATACTTTCAGAGATCAGCAGAGTTGGTACTGGGGTAAATCTGGTGCATTCCAAATGAGACCCAGTCTCTGAAAACATCAGGGGGAAAGAATAGGTTAGATAAATCTAACTATTTCACTAGAAGTGAGGTGAAGCATTGGAAGGAGTTTCCTAGGGAGGTGGTGGAATTGCCATGCCTGGAGGTTTTTAAGTCTGGGTTTGACAAAGTCCTGGCTGGGATGATTTAGTTGGGGATGATCCTGCTTTGGGCAGAGGGCTGGACTCAATGAGTTCCTGAGGTCTCTTCCAGCCTTAGGGTTTTATGATTCCAAATACCTTGAGCAACGGCAGCAACTTTAAAATCGTTACATTGGAGGTTGATTTCTCTTGGTGTGACTGTTGCCATGTGCCATGGGCATACGGAGCAGTAAAAGGTGACTAGGTCTAAAATAGGAGGGGAGTGATTGTAATTAAGCAGTTTGTATGTTGGTCCCAAATGCTGGTCACCTCACTAAGGGCAGGTTGTCGAATTAAAGTATGCAATTCCAGCTATGTTAAGTTACATTAGTTTAGACGGCTTCTATGCCTTCTCCCCTCCAGGAAGTCGATGGGAATGAAGAGTCCCATCAATTTCCCTTACTCCTAATGAGGGGCAGGATACCAGGGCTGACGCAGGCACCCTATACATTTGATCTAGTGTTTCCCTACCAGGTGCACAAAATTGAATTCCAGATTGAGCACAGCAGAGTCGATTTTCCTTGTAGCAAAGATGTACCCTAAGGGTAAAGAGTTCTTATGCCCTTACTCCTGTTGGTTAGTATCTCAATCCATGAGTAATCCGATTGACTCTACTACTGGAGGAAATCAGATACCATTTAATGTGAGAAGGAATATCAGAGCCAATAGCTGTCTCTTTCTGTAACAGTTGCACAGTCCCTAACATGAGTCCATTAATTTCAATTTAATATTAAATACTCAACTGATTCAATAAAACAATACCTTAAATTTGATTTTATCCTGTTGCTTCTGATTCCATGCACACCCCAAGCTCTCATCTATTCCAGTCTGAGTTCTCTGTCTTTAGAAATGCAAGACTGGGACCATTGTACTAGGGCCAAAGAGAAGTCCTGTATTACGCCAAGCAGATAAACAAAATTCACAGTGCGTCCATTGCCATAAAATAAACAGCGAGACAAAATCTGGGTCTGCTTGTTCAGACTTTTGTTGTGATACTTCTCAGAATTCTGTGATAACCTAGCCACATATTATCTCTTCCCATTTGCTTCTGCAAAGCACAAGTTTTAAAGATTGTATCATACAAGACAGCATGTTTAATAGTAGTCATTTTCAGTACAGGTTGACCTTCTCTTGTCCAGCACCTTTGGAACCTGGCTGGTGCTGAAGCACAGAATTTGCCAGACCACAGGAGGTCAATATTGTCTAGCAGAACTACCAACGCTTCCAGTGCTTATTGGGCTCTTAGGGGTAAATTACAGCTAAATAACAGCACAGAACACTGACAGCCAGGACTGGTCGCTGGAAATAAATTTTATGGAACCATGGGAAACATGATCACACCCATGATAAGTGGTCGTCTAGCTAACTAAAATCATGCCAGATTATGTAGTTTGCCAGCTGACAGATTTCCAAATTAGAGAAATTCAACCTGTAGAATCAGGGATTCCTGTACATACAGTAAGATGAACTTTGTAGTCTAAATGTCCTATCTAACTATCATTGCCTGTGGTAGCCTATGGAATCTTCTTCTCTCCCCTTCTGCCCCCACTTTATGATACTTTGCATCTTGGTAGAATTTAAGGACAAAGAGGAAATGCTTCCATTTAACCAAATATGCTGCAATTATTTCACTTTTATGCACCCTAGCTGAACAAAGAACAGTGTGAAACCCGTGGAATCTTTTAGAGCCCTCTTCTGCAAACTTATGATTTATGTAACTTAAAATTAGTTCTTTCGGGCCCGATCCTGCAAATCTTCCTCATCCAGGAGCTGATTCTGATCGCTAGTATAAAAAGAAAGTCAAAGTTACATAAATGATAAAGCTGATGTTATGGGAATAAGTTCCATGGTTGTAAAGAGGCTGCTGTCTACCAATATATAGAAACAGATGTACAAAATAGGTTGCACTTACTGCTGGAAAATATTCCAGATTTGTTTTATTATTATTATTACTACTACTACTATTATTATTATTAGGAGGGAAGAGGAACAGGAGATTGTGGCTAAAGATTTTTTTTCATTATCCCCTTACCTGCCACTTCAGGTCTCTAACTCCCATCTCTTTAGTTAAAAAGCCCTGAATCAGGATTTCTGTATTCACTGAAAACTGGCTCAGGAGGAAATTAGAGAAAATAATGGCTAGGCACACAGATGTAATGTGCGCCTGCTTGCACAGAAATAAGGGAGAAGAGATGTTTGAGAACACTGCATCAGCGCCTTGATGAGAGGCATAAAAGTGTAATTTCCCTTGAGACTAGAAATGCTACAAGAACTTGCACAAATGCCCTGTAAAAGCTGATCTAACAATGCACTATCCAGAGACATCGTGAGGTGGGAAGGAAGACTTTTCCCTGATGTTGAAAGCACCTGAGCATAAATCTCAGTCAATCTTCGTCATTATTGTTGAAATTACACACTCCATCTAATTATAGTTATTTTTATTTGGCTACTTGAAAGATGTCCACATGAGATGATTGGCAATTTATGTTATCCAAACAGGATCTATTTATGGCAGAGGTTGGAGAGAGATAAGCTGCAAGAATTGGATTGATTTTTGCTGCCCCCTTCTGTCCAAGTACAAAATTGCAGATAATCAATATATTGGCTTCTCACATGCTTGGTGGAAGGGTTTGTGTTGAATATTTGTTATGTATTTCGCTTTTGGTTTTAGTTACTGAATACAGAATGAACCTTTCGAGTCTGGCACTCTCGGGACCTGACCAGTGCTGAACCAGAGAATTTGCTGAACCACTTGAGGTCAATGCTGTCTAGCAGAATTACCAACACTTCCACAGCTGACTGGTCTCTTAGAAGACATTAAGGGGTAAATTACAGCTAAATAACAGCACAAGACGCTGAGAGGCTGTAAACAAACTTTATGGGCCCATGGAAAACTTGGCCACATGCATGACAAGTGGTCATCAGGCTAACTAAAATTATGCCAGAACACAGATGTTGCCAGAGAGCGCAGGATTAGAAAGGTTCAACCTTTACTTATGTGTTGGTGCTAATTTCTACTAATGGATTTTTTCCTTGTGCTCCCATTATTTGTTTATTGAATCCATCTTTTCACCTTACGTAGCAGGACATGAGGTAATACATCTTATTGACCCAACTTCTGGTGGAAGAAGGCACAAGCTTTTAAGCATCAAAAAAGTCTGTGGAAGGTAACCAGAGTACAATTTAGTTGTAAGTTCTTGGGGCAGGGCCATCTTTTCATTAAATATACGTATAGTGCCTACTGTAGTGGGATCATGATCCTGGATTGCACCCTCTCAAATCTACCGCAATACAAAGAGGGTTCTGAGGAATATTTGTCAGGCTATGAGTTGTCTAAATTAATTAATTGAATTAGTCCTGATTTGTGGTTGGCCATTGAAGTAATATGTCCTTGTTTTTGCCCCTTGGTTAGCAGACTAATCATTTCTACTAGGAGGTTACTAAATAAGAAATTATATTGTGGGGGTATAAATCACAGATGCTAAATTTCATGGGAACTTTAGCATCTGTAAATATTAGCACCACTACACTATGGTAATTGGTAAATAAATGAGTAAATAACTTTATCCCATGAATTAGAGAGAGACGAACTTGCTGTTTTGACTCATGAACCCCCCTCTTCCCTGGCAAGGGGTTGATTCAACTTTGAGGAGTTTGTACTGCCCGGGTTTTAATGAGCAGGCAGAAGAATGGAGCAAATTCTTGACTTCTCTTCCTAGACTTCAATGTGTGGGAAAGAGTTGTACCCAGCAGGAAAAATTGCCAAAACAATTGTTCAAAAATCAGGAATCAGCCCCAATTTTTCATTTAAAATCACAGTTTTAAAATAATACCACCAAGGTACTTTTCATTTGCCTTCTGGTCATTCAGCTTTAGGGAGTCAACATTTACAAACTTCTCACTGCATCAGCAAGCACTAGAAACTTTGCTAAAGAATGAAAGCGGAGTGTCAGGCACTTACGTGACTCCAGGAGCTGGGCCATTGCTAACGATAGCAAGCATGTGCATTAATCAAGCTCAGATTGGCAGTCTGGCCTGTCAATCATCAGAAACAAAGCTTAGGAAAGAAAAGCAGATTTCAACGCACGGAGGAATTTGTCCAGGCGAATAGTACGGAGTGATGCTGCCATTGGTATGTCGTGCATTGAGATGCTGGGCATTTTAGCTGTCTGTTAGAGTCATAGAATCATAGGGCTTGCCTACACTAGCTCCCTACTTCGAAGGAAGCATGGTAAGTAGAGTGTTGGGAGTTTATTAATGAAGTGCTGTGGTGCATATGCAGCACTTCATTAAGCAAATTCTCCCCCCGCCACAACCCCACGGCAACTCTGAAGTGTTAAACTTCGAAGTGCCGGCTTGCGTCTCTGGTGCTTCGAAGTGCCCGGGGTACTTCGAAGGCCCTTTACTCCTCAAAAAGGAGTCTCCAGAGGCTCACCTGCATCACCACCTCCAAAATTTTGAGCAGTAAAGGGACTTCAAAGTACTGGTGGGTGAGCTGTGGCTACACGTGAGCTGGCATTTCAAAGTTGCCACGGGGGGGGAATTTGCTTAATAATGAAGTGCTGCATATGAACTGCAGCACTGCATTAATAAACTCCCAACACCCTACTTACCATGCTCCCTTCGAAGTAGGGAGCTAGTGTAGACAAGCCCATAGGCTTGGAAGAGACCTCAGGAGGTCATGAAGTACAAGCCCCTGTTGAAAGCAGGACCAATCTCAACTAAATCATCCCAGCCAGGGCTTTGTCAAGCTGGGACTTAAACAGCTCCAGGGATGAAGATTCCACCACTTGCTGGCCAGGGGTGATCATACTTCTTATGTCGGGCCCCACTTTTTATCCCTGCAATTAGCAACCCTCGCAACCCAAGGGAGGACAACAGGATGGGACACGGGGGGCACTCAGAAGCTGAGTTCAGGGGGGCTCCAGGGGTGCCCAAAAGCGGGAGAGATGCTCAGGCAGAGGACCCCAGAAGGGCAGGCAGGGGACTCACGGGGTGCCCCAAAAGGGGAGAGGCACATGGGCGGGGTAACTTGAAAGAGGGAGGGGTGCTCAGAGGGCAGGCAGGGGGACCCTGGGGGCTCATCTGCATCACCACCTCCACACCGTGTTTCTCTTGCTGCCCGACGGTCTGCAGAACTTGGTGCCGCTGTACAGCAGGGAGGTCGTGATCCCAGGCTGTGCCGTGTGCGGGCTTGATCCCCATCCCCGCCCCTGTGCAGCAGCACTCGCCCCACACCAGAGGTGTGGGGGTGCCAGAGGGCTGTGGGGACCAGACTGGCCACCTTACTGAGCCAGGAGCTCGCTAATTACTCCCATTGCTGGACACTGGGCCTCCTGGAAACACCTCCAAACATTCTGATTGGCCCAGAGGGTGCTGTGGTGGGTGGAGCGCCGTTCCTATTGGTCACCCTGCTTGCTCAGCAATAGTGGCAGTGAAGGCTGTGGGAGGGAGGCTGGGGGAGCCAGTGTAGGCCACGTGGGAGGCAGAGGAAGCCATGGGGGGGCTGATCATGCTGCACCCTCTTTACAAAATTTCATGCCCCCCCAAGGGGGCGAGCCCCCCACTTTGCACACCTCTTCCCTGGGCAACCCATTCCAGTGCTCCACCACCCTCCCAGTGAAATATTGCTGCCATTGGATTTGGAAATAGTAGCAGGATGGTCACCCCACTCCAGGAGGATAAAGGGCTAAAACCAGCCTTGAGAGAGGTCTGGGACTGTGGAGCCAGCAGCTGAGTTAACTGCCAAGTATGGCCCAGTGGGCGCTGTATAAATAGGGGCACCAAGAGAGGAGAAGAGAAGACTCTTGCTCCATTGGTGGAGGGACCCAGCCACAAGGGAAGCTACAGAGGCTTCCTGAGTCAGAGTAGTGCTGGGGAAAGACAGGGAGAGCTGGGGGCGGGGAGGAGGGGCGGTTCTGTCCCGATCCTACTTCCAGGATGCAGGGCCTGAGACAAAGCCCGAGGGTACTAGGGCTGTATGGAGACAGCCAGGCCAGGAGAAGGCTGCAGGTCCACAAACCCTTCCCAATGAGGAGTGGCCAGTTCAGATGGCAGTTTGCCTCTGAAACAGGGGCTAGATGATGGTTGACAGTGGGTCACTGAGGCACAGTAGGTATAGAGATTTGGGGTTCCCTAGGAGGGGAGGACCCCAGAGTGTGGGGCACTGCCATAGGGCAGTACCTTGAGGGAAGAGTAAAGTGAACAGGAAGGGATGTGGGTCCTGGTAAATGGTGATGGAGAATGGATAGTAGGTAACTGCAGGTGAGATGCTACAGGTGAGACACTGTCCAGAAGATGACACTCCAGAGGCTGGACCAGCAGGAGGTGCTGTGATGGTGAGTCATGCCCAGTTACAGAAGTCCATGGGTCAAGTAAGGTCAAGAGCCAAAGTCTGCATTCAGGGATTCCCATGCAGCCCTAAGCCAAGGGATCTACCTTTCTGAAAAGACAATGCCTGCTGTAGCCTGGAGAAGTGAGAATGGAGGGAATGAGGTGACTCATCTTATGGCAAGATGGGTTCCAGCCTCACTTCTTCCACTGAGCCATGAAGGAGGCTTCACAGACAGGATATATGAAGAAATTTGCTGGTATTCCTGAGTTCTTCCCTGCTCTCAGGACCATAGGCCTCAGCAACATAAGTGGTTGCAGACAAACCTCACTTATGCCAGATTAAGTTGAGCTCAGAACATGGCCTAACAGATGCACTAATTTAGGAGGCGGTTCCTCTGCTCACTTTGGAGTTTGAGAAACTATCTTGGAGAAACTGGTAATAGGAAAACAGGAATTCAGGCACCAAGATACTTATTTTACTGCATAAGCACAATGGGAAGCAGTTAAATTGTGGGAGGAAAAGGTCAAACAATGTCCCATGGATTTATTCTTCCTCTCAGCAAATGCCATTTCATGAACATCTGAACCGGGCACAGGAGCATGTTGACAGACATAAGTACCTTTTCTGAAAAAGTGTTTTCATTAGCTCTTTTGAAATATGAAGAGTTCATTTTCATCAAAAGAGAATATGCACGTGGCAGGATATTTAGGCTATGTCTACACAGTAGGACCGTTTCTACACAAGCCACTTTCTTCGAAAGTGGCATGGTAATACATGGCCCGAAATATGCTAATGAGGCATAGATGCAAATTCCCTGTGCCTCATTAGCATACGGTCACGTGATTTGGAGACCGGAAGACCATTCTTCCGTACTCCAAAACGCCGTGTAGAAGCGTGGCCCTGGGGGGGTCTTCTGGAAGGAAGAATTTTTGGGAAGAAGGGGGCTCTGGAAGAAGGCCTTCCTTCCAGAAGCTCCCCCGGGCCGCACTTCTACACAGCGTTTTGGAGTATGGAAGAACAGTCTTCCGGACTCCAAATCACGTGACTGTCTGCTAACGAGGTGCGGGGAATTTGCATCCACGCCTCATTAGCATATTTCGGGCTGTGTATTACCATGCCGCTTTCGAAGAAAGTGGCCTGTGTAGAAACGGCCTAGCATAATAAACTATTCCAGAAGAGATTTTCCAGAACGGCTTGTTTTGAAATAGTGGGTCTACACACAAAAAAATGTGTGCCCAAATAGCGCTCAGCTATTTCAAAATATAGCGTCCACACACAATAGAACTTATTTCAGATTGTCTATACAGCCCTTGTTCCAAGATATCTATTTCAGAATAGTCACTATTCCCTCTTAGAATGAGGTTTAGAGAATTCAAAATAAGTCATCCACTATTTTGAAGTAGTAGTTGCATTGTGTAGATGCTTGCAAAGTTATTTTGGAATAGCTGCCATTATTGCAAAGTAACTTTGCTGTGTCGACACGCCCTTAGCAATATTAATTTTTGTTCTGAATGGGAATTAAAAGAAACTTTGTAATGCTGGAATTTCCTGTGGAATGTACATTGTGAATTTCAACCAGTTCATGTCTGAAATATGTTTTGCTCGGCAACTTCAAATTTCCAACGTGATTTTCTGGATGCAATGTATTGTGGGTACAGTCATGGTCTTAGAACCCCAACTGGCCTAATGCATTGTCCAAAATTACACTGTTTCACCTGCAATTTTGTGTGAATAACACAAATAATGGCCCTGTTAAGGCCAGGCAAAACATACTAAATATGCACAGGAAGAATGTATACCCTATTTAAATGTAGACTGACTACTGCCTCCTTTGTGACACTGACTCTGAATAAGTATAGAGCCAGTCCCCAATGCCTTTTTTTTTCTAGCTACAATATGTACTGGCAAAGTTGTATCATTTGTGGGGCTCCTTTGTTTGAAGCATAGACTGAAAATGATGGCCCAGGTTATCAGCTGGTGTTAAAGGGCTTATTCTCATGGAAGCAAACAGCCCATTCACACCATCTGAGGAGCTAGTCCCCGGGGTTCAGCTGGGTTGTTTGTTTTCTGTGTGGAATTACTTATTATCATCATCATCACCAACAACAACCACGGGCTCAGCGCCTGTTAGTGTCTGACGCCTCCCTCACTATTTCCTTCCATCTTTCCCTGCCCAGTGTGGAGTGGCTTAGTTTCTATATAATAGCTCCGCATCAACCTATTATATCATCTACCCATTCTCTGTGGGCTCTGCCTCTCCTGTTCAAACCGTCCATTAGAACTATTTATCCAGTCAAATATTGCAAACACTTTTTGAAGAGGACAGCAGGCATCAGCAGGCAGGGTGGATGGAGGAGAGTATTATGGAGGATGTTTAAATTGCAGCTGGATGCTAATTTAAGTCTGTGACATATACCCTCTGAGAGTGATACATACACAGTAGCGGCAGCTTGACAGTGGCTACGTCTGATTGCTAGTCCTGGTTCTGTCACTGACTTACTTTTTGACCCTGAGCGTGTCACTTCCCTGTGCTACCATTTTCCCCGTACTGCCTATTGGGTCAATTTAGATCATTGACTCATTGAGGCAGGGACTATCTTATTATGGGATGGGGTATTGCTTAACAATCTCTTGTTCAGGACGCCAGGCACCAGCCTGAGACCAATCAGTGAGACCACAGAGGAAAGAACCACCTTCGCAGAAGCATTGCTTGGCTCAAGCCGACCACAAGAGAAATGCAAATGACAAGCCACAGAGCTGCAAGCTGTCCAGACGGATGTTCTGCTTATTTGTGCAAAAATTCTGCCTACTTGACTGTGTTGAACATTTCTCTCTGCTTTGTAAACTACTTACATAACACATTAGCTACCAGACCCATGTTCTGTCTTGTGGGCTAATTTCCCCTGGGCTTTCCTTGCAAGGTAGCAGTGTTTTGTCTTCTGTGTTGGAGCTCTCTTAGGAATCTGGCATCTTCCCTGGCTTCTGCCGTTAGAACCTGCTCAGACTGAATTCTGAGGGAAATAATAGTTAAGTCCCAATTTGTTTTAATGCACTGCAGTGTTCAAATGCCAATTCTGCTGAGAGGGAAACTGTTCTATAGCTGATCCATGGAGCCGCACCAGGGATGAATTCAGCTGCTTGCATTCAGAGCCATACAACAAAATATTTATTACTCCTGTGAGGGTAATCACAGAAAATTAACTCCAGCTATGTAGGTACAGTAAATGTACCAGCACACACAGGGAAATTGGACTTTTCATCAAGAGGTGAGAATTAGAGATGGGTCCAAACCATGCACCCCTAATCCAAACCCCATTGGATTTGGGGATAACTTCTGCCTGGGACACCCATGTGGTCATTTCTTACATGCAGCAGCATGGGCCAACGAAAAGGACAACAGGCAGGAGGCAGAGCTGGCTCTGTCACTGACCTGTAATACCTGTGTTTCCCCTCGCACCTTTTATCCTGTCTATTTTGATGACCATAAAATCATAGAACTGGAAGGGACCTTGAGAAGTCATCCAGTCCAGTCCCCTGCACTCGCAGCAGGACAAAGCACCATCTAGACTATCTCTGATAGATGTCTATTTAACCTGTTCTTAAATATCTCCAGTGATGGAAATCCCACAGCCTCCTTAGGCAATTTATTCCAATGTTTAACCATCCTGGCAGCCAGGAACTTTTTCCTAACGTCCAACCTAAACCTCCCTTGCTGCAGTTTAAGGCCGTTACTCCTTGTCCTATCCTCAGAGGCCAAGGAGAAAGAGTTTTCTCCCTCCTCCTTTTGACACTCTTTTAGGTACTGGAGAACTGCTCTCATGTCCCCTCTCATTCATCTCTTTCCAAACTAAACAAACTCAATGTGTTCGGTCTTCCCTCACAGCTCATGTTTTCTAATATTTTTTTTAATTTTGATTGATCTTCTCCGGACCCTTTTCAATTTCTCCACATTTTTCTTGAAATTTGATGCCCAGAACTGGACACAGTACTCCAACTGAGGCCTAATGAGTGCAGCACAGAGACGAAGAATGGCTTCGCATGTCTTGCTCACAATACTCCTGTTAATGCATCCCAGAACCATGTTTGCTCTTTGTGCTTTGTCTCATATTTAGCTTGTGGTCCACTATGACCCTGAGGTCCCTTTCTGCAGCACTCCTGCCTAGACAGTCACTTTCCATTTTGCGTATCGTACATAGGAAACCTCACTGGTACATGTAGCTGTACGAGCGATGGGTATATTGTGTGGATGAAGCCCACATAACACATGCAGAACTGCATAGGCAGCCCACCATGGTAAGTAGGTTGAGAACTGCTGCCCCAAGGCCAGTCAGCTCAACTACAATGGGATCTAGGCACCATCAAGAGGCAACTCCCAGCTGCTTAGGCTCTTCTTGAGAGGCAGCATGGACACCTGTCCTTCACAAAGCCACCAGGCGCAGGGAGTGCTGATTTGAAAGCTAAATCCCCACCATCACACACACAGGGTCCCTCCAGAAACTCAGGTGAGGCATGGTCAGAGGGGACCCGTCTGGACGGGCCAGACAGGACATCAATGACGAGGGCCCCCACAGGTGCCTGGTGCTGGCTGCTATTCCCAGGCAGTCCTCTCCCTTCATCCCCATCTCAGGCTCCAGCTCTGAGTCGGGGTCCATGGTGTCAAGGACCATGGCTGGGGGTCCCACCTCCGTGGGCCTAAGGAGATGGTCCAGTTCTTTAAAGTAGGGGCAGCTGGTGGACGCTGCCCCCAACCACCGAGATGCGTCCTGGGCCCTGCAATAGCGCTGCTGGAGCTCCTTCACCTTGGACCTCACCTGGTCTGGGGTGCAGGTGGGGTGACCCTGGTTGGTGAGGCCCTTGGACAGGTGCTCGAACGCCGCGGCGTTGCGGCGCCAGACCCCCGTCTGGTGCAGGACCTCATCATTTTCCCAGAGTGCGAAAAGGTCCTGCAGCTCAGCCTCCGTCCATGAGAGGGCCTGGCTCTTTGGGGCCTGGGTGAGGGTCTGGGGTGCTGGCCATGGTGCTGGGGAGCAAAGTGGGCTGGCTTGGGCTTTGCAGCTGGGAGTGGGCTGTGTAGTAATGCGGGCTCCCTGCTGCTTGCACACTCTCAGCTTCCTGCCTGGGGGTTTGTGGGTGCCTGCTTCCTTAAATATGGCTGGATACTGAAGCCATAGAGCTCAGCTTGTGCTGGGAGCGGCACCACCACCTGCCAGCCGATCGCTGCCATAGAGGACTCTCTCTTTCGAAACAGCCATCTGCGGAGTGTCCACACATGCTCTCTTTCGAAAGGGGGCGCTCTTCCAACCGTGGGAATGGAGGATCAACTTCCATGGAACGGCCTCGCTCTTTCGAAGTTAATTTTGGAAGATCGCAGAGTGTGTGTAGATGCTCCGCGGGTTATTTAGAAAGAAGGCCGTCTTTTGACCGCTCTTTTGAATGTACTTGAATGACACACCCTTGGGCTGTGGCCACACCACCTTCCCTTTCAGAGGGGGCATGTTAATGACGCTGTTTGAAAGATGCTAATACAAATAGGAAGAAGGGGCTTTCGAAGTCAGGGGGTTATTTCCAAAGGCCCCTATTTACACAGGTGGCATGTGTTCTGAAAGCAGCATTTTCAAATTGCATGGGGCTGTCTTTATGCTAATGAGGCACTGCATATACATTTCAGTGCCTCATTAGCATATTCTGAATGGCCTCATTAGCATGCCCCCTCTGAAAGGAGGGGGCATGTGTAGACACAGCCAGATGTGAACGACTCCTTATCTCCTTTCATAGGGAATGCCTCAGTGAGGGGCTCTTCACCAGAAAGTCTCTCTAGCTCCAAGGAAGGTTTATGGTGGGTACCCAGCAGCTTCATTGTCCCCTATTTGCTTACAGGGATGAGTATTTGTCTATTGGTTGTTTACAGACACCTCTAAGCCCCTCAAAGGTCTTGTGGTATTGAGTAACACTATTATACATAGTTTTACACATGCAGGGAGGAAAGAGGGGAAATGCAGATTATTTAAGCAACACGTCTAAGTTTATTACCAAAAGGGTGGCAGCAGAGCTGGGCATAAACCCAGAATGCTTATACGATAGTCCCGTACCTTAACCACAAGACTATCACTGAATTAACCAGCAGGGTTTTCTCAAGAGCCCAGATCACAACGGTTATGTAGCCTCATCACTTCCGGAAAGTTCAGTAGAAGTTAGAAGCTGTGTCAAGGTCAGTCTCATTCCTGGGCCCCAGGTCCTCCATTCAGTCCACTGGCCCCACCATACAAACCCCATTATCCTTGCTGGGGCAGGGGGGGTGGTCTGGGGGGAACCCGCTCCCCACCCACTAGTTCCAGGTTCTGGCCCAGGGACCCTGGGTGGCTGCTGCTGGTGAGGGCTGACTTCCTTTGCCCCTGCCCCTGCAGCACTTCTGCCTCAGCCACTTCCCCAGACAATTCCGCCCCCCCACCGGTACCTCCTACCAGTAGTGGTAGCCGAGGCAACAAGTCCCCTCCTTTGTTTGGCTCCTCCAGCTGACCAGTTCCCCACAATCTCTGGTTGAGCTTCAGATCCCCCGGGTTGGGGCAACCCAGCCCCCAGGTTGCTGCAGCTCCTCTCCTCTTTTACAGCCTCTGGTGTTCCTCCAAGTCTCCTTCCCTCTCCTCACTCGCCTTCCAAACTCTCCTTAACCACCCCTCACGCATACCCCAGTCCTGCATGGAGAAGGGCTTATAAGGGGAGCCCTGAGTGGGATCAGCTGGTCCTAATTGATTTAGGGCAGCCTACTCCTCAGCTGCCCCCACTCTGATTGTCAGCTCCCTCTCTGCCCGGTTTTTACTCGTATCTTTCCTGTCCTGGCTCCACCCTGCCACAGAGCCTAATATCTTCATGTCAACATGCCTACAGGAGAATGCCCCTCACATTTTACCGGTTCCCCTCTGGCCCAGAAGCTCACACACTTTCCTTCACACACCATTGTGTACCAGTTCACCACCACCACCACCATCACCACCTGTGTACTCTTCTTCCACACAGGATGGCTGCGTCTACACTACATTCCCCTTTTGGAGGAGGAATGCAAATGAGGGAGATCAAAAATGCAAATGAAGGGCTGATTTACAACTCTAGTGCCTCATCTGCATCATCTCACACGATCGAGTTTCCGGAAGAGAATTTTCCAAAAGCAAAAAAACCATGGAGATGGGGTTCCTTCTGACAAAGAAAAGCACACGTTTTCAAAAGACCCCTTCTTCCTGAAACAAAATAGCACTTACCTGTTTCAAAATACAACATCTACACGCATAGGCCGTGTCTACGCTAACAAGCTTGTTCAAAATATTTTTCGAAAGAAGGGGCCCTTTTGAAATATCCAGCGGAGCGTCTGCACACAAAACGTGTTCGTTCAAAACTAAATTGAAAGAACGTGGCACTCCTTTCGAAAGCACTCTTCCGCTTCAGTTTCAGGAAGAGTAACTTTGTTTGAAATCTTCTTTTGAAAGAAAATGGGCGTACAGGCTCCGCGGGCCCTTTTTTTTCAAAAGAGCAGTCCTCATGGCACCTGATTTTTCAATCCTTGGCCCATTCTTTCGAAAGAGTAGGGGCTGTGGGGGCACTCTCATGAGAAAGAGCAGATCACTCTTTT
Organism: Carettochelys insculpta; assembly: GCF_033958435.1. NCBI lineage: Eukaryota > Metazoa > Chordata > Testudines > Carettochelyidae > Carettochelys > Carettochelys insculpta. The sequence goes on from NC_134137.1 coordinate 371,527,644, forward strand.
GATCTGCTTTTTTGTGTGTGGATGCGCTCTTTCAAAAGAAGCTCTTTCGGAAGAGATCTTCTGGAAGGACTTCTTTCGAGAGATCACTGGAGTGTCGGTGTAGCCATGGGGCCTATTTCAAAACTGGATTCACGACAGCTTATTTCAAGGTAGGCTCTGTTCCCTGTTTACACTGCCCCTATTTCAAACTAGCTGTTTCAAAACAGGCGCCATTCCTTGTAGAATGAGGACAATCAGAATTATTTCAAAATAGCGGTTGTATCGTGTACATGCTTGGATAGTTATATTGAAATAACAACTTATTTTGAAATAACTTTGCTGTGTAGAATGGCCCACAGTGTGCTTCCCTGTACTTTCTAGAATAGCCATTCCCATCCACTAGTACCCACCCCCTTTCCTCCAGCAGCATGGGATGACTGCCTTTTTCTGGGTCCACCTCCTCCCCTTCTGTTGAGGTTCCGCTGCATGTGGACGAGAGGGCAGGCAGAGCCAGAGCCACAGAAATCAGACACAGTGCATGCTCTGAGTGATGCCTATAACCCAACAGTACAATCTGGCATTCATCTCACCTTTCAAATGACTGTGCAAATGAAAGCATTTCTTCCCTTTCAGTTTCATTGCCAACATTCATTTTACTCAAGGCAATGCTGCAAATGAACCATAAATGGCAGAAATAAACATATGGGCCTTTTCTACACAGGCTACTTCCACAAATTTTCAGGAAGAAGGGGCCTCTGGAAGAAGGACTTCCTACCAGAAGCTCCCCCGGGGCCGCGCTTCTACATGGCGTTTTGGAGTCCGAGAGAATGGTCTTCCGGACTCCAAAATCACGTGATGTTATGCTAATGAGGCAGAGGGAATTTGCATCCACACCTCATTAGCATCTTTTGCTTCGTGTATTAGCACGCCACTTCCGAAGGAAGTGGCCTGGGTAAAAACGGCCACGGGGTGCATCTACACTTGCATTCCTCTTTTGAAAGAGGTATGCAAAGGAGGTAAATTGAAAATGCAAATAAGGTATCAGTTTGCATATTTGTCACCTCATTTGCATGTTCTAATTTCAAAAGTGCTTCTTTTGAAAGAAGAAAGAGTGTAGACGCTGCTTTTTCGAAAGTAAACCCCATCTTCAAAAGAATCCTTCCTCCCATTAAATAAAGGGAAAAGGGATTCTTTCGAAGATAGGTTTACTTTTGAAAAAGCAGCATCTACACTGGTTTTCTTCTTTCGAAAGAAGCTCTTTTGAAATAAGAATATGCAAATGAGGTGCCATATATGCAAATATGCACCTCATTTGCATTTTCGCTTCACCTTATTTGCATGCCTCTTTCGAAAGAGGAATGCAAGTGTAGACGTACCCATGGTGAACAGCCCTTAGAGTGCTGTTTCTTTGGTGAGTACTTATGGGCTACATCTACACTAACCCAAAACTTTGAAATGACCATGCAAATGGCCATTTCAAAGTTTACTAATAAAGCACTGAAATACACATTCAGCGCCTCATTAGCATGCTAGCAGCCATGGCACTTTGAAATTTCCACGGCTCGCTGCCACGTAGCTCATCCAGATGGGGCTCCTTGTCGAAAGGACCCCGGCAACTTCGAAATCCCCTTATTCCTAACAGCAGATAGGAATAAGGGGATTTCGAAGTTGGTGGGGTCCTTTCGAAAAGGAGACCCATCTGGATAAACCGTGCGGCAGTGAGCTGCAGCAATTTGAAAGTGCCGTGGCTGCCAGCACACTAATGAGGCGCTGAATATGTATTTCAGCGCTTCATTAGTAAACTTTGAAATGGCCATTTCAAAGTTTTGGGCTAGTGTAGACATGGCCATGATGAATGATTTAGAACTCAAGATTGTGGGTGAGTCCAGAACCAGGGAAATGGGGCTCAAACTTCCTTTACCCATTTATTTGCCATGCACATTGTCACCAGATCTGCTCCTGCATCTTGCTGTGTTCTTCAAGTCCCTGAGACACAGATGCATGCTGCATAAGCAGAATAGTTTCTCTATTAGCTGCTTGCTTGGTGCATGAGAAGCCTTTACCCAGCTCATCAGTATGGGGAAGAGGGGCAGAAAAGGTGAGAGTGCAAACCGAAAATGTTCTAAATCCCGCCCAGGCCATTTTTCATTTCGAAAGCAAAACCATTACTGAGCATCAGCTCTTGTTTCTGCATTTGCCAGAATGACAGCTTCTCCTGGTACTGAGAGAGGCTCAGAGACACTCTCCTGCAAAAGCAGCCCACCTTGAAGCTGTTTAGAACAGAGAGAAAAATGATGCCAACCTCTCAACAGGCAGCCATTACCTCCACACAGACCCTGGCAGGTGTCCTGAGAAACATAAGCTGCATCTACGCTATGAGATAAATTTGATTTTTAATGAGTTTGATTTTAACCTTGTTCTTCTCAATTCGAATTTAAATATCCACAAAGCTTCTTGAAATTTGACCCACCGTTTTTCCCTGTCGAGTTTCCGCATCCCCATTGCCCTATGCAAGTTCAACAGCACAAGCAGTGTACTGCAGGGACCTATCCCACAGTGCATTAGCCCCGGTTGCTTGTGGTGTTTCATGTCTGAATCCCAGAGTGCAATGCACTGTCCCAGAATTCAGACCACCCTGTAACAGCACGAAAACGAACTGTAGATCGCACCATTTCCTGTGGCATTTTCTCTGCCAGCACAAGCATGGATCCCCAAATGCTTCAACTCATAGCACACATCGTTTCAGCAACCGCACTGACTGTCGTGCAATTTTTTCTTCAATTACAAGGCTCAGAGATGGGTCAGTATCATGATGATGATGATGGTTTTGAAGAGCAAATCTCACAACTGCTGCAGATGGCTACTGATGCAATTGCTGCCGATGTGGTGTGATGTGATAGGCAAAGGAATTTTTTTCATTATGGGTGCCCTTTATATTTGCAGGCCTGGGCACTGCTGAATTCAAATTCTAACTCAATCAAAAATTTGTGGGCTTCTTGTGACATTCTTCTTCTGCACCTGGGTGGAGAGCAGCAGAGAAGGAAGCGGCCATAGATGGAGAGTCACCATGTAGGTTGTGGGACACAAACAGGACGTTCTGGAGGCTAATAAATTCGAATTAAAGACATGGCACTTCCACGCTAGCCTTTTTTCAAAATTTTAAATTCAAAATTGACACTATACCCATCCCATAATATCAACATTTTGCTATTGGCGTTAGGGCTTAATAAATCAAACTAAAGGTATTTACAGTGAAGACAGTGAAGGTTTAAAAATGAGCTAATGCCTTTCAATTTGATTATATCTCATAGCATAGCTGTATCCTGAGGAAGGGATAGCTCAATGGTTAGAACATTGACTTTGCTAGCCCAGGATTGAGAGTTCAATCATTTGGGGGGCTTTTAGTTTTTAGTGGGGGATGATAACTCAGTGGTTTGAGCAATGGCCTGTTCTACTCAGGGTTATGAGCTCAGCCCTTGAGGGAGCCATTTAGGGATCTTGGGCAAATAGATTAAAAAAAAGGCATTGTGCTTGGTTCTGCCATGAGGGCAGGGGACTGGACTCAATGACCTCCCAAGGTCCCTTACAGCTCTATTACATGTGTCTTTCTTTGAGAAATACAAGAACACCAACTGGCTGCCTTCCCCAAGTGTTAGGAAGGCTGAGCTCATTCACTTTTGTTTGATGAGACCAACACTAGGTGGCAGTGATTTCATTATGTGGCAAGGTGCCTTGCCAGACAGCTGATTGCATCAACCCAACTAAGGCCACCTGACAAGATAAAAAGTTCAGAGTCAGTGAGGCTATTTTGTTAGTCACAGAGACATTTATATGAGCCCCTGCACTGGAGTGTATGAGCACGTTGTTCACACAGTAGAAACTTCTCACTGTTTTTGCGATACAGACTAACACGGCTACCCCTCTGATACTGTTCACATAGTAGGTTTATCCTCAATAGTCTCTGAATAAAGGAAGTATTGCCTCAGTTTTACAAAGAAGGAACTAAGACCTGGGGTACATTAGACATTCAAATCGATAGCAGATATGCAATTCTAACTATAGCAATTGCATAGCTGGAATCGACTGATCTGCAATTGACTTACCTGGCTGTCCTCACAGAGGGAGATCAATGGGAGGTTGACCTCCCTTGCTCCTCGCGACAGAGAGGAGAACAGTCATGAGGAGAACAGGGTTCGACTGCAGATCCTGGATAGTTTGATTTTACGCATCCCAGCCAGGTGCATGAGGTTGAACCCTGGAAGATTGACCTTGATCCTAAGTTAGGAAGACAGCAGGGCTGACAGCCTCTCCAGGCCCCCAGGTAAGATGCAGGAAGGTTGTCCCTGCACTTCCAGAAGGGGTGGGGCTTTGGGCAGAAGGGGTGGGGCTGAGAACAGTCAGAGCTATCTGTCTGGAGTACACCCCACCCCACTCCACCCTGCCCTGTCCTCACTCCCCAAGCAGCCCAGCACTGATTGAAGCGGCCTGGGACTCCAGCCACTGCCACTGCTGCAGTAGCAATGATGTTGGCAGCAGGAGCCCCCAGACCCTTTGAATTACTGGGCCCCAGGGCAATTGTCCCCTTTGCCCCACATTGGTGGACCTATAGAGGGATCAATGCCACAGTTCCACAGAACACGCCAGCGATATGTAACGTTAAACACTTGAGTAACCACATCGAGTAAAGCACAAGCCCATGCTCAATTTTAAATGTGTATGTGCAAGTCACATGAAAGTCTATGGACTACTTATGTGCCTAAAGTCCATTATCTGGCAAAGTGTGTGACTAAATCAGAGCTTCACTTACTTGCCCGTGGCCATACAAAGAATCTGTGACAAAACCAGGCATTAAATATATATTTCCTGTAAGACAGTTGAGGGTTTTAGCTCCAGCGGGTCTACATATAAACACTGTGCTTACAGACTGTTCACAACACAAAAATCTGCCTGGGGGTCATGGTTGCTGCCCCCTGGATCATCCCCTGTTCTTGCTGCTCCTTTGTGGTCATTCTAGAGCAGTAACAGAGAGATAGCCATGCCTGCCTGTATGCCAACAAAGCAAAGCACCAGTCAGGTAGCACTTTAATAACTGACAAAATAATTTATTAGGTGATGAGCTTTCGTGGGGCAGGCCCACTCCTTCGGATCTGGAGGTATCACCAGATGTGAGGAAGTAGGTTTGCCCCATGAAAGGTCATGTCCTAATTATTTTGTTGGTGTTCAAAGTGCTACATGACTGCTGGTTTATTCGAGAGCAGGGGTGGGCAAACTTTTTATGTCAGACCCCATTTTTCATCCCTGCAATTAGCGGGGCCCCCCAGCCTGTGTAATGTCATCCAAACAGATGGAAATTTCGGATGTGTTCAGATGAAAAAAAAACCTCTCAGCACGTGTAAGAAAATAAGTTTGTAGAATGTAAAAACATTATGAATCTGTATGTAAAAGTGAATACACAGACATAAAAACAGCAACATATTTCAACATTTTTTTAAACAGATGAATGAGCCTGAGACCCAGCAGCCGATCGCGCTAGGCTCCCCTTATGAAATTTCATGTGCCCTGAGAGGGCCTGCCCCCAACTTTTTGTGTCCGTGTTCAAGAGTATAACTCTCTGCAATCAGAGTCCTCCCTTTCCTTTTGCGGAGAAACAATTGCATTCCAGGTACATCCGATTCTCCTGGCACAACCAACCCTGTCCTTGCTTTAAGTATGAGAAGAGGAAACTCCATACCAAATTTGGTGGCCCTAGCTCTTACTGTTTAGGAGGACTTCTTGACCAAACAGACTCACAGGTGGACAGACAGACAGATACACGCACTCTCTCAACTATACAGTAGGTTCAATCTGGGAGGGTGTTAGCTGATGGCCGGGCTGTGCGGTGAGGTACCAACTATGCCCTTGTTACCATCCAAGTCTTTAACTGTTAGAGCACAGGGCTCCTTCGCAGTGAGCAGCCTGAGCCAGGCTGACAGATGCCCCAGGGTCCTAAACACCGGAGTCTTTTACTGCTAGAGCAGGGAGTTCCGTCACAGCGGGAAACCAAGATTGGCTGACAGGTGCCCAAATGGTAGCACTAAGAGCCTCTCCACACCTGAGACTGCAACTGCTAGGACGCACTGTCCCGTCGCAGTGGGCAAGCAGGATTGACTGACGGGCGCCCCAGGAGTCTGCCCCGTCGAGGCGGCACGACTCTATGCTAGGCTCTTAGCACTCTCACCTACGGCCAGGCTGTGGTAACCAAATGGTTAAAGTTCTTTTTATCGTGCAGGCTGTGTTGCAGTGACAGAGAGTAACAGCAGTCAGACTTAGATCTTAACTAGTTGCAAGTTTATTAAGCTACAGTTATAAGTGTGCAGTTACAAAAGGCTATTGTCTACTTCTTATATGCTAGCAGAGTACAGGTGTTAACAGGTTACATTACAATTCAATACCACAACGTCTTAATGCAACAGCATCTATCTATAGAGCTCTAATTCTTTAACTGTGCTCACCAAAAGGAGACCTTAATGTGAGTACATCTTACCCTCCTTAATATGGGTATATCTTACCCTCCTTGCGCCTCTCGATACCAGCGTAGCCAAGCCAGGATCGGTCACTCAATTCCGCGGAAAGACGAATACGAGGTTGGGTGTCCCCAGTTGCGGACCCCAGGAGGCAATCACCTGACCCGACCAGCAGGTAGTTGGTGAAGATGCACTCAGAATCAGAGTGCTGCTGGGCCCATCTTTATACCCCTTGGGTTACATATTCTCTTTCTTATCTATGGTGCCAGATCATACTGGTCTGTCTTTTGTGACGCCAGTTTTTACAAGGGCAATTCTTACTTAATTTCCACTTGTAAGACAGGAGATAAACAATTTTGGGAGTACAGGACATTCTTTTGCAAGGGTGGAGATTTCTCTTCTAGGATGGCTGTGTGGGTGCATCACTCCATTAATGCCAGCCAAGGGCAGTTCTCTGAGGCCCTTCGTTAACGGTTAGCCTGCTAGCCCTCTATCTGTGTTTTCAGTTCCTCAGGGTCACGATGAGCCAGCACATCTGGGCCCCTTTAGGAAGGCATCAAAGACTGTGCTCTTTAACTGGTGTTCAGTGCCCTGTGTGCTCTGAGGCACCTTAGAGGGGAGGCAAAAGCTGGTCTGTAGTGAGGAGATTTTGTCTGGCTACATTCCACCCCCTGATGCACCACACTACATCCCAGAACACAAGGTGGTGGTGATGCCAGCACCTCTTGCCCTCCTTGGAGAAATCTAAAAGTACCCAGTGATCTGATTAGTGTATGGGGAATCGTGGAACTGGTTCGGATCACTTTCCAGCTCTATGTATCAGATTTGCTTGGAGGAGATAGCCACATTAATCAGTCGTTTAACAATACATAACGTCTTGCAGAAAACTACTACTACAATAAGAATGATTAGAATAGTGCTTACAATGGAGTGCAGAAATGGAGTGAGAGAAAATCCTAATTGTTGAGCTTGCCATTTTAACCATGAGATCTTTCCATTCTTAGTTACAGCATGTAAGATTTTAACTGCATCTTTGATGGCAGATACATCCTGTTCAATCTGTCCTGAGGTTTACCTAAAAGCAGCAAGATTGGTTAATTACAGCACAAACTCCTCCTTGTTGGGCCAGGACTGCATCCAAGGCTATTCAGTTTTGCAGGGCAAAGGGGGCTATTGACTGCACTTGCTTACTGAGCAGGCCTAAGGCATCGGCAGTGTGGTTAAGGGCTATTGCTATCTGCCCAGAGACATTTACCAGGGCTTGCTTTCAGGGTACTGGCTCAGATCCAGGGGCACAATGGTAGCATTACCAATGACAAATAGGAGCCTATGGCCGAAAGAAACGCTAATAATATTTCCCCAGCAATTCAAGGATCCCATGTGTGTGTTACTATCCTGGTCAGAATAGGTATCCCAGGCTCCCAATTTCTCATGAAGACTACAATATGGGTGCACTGGTGATCTTCCAAATGATCTAAGTGAGGCCCAGTGCCCTTCTTGCTTTTAAAGCAAATAGGGTACATTTCCCTAGAGACTCCTGTTACACATTCTACTGGTTGATTCCACACCGTGAGTTGCCATTGTTTATGTCTTTCCCAGTACTTCCCCCCAGAGTTATTTCGAGAGTTATGGTAGTGGACGTCACTGTCATCAAACCAGACTGGTCCCCACCGGAAGATGTCACTCTTGTTCCACCAATCGTTCAGGTTCAGAGGGACAAACTCAATTCCCAGTTTGGTAGAGGAGTTCAGCAGGGTACACATCCAGCAATCTGTGGCACCAGCGGTGGAGACGATGGACTGGATGGCATTCCTGAGGGGATGCTTAGGTGCGGCAGAGGTCAGCTAGGTAGTCAGGAAGATGACGAGGAGTTGAGGTGCTATGCTGTCATCTGGGTTGAAGGTAGCTACAACACAACTAGGCCTATAGCAATTACTAAGAGTCTATTAGTATTAATATGGCATCTAGCAGCATGCATGTATTATGTACATTAAAGTTCTTTGGTGTGTACTGATGTTACAGGTGGCCATTGCCTTGCTTCCTCCCAGGGAGGTGTGTATTCCAGGCGGTTCCTTCTTTTTCTGGAGAGAAAACACAAGGTCAGCCGGTCTTGGATGTGATCCAAGCCTCGGTAATGGTTATTGGTTTCCTTTTAGAGTCTAAAGCAATCCACACCCCCTCCTTTTATAGGCATGTAGGACACATGTACGTGTTCCCAGGCTGGGATGTTTGATTACAACAGTATCTCCAGGAGCGTATTTGGGATTCTTAAGTGGTGCAGTTGGGGTTGAGGGAACTTTCCCTGTAGGGAAGAATCCCTTGCTGATTGGGCTGCCCGTAGGGGTCTGCCGATTGTTTAGCCGTTGCACCACTGTATCCAATTTGTCTCCCCATGTACCATCGGTGGGCTTCAGGTGATTCTTTAACAGCCCATTCCAGCGTTCGACCATGCCATTAGACTGGGGTTGATATGAGAGGTGAAAGGTCCACTGAACTCCGTGATGGAGGGCCCACTCTTTTACAAGCTTGTTTTTAAAATGTGAGCCATTTTCAGATTGAATTTCTTGGGGTGCTGGGACAATTGCTGTTAAGCGGTTTAGTCCCATAATTGTGGACAGTCCTGTTGCCAATCAAGTTGGGTGTGCAAAACCAATTCCTGAAACAACTTCCATTCCAGTCAGGAGGTACTTACACCTTTTCCTGGTAGTAGGTAGTGGGCCAATGTAATCAACCTGCCAGGTTGCCCATAGTGTTTTCCCATCTCTTAGCCTAGCAAACTGCTGTCCTTCAGCTATGTGTTTTCGGGTTTTAGCATAGATAGTACAGGCTTGCACCAGGTCTCTGGCCTGTTGGTGGGTGATAGGCCACCCCCTGATATGTGCTTGCCGCACCAGCTCATCACTCCCTGTGTGGCCCAGAGTCTCATGTAGCCATAGGTACAAACTTCCCAATGTACTTGGGTGGCAGAGATCTGGGCTGCTGCATCTGCCAGGTTATTTAGCTGTGCAGCCGGGGTGTTATTCTTTTGGTGGGCTGACACATGTCCTATACTTAGGGGTTGCTGGGTGGCATGGTGGTACTCACTAGGCATTCCCACCTTTCATAGGGATTCCTCAATTAAGGTGGAGTTCTGTGCGGTATCAGCTTTCCGGCATGGACATTCCTCTACCCACCCCGAGAAAAAAACAAACAATAACCAGCACATTTTAAAAGATTTACATTTGGGTAGTTGAATGAAGTTCATTTATAACTGCAGGAACAGTCCTAAAAGCAGAGATCTGGTTGCCGGAACTGTCTTTACAGGTTTGCCCACGTCCTGGGCTTGGCAGACAGGGCAAGCCAGACAGTTGTTTGGGCTGCTTAGGAGAATTTGGAAGCAAACCAATTTGTTTGAACAGCAGTAATTATCCCCCTGCTTCGCTTACATGAGTCAGGCTGTGGTGCATGCAAGCAAGATAAGGGAGAAGGACCTTGGGCGCAACCAGGCAGCCATCCAGGGAGCGCCAAAGGTGTTCAGGATGCAAAAGGCATTCATCCAGTCTCCAGATAGTTTCTTCTGAATTTAGGGCCTGATCTTGGAATAGTGCAGTATCAATAAGGGTTGCAATAAGAGACTGGGAATCTGTAAAAATGGGAAACAGTGAAGTGGCCCAAGAGGGGAAAGGTCAGCAGCTTTAGCTGCTGTGTTAGCCAAGGCATTTAATAATGCATCAATATACGGACCATTTTTGTTTTAATTTGTGAGCCCATCTATATTTTAACTTACCGATATAGGCAATTTGATAATGCTATTAATAAGATAAGCACAAACATAAAATACAAAACCACATTCTTCATTTTAAAAGGAGATTCATGATGTTTAGGTTGTTCTTTAGTAACTACCAGCTTTTCTGTGTTTCTGAAAGACAAAAGAATACTTTTCTACCCCCTTTTGGGGTGTCAGGTTACATCTGGGAATACTCCATTTACAAATATGCTCAGTTCTTTCTAAACTCTGCAAGCTACTCACTCTGAATTTTCTCCAGACCCTTTAGAGTTAAGGACTTACTCACTTACTCTTTCCCTCAAATCACATGCTTATTTTCCAAATGACATGTTATTGGATATTACCATTTTAAGTATTGCTAAAGGGATTTAGATCTTTTATACCTAAACTTACTGTTTTTCCTGTATTGTAAGGCGTCCATATCGGAAGGCGTCCCCTCCTTATGGGTGCACCAGCAGGACAAACAGACAGACAGACAAACAAACAACATTACCCCAGACCAGTCACAAAAACTAAGAAGCCTCAAACATAAAAGACAAGGAATACAGATTAGTACAGATTCTAATTGCCAGACATTTGGTAGTAGCAGAAAACCAAAATAGCTCTTTGTTGCTGCAAGGGCAAGTTATCAGATTGTGACACAAACACATTAGCAAAACAGTTAATGTAAACAAAACTCCATGACATATACACATACACCACAACATAAATGTTTACATAACTACACTTTGTACCACAAAGAGTTAAGAACTTGAACTAAAGCTTACAGAGTTGGGCAGTTTCTTCAAGGTCTTATAATCAGCTTTTGTCCAAGAAGCTGTTTCTCACACCAGATGCAACTGCTCCAATATTCCTTTTTCCCTTTTAGTTTACAAGCAGTTCTCTGCTTACAGAACTGCAACCATAATTCCTCTGATTGTCCCCAGTTCTTTTCCAACATTTCCTTGTCCCACTTAGGGTCACCCCATCCTTCCTGGGTGAATTGCTTCTCTATGTTGGGGAAATCCATGTTGTTTATCGTGACTGGTTTCATTTTGTTACTGCAGCACAGCCTGTGTCACAATCCTGCCAAGACTATGCCAATTCTGTTAGCCGGTGGCCGGGCTGTGCGGTGAGGTACCAGCTATGCCCTTGTTACCATCCAAGCCTTTAACTGCTAGAGCGCAAGGCTCCTTCACAGCGGGAAGCCTGAGCCAGGCTGACGGATGCCCCAGAGTCCGAAACACTGGAGTCTTTTACTGATAGAGCAGAGAGCTCCGTCGCAGCGGTCAACCAAGATTGGCTGACGGGTGCCCCAATAGTAGCACTAAGAGCCTCTCCACACCCGAGACTTCAACTACGCACTGTCCCGTTGCAGTGGGCAAGCAGGATTGGCTGACGGGCGCCCCAGGAGTCTGCCCCGTCGAGGCGGCACGACTCTATGCTAGGCTCTTAGCACTCTTACCTACAGCCAGGCTGTGGTAACCAAATGGTTAAAGTTCTTTTTATCATGCCGGCTGTGTTGCAATGACAGAGAGTAACAGCAGTCAGGCTTAGATCTTAACTAGTTGCAAGTTTATTAAGCTACAGTTATAAGTGTGCAGTTACAAAAGGCTGTTTTCTACTTCTTATATGCTAGCAGAGTACAGGTGTTAACAGGTTACATTACAATTCAATACCACGACATCTTAATGCAACAGCATCTATCTATAGAGCTCTAATTCTTTAACTGTGCTCACCAAAAGGAGACCTTAATGTGGGTACATCTTACCCTCCTTAATATGGGTATATCTTACCCTCCTTGCGCCTCTCGATACCCACGTAGCCAAGCCAGGATTGGTCACTCAATTCCGCGGAAAGACGAATATGAGGTTGGGCGTCCCCAGCTGCGGACCCCGGGAGGCAATCACCTGACCTGACCAACAGGTAGTTGGTGAAGATGCACTCAGAATCAGAGTGCTTCTGGGCCCATCTTTATACCCCTTGGGTTACATATTCTCTTTCTTATCTATGGTGTCAGATTGTACTGGTCTGTCTTTTGTGACGCCAGTTTTTACAAGGGCAATTTCTTACTTAATTTGCACTTGTAAGACAGGAGATAAACAATTTTGGGAGTACAGGACATTCTTTTGCAAGGGTGGAGATTTCTCTTCTAGGATGGCTGTGTGGGAGCATCACTCCATTAATGCCAGCCAAGGGCAGTTCTCTGAGGCCCTTCGTTAACGGTTAGCCTGCTAGCCCTCTATCTGTGTTTTCAGTTCCTCAGTGTCATGATGAGCCAGCACATCTGGGCCCCTTTAGGAAGGCATCAAAGACTGTGCTATTTAACTGCTGTTCAGTGCCCTGTGTGCTCTGAGGCACCTTAGAGGGGAGGCAAAAGCTGGGCTGTAGTAGGGAGATTTTGTCTGGCTACAGAGGGCTGGTCAAACCCCAACTTTCAGGAGCACAAACTGGCAGGAATTGAAACAGGAAAGAGGAGAGTTCTTACTAGGCCCTTGGAACCAAAAAGTGCAAGTTTCACACAGCTAAACACCCAGAGGATTCTCCGTACAGTCCTGAGCAGGAGAAAACCATCCCTGGAGGAGCTACATGAGAGATGAATTTGGTTCATTTGGCATGTTTGTTTCCTGATACGTTGTAAGCCTGTTCAAGTTACACTTAGGGATAGTAGTCTTGGATGCCTACTTGCTGATTGCGCTGTGACCTGTGGTTGGAAGGCTGTTATTTACCTATCTGTGTTCAAAGCTAACACTTGCCTTTGTTGCATGACTGTTATTTTATTGGAACAGAGCAGGGCAAGAACCAGTTGACATTGAAATCAGGAGAAGAAAGTGGGTGTGGCTGAGCCACACTCTCAGAAAACCGTCATCCAGCAGAGTCCATCAAGCTCTCACATGGAACCCGCGAGGAAAATGTAAAAGAGGAAGATCTCGGGCAATGTGGAGAAGGTCTACTGAAATTGAAGGACAGCAACTGGGGTACTCCTGGAGCCAGCTTGAAGTTTTGTCCCAAGACAGAGTGAAGTGGAGGAGACTTGTAGATGACCTATGCTCCACACAGAGTACAAAGCTTAACTAGTGGTGCTCCTATGCCTAATGGCAGCAGGGAGGGTGATGATGATGATAAGTTTTTAGAGATGTGATTTTGTGACCTTAAGCAACACACTAATGAAATATTGTTTAAAATGAATTCTAAATTAAGGTTCTGTTGACTAACACAGTAAATACAGATACTGACAGTATATGCCTGGGGTTGGCAAATGCCTTTGAAATGGCTTCACTGTCACTTGAATGGCACTTTCACAGGTTCCATGTTCGGCTAATAGGTCTGGCAAGGTTTTTTCATTTCTTAAGGTAACTAGCTCCTCTGTGGAGGAAGCAGAGCCACACAACAAGGACAGGGAAAGGAAGGTAGGTGGACCTTTAAGGCTCAGTGATGCCCCAATGTTTTGGGTGCCTTATGCAGCTGGGTATTCTGCATGTGAGTAAGGATGGCTCTGATTTTCAAGCAAGATGAGACCATTGTGACCATCCAATCTGACATTCTGCATCACCCAGCTGGAAACCCTTACCCACTAGTTTTTCGTCATGTCCATAACTTCTGCATGAACAGCAGTGTATCTCTTAGAAAACTTCCAGTCTTGACCTAAAATCTCCAAGTGGTGGAGGATCCACCACATCCCTCTGGAAGCATTAATCCTTGACACCAACTAGTTGGGAGTGAAGTCCAAGTTCCCAGGAGGGTACTGAGTAATCAACCCTCAAATCAGGTTAAGGCTTCCTTGTGCTGGTTCAGCTCCAATCTCCACGACCATGTGCATGTTAAATTGTTGAGGTCACTGTCTCCTTCTTCTCCTTTCTGCGATCCAGTTCCATTGTTCATTCTTAGGACCATTCAGAATTAAACCATTTCCTTGTTATGAAGTGTATTTATCTTTTGACTCCCATGTCTGCCACACTCACAATCATTTGTATGTTGTCCAATTAGCATTATGATGTTGGACCTATTTTAATAATACAATCTTGTTCTTCTATAGAATTTTTCATTAGTAGATCTGAAAGTACATTGCAAAAAAGATCAGCAGCATTATCCCCTTTTTACAGAGAGAGAAATTGAGGCATAGAGAGAGGAAAGGGCTTGCCCAAGATCCCCCAATGACAGAGCTATGAACAGAAGCCAGATCCTCTGAGTACCAGTGTAGTGAGCTATTCACTAGGCGATACTGCCTAAGCCGATCACAATACGCTGTATGTCTTAAAGCACTTTTCTCACAAACGTGTTCTATTCTGTGAAACACAGGGATGCCTCTTCTCAAATGTACATTAATTTGCTGCCTGCCAATTCACTGACGAAGACCAATCAGTTCCCCAGTCCTAATTTTTTTTGACACATCTGTAGCTAACAATCCAAATATTTAACATGCAAGAGTGAATCAGAGCACAGAGCCCTCTGAGATGAGCAGAGACTACATCTAGATTTCTCTTGTTTAATGATTTTCCTATTTTTTTTAATTCAAAGTCACATTTGCTCCTTGATCATCTCTAAACAGCCTCAATGGTCTGTAGGGCTCCCTATTAAGTTTGCTTTCTTTTCTATAAATGACTAATTCCTTTGAGTCCTGATGCTTAACCAGGATGGCGTGTGAGACATCTTAACAAAACAGCTGTTTAGAAGTAATTGATTCTTTCAGGCGTCTGGGATCTAGTCCCAGTTCTGGCTGTGGCATACCTGGTGACTTTGTGGAAGTCATGACAATCTCTGTGCCTCAGTTTAACCCCTTTGTGTTCATTGATTTTTAAAGCAGGGAATAATGCTAATATTGGCACAGCTAGCAGAGGTTTCTTTTTAGTTTAATAGGGGCCTGTGTCCTTGTTATCAGCCGGCTGGGGTCCTTAAGATCCGATGCAGTATATCTCACAATAGCTGCGTCTACACGTGCACGCTACTTCGAAGTAGCGGCACCAACTTCGAAATAGCGCCCGTCGCGTCTACACGCGTTGGGCGCTATTTCGAAGTTAACTTCGACGTTAGGCGGCGAGACGTCGAAGTCGCTAACCTCATGAGGAGATAGGAATAGTGCCCTACTTCGACGTTCAACGTCGAAGTAGGGACCGTGTAGACGATCCGCGTCCCGCAACGTCGAAATTGCTGGGTCCTCCATGGCGGCCATCAGCTGGGGGGTTGAGAGATGCTCTCTCTCCAGCCCCTGCGGGGCTCTATGGTCACCGTGGGCAGCAGCCCTTAGCCCAGGGCTTCTGGCTGCTTCTGCGGCAGCTGGGGATCTATGCTGCAGGCACAGGGTCTGCAACCAGTTGTCAGCTCTGTGGATCTTGTGTTGTTTAGTGCAACTGTGTCTGGGAGGGGCCCTTTAAGGGAGCGGCTTGCTGTTGAGTCCGCCCTGTGACCCTGTCTGCAGCTGTGCCTGGCATCCCTATTTCGATGTGTGCTACTTTGACGTGTAGACGTTCCCTCGCTGCGCCTATTTCGATGTTGGGCTGAGCAACGTCGAAGTTGAACATCGACGTTGCCGGCCCTGGAGGACGTGTAGACGTTATTCATCGAAATAGACTATTTCGATGTTGGCTGCACGTGTAGACGTAGCCAATGTGTGCAAGAGAAGATGGCCATCAAAGCTAGATAGCCTTTATTATGTGGCTTACAACTGTGCTTAGAGGCTCCACTCAGAGAGCAGTGCCCTTTCTTTCTTAAGTATCTGCACAGCACCGAGCACCTAGGCACTGCCTCCTCCCCAGAAAGGAACACAAAAGACAACACAAAAGAGTGAAACCAGACTCTCTGCAGGAGCAGGAGGCTGAGGTCATGACAGAAAAGAGAAACCGCTGTGCTGTAGTCATTGCTCGTAACCACCTGAGGAGTCATCAGCTAGCAGGTCATGGAATTGTTACACACTGCCCAGGCAAACAACCAAAAGCTGCAGCTTTCAGAGACGGCTGTTAGTACAGGAGTGCTAAGAATCAATAAGAGTCCAAGCGTTCTTGTCCAAAATGTCTCCAC
This sequence comes from Carettochelys insculpta, assembly GCF_033958435.1. NCBI lineage: Eukaryota > Metazoa > Chordata > Testudines > Carettochelyidae > Carettochelys > Carettochelys insculpta. The sequence goes on from NC_134137.1 coordinate 371,543,886, forward strand.
AGTCACTTATGGCAGTTCTGTTTTGACAGGGCCTAGTAGTATATTTCTCGGGCAGGTTTGAAGATTCTAGGAAGCAGAAGAATATATGGAGATATACACTTATTGCATAGAACTGGAAGGGACCTTTAGATGTCATTGAGTCCAGTCTCCTGCCTTCACAGCAGGACCTATCATCATCCCTGACAGACTTTTTTTTTTAATCTATTTAACCCATATCCCTGAACAGCTCCCTCAAGGACTGAGTATATAACCCTGGGTTTAGCAGGCCAAGGCTCAAACCACTGAGTTATCCCACCCCCTCACCCCCACCACCAAAATCAGTGCATAATCCAAAGCAATGCAATCAGACTAAGCAACACATCTCACAAGAGACAATACAGACCCAGAGTGGCACAAGAAAGTGCAGAAATGAACTGGTTGGGCAGAACCAACGGGAACTTTCATTTTCACTGACATCTCTCCAACAATTCTATCATTATTGATTTTGCTTATTGCAGTACTTTCCAAAAAAATCCCAAACAGGGTTTGGGGCTTCAATGTGTTAAACAACCATCACTAAGAATCGTGGCCCCCAAAGAACTCACAATCCTCTCTGCTTGACAGTGCTTAGCACAATGGAGTCCTGCTCCATGACAAGGGGTCCTACTCTCCATGATCATAAAATAAATAATAGCATAAGAATTCACCACGATAGCAAAAATGATGAACACTTAAAATCTTTTACATTAGGAAACGTAACCCATTGTTCCCATTCCTGCTGGCCTTATCTATAGGCATACTAATTGTTGCAGTCCTGTGCGTGGCATTGTGGCAAACGGGAAGGAACACGAGATCTGAGTTTTTGCAGACAATTATTTGTTATGTCTGTGTGAAAGTGACAGCACTCAAGGACAGTGGAGGAATACGGTACTTCTAAATAAACATGGCAAAAGCTGAAGAAACAACTTTGAAAGCAAATTAGAAAAGCAAAGTCAAATTAACTGGTTTCTAAAGGCTTTAAATAGCTGGGAGGAGCAGATTTCACTTCCTTTAAACTGGCGACTTTTCATCAACTCCATATTGGACCCTTAAAGATGCCATAACCTCTCTCTGCCTAATCCCACTAGTTTAGTTATAATGAATATCCTGCCTACACTACCTCCAGGGCGGTCCTTAGGGTTTACAGTGCCCTGCACAGTTCTATTAAACTGGTACCCCGATACCTGTTGGGAATGGGGGTGGATGATGATTTATAGAGATGTGATTTTACAATCTTCAACAACACACTAAGGAAATATGTTTAAAACAAATTTAAAATTCAGGTCCGGTCAACTAACATGGTAAATTCAGAAACTGACTGTATATATATGCCTGTTAAATGGCTTCATTACAACCTGAATGACTGTTTCACAGATTTGATGCTCTGCTAAGAAGTCTGGTGGGTTTTTTCATTTTTAAGTTAGCTAGATCCTCTCTGGAGGAAGCAGAACCACAGAACATGGATGGGAAGAGGCAGGTGGGTGGACATTAACAGACAGAGGTGCCCCAAATTGTCAGGTGTCCTATACACAACTGAATATTCTGCATATGGATATGGATGGCACTGACTACTTCCTTCAGGTGTTAGCTCATGACCAAATAAATTGTTTCGTTAGTCTTTAAAGTGCTACAGGACTGCTTTTCATTTTGTGAAGATGCAGACTAACACAGCAAGCTCTCTGAGACTATTCACCATGCAAGACACTGCATTTAGCCCTTTGGAGTGGAAGTCCATCAGCTACATGAAAAAATTCACACAGGTTCCAGGCAGACTTCATCTTCCTCTCCAAGTGCAAAGAGATTCATCTTTTCATTTCATTTTTTTTTGTATTTCATTTTTTTTCTTTCTTTTAAATTCTTTTCACCTCAGTTATTAGCTATCAGGATTCGCCAGATGTGAAGAAATGGGTCTTGTCCCTTGAAGCTAAATAAATAAATAATATTGTTAGTCTTTAAGGTGCTATAGGACTGCTTTTTTGGTTTGTGAAGATACAGACTAACACAGCAAACTCTCTGAGACTATTCTTCCAAGCTGTTACAGGGGAGGACTGGGCCATATCAACACAATGTACTAGCTTCTGATAAGCAACACAAATATACACCAAGCAAACCCAGTATTTATCTAACACGATTCAAAAGAAATAATACTAATGGAAATTGAAGATTCATAAGAACATAACAGCCCTACTGGGCCAGACCAAAGGTCCATCTAGCCTGGTATCCTGTCTTCTGGTAGCGATCAATGCCAGATGCCCTGAGGGAATGAACAGAGCAGGTAGTCACTGTGTGATCCGTCTCCTGTCATCCATTCCCAGCCTCTGACAAACAGAGGCTAGAAACATCATTTCTCCCCATCCTGGCTAATAGCCATTGATTGACCCAACCTCCTGGAATTTATCTAGTTCTTGTGGAACCCCGTTAAAGTCCTGGTCTTCACACTATCCTCTGGCAGGGAGTTCCACAGGCCTACCATGCACTGCATGAAGGAAAACTTTCTTTTGTTAGTTCCAAACCTGCTACCAATTAATTTCATTTGGTGACACCTAATTCTTATGTTATGGGAACAAGTAGATAACTTTTCTTTATTCACTTTTTCCACACCAATCATAATTTTATAGCTCTCCAACATATCTCTCCCCACCCCCTCCTTTGTCTCCTCTTTTCTAAGCTGAAAAGTCCCAGTCTTTTTAATCTTTCTTCATCCGGCTAGAAATTTTGACTGGAAATGCTCCAGCTTTCCCGTAAGTTATTGAGCTTAATGTGGCAGTTAGAGGGTGAAACTCTCTGACCGGTGTCATCCAGAGGCTATGCAATTTTACATGACATTTTACAACTGAGCAGCTCTACCAAGGAGCTTTGGAAACTGGCTACCCTGCAGAAAAGCACACTCTACCATCCTCAGATAGTTAAACACAGAAGCCTTCTATTCCACCTCCTCAGGCTTTCCAACCTAATTTACAGCAAAGGTCTTGTGTTGCGCCATTCTGCTAACAACCACAGCTCAGAGTGAAGATGATACAGAACCAGCCAGAAGACTTCAAAGCCTAATTCAGTCTCTAAATTGTTTCCACTGAGGGGGTGGGGAGGGGAAAGGTACTTGCCAAGTGACTCATACAGTAATTTTAGAAGAGTCCATAACTGTCCAGACACAAAAAGGTCAACATTTCACTCAGTCGTGGTCTTAAAACACGTGGAGCAGAAAGCATCCTCAGACTTAAAAAATATATATATATTCTTAATACAGGTTGAGTATCTCTAGTCCAACAACCTCTTGTCCAGCAAGGTCCATAATCCAGCATGATTTTAGTCAGCTGGATGTCCACTTATCATGGATGTGGTCATGTTTCCTTTGGTCCCATAAAGTTTGTTTCCAGCCACCGGCCCTGGCTCTCCATGTTCTGTGCTGTTATTTCACTGTAATTCTCCCCTAAATGTCTAAGAACCCAACAAGCAGTGGAAGTGTTGGTAATGCTGCTAGACAATATTGACCTCCCGTGGTTCAGCAAATTCTCTTGTTTGGCACCAGTCAGGTCCTGAGGGTGCTGGACTAGAGAAGTTCAACCTGTACAAGCTGATTTGCCATTGCGTTACCCACGAGACATAGAAAACATGACCAATATTTACCAGTGTTTAAAGGAAGAGCTACAACTGCCAGTAATAGTAGGATCAGAGGGGTAGACTAATTAGTATGTATCTTCCAAAACAGCAAAGGTTACTCTAGGTTACAGCCGTTTGGCTCCTCCTTGTTTAAAGGGTCAGCCCCAGCAAAGCATGCTGACGGGGAAAAAAATCCTATGCCAGGGTAATCTGCCATTAAAACAAGTTAGGAGAGATCCGGAGAGGGAGTGAATAGCACTGTGTTGTAAAAATATGCTGAGCCTTTTCTTTTTCACCTGAGGATAAAATGACATGAGCGGTTTCCACTGATGGCAGAGTGGTCTAGAGGCTGAAAGATAAGTTTGGGGCATGGCCCTGAGAATCTAGTTTCCCCTCCAGCAAGAGAGGGGTGCCCTGGGGAAGATGGGGCTCCCCCTTTGTGCCTGGGGAGGGTTCTGAGGCTCTGCTCTCCAGCGGTTGACCCAGTGGCAGCTCTGGCTTGAGCCCTGCTTACCTCAGAGCCAGCTCCTGCCGCTTGGCTGGTCACCCTCAAACTGGGCTGGCTTCCTTCCTTTTATGCTCCTCCAGGCCTGACACTGGCTGCAGGTGAACCGGGGTGGGGCTGATTGGGCAAACAGGCTCTGTTCAACCCCTGCCCTGCCTGGCCTTCCTCTCACACCCTTACAAATGGTATTGCCTGTTCCCATTTAAACAGAGTGTACTGTGGTTTCATGTTTGCCTAAAAGTTGCTAATAGAGGTAAATGAAAAGACATCGGTGGTTCTTAATTTTTTTTTATTGAACTCTTTATTAAAAGCTTAATTCAAATTTCTGTGAATTAGGCATTGCAAGCAGCAGGCCCACAGACCAAGGGAAGGGAAGGTTGCAGTTGCCTCGGGGCCTGATGTTTCAAAGGGTCCCAGAACTAGATGAATTCAAGGAGGTTAGGTCCATGAATGGGTAGAAATGGTGTCCCTGGCCTCTGTTTGTCAGAAGCTGGGAATGAATCACAGAATCATCGAATGCTAGGATTGGAAGGGACCTCGAGAGGCCATCAAGTCCAGCCCCCTACCGCAATGGCAGGACCAAGTACTGTCTAAACCATCCCTGATAGATATCTATCTAACCTGTTCTTAAATATCTCCAGAGATGGAGATTCCACAACCTCCCTTGGCAATTTATTCCACTGTTTGACCACTCTGACAGTTAGGAACTTTTCCTAATGTCCAACCTAAACCTCCCTTGCAGCAGTTTAAATGGGAGACAGGGGATGGATCACTTGATGATTATCTGTTCTGTTCTTCTGGGACACCTGGCATTGGCCACTGTCAGAAGACAGGATACTGAGCTAGGTGGACCTTTGGTCTGATCCAGTGTGGTCATTCTTATGTTCTTAACTGAAACCCTTATATTTTAGTTCTGTTTTGTACCTTTAATGACAAGGCTGGGTCATTTTGCCTAGTGTCTGCCATCACACAATATACAGCTAGGTAGACAAACCATCCTCACATGACTCAGTCTTTCTTAGTCTTTTCTGGGAAATAAATTTGAAGCAAGGCTGTAAAGAATAGTGAACCATAGAAAAGCAAATTGGAGAAAGTCCAGTGGATGGCACTGAAAATTATTAGGGAGGCAGTGGATATGGCTTATGAGCAGATGAGGGAACTCAATAGAAGAGAAGAATGACAAGGGATTTGATAACAGCCTTCAACTACCTGCAGGGGGTAGGGGGGTTCCAAAGAGGATGGAGCCAAGATACAGATGAAAGAAGAAGGAGCAACGGTCCACAGTGGGAGATGTCTGAGTTGGATATTAGGAAAAACTAGTTCAACAGGAGGGCTACTTAGGGAGGTGATGGAAACTCCATCCTTCAAGGCAGGACTTAACAAAGCCATGGCTGGAATGATTTAGCTGGAGTTGCTTTGAGCAGGAGTTACACTGGGTGACCTCCTGAGGCCTCTTCCTACCCGAATCTTCTATGATCCTATGAGTCTATAAGGCTTTGAAAAGAATAGCAGTCACACACTCTTTCTGTATAAAGCTGGAAAAGGCTTCTGCTGTGAATGGCAGTGAACAAACGAAGCCGTGAAGTCAACCCACTGAGTTCTCTTCTCCCACTAGTGTCCCCTTGGTGTCACTCTCTCGAATCATACTTGTGGCTCCTGCTTTCGCCCAGCATTGGTGACTGGAGACTGAGGCACTGTGCTTGTTTATGACTGACTCATCTTTTCCGCTCTGGAGGGAAATCAAACAGTCTTTATTACTGTATGTGTTTTCAAAAAAAAAAAAGTATTAAATACTCCTTTAGCCTCACTGACACATATTAACCCTTGTTTTATCACCTCAAGTCACAAGCTCACAACTATTTTGTATTAGAAATAGATTCAAAAGGTCAAGATTAATATGGGGGGATGGGGGAGCGGATAAGGGCAGTCTGAGCCGTTGGTACAGATCTTACATTTTTAGCAGACAACTTCACATTTGGGTAACCTATTAGTCATGTGAATTTTTTTGGCTGAATGCAAATGACACAGTGTTTTCTTCCAGTGCTGGTTTGTGCTAGGCTGTTTGTGGGTGCATTCTGCAGTAAGGGGTGGCTCCAGAGAACTGTTGTTTGGGCGTGTGCATTAGGATTGGCTCGCAAAGAGGTTTTCATGAAGGAAGGTCCCGATCCTCCAAACGGCTTACGCATTGACATAGCTTTACTTGTGTGAGCATGCTGAAGGATGAGGGTGGAAGCAAAAGGCAGACTGGTCTGGTGGAGAGGGCTCTGGGTCTATCCCATTAACTTGTTGTATGATTGTGTGCAAGTTGCCTTATTCCTCTGCTTCCGCTCCCCACCCCCTGCAGATCGGGGTCGCCAGACTGTGGGGCAAGCCACCTAGGAGTGGCACAGAGGAATATCGGGGGCGGGGACATGACAGGGCCTGGGCCAGATCCCACAAAGAGTGAGGGGGGGGGACCCTCTTGCCCCAGTCGGGTTGTCTGTTCTGCTCTGGCCCAGCATGGCTACGTCTACACATGCAGCCAACATCGAAATAGCTTATTTCGATGTTGCGACATCGAAATAGTCTATTTCGATGAATAACGTCTACACGTCCTCCAGGGCCGGCAACGTCGATGTTCAACTTCGACGTTGCTCAGCCCAACATCGAAATAGGCGCAGCGAGGAAACGTCTACACGTCAAAGTAGCACACATCGAAATAGGGAGGCCAGGCACAGCTGCAGACAGGGTCAACGGGCGGACTAGCGCTTCCAGGGCGACAGCTAGCCGCTCCCTTAAAGGGCCCCTCCCACATACACTCAGCCTGCACAGCACGCGGTCTGAGGAGCCATATAGGCACACAGACCCCGAGCGCCGCAGTCATGGATCCCCAGCAGCAGCAGCAGCAGCAGCAGCAGCAGCGGCAGCTAGAGGTCCACCCAGCCCTCCCGGCAGGAGCAGGGCTTGCCCTGGCTCATGCCATGTTGGGGGCAGCTGAGCACCTTCTTGCCCCAGGGGAGGAGATGCCCCCAGGGCAGCAGGGCTCAGCCCCTACCCCTGCAGCACCCCGCTCCACCCCCCGCCTCACACGCCGGCGGCTGTGGAGCTACCCCACCAGCACCGACTGGTGGGAGCGGCTGGTGCTTGGGGAGTGGGACGACGACCACTGGCTCCGGAACTTCAGGATGACCCGCCAGACATTCCTGGAGCTCTGCCAGTGGCTCACCCCCGCACTCAGGCACTGGGACACTGCCATGCGGCGTGCCCTCCCTGTGGAGAAATGGGTCGGCATCGCTGTCTGGAAGCTGGCCACTCCGGACAGCTACCGATCCGTGGGGCAGCAGTTTGGTGTCGGAAAGCCCACCGTCGGGGCTGTCTTCATGGAGGTAAGAGAACCCACAGGGGGAGACCAGGGCAGGGCAGGGGGGCCAGGGCAGGGCAGGGTAGGGCAGGGCAGGGCACGGGGGCCAGAGCAGGGCAGGGGGGCCAGAGCAGGGCAGGGCAGGGGGGCCAGGGCAGGGTAGGGCAGGGCAGGGCAGGGGGGCCAGAGCAGGGCAGGGCAGGGGGGCCAGGGCAGGGCAGGGCAGGGCAGGGCAGGGGGGCCAGGGCAGGCCAGGGCAGGGGGGCCAGAGCAGGGCAGGGCAGGGCAGAGCAGGGCAGGGCAGGGCAGGGCAGGGCAGGGCAGGGGGGCCAGGGCAGGGCAGGGCCACGCACACCCTGCTCACCCCTCATTGGGGCTGTCCCATGTGCTTTCTCTGCAGGTCGTGCGTGCCATCAACTCCATGCTCCTGCACAGGCTTGTGAGGCTGGGGGACCCACAGGCCGCTGTCGCCGCCTTTGCCACCCTGGGCTTCCCCAACTGCTTCGGGGCTCTGGATGGGACTCACATCCCCATCCGCGCCCCGGACCACAGTGGCGGCCGATACCTCAATCGGAAGGGCTACCATTCAGTCGTCCTGCAGGCCTTGGTGGACAGCCGTGGACGGTTCCAGGACATTTACGTGGGCTGGCCTGGCAGCACCCACGACGCCCGGGTTTTCCGCAACTCGGGCCTGTGCCGCCGGCTGGAGGCGGGGACCTACATCCCCCAGCGGGAGATCCCTCTGGGGGACACCACCATGCCCTTCTGCATCCTCGCGGATGCGGCCTACCCCCTCCGGCCGTGGCTCATGCGCCCCTACACGGGCCACCTCTCCGCCAGCCAGGAGCGCTTCAACGAGCGCCTGAACCGTGCACGCCAGGTGGTGGAGCGCTCATTTGGCCGCCTCAAGGGACGATGGCGATGTCTCCTCACCCGCCTGGATGCCAGCCCCAACAACATCCCCCAGATTGTGGGTGCCTGCTGCGCCCTGCACAACCTCGTGGAGAGCAAGGGGGAGAGCTTTCTTCAGGGCTGGGCCGCCGAGGCCGCCAGGGCACATGTGCAGCCACCTGCTGCCCCCAGTCGGCAGGTGGACCCAGAGGGGACCCGGGTCCGGGAGGCCCTGCGGGCCCACTTCGACCAACAGGCCGCGGGGTGAACTCTGCCCAGCCCCCTACTGCCCGCCCCTTCCTCCCCCACACTCCTGCCCCAACGCCAACACCATGGAGCACCCCACCGCGCCCCCCCCACTTGTCCAGGAGAAATGACAGCACGAACTTGTGGGTGAACGTAAACGTTTTTTTTGTCTTAACGAATTTTTTTTTTTTTTTTTAAAAATAAATATCTGACACAGAAACCAAAAAGAAGGAGGGACAAACGTTCAAGCAAATCAAGATGGGCACAAATAAAACAATACAACCACAAAGCAAATAAAAAAGTGTGCACCATCAACAAAAAAGCAAAGCAGGGAGGAGAACGGGGCGAACTATTTACAGAGGGGGGACGGGGCAAACAGGGGCACCAAAATAAAGCAGTCCAACAAAAGTCTGTCCAACAGGGGGGGGGGGCCATGTCCCGGGCCCCTCGCCCCTACAGCCCAGCAGTGGGCGTGCCCGGCCGGGAGCTCCGCCGGGCCTGCAGCCTGGTCCGCGGCTGGGTGGGAGCGGGCTCCACCGGAAGGTAGCGGCGCCGGCGAGTCTCGGGTGGCTCCAGGGGTCCTTCGGCGCGGTGGCCCTCGCGGGGAGGTGGTGGGGCGACGGCGGACGGCCCGGCAACGGCTAGAGCAGCTGGTGGTGGGGCTGCAGGAGCGGGCATGGCGGGCGGTGGCTCGGCCGGCACAGCATGGGGGGCCAGGTAGTCAACCAGCCGGTTGATGGTCTCCATATAGGCCCCCCATGCCTCCCTGCGCCAGGCCAGCGCCTGCTCCTGCAGCCGGAGGTGCTGCTCCAACACCTCCAGCTGCCGGCGGAGGATGGCCAGCAGCTGGGGGTCCATGGCCGCCGCCGGTAGCAGGCGCGGGGTCTGCCGTCTGGCCCTCCGCGGGGCTGGTCGTTCCTCGGCCGAGGGGCTGCCCTGGAGCAATGGTCCCGGAGGGCTCTCCGGGACAACCGAGGCCTCGCCGGCGCTCTCTTCCGGTCCTTCGGATGGTGCAGGTACAGGTGCAGGACACAGGAGAGGAGGGGGGAAAGAAGAATGGAGACAGGTGTTAGTGTGGGCCCCGAGCCGTGGCCTTTGTCCCCCCCGCCCTGTGCTGCAGGTTCCCCATCCCCGTCCCTGGGAGATGCTGCTGTGATGGATGGGGTTCAGGGGTCCCCCTGCCCTGCACCCCGTCCCCTGGTGGGAGCGACTCTCACTTCACCCCGCAGGGTCTGAGAGCAGGAGAGCTTTCTTAGCCCACAGATGGCCAGTTTCTGGCAGGAGTGACAGCACCAGCTGTCGGAAGAGACAGTCCTTCCAACCCTTCGTGGGGAGAAGACCCCAAGGGGGGCCCCTCTGGGATTCAGCTTTCCCCCTCCTCTGGCTGGCTGCCTACCAGCTCTCCCTTCCCCTAGCCTCTACCTGTGGCCCCCGCCCTCGCCCCCCAATTCCAAGCCAGCTCGGCTCCTCCCTCCTGTTTGCTCAGGGCAGAGGTGTCACCTGCCAGCTGTAGCACCAGGATCCTCCTTTGGCCCTGGGAGCTCCTCGGCTCTGGTGGCTCATATGTAGCCTGAGTCTCCCTTTGGCACTCCCCCCACTCCATCACATGCTGCTGCTGCGGGGTGTCCCACCCCCTGCGCCCGGGGGCCCCTCGAGGTTCCGCTCCCCCCTGGCCCAGGGATGGGGCATGGCACTGTCATGCAGGGTGGCGGGGGGCAGGGGCTGATGGCTGCAGTGCTGTGAGGGCCATGGCCCTAGTGTCCTTGGGGCCATGGCCATGTGAGCGTGTGGGGGTCCCTGGATACATCTCTGTTCCCCCCGCCCCTCAAGCCCCGGGGTGTCCACCAGAGAGGGGTACCTACCTGTGGGTCCGCTCCCATGGTCCGGAGATCTCCGGGGGTCGGAGGCCCTGCTGCTGCTCCGGGATGGCAGGAGGAGGATCTGCAGGCTGGATTCTGCGGAGGAGGAGCCCCCCTCCTCCTCCTCCTCCTCCTCCTGCCGCGATGTCCCGGGGATGGCCTCCGGGGGGGGCCCCCGGGGTGCGGGGCTTGCCTCCGGGGCGGAGTCCGTCTGCAGGGCCTGCTCGGGCTCGTCAGCCGAGGTGTCAAGGGTGGCCGGAGGGGAGGAGGTGTGCCGGGAGCCCAGGATGTCCCTGAGCTCCCTGTAAAAGGGGCAAGTGACGGGGGTGGCCCCAGATCGGCTGGCCGCATCCCGGGCCCGGGCATAACCCTGCCGCAGCTCCTTGACCTTACTGCGGACGTGGTCAGGAAGGCGGGCAGGGTGACACCGGGCAGCCAGGCCGTCGGCCAGCCGAGCGAACACATCTGCGTTCCGCCTCTTGCTCCCCATTACCTGGAGCACCTCCTCCTCGCCCCAGAGCCCCAGCAGGTCCCGCATCTCGGCCTCCGTCCAAGAGGGGCCCCGCTGCCGCTTCCCAGACTGCGTGGCCCTCTGGCTGCCCTGGCTGCTCTGGCTGCCCTTGGGGGGGGTCCCCTGGGGGCGCTGGGGGGGCTGCTGGGCAGCCATGGCCGGTGTCAGGGGCTGAGGGCTGTGCAGGCTAGCCGCGTGTGCAGGCAGGAGCCTGCACGTTGCCTCAGCCTCCTGCAGTCAGGGCGGGGGAGGGGACCTTTAAGGGGCTGCTCCACGAGGCCACCAGTGAGCTGAGGGGCTGGAGAGAGCGTCTCTCAACCCCCCAGCTGATGGCCGCCATGGAGGACCCGGCAATTTCGACGTTGCGGGACACGGATCGTCTACACTGTCCCTACTTCGACGTTGAACGTCGAAGTAGGGCGCTATTCCTATCTCCTCATGAGGTTAGCGACTTCGACGTCTCGCCGCCTAACGTCGAAGTTAACTTCGAAATAGCGCCCGACGCGTGTAGACGTGACGGGCGCTATTTCGAAGTTGGTGCCGCTACTTCGAAGTAGCGTGCACGTGTAGACGCAGCCCATGTGGACAGCTGTGGTCCTCATGCCACTCCCCACCCACAGCCCTTCAAGTTTTTTGAGACCACAAAAGACAAAACAATAATGTTTGTTATGCAGGACACCTATGAAAATTTTCTTTAAAAAATTGTTGTCTGACCCAATCAATCAATCAATCAATAAATAAAAGCCTCCAAACAGCAACAAATACAGCAAACACAAAATGGCAGAATTTGATCAGGTATTATAGCAACAAAGAAGTAACATTCTATCTGGTTTTAATAACAGAAAATACATAAGTGTAGGACATCAAAAAAGTGTCAGACAGAAAGTTGTTCACACAACACTAGTGTTCTGCTGAACACAAGTTTAAGAAACACTATGGCTGTGGCCACACTAGCCCCTCCTTTCGGAGGGGTGTGGTAATCTGGCACTTCTGGATATGCTAATAAGATGGTGCTATGAACATGCAGCGCCTCATTAGCATAATGGCAGCCGCGCGCACTTAAAAACTGCCAGTTTCTAAACACGCACCACCCGTGTAGCCAGGGGCCTTTCAAAATGATCTCCTGATTTCAAAAGCCCTTTATTCTCATCTGGTTTTGGGAATAAGGGGCTTCCAGAATCAGAGGTCTGTTTTGAAAGGCCCCCCCCCGCTACGTGGGCAGCGTGCATTTCAAAACCGGCACTTTTGAAGCACACACACTGCATATTCATGGTAGCGCCCTTAGCATACCCCGAAGTGCCATATTACCATAGCCCCTCTGAAAGGAGGGGCTAATGTGGCCACAGCCTATGTTACAGGACACTTCTTTGCAATTAACACCCAGGTTATTTGTTTTAATTATATTACCTGCATGAGCTGTTTTCAGTATATTTTAAATACAATATACATTATGAATTTAAAGGAAATTGCACCATCTCAGCAGTCATTTTCCGTGGTTAGGATGTTGGTTTTGACTTTAAACAGGAAAAATTCCTTTGACTTTAACAGGCTTTGGATCAGACCCCGAGGAAGATGGAGCCCATCTAACCATGGGCTGGGCTTCCGCTCTGTACGTATTACGGTGACATTAGCAGCAGAGGTTAGCTGAACTGCTCAAGCTAACAAGCTCCTCAGGGCTTATCTGCACTGCCACTCTACTGCACTGGAACTTTCTCACTCAGGGGTGTGAAAACACCCCCCCACCCCCCCCCCGAGCACAGCAAGTTTCAGCGCTGAAAAGCTCCGGTGCAAGAGGGTTCCCAGCGCTGTTAGCTACTCCCCTTGTGGAGAGACCACGCTGCCACATTAAAGTGCTGCCATGTCAGCATTTTACACTTAGCAGTGTAGACAAAGCCTCAGACTCATCGAAGGCTTCTTGGCTTTGAAACGCACAACTTGCTTAGTTCTCAGCAGCTTGTATTTTATGATCTTCAAGATCTACTGCAGGCCGCAGTTGTTATCCTAGGCTAGGGGTCGGCAACTCGCCGGCACACGTACTGATTTCACCACATGAGCTGATGTAGAGTGGCACACGGCAGGGGCTCTGGTCCTGCCCATCCTCCGCCATGCACCATGGGGTGGGGGAACACGGGACCAGAACCAGAGCCCCTGCCACAAAGGACCTCCACCGTGGCATGTGGCTGAAGTCAGGGGCCCTTCCTCCTCCTCAGACTCTCCTCACAGCGCAGCCTGGGACCAGAGATGTCACCACTGCACAGACGCCGGGAGGGTTGTGTTCAAAGGCAAATTAATGGGGTTTTGTGTTACCGATATTTTAATTAAAACATAAGTGGTTTACAAGCAAATGAATTATTTATGTTTCTATGTAAAGACATCCATGGTCAAAGAGAGCCTCAAGAGCACGTTGGAAGACGCCTTCCTCCACCTTTCCCCAAGAATAAAAAGTATCACCAGCACTTGAGCCATACATAGAGGTCAAAAGGTCAAATTTTTCCGCTCTGCCTTGGAAAGGTTGCTGGCCCCTGTCCTAGGCTTTCATGAGAGATGGAAGGGGCTATCTAGGGATGGGTTGTAGTGGTTGGGGATTTTGATAGAGCCGCTCCAAAAACGTTGCCCATTTTTCATGAAAATTTTCCAAAACTTTTCATTGACAACTTGGTGTTTTTGAAAAATGTCAACCATCCCCTCTAGTAAGTGGTAGAAAAATACTAAAAAGTTTTCACAAAACAGTGTGAAATATATTTGCACAAACACAGCACTGAAGTTTCAGTAATCGGACTAGCTCTGAAAGTGGAGATACCACAAAAGAAAATGCCTTGTTCTTCCAGGATACTTTTTGTCAGTTGATTGCAAAGTGTTTTACAAAGGAGATCAGAGTCACTGTCTCCATTTCATAGAGGGTGAAACTGAAGCATAGCAGTTTGCCTATTGTCAGCAGGCCAGGCCAAAATCCCAGGTTGCTAGAATCTCAGTCTAGTAAACTATCCACTAGGCTACACTACTTCCTCCCACTCCCAGCAGACTTTTTCCTGAAATTATACAAAGCTGTGAAAGTTGTTTGTTTTGTGGGGCAGCTGGGTACATGGTTAGATATCAATGGACTCTGGATCTATCAAAATATGCAGTGTTGGGGTCAGAATCTCAGCTTGGGTAACTTAGCATTGCTCCATTAAGGTCAGAGAAACACCAATTTATAGGCTGAGAACCTGGCCCATATACATTTTTTCCATACAGCAGCTAGTGCAGTACATGGACATTTTATAAATAAAGAATAATTAACATACACTAAATACACAACACATCTCAATGCAATCCACATTCATGTCAATGGAAATTATGCATATGAGTAACTAGGTGACCACAGCGTAGAAAAGCCAGAGTGTTAAAAGTAACCTAAAAATTCGGATGTCTCAGACAATAAAGTGTTAAACAAAAGCTGTCATTGAAACATCTGGAAAGCTAATTTGACAATCAGAAGAACTTTTAAATGGGATTTTCGTGTGGGAGGGGAGTGATTTTAACAGAAGAAGAGATAGTATTGCACTGAACAGGTCACAGTGCAAACTAGGTCTCAATACTGGACACAAAAGGTCTTCCCTTGATGGCATAAGAGAGTGTCCTCTTGGTATCTAAATAGCATCAGTGAGGGTGGTGTCTGTTTATGAAGGCAGGCCTGGGAGAGGAAATAAAATGAAAACGACCTTATCACCAGCCCAGAGGTCATGTTTTAGTTATTGGTGTAAACGCGACATTGAAATATCAAGGCAACATTTAGCTGGATTCAAACCAGTCAAGGCTGCCTAGGCCTGGCACATGTTGCTTTTATTATTCAGAAACTCGCAAAGTTCCAAAACTGGCATCACACAGCAAAGTGGAAAGAAACCCCAATAATAATAACTCCCAGACTGCTAAAAGGGACTAGTGATCTGGGGTTCAGTGACCACCTGGAGACAGCTGAAAGAAGCCCAGCTTTGTACAACGCACCAAACCTTCACTCTCTGAAAGCCAGTCTCCTTCGAGGTGTCCCTATTTTGGCCTCAAAAATGAAGACCCTGCCCCAGAATCACACTCTTCCAGAACAGTTCCCTAGGTGGATGCGCTGATGCTGGAATCAGTGTGTCCACACATAAAGTTAGTGTGGAATTGTCATAGGGCTTTAAATTCACACTTCCCTGAGGTTGGAAGTACTTCCTCATGTAGCCAACACCTTAGTATTACAGCTGAGGTATTTTTAAAGAGGCAGTGTTGGAGCAAAGGACTGAGGCTCTAGCACCAGTTTAACCATTGGCCTGCTGGGTGATGTTGTACAAGTCATTCTTCCCCTCCCTGTGCCTCAGTTTCCCATTTTTAGAAGGGTGCTGTCCTCCTTCATGAAATGCTTTAAGGTCTAGTGAGGAAAAATGCTCTCAGAAAGTGAGGTATGATGAGCTGCAGAGCTCTAAGTGACTGCAAGGTGCCAGACTGACAATTTTGCAGCCTAAGAGCTTTTGTTCACAGAACATCTATTAGCCATGTGAGCTTGCCTTATAGAGGGTCATTTAACCTCCACCTACACAGTGCTGAGAAAGGAATCCAGCATCCCTGGCTCATTTAAAGCCGGGCCATTCCACTGACACGAGCAGTTCACCGAGTGGTGAATCTTTGCTGTAGATTCTGTGACACGCAAGCTGTAGGAGCTGAAGTCTGATCTTGCAGCTCATTTCACAGCTGTTACCAAGCAGTCTGCCAATGCCATTAGGTCATTATTTTGCCTGCACAAAGTCAGTAACTTGGAGGCAAAAGATCTTTCATCCCACTACAACCTCCTTGAAACATCCTCTCCCAGGTCCCTCCGCCACACCTGGCACACTTTGCAAAGGCATCGTGTTGTCTCTGCTTCGCCCACGTTGGTTAGCTCAGGAGTCAGCAAGCTTTGTGAGGCGGAGGGTGGAAATTTGACTTTTGGACCTCCATGTATAGTGCCAGTGCCAGTGATATTTTTTAAAGTGACTTGTAGCCTTAATTACAACAGGTTCATTAAGAAATGAATAAAGATGCAGAACTTTACTATTTAGGTGGTGGTTGGTAGCATTCGCTCGTCTTTTGCTAATCCACAGGCAGCATGGCTTTGAGCAAGCTCTCTGCTGCATGGGAGTGGTGGGGAGGGGCTGAGCTCCCATCTCACAAGCCAATGAAAATCAGTTCATGAGCCAAGGTGCTGACCCCTGGGTTAGCTCCTTAATTCTCTGCATCCGCTAGGCACCACATGGCACAGAGTGATATTATATGGGAGAAGGGAATATGATTCTGTACTGTATCAAGTCAAGCTGGTCAAGGAGAAGCCCTGCTTGGCATTTACATACAGCAGAGAGAACACAAATACAGTATGTCCGGTGCCTTTGCTTTGATCTGCCCATGCACTGTCTTTCAGCTAACTAGTGAAGCAGGATGTGAAGCCATTTGCAGTGAGATAAAAAAGAAAAAGGTGCTGGCAGGCCTGGATTTCTTTCCCCCTGCAGTGTTGGAGTCACTGCTGGGAAGGCTAGAATGATGATTCTGGCTTTTCTAGAGGCAAGGGGGGAACTTTTCTGTCAACAGGCAGAAGCAAGGAGGTCAGAGGCACCAGGGCCAAGAGATTCAGAGAAGCCTGGAGTTCCCATCTGCCTGGGAGTAGCAGCAGTGGCTGGAACCTTAGGCTTCTCTGAATTGCTGCCCGAGTGCTCCTGCTTGTGGCTTTGAAGGCTGGGTGGTGGGGCACTGCCTGAGGCCCCACCCCTTCAACCTCAGGCCCTCCCCTTCTGGGGTGCAGAGCTGCTCCCCCCACTGACTTGGTCCCAGGGCCAGTGCTGACTGTCATCCCTACTGCAGATCCCATGTGAGTCTGTGTATGTATTTATATAGCACTGTAGCACCTGAGTGCCACACAATCATTAGTGGACTTCTCTTTAATACCACTGTGATGCATGGAAGTATTATGTCCATTTTACAGACAGGGCACTAAGGTGCAGAGCAGATTAAGTGACCAATCCAAGGTCACACACTAGGTCGGTGGCAAAGCTAGAAATAAAACAGCAGGTGTCCCAAGTCACAGGCCTGTGCCCTACCCATTGGACCATCCTTTCTACTAAATGGTCTTCCAAGGATTTTAAAAGTGGGAGCCCAAAGGTGGACGGGATTGAAAGGATGGTCTAGACAGCAGGAAGCCTGCAGCAGAGAGTTTGAATGTGCCTTGTAGAAAAAGCCCAGCATCAAGGCAGTGTGGTGCCACCAGCCCATTAGCATGCCGTTTGTGGTCCAGGGGGCCAAGGCAGTTCAGCAGGCAGGGGCTGACAATGGAGGACTGCCCCTTCCTCTCCTTGTGTGCAGAATCGTGCGCATGCAGGGAAGCAGCAATGGGGCAGCCCCTTCCCTCCTTCAGGTGCAACGACTGCAAATCTGCTGGGCTCTTGTTCAGGCCACTCAAGCGAAGTGTCCGGATGTCCTGCCCCTGTGCAGCGCACCTGCACCAGAGCTCACCAGCGTCTAGCAATGAGTCAGCAGGAGGTTGCTCACCAGATGCGGTGCTGATAAGGCAGCTGGTGAGGCAAACAGAATGGGGAAGGAGGATTACTGACATCAAAGGCAGAGCCAGGGCTCTGGAAACAGAAATAGAAAGAGCTGCAGACCTGGGAACAGAACAAAGGCGCCCTTGAGAAGACAGCCGGGCATTGAGGGCCCAGTTTTGAGCTCATGTACATTAGAGGCAATCAGTGCCACCGAGGGAGCTGCACCAGTGCAAAACCGGAGTGAGAGCAGAATACAGCTCTGAGGTAGAAGGCCCCAGTGCATTATGGGTAACATTCCTTAGGGAAAAACAATGTCTGAGGAGAAAGTGGGAAACCTCCTCAGAGTCCGATATTTTGATGATGATAAATCCTGTTGGTGGGGGAGGTCAAACGATTGTGGAGGGGGGATCTGGGGACAACATGCTTCCAGGGTCGATTAGCAAAGTTATCTGCCAGTTGTGCCGCCTCCCACCTTGCACTGAGGTAAAACGCTAGTCCTCAGGAACGTGCCTCAGCAGTGCCAGTGACAGTAGATCAGTGGCCAGGGAAGTGCAATGAATTTCATTGCAGGGGCAAAGAAAAGATTTTGCCAGCATTGCCTGGGGTGCCAGGGGCATGGGGTGAATGTTTCCATACCTCCCTTTTGGTTTGACGCTAACAACCAAGGACACATTGCCTAGGAATATGATGAGCCCAGCATTTGAAAACTGGAAAGGTCCATGTTGTACGGATGGGGAATCAGCAGAGGGCAGTGTTCCCGCTAATTTTCTTCCATATGTGGGCGGAATGAATTTTGTTAGGTGCGCCAAGGCACATGCAGGCGTGCACCATCCAATACAAACATGTTCTGCCAGCTGTGGGTGTTCTGCTAATCAACTGGGCAGGAGCTGAACCTCTCCTGGGAGGCTGTCCAACCGCTCGGCTTCCAGGTAGAGGGATTTGTGCTGGGTGACCTTAAACTGCTGTCCCAGTGATGGATTTTTTTGTTACATCTGGGAAGAGCACAAGCAGAGGGGCCTTTCTGAGCATTGTTATCCCTCTGAAAAAAATAAGTGCAATCATATTGTCTTTTCCTTCTAGGAACAACAAAGACCAAGAAGCGCCAAGGGCAGTGGAGAAAAGAGCTGCACAGTTTACACCCAGCAGTTACCATGGGTGCTTTGATGCCTGTTTCCTGTGTCAAGTGAAAAAAAAAATACTGTACCCGTACTTTTTTTAAATTTCCTTTTCAACTGTGTTTGATGTAGTGCTTGTGCTTGAGGCAGAAGGTGGGCCCCTTTGCACCTCCCTGCCCCTTTCTACCCTGAACTGTGGGGAAGGCCCAAAAAGAGGCCACAGCAGAGCTCAGGTGGGCTTCAAGGCTTCAAGGAATGATATGCAGGTGCCTCTGTGTGCATACAGATCCCAGCTGGAGTCCTACAGCAATGCCTGACAGGCTTAAGCTCACAGCCTGGATGGGAGGGAACCCTTTGGGGTGGGGGGGCGTGGAGAGGGGAGAGACAGGAGAAGCTCCCTCCCCCACTGGCAACCGGCAGCAGAAGATACTGTCTCTTGTGGTTAGAAACCCATACACGTGTGAAACATTCACACTCAAGTCCTTAAGAAAAATATCATGTGACATCAGCACAGCTTGTGGCAAAGCCCCAGCGTGTTGGGCCTGCCCGCATGTGTTGACTGGTGTGGAAAGAAATGAATCCGAACGCAGTGACATGGGTTGTAAGTGGCAGCAGAGAAAACGGTGCAGTAGTTCTTAATGGTTTTGCGACAGTATGGGCTGGCTATAGCATTTCTGCCCCCACTTACCTATTTGTGACCCCCAGGGACCTGAAGTTGTGGCTCAGGTGCAGAATAACCACCTGAAAAATAAGGTTTTTTTTAACTTTTCTGTCATTAGTGGTTTCTGACAGAAAATTGGGCTTTAAACTGAACTTCTTTGTGAAAAATATCTACTCCCAATTGAAGTCAATGAAAAAACTCCCCTTTGTCTTGGTGGGCACTGTATCAGTCCCTAAGGCATTTTGTTTGAGCTGTGAATCTTTTTTTTTCCCCTCAGTTAATTATTTCTTTGCCAGTCACAGAAGATTTCATCCTTAGAACTGGCAGAGTAATCTATGCCAAATAATCTATTGGCCAATTTTTGCATCTTTTCCTGTTTTCACGTTGCTCAGAGGCAGATTGCCGTTTCTCAAAAATACTTCGCAAATAGTTTCTGCCAATAATTCCTCATCCGCAGTTTCTGAGCAACAGGTTGCCAGTGTTCCATCTTCCAAACTGCAGTTGTTTTGATTGGATAAACTGGGCACATAGCATCATAGAACCAGAGAAGATTAGGGTTGGAAGAGACTTCGTCTAGTCCAACCCCCTTCCCAAAACACGACCAACCCCAACTAAATCATCCCAGCCAGTGTTTTTTCAAGCCTCACCTTAAAAATCTCTATTTTGTTTCAGGAAGAAGGGTCCTTTTGAAAATGTTTTTTTTTAACCCAAAGGAACCCCATCTACACAGCTGTTTTGGCTTTCAGAAAGGTCTCTTCCAGAAACAAATGAGGTGCAAGATTTGTAAATGAGAGCTTCATTTACAGTTTTGATTACCCTCATTTGCATTCCTACTCCGACAGGGGAATGTGGTGTTGACGCAGCCATAGCACCTATTTCTAAATAGGGCCTATATCAAAATAGTTGTTTCAAAATAGGTGCTGTTGAGACAGATTGGCTGCGTCTACACTACCAATCACTTTTGGGAAATCTGGCCCTTTTTCAAAAGAACACATGGAGCATCTATACACAAAATAAGCTCCTTCAATCTGAAATCGAAAGAATGTGTCCCTTCTGGAAGCCCTCTTTCACTCCCAATTAAGGAAGAGTGCCTTCTTTTGAACGTTTCCTTCAAAAACAGCATATGTAGACACTCCAGGGGCACTTTTTTCCAAAGAGCAGTTCTCATGGCAACAGATTTTTCAGTCCCTGGCCTGTTCTTTCAAAAGAGTGGGAGCTGTGCGGACGCTCCCTGTCGAAAGAGTGGATAGAGTTTTTTGATCTGCTTTTTTGTGTGTGGACGTGCCCTTTCGAAAGAAGTTTTTTCGGAAGAGCTCTTCCAGAAGAGCTTCTTTCAAAAGCTCACTGTAGTGTAGATGTAGCTACTATGTTTAGACCATGAGTGCTATTTTGGGATACAAAGGTACCACAAAATAATGCCGCAGTTTTTCGTGTGTGGTATTCTCGTTCTGCTATTTCTCATTGTGAAAGGGGAAATGCAACTTTTGAAATAGCCCCTTATTCTGAACTTCCATGACATTTGAACTGCACCAAGTTCAGAATAAAAGATTTTTGAAATAATTAAATTATTAAATTTATAAATTATTTCGAAATAATGACACAGTCTAAACATAGCTACAGGAAATAACACCTGTTTCAAAACAGCTATTTTGAAATAAGCACTATTCCTCCTAGAATGAGGGTTACCAATTTCAAAATAACTCAACCACTATCTGGAATTTTTTTTCAACATAGTGGCTGCGTCGTGTAGACGCAAGGATAGTTACTGAAATAACTATAGTGTTAGGCATACCCTTAGGCTGCAGAGCACACTGATTGTTCTCTCTGCAAGTGGTCTAAGTGCCACTACACAGGATTGTACACCACATCCTGAAGGTGAATGGGTTATATAACGAGGATCAAAGGACTAGGAAACCTACCTTATAAGAGGAAACCCAAAGAGCTTAGCTTGTTCAGCCTAACCAAAAGAAGGCTGAGGGGAGATATGAGTTCTGCCTAGAAATGCATCAGAAGGACAAAGATTAGGGGGAGATAGGAGTGTTTAAGTTAAAGGCCAATGCTGGTACAAGAACAAAGGGCTGTAAACTGGCTCTCGGCAAGTTTAGGATTGAAATTAGGTCAACATTCTGGTGTGACGTTCTGGAACAGCCAAGGTGAGCAGCGGAGGCGAAAAACCTCAGTGGCTTCCAGAGTGAGCTTGTTAAGTTTGTGGAGGGGGTGGAATGAGGAGACTGATGACAGGGGCATGTGGCCCACCTGCATGACTCATTGCAAGCAACACCTGTGGTCAGAGATGGGCCACTAGATGGGGAGGGCTTTGAGTTACCTCAGAGAGTTCTTCCCCGGGTGAATAGCTACTGGGTCTTGTCCACACGTTTGGGACCTGCCCCGTATTTGGGGTTGGGAAGCAACCAGGCAGGGTTTCACCTTCCTCAGCAGCATGGGGGATGGGTCACTCTCCAGTTTCAGCTAGCGTAGGTGGCGAATTGCCTGTATCTTGAAGTCTTTAAACCATGATCTGAGGACTTCCAAAACTCAGCCAGAGGCTAAGTATGTACATCAGGAGTGGCAGGGTGATGTTTTGTGGCCTTCAGTGGGCAGGCGGTCAGGCTAGATTCTCACATTGGTCCCTTCTGGCCTTGAAGTTTAAGAATCTAAGGATCTTGCTACAGAATCTTTGTGAGGTTTGCTGTATAGAATGGGGAGTTCTTAGTAAAGGGCCCAATCCTGAAATTGCTGAACATGGTGACTAAAAAAAAGTTAATCAGAAGTTTCTTGCTCAGCACCAATCAGCCCCAAAATAACATATTTTCAACAACTTTTATTTTTAAAATTGGCTTTTTATAAATACACCATCTTCCAACCCAAATTATTGGAGAGATCCAGGTGTTCAGATTTTAAAAGAACTAAAATGCCTCATGACAGTTGTCTGGCTTTTAACCTTTGCATATTAATAGTATATATAGATATTTATTTATAATTACATTCTACTCATTACTGGATTTTGGCAGCATGATAAGACTATGCTTCTATAAAGGATATTTGTTGCAAAAATGTATCTGCAAAAATGCTCTGGTAAAATTACATTTGAACCTCTCTAATCTGGCACCCTCAGGACCTGACCGCTGCTGAGTGAGAGAATTTACTGGACCACAGAAGGTCAATATTGTCTAGCATGCTACCAACATTTCCGCTGCTTACTGGGCTCTTAGAAGACGTTTAGGAGTAAATTACAGCTAAATAACAGCACAGAACACAGAAAGCCAGGGCTGCTGGCTGTAAACAAACTTTATGGGACCACGGGAAACTGGCCACACCCATAATAAGTGGTCATCTGGCTAACTAAAATGATGCCAGATTATGGATGTTGCCAGACAAGAGAGTTCCAGATTAGAGAGGCTCAACCTGTATTAGAAAAGATCCTGGAGTAAATTATCTTCATTTCAGGTATGTTAATTTAGAGAGGATCATGTTATTTGGGGGGAAAATAAATTGCAAAATCACTGTTAAGGAACTAGCTTGTTTCCCAAGCCTTACATTTCAGTTCTGGATCTAGAGCTGAACCTTTACAAAGGCATTGAGCTCCTGGCTCTTTTGAACTAGACATATCTGCAAATAAAACAGGACAACAGGTTAAACTTATTCTGAGTAGCAGGAGAAGGAGAGCTATGAACAAGCCCGGCTGAGATCAAGGCTCTGCACAAACACACAGGAAGAGCTACCCCCTTACACTCAAAGCTAGCAAGATGGATCTATGAAATATGAGCAGCTGTCTTTTCCAGATGAGGATGAGAGATGAAGTGGCTCACAGGAAGTCTGTGACAGAGCCAATCTCCTTTGTTTCAGCCAACACCTTATGCATTGGACTGTGTTTTCTCTCTCTGCCCAGCAGCTAAGAGCTAGGCCAGACATATTTCCTCTGGGCAGGCAGAGTAGAATGATAGAACAGTAGAACTGGAAGGGACCTCATGAGGTCATCAAGTCCAGTCCCCTGCCCTCATGGCAGGACCAAGCCCATCTCTATCATCCTTGTTAGATAATCATACAGCCTCTTCTAAAATATCTCCACACATCTCCATGTTAAGAAGTAACAGAAGAGAAGAGCCATGATTTAGGGGGAAATTTCAAACCCAAAACTCTCCTTGTGATTCAAGAGGTGCCATGGCTCTTGTGGGGAAACTGGAGGACACATTTGTGTGTACAGTAGCACAGTTCTTTCCAGCAGCCATTGGAAGCTACAGACATGCTACAAAAAGGCTCCAAACCCTTGCCTGCAAACACTTCCTTTTCCAGTTAAGGGCCATTCAAGGCTTTTATGCCACATATGTATTGGCATAGTACCAGTCTTCAAGCATTTGAAGACTATGTAATAAAGCTGCAAACAAGTGCTGGTAAGCCCCCTTCCACGCATAATTCTATTATTGCTGCAAAGTTCTATTATTGCTTGCCACCTTGGGTTTCATGGTTGTCACTACACGGCAGACTGTATCCATTAGGAACAGCACAGGACCAGCAGGAATAGATCTGATACCCTTCAGTTCCCTCTGCTTTACTGCTCGAGCTACACAAGATCTCAGCTGATGCCTTGCTGGTCAAATTTCAGCCTCTGCTGATGTCAGCCTCTGCTCCATTCTCATCCATCCCTCCTCATTTCTCAGCTGCTTTAGTCATACAGAATCATAGAATCACGGGGCTGGAAGGGACCTCAGGAGGTCATCGAGTACAGCCTCCTGCCCAAAGTGGAACAACCCCAACTAAACCATGCCAGCCAGGACTTTGTCAAGCCAGGACTTAAAAACTGTCTCCTCATCATCTTGCACTTCTTTGGCCTTGGTGGTCATCTCCTTGCTTTGTTCTTCTCCTGCCCCTCTGAGGATTTCCTCAGTGCTTTTGTTAGCTCAGATCAGGATGGGAGAATCTGGCCAATGCACTAAGCTCAATGGAAAACTCAGTGATCCATTGAAATGGCTTCAAAGGAAGCTTTGACGGAAGATCTGGGTTTTGCCAGCACAACGAGCAAATTAGTCTCAGCACCAAGAACATATTTAGGATGTTATTAAATGAGATCTGCCTCTGTTCACAGTCACTGACTTTCCGCCTGTGCCAATTGTCATCCCATTTATTCCCAATCTCTCTCTTCCTTCTTGCCCCAGCTGCCTCTAGTTGGCTACTGCTAAATAAATGCTAAAACAAAAATTATGGAGAATAATGACCCCCACTTAAACCCATGTACCACAATAATGGCAGTTTATTTGAACAGACCATTTTAAAAGCATTGTACTGAACACAAAGCCAATTGACCTGCAAGAGCCTTTTATAACCTTGTTTTCCATGCACTAGCATCAATTATCTCCTAATTAAACACCAAGGCTCCTTCCAAAGGCCTCCTGGTTTCACATCATTACTAAGCATTTTGCCATCATTTACTGGATTAAAGTCACTAATTAAACTACCCAAAGCCCAGAGTCAAATGGTCACACAGCAGCTAACACAAATCTATACAATGTTTTAAGTCAGAGCCTGTTCGTCCTTTATTGACGTTAAGGATTATGCAGCAAGGCAGTTTCTCGCTTGTATTTTGTCTCTTATGAACGGATGACTAATTGTTATTGGAAATGCAGCACTTTTCTCAGTGCATGAGACAGCTTGTGTGCCCGAAGCACGGGGGCGGTGGTGGAAGAACTGGCTTTCTGCTCTGATTTTGTAAGAAGGCCTGGACACAGGGATGGATCAAAGAGCTGCAATCAAATACCCAAATCAGCTCTTAAGCATTCTGCTACATCTGCATGGTAATGGGATATCTAGCTTGAGACCACTGCCTCTCATGCTGATCAGTGTTCTCATTGCTCACCTGTACTCTCTGGTTTGTCTGTATCCATCTGTTGTCTCTGGTCTTATGCTTAGGCACGTCCAGTGATAGGGTTTGCAAAGGGAGCAGCTGCCCCAGAACCCAGCAATTCAAAAGAGCCTGGGGTTCCCAGCCACCACCGCTACCACAGAAGTGGAGGTGGCCGGAGCCCCTGGCCCTTTAAATTCTTGCCACAATGCTACAGGCAGCTCTCAGGGCTGGCTGGTGGGAGGGGCCAGTGTGGTGCTCTCCTGGTGGTACTGAGGTCTGGCTGCTACCAGCTCTGCCCCTTCTACCTGAGACCCCCACCCTTTCCAGGAGTGCAGAGTCAGGGGCCCCCACCTTGCCCAGGGGCCTGGCAAGTCTTCCAGCCTCCCCTTGTGCTTAGGCTGTAAGCCTCTGGTGGTGGGGACTGTCTTTTTGGTCTGTTTGTACTATGCCTAGCACAATGAAGTCCTGGTCTATTATGGCTGCTAGATAATACCGTAATATAAATAATAGCACACACAGGAGCAGGGTCATAACATACGAAAAGGGAGCTTCAGCCTGCTCCTATTGAAACCAGCTGTATCCCTTTATCTCCAGTAGAAAGAGGTACAGGACTAGGGTTCATCTGTTTCAAGAGCTATGTTTGCTATTTAGTGCAACTGTGACATCTTTCCATCAACCGAGGGCTAATTGATTTAGGGTTTTCCATTGGACTAAAAAGACAATGCCATAATAAATGTATTTCTAGGAAATTTGTGGGTTCTGTGAACTCAGGTTATGCCAGTAGCTGGCCTTAAATGCCATGAATCATCTGCAGAAACCCAGTTTTGGTCATTCCAAGATCAGGGTTTTGGTCCTGCTGAAGTGTGAGAGGGGAGCTCAGGAGGCCTGTTGTGAGTGCGTGCGAGGAGAAAGAAGGAGCCGAGGCCCTTGGCCACCTCCTATGTCACACGCGGGCATGGCAGGATTTAAGTGATCTCAGTCAGCAGTAAACATCCGTTTCATTTGACACACAAGAATAGACCAAAAAACATCCATCAAGATCAGTCAGCAAGTGTTGTCTTCCATGCCCTGGCCCTGGCCACTTTCTCCACAGCCACCACTGTCATGGTCTTGCTCACTCAGTCATCAGCCAGGACTGCAAAGGCCATTCCAGGGACTTATCCTCCTCCTTGTGTTCCTGTCTTGAGGGGAGAGGTAGGTCTCTTTCTGGCCTGCTAGGACCACCGACATCCTTGCCTGCCCCTTGCTTCCACATCACTAAATAATTCCTGTCTTATGCACCTGCCTTTATACCCTGAAACTGTGAATATGTAAATTGATAAAAATAAAAGCTAAAGTTCAAACCCTTCACTTCACACAACTGTGAACCTTAAAATCAACACCACCTACTACAAAACTGCTGAAAAATAAAAATCAATATCCACCATCAGACTAACAACTAAATCAAAATTGAATTCTGCCAAGCTTAGTGGTACACCTTGACCCTGTGTAAAGAGCATTTGGACAATCATCCAGAACCTGGGGTTTTCACCTGATTGGATATGGGAGGGACAGTTTGCCAGGAAACAGCTGTTTGTGTGTCCATTCCTCTTTCTAAACAGCTTCTGGGGAGCGAGAAGAATTATTACACACACAAACTTTGCAGAACTCTGAGGGAGAAATGTTTTATTTTTAACTCACACCGGACAGAACAAGAATCTGGGCTAGTAACCAACATAAAATGTTCCCCAACACACCAGAGTGCCTAATTTTAGCACATTAATTGGAAACTGATACCCAAGCCTGATATTTAGCATAGTTTTACTCATATTACAAGCAGCAGAGGTCCAGGGAGACCTGCCGAACCTCTAGTTGAATCCAGAAGAGCAATCAGAGCATGCAGATGACAAGCCACCAAACTCTCCAAAACCCAGGGCAGGATGTACTGCTAGCCTGGAGCACCCATTCTCTCCTCCCATCCAAAACGCTCATATCGTCCAACATAATTTTGTTGTTCAAAATGAAATGCCCAAACTGCCAGTGATTAAATGATTTACAAAAGATGCTTGAAGAGTACACAGGAGAAACTCCGGGGCAGGTTGAGCTTACCTGACGCATAGTCTCCTCCGGCTATAGGGAAGAGCACATTTCCTACTAGCCTTTAGGCTGCCACAGAACAGTCCCTGTCCCATAGGCTATGACCCGCCCCCTCCCCGCCCCCTTTCAAGGTCCCCCTCTCACTGGTGCAGGGGGATGTGTGCAGGGATAAAAGCCTTTCCAACAGTGTGCCTCCAGACAGCCCCTTTTCTCGCTGCCTGCCTGCTGCTTACCGTGGTGCCTGGAGCCCCCAGGGCCAGCCTGTAGCAGAAGCCAAAGGTTTGCTCAGGCATGTAGGCAAACTGCGCTACATGCCTCCACCTGCAGCAGAGTGTCCCAGCTGGCTCTTACTGGGGTGCACCACCTTCCTTTCACTTCTGAGTGTAGGTCGACCAAACTACGTCACTGAAGGCTGGGAAAAATTTCACACCCTGTACAATGCAGGTAGCTCAACCTAACCCCACAGTAGGTACAGGTAGGTTTCACCTCCTGTAGAGATGGATTTTGTACAGTTACCGGAAAAACTTCCATTGCTGTTCAGTGTGGCTGCAGCACTGCATCTCTGCAGGCTGTAGTGTAGACATACCCTCAAACTCTCCTCAGGAACGGGGCACCGAGTTGGGAGTCAGGAGACTTTGGTTCTGTTCTTGACTCTGCCACTGACCAGCAGTGTGACCTCAGTCAAATCACTTAACCTCGGTTTCCCACTCTCTTCTGCTATCATCTCTACTTTCTCAGGAAGCTGTTCAGAGCTCAGATGCTCTCCCTATGCATTTGTGCAGCAACTAGCACAATGGGGTCCCACTCCCTAAAGGGGCATATAGGCCCCACTCTGGTAGTAAAATACCTCTTAAGGCAAATCAATAGTTCCCTTCCCACCAATGTAGCTGTGTTGATCTACATAAAGAGCATTATTTACACAGCAGATAAAAGCCACAGTAGAAAGTCTCAAACCCCAGGTCAGCTGACTCAGGCTCAAGATGCAGAGCTGAAAATAGCAGTGTGAATTGTGGGGCCAGAATGGAATCCAAGCTCTGAAGTCCAGCGAGGAGAGAGTGTCTTGTCTACATGGCTGTTTTTAGCCCCACAGTACAAATCCCACAAGCCTGCTTCAGTTGACTAGGGCCCAAGAGTCCCTTCTTTGGGTCCTTTTTTTAACTTTGCTGCTGTGCAGACTCACCCTTAGACTTAGTCACATGTGCAAAAAAAACATCTTGGGATTTAAAAAGAACCATTACTGAAATTCTACCCGTGCTATCTAATCATTACTAGTATAAGGGTCAATGATTAGAATGTACAATTTGTACTATTTTTTGCATATGCAAACATCACCAGTTATTATGGTGTTCCTCAGGACTTGAAAACTATACAGGAAAAATAGCTGACTTATTTACTTCCCATCATTATATTTCATGTTACGCTCGAACCTCTCGAATCTGGCAACATCTATAGTCCAGCAAGATCTTAGTTAGCTGGATGTCCACTTATCATGGGTGTGGCCACGTGTCCTGTGGTCCCATAAATTTGTTTCCAGCCACCGGTTGAAGATACGGACTAACACAGCTACCTGTCTGATACTTGTAAAGGGACCATCAGCAGTGAGTATGTTGTGTGCATGGATGATGACACTCTGGTCCCAATCTAAATTTTTAAAACAGTTTCATTGTTATCATGGTCTCAGGGTCTGAAAAGAAAAAGAAACAATCCTGCAAACCTTTATGTAAGGCTGCTGGATCTGGGTCATTGATAGGATGGAATGAAGCTGTGGCCTTAGGGGCCAAAGCCATGTGCCTCTACCGCATGAGCTAAAAACCAGCTGAGTTTCAGCTAAAACTGTAGAGCAGACTTCAATCTCGCTGGTCAGCAGTTTCAGTGCCTCTGGGGTTACACTTATTTAAAGATGATATGTAATGTCTCGTCATTACATAAGCCTTCGAAAGTGTGTTTAATTGGGAATAAAATGCAAATTGGCCTTCTGCACAGGAATCAGTTACAATGTGCTGATTTATTTTCAGTCAGGTAAGGCATTTTTCATGTAGCTTAGAGATGCTCCTAGTTTGGGCTAGGCAAGGAGGAACTGATTTCCACTTTGTCCTTTGGATGAGGAAGGAATACAGAATAGGCTTTGAGCTGTGCAGGCCTTCAGAAGAACTCTCTGTAAGAATCCAATGAACAAGAGGGTAGAAATTAGTTGTTTGTTTATCTTCATGTGTAATGCAGAATTCTCAGGCCACTAATAAGAAGCACATTGGAAACAAAAAGAAGCATTTTTTCACACTACACAGAGTCAACCTATGGAACTCCCTGCCAGAGAACATTGGGAAAGCCAAGACTTTAATGGTGTTCAAAAAAGAGCTAGATAAATTCATAGAGAAGAGGTCCATCCATGACTATTAGCCAGGATGGCCGGGGATGGTGCCCTTGTCTCTGTTTGGGGCACCTGGCATTCCCCACTGTTTTGGAAGACAGGATACTGGTCTAGCTGGGCCTTTGTTCTTCTCCAGTATGGCCGTTCTTATGTTCACTAACACCGGACTGGAGACTGTGGATTTTAGTGACCTTCTTTCAAAACTTAGTGAGCACCCAGGAATCAGGATCACTAGTGAAGGCACCATGGGAGAGTATCCATGCTGTGCCACAGACACTGAACTCAGAGTTAGCGTGGGCAGGGGGAAGGAAGCTGTGGTGGCTTTAAGCCACTTTTGCCCTCTCTCATTCAGGGCTCCTCTGTATTTAAGGCCAGGTCTACACTAGACCTTAAAGTCAGTCGCAGATACATATTTCCAGCTGTGGCAAGTGCGTAGATGTAATCCATGTATCTATGATCGACTGATGCAGCTGTCCTCACTGAGGGAGGTCCATGGAAGAAACTCTTCCATCTCACCTTCCTTATTCCTTGCAAGGATGAGGAGTACAGGGGTCCACTGTCAATCCCTGATAGTTCGATCGCACGCATCGCCACTAGGCATGTGAAATCAAACTCCAGAAGATCAACTCTGACCAGGTCGGTCTCCTGGGTAGTGCAGATGTACCTTAGGTTACAGCTTCTGCCCCAGCATGTCATACGGACTGCCGTGCTGTGCACAATCTATGCATGCCGTGCCTGCCTCCAGCAGGCCCCTCTCATATCAGGTTTTTTGCAGAGGGAAGAGAGGCAGCTCACGGCTGTCCTTTCCACTTCCTTTTCCACAGCTGATTCTAGAGCCCATTTACATGGTTCCTACTCCATGTAAAGGGGTCAGAGCAGGGTAAGACTCTCACTCAGTGTTATATACTGCAGAAGCATCCAACTCAGACTGAATTTGTTCAGCTCTCTGGAAACATCTAGGTCACCCTACGCTGTGGCTTACCGGAATCATTAGCATAGTTTCTGCTGCAAGGCCAGCGTGTCCTCTCATTAGCTTATTCACTCCCTTCTCAGCAACTAAGACAGTCATTGTCATAGATGGTCTCTGACTTTGAGTGTCAAAACGTGGACCCGGAGAGGTATCCTCACCCTGCGAAGATGAGAAAAAGCAAGATCAGGAGTGTCCTCATCTCGAGACATTTGTGGGTCCTGTGGAAAGGACGTGACATCTGCTCTGTTTACCACAGCTTGACATGTTTCCATTGCTTAGAAGTGACAGTAAGCACAGAGAGAAATGCACTTTTCACAAACAACTGCAGAACATTGAAAAAAATCCTTTGATCTCCCACCCTGCCCCTCAAATAAATGTAGCCAGGAAGCCTGCCCCTTGCCTTCACATAAAACAAGATGGCCAGGCCTGAAACAGCAACACACAGGGACTTCGTTATTTTCCAGTGGTCCACCATACATTGTAATTAAACAGCAAAGTTAAGGTGGCAAAGCCCATGACCTTTGCTGTGGCACAAACCACATTCTGCTCACAGTTCTCCAGTTATTCAGCAGATCTCAAGATGCTAGCAATTTTCATCTGTGAACAGGATACTACGTACTGCCAGCCTGAGTTCTCTAACATCAGGCTACCAGTGGAGGGGAAATTTTCAGGAACTATTAAAAATTCTCTGACACCAATGGCTCTATCATCATCCCAGACTCATCCATAGTTAGGGAGATCTTACAAAGTGAATGCCAAGAACTAAAAATATGGGAAGAGAAATTCTAGCAACCATTTGCCAATGTCTGCTTGGCCCAGACTGGCTGAGCTGTGCCTTTGCTGCAGGTCCAGCTAAGGGATGAGTCAATACCACCTAGCATGAGAAGACATCAAATAAGCCTCTAGTTCTGGAGTCAGCAACCTTTCCAAGGCAGAGTGATGAAATTTGACTTTTTGACCTGTATGTATGGGCCAAGTGCTGGTGATCCTTTTTCAAGTCACTAACAGTCCTACTTACAACAGCTTCATTTATAAATACATTAAGAAGCAGAGCTTTACTGTTTAGGTGGTGGTTGGTTAGAATTAGCTGACCTTTTATTAATCCACAGGTGGCATGGCTTTGAGCGAGCTTCTAGCCGCATGGGACAGAAGGGGCGGGGCTGAGCTCCTGCCTTGAATTCCACTGCAAATCTTCTTGTATGCCACTCTTGGCACCTGTGCTGGAGGTTGGTGACCCCTGCTCTAGTGCAAGCTGGACAGAGTGCTGTGAGCTTATGATAAGAAAAACACACTGCTTTTCAAGAACAAGAAATCCTGTGGCACCTTATAGACTAACAGATATTTTGGAGTATAAGCTTATGCTCCAAAATATCTGTTAGTCTATAAGGTGCCACAGGACTTCTTGTTCTTGAAAAGCAACATGTTTTTCTTATGCATAAGCTTATGCTCCAAAATATCTGTTAGTCTATAAGGTGCCACAGGACTTCTTGTTGTTCTCGAAGATACAGACTAACATGGCTACCTCTCTGATTTTGCTTTTCAGGTCACTTGGCTTGTAAACTTAGGCATTTGGCTTCGTGTGTTATTTATTTTTTGTTTCTTTTATAACCAGCCCTGATTTTTATGCCTCATTAGCCGCGTCTACACATGCATGCTACTTCGAAGTGTCAGCACCAACTTCGAAATAGCGCCCGTCACGGCTACACGTGTTGGGCGCTAATTCGAAGTTAACATTGACGTTAGGTGGCGAGACGTCGAAGCCGCTAACCCCATGAGGGGATGGGAATAGCGCCCTACTTCGACGTTGAACGTCGAAGTAGGGAACGTGTAGTCGTTGCGCTTCCCGCAACATTGAAATTGTGGGGTCCTCCATGGCGGCCATCAGCTGAGGGGTTGAGAGATGCTCTCTCCAGCCCCTGAGCTCAATGGTGGCCGCGTGGAGCGGCCCCTTAAAACTCCCTGCCCCCTGCCTTCCTGCGCAGGAAGCTGAGAGAGCATGCAGGCAGCAGCAGTAACACGCGGCTAGCCTGCACACTCCTCCACAGCCACAGACACCCACACCCCGACCCGATGCGATGGCCACCCGGCAGCCCCCCCAGCGCCCCCAGGGGATTCCCCCCATGGGGAGCCAGGGCTCACAGCCCAGCAGCCAGGCGGGGAAGCGGCAGCGGGGCCCCTCCTGGACGGAGGCCGAGCTTCGGGACCTGCTGGGGCTCTGGAGTGAGGAGGAGGTGCTCCAGGTAATGGGGAGCAAGAGGCGGAACGCAGATGCGTTCGCTCGGCTGGCCGAGGGCCTGGCCGCCTGGGGTCACCCTGCCCGCACTCTGGATCATGTCCGGAGTAAAGTGAAGGAGCTGCGGCAGGGTTACGCCCGGGCCTGGGATACAGCTGGCCGATCTGCGGCCGCCCCCATCACTTGCCCCTTTTACAGGGAGCTCAGGGCCATCCTGGTTCCCCGGCACACCTCCTCCCCTCCGGCCACTCTTGATACCTCGGCCAAGGAGCCCCAGCAGGCCCCGGAGGCGGAGTCTTCCCCGGAGGCAAGCCCTGCTCCCCGGGGCCCCCTGCAGGAGCCCACGCCCGGGGCACCGGAGAAGGAGGAGGAGGAGAGGGACTCCTCCTCCATTGACGCCGGCCTGCACATCATACTCCCATCCAGGAGCTCCAGCTGGGCGTCCGCCCCCCGGGTGTCCCCCGACCATGGGAGTGGACCGTCAGGTATGTACCCCCACCGGTGCACACCCCCGGGGTTGAGGGGCGGGGGTAATAGATATGGCCAGGGCCCTCCACATGCCCAGATGACCATGGCCCCAAGGACAGCAGTGGCATGTCCCTCACAGGAGTGCATCAGCCCCTGCCCCCCCCAGCACGAGAGTGCCATGCCCCATCTCCGGGGCTGGGGGGAGCGGAACCTCTAGGGTCCCCCAGTGGGAGGGGGTGCAACACCGAGCAGCAGCAGCAGCAGCAGCATCTGATGGAGTGGGGGGAGTGCAAATGCGAGACTCAGGCTAGATATGAGAAACAAGCTGAATAGCTCCCAGTGGCTAAGGATGATCCTGGGGCTACAACTGGCAGGTTACACCTCTGCCCTGAACAAAGAGGAGGGAGGAGCCGAGCTTGGTTTGAATCGGGGGCGGCAGTTAGAGGCTAGGGGAAGGGAGAGCTGGAAGGCAGCCAGCCTGAGGAGGGGGAAAGCTACACCCCAGAGGGGCACCCCTCGGGGTCTTCTCCCCAGGACGGGTTGGAAGGACCATCTCTGACTGCTGTACTGTCGCTTCTGGGAGAAACTGGGCATCTGTTGCCTAATAAACCTCCTGTCGTACCTGCTGAGTGAGTGAGAGTCACTCCTGCCAGCGGACGGGGTGCAGTGCAGGGGGACCCCTGAACCCCATCACAGCAGCATCTCCCAGGGACGGGGATGGGGAACCTGCAGCAGAGGGTTGGGGGGACAAAGGGCACGGCTCGGGGCCCACACTAACGGCTGTCTCCATTCTTCTTCCCCCCTCCTGTGTTCCGCAGCTGCACCATCGGAAGGACCGGAGAGCGCCAGCGAGGCGTCAGTGGTCCCGGAAAGCTCTCCGGGGCCATCACACCAGGCCAGCCCCTTGGCGGAGCAACGACCGGCCCCACGGCAGGGAAGATGGCAGACACAGCACCACCAGCCGCCGGCGACGGACCCCCAGCTGCTGACCCTGCACCGTCGGCAGCTGGAGGTCGCCGAGCAGCGGCTGCGGGTGGAGGAATGCCGCCTCCACCTGCAGCACCGGGTGCTGGCCTGGCGCCAGGAGGCATGGGGGGCCTACATGCGGACCCTCAACCTCATCGTGGACTCCCTGGCCCCCCCAGGCTGCGCCAGCCGCTGCAGCGCCCACCCTGCCTGCTCCACCCGCTGCTCCACCCGCTGCTCCAGCCGCTGCGCCGTCTGCCGTCGCACCGCCACCTGCCACCGAGGGCCATTCCACTGAGGGGGACCTGGGGCCAGCTGACACTCGCCGGCTGTATCTCCCAGTCCGCCCACCCCCCAGCCAGCCCTGGCCAGGGCTGCGGCCGAGACAGGGATCCCGGCCGCCCACCCCCAGCGCTGGACTGTAGGGGCGTGGGGCCCAGGACGTGGCCCCCCCTCCCCCTTTGTATATATTCCCCCCAGTTTATTGTTCTTTTCTTGTAAATAGTTTGTATTTGTGACCCATTACTTTGCTGATCCTTACCCCCCATGTAAATAGTTCTCCCCTTCCTTGTCTTCCCCTTTAATGTTATCCCGATTTTTATAATGTATATATATTTATCAGTTTGATTTCCCCTGTACATAGTTTGTCTTGTTCAGAATATTTATAATAATAATAATAATAATAATAGTATAAGAGTTGTAGTAAAGAAAATGTTTGAGTTGACGAACAAATGTCTGCTTTTATTTTTACAAGAAAAGTCGGGGGGTGTGCTCTTGGGTGCTCTGTGGTGTGGGCGTAGGGGCAGGGAGTGTTGTGGAGGATGCGGGGGGTGAAGTGGGGGGCCTGCCAGCGTTCACCCCGCGGCCTCATCAAAGTGGGCCCACAGGGCCTCCTGGACCCGGGTCCCTTCGGGGTCCACCTGGCGACTGGGGGCAGTGGGTGGCTGCACATCGGCCCTACCGGCCTCCACAGCCCAGCCCTGAAAGAAGGCATCCCCCTTGCTCTCCACGAGGTTGTGTAGGGCGCTGCATGCACCCACAATCTGGGGGATGTTGGTGGGGCCTGCATCAAGGCGGGTGAGGAGACACCTCCAGCGCCCCTTGAGGCGGCCAAATGTGTGCTCCACCACCTGGCGTGTGTGGTTCAGGTGCTGGTTGAAGCGCTTCTGGCTGGCAGACAGATGGCCCATGTACAGGTGCATGAGCCAGGGCCGGAGGGGGTATGCCGCATCTGCGATGACGCAGAGGGGCATGGTGGTGTCCCCCACAGGGATCTCCCGCTGGGGGATGTAGGTCGCTGCCTCCAGCCAGCGGCACAGGCCCGAGTTCCGGAATACCCAGGCGTCGTGGGTGCTGCCAGGCCAGCCCACATAAATGTCCAGGAAATGGCCCCGGCTGTCCACCAAGGCCTGGAGGACCACAGAATGGTAGCCCTTCCTGTTTATGTAGTGTCCTCCACTGTGTTCCGGGGCGCAGATGGGGATGTGGGTCTCATCCAGAGCCCTGAAGCAACTGGGGAAGCCCAGGGTGGCAAAGCCCGCGATGGCGGCATCCGGGTCCCCAAGCCTCACAAGCCTGTGGAGGAGCAGGGCATTGATGGCACGGACGACCTGCAGGGGAAGCACATGGGAGAGCACCAATGAGGGGTGTGCAGGGTGTGTGTGGCCCTCCCCTGCCAGGGCCCCCCTCCCCTCCCCTCCCCTGCCAGAACTGCCTCCCCCTCCCGCCGTGGGTCCTCTTACTTCCATTAGGACAGCCCCGACCGTGGCCTTGCCGACGCCAAACTGCTGGCCCATGGATCGGTAGCTGTCTGGAGTGGCCAGCTTCCAGACAGCGATGCCGACCCATTTCTCGATGCTGAGGGCACGCCACATGGCGGTGTCCTGGTGCCTCAGTGCGGGGGTGAGCCACTGGCATAGCTCCAGAAATGTCTGCCGGCTCATGCGAAAGTTCTGGAGCCAGCGGTCGTCGTCCCACTTTCCAAGCACCAGCCGCTCCCACCGGTCGGTGCTGGTGGGGTAGCTCCACAGCCAGCGGCGTGTGCGGGGGGGGGGGGCGGCAGGGTGCTGCAGGGTTGGGGGTTGAGTCCTCCTCCCCTGCGGACAGCTCCTCCTCTGTGGCAAGGAGGTGCTCAGCTGCCTCCTGCATGGCATCGAGCAGGGCGAGCACTGCTCCTGCAGGGGCGGCTGTGTGGACCTCTGGCTGCTGCTGCTGCTGCTGCTGCTGGGGGTCCATGACTGCGTCGCTCAAGGTGTGCGTTCCTATGGCTCTGCAGACCGCGTGCTGCACAGGCTGCGTGTGTCTGGGAGGGGCCCGTTAAGGGGAGCGGCTAGCTGTTGCCCCGGAAGTGATAGTCCGCCCTGTGACCCTGTCTGCAGCTGTTCCTGGCACCCTTATTTCTATGTGTGCTGCTTTGGCGTGTAGACGTTCCCTCGCAGCGCCTATTTCGATGTGGTGCTGCGCAACGTTGATGTTGAACATCGACGTTGCCAGCCCTGGAGGACGTGTAGACGTTATTCATCGAAATAGACTATTTCGATGTCTCTACATCGAAATAAGCTACTTCGATGTCGCGGTCACGTGTTGACGTAGCTATTGTGTGTAGCCACTTAAAAACTTTCTTTGCTTTTTGTAGTTAATAACCTTGTTTCACTGCTTTACCTAACCAGCATGTTTGGATTGAAGTATGTGAAGAAACGCCCTTGAGGATAATAAGGCTGGTGCAGTCCATCTTCAACTGTTGAAATGGTGGACTTCCCATCAGCTTCTCTTGTCCAATTGTGGACTGGGCAGTGTGAGATATATATTTTTGAGGGAATGTCTGGGAATGGAGGCTTTGCTGGCACTCTGCAGCGTAACTCATGAGTGCAT
The DNA here is from genome assembly GCF_033958435.1 of Carettochelys insculpta. Classification (NCBI taxonomy): domain Eukaryota; kingdom Metazoa; phylum Chordata; order Testudines; family Carettochelyidae; genus Carettochelys; species Carettochelys insculpta. The sequence goes on from NC_134137.1 coordinate 371,580,944, forward strand.
AGCTTCCGGCATCTAAACTTCCCCCAGCTACTGTGTTCTGGGCCAGGAGCAGCTGTTCACCAGTAAAGCAGCATAAAAGGCAGCTTAGGCTGGAGACCTGAGGAGACACAGCTATGCAGAGGTCCCGATCGTACCCTGTGGGTCAAGCAGCTGGTGTCCTGCTTTGGTGGGGCTCGTCTGGCACATCTCCAAATGAGCCCTGTCTTGGTTGAGGCCCTCCAGACAGCAATTGGGATGAGTCCACAGCTCCTGCCCAGATTCCAGTAGACAGCATAAAATCACCACACAAAAATCACTGCCACATTTGGCCCTAAGGAACATCATTGTTTGCAATCTGAATATGTAAAAAGGACAAGTTCGTCTCTTGCACCTTGAGGCAGATCTTTCTGGGTGAACCTCTCAACTCCCCTTCACTACACAAGGACATCGTTTGTTTGAGGCACAAATTTGCCCTTCCCCTGGTATTATCTTGCAGCTTTTTATGTCAGCTGCTTTAACATTAGCAGTATTAAATCTTGACTATGAGGTTGTAGGAAGTTCCAAAGTAATGGACTGCACCCTCCGCCCCACCAGCTGGGGTGCTGGGAGCAGAGATCGAACTCAGAAGAAACCTGAGATCTCTGCACTGGAAGCCATGAATCTCTTCTGCCTGAGCTAAAAGACCCACCACGTCTTTTGTTGGGCAAAAGTCAGCATGGTTTCTGCAGAGGGAAGTCGTGTCTGTCTAATCTATTAGAATTCTTTGAAGGGGTTAATAAACATGCGGACAAGGGGCACCCAGTGGACATAATATACCTAGATTTCCAGAAAGCCTTTGACATGGTCTCACACCAAAGGCTTTTATGTAAATTAGGTGGTCATGGGATAGGAGGAAAGATCCTTTCATGGATCGGGAATTGGTTAAAAGACAGAAAACAAAGGGTGGGAATAAATGGTGAATTTTCACAATGGAGGAGGGTAACTAGTGGTGTTCCCCAGGGGTCAGTCCTGGGACCGATCCTGTTCAACTTGTTCATCAATGATCTAGAAAATGAGGTAAGCAGTGAGGCGGCAAAGTTTGCAGATGACACCAAGTTGTTCAGGACAGTCAAAACCAAAACAGATTGTGAAAAACTACAAAAAGATCTCAGCAAACTGAGTGATTGGGCAGCAAAATGGCAAATGAAATTTAATGTGGGTAAGTGTAAGGTAATGCATGTTGGAAAAAATAACCCAAATTACACGTACTACATGATGGGGTCAAATTTAGCTACGACAGATCAGGAAAGGGATCTTGGAGTTATAGTGGATAGTTCTCTGAAGACATCCACGCAGTGTGCAGCGGCAGTTAGTAAGGCAAATAGGATGTTAGGAATTATTAAAAAAGGGATCGATAATAAGACAAAAGATATCATACTTCCCCTATATAAAACTATGGAACGCCCACATCTTGAGTACTGCGTGCAGATGTGGTCTCCTCACCTCAAAAAAGATATATTGGCATTAGAAAAGGTTCAGAAAAGGGCGACTAAGATGATTAGGGCCTTGGAACGGGTCCCATATGGGGAGAGGCTAGAGAGACTGGGACTTTTCAGTTTGGGAAAGAGGCGATTGAGGGGTGATATGATAGAGGTATATAAAATCATGAATGGTGTGGAGAAAGTGAATATAGAAAAATTATTTACCTTTTCCCATAATACAAGAACTAGGGGACACCAAATGAAATTGATGGGTAGTAGGTTCAAAACTAATAAAAGGAAATTTTTCTTCACACAGCGCACAGTCAACCTGTGGAACTCCTTGCCCGAGGAGGCTGTGAAGGCCGGGACTCTATTAGGGTTTAAAAAAGAGCTTGATAAATTTTTGCAGGTTAGGTCCATAAATGGCTATTAGCCAGGGATAAAGTATGGTGCCCTAGCCTTCAGAACAAGGGCAGGAGATGGATGGCAGGAGATAAATCACTTGATCATTGTCTTCTGTTCTCCTTCTCTGAGGCACCTGGCATTGGCCACCGTCGGCAGATGGGATGCTGGGCTGGATGGACCTTTGGTCTGACCCAGTATGGCCATTCTTATGTTCTTATGTTCTTAGGTCTTTGCTCATAAGTTCTACAGCCCTACGACTCCATGCGAGCCAGCTACTAGAGGGGGACAAAGAGCTACTTGGTATAAGCCTAAAGCTATGTCTATACGTGCACGCTACATCGAAATAGCTTATTTTGATGCAGCAACATCGAAACATCTGCACGTCCTCCGGGGCTGGCAACGTTGACGTTCAACTTCGACGTTGGGCAGCACCACATCGAAATAGGCGCTGCGAGGGAACGTCTACATGCCAAAGTAGCACACATCGATATAAGGGTGCCAGGAACAGCTGCAGACAGGGTCACAGGGTGGACTCAACAGCAAGCTGCTCCCTTAAAGGGCCCTTCCCAGACACAGTTGCACTAAACAACACAAGATACACAGAGCCAACAACTGGTTGCAGACCCTGTGCATGCAGCATGGATCCCCAGGTGCAGCAGCAGCAGCCAGAAGCCCTGGGCTAAGGGCTGCTGCCCACGGTGACCATAGAGCCCCGCAGGGGCTGGAGAGAGTGCGTCTCTCAACCCCTCAGCTGATGGTCGCCATGGCGGACCCTGCTATTTCAATGTTGCGGGACACAGATCATCTACACGTGCCCTACTTCGACGTTCAACTTTGAAGTAAGGCACTATTCCCATCCCCTCATGGAGTTAACAACTTCGATGTCTCGCCGCCTAACATTGATTTCAACTTCGAAATAGCGCCCAACACGTGTAGCCGTGATGGGCGCTATTTCAAAGTTGGCGCCGCTACTTCGAAGTAGCGTGCACGTGTAGACGCGGCCTAAATTTCACATTTCCACGGAAGGTTGTCCCAAGCTTCTGAGCTCCACTGAAGCTCAAATTATGGTACAGGCCATGACTTTTATAACACAATCATTGTAGGGGAGCTGGGATCAAACCCAGATCTTCTGAATCTACAGTCTACAAACTGTGGCAGACTGAAAGCAGTAAGCTGGGTGAGTGGATTTCTATTCCCTGCATAAAAGGCATTTGAGGCTTGTTAAGACCTGGCCTTCAGCAGCAGGCTCATTAGACACCTGCAGCCAGTTAAGGCCAGCACACTCATCTTAAAAAGAGTTCTCTTAGGTGAAGGATGGGGAAGGAGAAGAGGAATGGACCCGAGAGGAGGAAGTGATGCTGGAGAACTGAGGTTTGGTGGAAGGGGAAGACTCATTTACATACCAGGGAGAAGGTGCTAGAGAGTAGCAGTAGGTGAAGTGGTCCAGGGAAAAGGCTGCTGTATTTGGAGCAGAGTAAAAGCCCTGTCAGCTGCCAGTATTTAGAGCCCAGAGTAGTGGGTGGGCCTGGGTTCCCACCACCCTTCCCCATGCCCTGCGGAAAGATGGAAAGCCAGGACCATTGGAAGGGTCTTATCCCAAACTAGTGGCTTGCCTGTGATGAGAGTGGCTCAGTAAGTGCAAACTCTTGCCTCTGGAAAGACAAGAGGCAGTGGGAGGGTAGCCATGAGCCTCTGAGCCACATGGGAAAAGCCACTACAAAGCATGAGACCCAGAGGGCACAACAAGGCCTCTGCCACAAAACCTTTACCCACTTTCATGAAAAAACCCAGCACTGTTTGCTCAAAGGCAGTAGCAAACTTACAAACATCTGTGCAGTCCAGTCACAAGGAGGAGACATAAAGCCATGTTGTGCAGGCCTGGGTTCAAAAAAAGCAGATATCATCAGCATTAAAACCCCTCCTGAGTTCTTGGCCTTCATGAGTTCCACAGGTTAACTGAGTGGTCCATAAGAAACTTAAGTGAAACCTTACTGAATTGAATCAAAGATGGATATGGACATAACATGTGTTAAATAAAAGAACCCAATAATATTCTGTAGCATATTCCCTTGGGATATACATCACATATGTAAAAGGGGCGTAGGCTCGCAGGCTGAGGAGAATAAGTACTCTGCTCTATGTATCATCTGTAGATGTTACTCTTCAGTTCTTTAGGGCCTCCCCCAAGCACCACATTAATTTTCCAACATTTTCAAATATATACTATAAAAACACACACCTGCCCAGCCAGGTCAGGCACGCTCGAAATTTCTCACTTATTTAAATAGATCAGGTGTTTTAAATGCAATTGGCCTGTGGAACTCATTGCCACAGTGCATCACTGAGGCCAAGAGCTGAGCAGAGTTACAATGAAAATAATTCATTAAGCTCTCTGGGTTTTTTTTTTTTGCTCTGTGTTTCTCTAGCACTTCACACAGTGGGATATTGGTCTGTGATGAGGGCTCTTAGCCGTTAGTGTAATAAGTAACAGTGATAATAACCACAGCTATGCTGGTAAAATTTCTGTTTCAGGTTTAGAAGAGATATTAATCCACATGTCTCAGGGCATAATCCAACTTGTAACTCAGGGAAGCTACGAAGAAGCTGTCTTTGTGGCTTGGTCATTCCATAATTGGCCCCAGTGGGGATTTTTCCAATTCACTTGCATTATCTGTTATTGGGCATTGTTGCAGGCTAGACGGGCAAATGGTACAAGCTAGTATTGCATCTCTGATGTTCCTGCTACAGTTTGAACCTCTTCAATCTGGCGTTCTCTTGTTCAGCAACATCCATAAGCCGTCATGATTTTAGTTAATCGGACGACAACTTATCATTGATGTGGCCAAGTTTCCCATGGTTCTGTAAAGTTTGTTTGCAGCCACCAGACTTGCCTCAGAGTGGTCTGTGCTCTTATTTACCTCTAATTTTCCCCTAATTGTCTTCTAAGAGCCCAGTAAGCAGTGAAAGTGTTGGTAATGTGCTAGACAATACTGACCTCCCATGGTCCAGCCAGTTCTCTCATCCACACAAGTTCGGTCCCAAGGGTGCTGGATGAGAGAGGTACAACCTGTATAAGCATTGAAAAGTACCCACCACAATGACTCATATTTTTTTTATGGCAAGTGCACTGACTACTTACTGCTTAAATCCACGCAACTTAAAGCAAAAAGGGAGAACATTGTTTTAGCTTTTTTCCATGGCATCTACTGGATTTGGGTCTCCTGACCATTTTATACCCCCTTCAGGCTAGTACGTGAGCCAGGTTACCATATTTGACCTTCCAAAAAAGAGGACACCCCTGAAAAGGAGTGTATCTGTATCACTATCAACTCACATTATATTAATGTTCTATATATATTAAAACACTTATATATATAATATACACTTTGTGTATATATATTATAACACAAAGTGAGTTGGTAGCTGCTGATGCAGATACACTCCCTCTTAGGGGTGTCCTCTTTTTTATACGGTAACTTTACCATGACTGTAAATAACCACTCAATAAAAGAAAAAACCCTGACAAATATTTTGAGATGAGATACTGCAAAAAGGCCCTTTGCCTAGGTAAATATGCTTGATCAGTTGCATTTTTTACTAAAAAATGTGGGTGGTTTTCAAATACAGGAAAGAAAACACTACAGCTTGTGGTGATATTTTCCACAAGAAAGATGCAGCTTTAAGAGCTTTTGGTTTCCAAATGCCTACACCCACTTCGAAGGGCCCGTGTGCCGTAGAAGGTGGTGCCCAATTAGCAGTGAATGTAGAATGAAATGGCACTAATAAGACACACCAATCATGTGTGGCAATGGAAGCTCTGTATCAGCTGGGCAGTTAGAAAGGCGTCATGCAGACCAGCACTGATGGGAGACATCGCATGGTGAATTCTTCATCCACTTCATAGACACAGAACCCACAGTTTCTTTCTTTCGGTAACACTCAGCTTCCTCAGGATCAGGGATTGAACCACGGCTCTCTACAGCTGAAACCAGGAGCACCTCTAGAGTGAGCTACAAAATGACATTCTGCACCTGGTCACAGTAAGAGACTCACAGTCTTAGTGGGTCAAGCACAGAGAAGGACCCACAACATTCTGATGAGTGACAAGCAGTCCAGTGGCACCTTAGAGCAGAAATGCACAATTTTTTTACATCAGGCCCCACTTTTTTTACATCAGGTCCTGAAATTAGCACATACACCCCAGCCTTGGAACCAAGCGGAGGTCTGCTGGGGGTGATGTGCTATGCTTCTTCATTGGCCGCAATACTGGAGGCTGTGAGGGTGAGCGGAGACTCAGTGAAGGCCCCAGGGAAGGCTGCAGAGGTTGTGGGGTGCGGGGGGAAGACTGTTCACACAGCGTCCCCGCCTGTGAAATTCCACACCCTGCCCCAAGGAGATGTGCCCATCCCTTTGCTCAGCCCGGCCTTACAGACTAACAAATTTATTAGGTCATGAGCTTTTGTGGGTAAAACTCGCCTCTTCAGATGAAAATGGAATAGAAAAAACAGAATCCAGGGTCTGTATAGCCAGGAGCAGAGGGGAATTTACCTATCACTAGGAGAACCAATTAATGACGCAAATTAAGTTGGAGGTGTCCCCTTCCTGCAAATGTCAAAGGTGGGGAAGTTGCCCTTGTAATGCATAAGCTAGTTAAGATCTCTATTCAGGCCGAGGCTAAACGTGCTAAATTTGGCAATTAACTCCAGTTCATACGGATCTCATATGAACTGGAAAGGACCTTGAGAGGTCATTGAGTCCAGCTGCCTGCACTCACAGCGGAACCTATCACCATCCTGGAGAGTTTTTTCTTTTAAATCTAACCTGCTGCAGACCTTGGAAAGGCCCCCGCTAGGATGAACTCTAAAGTGTGGGTTTTACCAGGCCAATGCTTTAACCACTGAGCTATTCCTCCCCTCCTCCCTCCAATAAGTGTCTCCTTCTGTAACCTGGTGATAGAATTCGTTTGTAGAAGAATGTCTACGTTAATTTCCACTACTGAATGTCCAGGGAGGTTTAAATAACTCAGGGATGAGTGAGTTAGCCTTACCCATTGAAATCATCTGTTGACCCCACTGTGAGTTTCCCCCTTATACAAAATGTAACTTTGGGCCTGAAGAATCTGCTGCTGGCGGCACCTGCTGGCTTAAGGGCAGGTTAGGGCCTTTCCTTTCACCTAAGCAGTGAAGGCTCCATGATCCCTTTCATTCCCAGATCAGACACAATCTGCAGGTGTAGATGGCTGAGCCCCCATCCCGGCTTATTCTATGCAGGGTGTCAGGGCAGATCAGTGACAGTGTGGATGCTAAGGAAAAGAACTAATTAATGCAAATAACGGGATCAAGTGCGCTTAGACTGAAAAACACTTCAGGGCAGGGCCTGTGTTGTATAAAGCCCCAGGCACGTGTCCAGTGCTGTATAGAACTCATGAGTTCATTTGCTGCAGCTCTTCTTTGGTTTTGGATGTCAAGGAAACCTTTATAGCCCCTCTGCTTATGATACCAAAAGTACATGTAATACACACTGATGTCAACAAGAAGGCAGGATAGCAAGTGAAGCTAAAATGCAAGATTGGCTGTCGAGTGCAATGCCTATGACTTTCCCCAAGTTGCTTTCTGCTCCAATAACAAGAAAATGCATTGCACTCATTCAAATTGGTCCAGCCAGGAGGGCTGGAGTGCAGTTGGAAGGCTGCCCATTTACTCCCCTACATCAAGAAGCCAAATGGGATTTTTGTATTGCTCGCGATCCCTCTTGTGCTTGCAGTAATATTTTAGGAAACATCCTTTAGGATACCACAATGGTGTCTTGCTTTGCTACAGCAGCATTCAAACCACCATCCTGTAGTGCTTAAAGCATAGCCTTGATGATGCTAAACGATTCATTCTGAAAATGCTGAGGAGCACATTGCCCCTTGGGTGGTCTGACAGACAAAGCGCTCCACAGGTCAAATGGCTGTGATTCGCCCCAGCAACCGTGCAAAGGGCTGGATCCACTAGGGGGCTCCCCCTACAGTGTATCAGGAGAGATGGACACCTGAGAAAGTGTCACAGAAGCCACCAAGTGCGTGAAGAACTGTCCAAGCTCCCTGGGAGTGAAATGTAGAGAAAAGGGTCAGGATCTAACTCCCACCCCTCAATGATATTTAGGCACTCGACTCCCATTAATCCAGGTCTCCAAGCACCTGATGGATGGGCCAGAGGAATGTACCTCCCTCTGCTTGGGGTTCTCAGCTGTGAGCCTTCTCCTGGCGTTCGGCTCTTAAATCAGGTCAGCCGCTTTGACAGCCCATGCTTTAGTGGCTGAACCCCAAACCTTCTTTGAAAAAAAAAAGCCAGAAGTTCAAAGAAAAATCTTACAAATTAATTAAAAAGGTTCTGTTTCACTGACATTACCCTCCCTTTACCCCTGCTCCAGGTGTTCCAGCCACTGAGTCCTTCTCTGCCACCAAATTCCAACTGATGGCTTGACAGGATGTGCATGTTCATTTCACACTTGTCCCTTGAGGCAAGTAGTTCTCACATATACTCCCCAATCCATAGAAGATTTCACTCCTTGGCAGAGTAGCTCAATGGGAGAAATGTTCCTGGCATTTCCTGTGCAGATTCCTCAAAGCTCTCCAGGGGTCTGTCCTGTGGAGTCTCTTCCGTAATTGTTGTGCTTGAATTCCCAGCTGATCCTTCTGGTTTGCTCTTAAATTCATTAGGTCCCACAATATTCCTGGGTTTTATTTCTTTTGGTTAACATCCAATAAGTAATCTTGGCATCAAGAAAACTCTCCCAGTCCAGATTCCACCTTCAGAGCCACACTGCTCAGTGCTTCTTGTGAAGTCTGGGCAGATATAGGACTACATATCTATCAGACACTTTTCCCTCATACACACACACACTCACACACGAAGGGAGAACCACGCAGAGCATGTTTGGGGCGGGGGGGTGTTTTTGTGTGGTTTTGTTCATGTTTTGCTAACCATCGTTCCTGCTCTGTGTTTAGATTAGAAAAGATGAGGTCACCTGGCACCTGGAATGGAAAGTGGCAAGGTTAGTGATAGTTTCTGGGGAAGTTCTTTCCAGAGGCTTAGACCAGCCATGGAAGTCATCTAGGCAAGGTGCTGATGATGATACTGATGGAGAGACTGAGATCACAGATAGAAGAACATCTCGGGTGCGTCTACACTAGCCGGCTACTTCGACATAGCCGGCACAACGTCGAAATAGCACCCGTCACATCTACACACGCCGTGTGCTATTTCGACGTTGAAATCGACGTTAGGCTGCGAGACGTTGAAATCGCTATTCCCATCTGAAGATGGGAATAGCACCCTACTTCAACATCGAACGTCGAGGTAGGGGGTGTGTAGACAATCTGCGTCCTGCTACTTCGAAATAGTGGGGTCCTCCATGGTGGCCATCAGCTGAGGGGTTGAGACGCTCTGTCCAGCCCCTGCGGGGCTTTATGGTCCCCACACGCAGCAGCCTTTAAAGCACCATGGACCTGAATTTCCTGTGGCAGGAAGCTGAGAGCAACAGCACATGCACATGCTAGTCCTGCACGCCCTCTACAGGCCCCAACCCATCCCCCCACCACCCATGGCATCGAGCCAGCCTCCCTGAGCGCCCCCAGAGCTCCCCTCCTGAAGGGACCCAGGCATCCCCACCCGCCAAGCAGGGGACCAAAAAGAGGTGGGGCCCCTCCTGGTCGGAGGCCAAGCTCCGAGACCTGTTGGGGCTCTGGGGTGAAGAGGAGGTGCTCCACGTGATGGGGAGCAAGCGGCAGAATGCAGAACTGTTCGCCTGACTGCCCGAGGGCCTGGCTGCCCGGGGTCACCCTGCCCGCACTCCGGATCACGTCCGGAATAAGGTAAAGGAGTTGTGTTGGGGTACACCCGGGCCTGGGACTTGGCCAGCCGGTCTGGGGCTGCCCCCGCCACTTGCCCCTATTATAGGGAGCTCAGGGTCATCCTGGGCCCCTGGGACACCTCCTCCCCCACAGCCACCCTTGACACCATGGCTGATGAGCCCCAGCGGACCTCGGAGCCGGAGGCCAGCCCCACACCCTAGGCCCCACCCAAGGAGCCCCCTTTTGGGACAGCGGAGGAGGGGTCCAGCAGCGAGGAGGGGGGGCACCTCATCAACCTCTCCTCCCAGAGCACCAGCTGGGCATCTGCCCACTGGGCTTCCCCTGACCGTGGCAGTGGACAGTCAGGTACGTACCCCACAGGGCACACACCCATGGGCCACAGGGCGGGGGCACCAGACACAACCGGGAGCCTCACACACCCCAGCAGACCCCAACCCGCAACCACCCAGCCATAGCATGGTCCCAGGATGGTGGCACAGCCATCAGCGCCCATCAGCACCCACACCCATGGACAGCACTGTGCCCTAACCCGGGGGTGGGGGGACAATGCTATGGGGACACCCAACAGGGACATCACACCCACCAATGGAGATGGAGACCCAGCACCCAAGGAGGGGTGGGGGGAATGGGCCATGGGCCAGGGCATGGTACTAACAACCTTCCCCGTCCTTTCTCCCTCTCTGCAGCTGCACCATCCGATGCCCCCAGCAGCCAGGCACCCTCCATCGTCCCCGCCAGAGGTCAGCCACCATCAGTGTCCGGAGACAATCCCAAGGCCAGTGGGACAGTCCCGCTACCACCGGACCCTGGGGATGGACCCTGTGGACCCCCAGCTCCTGGCAGCTTTCCGGCAGCAGATAGAGGTGGCGGAGCAGAGATTTTGCTTTGGCAGAGAGGAATTCACCCGGCGGTGGGTGGCATGGGAGGACTTCATGGAGGTCTTCTGGGACGTAGCCGCGTCAATCCGGGAGGCTGTCACCCAGCTCCCGCCCCCCACTGCTCCCCAGGCCGCCCTCCCTGCTGCTCCACCCATTGCCCCCCCTGCCTCGCTGCCTGCCTCGTTGCCTGCTGCCCCACCTGCCACCCCACCTGCCATGCCACCTGCAAGCTCCCCAGGACCAGAGCCCACTGGGGCTGAAGACTGGCCAGTGGAGGCATCCCGGCCATACTTGCCGGTCCTCCCAGCCCCCAGCCAGCCACACCGGGGACCGCGTACCCGGGGGCGGGGGGATCACGAGCCATACCCACTGGGGGTCGCACCCATCTACCGCCACCCCGGACTGATGGGCCAAAGGCCTAGCCATCTGCCGGGCCCCCATGTATATAGTTGTCCCCCATGTATATAGTTGTCCCCCTTTGTATATTGGTTGCAGTTTCTGTTGTGCACAAAACAAAGTTAGCAGTTTTAAAAAAAAAAAGGTTTTATTTTCCAAATAACTGGAGGCATGTGCTTGTTGTGGGGGTGGCGTGTGGGTGTTGGGGGCGGTGTGTGGGTAGTGCGGGCTGTGGGGGGGGGTTCCTCTGGGGAAGGTCAGGGAGGTGTTCAGGGGTCTCCCTGATCAAAGTGGGCCCACAGGGCCTCGCGGACCCATACCCCCTCATCATGGGCCTGGCGGCTGGGTGTAGCAGCCAGCTGGGGGAAGCCCATGCCGGCATCGACGACCCATCCCTGGACGAAAGCCTCTCCCTTGCTCTTGACAATGTTGTGGAGCATGCAGCATGCACCCACAACCTGGGGGATGTTTTGGAGTCTGACGTCCAGTTGGGCAAGGAGGCACCGCCAGCGGCCCTTCAGATGGCCAAAGGTCCTCTCCACCACCTGGCGGGCGTGGTTCAGGCAGGCATTGAACCACTCCTGGCTGGCATTGAGGTGGCCGGTGTCTGGGCAGATGAGCCAGGGCTGGAGGGGGTAGGCCGCGTCCGCCATGAGGCAGGGGGCACGGTGGTGTCCCCCAGAGGGATCTCACTCTGGGGGATGTAGGTCCCCACCTCCAGCTGGCGGCACAGGCCCAAGTTCCTAAAAACACGGGCATCGTGTGTGCAGCCGGGCCAGCTCACGTACACATCCTGAAAGTGGCCCCAACTGTCCACCATGGCCTGCAGGACCACGGAGTGGTAGCCCCTGCGGTTTATGTATCTTCCTCTGCTGTGGTCTGGGGCATGGATGGGGATGTGGGTCCCATCCAGGGCCCTGAAGCAGTCCAGGAAACCCATGGCGGCGAATCCGGCGACAGCTGCATCCAGGTCCCCGAGCTGGACGACCCCCTGGAGCGGCAGGGCATTAAGGACACGGACCACCTGTGGGGAGGGAACATGGGCACCCATGAGGGTGTGCAGGGTGCCCCAGGGCCCTCCCTCCAGGCCCCCTCTCCCAGGCACCTCCCCAGGTACCCCCCCAGCCCAGCCCCTCACTCCCCGGCACCCCTCCCTCTCCAGCCCCACACCCAGCCCCCCCGCCACCACCCAATGGGCGCGTGCCTGGGCCTCCTTACCTCCATGATGACGGCCCTGACCGTGGCCTTTCCCACTCCAAACTGGTGTCCCACGGAGCGGTAGCTGTTTGGAGTGGCCAGCTTGCAGATGGCTATTGCGACCCTCCTCTCAACAGGGAGGGCGCGCTGCATCCGGGTGTCCTGGTGCCTCAGTGCAGGTGTGAGCCACTGGCAGAGCTCCAGGAAGAGCTGCCGGCGCATGCGGAAGTTCTGCAGCCACATGTTGTCGTCCCACTCCTGCATGACCAGCTGCTCCCACCACTCGGAGCTTCTGGGGTAGCTCCAGAGGTGGGGGAGCAGCCAGCGGGGGAGAAAGTGGGGAGCCCGGTGGTCAGGGGCGTCCCCGTCTGCCCCCGGGGAGGGATCCTCTGGCAAACCACTGGGCGGCCTCCCGGGCAGCACCTAGCAGGGTGCTTGCCCTCCGGATGACTACCTGGAGGGCCTCGTCTTCCTGCTGCTGCTGCTGCTGCTGCTGCTGCTGAGGGTCCATATCTGCTGTGACTTGGTCTGCAAGAGTGTGGCTAGTGCTCTGCGAACCTCGTGCTGTGCAGGCCAGGTGTGTCTGGGAGGGGCCCTTTAAAGGAGCGGCTTGCTGTTGACCTGGAGGGGCTAGTCCAGCCTGTGACCCTGTCCGCGGGCTTTCCTGGACCCTTATTTCGATGGGGAGCACTTGTGTGTGTGGACACGCCACATTTCCTTCCAGGGTGGCTCCTTTCGACGTTCCCCATCGCTACTTCAACATTGAACGTCGACGGTACCAGCCCTGGAGGACGTGTAGACGATACGCGTCGAAGTAGCCTTTTCCAACGTTCTTACGTCGAAATAGGCTACTTCGACATAGTGTGCTAGTCTAGACGTAGCCCTAGTGGATGAGCAAGTGGGATTCAGGAAAGAGAGAAGTACCATACAGCAGATATTGGCACTAAGATTAAGAGCAGAGAAAGCTTAATGAAAGAACAAGAACCTCTATACTTGCTTTGTTGATTTTCAGATGGCATTTAACAGTACAGATCAGAAAAAGACTTGGGCGGTGTTGGCGTCATACAGCGTGGATTGCAGACTGATATGATTGTTGAAGCATGCCAGAAATCCCCGGCGCTGGTGCCAAGAGCAGCACATGAGCTCATTTTTATTGGCGCATGAGGCAGGAGCTCAATCCCATTGCTCCTCCCTCATACAGCCGGGAGCTTGCTCAAAGCCAGGCCACCCGTGAATTAACGAAAGACCAGCTAATGCTACCAGCCACCACCTAAACGGTAAAGCTCTGCATCTGCATTTACTTATTAATGAAGCTGTTGGAAGTAGGACTATTAGTGACTTGAGAAAGTTACTCAGACTGTGCATAGAGATCAAAACGTCAAATTTTGGCATTTCACCTCGGAATCATTGCTGACCCCTGGTTTAGATGGAGACTATCCTCTCTGCATGGCCTCCTTCATATCCGAAAGATTCCCCAGTGCCTAGCCAACCTAAACCCCATTCAATCATCCACTCGCTGAGACTCTGCAGTCCTGCCTAATAGTCCCTGCACATGACACTGGAAACATTTTGGAGAATGCTACTATGAAGGGGCTGGACTTTAATCTCTGACCTAATAGCCTACATTTGGCCTCCAGGATCTCTCTCCTACCTTTCCATAGTGAGGTATCATGACCATTGGCTCCTTCCCAGCTTTGCACATTAATTTACTGGCTTTGAGAGGTCCACAGCCTTCACCCTCAGCAGGCAATTCACCCTGCAAGTTCTCTTGCTCATCACAAACCCAACTACGTATGTTTCTAATAATCAGATACTTCCCCCATTACTATTACCTGTCTCTTCTTAATATCAGAAGTTCCCTCCTCCAGAGGTATCTCCTCAGTGCAAGAGGACACAATGGCGTTATGTAGAAGGAAGTTCTCAATCAAGGAATTGTATTCCTCCACCCAAGACTGAAATTCTCCTTCTCCAAGGCTGCATCTACATTATGAGATAAATTTGAATTTCAGTGCTTTAGCTCAATATTTAAATGGGACTGTCTTCACATGTAATACTGTTAATTTGATTTATTGAGCTGTAATGCCTATTACAAAACATTGATATTACCAGATGACTATAGCGTCTATTTTGAATTTAAAATCTCAAATCAAGATAAGTGTGGAAGCACCTTGTCCTTAATTCGAATTTGTTAGTCTCCAGAAGCGTCCCGTATGTATCCCACAATGCTACGTGGTGACCCTCCAAGCCTGGCCACTTCATTGTGCACTGTTGTCAGGTGTGCAGGAAGAAGGTCAAAGTAAAGCCCGCAAAATTTTGATTGAATTTGAATTTGAATTAAAATTTGAATCAGAATTTAGCAGCCCACCCCTGCAAATAAAAAGGGCATCTGTTATGAAAAAAATCCCTTTGCCCATCACATCACACAGCATCGGTAGCCATTGCATCGCATAGGTAGCAATTTTTGGTAGCCCTGCGCTGCAGTCATGAGCACTCAGGGTAGTGACCTGCCTAGCACTTCTCAGACTCACAAGAGAGCACTAGCTTGGACCCACCAGGAGATTTGTGATCTCATTGCCATCTGGGGAGACCAATCAATGGTGAAGAGACTTTGAGTAGCCAAGAGAAATGTGGCTATCTATAATCAGATGGTGCACGAGATGGCAGGCCTAGGTTACTCCCAGGACTCTATGAGATGCCAGGTGAAAGCTAAAGAACTCCGTCAGGCCTACCAAAACATCCAGGAAGCCAGCCAGTGGTTGAGGGCGGCTCCACAGATCTTCTGCTATTACCACAGACCTTCTGCTAATGGGGAGTGACCCAACCATGGAGCCCAGACTGAATAACGACACTTGTGGAGGCCCCAGTATGGAGTTCACGGTGAGCCCAGAGGAGCAGCATGGCCCAGAGGAAAAGAGTGAGGAGCGGAGCAACGAGCAGGGGACAGAGGAAGTTGTTCCAGACAGCCTGGAGCTCTTCACCATCAACCTGGAACCGGGCCCCTCCACGCTGGGACCGTCCACAGCAGTCCCCTCCATGCTGGTCCCCAAACCCCTGGAGCAAGTGGTTGGGGTGAGTATTTATTCTACATGCTAGAAGCTGGTTGGGGGTGGGTATAGGTACAGGTTTACTAGCTGTGCTTCTTGTGCCCCTCAGAACAGCGTGTTAAAGTTCCTTGGGATGGAGCACTTCTCCTTTTTGGAGATCTCCTCGAAGGCCTCATCCAGGCACACTTGTATTTTTTTCATGAGGTTCTTGGGCAGGCCTGACTTCTTGTGGCTTCCATGGTAGCACACCTTACCGCTCCAGGCAACCAGATAGCGATCTGGTGTCATGATACTGCACAGCATTTTAGGAAATTTTCCAGGGTTTTGGTTACACAGCAGGAGTAGCTGTTCTTTCTCCATATCTATTAGTTTTAGAAGGGTGATGTCTTCTTTGGCAACCTGCAGAAGCATGGGAATTCTCTGTTTTTTTCTTTTAAATGTCCTTCCTGCCCCTTTTCTTTGGCCTACAGCAGCCGGTGGGGGCTCCATTCCCCACCCCACAATACAGTTTGCAACCTCTGTGAGGGTACCCCCACCCTCCCAGTTCCTTTCCAATCAGCATTTCTTCTAATTTTTCATGACCCCATGGCGCCACACTGCTGCTGGGCTCTGCTGTGCTTTTCCCATCCCTTGTTCCCTTCCTCCACCATTTCTTTTCCAGTATTTCTTTGCATTTTCCTAGGCCCCCATGGCACCCCGCAGCTGCCAGGCTCTGCTGGGCATTTTCCCTGCCAAACCCCGTTCCTCGAGCATTTCTTTTGATTTTCCAGGACTCCCCAGCAACACATGGCTGCCAGGCTCCGTTGGGTATTTCCTGTTCCATGTCCCTTTCCAAGCACCTTTTGTTTTCAGTTCTCAGGAATTCCCCTGCATGACGTGGAAGATTCCTCTGCTGTGCTTTTCCCCTTCCATGTCCCTTTACACCCAACCTTTCTTTGGATTTTTTTCATTACATTATTTTTATTGTGCATCAAAGCCCCACATGCAGCCATCCATTTTTCACTGCCATGGGACACCCACCCAGGACCCTGGCTGGCTGCTCCTGCTTTGCAGACCTTCCCATTCCCACCCAAAGAAGACAATTGCTTATAACTTACCATGTCCACAAAGCAATGTGCTGGATAAGTGGTGGCAAGTGAAGTACTGAGAAATGCATGCTTACTGTCCCATCCTTAACGACCTATGTGTCCTTTAAAGGTATACTTTCAGCGACAGTACACAGAAAGACCCATTCATTGCACTTCAAAGCACATTATGTGAATTGTATCTTAATTTTGACCTTCATTTTCCAGACCCAGTGCCCAGCGTTCCAGAGAAAACCAGGAGATGCAAGAAATGCAAACAAGATCCAATCCTGCAGCACATGGAAAACAGTGAGGCAGAGCACCAGAACCTGACAAAGGACACTGCTCGGTGGCGTCATGGTACAGCCGAGCGCTGTCACAGTCAAGTAAGCTTTAACGAGAGAATGCTTGAGCTCCAGCAGCAACAATTGTCAATAATGAATGAGGCCACGGCAAGCAGACTGAGGTTGTGGCAAAGTTGTAAAGGCTGTTACTGAGCAGACAGAGGTCCTGCACTTCCTGCTGCAGCTGCAGAGGGACTCCCAACCCAGCAGGGCATCAGCTGATATCTGCTGGCCAGAGTCCCCTGAGGAGAAGGCACCCACCCCCTGTCATTACAGTCTCCACATGCGTGAAGGTAGGGCAAGGCTCCCTGCTGCTCCAGCCCTAAGGGATACTGCAAAAGGCTTTCACCCTGGAGAAGGCTTCTTTTCCCAGCCACTTAAACGTCTCCTCCCCGCTCCAAAAAAGAAAATCATTCCTTTGAGCTGGGTGTGATTTCTTGACCTGCAGGAGTGAGGGGGGACACAAATCAAACTGGGTGGGTGGGAAGAGGGTGAGAGGTGTTGAAGGCACAGCCGAGAAGTAAAATGCCCTTGTCCACAGCAGACGCGCAGTTGAGGGAACCGGGTGGGTGGCGGGAGGGCGAGTGCTGCTGAACGCACAGCTGGGCATTGAAACTCCCTTGTCCACAGAAGACGCATGGCTGAGGGAATCAAGCAGGTTGGAGGGAGGGGGGTGCTGAAGGCACAGCTGCCTGCCACATGCATTCTATTTACTGCAACTTAACCCCCTCCCACCAAGTAAGAGCATTCATTCATTATTGCATGGTATCATTTATTGGCATTATGGCAGAGAAATACATAGGTAGAATTTGCTTTACAGATCGGTCATAAAGCTATTTCTTAAAGCATCCCTTATTGCTGCAGCCTGAGCGTGGCTGCTGGTGGATGGCAGTGTGGATGGCTGTGAGTAAGCCCTGTCTATTGCCTCCACTTCAGAATTCCAGAAAGACAGGGAAGTCTCCCATCTTGATTCACATACATTGTGAAACATAGCATCTGCTACAATAATGGTGAGGATATTAGCTTCAGAAACGTCCAAATGGATCAATAAACACCTGACCCTCACTTTCAAACATCCAAAGGTGCATTCCATGCTCATTCTGCACCTGCTCTGACTGGCTATGTCTACATTAGCCCCAGAACTTCGAAAGGGGCATGATAATGAGCCCAATTAAACAATGCTAATGAGCTGCTGCAATGAATATGCAGCACCTCATTAGCATAATGGTCACCACAGCACTTTGAAAGTGCTGCTTTCAATCACGTGCGGGTCATCTACATGTGGTCCTTTTCAAAAGGACCCTGCACACTTCAAAATCCCCTTATTCCTGTAACCAAATAGGCTATCACAGTTGACCCCATTGTAGAGCTGCCCACCTCGAACTGATTTGCCACGGACTGGTAACTGTTGGGGGTTGCAAACTTCCACTGTGCAATTGCCATTGCTTCTGAACCGGTAAAGCCTGCCTCATTTTGGTGTTGCGGTGCTTCAGGGCGGGTGCCAGCACATCACAAAGTTCCACAAAGGTGGATTGTGTGCATGCAAAAGTTCTCCACCCACTGCTGGTCATCCCAGGACTCCAAAATGATGTGATCCCGCTAGGGTGTGCTGGTATCTCCAGTCCAAAACTGCCAATCCACTGTCAGCAATGCAGTCATGGCAGCCACCAGCTCTGAGTTCTTGGACCACAGCTGGGACAATTGCTGTTCCAAACCACCATCTTCATCAGCAGCAGCAGCACCAGCACCAGTAGGACAGCCAAGCGCCATTGAGCTTTAGGACTGGAGGACACATTGCATGACAGCCGCTGTGGGTACTGAAACAATCTGTGCTATGAGTTGGAGTGTTCGTGGAGCCACGCTTGTGCTGGAATGCCGCAGCAGCAAATGATGCGATCTCCAGTTCTTTTTTCATGCAGTTAGTGATGCAGTGAATTCCGGGACACTGCTTGGAATCCTGAGATTCCAACATGAAACACCCACACGCAACAGGGGCTAAGGCACTGTGGGATAGGTAGCCATAATGCAATGCTCACACTGTCAAACTTGCATGGGGCAATGGGGACATGAAGATTTGACGTGGAAAAAAGATGGGTCAAATTTCAAGAAGCTTTATAGATTATAGATCAAGTTTATCTTGTAGTGTAGACGCAGCCCAAGACTTTCGTCCTCCAGAACAGCAACACAGAGGCTGTCAGACTATGGAGTGGATCCTTGTCACAGAAAGCTTCATTTGTGTAGTTGGGCCCTAGCTCCTCCATTTCAACCTTTCTGGTCACAAGAGCCCATATTCAGTCTTTGAGGACTGTGAGTTGCTGAATTAAATGCACACATAAACTACATGCCCACAAGGCAGGTAATTATACATGCTAGAGGGAGTGAAATAAGTAGGACATCCTCACTTCTGCTTAGGGACTTCTGCCTGAATTATTTTTATTCTTCCAGGGTCGGGGGAGTGTGGAATCTTTGTGCTTTGCTTTGTTGTTATTGTCTGTTTTGGGAAGTTTTCGTTTTGTATTGGCCTACATTTACAGGGTTTTTACCCTTTCTCTCTGAATTCCCTCACAAATCTTCTCTGATTCACTAACTCCTCAAAACTTCCATCCAAGGTTTTTAAAAGAATTGGCTAAGGACCTCACTGAAGTGTTAATCCAGGTTGAACCTCTGTTATCTGGCACTCTTGGGACCTGATTGGCGCTGGACAAGAGAATTTGCTGGATCACAGGAGGTCAATATTTTCTAGCAGCATTACCAACATTACTGGGCTCTTAGAAGACATTTAGGGGTAAATTACAGCTAAATAACAGCACAGAACACTGAGAACCAGGACTGGCGGCTATAAACCAACTTTATGAGACCACAGGAAACTTGGCCATACCCATGATAAATCGTGGTCCAGCTGACTAAAAGGATGCCAGATTACAGATATTACCAGACAGGAGAGTTCTGGATTAGAGAGGTTCAATGTGTATTAGTTTTCGGTAGGTCTGGGGATACCAAGGAAGTTCCAGAACACAGAAAATATGCTGATATTGAGCCAATATTTTTTAAAGGATCCACAAGATGATGTGGGTAATTATAGGTCTGTGAGTCTGATATCAGCTATAGGCAAAATAGTGAAGCAGCTGACAAGGGACAAGATGAATAAATAACTGTGAGAAAGTGAGAAGGTAATATGTTTAATGTCATTCAGCATTGTCTTATAGAAATAGATCTTGGCAGAGTAATTTGACATGTTTATGAGATTATAAATTTGGTTGACAAAGTAATAGTGTTGGTGTAAAGCATTTTGACTTGACACTGCATGGCATTTTGATTAAAAAATTAGAAAGATATAAAATGAACATGGCATGCATTTAAATGGATTAATAGCTGATTAATTGATTGGCCTCAAAATATACTTGGAAACAGTAAATTGCCATTAAATGACAATGCTTCCAGTGGGGTCCTTTGGGAATCAGTTCTTGCTCCTGCCTTATTTAATATTTTTATTAATAACCTGGAAGGAAATGTAAAATTATCACTGATAAAGTTTGCAGATGACACAAAAATTGGGGGAATTGGTAAATGATGAGGAGGACTGCTCACTGAAATAGTGATAGGGATCGATTGGCAAGATGAGTGCAAGCAAATAAAATGTGCTTTCATACAGGTAACATAAATCTTTACATGATGGGTGCATCTACGCTTACATTACTCTTTCAAAATAGGTGTGTGAATGAGGGAAATTGAAAACGCAAATGAGGTGCATATTTGCATATTTGGCACCTCATTTGCATAATCTTATTTTGAAAGAATTTATTTCAAAATAAGAATATGCAAATGAGTGCCAACTATGCAAATATGAACATCTTTTGCATTTTTGATTTCCCTCACTTGCATACCTCTGATGGGGACTTCATCCTTGGCAGCAATGACTGAAAGAGATTTAGGTTGAAGGTGGATTATCATCTCAAAGTGAGTGCCCAGTGCAATGCTGTAGCTGGACGATCAAACAAGTACCTGGGATGCATAGACAGTGGAATCTCAAGTAGGAGTAGAGAGGTTGTTTCACCTCGGCCTTTGGCACTGGTGTGGAACGCTGTTTGAGGTTCTGGCCTCCCCACCTCAAGGATGATGTGGATAAATGGGCAAGGGTTCAGAGAAAACTCATGAGACTGATGAAAAGATTTTAAAAAACAGACCTTATAGTGACAGACCCAAGAAGCTTGATCAGGCCTGCTGATGCAGGGAGGGGTGGCTGGGAGCTCTGGGCCCTTTAGAAATGCCTCAGGAGTATCACCCCACTCCTCACCACCACAAGACACATCCACCCTGTGCAGATTCTGAGGGCCAGCAGCATGCTCCAGGTGGCGCTAAAGGCCCTTGGCCAGGCCTGAGGCCCTTAAGAACATGAGAACAGCCATACTGCATCAGACCAAAGGTCCGTCTAGCTCAGGATCCTATGTGTTGACAGTGGCCAGTGCCAGGTGCCCCAGAGGGAGTGATCCAAACAGGTGATACTCTTTCTCCTGCCATCCATCTCCAGCGTCTCACAAACAGAGGCCAGGGACACCATTCCTTACCCATCCTGGCTGATAGCCATTAATGGACCTAACCTCCATGAATTTATCTAGCTCTTTTTAAAACCCTATTATAGTCCCACCCTTCACAGTCTCCTCTGGCAAGGAGTTCCACAGGTTGACTGTGCTGTGTGAAAAAGAATTTATTTTTATTTGTTTTAAATTTGCTGCTCTTTAATTTCATTTGCCCTGTGTCTGCATGAGCCCTTTCCTTTCAGAAGGGGCATGTTAATGAGCAGGTTCAAAATATGCTAACGAGGCACTGCCAGGAATATGCAGCACTCCATTAGCATAATGGCAGCCACGGCAATTCAAAAGGGCATCTTTTGAATCGCGCGCTGCCTGTGGAGACGGGGACCTTCAGAAAGGACCCCCCAGTTTTCAAAAGCCCCTTTTTCCTAACACCAGGTAGGAAGAAGGGGCTTTTGAAAACTAAGGGGTCCTTTTGGAAGGTCCCCGTCTCCACGGGTGGCGCGTGATTCGAAAGCAGCACTTTCGAATCGCTGCAACCACCATTATGCTAATGGGGTGCTGCATATTCATGGGAGCGCCTCCTTAGCATCTTTTGAACCTGCTCATTAACATGCCCCTTCCGAAAGGAAAGGGCTCATGTAGCCCCAGCCTTGGTGTCTTCTAGTTCTTATGTAATGGGAACAAGTAAATAATTTTTCCTCATTCAATTTCTCCACACCACTCATAATTTTACATACCTCTGTCATATCCCCCTTAGTCTCCTCTTTTCTAAGATGAAAAATCCTAATCTCTTTAATCTCTTTTCATACGGAACGTGTACCAAACCTCTAATCATTTTACTTGCCCTTTTCTGTAGCATTTCTAATGCCAATATATCTTGTGAAGATGAGGTGACCACATCTGTACGGAGTATTCAAGATGTGGGCGTACCGTGGTTTTATATAAGGGCAATAAGATAGTCTCTGTCTTATTCTCTATCCCTTTTTTAATGACTCCTAACATCCTGTTTGCTTTTTTAACTGCTGCTGCACACTGCGTGGATGTTTTCAGAGAACTATCCATAATGACTCCAAGATCTCTTTCCTTGATTAGTTATAGTTAAGTTAGTCCCCATCATATGGTATGTGCAGTTGGGGTTATTTTTTTCCATTGTGCATTACTTTACATTTATCCACATTTAATTTCATTTGCCATTTTTTTGCCCAATCACTCAGTTTTGTGAGATCCTTTTGAAGTTCTTCACAGTCTGCTTTGGTCTTAACTGTCTTGAGCAGTTTAGCATCATATGCAAATTTTGCCACCTCACAGCTTACCCCTTTCTCCAGATCATTTATGAATGAGTTGAATCAGATTAGTCCTAGGACTGACCCTTGGGGAAAGCCACTAGTTACCCCTCTCCATTTTGAAAATTTACCATTTATTCCTACCCTTTGTTTCCTATCTTTTAACTAATTCTCAGTCCATGAAAGGCTCTTCCCTTTTATCCCATGACAACTTAATTTACATAAGAACCTTTGGGGAGGAACCTTCTCAAAGGCTTTCTGGAAATCTAAGTACAGTAAACCCTCACTTTAATGGGCTAATGGTGAGTCTCTGGCATATATTGGGGTGGGGGTGGGCGGCACAGGGAGCTGGCAGACAGCATCTATTATTTCCAAAGTCCGTTGTATCAGGTTCTGGTTAAATCGAGGGTTTACTGCACACTGTAGCTGTTGGATTCCCCTTATCCACGTTTGCATGAAGCCAACCCCCAGATCCCCTCCCCCCCCCCGCACATACTGTGCCCCCTGGGCTCGCGGAGGCTGGTGGTGCTGCTGAATATCTGCCCGGAGAACAAATATATAATCTTTGACTCTTCAGTCTAGCAGAGAAAGGGAGCTGGCGACCCTAAGACAGGAGTCTGAAGCTGAACCAATGCAGGCTGGCAGTGAAGCACACATTAGTTAAAACAAAAAGCAGCCAAGTAGCACTTTAAAGCCTAGCAAAATAATTTATGAGGTGAGCTTTGGTGGGTCTGCTCTGAAGACATAGCATGGCTATGGTCTGAAGAAGTGGGTCTGTCCCACCAAAGCTCACCTCATAAACTATTTTGCTAGTCTTTAAAGTGCTACTTGGCTGCTTTTTGTTTTGGTAGCGTATAGACTCGCACGGCTCCTTCTCTGTAACTCTTCAACATTAGTTAAGGGTGAGGAGTGGGTAACTCAGC
Source organism: Carettochelys insculpta (assembly GCF_033958435.1). Classification (NCBI taxonomy): domain Eukaryota; kingdom Metazoa; phylum Chordata; order Testudines; family Carettochelyidae; genus Carettochelys; species Carettochelys insculpta. The sequence goes on from NC_134137.1 coordinate 371,604,310, forward strand.
AGAGAGGCTCCGATGGAGTCTCCAGGCCTGGTGTCTCTGAGAGGGAGACTGCGTGCCTCGCTAGAAGACCTGGGAAGTTGCCGGAGCCCTGTGACGCGCAGGCCAGCAGGTCATCGCAGCCTCCCCTTGCAGCCGGGGAGCGGTGAGTCCCCAGTCCCAATCTGGGCGCTTGATGCGGCGGGGAATCCACAGAAGGAGGCGTGGGGACTCTGCCCTGGGCTGGGCGGTGAGTGAGTCTCCCGGGGCGGGGGTTTCCTAGCCAATAGGGAGGAGTTTAGGGGTGGGGCGGGGTGGGGCGGGGAGCCCCAGGCTGAGCTCCCCCTCGCCCCCCCCCGCCCGCAAAGAAGGCGGGGCGGACGCGGCAGCCGGAGCTGCGCTCTCGGCGCTGGGGCGCGGAGCGGAGCTCGGACGGGGCAGGGATCGCTCCCGGAGACCCAGAGCAGGTGGGCTCCGCGGCGCGTTGCGGGGCGGGGGTTCCGCGCTGGGGTGCGGAGCGGATTCGGAGCTGGGCGGGGAGCGGCGGCTCCGTGTGTGTGAAGGGGAAGCACACAGTGAATGTGTGTGATTGTGAATGACAAGCGTGTGTCGGTTCGGGGGTGAGAGGGAGGCAGCCAAGTGTGAGCTTGTGAGAGAGACGCAAGGGGCTGTCCCTGCGGGAGGGAGGCACAGGTGTGTGTGCAACTAAGTGACACACGTGAGCGTGCAATGGTGAGAGAGACACACGGGCTGTAAAGGAGGGACAATACTGGGTGAGTAGTTGTGAGTTACAAATGTGTGTGTGTGACAGCGTGATCGTCACACAATGAGGTTTGTGGGATTGTGAGAGACGCAAGGGGCTGTAATTGTTGGAGAGAGATGGGGTGTGTGATTGTGAGTTACACGTGTGTATGTAGTGGGGAGAGAGAGACATGGGACTGTAAGTGGGAGAGAGTAACAAGTGTGTAAGTCACCCGTGTGTGTGTAATGGTCAGAGAGATACGTGGGGTGTAAATGAGAGAGACGACATGGGGTGTGTAATTGTGAGATACAAATGTGTGCATGTGTAATGGTGAGAGATGCAGAGGTGTGTGTGAGATTGTGAGAGATACACATGGGACTATAACTGTGGAAGAGAGACACGGGGATGTAATTGTGAGTTACACACATGAGTGGAATGGTCAGAGATACACATGGGTACAACTGAAAGAGACACAGAGGTATGTGTGCATAATGGTCAGAGATATACATGGACAAGGTGTGTGTATGAAACAGTTACACATGAGTGCGGTAATTGTCAGAGACACACTTGTGGGTGTGTGGGGAATGGTGAGAGCTACACCCAGGGGTGTGTGAGAGAGACTCACAGAGGTAGGTATATGGGCATAAGGTCAGAGATACACATGGGGTTGTATGTGTATGGTGGGAGACGCACACAGGCAGAGCAGAACAGTGTGCAGATGAGCGTGAATGTAGTTGTATGCTATTGAGGGGGGTGGCCTCAGTTTGCAACTGTGAGAGAGGCATAGAGAGGTGTGTGCGAGAGAAAGAGGATGTGTATGATTGTGAAGGATGGCTGAAGGTGTGATTCTGAATGTAAAGGGAGAGTCTGTCAGGGAGACGGATGTGTGTGTGTGAATGATTGTATGTGCAAGCCATTTTATGCTGGAGTGAAAACGTGTTGGAAAACATTTGTGTCTGAGAGAACAGTATGTGTGCAACTGAGAGTGCAACACATGAGAATGGGAGTCCCTATACGTAATGGTGCTGGTGTGTTAACAGGTGCAAGTGTGCAGATGTGTGTTTATGTGTCAGAGGATAAGTGTATATGTTATATGTGTGTGATCGAGAGTGTTTGGGCCTGTAAAATGTGCATCAGAAAAGGAAGTCTGAGGGTCCAAGAAATGCTTGATACTCCAAGAAATTTTAGTATTGGAGCAGGAGCTGAAAGAAACATTGAGCATGGGTGACATTAATCATGTCATTTCTACCTCTCTCATGTTTTGTTCTCATTTTAAAGCACCGTCCTGGAGATGAAACTTAGTCATTTTTTTAAAAAAGAGTTTAAATTAGTTTCAGGTCCTACATCCGAGGCTCCCCACAAGTTTCTGTGGTTTCAGAATCACATTTTCCTGTCTTTAAAAATTGTTTTTCTCTCCCCTGTTGCAGTATGTAGACTAGGGGGAAATGACTGACTGTGCAGAGAAAATGGCTATAAACACAATGCTATGGAATGCCCTAAGTAAACAAACTGGAAAAAATAAAGAAAACACAGTTTTCCCTTCCACCCCCAACCTCCTTTATATAGATTTGTTCGAGGTGACTCTGTGTAACAATGGCAGACAACGGATTTTCAGGCAGAAGTGAGGTGTGGAAGGTGATGGTGTTTCTCTTTAACTCTGTACATCATTTCAGCAGCCAGCATATAAAGGGAGGCACTACAAAACAATGTTGAGATATATGTGGAAGTATATTTGAAGAAACATCAAGAAGCTAACCAGTTCCCACCTGGGTGCTTAGAAGCTCCATTTGCTTTCTCAGGAGGGAATTTGAATCATCCTACCCACTCAATCATGAGACCTTGGTAATGTTGTGACCTTACAGCTGAATCCATTCATTAGTTGAATGCTAATGAAATGCATTTAAACTCCTGGGCACAATCAGGTCTGTTTGGTCACTGCTTTTGATTGGTGCAAACAATACTGTTAACTTTTCAGTGATACTCTCCTTCCTTACAGCACCTACTGCCATGCTTTGCAGGGAAAGAGTTACATTCTTTTTCCACCAGTGAAGTGCTCACTGAGTGAAAATAACTTGACCAGCTGACAGTCGCCCAACTGAGTCATGCTAATAAAAAAAGAGCATTTAGTAGGGTTACTAGGGCAGGAAGAGATACAGTTTCACTGTATTGCTGTTTTTAAAAGAAGAAATAGAAATTTTTGCCGTTCAGGGGGACTGTATTTTGACTTTTGTATTGTCAGACTTGGGTTTCTCTATTTGCCTCATGACATTTCTTGTTTCAGAACAATCCTACTCTCCACCAAGACAAGTGTATGGTTTTTGCACATTCTCATTAACAATGGTATGCATTTAAAAAAAAAGGATGCCAGTAAAGAGACCAACAAAAATCACTTTCTCAGTTAAACAGACTTGCACTAACAATGTATGGTGATACTTGGAGTGGTCTTTCAAAACAGGAGGTTGCCCTAATAACTTTTCCTATGCAGTTAACTCTACTTCCCACCCTCAGCTGTACTTCTCAAGGAAAGTTACCCATTCCAAAAGTTCTCTACGGTCCACGTGAGCTTCGTGTACTCTCCTCGGCTGTTGTTGAGAATATTTAAGTCAGAAATAAAGAGCCATGAAAATGCAGTTATGGAAAAAGTCATTAACACTTACAGAAAGGAATTGCCAACATTGCAGCTTCCCACCATGAAACATTTTTAGTCTTCCTCATTTGGAGTCTTTTTTACTATCACTTCTGACAATGGCAGGTTAAGAAAGATAATTTCGTATCTCCCCTTGTGACAAAAGTACATTTGTACATTTGATGTATGTGCTTTTTAATTTCTTCTCTTGTTGGTTGGATTTTGGTCATAAAAAGCTATATTCCCGGCAGAGCTGTATATGGTGTGCTATGTTGCATTGACCATCCCTGATAATTGCCTCAGTTTTTGCTGTACTTGTTTTTGCTGTTGGCTTTTTGTGTTAATTTTAATGGATTTAAGTTTGCATCTGGTTAAAAGCACTGTGCCAGGTTCTGTTGCGCTTTACATTTCTGCAAACCTGTCAAAGCAAGTATTTGTGAATGTGGCGTGTGGTTCCTTGTGCAGGCTTGGAAGATCTATTTTGCAAAAACATAAAAAGGCATTTCTATGAAAATCTACAAACTACATATGTGAATGTACTGAATAGTACAATGAGGACCTTAATGCTGTAATCACACATGAGTAACTGAACATGAGGGACTTCTTATTGCCTTACAGTTATTCATGTGTGTAAGTGTTTGCGGAACCAGTCCTCGGTTCAAATCAGGAAGTGGCCCGATTTAAGCAGAAATCATGACCCCTTGCTTCACTTCTAGAGTATTATTCTCCAATAGCCTTTGCTCATATCTTGAGCAGAATATCTGATTTCTGGTTATAGTGCTTTTTGGGAAAGAAAATACTAGAAAAGAACTACAGATGCTTACTGGTAGTTGATTTCAAGTGACTGTCTGTATTATTGGCAGATTAAGCTCTTTTTTGTAATTTGCCTCACCTGTTGGAGATTTTTAATTTGACTATGATGCATCCAGCAGTGGAGGGAAAGTTTATTATTATTATTATTATTATTATTATTATTATTTTGATACATATAGACTGAGACCAAGTTACTTTTGAAATGAAGTGCAGCTGTCATAGCAGTGGATTACCTCTCCTGTTCTTGGGTTGTCAGACATTAGAGCTATTGTTTCCAAGCAGATGGTGAGAACGGAATTGTTCTGTCTAATAACTCAACTCAACAGTCCCACATTTTGGCCTGTATCCTGCAGTTTGCACATCAGGGCATGTAAGCTGTGTCTACACGTGCACGCTACTTCGAAGTAGCGGCACTAACTTCGAAATAGCGCCCGTCGTGGCTACACGCGTCGGGCGCCATTTTGAAGTTAACTTCGACGTTAGGCGGCGAGACGTCGAAGTCGCTAACCTCATGAGGGGATCGGAATAGCGCCCTACTTCGACGTTCAACGTCGAAGTAGGGACCGTGTAGACGATCCGCGTCCCGCAACGTCGAAATTGCTGGGTCCTCCATGGCGGCCATCAGCTGGGGGGTTGAGAGATGCTCTCTCTCCAGCCCCTGCGGGGCTCTATGGTCACCGTGGGCAGCAGCCCTTAGCCCAGGGCTTCTGGCTGCTGCTGCGGCAGCTGGGGATCCATGCTGCAGGCACAGGGTCTGCAACCAGTTGTCGGCTCTGTGTATCTTGTGTTGTTTAGTGCAACTGTGTCTGGGAGGGGCCCTTTAAGGGAGCGGCTTGCTGTTGAGTCCGCCCTGTGACCCTGTCTGCAGCTGTGCCTGGCACCCTTATTTCGATGTGTGCTACTTTGGCGTGTAGACGTTCCCTCGCAGCGCCTATTTCGATGTGGTGCCGCGCAATGTCGAAGTTGAACATCGACGTTGCCAGCCCTGGAGGACATGTAGACGTTATTCATCGAAATAGCCTATTTCGATGTTGCTACATCGAAATAAGCTATTTCGATGTTGGCTTCACATGTAGACGTAGACGTAGGGTCTCAAAGGCTGCATACAAGAAGTGCTAACAGTGTGGAGAACCTGTGCAATGACAGGGGAAGGAATTATTTTAAAAAAGGATTGAGAAAAAGACAGAGAATATCTTATTGCCTCTGTATAAATCCATGTTATGCCCACATCTTGAATACTGTGTATAGATGTGGTCACCTCATCTCAAAAAAAGTCTGTTCTGGTCTGGCTATGGTCTGAAGAAGTGGGTCTGTCCCACAAAAGCTCATCTAATAAACTATTTTGCTAGTCCTTAAAGTGCTACTTGACCGCTTTTGGTTTTGATAGTGTATAGACTAGCACGGTTTCCTCTCTGTTACTACTCAAAAAAGGTATATTGGCCTTAGAAAAGGTTCACACAAGGACAACAAAAATTATTAGGGGTTTGGAATGGGTGCCAGCTGAAGAGAGATTTAAAAGACTGGGACTTTTCAGCTTAGAAAAAAGAAGAAAGGGAGATGTGATAGAGGGCTATAAAATCATGAATTGTGTGGTAAAAAGTGAATAAGGAAGGCTGTGACCACACTTGGCCAAAACTTTGAAAAGGCCATACTAATGGCCAAATTGGAGAATACTAATGAGGCGCAGCAATGAATATTCAGCACCTCATTAGCATGCTGCCAGCTGTGGCACTTTGAAAGGGCCGTGTTTTGCTCACGTGCAGCTTGTCTACACTGGGGTCCTTTTCGAAAGGACCCCACAGGCTTCAAAATCCCCTTAGTCCTATCAGCAGTTTTTAGAACTAGGGGGCACCAATGAAATTAATGAGCAGCAGGTTTAAAATTAACAAAATGAAGTTTTTCTTCAGGCAACACATAGTAGGCCCATGGAACTCCTTGCTAGAAGAGGTTGTGAAGACCAGGACTTTAACAGGGTTCAAAAAGAACTAGATAAATTCATGGAGGACAGGTCCATTGATGGCACTTAGCCAGGACGGGTAGGACTGGTGTCAGAGGCTGGAAGTGGATGACAGGAGAAAGATCACTGTGCTGATTACCTGTTCTGGCCACTCTGTCTGTGGCATCTGACTTTGACTTCTGTTGGAAGACAGGATACTGAGATAGACAGACCTTTGGTCTGTCCCAGTACAGCCGTTCTTATGTTCTTATGAAGGGAGTACCCATGCATGCTGCTTTTCTCCCGGGTACTTAGCCAGGTCTTGTCTACACTTACCAGGGTATTACTGCTGTGGCAATCCATCTCCTTAGGGGTCGATTTAGCTGGTCTACTGAAGACCCATTGCATCAACTGCCAAATGCTCTCTCATCGACTCTGGTATTCCACTGGAACAAAAAGCGGATAAGGGAAGTCAATGTGAGAGTTTCTCCAGTCTGTGCTGCCAGAGGCAGGTCGGTACATGGGGGGTGGTGCAACGGGTGCCAATTCACGCCCCCTGCTCATGTCTGGTTTCTCTCCATTTCTCCCTTCTGCAATGTGTAGGGGGAACCTGCAGAGCATGCTGAGGTAACCCAAGACACCCTGGGGTCTATAGTTCATTGGCAGGGAAGGGACTACATTTCCCAGCATGCCCTTGGTCTTTAGCGACAGGAAATTGAGGGGGAAGACAGGAAAGTGGTGAGGTCCCTGCACAGCATTTGTTGTGCATGGGTAGCATCCAAAGTGGAATTGGATGAAGTGGTGGATATCTTTGCCCGAAAGTTCCCTAGAAAACTAGAGCTTCAAAATCTCACTAATGATCGAAACTAACTATGAACATGTTTTAGACTCTGCTGTGAACTTAATGTCGTGAAGAAAAGGTTGCTGTTACCTCAAATCTATTTCATTACTACTACCCTATGGATAATCTTAACTGAAAAACTCTGAAGACAAAGACTGGGATATTTTGAAATGTTTTTCTCTTATATTACAGCAAGATCACAGAAGGTGATTTCTCTAAAACATTTATTACTATATAAATGTTTAGTATGTTATAACAAAATCATTTTACCGGTCACACTTTCCACTCAGATTTTTCATTAACCTCTCTAATGCACATGCACTACACAATGACTTTGAACTCCATTATATTTAAAAAAATTCTAGTTCAGATATACATGCACCCCCACTTCCAAGAAATTCATGTGTACGGGCCTAAGTGGAGACCAGGGGATAACTCGACCTCAGAGACATCAACTTGTATTCACGTAGTTGGTGTTGCATAAATTAGTTCAATTTTGCCCCATAGTGCAAACCAGGGTCAGCAACCTTTGCGAGGAGGAGTGCCAAAATTTGACCTTTTGACGTATATGTGCAGTCTGAGTGGTGGTGATGCTTTTTAAAGTCAGTAGTAGTCCTACTTACAACAGCTTCATTAATAAATAAATGAAGATGCAGAACTTTACTGTTTAGGTGGTATTTGGTCTTTTGTTAATCCAAGTTCCTGGCTGTCTGGGAGAGGAGAGGCAGGGGTTGCTGATCCCTGGTGTAGACCTATGCTCAGTGTTGTCTAGTGGGAAATACGGTGGGCTAGAACTCAGGAGATTTGGCTTCTTGCTGCAGCTCTGTTGGTATTTTTAATTAATTAAAATAATTAGTTTTAATTTAATTTAATTTAATTTTAATTAATTAAAAATACCAACAGAGCTGCAGCAAGAAGCCAAATCTCCTGAGTTCTAGCCCACCGTATTTCCCACTAGACAACACTGAGCATAGGTCTACACCAGGGATCAGCAACCCCTGCCTCTCCTCTCCCAGACAGCCAGGAGCTTGGATTAATTAATTGATTTTCTTGCTCAGACTCACTGGGTTTCCTGAGGCCAGTGGCTTCTCTTCTCAGTATCCTTGTCTGTAAACTGAAATTACTGATAGCTTCTTTCTAAAGTGCTTTGATGCCAAAAGTGAAAAGAGTTAGGTATTACTTTTATTACATTCAGGAAGGCTATTGCTAAGTCAGATTGCTACTCCTTTTTGACCATACATGTGTTCAAATAAATGAATGCATGGATTTTCATTTTCTTGTACTTTATTTTGCAATAGGAAAAGTCTTTTTCCCCTTTCCCCCCTCCCCCAACTCTCTTTATGTTTAAGGACAATGGACCCTTTTTATCTTCAAGCCTTCAAAGCAGATCTACCATTGGTCAGAGCCCAAGCATGGAAGATTTCAGCCCAAGAGATGAAGGTTTCCTAAACTTAACAGCAAATGACAAGGGGTAAGGGTGGAAAGCATTATGAAGCTTTAATCACAGTAGTCCGTTGCTCCCTCTGTAATTAACACAGAGGCTAACTGCGAATCAAGAGTAATACAGCACCTTTATCCCACTCAAGCAGTATAGTATCGGAGGGGTAGCCATGTTAGTCTGGATCTGTAACAGCAACGAAGGGTCCTGTGGCACCTTATAGACGAACAGAAAAGTTTTGAGCATGAGCTTTCGTGAGCACAGACTCACTTCATCAGGTGTTGCTGCTCAAGCAGTATAGTAAAAGAAGGGAGAAGGAGCCTTAGCATTTCTACCTCCTTTAAGACACCCAAGCTGTGTCTACACGTGAACGCTACTTCGAAGTAGCGGCACCAACTTCGAAATAGCGCCCATCGCGGCTACACGCGTCGGGCGCTATTTCGAAGTTAACTTCGACGTTAGGCTGCGAGACGTCGAAGCCACTAACCTCATGAGGGGATCGGAATAGTGCCCTACTTCGACGTTCAACGTCGAAGTAGGGACCGTGTAGACGATCCGCGTCCCGCAACGTCGAAATTGCTGGGTCCTCCATGGCGGCCATCAGCTGGGGGGTTGAGAGATGCTCTCTCTCCAGCCCCTGCGGGGCTCTATGGTCACCGTGGGCAGCAGCCCTTAGCCCAGGGCTTCTGGCTGCTTCTGCGGCAGCTGGGGATCTATGCTGCAGGCACAGGGTCTGCAACCAGTTGTCAGCTCTGTGTATCTTGTGTTGTTTAGTGCAACTGTGTCTGGGAGGGGCCTTTAAGGGAGCGGCTTGCTGTTGAGTCCGCCCTGTGACCCTGTCTGCAGCTGTGCCTGGCACCCTTATTTCGATGTGTGCTACTTTGGCGTGTAGACGTTCCCTCGCAGCGCCTATTTCGATGTGGTGCTGCGCAATGTCGAAGTTGAACATCGACGTTGCCAGCCCTGGAGGACGTGTAGACGTTATTCATCGAAATAGCCTATTTCGATGTTGGCTTCACGTGTAGACGTAGCCCCACACTGCTAAAGTAGGGAGGAAGGATAGTATAGCAGATAACACATTGGTACTAGGATGAGAATCATTGGATTCAATTTCTCCCTCACTCCCAGACTTCCTCTGTGGTCTTTATTATGTCATTTAGTCATCCCCTAGCTGTAACAGGAGGATGCTATTTCCTTAACTCACACAAGTGTTTGCAAGGTGCTTGAATACAATGGTGAAAGGATGAAGATCAAATGAGCCTTCTGTTTTAAAACATCCTTAGGAAGCCTGAGAATTTGGACTTGTCACTTTCCATGAAGGTATGAGAGAGGTAGCCCAGTTAGTCTGTATCTTCAAAAACAACAAGAAGTCCTGTGTCACTTTATAGACTAACAGATTTTTTGGAGCATAAGCTTTCATGGGCAAAGACCCCGAAGTGGGTCTTTGCCCACAAAATCTTATGCTCCAAAAGATCTGTTAGTCTGTAAGGTGACACAGGACTTCTTGTTGTTTTCATGAAGGTGTCCTCACGGAGACTGCTCATGGACTTAAAGTTAAGTGGGGATTATAAATGTTCTGCTATATCAGGGCCAGAAGGAGCCTTGCATGTTCTTTGCGTGACTGAGCCCTTATGTCAGGAGAGATGAGAGTAAAGGGAGGAAGAGATAGCTAATGAAGAAACTGGCTTGTCATAGTTGTTAACATGATCTTCTGTTGCTAGGTCACATCCCTAATACTGTTGAAGACCCTGTTTGTGAAGGGCCACAGTCCTCCTCTGCCACAGATTATTGTGTCCTAAAATGAACACTTATAAAAGGACTCAGCTTTTTAAAGGTTAATGAAAAATACATTCATTTGCCAATAATTTATTTGTCTGTACTGTTCATTCCACCAGAATGAAAATAAGAACAACTCAGCCTTACTCTGTTATAAACCGCAGAGACTGTGGCAGTGCAGTGAACTGATAGTTATTTATTGTTATTCTAGGAGCATTCATGTACCCTAATCAGGATTAGCGGGCGATCTGGTACTGTACAACTGTGCAGTAAAAGACGCTCCCTGACCCAGAAAAGCTAACAGTGTAAAGAGGTGCCAAGTGTATCAGAAAAATGAATTGGGATGGAATGGGAAAAGAAGAATGAAGAGGGTGACAGCAATAGGAATGCAAAGCTGCATGTGTGTTTAGCTAAGTCCTGATCCTGCAGCTCTTTGTTCCTGGACAAATTCAGGCTATGACTCTGCCTAAGCATAGCAGTCCACTCACATGCTGGCTGATGCACAATTAGGGCCTATATGAACAGGTGTTATTTATTTTTGACAAGATGAGTGGGTAAGAAACACTACATAACAGAGTGAGCTGTACAGTGGGCTTTTTGGCATGGAAATTTTTGACTCATTTGCAAAAAAAGAAAACAAGAATTGTAGTTGGGTACCTCATGTGAAACATTCACCTCAATAGATGGGCTTCCTGCGGGAGGTGCATCATGGAAATCCCAGGCTGTGTTGCATCATGGGAGATGTAGTCTGATTGTGAGAGTCCCTGCACTGCCAATTATACTCCCTTACCAGTTGCCATTAAGAGGTTTGTGGGTCACAGCTGGTCACAATGCAGTGAAAGTACAGGCTGGAGAAATATATTGAAAGTGGATACTCCGGCATTGGGACCATCTACGTACCCACATAGATGGTCTCTTTTCTTTGTGCTGAAAGGTAAAAGGCCACTCATAGTCTAGAGTAAACAGAAGTCCTACAACCAAAAAGAAGAAATGAGGAAGCCATCCTACAAATTCCTTGAGGCACAATGACAGGATATCTTGAAGTATGTTGAATTTTGGGCAATTTTTTTTCAATGAGAAATCTAAATTTTCCACAGGAAAAAAGACACTTTTCAGAGAAAGAAACGTAGAGTTAGGTACCAGAAAAGGAAGTGAAGGCCAGGGCAAGGGAGTTCCAAGCAATATGGGAGAAGGTGTGAGAATGCTCATGGGAAAAAATGGGTGAAAGGGTCTGCTGACATTGAATGCAGTCATCAGGTCATTCCTATGGTGGTAGGATAAAACAGAGGGAGGATGGCTGGGACAGGTGTGATCTTCTCCCAGGGTTCCCAAAGTTGTGAGGCACTTCACCACCATCTACCCTTAGTGTGCGGAGGTCTTGTCTGTGCTGGCTGTGGATCAGCTCCCTGAATCCAACAGCTTCTGGCGCTACGAGCACTGCCTTCCATGCCTCCATGGGCCCTAGCCTTTTTGAGCAGGTAGTGAGAGGCACGCACCAACTCCCGAGTCCTGGGAGCCTTGTTCCCTTTCCACTGAACACTCACAGAATTACCAGATCTGCTGTTCCCAAACAAGCCATACCCACTAGCTTATAAGAGTCCACTCAGGACCAGGGCTTTGCTTAAGGCCATGGCACTGAGGCATATGGGTAGTGGAAACAAGAATACATTTATTACTGAAGAATGGGGACTCAGGTGAAAGTGAATAAGAATACTGGAAACAAATGGTTACATATAGGGCTTTTTTGTAATGGTTCTTGCTGGTACTGAGTGCCGGCACCTCTGTAGCCCCAGCCATGGGATGGAGGCGGAGGGAGGGGAGAAGGGAAATCTTCTGATACCGGCTTCTTCTTTTTTTTTAAACCAAAAAGGCACTGGTTATGTATAAAACACAACCATAACATGCTTCCAAGAGATGACATTTAAATAGGAGTGTAACATCCTGCCTAAAGAAATGTATTGCTTCCAAAGCTGTTTTCAGGATGTTCGACCAAGCCTGGCTGAGGCCCCTTTCTCATGAAGAAAAACTGCTGTCCTTTACTTCCTAAGCCAAGGGTTCTTCTGTATCTTCTCTTCCCTCCAAATACAGTCAAACAAACCTTTGATGCGCTCCTCCAGACAGAGTTTCCTCCCCATTTCTGCTCTGCTTTTCCTGAATTAGATTCTTTCCACAATCTTTCATTTGCATTCAGTTCAGACTGGTGATGGGAAACCCACTGTGACTGAGCCAATACTCATTTTACATGTAAACACTAAGGTACATCTAGATCTCATGTCTGTCAGGAAACTTGCTTATCTTTTTTCGGTGACCACGGTCTTAAGATTGACTTGTGTAGTTCCACCATATTTATGTAAGTCCTTACATGTTATTTGTGCATATATTTCACAATAACATTGACAGCCAGCGGAATGTCAGCTTTCATTAAGACATCACCAGCCATCCTTTGGTACCTATCAAACTCAAGGGATCTCTGCACTGCTGGTTGCATTTCCTCACCAGTTGGTGTTAAGAGTTTGTTGGGTCACAGCTGGTTACAATGCAGTGAAATTAGAGACAGAATATTGTGAATGGATACTGTGTTATTGGGGACCATTTGAGTACCTACATAGATGGTCTATCTTCTTTGTGCTGAAAGATAAATGATCACTTGTTGCATGGATATTCCATTCAGAATAAACTACCATGGAGGTGCCACAGATTGTGCTTTTTCAGATCTTCAAGATCAGGTTTTTTCATGTTTGTGTAGCACCATGTGCTATCTGCAAGAAAAATAAACCTAGATCAATCAACGTAAGCATCTCAGTTAGTAAGGGCAAGACCTATATGGCTTTTGATAATTTCTGCATCATAGTCAGCATGCACACTAGCTCAGAATGTGTATGTAATGTTGTGCTACTCCACCAGGGGAGATGAGTTGGTTTGGGCAGATGTAATGCCAATACAGGGAACCAAATCTGGGATCTCAGTAGTTTATTACATGAATCTCTAAGCATATGCTAAAAGTGAGCTACACCTCAGCTAAGGCTGAGGAGGAAATTCATCCTTTCTCTGTGTAATTGGCCTAAGTGCCACTACATGGGACACCATACCACTCCCAGTAAGTGTGTGGGTTACAAATACACAGATCACAGCACCTTCCTAGAATTACTGATGCCTGTTAAAAAGACTGGGGAGCAGGGGGAGTGGGGCGGGGGAGCATTAAGGGTCAGGTGATGAACTTTTCTAATGATTTATGAGGAAATATGAATCAGTCAAGAAACTTAACCCAGGAAATTTAGGCCAAATCCTAAGATTATCCCTCAGATTTTACTTAATGTTCACTTCTTCCAGAAAACTTCTCGTGTTTTCCTTTTTGAATAATGACCACAGGATTTTACCCATATTAGTTATAACCAAAAATCACTATCTATCGACAATGCTTCTCTTTCAGATGTCAGTGGGCCAAATCATGTTCCCATTGGTCTCCCAGATTATGTGCTCAGGTACTACATTGAGGAATGCAGTATAAGAAACTACGTAGAACCGGATATAATATTAAAACTCCCACCAATTCACTGGGACCAGGCTTTGGCTCACTGAGAACTGAATATGTGGGTGGATCAGGTGACCTCTAATCAGTTGTGTGTGTAGATTTCAGGCCCAATGGGTCTGATTCTGGTCCCAGAATCACTCATTGGCTTTCGTGGAGTTGCGCCTAACTTTCACTGATGTGAAAATCATCACAGTCAAGCCCACTGTGCGACATGGCTTTTGCCCTAGTGCAAGCTTGGGTCCAGTTCTGTCAGAGACACATTCGTAACTACCATCAACCTCAGTGGGAGTTGTTTGTCCATACCTATGAGCCAAATTTGGCTCTTGGGTTGGCTCTTAGGCTGCCCAGCAACGTGTTTTTAATTTTTAAACTATGAATATAAAAATGGTACCAGGCCAAAGTCTGTTGACAGTGTCCCCTGGAGTGAATCTCTAAGGCCACCCCTGAAAGCAGTGGGCTTGTTTTGAATTTATACAGCTGTGACAGAACTCAGAATTTGGCCTCTTCCTTTAAAGAGAGTCATGTGATTATGTGAACCAATGAAGAACAGTCAAGAATGAAATCTGGGCCTGATAAAGTCAAGGGCAAAGCTCCCAAGATTTTACTATACAGAATCTGTTTGATTGAAGGGGCATTTTTTTTAAACTTCATTAGTAAGACATTAGTTCGGATCTTCTGTGCACCAGTGGTACAGATTCGCCTCTGATTACATGGTGTAAATGAGAGGAGAATCTAGCTCCTCTATCTCAATGTAAATCAGGAATAACCCTGTCGAAGCCAATGCTGTGGGAGAATTGAGGCCAGTCATAGGCATGTCAAGTGCAGTAGTTTAGTGCAAAAACAACATGTTGAGGCTTACGAGGATTTGTTTTGCTGTGTGAATAGAAGTTAGCCAAGCTTGGGCCTTTTTGATTTTGAGAGGCAGCTAGTGTATGGCCTTGCCTATCAGCAAGACCATTATTTGCTCAGAAGGATTAAAAAGAGACAGCTGAAATTTAGCTAAGCCTAGGTTTTCCCTTTTTTATCCCCTCCTTCTCAAAAGCACTAATGAGTAATAAATGTTTCTATTTAGATCTATCACAGCAATAAACTAGCGAACACCTACCTCCAGTTCATTTCTTAGCCACTTCCACCCACACTTCCCCACTCATTTTCCGCCCCTGTATTAAAAAAAAAAAAAAAAAAAAAAGAAAGACAAAGAGGGGAAAAAAGCACTTGCTATAGGACTGAAAATTATAACAGTTAATCATGACACCACCCAAGTTGACATGATTAGAATTCTCAAAGTCAGAGGTGAGTAAGGTCTGTTCAGTGATATTCCCAAGGCCTCTGCTTCAGAAAAATTGTTCCCTCCAATGTTTTTTCTAGCGTGTTGTCTCATCTGGATTTAAATGTGTTGATACTTCCATCACTCTTAACACACTGTTTCTTAAACTGTGTTCTGCGGAACACTGGTGTTCCACGAGTAACTTGCAGGTGTGCCATGAGCATTGGAAAAATACACTCATGGTGTATTAAAACCAGATACAATGTTACTTCCTCATTGCTATGATACCTGATTAAATTACTTCATTTTGTTTTTGCTGTGTGTGTTTCTGTTTGGTGGGTTTTTTGGTTGTCGGTTTTTTGGTCTGACAACAATTTTTTGGAAGAAAATTTTCATAGAAAATTTTTGATTGGTGTTCTGTGGTCTCAAAAAGTTTAAGAAACATTGTTCTAATAGATCCAGCTGCCAGGAATTTCCTTCTTGGAGTTTGCCTAACTGTTCTGTTTCCCAGTTACAGCCTTCAGTGTGTTCTTACTGTAACACCAACAGACCTGGGTTGCCAGCCCCAGGGATAGAACCTGTAAGCATAGGGTCTGAAGCCCTGCTCGCTAGCATGTGAGCTAAAGGCCAGCTGACTCACAACTGAGGCTGTAGAGCAGATATTTCACTGACCCCAGATGAGGTCTCTGCTGTTGGGTACTATATTACATTTTGTTGGAGTGTATTAATCTGATCCTGCTGAAATAAATAGGTGCCTTTCCCCTGCCTTTCAGAATTTGTTGCTTGTTCACCACCTTGTCAAGCAGTACGCATGTTACATAAGAACATATGACCATAAGAACAGCCATACTGGGTTAGACCAAAGGTCTATCTAGCTCAGTACCCTGTCTTCTGACAAGGACCAATGCCAAATGCCCAAGAGGGAGTGAATAGAACAAGTAACCATCAAGTGATCCCTCTCCTGTGACTCAATCCCAGTTTGTGATAAATAGAGCCTATGAACACCATTCCTAACCATACTGGGTAACAAGTATTAATGGACCGATTCTATCCTCCATGAATACATCTAGTTAATTTGTGTAGGCCCTGATACAGGAAAACAGACATATTCTCAAGTTATCCCCACTAAAGAAAGCACTTCAGTACGTGCTTAAGGCCTATTGAAACCACTAAAGTGCTGGTTGGGTGCACTGCAAGAGCACTGTATTTTTGACGTGACTGTGACTTTCATCTCAAAAATGACTATTTCTAGGTTTTTTTCTAGAAACATATGACCTCTGTAACCTATAGAGCAAACCTCTTCTGGGACGTTTTTACAAGTTTTACAAGTTTGCCTCAATATAGTCTGCTCACAACAGTAAGGTGCCATGGTTTCACTATAAGTGCGTAAATGTTGAGGTATTTTTTTGTCATGACCAACAACCAACTTTAAGGTTGGAATGCAGTGTGGAGCCAGGAGAGAGGGTAATGCACCCATGCAGCTACTCATGCTTTCTGGATTGCACGAGTGCATCACGCGCCTTTAGAAGTTCTAAGGAGTAAACAGAGATGCTATTGATGATTTATTCTGCCGTACGACTAGGATCATTTGTTGCATACTGTACAAGTGTAAGGCCAATGGACCAGGATCAGCAGCAGGAGGGAATGAACCGTCAGCCTTAGAGGCTAAAGCCACATGCTCTACTGCATGAGCTAAAATCCAGCCAAGGCTGCACAGAATTCGGTTTCTGTTGTCAGTGAGCTCAGTACCTCTGGGGTTTCATACTTGCCTCAGCTGGGGAGGCTTCTCAGACCTTCCAGCAGTTCATCCTGGATGAGCCCCCACTTGTAATGCCAGTGGAAGCAGGTCATCAGAAGGAGGAAAGGATCTGTGACCTTAAGGGCTAAAACCTCTATGGACCAAGCTAAAAGCCAGCTGGCTCTCAGCTAAGACCGTAGAGCAGAGACTTCATTCTCCATTCTCAGTGGTCTCAGTACTTCTGGGGTTACATTCTTCTCCCAGCTGAGGGAGCACATCCCAAGTTCCTGAGACCTCCCAGCTCTTTATCCTGGACTTTAAGACTGACATAGCCAGATCATTAGCAGGAGGGAATGAACCTGTGCCCTTGGGGCTAAAGCAATGTGTGCTACCTCATGAACTAAAGGCCAGCTTCAGTGCAGCTAAGGCTGAGCAGAGACTTCACTCTCCCTTCTCAATTGTCTCCATGCCTCTGGGGTTACACAGGCAAAGTAAGTTTGTGCTGCTAAGGTGAAATTCACTGCTGATGAAGCCTAAAGATCATGGGGGAAGGCCCTTCATGGCATGAAAGTCCTGAGAGATGCTGTGAAAGGGTAAGGCCAGAAAAAAAAAGCCCTTGAAGATGTGGAGGCATGGATCTGGTGCCTCCAAGGGAAACAGAAGGACAGTGTCAGCTGTATTGGCCTGTGGACTGGAGTAACAGTGCATTGACCTCCCTGGAAGATGTCAGCAGGTTGTCACCACTTGATCTTTGCTTAGTTCTTCACATAGGAGGGAACTCACCTGGTGAAAGCTCTCTCTTATGAGAGAAACACCAGCTTTAAGCAGGGAATGTGACAAACTACCCAAATTCTCACAATCCTGGACTGTATTGAATGCCCTAGAACAGGGGTCAGCAACCTTTCCCAGGCGGAGTACCCAAATTTGACCTCTTGATCTCTCTGTACAATCTGAGTGCCAGCAATGCTTTTTAAAGTCGCTAATAGACCTACTTACAACAGCTCCATTAATAAATAATGAAGATGCAGAGCTTTACTGTTTACGTGATGGTTGGTAGCATTAGCTGGTCTTTTGTAAATCAGCAGGTGGCCTGGCTTTGAGCAAGCTCCCAGCTGCATAGGGAAGGAGGGGTGTGACTGAGCTCCCACCTCGAGTACCAAAGAAAATTGGCTAGTGTGCCATTCTTGGCACCCATGCCAGGGGTTGCTGACCCCTGCCCTAGAATTTAATCTTATATCGTATCTTCTCATCTAGTCTGTATCCCACAATACTCCGGAGAAAAGCAGTTCAGATCTCAGAGGTAAATAATAGCCGCAGGCGATAGACTTGTGTGGGTATGGATAAAGGAACAGAGCTACCTCTTCAGCTGAAATGAGCAGAAAAATTTGCAAAGCAGAGAGATATTTGTTTGGTTTAAGGACTCTTGTATAGAGGGTGCAGGTTTCATGGAAGGTCTGGGGTGGGGAGAAGATAGAACATGACAAGTCCAGAACCTGCTTTTGAGGTGCACCTGTGTTCTGCCAGCTAGCTGGCCAGCAGCCCTTGAGTTTTCTACTTTGCACGGGCATTACAAAACTGGGAGAAGACACTGGAGACAGGACCTGAAAACAGAGACATTCCCAGATTAAAACAGGACCTAAACTATGCAACTTGATCCTAGTTTAGGCTCCTAAATAAGCATATTTTAGTCCTAAAATAAGGTTTTCTGTGGCAGCACAGAAGGATCTGGCATGATTAGATGTAAGGCTGTGTGAGGTGAAAGGGAGGAGGCCAGAGTTCACAAGACAAGAAGGACGTGAATCTGTCTACACAAGAGTTTTGTAAACAGTGAGTGTGATTTTTAACCAGAGCCTGGCATGAGAACGGAACCAACAGAGATGTTAGGGAATGGGACTTGTGGGTTAGAAATTGCAGAAGACAGACAGAATTTTAGAGGCTTGGGAGCTGGAAAGCCAGAGAGAAGGGAGTTGAAGTGGTGACAAGAGGCGATGCAGGTGCAGGTGAGGAACTCAGCAGGACCTCATTGTATTGGTGACAATACAGACACAAACCTTTATCGAGATGGTTTGTAGATCTAGGAGGTAAGTTCAACATCAAGACTGTAGCCAATAGAGACCCATGGGAGACCTTAGCTGAGGGAGGAGGTAGAGGGTGTGGAGTTGTGTGAAAAGATGCTCCTCTTGCCCAAGAGAAAAGCCTCTGCCTTTAAGATAATCCACAGAAGGGAGTAGAGCTGAAACCACAAGATGCCTGGTCACAATGAAAGTGGACAAGGATGAATGATTAATGGGACCAAATGACAGTATAATTGAGTGTCACCGATGCAAAAGCATTCAGTAATATTGGATCAGAGGTTCAGCTGGTTTAAGGACTCTTGTACAGCGGATGCAGGTTTTGTGGAAGGCCTGGAGTGGGGAGAAGATAGAACATGACAAGTCCAGGAGCTACTCTTGAGGTACAACTCTGTTCTCTCAGCTAGCTGTCCAGCAGCCCTTGAGTTTTCTACTTTGTGGGGCATTACAAAACTGGGAGAAGACACTGGGGACAGGACCTGAAAACAGAGACATTCCCAGGCTACTAAAACAGGACCTAAAATTAGTCTCCTTGATCCTAGTTTAGCTCCTAAATAAGCATATTTTAGTCCTAAAATACGTTTTTTGCTCTTGTATGGGATCATCTTGGTCCTACTTGACAGGAATACATGATCCTCTAAAGGACGCCCATCTCTGACTATGGTTCCTGATTTGCAGAAGAGATCAGGTAGTTGGAAGTCCATATTTCTGTCCAGAATTAAGTGTGGGTTCAAAACTGGGCCTTCAAAATGAAGCACATTTTAAACATCATGCCCATCTTATTTCTTCCCCTCCTGCATAGTCTTTTTATTTTGCTTAAGAGTGAAAAAATATACAGAAGCCTATGTGGGCAGGAAGTGCTATGAAATAGATGCCACTCTTAAGGTGGTTAGATATTGGTTGAGGCAAAACTCCAGCTATGTCGCTTTTTTAAAAGTAAACTCAGCAGGAAGTCTGTTAACCCATACCAAAATCTTATATGTATACAGGAACCACCAGACTAACGAACAAGACAAGAAAGGGGCAAAGGGTAGTACAGTTATATCTCAGTGTAAGAGACTTTTCTCATTACTATATTATATTCTGGTATAAATTGCCAAAGGAGGCTGTAGAATCTCCATCACTGGAGGTATATAAGAGCAGGTTAGATAGACATCTATCAGGGATGGTCTAGACAGTGCTTGGTCCTGCCAAGAGGACAGGAGGCTGGACTTGATGACCTCTCAAGGTCCCTTCCAGTTCTAGTGTTCTATGATTTTATATGGAATGTAACTGCTGTTAAAAAGGCTTTTGTGTACCTTAAAAAATACACCATCAGGTCAAATTTAATAAGAAAAAAACTAAGATGATAAGCAATATTTCCATGAAATAAAAAAAATCCAATAGAAATAGTTGTGGGGTTTTTGCCACCTAGACATTGCAACTCTGGGCTAAGGCAAGAGGTGAAATTAACTAGAAACGAAAGCAAAACTGACCTGCCAATTTTAATTATGCACAGCTGAGAAAAAAGAAGAAAAGTAAACAAGTAGCAGAATTAAAGGAAAGTAAACCGTATGCTTGTACATCTGTCCGTTTACATAGGTAGGGATGTGGTTTTGTTTGCCTTTACTGCATTAGATGTCTTTGACATTCCCCTATTGGTGTTTGGAGTTTGCCTCTCCCTAGTGTCTGCAGAAGTAGCAGAGGATTCAGACTAGCCCATGAAAATTACAGCTCTCCAAAGCAGATTAACTGCTAGAGAAGTTCGTCTTCCCTATTAGGGAACAAGGCAAGTACCCAGCATCCGGGACAGATTCCCTTTTAAGTGGAATGATCTATATCTTGCTAGAAGACCGTTTCTCAAGGATGAAGAGTAAAGTTTCGTTAACATTTCAATGTCTCTTTAAGGCTCCCAAACACCATTAGACTTGTCTCCAGCTGGCCATTTTTCAACACCTGAGATCTGTCTCATCTTCACCTGTAGTGTGGACATTGGCAGACTGAAGCTGTGTGAAGATCCTCAGTGCAGTACAGCTACCTAGTTACTGGCATTCAATTTACACCAGGTAGGCACTGGACTCAGCATAGGTGCTTTGTCTTTTCTTCTGCACACAACAAATGTAATAGGAATGCAAGATACAGGATGTCAGACTGGGTGAGCTAAGTCTCAGAGAGGTACCCATGTTAGTCTGTATCTTCGCAAAAAAAGCAAGCAGTCCCGTAGCACCTTAAAAACTAGCAATATTATTTATTAGGAAAAGAGCTTTCATGGGAAAGACACATTTAATCAAATTCTAGAGCGGTACTGACAGAAAAAACTGAGAGGGAACTGAGGAATCAGCTAATTATAAAAATTGAAAAGTAAGGAGCAGGGAAAGAAGGAGGGGGAGAAACAAAAACCTCTGCAAACTGTCAGTTAAGTTAGGTGAGATGTCTGCCATCCCTGCAAATATCAAAGGTGGGGAAATTGTCCTTGTAATGCTTAAGGTAATTGAGATCTTTTTGGAGTCCACCATGATAGGTATCAAACTTGCAAATGAATTCCAATTCAGATGTCTCCCTTTATAATCTGTTGTTAAAACCTCTTTGTTTTAAAACACAGAAAATCGAGTCTCAAACTCTCTCAAAGAGTTAATGGGCACAAAACAGACACCAAAACATTCCTGATCCACAAACCTGTTAGTCTACATTTTAATGGAGTGGGCCATTCTGTTAATGACTTAAAAGTCTGTGTTTTATTGAAGAAGAATTTCCCGTCTGCTTTAGAAAGAGAAGCTGCTGAACTCTCTTTCATATTCAAATTCGACACACTAACACATGGTTTGAACCAGGATGCAAACTTTCTGGGACATTATAGGGGCTTTTTGGCATACTTGGCTTAATCTAATTCTTGACTTCCCCGCCCCCCCCCCCCCGCCTCTGCTTTCTGATTTGCTCAACTTGATAAATATTTTTCTGATTTGTCAACTTTGATTACTGTTTTGGTTCTCTGTGCCTTATATATTGAGTCTGTTCTGGTATGGCTGTGGTCTGAAGAAGTGGGTCTGTCCCACGAAAGCTCACCAAATAAATTATTTTGTTAATCTTTAAAGTGCTACTTGACTGCTTTTTTGTTTCAAGTCTTCAATAGTGTGTCCTGCCAAGTTAAAATGCTCACTTGCCAGTTCATGTGTATTCAAATTCCTGATGTCTGATTTGTGTCCATTCATTCTTTGGTGAAGTGATTGTCCAGTTTGTTCAATATATATAGCAGAAGGGCAACGCTGGCACACGATAGCATATATCACATTGGTGGATGTGCAGGAATATGAGCCCCTGATTGTGTGACTGATGGGGGTAGGTCCAGTGATGATGTCTCTAGCACAGATGTGTGAACAGAGTTGGCAATGGGATTTGTTGCAGGGAAAGATTGCAGGCTTAATTTTTCTGTGATGTGGCGTGTAGTTGCTAAGTGTGTAGAATTTTCCAGAGGTTGGGTGGATGTCTATAGCAAAGAACAGGTCTGTCATCTACGGCCGGTGAGAGAGAGGGATCATGTTCCAGTATAGGTTGTAGATTGTGGATAATAGATTGGAGGGATTTAAGTTGAGAGCTTTAGCTGATGGCATGTGGTGGTCTGTTATTTACCCTCTTGGGCCTATCTTGAAGTAGTTGGTTTCTGGGAATTCGTCTGGCCCTGTCAATCTGTTTCTTTACTTCTCCCAGTGGGTAATTAAATTTTACAGATGCCTGGTAGAGATCTTGAAGCTTTTGGTCTCTGTCAGTAGGATTGGAGCAGATGCAGTTGTATTTAAGGGCTTGACTATAGACAATGGATCTTGTGATGCGTGCTGGATGGAAGCTGGGGTCAAGTAGGTAAGTGTAGCCGTCAGTGGATTTCTGCTCGAGAGTGGTATTGATATGGACATCAGTGATGTGTACTGTAGTGTCCAGGAAATGGATCTCTCGTGTGGAATGGTCAAGGCTGAGATTGATGGTGGGGTGCAAATTGTTGAAATCCTTATGGATTTCTTCAAGGGTCTCTTTACCATGGGTCCAAATGCTGAAGATAACATCGCTGTAGCATATGTAAAGGAGGGGTAATGGGGGACAGGAGCTGAGGAAACAATGGTCTAAGTCAGCCATAACCTAAGTGACATGGGTGCCCAACTGGCTGGTAAATGACATGCAGTTTTTTTACATTAAAAGTGTGGCTCCTGTTGTCCTCCCACCCCACACACCTCATTCTCTACCTACCAAACTGGGGGTGGGGGATCAAGGCTTCTGCCCTATCGTGGGGTGGTGGGGCCAGGAGATTCTGCCCTAGAAAAATAGTGCCTGCTGAGAGTGAGGAAAACAATTTAAAGGTTCAGCCCCCACATCAGCTAAGGTGGGGAGTTATATAGACTGCTGGTGCCTCGGCTTCATGCATATTCATGGCTCTGTGCTCAGCTCCAGCAGCGTTCAGAGACCCAGGCCTCAGAGTTTGAAAGCAGCTTCATGCAGAGCTGTAACAGAGAGGTGGCTTCTCATGTGGCGCTGCAAAGGACCTGCCAAGGTTCATTGCCTGAGGCAGCAGGCCCACAGCAGGTGATTCCTGGCTTCTCTACCTGTACTGCAGGAGGAAGGAGGATGTGACGTGATTGGCAGCTCCCCTCTCCCAGGAGTGCAAGAGGAGAGGTTTAAACCTTGCACCTGACCAGTTTCACGCTGCCTGAGGCTACAGCCACACAGCCAAGTTATTTCAAGGTAACAGCTGTTACTTCGAAATTAATTTGCTGGCATCTACACTACACGCACACTGTTTTGAAATAAATTTGAAATAGCGGGTGCATTATTTCAAAATTGGCAGCCCTCTTTGGAGGAGAAATAGCGCCTCTTTCAAAATAAATGCTATCCCCTGTCTTAACAGCACCTATTTCGAAATACCTTTTTTCAGAGTAGGCACTGATTTGAAATAAGTGCTGTGTACGCAGACTGTGTATTTTGAAATAGCTGAGTACTGTTTTGAAATACGTGTTTGTGTGTAGCTGTGTTATTTTGAAATCGGGATTCCTGAATAGTTTATTTCAAAATAGGGCTGCTGTGTAGACGCAGCCCAAGGGAGCTTCCTGGTTGAGTGTCTTGTACAGGGCTGGCCATAGGGAAAATCGCACCCTGGGTGCATTTGCATTTTGGTGTCCCTGGCCCCTGTGGTCCTGCTGCCCCCATTGCCCCTGGTCCCTGTAGGCTCCCCAGGTTCCTTACATTTTCCTCCTCCCAATCCCTGCACTTCCCTCCCTTTGCCCCTAAAACCTGCACTTCCCTCCTGTACCCCAACCCCTGAACTGTGCCCTCTGTGGGAAATGACCCAGCTGGATGCACAAAGAGGCTGGCATTGCTGCTTACTCCTGCACTGGACGGTGGCTCCTGCACCTCAAGCAGCCCAGAGGGTGCACAAGGAAAGGGAGGAGAACACAGCTACTGGTGCTTCAGCACAGCCCAGGTAGAGAAATGACCTGAGTGTAGGGAGCCCTGGTGTTGTGGAGCGGCGCAAATGGGAAAGGGACTATTTCTGGTCCAGGTTTACCTGATTTTAAAAATACATATATCAGCTTACAAGGTAGGTTGGGGGCGGGACTTAGAATCACTCTGGGCACCACCAAAAATTATACAAACCTGCTCCCCCAGCCCACCAGCTGGAGTCACATACTGGTGGTACATACACCCTCTTTCTCTCTGCGCCCTCCCCTACTCCCCGCATCTCCCAGCTGTTTGCCACTGCCTCTCCCTGTCTGAAAAAGGGAATGTCCCACCCAAAATGCTTTCTGATTTCCTTTTTTAAAAAATATTGTGTTAGCTCTTTTGTAATACGAGTCAGTATTTAACCCAGAACAAAAATATCCAGAGAGAATTATTTATATGTGTCCTAACACAGACACAGTTGAATTTCTGGGCACATGGAGAGAAAATTTGTCCCTGAACCTACAAGCACTTACATATGTGCTCCTCTTTATTCACTGGAACTACTCCCAGTGGACTCAGTTTGGGAGCTCAGAAGCCATGGGGTATAAAGATGTGTCTGCACATTTTTGCACGGTCTGAAAATTGGGACCTATACTTGCAGCCTGGAAGCATCTCTTTGGGGGCCTACATTTTGCACATTCAGTTCAGCTCCAGCCATAGATCAAAATACCTGATCAGAAAGCTAATGGCACAAATACTCAGATTTGTGGGCTCCACTAACTTTGCAGCTGTAGTTTTGCCAGCAAAATTGAAAGAAGTTATGCCATATCAGTATGGCTGGATATACATCCCATCCTTTCTGCACACTGTGAGTTTTGCTGTGACAAAAAGAGCTGAAATGTTTAAAATCTCCTCTTGGTTAGACCTGGATTCAGCAGAACACTTCAGCACAAGCTTACGCTCCATGGAGGTCAAGCATGCTAAAACAACGAGAAGTCCTGTGCACCTTATAGACTAACAGATTTTTTGGAGCATAGGCATACGTTACATCTGATGAAGCGGGTCTTTGCCCATGAAAGCTTATGTTCCGATATGTCTGTTAGTATGTAAGATGCCACAGGACTTCTCGTTGTTTTTGAGCATACAGACTAACATGGCTACCTCTCTGATACTTGTCACCGTGCTGAGCGAGTGATTACATGCTTTGCTGAATAAGGGCCTAAGTTTGTACATTTCACGCTAGTCAAGTTTATTTGCTTGAGATCGTGAAGTGTGGTGCTTCCTAAAATACTCAAGAAAGAATTGTCCCACCTATCTTACTGGGTCTGAGGATTGCACGGGAGCTGTGGGGCCGAGCACATATGCTTCAAAGCAGGAACTTAGGCACCAACGCAACTTTTACAACAAAAATGTGGGTACCGATTGAGTTCAGGCACCCATTAAGTTAGGTGACAGCTGAGGGGGTTTTGTGGAGCACAGTGGTGCCTAAAACTAGGACTTAGATGCCTATATCCCTTTCGTGGATCTGAGCCTTAGTCTTTCTGTGCCTCAATCCCCATCTGTAAAATGAGGATAATAGCACTGAGGTAGTTCACCAGGGTGCTGGGAGGATAAATTTGTTACGAATTGTGACTTGCTCATATAGCATGTTGATAAGAGCCATATAAGTATCTTAGATAAGTAGCACTGTCTATGCAACCTGAGTTTAGATCCCAGCTCCACCACAGACTTCCTGCCTCATGTTAGGAAGTCACCAAATCATCTTGTGCTTAGCTGCCCATCTGTGAAATGGAGACTTTGTGCTTCCCCTGTGGCTTGAGAGGGCTGCTGCTGTGTTAATATCACAACATGGGCCAGTAAGTGCAGCTGTCATCTGCTACCTCAACTACTCTTCTGGGCCATGTCATGATACTTGCCAGAGGTCCAGTCCCATGCTGCTTCAAGCTTTCTGAGTAGTTAATAAAGCTGTGGTTTTGTGCAGGCATTTAGCTACACAAAATAGGATGGTGTTAGGAGCTGGAGCTGGAGCTGGAGCAAAGGAATAGATCGTCCAATCTTCTGCAGTGCCAAGACTGGGTATATCCAATATGTCCTCTGCTTTCATCAAGTAATCTGAGCCCACTCTCTGTCTCTCTCCGGATGCTTTGTGGAAACTTCACGCATTTCTGTGAGTCTTCCAAGGAGATAGCGAGCCTCTAGCTTTTGTTCTTTGTAAAGCAATGGAATTGAAGGTTAGTGTAGACAACACAAAAGAATCCCGCAAGCCCTTGGTGGAAGGTGCCTGTAGTGAGTTAGTATGGCCTCCTGCAGACCCGGAGGCAGAGGAGGCTATGCAGAGGCCCTGGTGGGCAGGGCCGGAGCCAGGAGACCAGAGGCCCACCCCTCAGAGGGCGGGGCCAAGGGCTAGAAAAGCGAAAGGCGGGACTCAGGACCCATTCGAGCCTGGGCCTCCGGGCAGGGAGGACGTGCCTGCACGAGCTCCCCGGTGCCAAGGGCAAAGGACCTGCCGCTGCCTGGTTAGGCCAGAGGAGCAAGCCCCCAGCGGCTCCGAACGGCCCTGGATCCAGATGCCCCAGGGGGACTACCCAGACTTCCCAGACCTGCCCAGACCTTCACACCGGCGGAGACCCCCTGCCTTGGGAGGAGCCCCCAAAGCAGTTCGCCCCAGAACCCCGGCGGATCCCTACAGCCCTCAGGCCCCGGATCGCCTCAGGTCCCTGGTGCTACCGCCGCCCGACTATCCCAATGACGTGGATATGAGCGACTGGCCGGAGCCCCTGAAGGTGGAAGACCTGGAGGAGACCGACCTAGAGGGACCCCCTGACCAGACGGACTGGGACCTTCCCCCGGTAGAGGTAGAGGCAGGAAGTGGCCCGGGGAACGACGCTCCCAAACCCATGGCAGTGTGTTGCAGCCTGGATCCCCACTGCTGTGGTTGCGTGTGAGCAACCCCCAGGGCCCCGGGCTGGGTTGCAGTGGAGTGGGAGGGCCTGCGACCCCCTACCCCCTCCTTGACAGGGCCAGCCTGCGCTGAGCCTGTGCTTAAACCTCCTTGTACTGCTGCCCCACCCCAAACTGAGGGCTGGGCCTGTGCTCAAACCCTTGTGCTGCTGCTCCGCCCCGAACTGAGGGCTGGGCCGGTGCTTAACCCTTGTGCTGCTGCCCTGCCCTGGACTGAGGGCTGGGCCCAGAACTGTACCATTACCTGTGAACTGCTGCCCTGCCCTGGACTGAGGGCTGGGCCCAGAACTATACAACTCTTGTGAACTGCTGCCCCGCCCTAGATTGAGGGCTGGGGCCTGTATGGTGTTGTAGCGGTGAGCCGCTGACCGCCCGAACTGAGTACGGGCTGGTGCTCTAACCCCCTTTTTGCTGCTGCCCGCCCTAGGCCAAGGGGCTGGGCGTCACTGGACTTGTTACACTGCCCAAGTACAATCTGTTCCCTTCAGCTGCAAAGGGCCCACAGGCCATGTGAAATATCCCCTCCCATTTGCTGATGATGTCTTGGATTGCTCATGACATTTCAATTCCTAGAACCCCTGCTGGGTGATAGATTGGCTTAGACTCCACAGCGAGTCCCAACCTTTTCAGGGCTGGGACCCATTTTGATAATTCAGGAAGACTTTGTGACCCAAGGCCATTCAAAACTGCAGTGGGGGAGGAGGAGGAGGTTCTCCCCTGGGAAAAATGCCCCCCTGCCCCCCCCAACTTAAACCCTTCTCTGCCCCAGAATGCCCCCCCACTTACCTCACATGAGTTCCATGCACTGCCACAGCTGCCCCCCACTGCTCCTTCACTGGGCCACCACCACCGCCCCCTCTGCACAGCTCCCCTCATGCCCTCCTATTCCCTTCCTCCACCTGCAGCGTGGACAGTTCCCTGCCCTGCCACACTGAAATGGGACTCCATTTAATTTGTTTAAAGGCCAGATCCCTCCTGCTGCCAGTTAAACCAATTAAACTGAGTTCCATTTCAGAGTGGCAGGGCAGAGACTGGGAGCCAGAGTAGTGAGTGGTGGCAGAGCCACAAATGGCTCCTTTAAAAGAGCCACATGTGGCTCAGAGTCACCCAGATGGCAACCCTTAGAAAATGTGACCATGGCAAATGTTTGGGTCCCATTCCATAGGCTGGGAATCCCTGGCTTACAGGGGCTACGTCTACACTAGTGCACAATGTTGAAGTAGCTTATTTTGACATAAGAACATCGAAATAGGCTACTTGGGTGCATATCGTCTACACATCCTCCAGGGCTGGTGCCATCGATGTCCAACGTCAAAGTAGCAACAGAGAACACCAAAAGGAGCCGCCCCGGAAGGAAATGCGGAGCGTCCACACACACAAGCGCTCCCCGTCGAAATAAGGGGCCAGCAAAGCCCCAAGCTACTCCCTTAAAGGGCCCCTCCCAGACACACTTGGCCTGCACAGCACGAGACCCACAGAGCCGACAACCAGTTGCAGACCCCATGCACACAGCATGGACCCCCAGCTTCAGCAGCAGCTGCAGCAGCAGCTAGAAGCCCTAGGCTAAGGACTTCTGCACGCAGCAACCATAGAGCCCCGCAGGGGCTGGACAGAGCGTCTCTCAGCCCCTCAGCTGATGGCTGCCATGGAGGACCCCGCTACTTCGATGTAGCAAGACGCAGATTGTCTACACACCCCCTACTTCGACGTTGAACATCAAATTAGGGTGCTATTCCCATCTTTGGATAGGAATAGTGATTTCGACGTCTCGCCACCTAACATCAATTTCAACATCAAAATAGCTCACGGCACGTGTAGACGTGACGCGTACTATTTCGACGTTGTGCCAGCTACTTCAAAGTGCCCGGCTAGTGTAGACGCACCCAGGAAGTTCCCTGCATATCCCCAATCCAGGGCTACAGTGCTTCATAACTAATAAATTGAAAGTCTCTCTCAAATTGATTTTCTGTAGACTATAGTGACATGATGTTGAGGCCATTCCCCGTGCAGTCAGCTATGGCTACAATAAATGTGTTTTTCCATTGGAACAGAGGGTTTCCGACTCTCCAGTAAAACACAGATCTTCTTCCTAAGAGTGATGGTGTAAGTGGGCAGGGCCCTAAGTCTAGAACTGATTTGAGATCTTATACCTCTTCAAAACTGACTGTTTTTTAAATTGACTATTGCTGTCAATATGATGGGCCCTGTTCATTGCTAAAGTAACTGCATCACAGCAGTGGAATTGCACCAGTGATGAATTTATCCCAAATACTTTTCACATGAGGGCTTGTCAATATTTCCAGGAAGATCAACCCTGTCAGGATCAACAAGAGGTCATGCACTTGCAGAGACTTCTGATAGTTGCAGCCACCCAATACTTCTACACAGTGTGGGGGAATGGAGTGTCATGTCTCCAAATTGACTGGTAAGACTATAATCATTCTAGCAAATGACTGCAATGGGGTCTGACTCCGACACCCCACATTACCCTGTAACATTAATTGTTGTCTCTCCCATCTCCTTCAACAGAGAGTTAGAGTTTTACAGGCAGCCTGGCCACAGGATCCATGACAATGGTTCTTTCAGATGAGAGATAACAATGACATTGTTCCATGTTTTGTACTGATGTGATGAAAAGGAAAACCAGCCTAGTGAGAGACTGACCTTGTGTATCAGTGAAATTCCATTTACAGGTAAGAAAAATGTCTCTGTTTACCCTATTCACCTTCATGACCTTGGAAGTCAGCTGGATTGTTTTTGCTTTCCATCCACGGGGAGCTGGTGGCTGGTTGATCTCAGCTGTCAGTTCTAGACTCAAAGATTTATTTCCACTCATAGCCCGTGAAAGCCTTCAGAGAACAGTACAAGGTGTATCCTTTTAACCCAACTGATGATAGATGCTGCAACCAAAGAGCTTGAAGGGCAGTAAGACATTACAGGCCATTTGTAGACCATGTGCATGTGTGAATTCTGTTCATTGTAGGTTTTTGTGCTGCTGCTCACATCTGTATCTGACCACTTTCTGTGCAAAAATAGATTAGCAATACCAACTTCACTGGTGAACTTCATATGATCTCTGGCACTTCTTACTTTTCAACTTACACAAAGTTCTGCTTCGGAGAGAGCGTTCATGTGTAGAAGTGAGATGCTATGGTTCTTGTCAATGTTCTGGTTAAGGTAGAAACACTGTATAACATAGGAAAGTTTTTCAGTGTTTTCTAATACTGGTCAAATTCTGGATTTAGCTAGTCTCTTCTGGAAGTACATTCCACAGACAGATCTCCTTAACTGTGGATGGTTGGCCTTCAGCTCTCACACACTTAGTTCTGGGTTTTGTGATATTCATTGTCGTTGAGAAACACAAAGTATTAGGTGGTTCATAGATGGAAATGAACTCTTGTATGTTGATGGGCCATTAATGGCTCTGGTAATTAGACATAAGATCTTAAACTGGCAGCTGAAATGGACTGGGAGGCATTGGAGGGCCCAGACCAGAGTTTTGATTTTCTATAGTTTCTATGGGACCTAGATATTATAATGAAGGACACCCAATAATTCTGTAAATATATAGCTATTCTATTGATGTGATTAGCACGTTGCTATGTCTTTTCACTGCAGGTCAAGAGTGATAATAGGAGAACAAATGCATTGCTTTGTGGTATTTTATGGTGGAATAATAGCTCCTTGGCCATGCCTACACTATGAAATTAAACCAGCCTAATTTACGTTGCATTCAGCCACAGTAATTACATCATTTGTGCATGTCTGCACTTGGCTTCTTGTGTCAGTGGTGCACACCATCACCAGAAGCACTTGTACTTATTGTATTGTGAGTGTGGGGCACTGCAGGACAGC
Organism: Carettochelys insculpta; assembly: GCF_033958435.1. Lineage (NCBI taxonomy): Eukaryota > Metazoa > Chordata > Testudines > Carettochelyidae > Carettochelys > Carettochelys insculpta. Next base: position 371,635,286 of record NC_134137.1, read on the forward strand.
TTCTGAAAGCCAGTAACAGTTGACATAAGCAATACAGTGTCTATGCCGACACTGCATCGACCTAACATACCAGGGTAGCGACATTAGAGAAATTTAAATGTAGACACTTCCATAGTTAGGTTGAAGTGAGCTGCTCTGCATCAACCTAACTCTGTAGTGAAGGCTAGGCCTTAGATTTCAATACTAAACTGGAAGCATTATACAAAAGCTAAATCATGACTTAGTTGAGGTAACAAAGGCATGATGCACTAAATCTCCTGATCGGAATATGACAAACCAGCAGTCATGTAGCACTTTAAAGACTAAAAAAATAATTTATTAAGTGATGAGCTTTAATGCGTCAGACCCACATGGAACTGAAGGAAGAGGGTGAAGGGTGGAGGAAGTTAAGTGTTTTGCCTGAGATAATGATGCACATCAAAGGAAGGGAGACAGTCCTTGTCATGCGTGAGTTAATTGCTGTCCCTGTTCATACCAATTGTTAATGCATCAGATTTGAATATGAACCCCACTTCACAAATCTCCTCATGTAATCTGCTGTTAAAGTCTCTTTGTTGTAGGATGCATATTCTCAGGTCTTTAACAGAATGGCGCACTCCATTGAAATGCTCACTGACAGGCTTATGTGTATTGAGATTCCTAATGTCTGCTCGGTGCCTATTCATTCTTGGACGAAGTGTTTACGCAGTTTGTCCAATGTACATTGTAGAGGGGTATTGCTGGCACATGTTGGCATATATAACGTTGGTCGAGGTACATGAGAATGAGCCCCGATCTTGTAATTAATGTGGTTAGGTCCAGTGTTGTTCTCTCCAGAATAAATATATGGACAAAGTTGGCAATGGGGTTTGTTGCATGGAAAAGTTCAGGATTAGCATTATTGCAGTATAGCCTGTGGTTGCTGGTGAGAATCTTCATTAGGTTGAGAGGTTGTCTATAGGAGAGAACAGGCTCGTCCCCTAGGGCCTTCTGGACTGTAGCATCATGGTCTAGAATAGGCTGTAGATTTTTAATGATGCGTTGCAGGAGTTTGAGCTGGGGTCTATAGGTAATGACAAATGGTGTTATGACCTTCTCGGGCCTATCTTGAAGTAGTTGGTTTCTCGGTATTTGTCTGGCACTGTCAATCTGTTTTTTTTACTTCTCCCTGGCCGTGTCTACACTAGCCCCAAACTTCGAAATGGCCATGCAAATGGCCATTTCGAAGTTTACTAATGAAGCGCTGAAATACATATTCAGCGCTTCATTAGCATGCGGGCGGCCATGGCACTTTAAAATTGACGCACCTCACCACCGCGCAGCTTGTCCCAATGGGGCTCCTTTTCTAAAGGACCCCGCCTACTTCGAAGTTCCCTTATTCCCATCTGCTCATAGGAATAAGGGGACTTTGAAGTAGGCGGGGTCCTTTCGAAAAGGAGCCCTGATGGGATGAGCTGCGCAGCGGCGAGGCGCGTCAATTTCAAAGTGCCGCGGCCGCCTGCATGCTAATGAAGCGCTGAATATGTATTTCAGCGCTTCATTAGTAAACTTTGAAATGGCCATTTGCATGGCCATTTTGAAGTTTGGGGCTAGTGTAGACATGGCCTCTGTAGGTAATTAAGTGTTTTGAATGCTTGGTAGAGATCTTGAAGTTTTCAGTCTTTGTCAGTAGGATCAGAGCAGATGCCATTGTATTTAGGAGCTTGATTATAAATGATGGGTCATGTGGTGTGTGCTGGATGGAAGCTGGAGGCATGTAGGTGAGTGTAACAGTCAGTGGGTTTCCAGAAGAGAGTTGTGTTGATCTGGCCGTCAGTGACTTGTACTGTGGTGTCCAGGCGATGTATCTCTTGTGTGGATTGGTCAAGCCTGAGATTGATGGTGGGGTGCAGGTTGTTTAAATCTCTGTGGAACTCTTCCAGAGTCTTTTTACCAAAGGTCCAAATTATAAAGATGTCATTGATGTAGCCTCAGTGAAGGAGGGGTAATAGGGAATGAGAACTAAGGAATGGTTGTTTTAAGTCAGCCATAAAAACATTAGCATACTGTGGGGCCATGCAGGTGCTCATAGCAGTGCCGCTAATCTGAAGGTATAAATTGTCCCCAGACTGGGGTTCATACTCAAATTCGACACATTAACACTTGGTATGAACATGGACAACAATAATCTCATGCGTCACAAGGACTGTTTCCCTTCCTTTGATGTTCATCATTATCTCAGACAAAACATTTAACATCCTCACCCCTCCTTCAGTTCCAGGTATTTGATCTGTCAGTTTTTATTGCCATTTTTCGGACCTCTGTCCTGTATAATTAAGTCTAGACTGGAAATGCTATGCATCTGAAGAAGTGGGTCTGACCCACGAAATCTCATCATCTAATAAATTATTTTGTTAGTCTTTAAAGCGTTACATAATTGCTGTTTTGTTTTGTTAGAATACAGACTAACATGGCTACCTTTCTGTTACTATTCAGTATGGTTAGAATCTTGTATATGTGGGTGTACCTAGTTCAGGAAGACCACATTTAAAGAATAATTATCTATGGCACGCTGTTAAACTGTGAGGACATATCTTGCTGGCTTCTGTTCTGGGTCTGGTAGTAGTTGACATTTTCATTAATTACTTGGATAACCAAGTGGAAAATGTGCTTTTGTAAGGCTATGTCTGCACTAGAGGATTTTGTCAACAAAACTGGCATTTTGTTGACAAAACACCAGTAGTGTCCAGATTACCAAAACATTCTCTCAACAGTAATTTGACAGAACGCAACACTTTTGTTGACAGCATTATCTCATTCCCCATGAGAAATAATGCCTCTGTCAACAGAGATCTGTCCACAGAAAGCTGGTCTGGATATTCTGAGGGGGCCTTCTGTTGACAGACAGGGCTTCCAGGGCACCAGGCAGCCATGTCTGCTGTGCTTCCAGTTGGCCATTTTGTAAACAGTGTGGCCAGGCAGTTTAGCCGTGATCTGTCAACAGAATTTTATTGGAAGATAACCAACAAATAGCCTAACTGTCAAACCCTTGTAGTCTGCAAGTGGAATTGAAGCTGGGATCTTTGGTGTTTAGAACATGAGCTTCTACCACATGAGGTAAAGCCATCTGAATAGCAGCTAAAGCTGTAGAGCAGACTCATTATTTTATCTGTAAGTGGTTTCGGTGCCAACGGCAGCCCAGGAGGGAGGAGTTATAATTTTTTAGAGATGTGATTTTATGATATGCAGCAACACACTAATGAAATATTTTAAAGTAAATTATAGACTAACGCAGTAAATTCAGATGCTGGCAGTATATGCCTGGCCTTATCAAATGCTTGTTAAATAGCTTCATTGCCAATTGGATGGCTCTTTCACAGGTTCAATATTCTGCTAATAGGTCTGGTAGGCTTTCTCACTTTTAGGTTAACTAGATCCTTTCCTGGACAAAGCAGACATACAGAACAGGGATAGAAAGGGGTAGGTGGGTGGACCCAGTTGTGCCCCAAATTTTCAGGTGCCCTACACTACTGCATATTCAGAGTAGGGGTAAGGAGGGCCCAGCCCCCCGGCTGCCGGTGATAATAAGCTAGTTAAAACAACAGGACTTTTTAGACTCCCCCAAATATCATTTCTCTTTTCCTCACCACAGGATCTGTCATGTCACCCTTTCTTCGGATTGGTTTATCAAACTATGACAGCGGCCCCTACCTGCCGTCACAAGGGGAGGTGATTAATCCTTATTGTGCTGTGATGGTCAAAGAAGCTGAGGAATCAGGTAAGAATATACATGCTAAAACATACCTGTTATGTGGCTGTTAAAGCAGTGTGCCTCTCTGCATTTCTACCTGAGTACACAGCGTATGCTGAAATGCTTATGAGCATTCCTAGCATCTTTGACTAATACATTTTTTAAAACGATAGTGTTCTTCTTCGAGTGTCCCCGTGGGTGCTCCACATTAGGTGTCGGGCTCGCCCGGCGCCGCAGATCGGATCTTCCAAGCAGTTTCTGCCGCACCGCGCAAGCGCCAGTGCGCACCGCTCCCTTGCGCGCTCCTGGCCACGTGCGCGATCCGGTCCCCGCCAATTCCTCTTAACCGCCATCGGCTGCAGATGGAATCCGACTAGGCTACAGCCAAGTTAGCGTATTCAATGGTTTTAACTGTTTTTCTTTAAAGTTTTCAAGTTCTTAGGCTACTGTTAAGTTAGCCAGTTGTTATTTTCAAAAAAAAAAAAAAAAAAAAAAAAAAAAAAGAAACAACAAGCGGGATGGCATTCAGTCCAGCCCTAGTAACAAGCGGAGCACCGGAGGCCAGGAGCCTAGGGCCATTAGCCCTCCTGCCGCGGCAGGCTATCGGAGAGGGGGAAAACAGCACAGAGAAGGTGCTAAGTACCCCATTAACAACTGAAAGACTCACCAACAATGTCCTATTCAGGATTCAAGGAATGTGAGTCTTGCCGAGAGGCAATGCCAGCGTCTGATGGGCACAGTCACTGCATAAGGTGCCTGGGGGAGTCCCATGTCACGCAGAAATGCTCCTTCTGTGCAAAATTAACAGCCAGAGCAAGGAAGGACAGGGAGATGCGGCTTGAAATGCTGCTCTTCGACAAGGCCCTCCAGCCAGACGTGCCGGAGCGGCCGCAGCAGGAGGGACCCTCCGGGGCCCATAAAAAGAAAGCCACCTCCCTCACCCCATCAGCGCAAAAATGGAGGAAAGTCTCCCCAGCCCGATCCCTGCCAGCAGCAACACCGAGCGGGACGGGAGGAGCGCACAGCCCCCAGCCGCAGCAACAGCTGATCAGCGGTGGCATGGAGAGCCACGTGGAGGCGGCTCAGCCTCCGATAATCAAACAGCCGCCCCGCACCGCAGGCAGGGCGGCGGCTAAACAAGCGCCGGTACCGGCGGCACCGCAAGCAGCGGCACCGACCCTGGGGAACCGGCGGTGCAGAGCGCGCAGGCACGCAGCCTGCAGGCACCGGAGGACACCGCCCGTGCGGCACCGCCCATAAGCATGCCAAGCACGGTGCAGACGGGGCCGAGATCCCCTACACGTCAGGGGGCGGAGCTACCCCCTCAAGGGAAGGGGAAGGCTGCACACAAAATAAGGCACCGCAGCCCCTCTCCAGACAGGGCTGCAGAGTTGCTTTCCCTCAGCCCTCCACTCATGCTGCAGACTCCAACTAGGAGGCAGGGGTCCCCCCTAGCCTACCTGGAGCCCCCGTCTCCATTTTTACAACCAGCCTCGCCCTGGCTGGGACCACCTTCACCCTTCCTGGGGTTTGAGCCGCTGGAGTACTATCACAAATCGCTTTCTCCAGTGTCCCAGGTCTCTTGATGATCTCGCTCCCCCGGACGCAGAGGGTATGCACCAAGGGAGTGGTCTAGGTCACCTTCCCAAGAGCAGTGCCCATGCTGCCATGGTCGCCCCTATCATGCGGGGCATAGATACCACCGGCAGTTTACCAGGGAAAGATCCCCACAAACAGTCCCGTATCCCCGAGGGCAATTGCGAACGGGGACAGAGACTCAGGTATCTCAGGGGGAACTGGTTATGGAACCCCGAGATTTTTCCCTTGCAAGCTTCCAGTGAGCGGATGTACCATCACCAACAGGAACCGGAAGGGTCCAGAGAGGCGTACCCTAGTGGTTCCTCACTCTCCTCCCCGGACGAGGCTACGGCCCCGGGGGACGTCCATCCTCCGGACGATCTCAAACAGTTCCAAGAGCTGTTTTAAGAGGGTGGCCTTCACGCAAGGCATCCAGACAGCAAAGGTGCAAGAGAAACACCATAAGCTCCTCAAAAATCTGAGACCTCCGGCCTCCTCCAAAATAGCAATACCGCTTGATGACGCAATCTTGGAGTCCGCCACTATGATATGGCAGACCCCTGCGACTATTCCGCCTGTCCACAAGAGAGCGGATTAAAAAAAAAAAAAAATACTTCATGCCGGCGAAGGGCATGGAGTTCCTGTTCAGCCGCCCACAACCAAATTCCTTGGTGGTGGAGTCGTCGCAACAAAGATCAAAGACATCTCAATTCAAGACGGGGGAACAGACAAAGATGCCAAGAAGCTAGAGCTGTTCGGCAGAAAGGTGTACTCCTCCTGCACTCTACTGTTGCAAATGGCAAATTACGCAGCACATCTAGCGAACCATAATTTCGACAACCACACTAAGTTAACCTCCCTCATGGACTCGCTTCCACAGGGCAAGAAACCTGTTCTCAAGGCCATCGTGCAAGAAGGCTACGTGGCCTCGAGGATGGGAGTTCAGATCGCCCTGGAGCTTGCGGACACAGCAGCACGCTCCACAGCTACGGCAGTGGTGATGCGAAGGGAGTACTGGCTCCAGACTTCGGGTATACCGAGAGACTTGCAGACAAAGATAGTCGATCTTCCCTTTGACTCGCAGAAGCTGTTTGCTGAATCAACTGAATCGGTCCTTCATTCCAGTAAAGATTCAAGAGCCACACTTAGGACCTTGGGGATTTACACCCCTCCATACAGAGAGAAAAAGTACTACCCTCAACAAAGACGGTACCAGTACCAGCAACAGTGTCCCCAGTACCACAGGGGTTACGAGCAAGGGCGACATCAACAGCACCAGCAGTACAGAACTCCCAGGCGACGTTCCCAATAGAGCCGTGCGTCCTCGGGGCAGGGCCAAAGGCCACAGTTTGACACACAGATCCAGGGCTGCGCCATCACTACCATCGCACAAGGTCATCCGAAGCGGTTATTCCACCATCGCCTCCGACCATTCTATAACCAGTGGCAAAGGATCACCACAGACAAATGGGTGCTGGAGATCATAGCCACGGGGTACGCCATCCCCTTCCAGTCGCTCCCACCGCCACGACCTCCACCCAGGCCCCACCTCCAGGAGGCCTCCCACATAGCGAGGCTCAAGCAGGAGGTAGACCATCTCATGCTCATAGGGGCAGTGGAAAGAGTGCCGGAGCAACTGCAAGGGAGAGGGTTCTACTTGAGGTACTTCCTCACGGAGAAAAAGACAGGAGGCTGGAGGCCCATCTTAGATCTTCGAGGCCTCAACTGGTACCTGCGCAAGCAACGCTTTCGGATGATCACAATCGCCTCCATCCTTACGGCACTAGACGATGGAGATTGGTTTGCAGCCCTCGACTTACAAGACGCGTATTTTCACATAACTATCCATCCGGCTCACCGACGATTCCTCCGGTTTCATGGTAGGCAAAGAACATTTTCAATACAAGGTCCTACCGTTTGGCCTCTCCTCGGCCCCCAGAGTCTTCACCAAGACCTTGGCAGTGGTGTCAGCCTACCTGCACAGACAGGGGCTATTTATATTCCAGTATCTGGACAACTGCCTACTCAAAGGGACCTCGAAGGAGGTGGTACTACGCATGATACGCGTCACAGCAGGCACGTTCTCTTCGCTCGGCCTGGTTATCAATCTGACAAAATCAAAGAGAGACCCCATACAGGACATAGAGTTCATAGGGGCACGCATAAATTCTATTACAGCGAGAGTGTATCTACCAGAGACTTGCTTTCGGGCCATCGGCTCCCTCGTGCAAGTCATCACCTTCAGCCCTACGGTGCCGGTTCTGACATGCTTACAGCTGCTGGGCCACATGGCAGCAGCGACGTTCGTAGTACAGAATGCCAGGTTACACATCCGCAGCATGCAGCACTGGCTGGCGAGCGTATACAAACCGGCAGCACACACCGTTCACAGGGTGGCGTTGCCCGCAACAGAGGTGCGCAAATCCCTGCAATGGTGGGTAAACCCCAAGAACCTGCTAACAGGGGTACCCTTCCACCAACCACACATATCGGTTTTTCTTACTACAGATGCCTCCCTCATAGGGTGGGGAGCACACATGGGCGAAGAGGTGACGCAAGGGCTGTGGTCCTCCACGGAGCAGTCACTGCACATAAATATACTGGAGCTCAGAGCGGTGTTCAATGCCTGCAGACACTTTCGAGACCATATACAAGGCAAAGTAGTCGGGATCAGTACAGACAATACCTCCACCATGTTTTATATAAATCGGCAAGGAGGAGCTCGGTCCCATGCCTTATGTGCGGAAGCAGTCCGGTTGTGGAACTGCTGCATCACCAACAATATAACCTTGAAAGCCTCGTACTTACCAGGCGCTCACAATGTGAAGGCAGACCAGCTGAGCAGGCGTTTCGCACTCACGCACGAGTGGCAGATCCGTCCCGATATGCTGCGACCGATTTTTCACGCATGGGGTTTTTCCCCAGATAGACCTGTTTGCTGCTCAACACAACAAGAAGTGCCCACGATTCTGCTCCAGGGCAGGACTGGGACGGGGGTCCCTGGGGGACGCATTCACGATCTCCTGGAGGGGCCCCCTGCTTTACGCTTTCCCTCCCACAGTGCTCATCCACAAAGTGTTGCAGAAAGCCAGGAGGGAAGGAGCCTGAATGATCCTGATAGTCCCAACGTGGGATCGACAGCAATGGTTCCCCCTACTGCGCATGTCGGACCGTCCACCGATGCCCCTTCCGGTGGCGCCGGATCTGCTCACGCAAGCCCAGGGGTCCATAGTGCATCCGCACCCCCAAGGCCTGCGACTACAAGCGTGGTTAATCCATGGCTCAGCTCCGTAGAGAGCACGTGTACGGAGGAAGTGCAGCAAGTCCTAGAAAGTAGCAGGAGGGCTTCCACCAGGAAGACTTACAAGCAGAAATGGACTCGCTTCACGGCATGGTGTTCTACCAAACAGCTAGCCCCCCTTTCGGTGCCTATACCTGTGATATTAGAGTATTTACTGGACCTCAAGAGAGGAAGACTCTTACTATCCTCGTTAAAGGTCCACCTTGCCGCCATTTCGGCGTTCAGACACGAAGAGGAAGGGCACACAGTGTTTGCCCATCCCATGGTTACCAGGTTCCTCAAAGGGTTGGTAAACCTATACCCCCCTCGGAAACCGCTTCCACCTTCGTGGAACTTGGACCTGGTGCTTAATGCGAAAACGGGACCACCGTTCAAGCCTTTGGCCACAGTTTCCCTCCGCCTCCTTACGATAAAGACAACCTTTCTTCTCGCAATCACGTCAGCTCGCAGGGTGAGCGAGCTTGCGGCAGTTATGGCAACACCACCCTGCGCTGTTTTTCCAAGGAGGCGGTAACCATACGGCTGCATCCAGCCTTTGTTCCTAAAGTTTCTTCTGAGTTTCATATTAACGAACCTATTGTTTTACCCTCGTTTTATCCAAAGCCTCATAACTCTAACAAAGAGGCGCGCCTACACCTCCTGGACGTGAGGAGGGCGCTAGCCTTCTATATAGACAGGACCAAGTCCTTCCGGAAAACGGATAGACTCCTAGTCTCTATCGCTCCCAAATCAAAAGGAGAATGTCTCTCTTCGCAGAGAATCTCGAAGCACATCGTATCTTGCATAAAAATGTGCTACGAACTCAAAAAGACTCCTTTACTGGCCACGCCCAGGGCTCATTCCACTAGGGCGGTGGCGGCATGAACAGCCTTTTTCAAGGGCGTTGCGCTAAAAGACATTTGCAGAGCGGCGACCTGGTCATCCTGTGACACCTTCGCCAAACATTGCGCCCTTCACAGGGTATTCCAAGAGGATACCCGTCTCTCGACAGCGGTCCTCTCGGGGACAAGCTGCACATAATCCGATTACCCACCTCCTATCTTGGGTTACTGCTGGGTAGTCACCTAATGTGGAGCACCCACGGGGACACTCGAAGAAGAAAGAAAGGTTACTCACCGTAGTAATGGTGGTTCTTCGAGATGTGTCCCCATGGGTGCTCCACTACCCACCCATCCTCCCCGCTTCGGATCTCTGTTTAGTGTTTTGCAGGAGCATCCAAGGTGGTTGGTCAAAGAACTGGCGGGGACCAGATCGCGCACGTGGCCAGGAGCGCGCAAGTGAGCGGCGCGCACTGGCGCATGCGCGGTCCAGCAGAAACTGCTTGGAAGATCCGATCTGCAGCGCCAGGCGAGCCCGACATCTAATGTGAAGCACCCACGGGGACACATCTCGAAGAACCACCGTTACTACGGTGAGTAACCTTTCTTTCTGTAGCGTGATTCCTCCAGGGTGCATGGCTTGGCTGGATGCAAAGCAGTCTTCGAGATCATGGAGCATTAAATGCATCGAGAAGAGTCTTCATCATTACCATGGGCTCACTGACACTGAAAGTTCAGGTCCCAGCATGCATTGCTCCAGAATTAGCTGAGCCAAGCCTCATTGTTCCATTTTTATTCAAATTAGGTGCAGACTGCCAATAGGTCCCTCTGGGTTTCATTGAGATATGCCAGTATACCTTAAAATGTTCATTCCATTTTTAAAGATATGACCGCATGCTGCCGTTTCTCTGTTTGAAACAGCCTGGGAAATATATCTCAAAGAGGCAGAATTGTTTAAAAGTGAATGAATATGAACTCATAGAAAATGAGAACTAGAAAAGACCCCAAGAGGTCATTGAGTCCACTCCCCTGCACTCATGGCAGGACCAAGCACCATCTAGATCATCCCTGATAGATGTCTGTCTAACCTGCTCTTAAGTATCTCCACTAATGGAGATTCCACAACTTTTGTAGGCAATTTATTCCAGTGTTTAACCACCCTGACAGTTAGGAAGTTTTTCATAATGTGCAACCTAAACGTTCCAGGCTGCAGTTTAAGCCCAATGCTCCTTGTCTTATCATTAGAGGTTAGGAGAAAAAAATTCTCCCTACTCCTTGTTACACCCTTTTAGGTACTTGAACACTGTTATAGCCACACTCAGGCTTCTCATTTCCAGAGTAAGAAACCCAGTTCTTTCACTCTTCTCTCACAGTCATGTTTTCTAAACTTTTCGTCATCTTTGTTGCTGTTCTCTGGACTTCAGACAATTTGTCCACATCTTTCCTGAAATGTGTTGCCCAAAACTGGACATAATACTCCAGATGAGGCCTACGCAGCAAAGAGTAGAATGGAAGAATTAGTTTACATGTCCTGCTTACAACACTCCTATTAATGCATCCCAGAATTATATTTACTTTTTTTGCAACGAGTGATGAGTCAGTGAAGGTGATCACTTGTTGCCGAGTATGATCATCTTCCATGGGAGTTGTGAGTCCTCAGGTGGCTGATAAGGCCTGTCCTTGAACCACAAGTTCTATTACAGTGGTGACAGGTGTTTCCAAGTATGGCAGGAGGCTGTTGCCCATGACTGAAAGCCATTTTCTCCTTCCTCCTGTGCCTCTTCTCCTCAGCTTGTCAGTGGCCAAGTTCAAAATACCGGGGAACCAGTGGATAATACTTCTCTCAATTTTGAGTGATCCTGGGAAAACTGGAAGGGAAAGATTTACAGCTTCTCCCCTATTCACAAGTCTTTTGATCCCATCAAAGAAAGCCATCAGTTTGTTTTGACATGATTTTTTCATTGCAAATCTTTGCTGTTACTTATCACATTATTATCTTCAAGATGTTTATAGATCAATTCCTTAATTATTTGTACCATTATCTTTTCTGTTACAGAAGGTAAACAGACTAGTCTGTAGTTTCCTGGGTTATCCTTTTTATAGATGGGCACTATATTTGCCCCTTTCTAGTCTTCTGGAATCTCTCCCATCTTCCATGACTTTCCAAAGATACTAATGACTCAGATATCTCTTCAATCAGCTCCTTGAGAATTCTAGGATGCATTTCATCAGACTCTGGTGACTTGGAGATATCTGTTTAAGTATGTTTTACTTGTTCTTCTCCTATTTTAACTTCTGAACCTACCTAAGTTTCACCAACATTCAATAAGCTGTGTATCCAACCACTGCCAATCTGCTTGGTAAAAACCACAGCAAAGAAGTTATTAAGTACCTCTCCATTTCTACATTTTCTGTTATTGTTTCCCTTTTCATTGAGTAATGATGCTTCCCTCTCCCTGGTCTTCCACTTGCTTCCAATAATTGTAGCAGGTTTTCTGTTACCTTTTGTGCCTCTAGCTACTTTGATCTTGTTTTGTGCCTTAGTCTTTCTAATTTTGCCGCTACATACTTTTGTTATTTGTTTGTATTCATCCTTTGTAACTTCACCTATTTTCCATTTTCTGTAGGACTCCTTTTTAATTTTTAGATCATTCAGGATCTACTGTTTAAGCCCGTGTGGTCTCTTCCTACCTTTTCTACTCATTGGAATAGTTCACTCTTGTGCCCTTTATAATGCCACTTTGAAAAATTGCCAGCTGTCTTCAGTTGTTTTTCCTCTTAGATTTTCCTGTCCTGGAATCTTACCTATTTGCTAAAGTCTGTCTTCTTGAAATCCATTGTCTTTATTTTGCTGGTCTCCCTCCTACTGTTCCTTAGAGTCATGAGCTCTGTCATTTCATGACTATTTGACCCTACGCTCAGCCAATTCCACTCTATTTGTTAGTATCAGATCTAGAACAACCTCCCCATGTGTAGCTTTTTCCACCTTCTGAAATAAAAAATTGTCTCCCATATATTCCAAGAAACTGTGCCCTGCTGTGTTGTTTTCCCAACAAATGCCTTATCATTGATATTTCTCTCCACCACCAAGTCCTATGATGATTGGATGATTGTATTAGTTGTCCAAAAAGGCTTTATCCATTCTTCTTCTTCATTATGTGCTCTGCAATATATCTCCACAATAACATCACTCTTGTTTTTTATCCCTTTTATCCTCACCCAGAGACTCTCAACAAGTTTGTCTCTTATTTCCATCTCAGCCTCAGTCCAAGTGTGTATATTTTGAATGTATAAGGCAACATCTCCTACCTTTTTCCCTTCTTGTCCTTTCTGAGCAAGCTGTATCCTTCTATACCAATATTGCATTATTGTTCATCATAGCATGGCATGTGAAGTCTCAACCGAGAGCCAATAGTACATCTATATTGAAAATTATCTCCTGAAGATCTATGAGTTAAGGCAGATCTCCAGGAGATGAAGACCATTGGGCGTGTTCCTTTAAGGAAGGCAGTAACAAACACATGTCTCTGTGGCCATATGTGTACTGTATGTCTTTTGATGGATGCCTGTTTGTACACAAGCCAGATACCAGTGGAAGGATTGTGAAATCTACAAGAAAGAAAAGATACAAGTAAAACACAACACCAGGTTGTGTTCTGTTTTGGACTAAAGACAAAGAGCTGTTAGCATGTACCTAGAGGTACAAGGAACCACACAAGATTGTTCACAGAAGAGGCAAGCTGGAGCATATTTGTTGTATGAAAGTCGGGTCACAATCAGCCTGCCTGGCAAATGCTGAAAGGACTTGTGTTGAGCAGTGTTAAATGAGGCTACATCTACATTAGGCAAAGTAAGTCAGCCTCAAATATGCACTTCTAGCTATGGCAATTGCGTAGCTAAAATCAACATATCTGCATTCAGCTAACTTGGTTGTTCATATTGGGAAAGGTCGACAGGAGAACTCCTTGTGTCTTGTGAGGAATACAGAGGTTGACTGCAGCCCTGGGAGGTTGATTCCCCATGTCCATGCTAGATGTGTGAAATCAAACCCCGGAAGCTCAACCCTGAGTGGTATGATCTTCTGGGGTAGCGTAGACATAGCTTGAGTGAATGCTAGAATGCTCTGGAATGCGTGTTCTATGGACGTTCTAGAATGCATGTTTTAAGTAACCATGTGTTTCTACTACTGGTGTTGCTTGGATCCCTCTGCTTTGTTAAACAACATGCCCTTAATTTCACTACAAACTTATCTAAGTGTTGTGTGTTCAGTGACCTGAGGTGGAACTGGTAAGCTGGGGTGGATTGTTCCTTTGGAAGCAGAGATCTGTGAGCACTGCAGGCATCCAGTGGAACAGGGGAGGTGCGTGGGGGGGCTCCAGAACTAGAGTGTGCCTTTCACTAGCCGGCAGGGTGGTTCCAGGGGCTGCTTACGGCCAGAAGGTCGTATTTGTGTTGCCCCAGGCTGATGAGGTTCGGAGGCTGACCCCCCCAGCAAGCACAGACAAGAGTCCGCACACTAAGAACAGGCCGAAGCAGGTGCCTCACAGCCCTGACTACCCCAGGAAGTTTCACAGAGACCCTGCCCAGAAGAGCTTGCAATCTATACATAGGCACAGATGAGCCAAAAGACACTAGGAGACCTGATGGGAGGGTTTATGTCATGTAGATAGGCACCCAGACCCAGATCCCTGGAGATAGTTATGCAGTTAATTCCCAGTCATTCCAGTGGGAGTTAAGTTCCTAAATACCCTTGAGGAGCTGGGTCCCAGTTCCCACTGAACGTCACTGGGATTGGGGTATTGTACTCCCGTCAGCCCATATGAAAATCTCACTGTAAGTATTTCCTATACAACCTCTCTTCCTCTTAGGGCATCTGTTAGTTGTCTAGTGTCTCTGATACTTCCTGAAGCTATGGGCCTGTAGGAGAGCAGTGCAGAAGGAGAAAACAGTGGGACCTGGTGCCGTGTGATCTAGCAGTGCAGAAGAAGAAATGAATCCGGGGGGAGAGCAGGAAATAAAGGGGCATTGAGAAAAGACAGCAACATTGACAGAACAAAGGAGGCAAGAGGAGGCATAAGAGACAAGATCTGAGCTCTAGGCAGGAGAGAAGTTGTGCAGGACCTTCAAGCCTACACGTGTTGGAATGGAAGAAGTCTGGGATTCCCATTTCCTTGGATGCGGTAGATTTTTGAGCTCTGGATCCCTTCTGATGCTGTTTACATTCAGTTCTCCCTGGAAGGTTTCAGGCAGTTGCTGCTGCTGGTGCTGCTGCTGCTGCTGCTCAGTACCTCTGAAGATCAGTCTGTTAGGTGCCCAAATGGAGAGTCCCAGCATGAAAATATTGGTCTTGGGGAAAAGCTCAAGGAGATCACTTGGTAACAGAATGCAGGAATTCTGTCTCCGAGCCCTACACTCTGACCTGTTGCCTCCAAGACTTTTGAAGGGGCAAAGACACTAAATGGCCACTGTGGGATGGCGAACGCTCAATGAACTTTTGGCTATTTTTGGTTTGTTATATAAATGTGAATTATTTGAATAGATTTGTTTTTGTTAGTGGGGTCCAGTGGTAGAGTAGAAAGAATGCACCCAGGTGTTCAAACCCTGCAGGCTATTGCAACAGTCTTGTGTGAGGTATGCCTGGTGAGGTATCATTTGAAAACTCGTAACTTGCTGATCAATAACATCACAGAAAAATGCATATAGCAACTGAATCTACATTATATGTAGCGTTCTGAACATAAGCTTAAATCAGGATGAAAATGTATTTCCCCGATAAAGTCTCCTGGTTCTCAGAGGGGTGTGCTTTTCAAAGAGGGACTCCAAAACTACCAAAAGGCAGGGAAAACACCCCAACAAACTCCTGTCTCTCCCTGTCTGCCTGTCTCGGCATCACACCTAAGAAGACAAAGGAAAACAGCTGTTGGACTTTGGGTGAGAATTCTGACCTGGAGAGCTGGGTCAGTAACCTTGTTGAAAGCACGTGATGAGAAAGTTTGCTTGAATCTAATACACTTTCTGAAGTTAGGCACTAAAAAGTGTTTGATCTTTATTTTTTCCTGTACCATTTCTGATTGTTAGACCTCTTTGCTTGTATTCAAAATTTTTGTAGCTAAAAAGCTTGTTTTATTTTTTACCTGCTCCACTGGGTTTATGTGTCTGAGTAACTCTGTTGGTGGTAACAAGCTATTGAGTATTATTCCTTTAAAGGAATAATGGGCTTAATCTATTTCGACTGTCCAGGAGAAAGCTGGGCAATTCAAGATATATATTTCAGGGAGAAAGATCCAGAACTTGGAGTGTGTTGAGCTCACCCTACAGTATAACCAAGGCTAGTCGTGGCCAGGAAGTACAGTTACATAAACATATCTGGGAGTGACCTGTGTGCTGGTGGCTGTTGTGAGCCATCCAGTTGGAGGCTGCAGCAAAGAGGCACTGCAAGGCGCTCCAGGTTAGAGGATCTGTATTGAACCCTGGTGTGTCACCAGGCGTTATTATAGATGGGTATCTACATCAGTGGAGCAACCTGTATAGCCTGTGGGCCACATGTGGCCCAATGGAACTAGGCCCATGGACTCCCTGGCTGCCCCCGGTGCGCTGGAGCCCTGAACTTCCTGTGCCTCCACTCTCCTTCCCAGCTCTTTTGGAAGAGCTGCAAATCACCTGATTGTGCTCCATCCTCACTCCTCTCCCTCCCTTCCACAGCCGGAATGCCACAAATCAGCTGTTTACAACATTCCAGCTCTGGGAACAGGGGGTGGAGTGGGGTTGGAGTGTGAATCAGGTGATTTGTGCGCTCCAAGACTGCTGGGAGGGAGGGGGAAGAGCCAGTAAGTGCAAAGCTCCCAGGCTCGGGTGCACAAGAGGCACGTGGAGGTGGCAGGGCAGACAGGGAATCTGCAGGGTCGCAGGTGGAACCCCAGTGGGCCTTGGGCTTTTGGGCCCATGGAGGTGAGGGAGGGCCACTCATGCAGCTCACCGACTGTTTGTGGTTGTCCATCCCTGCGCTACATTATGTCTGATTCAAAGCCCGGTAAAAGTCCTATTGATTTCAATGGACATTAGATCAGGCCCTTCCTGGTGGCTGTTTTGGGAGGAGATTGTACTGGATAGTTTGCAATGTGCACTGGTGTTGTCTTTCATGGCTGCATCTGTCCAAGGCAGGTTTTTCTTCGCTTTGTAATGTGAGGCAAGGAGTTGGAGTTGTATGTTTTCAACAAAGGAATCACAGTATTAAATCAAAGGCTGTGGCCCTTCTTAAAATGAAAGGGAAGTGGTTGGACATGGCATTGCAGCTCCCTACAGAAAGGAAAGCATATCGTAGGTGCCTTTGAGGCACAGAAAAGATCTGCCCTTTAAAACTGCTCTGGAGCTAGTGGGCCACCTGGATCTGTGCCCTTTTAGCACCTGTCTTGATGACATTTGCCTCATGAGACTTTCTGCACTGTGTTTGAACTTAGTACGCAGTCTCCCTGATCAAGAGAAACTGTCAGACGAGGAGAAAGCCTTGCCCTACAGGAAATACAGATGCTGTTTTATCTTCCAAGAGTGTGGGGGTAAATTAATCCCTGATATAACTGCATGGACTTCAATCAAGCCACATCAGAAAGAATGTTGCCCTTATGCAATGGCCAGTTCAGTCCCATCCCAGAGTTTATTTTAGCCATGTATTTTCCTGGTCACTGGAAACCGAGATATTTATTTTGCAAATGACTGTGTCTCTTGGATAAATTGATTTTTCTGTGTCTGATGACTTTATAGCTGATGCAGTGAGGAAATGATGTTTTTTCCTGTTAATATTGTTGTTTACAATGACACCTTGAAGTTAATGTTGCGCTCAGGTGATTTTCTTTTCGTGCAGCTTTTTCTCAGAAGATACCGAATACATATTTATGAGCTTGTGCCTTGAAACAAGCCTCTGTCATTTGCTATTCAGAGCCATAGTCATCCCCAGTGAAACCCCATCAAAGCCAGTGGGTGGATTAGGCCAGCATTATGTACATTAATTGTAAAAATCTACATACATACAGTGTTCATGTGTGAGTAAAATGTGGCCAACCACACACCTTAATAACAGAGCTGGGCCTGATCTAGATCCTTATACCTTGAGGACGTCCATATACAAATTTATACTTTGGACTGACTGGTGCAGACTCTGCTCCTATTGGGAGACATTTATATGAGAAGTCCCAATTCAGCTGAGGAAATGCTGTTTTATTGTTTTGAGACACAGATAATTTTTGCAGAAACTGTGGCAAGCAGTAAGAAGTTTCTTCTCTGCCTTTATATCTCTAATATCTTGCTGCCAAATTGGTCCGGGAAAAACTCACTGAAGTTTGGGCTCAGATTTTAGAAAGCAAGGTTTGCCAACATGCCATTTGTGACCATCACTGTTCAAGGAGTGGTGTATATAGTGTAAACCAGTGTGAGTAAAGAGTTCATGATCT
Organism: Carettochelys insculpta; assembly: GCF_033958435.1. NCBI lineage: Eukaryota > Metazoa > Chordata > Testudines > Carettochelyidae > Carettochelys > Carettochelys insculpta. The sequence goes on from NC_134137.1 coordinate 371,653,136, forward strand.
GGTGCTGGCTGTATAAAACCCCAACACACAAAAGGAGTTGGGACTGGATCCCTGACACTTCCTTCAGGACAGTCTATTTCTTTTGTGAGCCCTTGTTTATATGTCCTTAGCGAAGGCAGAGGTGGGGGCAGAGGTACTGCTGTGGTGATATGCAAATAGCACAGACCCAGAGAGCTGAGAGGCAGCATCCTAGCAGAGGTCAACAATGGGACGCAGCACCAGCTACAGCAGGAAACGTCTCTTTGTTGCCTTTTCCTCCAATGGTCCAGCTGCTGGAAGGGAGGGGAGGGTGTGGTCTTCAAAGGCGGGATGCAGGAGAGATTGAAAGGAACGGTGAAAGCACTTTTCTCTTGTCGCTGGGTAGACCAGACAGGGAATGGAGATTAAAAGCTTCCCATTTGCTTATCGTTCTGTGTTCTCTCCCCTCTGGTTCTAGCTCCTCCCTCCTAGCAGCAGCAGCTTGCATACAGCTGGTTCTTCCCTGCCAACAAAAGTCTACTCCTCTGGATCCTTAGGCAATGTCTACACTGCAGGGATTATTCTGGACTAATTTATTTCAGAATAATTTATTCTGAACACTATTTCAAAATAGCATTTTGCCATTTCAAAATAAAGCGTCCACATGTATTAGACACTAACTCACTTTTAAGGCCACCCAAAAGCAGTTCTGGTGGGGCATCAGTTCTGCAGTTGCTTCCTCTGGCTGCTGCCTAAGGCTAACTGAGGCTTGTGCTAAAAGGGACCCCAATGGACAGCTGCTCCTCAGCTCTCCCTGCTTGCTTAGCTACCTCTGCGAGGGACCGCGAAACACTGTTACCGGGTGCTCTGGTTGTCCTGCTTCAGGACACCACAGCATTCCCTGCCATGGAGCCAGAGCTGGTCCCGACCATTCTCCACCGCCTGCTGCTTCTGCATTCTGCTGTGGAGCACTTCCTCCAGGCTGACTCTTGTGTCTCACAGCAACCCCATCCCAGAGCCATGTGGCAAACCCTACGTGGGCAGCTGCAAGAGCAGATCCAGCTGTTCGAGGCTGCCCTGCAGGAACCAGTCCACATGCCCTGCTGTATATAGTGCCTGGACACCAGTGCAGACTGGATGAACCACATCATCCTGGAGCCATGGGGAGACCAGAAATGGCTCCAGATCTTTAGAGTGAGAGAGGCCTCCTTCCTTGAGCTCCATTAGTGGGAGTTTTCCTGCATGCTGTTTGTGATCAGACTGTGGATTGGTGTATATAGTGCAAACATACCAGTTACAGCAAGGATACATCCCCTGGCTCTGTGTCAATGATTTCTTCCTTCCACAGGAAAGCAAAATGGAGGCTGAAGGGTCCTGACATTGGCCAACAGCAGAGGGACAATATTTTCATTATCCCACAGTGCACATGAAGATGCTTTATATTTAATTTTCTTATTTCATTAAATTAAGATTTTATCAATTAAAGAGTTCAGGACGCTCATTGTTAAACAGAGCTCACCTTGAGTAAAGAGTCTGCCTTCTTGATGTGGTATATAAACTCAGGTTGGATCTGCACTAAGCAGGTGAGTCAATTGCAGGTATGCAATTCTAGCTGCACCACTTGTGTAGCTAGAATTGACTTAGCTTCAATCGACTTACTTGGCTGTCTTCACAGAGAGAGGTCGATGGGAAAAACTCTCCCATTGACCTCCCTTACTTCTTGCAGTATTGAGGAGCACAGGGGTTGACTGCCAGCCTCAGATAGTTCGATTTTACATGTGTCTCCCAGGTGCACAAAATCGAACTCCAGAAGATCTACCCTTACCTGATAGATCTTGCATGCAGTCTAAATGCACCCTGACAGTATCATACCACAAGAGATGGACAAGGTTCTTTTCATTGGTATTGTCACAACGCGGATAAAAAGATCCTTCTTTCCCCATAATGGCTTCGCCCAGCAGCTCCAGATCTGTGCAAGTCTGGGCACTGGAACAGAAGACAGAAAGCCTTTCTCCTGAGCTCTGTTACCTTTCTGCTGGCATCCATTGTGGAGGAGGACACTGTCTGATTCCAAAGTGGAGAGGGCAACCACCAGATGTAAGGAAATGAGCAAATTGGGACAGAGTCTGGCGAGACTGGGACTAAAGCGGATGTGGAGGCAGTATGACTGGGACTGGCTAGGCAGTTTTGTGGTAGGCCTCAAAGATATCTCACGTGCTATTAAGATGTGTCCCCTGTGTCACGTTATGCAGCTTTTCTTCATTGTTTCTGGCCTCGTTGGAGTAATTATGAGGGAACCGAGTGATTATCTCCCCACAGAATTATAGGGTCTCTGACTCCAGTCTCATTTCCTCCATAGCAATGGTCTTGCATCCAGTTCCTTTGTTTGGGTTCAGAGTGTATAACCCCTTAAATTGGGGTTTTTTGTTTTGATTTTCTCATGGAAGACAAAGACTTTTAGAGGCAGCAGAAATGAGGAAAAATAACTTTGACAGAGATGAAGTCAGGGCCTGATTTGTAACCACATTACTTCAGATTACATCAACGGACTCACAAGTAGGAAGGTGACATGAAGATGTCCTACTCATTATTGAGTGACCGCCAAGACTGCAGATTAACACCATAGCTGCTTCATTGATTTTTAATGGACTTGGTTCTTATTTACACTGTCATTTTACCTCACATCTGTGACAGAATATAGGGGCCTTAAAGGTGGCACAAATGGCCTTTAAATCTAGTTCAAGGTCCCTACTTGCTGCCAGAACGTGGGATACTGGTATTGGCATAAATGAGAATCAAGCCCATTTCATCACATTCTCTCAGGTGGACATCCCAATAATTCTAAATATTTTTCTGCTAACAGAGAATGGCCAGGTGTACGTCCAAAAGAAGCCCACTATGTACCCGCCTTGGAATAGCACGTTTGACGCCCATATCAACAAGGGCAGGGTCATGCACATTGTTGTGAAGGACAAAAGCGCAGAAATGGTTTCAGAAACCACTGTCGAGCTCAACGTACTGGCGGACAGATGCAAGAAGAGCAATGGGAAGACAGAAATATGGGTAAGTGCTTTGGGGTCTTAACCCCCTGATGGCTCATTGAAGATTATTATGGGATAAGTGGAGGAAGTGTGTTCACACCAGATTACAAGTGTAATTGATGTACCAAGAAAAATGGTCTGCCATCAAGGAATACATGCTGAGTCATCTTGGGTATTGCTTGATGGAAAGCAGTCCATAAACATCAAAAAGAGCTGCAGAGTGTTTTTATATCAACTGTCACTGCTATATCAAAACATATACCTTATACTAACAAGGATTCTGCTTCCTATGAGTCATGCAGACATAATAACTTTGCATAGATAGTCCTTTGGGGCTGATAGTATTATGAGTGACTACAGGTGAACTATCTTATGTGCCCTCAGGAAATGCTCTTACAATTTAATTTTTCTAATATCAGTGCACTGATTCACCACTGCCTTACTTCAGTGTTGTTTCAGTGAAAAGTCATTAAAAATCAGTGGTGTAAATGAGAAGTAACGCAGTGATGAAACAGCCTCCCAGGATTAATTACATGTCAGATAGTCCTAGCAGGCGGGCGATAGGTAATAGTGATCGAGAAATAGTGGTTTTAGGATAGCAAGGCTACTGTATGGGGCTGTGGTATTGCTACCCTTACTTCTGTGGCTGCTAGCAGCAGCATTGTCTTCAGAGCTGGGTACCTGGAGACCCGCGGCTGCTGACCAGGGATCCAGCTCTGAAGGCAGAGCTACCGCCAGCAGCAGTGCAGATGTAGGACATGCCCACCCATGGCGGGTGGAGGGGCAATGGGGCAGTCGACCCCAGGCCTGGCTTTTCAGAGGGATCCAGAGCACCAGAGGCTGCCACTGCCAAAGTACCAACAGTGTTGGCTGGAGCTCTAGTCCCCTTTGAATTGCCACAGCCGTGCAGCTCCAGCTGCAAGTGTTGTGGAGGGAGATGGGGAGGAGGGCCCCAGGGCCACAGTCCCAGTGGTGCTCAGACCTGAATGCCCTAGACACCGCCCCTACTGTCACTGGCTATACCCCTTTCGTACCCTTCCCTAGGGCCCATGGTGGCTCTCAGTAGCGCTGTGTAAGGATGGCATGATATGGTATTGCCACACTTACTTCTGCACTGTGGCCTGCAGAGCTGGGTTGTTAGCCAGGAGCGTCTGTTCTCTGGCCTCCCAGCTCTGAAAGCAGCAGTACAGGAATACGGGTGAGATGAGTATGCTATTGCCATCCTTACTTCTACACTGTTGCCTCAAGACCTGGGCACCCAGCCAACATTACAACCACTCCTCTCCAGCTGCCCAGCTGTGAAGGAAGCACAGAAGTCAGGATGGCAATAACATGAGCTGCCTAAAATAGCCTGGTGGGTCCCCTGCAACTCCCCTTTGGTCATGATCCACAAACTGAGAAATGCTGGTGTCCTACTGAACATCTGATTCGTGCAGGGTAAAAGCAAAGTAAAGGCCAGATTTCACAGTCAGTGACACATTTTTCAGGGCTGTGAATATGGTCAGGCCCGATGTATTGCACTTGTTTTTTCTTGCCAGATGAGATTGTTGCCAGACTTTAGCTTTGAGCTTTGCTCAAGGCTTCTCAAATGATTGCCATGCAGTAGTATTGCTCTCTAATACCTACATTTTTTTTCTTTCTCCTTGTGTCAACCAGCTAGAATTGAAACCTCAAGGGAGAATGTTAATGAATGCAAGATACTTCCTGGAAATGAGTGGCAAGTGACATTATTTATTGCTTAACTGATTTGATTTCTGCTTATGTGGGGCCGACAAGTCATTTTCAGATGAACTCCTACTATTTAAAATAATGTTCTCTTCAATACTGATGGTTCACCTATAAATTTGAGCTATCCAGATCAGGGCTTAGTAACACCAGTGATACAACATAAGAGAAGCCTACAGTGTCATTAGAGGAAGCAATTTAATCCAATTTATTGTTAGAATTGGTTAGGAAAATTCCAGCGCAACATCCATTTTTTAGAATTTTCTAATTCATTGACACACAAAAGTTTCGCAGAGGTGGTTTGATTCCACCAAAGTTCCAATGAAACCCTTGGCAGCCCCAGCTCCAAGAAAGCTTGCTAGGCAGACTGCTTCAAAGTCGAAGACTCCAGAGCTTTCAGGGTCTACTTGGTGGACTGCTGGGGTCCCCATGTTTTCCACCGTTCCCAGCTTCCAGACGGCCCCCACAGCAGACTGTCCCAGAACTAGGGGCCTTTTTCTTTTTAAAGAGCATATTAAAATTTGGGGAGGTTGTCCCTAGTTGGAATGTAATATCAAAATCCTCCATGAAACTGAGTGACCTGTCCCACTGAGCTCTGATTCTCATAATTAAAATTGCCAGCTGTTCCCACCCCACTTCCTCCCCTTGGTCATGCCCACCCTCATATGTTCACATTGTAAGTACTGAAAGGATCTTCTGCCAGTAGTTTCAGAGAAGCGAATTGGTATTTAAACAGATTAATTACTTTTCTAGAGGCCTTTACCTTTTTGCTTTGTGGCAGTGGTATGAAATCTGCCTATTCATTTCTAACCAGAGATTCATGTGTAACCTCTTCAAGTTTTATATTAACTATATGTATTAGGCTACTTGGGTCTCACATTAGTTCCTTCCATCAGCACAATTACAGAGAAGAGGCTAGAGCATAGGTCTGGGGCTCAGGATTCCTGTAGTCTATTCTCAACTACACAGACTGTCCTTAGATTTAAAAAAAAAAGTGTCAGGGATGGTTATAAATCCTGCCATGAGTTCAGGGGACTGGACTTGATGACCTCTTGAGGTCTCTTCCAGTTCTCTGAGATAGAGAGAGTGTGTGTGTGTGTGTGTTTTCCAGGTCCACATTTGTCAAACAAGTGTAATACCTGCCTGGCACTGCTGGCTTATGGATTTATTAATGCTTGTGAAGCACTCTGAGATTCCCCAGTAAAAGACATCATAGAACACAGAGTATAAAGACAGTATAAAGCCAACAGTGAATACACATGTAATCCTGAAGGCACTGAGACCGCTGACAAGAGAGAGTGGTGTCTCCATTTTACAGCCTTAGCTGAGAGGCAGCTGGTTTTAGCTCACGCAGTAGAGGCACATGGCTTTAGCCCCTAATGTCACAGGTTCGTTCCCTCCTACTGGTACTCTGGGTTCATCAGCCTTACCCACACACTGCATTTACACTGTATGTGGCTATCCTGTATATAACCACACACATAAAGAATAACTGAATTTCTTAATGAACTCTTACGTCTCTTTTCTCCCCAGATGCTAAAGAGCTGATTGACTGCGAGACAGAGGGCTTTTTCTCCCTGCATCAGCGGCGAGGAGCTATCAAGCAAGCCAAAATTCACAACGTCAAATGTCACGAGTTCACGGCGACCTTTTTCCCACAACCCACATTTTGCTCTGTCTGCCATGAGTTCGTTTGGTACGTACCACAGTTCAGCACTGGCTCCACCTTTCATTCCCAAACTCATTGTGCATCGTGTTAGCCAGAAGCCCCCGGTTACTCACGAATGAGAGTTGGTACAAGTCAGGTGCTTTCATGTCTGCCCTGGATCACAGCACAGTACAGTCCAGTGCATGTGTATGTATGCAGATGTCCCCAGGCATTCTGGTACACACTATAGGATTCCTCAGAGAGTCCCTCATCTAGTCACTAATCATCATTTCAGGACAGCTGCCAAACATCAGCGAAGAAACGTTATTATTGCTCACCATTAAGACGCCTGACCCTACAACCCTCGTTCACATACTTAAGTGAGCCTTTTCACTGAGAGTTTGCCTGGGCTTCTATTTATCTCAATCGGGCACAAATCCCCAAACGTATTTAGCCTCTAAACTTATTTAGAAATCGATGGGAGTTAGTGGCCAAAATACCATTGAAGTTCTGGGCCTGGGAATCTTTCCATTGATTTGAATGGGAGTGTGATCAGGTCCTTAGAACGGGAAGCTGAGGAAAAAGCTGCAGAATTTGAGCCACTGGAACTGTTTGAAGGTGTAAGGACTACTCGTGTGAGTAAGTGTCAAGATAGCAGGCCCTTTATATTACATGTCGGGGTTCCGGTTTTATTTCAGGGATATGACACAATTGTCCGTGGTTCTAACTGCTTTTTGTTTCTATCTTTTACTTTTTCTTCAGTGGCTAAAATGCAAGTAAGTTTCTAATAAACAGTTTGCCATTAACTGATGCAGAGTTAAGTTATAAAAGGCACAAAAAAGGCTGTGAGGGCCGCATGCACTCATTCTGACTACTAGCTGAATTAAATAAAGATGCTTACATTAGATAAGCCCTGCAGGAGCCAATAAAAATCAATGTGGTTTTATTAAATTTTCATTGCTGACATTAGTCCTCTGAGATTTCAAAAATAACCAGCTTTGTGTTCGTTGCAGGGGACTTAACAAGCAAGGCTACCAGTGCAGGCGTAAGAAGCTTTATTATATTACTATAATTATTTATTCGCTCATTTTTCAATGACATATTTTTCCTAATATTGTGACTTCTCTGCTCTTTCAGAGTGCAATGCTGCTATTCATAAGAAGTGTATTGATAAAATAATAGCTAAGTGCACAGGATCAGCAGTCAATAGCAGAGAAACAATGGTACGTGTCACATTTCAGCACAGGGATTTCATTCTGACCTTTCTCGTGCTGGTGCCAATGAGGAGTAACATGAGTGATGTCACTAAAGTTACTTGTGTGAAAAGGCTGTAATAGATCTGATTTGTATCTTTGCCTGCACCTGCCTAATCAGTCACACAAACTCTTATTTGTGATGCACTCCAGTTTAATAACTGAATTTGTACTATTTAAGTCACAACAGGAGGGTGAGGGATAGCTCGGTGTTTTGAGGGTTGGCCTGCTAAACTCAGGGTTGTGACCTTGATCCTTGAGGGGGCCATTTAGGGATTTGGTGCAAATGGGAAAGAAAGGGGCAGGGGAGGAATGGTGCTTGGTCCTGCTAAGAGGGTGGGGGATTGGACTTGATGACCTCCTGAGGTCCCTTCCAGCTCTATGAGATGTGTGTATCTCCATCTATAGCCTCCTAAAAGACATGCTATATCTCAAATAGAAGTTATAGGCTTGAGGGAGATCCTATTGGATGAGATTTGTTTTCCTTTATAATGTAGGAGGTCAGACTCAGTGATCAGAGTGGTCCCTTCTGGCCTTAAAATTGAGGACTTTACCATTTCAAGAGTGAATACATTATCCAAACTTTGCAGTCTATTAACAGGAGAGCTGAGTTTCGACAAGTTCACCTTTATTGTGTTTTTATCTTGCTCTTTTGTATCACTGTCCCAGAAATGAAAGTTAGCTGCCATTTCCTCCTTGTGAATAAGACTACATTTTTCTTCATTAATTTCATGCCATTTAGGTTCTTTGTTAATTTCATCCCATGTCTCCTATTTATCCCCACATAGCATTCCCTAATCAATTCTGATCCCACCATAGTGCTTACACCTACCCAGCATTGCCCAGCCAGTGTGGCTGGCCTGGGCTAGGGTGGGGACCATGATGCCCAGCCGCTGTCGCTACTCCCCAAGGCTGTACTGCCCAGCCGGCGGCTGCTCTATTTCATTTCGGGATGTGCTCTCTTGCTCCCCCCGTGGTCATTCTGGTGTATAACTGTCACTGTTACCACACCCCTCCCTTTTCATTTTGGTGAGAAACAATCACATTCCACGCGCATTCCATCATCCTGGCACTGCCAAACCCTGGCCTTGCTTTAAGGTATAGTAAGAGGAAGTTATGTGCCAAATTTAGCGGTCCTAGCTCTCACTGTTTTGGAGGAGTTCTTAAACAAATGGACACACAGACAAACAGACATGCAGACAGATGAAGGGATAAACTGCCTGCACTACACATATAGATAGATAGATAGATAGATAGATAGATAGCTTATTCACAAGGATTTTTTTTTCATTCTTGGTAAAAAAATAACTAATAATAAGATTCTCCAAGACAACAGTGATGTGCACCAATGTAATACCCCCGAGACAGATAGAATAACATGGATGATGAATAGTATTTTTTTAATTCAGTGCTTTCATGGCTGCCTCTTCTTCCTGCAGTTCCACAAGGAGAGGTTTAAGATAGACATGCCTCACCGATTTAAGGTCTACAACTATAAGAGCCCAACATTCTGTGAGCACTGTGGCACGCTCCTTTGGGGCCTGGCGAGGCAAGGGTTAAAGTGTGACGGTGAGTCGGCGGCTTGCTGATCTATTCTGTGCTCTGCAAATGTAGGTGCAAGGTATGTTTACAAGGCTGCTCTCCTGAGGAGCTGCAACCTCAGGGCCAAATCCTCTTTATGTTACTCTTGCAAATGGTCCCGTAGTAACTGGAGGTGTGGGGATCTGCTGAGGGCAGAGTCTGAAGGCTTTCCCCATACAGCAGGATCATTTTGAGGCAAGCACAAGGACGCATGGGCTGTAGAGTTGAAGAGTTGATCCACAACTGCTCCACAGGGTGGGGAGGGAAAATCTCCCGCCCCTTTCATATCTCCTGGGCTTGTTCAGGTTGAGCCAGAAGAACGACTATGTACCAACAAGTCCAATAGGATTTAACTGGGGCCTATGTCTTGCACTACGCAGCACTACACAGATACGAATTGCAGCCTCGCTAGCGTGGGCCAATACAAGTGCTCTGCCTCATGTCAAACAAATGCCGTGTATTGTGCGGCCCTCCCTCTGCTCTGATCACCTCATAAACGTCTTCCTTGCAGCCTGCGGCATGAACGTCCACCACAAGTGCCAGACAAAAGTGGCAAACCTGTGTGGCGTTAACCAGAAACTAATGGCCGAAGCACTGGCGATGATTGAGAGCGCCCAGCAGGTACGACAGCGCGTGGGCTGAAATCGTGTGGGTTAGTGGGTGGAGGCCGCTGGTGTGGCACTCAGGATTCCAGGCAGCAGGAGAGGGCAAGCAATGGGCCTCCAACACACACAAGCCGCACCCGTGTGTGTGCGGGTCACCTGACAATTGGACAGGGCTGCACCTGTGGCACTCTTCTGGAACAGCCAGGGCTCCCGCTTGTTCCTCACGACTGGTACCACTCTGCATGGGCCTAGCAGCCCTGTGGCCAGCCTGAGCAATTTAAAAGGGCCTCCGAACCACCACCACTGGGTCCTCTAGATCCTTTTCAGTTGCCTGGGCCTCTGGGCAATTGCCTCCTTTCCCACCTCCTCAACCCCTGTCCAGCATAGGTGGGCTGTCTGCTCCCCCACTACATGAGCTGGCGCAAATCATTTCACCCTCGGTTCCCCTCCCACTCTGCCTTGTCCCTTTAGATTGTCGCTTCTCAGCACAGAGCCTATCTCTGACCATTTCAGTGTAGAGCAGCCAGCACAATGGGACCCAGATCTTCTTTGGGACTTCTAGGATTTTCTGTAGTCATATAACCACACGGAGACTCCAACTCTTCCACAGTGTGGTGCTTTAAAGAAACAAAGATTCCAAAACCATGACCTTCCTCATGCATTAAATCGATGACTGTTGTCAGTTGCCACCTCCTGGTCTGTCTACAATCATGCCTGTGTGGATTACACTGGTAAGATCCCCGTGCTCATAAGCATTTTCAGCCAAAACATCTCTCTTGTTTTGCTTTTGACCCAGGCTCGCTGTTTGCGTGACACCGAACAGATCTTCAGAGAAGGGCCACTGGAAATTGGCCTGCCGGTTCCTATGAAGGAAGTAACTCTGCTTCAGTCCGTACCAGCCCCTGCAACGGGGAAAAGAGGTAGCCCTCCAGTTATGTGTGTTGGTGATGCCAGTTATTTGAACTCTTAGAGGGCAACAATGATAATAATGAACTTAGTCCATTCATGGTACAGGGAAGAAGACACCCCATCTATAGGACACGTGGGCTACGTCTAAAGCAGAAGCATCTGTTGACACCCTCTGTCGACAGAATGGCCGACTGGAAGCTCAGCAGATAGGGCTGGCCAGGGAACTGGAAGCCTTCTCTGTTGACAGAAGTGTATACACTGCATTTCTGTTGACAGAAGTGTTATTCCTCACATTTTCAAGGGATAACACTGTTGAGACAAATGCAGAATTGTGTTGAGACTCTGTCGACACTCCGTGAGTTATGTCAACAGAAGGCCCCTTGTGTTGATAAAACTCAGTCGTGTAGACACAGCCATGGAGTCTGTAGGTAGTTCTTTCACCCTCTGGTGGTGGTGTACATCTTTCCCTGAGGCAGGAAGCACTTGCCAAGCCTCAGAGGCTTCACAGCTTGAGTCCATGTGTGGGCTGTCACTGCTAATGCTGGTTCCCCTGGTTAGTTTGTTGACAGCAGGAATTAAACCTGGGAAATCCATAAGAGCTTCTACTGCCTGAGCTAAGAGACCCATGGCCCAGCTGCTGCCAGAGGGAGATGGGCAGCCCCACTGAGTGGATGTAGCTTCTGCTTACAAGAGGTTCCTTCCTTCTAGGCCTGACATGGTGTCATGCTTCTGCCACAGTCGCATGATTTATGTCTTAGGCCTCGTCCACAGCAATTCTAGTGGGTTCTCCAAACAGTGTCGTTTCCACAAAATAACTCATTCCAGGTGATGTGTTCGGAAGTCCGTACAAAGTGTCATCCATCACTTCTAGGGTCATGCCGAACCATATCCCTCTCTGTCATACCTGCCCTCAGTTATTCCCAGCCACTCCGCACAAGGGCAATGAGTCCTCTGGTGCAGTTCCCTTCTACTTCTCCATAGACATATGCCCCAACCCATCCAATTCTGTCCTCCGGTGACATGATCCACAAGCACCACCCACACAGTAGCAGGGAACATTTTCCATCGTGGGAATGCTTTATCATAGTTATTTGTTTATTCTGTTCGAGCTGTGGGCATATTGTTATAGTCTTCACTAACAATGCTGACTACAGAATGGTTAATCTCATGCAAGGGTTCCAGTGTTGCCTTTGTCTTCCCTAAGTATCCTGCCATGCTGTTGGCAAGTTACACTCTGCTGCTGATGTGTGAACTTGTCCAAAAAATTGGTATAATTGGGTTTTCAGGCTTGTCTCACTTTACTCTTTTCTCCCCTCTCTTGAATTTTATTGGTTCTTACGTTTGTGAACCTTTGATGGTGTGAACAGTGTTTGTTAGTGTGGCCTACCTTAATAGGATGGTGAGATCACATGTTTAATAAAATCTGCACTCATATACCCTCAAAATGACCATTTTGGGAGAAAATATTCCAACAACACAAATGGGAATTGGATGCCCGTGAGCTTGTTTCCACTAGGATAACAAAGAAGGTGAATCCAAATACAATTTTAAAGTGGGTGAATTTAAATAACATAAAATCCATGCATGGACATTATCATTCAGAATTAAAGGGACCTTAATGTGGTGTGCTTTAATTCGTTTCCAAACTGCACATCAAGTTCACCCTTTAGTTAATTTGGATTATATTTTCCCGGCTGTCCCCATGTAGACGTGCCATCATTTCCATTGAAAATCAATGGAAAATCTCTACTCTACTTACTCAAGAGCTGATCTGAACATCAAAAGGTGGATTTAAATGAAATCTTTTAGCTCCCATGTCTGGAAATTACCTTACCCTATGAACTCTAGTAGTTTATATTCCTTTCAGTACTAGCAGCGAAGATAAAAAAGTCCAAAGAAGTCAGAACACATTGGCCCAGGGTCTTAGCTGGTGTAAATCATTGTAGCTCTATTGAAGTGAATGGAGTAACTCAGATTTACACCAGCCGAGGAGATATTAATAAAATGGTTGAGTTGCACCACCGATTTAAGAAGTTCAGTATATGCTATGCATACCCGATTCAGTATTACTGGGATGGGATAATTGAGACCAGGGTGCGTACACGCTAATGTGCACCTTGACAAGAAAGAACTGCGTTTGGAAATGGCCAACAGTAGACCACACAAGGAGACCTGCCTTTTCCTTCCTGCTGTGAAGCGCTGCTCCATGACAGCAGGCTCTGTGCCACCAGAGAGAAAGTTTAAGCAGGCAAGGTGGGGTGCAAGGGGAGGGTAAGAGCTGGGGTCTGGGGCCTAGGCTGGAGCCCCAGGACTTAGAAAGAAGATTATGTTCCCCTCGCCAGTTGACTAACTTCTTGCACTTTTTTTCTAGTTTTTGAGCTGAGAATTTGCCTAATAGCAGTTCGGTGTGTAACCCACACACCTGGGTGTGGATCACTGTTCCATGTAGTGGCACCTAAGCCACTTTACAGTGAATGAATGAGTCTCTCCTACAGCCTTAGTTGAGCGTCAGCTGGGCTTTCTCTCAGGCAGTAGCGGCTCTTGCACTAAGCTTCAGAGGTCCCAGGTTCACGTCTGCCTGTGAGTGGTTACAAGCGCACAGATTCCAATCACTAGCATTGCGGTCCTATCTCACTGTCAGCATATCCAATCTTTGGGCCATAAGGCCTACTATTGACTTGCATCCCAGGGGTGTAATGCAAATGGGTGGTACAGAAACTACCACTGCTGTGGGCTTTAAAATGTGTGTGTCAGGAAACAAAGCAAAAGTAAACCAAAGTTTAAACCCAAAAAGGACTCGAATTTGGGCTCCCCACTTGGAGCCTGGTGGAATGGTGAAGAAGGGCATAACTTTCCCAACCTTTCTATAATTATCCATTCACTGATCACCTCAAGATCACATTGTTCTGCGTGAGGGCTGCACGTGGGAAATTGAAGCTTGTGCAAAAACCTGCAGTCCACTTACTGAAGCACAGTTGCCATTTAGGAGTATGTTATACTGATGCTGTGGAGTCTTTGGTATGTCTACCATATTGGTCAACACGAAGGCCTATCACACTAGAAGCATGAATCACTGCAGCCTGAGTAATACGTACAAGGAAGATGACAGTGAGTAATTCTTCTCTATGTCCTCTAGGAGTAGGGCATGAACTGACTTAATTAGCAGCAAGGAAGGTTTAGGTTTGATATTAGGAAAAACTTCCTAACTTTAAGGATAGTTACATACTGGAAGAAGTTATGGAATCCCTACCATTGAGTAACCCACACATGTACTGGCTGCAGTTCACTGTCCCATGTAATGGCACCTAGATGACTTACATGGAGAAATAATGAATCTCCCCTACAGCTATAACTGAGAGCCAGCTGGCTTTTAGCTCAAACTGTAGAGGCTCCTGCACTTAGCTCCAGAGGTCCTAACCTGCTTGTGGACAGTTACATTGTCAGGCTTTTAAGAACATGTTGGACAGGCACCAGTCAAGGGTGATGTAGATGTATTTGGTCCTGACTCAGCACAGTGAGCTGGACTGGGTGACCTCTTGAGATCCCATTCAGCCCAATATTTCTAGATTCTGTAACTGTGTAGACCCAGACTTAACACCCTTTGTAAAATGGCTCCAGAGGAGGATTTTTAACATATGCTGATCTGTGGATTACATCTGCAGTGGCTTGCAGTAAGTTCAAACTGTTGGTGTCAACCTATAAAACTTTAAACAATTTGGGAGCAGGTTACCTTAGGGACCCTCTTTTCCCCAGTGGCTAATTACCTGTCAAGGTGTGCTGAGCAACCATCTATATGACATCAGGTATTTGAGTTTATGGGACAGGTTCAGTAAAGAATAGGTACCTATAAAGGTTTTTATAAATCTAGGTAAATAGAATACTCAGAAAATTCTTGGAAGTTCCACTCCAGGAACTGACAGCAAAGGCAGCCAGCCTGAGCCAAACTGCTGGGATAGGAACAAGAAGTATAAAGTATCTCCCCTGTCTCACATGGCAGCCTTGGCAATGGACATGAAGGGGGCCCAAGGGTAAGATGTCATGGCATGGGGTGACAGCCAGCAAGATGGGTTGTCAAGTAAGCCCTGTTCTTCAGCTTTGAAAGCAACATTGTAGTTAAAGGTTATCATTCTCTTCTCCTTTACAACCATGTAAATTGGGTCACTCCATAAACCACTGGAGTTACACCACTTTAAGAACTGACAGCTAGAAAGAGATGCCAGTGGTTTTCAAACCCACCTAGTGAATGTGGACACCAGCTTGCCATTAATTTCAGTTGGAACTGGTTGTCTCTGAAAAATGTAAAACTAGGATGTGGGGGGATTGTTTTGTTTCTGGGTGTTTATTCTGCTCTGGGGTTCATTTCAGAACCACAGGGAATCTCCTGGGAGACACCGGTGGAAGATGTGACGAGAACTGAGTCTCTCATAGAATCAGAACCAGAGAAAGACCAGCAGTCTGAGCAGCTGAGGTTAACGATCGATGATTTTGTCTTGCACAAGATGCTGGGAAAGGGAAGCTTTGGCAAGGTAAGTGAGATGGGGCTGAACTGTGCGAAGAAAAGCCGTGTTGTGCACTGCTGAGACTATAAAGAACTTTTTCAATGCCACGTCTCCGTGTTTTCAACCCTTGGCAGAAACCCAATCCAAACATATGTCATAATAAACGAGTTTTAAACATCACCAAGGGTGCCGCACTCTTGTGTTGCACAGAAACTGAATTCTCCCAGCTCCAGCTCTGCATAGGACAGGAAATATAATATAAAGGCCCTCTTACCCCTCCACCCCAGCTACCCACATCACCTGAGCCCGTGTAAGTGGGGAAGCAGCGGTGAGGCTGCTACTTCCCCTTTTACACATGGGAGTGGGGAACCAGTGAGCAGGAGAAAGGACTGGGTGAAGCTCCAGCTCTGCTATCAGCCAGCACATCTGAGCTAGTTCAGAGGAGGAAGGAAGCTGCACCCAAAAAAAGGCTGGAGTAAATTACTTCCCCCTCCAGGGGAAAGAAGAAGCAGGGACTAGATTGTGACCCTCCCCGTTCTTGGGTGAGTGATCCTATGCTCTGCCCTTTACTCCAGTTGGATTCAGATATGTACCTTAGATATTTGGGCCCAGATCTTCAGCCAGTGTAAATCTCTATAGCTCCTCTGAGTCTATGGAACTCCATCTGTTTAAACCAGCTGGGGATCTTTGCCTTGGATCTGAAACAGGAATCTGCTACTTTTAGTGCTTTCATTCATCTCCCTGTACCTGGAGTGACTGATCATTATTAATTTGTAGACTTGCCCTCTATAATAAAGTTAACCATAATGAGCTAATCTGGCAGTTCTGAGGGGCAATGTGGAAACAACTCTTCCTTGCAATTGAGCATCAACTAACGAGTGTCCATTTCATAGAAAACGTTGTACCCAGACGTCGGAGATGGAACCTTGGTGTCTGGCCTGATTCTTGCATATTTTGTGGGCTAAAGCAATTGCAATGGCCTTGTCTTTCCAGAGAAATTGTGTAACATATGCTGATTAGTGGATTACACCGGCAGTGGCTTGCAGTAAGCTTCCAGGTAGAGTTCAAAATGTTGGGCAAGCTTAGTACAGAAGGGCCAAACTATGTCCTTCTATAGAAAACTTGCCAGGAGCAGAAGATACGACCAGCTTCCCTCTTAGACTCCTCTCCAAAATTCTTCCACTGGGATGGGGTTTGGTTTCCTTTGGAGATGATGCAGGGTCTTCAGCCTTCATACCCTGCTAATCTCCAGAGGTATGCATGGGTTTCAGTGGGACTGAGCCATCTGTGTAGAAGCCTATTCCTGCTGCATTGGCCCTTCTGTCTCCTCCCCTCTCCTGCCTCCCAGTCATTACAGTTCCACTCTGGTTACTCTCCCTTGAGCCCTTTCTCTTACAGGTGAGGTCTACACTGCAGACCTCGGTCTCTTGGGAGAGGTCAGCCTCACACAGGAACGCTTCCAGGAAACTGAAAGCATTCTGCCAACATCCCTGTCTTTCTCGTTCCACAAGGAAGAAAAGGTGTCTCGGTGGGGGGAGATTTCCTGACTTTTGGCCCCCTGTGGATAAGCCAAATGTCGGGAAAGCCTCTCCCAGCAGAAATTATGGAAGAAGAAACACAAATGCGGTGCGCACTTTGTGTGTATTTTGCCGACATTTCCCCATAGTCGAGACATAGCCATAGAATATTCTTTAGCATGGAGGCGTGCTTGGAAGGAGTTGTTATATTTCTGAGTATTCCCCATATGGCAAGGGAGAGGGGATACATAGTGTGGTGAGAAGGTACAAATGTACAAATAACCAGAGGAGTAAATAAAACTCTCAAGGAGTGTTGCAGATCCCCTGCAATTTTATGTATCTCTGGTTCCATAAACAGTATTGAGGAGGCCTCACTGAATATTGTTGAATGATTAGCTAGCCAAGAGGAGTAACAATAAGACCTAATTCTCATACAGCACTTTTTATATATTGATCTCGGTGATCTTTGTAAAGGAGGTCAGGACAGGCTGAACCTCTCTAATACGGCACCCTCTGAACCTGGCCAGTGCTGGAGGAGAGAATTTACCAGATGAGGGGAGGTTCAACACTCCCACTGCTTACTGGGCTCTCAGAAGACATTGGGGGGTAAATTACAGCTAAATAACAGCACAGCACACCAAGAGCCAGGACAGTGGTTGTAAACAAACTTTATGGGACAATGGGAAACTTGGCCACAGTCACGATAAGTGGTTGTCCAGCTAACTAAAATCATGCTGGATTACGGGTGATGCTGGATGAGAGAGTTCTGGATCAGAAAGGTTTAACTTGTATCTCCATGGTACAGATGGGGAAACTGAAGCAAAGAGAGGGAAGTGACTTGCCAGCGATCATTCAGAAAATCAGCCAGATGGGTGTCTATAATTAGCTGTGGGCCTAGAAATCAGCCTACTTCCAACACTGCTTGTGGTTCATTCAGTGACTTCTGGCAAGTCATTTTGCTTCTGAGGGTCTCTGTTTCCCCATTTGTAAAAGATGTATAATAAAGCTTGCCTATTTCTCCAAGACGCAGTTCATTAGTATTTGTTAAGTGCTTTGAGGTACTCAGGCAAGAGCCATTGCAGAAGGGCAATTTATTTGTTGATACCAAACTCTAACCTTGTATTGAGAGCCAAGTCCTTAAAGCTATCATTGATATCCGTGAGGCTTGACTGATTTACACTAGCTGAAATCTGTGGAGCTACACTGATTTTTACCAGCTGCAGCCCTGACCCCAAATATTCCAATTTTATATGTTGCTGACAAAGTAATATTCCCCCACAATGTTCCCTCTAATCTTTTCCTTCCATGTACAGAATAAATTTTATGGGCACTGAGGCATGTGCTAAGGTGCATCACGAAAACTTAGCTGTGGGTGCTCTGCTAATGAGCTGGTTGGCATTTAAATATCCCCTGAGCAGCTGCAGAAGTGTGCAGCTTACTGGGCACACGGCTCCTGCGTAGGCCTTTTAAAGTATTGCAGTGGTTAGCAGGGCTGGCCAGAAAATGGAAAACACTATTTATGAAAATTTGCATCCAACTGGTTTCTGTCATCAACGGTTTCACACAACTTATCTGGCCCCCATCACTGTTGTAGCCAAGGACCTCATAGTCATTAGTGGATTTATCGAACAACACCCCTATGAGTGTAACCCACATTTTGTAAATGGAAACAGCGGCATGAGAGCAGCTGAGTTACTTCTCCAAAGCCTCGTAGGTTTGTGGCAGAATCAAGGCCTCCATCCTAGTCAGGTACTTAACCACCAGATCATCCTTCCACGCGAAGCTGTCTGGTGTAGAGCCAGTTCTCAGTTTGCATCTTTCCCTGGGTCTGAACATGATTTGTGAGAATGTGTGCCTGATATGAGGTGGCCCTCTCATTCTAGGTCTTCCTTGCCGAGCTGAAGAACACAGGTCAGTTTTTTGCTGTGAAGGCTCTGAAGAAGGATGTGGTTTTGATGGACGATGACGTCGAATGCACCATGGTGGAGAAGAGAGTCCTGTCCTTAGCATGGGAACACCCCTTTCTGACCCATGTGTATTGTACGTTCCAAACCAAGGTAAATATTTGCTTTCTGTTTGTCACTCAACAAGCTGAAAATACTTGTCTTCACTGTCCTTTCTGGGCCAAAGCCTGGGCCTGCTTGCTCTGAGGCAGTACCAGTGCGAGCTGCCGTCGGCCCTGGGACAAGGTGGGAGGGAGACCTGGCTCTGTGCCCACAAAGGGGGAGGCAGTTGTGGAAGGGGCGAGGCCTAGGGCATTTGCCCATTAGCAGTGCCAGGACTGCAGTGGTGGGCTCCCTGTGCCTCCCCACTCCCTCCCAGCCATGTGCAATTCAAAGGGGCCCAGAGCTCTAGCCACCACTGCTGCTGTTTTGACAGTGGTGGCAGCTGGAGCTCTGGGCCCCTTTGAAAGGAGAGGCCCAGGGGCAGCTGCCTCCTTTGTGTTGTCCTCCTATCCCCCGTTGACGGGCCTGTGCTGAGGAAATTTCTCCAAAACAAAATAGGGCTAAGGGAAGGAATCTCCAGCCTCAGTGTGTGCCTCAGGGCCTTTGACCTCATCCCCAGCTTTCATGCAGCCTGCGCTGGGTGTAGGGGTGGCCAGCTGATCCATCCCATATTTTGGCCTGGGCTTCTATATATTTATGCTTCTTTCCCCACTTAGACTGGCCCTGTGGAGAGCTACGGTGGCACAGTTTGTACTAAGGGTGAGATTCAGCCCTGTGCAGGGGGAACAGCACAAGACATACCACCATTTAATGTCTCAAACAGAGCTGAAGTGGGACTTCAATCGAGCATCGGCCTCATGCCAAAAGGATTCATGTTTTTTTTTTAATGTGCCCCCAACCAGGTGCATAAAATAGCCAGATTGTTTCCTTGCCTTTATATCAGTGCTCACCAAACTTTGGGGGTCATACCTCCCTTTACTCCTGCCATCCCAGGAATCATAGCTCTGTTCCTGACCCGAGCTCCCAGAGGGGGCGTGCAGACAGGAGTAAGGGGGACAGGGCAGGGGCCACAGGTAGTGGCAGATCTGAGACCAAGAATGGAGCTGCGGTGAGGGGCTAAGGCTGGGGCCAGGCCGGGATCAGATCCGCAGATGAGGTGTAAGGCTGGGGCCTGGAGTGGATCATCGGCCAGGAGCTGGGAGTAGAATGGGGCTAGGTGGTGCTTCCTCACACCTTTTCGGGGGCTGGCCCAGGGCCTGCTGCCTTCCCCACCCTTGTGTTCCTCCCCTATGGGGGCATGCCCAACAGTTTGGGGACCACCCCTCTATACAGCGGCATTTTAAACTGGCATTAAGACAAATACAGATTGAATCTCTCTTCTAGCACTCTCGTCCAGCAACATCTGTAATCCAGCATGATTTTGGTTAACTGACAGCCACTTATCATGGGTATGGCCAAGATCCCATGGTCCCATAAAGTTTGTTCACAGCCACCAGTCCTGGCTCTCAGTGTCTTGTGTTGTTATTTAGCTGTAATATACCCCAAGTGTCTTCTCAGAGCCTGGAAGTGGAAGTATTGGTGATGCTGCTGGACAATATTGGCTTCCTGTGGTCCAACAAATTCTCTCATTCGGCACTGCTCAGGTCCCGAGTTTGCCAGACTAGAGAGGGTCAACCTGCGAAACATCCCAGGTACCACTCTGTTCACTCAGACAAGTCTGTAAGATGTGGCTTCATCGTGGGAAGCTTTCATGCTCATTTGTATACCATGATTTAGTGACACTAGATGTTACTGAGAGCTAGGTTCACAAATGTTCAGCAAGACAGAGCAGTCAGTGTTATAAGAAATAAATAGTACCTCTACTGCATATACAGTTCACCTTCCAAACAACAAGTGCTTAAAGAGTATGGATGAAACAGAGTCATGGAGTCGTAGAATCATAGGGCTGGAAGGGACCTCAGGAGGTCATCTAGTCCAGCCCCCTGCTACTGTAAAAAAGTTTGTGAACTCTTGTGACAGTGGGTCATGGAATTTTGAATCCTGGCATGGATTTTAATCCTACCAGGATGAAGAATAGATGATATACATCCACAAAAGGGATATTTGTAGCACCGGGGGAAGAAATGATTTACAGTTTCAGCTGATGGTGAGAAACAAATAAATGACCTGAAACTAAGGAAGGAAAACAGACTGCCTAATAGAAAAAAAATATTCTCAACAACAACACCTGGGCAGTATGCTTCCAGGGAGGAAGGTGGCTGAGGCATCATAACGGCAGATATTCAAGGGTAGATTGGGCAAGATACTAGTGTGAATGATGTACAGGAACACAGATACTTCTGGAACAGCACGTTGCTACATCTAGTCCATGGTACCGTAACTGGCTGCAGCTGCTTCATTGGAAAGAAAAGAAGCCATACAGCATGTAGTTACGGGGCAACCTGCTTCCAGAACAAGCTAGTCCTAGGATCCTAGAATCAGAGCTGGCTTATGCTCTGAAAGACAAAGATCTGTCTAGGGAATAATCCTGAAAAAAACAAGGAGATTAAATGAGCAATCTCTTATGGCTCCCCTTTCTACAGCATGATGCTATATTACCTCTTGTTGTACATTCAACTTCTCCTTTGGTCTTACCCACATCAACATTTTAAAGCCGTTTGGCCTCTTCATTTCGTGCTATCTTTTGACGCTGCAGGACTTAGCACAGGTCTTTTTAATTCAAATCGCCCATAGACGGTGATTGATTTCTGCCTTATGTTTTTCTCTTCTGACCTTTCCAAGTCAAGCAGTGATCATTCAGTTTATGCAAGTCATTCTGAATGAGAGCGTTGTAACAAGCCACAGATGTTCTTTCACCACTCAATGGAGGCATGTTTTGATCATAATAGCCTCAGAGTAAGTATTTCACAGCAGATGCACTGGGGTGTAGAAACCATGCCTCGGAGTTATTATTGGAATTTCTTTCTGAAGGCTTCACTGGAATGGCTTTGGATAAGTGGCTACAAACAGAAGAGCGTGAGTCAGAAACCTTTCTGAAATATTGATTTGTTGGCAATACAAAGTTTCAGAGCTCTTTTATGTACTGACTGCATCTGCAAAGAATACTGGAAAGAGGGGCATAGGTATCTACATACTGACAGAGACCAGTAATCCTTTCAGCCTAATGCTCTTCACCAACATAATTATCTGCCACATATCTTCAGAAGAATAAACTGTCTCCCTAAAGTACCTAGTTGGACAGTATTATCTATTATGGGGGCAGCTTCTGCCTGACCCCTGCCAGTGATGATGAATGTGTGGTATGAAGCATGAGGATTGATAGTCCTTTGGCCTGAATTTTAATGATCCTGAGCATCTACAGCTCTCACTGACTTCCACAGAAGATTCAGTTGTTCAGAGCCCTCAGAAATCAAGCCACCTGCCTGTTTTGAGCTTCCTTAGAGTAAAGGAAGATGCACTTTTTCAGAAGTGATTGATATTTACTTTTGTTTATGATGATGATAATCTTTTTTGGCAGTGAGTTCAACAGGATCATGATATGTCATGGTAAAAAAATTTTAAAAAAGCCTCTTATTTAACGTGGCTTAAAGGGAGGCTTCAGTTTTCTAATTCCCAAGCTATTAATCCTGAAATTATTTAATATGATGCAGAATTTATCTCTGAATTAACTCTTCACCATTTATGCTGCTTTTTTCATTTTGCATTTCACTGATCTTGAACCATAAAAATAGGCTTTCTATTTTTGAAAGTAGATTTCATTTTGTTTGTAGCTTGTTTCACTTCATCCACCAGGTTCTTATTTATATTACGGTCCCTGTAACAGTAAAATAGAAACCATATTTATTGTAGTTTAAAAACAAACATTATTGAAACATTTCTATGGTGTTAACCTTATCTTGTGTAACAGCTCATATGTACAAGATCTAAAGGCTGAGCCAAATTTGTCATGTCACGTTAATGTAGGAGATGGTTGCTTTGAAAACTGTTCACTGACAGAATATTAGAAAGGGCATGTAAGTCAAAGGAGACTCAGACCCTGTATCTTTCATTTAAAAAAAAAGTGTTAAGACCCAATTCTGTTGTGAGCTGAGAGTTCTCCCGAAGCATTAGTGGGTGAGGCATACGCTCAGGATTTCATGGTGAACGCTCAGTACCATGCAGGATGAGGCCATGAATATGTATAAGCAGTCACGTCATCCTCTATGAACATCTGGATTAGAGCTGGTGAGGTATTCTCTGTCACAGCAACAGTGAATACAGAGAATGTCATTTCAGCATAACTGAATTTTCCATGGGAACATTTCAATTTTGTTGGTTTGGCAGGAGAGGAGGTCTGAATCAGAATATTAAAGTTTATCGAACATTTTGAGTCTGTTCAATATTAAACTTCGCTTCCATGTTTTGCTGCATTGCTTAAGGGCAGTTTTACTTTGGACTGTCCCCCTTTCTACTGTGGGTAACATGGATTCCGACTGAGTGGTGCATCAGAGGATACACATGATTGCAGATTCATTATGGGAGATGTAATTTGGCCAGGGATTAGTGTTCCCTGTGAGCAGAGTGCATGGCTGGCCTCCCAGGAGAGATTCAGGTGCTATCCAACTGATTAGCGGAGTTCCCACAGTCAGCATTATATGTTTCCATTGGTGGTGCACATCCGCATATGTGT
This sequence comes from Carettochelys insculpta, assembly GCF_033958435.1. NCBI lineage: Eukaryota > Metazoa > Chordata > Testudines > Carettochelyidae > Carettochelys > Carettochelys insculpta. Next base: position 371,676,487 of record NC_134137.1, read on the forward strand.
TGGTGCACATAACAAAATTCCTTCCTCCCATGCATTCAATAATTTAGAGGGAGCACTGCCAAGGATCCTGGATCAAATGTGACCTGTGCGCTCCCCATCTGAAACTTCCAAGGGGCAATGTGGCATTGTAAGGCAATGGAGTTTAATTCTGAGTTGAATCTAAATGAAACATTTTGGGTCAGTTCAACAAACCACAATAAAACATTCCAATATGGGCTAGTTGAACGTATTTCATTGTGAACAAGAGTAATGAAAAGAAATGCTTATCGATTCCAAATCAACATTTTTTAGAAAAATTTGATCCATGAAAAATTTCAGTAATCCAGCTTTTCACCCGAATTCGGGACAAAAATATTGAATTATCAGACTGTTTCTAGAGTTGGAAATTCCTGTTTTTACTCAGCTCTACCACCAGCTGAGGTCAGGTTTTTCTTTGCCTGTCATGTTGCATCAAATTTAGGCCAGACATGTTCAAGAAGTTTCAAAGAAGTTGTAAAAGCACTATTTGTCCCCTTGTTCAAGTTCACAATGGAGCAATGTAACATCAAAAGTATAAAGTCTGTATCGAAAAGACATACTTAGATGAAGTGAGTACGTGGCGGGGGGTGGGGGTGGGGTCACAGTTCTGCCCTTTCCACAATAGGTAGGCAAGAAAAGGAGGAAAGCCAATGCCATGTTATTAAAGTGAGAAAGAGTGATGTCTTTGCTGATGTAAATTTACATAGCTCCATTGCCTAATTGGACTGACCATCAGGTCTGTTTATAGCAGTTAAGCTTGTGGTCTGTAGGCTGGGATTTTTAAGAAAAGCTGGTCAGAATTTTTTTTTCATTGCAGAAAATTTTGTCTTTTTGTCAAAAATCAAAAAGTTTGTGGCCAAAAACTTTTCAGCACGAGGCTGAAAAGGTGAATATTGTTAGATTTTCCAACAAAAGATGGACCTTTTTTTTAAGCAAAAGGCAATTTTTGCTTAGTCCTAAACCCAATTTTCCATCCCAAAGGAATTTTGGAACATTTTCAACCAGTGCAGAAACCATCAACAGGGTCAGCTAGTCTCTTAAAAGAGCTACTGCTCCTAACCACCACACAGCACCCTGTTTTGAAGTCCTAAGTGAGACTCAAATAGTACAATTTGCCTTTTGCTAATCTGTGTTCAATTATGCCAGGAGACCTTCACTATGTCATCACCTCCACGTGTATGTTTGCATACATATTCAGATGCATTTATTGCTTTCAGTCAAGCAGCTGGAATTGAAAACATTGTGTGAGATGGGGACTGAACTGAATTGGTTGCAGCTATAGGAAATGCTGCCATCTCTGGAGAGCAAGCTGATATTACACAAGGGGAATTAAAGATAGAGGACAATAGTAAGGGAGACATTGGACACCAACGGGCACTGAGCCAATGGCTGTTTGACGTGAAGAACAAAATGAAACCCTGGGTTATTTTGTCTTTAGCAGCTAGCCCAGGGGTCTGCTATCCAGCTGCGAGAAGGGCCAATTTTTTTTTCAAATTCAGTTACAAAATTAATACTCCAAAAGCCACAATGCACGTAAATACGAGACAGTACTTAATAAATAATGTCAAGACATACTCTTTGTCACCCCTTTTTTAAGAACAGCTCACACATTGGCTACGTCTACACTAGCCCAAAACTTTGAAATGGCCATGCAAATGGCTATTTCAAAGTTTACTAATGAAGCACTGAAATACATATTCAGCACCTCATTAGAATGCCGGCAGCCATGACACTGAAATTGACGCAGCTTGCCACCACGTGGTTCATTCAGACAGGGCTTCATTTCGAAAGGACCCCGGCAACTTTGAAATCCCCTGGTGTAGACGTAGCCCTAATGATTTGTAGCAGTTGGAAAGTTGTTACCCTATCTCCAAGCTTTACCTACCTCAGTCCCCAAATCTGCCCCCTGTCCCCAAGCTTTAACCCCCATTTCCAGGCTTTACCCACCTCATCTCCCAAATCTGCCCCCTGCCATCCCCAGGATTAACATGCCTCAGCAGACGAGCTTCTCTGCCTAGTCACGCTGCAGCTACTCCTCTGCAGCCGTCGTCCACACCCCCCCCCCGCCCACTGCTCCTACCCCTGCCTCCTTCTCAGGGGAGCTGCACAACTCCAGCAGGGACAGACACAGCCGTCCCTCCCCTCAGCTCTCCTGCTCACTTTCCCCACCTGCAGCATGGGCAGCTCCCTGCCCAGCCACACTGAAATAATGGAGCTAAATTTAATTGGTTTAATGTCCAAATCCTCCTGCTGGCCCACCAGCCATTAAACAAATTAAATTTAGTTCCATATTTCAGCTGCGGCAGGACAGGGAGCCACAAGGCGAGTCAGCAATGTGACTCCTTAAAGAGTCTCATGTGGCTCTGGAGCTGCAGGTTGCTGACCCCTGAGCTAGGCTATGGCTGTCCCCAGAAGCCTCCAATGCAAATAGCTCCTCTGAGGGAAGATTGAAAGAACTGAGTTTGTTTAGTTTGGAAAAGAGAAGACCAACAGGGGACATGATTTTAGCTTTCAAGTACCTAAAAGAGTGTTATAAGAAAGAGGAAGAAAAATATTTCTCTTTGATCTCAAGACAAGAAGGACAAGAAGCAGTAGGCTTAAGTAGAAGCAAGGGAGGTTAAGGTTGGATATCAGGAAAAACTTGCCAACTGTCCGGATGGTTAAGTACTAGAGTAAATTGCCTACAGAGGTTGTGATTTTTGAGAGCAGATTAGGTAGAAATCTATCAGACCCACTTACCCATGTAAGCTCATGAGCTAATAAATAAATTTGTTAGTCTTTGAGGTGCTACCGGACTGCTTGTTGTTTGTGAAGATACAGACTACCCCAGCAACGAAGGGTCCGGCTACCCCTCCGATACAGACTACCTCAGTTACCCCTTGGAGTGTATTATGTATCAGGGCTGGTCTAGCTGGTGCTTGGTCCAACCATGGGGGCAGGGGACTCAACTTGATGACATCTCAAGGTCTCTTCCATAGGGACTTTGTATTCTAGTATTCTGTGAGTCTATGTATGGATGTACTTCCTATAATCACATATTGACTAAGGCAGGCTGCTGCATATGCCTCTTGTCACACAAATAGTCCCACTAAAGTCAATGAGACTAAGGCTCACCCCATGAGCTTTTCTAAACGCTTATACCTACTCATATAGGTGGCTTTGGAGGGCCAGATTTTACACTGGTGTAAATTTACCTATTTCCAATGACATCATGTTACGTTAATTTACACCAACCGAAGATTTGGCCCTAGAGGGCCATGCATTTGCTGAGATAATAAAAGAAGACCAATAGCAGGTCTATATAGCATGCATGCCTTCCACCTTAAGGGTTCAAAATCCAGTTGAACCACTCTTGTCTGGCACTCTCGCATCCACCAACATCTGTAATCTGGCATGATTTTAGTTTGCTGGATGACCACTTATCATAGGTGTGGTCAAGTTTCTCAGAGTCCAGGAGCTGTTTGTTAACAGCCACCTGCCCTGGCTCTGTGTTCTGTGATGCTAGTTCACTCTGATTTATCCCTAAATATCCTCTAAGAGCCCAGTGAGCAGTGGAAGTGTTGGTGATGCTGGTAAACAATATTGACTTGCCATGGGTCAGCAGATTCTCTAGTTTAGCACCAGTCAGGTCCCGAGGGTGCCAAACTAGAGAGGTTCAGCCTGTAGGTGTGACTGTTAAAGCCATGGGAATATATTTCTTCTTCTTTCTGATACTGTATATTCGTATGTATGCAGTGCTTAAAAAATAAACAGACCTCATGGAAAAGGCTGTGGCCTGTTTTCAGCTGATGACAGGATTACTCAGAACATACCTTCAGAAGATTAATTTACATGCTACCCAGTTTCATTTTTGCTGTTTGTAAAGGCAAAATCATCACTGCCAGCAGCCATTCATTTTCACGGTGACCGTATGGAAAGCAGGAGCCTATTGATTTTACTGCATGCCTGCCACACCCTGAGAAGCTAGATAATGTTGTAAGTGATATGAATACTGTATACTCAAGTGTACATGCTACTTCTGAAAGGATTTGATCGTGTAGCTCACCACCCACTGAAATCAATTGGTAATGAATCCCCCTTCCAGCAGGTTGAACAATGTTCTAATATTTTTTCCATCCATGGGTGGAATAAATTTGTGTTATGTGCACCGAGGCCTGTGTAGGTGCGCCAACAATAGAATCACATGCTGCCCGCTGTGGGTGGCTGCGGAAGCTCTACAAATCAGCTGAGCAGCACCAGAATCTCTCCTGGATGCCCCCGCCCCCCAAGCCCTCATCTTACAGGGAATACATATGCAGTACCTTGGAGAGGTGATATTTAATTTAAAGACTGTTTTCTGTTTCAGCGTGTCTTATGTGTGTTTGTCTTTTCAATTGTCAGTTCCTCAAGGCAGAGCATGTCTTTAGTGATGCGTATTGCACTGTACTGAACAGCCCTGTTCCCTGTTCCTGGATAAGAACAAACAGCATGCTCAGCAAGCACTGTTTAAAATGGGTGCTTCAGCATTTTGGTATTCATAGTCTTCCCTATACTTAGACCGGGAAAAGCCATTGGGAGATGGACTCCAACAGGTGGGGAATATGAAGCTTTGAAGGGTGCCCACTGTATATAGCGTTTTCCATGTTCAGAGGACATTGCAAACATCAGGCTACATTCTGACCTGGAATATATGCCCAAGAACAGGAGGAAGAATCCAGTTTGCAGTCCTGTCAAAGCCCAGGAACATAGGAGTAAGTAAATTTGACCCCGACTCGCTCCCTGGAGCTTGACGAAAAGAAGGGAATGGGTGGAGCCCTGACTCCCTCCGCAGTGTCAGCTGCCCAGAGGAATAATTTACTGCTGGTAAAGATTGGCAGCCAATTACTACCCTGTAGGAGCAAGAAAGAAGCAGGTGAGAAATTGTGACAACCAGAATATCTCAGAGGCACATGCTTCCTGGCATGATATAGTTTATGCACCATCCCTTGTTTAAGCCTGTGTGTAAAGTCATAAACTAAGCAATTATTTTATTAATTTTTAGAACAGGCTTCTAAGGTCTGTAATTAATAGCCTAGTTCTGCATGTGTAACTGTCCACAGGCAAACTGGAGCCTGGAACTTCATGGGGGTGTCTCTACAGTTTGAACTAAAGGCCATCTGGCTCTCAGGTTAGGCTATAGAAGACACATATTCTTCTCTGTGAAGTGAGCTAGGTACCACTATATGGGAGAGTGCCCACACATAGGCGTGCAAGCTACAGTCCCACTCCAAAAGTGCTAAACTCTTGGAGAACAGTGGGAGTTGGTCTCACTAGCTCTCTCTTAGAGCAGTAGTTCTCAGCCAGGGGTACATTTGCCCCCCGGGATACACAGAGTTCTTCTGGGAGCATCCAGCAACTCATCTAGATCTTTGCTTCATTTTACACCAGGCAACATGAAAAGCATGAGCAAACTCGGTACAAACTAAAACATATATTGTGTACACTGCAGTGCAATGTTGGCATTTCATTTGATTTATGATTACATGGTAAAAAGGAGAACGTCAGCAGTTTGGCGGTACTGGTTGAACCTCTCTAATCTGGAACTCTCCCATCCAGCAACATCTGTAATCTGACATGATTTTAGTTAGCCAGGCAACCACTTATCCTGGGTGTGGCCAAGTTTCCTGTGGTTCCATAAAGTTTGTTTCCAGCCGTTCCGTGCTGTTATTTAGCTGTAATTTACTACTCAGTGTCTTCTAAGAGCCCAGTAAGCAGTGGAAGTGTTGGTAATGCTGCTAGACAATAGTGACCTCTTGTGGTGTGGCCAATTCTCTTGTTCACCACAGGTCAGGTCCCCGAGGGTGCCAGACTAGAGAGGCTCAACCTGTAGAAATGCTCTGTGATGCTTTTGTGTTTTGTTCATTTTTAAGTGAGGAGAAATGGGGGGGCGGTGCCAGACAAACCAGCCCCCAGACAGAGGTACAGTAGTCTGAAAAGATTGGGAGTATCTGCCTTAGAGCCTGGTAGAATCAGACGATGACGTCAAATGACTTTTCCCACTGGAGCATGGCATCTACTCGGATTCATACAGGCACAAGTGACAGGGCTGTCACCACTTCCCTGATCAAACTTCTACAGATCAATAGTTCTCATGCTTAGCAACTTCTCTCTGGTAATCCGCCTTTGCTTGATCCCTTCTTGTTCCTCATAGCTACTGCTACTATTTAGTCACAGATATTTTTAATAAAAGTCACGGGCAGATCATGAGCAATAAATGAGACTTCATGCCGGTGACCTGTCCATGGCTTGTACTGTAAGTATCCTGACTTAATTATAGACAGGTGGTTGCTGCTCTGAGGAGCTCCAAAGGAAGCTGCTGTTCTGGGGGGACTTCTGGGGTGGCTAGTGGCACCAGCTGCCAGAAGCGGCCAACCTGCAGCTACTCCCACTGCTCCTGGGACTGCTGCATAGACAATCCCTGGGCCCTGCCACACCAGCAGCTACTCGAGTGGTGCCTGGGGCCAGCCCCACTGGCCACTGCAGAAGTCCTAGAGGTCCCAGAAAGCCCTGGAATCCTTGACTTCTGCAACCACCCTGGCAGACGCAGAGTTACTTGCAGCTATGTTGTCCTGGGCCAAGCTGAACAGCTCCTCTCCATGGGTCAGGCTGTGCCAGGCCCACCAACTTTAGGTGCCTAGTTTGGAATACCTTGCCCCTTCCAATAAATGTGAGACCCTCATTTTTTTTTTTTTGGCATGCTGTGTGGTGGCAGGAGATATAATGTGGTCTGAGTTCATAATTGCATCAATTGCTTTTGGGGTAGGCAGAGATGTCTCAGTGCTGCTCAGACATTTATTTTTTTGGGCGTCCATAATGGAACAGCTCTGTCAAAACAGAGGAAATGACCATACACAAAGACCTGAAATTGAGATATTGGTGCCCAGCCCTGCTGCTGATTCCATGCAAACAGTCCCCTTCCCCTCTTCTCCCAACTTCTTATAGAATTATTGAATCCTAGAGCTAGAAGAGACCTCAGAAGGTCATCTAGTCCAGCCCCCTGCCTACAGTAGGATCAACCCCAAGTAAATCATCCCAGCCAGGGCTTTGTCAAGCCAGAACTCAAAAGCCTGTAGGGATGGAGAGTCCACCATCTCTCTTGGTAACACATTCCAGTGCTTCACCACCCTCCTTGGGGCAGTTTTGTCTAATACCCAACCTACCCCTCTTTAACATGAGGCCGCTGCTTCTTGTTCTGCCATCCATCACTACAGAGAACAGCCTCTCTAGAGCTCCCCTTTTATACATCTCTCATAGAGCTGGAAGAGACCTCCAGAGGTTGAGTCCAGTCCCCTGCCCTCTTGGCAGAAGCAAGCACCCTCCCTGTGGGTTTTTTCTTTTTTTAATTTATTTGCCCCAGACTCCTAAACATCCTCCTCAAAGATCAAACTTAAAGCCCTGAGTTTACAAGGCCGATGCCCAGACCACTGAGCTACCCTTCCCCCTGCATCGTGCTTTTTCCTAGTAGCTAATTCTAGTCTTCTAGAGTTGCGTAGAGGGAGGTGGGGCTCGATACTAGCCTAAGGGCCTTCTGGTGTGGCACCAGTAGGACACGGGCGCTCACGTGGGCAAGTCCATAAGATTGGAGCACATGGCGGGCAGTGTGGCCTAATCAGCAGTGTAGTGGACTGAGACTTTGGAGCTTTGGGCTCTATTCACAGCTCAGTCACTCTGCTGGCTGGCCTTGGCCAAGTCACGTTACTCCTCCTCGCCTCAGTTTCCCCATTATTGAGAGGGAGATAAGGATACTGCCCTCCTTTCTAATGCACTTTGTGATCTGCCAATGAAAAACTCTGTGCCTGCGTCTACACTAGCAAGTTCTTTTGGTCGGGGGGAAAGGGACCTTTTCTGAAAAAACCCGCAGCGCGTCTACACACAAAATGCACTCTTTCGAACCGAAATCGGAAGAACACAGCACCTTTTCCGGCCGCCCACTTCCTCCCCCAGACAAGGAAGAGCGCCTTTTTCTGAAAGACTGTGTAGAAACCCCAGGGGCCCTTTTCTCGAAAGAGCAGCCCTCATGGTGCCGGATTTGCCGATCCTCGGCCCGTTCTTTCCAAAGAGCGGAGGCTGTGCAGGTGCTCTCTATCGAAAGAGCGGATGGATTTCTTTGATCTGCTTTTTTGTGTGTGGATGCGCCCTTTTGAAAGCAGATGTTTTCGGAAGATCTCTTCCAGAAGAACTTCTTTCAAAGGATCGGTCTAGTGTAGATGCAGCCTGTGTATGCATTGGGGATTGGCTGTTTTGAGCAGGGATTATACAAATCAAAGCAGTGGGAGTTAGGCGGGGTCTCAAGGAGCACAAAGTGGGTGCCAAAGTGTGTAATTACATCAGGGCCTGGGGGAGTTAAGGGGGCCTGGGGCTGCCTCTGTCGCTGCTGGAGCCATGGCCAGGCCCTTTTAAATAGTTCTGCTGGTAGGACTGCGGGGAGCCCTGGAGCTGGGATCCATGGAGTTGCAGGGCCGGAGGGGGTGCCCAGAGGTTGTAACCGTGTGAGTGATCTGGGAGGGGAGAGCCAGACTGGGAATGGAGGGGGGCAGGCTGGGAAGAGAAGGAGGGACCGAGTTCTGGGGTAGAACTGGGCATGAGACTGCAGAGAGCGAGGGCCGAGGATGGGGTGGAGGACCAGGGCTGAGCAGGACAAAGAGTGGAGGGGTGGGGCAGAGGTGGGCAGAGACCGATGGGAGAAAGGAGCTGAGCATGGGGCACAGGACCACTGGGGGGCAATGGTGGGCTACGAGCTGCTGGGGAGAACTGGGAAGGGGGCTGCTGGGGGGAAGAGAGGGGAAGGAGAAGGGCTGAGCAAGGGGTTTCTGGCAGGGACAGAGAGGAGTAGAGGCAAAACTGAGCACAGGACCAATGGGGGGGGCAGAGGTGGGCAGAGGATAGCTGTGGGGCAGAGGAGAGAGGAAAGGGCCAGGCAGGGCACAGGACCTCTGGGGAGCAGAGCAGGGCTGAGGGTTGCTGGGGGGCAGAGAGGGGCGGGGGCTGAGGTAGGCAGAGAGTGGCTGGAGGGGAGAAGAGAGAGGAAGGGGTTGAGCTGGGCACAAGACCTCTGTGGGGCAGAACCGGGCAGACAGTTGCTGGGGGGACTGGGGGAAGGGACTGAGCTGGGCATAGGCCTGCTGGGGGCAGAGCTGGGCAGGGTTAAGGCGGTGGGCAGAGAGGCAGAGGAGGGGCACCTCCAGGCAGGTGAGGGTTATGACTGACTGGGGAGTCCTCTGATTGAGGGGTGGCTCTCAGGGTTTCTCTGGGTGAGGGGGCTTGTGGCTCTGTCTGCAGGAGGAGGACAGGGGGCCCATTAATTGTTCTGCCCCGGGGGCTGGAATTCCTGTCAGCCAGCTTGCACAGTGGAAAGGAAATACTGGTAATAAGTTGCTTGCTTCAGAAAACCAACTTTGTATTGTATCCTTGTGTCCTTCCCCTCCTTCTGCCCCTTCTTTCTGGTATTTCTCTTTTCAGTGCCTAATTCTAGTCATGTTATTTTTTCTAGGAAAACCTCTTTTTTGTAATGGAATATCTCAATGGAGGAGACCTCATGTTTCATATCCAAAGCTGCCACAAGTTTGACACCGCCAGAGCAACGTAAGATGGTTAAAATGCCTTTTGCTTCATGGGTCACACACACAGCCCACATCTGCACTAGAGAGAACTCTACCAGAGCGTCCACACTCAAAATGCATTCAGGCAACATACTGTCAACAGAACTGGGCACATTTGTCAACAGTCTCCTGCCTTTTCCCAGGAGGCCGAACACCTTTCTCAACACACTTGACAAAAAAGCCATCTGGATGCCCCGGGGGGGTCCTCTGTCGAGAGACAGGGCTTCCAGGTCACTGGGCAGCCCTGTCTGCTGTGCTGCCGGTTGGCCATTCTGTCAAGAGAGCAGCTGGGCAGTCCGGCTGCTCTCTGTCAACAGAGCGGATCGATAGAGCGACCTGCTTTCACGTGTAGCCGCTATCTGTCAACAGAAGTTTTGGCGGACGTTCTTCTCTGACAGCAACTTCTGTTTGCAGATCATTGTAGAGCAGACAGAGCCTTAGTGTAATAAGAAGGCAAAATAAATAGAGCACCAGGGCTCAAGGGACACAGATTTGGTTTCTGGCTCTGCCAGTGGCCTGTGGGGTGACCTTGAGCAAGCTGCTTCTCTATGTCTCGGTTTCCCCATCTGTAAAATAGGGGCTATGGCATTATACCTCCCCTGTAAAGCACTTTGAGACCTACGGGTGCAAATGACTATATTAGGGGTTGGTGTTATCTACTGTTTATTTTAGAGTGTGTCTGTCTGTCTGGCAGTGCTACTGTGTTCAAGAACTCCTCTTAAACCATAAGAGCTACGACCACCAAATTTGGTGTGCTGCTTCCTCATAGCCTGACTTAAACCACGGTCAGGGTTTGGTTGTGCCTGGAAAGTGGGAAATGCCGGAACTCCTAAGATTTCCCAGAGCCTGGAAAGGGCAGGGCACTGACAGGAGAGACGACAAACAGACTCACCACAGGGGCAGCGGGTGCAGGGAACAGCTTGCCCCTCTACTTCAACCCCCCTCTGCAATGCTCAACCACAGCCCACTGCACTCTACATATCCCCCCCACACACAAAATTAACCCTGTGAGACACTATTGCCACAAACCCCAGCCCTGCCCCCAACCCTAACTTGGGCTGGGGCCAGGAAAACTGCCCCACCCCCAGGCCAGGCACCCACTGCTTCTGTGCCAGCGCCGTGGCTCTTTTTCAGGGCCCTGGTTGCAGCCTCCGTATGTTGTGCCAGGGCAAAGAAAAATGTCACAGCCCCAGCCGCAAGTGGGGGGCCGTGCCCCCCACCACTGCCACTGGGCCGAGGACTGGGAAAAATGCCATGGCCCCAGCTCCAGTCCCCACACTCCTGCTGGATCAGGGCTGCAGCTTTTTTCCCTGGCTCAGCTGGTGTGTGGAGAGGAGGGCTGGGGGAAAAAGAACATGCTACATTTAAACACACAAGCAACACGTGGCTGGGTAGCTTGTAAACTCTTCAGGGCAGGGACTCTCTCTTAGTCTGCATATGTACAGCTCCTGGCACCATGCAGTCCCAACTGCAGTTGAGGAGTCTAGGTGCAACGACAACAATCACACGAAGTGAACTTTCCATCTCAAGATCTTTTCCAGTCATGCATAGCCTTTCCTTTCAGCTGAATTTTCCAGTCATGGTTCAGCAGACGCATTCAGGCTGGCAAAGAGGGTACTTGGGCCTTTTCCTACAAAGCCTGGATCATGCAGTAAAGAACAAAGGTGGTACAGTCACATTGATCCACATCTCCAGGTTCAAAGAAGACAATTGTAAGGCACTAGCAGGTTGCTTCCCTTTGGCAACACGTGAGGGCCCTGATTCTGTCCCCTGCTCTGGCCCCTTTTTTGGCTCCAGCCACAAAAAGACACAGGGGATTTCTTCAGAAAGGAGAGGGTCCCTTGTCTCCGCAGTGGGTTCACAAGAAGCCCCAAGCTACCTTCCTTCCATGTCTCTGGCAAGGCACACGTTGGGGCGGGAGGAGCTTTGGGAGAGGACAGTGCCATTGCTGGAGTATTCTGGACTGTGCAGCAACACATAGGTGGCTCTGGAAAATTAGAGCAGCCCATGAGCTGCTCTAAATTCAACTGGGACATAGTTAGGCCCCAATCAGGCCAGAATTTTGAGAGTGCAAAGGGGGTTAAAATTTCCTTTGCCTCCCTCTGCTCTAGATTATGCTCCGCCTTGAATTTCAGATCTGGGACCTGGTTCTAATCTCACTGCCATTGATGGAAATCAGTCGTGGAACCCCTGAAGTTAGGTCTAGTCTACACTACTCCCCACTTCCGTCAATCTGTGATTCACAACTTCAGCTATGTGAATAGCATATCTGAAGTCTTACCAGGGTGTCTTCCATGTGGTAAAGTCAGCAGGGGCTACTCTCCCATCGACTCCATCTACTCTTTTCCTAGCGAAGTAGCAGAGTTGATGTGAGAGCACTCGGGGGTTGACTTATCACATCTAAGCAGACATAATAAATCGACTGCCAGTGCATTGATTGCTGCAGCATTGCTCCACCATCTAGTGAAGACCCAGCCCTTAGAGGAGTTACAACAGTGTAAAACCAGAGTAAATTTGAGGCTGAACAGGCCCCTGATGCACAGTGTCAAATGTCTGGGGACATCTTCTGGCCTTGTATCCATATGGGCAGCTCATAGTGAGCCATCTTTAGCCTACTTATAAAAGAGCCAACACCCACATCAGCATTTCCCAGACAGATTGCCGAAAATCATTGCCGGCAGGGGAAGATTCTCTCCAGACTCTTTGGGTGTGTCTACACAGCAATTGGAGTTGTGCTTTCCAGATTGACATACATGCTCCCGTAACCTAGAAACAGTAGCATAGTCTTAGTCATGTAAACAGCAGTATGGGCTAGCCTCTTGAATGCATACCGACTGTACTGTGGCTAGCTGGACCTTCCCACCTCCTGAACTGCTACAGCTACTCTGCTACTTTTCAGGTCTAGCTCAATCCAAGTGTACATCTCTCTATGCTGGGAATTATGCTTCCAGCTGCAGGGTAGATGAACCCTTTGAAAAAGCCACTCAGCAAAAGGGCTGCAAAAGAATCCCATAGGGGAAGCCTCAGCCATTCCCACAGGGTGAAGCTCTAGGGTGGCTATGGCTGTGTCGACGCTAGGCAAAGTAAGTCGACTGCAGACATGCAATTCTAGCTCCAGCAATTGCGTAGCTAGAATTGATGTGTCTGCGCTCAGCTTACTTGGCCATCCCTACTGAAGGCTGACATGAGTGTTGCTCCTGTTGACCTTCCTTATTCCTTGTATCTTGTGAGTATAGAAGTCGACTGTAACCCCGATAGGTCAATTTCACATGTCACTACCAGACGCTTGAAATAAAGCCACAGAAGATCAACCCAGAGTGGGTCACTCTTCTGGGGTGGTGTAGACATAACATGTGTAAGCCACATGCCTCTTTATCCCTCTTTATGGGGTCCTGGGACCATATACGTTGGACAAAAGGAGCGTTTTAGAAAGAAAAGGGAGTCGTTTGTTTTTGTCACCAAGCAGCAAAAAGTGGGGTGGTAATGTCATAGCTCATGTTAAAAAGGAGCATTTATATCAAAAGTAAATATGCCCAGAGGGGATTTAAAATATATTTAGCCATGATTAAAACAGAGGTATTTAAATAAATAAAAGTTTTATTCCTAATTCTTTCTGCCAACAAAGGACATTGTAGAAATCAATATTGAAACAACTTGAGAAATTATTTATTTCAAAAACAGGGTCTAATTTAAATAAAAGCTTGATTTGTTGGGGGGGGGCGTTAATTGAATGTTGAGGACTGGGTCCACAGACTATGACATTCATGAGAGGATGCAGTAGAATCCAGTGGGAATATGAGCCTAGAGTTACCTTCACCTCTGGGCAGAGGAGTTATATTCTGAAGGGTAAAGTTGAACTTAAATGGCACATTGGCCCTACACTAGCCCTGAAGTTTCACCCCAATGCAGAAATGTGCTGAAAACAATTGTCTAAAGAACCTTGATAAAAAGGACTCCACAGACAGATACAAGCAGCCAGATCTGCAGCTTGTGTAAACTGATGTGGGTTACGATTTCCAAAACAATTTAAACAGTTTGGAAGCCTAAATGCCATTTTCAAAAGTGACTTAGGCACTTAGGGGCAGATTTTCAGAAGTGCCTAAAGACATACACTGGAAACCTAATGGGATTTTCAAAGGGGCTTAAGCAAGTTAGGTGCCAACTCTCATTGATTTCATGAGTAATTTCAATGGCTGGTAGAACCAAACCTGCTTAGGCTTTTAGAATACCCCACTGTGAACGTGTCAGCATCTTTTGGTGCCTAAATAATCTGTCCCTTAGACTCCTGAGGCTATGTCTACACCAGACTAATAAAGTTGACCACAGGTACGCAGTTTTAGCTATGGTAATTGCATAGCTAAAATCAACGTACCTGCACTTGGCTAACTTGTCTGACTATACAGGGGGAGGTCTATGGGAGAGTTTCTCTGATCAACCTCCCTTACTCTTTTCACCTTGCAAGGAGTACAGGGGTCAACTGTGACCCCTGAGAGGTTGATTTCACATGTCCTTACTAGATGCACAAAATTGAACCCTGGAAGATTGACCCTGAGCAGGTCAGTCTTCTGGGGTAGTGTAGTCATAGCCTGACTACATTCAAAAGTCAATGGGCCTTGGGATCCTATGTGCCTAAGCCATGTTTAAAGAAGGAAGTGAGGGTCCTAAAATCCCTTGGCTGCTTTTAAAGATGTTGCCTGTACTCCTTTAGCTTCATTTTAGTGATGTCAGTTTATCTCAGCCCTGCCTCTAGCCCCAAACAGAGAATTATTGCGGGAGATATTGGGTCTGAGGCTTGTTCTTTTTTCTTCCAGGTTCTATGCTGCTGAAATCATTTGTGGTCTGCAGTTTCTTCATTCTAAGGGAATAATATACAGGTAGTTTTATATTTTGTAGTCTAACACATTGCACAGTTAGTCTTTTGCTTCAACGTATTGATTGTACCTGCCACTATGTACTTTGTTATTCTTACGCAGATTGAATATACAAAACCACTTTATTTTTCATCCCATTCACCTTTTTTTATTTTGTGGGAGACAGCTTGGAAAAGTGTCAGTCTTATGCACACTTTTTGGAATCCCATCCTATACCCATTGAAGTCAATGACCATTGTGTCAGTATGAGATGTTCTCATGATATGCATAACATCTTGCACTCAAAGACCTCCAAAGACATGACTGCAAAACATGGGCCTTGTCCCTGTAGTACGTGTCCATTCAGAACTCCCACTGAGTGCAAATTAGAAGCTTTGGCTGCTCCAGGAGTGCGTGCTTAGAGCTTATATGTGGAAGGATAACTTTGCCCAGCCGCTGAAATGCAGCCACTTCTAGACTGGGAGACAGCAGCTGGTAACGAAAAAACATTAGAGTACTACAGAATTATTACAATAGAACAACAAAGGCATTTTAGGTAAGGAAATTGTTGTGACGCAATAGGAGCTTATCTGTGTAACTAAAGTAAACTGTGATCCTAGTTGATGAAAAATGACATGGTTTTTTTTAATGACCTAAAGTAGCTCAAAAGATAACACCTCTAGTAAACCAAGACTCCTTAACCCCATTTGTCCAGTAGTGAATCAGATGGAAGTGCCCTCTAATTAATCAACAATGCCACACCTTCTCAATTAAGGGCTATAGTCTTCCCTCAATTTGAATCCATAACTCTCAGCAGAGCTTAATTGAATTACCTCTTTGCAAAGCAAAAATACCATTGGCCTTCTGTGTGAGTAAGGTTTTCACGTCCATCACGTGTAATACGCACCCTGTTGCATGTTGGAGAGATTTTCAGAAAGAGACCACAATGCTAAATATAGACTGGCTCCTGCCTCTTGGGAGCAAGAGAGGCATTACCCCTCTAATAGTGATTACTCATTCTGAAGAAATGAGGAAATCAGGTCAGAAATTTTTCACAGTTTGGTCATCCAGCTGCATGAATCAGATGGAAGATATTTCAAGAGAAAGACACAGGACCTGTGACAAGAGGAGAGGACGATTAAAATCAGCCTTGTGGCTCACGAAAATAGCTGGCATTCATTGTAATGACTGAAAGAGTTGAAAATCCTAGTTTTCTACAGGACAATTTACCATCCGGTACAATGGTAACAAATAGTGGTTAAATGATCACCTAAAATGAGGACACAAGCAGTTCTTTGACAGACAATTAGAAAATTCTCCAAAGTAGCAATGGTTACTAAAGCCAAGATCAGGTTATTGCAAAGCTAGTCAGGAAGTTTAAACATGACAACAGAAGCTATTATTGAATGATGCAATTACAAACAACATACCCATTAAAATAAAAGCTTTGACTAATATAATTCTTATTCGTTAGTAATATTTGTATGAGAGCAGTTTACATAATTTCTTTTGACCAGTGACGGTGATTAGTTCAAGATGAGAGTCATATCACTGATATTAAGCTTAGAGGATGCTATCTGGCATCTGATTAGAGCATGTGTTCCATTGTCATAATCCCTTTGCTGAGCATTTACAACTCTCATTGATTTCAAAAAGCATTCAACAGGGGATTAGGAAGGCTCCACTAAAGTCAATGGAAGGCATAGATGTGAAAATCATGCTGTTTATTTAGATCCCTGTGAGTGGAGTGCTGGGGTGGCCACTTAGGGCTATGTTTATACTGTGCCCTTAACGTGAAATAAACACAATTTCAAGTAAATTTCAAAATAGGCTGTTCTGGGATGTGGTGCTGTCTACACAGTGCCAAGCTTCAAAATACAATAAACCCTCGATTTAGTGGACTGATGGGGCAAGAGGTGCCAGTTAATGCTGTAACAGCAACGAAGGGTCCTGTGGCACCTTATAGACTAACAGAAAAGTTTTGAGCATGAGCTTTCGTGAGCACAGACTCACTTCATCCGATACTGTTAATGCTGAGCACCTGTTATAGCCGAATGGTTATACTGGGTGATGATGCACTGACCTTCCCAGCCCATCACTCACTCCTGCCCTCTGCCCCGCCTTCCCTTCCCCCCCGCCCCATTCTTCTCCTCACTCCTCCGTCTTCCTCTCCCAATGATCAGGAGAGGAGCTGAATGCCGGCCTGGCTCCTTCCACCTCCTGCAGCTCCCAGTGCCTGCGCAAAGATAGAGCGTAGCCGCCCCCGGCCTGCCAGCAGGCAGCAGCCTCCGACACCACGGCCGCTGCTCAGCGCCATTGCAGGCAGCGGCGGCCGGGCACCAACATGCTCCATCCACACGGGTCTGCGGGAGGACAGCTCCCGCGCCCTGCCATGCCGGCAGCTGCTCCAGTCCTGGCAGTGGCTCTGGTGAGTCTGCAGCATTTATTTAGGTGGAGAGAGAGGGGGCTGGCAGACAGTATCCGTTATTTCCAAAGTCCATCATATCGGGGTCCATTAAATCAAGGGTTTACTGTACTGCGCTGTTTTGAGGCATCCCCTGTCCCTCCCACAACAATGGGATGCCAAAACAGGGCACCCGGTATTTGGAAAAATATTTTAAAATACTGGGTGCATTTCCTAGAGGCAGAGCTGCTATTCCTCAGTGTAAACATAGCCTGAGAGAGATTCAGGTGACGCCTAGAGTTTCCACAGCCAGCGGCCTGTGTTTCTACTGGTGGTGCACGTCTACATATGCCTCAGTGCACATAACACATTTTATTCCACCCATGTGTGGAAAAAATTAAAGGAAACCCCCTGGTCCCTAAGTATGAATCAGAGCTCCAGGCCTCTCACACCCACTTTTGAAATTGTTGGCCCAACATTTTAATGTACAACCTGAGTTTCAGCTGGCTGAAGCATGTTCATAATCTGTCAGTGGAGCCAGTAAAATTGGGACTGATCAGTCAAGGAGCTGGGGGCAATTGATACTATTCTTTGTTTCCACCTGTCAGACAAAACAAAATCCTCCCTGGCAGATGACGATTCATCTCTTTTGTGTAACAAAAGCAAAGAAAACAAGGCAGTGAAACTGAAAATGATGACAACATGAGTATCTGCCGCTTGGACCATAAACCCGACCGTTGCCTCTGTATTTCTTGCTGATCAATGTCTCAGCTTTTATCATGGCAGTAAACTAGCAGCAGGAGACTACTGTCCTGTGACAATGTTTTCTTCCCTTGATATTATTAATGGTCCCTGTTTATAAACAGAAGGTGCCTTGTCTGGGATTTACAACAGCACCTAAGGGAGTTCGGCACCTTGGCTGATTGGGATTTCTCCTTTCCAGGGTCATTCCCATGTGGGCACCTCTTTGCTCTGTGGTGACATGCGTGTTTAATTTGCTTTGCTTTTTATTTCCCCCATGCGATTTTTTCCCCCTCTCTTCACACTCCCTGCTTCACACAGCAGCCTTCAGAATGTGTAACCTCAGCAGATAGCTTTGCAGTAGCGTGTGAAGGACTTATGTAAATACTTCAGTTTCAGCTAGCGCTGCCTTGAGAGGAAAAAGATGATGGGTGTTCTACTCATATCCTGGGCAGCTCCCAGCCTTTGCAAGCCAGCCTGGCTCCAGCTTCACTGTGGTTGTTTTTCGAGCTAGCTAGATCAAAGCTAGCTCAGCTGTATCTCCATGTGCTGCGGCACGTTTGCCTCTCGCGACACTGAGAACAAGAAGTCCTGTGGCACCTTATAGACTAACAGATATTCTGGAGCAGAAGCTTTCGTGGGCAAAGACCCGCTTCATCAGATGCTGTTCTCAAAGATACAGACTCGGTTTCCATGAATTCCTAATGTCCTGGCCAGCCCTGCAGCAGCAGAGCTGCACAGAGTGCTCTTGTGTGGGTTGCTGCAGGGTTGCCAGATGAGAAAGAGGAGACCAACTACCTCCTTCTTGGTGCACCCTGGCTCAGCAGTGAGGTAAAATCTGAAGCCTGAGCTCAAAGCAGGGTCTTCCTTGTGTAACCTGGGGTTCAAGGCAGCCCAAAGGGGGCAGGGTGAGGCTGTTCTTGCCCCTCCTACACAGGCAATTTTCTTCTTAATGCTTTTGGGGGGTCAGTACGACTCCATGCTGCTCTCCAATACCTTCACAATGCTCACCCAGGGCATGGCAGGTACTGTGCCCATTAGTCAGCCCGTATGACAGGGGAAGAAATGGAAGTGGGCCATCGAGGTTGCTGGGGCCAGGTTGGAGGCTTTGACTTCCCTGTGTGTGGTCTCAAGTTAGGAAACCTTGCCGCTCTCCCACTGCAAGAACATATTCGATAGGGTCAATATAGGCACTTGTGCTGCCGGGTAACAGCTCCATGGGAGAGGTTTACTTTGCCCTTCCCTTACAGAGATCTGAAGCTGGATAACGTTCTGTTAGACAAGGATGGGCATATCAAAATCGCTGACTTCGGGATGTGTAAGGAGAACATGTCTGAAGATGCGAAGACGAGCACTTTCTGTGGAACTCCCGATTACATTGCTCCTGAGGTAGGTGCGGGGGTTGTCCCAAGGGAAGGGCAGGGCCTGGGGCAACCCCCTTTGTGCCCCTAGGTGTGAGGCCCTAGGCAACACCCCCATGACACAGGCTCCCTCCCTGCCCCACTCCCACCCTAGCCCCGCCCTGATCAGCCTGGCTGGGGATAAACAGGGACAGAGCATGTAGATGGGCAATGCCAGGGTATCACCTCCTGCATCTCCCCTCATCCCCGCTACCACCACCACCACCCCACTCACCATGCAGACCAGAGCAGATCAGGCTGCTGCTTGCGTCATGTGCTAAGTGTGGCGGGGGGGTTAAAGAGAGGGGACGTGACCCCCTGCTGCTGCTGCCACCTGCCCCTCCCCTGCACCAAGCAATCTTCCCCCCTCCGGCCCATAGGTTGAAGGGGGCAGCTGCTGCAGTGTCCCCAAAAGCACGGGGCACTTCATTGTATGGATGGGACAGCTCTGGTAGGTACAACCTGAACTCAGGGAAAATCTGTTCTCAGTCCTACCTGAATGAAGCCCACTGATATCAATGAGGTTGTGGGGTTGTTAGTGAAAGTCTAATTGAACCCAGGGGTTGCATCGTTTTCTTTGAGGAAACACTGGGCTGGGTGAAAAGTCTTTGTGAATGGCTCCCCTCATTACGAATTGGATCTGAGTTTGGCTTATTGCTACACTCTATTGCAGTCTGTGAACCCAGGCACTGACTCCTGGGGTGCTCCAGGGCTAAGCACCCACAGGGAAAAACGGTGCACAGCAGTCCCCAACCACAGCTATTCGGCTCCACCACCGTTTATCAGCAGCTGCTGCCAAAAAACAGCTTGGCATCTCGGGGAGGAGCAAGAAAAGGCAGAACAAGGGTGGGGCCCTGGAGATTCCTTATATTGGAAAAGGTCCAGAGAAAAGCAACAAGAATGATTAAGTATTGGAGATGTAGCCGTGTTAGTCTGGCTCTGTAACAGCAACGAAGGGTCCTGTGGCACCTTATAGAGTAACAGAAAAGTCTATGATTTCCAAGACCAGCATCTGATGAAGTGAGTCTGTGCTCACGAAAGCTCATGCTCAAAACTTTTCTGTTAGTCTGTAAGGTGCCACAGGACCCTTCGTTGCTGTTAAAGAATGATTAAAGGTCTAGGCAACATGAGCTATGATGGAGGAATGAAAGAACTAGGCTTGTTTAGTTTAGAAAAGAGAAGACTTAGAGGGGGTATGATAGCAGTTTTCAAGTACCTCAAAAAGGGTTACAAGGAGGAGGGAGAAAAATTGTTCTCCTTGGCCTCTGAGGATAGGACAAGGAGCAATGGGCTTAAACTACAGCACAGGAGTATCGATTGGACATTAGGAAAAGCTTCCTAACTGTCAGGGTGGTTAAACACTGGAATAAATTGCCTAGGGAGGTTGTGGAATCTCCATCGCTGGAGATATTTAAGAGCAGGTTACCTAGACATCTATTGGGCATGGTCTAGATGGTGCTTAGCCCTGCTGAGAGGGCAGGGGACAGGACTTGATGACTTCTCAAGGTTCCTTCCAGTTTTAGTGTTCCCTGATTCTATGGAGTGGAGGCAGGGATCTGGGGTAGAGTGGGGGTGGAAAGATCCCCAGGAAAACAAGAAATTGGTGCCTCTGTCTGTGAACATTCCTAGCATTGAAATGGCGGTCAGGCGTTTGTGGGACACAGACTTCGCACCACTGGGGGCAGAATCAAGAAAAGAAATTCCCTCTGAGACAAAGTAAAAATTTATTTCAGATGGGTGCTGCTTATAACAGCTGGTCATCCAGTCGGGCAACAGAAATACCATAGGATTAAAGCAGCCAGTCCTGAAACACAACAGAAAATCCTGCATAATTGGCTGACTCCTCCCTGATTTCGATGGGGCTCAGGCATGGAACTAAAAAGTCTTTCTGAAAGAGGAATGGATGAACACCTGCTTTAGTGCTTCCTGAATTGGAGCTTTTACTGAGTCGTTAGCGTTTAAATGTCTGGGCCCTAAATAAGGCTCAGTTCAGATGTATGTTAATCGAACCTATTTCTCCACACAAATATATAGGGATTCCCACTTCAGTCAGCGTCAGTCATGGAAGTCAGTAGGCCCAGTTTTCCCTTATAGTCTCATCCATGGGGCAGTGAAATACCCCGGTATCAACAGCGCCCTTGAGCTATGCGTGGTGTGCGACATGGGGAATGAGGGTGCTTCAGCTGCTCTCAGGGGCCCTCTGGAGGTAGATGGGACTGGGGGAAGCAGAACAAGATTTACCCCAAGGCTGTTCTAATGCATATTGAGGCAGCAGTAAAGGAAGATGCAAAGGTGGTTTGAAGTCCTCTCTGCTCCCTCAAGGGGAGTGTATCAGCTAGATGGGCTGTGTATAGAGACCAGAATTTGGCTTCTGTGTGCCCTGCCTGATGTAGGCTGGTGCAGGAGTGCTGGAAAAATTGGGGGACTGCCAACCCATGCCCAAATCATGGCCCTGTCCTCTGCTCCACCTCTTTGCATGATGCTCTGCATTTGCTCCCCCCAAACCCCTGAAGCCCTGCCCTCCTCTGCTTCTGCCCTGCTCCAGGCCAGGCTCCATATTTCCTCTGAGGACCTGCTACACTCCAGGGGCCGGATTCTGATCTCAGTAGTAGCCGTGCAGTTCAGGAGCTGCTCTGTCAGAGTCATTGGAATGGTACTGGTGGCCTTGAGATCACAATCACACCCCCAGGGGGTCTTATTCAGCTTCAACGTTCTTTTAAAGAAAACTTCCTCTGATCCTAAACCAGAGCCGCTGTCTGCAAGAGATAATCTGTTCTCTGCAATTCCACAGAGTGCAAGTTGGAGAGATCAGAATGGCCAGGATAAATGTCTCTCAGCACCTTTATTTTAGACCTTCAGCTCGTGCACAGGAAAACCTTTTACCTACAAACTGAAAGAATTGGTGGAGTTTATTGATTATCTTTCAAGCCAAGCAAGAGCTGTTTTTCAGCATTTTAGTACAGCTGCCTATTGCAATTATTATTATTTGTATTGCAATAGTGCCTAGAGTTCTTCAATGAGACTGGGGCCACATAGTACTCCGTGCTATACCTGCATACTCCTATGGAGCTTATAAGCTAACTAGACAAGGCAGATGGAGGCTAGGGAGGGAAATAGACAAGGAGGTAAAGTGACTTGCCCAGGGTGACACATCAGGTCAGTAACAGAGCCAGGAATGGAACTCAGATCTCCTGACCCCCACACCAGGGCCCCATTCTTCAGACCACACTACTTCACCTCACAGTGACTGTATCTGCAATCACAGACATGTGGAGATGAGCACTGAAGAGGCGCACAATGAATTTTCCTGCCATTTCTTAACATGAGCAAGGCACAGTGAACAAAAGCTGTATGGAAAAGGGTGAGAAAGGGAGGGGTAATGTAACTAGGAATAGCTTTGTAGCTGGTAAAAGATATATCAATAAACCTAATGAAACGCCATGAAAACAGCTGGATGATCATGGACACCTGAACACATTCATTTGTTTTTAAACTTTAGTCTTGTTTTGATTTTGATTTCTCAAAATGTGAAATGCTATTGGACCATGTTGAAGACCAGAAGTTTAAACTTAAAACAGATCCTAACAGCAAGGTCAGGGTAGTTTCTCAGACCTGTTCTACCACCTTCTCACTGATATTTCCTAGCATAGCAGAATTGCTTCTTATTATTTCTTCTCTGAAGACCCTACTGCTGAAGGGGTGATAGGATGGGCAAGAGGACAAGCAGAACACAAAGTCAGGTGGCATATGGTCCCTAGGAAATAACATGCTGGTGGTGCATTTTAGAGCAGGCCCTAAGGCTGCTTTTAACTGGCTTGATGCCAGGCAAAGAGTCAGGCTATCAGAAGAGTTTCACTGCTAGCTCTGTCCCCTACCAACACATTCTCAGCTTCACGCTCTATTAACTGGATGTAGCAGAGAAATAGATCCCAAATCTACTGGTTACCTCTCCCTTACAGCCAAGCTGTGATTTAGCACACTCCCTCCTACTCAAGGTCCTATTCATAAATATATCGCTGTCTGTCTCATAGATCTGGAAGGGACCTTGAAAAGTCATCAAGTCCAGACCCCCACACTCACAGTAGGACCTATCATCCTCCCTGACATATTTTTTTTTAATTTATTTACCTCTGATCCCTAAATGGCATCCTTAAGGTTTGAGCTCATAGAGCTGGGGTTAGCTGACTAATACTCGAGCCACCCAGCTATCCCTCCGTATGAGAAGTATGCCAATTATATTATGTGCAGCTAGGCTTGCTCCTTCCTTCTACTCTTCAGCTACAGCCCCAGGCCTTCAGTTTTCTTTATAATGAAGATCATTGATGCCTTTAGAAGAAGCCAGTAGTCAGGTGGGGCTAACACCATGGCTGTTTGTACACAGGCCACTTCCTTTGGAAGTGGCATGCTAATACATGGAGCGAAAGATGCTAACAAGGCGCAGATGCAAATTCCCCATGCCTCATTAGCATAATGCCATGTGATGTGGAGTCCCGAAGACTGTTCTTCTGGACTCCAAAATGCCATGTAGAAGCATGGCCCTCAGGGGGTCTTCCAGAAAGAAGTCCTTCTTCCCAAACTGGGGCTTCTACATGTCATTTTGGAGTCCAGAAGAACGGTCTTCTGGACTCCAAGTCATGTGACATTATGCTAATAAGGTGTGGGGAATTTGCATCATGCCTCATTAGCATCTTCTGCTCCGTGTATTAGCATGCCACTTCCTAAGGAAGTGGCCGGTGTAGAAATGGCCCATATGACCTGTGTTCTACAGCACGTGATTCGCAGACCGTAGTTTGAGAAACACTGGTCTAGAATGTGAAACAATTCCAAATTCAGTTCTTTAAAATGGAGCATGGGTGAGTTAAATAAATCTCACAAACTGGGTTTTTCTTTGAACAATAGAACTCGCCAGACTGAGTTGATTTTTTTTCCTGCTGAATTTTGCAAAAGATTGTGGGTCTGGCACTATTTCTCACACTGCAGTTCAGTAGGCAGGAAAGAGCTGAGTAATTTTGGTGCACCTTTAATGGCGATCTATGTAGATATTTTTGCTGCAGTAAATTGCACTATTTTCAGGAATGCCAACGGTGCAGTAGAATTATGCTTCCTGTATAGAGCTGATCAGGCATAGATTCCAAAGATGGGTGCATATCAGTTTTGTAGCTAAGGCATGAACAGATTAAGTCATTTGCCCAAGGTCACACATAGCTCATCCATAAACCCAGGTCTTCTGACCCCGAGGCTGGTTCTCCTCCCAATGTGAGGACAATGATGTCAGTTAGTTGCCTTCACCAAATCCGTGTCCCAGATCCTCATCTGCATCCCAGCTCTTGTGGAAAAGGAGACGAGTCAAAAGGGTCTCTACATCACCTTTCTGTCCTGGTTACTGAGCAGCTAAAGAAGCCTCAGGGAGGCCCTGACTGGTACCCTGGTGTGTGTATGACCCAAAGGGAGGGTGCAGGAGGCTGGGATTAGCTGCGTTTTAGAGCTCCCCTGATCACAATGCCCAGCACTGTCCGAAGAGTTCTCTGATGAGTCTATGTCAGCCAGAGGTTGCTGAGGGAAGTCACCCAGTGGCTGGTTAGAACAGCATCATGCCTCTTTTTTGCTGCCTATACGGCTGTAGAAGAGTCCGAGTCTGACCACAAACGGGAAACCATCCAGAAGACAGACGATTAATGTCAAATGTTTTGTGTCTGCCTTTCCCACTCCCCGCCAACCTCCCTGTGCCATAGATCTTGCTGGGACAGAAATACAACACTGCAGTTGACTGGTGGTCCTTTGGTGTCCTTCTGTATGAGATGCTGATTGGCCAGTCACCTTTCCATGGCCAAGATGAAGAGGAGCTTTTCCAGTCCATCCGCATGGATACTCCGTTCTACCCTCGCTGGCTCAACAAGGATGCAAAAGACATCCTAGTGAAGGTAGGAAGACATGGCCCTCCCAAGGTTACAGGTCTAATACTATTTGCCTACATGCTAATCTCTTGCCTTGATTTTTGCATATCCTCACTGGCATGCAGAGAGTACAATGGTGAGAAATAGTTCTGGTTATATACCCTGTTTTGTTTGGGGATCTCAGAGCACACTGGGCCTCTGAGTTTTAAAGCCTACGCTGATCTCCACATTCTCTTCTGCCCACACTATGGTCTCCTATTAGTCTGCCTGGTTTGGAGTCAGGGAAGGGCCATGTTATTTATGTCAGTAAAGTCACATGGTAATTGACCATGCTTGATCAATAATAATAATGAAGAAAGAGGATTCTGTGTTCGTTGTGTGTACAGCACCTAGCACAGCAGGATGCAAGCCTCTAGGAACCACCATAATAAGAATAATAAAGTACCAGCATGCAAGCTAAAGCAATGCACAATGTCTCAGAGGGGCAGCCATGTTAGTCTGTTTCAGTAAAACCAACAAGGAGTCCACTGGCATTTAGAGATTAACAAATGTATTAGGGTGTTAGAGCATAAGCTTTTGTAAGATACAGCTCACTTCCTCCAATGCAGAAGAAGAAACAGGGATACCGAGACTGAAGTGTGACATCAGTGCTAGTTCTTTTTTGAAACCTGTTCAAGTCCTGGTCTTCACACCCCCCTCTGGCAGGAAGTTCCACAGGCCGACCGTGCACTGCTTGAAGAAAATCTTCCTTTGGATGGTTTTAAACCTGCTACCCATTAATTTCATTTGGTGACCACTAGGTCTTACGTTATGGGAATAAATAACTTTTCCTTATTCACTTTTCCATATGTAGTACCTAGAGGCACTGAGACCTCATCTGGGGTGAGTGAAGTCCCTGCTCTACAGCCTAGGCTGAGAGCCAGCTGCTCATTAGCTCATGTGGTAGAGTGCAGAGCTTTAGACCCTCTGCTCACAAGTTCTATCCCTGGGTCTGTTGGCATCACGCATACCTCCCATGATTTTATAGACCTCTATCATATCCCCCATGAGTCTCCACTTTTCCAAACCCCTAATCAGTTTTGATGCCCTTTTCTGAACCTTTTCTAATGCCAATATATCGTTTTGGGATCAGGCAACCACATCTGTACGCAGTATTCAAGATATGGGCACACCATGGATTTGTATAGAAGCAATTGTCCTGTTCACTAGGGGGATGTCAATAGAGAGCTTCCAAAGGTTCTCATGAAAACCTACCAAAAAAGACGCAGCCCGCTATAGCCAGTAGGCTGGCAGGATTGCAGGAGTCAAGGAGAAATGGACCTTCAACTTAGAATTTGCTAACCTAATGACATGTCCTTTTAGAAGCCAGGAGGGGAGTGTTTCTCTCATTCTAACCGGAAACTCCAGCCTGGACCCCAGAAACCATTCCCAATGAAAGTTTCATCTACCATGATACAGGTTGGACCTCCCTGGTCTGGCACCCTTGGGACCAGACTGGTCCCCAGGGAGGGAATTTGCTGGACTGAGATTGTCCCCTGCTGCCAGCCATTCATCATTCCAGCCCTGGCCACTGGCCCCTTCTGGGCTGCCCTGGCCCCAGCTCCCAGCTCCCAGCTCTGCAGCAGGCTGCCCCAGCTCACCGCCCCCGCCCCATGGTGTCCCCAGATCCCAGCCCTCCGATAGCTGCTGCTCCTGGGCTGTGGCTCCCCAGCACCCCAGGCCACATAGCTCCCTCACTGCTTCACCCACTGCTGCCAGGCCACCGCTCCCAGCCATGGCTCCCCAGCCCCCCTCTGTCCGTGGGGCTCTCTGGTCCTGCCGGACCATGGATGTTGCCAGACTAGAGAGTACCAGAATTCAGAGGCACAACCTGTATGTCCTGGTTGCTCTGATACCTTGTGGCCAATACAGCATTACTCCCATGGAAAAACTCTTTTTTTTTTGTCTGATTGGCATTTTCTAGTGAAAACACATTTTGCCCCAATGCTCCTGACCAGCTCTCCTTGCCATGCCATTTAGGTGCCTGCAGAAGAGCTCGTCTTTTTGGACAATCTGTGTCAAAGGCACTCCGTCCTTTTCTAGAGCTGGAAGAGTCATCTGTCTTTCCATCTGATCTGGATAAACAAGGGGACTCATGGTTAGGGAGGGTGTGGCAAAAATTTTCTAACAGTGCAGAGCCAACAGTGCCCGAATTGTAACCATGCCCCTGTGCTGCCCCTTTGCTCTCTCCTCCATGAGTCATCCTTAAAGCCAGTCAACACTGGGAAAGCCCGGGCCCCCGAGTGCCTCTGTTCTCGTGCCGTGGTGTCACAGTAACAGTTCTGACAGAAGGGAACAGAGCACACAGGGTGATTTCTCAGTAGCTTTGCCACATCACAGCAGCCTTTCTGACTCAGAGAGCTCCACAGCGTGAGTCCGGAGGATGGGAATGTTTGGTAAAAAATTAATTTGGGAATATTCCAGTGTTCAGGGCTTAATTTTTTCCAAGACTGATGGGTCAGACTTAGTTACAAAGTGTTCAGCCTCATGTAACACTGACAGACCCCAGCTCTCAGGTTCAAACCTGAAGGTGTCAGGAGCTTAGTGTGAGAGTTTCTACTGTCTGACCTAACTCCATGTAGCCCTTAGCTAAGGCTGTAAAACACAGTCATTAATCTCTTTCGAAGTGGTCTTTGTGCCACTCGATGGGACTCAGAACACAACACACAGGCAGTTGTACACATTTAATTGCACCAGCATTTGTGCAGGCAAACAGGTGCAGTAATTGTGCATCTCAGCACCTATTTTGCATACACGATTTGCTTGTGCAGCTGCGTGTTTTGAGGGCACAGCTTAGCGGCTGGTAATGAAATATTGGCCTCATATATCAAACAGAAATAAGGAGGACAAGAGAAGATGATCCAGCTTCTGGCGTGGCCTATGGGGCCAGCAATCAGCACCACTTTGCCTGCCAAGGTCACCATTTGACTGTGTAAAAGAGTTCCTGTGGGAGACACCTACCATGGCTACGTGTGTGCAGTAGAATAAAGGGCTCTTCTGTCTGCTACCTTCCAGCTTTTCGTGAGGGAACCTGAGAGGAGGCTGGGAGTGAAGGGAAGCATCCGCCAGCACGCCTTTTTCCAGGAGATAAGCTGGGAGGCTCTAGAAGAACGGGCAATAGAGCCACCATTCAAACCCAGAGTGGTAAGGACTCTTCTTAGATTAAATACTTTTCTTACCACATTCTTCTACTCCTAAGGCCGGTGTTCTCCCTACCAGCACTGAAGTGGGTACCAGCTACCACAGGTGGTGGGCAATGTTCCCTCCACATTTTTCCATCCATGGGCAGAATAAATTTTATTATGTGCACCAAGGCATGTTCTGATGTGCACTGCCAGTAGACACACATTCTGCCTGCTGTGGGTGCTCTGCTAATCAGCTGGGCAGCACCTGAATGTCTCCAGGCAGCTGCCCAAGCACTCAGCTTACAAGGAACACTGGTGCTGGGTAATGTGTATAAAGGAAGACATTGCCTTCCATAAAGACCCAGGAGGCCCCACCCATCTAATCAGATCATCCTGACCCCTGATGTAGATGTGGCTAGATCAATGGAAGGATTCTTTGGTCAAGATAGCTGTTGCCTATGACAGAAGGGGATTAACTACATCCGTTCCCAAGCTCCTTCCATCACCATGGAATTCTCCACGCTATGCTGCCCTTACCTACCAAAGTTATGGCTGCCTTGAGTATCGTTAGATTAAAGGCAAATGCTTTGGAATGAAATAATTGACAGTTTTGTTCTTTTCTGCTTCCTTCTTGAAGAGATCCTCGAGTGACTGTAGCAACTTTGACAAGGAATTTCTCAGTGAAAAACCTAGACTGTCCTGCGCAGACAGAGCGCTGATTAACAGCATGGATCAGAATATGTTCAGCAACTTTTCATTTGTGAACCCTAAAATGGAGAGGATGTTATCCTGAGATCCGCCCTCCTCAGCACCTTCCTTGCTGAAAGGAATTCTCTGAACTGCTTCAAGTAACACTGCTATCAACTGAAAACTAAAAACGGCTAATGAACAGAAGCACTCACCAGCGAAAGCTCATAACATGTTGTGGGTTTCCATGTGGTTGTATCCTATAGCGGAAGCCAAACGTACTTCACTAAAACATGCTGGTCTCTCTTGGTCATACTCTCTCTTTTCTGATGCTCTTGAATTTAAAGGCAGTAGAAAAGGCGGAGGTACAAAGCTATTCATCTAATTCACACACGTAGCCAGCGCTCCAACGAGACACCTCATATCAGCCCTATTGCGGTTCAGATTTGTTACTCCGGTGTCCAATCCTGGATTTCTTACTCAGGTAAAATTTCCATTCAGGAGCAGGTTGTGTGTTCAAGAGTTGGGACCTCCTAGAAGGCTACCTTTCCAGGTGAGCCTCTTGGCAGCCTCCACCTTGGCACCTGCAAGATTGCATGCACGCACACAGACTGGCCTACCCACTTTAAAAACACCTTTAGCAATGCAAGTGTTAGAATTTGCCCACACAAGTAACCTTCGTACATGTGGATTTTGCACATGCAAATGCTGAACCTTGCATGCACCCGCCCGTTAGCTTTGCTTAGATGTGCTTATTGGTATTTACAGCTGCTCAGGCCGGTGTCATGGAAATGTGATTTTCAAACCACAGCCTAAAACTCAAGCTCCTGGTCCGTGCAATGAGGCTCAGCTATGCGCTTTGTTGATCCTCTCTGCCTGGGTGTGTCTGTGCTGGAAGCTGGAGGTGCGGGGTCGCGGCTGGAGGAGACAGACGCACACTGTGGTGGCGTGAGCATCGGAAGGGTCAAGCTGCCCCAGGTGCATGCCTGGCATCTCGGACGGGTACGTACTCAAGGAGTCCCCCACCCTAGTCTGCTGGAGCACTGCATCCACACAGGGAGGCCAGAAAGGTAATGCCAGGAGACCCCCACCCCGCAAGCACTTTTCACTGGTCATAAGGGAGAGCGCTGGGGGAAGGGAGAAGAACGAGCGGGGCAGGAAGTTAGGGGGAAGAGGTGGCACGGGAGCAGGGTCTGAGGGAGAGGGAGTGGTGTGGCAGACCCATGGTTCAGACACCACTGGCCACCCCCACTTTTAGGGTGCTTCCATTGCCCCTGCATCTACTCTCTCTGTTTAGTTTGCTACAGGCTGAACCACTGAAATCCGGGACTCTGGTCCTGCTGGACCTAAGAGCCCCACAGCCAGGAGTGGGGGCCACCTGGGAGTCCGGCAGTCAGGAGCCCCAGACGGGCCAGGACAGCTGCCACCTTGTCAGTGGTGAGGGAGTCGTGGGAGCTGCTGGGGAGCTGGGGAGTCCCACCAGGCTAGCAGCAGTGAAGCCAGCAGCAGCTGGGAAATCAGCAGTGACTGGGGAGCGGCTTCTGGAAGCCCTGGCCAGGGCTAGGCCACCAGCGGGAGAGCCCTGGCCAGGACAATGGCTGGGGAGGCCAGGACTGAGAAGCTACAGCCAGGCTGGCAACAGGGAGGCCAGCAAGTGGGAGTCCTGCTGGACCAGGAGTGGAGCCCAGTGGTGAGGGCTGGTGGCTGGAAGCAGGCTCACAACCAGCAGGGGGAGAATTTACATCCTCTGTTCCACCAAACACCCTAGTTCAGGATCACCCATGTCCCAAGGGTGCCAGACCAGGAAGGTCCAATCCATAACTTTATCCGAACTAGCATGGATCTATCAGGAGGACCAACAGACTCACTTTGCCCCTGGGTAAGGGGGGGCGTGGCTTTATGCTCCCCAGAGGGATGGGGCTTTGGGCAGAAGGGGCGGGGCTGGGAGCAGCCAGCCCCAGGGTCACCCTAAGCACACCACGTCATGGCCCCCATCCCTCAGGTTGATTTAAGAAGCCCAATGCTCCAGCTACCACCTCCGCAGTAGCAGTGGGGGCAGCCAAGAGCCTGGGCCCTTTTGAATTGCTGGGCCCCAGGGCAGATGCCCCCGCCCCTCCTCAGTGGGCCTGGGATCTGTCTCCTTGAGCTGCTACTCACACCCCCAGTTTTAAGTGTAGATACAGCCTATGGGTTGTCATTCACAAGGGACTTCCTAAACTGGCCCAGCATCTGCTACATTCAGAGTAAAATCTGGCTTGGCTTCTCTTTGGGAGAGTCTGGTTTCCTAACACCTGGGCAGGAAAATGGGGAGAGTCTGCCCAACACATTATTTAAGGATTTTAAGATTGAGCCTCCAGTCACAGCACTGTCGACATTTACTTGAAAGGTCATATTCAGTATGCTGAAAGCCTGAACAACTCAATACTGCTATAAACGACGCTGCCTCTCCTCTTCGGTATTCAGCAAGGACCTGAATCAAGGTACAAAATTGCACATGACACTCTAAAAATGAGACAATACGTTGCATGATACGGCAATTATTTTCTTTTAACTGTTGATAACAAGTTGCTGGCCTATTATGTTCTGTTTCAGTGTTTGCGGGAATGTAGACAGGCAAAAAATATTGTAGCAGTAATGAGATTTTAGTGGAAATCCTTTACAATAAATGTACACTGTCTTCTGAGATTTGTGAAACCATCATCCTATTTATTCAGGTACTGTTCTAGAGATAGAAGTGGAAAGATCTAATGCCTCTAAGTTTACTGCTTTTCACTGATAATCTAATGGAAATATTTAGTCTGGTTATTATGTCAAAGCAGAAATAAAGAGCTGCATTGCCTCTAACTCTGTTGACTTCAGTGGAGCTATTTTGGTTTATTCCCACTGAGGATCTGAATGAGTATTTAGAGATTTCCAAGGGCAATGTAATCTTCGTGACTCACTACAGTTAAAACTGTCAGGCTTGCTCTCTGTATACCACTTTCTGGATACCTGTGTCAATGACCAGGGTCCCATGTGAGGGAAGGGACACTCACCATACTCCAGGGATGGACAACAGTATGGAAATCAAAGACTGAAAAGAAAAACACCCTGTTGGTACCAAATATAAAAAAAAGAAAAATACAACCCAGTAATGTGAGTCGAATGCCTCTTGAGGAGTCATTTTTGTGCTTTATGTAATGTAGAGAAAATCTGTGCATACTATTTGCATCTGTCATCATGTGTAATTAGAATCATTAATGTGATTTTTAAATGCCAGTGCTGTTTGTACAGTTTAATAAAAAGTTATGTATGATTGGCAAATGCGTGTGAATGTGATGAAAGGGGAACAAAGGAAGGAGACATTCCAAAAAGCCATTACAGTTGTGATGTGCGCCTTGCTGTGTGTTCTTTGGGGCACTTCAACTAGGAAGTAAGGAACCAAAGTCCAGAAATGTTTGGATATGAAAAACTGTGCTGCAGATTAATGTCTGTTTCTGCACAAGAGCAACTCTAAATAAAACTTGTGCATTTGATGAAGCGGGTCTTTGCCCACAAAAACTTATGCTCCAAAATATCTGTTAGTCTATAAGGTGCCACAGGACTTCTTGTTGTTCTAAATAAAACCAACTTGTCCCCTCACGGAGGAGCATGTGCCTCCTGCTGAGGTCAACAGAAGGATTTGTTTGTGCATCATGGGGCCAGATCCTCAGCAGGGCTGGATCTACATGTGCCCCTTCCTTTCGAAAGGGGCATGTTAATGAGCAGGTTCAAAATATGCTAATGAGGTGCTGCAATGAATATGCAGCACCTCATTAGCATAATGGTGGCCATGGCGATTCAAAAGTGTGGCTTTTGGAATCACGCTGCACCCGTGGAGACGGGACGTTCTGAAAGGAACCCACCTCCCAGTTTTCAAAAGCCCTTCTTCCTATCTGGTGAGCAGAACGGCTTTCAAAAACTGGCGGGGGGGGTCCTTTCAGAAGGTCCCATCCCTACGGGCAGCACGCAATTCAGAAAGCTGCACTTTCAAATCAGCGCGGCTGCCATTATGCTAATGAAGCGCTGCATATTCATTGCAGTGCCTCATTAGCATATTTCAAACCTGCTCATTTACATGCCCCTTTCGAAAGGAAGGGGCACGTGTAGTCCCAGCCCAGGTGTGTCATCTTTGCTCCATGGAAGTTGATGAAGCTGTGCCACTTTGCACCAGCTAAGCATCAAGCCCTTAGTGTCTAAGGCTATGTGAACACTAGCCTGGAAGATCAACCCACTCTGATTTGATCTTCCAGGGTTCAGTTTTGCGCATCTAGTGGGGATGTGCAAAGTCGAGCTCTCCTTGCAAGATGCGAGGAGTAAGGAAAGTCAATGGGAGAAAATTTCCCATCAACCTCGCTCAGTATGGACAGCTAAGTAAGCCAAGCACAGATAGGTCGATTCTAGCTATGTATTTGCCATAGCTGGAATTGCGTATCTGCGTTCAACTTACTTTGCCTAGTGTAGGCATAGCCGAAGAAAAAAATGGTATTGTAAGAAAAAAAAAGGGGTTAAAGAAAAGAGACACATTTTTCTCTAGTGATGAGGGTGTTGGGTGGGAATAGCAGAGCGGTGTAATATCCACCCTAGTATTCCAAATAAACTTATGAAAGCCTAAAGCTAGGTACTCAGTATGTTATTTTAAAAAGCACTCAGCATTGGCTTAAACTTAGCTGCCATTCAAGTCAATGGTTAAACTCCCATTGACGTGAGAGCAGAGTAAAGCCAATGCCGAGTGCTTTGGAAAATTCCACGCCTAACTGCTTACTTGAGCGTGCAAAAGTGTTTGGCCCAGTTCTCACTGGTGCTCGCACTGAAGTTGGTGAGAGAGAAAACTTCCTGTTAGGCTCCTGCATGCGGAGTTAGGGGCCCACTTGTAGGCATTTGATTTTTAAAGGGTTGGTCTTTCTATACATAAACCGAGAATGCTGGATGGGCACATTTCCAAAAAAAAGAGAAAAAAAAAACCTACATTAACAGAAATAAAATCTTTTCACAGCTGGCTTGATAAGTTCCAGCCCAGCCTAGGTACAGTAACATCCCCAAGATCCCAATGCTGCAGCACTATCCATTCATGAGTGCCAGCTTTGTGCTCAGGCGTATACTGGAACAAATGTTACACCAAGCAAATTCTTGGCTTAAGTTCAACTGCAGGACACTGGGAGTTTGCATTGCAGAGGTGCCATTTCTGCCATTTCATTTGTGTCCCCCTAAAGTGGAAATCTTGCCAAACAGAAACATCACTGATTGCCTCTTGAAACCACATCACATTTAATATCTGAATTGGCTCCTTGTCTCCTGGCTCCTGCTGCAGAATCTGAAGAAGTGGGTCTTTCTGTGACACGTCATGACCTAATAAATACAATTGTTAGTCTTTAAGGTGCTACAGGACTGCTTGTTTTGTTTGTTTTTTGTTTTGGTGGGGGGTTGGTGAAGCTACAGAATAACGTCTGCCTCTCTGAGACTACTGTGAGTTAAGGGTATTTTGGACCTGAGATCTGAGGGGCAACTACAAAGCACTGGTTTCCCCAGTATGATGGGTGGGTATTCAGATGACACTTTACTCCTAGAGCAATGTTGACTGGGGCAGAAGTGATTACCAAAGCTGAAACGGGATAGGTATTACCTAACCATCTTTTCCATTCTTTTGTGTATGGATGAACAAGGCCACCCTTTGTTCACTAAAACGAAATCCCAGATACAGCTGGCCAAAACACAGCAAACGCTTCTCACAGGGGAAAAAGGGTCCAAAAACTGTGGTCAAAAATTTAAAGGATGGGTACCAGCTCCTGAATACGGAAGGCCTGGCAGACTCAGGGACCAGCATACCTAGGGTAGGTTATATTTCAGTGATCTCCTGGAAATGTTCACCAAAGTGGATGTGCAACTGCCCACAGGGGGACTTAAACCTAGATCATCTAGGGCTTAATGCAGCTGCCTCAACAGCTGGAGCTGAAGGTCAATTAGGGCTCAGCTGAGGCTGCAAAGAACACTTAGTCTTTCTCTGTGAAATTATCTCGGTACCACTACATGGGACGGTTACCCACAGCTAGCTGTGTGCGTGACAAATGCAGGGTGTCAAAACGTGAGTGAAACTAGTTTCTTTCCGACCCTATCACTCCTCAAGGCATCAAGGTTCTTAACTTCCACTGTCGTTTTTGAGACATTGGTTACAACCTTAGCCCACAATGGCAGCAATGGAACTGGCGCAGTGGCAAAGGCCACTGGCAGTAGCCAAAAATATACCTTGTCCCAAGAAATGAGCAAACTACCCATGTTTTGCCCTCGTTCTGCTGACTGATCTGGCGACCAGCGGTCCCTCTAATTTTTTTTCCCATCTCTGTGTGGAATAAATTTTGTTGTGTGCACCAAGGCATGTGCAGCGTGCACCACCAGTAGCAATGTACTGCCTGATTTTGGGCATGCTGCTCACCAGCTGGGCAGCACTTGAATCTCCCCTGGGTGGGGGGGAGGTGCTGCCCAAGTGCTCAGCTTGCACAGAACACGGCTGGTGACTGCTCAGTTATTTTTAATGCGAGGGAAAGCTTCAACAAATCACAGGGCCTGGTTCCCCTCACACCAGTGTAGCTGTCTTCACTCCGCTGGCATTTCCCCCTCTGTACATTAGCATGAGAGCAGAACCAAGCCTGTAGCATGTGGTCAACATCCTCCCCCCCACCTTCCACGTGTCACTCTTGGCATATGAGCCCCTTCTCAGCCACACGCGGCAGGAGCTCAGCCCTGCCATGCAGCGGGGGAGCAGAGAGGGATGGGCAAGTCCTGCCTGCAAGCCGGCTGGCAGAAGGCATGCAGCTGGGCTGTGCATCTGTGCCACCCCCTTTACTCCCGTCCTGTCCCCTCCCCAGGGAGCCACCTGGCCACCCAGCTCTGCGTATCCCCTGCCAGTGCCGTGCCTGGCCCAGGGAGGTGACTCACAGCTGGGGGCGCTGGGTACAGAGGGGCACAATGCCACCCCCCGCCACTCCCACCTGCCCCCTCCCTGGGGAGACGTCTGTCCGCCCAGCACTGGCATAGCCCCCATTGCCCATGTGGGGGAGAAGGTAAGGGGCCCAGAGGGACCCTGGTAGGTGCTGGCCTGGCCCTGCCCTGAGCCCCACCCCAGAGTCTGAGGGGTGGGTGTGTCTCAAGTCTGCCCCAGCCTCACCCTGCACAGACAGCTGGCGGGGCGGGGGTGGAGAAGTCTCATGTATCACCAGCACTCTGCCCATACATAGAAGTCAAAAGGTCAAATTTCAGCACTCTGTCTGGGAAAGGTTGCTGACCCCTGCTCTGGCAGACACTGACAGCTCACCCAGGCCAGCTCTGACCTGTACCCAGGCCTGCAGAGGTTATTCCAGCTAGGCCGTTGAACTGAGGCCCATGGAATGGTTTTGTTCCCATTGCACGGCTTTGAGAGGTGGATCCCTGGAAGGAGCCCAACATCCAGCTGTTACTCAGGCTAGGCACTAGCTGAGGATGTCTGTCATTAATGCAGGCTAAATTAAGCACCTGTTCACATCCAGCTGGGTTATTGTGGTGGTTTGTGCCATCCTTATGCAAAGAATAGCCAAAGGGAAAAGCCTGAGAAGTGAGATAATTTGAGCTGTTGAGTCACCCTCTGTGGTTTGGTGGCTGAACACCACAAGCTGTTAAAACCCAGCCCGGGCCAGAACTGCTGCCAGAGGTAATCCCAGACAGCCCTGGGGCAGAGCGGGCAGGTGACAAGCAAGGGAAACACGCTTCAACTGCCAACACACGCCCTGTTCGCCTTCCGACACACAGTGCTTTTGACTCCAACCACGAGCAGAGGACGTCTGCTTCTCACCCCCCCACGTCAGCATTTTGAAAACCAAACAACACAGCTCACCGGAGCGAGAGCCGGAAAGGCTGGGCTGTGCCAGCCCAGAGATGTCTGTGGTGAGCAGAAAGTGACGTGGGAAGCGACACACTCTTTCCTGCGGTGACCGCTGCTGTGAGATAGGAGCCAACAAAGGCTGAGCATCGGTGTGGGAGCTGACTCAACGCAGCTCATGATTTCAGCTCAGCCCAGCTCCTCCAGCCCCGTTTGCAAAATCTGCTCCACAGAGGGGCATGTTTTATGGCACAAAGTTTCAGCCAGGTCTTACCTGGGCTTGGATATTCTTTCATGACGGGCTGAAGCCTGTGCTGGGCCTCTGGGTAAAGGGAGAGGGGTGTATACATCCACTGCAATGGCCTCTCAGGTTGGATCTACACTACAGAGTCATTTTAATGAGATATTTTAATAAGATATTTCAATGAGATATTTTGAAACAGCTATTCCGAAATAACATAGCTGCACACAAGACGGCTGGGTCTACATGAGCCCCTTCCTTTCGAAAGGGGCATGTTAATGAGAGGGTTTGAAAGATGCTAATGAGGCACTGCAATGAATATGCAGCGCCTCATTGGCATAATGGCAGCCACGGCAATTCGAATCGCGTGCTGGCCGTGGACACAGGACCTTCCGAAATGACCCCCCTCCCCGAGTTTTCGAAAGCCCTTCTTCCTATCTGGTGATCAGGCTTTCAAAAACCGGCGGGGTGGGTCATTTTGGAAGGTTCCATTTCCATAGCGGCTTGTGATTCGAATTGCCGTGACTGCCATTATGCTAATGAGGCACTGCATATTCATTGCAGCGCCTCATTAGCATCTTTCGAACCCGCTTATTAACATGCCCCTTTCGAAAGTAAGGGGCACGTGTAGACCCAGCCAAGATGTGTTTTGCAATGGCACCGAGCTATTTCAAAATAGCATTTCTGAACACCTAGCGCCATTTTGAAATAGCACCATTGGACACCATTGTGGCTTATTTCCACATAGCGCTATTCTGTGTCTTAACAGCGCCTATTTTAAAACAGCTGTTTCAAATGTATTTCAAAATAGCATGTGCGTAGCGTGGATGCTAGCAAAGTTCTATCAGAAAATCGGCTGTTATTTCAACGTAACAGTGTAGTGTAGATGTAGCCTCGGGGTATGTCTACACTACAGAGTTATTCTAGAATAGTTTATTCCGGCATATTTATTCCAAAATAAAATATTCTGGAATAATAAAATATTCTGGAATAATGTGTCTACACTACAGGGAAACCCCGAAATAAGCAAAACATCAAGCCAATTTCCAAAATACTGTCTACACAGCAGTTTTATTTCTGTTCTTCCCTCCAAGTCTTGGTACCCTTGGTTCACTACTGGCTCCTGGAATTTGAGCATACTCCAGCACTGCACAGCCTCTGTATCTACAAAAGGACTAGGTAAACTCTTCAGTACAATGCTTTGCACACCACTTAAAACAATGGAGTCCTGACTGTGGTTGGGGATCTGTGGCTCTACCATAATGCAAATAAAGTGAAGTAATCAATATAATATAGCAGGGGTCAGCAACCCCCAGCTTGGGTGTTGAGAGTGGCACGTGAGCTGATTTTCATCGGCACACAAGGTGGGAGCTCAGCCCCCCCTCCCCCCCCTCCCCAATGCAATGGGGAGCTTACTCAAAGCCATGCTGCCTGTGGATTAACAAAAGACCAGCTAATGCTACCAGCTATCACCTAAACAGTAAAGCTCTGCATCTTCATTTATTTATTAATGAAGCTGTTGGAAGTTGGACTGTTAGTGACTTTAAAAGTATCACTGGCACTCAGACCGTAAGTACGTAGCGATCAAAAGGTCAAATTTCTGCACTCCACCTCGGAAAGATTGCTGGCCCCTATAATATAATATAATATAACATAACATAGTAACAGAGAGGAAGCCATGCTAGTCTATACACTATCAAAACAAAAAGCAGTCAAGTAACACTTTAAAGACTAGCAAAATAGTTTATTAGGTGAGCTTTCGTGGGACAGACCATCTGAAGAAGTGGGTCTGTCCCACAAAAGCTCACCTAATAAACTATTTTGCTAGTCTTTAAAGTGCTACTTGACTGCTTTTTGTTTTGATAACATAACATAGGTTTTCTTTGTGTTGCTATACATTTGAGTAGCTCTGCGTTTATCTTTACCTGGATGGGGCCAGATTCTCAGCTGGTGTAAGCACCTGAAGTTCCACTAACTGTGGAGCAACACCAATCTACATTGGGTTAGGTCAGACCCACTGATTTAAAGTTTGACCTAACAGCAAACACACTGCTTAGATGGGAGTTTGTATTTGATTTATACTTCGATCTTTCATTTTAAAATGATGTAAACAGAAAATATTCTGACATCAGAGCAGGAATCTCAGTTTTCAGCTCTTTTATTTATTGTTGTTAGCCTGGCAGTAGCGGAGGAAATGAGTTCTCAGACAATCATTTCCATGTAATTTATAACATGTTGCTGTTGATAACATTATGTGCAGCCTTTTTCTTAATCGGTCCTTTTAGATGTGGGCTTTGATATTCCATTCAGCTTGAGGGGAAGAAAAAATCAGTTGTAGAAAGCCATTTTATCTCTGCTGTGCACTAGGTCTGCAGGGTAATGTAACATCTCGAAGAATGTATTGATTTAAAATTGCTGGCATCTGCCCCCTCGGGTGAAATTCTTTAAGATGTAATGTCTCATCTCCCTCCCAAAAATAATGTCTTGGGGTGAAGACAGTTGAGAAAGAACGACCAAGTAGTGACTTTCATTCAAAAGGCACAGCAATCAACCCATCATATTGAGTCAGTTCTGGCCGTTGAAGAAATAATGAAAAGAGGTTTTCGTTTTGTTTTTTTCTAAAAGAAAAAAAGGCAGAACAGAGAAAATGAAGCACGCCATTATCACCAAGATAATAAAGCCCAGCCTAGTGGAGTTTCTGAGATAGCAAGGCAGGAACCAGCAGAGTCTGGGAAATGACCTTTCTGAAAAGATGTTCAAATAATAACAGAGAGTAAGCCGTGCTAGTCTACACACTATCAAAACAAAAAGCAGTCAAGTAGCACTTTAAAGACTAGCAAAATAGTTTATTAGGTGAGCTTTCGTGGGACAGACCCACTTCTTCAGACCATAGCCAGACCAGAACAGACTCAATATTTAAGACACAGAGAACCAAAAACAGTAAGCAAGGAGGACAAATCAGAAAAAGATAATCAAGGTGAGCAAATCAGAGAGTGGAGGGGTGGGAGGGAAGATCAAGAATTAGATTGACTCAAGTATGCAGATGAGCCATGGTTTAAATCGTGATGGAAACTTTCTGAGTCACTATAGGGGCTCGTCTGGTGGTGTGTCTACACTAGCAAATACAGTCAAACTTCAGGTCAGAAGACTGAGTTCTTTTGAAAGAACCAGCAGAGTGTCTACCCTGACATGCTGCTCTTTTGAAATTAACTTCAAAAGATCTTTCCCCTTTCTAGAGCTGGGTCTACAGGAACCCCGTCCTTTCAGAAGGGGCATGTTAATGAGTGGGTTCGAAAGATGCTAATGAGGTGCTGCAATGCATATGCAGCACTTCATTAACATAATGATGGCTGGGACAATTCGAAAGTGCAGCTTTTCGAATTGTGTGCCACCCATGGAGATGGGGACCTTCCGAAAGGACCCCCTCCATTTTCAAAAGCCCTTCTTCCTAACACCAGATAGGAAGAAGGGCTTTCAAAAACTAGGGGGTCCTTTCAGAAGGTCCTGTCTCCACGGGCAGCGCATGATTCAAAAAGCCATGCTTTTGAATTGCCACAGCCACCGTTATGCTAATGAGGTGCTGTATATTTATTGCAGTGACTCATTAGCATCTTTCAAACCCACTCATTAACGTGCCCCTTCCAAATGGAAGGGACTGGTAGACACAGGGTAGGAGCTGGTCCTCTGTTCCTGGGATGGGAAAAGCGCCCTCCATTGAAAGATTATTTGAAAGAGAGCAAGGGTGCGTCTACACCTGCATTCCTCTTTCGAAAGAGGTATGCAAATGAGGTATAAATGTGCATATTGGCAACTCATTTGAATATTCTAATTTCAAAAGAGCTTCTTTCAAAGGAAGAAAGCCGTGTAGATGCTGCTCTTTCTAAACTAAACCCCATCTTCGAAAGAATCCTTCTTCCCTTTGCATTTACTTACGAAAGAGCAGTGTCTGCACTGCTTTCTTCTTCTGAAAGCTTTTTTGAAATTAGAATATGCAAATGAGTTGCCAAATATGCAAATGTATGCCTCATTTGCATTTTCAATTTACTTCATTTCCATACCTCTTTCAAAAGAGGAATGCAAGTATAGATGCAGCGCAAGTGTAGGCACGCCTCAGTCCCCTCCCCCGGATCCAGACCAGCAGTGATGATGAGGGCTCGAGCAAGGGGGTCCTCATCATTGACGTCCTGTCCGGCCCATCCAGCCTGGCCCCCTCCAACCGCACCTTGCTCGAGTTGCTGGCGGGACCCACAGGTATCTACTGTGCACACTGGTGGCCACAGGGACAGAGGAGGGGGGCACGCAGTCCTGCCCAGCGCAGCCACAGCCCACCCACAGCGACACCAGCCCCAGGACACAGGCAGGCCAGATGGCCCCACCACCCTGGTCTCACAGGGCTGACATGTGGCACCCAGCACCATGCGGGCCAGACAGCACCATGGGCCACCAGGCTGCGGAGGGGAGCTAGCACTCCTGCATCCCAGAGGGGGGACCGTGGATGCGGTCCATGCAGGGCCCCAGGATGGGGTGAGAGAGACAGGGAGGATCAAGGGGTCCCTCACTGGGACTAATGGCCCATTCCTCTCCCCTTATGTCTCCACAGCTCCAGCAGCCGGACCAGCTCTGCAACAGGCCCGGGGAGCCCGAGGACAGAGGGCGAGGGGGAGCGGCCCAGGCCTTGGACTGGGACAGCATGGGCCTGCCGCTGGTCCCTCCGCTGGCGCCACCAGGCTGGGGAGGAGGAGGAGGAGGTGGCAGGGGATACGGCCCACATGGCTGCTCTCAGGGAGCTGACGGGCGTCGTGCAGGAGTGGCTTGCCATGGAGCAGCAGGCACGGGACTGGGTGGCATCCAATCTAGATGCCCTCACACAGGCTGTGGTCGGCCACCTGGCACCTGCCGCCGCTCCATCGTGGGTCACTCCTGCACCTGCACCCCCCCATCGCCCTCGCCACTGACCCCCACACCCCTGTTGCCCGTGCGCCCCCTCCCCTCCCTCCCAGCATTTCCCCCCACAACCCCAATCCCCCATCCTCCTGCCTCCCCCACAACAGCCCCCACAAAGAGGCCAACCTCAAGGCCCTACTCCCTCTCCACCTCTCCCTGGCCAGCCTCATCCACCTGGCCCACAGCCTCCTGGCCAGCTGGAGGCCAAGCCCTGCCCCACTGCCCCGTGCCGAGCCCAGCACAGGAGTGGGGACCATAGCTGAGCCACGCCCCTACCTCCCTGTGCCACCGGCTCTGGCCCAGCCTGGCCCCGGTGGGGCCCCCCAGACACAGGGAGGATGGGGCAGGCGCGGGTGACAGGGATCCCAGCCATTGAGCCCTGTGGAGGGGTGAGGACCCCCACCCGGGCTCCCCATTCCCCCTCCCCCCACACATGTAAATGTGAGGGGCACATTTCTGTAAAGTAAATTGTTTATTTTTATGGTTTACCCATGTCCCCCGTGCATGTGTGCTGGTGGGTGTGCGTGTGTGTGTGTGTGTGTGTGTGTGTGCGCGCGTGTGCAGGGTGTGGGTGGGTGGTCAAAACCAAAAGGGATTGTGAAGAACTACAAAAAGATCTCAGCAAACTGAGTGATTGGGCAGCAAAATGGCAAATGAAATTTAATGTGGGTAAGTGTAAGGTAATGCACGTTGGAAAAAAATAACCCAAATTACACGTACAACATGATGGGGTCAAATTTAGCTACGACAGATCAGGAAAGGGATCTTGGAGTTATAGTGGATAGTTCTCTGAAGACATCCACACAGTGTGCAGCGGCAGTTAGTAAGGCAAATAGGATGTTAGGAATTATTAAAAAAGGGATCGATAATAAGACAAAAGATATCATACTTCCCCTATATAAAACTATGGTACGCCCACATCTTGAGTACTGCGTGCAGATGTGGTCTCCTCACCTCAAAAAAGATATATTGGCATTAGAAAAGGTTCAGAAAAGGGCGACTAAGATGATTAGGGGCTTGGAACGGGTCCCATATGGGGAGAGGCTAGAGAGACTGGGACTTTTCAGTTTGGAAAAGAGGCGATTGAGGGGCGATATGATAGAGGTATATAAAATCATGAATGGTGTGGAGAAAGTGAATATAGAAAAATTATTTACCTTTTCCCATAATACAAGAACTAGGGGACACCAAATGAAATTGATGGGTAGTAGGTTCAAAACTAATAAAAGGAAATTTTTCTTCACACAGCGCACAGTCAACCTGTGGAACTCCTTGCCCGAGGAGGCTGTGAAGGCCAGGACTCTATTAGGGTTTAAAAAAGAGCTCAATAAATTTTTGCAGGTTAGGTCCATAAATGGCTATTAGCCAGGGATAAAGTATGGTGCCCTAGCCTTCAGAACAAGGGCAGGAGATGGATGGCAGGAGATAAATCACTTGATCATTGTCTTCTGTTCTCCTTCTCTGGGGCACCTGGCATTGGCCACCGTCGGCAGATGGGATGCTGGGCTGGATGGACCTTTGGTCTGACCCAGTATGGCCATTCTTATGTTCTTATGTTCTTATGGGGGTGTGCATGTGTGTGTGCAGGGTGCAGATGGGGGGAGTGTTCAGGGTGGGGGGACACTGTGGCCCCCGCTCAAAGGCCTGGCGCAGGGCCTCCCGTACACGAACCCCGTCCTGCTGGGCCTGGTGGCATGGGGCGGCAGGGGGCTGTTCGTACCCATGCCCCGCCTTGGCAGCCCACCCCTGCATATAGGGCTCGTGTTTTGCCTCCACCGGGTTATGGAGGGTGCAGCAGGCCCCAGCCACCACCAGGACGATGGGGATGCCCACCCCCAGCCCAGTGCAGAGGCATCTAAAACGCCCCTTGAAGCAGCCAAAAGCCCACCTCATGGTGCTCCATGTGCGGTTCAGCCGCTCATTAAAAAGGTCCTGGCTCAGCTGGGTGCGCCCAGTGCATGGCCGAATCAGCCAGGCCTGCAGGGGGCAGGCTGCATCCGCCACGATGCAGGGCGGCATCATAGTGTCCCCAGTAGGGAGCTCCCACCAGGGGATGAAGATCCCCTCGGCCATATGATGTCCCAGTCCTGAGTTCCTGAAAACCCTTGTGTAGTGTGCACGGCCGGACCAGCCCAGGCAGATGTCCTGGAACCGGCCGTTGGTGTTAACCAGGGCCTGCAGGACCACTGAGTGGTAGCCCTTGCAATTCACATAGGCCCTGCGGCTGTGCTCTGGGACCCAGATGGTGATGTGGGTGCCATCCAGGGCCCTGCAGCAATTGGGGAAGCCCAGCTCCTGGAATCCCTGGATGGCATCATCCCGGTCCCCGATGCGAACCAGCTGCCCCAGGAGCACCTTGTTGATCACTCAGACGACCTGCAGGGCATAGAGGGGCATGCTCATGAGTGTGGGGCGGGGTGCGGCTTGCCCACCCAGGCCCGTCCCCATCCCTGCCCCTGTCCCTGTCCCTGTCCCTGGGGTGCCCGCCCTTGCCTGTCCCCATCCCTGACTGGGGTGCCCACACTTCTCCTGATGGTGCCCATTGCCAGACTGCACCCCCCCAGCCCCCGCATGCCGTCTAGGTGTGAGCTGGGCACGGCTTACCTCAATGAGGATGGCCCCGACAGTGGCTTTGCCCACCCCAAACTGGTGGCCAGCAGATCAGTAACTGTTTGGGGTGGCCAGCTTCAATGGGACGATGGCCACCCTTTTGTGCAGGGGGGCGCCGACCTCAGATGTGTGTCCTGGTGCTGGAGGGCTGGAGTGAGCCAGTGGCATAGCTCCAGGAATGGCCCCTTGGTCATCCTGAAGTTCTGTAGCCACCGGTTGTTGCTCCAGTCTTCCAGCACCAGCCGGTCCCACCAGTCACTGCTTGCGGGGCAGCTCTACAGGTGGCAGATAACCTGGGGGACTGGCTGGGGACGATGTGCCCTAAAGATGGCATCTAGAAGGGTGGCCATTGTGGTGGCCATCTGGAGCTGCTGCAGCACTGCAGCCAGGACCACAGCCAGTGTGCTGGCCATGGCTGCAATGCTGGAGGGATGCTGCTCGGGGTCCATGGGGACCTGGGATGCCTCCTCTGGTGT
Source organism: Carettochelys insculpta (assembly GCF_033958435.1). Lineage (NCBI taxonomy): Eukaryota > Metazoa > Chordata > Testudines > Carettochelyidae > Carettochelys > Carettochelys insculpta. Next base: position 371,721,400 of record NC_134137.1, read on the forward strand.
CTCTCTCGCTCTCATTCTCTCTCTGCCTGGGGACAGGGTTGCTGGGCCTCAGCATGTGCAGGCCAAGGCATGCGGGGGGGCCCTTCAAAGGGACAGCAGAAGGGCTCATCTACCATGCGACCCTGCCCATGGCTCTTCCTACTCTGCTCTTTTGAAAGAGCGCCCTGGTATGTGTGGATTCTCTCTTTCGAAATTGTGCTTGAGGCCTTTCGAAAGAACAGACCGAACCTTTGGCCCTGCTGGTGTGTGTGGACGCTCTGTTTCGAAAGGCCATCTTTCGATGTTCTTTTTCGAAAGAAAGACTTTTCCAGCCGTGAGGGTGCCTTGGGTATCTGGATGCTCCCGAGGTTTTGTTGGCAAAATGCCCGTTTTTGCTGACAAATCCCTATAGTCTAGGCATAGTCCTACAGAGCAGCCTGGTTTGTCTCTCTCTGTTTTTGGCTGTGTGTGACAGAGCTGGAGTCTAAGAAATAAAGTAGTATTATGTTGCAACCTTCCAGAATGAGTATTTTATGATTATAAATAATTTATCTATTTGTGTGCCATGAACCTAACAGTAATCAGAGTTGTTAAGACTAACAGCTGAGTTATACAAACATCGCCTTCCAAAGATGTCCTTAACTTGCAAAGGTCAGGGATTTGGAACCTAAGATCCCAAACATTCAGAGACATTTGAGTGCGGGGACTTGGTTCAGATCCATCTCTTTTTCTCTCTCTGACCAAGTGTTTTCTTTGCTTTCGTTCAGAGTGGAAATTAGAAATGTGCTGGTCTGTCTCATATCTGAGAACAGATGGGAGAACAGTATTGATTAGCAATTGAGGCTGGCTATGACAAATAGCTTGTGAAAAGTAAATAATATTCAGAACTCCATGTACAAACCCTTTTAAAACCCGGTGAAGCAAATGAAACAATAATCCAGTCAGAAATCTACCTGGGCTTTTGGCAAAGAAAAAACTCAATGGCTTTTTTTTTTTTTTTTTAAACTTATGTAGTGCTGATATATGGGATGATAGGATGCACAGTCTGGACAGCTAGAGAGGAGCCCATGGTGGAACGTGACATCCAAATGAGAAGTTTGGGGCTGATGTGTGAAGGGAGATGGCAACTCAAAGAGGCAGCAAGATACCAGATAGCAGGAGCTCCAGGGGAGAAAGCGCTGGTCGGAAGAGCAGTGACGGGCCGAGCATGGGATTCACATTGGAGTCCAAGTTCAGCCTTGCTCTGGAAGAAGGGGGTCATACAGATTATGGGTCAGAACGAAGCTCTGAAGTACAAACCCAAGTGCAAAGTTTAACCCCATCCATTTCAATGGTACTATTCACGCGCTTGCAACTGGGTGTGTGCTTAAGTCCCCAGCAGAACTGAACCTTTATGCAGGCAGCAGTCAGAATCTCTCTCTCTCCATCTGACTATAATTACCATCCTACCTGAGCACTTGCTTAGAAATGGCCAGGCTGCCCTGAAGGACACACAAAGTCAATGCTAACAAAGGAGGGAGATCTAATTTTTGATCTCGTGATGCATTTTCACTGCACAGTGACTGCACCGAGCCTCCAATTTACACCTCTGAAGAGCAGATCAGAATCAGGCCCATAATGCAAGCCAGGAATAAATCCAGGGCAGGGTTGAAAAGAGAAGGTGACTGTGAAGGGTTTTGAAACTGTTGCACAAAATGGCTCTTTGAGGGTTTGGTTGTTTTTTTAGTTTGATTTTCTAAATATGAAGGGGTTTGGGTTTTTTCTTCATTCTTTTCCTCCCAGTTCTATGTTGAGCTGTATCAGGGACACTCAATGAATAAAAATGAAAAGGGTGTGAACAGGCATGTGACAGCTTAGTCTACCCAGCAAAGTCATTTCAAAATAACAGCCGTTGTTTCGAAATACCTATTCTAGCATCCACACAACACAAATCGCTATTTTGAAATAATTTTGAAATAGTGATTGGCTTCTTTCGAAATGGGTAAACTTCATTCTGTGAGGAATAGCGCCTATTTCAAAACAGGTGCTGTTTAGACTGGGAATAAAGCCTACTTAGAAATAAGCCACAGTGCAGCCAATGAATCTGTTTCAAAACAGGCTTTGGCTGCGGCTACACTAGAAAGTTCTTTCAAAAGATTTTTTGAAAGGAGGGGGCTCTTTGGAAAGACCCCGCAGAGCTTCTGCACGCGAAGGCCGTTTCTACACAGGCCACTCTCTTCGAAAGTGGCATGGTAATACACGGCCCAGAATATGCTAATGAGGTGCAGATGCAAATTCCAGAAGCTCCCCAGGGGCTGCACTTCTACACTGCGTTGTGGAGTCCGGAAGAAGGGTCTTCCAGATTCCAAATTACGTGACCGTATGCTAATGAGGCACAGGGAATTTGCATCCATGCCTCATTAGCATATTTTGGGCCGTGTATTACCACACCTCTTTCGAAGAAAATGGCCTGTGTAGAAACGGCCAAAACGTGGTCTTTCAAAAGTAAATGAAAAGAATGCAGCGCTCCTTATGGAAACTCTCCTCCACTCCCGTTTCAGGAACAGCGCCTTCTTTCACAGGAAATGTCATGTAGATGCTCCTCAGGTCCCTTCTTTCAAAAGAGCAGCCCTCACGGGGCCTGACTTTTAGATCCCTGGCCTGTTTTTTTTGAAAGAGTGGGGGCTGCGTGGCTGCTCTCTTTTGAAAGAGCAGGTCACTGTTTTGATCTGCTTTTTTGTGTGCGGACGCGCTCCTTGGAAAGAAGTTCTTTTTTGGAAGAGCTCTTCTGGAAGTGCTTCTTTCGAAAGGTCACTGCAGTGTAGACAAGTATCAGAGAGGGAGCCATGTTAGTCTGTATCTTCTAAAACAAGAAGTCTTGTGGCACCTTATAGACTTACTGATATTTTGGAGCATAAGCTTTCATGGGCAAAGACCCGCTTTGTCAGATGCAATATCTGTTAGTCTATAAGGTGCCACCGCACTTGTTGTAGGGTAGTGTGAAGAAGCCAGTCCAATTCCTGGGCCTCTGTCCACTGGTCCATACATTAGGACCCCTTAAGGGCCCTGTTGCTTTTGCTGGGGTGAGGGGTGGTCTGGGGCAGAACCCAGCCCCCACCCACTCATGCTGGGTTCCAACCCAGGGACCCAGCACAGCTGCCAGTGGGAGCAGCTGACTCCCTTAGCCCTTGGCACAGCAGCTCTCCTGCCTGGGCCACTTCCCCAGACAATTGCCCCCTGGTACCTTCTCCAGGCCATAGCAGTCATGGGTCCTCACTCTCGATCTTGTAGAAGCTCCCGCTCTCCCTCTGTGCTCTCCAGTGTTCCTGCTGCTCTGCTCTGCTCTGCTCTGCTCTGCTCTGCTCTCAAACCTGTTCAGTCTCTGCTCCTACCTCCTTGTGCCTCTCTGCTCACCTCATCCTCCCCCTGCCCTCCCAAGGTGGAGGGTTTTAAAGGCCTCTCATTGGCCCAGTCACTGGGGCCAGCTGGCTTTAATTAGGCTGAACCATCTCCCACGCAGCTGCCTCTGATGCTCTGCAGGCCCTTCTGCTTGTTTGAGCTTCCTTCATCCTGGCCCTGCCACAGTAGACATAGCCTCTGTGTGTGTGTACATGTGTTTCGAAATAGCTCAGTGCTATTTTAAAGTGCATTTTTGTGTGTAGCAGCATTATTCTGAAATAAGCTGATTTGGAATAGCTCTTCTGGAATAGCTTCTTTCTAAGGCCATTTCTACACAGGCCACTTCCTTTGGAAGTCGCATGCTAATACAGGGAGCGAGAGATGCTAATGAGGCACGGATGCAAATTCCCCGCACCTCATTAGCATAATGTCATGTGATTTGGAGTCCGGAAGACTGTTCTTCCGGACTCCAAAATGCCGTGTAGAAGCACAGCCACTGGGGGGGCTTCCAGAAGGAGTATTCTGAAAATTTTGGGGAAGAAGGGGCCTCCAGAAGGAGGACTTCCTTCCGGAAGCACCCCCCGGGGCCGGGCTTCTACACAGCGTTCTGGAGTCCAGAAGAACAGTCTTCCGGACTCCAAATCACGTGACTTTATGCTAATGAGGCACAGAGAATTTGCATCCGCGCCTCATTAGCATCTTTCGCTCCCTGTATTAGCACACCACTTCCAAAGGAAGTGGCCTGTGTAGAAACAGCCATAGGCTACATCTACACTACAAAATAGAATAGACTTTATTACAATTGATTTCTTAATGCTGGGTTCTATCTATTTTAGCATCTTCACCTTCCCACACGCTCCCCACAAAATCAGCTTACGGCTGCCACATGCACACGAAGCTTAAATGAAGTGCTGCTGCGATGTATTGTGGGAACCTATCACAGTCCCTGAACCATGTCGCATTCTGGCCCCACAAGTACAAATGGGTATATGGCACCATCTCCTCATATTTCATTCCACTATTTCCCCTGCCATGTTAAGTATGTTTAAGCAGACACAGGTGCGACACTGAAACAGCGCATAGGCTTTATATTGGGCCTGGATATTGATTCGCGCCTCCTGGGAAAGAGGACTCTTAAGTAGACACTGATGCTACACTGAAACTCGAATGAATCATCAGTGATGGCCCAGAGCAGCTAGAAGACATTACCTTGTGGACAGCCACGAAAATCGTGACCTCTCACAGAGGCCCTTTCATGAACTTGAATATGGATTTAGGCCACCTGGGAAAGACCCTTATGCTAAGTAGACACAGTTGTTACACTGAAACTTGAATGAGTCATCAGTGAGGGGCCAGGGTGGCTAAAAGACAATACACTCTTGACGGCCACAAAAATCGTGACCACCCACGGACGGCCCTTCGGGAACTTTTATCTGGATTTAGGCCTCCTACCATAGAAGATCCTTATGTCTAAGTAGACATGGTCACTACACAGAAACTCGAATGGTTCATCAGGCTAAAAGACCCCAGACTACCTCCAGGTTTGTACTTGGAAAAGAAAAACCTTAGAACACGAATATTCCCCGCTGCAAGCCTTAGTTCGAAACAGCTGTGGTAATTGTATAGCTAATACATTGCCTTCATTGAAATTTATGGCTCGGGGCAGCTACAAGACCCCCAGCTACAGCCAGCCCCCCAGAATCATGCCTGCCAAAGGAGAGGCCCCCGGGAGGCTACAAGGCCCCCAGCTACAGCCAGCCCCCCAGAATCATGCCTGCCAAAGGAGAGGCCCCCGGGAGGCTACAAGACCCCCAGCTACAGCCAGCCCCCCAGAATCATGCCTGCCAAAGGAGAGGCCCCCGGGAGGCTACAAGGCCCCCAGCTACAGCCAGCTGCTGAAAATTGTGACCTCCCCGCGTGCAATCTGCCTGACACCTTGCACAGCACGTCCTTTATTGGTTCGGGGTCAAGCCATGTGATGTGGCTGGGCGCGGGGATGTTCCAGACTGCATGGCACCTCCGAAGGGAGGGAAGGGAGGGGGTGTGGGGGTCAGGACAACATGTAAATGGCTGAAAAGAAGTTTCTCACGCTGCCAGACAAGCACAACCCCCACCCACAGCCTCGCTGACACCTGGCGCGGGGGGCCAGTGGCTGGCAGCAGGCAGCGCAGAAAAAAAGCAGGTAGCAGGGTATACACTGAAGCACAGGCCCCACAGCTGTGCTCCTAGCAAAGAAGAAGAAAGAAGATTTTTCTGCCTGTCATGACCCTACAGCCACGGGCTTGCAGGTGCCGAACTGTAACCGTCTTCCTGTTGTCTAATTCCTCTGCCACTGAAAGCAGCGGAGATGTAAGAGGCCAGAGTGGAGAACTGTGGTGCATTGTGGGACACATATGGGACATCTGTGGAGGCTAACAAATTTGATTTAAAGATATGGCACTTCCTCACTACCCTTCATTCAGAATTTTAAATTCCAGTTGAACACTACGCCCGTCAGATTACCACGATTTTAGGATTTCGATATCATATCGATTTTCGTGGGCCATAAATCAAGCTAATGGAATTTACAGTGAGAACAGGCACTTGGAAAAATCAGGCTAACTGACTTAAAATCAATTTTATTTCATAGTGTAGATGCAGCCTCAGACTGCTGTGTAGACATAGCCTTTGGTTATCCTTCGTTATGGCAAACATGGTCTGCAAAATTCCATAATCCAGCCTACCCTGTGTCCCAAAGTTGACACATTAAAGAGGGTCGCATGCAATGCTTTTTTGTGTGTGGCAGTACTTGCCAGTACTGAGTACTGGCACCTTGGCAGCCCCAGCCACGGGATTGGTTGGGGAAAGGGATCGGGAGTTGTCACCTCTCGCTTTACCAAAAAAAAAGCACCGGTCAAGTGTCTAACAAAGATTCAGTGTGTGTGATATCAAATTTTCCCTTGGTGTACCCTAATGACAGAGTATTTTAAGCTCCAAGCTGCCTTTTGGCCTTGTATACCCGTTTACCTCGGGGTCTTGTGTGGGTGCAACTGATTACCTTGTTTGCTCTCTAGCTTAGGAGTGGAAAGGAGACATCACTCTTTGTTCCTAAAACATTGGGGGCCCTTTTGAAAATTACTATCAAAGGAGCCAAGCTGCAGGATGCTGTCCACAGCAGACGGAATTTGTAACAAACTTCAGCAGAAAGCAGCCAAGCGTCTGGATTCTCAAGCATGCTGACACTTTGGGTCTGTCTAACTTACATCAAAGATTGACCTGACTGGGTTGATCTTCTGGGGTTTGATTCCACATGCCTGGCAGGGATGCATGAAATCGAACGATCTGGGTCAGCTGTAAACTCCTGTACTCCTCAATCTTGTGGGGCGTAAGGGAAGTGGATGGAAGAGTTTCACCTGTTGGCCTCCTTCTGGGAGTACAGCCAGGTAAGTCGATTGCAGATAGGTCAATTCCAGCTATGCAACTGCCATAGCTAGAATTGGGTATCTACAATCCACTTTAATGTTTAGAGTAGATCTGTCCATAACCGGATTAACCCTTTGAGCCCTGACTTTTTCCAGGCTGCTGGACACTGGGCCAAAATCTGGCCCTGTACCTTCAAGTACATTTCCTCCCAACTTTCAGAGGAGCTGTGATGCATGTATTTGAGACCATATGTTGGCCCAGAGAATCTTTAGGATTCGGGAAAAAATGGGCTAGCGCTCCTAAACCCTCAACAGGGGTGATCTGTTTATCTCCATGAAGAGAAGAAAATGGGACAAGATAAAAGTACATACCCACCATAGAAAAGGTAAACTGGAAAATGTGATTCAACCACTTTCGTAAATCCAGAGTGAAACAACAGTCAGAGAAGTGGAAAAGGCACTACAATTAAAACTGACAAGTGGGAATTCTTTCCAATACAATCGACAATAGACTTGGACTTCATTGCTGCAAGATAACGCTGAGTTTAGTGAGACTGGAGAAAGTTTTAAACATTATAGGTGAGCAGCTTGGGGAGAGTGAAAGGAACGTAGGGGTATGATGGTCTGGACAGAGATGGTAGTCTCACATGCAAGGCATTGTAATGGACCTTAGCAGATCTGGGGTCCCCATCATTCTGCTACCGATTTCCTGTGTGTCCTTAGAGATGTCACTTACTCGCTGTGTGCCACAAGTCCCCATCTGCAGAATGGGAATAACAGCAGTTAGCCAGGGTTGCACAGCTTGAACCTCTCTAGTCTAGAACTCTTGGGATCCAACCAGTGCTGAACCAAAGAATTTGCCAAACCACAGGAAGTCAGGTTCATCTAGTAGCATCACCAACACTTCCACTGCTTACTGGGTTCTTAGAAGACATTTAGGTAAATTACAGCTAAATAACAGCACAGAACACTGAGAGCCAGGACTGGTGACTGTAAACAAATTTATGGGACCACAGAACACTTGGCTACACCCATGATAAATGTTCATCCATCTAACTAAAACCATGCTGGACCATGGATGTTGCCAGACTAGAGAGTGCCAGACTAGAGAGCTTCAACCTGTAGCGTATTCACCATCACAGGCCACTTTTAAATCAAGATCGGGTATGTTTCTGAAAGGTCTGCTCTAGAATTAATAGAAATTACTTAAGGGACGTTCTATGGCTTGTGTTATACAGGAGGTTAGACTAGATGTCCACAGTGATACATACTGGTGTTGCAATCTATTAAACTAGCTCTCTACCTCAAGAAAGATGAAATAACTTGCCCAAGGTTATGCAAACTGTGGCAGAGTCAGGCCTTCTACACCGGTCTCATTACTTTCAGCTAGCACTAATGTTATGTACTATAATGGGCCATGTTTTATGATCCTTTTAGAATATTAAACTTCGGTTTTAATCTGGTTTTTAGTGTTCCCAGTAACTTGGCTAAGAGTGGCATATAAATAAAACTACTGCTATTATTATGGCCTATTAATGGTAGAAGTGAACATCAAGATTGTTTCTGTTAAAGACGAAATATTCCCTGGAGCTAAATCCCCACCCCCTCCTAAACAAAGGCAATCTGCTAATATATATTCTCTGGGGATTGGCATAGTAAACAATATTGGAATTCACAGCATTTCCTGCATCTTCTCCTGTAATGACTTGGAAAGGGCATATTCAATTGCATACTTTATCACATGCTTCTTTTACGTGTGCATTGAATGATGGCAAATTATATTTGGTTGAAAGGAAACAGTACGTTCAGTAGTGTTTAAAGATGTCACACTCATTATAGTGTTTTTACTAACCAGCGAGTCAGCAGGAGAGACACAATGTCGTTCCAGCTATTAGGCAGTCACTTAAAACTAAACAAAAACCCACTTGTAACCTCATTGCCAGATTTGCAAAGGCTAAAATGCTTGCACAGAGTCAAGGGGGATTGTTATTGACAGCAAGGTCACTTCAGTCAATGATTCATTTACATGTATTTATTCTGTGTATTTGTAATCTTATTAAATTGTGATGCCTACAAACTAATACACTCAAAACACACAAAGAAAATCAAATAATACCAAGACGTGTGCCGTGACAGAATGACAAAAGCAAAGGCCAGCCACGAGATGAATGGTTTATACAAACATCTTTTCTATTGTAAAATGCTTTGCAACAACTGGCCTTTTGTTATTCCCTGCTTGTCATTCTCTGATTCTTGCCATATGATTGGTTGTCTGAGGGGATGTCTATCCTGCTGTCACAATGTAGTGTTGTTGCTTGTGTAGACACTCAGCTAGTTTTAATCTAACTAGCCCAGGTACTGGTCCGTTGAACCATAGCCTTGTCATTAATACCTAGGCTGTGGGAGGGATGGCAGCTTTGCTGCTCCAGCACCTGATAAAAGTTAGGTAAACGTTAGCTCAAGTCTGTCTTCTCAAGCTGCAATCACACCCCACAACTTCAGTATAAACAGATCCTAAGTAACATGCTCCTGTTTCTGATCAATGATAAGGTCACTCCCAAATGAACCCAGGTTTCAATATGGCTTGTGAGACTTTCCAGCACCAAACATTCACGCAGTTAGCTATTTGCATGGGTATTTTCATGGAAATACTCTTTTGAACGAGTTCTCGCAACCCTTTCTGTAACTGAAAAGGGCCACTCATATTGCTGAACCTATCTCATGGCTCTGAGTTCACCAAAATTCACAATTACTTTTTGGCCATTGACCAGGCTGGGTGGGAAGAAGGCAGTTGCCTTGGACCCTTTAAATCTAGCTGCCCCAGCCCCGTCACTGTTCTCAGTGGTGACAGCCGGCAGAACAAGGAGCAGTGGCCTGAAGTTACAGAAGGAGAGGTATAGTTTGGATATTAGGGAAAACTACTTCACCAGGAGGGTGGTGAAGCATTGGAATGCGTTACCTAGAGAGGTGGTGGATTCTTCATCCTCAGAGGTTTTTAAGTCCCAGCTTGACAAAGTTCTGGCTGGGATGACTTAGTTGGGGTTGATCCTGCTTGAAGCAGGAGGCTGGACTAGATGACCTCCTAAGGTTCCTTCCAGCTCTAGGATTCTGGGATTCTATGATCCCTTCCACCTGAGGCCCCACCCCTTCTAGGAGCACGGAGCCCCTCATGCACACCCTGCCCAGCAACCTGGCAAGTCTCTCAGTCCCCTATATACTTGGGCAGTGTTCCCATAAGATGGTGGTGTTGTGTGGCCCTCAGGAGAGATTCAAATGCCACCCAGTTAATTAGCAGAGCGCTCACAGCTCAGTTTGTGTTTCTACTGGTGAAGCACATCCATGCCTGTCTCAGTGCACATCCAAACATTTATTCCACACCTAGCTGAAAAAAGAGTAGAGGGAATATACCTGGGTATAAATTCCTGGCGAAAGTTTGCTAATTGAGAGTCACGAACAGTGTAAGCTTGTGTCATCTGAGGACATGGGTCTTACCCACAAAAGCTCAAGACCTAATAAATATGTTCATCTTTAAGGTGCTACAGGGTTGCTTGCTATTTGTACAAACCAGTAGTGGGTTTGTGAACATGTAACCACACATAGGTGGATGTCAGCTTGGTACATGAACATCTATAACTTGAGCTAAAAGCCAGCCAGCTCTCAGCTAAGGCTGCAGAGGAGACTGATTCTTACTCCCTGTAAGGAGTCTTGGTGCCACTACATGGGAGAGTGAACAGCACACCGAGGTGTGTGGTTTAAATACGTCCCCTCACTGAGGAAGCAGCTAGACTTGACCCTGGGATCTCTGGAGCTCAGTGCAAAAGCCTCTAGGTGCCACTACTTGGGACAGTGAGGCACACCCATACGTATGTGGGTTACAAACACTTGCATTAAGAGTGTGGCTTTTCAGATGTTCTCATGTTGGCTCAGGGCAGGTCTACACTGCATGGGAAGGTCGAATTCCGGTACACAATTCCAGGTATGTTAATTACATTGCTGGAGTCAACGTACCTTAATTTGGGCTTCCGGACATCTCTCCTTAGGAAAGTTGACAGGTGCCAGCACTCCCATCAACTTCCCTTACTCCTAGCAGAAAGAAGTACTGAGGTCAATGGGAATGCCCTATAAACTCGATTTAGCACATCCCCACTAGGCGCGCTAAGTCGAACTCCAGTAGATCGACTGCGGCAGGGGTCATCTTCCCCCAAGGGAAGCTGTGCCCTAACTCTCTGATGTCAGTGGAAAAGCTGCCATTAACTCCAAAGAGCTGTGGATCAGATACTAATTCCAGAGAGACCATTAGACTACTTTTGGTTTCCCCATCCTGGGGCCCACTAGCCTGGTTTGTTGTGGTGTCAGTGACTTTAGGTTGCTTTGTGTCCAATTTCCAGGGTAACGAGCCTGGGATTTATCAAGGACCCAATTCCAGTCTTCCCTGGATTACAACTTCCTGATGGCGCCCTGAGAGAGTGACGAATGTGTCTTGTTTACCTTAATGCTCCCCTTTGATGTTTGACCTGTATAGCCCTATGCAGCACTGTTTAGGTGTGGAGGTTGTACCAACTGGTTTCAAGTGTAAAAGGGACACTTCAAATCCAGGCACATCTACAGCCTGCATGTTCATCCACTCGCTATTCATCTCCAGTGTTTAGTCTCTTATGCCTGATGCATTTGTTCACAGCTGGGGTCAGCAAACCCTAGCATGAGTGCCAAGAGTGGCATGTGAGCCGATTTTCACTGGCAAGTAAGGCGCGAGTATAGGCCTGCCCCTCCTTCCCCAGGCATCTGGGAGCTTGCTGAAAGCCATGCTGCTTGTGGATTAACAAAAGACCCACTCATGCTACCAACCACCACCTAAACAGTAAAGCTCTGCATCCTCATTTATTTATTAAGGGAGCTGTTGTAAATTGGACTATTAATGACTTTAAAAAGTATCACTGGCTCTCACGCTATACACAGAGGTCCAAAGCTCATATTTTGGCACTACACCTTGGAAAGGTTGCTGACCACTGGTTTACACCCTAATTAACACACAGGGTAACATCCCAGCACCTTTGACGTCAATTTCAGTCATTTACATACTCTTAAGTGGGGCCTCAGTTTAACCTGTTTTTCAGGACAGTTGTGCACAAGTGCACAATGTTGTTTCTTAGGGAGCTGTAAAATGTTTTTCTCATAGAATCTCAGTCCCCTTTGGTCTGTACCTGCAAGAAACCCAATGACTCAAGGAAAAGCTCACCTAAAGATGTTGAAGTTCGCATGATTTCAGACAGAGGCCAAAACCTGGGCAACGTTCCCCACAAAGTAGATGAACAAAGCTGGCCTTGGATGTAGTTTTGTAAAGCACTGGGGGGGTTTTTTGTGTGTGATGAACTGTTCCCTGTTCTCAGCGCTTATTCGCATGGAAAGGATCTCAACCCTGGTTGCTTTAGCTCTGACATGTTTCTGCTTTAAAATAAAATCCCGTGAAGCCGACTGAATGTTGATCAGACCAGGGGCATGTGCAATGGAAAAACTAGGTCAGATGCAAAAGGAGAAAAGAACAAAAGATTAGAACTAAACATACTATAAAAGTGGGATGGGGGTTGCTGAGACCCAGTGGACCAGGGAACCCAGGTCTAACATATATTTATGGGGAAGCCATCACTGAAAACCACTATCCGCAATGGTTAGTTTCCTCGCTCAGATCCCCGAAGTCATATAGGCTACTAACGCCCACTAGAATCACCTTGGCTACATCTACACTGACAAAACACTTCAAAATAGCCATGCTAATGGCCAAATCAAAGAATATAATGAGGCACTGAAATGAATCTTCAGCACCTCATTAGCATGCCGCCGGCTGCAGCACTTTGAAATTGCCATGGTTCGCTCCCCCATAGCTCATCTACACGGGGGTCCTTTTTGAAAGGACCCCGCCAACGTCGAAATCCCCTTATTCCTTGTTTCCTACCATCAGGATTTCGACGTTAGCAGGGTCCTTTCAAAAAGGACCCCCATGTAGATGAGCCGTGGGCGAGCAAACCACGGCATTTTTGAAGTGCCGTGGCCAGTGGCATACTAATGAGGCGCTGAATATTAATTTCAGCACCTCATTGGTATTCTTTGATTTGGCCATTAGCACAGCCATTTCGAAGTTTTTCACCAGTGTAGACATGGCCCTGGAGAGGAATCCATGAGATTTAGATGTCTACATACTTTTGAGGTGCTAGGCCCTAGTGCAGGCAGTGCAATAATGACAGCATGTTATCAGTGTTCCTGTACCCACCAACAAACTCTTCTAGATGGAGCTTGATGCATTTGTCAACAAGATGATATGGCGAGGTTACCTTCAATAGCAGGGGACCGCACCCAGTGATCCAGGAGGCTTTCTTCAAGTCTTCCCGAATTCTCTCTCATACCCTTTGTGCTGTCTCCTCTGCCTGCTGTATGAGTGGAGAGAGCTTTCTGATAGAGTTTATCCAACCACTGCCTTACTCACTGCCAGAGGCCTCCTGAAAACTCCCCCCATGCTGGGATGTCTGTAAGACATGGCCACCTGCCAAGACAGATGGTGAGACATGATCCTTGCCCACTGTGCTGAGATCGGCTAATTCTATGATAGCCCCCGTTCTTCAATTTTCCCATGCCACCACCCTCTGGGTGTGGACTGTCCACCCGTTGGGACATGAGCTGTCATTTTACTGTTCCTAAAGCACCTAGCGGCTAGAGGGAGAGGTAGATACGTAACTAAGCTAGGGGGAGAAGTAGATATGTTGTAGAGTAGGGATAGCACCCAGAGTGACCTAGATAAATTGGAGGACTGGGCCAAGAGAAATCTGATGAGGTTTAACAAGGGGAAGTGCAGAGTCCTGCACTTAGGATATGCGAATTCCAAACACTCTTGCAGGTTATGGACCAACTAGCTAAGTAGTACTGCAGAAAAGGACGTGGGCATTATAGTGGATGAGAAGCTGGACACGAGTCAATAGCGTGCCCTTGAAGCCAAGAAGGCTAATGGCATATTGGGCTGCATGAGTGGGAGCATTGCCAGCAGAGCTACAGAAGTCATTATTCCCCTTTATTTGACACTGGTGAGGCTACATCTAGAACATTGTGTCCAGTTCTGCCCATGCCCCCATTACAAAAAGGATGTGGACACACTGGGGAGAGTCCAGTGGAAGGCAACAAAAATGATTAGGGGGCTGGAGCACATGACCTATGAGGAGATGCTGAGGGATTTGGGCTTATTTAGTTTGCGGAAGAGAAGAATGAGGGGTGATTTGATAGCAGCCTTCAACTTCCTGAAGGGAGATTGCAAAAAATGGTGATGACAGGCTGTTGTCAGTGGTCTCAGGTTGCAGTGGGGGAGGCCTTGGCTGGATATTAGGAAAAGCTATTTCCCCAGAGGACTGGTGAAGCACTGGGATAGGTTACCTGGAGAGGAGGTGCAATTCCTACAGATTTTTAAGTCCCAGCTTGACAAAGCCCTGGCTGGGATGATTTAGTTGGGGGTTCGTCTTACTTTGGGCAGGAGGCTGGACTTGATGATCTCCTGAGGCCTCTTCCACCCCTAGGATTCTGTAACAGTTGGGCTGAGATTGCTGACGGTGGACAACACCAGTGTTATGAATGACCCCAGTCAGCGGAGCTTTCCTGCTGTCATAAACAGCCTAGCTGGGGACACAACAGAGTCCATTTGTCACCTTGGGTGGTGACATCTTTCATTTATCTTGTAACACCTCTGCCAGGAAATGACTCACTAGGTTTCCCCCTTGCTTTCTGATACAGGAGGGTTGTTTTTTTGTTTTATTTTAATTGATCGTGATGATTTCTTTTTCCTCTTCATTGGTACAAAGCTAGTGACAAAACCTCAATAGATCGTCACTTGAATCTCCTTCCGTTCACGCAGCCTAAACAAATCCTGTCGGGTGTAGTGGGGAAAAGAGAACTCCCACTGTCATCCAGACCTGACTTAGGTCCCAGCAATGGATATTCAAAGGTATGAGATTAGCATGAGGAACCAAGGCATACAGGTGTTGCTAAAGCAGGGTACTAGGGAACTAGTGTGCAAACATGGTCAGGGCCCACAACAACAGCAGATTAGGAGAAGGGCTTCACACCCAGTCGTATCCATTTGAGAACACAAACATGAACACTTTTAAAAATCAAGGCCAGTTACAGGACTTAGGCTACGTCTACACGTGCCCCAAACTTCGAAATGGCCACGCAAATGGCCATTTCAAAGTTTACTAATGAAGCGCTGAAATGCATATTCAGCGCTTCATTAGCATGCGGGCGGCAGCAGCACTTCGAAAATGACGCGGCTTGCCGCCGCGCAGCTCGTCCAGACAGGGCTCCTTTTCGAAAGGACCCCACCAACTTTGAAATCCTCTTGTTCCTATCTGCTGATAGGAATAAAGGGGTTTTGAAGGTGGCGGGGTCCTTTTGAAAAGGACCCCTGTCTGGACGAGCCGCACGGCAGTGAAAAGCAGCAATTTCGAAGAGCCGCAGCCGGCAGCATGCTAATGAGGTGCCGAATATGCATTTCAGCACCTCATTGATAAGCTTTGAAACAGCCATTTGCATGGCCATTCCGAAGATTTTGGCTAGTGTAGACATAGCCCATGCAGTAGGAAATAGCTGAAACATGATGACCCGCTAGGAAAGAAATTTGACAAGGTTTTGTGCAGAATGGAGAGGTTAAAGAGCTGGGGTTTTTGCATTGATTATCTGGCTGAGTTTGTTTATTTGTATGCCGTTATTAAGTGCCACTGATGGTGTTTTCGTTGTGTGATGGAGAGCCTGATTAATCTAGATCACAGCGTTGTCCCCTCTGTTCACAAAGTACAGCTGCTACTCCTAACTCCAGTTTCCCGTGTGCATATTTGCGATCATGAATTTTAACTCTGCTTTCTTAGGGCGTTGTTTTAATTGGCTAGCTCAATAGAGGATCTGTCAACAAACTCATTTGCTGGAATAAGCTTGCCAAACGAACACCAAAGAAAACTGTGAATAGGTTTAAAATTCCAATGGATATCCAACTGATGTATTTTATAGTCACTGCCATTACCTCATCTGTCTCTTTCTTTAGATCTCCTGCCGCCTGGATATCTGATACTGGAATGGAAAGCTGTTCTTTCTAGTCCATGTTGGAAGTGGCAGAAAGCCATTACCTCCTGACACTTGTCGTTGGCCTAAAGCAAATAAGTCAGTGATCTCAGTTCATCTCTCAGTGAACAGACAACTCCACTGACCAAAAGCTCCAGCAGTGATTAGCTTCTTTGGTGTAATGTCCTTCAGAGGAGCCAAGGACTGAACTGGCCTGGGGAACACTTGCTCCCTCACTGCTAGAAGAAATTCATCTTTCCAAGTCATGTTTGAGCACACAGGGAGAGCTGGAACAGATGATGCCTGTCCTGGATCTCTGGGGCTTGTCTCGCTACAGCAATTGATCCATCAGGGGTAATGTGAAAGAATAAACAGACACAAATCAGATGTCAGGAATGGCAACATACAAAACCTGTTGAAGAACACTTCCATCTCCCTGTGCGCTCAGTAGCAGATTTGAAAGTAGCCATCCTGCACCAAAACACTTCAAAAGCAGACTCCAAAGAGAAACTACAATTGATTTGCAAATATGACACCATCTATCAAGGACTGAACAAAGACTGGGAGTGGCTGGCCAACTACAAAAGCAGTTTCTCCTCTCTTGGTGTTCACACCTTCACTTCAGCTGCTAGAAGTTGGACACATCCTCCCTGACTGAATTGATCTTGTCAACTCTGGCCTTCCTCTTGATTGATACTCCCTTCTTTTCATGAGGCTCTATATTTAGACTTGCCTCTGGAATCTGCACTACATGCATCTGATGGAGTCTTTACCCACGAAAGGTTATGCTCCAAAAAATCTGTTAGTCTATAAGGTGTGACAGGACTTCTGGTCTTTCTAGTCAACCGAGTAGATGTACAAAACTGAAAGGGAATATTTAAGGCAAAAGCTTAAATCAACGGGCCAGAGATTGGAAGCTAAGTTGGCCATGTTGTCTGGGACAGATTGAACTTCTCATCCGGCGATCTCTCCTCCAGCAACATCTGTGCTCCAGTATGTTCTTAGTTGCTCAGATGTCCACTTTTCATGGGCGTGGCCAAGTTTCCCATAGTCCCATAAAGCTTGTTTACAGCCACCAGTTCTGGATCTGAATGCTCTGTGCTGTTAGTTAGCTGTGATTTACCCCTAAATAAGAGCCCAGTAAGAAGTGGAAGTGTTGGTAATGCTGCTAGACAATATTGACCTCCCGTGGTTCAGCAAATTCTCTTGTTCAGCATCCATCGGGCACAAGGATGCCAAACTAAAGAGATTCAACCTGTACACTCTAGGTACTCTGTGTTGCTCTGGTTTCACTGGAGAAGTCTGGTGAACCTTTTATGTTTTTCAGTGTAAAAAGTTTCCTCATTTAGTCATCATGGATACAGTTTCTTGGCACTTGCCCGGACGCAGCTGTTCTGTGACCCAATGTGTTATGTCCTGGCGCCCTCTAGTGCCAAATAGATTTTAAAACATGGCTATTGTAATCTGTCACCTTCTATAAGGTGTCACAGGACTTCCTGTTTTTGAAGATACAGACTAACTCTGCTACCCTTCTGATACTTGTAATCTGTGTGTTCCTGTACCCAAAAATCATGGCATTACCCAAAAACCCCAAATATATTATAAATATGAGTGGACTGTGATCAAAACTTTTCCTCCAAATAACCCCAAACCTGTGACAGTTTGTCCAAGCTTAGTCCCTCACCAAAGGCTCTTAAGCAAAGTCCATGGGATAAAAGGGAAGGGCCTCTTATGGACTGATAACTGGTTAAAAGACAGTGAACAAAAGGTAGAAATAAACGGTCAGTCTTCAGAACATGGAGAAGTAAATGGTGGTGTTCCCCAGCGATCCGTACTGGGGCCTCTGCTAGTCAACATACTCATAAATGATCTAGAAAAGGGGGTAAGTTGTGAGGTGGCAAAATTTGCAGATGATACAGTCCAAAACAGACTGTAAAGAGTTACAAAGACATCTCACAAAATGGGGTGACTAGGCAATAAAATGGCCAAAGAATTTCAGTGTTGATAAATGAAATGTAATACACATTGGAAAACTTAATCTCAGTGATACAGATAAAATGATGAGGTCTAAAGTAGCTGTTACCACTCAAGAAAGAGATCTTGGAGTCATCATAAATAGTTCTCTGAAAACATCCACTCGGTGTGCAGAGTCAGTCAATAAAGCTTACAGAATGTTCAGAATCATTAGGAAAGGGGTAGATAATAAGCCTGAAAATATTATAGCACCCCTATAGAAATCTGTGGCATTCCCACATCTTGAATTCAGTGTGTAATTCTGGTCACCCTCATCTCAAAAAAGATAGAAGAGAATTGAGAAATGTACAGAAAAAGGTAAAAATATCGTTAGGGGTGTGGAACAGCTTCCCTATTAAGAGACATTAAAAGATGGATATTTTTCAGCTTAGAACAGAGAGGACTAAGGGGAGCTGTGACAGAGGTCTATAAAATAATGAATGGAGTGGAGAAAGTGACTAAGGAAGTGTTATTTACTCCTCCACATAACATAAAAACTAGGGAGTACCCAATGAAATTAATAGGCAGCAGGCTTAAAACTAGGAAAAGCAAGTACTTTGTCACACAACACAAGCAACAAGTCAAAATTGTTGCCAGTGAATGTTGTGAAGATCAAAACTATAACTGGGCACCAAAAATAACTAGATAAGCTCATGGAAGATAAATGCAAGATAGTCAGGGATGTACCGATGGCTGCTCTGTTCTTTGGCCCCAGTGCTGGCCATGGTCAGAAGATGGGATCCTGGGCTAACCAGGCCTTTGGTCTGACCCGGTATGGACGTTCTCATGTTCTTATGCAGTTTGGATGAAATGGAAAGACGGTTGCGTAGTGTGTCTGGCTGGAGTTTAGAGTGACCAGGTGTCCTGTTTTTGACTGGAACACCAAGTTGAAAATGGAGTTTGGCAGCTTTGACCAGCACTGCTGACAGGGCTGTTCAAAGTCTGGTCCATGGTGCTCTCAAGCCAAGGCAGATTAATCCCTGCCTATCCTGGGACACCAAGGTGCACCCCAGAAATAACCAACTGGTCCAGCTACTAGACAGGGGGAATCATGGGACCCCATGCACCGCCCCGTCCTGAGCACTGGCTCTGCATTGTCATTGGCTGGTTCCCAGCAAATAGGAGCTAGCGGGTGGTGCTTGTAGATGGGAGCAGCCTGTCATTACTGTTACCAACCAGAAGCCACCCAGATAAACACAAGCCCCACCCCTGAGCACCTCCAAACCCAGAGTCAACTCCAGCACCTCAACACCCTCATTTCCAGTCCCACCCCAAAGCCCACTCTCCACCGCAGAGCTCTCATCCTTCCCACACCCCAACCCCATCTCAATCTGCAGCCCCAACCCCCAGCCTGGAGCCCCCTCTTGCATTCCAAATGCCTCTTCCTCATCCCCACTCCAGTGCCCACACCCCAGCTCTCTGCCCTAGCCCAGAGAACCTACATCACCTTGAGCCCCCATAAGGAGCCAAACCTCCATTTAAAATGAGGGTGTGGGAGAGGGAGCCACTGAGGGAGAGGGCCTTTAGTGAGTGGGGGCGGGGCCCTGGGGAAGGGGCGGGGCTAGGATGTTTGATTTTGTGCCAGTTTGGCAGCCCTACTGGAGTTAGATTCAACATTCAATACATTCTGGAAGAATGTTGCTTGCATGAGGTTTTCTGGCAGACAAAAATCCAAATGCTGCATAAATGAGATCTTGATGTTCATAGAATCATCGAACCTGAGGGCTAGAAGAGACCTCAGGCAGTTATTGTGTCCAGCCCCTTGCCCACAGCAGGAAATGTGCCAAGTTACATGACCTGTTTTGCATAAAGCATCTTTGAGTTTGCATATTCATAGTCATAAGCCAATTTTCAGAAAGCTTGTGGGGAGCGTGTGACCCCCCCCATTGACCACAAGATGCAAGCACAGCTGGGTTGGTAATGACACGCCTTCACCATTGGATTACCATTGTTAAGGTACAATCTGCTGACTCCACATATCCTATTTCTGTGCATGTGCAGGGGGTCCCCTTTATACATCATGGTTGGGAACCTTGAAGTTGTGATTTAAAGCAAAACGACGTATAAAGGGGAATTTTTTCCCCATAAGAATACATGCAAATACAGGGGGACAGGGGTGACAGCCTGGATCTGCGCTGCCCGCCACTAACAGGAGAAGGGAAACTGACCAGCTCTGCTGACTCCTGAGTGGCTGCTGACCCAGCTGCTGAGGCACTGCTGGGCCAGTGGCTGCTGAGCTGGTCAGGTTCCCAGCTCCCCTGAGTGGCAGGCAGCCTTGAGCCCGGAGCCAGATCCCTGCCACTCAGAGGAGTGTTAACCCGAGATACACGCAACTTAACTGCACATATTTCAGGGTTCTGCTGTAGTGTATGCGTAAGTCATGACAACGTAAGAGCAGGCAATTTTTACGTCATTGTCTTCGATACATTGACGACGTAAGTGTACAACAACATATATCTCAGTGACGTATAAAGGGGACCCCCTGTGTCATTGTTGTATGTAAAGTTAGGGTGACGTGAAAATGGCTACATCTGCATGCATAGGACCTGAACCAAAGCTCCCTGAAGACAGAGAAAAGCCTCCAGTTGACTCCGATGAGATTTGGATTAGGTCCTCGCTAAGGATTATGCATGGGTCTATCATCACTGAGAGCAGGGCTGGCTAGCCTTCTATGGCCCTAGCACCTGGAATGTGGCCCGGCCCCCTAATCCGCAAGGCCCTGCCTGCTGCCTCATGGGAAGAGGGGGCAGAAGGGAACTAGCAGTGGGCCAGTGAGCGGGAGAGGGCAGAGACGAGCAAGCAGAGAGCGGTGAGAAGGGATGGGGAGAAGTGAGTAGAGGGCAGGGACTCAGCGAGAAGAGAAGAGAGAGGTGAGGCTTCAGGACAGAGTGGGGGAGGCACCACCACCGTGTGGGCCCAGGGCCCCTTCTGACCGTGGACCCGGTGTCCTGGCACCATTGGCACCATTGTAAACCCAGCACTGACTGTCAACCAATCAGAAAGCTCTGCTCTTCTGCCTCCTGTGACAGGTAGGACACAGCCCCATCTCTGTATATCTCCTCAGGGAGAGGAATGCTGTGAAATGATAGAGTCCAAAGCATGGGTCTGTGTATGCTGGGGCCTTGTATGAAGCCTGATGTACATCTGGGTCTCCAGAGACTCTCCAAGCATTCAGGAACATGGTTGGAGTTGGTTCTTTTCTGTTTGCCTGTTTAAACACCAACATCTCAGGGAGCCACGTCCAAAGAACCCAGACTCATGGTGAAAGAGTGACACTGACAACCCCACCGTGCTTGAGTCTTGTAGTAATGGGGGTGTCACGCCCCTTCCCCCCATGTTTTATGGCTTATGACTACGAATATGCAAACTAAAAGATACCTTATGCAAAACAGGTCATTTAGCACACCATTTTTAAGTTACAATCTCCTGAATCTGCATCTCCTATTTTTGTGCATGTATCATTCTTGCATGTGAAGTTAGGAATGTGAAGTGTGAATCTGTTAATTCTAAATGTGCTAATGAGGGCCCTTAGTGATACTTCAGGTGTTTAATGGCTCAGTACTCAAACCAACAACTTGTTAATGGGTTTATTTTTCTTGTAAGCCTAGACTGTTGGTGGTCCTAGAAAGACATGTGACTGTACCACCTGGTACTCGAATCCATATTGAATCTCATACTTTTCCGGGGGAATGGGGAAGCTGAACAAAAGCTGGGAGAAAGTCTATTTAAAAAAGGAAAGCAATCAGGTCTTTGTCCTCAGATAGGAATTTGAAATTGCCTTCCCACCATAAGAGGATATCCATGATGAAACCTGGAAATAAAGAAATGTAGTGAAAGAATGGAGGCAAAGCTGCTGGAACCTGGTCACAGTAAGATCAGCTCTGGCCTGAGATCAGAACAGCTAGTTAGCAGTTTTTTTGGTAGGTTGATGACAAAATCACAAAGATTTCAAGTGTAGGTTGAACTACTCTAGTCCAGAACTCGCTGGTCTGGCAACAGTCATAGGCCAGCATGATTTTAGTTAGCTGGATGTCCCTTATCACGTTTTCTGCAGTCCCATAAAGTTTGTTCAGAGCCACCAGTCCTGGCTCTCCGTGTCCTGTGCTGTTATTTAGCTGTAATTTACCCCACGTCTTCTAAGAACCCAGTAAGCCGTGGAAGTGTTGCTAATGATGCTAGACAATATTGACTTTTCATGATTCAGCAAATTCTCTGCTTTGGCAGCAGGCAATTCTCTGGGTGCTGAACTAGAGAGATTCAGCCTGTAATATGAACAAAACCAACCTCTTGCTAACAGAGTGCAATTGAAAGGGAGGGGAGCTTGTGAAGGATCTTGCATGCAATGGGTGTGTTTAGCATACCAGCACTTCATCTGTCTAAAAGTGTCTGTGTTGCTTGCCCATCTCTTACGGTATTCTAATGCTTCAGGGAGAAGAGATCACTGTCATTTGAGAGTTGGTAGACATAAAAAATCAGACATTAATATAATAAAAAAACAAAAAAGCAGTCAAGTAGCACTTTAAAGTCTAACAAAATAATTTATTAGGTGATGAGCTTTTGTGGGACAGACCCACTTCTTCAGACCATAGCCAGACCAGAACAGACTCGATATTTAAGGCACAGAGAGCCAAAAACAGTAATCAAGGTTGACAAATCAGAAAAAAATTATCAAGGTGAGCAAATCAGAGAGCAGAGGGGCGGTGGACGGGGGGATCAAGAATTGGATTAAGCCAAGTATGCAAAAGAGCCCCTATATAATTCTGGTATGGTTATGGTCTGAAGAAGTGAGTCTGTCCCACGAAAGCTCACCTAATAAATTATCTTGTTAGTCTTTAAAGTGCTACTTTACTGCTTTTTTGTTTTGATAGTATATAGACTAGAACGACTTTCTCTCTAATATAATAAGGTGTTTCCAAACCTGGACACTAGGGCCATGTCTACACGTGCCCCAAACTTCGAAATGGCCACGCAAATGGCCATTTCGAAGTTTACTAATGAAGCGCTGAAATGCATATTCAGTGCTTCATTAGCTTGCGGGCGGCCGCAGCACTTTGAAATTGACGCGCCTCGCCACCGCGCGTCCCGTCCAGACGGGGCTCCTTTTTGAAAGGATGCCACCTACTTCGAAGTCCCCTTACTCCCTGGGATAAGGGGACTTCGAAGTAGGCGGCGTCCTTTCGAAAAGGAGCCCCGTCGGAACGAGACGTGCGGCGGCAAGGCGCGTCAATTTCGCAGTGCCGCGGCCGCCCACAAGCTAATGAAGTGCTGAATATGCATTTCAGCACTTCATTAGTAAACTTTGAAATGGCCATTTGCGTGGCCATTTCGAAGTTTGGGGCACGTGTAGACACGGCCTAGGTGGCACTACAGCAACACTTATTTGTCACATTGCTGGTGGATCGTGGAATCACAGAACACTAGAACTGGAAGAACAAGAAGTCCTGTGGCACCTTGGAGACTAACAGATATTTTGGAGCATAAGTTTTCATGGGCAAAGACCCGCTTCATCAGATGCCCATGAAAGCTTATTCTCCAAACTACCTGTTCGTCTCTAAGGTGCCACAGGACTTCTTGTTGTTCTTTAAGCTACAGACTAACACGGCTACCTCTCTAGAACTGGAAGGGACCTCAAAAGGCCATCATCAAGTCCAGTCCCCTGCCCTCAAGGCAGGACCAAGCACCTTCTCTATCATCCCTGTCAGCTCTTTTTCCAACCTGTTCTTAGATATCTCCAGTGATGGAGACTCTACCAGCCAGGAGCCTCATGTCTCCCTAGGGACAGCCCTGCTGCCCAGCTCCCTTAATGGGCACTGCTAACCTCTTTCCACAACATCCTGTGCTCTTTTTAACATCTGCTACCTAAGCATTAACACACTTCGCTACTGACTAACTTATGAGACCACCAGGCACAACCTGAGTTGAGAGAGCTGTGGGTTGACAGAGAAACCATTCAGTTCAGTGCCCTTCAACGGCTGGTGCTTTGCTCCTGGGAAACCTGCAACCATGGCAACCCCAAGCATTTTTTTATTTAAAATTATAAAGCTCAACACTAAAGAAGTTGCAGCCTTTGGACTTTTGCTGATCAGGAGTCTTCATTCATGGGCAGGCTGGGGTGCTATTCCCACCAAATGACAGTGTCATAAATTGAGTGGCTGTCCCCACTGTCACGTGGGAGTCCCAGTGCAACCCCATTTCCCTGGGCTTATGAAACCAGACCCAGATTTCAGAGGCACTGGCCAAAAAAAAGAGAAATGTTTAATTACACTTTTAGCAGGTGTAAAATGGTTGTTGAATGTGCCCCTTGCTGTCTGTCCCTTCTAACCCTATCATGCCATTCATGTACCACAAAGGGTATAACAAGGAGGAGGGAGAGAAAATATTCTCCTTAGCCTCTGAAAATAGGACAAGGAGCAATGGGCTAAAATTGCAGCAAGGAAGGTTTAGGTTAGACATTAGGAAAAATTTCCTAACTGTCATGGTGGTTAATTACAGGGATAAATTGCCTAGCGTGGTTGTAGAATCTCCATCATTGGAAATATTTAAGAATGGGTTACATAAATATTTAAAAGGGATGATATAGATGGTGCTTGGTCCTGCCATGAGGGCAGGGAACTGGACTTGATGACCTCTTGAGCTCCCTTACAGTTCTAATATTCTATGATTCTATGAACTGTAGAAGGCAGAATGGGATACAGGATTCCAGCAACAGTCACACCTGTGTTAAATTCAGAGGGAATATAATCTTCTTACTACCACTTGAGAGTCTCTTTATACATCTAGGGAGTCCATTAACTTTTTGACCTCTGCATTGCACTTGGAGCTCACGGAGGGGAAGTGCTGCTAGATGGCAAAAGGTCACTGCAATTAATGTCAGAGATAAGTTAGAGAGAAAGAACTTCCGTTTCTACCAAGCAGGTCAGTGTATTGAATGGAACGACATTGTAGAACATTGTGTTTGAGACCAATATGTCCTCCAGTCTTTGCGCATCAGGGCTGAGTTAAGGGTATCAGTGACCTATTCACAATATGCGACTTTTGCTGGTTTTCTTTAAAATCTGTGCGCAAAGACCTGCTTCATCAGATCCACTCATGCATTTGATGAAGCGGGTCTTTGCCCATGAAAGCTCCAAAATATCTGTTAGTCTATAAAGTGCCACAGGACTTCTTGTTGTTGTTGAAGATACAGACCAGCATCTGATGAAGTGAGTCTGTGCTCACGAAAGCTCATGCTCAAAACTTTTCTGTTAGGCTGTAAGGTGCCACAGGACCCTCAGTTGCTGTTACAGATCCAGACTAACACGGCTACCCCTCCGATACTTGAGACTAACACGGCTATCCCTCTGATTTTTAAAATCTGTGGGGTTTTAGCTTTCACATCTTACTACCTCCCACATGGTGCAATCTCATTTTATCATTTGAAAGTAATCATTTTATTAAGTGCATCTTTAGGAACAAGCCTAATAAAACCTAAATCCACACCAAACTCCCATCTTAAAGTAGGAAATCAGCTGGATTTGAAAGTAATGCAATTGGATCATGAAGGCTGGGGTGGGAGCAGGGCTTCTGATTTTTCTTCCTGGCTGTGACCCAAAGATGCTGCTTAGCTTTCCAAAAGATACTTAACCTAAGATTACCAATCTGTAAATAGACTGACTAGTCACCTCTGGAGAGAGACTTTATCCACTGCCATTTGTATTTATGAAACACTACGTTTATTATTTCTGATCTTTTATTATCTTGGCTTCAGGGACCTAGGATTTCTTTTTGGGAAAAGCGGGGAATAGTCAACCAGAAATAGTGGAAAGGGTGGAATGAACTTGATTTTGTTTCTAACCCAGTGTAGAAGAGGCATAACTCCACTGAAGTCAGCAGTTACTCTGATTTATTAAATTGCAGTAAGGGTGGTTCAAGCTGAACAGCAGGAAAAACCTCCTAGCTGTCAGGGAGGTTAAACACTGGAATAAATGGCTCAGGAAGGTTGTGCCATTTCCATCACTGGAGATTTTTAAAAGCCGGTTAGGCAAACACCTGTCAGGGATGGTCTAAAACTGTGTTTCTCAACCTTTTTTTTTCTGAAGTACCCCTTTTCCAAAAAAAAAAAGTACCTACAATTTCCAGACTCACAACTTTTTTCTACTGTTGCAACATATTTGTTTAAACAACTTAATCATAACTGGTTGCATGGAAGACATTGCCTGTATGCAATAAACTTCCCATCATGCTTATGCTTGTGCAAAAAAAGATAAATAAAAAAGTTAGATGAACATAAAATAAATCCAGTTTTGTATTGATAAAAAAGATGAGATGCACTGAGTTAATGGACCCTCTTGAAGAGCTCTAAGTACCTCCAGGGCCATACCTACCCCTGATTGAGAACCACTGGTTTAGAATGATGATGCCTGGTCCTGCCATGAGTGCAGGCAACTGGATCTCTAGAGGATCATGCCACTTCTATGCTTCTATTAACAGGAGACCAGAATCAAGCCCAATACTTACATCCTATGTATATATACTATGAAGAAAAATGTTTCAAATCCATTGTATAGCTTTAGCCACTAGCGTGCAATCCAAGTTAACACACAAACCTCACACCATATGGTCAGAGGAGATTCTACACAGTTGCACTGGCTTATTATAGAATCATGGAATCCCAGGGCTAGAAGAGACTTCAGGAGGTCATTGAGTCCAGCCCCCTGCCCAAAGCAGGACCAATAGCAACTAAGTCAGCCCCATTAGGACTTTGTCAAGCTGGGATTTAAAAACCTCTAGGGATGGAGATTCCACCACCTCTCTAGTTAATACATTCCAGGGCTTCACCATCCTCCTAGTGAAATAGTTTTTCCTAATAGCTAACTTACACCTCTCTTTCTGTAACTTCAGACCATTGCTCCTTGCTCTGCCATCCATCACTGCTGAGAACAGCCTCTCTCCATCCTTTTTAGAGACCCCCTTCAAGAAGTTGAAGGCTGCTATCAAATCACCCCTCACTCTCCTCTTCTGCAAACTAAATAACCCCAAATCCCTCAGCCTCTCCTCACATAGGCCATGCTCTCCAGCCCCTTAATCATTTCCATTGCCTTCTACTGGGCCCTCTCCAATGCATCCCCATCCTTTCTGTACTGGGGGGGCCAGAACTAGACACAATTCTTCAGATGTGGACTCACCAGTATCATGCAGGTTGAATTGTGCTAGGTCTGTTTAACATGATAAAATTAGAGTACCTCTTGAAGTAGCATACAGAATGGAGCCTTGAAACCAACAAATAAGTAATATGAGGCGGAGAGCAGTCTGGGACGCCTTGTCTGGAAAAAGAAAAGAAGGATCGTAGCAAATCAGGAGAGCACGCCATACCTCGTTGATCCGAACTCAGCTCAGGCATGGAGCTGGAAAAGGCTTTATGGTGTAAAACAGCCTACCCCCAGAGCTGTGGATCTGGCCCATTGTCAAAATGGATCTTTCGCTACTCTTGCTGCAGTGAGGGCTCTGATCAGCTGCCTGTTCCTAACAGCTAGAACAGAATAGCTTCATTGACCTCAGTGGAGCCAGGCCAGTTTACGCCAGTGGAGGAGCTGGCCCTATCAGCCTTGACCTTGCCTGTCTCTTGTGTTATGTCTCTAGCTGTCATGTGAAAACCAACAGTGCTGCTCTTGATTTTCCTGCGAGAGCCAAAATATGTGTTTTTCAAAAACAGACTCTGTATTTGAAGCAAAAGCCTAAATAGCTACTTCTGTAGTCATCAGCTAGCCCAGGCCAGGCCAGAGAAGGTCAACATAGAGAGCCAGGCAAAGGAGAGCTATTGACATCCCAAACTCATTTACTCTGCTCCCATGTGAAGCAGACGGTGAAAACTGGAGCAGCTGCTTAAACGAAGCGTGTTGAGACCCAGGCGTGCCATGGCCTTTCTGTGTGACTCCCAGAAAGTCAAGACTTTGTGCTATTTGCATTATAGCCCTGTACTGTTACTTCTGTGTCCCTTGCTTGATCAGAAAGGTGGGATTCTACTTTGCCAGAGTTGTGTGGGACAGACAGATGATCAGCCGATATGAAGACACCTTTCCTCCCCTGGGCCCCCTGCTTCGGACTGCAGATATTTTTCTTTCTCAGACCCTGTGTCTACACTTGCTCCTTCCTTTCGAAAGGGGCATCTTAATGAACCTGTTCGAAAGATGCTAATGAGGCACTGCAATGAATATGCAGCGCCTCATTAGCATAACGGCAGCCGTGGGGATTCGAAAGTGCAGCTTTTTGAATCACACGCCGCCCGTGGAGACGGGACCTTCCGAAAGGACCCACCCCAGTTTTCAAAAGCCACTATGCTAATGAGGCACTGCATATTCATTGCAGTGCCTCATTAGCATCTTTCAAACATGCTCAGTAACATGCCCCTTTCAAAAGAAAGGGGCACGTGTAGACCCAGCCAGAAGGTTTGCACCAATCAAAAACTGCAAAGCTCATAAAGCAAACATTTTTAAAATAACGCCAATCTTCTGGTCTGTTGTATTTTACCAAAGGACTGATTTATTGTAATGAATTTTAATTGTTTAAAGTCTCTTTACAGAAGAACACAAGAATGGCCATACTAGGTCAGACCAATGGTCTATCTAGCCCCATATCCTGTCTTCCATCAGTGGCCAATGCCAGATGCTGGAGAGGGGATGAACTGACTATATCAATTATTGAATTATCTGTCTCCCCTGTTGTCCAGTCCCAGGTTCTAACAGTCAAAGGTTTTGGGACACCAAGACCATGAGGTTGCACCTAGTTGATCAAACAGCCCCTGATGCACTTATGTGCCATGAACGTCTCTCTAATTCTTTTTTGGAACCCAGGTATAGGTCTGACCTTCAGCAACCTGGCAACAATTCCACAGTTTGACTGGGAGTCACATGAAGAAGTCCTTCCTTATGTCTATTTTAAACCTGACACCTATTAATTTAATTGGGTGGCTCCTGGTTCTTGTGCTGTGAGGGGAGAAATAACACTTTCTTACTGACTTTCTCCACAGCATTCATGGTTTTATGAATCACATCCCCACTCCATGATTTGTCTCTTTTCTAACCTCAACAGTCTCCAGACTCAAATCTCACATGAAAGCTGTCCTATTGCAAATACATCTTTGCTTTAACTATTTTCTCATTGGAGTTTTTAAATATTGTGGCAAGTTATTTTATGTATCATTGCATTAAGCCCTGTCATATAGAAATTGAGTTCTATTTTGTACGGCAGTTCCTAGAAGTAGGTAAGGTAAAGAAAAACCTGTCTGTACCCTATATTTTTGGATTACTTAATTGGTTGCCCTGTTGAGTGAATGAGGTGTGAATGGAAAGCTGGAAGACAAGTACCTCCAGAACAACAAGAAGTCCTGTGGCACCTTATAGACTAACAGATATTTTGGAGCATAAGCTTTCGTGGGCAAAGGCCCGCTTCGTCAGAAGCACCTCCGGGTATTTGCAAGAGCTGGAGAAGATAGATCCAAGACCAATGAGACAAACAATGGAACCTGTGAAGTGGGCCTACTGAAAGAAGATTGGACATATGGACACCTTGAGAGTCACCAGCAAGTACCTGCCTTTGGAAGCACCACACAGAAGAAGGTGCTAAATGCATTGTAATAAGATTGCTCTTCCAGATTATGCATATGCATGAGATGGCTAATTGGTGTCAACATGCATGAGAGAGAGGACAGTATAAATGGAAAGCATCTTGCACAGGGAACCCAGGTTTGTCTTGTTGGTACTGGAGCACTGATCCAGATCAGGAGAAGCCCAGCTCCACCCCTCCCCCATCTAACTCACCTGGCCAGTGCAGTTAGGGGGAATTAACTATGGGTAACAGCAGCAAGACAGGAGTGTGCTTGTGTGTGTGTGTAATAAACATATACATAAGATGTGTTGATTGCTATATGTGTGTTACCAATACATGTGGTGTTTTACCTTTTCCCCTGAAAAGATCCCGTGCAGTAATTTTCAGTACACCATTTGTATTAACACTTTCCAGCTAATCTTTTTTGTTGCCCTTTTCTGTATTTTTTACAATTCTAATATAGCT
The DNA here is from genome assembly GCF_033958435.1 of Carettochelys insculpta. Lineage (NCBI taxonomy): Eukaryota > Metazoa > Chordata > Testudines > Carettochelyidae > Carettochelys > Carettochelys insculpta. The sequence goes on from NC_134137.1 coordinate 371,751,306, forward strand.
CTTGTGAGCAGGAGCAACCAGAATTGTATTCAGGGTCCAAAGGGTGGGTACAGGAGGGCTTTAGAGAGTGTCATTATAATATTTTCTGTCTTAGTATCTGTCCCTTTCCTAATGGTTCTCTGAAGTCCTGGTAACTTCTGGTACTGCACACTGAGTGGTATTTTCAGAGAACTATGTTACTTCCAAGATGTCTTGCATAAGAGCTAACAGCTAATTTAGAAACCTTCATTTTGTATTGTGATACAGCAAGGACAGGAAGCACTGGTCAAGGGGAAACATATAAACATATAAATCCTAGGCAAATTTACGTGTGGTTTCCTGTAGATTAGAGAAGGGTACTACAGGCTAATTGATGCACCTGTAGTCAATTAAGTCCCCATCAGAAACCTAATATGATACAACAGACTAAGTATGATAAGATTCCCTGTAGATATGGGAAGTTGCCAGTATTCGCTTTCATTTTTTTTTCATCCATGTGTGGAATAAATTTTGTTGTGTGCACCAAGGCATTTGTGGGTGTGCACCACCCATATAACTCGATGAGGCCCACTCTGGGTGGCACCTGAATCATTCCTGGGCAGCCACCAAGTGTTCAGTTTACAGGGAAAACTGGAAGTTTGCAGGTTAATTGAAGTACCCGAAAGCAATTAAGGCCCCGTGCCAGGCAGCTAGGGCAGGTGAAGAAGGAGCGAGAGATGAAGTTTGGAGGTGTGTTGCTGAGATTTGGAAAGCCAGTGAACTAGAGGCCCTTTCACAATGTAGCAGGGAGACTCACTCCACCAGTATCAAGGACTGAGGGTGACTGTACCCAGGAGGGAAGCAGGTAAGGAAGCTGCAGGAGATGAGAAGGGCCGAGGCTCAGACCCACAGCCCTTCCCTGCTTCTTTTTTCTATTGCCTTCCTGGGCCACGAACAGAGGCAAGGGGAGGTGTCCTAGCAACCCCACCCCAAGAAAAGTGTGGGCCCCAACATACCAACATTGACTGCTGACTGGCCATAGTCTGTGTAGTGGGGGTTATTTTTGTATAATGGGCTTTATTTTGCACTTATCAATGTTGATTTTGCATCTATCATTTTTTGTTACCCATTATCCTACTTTCATGAATCCCCCTGGAACTTGTTGCAGTTGGCTTTTGATTTAACTGTCTTCAGCAACTTTAATAAAATCAACACATTTGATTTGGCCACAGACATCTTTTAAATTCAAAAGAATTTTGTGGAAGCCTGTTCCTAGGATCCACCCTCCCTCACCCCCCAAACCTGCCCCCCAGCCCCAGGATTAACCCGTCTCAGCTCCAAACCGGCTCCCGGGACTAACCCATCTCTGGCACTGACTGGGGAACCTATACCAGGCAGCCACTTGCACCCAGCTGAAGGAAGGCTGGTGTGGAGGTGTTCCACTGGTAGGGGTAAGCCGAGCCACGCCCACCGAAGAGGTGTGGCCATTCAAGTAGCGGGGTGAGTGAGGGGCTCTCTGCAGCTCCCTGCCCTGCTGCCACTGAAATAAGGGAACTAAATTCAGCTGGTTTAATGGTTGTCCCTCCTGGAGGCAGTTAAACCAATTAAATTTAATTCCACAGTTTCAGCGGCGGCAGGCAGGGAGCCACAGAAGAGTCAGCTACTGTAATGGCCTTTTCTCACAGAACCCTTATTTTCACTTAGCAGAACCCTGGAGTTCCATGAAACACTGTATTAGATAATCCGTTTTCATAGGTAAGACTTGCTGACATTCTGACCTACAGAGGGAAGTGCTGCATGTTAAAACAAGTCTGTGCAGTTTTCATTGCCTGCTAATTTTCTAGCTGCAGAACTGCATCTCGAACACCTAAGGGAAGAAGGGATTTATTTAATACATGGTTTCCCAAACTGGGGGGTGTGAAGAAAAGTCAGGGGGGCACAAGGCAACCCAATCCCCCCCATCACTCCTCCCACCTGAAGAACGAGCAAGCATTTGCTTCCAGCTCTCAGCCCCTGCCGTTTTATGTGTGTGACCTGGTGCAGCCTCTATAAAAAGCAGGCAGCTGGTAAAGACCTACGTGGAGCTAGCTGCCTTCTGCAAAGATGAATGAGAATGGGTTGTAGGGGTGAGAAGGAGAATGGGGTTAGATGTGGGGGCTGGAGATGCCTGGCTCAGGTGAGGGGGATGAGAATGGGGTAAGAACGGGGGGCTGGTGGTGCCTGGCTTTGTGGGATGGGATGGGCTTGGGCGGGTGGCTTGTGGACCTTGTGGTGCATGGGCAGCTGGCCCTAGCATCACAGGATTCAGACAGCCCAGGCTGGAGGGTGGGCAGCTGGCCCCAGCAGAGTGGGGCTTGCGGGGCTTGGGCTGGCGGGCAGGTGGTTGGCCCCAGCAACGTGGGGCTTGGGTGGCGCAGGATGGCAGGCAGGCAGCCTGCAGCTGGGACAGGCAGCTGGTGGGTGGGCAGCTGGTCCCAACAGCGCAGGACTCAGGCAGCTGGCGTGTGGGCAGGCAGCTGGTGGGTGGGCATCTGGCCCTGGTGTCATGCAGCTCAGGTGAGGGGCTCTGCCAGCACAGGTCTCAGGCAGGGGGGTGGCTGTCACAGTCAGTTCTGGCAACTGGCGCGGGGCTCAGGTAGCTGGTCAGGTGGGGCTGCACCAAGAACCTTCAAGGGGCCAAGAAAAACTATTGTTGCTTATTTTTAATTTTAAATAACATTTTACATCAAGTTTTTGCATTTGTTGTTGAAGAGGTGGGGCATGAGGGTTTCTCAAAAATCAAAAGGGGGGCGTGATGCTGAAAAGTTTGGGAACCACTGATTTATTATCTTTGCAATTGCAGAGCAAACCTAAGGGTGGCCTGATTCCCATCACTTCCTCTCTGCAGCTTCATATAAAATAAGATGGGGAAAATGGGAAAACTAGATGTGAAGGAAAGAAAGGGAAGGGAAGGTGAGGACAGGAGGGGAAGGACAGGAGAGAGAGAAGGAAAAAGCCAAAGAATGGAAGGAAGCTTTTCCTGCTGCACAAAGGATGGCTGTGTCATTGTTTCCATTTTAGAGATGGGGAAACTGAGGCACGGAGTGGCAGAATGACTTCCCCAAGGTGTCCTCGCACTCCAGTGACAGACATGGGAATAGAATTGAAGTCTACTGAGCCCAAGTCCAGCTGTCTATCCAGAAGGCCACACCATCACTCCTCTCCTTAGGAACTGCTGCTCTTCTCCAGAATATTTGTAACCTATTGACTGGGAAAGTAAGGGTCTTCCTTAAATTCCCAGGAAGGATTGTTTTTTGGAGGGGCAGCATGGTCATGGGAGCTGTTTCTTTTATTTTTTCTTTTTTTTAAGGACACTGGAAATCTTCTGTGGTCTGTAATATTACAGAGATGAAGGAAGCAGGAAACACTGAGTACGCAGCTATGGTCCCTCCAGCTTTCTTAATAATGTGCAGATGTCTGGTACCAGCTGGAGAACTGGGTGTAGTCATTGCTTTCCATGTGAGCATTGGAAGCAGCTGCATTTAAAATAGCGACCCAGGAAAATGCTTGGTCTATTGGCCACTACACATTTTGAATTTTTTTTTCTCTTTTTCAAAAAGAATTGCTTATGGAGGACATTGTGGTTAGAGAACATTCTGATTAGACAACGGGATGCGATCTGTCAGCTCCTCGATCTTCATCTTATCTTCATTCTCCCATCTCTGTTTTCTTCTACAAGCTGTCCCCTGGGGGAAAGAATAGTGTTTATAAAGCTCACAGCCAAGATGTGCATTTTAATTTCTTAGTGTTTGTTAATTAGTCAACCTTTCTAAAGTGCTTTAAAGATTAATTATTGCATACATGCAATGGCTCATCCTTTTAGACTGGCAGATGCCTACATAAACTGCACAATTCCTGAACATGTCTGTGCATTTAACAATGAGTTACAGTAAACCCTGGATTTAATGGACCCTGATTTAAGGAATATGGGAAATAACAGATGCTCTCTGCCAGCCTCCCTGCCCCTCACCATCCCCCCCAAAAATGCCAGAGACTCACCCGACCCACTGCCAGGGCTGGGGGAGCTGCCAGAGCAGCTGTAGGGGGCCACCACAATGGCTGTGGTGGGGCTGTTGTGGCGTGCAGGAGCTCTCCTCCCCCAGGCCCGTGTGTGTGGAGCATTTTGGTGTCTGGCCACTGCCGCCTGCAATGTCACTAAGCAGGAGCCATGGTGTTGGAGGCTGCTGCAGGCTGGGGGCAACCAGGTTCTACCTTCTTGCAAGCAGCTTGGAGCTGGCGCCTGGAGAAGCCACAGAGCTGAGAGCTGCAGGAGCTGGAAGGAGCCAGGCCGGTATTCAGCACTTCGCCTGGTAATTGGGAGAGGGAGAGGGAGATGTGAGGGGAAGAATGGGGCAGGAGCGGGGAAGGTAGAGTGGGGGGCAGAGGACAGGAGTGAGTGATGGGCTGGGAAGGTCAGTGCATCATCATACAGTATAACCATTTAGATATAACAGACGTTCAGCATTAAAGGACACCCCTTCCCCCATTAGTCCATTAAAGCAAGGGTTTACTATAATAACTGTTATACTTCAGTAGCCCTAGTCATTAGTCAGGACGCTAGTGCAATAGTCACAGCAGAAACATATAATAAAAAGATCATCTCTGTCCCAAAGAGCTTACAGGCTAAGTCAGTGTTTCCCAAATGGTGCTCCATGGAACCCCAGTGTAAATAAGGGTTCCTTGAGAAAAGTCCATTACAGGAGCTGATTCCTCTGTAGCTCCCTCCCTGCCTCTGCTGAAACAGTGGAACTAAATTTAATTGGTTTAATGGCTGCCAGGGCAGTGAGAGCGATGCAGCCATTAAACCAATGAAATTTAGTTCCATTATTTCAGTGGTGGCAGGGCAGGGAGCTTTAGGCGGCCCCTCACTCACCCCGCTAGTCGAATGGCCACACCCCTCTGGTGGGCATGGCTCAGCTCACCCCACCAGGAGAGCACCTCTACACCAGCCTTTCTTCCAGTGGGTGCATGTGGCCACCTGGTGTAGGCTCCCAAGCTAGCACCACGAATGGGTTAGTCCTGGGGACCAGTTTGGGGCTGAGGTAGGTTAATCCTGAGGATGAGGCGGGGTGGGTTTGGGGCCGAGAGGGGTTAAGCTTGGGGATGCCGGGGGTGGGTTTGCAGGATGGGGACTGAGCCAGGTAAAGCCTGGAGATGGAGGGTAGGTTTGGGGGCTGAGGGGGAGTAAAGCCTGGGAATGGGGTTCCACAAAATTTGTTCGTGTTTAAAAGGTTTCCATGGGCAAATAAAATTGGGAAACACTGTTCTAAGAAATAACATGTTATTACTATTATTGCAGCTCCCAGAAGTCCCAGACAGGATCTCAGCATTCGGCTGATATAAAAAGACCTGGTGCCATGCGCCTCAAAGAGTTTCCTGAGGGTAGCACCTCTCCACTCCAGCACCCTCTGGACCTGACAGGTGTCAAACCCGAGAATTTGCTGAACCACAGGAGGCCAATATTGACTAGCAACATTACGAGCACTTCCACTGCTTACTGGGCCCTTACAAGTCATTTAGTGGTAAATTAGTGCTAAATAACAGCTCAGATCGCTGAGAGCCAGGACTGGTTTAAACTTTAAGCAAACTTTAAAATAGTGTTGCTTGCACTTTTTGAGACCACAGAATGCCAAACAATAATTTTTTTACGTGGAACACGTAGGAAAATTTTCTTCAAAAAAAATTTTTTTTCAGACTAAAAACCAGCCAAAAGCAACATATACAGCAAAACCAAAATGAAGTAATTTAATTAGGTAACATAGCAATGAAGAAGTAACATTGCATCTGGTTTTAAATAACAAAGTTATACATATGTATACTTTGAATTGTTTTTCCAAACGTTCACGGCACACCTGCAAGTTGTTCACAGAACAGCAGTATTCCACAGAACATAGTTTAAGAAACACTGTTTTAAAGGATCATGGGACACTTGGCCACAGCCATGATAAATGGACATCCAGCTAACCCAAATCATGCCGGGACCACAGATGTCACCAGATCAGAGAATGCTGGCGTAGAAAGATTCAACCTGTATCTAATCTGAAACAATCCAGGAAAAGGCAGGCCCCTGGAAGGAGGATGAGGATAACCAGGTAGTTCTACCACATAACTATTTGCCAAGTTTGATGGCGGCTGACTCTTTGGAAAGTTTGGGAGAGGGGTTAACCTCTAAATAAGCAACGTCTTTTTCCAGATCCTTCACATTCTGTTCAACATTACTTAACTCAGGGGGATTGAACTTTTTACACTGGCCCCACTTTTCACCCCAGCAGTTAGGGCCCCCACCCTCATCTAGTATAATCCAGAGCGATGGAAATGTTGGTGATGTTCATATGGAAAAAAAGCCCTTTCAGCTGGTGTAAGAAGATAAGTTTGTAGAATGTAAAAACTTGAATTGGTCTATAGTGGTGAATACACAAACATAAAAGCAAACACAGATTTCAACCTATTTAATGAGATGGATGAGCCTGAGACCCCGCAGCCAATCATACTGTGTCCCCCCATGAAATTTCACATGCCCCTGCAGGGGCCTGCCCCCCACTTTGGTCACCCCGAGTTAACTGATGACTTGTAGACAGATAGCTCTTCAGTATTCCCTTTTTGTGCTGTCTGGGTTACCTATATGACCTGCCCACCATGTCATACCTGATCACTTCACAATTATTAGTGCATTTTCCCCTTGACACCTCTGTGAAGGACGGGAAAGGTGTTCTCCCCATAGTGAAAGGAGCCCTGCACAGACACTCGAGAGAGCTGAGCTCTGGCTCTGCTACTGGCTTGCCAGGTGACCTTGGTTAAGGCCCCTTTGTTCTCTGTTTTCAAGTCAATAGAATGAGGATAATGACACTGCTGTCCTTTATAAAGCGCTTTCAGATCTACTGCTGCAAAGTGCTATACAAGACCTAGCTATGGTTATATAACAGATGGGGAACTGAGGCAAAGAGAAGCTAAGTGACTTGCCCAAGGTCTCTCGGAAGGTCTGTAGCAGAGCAGGATATTGACCCTAGGTGTCCCATGTCTATCTGTCATCTGGGAAGAATTCAAAGGAGGCTGTGTGGAGTTGCTCCCAGAGAACAGTCTATATATGAAGGGTGTTTTGGAAGAAACCTTCAAAACCATTTTTGCAAGAAGCCACAAATTGGCCTCTTAGGTTGCTATTAAAGGCAGGCTTCAAGGGCTGGAGCATGCCTATGTATGATTGTGAAGGAGTCTGTAGTGTGTTGGACCGCTGGATACCGGAAACACCGCGTTGATAGGACACCTCACCGAGGAAGGCAAAAATTGAGTTTGAAAATCATTCCATGCAAAGTGGAAATCTCCCCTGCAGAGCGGAGCAGGATTCAGCGGCCACTTCTTGACAACACACGTTTGCTCACCAAGAAAAACTTTCTGTTCTCTTTCTCCCACCAGATAAGAGCAAACACCATCGGTCACAACAGAGGCTGTTGACTAAATTCTCCGAATCTCCCTTAGTCTCAGCTGTGTTCCACATGACAATTCAAGGCGTCCCTAGGAGGGGCTGTTGTGGCTTGTTCTTGTTTATTATGAGCTGCTGCCAATGATTTTGAAATCGCTGGGGTAAGTAATTGGAGGCAGAACATATTGTACCTGGCTAATTTCTGTTTCTGCCCAAGAGCAGTTTGTTGTCAAACTGAACAAAAGACCGATCCCAACTCAGCTGTTGCTATTGTATGTGACTTTCCACAAGGCATTTCATCTCTATGTGTACCTCAGTTTCCCCTGTTAATGTTGAGGGGGAAATGAATCGTTGCAAACTGTGGAAAATACTGCATAGGGAGCAGTTTCATAAAGCCTGAGGTGTACTGGGATTAACAACACTGTAATGTGGCCAGTGGAAAAGGTGCTGGCTTCTAACAAGCTGATTTTGATGAGGGGGGAATGCATCCTGTAATAACTTCCCAGTAGCTCCAAAGGTCACAGGTTTGAGCCCACCTGTGGGTGGTTATACTTATGCTTTTTTCCTCATCTTTGGTGCATTTACACCCCCACCTAGGAGGAACAATAGAGGGAGGGTGGTTTGACTGTCGTGTATCTGCTTTCTGACAGGGTATCTCTTCTTGTGATTGACTGTTCAGATCTTGTGTTGGTTTGAAGGATGGCCTGCAAACGGGGTCACCAGAAATCCAGCCACTTGGTAGTAGGCACAGGCTGGACAGGTAGAATGGAAAGAGAGGTCAAGGCATTCCCAAGGGAATCACATTTCAAAGAGCATCTCCCTTCCATTTTTAAATTTCTTCCACTCCAGATCACTCACATCGAATCTTCATGATGCCCCCACTCAGCTCTGTGGGTCAGAGCCAAAGCCCGGTGACACCAATGGGAAAACTCAAGTTGATTGTCGATGGGCTTTGCTGGTAACCTGGCCCTTTGCTGGTAACCCCTTGCTCACCACTGAATCTGGCTGGAGGTTGGCTGTGGAGTTTGTGGCCTCAGCATAAGACAAGACACCAAAATCTCCTGCATCCTAATCTTAGTATTGATCCTGATTCATTTTCTGCTCCTGGGAAAGCCAGTGAAACTCTCTGCCTGAGGCCAGGTCTACACTAGGACATAAAATCGATCTGTAGATATGCAATTCTTGTAGCTGGATTTGCATAGTTGGAGTCAACGTATCTAAAATCGAGTTTTGTCATCGCCCACAGAGCGGGAGGTTGATGGCAGAAACTCTCCTATCAAGTTCCCTTACTCCTCACTACTGCCAGGAGTACCGGGGTTGATGGTGTCACCATGGCAATTTGATTTAGCGTGTCCCCACTAGGCACGTTAAAATGAATCCCGGAAGATCAAGCTCCAGAGGGTCGATCTTCCCCAAATGTCAATGTCTGAGACTGCCCATCTGTAAAATAAAGATAATACACTCTGGCAAGGAAAGCATTCACCAGCCAATACTTGAAATACACTATGTTTTAGTAACACACGTTAGTAGATTGCACTTTTGCAAAATGGTGATTTTATTGAAGTGCGGCGCCCCATGCAAATGCAACCCAAGTTCCAAGCTTTGAAGAGCTCATGAGCTAATATTTCGAAGCATTTCCCAGAACAAAGGTATTCAAATGCACACTTAGCAAAACTGTTTGAACACAACACATCACCTATGAAGGGCCCTCAGCTTTCAACTTGCCTTTCCCTCTTGAGCTGCAATAGCCCACACTTGCAAATCTTCTGAGAGCATTGTGAAAGCCACCTGTGTTCCCAAGCTTCAAAGGGGCAAAAGTTGCAGAAATTGATGGATTTTTTTAACTTTTATATTATATTGCACGGGTGTGTTTTTTGGGTGGGACAGGCACAGAGTCTATCAAAAGTGACACTAGATATAAAAGACAATGTTCTACAGCAATATATCACAGCTATGTGTTCTGTCCTCTTTGGTTTAGGTTCTTAGCCCTCATTACTGTAGCATCCATGCTCCAGAAAGGCAGTGATTCTCCAGCTGTGGGCTAGGACACCAATGTGGGTTGCAAGCCCATTTTAATAGGGTGACCAGCATTGACTGGCTTAGACATGCTGGGGCCCAGAGCTGAACTTGAAGCCCAAGTCCTACTGCCTGGGGCTGAAGCCCAAACCCCATCAGCCCTGGGTGGCAGGTTACAGGCCCCCTGCCTGGGCCTGAAATCATTGGGCAGAGCTTGGCTTCGGGGTCCCCTCCTGGAGGTCAAGCAGTAATCTTTATTGTCAAAATAGGGTGGCAATACAACAAGGCTTGAGAACCCCTGCTCCAAAGATATTTAAGTGCCATGGGAGTTAGGCACCTACATACTATTTAAGATCTGGGCCCAGACACCTTTGCATTAAAAGATGCAGAACCTGTCATACATAGTTTGTTCTTTCCCAATTCCCTGTGCCCCATGGAATGTATTGTCACATGTACACTGTTCTTTGTTTAAAATTAGCAATGGCAAGTCACACAGGCCTGTGGAACTCCTCACCAGAGGATGTGCTGACCAGGACTTTAACAGGGTTCAAAAAAGAAGTAGATACATCCATGGAGCTTAGGTCCATCACTAACTATTAGCCAGGTATGGTGTCTCTGGCCTATGACAAAATTCTTTCCCAGCTCCAAACATGGTAATCACTTGGACCCAGAATATGGGTGAGAACCACCAACCAGACACCCAGGAAAAAATTCACTGTAAGAATTCAGACCCCTCCTCATCTGTGGCCATTGGGGATATTTGCTAGTAGCAGTCACGTGTAGGCCACATGCCTTTGTAGAGAATCTCATCAAATTAGCTCCTCTGTAAATGTATGAAGGTCGCCCGTGACCTCAACTAGGGTGTTTTGTACCTCACTATGCCCCTTGGGAGGCCATTCCAGAACTTTGACCCTCTGTGGGTTAGAAACCTTTGTCTAATTTCAAATCTAAACTACCTGATGACCAGTTTATAGCAATTTGTTCTTGTGTCAACATTGGTCTTTAACTCTCCCGACCTGGTGTTTGTTCCTCTGGCAAAAGAAAACAATCATCTCTTCCCTCAGCCTTTGTCTTTTTAGAGTAAATAAGTCTCATTCCTCGGCCACATCTACACAGGCAGCCTCTATCGACAGAGAAACCTCGACAGTACCTCTGTCGACCAATGGCATCTACACACAAAAGCAGATCAAAAGAGCACGCCGCTCTGTCAACAGAGAGCAGCCAGACTGCCAGGCCCGCTCTCGACAGAGCGGCTGAGTGGAAGCTCTGCAAACAGGGCTGCCCAGGGAACGGGAACTCTAGCGACAGAACTGTCTGCACGGGCACGCTCAACAAAACACTGGCGACAGAGGCATTACTTCCGATCGGGAACAGTGATAATGCTGCTGACTGAACAGCTAAGTTTTGTTCACAAACTTTTGGCAGAGCTCTTTAACAGTGTAGATACTCAGCGAGTTTTGTCGACAGAAGCTGCCCGTGTAGAGGCAGCTCTCCAGTCCCCTCTGGTATGGTAGGTTTCCTCATATCTCTCATAATCCTAGCAGCCCTTCTGTGTGCTTGTCCAAACTCATCTTTTGTAAAGCTAGGAAGCCAGAACTGTGCACCCTGTTCCAAATGAGGTCTCATCAGTGCCTTGCATAATGGTAAGAATAGTTCACTCTCTCTGCTGGAAATACCTCTTCTCATGCATCCTAGGGTTGCATTAGCTTTTTCTCAGGCACACCACTTTGGTGGCTTATATTCTTCCTGCAACAGACAAACACACCCAGGTCTTTTTGGAGGTACACACATCTCATAGAGCTGGAAGAGACCTCAGGAGGTCATCTAGTCTGGGGCCCTGCCCTCTTGGCAGGACCACGCACCATCCCTTTTTTATTTTTAAGTCTATTTCACCCCAGATCCCTAAATGGTTCCCTCAAGGATTGAGCTCTCAACCCTGGGTTTAGCAGACCCGAGTTTTTCATCCTTGGTGACTTGCCACCAGTATGTCCCCAGCTTATTGTAAACAGGTTTGTTGTTAGTCCCAAGGGGATGACTTGGAATATGAAGTGTCATCCCACTTCTATGACTCCAGTTTTCATTGTCCTCCAAATCTTCTCCATGAGGTTTTGTAGCATCACTTGTATCCTCTTTCCCAGCATGCATCCATACCGGCCCTTCCCAATTCAACCATTCCAGTCAGAGGCTTTTCAATAATCTTCTCCCACATTTTCTTAGCATGTGGCTTCAGCTTACTTGGGTGATAATTACTTAACACACCCAATAATATCTCCTTTATGTTTAAATAGGCAACACTAAGCTTTTACATCCTTCATCCAACATTTTTCCTTCTTAATAACATCATTGATGAAACTTGTAATACACTTGATGCCTTCAGTCTTCCCAATATAGGGTTGCCCTATAAAAAAGAGAACAAGTCCTGTGGCACCGTATAGGCTAACAGATATTTTGGAGCATAAGCCTTTGTCTTTGCCCATGAAAGCTTATGCTCCAAAATATCTGTTAGTCTATAAGGTGCCACAGGACTTCTTGTTGTTCTCGCAGATACAGACTAACAGGGCTACCTCTCTGATCCTATAAAAAAGAGGACATTCCTGGCTGGGAGGTATCTGTATCAGTATCTACCAACTCACACTGTACAGTAGGGTTGCCACATTCACGAGGGTTTGGTGTTCAGAACCCTCGGGAATGTTGATTTTCGCGAATGGGGGGGTGGGCTCAGAGCCCCGGGGAAGCAGCGGCTTGCTGGCACTCACCCCCAGAGCCCCAGGGAAGCCACAGCAGCCTCCAGCACTCCTATCTGGGGCCCCGGGGAAGCAGCATGGGTGCTCCCCGCCCCGGACCTGCTCACGAATATTTGAATTCATGAACATTAAGTTCACGAAGGTGGGGACCTTCCCATACTAATGTATTAACATAGTACCTTAATACAACATGAGTTTGTAGATACTGACACACTCCCCCTAAGGTGTGTCCTCTTTTTCTGAAAGGTCGAATAGGGTAACCCTATCCAGTAACATCACACATCCACTGATGCTTCGTCTGACCCAAGTGCTTTCTCCCCTTGCTTTCTCTGAAATTCTTCTGCAAACACTTCTTCCTGTATGCAGTCTCTCATGCCCCCATTCAGTTTACGTGTTCTTTATTCTTCCCGTGGGCTCTCTGCAGTTGTCACCCTTTCAAAGGAATCACTCCAAGCTTCATTGGTTGACTTACCATCCACTTGCGATATACCTTATTCTTTTCCAAATAAGCAAACCCTCTTGCTTACCATTTTCTCTGTAGCCTTGGCAGTGCTATGCCTAGTTGGTAATCTAGCTTATCACAAGCCATTCCTTCAGCAATGCCTCTCTTGACCTCCTTTTTTATTTCTGTGTATGTCTGATCAAATTACTGGCCTGCCATTTTGGAATGTTAAGGATTGTCTTCTCAGATTCCACACCGCACTTCACTTCTTAGGCTACCTCTACACTAGAGTTTTGTGGGCACAACTGGGGTTTTGTCACCCAAACTTGCTGAGGGTCTACACAAAATGTGTGTTGTTGACAGTTTCTGTTGAGAGAAAAGCCACGTGAACACTCCAGGGGCCCTTTTGTCAACAGAGTGGATGAAAAGATTGATATGCTTTATGGATAGATGTGATCTGTCAACAGAAGTTTTGTCAGAACATCTCTTCCAATAGTAACTTATGTACCTATAGCTGTAGTGTTTTACCTATCTCAGAGCTGGAAGGGACCTTGACAGGCCAGGGAATCCACCCCGCAGCCCTGACCAAACACCATGCCTAGCAACTTTTTTTTTAAATGTATTTGTCCCAAACTGCTCAAAGACAGATTGAATTCCCAACTCTGCATTTACCAGGCCACTGCTCAAACCACTGAGCTATCCCTTTGCAGCCCATAGAATATCAATCCTAGGATTTTATGTACTGTTACCAGCAAAGCTGACTTCTACTTGAACCAACCATCCTCCACTGTGTGTGCAGGAGGTGATCACCTTTTCTCTCTGTTTGAAGAATTTTTCATTCTCCTCTTTAAGCTTTCACAACCTACTGCAACAGAGTGCAGATGCTTCCAACGTCTCTGAATTCTAAAGTCCACAAAGAGATGTCTGTACTCTCTCACAATGCGCTCATCAAATACTGCCTGACACTTGATAATTCATATCTACCTCTTACCGTTATGAAAAATGAGTTTGGGACCAGTGTCCCAAATTATGAACTGTTTTTCCCTCTTCAGAAGGTATGTGTTTGTGATGACCAACTCCAGTGCTGATGTAGGAACATTTCGCCCTGAGTTCCTGATTCCAATACAGTGGTCTCCAAGGACTGTTTCGTATCCAGTCGGCTCAGTTCCAACATGTGCTCTGATAATTATCTTCTCAACGGAGGGCAAGTTTCCAACAATACAAAAACTCATAAGAAAAAAAAACCTCTTATTTTTCAATCTTAAATGTGGTGCACACTTACTGTCTGTATGGATAGTTGCCTCTTGCCTATACAGTTTACAACTCAGCAGTAGGTCCAGCCTTCTGACAATCTCCATCACATACTTCTTCATGATTTCATCCAGACTAACTTGCCAGTATAACTGCCTGAGTAATTGATTTTGTAACCTTCCTGCAGCATCTTGGCTTTGCAACTTTTCTATTTGGTCTCTTGTACACATCACATTTACTTTTCTCCTGTTCTAAGACCTTGCATAGCTCCAAACTTCTTCCAGGAAGCATTCCACGTTTTACATCTCAGTTTACTCACTCTGTTTACTCCAACAGCCCCTGCCAGTTATAACAGTCAGGCAATGCTGTTGCTGCCTTGCAGGTGGAGAGTGTCTATAGCATTTGTCATGGACGTCAGTTCACATGAGCGTATCTATTAAACAAATTTTATAGGTCAGCTATCCAAGCCTCACTGGAAGGTGCTGATGGAAGGTCACCTTCTGGAATTCTGACATCATGGAGACACTGTCCTTCTTTGAACCCAAGATGCAGTGTCAACAGCTAGAAAATATTTTTGTCCTTCCTTGGAGTTGGAGGCTGTCAATTTCTGGGAATTTCTGACTCCAGTGGGAATCTTCAGTTATTCAGAAAAGTTTTTTTTATCAAGGCATATGACTAGTTAGTGAATGAGCAGTAAGGTGAAATAAGGCCCCTTCCTTATGGATTTGGAATCCAGGAACATGGAGAGTTGGGGGAAATTGACTTGCAATCTTCTGTGTTACGTATCATGTGTGTGAAGACACCGCATCTGCTATTTGTCTGTGGCTCTGTGCTAACTTAACATACCCCTTGTTTGCTTCGATGCAATCCTCTGCTTTCCTGAAGGGGGATGACCTAAGCAGCTTGGACAGAAGTACAGGCCCTATTTCATGACTGTTGAAATTAGACATAAGCTCTGTCACGGCTTGGTCTGTAGCGTTCCCTGCAAGCTGGTGCGCTTGGGCAGCTACCCAGAAGAGCTTCAGGTGCTGATTAGCAGAGATCCCACAGAAACATGTGTTTCTCCAGGTGGTTCACATGCCTTGCTGCAAATAACAAAATTTATTCTGCATGTGGATGGAAAAAAGTAGAAGGTACATTGGAGATCTGTCCCTTTTAAGGACGAAGGGGCCTGAGACTAGCCAACCCTGTCCATTCAGCAGCACCAACTCGACAGGGGATCAAGAGGTTATAAAAACCAGTAAATGTCTCAGCTGGGGAGATGCAGGTGGGAGATGGGCTCCTGGAGTAGACCCATAAGCAGGGATTCAAATGGCGAATGTTGAAAGGACACACTGGGAGACAATGGTAAAAATCTCTCGGAGGTGTAGCCCAAGGCTAGGGAAGGCATATTGCCCTATGCTGAGGACTGGAAACATGATAAAATTACTTCTACACAAGTGAATCCAATGGCAATCAGTCAGAACTATGCAGTTCAAATAAATACCAACTTGACTAAGTCCCTGTTAAAATTTCCCAGCTGGAGTCTTTTCTTTACCTTCTTATCGCTAAGGCTGCACAGGGAGAGGGGACAACACAAACACTCCTGTACACCTCTCTCACACAGGGATGGGGGTGACTAACTGACATCACCCAACCATTCCTACCCAGCGCTCTCCATCACTAGACACGTGAGCAGAGGAGTGACTAGGGCAGGGAGGTGACACAGCATCAGTGAGGAAAGATTGGACACTGCAGCCTGTGTGAGGGGCCACCTTTTAAAAAGATGTTGAAAAGATCCAGTGTTTTGAGCGCTAAAGAAAAACACCTTCTTTTGAGCTGCCAAAAGGAGCCCGACCGGCTTAGCTTCTACAAACGAAAGCTGAGAGGTGACTTCACCGAAGTGTCTAAGAGCCTTCCCGGAGAGAACATGTCAGGTAGCAAAAGGGCTGTTTAAGGTTGCAGAGAAATGTAGAAGAAGCCCAGGGGCCGGAAGGGGGTAACGGACAAATCCTTATTAGAAATAAGGCACAAATATTTCACACTGAGGATGATTCACCATTGGAACAAGAGAACCCAGCAAGTGACAGATTCTCTATTTCGCGATGTCTTCTAACGAAGACTAGGTGCCTTCCTGGTGTACGCTTGGATCAAAACTTAGTTCCTGTGATAGACTGGACGGCTGGGAGGTGCAGGGATCAGCTTTGATTCTCTCATGGGCCCCTCTGACCTAAAAGTCAGCTACTCACTGAAAATCTGAGCGCAGCCTAGGGAGCATCCTCTGGGGCTTTAACTGTGCAGCCAACTTGACTCCCATTCTCAGCTGTCGTTAAGTGGGATCATTCAGGGGAAGCCACTCAAACCCCTAAAGAGGGTGGCCAGGGTGAGGACATCAGCCTTACAAGGGAGGGGTGGGTGTGGCAGTGACATCACAAAGGCCTGTTGCAGGACCTCAGCCTATTGGGTGGTGGGGAGACGATGACCTCACAGAGAGACCCTGACATCAGCCAGGCAGGACAGAGGGGCAAGGCAGGGCAAACTCAGAGACTCCTGTGGTTCTGCAGCAGCAAGGTTTTCTCTGGGTCTCTTCTTGGGGACTGAGGGGGAATTAGGTGTAATGTACATGAGCATGAGGAGGAACCTCGTTGGAGTTTTCTTCTTCACTAACTACTGATTTTGAGAGTCCCTGATTAGAAGGTAAGAACCTCAGGGAGGTTTTGAATCTGATCCACTTGGTACCAGCTGAATTCTAGGCATAGAAATCTCTAGGTGAAGGTGATTTGATTTCCTCCCAAGGACTTTGTCACATAGAATCACTGGAGACATTGGGAGTTGGTCCTTTTAGGTTTCCCTTTTCCTCCTTCACTCCCCTTTTCTTGTGCTTCTTTCACCACTTATCTATTCCTTCCTACCTCCATCAAGGAGGGTTCATGTGAGGGGGGTGGTGGAAGGGAGGGGTTGTTGTCACTGTGAGGGCCCTCACAAAGAGATGGCGTTAGAGAAGTGCTCAGAGATGGATCCCCTCTCGTGGTGACCTGGGCCATCCTTTTGGACTTTGGCTGAGACCCCTCCACCTCCCAGCTCTCAGAGTCTCAATCACATCAGCCTTGCAGGGGAGGGGTGGGCGTGGCTGTGATATCACAAAGGCCTGTTGCAGGATCTCAGCCTTTTGGTGGATGGTGGTGGAGTGGTGCTGACCTCACAGACACACTGACAATTAGCCAGGCAGGGGCAACCTTAGAAACCCCCCATTATGGCTTTGTGGGAGACTGTCCCAAAGAGGTGGGGCTGGAATTACTTTGAGACTGATCCCCTCGGGTGGTGACCTGGGCCATTGCTTGGGAGACCTGCTGAGACCTCGCAGCCTCCCACTTCTCCGAGTCTCCATGCTGATTGGCTCAGCCGGGGGCTATGGATAGGGAGGAGAAGATTTCTCAGTTTCTCACCTGTGACCCTTGACTGCCCCTTCCTTTGCAAGTTCTGCACGACGATTGTCCGACCTCCAGCATGCCATGCTGGGGAACCTGCTGGCAGAGTCCCCACACAAAGACAGGCTCCCACACATCTTGGAAGTGAGCATGGTCAGGAGGGGCAGGGGACAGTTTTCTCTAAGCACTAGGGAGACCTGGAAAGGAGAGACAGGAAATTCTTTTTCATGCCCATCTTCCTAGCCAGCAAGCCAGTGGGGCCATCCTTGGTCAGGGCATTGCTACTGGAACCCACACAGCTAGTGGGTGTGGTTCACTGTCCCATGTAGTAGTGCTTAGACCACGCACAAACAGAGAGACTGAATCCCTTCCAGGGCCTTAGCTGACAGGGAGCTGGCTTTACCTCAGACTGTAGAGGCTCCTGCACTGAGCTCCAAACAACCCCGGTTTGCACCCATCTGGGGCAGTTACACTATGTTGAACTCTTCTTCCTTCAGAGACAGGGGAAGGTGACGGAACTTCAAGTCAGGGTTCTGGCTGGCTGTGAGAGCCTCAGATCTTCTGTCCAACCTTTTCTGCGCATGCCATGAGATCAAGGAGAGGTTCTCACAGAAGAGTCACAGACTCCATCCTAGAGAACAAGGTGGGCCTGAAGGGAATCAGTTCCTCTCTTACCAGCGCTGAGACTTGCAAAGGGTGTTTGGAAATTGTCTTTACCGTAATTCCCTTCTTCTGGACAAGGGTTTTTGAACCAGCAAGAGGCATGGGGGACGCTTGGGTGGGGGGTGGTCTGACACCATCCTGATGAGCCGTCCATGAATCAGGAGTTCGGGAAGGACGGGACCAGCCCAGACACTGAACATTGTCCCACTCCAGAGAGACAAAGACATATTGTGACAATCCCCTTCTCCAGTGCCATGGCCCATTACTCAGACGTTCCACCCTGAGCACATGTGCATGGGTCTATTGATCCTGACCTGCCTCCTTCCCCCAGAGTGTGTCACCTTCTGCATCAGATCCAGAGAATCCTAGGAGACAGCCGTGGCTGTAAGGAGCAGCAGAGCCCCATTCTGATTCACCATTGTCCTCCCTGAATTTGATGTAAGTAATCTCTGACCCTGGCTTCCTGATGGAACTGAGGCAGGCTGGGTTTGATAGGCTGTAGGGCCTGCAGCTACAGGGGCTGCGTGTTGAGAATGTTCCCCTTGGGAATGCAGAATCAGAGTGGGCAATGAGATGAACTTGACTCAGTTGACTTGACTTGGTTCAGTGGAGATCCTCGGACTTTAAGAGAACTATGTTCCAATCCCTGAGGCTCACAGGCTCATGCCTGCCTGTGGATCCCTTCTCCTCCTGGAGCTGGTGGGGTGCAAGTCCTTATAGAAGGCCATCCCCTACATCCCTTGACTCTGGGGCCAAAGGAGCTGAGGGTCTAACTGTGGCTTCTCTCCCCAAGTGTCCCCAGAAGAGGGACTTGGCGTAGAGACTCCTGGTCCAGGGGAGATTGGGAGCGGACAGGAGGATGCTGATGGCTTCTCCTTCTCCCTCCATTCCATTAGAACTCAGTTCAGATCCCTAAACAATGGAGCTCCATGGCTTAGCTGCAACTGTCCATCAGTGACCCACCCACAGGAGGGAATTTACCAGCTCTTCAAACTGCTGGTCTGCCAGCTGGGAAATGGGACCTAATAGAAAAGTGATCCTGACAGAAGCCAGGCAACAGAACCCCTGAAGAAATGAACCACCTCATATATGAGACTGTCCCCCTTGGGGTAAGGTCAGCCCTGTGAAAACTCACCAACTCCTTTGAGGCTGGCCCTAATTAGAGGAGTGTCTCCTTTTTTCTTCCCCCTACGCCATCTAGGATCAACCCCTCCCAAGCTCCAAGCCTAATCCCCCACTGTAGGGAGCCCTGCTATTCTCTGGGGCCAGAGATGCAGCCCAAGTGGAATGGAAGAATACAGACATCAAAACCGTACAGAGCAAGCTGACAAGGAACAGCTGACACAGCGATATGGAGGGAATGGAGCCAGGAAGTCTTCCTACAATGGGGTCAGGGGGATCTGGTACTGGAGGTCAATCCTAGGGTACCAGTTGTCATTTATCTTCCCTGATTCCTGGGGGCATCTAAGTCTCTGGACATTCCCTTGTTCTCTTCAGACCGGAGGACATCACGGCCATGGTGATGTGCCAGCTCCACTCCCATCTGATGCTGTCACCAGGTGCCCCAGGCTCTGCAGGGGCTGCATGTCTTAGGGTGCATCTGATGAGATGTAGAACCCCAAAACTGAGCCTGGAGGGTTTAGACAACAGTCCTGGGCTGCTGGGGTTCCACCTCGCTGGCTCTGCAGAGCCTGATTTGCTGGAGGAAGATTTTCAAAGGGAGCCTGTCTTGGGGTGTAGGTTCCCACACACAAGCTCAGAAATCAGAAGGTTACTCCAGGCACTGCCAGCCACAGCCGTCTGGCAGGGTAATAGCAGCTGGAAAGATCGGTGAGCTGGAAACCAGATTGGCAGGTCTGTTAAAAAGAAGCGTGCAGGCAGGGGAGAAAGGAACTCTGGTCTGCAGACTGCTAGGGAGTCAGTCAGGGACAGCCCCCACCAAGGGATGAAGAGGCCAAAAGACCTAACCCCTGATGGGCATGAGCACAGTGATTTCCCAATGAGTCACACAGGGTGGTACTGACAGCCCCACTGAGGTAAGCGAGCAGGAGCCACATCCACCTGCTTTGGGCCAGAGGATGCACTTTCATATTGACGTACCACCTCCCTGTGCCAGACAGCTCCAAAAGGAGAGAGAGAACAGAGAAGGAGAAACTGACCTGGGGACATGCTGCAGAAAGTGCATCCGGAGTCCTGGCTGCAAGAGAGACTCTGCCAGCAGCTGCTGCCTCAGGCCCTGTGCCTAAGACTACAGAGCCCTTGCGCTCACATCTAGAGGATCCCGGGTGAGGCATGTGGCCATATACCCAGTGGAGAGGAAGGGCTCAGGCTCCCACCCAAACCCCCATGTCATGGAGGCGACCCAGACTCCTTTTCCCTCCACTGGGGAGGAGGAGAGGGCAGAGCCATGATGATAAGCCCTGAGGTGTTCACAGGAAAAAGAGGTGGCTGCTGATCTTTTCTTTTGTGCAGACATTACTGTCCATTTTTTTGCCCTCTGTTAACCTGGAACTCAGCTGGTGAACCTGCTGGACGGCCAAGGCCTCAGATCCCCATCACTCAGCCTGTTTGAGCCCAGGCCTCCCCTTAGCCCCATTGGAGCTGCTGTATGGGAGGCGGTCCCCACAGAACCCTAGACAACCAACATGGTACAATCTGTGTGCTGTAAGAGGGAAAGCTTTGGGCCCCGGCAGGTTGGTTCTGGGAGGTTGTGCTGAAATCTCAGAGCCAGGAACAGGGAGACAACAATGGGCCCAAATTTGGTAATTTAATCCTGGCGAGGGTTTGTTTGTCACTGCCCTTCCTCTCCACTGGCCATATGGCCACACGCCTCACCCAGGCTCCTGGACCAGCTGCTGCTGGCAGAATCTCTCCTGCAGCCAAGACTCCTCCTGCACCTTCATCAGCATCTCCCTGGGCCAGTCTCTCATTCTGTTTCTCTGCTTTTGTCTGGCTTAGGGAGGAGGTACGGCACTACGAAGGTGCATCCCCCTTGCCAAAAGCAGGGTGGATGTGGCTCCAGCTCGCTCAGCTCAATGGGGCTGTCAGCCCCACTCCTTGTGACTCATTCAGAACTCACTCTGTGCTCATGCCCATCAGGAGTCAGGTCTTTTAGCCTCTTCACCCCTTCCTGGGGGCTGTCCCTGGATGACTGACTCCCTAGCAGTCTGCTGACCAGAGTTCCTTTCTCCCCTGCCTGCACATGCCTTCTTAGCAGACCGGCCAATCTGCTTCCTAGCCCTCTGATCCTTCCAGCTGCTATTACCCTGCCAGTCAGCTGTGGCTGCCAGTGCCTGGATTAACCTTCTGATTTCTGAGCTCATGTGTGGGCATGTACACCCCATGACAGGCTCCCTTTGAAAATCTTCCTCCAGATGGAGCAGGTTCTGCAGGGCCACTGAGATGGGATCCTAGGGGCCCAGACCTGCTTTCTAACCCCTCCAGATGCACTGTGAGGCTCTAAATCTCATCAGAGGTACCCTACGATGTGCAGAGCCTGAGGCACCCGGCGACAGCATCAGATGGGAGTGGAGCTGGCGCATCACCATGGCCGTGAAGTCCTCCTGTCTGAAAAGAACAAGGGCAAGTCAGAGACTTAGGCTGTGGCTATGCTGTAGCCACAACTCAAAATAATTTCTGCTATTTGCACAACACAACTTGCGTAAATTATTTCAAATGTGGTGCTGTCCAGATGGCCCCAAAGTTTGAAATAAGCAGCTACTTTGAAGTTTCTGTGATGCGTCGGGGTGGTGGAACTGGAATACCATGCTCAAAATACCTCTGCTATTTAAGCACAGTGTTTAGCTGCACAGTTGCTATTGAAGGACACATCAGTGTCACAAAATAGCAAACACAGGCTGTGGCCACACTTGGCCAAAACTTTGAAATGGCCATGCTAATGGCCAAATCAAAGAATACTAACAAGGTGCTGAAATGAATATTCAGTGCCTCATTAGCTTGCTGCCGGCCGCGGCTCTTTGAAACTAGAGAGGGTGAAACTAGAGAGGGTCCAGAAAAGAGCGACAAGAATGATTAAAGGTCTAGAGCATGTGACCTATGAAAAAAGGTTGAAAGAATTGGGCTTGTTTAGTCTGGAAAAGAGAAGATTGAGGGGAGACATGATAGCGGTTTTCAGATATCTAAAAGGGAGTCATAAGGAGGAAGGAGAAAACTTGTTCTTCTTGGCCTCTGAGGATAGAACAAGAGGCAATGGGCTTAAACTGCAGCAAGAGAGGTTTAGGCTGGACATTAGGAAAAAGTTCCTAACTGTCAGGGTGATCAAACAGTGGAATAAATTGCCAAGGGAGGTTGTGGAATCTCCATCGCTGGAGATTTTTAAGAACAGGTTAGATAGATGTCTATCAGGGATGGTTTAGATAGTACTTGGTCCTGCCACTGGGGCAGGGGGCTGGACTCGATGGCCTCTCGAGGTCCCTTCCAGTCCTAGTGTTCTATGATTCCATGAGTCTATGAAAGTGCCGAGGTTCACTCACCCATGGCTCATCTCCACAGGGGGTCTTTTCAAAAGTACTCTGCACATTTCAAGATCCCCTTATTCCAATCAGATGAAAGAAATAAGGGGATTTCGAAATGTGCGGGGTCCTTTCAAAAAGGACCCCCCATGTAGACGAGCCGCACACATTCTAAAGCGGCACTTTCGAAGTGCCGCGGCCGGCAGCATGCCAATGAGGTGCTGAATATTCATTTCAGTTTCTCATTAGTATTCTTCCATCTGGCCATTAGCATGGCCATTTCGAAGTTTTTTGTAAGTGTAGACGTAGCCACAGTATAGCCACAGCCTTAGATGCCCTCAGGAATCAGGGAGGATTAAAGGCAACTGGAATCCCAGGATGGATTCACCTTCCTCTTTGTTGAGTCCAGTGCCAGACCCTCCACCTCACTGTAGGAGGAGCTCCTTTCTCCATTCCTTCCATCTCCCTATGCCAGATACTCCTTAGCAGCTTCTCAGATTGCTCTGTGTGGTTTTTGGTGTCTGAATTCCATTCGCGCTAGGCTGCATTTCTGGCCCCACAGAATAGCAGGACTCCCTATGGTGGGTGGTTTATGCCTGGTGCCTGGGCAGGGGTTGATCCTAAATGGAGTAGGGGGAGAAGGAAAGAGACAAACTCATCCTCCAGTTAGGGCCAATCTGAGAGGATTTGGTGGGTTTCTGCAAGGCTCCTCTCCCCCAAAGGGGGACAGTCTCAGATAAGAGGTGGTTCATTCCTTCCGGGATCCCATTGCCTGGCTTCTGTCAGAGTGTCTTTCCCACTGGGTCCCACTTCCCACCTGGGTTTCCTTACCTCTGGCAGACCAGCAGTTTGGAGAGCTGGTAAACCCCCTCCCTAGCTGTCCGGCCAATGTCCTTGCTGGGTCACCGATGGACAGTTGCAGCTAAGCCGTGGAGTTCCCTCATTTGGGGAATTGAGCTGAGCTCTAATGGAAAGGAGGGAGAAGGAGGATCCATCAGCATCCTCCTGTCTGCTTCCAATCTCTCCTGGGCCAGGAGTCTCTACCGCAAGTCCCTCTTCTGGAGACACTGGAGAAGAGGAGCTAGAGCTGAACCCTCATTTCCTTTGACCCCAAAGGGAATCTGGAGCCAAAGGATCGGGGGTAGGGCCCTCCATGAGGACTTGCATCCCCAGCGGCTCCATGAGGAGAAGGAAGCCAAGGCCAGGCATGTACCTGTCAGCATCAGGGACTGGAACATGATCCCCCCTTGAAGCCCCTGGATCTCTCCTGAACCAGGAGAAGACAAACTTGACTCACATTTATCTCATTCCCCACTCTGACTCTGCATTCCCAAGGGGAACATTCCCAACACACAGCCTCTGCATCTGCAGGCCCTCTAGCCTATCAGACCCAGCCTGCCTATGCCTGATATCAGGAAGCCAGAGTCAGTGATTATTTACATCAAATTCAGGGAGGATGATGGTGAATCAGAATGGGGCTCCGCTGCTCGTTACAGCCATGGCTCTCTCCGAGGACTCCCTGGATCTGATGCAGAAGGTGACACACTCTGGGGGAAGGAAGCAGGTCAGGATCAATAGACCCATGCGCATGTGCTCAGGGTGGAACGTCTGAATAATTGGTCATGCACTGGAGAAGGGGATTGTCACAATATGTCTTTGTCTCTCTGGATGAGGATAATGTTCAGTGTCTGGTCTGTTCCTGTCCTTTCTGAACTCCTGATTCATTGACAGCTTATCAGGATGGAGACAGATCCCACCCCCCCCGTATCCCCCCATTCCTCTTGCTGGTTCAAAAGCCCTTGGTCGGAAGAGGGGAATTACTGTGAAGACAATTTACACACACCATCTGTGAGTTTCAGTGCCAGTAGACGAGCAGATTCCCTTCAAGCCCAGCTGGCTCTCTAGGAGGGAGTCTGTGACTCTTCCGTGAGAGCCTCTCCTGGCGTGAACAGAGGAGGCTGGACAGGGGCTCTGAGGGTCTCACAGCCAACCCTGACTTGAAGTTCCATCTACTTCCCTTGTCCCTGAAGGAAGAAGGGCCCAACATAGTGTAACTGCCCACGTGAGGGCTCAAACCTGGGACATCTGGAACTCAGTGCCCGAGCCTCTACAGTTCGAGCTAAAAGTCAGCTAAAGCCCCGCAAGAGATTCATTCTATCTCTGCATACATGGGCTAGGTGCTAAAGGTGAACCACACCCTTTAGCTATATGGGTGCCGATAGCACTGCCCTGACTAAGGATGGCCTCCTGGGGTGCCAGCTGGGATCAGACAAGAAAATGAATTTCCTGTCTCTCCCCAGTGCTAAGAGAAAACTGTCCTCTGCCACTCCTGACCCTGCTCATCTCCAAGATGTGTGGGAGCTTGTCTGTGTGTGGGGACTCTGCCAGCAGGTTCCCCAGCATGGCATACTGGAGGTCGGACAATTGTTGTGCAGAACCCGCAAAGGAAGGGGCAGTCAAGGGTCACAGGTAAGAAATTGGGAAATCTTCTTCTCCCTGTCCATAGCCCCCGGCTGAGACAATCAGCATGGAGACTCGGAGAAGTGGGAGGCTGCGAGGTCTCAGCAGGTCTCCCAAACAATGGCCCAGGTCACCACCAGAGGGGATCAGTCTCAAAGCAATTCCAGCCCCACGGCCTCAAAGCCGTAATGGGTTGCGGGGAGGTTCTAAGGTTGTCCCTGCCTGGCTAATGTCAGTGTATCTGTGAGGTCAGCACCACTCCACCAACATCCACCAATAGGCTGACATCCTGCAACAGGTCTTCTGTGACATCACTACTAGCCCCCACCTCCATCCAATAAGGCTGGTGTCCTGCCTCTAGCCAGCCCCTTGAGATACACCGACTGCTCACAATAAAATTCTCTCAAATGAGTTTCACACCAACAATTACTCATAGTCTGTGGCCACACTTGGCCAAAATTTTGAAATGGCCATGCAAATGGCCATTTCGAAGATTACTAATGAGGCATTGAATGGAATATTCAGCACCTCGTTAGCATGAGGACGCTTCCGGCCACGGCACTTCAAAAGCACCGCTTTCCAGTGCTCACAGCTTGGTGTGGCTACACAGGGGTCCTTTTCGAAAGGACCCTGCAATTATAAGGGAATTTCGAAAGATGTGGGATCCTTTCGAAAAGGATCCCCATGTAGCCGCGAGCGTTCGAAAGCGGTGCTTTCGAAGTGGCGCGGCCAGAAGCGGCCTAATGCTAATGAGGCGCTGTATATTCAATTCAGCACCTTATTAGTAATCTTCAAAATGGCCATTTGCATGGCCACTTCGAAGTTTTGGCCAAGTGTGGCCACAGCCATATTCATTACTGAGGAAGTGCTAGAGAAGAACTGGAACGTCGGAGAAAATTAGGACCTGCGCAGACACAAAGCAGCACCATCAATTAAAATGTGTGCTGAAACAATGCTCCCTGTTTGGTCTTATGAGAGAATAAAATGACCTGAGACTTACCAGCCCTTGGCCAATCAGCATCAGGACTCTGAGAGCTGAGAGACAGAGGGGTCTCAGCAGAGTCCAAAAGGGTGGCCCAGATCACCATGGGAGGGGGTCTGTCTGTGAGCCCTTATACAATGCCATCTCTTTATGAGGGCTGTCACTGTGACAGCCACCCCCACACCCACCCACCCACCCACACACAAAACCCTCCTTGATGGAGGAGGGGAGGAATGGAAAAGTGGGGAAAGAAGCATGAGAAAAAGGGAGTGAAGGAGGAAAAGGGAAACTGAAAAGAATAAACTCTCAATGGCCTCAGTAACCCTATGGGACAAAGTCCTTGGGAGGAAATTAAATCACCTTTCACGTAGTGATTTCTATGCCTAGAATTCAGCTGGTACCAAGTGGATCAGATTCAAAACCTCCCTGAGGTTCTTACCTTCTAATCAGGGACTCTCAAAATCAGTAGTTAGTGAAGAAGAAAACTCCAACAAGGTTCCTCCTCATGCTCATGTACATTGCATCTAATTCCCTCTCATGTCCTAGGAGAGACCCAGAGGAAACCTTGCTGCTGCAAAACCACAGGAGTCTCTGAGTTTGCCCTGCCTTGCCCCTCTGTCCTGCCCGGCTGATGTCAGGGTCTCTCTGTGAGGTCATCGTCTCCCCACCACCGTCCCCCAGTAGGCTGAGGTCCTGCAACAGGCCTTTGTGATGTCACTGCCACACCCACCCCTCCTTTGTAAGGCTGATGTCCTCACCCTGGCCACTCTCTTTAGGGGTTTCAGTGGCTTCCACTGAATCATCTCACTTAACGACAGCTGAGAATATGAGTCAAGCTGGCTGCACAGTTAAAGCCCCAAAGGATGCTCCCTAGGCAGCACTCAAACCTGATCCCTTTACCTCCCAGTCCTCCCGTCTATCACAGGAACTAAGTTTTGATCCAAGCATACACCAGGAAGGCACCTAGTCTTCATTAGAAGACATCGCAAAATAGAGAATCTGTCACTTACTGGGTTCTCTTGTTCCAATGGTGAATCATCCTCAGTGTGAAATATTTGTGCCTTATTTCTAATAAGGATTTGTCCGTTACCCCCTTCCAGCCCCTGGGCTTCTTCTACATTTCTCTGCAACCTTAAACAGCCCTTTCACTACCTGACATGTTCTCTCCGGGAAGGCTCTTAGACACTTCGGTGAAGTCACCTCTCAGCTTTCGTTTGTAGAAGCTAAGCCGGTCGGGCTCCTTTTGGCAGCTCAAAAGAAGGTGTTTTTCTTTAGCGCTCAAAACACTGGATCTTTTCAACATCTTTTTAAAAGGTGGCCCCTCACACAGGCTGCAGTGTCCAATCTCTCCTCACTGATGCTGTGTCACCTCCCTGCCCTAGTCACTCCTCTGCTCATGTGGCTAGCGATGGTTGTGGGGTGGGTAGGGATGGTTGGGTCAATTTGGTCAGTCACCCCCACCCCTGTGTGAAAGAGGTGTATGGGAATGTTTATGTGTGTCCCCTCTCCCTGTGCTACCTTAACAATAAGAAGGTAAATAAAAGACTCCAGCTGTGCACTATTTCTTTTTAATAAGGGCTTAGTCAACTTGGTGTTCATTTGAACATTTGAACTGCATAGTTCTGGTTGGTTGCCAGTTAATTTACTTCTGTATGAATAATTTTACCAGGTGGCCTGTATTCAGCCTAGGCAGATATGGTCACCCTTGTCCTCTGTCAGGTAGAGATAGCTTAGTGGTGTGAGTGTTGGCCTACTAATTCTGGAAATGTGAGCTCAATCCTTGTGGAGGCTTCTTTAGGGTCTGGGGCAAGTGCATTTAAAAACAATTCCGTTGGAGTTGGTTCTTGGTCCTGCCAATATAGCAAGGAACAGGACTTGCTGACCTCCCAAGGTCCTTTCCAGCTCTTTGAGATGTATTTCTATACATTGAGGCTACGTCTACACGTGCAGCCAACATCGAAATAGCTTATTTCGATGTTGCGACATCGAAATAGTCTATTTCGATGAATAACGTCTACACGTCCTCCAGGGCCGGCAACGTCGATGTTCAACTTCGACGTTGCTCAGCCCAACATCGAAATAGGCGCAGCGAGGGAACGTCTACACGTCAAAGTAGCACACATCGAAATAGGGATGCCAGGCACAGCTGCAGACAGGGTCACAGGGCGGACTCAACAGCCAGCCGCTCCCTTAAAGGGCCCCTCCCAGTCACAGTTGCACTAAACAACACAAGATACACAGAGCTGACAACTGGTTGCAGACCCTGTGCCTGCAGCATAGATCCCCAGCTGCCGCAGAAGCAGCCAGAAGCCCTGGGCTAAGGGCTGCTGCCCACGGTGACCATAGAGCCCCGCAGGGGCTGGAGAGAGAGCATCTCTCAACCCCCCAGCTGATGGCCGCCATGGAGGACCCGGCAATTTCGACGTTGCGGGACGCGGATTGTCTACACGGTCCCTACTTCGACGTTGAACGTCGAAGTAGGGCGCTATTCCTATCTCCTCATGAGGTTAGCGACTTCGACGTCTCGCCGCCTAACGTCGAAGTTGGTGCCGCTACTTCGAAGTAGCGTGCACGTGTAGACGCAGCTTGAATGTATTATAGAAGTGCAAGGGAGCAGAGTTGTGTTAGGGTTGGTGAATTCTCCAGAACTTTTCTTTAAAACATTTTGTAGTGAGTGATCATTGGAATTTCTTGAAACTTTTCCTGGGAATTCTTTTCCCCAACTGTCATGGACTCGTGGATTGATGTGCATTTTTAAGTGAAGAAAAGTCTGTATTTTGCAAGCCATAACTTTCTTTGGTGGAAACAGTTTTGTAACCTGTTTTGGATCCTGGTATGGAAATAAAGGGCAACTCAGAACTACACAGTATGCCAAAGATAAAATACTTGAAATCTAATTCTGGGCCCCATCGATTCTGAGTGGATTCACAAACTGGCAAAACATGCTCTTCTCTCTGAATCATTACCTTCATAGTCAACCAGATCCTGCATTACTTATGGAGGCTAAACTTTTCCTGAAGTCACTGGGAATTTTGCCTAAGTTAGGGATTTCAATGATTGTTCCTCTTCATCTCAGCAGACTGATTCAAGGTTCTCAAAGATCTGAGATATAGTTTATTTTAGGGCCATAGCTTTGACAAGAAAAACAAGACATAAAAGCTTTCTAGCTGGTTTGTAGTTCTGCCAGCTATCTGGGATGAGTGCTTATTTGCCTGCATGTTCCAAGATTGCATAAATATTAGTACTAAGGCACCTCACTTTGAAACAGAAAACTCCTGACTCTCTTGTCAAGTGATTGCCTTGAAATCAAGAGCTGACACTGCAGTCATTGCCAAACAAGTCATGAGGCTTGAAGAGTAATCCACACCAGGACTAGACGTTTTCATTTCTTTCTCATTTTAGTTCTTAGCTGACCTATTATGTTGAAAATACTCATGCTGGCCACTTCCGCACAGAGATCACATCGACATTAGCTTTTTTTTTCCTCTTAAAATTTCTCTTTGCTGCCTGGTACCATTATTTGAGCTGTGGTGGTAGCTGCAGAAGTCCCTCTGGAGACAGTGGTCAACACTTTCACCACCACGTCAAAGTTAGTTGTTAGCGTCTTAGGCATTCAGTGTTGACTTGGATCAACCATCTTGTGAATGAATATAAGAATCATATTTCAGCCTCAGGGCTCACTGAGTATTTCCTCTCATGGCCGGTCTATGTAAGAATATACAAGCCAACTGTACCTTCTAGCTGGAGGAGTTAGGTTTTTAGGTAAAATGGCAAAGAGTCGTTAGTAGTGTAGGGCCCAGATTCATATTCCACTGTTGAGCCAAATAGGGTTGTAGTTAGAGCTGACTGGAAAATGTATTTTCTGTTCCAGGAAAAAATGCCTGATTTTGATGTCAGGCTAAAAAGCCAAAATTTCAACTGTTTTTCTGAGATGAAATTCTAGAATATTAGTTGGGGTAAACTGACACATTTCTCTTCAATTTCAACCCATTTTATTTTCAATGGTTTAATGTGGAACAAATTTCAAAAAGAACCATTAAAACACTTTGATTTGAATGTCATAATGGGGGGGTTGATGTTTTTAAAATGTTCTTTTTGCAATGTTTTTCAAATTGAAATACTATCAAAATGGACATGATTTTGCATACAAAAAAATCAGTTTAAGGAAAACTGCATTTGCCAAGGGAAAAATGACAGGACAAGAACTTCCCAATGAGTTTTATTTGTTATATCTGGGGTGTGTGTATGTTAAAGAAATGAGCTTGAACAAAACCAAAAGTACAGAAGTAACCTGTTGTTGTTTCAAATCCTGCTCTGCATTGACTCCACAAAGGAGACAGCTCTGTTATCTCTCTGCATTCTAGAAGGTAGCTCTTGAGCCCACCTATAGAGTCTAGACCAGTGGTTCCCACCCTGGGGTCTGCTGACTTCTGGGGGCCTGTGAGAGGGGGGAAATATAAAAATAAAAATGATCATGGAAAATAAATTTTAGATAAATTGCAGTTACGTTCAAATATTATTTTTAAATATATCTTCCAGTAACGTTATCAATTGTGTGAAAAGTATTCAATGTGTTATGGCTGGTGCTGGGCAAACAATTCATAACAACTCAATAAGCAAGTATAACCCCGTTTTCCCCTGAGAGACAGTGAGTTTCTGCTTGTCTAGAGGAGGCTCCCAGTCCTGGATTTTCCCACACACACACTTATGTCCCATTGCCAGGGCTGCCTCCCCACTCTGACACTCTGAGTGCAAAAACTTGGGGACTGCAAAAACCTTAACAGTGCCTTTACTCTCAAGGCTCCGGTTCACAAAACTCCACAGTGTCACAGATTCCCTGACTACGGGAGATAGTGCTGCCACCACCAAGTGGGAAAGCCCACCTTAAAACCCAGGAAGACACACTGGGATAGCTCCCTGTGGGGTAACCCCCAAGCTTCACCCTTTTCTTAGGAGATAGCTTAGAAACAAAGAGCTGTAGTCTGATAGCTGATCTTGCTTTAGGCAGGCATTTACACAGACACTCCTCTAGGACAGGGGTCTGAAAACTTGCGGGGGTGCACCCCCCTCAAGGAGGGGCACAACACTTTGTAAGCGGGGGCACAGTGCAGTCAGTTCTCCCCATCCCCCCAACAGCTTGTGCTGCATTGCCAGCCCTCTGACACCATCAGAGGACCAGTGATTCGGCAGAGGCTGTGGGAAAGAGGAGCTGATCATGCTGGGCCAATCAGGGAGAAGGGGTGGGCATATGTGTGGCACCTGCCCCACTGCCAGGCTGAGGTGGCTGGTTCCTGGTAGTGGGTGCTGGGCTGGATGGGAGGGTGTCCCAGAGCTTGGACTCCCCAAGTAGCACCACAGCCAGCATGGCCCCATAGCACTTCCCACCTCCCCCGGGAGGAGCTGCTGCTCACCCGGCCCCTGAGCCCTTGGCCAGTGTGTGCCCCCCACCCGCATCCCTTCCTGTGGTCCTCCCACTGGACGGGGAGGCAGGGGGGCCCAGATAATTGCAGGGCTGAAAAGGGGGGCATGGCCTAAAAAGTTTTCTCACCCCTGGTCACAGAAATCAAATCATCGCCTTAAAAACGTAATTTATTTACAAAACAAAAGATGGGAAAATAAATAAACATATTTGGATGCTGGATATAACAAAACAATTTAAAAATATTCCAGTTGCAACAAAGAGAATTACTTCCCTGGGATTCATCTTAGAAGTTACAGAGCACAGGGGAAAAATACATCAGTGAGCCTAGAAAGTCCCACACCAAATCCAAAATAAAAATAATCTGATCCTGTTTAACTAGAAATTTCCTTTCTATGTACATATCTATGCTTTGATTATGAGACAGCCAGGATCCTTACTGGATTTATGTATCCTGCTTAAGCATTTTGTTTGTATTTTCTCTGCATCAGCCACACAGAACAAGCCAAAAGACTCTTTGGCTGCAACTGGTTTAAATTCAAAAGAATTTCTCTTCTTCTCATTGGCTTACCTGGCTGCCCCCTACAGAGACCCCTGTAAGGGTTAACCCTTTACAGGCATTCATTCATGAAACCCATACCATTCTCAAAGACATTACAAATATTTGAATCCATTATTCTTGTAAGTGAATAATATACCATCTTATCTTAAATAGTTACCAAAACATCTTGGCATAAACACACTGGATTAGACAAAACAATAAAATAAATTGATTAATAGCAAAGAGAGATTTTAAGTGAGTACAAGAAAAGGAATGAGGCATAAAAGTCAGGAATGGTTATAAGAAAAATAAAGATCAAACTCTTACTAGTGCCTAATTCAACAAACTATTTTGGATTCAAAACAAAAACAGTCAAGTAGCACTTTAAAGACTAGCAAAATAGTTTATTAGGTGAGCTTTCGTGGGACAGACCCACTTCTTCAGACCATAGCCAGACCAGAGTTTCTCATAATGTGTTTCCAGGAGGTTAATGATCAAACTCTTCAGTTCATGACCTCTCTCTCCACAGTCCAATGGCTATTTTCCTTTGTCATCTTAGGTGCAGTGACAGAAAAAGACAGGCAAAAACAGAGAGGTACCTCGGAGAAACATTTGGAGCTGAGAACCAAGAGGCAGACAGTCTGTGTGGAAGGATGTTCCCTTCTGGTTTGCTCCCACTTATTTAAAGAAAATAAGAACAGCCATGTTGGATCAGACCAAAGTTCCAGCTAGCTCAGTATCCTGTGTTCCAACAGTGGCCAATGCCAGGTGCCCTAGAGGGAGTGAACAGAACAGGGAATCATCAAATGTCATATCCTGGCACTCATTCCCAGCTCCTGACAAACAGGCCTTACTTACAGGGTGAGGACACCACACTAGGATACAGTGACACTTAAAAAGAGATGGGGGTTATGGAGGATATTAGCACAATACTGCAGCTAAAAAGCAAATGCAATTTTCAGATACAACAACAGGGAAATCTGGAGGCAGAGGTGTAAAAAACTTATTTTACTTCTCTTCAGCACTGATGTGACTGGTGATGTCCAGATCGGGTGTTCACAATTCAAGAAGGGGTTGGTGGAGTTAGCAAGGTTCAATGAAGAGCTATGAGAATGACTGAAGAATTAGAAAACAGGCTTTGTGGTGACAAACTCTAAGAGATCACTATAATTAGCTTAAGGAAGAAAAGGTTGCACATTGTGATCAATACCTACATGGGGAACAAGTAGTTAATAGTGGGCTTTCCAGTTTAGCAGATACAATGCCTGGAAGCTGAAGATGCTAGACAAATTCAGTCGGGAAATGAGGAATACTTTTTTTATAGTGAGGGTAATTAACAATTGGGACATTTCAACAAGGGTTGTGGTGGATGCTCCATCCCTGACTATTATGAAATGAAGATTGGCTGTTTTTTCTTAAAGATCTGCTCTCAGAATTATTTTGGGGAAATGCTGGAGCCTGTGCTATACAAGAAGTCAGACAAGATCATCAGAGCCGTACTTTCTGGCCCCGAATAGCAAATTCATTTGTTATGCTAAATTACCATGAGATGAGGTTCTGCTTTTTTTCCCCTCTTTGTATACATTCATCTATATATATTTAATATTAGTTTGATTGGTTGACGTAGACATCAAAAGGCCCCACCTAGATTCAGACAATGATATGCAATCAGACAGCACAATTTCCAGGAACCATACAAAGGCAAATATTTTCAAAATGCTCAAGCACTAGTTTATGTGCAATCCTGGTCACTTAGATATGAAAAGCCTTCTAAGATGAAAACACTGGTTAATATATTTTCTTGGTCTAAATCTACTGAAGTCAATAGACTCAGAGGAGTAGCTGTGTTAGACTGTAGCATCACAAATAACAAGCAGTCCTGTGGCACCTTAGAGACTAACACATTTATTAAGTCATGAAGCTTTCATGGCTAAAATCAACTTCTTCATGTGAAAATGGAGTGAAAAAACAGAATCCAGGGGAATGAGACATAACCACCTTAATTTGCCTCATTGACTGGTCCTACCAGTGACAGATAATTTTCTTTGCAATTCAATATCATGCATTTTGTAGAGGTGCATGAAACTGAACTGTCTGTGGTCAGCAATTGACCCCTGTACTCCTTGTGACAGTGAGGAGAAAGGGACATAGATGGGAGAAACTCTCTCATTGACCTCCCTCAGTGAGGACGGCCAGGTAAGTCAATTGCAGATAAGTCAATCTGAGCTACACAATTACCATAACTAGAATTGCATATCTGCAATCGACTTACCTGCCTCGTGTAGACCAAACCTATCGAAACCCTAGACGCCATTTTCATCTGAAGAAGTGGGTTTTACCCACAAAAGCTCATGACCTAATAAATGTGTTAGCCTCTCAGGTGCCAGAGGGCTGCTTGTTATTCGTGAAGTTAATTGTGTTACACCTGGGGTACAGTATCTATGTGCAAAATAGGGATTTGTTGAACAAATACGATTTCATGCCTAGAAAATAATTTTCTATCATGTGTTCCTGAATTTTGCCAAGCTTTTCCAACAACTCAGCGTTTCTGAGAAATACTCAGGCAGAACTGTGGAAAGAAATCCTTATCTACCCCTTGGTTGATATTTTTGACTACTGGGATAGAAGGAGTTAACCATTTTCAATAGTATTAAACAATGTTATTCTAGGCCACTACCACTTGATCCTAAGGAGAATCTCCACAAACTGGCAGCAAAATAAAGAAGCACAGATGAGCAGTTTGGTCTTCATTGAGCAAAGAGCAGTGGGAAGCATTTCACAATACTCTAGCTGGTTAATTACAGTATAAAACATGCTAAAGGTCGAGTCCTTTGTTCTCTGCACTTCCAGCATGTATAGTGTCCTACGTACAATTAAAGTGAAGTCCAATAAAACTGGAATTATTTTGTTCTGGAAAGATCTTGATTTAGAAGCATGTGGCATTTCCAGTGCTTTGCTTCAGATTTCCTGTAGTTGCTTTCTTAGAGATGTTTATCCCTTTACCCACTTTTCTCTCTACTGTCTTGAGATGTGAGGTACTTCTGTGATATGAATATTAAGGTGAAGGTGATTGCAGCTGCATCTCCCTCTGAATACAGAATGCAGACTCATTGCTGACCTATTAGCTGCAAGTTTGAAAAGTGTTTTACTGAGTCTACATCCACACCACCATAGAAAGTCGCCCTAAGAAATGCAGCTCCAGCAACATGAATAACAATAGCTGGAATTGACAAAGCTTAGGCTGAGTTACTGTAGTGTTTACACCATGGGGGTGGGTGTGAGGGAAGGAACTCTCATTTTCCTTAGTCTTCTCATTGGGAGTATAGTACGGAGTCAACTGCAGAATGATCTATAATGGAGTTTGAAGAAATTTTCAGGGTTCTCAAAACAAAGTTAGGAAAAGCAGCTGAAACTGCCCAATGTTTATAGGCAAGTGTCCTGAGAGGAAGTTTAGAGTGGCAAGATGACCCATAGACAATAGCACTGAACATGGTGTGCCTCTGGGGAAAGAGCGATCACAACACTTAAAACATGTTGATTGAGCGTACAATAGAGATGGGATGGTCAAATTATCCACAAAAAAGAATACGTAATGTATGCAAAGCTCTGTAGGCAATTTTTTAATACATGACCCGTTAAAACAATTTCTGCGGTTTCACCTTCTCTGAGCCTAATAACTGTTTGCTGAGCTCTGGCTGAAGCAAATTGCATTTAGCGGATACTTCATAAAGATTAGATTTGTCCTCTTTTACATGCGTCCTGTTTCAGCCCTCTAACAGATTATTAGTCTGGGTAGAAAAATAAACTCAAACTAACCTAATCTTGTCTCCAGAAATGTTGACCATAACAGAACACTGCAAAATAAAGACAGAGGCAGAGTGCAACTTGTGATGGCGTGTTTAAAAACATAAGAGGTGCGTCTACCCTAGCCAGCTACTTTGAAGTATCTGGCACAACGTCGAAATAGTACGCGTCGCATCTACATGTGCCGTGAGCTATTTCGATGTTGAAATCGACATTAGGCAGCGAAACATCGAAATCGCTATTCCCATCGGAAGATGGGAATAGCACCCTACTTCGACGTTCAAAGTTGAAATAGGGCATGTAGATGATCCGCGTCCCACTACTTCGAAATAGCAGGGTCCTCCATGGCGGCCATCAGCTGAGGGGTTGAGAGACGCTCTGTCCAGCCCCTGTGGGGCTCTATGGTTGCCGCGTGCAGCAGCCCTTAGCCCAGGACTTCTGGCTGCTGCTGCTGCTGCAGCTGGGAGTCCATGCTGCATGCAAGGGGTCTGCAACCGGTTGTTGGCTCTGTGGATCTCGTGCTGTACCGGGCGAGTGTGTCTGGGAGGGGCCCTTTAAGGGAGCGGCTTGGGGCTTTGCTGGCCCCTTACTTTGACGGGGAGTGCTTGTGTGTGTGGACACTCCGCATTTCCTTCCGGGGCGGCTCCTTTCGATGTTCTCCGTCGCTACTTTGACGTTGAACATCGATGGGACCAGCCCTGGAGGACGTGTAGAAGATATGTGTCGAAGGAGCCTATTTCAATTTTCTTACATCGAAATAGGCTACTTCGACATAGTGTGTGCTAGTGTAGATGTAGCCAAGAACAGGCATACTGGGTCAGACCACTGGTCAGTCTAGTCCAGCATCCTGTCTTCTGAAAGTGGTCAGTGTCAGGTGCTTCAGTGTGAATGACCAGAACAGCTACGCACTGAACGCTCCATCCCCCATCTTCCTCCCCCAGCTTCTGGCAGTCATAAGCTAGGGACTGCCAGAGCATGGGGTTGCATCCCTGATTATCCTGGCTAGTAGCCATTGATGGACCTATATTCCATGAACATAGGTTGTTCTTCTCTCAATCCCCTAGTTTGAGCCTTCACAATTTCCCCAGGCAATGAGTTCCACAGGTTGATAGTATATTAGGGATGTTAAAGGTCAACTGGTAAGCCTTAACCACATGGCCTGCCATGGGCAGGGGGCAATCCAGCATGATCAGAGTAGCTGTCACCCGTGGTGGCCCCAGGAGCACGGCAGGTGGCAGGAGGGTGCTTCAGCCTGGCCAGAGTAGCCTTGTCCACAGTGAGCAGTCCGCTCCAGCCCATTTGGGCTGGAATGACCCACCCCCTTACCCCCCCTTGTTTAATCAGTTGAAAAGTTAAACTTAATGTTTAACTGGTTAACTAATTAAGCAGGATTTTACACCCCTGCTGTGCATCGTGTGAAGCTCTCTCTTCACCAGCCCTGAAGGGGTTAAGATGGCTTAGCAGAGGCCCATTAACCTAACAGGCTACACCTGGAGGAAAGCCAGTCTTGATTGATAAGCACTAATGGAAGGGGAAGCCCTGGTGGTCTGAGGCCAGCTTGGTTTGTATAAAACCAGGAAGTTGAGGGGCTGCAGGGAAAAAGTGCAGTTATTCCCTGTGTGCAGAGGGGTAAGTAGAAGGAAACAGGAGTAGGTGAGACAGAACACCCCAGGGTCCTAGCCCTGTAGGAAGGGTTCACCCACAGGGCTTGCAGGGAAGAGATTTTGGAAGGCAGAGTAGGAAGGAGCCCAGAGAAAGAACAGTGAGAGTTGAGATGGAAGAGACCTTGGTGGCTGATGATAGGGTCCCTGGGCTTGAACCTGGAGTTGCAGATGTGCCTGGGTTCCCCTACCAGCCACTGGGAAATGGTGTGGGACTAGCTATGGTGGCATCCAGAGAGTTGGTCCAGTCAGTCAATGTCCCCGAAGGGGACAGCTGTATAGTGAGCTGGCCAGAGAGCTGTCAGAGAGTATCCCAAGTCCATGAAAGAGGAGCTGCAGGCGAGTGAGTGATGGAAGGAGGTGGTACTCTGCGTAAGAGTTGACCCCCAAACCCAGCCACAGGGGTCACCCCGGCAGTGAATGTCGTCTATTAGGCAAGCGTAATGAGTGAACTGCTACACAACTGCTTCCCATAAGCAGTATATAGAGAGTTACAGTCAGTGTCTGTCCCAGGATACCTTGTGTGCTGGGACTAATATTTAGACATTACATTATTCAGACCAAGGAATGTCCCTTATCGAGTTGCATTTACAGTACTTGCTATAACTTGGCATCCAGGTGCTATAGTAATAGAATTAAATGATCATCACCAGTGGTCAACAAAGTCTTCAGATAGTATGATGATGAGATCAGCATAAACAGGCAGAGAGAGACAGGTTAACACTTGTTTTTCTAAACTTCTGCTGTCGTTCCCTGTTAGAATGTGTCGTGTATGTGGTTTGTTATTGAAAGGAGATGGTGTTTTATGTACTGAATTGGGTACTGTTTTGAGTACTGAGATTATGTTTTGTGTACTGAACCTACAAATGTTCAGTACACAGGACTATCTTATCTGCTGCCATTTGGTGTCCCAGCTCCAATGTAGAATGGTTGAGAGAACCACTGTGTGCTCTCATTGTTTACTTTAGTCTGAAACAAAATCCATTACTGATCAATACACAGGCTGCTCTTTGTGTATAGGGTAATGCATAACAGTGTTTGTTTAAATAAATTTTTGAAATTCCTCACACAATGGAAAAGTGGGCAAATATTTCTGATTCCAAAAATGTCCTGAATATCTGTAACATTACTTGATTTTTGGTTCCAGGATGAGATTTTTAAAAAGAATCCTCTGTGACTTAGGACAACAAATTCATTTGATTTTCAGTGGAAGTCATGGTCTGAGACGCTTTTAAACATTCCCTCCTAAGCAAACAAATTTATTCTGCCCCAAAGCAAATCCAGAAATGTAGGCTGAAATTTTGAAAGAAGACTAAAAGCGTTAGGTGTCCGACTAAAATGGTAACCATTGGGTTCCTAACTCCTTTGGTCCCTTTAAAAATGCTATGGCCTACTAGATAGTCCTACCCAGTTTACTCAGGAGACCTGGTTTCAAATACCCACCTCTGTCAATAACCTCCTGGGTGACCTTGGGCAAGTCCCATCACCACTTTGTTCCTTGGTTTCCCCATTTTTAAATGAGAGTGATGACTTTGCCCTCCTTTGTAATGTAGTTGGACATTTTCTGACGGAAAGTGCTAGGTAAGTGTCAGCTGTTGCTGTTATTCAGAGAGATGCAAAATGTCTGCACAAATGAGGAACTGGATAAGGCCCAGATTGTGCAAAGATTACACAGGTGTTTAACTGGTTATTTGAGGAAACAGATGATATACAAAAGTGCTGCTACATGCACAGAAGAAACACATTGCAAAACATGAGAATCTTTTCATCCTGTCTCTGTCAATTACATTTTTTCCCTCCATTCTCTGTCAATTACAATAATTGTGTGCTTTTCTTCTATTATAACCAGGCAAACAAAAGAATTCAGACCTGTGTGCATTTTAAAATTTACTTTTACTTCAGATTTAGGGCAGTACATTAAGAATTACGGTACTTTATTCATACTACTGCATGGGGTGATTATAGTTGATGAAATTTATATGTACTTTAATAGCGAATAAAGTAGCCAGTGAAAGCCTGAGTAAATTGAATGTTCCACTCCAATGGTGCCTTTACGTGCCAGGCAGTGAAATATCATCTGTGTTTTTTGTCTCGTATCCTTGCAGCAGTGGCTAAATACTCCTTCTGTGTGCATAGCATTCCCCACCCACTCCAGGTTTACCTAGGATCTTCCTGTAATGTAAGGCCAGTAATAAGTACTTGCACTGGGAAGAGGGAGCCTGCTGAGAAACACATCTCACAGAGCTGGAAGGGACCATGGGAGGTCATCAACTCCCATCATTTGCCTTTGTGGCAGGACCAAGCACCATCACTAACAAATTTGTTTTTAAGTCTATTGTCCCCTAACCCCTAAATGGCCTCCTCAAGGAGTGAGCTCACAACCCCAAGTTCAGGAGGCCATTTAGGCTCCTCTTTTGCTACAAAAATAGCACAGTGTGAAGCAGTCCTCCTCTGCATTACAGATGTCACGTGCAACCACATAGCCACTTTGCCCACCGGTCTTCCCTTGTCCAGAGGTCCCTGAGCTCTGATTCCAGATTTCTGGATGCAACTTAAATTATTAAAACTAACAGTAGATCTGCCCTCTCTAATTTATCCTATTCGTGCACTTCAGGTTATAAAATAAGCAAAGGTAAATTTAGCCAAACAAGTGCTTTATACTGTATCCATAGTACCTTGTGCCTCTTGGAAAGGGGTATGACTGATCATTTCTCTGATTAATAAAATTTGGCCTAACTTCCCAGAGGAATAACTTAGGGTTTCACTGGAACTGATTTATACCAGCCGAGACTATGTCACAAAACTCTGTTAAAGTCTGCGGAGCTGTGCCAAGTTACCTCTGGCAAAGTTCTGGCCCTTTGTGTTTTATATTTCAGTGTTGATTCATCCACAGTAAAGCCTGGAAGAATGTGCTTTTCTCTCTTTTAAGACTAAACAGGAGCAGCTCTGTGAGTTTCAAAGCTAAGATATAATCAGAGCAAGAAAAGTCAGCCTGGAGTTGAAACAAATTTAAATACCAAATTATATTCAAACACAGACTGAGCAACAGGGAAGACAGAAGAAAATGCACTGCCCTGTGTAGTCTACATCAGCTTCTGAGAAGCAGATTTACGGTCATGTGAAATCTTCCCAACCCAGTTCATAACTCCAATGCTGTTAATGATTTACAGTCATTGACATCAGCCATATACAGGTTGAACCTCTTCAGTCCGGCACTCTCTTGTCTGGCAATATCTGTGGTCCGGCATGATTTTAGTTAGCTGGACATCCACTTCTCATGGGTGTGGCCAGGTTTCCCACAGTTCCATAAAGTTTGTTTCCAGTTCTCAGTATTCTGTGCTGTTATTTAGCTCCAAGTTAACCGTAAGGCTGGGTCAACACTATAGAGGTTTGTCGACAGAAGGGGCCTTCTGTCGACATGATTCAGGGATCATCTAAACACTTAAAGCATTCTGGCTAGAAAGTATCAACAGAACTCTACATTTTCCTTGACAGTATTATCCCTCAAAAATCTGAGGCATAACAATCTCTGGACAAAGTACTGTCGACAAAGGTGCAGTGTACACACTTCTGTCGACAGAGATGACTTCCTGTTGCCTGGCAGCACAACCCTCTTTGCAGAGCTGCAATTCTGCTTTGTGGCATCAGAGGGCCGTGCAGTCTGGCAGTTCTCTGTCGACAGAACAGGTTGTGTGTAGACTGAGGTTCTGTTGGGATTATCCTGTTGACAATAACTTATGTTGATAGATGATTCTAGTGTAGACATAACCTAAATGTCTTCTAAGAGCTCAGTAAGCAGTGGAAGCATTGATAATGCTGCTGGACGATATTGACCTCCTATGGTTCAGCAAATTCTCTGGTTCAGCACTGATCAGGTCCCAAGAGTGCCAGACTAGAGAGGTTCAGCCTGTATTAGAGGAGGAAGCAGGGCACATGGGAAGCACTCCTTTTGCCCTGCTTCTGTGATATTATCTTAGCTATTCTTTCCAGTCCATTTATTCAGGATCATCTAGAGGAATTAATTCACATTTTAAAAGCACATAAAATCATGACCACTTATTACATGTTCATTCTTCAATAAATGGACATTAATTCTCATTTACAGTTAATCCACCTTATTATGCCCCCTGCCTGTGTAAAGGGGAGCTGTAAGCTGCTAGCAGAATTGAGCGCACATAGCTCCAAGAACCTGCTATTTGATGAGACATGATGGAGAGGCCACTGAAGTCACAGCCATATTTTCTTGCCATTATTAAACCACCCCCTCACATTGTCACCAAAACAAACAAGGGATCAGTTATAGCTAATGAGGGGGGATGATCCTGTAGCCCAGAGGTGGCCAGCCAGTTAGAGACGAAAAGCCAAAATAGCTGTAGCTAGAGTGCAAAGAGCCATGTATTATATATTTAAATTTATATAGCAATATATAGATATATGAAAATAGATACAGTAAAACTCCAAGAAACAAGCAACTGAGTTGCACGTGCCTTGAATTAACACAACTGCTGCCCTTGGCTGGAGCGGGAAATCACTCCTGTCAGGAGAGGCGGCCTGACTCTTGGCTGCTTCCCCTGACAGGAGTGGCTTCCCAGCCCCAGGAGTGGAGGGGAGCTGGGAACTAGGCGGCAGCTTGGCTCCCAGCTCCTCTCCGTTTGCAGAGCCAGGAAACTGACCAGGGCAAGAAGCGGGGAGCTGGGAACCAAGCAGCAGCCTGGTTCCTGGCTGCCCAGCACTGCCGGGACCCGGCAAACTGACTTGCCATGAGCTTGGTTCCTGTCTCCCCACTGCTTGTGGGACCTGGGAAACTGGCTAGCAGATGGCTGGTCACTTTCCTAGGTCCTGCAAGTGACAGGGAGATGAGAACCAGGCTGCCCCGTTTCCCAGCTCCCCTGCCACTCTGGGAACCAGGAAACTGACCTGGTTCCTGTCCCACACGCCTACACCCCCACCCACCCAACTTGTGCAAAAATCTGAGTTACACGGGAGTTTCAGGAACACAACCCCTGCATAATTTGAGGGTTTACTGTATATAATATGTGGCTGAATGCCCTCCTCCTCCCCCAGAGCCAGACACACCCAGCCCCCCCCACATTTTAATTTGATGCCAGCGACTCATCAGAGCTGCTGAAGCCGCTACTACCACTGCCTCCCCATGCTTCTCCCACTGAGCAGTGGGACACATGCACAGAATGGTGGACAGCACACACAACCTGAGGCTCGAGGAGGAGCCGCATTTAATGGCTCAAAGAGCTATGGGTTGGCCACACCTGCTGTAGCCTTTGTGCTCTGCATGCCATCCGCTGAGCACCTTTCACCTAGCTCAGCTCAGCCTTGGATGGTACGACACGGCCTTAACTGGCCCTGCATGGGAGTTGGCTGCTTTAGAGATATGACAATGGAGATAGTACCAGTTACCCGAGTGGAAATGCTGTTCCAATGACCTAGAGGAGTGCAACGATGAGGCAATCAGATGCACACAGATATGGTGGCAAGCAGCATGAGGCCATGATAAGAAGCATACGCCCACTTTAAGCCCCCTTCCCACTGCCAGCGGGGCATACAGGGTCTTAGTGTCAGCAAGAAGTCGGCATTTGAGGTTTGTACGCACCTGAATAGCCAGAGCTTCCCAGGACC
Organism: Carettochelys insculpta; assembly: GCF_033958435.1. Lineage (NCBI taxonomy): Eukaryota > Metazoa > Chordata > Testudines > Carettochelyidae > Carettochelys > Carettochelys insculpta. The sequence continues at coordinate 371,794,216 of NC_134137.1, forward strand.
AGGGCTGAAAAGTCAAATTCCTTTCACTCAGCTAAGCACAGACATTGAGATCAGAGTGGCAGGGAATGCTGGCTTTATTACAGACATCCGGGACCAGGGCAAACAGGGTGCAGCAATATAATGCCTGTGAAAGCAGCGGGTGAAAGGAGGCAGGCGACCCAGCAGTTCCCAACACAGTGGAGGGCCTTTAATCAATGCATGTTACAGCCTAGAGTCAGCATTCTTAAAATGCAGAACAAACTAAGCCTGGCTGCAGCCTGATTAAAGTAATCTGTAGCCTGGATTGTTGCAAGGAGTGCGCCAGGAGGTGAGGCTGCACAGACTGTGCCTTTTAATGAAAACTCTGGGCACAGAGCATTTCAGTGTGAGTGGAGAAGAGGATCTGCCATTGCATCTCCTGCAAGCACTGTGTTGGTCCAAGGAATGCGCTGACAGTGTTGAGTGGAACAGGCAGGCCTGGGGAAGGGTTGGGCCACTTGACAGACAAATCACGCTGTTAAATCCCTATAGAGCATCGTCTCAATCTGATCAGCTCCTCGACACATCAAGGCCTCCCCAAGCCAACCCTACTGCTCCCTGAGGGATGCTGTGCAGCATCACTGTCCCATCAGAGTTAGGGGCTGATGCTCTGGTGGCATGGAACACCTTGCAAGAAATTTCCCATCAGCTCCCACTGGCTTCACTAGAATCCAGACCCACCAATGGGGGAGGGGGCTGCTGCCTCTAGGCCCAGCATTTTAAAGAGGCCTGGAGCTGCAGCCACTGCCAAAGTAGAGGCAGCCGGATCTCTGGGACCCTTTGATCTTCCACGGACCACTGTGATGCTCTGAGGGGGGCCCCAGGGCTGACTGCCCTAAGCCCCAAGCCCCACCCCTTCCATCCTTGGCCCCACCCTTTCAGAGGCAGGTGCTGGGCTCCCTTCCCACCTTGTCCTCAGACCTGTGGTGGCTGTCAGCCCCATTGCTAGAATCTGTACATGTTCAGCACCTCTGAAAATCGGGCCCCTTTCATTGGAGTGCCTGACTTCAGGCCCCTAAATTTTGAAATGTTGGCCTGATCCTACAATGTGCTGAGCAGCTGAAACTTTCAGGAGTCCAGTAAGAAGAGAGGGTGCTCTGCACTACCAAGGAGACGATCTGGACCTCACAGGATCAGGTTCTTTGTCCAGGATGGGTTTCAGATGCAAAATTCAGGTCTGGATCCAACCATCAGAGATGATCTAGATAGTACTTAATATGGCTGTGGGTGTAAGGGACTGGATTAGGTCCTGTCCAGGCCTAGATTCTACAATTCAATGTTGGGTAGTGGTTCAGCCCATTCTTAAGAGTAGGGGCCACTGGCAAAGGGCAGACCCAGATGACAACTCTCTCCTACCAGGCAAAGTTAAGGGCTTTTCAGACCTGTGGTCTGGGTTTGAGCATCCAGGCTTGGAGAAGGCTTTCATGAGGGGCTTGAAGATCCTTTGGAGCAGCATTTGTGGGAAGTTATTCAACTGCATGAGGGACTGAAGGAAAGAGCCAAGCTGACAGTATGGTAGGGAGAAGGTTTAGTGAGGCAAAGGGCTGTGGCGTGAGCAGAGAAATAGGCTGGAGAGGAGCTGTGCAGGGCCCAGATGAAGCAGCCATGATAGACCAGCAGCAGGCTGGTTTTATTAGGGGATACTCATTAGTCAGGCAGTCTCCCCTGCACAGCAAGGGCCGTCTCTCCTTCATGAGGGCCGCAAGGCAGGCTGGAACTTATGAAAGTCTGCAAACTAGACAATGCCGTGGAGGGGGGAGCCCAGCAAGTCAGCCAGAGAAATTCAATCACAACCTGAGTTCAGGTGATAGAATCCAAAACACAACTCACCAGCCATACAAAGTGGCAAACGAGGCCCAGTTACCCTCACCAATGATCTTCCTGAGCCAATCCCACTGCTCTAGAGGCAGTTTAGAGTAGATGTCAAGCCACCTCTCATGCGGGGACGAATCTTTGCTACGGCAGGCCCAACAACGTGGAAATTCTTCCCCACAAATATCTGCATGAGCTCATCTCCCCTCCCCATTTTAAACTGCCTAAAATGCTTCTCTTTTGGAAGCAGTTTTGTTGTGTATGGCTGATTACTGCCAACAATAGGTACAGGACATACCCTCCCATCCATCTGTTTCTCCTTCCGTTTTTCCCACACACCTCCATATGGCCTTCACCCCTGCAGTATATATTATTTCATGTGCAATTGATGTTTGGTTCAATGTATTCTAAGGAAGTGCCCCAGTTACCCTGGAGGGGATGTTTTGCAGCCTGTATCCATTGACGTGACAAGGAGTTACATCAGGTATAAGCTGACAGAGACCGAATCAATGGAGTTACACAAGGGATGATTTTTATGAGGAATGTATAGCACCGGTTTAGGATTTTTTCACACCCAGGATGAAACAGTGGAATCACACTAGGGATGCATCAGACTCTGTAAAGAGATACACGGACTGATGTAATTGTAACGGAGATGTTAATTTTACAGGGGGGTGTTTTTCAGAAGGCTAGCTAGACCAAATTACTGCAATGGGTAACCGCTGAGTTCAGGCTGTTACCCACTCTCCGATAGATTCTTGCAAATAAAATTTCAAACCAGTTCTTGCAAGATTCTGAACTTTCCAGGTCAGTTTAGGAGGTGCTAAAGATCATAGACTCTTCACACTAACTGGGTAACATGTAGACATAGGGAAAACATTTTTACAATACCAGCTTATGTTATGCTACAAGAAAAGAGCCCCCGCACAGGAAAATCATGATCCAAAAAACACATGCTGAAATGACCATGTGTCATTCTGGTCTGGAAATCCATCTTTTCCTTCTAAAGGTAGACAGGATAAGAATCTCTGATTTGTACAATCAATAAATAGGTCCCCAGAGGCTTCCAGAAACACCAAGCAACCAATTTTTTCTCTCCTGTTTCAATTCCAATAGTACGCTCCTTATTCAGGGCACGCTGCCATTCTATTCACTAAAGGCCACATATTTGTGTAGTGTAAATCATCATAGCTTCATTGTTTTCGTCAGTTTATGCCTGTGATGCTGTCATGCAGGTTGCCAGCAAAAATCAAAGCCATAAGCCAGTTCACTGGGGTGGTCACTTCTTAGATCAGAACAAAGGGAAACGTTATCACATTACATTTACATGACATGTGCCCGGGTAATTCCATTTGCTCTAAACTCATTTAAACTACTAAACTGCTCATGGAACAGCAACGAAGGGTCCTGTGGCACCTTATAGACTAATGGATATTTTGGAGCAGAAGTTTTCATGGGCAAAGACCCACTTCCTCAGATGCATGAGTGGGGGTTCCAGAGGAGGGTCTACTTTTATGAAAAGGAGGGAGTCCCAGTCAAGAGGAGGGTCAGAGTTGACAAGGTCAATTCAGTCATGGAGGATGTGGCCCATTATCAATAGCTAATGTGGAGGTGTGAACATCAGGAAAGGAGAAATTGCTTTTGTAATTGGCCAACCACTCCCACTGCTCATGTTACAGTCTTCACTTGCCTGTAATCTGTTGAAATTATTGCATTATATTAAGCATAGGCTGTGCTTACTTAACTCTAGATCAAGTGTGTGTTAGTATTAAGACAAGATTTTACTTGTGATCTAAACTGCATGAAAATGAAAGCAGTGTTACTTGTTTTGTTTTCACTTACACATCGTAATTATAATGCAACGGCTGGCAAGTGCATCATGTATATTCTTGCAACTAAATACCCCATTAAAAGCAGATAAAGCCTTGGGGGAATGCAAATGAAGAATAGGCAATCAGCAAAGCTGTGACCATTGTCCAACATTGGGAATTCTCAGGATATGCCTTTCACTACCTGAAAGATTAACCCAGTCAGAGTTGAGCTTCTGGGGTTCAATTTCACACACCAAGTGGGGATGCGCAAAATTGAACTAGTGAGGGTCCACAGGAGATATCATGGGGAGGAAAGGAGGTCAGTGGGAGAGATCCACCTCTCATAGAGCTGAAAGGGACCTTGGAAGTTCATCTAGTCCAGTCCCTTGCCTTCTTGGCAGGACCAAGCACCCTCCCTAGCATCTATTTGCCCCTGATTCCTCACTGGCTTCCTCAAGGATGGAGCTCACAAACCTGGGTTTAGCAGGCCAATGCTCAAACCACTGAGCTATCCCTCCCTGTGTTGCCTTGCAGCCTCCCTCTCTGAGCACAGCCAGATAAGTTGATTGTAGCTAAGTCGATTCTAGCTGGGCAATTGTCATAGATAGAATCAACTTATCTTTAATTGACTTTAACATCTAATGTAGACCTGGCCTCGGACTGTCTGCATTGCTTATTCTTCACACAAGACACGTCCATGCAAGTGAAGATGCTGTTCAGATTTTCTTCTGCGAGCAGGCTGTATAAATCCTGGTTTAAGAGAAAAATGGCGCATCTCTGAACTGTTTTGGATTCTAACCAGGGTGGAACAATGAACAAGTGGGCAGAGATTCACAAAATTTTTCTGGAACAACAAGAAGTCCTGTGGCACCTTATAGACTAACAGATATTTTGGAGCATAAGCTCTCGTGGGCAAAGACCTGCTTCATCAGATGAATGAGTCATGATGCATGAAGCGCGTCTTTACCCACAAATGCTTGTGTTCCAAAATATCTGTTAGTCTATAAGGTGCCACAGGACTTCTTGTGTTTATCAAAGATACAGACTAACACAGCTACCTCTGTGAGAATTTTTCTGGGTAGTCTTGAGGAATATTTGGAAATTCCTTCAACTCTGTTACCATTTTGGACTTGCCAGCTTTGAGATACCTGTTAATGTATTTTACCTGCTTTAACCTCTAAATTACTCAGATTTCTTGGCTAATAAACACGTAGTTAGTTTACTAAAGAAATTGGCTTCCAGCATTGTTTTTGATGGAAGATCAAGGGTATTCATTGACTTGGTTAAGTGACTGATCCTTTGGGATTGGAAGTGTCCTATTGCAGGGGTGGACAATTTTTGATGTGGCAGGGGACTCCAAGACTCAGGTAAGTGGTCAAGGGGTGCACTCTGCTGTGGAGGACGTGCAGGGTCTGGAGTGGAGGTTGGCTGCAGAAAGGAGCTCAGAGTAGGAGACGGGGTTGTAGGGGCAGGTGTGGGGTCTGAGAGGGAGTCTGCATGAAGGAGGAGGTTGTGCCCAGGGACAGGAGATTGGGGTGCAGAGTGCAGGAGGGGGTATGGGTGCAGGAGAGGATTGTGGCCTGGTGGAGGGTTGTTGGAGGGGGTACAAAGTCTAAGAGGGAGTTGTGACCTGTGGTAAGTGGGGAGGAGGGTGCAGTGGGTTTGGGGAGTGACCTGGGGCAGGGACTGGGGGACAGGGACCAGGAGGGAGTATGGGTGCAACAGAGGATTCTGGCCTGGTGGAAGGTTGTAGGAAGGGGTGCAAGGTCCAGAAGGATTTGGGGTTTGGGAGGGGGTGGTCTGCCTGAGGCAGGCTCTGGCTGGGAGGCACTTACCTACGTGGCTCCCAGCCACCAGCACTCTCAGACAGACTTCCCTGCCTCCCAGCAGCCCCAGACCGCTCAAAGCAGCTGGCTGTTCTGCACTGAGGGGGGAGGGCTTTGCTCACTGTCTCCACCCTCAGCAAAATCTCTGAGCTCTGATTGGCTGGCCTCTGGCCAATAGGGACTAAGATTTTGCTGGGGAGAGGGACATTAGAATCATAGAATCATAGGGCTGGAAGGGACCTCAGAAGGTCATCTAGTCCAGCCCCTGGCTTCAAGCAGGATTAACCTCCACTAAGTCATCCCAGCCAGAACTTTGTCAAGCTGGGACTTAAAAATCTCTGAGGATGGAGAATCCACCTCCTCTCTAGGTAACGCATTCCAATGCTTCACCACCCTCCTGGTGAAGTAGTTTTCCCTAATATCCAAACTATACCTCTCCCTCTTTAGCTTCAGACCAACACTCCTTGTTCTGCCATCTGGCACCACTGAGAACAGTTTCTCACCATCCTCATTAGAGGTCCCCTTCTGGAAGTTGAAGGCTGCTATTAAATCACCCCTCAGTCTTCTCTTCTGTAAACTAAACAAGCCCAAATCTGTCAGCCTCTCTTCATAGGTCTTGTGCTCCAGCCCCTTAATCATTTTTGTTGCCCTCCACTGGACCTGCTCCAGCACATCCACATCCTTTTTGTACTGGTAGGCCCAAAACTAGATGCAATATTCCAGATGTGGCCTCACCAGTGCTGAATACAGGGGAATAACTACTTCTCTAGATCTGCACGAAATACTCCTCCTAATACAGCCCAATATGCCATTAGCCTCTTGGCTACAAGGGCACACTGTTTACTCATATCCAGCCTTTCATCCACCATAACCCTTTCCACTGTACTGCTGCTTAGCCAGTCCGTCCCCAGCCTATAACAATGCTTGGGATTCTTCCGCCCCAGGTGAAGGGCTCTATACTTCCCCTTGTCGAATTGCATCAGATTTCTTTTGGCCCAATCCTCCCATTTATCAAGGTCACTCTGGATCCTATCTCTACCCTCCAACATACCTACCTCTCTCCCCAGCTTCGTGCAAAGACTTCCCCCCTTGTCCCCCTCCCCTGCCCTTCAATGCAGAGAGCCATAGGAGCAGCCAGCTGCTTTGAACAGAACTCCTCTGTGCCCCAGGGATGGGCTGTGGGCCAGATTAAAAGGCTTGACAGGCTGAATCTGGCCCACATATCTTGTCTGCCCCAACCGAATGTGGTGATTTGGGGGTCTTATACCCTTGCATCACCATGTCTAGCTTGTCCAGGCAGGGAGAGGTGCTCTAGAGAGCTTATCCAAGATTGCGTGTTACTAGTTTGGTGAATAGGGTATCTGCCCTATATTCTGACAATCTGGTGTGACAATGCCAGATGAGGAGCTGTCCCCAAGTTTTGACAGAGTCAGAGCAGAGACGCTGGCCCCCTATGACTTAGAAATAACGGACACAAGGAGAACAGGAAAATCAGGCTTCTTCCTCAGAGGGGGTCTGATTCAAAGCTTCCTCAACGGAGTAGAAAGCTCCCCACTGAATTCCATAGGATTTGAGTCAGACCTGGAGTATATTCAGCCCCTTCTTACAAAGGTGTAGAAGGGCCACCTCATGGAGGTATAGGGCATGTTCTCTTCCCTAGGGCGGGTTATGGACAGGCCTGGATAGGGGGAATCTGATGGCCCCAGCAGTACACTAATCTTCTGGTTCCTGCTCAAAACCAGGCCACACTCCTGCCTAGTGTTGTCTGATGAGTGGAGATCATGTGCCCCAACCTGTGCCATTCCCAGAACTCTGCATCAGTCCACCTGGCCATCGTCCAAAGGACACAGGGCTGAGTCCTAACATTTAAACTCAGCAGGAAAGCACCTAAATTGCATCCCTCTGGACAAGTAGGACGGAGGCTGGCGGTGTTGAAATCTCAAAAGCTGGCATTTATTTATGCAATGAGCCCATAACTAAGTTAGCAGAGTTTGTAACCTCAGCTCCCTGGGGACAGATTTTTACATGAGCTGGGGCCATGGCCCAGGGCAGGTGTGGGCCTACTCCGAACAAGCTAAAAACAAATAATAAAGAGACAGAGGCTTGAATACCACTGCATTTTGAGGGTAATTTAATTCATTTGCTTCTTCAATTCCTTTTAAATGTGAACCAAAAGTTGTAGCTCACAGGGTAAATTGCGTTTGATGGTTTTATCTTTAACGATAACAGATACCATTGGCAAGGAAATCCCCTCAGCCACAAACACGCTTTCAACCCACCAGCATTAATTTGATAGATTGTGCTTAAGACAGTCGGCCCTTTGCATATGATTTGGCTCCGGTAAAGGTTAAATGAGGACACTGCAAAAAGCTGCCTCAGGATTTGGCAGCCTGAAATGGGAAGTCTGGCTCAAGAAGCATTGGCTGGCTTTACTAGCTCTGAGTTTGTTTCCTCTACCCCTCTGAAATAAAAAAGTCTGGATTCATTACAGACAGCATTGGGAAACCTGGGCATGAAAAATCAAATTTTGCTTTGTTTTTGTTTAAATGAAAGTTGTTCAGTGACCCACCAGCATCTGAACTGAGAGGAGAGAAGACTGTGGAAAGAGGGTCCAAGCTGGGACTTGGGACATCAAAGTTCAGTTCCCTCCTCTAGCATAGACATCCCATGTGGCCTTGGCATGTTACAGTCTCTCTCAGCTGCAGGCTTAATATCTTCCCTACCCAATTGGAGGAGGGGTGGTTGTGGGGACAACTACAGTCAGGAATATGATGTGAACATATACAGTTATAATGGGGACCAGGAAGGTATCTCATACGTTGATAAACTTACCCTCCCAGCATCCCTGCGTGATAGGGTAGTCTTCCAGAAGTCTGCAACCTGCAGCTCCAGAGCCACATGTGGCTCTGTAAAGACTTCTTAGTGGCTCCCAACACTATAATAGCAAAGTGAAAAAAAAAAAAAACCCTCCTGATTATTTTCGATGGATGGTGAACATCTAAAAGCCCAACAACGAACAACTCACGTCACTAAATAGCAAACGCGATGTGATCTCGAAATGTTGGAGAACTCCCCCATTAATATGTGCAGTGCATTGGGGGATATGATCCTGTAGCTGTGCTTTGATTGTGTTGCTAATTGACTTGATTTTGAAACGGATAAGGAAGCTTGCAGCATTGCTGCTGGGAAGGGCAACACATTTTAGGAACGAAAACTGAAATTAAACGTGAAGTAAAACTGGCATAATTAAAGTGGGTTTAGGAGTGAAAGTCAGGAAGACCGTGGCACAAACACGCATGTCAAGTGTGAAGAAATATAATATGTAAAATGTTTGTGAACATCCTGCAGTAAACACATATCCCATTACAACCCATGGTGTGTGTGCTGTTCTTAAAATAGGGGCTACAAAAGGTACAGGTTAACACTATTTATTAGGGACCATCTCGTATTCACACGCAGTATGGCCCTTAAATTATTGCATTTTTACCAAATCTGGAAAAAATGGCTCTTGCTGTTTTGGTTGCTGACCCCTGTACTCGATCCATTTTACAGATATGAAAAACTGAGAAAGAGGAATTGAATGACTTACCCATGATCACACAGGTTATGACTCAAACCCACATCTTGAGGGTTGCAGTTCAATGTTTTAATACCAACACAATCCTTCAGTCAGATCAGGAAAGCATCTGTCCGCAGATGAACAGCCAAGTATGGCTAAAGTATCCCTGACCACTATGAATCTGACATAATGGGTGAGGGGGTGACTTGTCCGTGGGGCAGTTAGTGGATCTGTCAGCAGCTGTCAGCTGGTGCTGCAGACACGATCAGCACCTTGTCAGGCAAGAAAATTCCCTGCTCTACCAGAGTGGGATAATCCGGGTGAGTTGGCTCCCATGGGGGAATATATGAAATAGAAGCAGAAGGGTACCTCCTAGGTCTGGGACTAGGGTACTGTCTCCAGCCTACGGATGGCATAGCTGATACATACTCTTACCTGTGTAGTACCCAGAGGCACTAAGACCTCACACCAGAATGAGTGAAGTCTCTGCTCTACAGCCTCAGTTGAGAGGCTTCTGGCCTTTAGCTCATGTGGTAGAGCACAGGGCTTTAAGCCCTGTAATTGCAGGTTCAATCCCTTGTGTTAGCAGCACATGTCTGTTGGTGTTACACAGCCTTAGGGTTGTGTAGCCAGGCATGGAATCCAGAACCTTATCTCTCCACTAGGTAACAGCTATAGCAACTCAGAGATTGGTTGCTGGGATGAGGAGGAACTGCCCTCTACTAGAGACCAGAGCATGTGTTGACTCCATGATCCACATGAAAGCCTGTGGGGCCATCCCCCAGTTCTCTCCTGGGAGAAATATTGCAAGTGTGTCCTTCTCGAAGGAGCTGGATAGTCTGTGGCCATTAATAACATTTGTAACCAGAGTGACTGAGATGATAAGAAAAAGCTGTCTGCAGATCAGCCAGGCTCTGTCCAATACTGTGTTTTGTAACTAAAGGCTAACTTTAAATAAACATATTTGCAAATCACAGACACTACTGGTGCTTGAGTAAATCAAGATATGAGAAAGACAAGCCCCCAGGAGACCCATCAGGACCTCTGCTTTTACTGCTCTGGTGGGCTCTGACTTCCGTCCCTCCACTTGGGGTTGGGCAGTAATTGTTAGGCCATGAAATCTGAGATCCCCTGTTACAGCAGAGTTGGGTTGCAACCCCACAGGGCAGTGGTGGGCAACCTGTGGCCTGCAGATCCCCAGCTACACCCCCTCACCCATGCACCTCTTGCACTCCAGGGCACCATATCCCCCACTTCCTGAGCCTCCCCCTCCCTCCCAGTACTTTCAGAGCAGTGCAAATGACCTGATTTATGCTCCATCCCCACTCCTCCCCCTCTCTTCCAGGGCTAGAATGCCACGAATCAGCTGTTCGCAGCACTCCAGTTCTGAGAGGGATGGGGAGGAGAAGGAACAGAGTGTGAATCAGGTGATCTGTGCTCTCGGAAAGTACTGAGATGGAGGTAGTAGTAGTAGTAAGCATCCTTCAGTCTGCATAGACTATGGATCGCGCCCTTTAAAGTTTCAATTGAGGACTTCATTTACAGCGTCTACTGTGACTATGAAGACCCACACGAGAGTGACAGTCCTTGCTGCATCTCTTGCAGATGTAGTGGGTGTCTGGCAAGTCCTTATTGTGCTTTCTGTGCTCTCGCTTCTCCTCTGCTAGCTGTCTGATCTTCATCTCGCCCTTCTGAAGGCCCTTGTGTAACCCCTGCCTCCATCTGCTGCGGTCATCTGCTAGTTCTTCCCAGTTGTCCAGCTCGATGTCTACCTCTCTGAGGTCTCTCTTGCAGACATCTTTGTAGCGCAACTGGGGGCGTCCGGGAGGTCTTTTGCCAGAGGCTAGCTCACCATACAGGATGTCTTTTGGAATCCTTCCATCATTCATCCTGTGGATGTGGCCAAGCCAGCAGAGTTGACGCTGCCTGAGGAGGGTGTGCATGGTTGGGATTCCAGCTTGCTCGAGGACGGCGGTGTTGGTCACTCTGTCCTTCCATGATATTCCAAGGATGCGCCTGAGGCAGCGCAAGTGGAAGACGTTCAGCCTCTTTTCCTGGCGGGCATACAGGGTCCAAGTCTCGCTGCCATAAAGGAGGGTGCTGAGGATGCAGGCTCTGTAGACTTGCATTTTGGTGTGAGTGTACAGCTTGTGGAAGAGCAGGTTTCTATGGGGCGCCGGTGCATGAAAGGAATGATGGAGCAGGGCTCACGGGGGGGGCCAGAGACCTGCAGGTGGAACCCCCATGGAACACAGGCTGCTACAGCCCACAGAGGTGAAAAGCCACTCATGCGACCCACCCATTATTCCTGGTTGCCCATCCCTGCTCTGGATCGTCAGTCAGGATAGTCCAAGGATTGAAAATGTTGTTACTGTCCTGCAAAAGTAAAGCAAAGGCAGTTTCTCACACAACTTTGAAGTAGCCAAATCTTTCAAAGGGTGAGGCCAAATGGAAGAAGCCCAGTTGTGTGATGGAGCTGCACCTTTTCCTATCTATGCTGGCTACCTTCTCTCACTATCTCACTTCACTGCACCCCCCGACCCTCCCTTCAAAATCAAGTTCTCTGCCAACCTCTGGAAACACACTCACCCATACATTATATAGGCATACTGTTGCTAGCACTGAGACATTTTTACAGTAAAAGTCAGAGGAGCTTCAAAAAGAACTTGATAACTCGTGACAGAAAAGCATCAGAGAGGTAGCCAAGTTAGTCTATATCTTCAAAAACAAGAAGAAGTCCTGTGGCTCCTTATAGACTAACAGATATTTTGTAGCATAAGCTTTCATGGGCAAAGAGCCACTTCATCAGATGTATGAATGGCAGGGAGAGGTCAGAGGAGGATTTAAAGAGGGAGTCCCAGTCAAGGGGAGGGCCACAGCTGACAAGGTCTAGTCAGTCAGGGTGGATGTGGCCTATTAGTGGCAGTTAAGGTGGAGTTGTGAACAGCAAGAGAGGAAAAATGAGGTCAGTTCACTCGGGGGGATGCAGCCCATCATCAGTGGCTATTGTGGAGGTGTGAATATCGAGAGTGGAGAAACTGCGTTTGTAACGGGTCAACCATGGCAGAAAAGTCCATCAGTGGCTTTGCTAGGATGGGCAGGGGTGGTGTCTGTTAATAAGAAGCTGGGAATCAGCATCGGGGGGTGGCTCACTGAATGATTACCTCTTCTGTTCATGCCCTCTGAGGAGCCTGGTATTGGCCACTGTTGGAAGACAGGGTGCTGGGCCAGATGGACCTTTGGTCTCATTCAGTATGGATGTTCTTATGGCGTAACATATTTTTTTTTAACTCCAAATAAAGGGTCACTAGTCTGAAAATATTGTGAAACCCTGAACCTCACTGTACACCTTCTTGTGACATCCCTCATCTCAGCCTCCAGTGCCCTTTCCATGTTTGTTACTCTTCACTTAACAGTCCACTGGCTTGTCTATGGCATTACTAAATGCAAGCACCATCACCCCACTGTTAGATTTGGTAACCCAGGCCCTGTCCGCATCCACTCTTCCTTTTGTCCTACTTATCTGCAATACCACAGACTCCTCTGATAATTATAAGAAAACATTATTAACAAATCATGTGTAACAGCTGGTGTTGCTGGTGCTGGGTCAGTTACAGTTTTGTTGGAACAAAACTGTAACTCTGTACTGTATATGATGGAAACCATCTCGAACCAGTGGTCCCTGTCAGTGGTGTTCTTGTGTGACTGCTCAGGAGAAATTCAAATGAGGCCCAGTTCCTTAGCAGAGCACTCACAACTAGGTTGTGTTTCTATTGGTGGTGCACATTTGCACATGCCTTGGTGCACAAAAAATTATTCCACACATGGGTGGGTAAAATCGACACATGGATGGAAAATACTATAATGAACATTGCCTGGCATTCCTAGTTCCTGGTAATGCGGAAATTGCACAGTTATCTATATTGTTTGGCATTTCTATCTTTGGCTGCAGGAAACAGCAATGCAGAACACCAGCTCTGAATACCAGAAGCCGTAACTATCACCTAATCAGGCCCATAAATGACGGGGGGCAATAGCAGCCATTGACCCCAGACCTCTTTGAAATGCCACAGAGAACTGTGCCACCACTCTGTGTGAGGCTCTGAGAGAGTATGGGAGGCAGCACTGACTCCTCCAAGCCCCACCCCTTCTGCCTTTGGCCCCGCCCCTTTTGGAGGTGGAGAACTGGGGTCCCCTCACATCTTGCCCCTGTGTCTGTGGCGACTGTTGATGCCGCGACACCTAATGCAATAATAAAAAGATTCTTGCATGTCCTTACTGTAAGTAATCGGTGAAATGAGTCGTGTGACAACAGTATAGCTGCCCTCACCTCCTGGCATTATCCACTGAGCAACACCCTGACTGATAACGTGGAATGACAGCAAAGGAAGCAGCAATAAATTCTGCCAGTCACAAAGTACACCAGAGATGGCTGAGTATAAAGTACACCAGCAGTGGCTGAGGAGAGACCAAACTTTCCCATTGCTGTTGTTTCGGAACAGCTTCCTGGTGAGGGTTCAAGGTGTTATTTCATATTAAGGTCAACACTTACGTCAAAAAGCAGGCTTAAAGTCAGGAGAGGAACCGTTTGAGACACTGAGTTAGTCTGTAATAAAAAAAAAATCGCTCTTTGGACCTGACTCTCTGCTGATGTAAATCAGCTCAGCTCCACTGAAGTCAAAGGGGCTGATTCTCATCCACGCTGACTTTAATCAGGCCACTGAATGCTGTCACGTTGGTGTAGAGCAGTGATTCTCAATCAGGAATACATGTATGCAGACTAGCGAAGTCAGTACAAACTAAAATTTCATGTATCAGAGAGGTAGCCGTGTTAGTCTGTAGCTTTGAGAACAACAAGAAGTCTTGTGGCACCTTATAGACTAACAGATATTTTGGAGCGTAAGCTTTCATGGGCAAAGACCTGCTTCACCAGATGCATGAGTGGGGGGAGACAATGACTTGATTGTACTGCTCTCTGTATTATGCACTGAAATGTAAGCACAGTATTGGTGTTCCAATTTATTTATTTTATTATAATTCCATGTGAGAGTGAGAAGGTGAACAAGTTTTCAGTGGTAGCGTGTTGTATTTTTACATCTGATTTTGTAAGCAAGCTCTTTTTAAGTGAGGTATAACTGGGGGGTGCACAAGACAAATCAGACTGCTGAAAGGGGTCAGTGGTCTGGAACAGTGGAGAACCATGAGTCTAAAGGACCTGAATGTCTGCCTTTTTGACATACCAGCTAATCCTAATCCACCAAGAAACTTCTTGCAGGCAAATTCTGACCTCAAACAGTTTCTCTTTCACAAGATAGGCAGCCTCCCAGCTTGAAACTAGTTCTTTCCCCTGTTCAATCTCAGATGTTTCCAGAGCAAGCATCTTGTGTGGTAAGTGGAGGTCTCCTGACGTCTGACAATTTCACTATTGTTTGGTCCCCCCTTTATATCCCTTTCACCCAAGGTGGGAATACTTTGTGATGAGCTCAATTTTTTCTCATCTTGAGCAGAAAAGTACCAGATCCAAAATGGGTTCCATCATCTGGTGGCCTGGTGGTCTTGGTAGGACCAACCATAGTTTGGGCTTACAGGAAAAACAAATCTATTTACAATGCAGAGGCAGTGTGTCCAGTCTCCTCTTTTCTGGACCGGACATCTGCTACCATGTTTTCCTGCCCTTTGATATATACAAAATTTCTGTGTTGAATTCTAGAGGACCAAGTGAGAGCCACAAGACGTTCCCTTTGATCAAACACGTCACATAGACACACCCTGATTCTGTTGACACTTGCATCTTCTCGATGACGTCCTTATTCTCCTGGTGACCTTGGAGCAACACTGCATGCTCAGTACAAGGATCAGTCCCTGGAACTTGTCTTGCCAAGAAGACAGGCACGTGCATGAGCCATCACACACATTGCCAAATACAGAAGATTGGGACATTGACAACAAAATGTACTTTTGCCAGAAAATGCTGTTTCCACATCACTGAAATTTTCTATGGGAAAACGTTGATTTCACTGACATTTCTCAACTTCCCACATGAGATCAAACGCACCTTTCATAATAGAGTAAATGCAGCATCTTATAAAAAATATACCTTTAATAGACCTCTGAATGTTTTACAGAACCAAGGCCACTTCTACGTTACCTGGAAGGTCAAATCTCTCAAGATGCATGCAAGCTAGCGAAGTCAGTGCAAACTAAAATTTCATGTATCAGAGAGGTAGCCCTGTTAGTCTGTAGCTTTGAGAACAACAAGAAGTCTTGTGGCACCTTATAGACTAACAGATATTTTGGAGCGTAAGCTTTTGTGGGCAAAGACCTGCTTCACCAGATGCATGAGTGGGGGGAGACAATGACTTGATTGTACTGCTCTCTGTATTATGCACTGAAATGTAAGCACAGTATTGGTGTTCTAACCCACAAAAGCTCATTGCCTAATAAATTTATTAGTTTTCAAAGTGCTACAGGTCTACTCTTCATTAGTAAAGTGATTGTTAATCTTTAGATATTTTCAGATTGAAATCTCTGGCGTCTGGCACTTAGAATAGCTTCCAACAACATCTTTGGTCTGGTAGCTGTTATTTCCAATACATTGTAAAGGCAAATTCTGTGCTGAACTTTATCCCCTCAAGGTAGAGATGAGCGTGTGACTCACTTCACTCATATGATTCTAAAAGAAAAATGCAGCACTGGTAATGTCTCTAGTGAAGCTAATTTTTTACATCACCCCTTCCTTTTCCAATGAAATAATCCCCTTTATGGTTATTTCCCTCATCCCATCTTTCTAGGGCTTGGCCTACACTAGTCAGGTAAGTCAACTGCGGATGGCAACTGCGTAGCTAGAAGCGACTTATCTGCAATCAACTTATCTGGCCATCCTCACTAAGGAAGATCGACAGGAGAGTTTCTCCCATTGACCTCCCTTAATCCTAACGATAACAAGGCGCACAGGGGTTGACCGCTAACCCCTGATAGGTTGATTTCATGCATCTACACCAGGCAGGCAAAATTAAACCCTGACACTAGATTTCAAAAAAGGGAGACTTTAGCTAACTTTTGGGGTTTGTAGATCTCATGAGAAGCAACACTAAGAGGAAAACCGGTTAGCAGTTTTTCAAAGAGACATTTTAAGAGCTCAAGAGCAAACTGTTCCACTGTACAGAAAAGATAGGAAGTATGGCAAGAGGCCACCCTGGCATAACCAGGAGATCTGGAAGGACCTAAAAATTAAAAAAGCATCATACAAAAAACTACATCAAATCACAAAAGGATGAGCATAAACAAATAACACACGCATGTTGGAGCAAACATTAGAAAGCCAAAGGTGCAAAACAATATCAACCTAGCTAGAGACTTAAAGGGTGAAAAGAAAACGTTCTACAAACAGAAGCAAGAAGACAGCCAAGGACAGGGTAGGACCATTGCTCAATGAAGAGGGAAAACCAATAACAAAATGTGGAAATGGCAGAAGTGCTTAACAACTTCTTTGTTTCTTTTTCCCCCAGGAAGGTTGCTGGTGATTAGACTCTAACATAGTGAACGCTGGAGATAGGTTCAGAAGTTAAAAATGGAAAAGATCAAGTTAAAATTATTTGGAAAAGTTAGATGTCTTCAAGTCATCAGGGCCTGCTGAAATGCATTCTAGAACACTCAAGGAGCTGATCGAGGAGATATGTGAACCATTAGCTATCATCTTTGAAAAGTCTTAGAAGATGGGAGAGAGTCCAGAAGACTGGAAAAGGGCAAATATAGTGCCCATCTATCAAAAAAAGAGAAATCCACCAACCTAGGAAACTACAGGCAAATCAGTTCACTCCTTCAGAAGGGCAAGCTGCTAGCTAGGCTCTGTAAAGATGCAACTGGGTTTTTGCACCATATGTATCAATACTCTTAACTTTCGGATAGCAAGCCTATTTGAAGACACAGATACAGAGCTTTCATGTCACTCTCCCAGAGCTAGTGACCCGTCATGAACGCCACGGCATATATTTCGTCATGAGGGAGACATGCTTTCCATTGTAATTTCTTTTCCTGGAGTTATAAAAATAACTGCGTGTGCCAGCACTCATCCTTGGGAGAGCTCTCAGCACAGTCCGAGGCCACATGGCATGATTCAGTTCTTCTCATGGACAATTTGCCTTTTATTCACTAACCATTTTGTTAGCAGTATTAATTTGAGCTCCAAAGGAATCATTCTAGAAGGAGCTTTGATAATGTCAGGTGTTAGTATTCTTCAACATGATAATAGCAGGAGGAATCTAATGATCTGGAGTATTTGCATTGATTTCAATGGCCTTGGGAACAAACCTGATGTTGGTGTAATGCTGTCTTGTAAAAAGCAAATTTTGAAATTTGCAAATGATTAAAGAGTAAGACGCAACACTGACTCTCTTGTCAAGGATCAGGCTTTTTACAAAGTTTCAGATTTGCCAAAATATACGTAGGGCGGAAGTGAGACACCTCCTGTCAGACCAAACACAGATCATAGGGAAGGAAAGAGTCAAAAAGTGTAAGAGAAAGATCTAGAGGGAGATAAAACAGTGAAAAATGTAACAATAAAATTCTATGTGTGAAGTGCACATCATGTGAATTCATCCACTCTAACTCTTCCATGAGAACATGCTCTACAAAACAGCTTAACAGAGCAAAAACTGATCCAAGGGTAGTTACAACAAAAATGTATCACCCATGATACAGATCAATACTAACACATAAACCAGGAGCCAGTGTGGTCTGCTTGTTGGGTATGGGACTTGGCATCAGGAAAATTAAGTTCTTGTACTGTTTTTGTCACTTACCTAATAAATAACCTTGGGCAAGTCACAGTCTGTCTGTCTCTCTGCTTCTTTTTTCCCTTTGTACATTTGTCTGTTTAGAGTGTAATCTCTTTGGGGCAGGGACTGTCTCTTCCTCTGTGTCTGCACAATGTCCTAGAAAATGGAGCCCTAATCTTGACTGTACCATTATACTATTGCTACCATTACTAGACACAAAGGACTATCTGATGCACCATACTATGCATAAATGGCTAAGCTGAGTACACACATTGCTGTAACCCTCCTTTCTGTTACCCTCACTTGTATTATATCTAACATTTAGGGCAACAGTATAACCCCAAACAACAAAAAGTCTTGTGGCACCTTATAGACTAATAGATATTTTGGAGCATAAGATTTTGTGGGCAAAGATCTGCTTTGTCAGATGCATGAGTGGGGGGGTTTCAGAGGAGGATTTAAAGAGGAATAATATATAATCCTATATAATATAATAATATATAATTGAGTGTAATAATATATATTATATATATAGTATAATATATATATATATATATATATATATATATATATATATATATATATATATATATATATATATAATCCAGTATAATCCTAAACTGCATTGTCTCTCTGTTAGCCTGACCCTCTCACCCTACCCCCATCCTGTTTTCCGACCCCACCCTCATGCTGCAAAAGGTGGGACACACTATGGCATAGTGTTGCTGAAAGAGGTTTTCCTGGGCAGGCTTTGTGTACCTTGGAGCGCTCAGCCTCACATGTGCTTCTTAACACCAACCAAAATGTTTAGTCAAGCTAAAATTAAACAGAAGTGATATATACAGTGGAAAAGAAAGATCGAGATGATGTGCCAGCCAGTGCATTTTGGCGTTTACCAAACAAGTTACTGGATTAGGGACATTTTGTTCTGGATTTATGAGAAGTCTCACAAAAGGATTACGAGAAGCACCCCCAGTTAAAAGACTTAGCTGCACTTAGAAGAGAAGGCTCAAGTTTCGCAGTGAAGAAACACACTGTTTCACATGAACATGTTTCTCATCTGTTCAACAGACTTTGCGAGGTCCTTTTATATGTCATGTGCTATGTTATCTTTCCCACATATACAGTGGACAAAATAGGTGCTTCCAATCCTGGCTAACTTTTACTTCAGGTCAGGTAAACGAGAAGTATAAAGTCTCCAAGTGAGTGAGAGCATATAGAGTGTCACTCCGCAACATTCTGTATCTGAAGGTAAACACAAAATGGCAGCTGCCTCCCAGCTGCCCCTGCAGCAGGTAGGGAGGTGCCTCTATATTTTAAGGTGTAGTACAGAACAAACAGAATAAGAACATCTTCTTTCAAGCACAATCACAAGGCTTTTACCACTATATCCAAACGAGGGCTGTGAAAACTCTTACCAATGAAATCAGATGCCATATAATTTTCACATCCCCATAGCATAGGTGTGATGGAGTGGGGGGAGTGCATGTGTGAGACTCAGGCTGGATGTGTGTGAGACAAGCAGAGCAGCTCCCAGAGGCTAAGGGTGACCCTGGGGCTATAACCTAGGCTGGCAGGTAACACCTCTGCCCTGAACAAAGAGGAGGGAGGAGCCAAGCTGTGTTTGAACTGGAGGGAGCAGTTAGAAGCTGGAGGGGTAGAGGGAACCAGAAGGCAGCCAGCTGGGCGAGGGGGAAGCTACACCCCAGAGGGGCACCCCTCGGACTCCTCTCCCCAGGATGGGTTGGAATGACTTTCTCTGATTGCTGCACTGAGTCTTCTGTGAGAAACTGGGCCTCTATCACCTAATAAACTTCCTATTCTACCTGAGTCACTCCTGCCTGTGGCCAGGGTGCAGTGCATGGGGACCCCTGAACCCCATCACAATAGGTTATGATTATGAAAGATCAGTCTGATTTATGGCTCACTAACATTCATGCAACTTCTAAGAAAACCATGCCCTGAGTTACGATTTTGAGGCAAAAACATGATACTTCTCTGTCAATTCTGAATGCAATTCACTTAGGGATTTTGAGTTTTGTTTAACATAAAACTCAAAGCAGAACTTTGGGGCTTATATGTAACAGGAAACTAAAATCAAGGGCAACATTTGCATTAACCACAAGAGAAGTGAAACCACCATTTTTATGTGGATCTAGTGAAAACCTAGTAGCTTCATGTGAATGACACCAAATATATTTATCTCTTGCCTGAAGGGTAAAAGGAGGGATCTGTCCATCTGCCTGTCTGTCTGTCTGTACAGACCTCAGCATCATAGTAGCTTAGTAGAGCTGATCAAAAATGTATTTTGTGGGAAAACCTTTTTCATTGCCTGTTTTGGTTTGTTGGTTTGTTTGAAAAAATAAAATCAAAACCAAAACATTTTTTGTTTTCAGAAAACAATTTTTAATTTCCATTTTGCCTTGAAAGACACACTTAGTCCTTTTCCTCCTATTTTCTACAGGCATAATTTGCCACTCATAAAAAGGGGGGATTGGTCCAAAAAGCAGAGGAAAAAGATAAAACCCCAAAACTTTAGACACAAACAAGTTTTTGATTAGGAAGAAATGCTATTTTCATCAAAACTGTTTCCAGTGGAAAAGCATCAACCAAACCTGGATGTGATGCTGCAACTCTTGAAAGAATTAAATAACTTCTTGGGAGGGGGTAGAAAGTCCATCCCCTGAGTAAGTTAGAACTGAGCAAGAGTATGCTTGAAAACAGAGCTGTGTCCCTGACATCAATGGGATTTCTGTACACACTGTAGGTATTCCAGAGCTACAGGGATCTTTTCATCTCTGATTTCCAGGAAATTTTACACTGGGGGAAGTCTGTCTGTCTTATCCTGGGAGGCATTGGACACTGCCTGAGAAGTCCTCCGTTCCTATCGGTTTCAATAGGCTGATAGCTAAGGTGAGCATCCATCCCATTTTAGCCAGGACAGCCCTATATTTTGGGCATCATCCGGGTGTCCCAATTTATTTTACCAAAGGGCTAATTGCCTCTTCTTCCACTTTTTTAACAGTGCAGGTGGCTGCCCCCAGTTCTGGCTTCCTGCAGCTGGGGCAGCCGGGAGAATGGCTACCACCTGACTTCCCCTGGCTGGGCAGCTGGGAGGTGGACAGGTGCAGCTGACACCCAGCTTCCCCCGGCTGGGGGAGCCAGGAGCTGCACCTGCCCGTTGGCATGGCTGCTGCCTGGGTTCCCCCAGCTGGGGAAGCTGGAAGCCAGGAAGCTGACCTGTGTGGCGGCGTGGCTACCACCTGGCTTCCCCCAGCTGTGGGAGCTGGGTCAATGTGGCTCCCGCCTGGTTTTCCACAGTTAGTGAAAGCTGGGAGGTTCACTAGCAGGGCAGCAGCCCCATTCCTGGTGCACCAAGTCATGGGGTAGCCAAGAGCCACAGCTGCCCCCTGCCATCCCTCCAGTAGGGTGGCAGCCCCCACTGGCAACCACTGCCTGACTCCCAGGTAGGTTGACCATCCATCCCATTTTGGCCTGGACAGCTTCATTCCCCCATGTCCCATATATGGCAGGGAGACCTATGGTCACCCTACTGACAACACTCCTCAAAAGCCACCCAGTGCCTTGCAGGATTAAGCCTAATACGATCAGGGTTGCCTGGTGTCCAGTGTTCGATTGCAATGCCTGGTTGAAAAGGGACCCTGGTGGCTCCAATCAACACTGCTGACTAGATCATTAAAAGGCTGGTTGGCAGGACTGGTGGGCTCCCTACCTTGGGCCACACAGTTCTACAGAAACAATGACATATTGCTTGGCTCCTAGGCAAAGGAATGGCCATGGAGGTTCTGCATTCTGTGCCTGCCCCACCCTGATCTCCAGCTCCACAGCTCCATTGACCAGGAATCACAGCCAATGGGAGCTGAAGGGGCGGTGCCTGTGGGCAGAACCAGCGCACAGAGCTAACTGATTATGCCATTGCCGAGGAGCTAAGGGACATGTCTTTGCTTCCAGGGAGCTGCCTTAGGTCAGCACCACCTGGAGTCTGCACCCCTCATCTCCCTCTTCACCCTAATGCCTTGACCCAGCCCTAAGACCTATCCCACAGCCAAACTGCCTCCCACACCCCAGCTCCCTGTCTGAGCCTGGAGCTCCCTCCAGCACCAAACCCCCTAGACCAGAGCCCCCTGCTACATCTCTCATCCCTGGCCCCAGTACAGTGCTCTCACCCCCAGGCAAAGCTCTCAACCCCTCCTACACCGTACCCACCTGTCGCAGCCCGGTGACAATGAGCAGGTCAGTGAGGCTAGTGCAGAGCAAGCAACAGAGAAAAGGCAGATGTAGCGAATGGGGCAGGACCTCAGAAAACGGGCAGGACAAGGGCATGGTCTCAGGGAAGGAACAGGGCACAGATGTTCAACTGTCTCCAGTTAGAGAGTTGACAACCCTAAGTCTGGCATGGATCCATTTATTCTCTTACCTGCATTTTCTTCTTGCACCTTCCAGAGGGACTGACTGTTTTTTAACCAGGTGTAGTTGTAAAGCAATACAGGTTCAATCTCTCCTGTCCAGCACCCTCGGAACCAGACCATGCCAAATGAGACACTTTGCTGAGGTCAATATTGTCTAGCACAGGGGTCAGCAACCAGCACTGTGTGCAACAGCAACGAAGGGTCCTGTGGCACCTTACAGACTAACAGAAAAGTTTTGAGCATGAGCTTTCGTGAGCACAGACTCACTTCTTCAGATGCTCACGAGTCTGTGCTCACGAAAGCTCATGCTCAAAACTTTTCTGTTAGTCTATAAGGTGCCACAGGACCCTTCGTTGCTGTTACAGATCCAGACTAACACGGCTACCCCTCCGATACTCAGCACTGTAAGCAGCTCTTTAAGGAGTTATTTGTAGTTTTCTAACTGGTAAAAGTTATTGTGGGTGCACTGTTCTTAAAATAGGGGTGACAAAAGTACAGTTTGATGTTATTTATTAAGGACTGTCTCATATTCCTATGCCTTGTGGCTCTTGAGCTGTGTGTACACGTGCACGCTACTTCGAAGTAGTGGCACTAACTTCGAAATAGTGCCCGTCGCGGCTACACGCGTCGGGCGCTATTTCGAAGTTAACTTCGACGTTAGGCGGCGAGACGTCGAAGTCACTAACCTCATGAGGGGATAGGAATAGCTCCCTACTTCGACGTTCAACGTCGAAGTAGGGACAGTGTAGACGATCCGCGTCCCGCAACGTCGAAATTGCTGGGTCCTCCATGGCGGCTATCAGCTGGGGGGTTGAGAGACGCTCTCTCCAGCCCCTCAGCTCACTGGTGGCCGCGTGGAGCGGCCCCTTAAAGGTCCCCTCCCCCTCCCTTCCTCTGCAGGAAGCTGAGGCAACGTGCAGGCTGCAGCCTGCACACGCGGGCAGCCTGCAGCACCCTCAGCCCCACAGAGCAGCGATGGCTGGCCGGCAGCCCCCCCAGCGCCCCCAGGGGACCCCCCCCAAGGGGAGCCAGGGCAGCCAGGCTGCGAAGCGGCAGCGGGGCCCCTCCTGGATGGAGGCCGAGCTGCGGGACCTGCTGGGGCTCTGGGGCGAGGAGGAGGTGCTCCAGGTAATGGGGAGCAAGGGGCGGAACGCGGATGCGTTTGCTCGGCTGGCCGACGGCCTGGCTGCCCGGGGTCACCCTGCCTGCACTCCTGATCATGTGAGGAGTAAGATGAAGGAGCTGCGGCAGGGTTACGCCCGGGCCCGGGATGTGGCCAGCCGATCTGGGGCCGCCCCCGTCACTTGCCCCTTTTACAGGGAGCTATGGGACATCCTGGGCTCCCGGCACACCTCCTCCCCTCCGGCCACCCTTGACACCTCAGCTGACGAGCCCCAGCAGGCCCTGCAGCCAGAGTCCGCCCCGGAGGCAAGCCCCGCACCCCGGGGGCCCCCCCCGGAGGCCATCCCCGGGACATCACGGCAGGAGGAGGAGGAGGGGGGCTCCTCCTCTGCAGAATCCAGCCTGCAGATCCTCCCCCTGCCATCCCGGAGCAGCAGCAGGGCCTCCGACCCCCGGGGATTTCTGGACCGTGGGAGCGGACCCACAGGTAGGTACCCCTCTCTGGTGGACACCCCTGGGCTTGAGGGGCGGGGGTAAAAGAGATGTGTCCAGGGCCCCCCACATGCTCACATAGCCATGGCCCCAAGAACACCAGGGCCATGGCCCTCACAGCACTGCAGCCATCAGCCCCTGCCCCCCCCGACCCCGCATGACAGTGCCATGCCCCATCCCCGGGCCAGGGGGGAGCGGAACCTCGAGGGGCCCCCGGGAGGAGGGGGTGGGACACCCCGCAGCAGCAGCATGTGATGGAGTGGGGGGAGTGCCAAAGGGAGACTCAGGCTACATATGAGCCACAAGAGCCGAAGAGCTCCCAGGGCCAAAGGAGGATCCTGGCGCTACAGCTGGCAGGTGACACCTCTGCCCTGAACAAACAGGAGGGAGGAGCCGAGCTGGCTTGGAACTGGGGGGGGAGGGCAGGGGCCACAGGTAGAGGCTAGGGGAAGGGAGAGCTGGTAGGCAGCCAGCCTGAGGAGGGCGAAAGCTGCATCCCAGAGGGGCCCCCTTAGGGTCTTCTCCCCACGACGGGTTGGAAGGACTGTCTCTTCCGACAGCTGGTGCTGTCACTCCTGGCAGAAACTGGGCATCTGTGGCCTAAGAAACCTCTCCTGCTCTCAGACCCTGCGGGGTGAAGTGAGAGTCGCTCCCACCAGGGGACGGGGTGCAGGGCAGGGGGACCCCTGAACCCCATCCATCACAGCAGCATCTCCAAGGGACGGGGATGGGGAACCTGCAGCACAGGGCTGGGGGGACAAAGGCCACGGCTCGGGGCCCACACTAACGCCTGTCTCCATTCTTCTTCCCCCCCTCCTCTCCTGTGTCCTGCACCTGCACCTGCACCATCCGAAGGACCGGAAGAGAGCGCCGGCGAGGCGTCAGTCGTCCCGGAGAGCCCTCCGGGACCATCGCTCCAGGGCAGCCCCTTGGCTGAGGACCGACCGGCCCCGTGGCGGGCTAGACGGCGGACCCCGCGCCTCCAACCGTCGCCGGCGACAGACCACCAGCTGCTGGCCATCCTCCGCCGGCAGCTGGAGGTCTCGGAGCAGCACCTCCAGCTGCAGGAGCGGGCACTGACCTGGCGCCAGGAGGCATGGGGGGCCTATATGCAGACATTTAACCGCCTGGTGGACTACCTGGCCCCCCATGCTGCGCCGGCCGACCCATTGCCCGCCCTGCCCACTCCTGCAGCCCCACCACCAGCTGCTCCGCCCATCGCTGGCCCGTCCGCCGTCACCCTGCCACCCACCTGCGAGGGCCAGAGCGCCGAGGGACCCCTGGAGCCACCTGACACTCGCCGGCCCCCATACCTTCCGGTCCAGCCCGCTCCCACCCAGCCACGGGCCAGGCTGCGAGCGCGGGGGGGCCCTGGCCGGCCACGCCCAGTGCCGGGCTGTAGGGGGGGCGAGGGGCCCGGGACGTGGCCCCCCCCTTGTATATAGTTGCACCCTGTTTTTTTGGTCCCCCCGTTTGCCCCGTCCCCCCCCATGTAAATAGTTCGCCCCTTTCTCCTCCCTGGTTTTCTTTTTATTATTTATGGCACACAGTTGTTTCTTTGGATTGTTTTATTTTTGTACATATTGCTTTGGTTGAACGTTTGTACCTAGTTTTCTGTTTGTGGTTGACATATTTATTTACCCCCCCAAAAAAAAAGGTTCGGCAAGAAAAAAAAAAATTTACGTTCAGCCAGAAGTGCGTGCTGTCATTTGTCCAGGACAAGTGGGAGGTGGGGGCGGTGGGGTGCTCCATGGTGTGGGCGGTGGGGCAGGAGTGTGGGGGAGGAAGGGGCAGGCAGTAGGGGGCCTGGGCAGAGTTCACCCCGTGGCCTATTGGTCGAAGTGGGTCCGCAGGGCCTCCCGGACCCGGGTCCCCTCGGGGTCCACCTGCCGACTGGGGGCAGCAGGTGGCTGGACGTCGGCCCTGCCAGCCTCTGCAGCCCAGCCCTGCAGAAAGGTCTCCCCCTTGCTCTCAACCAAATTGTGCAGGGCGCAGCAGGCACCCACAATCTGGGGGATGTTGTTGGGGCCCGCATCCAGGCGGGTCAGGAGACATCTCCAGCGTCCCTTCAGGAGGCCAAATGAGCACTCCACCACCTGGCGCGCGTGGTTCAGGTGCTCGTTGAAGCGCTCCTGGCTGGCGGAGAGATGGCCTGTGTAGTGGTGCATGAGCCACGGCCGGAGGGGGTAGGCCGCATCTGCGATGATGCAGAAGGGCATGGTGGTGTCCCCCAGAGGGATCTCCCGCTGGGGGATGTAGGTCCCCGCCTCCAGCCGGCGGCACAGGCCCGAGTTCCGGAAAACCCGGGCGTCGTGGGTGCTGCCAGGCCAGCCCACGTAAATGTCCTGGAAACGTCCCCGGCTGTCCACCAAGGCCTGCAGGACGACAGAATGGTAGCCCTTTCGATTGAGGTATCGTCTGCCACTGTGATGCGGGGTGCGGATGGGGATGTGAGTCCCATCCAGAGCCCCGAAGCAGTTGGGGAAGCCCAGGGTGGCAAAGGCGGCGATGGTGGCATCTGGGTCCCCCAGCCTCACGAGCCTGTGCAGGAGCATGGCATTGATGGCACGCACAACCTGCAGAGAAAGCACATGGGACAGCCCCAATGAGGGGTGAGCAGGGTGTGCGTGGCCCTGCCCTGCCCTGCCCTGCCCTGCTCTGGCCCCCCTGCCCTGCCCTGGCACCCCTGCCCTGCTCTGGCCCCCCTGCCCTGCCCTGGCCTCCCCCCGTGGGTTCGGTTACCTCCATGAAGACAGCCCCGACGGTGGCCTTGCCGACACCAAACTGCTGTCCCACGGATCGGTAGCTGTCGGGAGTGGCCAGCTTCCAGACAGCGATGCCGACCCGTTTCTGCACTGTGAGGGCACGCCGCATGGCAGTGTCCTGGTGCCTGAGTGCGGGGGTGAGCCACTGGCACAGCTCCAGGAATGTCTGCCGGGTCATCCTGAAGTTCCTGAGCCAGTGGTCGTCGTCCCACTCCCCAAGCACCAGCCGCTCCCACCAGTCGGTGCTGGTGGGGTAGCTCCACAGCCGCCGGCGTGTGAGGCAGGGGGTGGAGCGGGGTGCTGCAGGGGTAGAGGTTGAGCCCTGCTGCCCTGGGGGCATCTCCTCCCCTGGGGCAAGGAGGTGCTCAGCTGCCTCCCACATGGCATGGGTCAGGGCAAGCCCTGCTCCTGCCGGGAGGGCTGGGTGGACCTCTAGCTGCTGCTGCTGCCGCTGCTGCTGCTGCTGCTGCTGCTGCTGCTGGGGGTCCATGACTGCAGCGCCCGGGGTCTGTGTGCCTATGGCTCCTCAGACCGCGTGCTGTGCAGGCTGAGTGTGTCTGGGAGGGGCCCTTTAAGGGAGCGGCTAGCTGTTGCCCCGGAAGCGCTAGTCCGCCCTGTGACCCTGTGTGCAGCTGTGCCTGGCATCCCTATTTCGATGTGTGCTACTTTGGCGTGTAGACGTTCCCTCGCTGCGCCTATTTCGATGTTGGGCTGCGCAACGTCAAAGTTGAACATCGACGTTGCCGGCCCTGGAGAATGTGTAGACGCTATTCATCGAAATAGCCTATTTCGATGTCGCAACATCGAAATAGACTACTTCGATGTAGGCTTCACGTGTAGACGTAGCCTTGAAGTATTGATTTTGTAACTGAAATTTGAAAAAGTGGCTCTTCTTGGTATTTTGGTTGCAGCCTCTGGTGTACTAACATTTACCAGCACTTTCACTGCTTACTGGGCTCTTAGAAGATATTCAGAGGTAAATTAGAGCTAAATAACATCCCAGAACTCTGAGAGCCAGGACTGGTGGCTGTAAACAAACTTTAATGGACTATGGAAAACTTGGCCGCACCCATCATAAGTGGTCATCCGGCTAACGAAAATCATGCCAGATAACAGATGTTACCAGACAGACTGCCAGACTGGAGAGTTTCAAACTGAACTGTACACTTCCCTTTCAATGACAATGCTTATCATATTTAAACATGTATTTATTTCCTTTACCACTGGGGACATGTGGGACCAGATCTTCAGCTAGGATAAATCCTCATCTTTCCACTCTGAAGTCAATGGAGCTATGTCAACTAAACCCAGCATTGGATTTGGCACTTTATAGCCTAGTGGCTCAATTCAGGAAGTTATGGTCAGTTTCCAAGTGATGTTTGAATTTTTGGTTTCAGTTCCTGGCACTTAATTTTCCATGTGATTCAAAGGATTTCCTGGACCTGGGCTCTGCAGTGAGGTCAGCCTTTCTGAACATGCCTTCAGTCACATAGGCACTGAGCAATACAATTAATAACTAATATCCACCCACAGTGTCACTGTATCAAATGGTTAAAAAAAATTAAAGCTGCTCCATTTAATTTCAAGTCAAGGGAGCAATTTACAGGATTAATTTCTGAAACAGGATCTGTTTGACTCTAACGAGATAAAATATGGGAAGGTCATGGTCCTGACTTACATTCATTCTGTGCAATCTGAATATATACAAAGAAGGCACAAAGGGAGCTTTGCTATCTTCACATCCTGCTTAAATTAACTCAGAGGATTTCAGTTACATTTTGTTTGACCTATAGTTGCAGACCTAGTTCAACAAAGGCCCCTAGTGGTCTCTTAAAAGTGACATCACCCAACTGAAATCTATGCAGATTCAACAAATGGCATGGAAGTATTTTAAATGTGCCTAGGATGCTGTGGTTGTTGCTAGTAACTGAGGGTAAATGTTTTGTCCCAAACTCTTTTTTGGCATAAAATGCATATTCACATCAAATGATTCATTTAGCAAGTACATGCCAAAGGGCAGTAAACAATTCTGAAGAAGAGTAGACTACCAAGAAGCCCATGTTGCTCCATCCAGAGCTCTTTAACACCCTGGAAAAAAGGATTCTACAGTAAGTGGAAAGTTGGACAAATTGCTTTGGATGTATATAAAATAATAGTTTACATATGTAGGGACAAAATATGAAAGCCTGTGAGTTACACCTAGCAAGGGACATAAAAGATAACAATAAGAGGTACTATAAATAGGTGGGGGAAAGGGGAAGAGCTCAGTGGCTTGAACATTGGCCTGCTAAACCCAGGGTTGTGAGCTCAGCCCCTGAGGGGGCCATTCAGGGATCTGAGGCAAATAGATTTAAAAAAAGGGATGGTGCTTGGTCCTGCCAAGAAGGAAGGGGACTGGACTTCATGACCTCCTGAGGTCCTTTCGAGCTCTATGACATGTGTATCTCCACATTAGGAGAAAGACGATGTGTGGGTCTTCCCCTCAGGAGAGCTAATAACAGCTGAAGTAACAGAGGCTGAGTTGTACGATGACTCTTGCTTCTATCATCACTGAACACAACAGAGACAACACTAAAAATTCAGGGGGGAGGAGAGGACACAAGCCAGAGCAAGAAAAGAAAGGGCTACAGAAGAGTTAGATAATACTGATTTAATTAAGTCGATAGGGCCTGGTGACATTCATCCTAGGGCAAGGCTGGTGACATACTTTGCTAGGCCCTGCACTGTGGGGGAGGGCTCAGGTCTGGGCCCAGGAAGGGACAGAGCCTCAAGCAGAAAGGGTGGGGCTAGGGACAGCCACCATACCCCCTCCAGTGCCACCCAGACAGAGCCACATGGGACTCCAGCAGCAATTTAAAGGGCCAGGAGCCCTGGGTCCTTTTAAATCACCAGGCCCCAAGCAACTGCCCCCTTTGCTCCTTCCCCCCATCAGCAGCACTGTACTAGGGTATTTAAGGACAGTGGCACCTGCTGAGGAGGATTCCAGGGGGGCAACAGCCACATGTCCCTGTCACACTCCTGGGCAGCCCATTCCCTGTCCCCTCTCTCCCCCTGCTCTGCACCCGCCCTCCCTTAGTTCATAGGTGGGGCTGCATGTTTGTCACGGCAATCTGCTCCCAAACGCCTTTAAATAGTCACCGTAAAAGTCATGAGTTATGACACTGACCACGACTGTTTCCTGGTCTTTGCATTGACTGCTTGCAGCTGTACCCTACACTCTGGCATATCCACCCCAATCCCAGCCTGGTGTCGAGAGGAGGCCGAGTGGGGGTTTGGGGAACAAGCCCACCCCACCTTCACCCCTCAGAAGCCATTCCTATCGCTAATGTGGCCTGCGGAGTTGGGCCCAATGCACCGTTCCTGTCACGATGGAGGGTCGGGTGAGTCAAACCTGAGTGAGCCTGTGACTTGGAGTGCCCAAAGCAGGGGGCCGGGCCCAGCTGTAAGAAACAGGAGACGCAGGGGTGAGTAACAGACACAGAACAAGTCACAGAGCAAGATTAAAATCACGCTGAGACGGTTTTCCCACCATGATAAGCTACAGCCCTAACAATAGGGTAGTAGTTATAGCCAGCGTGGATTTATTTTGTCAGGAACAAGTCCTGCAAAACCAGCCTCATGGCCTCCTTTGACAGAGTTCTGAGTCTTGCCTGGCCTAGGGCAGCGTTTCTCAACCTTTCTTTATAAAATACCCTTTAAAAAAATGTATAAGTACTCCCAGACTTCCCTTGCATACCCTAAAGGTTTGAGAAACATGGTCCTAAGGTAATCTGAGGTCTTGAAACAAGTGTCATTCAGCCTTTCCAGATTATTGTACTCTTTTCAGGAATCAGATCTGTTTTACATAAAACCACGTTACACCTCACTTAAACACTGCTTACTTATAAAAATATGCAAAAAATATCACAGAAGATTACTACTGAAAACTTGGTGACTGTCTACTACCTTATTATCACATAAATTAAAAATGCAAATGTTTCACTTCAACAGTTTCTAATTAAAATTTTTCACTTTATATGAAAAGATTTTTTGCTTTGCATTTTACTTCCATTTTCTTTTATTTTGTAAATATTAAAAAAAAAACTGAAATCAAACAAAACATTTCAAGTCAAAAGAAGGTTTTGTTCAACCTAAAATGATTTTTTCAAACTTTGCTTTTGCCAAAAAATAAAAATCAAACAATTTTCATTTCAGGCCCACTTAAATTCTATTTTTATTTGTTGGCACAGGCACTGAAGTAAAAATTGATTATCCCTAGAGGTCTACCCAAAAATGCAGGCTAAAAATTAATTTACATGAATCTGCCATGGATTTCTCTGCCAATATATGTGTTTGTCCAGTCACTTTTACCTTTTTTAAAAAATAGTTTCCCTCAGCCTGGACAACTGATAATCAGTGAGGTCACCTTGGCTGTGATTTATAGCCTATTTCACTTTCAAGTTCCTAACACAGCAATATTTGCATTGCCAACACCACAAAGGAATGTTTAAAGGAAACTACTTCCATTGGAATTTACTTTAAAAAAAAAACCCCACAGTACTGCTGTCAGATGTTGCACGAGTGTGGTTATTATCATGAAATCTTGGAACAGATTCATTCAGAGTTATTTTAACTATTCAATACTGAATCCTTCTGGACAAGATCAAAACAAAAAGCAGTCAAGTAGCACTTTAAAGACTAGCAAAATAGTCTATTAGGTGAGCTTTCGTGAGACAGACCCACTTCTTCAGACCATAGCCAGACTCAACAGAACAGAACAGACCTGGCTATGGTCTGAAGAAGTGGGTCTGTCCCACGAAAGCTCACCTAATAAACTATTTTGCTAGTCTTTAAAGTGCTACTTGACTGCTTTTTGTTTTGATAGTGTATAGACTCGCATGGCTTCCTCTCTGTTACCTTCTGGACAAGGTGATTAGTTTGCTCCGGGCCAGGTTGGGAGCTCATGAGGCAGTGACTCATCAGTTTCTCGGAGTCACAAGATGAGCAGAATTTCCTCTCTGACTCATTGAATGAATGTCCCTGTCTCAGGCTGCCTTTGGCTCACACCACAGGGTTCTGTTCAATTGACTCACACAGGTAAAAGAATGTATGATGCAAACGTTGGCAGCCGTCATGAAAATAACGCACAAGCCCACCTACAAGGCAAGCAAGAAAGACCAAGATTTCTCCTTTCAGCCAGGGGAACCAACATGGTTACAGACCCAGAGAACTTCCAGGAGATTTATAATCTGATTCAGTGGGTCACACATCTACTGGGAAAATAACTGGGAATCTTGCCCATATATTAAAAAATATACTTTGGCAACATAAATAAGACAAGTATCAGAAGGGTAGTTGTGATAGTCTGTATCCACAAAAACAATGAGAAGTCTTGTGGCACCTTATAGGCAGATTTTTTTTTGAGCTTAAGTTTTTGTGGGCATCTGACAAAGTGGATCTTTGCCAACAAAAGCTTATGCTCCAAAAAAATCTGTTAGTCTATAAACTGCCACAGGACTTGTTATAAATAAGACAGTAACAGAAATGCCCCCTGGGATTTGTGAGGATCTTTATTTTCTTGTCTGGGATTTTTTGGTTTATCTAAATGACTGTCCTAGTGAGGTTGCTTCATGGGACACACCGTACAACTCACAAAAATTAAAATTAAGCAGCTAGAATGCAAAGGAAGGTGTCCTTGGCAAACAGAAGGAAGAGCTGAAGCTAGGCTGGAAAGGAGCAGGGAAATATTTTCAAAGATTCCAAAATGTTTCTCCATCTTAAATAGGATGGAGAGTCAAAATCTTGAAAATATTCACAACCCAAATTACTTTTCATTGCAGAATTGAAACGTTTGTTCTGATCATTTTGAAACCTTTTATTTCAGTTTTGTCCTGTTTTTTTAAAGCTTTTTCAGTCTAATTAGCTACAGTTCAAAATGAAAAGTCATTTCCAACCAGGCAAGCCAGGTTTGTTTATTTTCTTTTTGTTTGGGTTTTTGTTGTTGTTGTTTTTGCCTTGGAGATGTCAGAATAAAACATTTTAACCGTTTCAAAACTTTTTCCCTTGACGTTTTGTGGGTTGGGAAATCTGTAATCACTGACTTCAGGAGGCTTTGGATCAAGCACGTGATCCATTGTAAGCTATTCTGCATCTTCCTGACTGCAAATTAAGTAACTGTTGTGTATATTCTAGCATCATATAAGTAGCAGGACTTTATTTTTATAACTGATTCAAAACATACTGGCTAGGTCTATAGGAGAGGCTTTTCCAGGCAAAAATGGACTTTTGGTCAGGAAAAACCATGGAGCATCTACATGCAAAATGTGCTTTATTGATAGTCTGTCAACAAAACTCAGCACGTTCCCCGGCAGCGTTATACCTCTCCCCATTCAGGTGTAATGCCTCTCTTGACATTGTTCTGTCAAAAAAACTGCTGTGTAGATGCTCTGGGGCCCTTTTGTTGACAGGCATGGCTTCCAGTCCACCACACAGCCCTGTTTACAGAGCTTCCAGTCAGCCATTCTGTCAAGAGAGTGCCAGGCTGCCTGGCTGCTGTCTGTCGACAGAGCAGATTACTCTTTCGATCTGCTTTTATGTGTAGACGCAATCAGTCAATGGAAGTTTTGCTGGGAAATCCCTTCCGACAGTCACTTCTGTCAACAGATGTGTCTGGTGTAGACGTAGCCAAGATGAAGGGTGCCCAGTTAACAACCCTGAAAGTGGCGTCTCTGGTATAGCCCTATTATTTCTTTGCTCTCTGCACAACAAAGTGAGGCCCTGAAAAAGCTGTACAGCATGAGCCACAACAGCAGTGCCAGCCTTCTGCCTACAGAATCTGCCAGTGTGATTCAGTCCTCATAAGCTGAGAGTGCAGGCTGCACAGAGCTCCATTCTGTTCTGGCATTCTCTGCTCAGTTAACAGCCAAGCTGGCTGCTAACCGGTACCACTTGCGCTGATCACTTTTTGGGACACACACATACGGGACCGTAGGAAAGTGCTTTCACATCCATCAGTTCACATAAACCACCGAATTATTGTCCGATTGCAAAAGCTTCCACTCACCATCATGACTGATCTGGGCTGGAGGTGAATAAACAATGATCAGCGGTAAGAGGAAGCATGAACCAGTAATTAGGAGGCTAGTCTGGCTCCAGTCCCTTGACTTGCCACTGACTTCCTGTGTGTCTTTGGGTAAATAGCTTCAGCGCACTATGCCTCAGTTTCCCTTCTCTAAGGCTGTTTCTACACAGGCCACTTTCTTCGAAAGTGGCATGGCAATACACAGCCTGAAATATGCTAATGAGGTGTGGATGCAAATTCCCTGCACTTCACTAGCATACGGTCACATGATTTGGAGTCCGGAAGACCGTTCTTCTGGACTCCAAAACGCCGTTTAGAAGCACGGCCCTCGGGGGGTCTTCTGGAAGGAAGTCCTTCTTCCGGAGGACCCTTCTGCCCAAAAATTTTTGGGCAGAAGGGGCCTCCGGAAGAAGGACAGTCTTCCGGACTCCAAATCACATGAGCATACGCTAATGAAGTGTGGGGAATTTGCGTCCGCACTTCATTAGCATATTTCAGGCCATTTATTACCATGGCACTTTCAAAGAAAGTAGCCTGTGTAGAAACGGCCTAAAAGTGGAATAATAGCCCTGCCCCACCTCACACAGCCATAAGGAGGACAAATACATTAAAGATGGTGAAATGCTTTGAGGTCTGTGATGAAAAACATTATATTGGAGCTAGGTACTATTATTACAGAACATCAAGGGTGCCCAGGTCCATCTAATCACCCTCACCTTACAGCTTAAAAGTAGGATTATTTGTGACTATCATGCTATGTCTACAGAGCAGCATTATTCCAAAATAAGCTATTCTATAAGGCTGTATCGATGCCAGCACTGTGCTTTCGAAAGATGCATGCAAATGAGGGAAATCAAGAATGCAAATGAGGTGCATATTTACATATCTGGTGCCTCATTTGCATATTCTTCTTTCGAAAGAGCTTCTTTCAAAAGAAAAATGCAGTATAAACGTGACTCTTTTGAAGGTAAACCCATGTCCCACTGCATGTCTTTGGGTCTGTAGGTGTCTCAGAACAGGCCCTCAGGGCTCTTGATAAGGGCTGACCTCTGCCCAACACAGCTGTGCTAACAAAAGCTCCAAACCTGTTCTTACTGCCACAGCTCGTTCTGCTCTTAGGTGGGGAAGAGGGGTGTGAAATCAGCTCTCCCAAGCAGGAGCGCTTTGCTGGTATAATGTACTGCTATAGCTAATGCATCCATTGCAGACATGGCCGCAGGTTCTCTCAGATTCAAGTTGCTTTCAGTGCTTCTCAAGCAGAGCAAGAAAGGCAGAGATTTTGGGGTGGTGGCCCCCAGCAATTGCGGTCACAATGATCCCTATTATATTTAAGGTGCCATTTTACATCTCACCACATGACCCACTCATGGAATATGTGTGCAAGGTCATGCTACACGGAGGGCACTGTTTTGCTCTTCAAACTGTTGTCATCCATGCTTTCTGGTGTCCTGAGAGGAAACAGTTAGTTAAAATTAA
The DNA here is from genome assembly GCF_033958435.1 of Carettochelys insculpta. Lineage (NCBI taxonomy): Eukaryota > Metazoa > Chordata > Testudines > Carettochelyidae > Carettochelys > Carettochelys insculpta. The sequence goes on from NC_134137.1 coordinate 371,829,364, forward strand.
TTAATTAATTTTAATTGTAGATACACATCTCCCAGAACTGGAAGGGACCTTGGGAGGTCATCTAGTCCAGTCCCCTGCCCTCTTGGCAGGACCAAGCATATCTATCTGCCCCAGTTGAGGATTGAGCTCATAATTGTGGGTTTAGCAGGCCAATGCTCAAACCACTGAGCTATCCCTCCCCCCAATGGGTGCGGGGGGGTCAAGCTGGCAAACGTGAGACCCCCCTTGCCTCCAGGCTACTGCTCTGGCCTTGTTTCTTAATCAGACTTAAGAGTAAATTCTTCGGGGGCAACTGGAAAAGGCTTCTTCCATTTTTTCCATTCAGTCCACTGATATGAAATATCCTTTCCGGTATATAGTACAGGGGCCAGTGTTACCTGTAAACTGAGCACTCGGGCAGCCACTCAGAAGGGATTCAGGTTCCGCCCAGCTGGTTAGCAGAGCATGCATGACCACAGTGGTTAGCATGTGTTTCTACTGATGGAGCACCTTTGCACATGCCTTGGCACACATAAAATTTATTTTGGCCGTGGCTAGAAAGAGTTAGAGGAAACACTGACAGAGACACCATCCTCATGACAGATGCAGAGATGGTGTTGCTGTTAACAGAACCCCACAATATCACAGCGGGTTCACAGTGTAAGTAAAAGAAGGCAGATTCCATTGCTCCTTGTGTTATGAATCCACATAGACAACACAGTGATGTACTGACAGACCCAAGAGACCTGTTTTATGTGCAGGATACAACATCCCTTTAACAGTCATACAAAGTTAATCACTCCTTTCATTTTTCTTTCTCTTTTCACTCATTAATGTTACACAATCCTCACCCTGACCCAGGAAGTCGCTCTTGCCTTCTGATAAATGTGCACTGAAGGCAACTGGTAATCTTCCCTTTCATATCATGAATCAATAAGTGAACAAGAGCTTGTTATCTAAAGACATTCATAGTCACCTGTCTCAGTAACTTCCTGCTCCTTGAGTCTAACATGCAAACCTACCACCTTGCTCTTTGAGCTGCAGTAGAACTCAGTCAGAAATTATGGGCTTTAGAATGACCTCAGGACAATTTAGGACATTCTAACGTATTGTCCCTATTAGTTATTATTCTGAGGGTGAGGAATTTACTGAAGTGTCTAGGAGCCCCAGTCATGAACCAGATCCCTGTTACAGGAGGTCAGACTAGAGAATCAAAATGGTCCCCTAAAATCTAAGGCTTTAAAATCTGTGGATCTATTAGCTCAGTGGTTCCCAAACTTTTCGGCATCAAGCCCTCCTTTTTGAGTGCTGAGAAACCCTCACCACCACCCCCCGCCTCTTCTTTACCGTCATCCACACCCCCTTTTAACAAAAAATTCAATTCTTAGTTTAAAATAGGCACAAAAACTTGATATAAAATGTTATTTAAAATTAAAAATAAGCACAAATCATTTTTCTTGGCCCCTTGCGGGTGCCTGGTGCAGCCCTAGCTGGCCAGATGCCTGAGCCCTGTGCCAGCCACCAGAACTGCCTGTGCCATCTGCCCACTTGCCTGAGCCCTGAGCTGACAAAGCCACCATCCGAGCTGCCCAAGCCCCACGCCACTGGAGCCAGCCGCCCGCCCACCCACCAGCCAATGGGGTCCCACGCTGCCAGGGCCAGCCACCTGCCCACCAGCCTGAGTCGCCTGAGCCCCATGAGCCGCCCCCTGCCCAAGCCCCTCCCCTCCCCCAAATCCAAGCACCCCCAGCCCTCCATCTAACCCCATCCTCCTCCTCCCCCTCCCCCATCCCCAATCCACACTCACCTTTGCAGGAGTCAGCTAGCTCCACGTGGGTCTTTGCCAGCTGCTAGCTTTTTATAGCAGCCGCACTGGGTTGCCTATGTAAAATGGCAGAGACTGAGAGCCAGAAGCAAAGGCCAGTTTTTCCTTTGGGTGGAGGGATTGATGGGAGGGAGCTGGGTCACCTCGTTCCCCCTCTGGAATTTCTTCATGCCCCCCAGTTTAGGAAACCATGTATTAGCTAAAACCCAGACTCATCAGTCTATGCCTTCTCATGAAAGGCTTTAAGCATGAACCTAAATCCCGTGGGATTTACACGGAACAGGGCTGGGGTTAAGCACTTGCTTATTATGCTTTTATAACCCAGAGGCAGTGAGACCACTGAGAGAAAGAGCGGTGAGTTTGCTCTAAAGCCATAGCCAAGCATTAGCTGGTTTTGCATGCATATGGGACAGCTGAGGTCAGCAACCCCCAGCACATCGGCATAAAAGGCAGGAGCTCAGCCCCACTCTCGCTCCCTCATGCAGCCGGGAGCTTGCTCAAAGCCATGTCACCTGTGGATTAGCAAAAGATAAGCTAATGCTACCAGCCACTGCCTATACAGTAAAGCTCTGCATCTTCATTTATTTATTAATGAAGCTGTTGTCAGTAGGACTATTAGGCCATGTCTACACTAGCCAAAAACTTCGAAATGGCCATGCAAATACATATTCAGTGCCTCATTAGCATACGGGTGGCCGTGGCACTTCGAAATTGACATGGCTCACCACCGCGCAGCTCATCCCGACGGGGCTCCTTTTCGAAAGAACGCCGACAACTTCGAAGTCCCCTTATCCCCATCTGCTCATAGGAATAAGGGGACTTTGAAGTTGCCAGGGTCCTTTCGCAAAGGAGCCCTGTCGGGACGAGCCACGTGGCGGTGAGCCACGTCAATTTCAAAGTGCCTCAGCTGCCCATATGTTAATGAGGCACTGAATATGTATTTCAGCGCTTCATTAGTAAACTTCGAAATGGCCATTTTTGGCTAGTGTAGACATGGCCTTAGTGACTTTAAAAAGTATCACTGGCACTTGGACCGTACTTAGAGGTCAAAAAGCCAAATTTCAGCCCTCCACCCTGGAAAGGTTGCTGACCTCTCCTGTATACACTGCTGCCTTTAGGTCCAAAAACTCCCAGGTTCAATCTCCCTGGCTGATAACCCAGCAGTGTTGCACTTTTTTGAATCAGGACCTCAATGGGCCTGGTCAGATCTAGGATGGAGGAACTCCAAGGGAAAAAAACACAAGGTGAGTTGGGAATTAAGGTGCTGACTCCTTAAGATACTAAAAAGGTCGTAGAGCAGTTTTTAAACTAAGAGGTGGGGGAAAGCCGATTGGTGCGGGGGAGCACCTGGATCGGACGGAGACATCTCTTACACGAGGCTCCATAGATAGGGATTCCCTAGAAGTTAGTCAGATAGGGAACGTGGGAAATAATATATGGGCAAGATCAGATGTGAAACAATCGTGCATAAAAAAATCCAACGCGTCTGTGAAAGGCGGACATATAAATAGTGGTAGTTTTCTAACATGCTTTTACACTAATGCTAGGAGTCTGTCTAATAAGATGGGTGAACTGGAGTACCTCATATCCAAGGAGGAAGTTGACATAATAGGCATCTCAGAAACATGGTGGAATGAGGAAAATCAGTGGGACACTATCATACCGGGATATAAATTATATCGGAAAGACAGAACAGGTCGTGCGGGTGGCGGAGTGGTACTATATGTGAAGGATAATATAGAATCAAATGAAGTAAAAATCCTAAAGGAATCAAAATGTTCCATAGAATCATTATGGATAACAATTCATTCCTCTAATATGAATATGGCATTAGGAATATATTACCGACCACCTAACCAGGACAGTGATAGTGATGCTGAAATGATAAGGGAGATTAGAGAGGCTATCAAAATAAAAAACACAGTAATAATAGGAGATTTCAATTATCCCCATATTGATTGGGTGCATGTCACCTCAGGACGGGATTCAGAGATTAAATTTCTTGATGCCTTAAATGACTGCTTCTTGGAGCAGCTAGTACAGGAACCCACAAGGGGAGAGTGGATTCTCGATCTAGTCTTGACTGGAACGCAGGATCTGGTCCAAGAGGTAACTGTTACTGGACCGCTTGGAAATAGTGACCACAATATAATAACTTTTAATATTCCTGTGTTGGGAAGAACACCGCAGCGGTCAAACACTCTGGCATTTAATTTCAAAAAGGGGAATTACACTAAAATGAGGAAGCTAGTTAAACAGAAACTAAAAGGTAGAGTAATTAAACTAAAATCCCTGGAAGCTGCATGGAAACTGTTTAAAGACACCATACTAGAGGCCCAACTTAAATGTATACCCCAAATAAAAAAACACAGTAAGAGACCTAACAAAGAACCACCATGGCTAAACAGCCATGTTAAAAAGGCAGTGAGAGAGAAAAGGGCAGCTTTTAAAAAGTGGAAGTCAAATCCTAGTGAGGAAAATAGAAAGGAACATAAACACTCCCAAATTAAGTGTCATAATGTAGTAAGAAAAGCCAAAAAAGAGTTTGAGGAACAGCTAGCCAAAAATTCAAAAAATGATAGTAAAATGTTTTTTAAATACATTAGAAGCAGGAAGCCTGCTAAAAAAGCAGTGGGGCCCTTGGATGATAAAGATATAAAAGGAGCGATCAAGGAAGACAGTGCCATTGCGGAGCGATTAAATGATTTCTTTGCTTCAGTCTTCACGGCTGAAGATGTTACAGAGGTTCCTAAATCTGAGCCAGCCTTTTTAGGTGACAAATCTGAGGAACTCACTCAGATTGAAGTGACATTAGAGGAGGTTTTGGAATTAATTGATAAGCTGAATAGTAACAAGTCTCCAGGACCAGACGGCATTCACCCAAGGGTTCTGAAAGAACTCAAATGTGAAATTGCAGAGTTATTAACAGTGGTTTGTAACCTATCCTTTAAATCCACTTTGGTACCAAATGACTGGAAGACGGCCAATATAACACCAATATTTAAAAAAGGCTCTAGAGGAGATCCTGGCAATTACAGACCGATAAGTTTAACATCAGTACCAGGCAAATTAGTAGAAACACTAGTAAAGAGTAAAATTGCAAGGCACATAGAAGAGCACGAATTGTTGGGCAAAAGTCAGCATGGTTTCTGCAGAGGGAAGTCGTGTCTAACTAATCTATTAGAATTCTTTGAAGGGGTTAATAAACATGCGGACAAGGGGCACCCAGTGGACATAATATACCTAGATTTCCAGAAAGCCTTTGACACGGTCCCACACCAAAGGCTTTTATGTAAATTAGGTGGTCATGGGATAGGAGGAAAGGTCCTTTCATGGATCGGGAATTGGTTAAAAGACAGAAAACAAAGGGTGGGAATAAATGGTAAATTTTCACAATGGAGGAGGGTAACTAGTGGTGTTCCCCAGGGGTCAGTCCTGGGACCGATCCTGTTCAACTTGTTCATCAATGATCTAGAAAATGAGGTAAGCAGTGAGGTGGCAAAGTTTGCAGATGACACCAAGTTGTTCAGGACAGTCAAAAGCAAAAGGGATTGTGAAGAACTACAAAAAGATCTCAGCAAACTGAGTGATTGGGCAGCAAAATGGCAAATGAAATTTAATGTGGGTAAGTGTAAGGTAATGCATGTTGGAAAAAATAACCCAAATTACACGTACTACATGATGGGGTCAAATTTAGCTACGACAGATCAGGAAAGGGATCTTGGAGTTATAGTGGATAGTTCTCTGAAGACATCCACGCAGTGTGCAGCGGCAGTTAGTAAGGCAAATAGGATGTTAGGAATTATTAAAAAAGGGATCGATAATAAGACAAAAGATATCATACTTCCCCTATATAAAACTATGGTACGCCCACATCTTGAGTACTGCGTGCAGATGTGGTCTCCTCACCTCAAAAAAGATATATTGGCATTAGAAAAGGTTCAGAAAAGGGCGACTAAGATGATTAGGGGCTTGGAAAGGGTCCCATATGGGGAGAGGCTAGAGAGACTGGGACTTTTCAGTTTGGAAAAAAGGCGATTGAGGGGCGATATGATAGAGGTATATAAAATCATGAATGGTGTGGAGAAAGTGAATATAGAAAAATTATTTACCTTTTCCCATAATACAAGAACTAAGGGACACCAAATGAAATTGATGGGTAGTAGGTTCAAAACTAATAAAAGGAAATTTTTCTTCACACAGCGCACAGTCAACCTGTGGAAATCCTTGCCCGAGGAGGCTGTGAAGGCCAGGACTCTATTAGGGTTTAAAAAAGAGCTTGATAAATGTTTGCAGGTTAGGTCCATAAATGGCTATTAGCCAGGGATAAAGTATGGTGCCCTAGCCTTCATAACAAGGGCAGGAGATGGATGGCAGGAGATAAATCACTTGATCATTGTCTTCTGTTCTCCTTCTCTGGGGCACCTGGCATTGGTCACCGTCGGCAGATGGGATGCTGGGCTCGATGGACCTTTGGTCTGACCCAGTATGGCCATTCTTATGTTCTTATGTTCTTATGTTCTAAATCTGATGTCATCAATTCCTACTGTAGGTTGAATCTCCATGGTCCAGCATGAGTTTAGTTAGCCACACTTATCATGGGTGTGACCAAGTTTCCTGTGGTCTCATAAAGTTTATTTCCGGACACCAGTCCTGGCGCTCGGTGTCCTGTGCTGTTATTTAGCTGCAAATTACCCCTACGTGTCTTCTAAGAGCCCAGTAAGAAGTGGGAGTGTTAGTAATATTTGCTGGACAATATTGACCTCCAGTGGTTCAACAAATTCTCTGGTTTGGCACTGGTCAGGTCTTGAGGGTGCCAGACTAGAGAGATTCAACCCAGAAGTGAGTAGTGCGGGGATTCCAGGGGCGTACCAGCCACGTGCCCCTACCCCACCCTGTTCCTGCCCATGTTACACCCCATGCCCCTCCCTCTCCTCCACCTATGCCCCTCCCTCTGCCCATCCTTGCTCCTCCCCCTCCTCCTCCTCCACCCCCACCTGCTCCTATTTGTGGGTGCAAAGGCAGTCCACACCCTTCCTTGGGGGACAGGCTGGACTACCTCCACACACATACAAAGAGCTGCGTGGCACTGATAGGGAGAGGCAATGTAGGGGCTGTATGTGAACCCCCATGCATGGATGCACATACACACATGCACAGGCCACATGTCACCTCTGGTTCAACCTATAGCAGAGTGGCCTGCCCCATGGTTTGCTGGAAGACATTCAGCAAGTTGGGCTCCTCCCACAGCATCAGCGCTCAGCCAGTGCCAGAGCAGGGTATCAGAGGCAGTGTGCTGCTGGTGAGGCTGCCTTTCACATACAGCCATTGAGACCTGGTCCCTGGCAAGGTGTCTTCACCCAAAACCCCAGGGTGATTTTAGAGGGGTTGGCAGCGTGGCAAAGGGGTACCTTGAACGGGCGATTCACTGAGAACAGCACGAAGGCTGACGTGGGTAGTCTGCAGAGCACAGTGTATTGTCATGGTCCAGGTGTCGATGAAGAGCGTCTGCCTGGCTGGAAGGCTTAATTTTTCATGTTATTTCTTTTATGGGCCTGAGTCAGTTAAGATGGTTGCCGCCCTCATCGCAACACAGCAGCAAGTTTGGGGTTTGGTCTATTTTTGTACAATACTGTAACACCAACAGACCTGGGTTGTCAGCCCCAGGGATAGAATCTGCGAGCATCAGGTCTGAAGCTCTGTGCTTTACCATGTGAGCTAAAGGGCAGCCAGTGCTCAGCCCACAGCTAAGACTTCACTTGCCCCAGGTGAGGTCTCAGTGCCTCTGGGTACACTATGCTTCCCTGGGCTGAGGAAGCACATCCCAAGCTCCTGAGACCGTCCAGCAGTTCTTCCCAGCCAATGCACCAGCTGTGATGCCAACAAACCCAGGTTCCTGGCCCCAGGGATAGAACTGCAAGGGTAAGGTCTAAAACCCTGCATTCTACCACATAATCTAAAGGCCAGCTGCCTCTCAGCTCAGGCTGTAGAGCAGAGACTTCACTCACCCCAGATTAGGTCTCAGAGCCTCTGGGTACTACATACTGTTAGGAGTCTGACATAAATAGCGAAAGGACAGGAAACTCAAAGGTTAAAAACACTCTTTTCTCTATGGGCAAATCTAGTTTGTTGCAGTAACATGGACAAGGAAAGAGACCCTGAGCATGAGTCAGATCACCTGGATTTGTCTTGTGACCCGTTCTGATGAATTTAAGGATTCCGTGATTCTGACAAGTCCTTATTGTGTCACTTACTGAGCTGCTTTAGACTCAGTGGGCCTGACTCGGATCTCAGCAACACCTGGTTAAGGTGCAATGCATTATTAAAGACCTACAACCTATCCTTAATCAGGATGCCAGATTCCAGAAGGCCCTAGGTGACAGATCTGTTCTCTCCTACAGACAACTTCCCAACCTTATGAGGATTCTCACCAACAGCCACAGTCTATACTGCAGGAACATCAGTCCTGGGACTTTTCCTTGCACCAAAGCCCGCTGCCAGCTTTGTACACATATCTATTCTGGGGGTACCATCACTGGACCTAACCAGTTGAGTCACAGAATCATGGACACATTCACATGTTCCTCAACTAACATCATTTATGCCATCATGTGCCAACAATGCCCAGATGCTTTGTATATTGGACAGACTTCTAACTCTCTTAGACAAAGATTTAATGGGCACAAAACAGACATCAACACTCTCCTGATCCACAAACCAGTCAGCCAACATTTTAATGGAGTGGGCCATTCTGTTAATGACTTAAGAGTTTGCATGTTACCGAAGAGGAATTTTCAAACTACTTTGGAAAGAGAGGCTGCTGAACTCTATTTTATATTCAAATTCGGCACATTAATATGTGGTTTGAACCGGGATGCAAATTTTCTGGGTCATTATAGGGGCTCTTTTGCAAACTTGGCTTAATCTAATTCTTGACTCTCCCCCACCCCCCGCCCCTCTACTCTCAGATTTGCTCACCTTGACAATTTTTTTTCTGGTTTGTCAACCTTGATTACTATTTTTGCTTCTCTATGCCTTAAATATTGAGTCTGTTCTGGTATGGCTATGGTTTGAAGAAGTGTGTCTGTCCCACGAAAGCTCACCTAATAAATTATTTTGTTAGTGTTTAAAGTGCTACTTTACTGCTTTTTTGTTTTGATAGCATCTAGACTAGCACGGCTTTCTCTCTGTTACTGGTTAAGGTTAGAGTAACTCCATTAGAGCAAAGCTAGCATGAGATCAGAAGCCAGCTCATTGAGGTAGTGTGCAAACAACTATTTGTGTCTCCAGAGTAGAATCTCCTAGGAACAGTATCTGCTCCTGGGTAAAAGCCATTTTTTTCCTGTTAAATATGCCAGTTGATTTATGGTTTTGTTTTCAAGCCTGCCAGCAGTTAGGCCATATTGTGGCTTCAAGTTTCTGCAAACTTCAAGTTTTTAAAGCAAATCAGAACCTTTTTTGGAGTTTTTCTAAGCAAACAAAGAATCCACCCAGAAGCAGGAGGAAAAGTAAGGTTGCCAGGTGTCCAGTTTCTGACTGGAAAGTCTGGTTGAAAGGGGGACTGAGCAGTGCCCAGTGACTGGACACCAAAGGTCCAATTACTGCAGTAACCAGGCTTCGCCTGCAGGAAGGCAGGACAAGCAGCAACTACTGAGGGAGTTCAGCTGTAGAAGAGACGCTGAATCTGAGGAAATGGCTCCTTGCTCCAGCAGACAGGTAAATGCTGGTGGCACCAGGAGGTGGGTTCCTGACCAAGTGCAGCTTCAGACCATGTGTTTTACTTTGTGACTCTTCCATCTCGTCATGAGGCTTGCAACATGAATATTGTTGTAAAAATAAAAGTTCTCTCTTTTTCTTTTTATTAATCTGGTATTGGTTAATGTTTGTGTCCTGGTTTTTTACTTTTGGGGCTGAGATTTCCCAAGTAGTCTCTCCATGGTTTCCTTATTATTACTTGGGTGGTGGCAGCGAATTTTATCCCCATAATCTAAGGTTTTTAGGATTTTGTGGGGCAAGTTTATACCAAAACCTGGTAGCGAAGATTTGGGAGGTACTTTTGCTGGCCCCCACTTCTGCATTTGTCTTGCTAGAGTGGAGAAGGAGCCATGACATGGTGGCAGTGGTGGAATCATGTTGAGAACCCAGGATTTTTAAAAGAACATTTCTAAAAAGTGCACAGACATCAGATCCGACACCCCCAACCATAAAACAATAAAGCCTTTCACATACAGCCATTGAGACCTGGTCCCTGGCAAGGTGTCTTCACCCAAAACCCCAGGGTGATTTTAGAGGGGTTGGCAGTGTGGCAAAGGGGTATGAGCATGAAGGGGATGGCGTGGGGACACGTGGTGTGAGGGGGTCAGGGTGGGATCTGGGCAGGAGGGAGAGTACATAAGTGGGGGCGTGAGGGTGTGGGGTCTGGGTGTGAAGGGGTTGGGGTGGGGTGCATTAGGAGGAGCATTTTGAGCAGATCTAGAGAAGTGGTTGTCCCCTCTATTTCACCTGGGTGAGGAGACATCTGGAGTTTTGCATCCAGTTTCGGGACCCCCAGCATAGAAAGGATGTGGATGTGCTGGAGCAGGTTCAGCAGAGGGCGACTAAAATGATTAAGGGGCTGGAGCACACGACCTATGAGGAGAGGCTGAGGGATTTGGGCTTGTTTAGTTTACAGAAGAGAAGACTGAGGGGTGATTTAATAGCAGCCTTCATCATCCTGAACGGGGGCTCTAAGGAGGATGGAGAGAAACTGTTCTCAGCGGTGACAGATGGCAGAACAAGAAGCAATGGTCTGAAGTTACAGGAGGAGAGGAGCAGCTTGGATATTAGAAAAAACTACTTCACCAGGAGGGTGGTGAAGCACTGGAATGCGTTGCCGAGAGAGGTGGTGGATTCTCCATCCCTAGAGGTTTTTAATTCCTGTCTTGACAAAGTCCTGGCTGGGATGACTTAGTTGGGGTTGATCCTACTTGAAGCAGGGGGCTGGACTCAATGACCTCCTGAGGTCCCTTCCAGCTCTTCCAATCTATGATTCTATGATTGGTGGCGAGAGGGGGATGGGGTCTGGAGGTGAGGGGTTTGGGGTTGAGGGCACATGTGGTAGAAGGAGGCTGGGGGTGGGGACACACATGGCTTCCCATCTCCTGCTGCTCCCAGGCACCATCCCCCCGACCCCACTATGGGAACGGCGGAGGAAAAGCTTCTGGATGAGTGCATCACAGCTCTGCTGTTCCCTCAGCTGTGGCGGGAGGAGAAGCAGCATCACACAGAGCTGTTTCCTCTCCCCCTGACAGAGGCCAGACCACAGGCGTTCCCAGACCACCGACACCCAGATTTGGGAAATTCAAGTGTACTGAGTCTATTCTTCAGGCCTACGAGTCTGATTAAGGGACCCATATACAACTCAGTTCCACTGGGCTGTTTTTGGGGTCCCTTATGAGAACAAGCTTTGATCAATGGCCAGCAGCACATCCATTGTTTTGTATCCATACAGCAATCCAGACTAAGTAGGAAGGCTCAGGGCCTCATTTTTCTCGGTGTTGAACAGACACACAGAAAGAAACACAGTCCCAGCCTACAAAGAACTCATTTTCTAGGTTCTAAGAGGAGACACTAGCTGGGCAAGATAAACAGACAACAGGTGGACACAAGGGTGGACAAGACAACAAAAATTTATCAAATATTTAACCAGAGACCTAAGGCCATTAGTACCTTTCTAATCAATGTCTCACCAAGGTGTGTGATCAAGTGCTCTCCATAAAAGAATTTGGAGGTTTCAGTGATTTTAAACTTACATGTGTCCTTTAGACTTAACAGAAAGTGGGTTCTTTTTCAAGCTCCCAAATGATGTACATGATGAGTAAGCCAATATTCAGCTGCAAAAGTTTAGAAAAACATAGCCCTGTGCTTTGAAAGTTTGGCCTGGAGGTTTGTTGTCTTGAGAGTAATGGGCATTAACTCAAGTCTGGAGGATGAGTGTCACCAACATTACGTGATCGTGGCCTTTAGCTCCTATGGTACAGTGCAGAGTGACCAACACCGCCATCCTCAAGCAAGCTGGAATCCCAACCATGCACACCCTCCTCAGGCAGCGTCGGCTCCGCTGGCTTGGCCACGTCCACAGGATGAATGATGGAAGGATTCCAAAAGACATCCTGTATGGTGAGCTAGCCTCTGGCAAAAGACCTCCCGGACACCCCCAGTTGCGCTACAAAGATGTCTGCAAGAGAGGCCTCAGAGAGGTAGACATCGAGCTGGACAACTGGGAAGAACTAGCAGACGACCGCAGCAGATGGAGGTAGGGGTTACACAAGGGCCTTCAGAAGAGCGAGATGAGGATCAGACAGCTAGCAGAGGAGAAGCGAGCGCACAGAAAGCACAATAAGGACTTGCCAGACACCCACCACACCTGCAAGAGATGCAGCAAGGACTGTCACTCTCGTGTGGGTCTTCATAGTCACAGTAGATGCTGTAAATGAAGTCCTCAATTGAAACTATAAAGGGCGCGATCCATCGTCTATGCAGACTGAAGGATGCCTACTACTACTACAGTGCAGGGCTTTATCACCTCTACTCACAGGTTCTATCTGTGGGGCTGGCACCCTGGGTCTGTTGGTTTTACAAAACCATCAGTGGTGGACCATTTCTGGAGGTCTGGTGTTGTCTCTTTGGTGCTTCTGAAAGCTTTTAGAAAGTATCTTCTTTTTGCCAGGAGTCGCATACATTTTGCAATGTGCAGGTAAATGCAATGTCCTTTTATGTTGCATTCATCTTAATGCTCAGATCATCTTTGGTTCTGTGCCTGAAGCTGTCTTGAACGGTGAGATTTCAAATCAAAGCCACAATGGCCCTGCTGAGAATGTGGATGGGGTGACTACCAAGAAGAGTACCTCAGTGCTCTAGGAATGATTCAACAGAGGGCTCATTCCTTGGCACACTGAATCAGCGCCCAAGGTGATGTTTGTGAGCAATGGACCATATCATGTCCCACCTTTAAGATGCAAAATAGCATCAAATAACTTGTGGCTGCTAAAAATTCGTCTGCACTTTTCATAAGTGTCCTGACTAAACTCCAGTGCGGTGATTAAAAATTGTTTGCAGTTTACATCGTTTATTTTATTTTTCTACTCTTCATGTCATAAAGTGCTGTACAGAGTTTCTCAGCTCTCTTCCATAACTGCTGCCTTCCACTCCAGAAGTGGCTGCATTTCAGTGGCAGGAAGGGGCCCTGATGTGATTGCCAGACGCACAGTTCTCAGAGCACTTCCAGTGAAAAGCACTGTATAACTGTCCATCATTTTAAAACCTTCAGGCTCACAGAGGACTGAACATTGCTGCCCTTAGGAGTGTGGTGATTCAAGCAATGAGGTAACCAGTGTCTTGTGAGGGAGGCTTCAAACAGGAGCTAGTTTAAAAGGAACTCCCTTTCCTCTGTTTATCTTCTCCCTGTGTGTTATGTCAATTATGTTAATTAAAGGACCTGCAGTCCGAAGCCACCATCCTCCCATTCCCAGCTTTCCACCACTGGAAGGCTAGTTTTGGTCCCCATCCTGAGGTCTCATAAGGGCCTGTAGCCCCTATGGGCCCATGAGGCACCCTTTAGAGAGTCAGCTTGCGACAAAGAACGGCCACATTCATGCAAAGTGGAGGCTGGGTACTGTTCCAGGACCTAACTAAACCCGTTAAAGTGTATTCTGTGTTTATAGCCTCCAGCCCTTATAAACAATATGTACAGAAGTGACTCACTGAGAGGGTTAGTGAACACACTGCATCATAGGCGTGGGGAGGGGAAATCCCTGCTATTATTAACCCAGCGGGGCACATTCTGCCTTGTTTCACCAATCAGTGGGCAGGGCCTCCAATTTACCATCCTTCCTCAGCAACTTCCTTAAGCCCCATTGACTCTGGTTCTCCTTTAGTGAGGCCCTCAAGCATGTCTCTTTATTTTATTTCACGTGATTCAGCCAGGCAGGTGCTTAAGGAGCTCACTGAATCAGGGCCTTAAACGGGATGTTAGCACATACGTAAGTGATTTGCTGAAGCGGGGGGCACCTACAACCATGCTCCAGATCTCTGTTCAGTGGGGATCTGCAGCTAAAGTGCTCAGGGGGCGGTATTCAGGAGGGCTGGCGGGGAGCCTGGCTCTGTGACCCCAGAAGGGGTGGAGCCAAAGGCAGAAGGGGCAGGGCCTAGGGCAGTCAGCCCCAGCGCTGCACAATGCAGCAAAGCCACCACATTTAAAAGGTGCCCAGAACTCCAGCGGCTGCTGCTGCTTGAAACACTGGGCCCCAGGGCAACTGTTCCATTTGTCCTCTACTGTGAGTAGTCCTGTTTATACTCTGGTTTGTCAGGCATGGAGTCTTTTGTTGTTGATTTAATATTAATTTGTTTTCCAGTTAAATGTGTTGCCAGAGAAACAGCAATATGCCCGGTATCACAAACAAGAGAAATAAATATATTAATGCATCAAAGATGAGAATAAAAGGATTCAATGTTCCATCCCTCCCTGAAATGTCCATGTTCCCAGACTGACTCATGGTTTAGCCAAGAAATAGGTGTTGCCTCAACTTGTCTCCTTTTTGACCAGATCCAGTTAAAACTCTTGACTTCAACACTTAGATTGAAAAGCAAAACGGCCTCTTTTACAGCTGTATGTTTACACCCTTTACACATATGAACCCCTTGTAATGGAATCGCCAACAGAAGTGCAAAGCTGACACAGTGATTAGCAAGCATCAGAGAGGTAGCCGTGTTAGTCTGTAGCTTCGAGAACAACAAAAAATCTGGTGGCACCTTATAGACTAACAGATACTTTGGAGCATAAGCTTTCGTGGGTAAAGACCCACTTCGTCAGATGCATGAGTGGGGGGGTGGTTTCAGAGGAGTATGTAAAGAGTGATTAACAGCCCATCTTTATTCATATTACATTCCATTATTGCCTGTGGTATATAGTTTTCTTTTCCTCCGACTGAGGGCATTTTTCTACTTTGTGTGAGTGGACAGCCTGATATTAAAATAATAATGATCGTATTTTAGTATCGTGACAGACTCCAGGCAGGTGGCTGCAATAGTTAAGTTGTTGGTATCATATCCTTATGTAAAAACTTTTGGAAGCAATCTCAACATTCTACAAAACTTCAAGGAGTTTAATCCTGAAAAAAATAGAGGTGTAGAGATGTTTCAATGGATTTATACTAATAAAGCTGAGAGTAAGGTTTAAAATACAAGGAAAATCCATCTTACTGTATAGAGGTAGGACTAAGAATTCATTTACATTTTAAAAGGGAGGTCAGTGGGATCTATTGTGTCATTGATTTTTTTTTTAACCAGAACTACCCATTTAATTTGACAAGATGTGGGAGACCACAGGCACCGTGCTACAAGAGCCTGGGCAGGATACCCCCTACAGAAGGGAGATCTACTAAACCCAGGACCCCAAAAAAGTATAGGTAACAACTAAAAAGAAAAACAGGGATGGCTGTGGACATCGTAGAGCCAAAATGAGGGAGCCAGAAGGGGACACCGAGCACATACAATAGTTTGGCTGAAAGCAAACATACTGGGAGCTGGGGGAGTGGTTTTCTGTTCCCTGAATAAACTGCCAGAGACTGCTGCCATGTAGTCAAGGCAGGAACCTGAGGTTACTCAAGACCTAGCCTGAAGTAGCAGGCTAATCAGGCACCTGCAATCATAGAATCACAGGGCTTGAAGGGACCCCAGGAGGTCATCTAGTCCAGCCCCCTGCTTCAAGTAGGATCAACCCCAACTAAGTCACTCCAACCAGGACCTTGTCAAGCTGGGACTTAAAAACCTCAAGGGATGGAGATCCCACTACCTCTCTAGGCAACGCATTCCAGTGCTTCACCAACCTCCTAGTGAAGTAGTTTTTCCTAATATCCAACCTACTTCTCTCTTTCTTTAACTTCAGACCCTTGCTCCTTGTTCTGCCATCTGACACCACTGAGAACAGTTTCTCACCATCCTCTTTAGAGCTCCCCTTTAAGGAGTTGAAGGCTGCTATTAAATCACCCCTCCATCTTCTCTTCTGTAAACTAAACAAGCCCGATCAATTAAAGCCGGCTGGGTTACTTTGAAAGGTTTCCTCTCAGGTAAGTGCAGGAAGGAGTTGAGTGATGGATTGAGAGGAAGTGTGTTGCTGGAGAGCTGAGGAAAGAGTGTTAGTACTGAAGGAGGTGAGACTCGCTCACGTACCAGGGAGACGATACGAGGGGAGCGTTTGGGAAGTGGCCCAGGGAAAAGGCTGCTGTATGGGGCTAGGGAAAAGCACTTCCCTTATTAAATCCCTGTTGTGGGACTGCCCTAATCAATGAGCTATGAGATATTAGGATCCTCCCCGCTCCCCAGCAGCATATCAGACCTCCAGTGGTTGGGTGGGTGCTCCTGAGTGAGGTGGGAAGCACCTGTTAGATACTTCATATCATGCAGAGAGGCACACTGAACCCAGGTATCCTGCCTCCTAGGTGAGAGCAATAACAGAGCTCTGGGCCATCCTGCTGAGAGGAGGGAC
Organism: Carettochelys insculpta; assembly: GCF_033958435.1. NCBI lineage: Eukaryota > Metazoa > Chordata > Testudines > Carettochelyidae > Carettochelys > Carettochelys insculpta. Next base: position 371,845,692 of record NC_134137.1, read on the forward strand.
CAAAGAGGATGGCTGCCTCCAGGGCCGCTGTTTCAAAAGGGCCCGGAACTCCTGCCACCGCCACCACTACATTGTCAGCCGTGGTGGCCAGAGGCAGTGCTGCTGTGCAGCTCTGTGAGGCTCAGAGGGACAACGGGTGGGGCAGCGCTGACTGCCCAAGACCCTGCCCCTTCCACTCTTCGTCCCGCCACTTGGGAGCACACAGTCAGGCTCCCTCCTGTCTTGCCCCAGGACCTACAGTGGCTGTTGGCCCTGCTTGCTATAGGGCAGGCAGCAGAGGAGCTTGCAAGAACCCCCTTAGATGCTTGATTCCAAGGGAGAGGCTCCAGGCTGGGGCTTGCAAGCCGAGACACCTGGACTCGGGGGCTGAAAACCCCAAGGGGGCGGGCTTTGGGAGACAGCCCTCTCAGTCGGCATCTCCCATTGGCTAGTTCAAGGGATTCCCTGCTCAGCACACTGGCTTGTGAGAATTCCATCTTCTGGAGCCTGTCTCCCCCGGTCCCTGTGTAGGGGGTCCAGGCACCTACCCCAGGCTTGTGTTTCTGTACACCCGTAAGGCACTGCAACAGAGTCGGTACTAGGCATAAGTGAACAAAGCAATTGCTTGGAGCCCCAACCAGCTCAAAGTGGGGTCCCATATGCTTTTTATTGTGTTGGGGGATTCTCCCTGCATAGGGGTCCCAATGAGCTAGCACTGCCTCTGCATTGCAGCACTGGCTGCGTCTACACTGTGAGCAAGGGGTGTGTTTTCTCTGCTGCTGTACACGCGCTTGCACTAGCTCTCCTGCAGCTAACGTGGCTAGCCAGGCCCAGTACCTACTCACCAGCGTCAGGCCCTGAAACAGCACTGGAGATGGGAGAGAACAGAGGTTGTCACACATCTACGAGCCACCCAAACACTCCAGATGGCAAAATAGCTCCTTGAAAAACTCCCCAGGTGACAATTCTACACAATCCGGGGGTCAGATTGCCCGCAAGAGCCTTGGGCCGTGAGAGTCGGGCGTTGGGGTTTGTTGATATGGAAGTTCTTTTCAAATACGTGACCCAGCTGTAATGAGAACATTGTCTCCCTGACTGGCACAGAAGTTCTGTTAGCAATGCTAGCCCTGTACTGGGGGGGTTGGCTGGGAGACATGTTTATTGCCCACACTCCTGTTTCTAGGTCAGCAAGCAGCACAATTACTCTATAGCGGAGCAAGCCCAGGGGTTGGGTTTTAGGTTTGTCTCAAAAATCCCCATTAGTTTATGTGCTTAATCGTACCCAATGGTGGTTCAGAGTGGGGTCCTAATTACCAGCCTCCCAAGCACAATGGGCAAAGAGCGGGAGAGGAGGGGAAATGGCTTCTACTAGGGGCTTTTGTGACAGCCCATGTTCTGAGCCTGTTGGTAAAAGGAGCTTCTCCGCAGATTTCTGCTGCTTTCCTAGTCAGCAATGCTGAGCTGGCCTTGCCTGGCACCAAACAGGTACGGGCAATAGATACCAGCGCTTGGGTCACATTTCCTTTCAGCATTTTCTCTGGAGCAGGGATGGGGAGACTTTGTTGGATTGAGTGCCACTAACCCACTGAAGAACCAGTCAATCCACAAAACATTCACTGAGGTGGCCTCTGACTGACAGACCTTACTCCCCTCATGCTGCAGCACCATGGGCAGAAGGGTGGAGAAGCGGGGACTGAGGTTCAGGGCTTCCCCCAGGCCACATTAATTCTTCTGGGGGCTTGGGTGGGACCAAAAATAGGGGTTGAAGATTCAGTGTGTGGGAGGGGAGTGCCAGGGAGCAGGTGGGGGAACTGGGTGGGAGGGAGGGTTCAGGAGTGGCCTGGGGGATCTGGGTAGGAGGGAAGGTGGATAAGTGGGCTGCGGACAGTGGCATGGGAGGCTCAGGAGCAGGCTGGAGGTGAGGAGTCTGGCAGGAGCAGGGTGGGGGAGGGGTGGGAAAGAGGGTGCAGGAGCAGGTGGTGCAGGGGGTGGGAGGGAGGATGCAAAAGCAGGGTGGGAGAGGGGTGGGAAGCAGGGTGGGGGAGGGGTTGGAAGGAGGGTGCAGGAGCAGGTGGGGGATGGGGTCGGAGGGAGGTGCAGGAGCAGGGTGGGAGAGGGGTGGGAAGGAGGGTGCAGGAGCAGGGTGGGGGAGGGGCAGGAAAGAGAGCACAGGAGCAGGGGGTGGGGGAGGGGCGGGAAGGAGCAGAGAGGGGGAGGGAATGAGAGGGAGGGTGCAGGAGCAGGGGGTGGGGGTGGGAGATCTAAGTGGGAGGGTGGCCCCAGCAGGGTGTGGTAGTCTGTGTGGTGAAGCCACTTCCTGCCCCCATCAGGCACACCCCATGGGTCAGAGCTGGCCTTAGCTTGCCTCACTCCAGCCCGTGGGGTGCAGGGATCCCCACCCCCAACCCTGCTGTGGGCCAGATGCTGGAGAGGGGAGCCCTGAGCCTCAGGAGCTGGATCCAGCCAAGTTATGAGCCACACCTGGGCAGTGGGCCAAGGGGTTCCTGACTTCTGTTCTAGAAGCTCCTCTGCAAGGAACTGCAGACTTCTCAGGTCTGCTGGGCCCATGAGATCAGAGGGCATAGGAAGTCTCTGAGAGGTCAGAAGTCTGGCCTGTGAGCTCTCCCTCCAGCTCTGTGGCTGCTCACAGCAGGCTATCACCCCTTCCCTGCATGGGCCATGAGTTTGCAGAGGCTCAGTCCGTGCCTAAGATTCTCCTTTTCCTCCTGACCATGAGCCACGAGGAAGGTGTTTGAGGCAGATGCTTGTCTGCAGAATCAAAGTCTTAGTCCTTCCTTTTATTCTTCAGCAACTGCCCTTTATTCCTATTGACCTATTCGCTCACCGTAAGGATTAAATGGACCACAAACATATTCCAGCCTGTTGGTCTTTGCCAGTTGCCCACTCTCCCTTCAGCTATCCACAAATCCCTTTTGCTGGGGTGTGCTGCTATATGCTTGAAGAGCCAGCTGGGACTTGTTAAACAAGAGCATAATGGGAATCCTCAGGGCTGTCCTTAGGTCTTTGGATGCGCTACACAGCCCAAGCACCTGCACCCCCACCTCCCCACCAGGGAGCAGGGCAGCAACTCTTCGGGGGGTAAGGAGGGCTGTGCTCAGGGCTTTGGAGGCATAAGCGGGGCAGGGAGGCTGGTGGGGGAGCAGGTGGAAGAGGGAGCAGTGCCTCCCACCAGAGCTCAGGCTGGGAGGCAGAGCAGGGTGCCAAGACGTTGGGACCACTGGAGACGTGGGGTGGCCAGAGCAGGGGGTGGGGGACTGAGGAGCTGGGGGATTGGGCCATGGGGCCCAGAGGTAGAGCAGAGGCCAGGGGATTGTGGCTGCTTGAAGTAGCATTGTCCTCCACCTCTGCTGGGCATACACAGGTGCAGCACAGGGAGGCAAAGGGATGCACCCAATTTAGTGGCCCCTAGGCAGCTGAGTATTCCTCATATGCCTAGTGAGGGCTCGGTGAATCCTGGAAGTATCACTTTGATATTTTTATTAATACTGATGGTGCTCTCTAAAACCTGAGCCCATCCTGGTCCATAAAGTTAAGGACTTTAAAACTCTGTCCTAGCGTTGGACTGGAAGCCACTGGTGTAATGTTATCACCTTTCTGTCCTACCTAGAATGTGGGCTCTGGTATTCTGAACCAGGTGCCATTCCTGCCTAGCCATTAGCATCCTCCTCATGTTGAGTGAACTGCAAGAGCCTAGCCCGAGCACAGCCAGGGCACAGCGGAGTGGCTGAAGCCTACAGCTAGAAGTGGACACGAGTATTTCTGGCCACCAGAAATTTACCAAGAAAAATACCCAAGCAGGACACAATCTTCCAAATAAGAGACTAGACAACCTCTATTGTGGGTCATTGGAAAAGTCCTTTCATGGGTAAAATTAGATGCAACATAACTAAGGATGACTTGTTTTTCCCTTCCTCACATTTGTGTGTCCACGGGAAGGTTTATTAATTACTGAATAGGACCAAAAACATCAAGAAGTCCTGTGGCACCTTGTAGACTAACAGATATTTATGAGTCATGCATCTGATGAAGCGGGTCTTTGCCCACAAAAACTTATGCTCCAAAATATCTGTTAGTCTATAAGGTGCCACAGGACTTCTTCTTGTTTTTGAAGATACAGACTAACACGGCTACCTCTCTGATACTTGAATACGACCAATAACAAACAGTCCTCTAACACCTCAGAGACTAGCACATTTATTAGCCTTTGTAAGACCCACTTCAGAGGTTAGACCTACCTATGGTCTACTTAACTTGAACATAAAGGGACAAATTCTGTTTACCCTGAAATTCTTCCCTTATAAGAGAAACTCCTTTAGCTTCAGTAGAGCTAATCCATATTTACAATACTATAGCTGAGAGCCTACGTTGATCCAGAGCTGACTAATTGCTTTGCACCACACCTCTCACATTTTTACTGTTCTTTTTGAACTTTTCGTATTACTTTTTAGCACATGTAACATTTTGGATCAGATAATAGATTAGCCAATAAGCTCAAAAACAAATTACTGCTGCTCTGGATATGTATCATCGGGCTCAATTTCACTCTGACCTTCACTAAATTGTGTGAAATAACATTGTGCTGACTGAAGGGGATAGTCTGTAGCCAAAAGCAGATTAGGAAGAACAGAAACATGGTAGCTAGCAATGTTCTTTTTGTCCAGCTTTTATTCTTTGCCAGACAACAGTTTTTCATTCTTCAGGTAATAACATTTCCCCTTCCTTTCATTTACTGTGAATTTTGTATAACAAAAAGTGTGCTACCTTGAGATCACCCAAGACTCTGGTCTTCTTCCCAGAACAGAGGGACAAGACAGTCCCAGTGGTCAGTCAGCACAGTTATCCTACAAAAATTGAAAAAAAAAAAGCGGTCAAGTAGCACTTTAAAGACTAACAAAATAATTTATTAGGTGAGCTTTCGTGGGACAGACCCACTTCTTCAGACCATAGCCAGACCAGAACAGACTCAATATTTAAGGCACAGAACACCAAAAACAGTAATCAAGGTGGACAAATCAGAAAAAAAATGATCAAGGTGAGCAAATCAGAGAGTAGAGGGGTGGAAGGAGGGGAGGTGAAGAATTAGATTAAGCCAAGTATGCAAACGAGCCCCAATAATGACTCAGAAAATTCACATCCTGGTTCAAACCACGTGTTAATGTGTCAAATTTGAATATAAAAGAGAGTTCGGCTGTCTCTCTTTCAAGAGTGGTGTGAAAATTCTTCTTCAGTAACACACAAACTCTTAAGTCATTAACAGAATGGCCCACTCCATTAAAATGCCAGCTAACAGGTTTGTGGATCTGGAGTGTTTTTATGTCTGTTTTGTGCCCGTTGATTCTTTGTCTAAGGGAGTTTGAAATCCAATATACAAAGCATCTGGGCATTGTTGGCACATGATGGCATATATGATGATAGTTGAGGAACATGAGAATGTGCCTGTGATTCTGTGAATAATAACCTGGTTAGGTCCAGTGATGGTATCTCCAGAAAAAATATGTGCACAAAGCTGGCAGCGAGCTTTGTTGCAAGGAAAAGTTCCAGGACTGGTGTTCCTGAGGTATAGACTGTGGCTGTTGGTGAGAATCCTCATAAGGTTGGGAGGCCGTCCGTAGGAGAGAACAGGCCTGTCACCTATGTTATCTTACACATGTCACCTAGTTAAACTACACATTTTCCTGACCACACTTCTTAGTCCTAGAGATCTTGAAATATGTCAGTAGTTAGTTAATGAGCCCAGTGCCCACAGATGGTGCTAAGGAATATATTCCCAGGCTGTGTGGAGCTAGTGAAACTTCTTGTATCCTAAAAATGGCTTTCTCTCTGCAGCTATATAAGGATATATCTAAAGTACCTGGTAGATTGATGTAGGGAGCCTGGTCAATGTTGATCTTATGGGGTTTAATTTTGCACACCTAGGGAGGATGCATGAAATCAAACTCTGTTCGATAGTCAAGGCCTGTGCTCCTCAATCTCGCAAGGAGTAAGGGAGGTGACTTCTCTCAGTGAGGACAGCCAGATAAGTCAAACGTAGATATGTCAATTCCAGCTGCTCAAGTGCCATAGCTGGAACTGCATATATACACTAGACTTAAAGGTCTAGTGTGGGCTAAGAGGGGGGACCACCAAGAGGGTGAGGGCAGCACACTCTCCAAGGCCATTTAACCCTTCGTGTCACTGGGCGTGTCATCACTAGCAAAAGTGGTTGAGCTATGTTGGGCCTCTCTAAACCTAATGTGAACTCAACTCTTCTTCACAGGGTGGATGTAGTAGGTAAAACTTTGTGGCTCCTGCCTGAGCCCAACAAACCGAAGGCCACAGAATATCAGCTGTTGTCTTCAGGTTCTAGGCCCTGCACACTCAGACCCCATCCTGACTCTCATCTCTCAGTCCCAGTTGAGCCATGACTACCCACCTCTGATTGGGTGATGGAGGCTGGCTTCATGAGCCATTGGTGACGTATTCAGACCTGTGCTTTCTCCCACACTGCCCCACTCATTTGCCAGACTTCCCCACAAACATCTGCCAAGCTACCTTGATATCCACCTTCACAGCCCTCCTCAGAGTGCTCCTTTGCCTTGGGTCCCACAAAGACCCTGAAAGAAGGCCAGGCTGCTGGTGTGGTGAGATCACCACTGACCAGAGTAACTTCTTCTCTGGGGGTGCTCCAGGACTGGAGCACCCACGGGGGAAAATTAGCAGGTGCTCAGCACCCACCTGCAGCTAACCTGCCCCCACTGCCCACCTCTCCCCAGCACCTTTCAGCTGCCAGCAGCAGTGCCAATCTGCTCCCCCCACTGCAAAACAGATGTCTAGGGGCATTCAGAGGCTCTGGGAGGTAAGGGTAGGATGGAGGATGTGGAGCACAGAGGGGAAGGGGTGACAGGAGGCAGTGTGGGAGCAAAGGTTTGGGGGAAGGGGTGCAGCAAGACCAGTGGGCAGTGCAGGAAGAGACAGGGCAGGAATTGAGGGAAGGGGTGGAGTGAGGGCAGGGTGTGAGGCAGAGAGGGTGAGTCACACTTCCTGTCTAGAGCAGAAGTCAGGGTCTATTCCTTCTTGCACTTCCCTGTCTGTCTGTAGCCATCTGTTATCCCCTGTCCTATACTTTGATTCTATGATCCTGGAGACAAGGACCGTCTGTTGCTTTCTGTGTTTGTAGCACATTGAGACCCATGACTACTACTCCTAGGCACGCTGGTAATATCAATAATAACCAGTCACTCAACAGCAGATGCCACTTCTCTCAGTACTGTATCACAGGTGTGTGCAAAGTAGGGGGCAGGCCCCCTCGGGAGGGGCATGAAATTCCATAAGGAGGTGCAGCGCGATCAGCTGCTGGGTCTCAGGCTCATCCATCTTATTAAAAACTTTGAAATATGTTGATTTTTCTGTCTGTGTATTCACCAATTAATACAGATTTTGCATTCTACAGACTTATTTTCTTACACGCGCCGAAAGGATGAAGAAGTGAGTCTGGCCCACGAAAGTTCATCCCCTAATAAATTATTCTGTTAGTCTTTAAAGTCTACATTTCTGCTGCTTTATTTTGTTGGATTACATTAGACAGTCTGGGGAGGCCCCGCTAATTGCAGCGATGAAAAGTGGGGCCCCATGTAAAAAGTTTTCTCACCCCTGCTTTACAGGACATATGTACCACCACCACCCTCACTTTCAGTGTCTGACCTGATCATGTCACTCCAGTTCACTGCTGTCTCCAACTATACAGAGGACACTGGCTAATTATTCCCCATTATATTTATACATCTGTCGCACTTTAGGCGTGTCTGCTTCTTATGTATCTGCTTCAAGACAGCCGTGTGATGCAGCTCCTGTGAGACTGCGCAGGAGAGAGATACAGGTTGGTGTCATTTGTAACTACCCGTGTGGCAGTGAAGTTCTAGGCCAGAGCAGACTTCTGATGATCTGGCAGAATATATGCTCTAGTTTATGGTGGGCTCCTGCTGCATCAGGACAATAACAACCCTGTGCTCAGTCGGGTGTCTTATAGCTCTTCTTGTTGTTTTAGGAGGAGAGTTCTACATTGCCCTGTATTATTTACCAAGTAATGGAAGCATCTCAGGGTTGGAGGCTGGTTTGAAGCATTGAATTGTGTGGCACCCTGACTTTGGGAGTTAGTGGCTACATAACATGCCTTTAACCAGGGGTGTCATTTTGTGGGACGATAGAAGGTGCTGTAGTCCCTTGAAGTTTGAACCTCTGAATTTCATACTTAAAGTCTGTTCAAAAGCTGTATTTGGGGCTAAGGTGTGTGCTTAAACTGCAACAGAGCTTGTGTTGCTCTGAGCTTTGCCTTTGGGGTAGGGAGTTTGTTTATAAACAGAGGTAGGCAGGGTGATTAAGATAACAAAGGGCTTGCCATTCAAGTAATTGAAGGATGCTTAGATGGTCATGAAAACATTGCCAGGTACTTCACTTAAAAGACAGGAAGCAAAGGATAGAAATAAAGCATGAACAGCCTGGTTGCAAAATTTGTAGATGATATAAAATTATTCAAACTAGTTAAATCCAAAGCTGACTGCAAAGGGCTCTTACAAAACTGGGTGATTGGCCAACATAATGGCAGGTGGAATTCAATGTTGATGAAAGCAAAGTAATGCACATGGAAATATCAAAACAAAAATGCAGTCCAGTAGCACTTTAAAGACTAACAAAATAATTTATTAGGTGGCGATAGACCCACTTCTTCAGACCACAGCCATACCAGAACAGACTCAATATTTAAGGCACAGAGAACCAAAACAGTTATCAAGGTTGACAAATCAAAAAAATTGTAATCAAGGTGGGCAAATCAAATTGATTACAATTTTTCTGATTTATCAACCTTGATAACTACTTTTGGTTCTCTGTGCCTTAAATATTGAGTCTTCTGGTATGGCTGTGGTCTGAAGAAGTGGGTCTATCCCACAAAAGCTCTCCAGCTAATAAATTATTTTGTTAGTCTTTAAAATGCTACTGGACAGCTTTTTTGTTTTGATAGTATATAGACTACCACAGCTATCTCTCAGTTACTATTCAACATGGAAACATATAACCTCAATAACATATGCAAAATGATGGGACCTACATTAGCTGTTCCTGCTCAAGAAAGAGATCTGGGAATCATTGCGGATAATTCCCTGATAACATCTGCTCAGTGTGCAATGGCAATGTAAAAACACTAGTAAGACAGGAAATATCATATTGCATCTATATAAACTCATGGTATGTTCACAGCTTGCATGCTGCATGCAGATCTGGTCACCCCATCTAAAAAAAAGATACATCAGATCCAGAAAAGGTACAGGATTAGGGCTAAGGAACAGCATCCATATGACAAGAGATTAAAGAAGACTGGGACTTTTCAGCTTGGAAAAGAAAAGACGAAAGGATGGGGGAATATGTTAGAGGTCTCTAAACTCATGAATGGTGTGAACAAATTGGATATGGAAATGTTATTTACTCCTTCACTAACGTAACATAAGAAGTTCATCCAATGAACTTTATAGGCAACAGATTTAAAACAAACAAAAGAAATTATTTCTTCCCAGTCAACCTGTGGAACTCCTTGCCAGGGGATGATGGAAAGGCATAAACTATAACAGGATTCCATTAAGAACCAAATAAGTTCCAGAAAGCTAGATCCATCTATGGCTACTAGTCCAGATGGGCAGGGATGGCATCCCTAGCTTCTGTTTGCCAGAAGCTTAGATCGGGGGTAGGTGATGGATCATTTGATTTACCTCTTCTGTTCATTCCTTCTGAAGCCCCTGTTTGGAAGACAGGGTACTGAGCTAGAAGAACCATTGGTCTAACCCAATATAGGCATTCTAACATTTGCATATAGAACCTAGATGTATCTGCTCTGTACTGTAGCCCACAAGACCCCACTCCCCTCCCAGAGCTGAGATAGAGCCCAAGAGCCCTGACTGTCTTTGTTTCTCTCTCTGCAGAGTTGGTAACAAAGTAAGAATATACATTACAATTTTAAGCCTAACCAGCATCCCTTAAGTGAGATGCCACTAAGATGTCAGAATATGTTAGTATTAGAGCTGAATGGATCTAATATTTAATTTTGATTTTCTTTCTTTTTATATAGGAGTTTAATACAGTGCTCCCGTCAGCTAATTGCTAAGTTGTCTGCCAAAAAACTAGTGTTTTCAAGTGCCTCAGTAGCTCCTGGAAAGAGGTGATGTGTTTGTGGGTTGGGGATAGGGAGGGCAGACAGGGTCATTTCCCCCTCCCCTGATTTGCTGCTTGGCTTGTACTGAGCATGTCCTCACTTCCCCTGCTCACGCCCTCACTCTGTGTCCCCGCCACCTCACTATCACAGCATGCACAGGTTGGCCCACCACCACCGAAATCTGAAAAGGTGCCCCTACTTACAACATGGGGGCCCAGATTTGGATCGCTAAACATAGGGTGACACTGCAATAAAAGACCCATGGCATGGCCATGGCTGACCAGGACCAGCTGACTCAGACTGAGAGGCTATAAAAGGAGCTGTATTTGCCCTGACTTCAAATAAATGGTGTCTCTGGTGTCTGCAAAGTGATCTTAGGTGCTTGGGAGCAGACTGCTCTGTACGTGCAGTGGTTTAGCATTATAAACGTTGTATGTAATGTCTTCTTCCTCTTTTGGGTTTTCCTGATGGGTTCCATTGGAGAGCTTGATGAAGAGGAAGACCTTGGCCAATGTGGAGGTCTGCCGAGATTGAAGAACAGCAACCGAGGTACTCCTGGAGTCAGCTAGAAGTTTTGTCCCCAGGCAGAGAGAAGTGGAGGAGACTCGTAGATGACCTATGCTCCACGCAGAGTACCAGGGTTTAAGCCAAGTAAATCATATAATGTCTAATTTAAAGTTGATCTGTGGATACTTTCTTCATATAACCAACCAACAGTAGGTCACTGAGGCCTGGCACCCCAGGGGTCTGAGGATGCACCTGGTATCATCACAGACTGTCTCCCCACCCCATCCACAGCCCTTCTATAGGTAGGAACGACAGCTCTTTTGATGCCTTTTTATGACTTGTATCAGAGAGGTAGCCAAGTTAGTCTATATCTTCAAAAACAACAAGAAGTCCTGTGGCCCCTCATAGACTAACAGCTATTTTGGACCATAAGCTTTCGTCGGCAAAGACCCGCTTTGTCAGATGCACAGATCTGTTAGTCTGTAAGGAGCCACAGGACTTCTTGTTGTCTTTTATGGGTTGTGATCCTATTAATGTCCCTCCCTTGTCCCATTATCTCTTCGCCCCCTATTTCACAGAGCTACAGCCAGAGTCAGTATTATTGCTAGGGATGAGCAAACCACACGTCCCCCCTCAACACTAAGGGCTCGTCTACCATAGAAAATGACACCAGAATATCTTGAATCAGCTTTTAAACCCATATAGTTAAACAGATGTAAACCTCTGTTAATTCTCTGATTTCACTGTAACAGCCACTTATTTTGGATTTGTTTAAACCTGTTCCTAATTAACAGAAACTAAACAGCAATAAGCCACTCTTAAGCCCAGAAGAGTGCCTACAGGCCACTTTGCACTGGTCTGACTCAGCGGTTTAAATTCACACCTCAAGTAATCCCAGTGCAATTTTCCCACAGAGATTTTCCCTAAAGACCCAGTCTAAATTCAAGTTCCATCTAGCTAAGACACTAGTTCTGTAAGGCAGCCATGTTCACTGAGAAATTCCCTCTCCTTTTGTGTGGCCTTGCAAAGTAGCTTCCACAGTGCATGGTTTATGACCTCTGGTAACTGGACCAGCACTACCAGTGTAGCCAGGAGCTCAAGTCTCCTTGCCAAGTTTGCTTCTCTAATCACCAGGATCATCATTTTAAATTAGTTTCCTCAGTACCAGGGTATTCCTCTAATCACAGTAGGGATCAAAGTGTGGCAATTCCTATATCAAAGGATCTAATGTGTACTGAGTTAAGGAAAACTCCTCCCCACCCCCACCCCGACCTTATGAGGATTCTCTCCTGCAACCACAGACTATACCACAATAATACCAATCCTGGAACTTTTCCTTGCAACAAGCCCCATTGCCAGTTTTGTCCGCATATCTATTCTGGAGATACCATCACTGGACCTAACCAGGTTATTCACAGAATCACCAACATATTCTCTTGTTCCTCTACTATATATATATGTGCCAACAATGCCCAGATGCTTTGTATATTGGACAGACTTCTAACTCCCTTAGATAAAGGGTCAATGGGCACAAAACAGACATCAAAACACTCCAGATCCACAAACCAGTTAGTCAACATTTTAATGGAATGGGGCATTCTGTCAATGACCTAAAGGTATGTGTGTTACTGAAAAGGAATTATTGCACCGTTTTGGAAAGAGAAACAGCCGAGCTGACTTTTATATTCAAATTCGGCACATTAACACATGGTTTAAATCGTGATGGGAACTTTCTGAGTCACTATAGGGGCTCGTCTGCATGCTTGGCTCAATCTAATTCTTGACCTTCCCCCACACCCATCCACTCTCTGATTTGCTCACCTTGATTATCTTTTTCTGATTTGTCCTCCTTGCTTACTGGTTTTGGTTCTCTGTGCCTTAAATATTGAGTCTGTTCTGTTCTGGCTATGGTCTGAAGAAGTGGGTCTGTCCCACGAAAGCTCACCTAATAAACTATTTTGCTAGTCTTTAAAGTGCTACTTGACTGCTTTTTTGTTTTTTGTTTTGATGGTGTATAGACTAGCACGGCTTCCTATTTGTTACAGTTATCTCTGTTACTCTCCCAGGTGCTGTCATACCCCATATCTCATCTACTGCAGCCATAACTTAACAGCTTTTGGACTAAGGCCCTGTAAGTGTTAATAGACCTATCAGCACAGGATGGGTCCTTTATTTCCATGGCTGTATCGTTATCCAGCTAGGAACAACATTTAGCATTTAGCCTGGTCTACGTAAAGATTTTGCACAGTTGCATTCAAGGCTCTTCATCCTATATGGAGCTCACAAATAATATCTGTGAAGAAGAAACTGTGGATCTGCAACACAAATGTAAAGAGTGTTGTCTTGTACGCAGGCAAGACCTGACATACTAAAAAGTCTTCAAATCACAAGCTACAGACATTCATAAACAGATGCCGGAGGTACGTCCTTCACATCCAATGGCAAGACTTGGTCACAAATGAGGAGCTTTGGAACAGATCAGGACAAGAACCACTTGACGTTCAAATCAAGAGAAGAAAGTGGGGATGGCTTGGCCACACTCTCAGCAAACCATCATCCAGTAGAGTCCATCAAGCTCTCACATGGAACCCGCAAGGAAAATGCAAAAGAGGAAGACCTCAGACAACATGGAGAAGGTCTACTGAGAGTGAATCACAGAATCACAGGGCTGGAAGGGACCTCAGGAGGTCATCTAGTCCACCCCCCTGCTTCAAGCAGGATCAACCCCCACTAAGTCATCCCAGCCGGGACCTTGTCCAGCCGGGACTTAAAAACCTCAAGGGATGGAGAATCCACCATCTCTCTAGGCAACGCATTCCAATGCTTCACCACCCTCCTGGTGAAGTAGTTTTTCCTAATATCTAACCTACACCTCTCCCTCTGTAACTTCAGACCATTATTCCTTGTTCTGCCATCTGACACCACTGAGAACAGTTTCCCATCCTCCTTTTTACAGCTCCCCTTCGGGAAGTTGAAGGCTGCTATTAAATCACCTCTAAGTCTTCTCTTCTGTGAACTAAACAAGCCCAAATCCCTCAGCCTATCCTCACAGGTCTTGTGCTCCAGACCCTTAATCATTTTTGTTGCCCTTCGCTGAACATGCTCCAGCAAATCCATATCCTTTTTTTACCGAGGGGCCCCAAACTGGACACAATATTCCAGATGTGGCCTCACCAGTGCTGAATAAAGAGGAATAACTACTTCTCTAGATCTGCCCAAAATGCTCCTCCTAATGCACCCTAGTATGCCGTTAGCCTTCTTGGTTACAAGAGCACACTGTTTACTCATATCCAGCCTTTCATTCACCATGAAGGACATGGGGTACTCCTGGGGTCAGCTAGAAGTTTTGTCCCGAGACAGGCTGAAATGGAAGAGACTTGGAGATGACCTGTGTGCCACTGGAGTACAGGTTCAAGGATTTAAGTTAAGTAGGCTCAGATTTTGTACCCATATAACCATTAGCACGGAGCATGTGATTCATTTTTTAACCGAGTGGCTATACTAGCACAACCCTGGTGTGGATACTTATACACCGTTGTAAAGGGGCCTTTTCAGGTGTAGTCCTTTCCCCTTCCCACTTGGGACTAAGACAGGAGTTAGCAAACTTTTTATGTCAGGCCCCACTTTTCATCCCTGCAATTAGCAGCAGCACCCTCCCCTCACCCCCCTCTCACAAACCTGTCTAATGTAATCCAAACCGATCGAAATTTTGGTTATGTTCATGTAAAATAAAAACACTTTTGGCATGTGTAAGAAAGTAAATATGTAGAATGTAAAAACTTTATTAATCCGTGTAGAAATGCGAACACCTAGGCACAAAATCAGCAACATATTTTTCAACTTTTTTAATTAGATGGATGAGCCTGAGACCCTGCACCTAACTGTGCTGCACCGCCCCTTGAAATTTCATTCCCCCAGAGCACCCCCTACTTTGCTTACCCCTTGGCTAAGTTACACTGATAAGAGAAGCTTTATACAGCTATAACTACATCCATACGAAGAATTTTACCACTTTATATACATAGGTTATTATTTTTATTTATTGCTGTCATTTTTAAGAGCTTTCTTCATGGACCAGAACCTGATGGTACTAGGGGCTGTACAAGCCTACAACAAAAAGATACCCCCTCATCCCAAAGAACATAAAATCTAAGGCCTGTCCACACTACAGACCTGTGTCAGCATAACTACACCACTCCAGGATGTGATGCGGCCACATCCCAGAGCTGCATAGTTATACCACTTTAGACAGTGCTGTGTCAGCAGGAGAGATCTCATGCCAACAAAACTCCTGCCTTTCAGTGCTAACTAAGCTGATGGGAAAGCTCTCTCCTTTCAGTGCGGGGCATCTTCTTTCCAGTGCTACAGCAGTGCAGCTGCAGCAGAATAGCTGTTCCAATGCAGTGGCAAGTAGACATCTTTTGGGTGTAGATAAGGGCCCAGATGGTAGCATATCTCTTTCAGAAGTACCTACAGACCGGATGTGAAGAGAGGGTGGGGCCCCCAGGGCCACTGCCAGTGTACCTGTGTTAGTCTGTAAGGTCACAAATAACAAGCAGTCCTGTGGCACCTGAGAGACTAAGAAGTTTATTGGGTCAAGACCTGCTTCATCAGATAGATTTGCACTGAAAAAAAACAGAAACTAGGATTTATATAGCGAGGAATGGAGAGGGGAGAGGAAAGGAAGTTACCTGCCATTTACTGATTCTAAATGTCAGTCTGTATTGGAAATAAGATTGATCTGCTGAAGTGGGTCTCTTCCACAAAAGCTCATCACCGAATAAACCATTTTCTTAGTCTTTAAAGTGCTGCCATTTCCGCTGGTTTGTTTTCTACTAACTAGTGACAAGTAACTTCCTTTTTATTTTTCCCCTCCCCCAGTCCCACACTCCCTGCTGTATAAATCCTGGATTCTGTTTTTCCACTGTAAATCCCTCTGAGGAAGTGGGTTTTACCCACGAAAGCTTGTGTCCTAACAAAGGTGTTTGTCCCTAAGGTGCCACAGGACTGATTGTTTTCTCCTCTTTTGCTTCAGAGCTGGGACTAGTGACACTCCTTATCTCATCTTCTCCTGGTGCCAGGTTTATGTGGGGTTGAACATTGTACAGGAAGGATCCAAGTGGAAGAGATAAGTGAGTGAAGGGGAGAGAGAGGGTGAAAGAGCCCTCTGCAAACATGGACAGAGTCAGGCTGACCTCTGGGAGAGGAAGAACAGGGTGGGGTGGCTATCGGAAACAGAGGAGAGGTGTTAACAAGGCGTCTGTGTGCTCCCAGGCATGCCAGCTGATATTTACTCAGCTCTGGCTGCAGAGGCAGAAGCAGAAGCAAAACCTGCCTTGGGTCACATAGTCCTGTTCTCACTGCTCCCTGACAAAGCCAAAATATTCCCAGTTCGGAGTCAACAGCCTGGTTTCTCTGGGAAGATGAGCGCTGGGTTACTAAAGCTGGGAACAATTTGCCTGCTCCTTTTACTTTACTTACTGCTTTACACCCTATTTTAGTAGGCTTGGATGGTCCTTTTTATGTTTCCATCATCATTTACACTTGCGTGGCCAGTCGCCACTTTCCTCCAAGTGCTTTATGAGCACTGACCCAGATGCACCGCTAGTGTCAATTTGCGTAGCTTTTTCCCTTCGACTGAAAAAACATGCCCATTGCAATGTGTATGGGCACATCCATACAACAGGAACATATGAACGGCCATACTGGGTCAGAC
The DNA here is from genome assembly GCF_033958435.1 of Carettochelys insculpta. Taxonomy (NCBI): domain Eukaryota; kingdom Metazoa; phylum Chordata; order Testudines; family Carettochelyidae; genus Carettochelys; species Carettochelys insculpta. The sequence continues at coordinate 371,862,092 of NC_134137.1, forward strand.
AAAAGGTCCGTCCAGCCCGCTCTCTTGTCTTTTGACAGTGGGCAATGCCAGGTTCCTCAGAGGAATGAACAGAACAGGTGATCAGCAAGTGATCCATCCCATTACCCATTCTGGCTTCTGGCAGGGATGCTTCAGGGCATGCTTTTGCATCCCTGCCCATCCTGGCTAATACTGGATCTAGCTCTTTGCTGAACCCTCCTATAGTTTCGGCCTGCACAGAATCCTCTGGCAAAGCCACTGAGGCGGTAAGTTCACTGCTCCAGCAGGGACTGTCCGCCAGCTCCTTGTTTGGGAAGCTCCTAGCACATCAGAGCCCAGACCACAGGCACTGCCACAATAAGCACAGGTTAACGTGGAGGGAGGGGAGAGGTGGGAGTGGTGCCTTTTGGCATTGGAGTCTGTGAATCTCCCGCTTCATTCCCTGCCTTCCTGGGACAGGGAGGGAACAGGATTGCCTGCATTGCCCTCCATCCACATGCTCAATAATTGCAGCTCTGTACGATGACAATGAGTGTAATCCAAGCTCATGCTTCAGGGCTTCAGCTGGTTGGCTGCAGGGGTCAGGAAGGAGATTTTTCCCAGTGAGGTAGAACTGGCTTAATGTAGTCTGGGGTTTGTTTAGCTCTTCTCCAAAGCAGCCACAATTGGCCAGAGCTGAAGGGGGGGTAAGCCACTACTCTGAAGGGGTACAGTGAATTCTCTGTCTTAAACCTGGCCATGTCATGTAGGATACAGGGAACTACATGCAGCCATGAGAGGCGGTGGCCTGGGTGAGGCAGCGGGTAAAGGCACTGGCAAGGAGGAGGTGCAGGAGCCTTTCCCTACTCTCAGAGTCTTTCATGCTGGTGGGGGAAGGCTTTGGCAGAGGACAGCAGCATGGCATGATACTGGTGGAGGAGGGGAGGCACAGCTTAGGGATGCAGAGAACCACGTAGGCTATGGACCCTAAGGGCCCAGCGTGTCTGTACTCTACTCTCCTAAGCCGTGCTGCACTAGCTACATGGCTCGCTGTGCCCATGCTGGTGTTTCACATGTGTAACCCTACCTTAGATCCTTGCCTGGTGAGCCTCACTCAGAGTCAGGGCAGCCAACAGCCCTGCCAGGCCCCTGGGCAAAGGGGTTGGGGCTCGGCAGTCTGGGAAGGGACGTGGCCTTGGGGTGACGGGGCAGGGCCAGGGTGCGAGTGCACAAGGCCAGCCCCTGCCAGTCCTTAGCATCACCTGGACCACAGCATGGTCCCCACTCCAAGCCACCTGTAGTGTGTCATCAGGCACCCCAGTGGTGAATTAAAGGATCTGAGGGCAGTTACTCCCCTCTTCCCTCCCCTTCCCCTGTCAGCAGGCCTGCGCAGGGTCTAACAGATCATGAGATCTATTGTTGGGAAGGAATCTTCCCCCAGGCTTGATTGTCAGGGACCATACAGTTTCTCGCCTTCCTCTACAGGAAAGGAGAGCAAACTTTTTATGCTGGGCCCCACTTTTTGGCCCTGCAGTTAGCAGCCCCCCCCCCCCCATCCCCCAACCTGGCTAATCCAATCCAAACTGACAAACATTTAGGTTATGTTCATACAAAAAAAAATCTTTGCACACAGGTAAAAAAAAGTCTATAGAAGGTAAAAATGTCATTAATCAGTGTATAGAAATGTGAATACCCAGACACAAAAACAGTAACCAATTGCAACATTTTAATGAGATGGATGAGCCTGAGACGCAGCAAGGAAACATGCTGTGCCCCCCGTATGAAATATCATGGACCCCAAGGCTGCCGACCCCACATTTGCATGCCCCTCCTCTACAGCATGGGGGTGGGTTGTCTGCACTGGTTACCTGGGCATGACCCACCTAATCAATCCCCTACCACTGCAGCTAGCATCCCAGTCTCTCCTGTCCCCTCTGCCTGTGCCTGGCACATCACAGGTGAATGTCTTGAGATCTGAAATGCTTTAGTGTATCTCAGGTTGCTGGGTTCACTGTGAGGGTGACCTTTAGTAGCTGGTGATATCCAGGAGACCAGAATAGAAAGTCTATGGGTCCCTTCTGGACTTAGGCTCTGGGAAAGGGCAGAACATTACCAACAAAACACACAATTCATAGACTCAGGGATCTGAGCAAAGTCCGCAGGGACTGCAGATGTTCTGTGCCTAAAGAAGTACACTTCATGTGCCCAAGTCAATGACTCCCATCAGGTACAAGTTGAAGAGCCTGATTGTTCTTTGCATGTCATAGCTTCAATGTAAGAGTAATTAGGTGGAATTATGGAGCCCTAGTGGGGGAAGGGGTAGCTCAATGGTTTGAGCATTGGCCTGCTTAAACCCAGGGCTCTGAGTTCAATCTTCGAGGAGGTCATTTAGGGGCCTGGTACAAATAGGGATGGTGCTTGGTCCTGCTAAGAGGACAGGGGACTGGGCTTGATGATCTCCTGAGGCCCCTTCCAGCTCTCTGAGGTGCATCTCCATACAGTATTCTTAGTGTGGAATGGAATCAAGCCCCAAGAAGCAGAGAGGTCCATCAGCCCAGAAGTGAATTCCACAGCCAAGGGCCCTTGTGTGAGAGTGCCCAGCCCCCACACTGTCAAACCTAGGGATGGTTTGCGAAAGCTCTACAGCAGACAGCCTGTGCTGTGGCAGCACAAACTGAGAAGGCAGAGCCCTCTACAGCAGCCCAGCAAAAAGTCTCTGATGCCCCTGCATAAATTGTGCATGAGCACTGTATAAATGAGTCATGAGCTTTGCACAAATTATGCATGCCTGTGGCACAACAGATGAGCTAAACACTGCACTGCCCAACCCTCCTTCAGCCAGCAGTTCTCCCCACCTTCCAGTCCTTCCTCAGCAATTCCCCAACTTCTTCACTAGGACCTCCTGTGTCCTTCTCAATGGCTTTTGCCGGTCAGAGCAGGAAGGGATGCAGTGCTCGTTTGCTGACTCTGCCCACCTTGCAGAAGAAACCAAGGCTTTAATTCAGTGAACAAGCCGTGTGGCTCGAAGATATCTTGGCTAAATTATCTTTGATCTTGTAGCTTCTGTCCCAACTTGCTTATTTAAAAGTAGAATCAGCTCTGTACACTTGGTATAGAAGTTATTATGAGATAATAAGCCAGCAAACTTTGCAATCAAACCCACTGCTCACCAGGCCTAACTGCTATAGGCTTTTACAGAACTAAGAATTAGAAAACACAATGATCAAATCCTGCTCACCAATTGGAATCAACTCAATAAATCAATAGCTGAGCAGTGATAATGAATTGAACCATCATTTTGTCACCAAATTAGTCTGTTATCAAAAGTGTGGCACTAATACAGCCTATTATCAATTCTTTCAAACACTAACCCCAGGAATTTACGAAGACAGGTGTTGGGCTAGTCTCAGTTACAGGTGCTCACTCGTGGCAAAGCAGGCAGCTGGACCAGTAGAAAGTTCTGGAATCCCAACCAAACGGGGTCCAGGCTGTGTCTACCCTTAAAACCCTGCAGCGGAGCTGCCTGGATGCAGTGAAGACACTGCTTTGGCTGAGGAGAGGGCTGGGAACAGAGGCACCATCTCCCCAAGAGGCAGTTGCTAGGTCAATGGGAGGATACTGCCAGCTGCCTAGTGCTGTCTACACCAGGGCTTAGGCCAGTTTAACCTAGGATTTTTCACAGCCCCAAGTTATATAGTTATACCGACAAGGGCTGCCAATGGAGAGTGGGAGGAGACTCAGGGAATAGGGGGCAGTTCCCTCAGGGCCCAGGAATTTAAAGACTTGGGGCTCTGGGACCTTTAAATTGCCACCAGAGCCCCAAGCAGTCTGATCTGAGGGCTGGCTGACCCTAACCCCACCCCTTCCAGAGGGCCAGGAGCCAAGCCTTCCCTCCCACTGCCCCTGGCCCAGCAAGGTCTGTCACCAGCCCTGATACCAACCTAGCAGAGTCCAGGCCTAACTTTGCTTTGAAGGCTGAGAGACAGACCCTCCCCGGAGTTCATGCCTAGTCAGTCCCCTTCAGGGCACCAGTAATCAGCAGTTTACACTCCCTCTTGCAGGGTGCAGTGGGGTTGTGCCAATACTTTTTATTAAACCCACAGGGGGTTTCCAAGCAGGACTAGCTTCCACTTTAAATTTAGGGACTGATCACTGGCATCTACCCAGCCCGAACACACGTACATCAGCTAGCATTCAGATCTGCACATTAACACTCATACTCTGGAGAGAGCTGAAAAGCAGAGGTAATGGGGGAGTGTCACTGTAACTGCCCACAGGTGGGCTCAAACCTGGGACCTCTGTAGCTTAGTGCAAGAGCCTCTAGTTTGAGCTAAAAGTCAGCTCCCTCTCAGCTCAGGCTTTAGAGGACACATGTTTTTTCTAAGTGGTCTTGGCACCACTATGTGGCCCAGTGGCCCACACCTAGGTGTGTGGGTTACATCCTATCTGTCTCTTGCAATAAAAGATCAAAAGAGATCCCTAAAGTGGTGTAGATATTTAGATAGACCCCTGTGTTCACATACCATGGTGACAAATACCATGAAAAACACAATACATAAGAGTCCCTTTCCCCACATGTAAAATGCAGCTGTTTCTGCAGTGGAATGAAACAGATGTTGATCACAGCAGAGCAAGTAATGAAAAATGCCATAGCCCACCGAAACTGTGGGTTAAGGGAGGAAAGGAAAAGGAGATTGCGCATATTCAGGGCTGGCCAGGATGTCAGAGATAAACTTCGTACTCTTGCAGAAAACATGACCATAATTGTTCAGGACATGATTTTGTTCCAAAGAAAAGGGACAGATCCTAGACAATTTGCTTCAGTGATTAACTACCCTGCCAGGAAGTTTTTCATTATGTCCATCCTCCATCTCCTTTGCAGCAGTTTAAACCCATTGCTTCCGGTACTTGCAGCTGATTGTTCCTTTTAAGCAGAGAACTTTGTGTTTGTCCTTATTGAATTTCATCTTGAATAGTAACAGAAAGGTAGCCGTGTTAGTCTGTGTTCTAAGAAAACAAACCAGCAGTCATGTAGCACTTTAATGACTAACAAAGTGATAATACAATATTTTGTTAGTCTTTAAAAAAATCATCTAGTATATTACTTTGTTAGTCTTTAAAGTGCTACATGACTGCTGGTTTGTTTTATTAGAATACAGACTAACAGGGCTACCTCTCTGTTACTACCCAGCCAAAGAAAGTTTGGCTTAATCTAATATACTTGTCTTAATCTAATTCTTAACTTCACCCCTGCCCCCACCCCTCCAATCTCTGATTTGCTCACCTTGATCATTTTTTTCTGATTTGTCCTCCTTGATTACTGTTTTTGGTTCTCTGTGCCTTAAATATTGAGTCTGTTGTGGTCTGGCTATGGTCTGAAGAACTGGGTCTGTCCCATGAAAGCTCACATAATAAATTATTTTGCTAGTCTCTTAAAGTGCTACTTGACTTTTTTGTTTTGATAGTTTATAGACTAGCACGGCTCCTCTCTGTTACTATCCAAAGAAAGCTCATGCTCAAAACTTTTCTGTTAGTCTATAAGGCGCCACAGGACCCTTCGTTGCTGTTACAGATCCAGACTAACACGGCTACCCCTCCGATACTATCCAAAGAAAGCTATTTGGCCGGTTTGACATGACTTTTGCTTGACAAATCAATGTTGACAGTTACTTATCACCTTATTATCTTGTAGACGTTTGAAGTTGATTGCTTGTTTGCTCCATTATCTCTTGTGGGGGGGTGATGGGGGTAACGAAGTTAAGGTGACTGCTCTGTAATTCTCAGGGTCATTATCCCCCTTTTTATAGATTGACACTGTATTTGTCCTCTTCTTTCCCCTTCTTCCCCTATTTTAGCCTGTGGCCCTACCTCGTGTTGCCTGGCATTCCCTGTGTTAGCTGACAGATTACTGCTGACCTTTTTGGTTAAAACCAGTCCAAAAAAGGCATTCAACACTTGGTCTGTTTCCCGATTTTCCATTACTGGCTTTCTCTCCTCGTTGTGTAATGGGTCTACCCTTTCCTTGGTCCTCTTCTTGCCTCCTATGAATATGTAAAGTGTTTTCTTTTTACAGTTTATATGTCTAGCTGGTTTCATCTCATTTTGTGCTGTGGCCTTGCTAATTTTGTCCCTACACACTTGTTGTGTTTTGTGTAGTCATCCTTTGTAACTTGACCTAGTTGGCACTTTTGGTAGGACTCCTTTGTGATTTTTTTTTTTTTAAGATCACTGAAAATCTCCTGGACACAGGTGGCCTCTTGCCACACTTGCTATCATTCCTGCACCGTAGGCTGGTTTACTCTTGTGCCCTTACTCAAATCCCTGAAAAACTTCCAAATCTCCTCAGACATGTCAGCTTCTCTTTTGCCCTAAGGTCGAAATATAAAAGACATGTTTGGTTGACATACAGCCTCCACACTCATTACTATGGGCACTTGCTGTCCCTGCTGCTCCCTTCCATCAGTTGTGCGCACCCTTGCCGGGAACGCTTGCACCAACCAAAGCAGCGCAATGAGTGGGACTGAGAACAATGTTCCCTGTAAGTTGTGCGCTCGTGCAGCTGCTCTGGAGAAATTCCAATGCTGCCCAGCTGTTTAGCAGAGGACCTGCAGCTAAGTTTTGTGTTTCTACTGGTGGTGCACATTCATGCATGCCTCGGTGCACATTAAAATTTATTCCACACACAAATGGAAAAATATATGTACAAGGCTGGACAAGAAGAAAGGGAACATTGACGGAGAGACCAGGCTCTCTCCTCCATGCAGCTGTCCCACCAGCCCTCCCTGGCTTCTCACCTCTGCGCTCCCAGCCAGGAGCACTGCAATTTTATTATGTCCACATAATGGGGTGGCGGGGGTTTACATCAGCAGACACATTTCATTGTGCATCCCTCCACTGTTGTGTCATAAAAACTGGGTAATGTGGACAAGGTCTTAGGGTAGGTCTAAACTTTAATAGTTTATTAAGGGCATAAACTGATCATTGTGATCGATCTTTCAGAGTTCGATTTTGCCTCTTGTGTGAAGGTGCAGCAAAATCCATCTCTCTGGGCTCAGCCATTGAGCCTGGTGCTCCACTGCATTGCATGGCGTAAGGGACATCAGTGCAAGCCCATACAGCCTTGATCTATACTAGGGCAGAAAGTCGATTCTGATATGTTGATTCTAGCTACACTAATGGCACAGCTAGAATTGCGTATCTGGGATCAACTTTGTTCCCTAGTGTAGACCAGGTCTGGAACACACTTCCAATGGGAATCTTACCTACCAACTCCCTCATTTGTTAACGGCTGCTTCCTGGAAATCCATTATTGTTTTTCTGCAGCTCTCCGTCATATCATTCCTTAGCATCATGAACACTGTTGGTTCATAGTAACACAGAGGTTGCCGTGTTACTCTGTACTCCAACAAAACAAACTAGCATTCATGTAGCACTTTAAAGACCAACAAAATTATTTATTTGGTGATGAGCTTTCATGGGACAGACCCACTTCATCAGATCAATCCCAATTTCACTGCAGACTGACATTTATAAGTACTGGACAGAGGACCAGAAAAAAGAAATTGCAATAAAAACTGACAAATCAAAACTGTTGGTCCATGATGACTTTCACCCAAGCTGCCTATCACTTTCAAATCCTCAACCAGTACCTCCCTGTTTGTCAAAATCCAATCTAGAACACTCTAGCCCTTAGCTGCTTTCTTCACCTTGGGTTAAAAAAATAATATTATTTCCAATACATTCCAAGAACCTGCTGCATAACTTGTGCCAACAGAGGTCTGAGTAGCTGAAGTCCCCCATCACCACCAAGTCCTGTGCTTTGGATGATATTGTTAGTGCATTAAAAAGCCTCATCAGCTCTTCTTCCGCTTTAGGTTGTCTATAGAAAACCCTTACCTTGACATCTACCTTCTTTTGTTTTGTTTTGTTTTGTTTTCTATACCCCTTCTATCTTTACCCAGGGAAGGGCAGCTCCTTTCCTCAGGAAAGCACAACTCACATTGGTTTTGCTTGCAGTGCAACAGGTTTCTTTTGGGAGAAGTTTGATTTCCCTGCCTTCATAAAATAGGCCGTGAAAAAACTCTCTGTAATATGGCCACCAAGTAACCTGAAACAGGTTGATCCGCCTGCTTCCATTGCAAACCAGAGCCTGCGTCTAGCGAGGAATGAATCCGTTTTGTGATTTTTCATCAAAACCATACGAAATTGTCAGTTTCTTGGTCTCACACTTCCCATGCAAAGTTGGTTGAGCCTTGACTGTTAGGACCTGGTTTCACTTTGAGTTTTGCGTTTGGTCTGAAGCTGAAACTCAGGGCGTGGATGCGTGTGTGAACTTGCATTGACTGAAAACGAATCAGGTATTAGCAGAAGCCTTAGCAAACTGAAATTACTGACCCTTCTGTAGCCAGTGGGGCCAACAGCCACCAAGAGCCCTGGGGCAAGGAGGGAGGGGAAGCGTGGCTCCGCATCCCCAGAAGGGATGGGGCCAAGGGTGGAAGAGGTGGAGCCTAGGGCAGTCAGCCCTTAGCACTGCTCAGACTGCAGCATTGCTTCCCACTCCACCCCCCACCCAGCCGCATGAAGAGGAAGAGCAGTGCCGCCTTGGTGTTTCCAAGGGGTCCAGAGCACCAGCCACTGCCACTGCTACCTTGGCTTTGGTAACCCCATGGACCACGGGGACTTGGAACTGCAGGGCCAAGGGTGGCCCAAGGGATTAGTGGGGGGCCAGGTGCTGGCAGGACGCATTCATTGCCAGCAACAGGGCTCACAGCATCCCAGCCGCAGCCCACTCTGCTGGCTTCCAGCGTTGCTCAGGAGAGGGGTCTTGGGGGAAGGTGCGGCGTGGGGGTGGGGCAGGAGCAGGAAGAGGCAGGACAGTGGTGGGACCTGGAGCAGTGGGGAGGGTTGTCCAGGCTCTATACCCTCCTAGGGACAGCCCAGGCTACAGTGAGTGACATATCATTGCCTCTGGGCTTAGCTACTGTCTCCTTAGACTGAAAAACTATAAAAGGCTGGGAAGAATTCTGTAACCATGGCTAAGCCCTGGTAATTTTACCAGCTCCTTTGTATATTTTTCATTAACCTTGCAGCAAATTAGTTTACATGAGAAATGAATGGCTTTATCTGGAGTCAGTATGTCTGCCTGTTCTGCAGCGTAACGCCTGTACAGGGATATGTCTCCCCAGTTTCAGCTAACAGGGACTCAGTAGTAAAACGTATCTAACTCAAAGGCAATGTTCAAGGGCAGGGTTCCCTGTAAGCTGAGCACTCGAGTGGCCACCCACGAGAGATTCATGTGCTGCCCAGCTGATTACCAGAGTGCCAGCAGCTGCCCACAGTTGGCAGCGTGTGTTTCTATTCGTGGTGCACATCCATGCATGCTTGGTGCGCAGAACAAAATTTATTCCACCCACGGACGGAAAAAATTAGAGGGCACAGTGGTCCAGGTCCCAGTTCTCACCATGCTACTGGCATAGTCTTGATTACTTTGAGTCATAAAACATGCAGAGTCAACTGAGGACTGTCCACCAGCCAGCAGAACCAGCATTGATGATGTCGCACCAGGCACTGTGCAGTGATGTTTCCAGGGCTGGCTTAATCCTGCAAATCCACCGATCTCTAAAGTGGCCACACAAGCAATGCCAGGTAAGGTCAGGGCATGCAGTGCTTCACATGGCTGTGCAGAATTTGAGATCCCCATTTCTCTGGCTAGTTTTGTCCATCTTGGTGACCATCTACTCATTTTTCTGGCTGGTTTTGTCCTTCTTGGTGACCCGGCCGAAGAGCGCACAGTGCTGCTTTTGAATGCGATGAGCAATTGGAAGAAGGCCAGATCTCAGCGAGATGGGGACATTTTCTGCAAAGTCAAACCCAGGATTTGATGCTGCTAAGACATATGGCTAGCCACTCCAGCTCAACCCGCAAGAGGGTCCAGATTTCTGACCTGGGTTGCAATACAGTAGTACACAGGTCCCGAACATTGACTCAGCACAAAGATGTGTTCACATCCATAAGCAAAACGCAAACTATAGTCTTTGTAACTGTGAGTGAGGCCAGTTTATACAAAGGAGCTATCCATGGTAGGAGACCACTCCACCTGGGAGTAGAGAACAGAGCCTCGAACTACTTCGGTACCTCATGTGCATGGATTTCAATGGAACATAGGCACCTACACTTGCATATCTTGGATTTAAGTTTTTAAAGGACTTAATCCTAGATTAGGTCAAAGGATTTGGTGACAGATTCTTGGATGATAATACAATTTTTCACAATGCCCAGCTGCTGGGATTGGTCACTACTTAATGCTTCAGCAGAAAAGGAAGTAATGAGCCACAAACAAAGGAAGGGCTCTAGCTATAATGCAACTCTATATTAGTGGTCAAAATTCTGTCTTGATCTCTGCACCAATCAGTTTATGCCCTTAATACCATTTTTATTTTTCATATCTTAGCATGAATTATTTGCTAATAATAGAGTTGGTCAGAAAGCAGCATTTCAGTTCCATGACAAATGTCAAAAAGTAAAAAAAGAAGAAGAATTCCACATCAAAATGAAGAAATGAAAGTTTAAAATTCTCCCACAGGGTGAAAAAATTCTGAAATAGACACAAGTAAATGTTGCATTTTGATAATGTCAAAGCATTTCATTTTGATCCAAAAATCATTTTGGTAACATTGATGCATTACTTTTAGGCTCTGATGATGACTGAATGCAATCTAAACTTATTTCAATATTATCAGAACACAACAAGAAAGTTAAGGAAACATTTTGCGTTTTGCCATCAAACTCAATGCATTCCCTTGAAACACTTTAGCAAAATTGCATTTTTTTCACAAAAAAACTGTTCCACAGACCTTTTTTTTTTTATCAGCTCTGTGTTAGTTGTCGTAAAAATGTCCTTTCATTTTAAAGCTCCTACCACAGCATTGAAGTCACTCTTCTGCAGCACCACAGGTCTCCAGTTAAAACACATGCAAAGAAGGAATCTTATGTATATAATGTTTGCCAACTGTATGGTTCATTTGTATTTTTAACAATGTACCAAGCCTGATTTTAAGTGACTGTAAATTGCATTTTGCTTGGAAGTCAATCTAACTTTTGAACAGCAACATTTTAATGTCTTTTCCTGGATTCTGTTTGTTTATTTTGCAGCTCGACTAGTGTTGCTATCTTCTATCTTTACCCAAGGAAGGGCAAAAACCCCTAAGTGATGCACAGATATGATGACTCATGTTATTATCTGAAAGCAGCTCCGAGGCTTATGCAAAATGAATTTGCTGGGCTCTGTTTAGTCACAGTGGACAGTTGGCCACGTGACAGAAAGGGTCAGATCAGCACTGCCTGCACTAACTGAGGAATCTCTGCAGAGCACAGACCGAACTGCCCTCTGAGTCAGCATGGAGACAGATTGGCGTAGCAGTTTGGAAGAAGCCAATACCTGTGCTGCAGATACTCAGCAACAGAGGATTTCTGACGCCAGAGCTGTCAGACCAGAGAGGATGCCAGCCAACCTCAAAGGACAGGGTCTTTGCCACATCTAGAAATCTGACTTGCAGGCACAGAAAAGATGCCTCAGAATAAGCTTGGAATGTACACTCGTAGATTTCCATCAGCAAATCAGCTCTTCCGAGGTGGCCCAGCTTTTCAGCTGGGGCAAAAAGCCCTTCCTCTGAGGCTGGCTGGCTGGCATCTTTGCAGGTCTTAATCTTCTGGCTATCAATCATTGGTGGTGATCCTGATGCTCACAGTCCATGTCACAATGGGTATTACAAGGCTGCTGAAACTGCCATCACAGGCTGTGTCAGGGAAAGAAAGCAGCTATGGAGTGTCTATGTGCATACTGCAGGGGAGGGACAGAGGCTGGCACTTTACAATGGGGCATTTTTTCCAGCCATTGGGGAGAAGCCATTTGAATTCAACAGAACCCCACGGGAACACTGCGTTGCACATTGAGGAGCGCCCGATGGCATTTGTTTTGTTGTTGTGTGCAATATTGCAAAGAATGAATGGGACTGGCCTAAATTCCAGATATGGCTCCTCAGCCCTGACACCCGCTCCAGAACACACACATGTCCCTTGCGGTGCGAAGAGCTGTCAAAATTCATAAGGCATGCATTAGCCAAACGCGGCCTAGCCTCACTCACTCTCCCTCCACCACAACATCACGTACTGAAAGGAATTCTTATAAATGTACACCTGTGTACCGCCCCCAGCAATCTAGCCTTGATGCCAAGATGGAAAAAAAAAATCCTTTCAGCACGTGTGAGAAAATATGTCTGTAGAATGTAAAAACTTTATGTCGATATGTAAAGTGAATACATATCCAGAAAAACAGTAGCATTTCTTCACATTTTTAAGGAGATGGATGAGCTTGAGAAGCAGCAGCCGCTCATGCTGTGCCCTCCTTATGAAATCCCCCACCAAGGGGCCTGACCCCACCCCCCCACATACACACTTTGCACACCCCTGCTCTATAGTATTTCTAAGACAGCTAACTTGTTTCAACCATGTACAGAATAAATTTTATTATTTGCACTGAGGCACATGGGTATGTGCACCACTGGTAGAAACACACACTGCTGACTGTGGGTGCAAGGCACTCTGCTAATCAGCTGGCTGGCATTGGACTCTCTCCTGGCTGGCCATCCAAGCGCTCAGCTTACAGGGAATGCTGGTGGTTGGGGGGGGGTGGGGGGGAAGGCAAATGATGACTCAGCCCACTCTTGGTTAATTGCTTGTTGCACCCTTTGCTCAGGGGAGGACTAAGTACTTTTAATCCCCCTGGAGAAAACAGGTTCCTTGTTAGCCGACAGCCAGCCTACTCTGCCCGTCTGAGGAAGGTGCTTTTGCTTATGCGTCAGCCGCCAACTCTAGAGGTTGTAATGTGTGCATGGTCTCTTCTGGCTCGGATATATGCTGGGGTGGGGTGGGTGCGCAGTTCATTGGTGTTGATTTAAGTCTGATGGTTGACAAAACAGTGAAGTGGCAAGGCCCATATCTGGAAATAGTTCCTATATTGACCAAAATCACAGCTTTAATTCTGGGCTTTAAATTGCTCCTGAGAACATTTGGATTTTTGGTTGCACATGTTCTAATATTTTCCACCTGTGTGTTTCCTCACTTGTGATGATCATTTCCGTTCATGTCGAGCCTTCCGTGATATTTTTGGTCATGGCCATTCATCTGGGCCAAATATTCAGCCTGTGTAAAAGTTCACTGGCATGGATTTGAACGTGAATTTAACACTGCTATCAGGTCTGGCATTAAAAATCCATTAACCTGAGATCTTCTATTTATCCAAAAGCAGAATGGGCAGCCCCAGTGTAAGCTTCTCCAGTGAATATCCACTTTTAACCAGGTCCACGCCATTTTTGGACATGGGACAACAACCATCAATAGGGAAGTTTGCACTGAGTCTTCAAAACCTGACAACAAATGCTATTCTAAAATCTTTTAAGCAGGGGCTGTAATGCGCTGGTAGGGTCTGTCTCGCAGATACTTGATTGCTGGGAACTGAGCTGGGATCGCCTGCTCATGTGCCTTAGGCTCGCTTTTCAGCATGCTTTCTGCGTAATTAACGGGCTTGCCCCCAGACGCTAGAACTAGAAAATTTGCAATGGCCCATCTCTACTTATGTGCAAGGCTTTAATGGCTTCTGGTCTATTTCCCCCCAAGAAAAAGGAGTCTGTTACTAAATAGGGACTGATCTGAGGGAACTGAAAGCAAAGTCATGAGTCACCCTGGGCTTCAAATCCAGACCTTTGGTGAGCTTTACAACTGTAAACCAGTTTAATTGGATCAATTTTAGTGGCATTGATTTTGAGCAAATTCACTGGACATTTAATTGGCAGGACAAACTTGCCAGGTGTTGCTGACGTACGGGGAAAAGACAGGCCTGTGGAGCATCTGTCATTGGGTACGGCACACCCAGGAGAGCGTATCACACTGTATCTGGGGACATTTCTGCCATCACACCCCTTTCTCTTAGGGTCCAGCCGAGTTTTCCTCCTCCCTCTTTGAGATGGTCTTTACCATACCTGATCGTTCCGGGGACTCTTTCTCACTCTTCCTTGGAGGGCAGAGTAGGAGGTTTTAAAGAGGTTTTTAAGTCCCTTGAGGTTTTTAAGTCCCCGCTTGACAAGGTCCTGGCTGGGATCGCTTAGTTGGGGTTGATTCTGCTTGAAGCAGGGGGCTGGACTAGATGACCTCCTGAGGTCCCTTCCAGCCCTAGGATTCTATGAGGTGTCTCTCTGGGTTGGTCTCTCCTCTGTCCCACTGGCTGTGTAATCACTCTAGCTATGCTTTGTGCCTTCCAATGTTCACTCTGGCACGTGGCCGCAGAGGGCAGGTCTTCACAGCACTGTTAGCTCTCAAAAATCCCTAGCCTGAGCAACGCTCTAAGTAGCTGACCGGAGGGGTGCTGACACCTGAGACAACCATGCAACAAGTCAGCCGTGGCTAATCCAATCAGTCTGTGCTGCTAATCCATTCATGCTGTGTAACAATGGCTCTTCTGAACTGTTGCTCCTTCTTGAGCCGGGCTAGAAGGCGCACGCAGCTGCTGTGAAGGGGAGGCCTGGTTCTGTGTCCTAGGCAGTGTGGCGGGGCAGGCAGGGCCTGGGAAGTCTTGGCAGAAACGGTATGTGTTTTGTTTGTGTGGGCGGATGAGCGCAGCGGGGATGCTTCCCTTGTGAACAGAGCACCCCAAACTGGAGAAAGCTGGCTTGTCCCGTGAGCCTGGGCTACGCCACTTTGTTTCCACCTGCACAATTGTATTAACAAAAAGATAACAATACATTCCATCCTGTGTAAACATTCTGTGCCCAGGCAGGGTATCGCTGTCTCTGCCTCGGGACAGGCGCCAAATGACCGTGGGAGCAGAGCTGCTGGAACACATTGTTTAGAGGGGATGCTCAGAGCCAGGGAGCCAAATTGTAAACCCTGCAGAGGAAGGAAACCCCTTCAAGGCCAAGGGTGCAGCAGCTTCGCTAGTTCTGGCCCCCATGCGTGAGAGGGAAGGAGGGCCGTGGGTGACCGCCCATGGGCAGGCTCAAACTGGGGACCGCTGGAGCTTAGTGCAGGAGCCTCTGCCATCTGAGCAAAAAACCAGCTGTCTCTCAGCTCAGGCAGTAGAGGAGACACAGTCTTTCTTTCCCTGTGTGAGGAATCTAGGTGCCACTTCACAGGACAGTGAACCACACTAGTGTGTTACACACGCACTTGCAAATCCACAGGGAAGGATGGGACTGTTGTGGAGCCAGGGTCTGTCCTAGGAAAACATTGGGGGAACCCTGCCATACGGCTGGGCCTGAGCCCCTGCAGAATCAGTCCTGCTGGAACACGAGGCCTCCTAATGAGGATTTGATTGCTAGAACCACTATAAATCGTTCCGGTCGCAGCCAGGTAAAAAGCCCGAAGAGACTGGCCAGGCTGAGCAAACAGCACTCCAGGCGTGTGGAAGAAGCAGCCGGAGGTGCTGAACCAAGGGGTAGCCAAGACACTGCGGCACCCCTTAGCTCAATGCAGTTTCCATCACATCCTGAGCGTACAGCCAGGTTAGATGTCTCCCAGCACCCCCCACTCTACAAACTCTTCCCATGCCCGTTTGTTGGGCAGAGGAATTTCTTTCCGTGCCCATCCGTGGCAAGTGCCACTTCTTTAGGTCCCAGCAGGGCAAGCACTGTCCTGTGGGGATGCACACCACATCCCCTTGGTAGGCTGGGACAGCTGACGCCAGTCAGTTATGGCGAATCAGCTGGCCCTTTAAGACCTCAGGGGTGAGCAGTGAGATGGTGTCATGCTCTCCCTTCCCCCACTGCCTGCCCATAGTGCACTGAACATGTAACAGGGAGACAGTGGTTTGTTAAGTAGGGCAGAGCAGGAGCCACACAGCCCCATTCTTCCGCCTGCTCCTTCCGTGCATGCAAATCCTCTGTGTCCATGGTTTCCCTCCTGCGCCCGGCAGCGATGCATCGCCTGATCTCTCTCAGTGGCCAATGAGAAGGCAGACCCTTCCGGCCCACTCCCCCTTGGTGAAGGCAGGAGTTGTCCTCCTTGCCCTTGCTTGGCCCGCCTGTGCTCAGTCACCACGGTAACGCAGCACAGAAACAAGCCAGGCCGGCTATTTTGGGCCAGCTCCCTGAAGGATGCTTCGGCATCCATTCACCCTTTCATTGCCACCAACCTGCTCTGTGTACATCCCACCCTTGCACTCTGCCAAATCAGTCACAGCAAGCAGGTGAACAGATCCCCAGGACTTCTCTTCCCCTTGTCACTCAGCAGGTTGCACCTAGGGACTCCCCAGTGCCTTCCCTCTTGTTTCCCCACATTCAGAATAGCCTGGGTCTTTCCTTTTCTTTCTGCACACAGTCACTATAGATTCAGGGCCAGGCATCACTGCCCCATCGCTGTGCAAATGCAACAACCTTCCCTTGGCCTCAAGAATGTTTTCTTCTTAAGCCCCAAGCAAATGCAGCAGCAGCAGCAAACACCACTCCATGCGGTGGGAAAGGCCACCTCGTAACAAAGGCAGGGAGGGAAACGTTGCATTATTAGCCAGGGTACATCCAGGTGCCTGACTAAAGGGGCATCTCTCTAAGGTACTTAGATCCACCTGGTACCCTAGTATCTGGGCACCCTGCAATCCATAACACCACGTTCTTCACACACACACACTCACGCAAAGTAGGGCATTGCTAACATACCTGGGATTACAGGCTTGCCCAACCACACCCAGGACTCCTGCAGCAGAACTCAGGTCTCTGAGGTCCCACCCCAATGCCCTGACTACTTCCTCCTTCAAAATACAGCTGGTGGGTGTTTGAACCTCACTAGGTCTGTAATTCTTTATTATTTTATTATTAAGCGGAGAGGAATCTGAGTCACAAAACTCAGATGTGGACCTAGGAGCTAGAATTAAGAGTGCGGGAGTGCTGGGGCGGAGGGGTGGGCAGTGAAGTGATTTCCATTAGATACAGAATTTATAGTTTGGTTCAATGGCTCTGAGCACCCCAAACTGCACACATTATTCCAGCTCCGTTAGAGGTGAGGGGTAGGGGTGGGGGGAGTTGGAATTCAAGGCTTTGGTCCTGTCCCTTCTCCAGGAATCAAAACAGAGGGGGTTGCCACACCACAACAGCACTCCAGTTAGCCCAGTATCCCATTTCCTACAGCAGCCAGTGGTGTTCCCTGTAAGCTGAGTGCTTGGGCCACCACCCAGCTGAGATTCAGGTGTTCCCCAGCTGATTATCAGAGGGCCCACAGCTGCCCACAAGCCAGCGCCATGTGTTTCTATTGGTGGTGCAGATCCACACACACCTCTTCACGTAACATTTATTCCATACACACGGAAAAAAAATTAGAGGGGACAATTGGTAACCAGTACCAGAGGAAGATGCAAGAAACTCTAATAGATCAGCTGCACAGATGAAACTTTTTCTTTATCTCAGGATATGAGATGACTCATGCCCTGAAGGTAGAAAGTTTCTATCCCCTTTCTAAATGTGGAGGTACAGAACAGTTTGTTAACCTACTAGGCTCCAGGCCTGCACCCTATTGCCTAAAAAGGAGTTTCACAGACTAGCTGCCATCTGCGTTAGCACTGTGAAAGCTGTTGCTTTTTCTTTCATTTCACGGCCCTTGAAAGAAGGGCTGAGTTGAATAAACCACAGCTAGGCGTTCCTGAATCACTTCCTCTGCACCATTTAACAATGAGGAGTCTTGTGGCACTTTAAAGACAATTAGATTTATTTGGGCATAAGCTTTCATGGGCAAAAACTACTTTGTCAGATGCCTCTGATGAAGTGGTTTTGAACCATAACAATCTATGCCCAAATAAATCATGTCTTTAAAGTGCCACAGGACTCTTTGGCCATGTCTACACTAGCCAAAAACTTCGAAATGGCCATGCAAATGGCCATTTCGAAGTTTACTAATGAAGCGCTAAAATACATATTCAGCGCCTCATTAGCATGTGGGTGGCCGCGGCACTTAGAAATGGACACGGCTCGCCACCACTTGGCTCGTCCAGATGGGGCTCCTTTTCGAAAGGACCCCACCTACTTCGAAGTCCCCTTATTCCTATGAGCATAAATGGGAATAAGGGGACTGCGAAGTAGCCGGTGTCTTTTCGAAAAGGAGCCCTGTCTGTTCGAGCCGTGCGGCGGCAAGCCGCGTCAATTTCGAAGCGCCGCGGCCGCCCGCATGCTAATGAGGCGCTGAATATGTATTTCAGCGCTTCATTAGTAAACTTCGAAATGGCCATTTGCATGGCCATTTTGAAGTTTTGGGCTAGTTTAGACATGGCCTTTGATGTTTCTGTAGATACAGACTAACATGACTGCCCCTTGAGGCTTGGTCTACACTAGGCAGATAAGTTGATTGCAGCTAAACAATTCCGGCTATGACAATTGCATAGCTAGAATTGACATATCTGCAATCAACTTACCTGGCCTTCCTCACTGAGGAAGGTCAGTGGGAGCATTTCTCCTGTTGACCTCCCTTACTCTCCTCATAATAGCGAGGCATACAGGGCGTCAACTTCCAAATCCTGTTAGGTCGATTTGTGCATATTTGCCAGGCATGAAAAATCGAACACCGGAAGATCAGCCATGAGCAGACTGATCTTCCAGGCAATGTAGACATGGAATCACTTCCATTGTCTCCATGCAAGTTAAATGCTCCCAATTTTATAATGCTCACCCCACCACTTCAGCAAATTTTTCCTGGCTTTCATCTATATCCTTGCCTCTCTTTGAGCTCCTTTCTGTTATGAGGGAGGAAACCATGAGTGCCATAATAGGCCTAATTCTGATCTCACAACTAGGGCCGGTTGAAATTCTTTTGATGTCAAGGGATATTTGTTTGTTTTACTTTTAGCTTTTTTAAACAATTGGATAATGAAAAATTGTATGTAAAACATCACTTTTTGGAAGTGAAACATGTTGGCTACATCTACACTAGCCCAAAACTTCGAAATGGCCATGCAAATGGCCATTTTGAAGATTACAAATGAAGCGCTGAAATACATATTCAGTGCCTCATTAGCATGTGGGCGACCGTGGCACTTCGAAATTGCTGCGGCTCGCACTGCGCAGCTCGTCCAGACGAGGCTCCTTTTCGAAAGGACCCCACCAACTTCAAAATCCCCTTATTCTTATCAGCAGATAGGAATAAGGGGATTTCGAAGTTCCTGGGGCCCTTTCAAAAAGGACCCCCATGTTGATGAGACGCGCAGCTGCGAGCCGAGGCAATTTCGAAGTGCCACGGCCGCCCACATGCTAATGAGGCACTGAATAGGTATTTCAGCGCTTCATTAGTAATCTTCAAAATGGCCATTTGCATGGCCATTTCGAAGTTTTGGGCTAGTGTAGACATGGCTGTTGGGGTGGGGGGAAGCCTTAAAATTTTCAAAATTTTTATAATTTTTTTGTACTTGTGGGAAAACTTCCGCACGTTTTTCCCTCTAGGAGTCTCTTCCTTTCCCCTTTGTCCAGTGGGCATTGGAGGACTAAGAGAAAGTATAAACGTGACAAAGGAGACCCCTGAACATTTAAAAAAAAATCAAAATGTTTGCCCGAGAATGGTGGTGGAAAGTGCAAACTTTCCAACTCAAAACTTTCATTTTTCTTTTCAAACTTTTCCCATTACACCCCTACCAAATTTCAAGCAGATCCCTACAACATCATACTGTCCCAGTATACCAGGGTATGGCTCACTGGTCAGGGTTGATCTTCCAAGGTTTGATGTCACGTGCCTAGTAGAGACGCGCAAAATCAAACAATCTGGGGTCAGCAGTCAACCCCTTTACAGCTCAATCTTGCAAAGCTTAAGGGAAGTCAATGGGAGAGTTTCTCTCAGCAACCTCCCTCTGTAAGGATGGCCGCATAAGTCAACTGTAGATAAGTCAATTCTAGATACACAATTGCCATAGAATTGTGTATCTATAATCAACTTTAATGTCTAGTGTAGACCTGGCCTCCATTTACGTCAGCTCTCAATCCAGCTCTAAGCGCTTCAGAATTCTTTTTGCATTCCATTTATGACTAGCTTGCAGAACCTTCCGACCCTATGACTCCTTTCCCTGTCTGTAGGAGACAAGCACAACCGGAGGGTCCAGCTGCCTTGCGAGCACCCCCAGGGGTAAATGCCACCCCAAATGAACTAAAGAGAAGGCCTTGCAGTTGGCAGTGGTAGCTTTAGGCTCTCCCTGTGCTCTGACCCCTCCCAGATTGGGGGTGGGAGGCAGGTCTGACAAGAAGCACCTTATGGCTACACCTGCTTAGGAAGAAGTACAGGTTGAATGTCTCTAGTCCAGCAAGTCAGAGCCTGACCAGTGCCAAACCACAGAATTTGCCAGACCACCAGAGGTCAATATTGGCTAGGAGCATTACCAACACTCCCACTGCTTACTGGGCTCAAGCCATTTAGGGCTAAATTAAGGTTACAGTATTTGAACTTTCAAAAAAGAGGACACCCCGGGGCTGGGGGGGTGTATCTGTATCAGTAGCTACCAACTCATGTTGTATTAATGTGTTATACTCTGTGTTTACACGAGCCCCTTCCTTTTGGAAGGGGCATGATAATGAGCAGGTTCGAAAGATGCTAATGAGGAGCTGCAATGAATATGCAGCACCTGATTAGCATAAGGCGGCCTCGGCAATTTGAAAGTGCAGCTTTTCGAATCGCACGCCACCTGTGGAGACGGGACCTTCCAAAAGGAACCCCTCAGTTTTCAAAAGCCCCTTCTTCCTATCTGGTTTTAGGAAGAAGGGCTTTCGAAAACTGGGGGGTCCTTTCAGAAGGTCCTGTCTCCACGGGCAGCGTGCGATTTGAAAAGGCCCACTTTTGAATTGCCGCGGCCGCCATTATGCTAATCAGGTGCTGCATATTCATTACTGCACCTCATTAGCATCTTTCAAACCCGCTTATTGACATGGCTTGTGTAGAGCCAGCCATAGTGTATATAGTACACTAATACACCATCAGTTGGGAGATACTGATACACGCCCTGTCAGGAGTGTCCTCTTTCTGAAAGTTCAACTATGATAACCCTACCTGTAAATTACAGCTAAATAACAGCACAACACACAGAGCCAGGACTGGTGGCTGTAAACAGACTTCATCAGACCACAGGAAACCTGGCCACACCCATGATAAGTGGTCACCCAACTAACTAAAATCATGCCAGATTACGGCTGTTGCTGGACCAGAGATTGCCGGACTAGAGGGGATTAACCTGGAGGGTCAAGTGATGATAAAGCACAGGCCTGCTTCCTTGGATTCTACTCCTGTAAGACCTCTGGGCAGAGCCTTTAACGTTTCTCTCGCCTGCTCAGTTTTGATTCTCAGGAAGATGCCAAACAATGCAAAGTATTACTGATGTTATCTCTTGTTGTTTTTTTGCCTCCCACCCCAGGCCTATCCAGATGCTGCTGCTACTTCAACCCTCTTTCGGCTATTGCCAGAAGTGGTTCATGTGTGGTTAGCGATAACCTCAAAGTTCTTCTAGCAAACACAGCTGGGCAGTGCTATTGCTGCAGGCAATGTTGGCTCCACACACAAGAGGGCAGACGGAAGAAGAGCAGACGGTCAATCTAAAGGGTGTTGTAAGGAAGTTGGGATGGAAAGCCCATGGCTAAGACAATGATGTCATCTGTGTTCTGAAAGAACATATCAGAGCCCATCATAAAAAAAACAAACCAAAAAACTATCTATCACAGGATGGCTGGTGGAACTCCTCCAAGGGGTGCCTCAGAGACAGGCGTGGTCTGAACTACCAGCGGCGTGCGCCTCCATGCTCATACCATGGTTGGGTTGTAAGGAGCATGGCCGTACCTGCTAGGACAACCCATGGGGAATGCAGGATGGCATTGAGTTGGCTCCACTCCTTCTGGGTTATCAGGATTATCATACTGAAAAATGGACACCCCTATAAGGGAGAGTGTCAGTATTAGTATTTGAGAGTGTATGTAGTACCTTAATATGACGTGAGTTGGAAGATGATACTGATACACTCATGCTCAGGACTGTCCTTTTTTATGAAAGTGCAAATTATAGTAGAACCCTATGGGTTATTAATGGCTTAGGAGTGGCCAAGGCAGGATGCAAAGCCCAACTGGATGGGATGGGCATTCAGAAACAATTATTCCAACTCTTCAGGCTTCATGGACCCTTAAGGAAGAGGCTGAGATGTGGTGGGAAGCAGCAAAAGCTGCTGGATCATGGCAGTTAGATTTTGGCTGGTTGCTCTGTTCTCACTCCCTCTGATTTCAACCCACTGCAGCAGCACTGGCCCCTGCCTGCCCAGAGCATAGGCTACCAAAGGTCACATTCAAAGCTGCTGAGCCTGATATTACAGGGCCACGTGCCTTGCAACTACGAGGGAAGCTTGTAGCCCAGGACTCACCTGTGTGTTTTGCTTCTCTCTCTTGAGCCATCCTGTTTATTTTAGGGCCTCAAGGCATGGGACTCCAGACTCAGCCATGAAATCTGCAAGGGTCGCATTTCCTCCAGCCCATCAGTGGTTTGGATCCTGCCAGCTGTAGAATCTGCCCCTCCCAACTCAGGCATTTCCCAGCGTCTACGGGAGTTGGTGGTACTTGGTGCAAGACTGCAGAACGGGGCCCCAGTTCAGGAATGACATGATCATTACTGTGCATGTGTAGCAGGGAGGATCAGGGCCCAGAGGTGAGCAGCGACTCAGGTGCTCTGTGACTCTCCGAAAGTGCTGGGGAGGAGTAGGAAGTGAGGGGCTCCAGTGCAGGAGAGAGGCATGAGAGAAGGAGCAAGAGGGGGTGGCAGGTAGAACCCCAGTGGGTCACGGGCTGCTGTGGCTCTCAGGAGACCCCTTCATTCAACCCACTCACTATTCATTGCCCTTTGCTGAGCTAGAAGGCAGGACATGTTGGCCAGGAAGCCCCAACCCATCTCCTCCAGCCCCTGCACTGAGAGAGGCCCAAGTAGCCCTACCAGCTATTTGTCTAGCCTGTGTGTTAAGCTCACAACTTCCAGAGCCTCATATCCCTCAGAGTCAGTGAGGCTTTTCCTGTGGGCTATCCTGAATCTCCCTGGCTGCAGAGTCAGCCCCGCGTGGGCCTAACTTCAGTGGACAGGAAGAACAATTAATTGTTCCGCATTCCTTTTTATAACAGCCTTCAATATCTTATCACGCTTTCCTTCAGCCTACGCAAGCCCAGTATTTTTCTCATTCCCTCACAGGTCAGGTTTTCTAAACCTGTGCGTTGTATTGCTCCTCTCAGGCCTCTATTCCAGTTACTTGAGATGGGTTCGGGTGCCTGCCGTCAGCCTAAGAGGTAAGTACCTCTGGAGGGCTCGTTTGTTATGCTGTAAAGGTTTACGCCTTTGGTTGCATCCTGGCCTGTGGTGCACAAAGGTAACATTGCTTGCCAATACTGTGCGGCACTGGCTTTGGCTGGGGGAGGACCCACAAGCTCCATGGGTTTGCTGCTGCTGGGACAGTGCACGGAGCCTGGTGAGAGGGTGAGGATTAGACTGTAAGAGCAGAGATGTGAGTGTCCTGACAGGTGTAACCTTTAAAGCTGCCCTGCCCAAGGGAATGGCTCCTTTTTGTGAAGGTATTGACAGCCAGTGAGAGCCCTGAGCCAAAATGGGAGCAGACCCCAGCTCCACACCCTGGAAGGGGCGGAGCCAAGGGCAGAAGGGGTGGAGCCATGGGCAAAAGTGGCAGGGCCTAGGGCAGCAAGCCCTATGCACTGCTCAGACTGCAGTGCTGGGTGCCTCCTCCCTCCATCAGAGCCACGCACAGGGGCAGAGCAGTTCTGTCACAGCAGTCCAAAGGGGCCCAGAGCTCCACCTTATGCCACTACCACAATGGTGCTGGCTGGAGCCAAGGGCTAGCATCCTTCAGTAGCAGAACGAGATCGCTTGCTGGCAGCCAAATCCTCAGCCACCACGGAATGAACACACAGATCTTTCCATGGTGGCTTCTTCATGCAGTGGGCATCATTGGAATAATCCCCCTGGCACAGTCAGGCATTGAGTGTTGGTGCTTTTGCACCTGTCTGGAGACCCTCAGCACGCACGATGGATAGTGATTTGTGTAACACGGCCACCCCGGACCAGAGACCTCAGGTCAGCAGCAGTTTCCTGATAGCCTTGAAAATACCCTGATCCAAGTTGTGCTTATTCAACAAGCTTCTTATCTGGGTCAGCAGAGCAAGGCCAATGCTATCGGAGCTCTCTGCACAGCTCCTGCTTGTCTGGTAAAGCAGAGGCAACGTGCTCATGTGTTATGACTAACAGCTCTTTCCACCTTTGGGTAACACATACCAGGGAGATTGTTTTTTTGGTCAGGGCAGCCCCCGCCAGACAACATCGACATTTAAACACTTCATACTTCAAACAAAAGGACAGTGCAAGCCCCTGGTGTCCCACCCTGGAGACCAGAGTCCTGCTGAGCCACAAACAAGGTAACAGGGGCAAGTTCACTGCCACCCTCAGGTCATCACCATCTGCCAGGGCACTTCAGTGGGTGTCTTTGGGCCCATTTAGGTTTGTGTGTGTGTCAGAGGCCAGCTCCTCAGCCTAGCTTTGTTATGTCAATGGCACTTCACTGACCTACACCAGCCGAAAATCTGGCCCAAGGCCTTTCTC
This sequence comes from Carettochelys insculpta, assembly GCF_033958435.1. Taxonomy (NCBI): domain Eukaryota; kingdom Metazoa; phylum Chordata; order Testudines; family Carettochelyidae; genus Carettochelys; species Carettochelys insculpta. The sequence goes on from NC_134137.1 coordinate 371,886,683, forward strand.
ACTTGGGGGAAGATTTTACCTTTCATGACCCCAGGGTAAATCCAGAGCAGCTCCACTGAGCTTAGGGGAGCTACCCTGGAGGTATACCTAGACAGCAAAGAACACAGTTTAGGGCCTGGGACAGTGGTTTTTCTGCCGTGTGCTAGCCTGAGGTGAGACACCAGAGTTTGTCTTTAGGCTATGGCTATGCATGCTACAAACGAGAACTGCCCCCATGAAAGAAAACATGGACATGGCCTGGACTGGAAACCTAGAATGGTGTGGTCTATGACCCTGAATAAATGAGCCAGGTATGGGGTTAGCTTTGGAGGTGCATTACAGCCTTCGGAGGCTTATCTGACCATGAGGAATCATTCCACTCTTCCAAGGCCCAGAGCCACCCTGGTACCCCCTGTTGGGCTGTGGACCCTCATGGGGAAGGAATACTGGCATTTCCTCTTCAGGGTCACCAGGAAGATGCTCTCTCCTGACTTCCCCATTCCCAGCTTCAAGAACAGCTCTCTAAACCACCCCTTCTCTTGGCCTCTTCCAAAGGTGACTGACTGGGCCTGCTCCCTCCTAGTGCTAGTTTGAAGGCTTGGGATGAAGCCTAGTGGCCCAAAAATCTTCATCAGAACCTGGGGCCCAGACCCTCAGTTTGTGTGACTAGACCTAGTTCCACTGATACTGCTCTATGGACCAGTCTACCTTGGCTGAGGCTCTTAAAATGGCCCAGTGCCCTCTGGACTCTGACTTTATGGGTTTTGTCCTGCAGCAGTGCACTCCAGGAAGTCGTAGTCTGTGAGTTTTTGGATGCTGTTGCTAAAAACGTAAGGTTGCTGGGAGCAGGGGCTGGATAAGTCACCTGTCTCCCAGGAGAGTTGGAGTAGAAAGTAAGCCTGTCAGCCGAGCTCCTTAACAGGCACACAAAAATCCCCAGAGAAAAGGCCTGCCAGCCCTCTTTGGAAGGGAAATTCTGGGAGTGCAATAAGCAGCAGGCAGGGTCCCCTGCAAACTGAGCACTTGGGCAGATGCCCAGGAGAGAGCCATATGCGGCCCAGGTGAGTAGCAGAGCGCCCCCAATCAGCCACACATGTTGCACCACATGGAGAACTTTCACACAGCACCCTCCTTTATGGCAGTGAGACTTGGACCCTGTATGCCTGCCAGGAAAAGAGGCTGAATGTCTTCCACTTGCGCTGGCTCAGGCGCATCCTTGGAATATCATGGAAGGACAGAGTGACCAACACCACCGTCCTCGAGCAAGCTGGAATCCCAACCATGCACACCCTCCTCAGGCAGCGTCAACTCTGCTGGCTTGGCCACGTCCACAGGATGAATGATGGAAGGATTCCAAAAGACATCCTGTATGGTGAGCTAGCCTCTGGCAAAAGACCTCCCGGATGCCCCCAGTTGCGCTACAAAGATGTCTGCAAGAGAGACCTCAGAGAGGTAGACATCGAGCTGGACAACTGGGAAGAACTAGCAGACGACCGCAGCAGATGGAGGCAGGGGTTACACAAGGGCCTTCAGAAGGGCGAGATGAGGATCAGACAGCTAGCAGAGGAGAAGCGAGCGCACAGAAAGCACAATAAGGACTTGCCAGACACCCACCACACCTGCAAGAGATGCAGCAAGGACTGTCACTCTCGTGTGGGTCTTCATAGTCACAATAGACGCTGTAAACGAAGTCCTCAATTGAAAACTTTAAAGGGCGCGATCCATAGTCTATGCAGACTGAAGGATGCCTACTACTACTACTACTAAACCAGTCCAGTTGGGACAGAGTGGAGGCTGACACCTGACTGTGACTAACCCATTCTGGAAAGCCTATTTATAGGGTGCACCATCTTGAAGGGGAAGGAGGGGCCAGCATCAGCCAAGGGGCTAATGAACCAAGATGCACCCCAACCATCTGGTCCAAACCCCTCTGGCCTGCAGAGATGTTCAGGACCTCCCCCAAGCTTGAATCTCTCCAGTCCAAAGCAAGGGGAGGTTTGCCAGTTGACTTCAATGGGAGCCAAATGGAGACCTAGATGGACAGATAGTTCCTCAGGAAGCAAAGTGAACACACTTGCGGAGGAGCTAACTAACAGCTGCCCCAGGGTCCCTGCTATCTTTTGTTTTGGCTGAAGGCACAGAGACTTTCATGGTCTCCAGAGAAAACTGCATGCTGGGCCTCTACCAGCATTCAGCATGGAAAGGGGAAGGAGGGCTTGAATTCTACAACTATCAGAGAGATAGCCATGTTAGTCTCTATCTTCGAGAACAACAAGAAGTCCTGTGGTACCTTATAGACTAAAAGATAGTCTATAAGGTGCCACAGGATTTCTTGTTGTTCTTGAATTCTACAGTTAGCCACCTTTGAACACCTGCCTGATGGCAGCTATTAAATCTCTTTCACATTCAAACCTACAGTGCTGAGTGGGTGCAACTGGTCTTTGTGAGAACCTCTTTTTAAAGAAGCTGGAGCCATTAAGTCATGAGCTTGTTATTCAATTGAGACATAAACCCCGTAAATCTGGCAGTCAAACCAGGGTTGGCATGTACTGCAACCCACCAAGGAGGCTGCATGGCTGAACGTTCACCCTGCTCTCCAGGGGCATCGGGACATCCATCCAGACTGTGATACATTTAGGAGCAGAGGGCTGTGTGTTCTTTTATCTCAAAGCACCAAGCGTACCAATGGAAGGCCCCTAAATGCCTTGTCTGTTCATTTTACAGAGCGTTTCTATTACGCTGTTACCTAAGCAAGAGTGGGCCAGTTTCCAAAGGTGCTGTGCATCAGTTGCTTCCATCAACTCCACTGGAAGTTCCAGATGTTTACAAGGTCTTAAAACAAAAACAAACAAAACCTACTCTGGTATCTCAGGTCTGGATCTGCCTGTCTCCAGACACCCAACTTTGAAAGTTCCGAGTACGGTAGGTGCTAAGGATTCCACAGTGCAAGTTGAACTTCTCTCATCTGGCACTCTCAGGATCTGACCGGACGAGAGAATTTGCTAGACCACAGATTAATATGGCCTAGCAGTATTACTAACATGTCCACTGCTTACTGGGCGGGCTCTTGGAAGACATTTATGGGTAAATTACAGCTAAATAACAGCACAGAACACAGATATAGAACTGGTGGCTGAAAACAAACTTCATGGGGCCAAGGGCAACTTGGCCACACTCATAAGCGGTCACCCAGCTAACTAAAATCATGCCGGATTACGGATGTTGCTGGATGAGAGAGGTTCAAGCTATAGTTTTCCACGTGAGTTGGATCTACCCCTGGGCTGCATCCGCTACTGTCACTATCTGCAGCATGGTGGTTGCCTGTCACTCTCCAAAATCAGAAGTGACTGAAACAGGAATGTCTACAAAAAGAAAAAACCCATGACTGGCCCATGCCAACCATTTGGACCCAGGGGGCTCGGACTAGAAGCTGATCTCATTCAACAAGTTGCCGAGATGGCACAGCAATGAAACCATTCTGCCTCCCGAGTTGTCTGGCATGGGTTTTTCCTTTGCTGTGCATACATATCCACAGTGAGAACCAGAAGTCAACAACACAAGAACTAGAGTAACTGAATGAAATTAATAGGTAGCCTGTTTCAAACAAAGGAAGTATTGCTTCACACAACCTGTGGAACTTTGCCAGAGGTTGGGGTGAAGATAAGGAATTTAACAAGGCTAAAAACCCCCAGGGGTAGGTTAGGTCCATCAATGACTATTAGCCAAGATGTGCTAGGATGGGGTCCCTAGTCTCTGTTTGTCAGATGCTAGGAATGGGCAACAGGCTGTTTATTCCCTCTGAAGCACCTGTTATTGGCTGCTGGGCTAGATGGACCTTTGGTCTGACTCAGTATGGCCGTTCTTAAATCACCATCGTAGTTTACATAGGCAACGTTGCCTAACTGCAATGAGGTGCTGTATGGGTTGTCCCTGTGCAGTTCCCCAAAGAGACATGGTAATGCACCAGAAGGCCTGGGGTTGATCTATACATATGCAATAAGTCAAACATGCTCTGTAATTCAACAGGTGCTTGTCTGTGCATTGGGCCAAACAGGGAAACACAAAGACCACTGTCAAATGAAGAATCATGTCCTGTGCATATTTCAACAAGGTATTTTATTGGTCCAGCAACTGCAAAATATACACATTTCTGAAAGGCATACCCTGTTCTTAAAGCTGGCACAGCTTTCATCTCAGGCAATTATTCCAGAAACACACACACAGAATACAAGTAACATCACAAGTCAAAACGAGAGACACCCAAAACACCCTACCCTTCTCTCCAAGCCGGGCAATACACATTAAATAAATAAACAAACAGCACTTTGCTATCAAAATCATTTAAAAAAAATTCAAGTATCACAAAAACAAAATCATTGGTGTTGGCTGAGTTAGTGCCTTCTGCCCATCCACGCTGTGTTAGAATGGCATGGCCCATGCCTAAGAGTTGCTGTTCACAGAAACAGGGGTATTGGTGTTAACATTCCCAAACCAAACAAGCCCTTTTCCCCCTGCCTCCTCTAAGCCACCAATCTTTGCCACAGAGATTGGTCTAAAGCGATATTCCACCACTTTCCCTTTCAAGTAAGCATACTCCTCTTCACACAGATTAACATTATTTTTTGTAGACCCTACCGATGCCAAGTTATTTTCAGAACAGGAGATAAAGTTTGTTTTGAAGTTTGGGTGTGTGTAAAATGGATCACAGGCCCGCATGTTTATGTCTGCTGTGTTATCTTTCCATAGCAGGGGGAGAAAGTTCCCCTCCTCGGGAAGTGGCTCAGAAAGATATGTCACTCATGCTCGAAAAATTAAGTCTCCCTAAAAGGAGCAAATCGAAACGGGAGACACACACACACACACACACAGTGTCAAAAAAAGAGAACTCACAGCTATTCCAAAAAAATGTCTTCCATTCCATCTGTACAAGAATAGCTGTATAGAAACAAACCTCATACTGGCAGGTCACCAATAAAAATATCTCCAATGGTCAGATATGGGCAGAGAGCCACTGCTGGCCCCTCCCTGGTGCTGCCTGAAAACATACAAATGTACAAAGCATTTTCACTGTGCAACACTAATGCACTAGGCACTGCGGTTGGTCTTTCCAAAGCAAAGTAACCCCCTTCCACTAGAGCCTTTCTGCTCCCACCTGGAGTAACCTCACCTACTAACCGTTACCTGAAGCGAGAACAAATTAAAACCAAACCAGAGCAAAGGACTCCCTGGCACCGAGAGTGCTCAGGGCCTCCGCCTGCTTCTTTAGTGGACTGCACAGCACGTCGGCTGAGCTTTAAACCCTTAAGACGGTAACATATTGCTTGAGCTCCATTCCTTTTAGCCCAGCAGCTGCGCGCTGGAAAGAACATGTGGCAGGGTCAAAACACAGGTGGACTAGGACTCGGAAGGCCAAGGAAAAACAAGCGACTACTCAATGTTTGTCTCCTCCTCTCCCCACTTCTGGAGTGAGGCTGGGCTGGAGAAAATGCCGTACAACGATAATCCAAGTGCGCGTGCGCACATACACTTCTGCAAAAAACGACAGTAGTGGTTATTCTGGGGATGAAACCCCCTAACTTGAAGCACAGAACAGACGGACTCACACAGAACAACTAGAAGTTGGCCAGTCCTTACAACCAGTCCATAAATTAGTACCCCATGCCCACACCTGTCCCCTCCCCACTGTGAATACTGGAACAACCCTCTGCTTTGCAGCCTTAGTCTGTCATCTTACGCAATACAACCTCCAGCTATCTGTAAGAGGCAGGATTTGAGGGGGTGGGGGTGGTGGAGGAGGAAGTCACACCCCTGCCACAGGTAAAGTGCAAAATCAAGTGGGTTTTTTTTTTTAAAATAAACTATTGTTTAGATGCCTCCGATTATGGGTTCTCACACTCTTACGTGCACACACACACACACACACACCCCCACCCCCACCCACCCCTTCATGGGCAGACCTGGATGCATCCTTAAAAGGGCTGTTGTCTGCCAAACCCACTGAGCCTAGCCACCCACTGTAGATCAGTAAATCCTGCTCACGTACGGGGTAGGAAGTGGAGGGTGGGGAGATTCACGACAAGGAAATAGAAACAGTGCGTATCTCTTAGATCTCGTAGGCCGTGCTCCCTCCCTTCCCCCACTCTCTCCTCAAAACAAAAACCTGGGGCTCCCCTCCCTGCCAGTCCAAGTCCCACTGTCATGTCAAGTCAGCAACTGGTTCAAGCCATCTCCCTCCGCTAGCGCATCTCAGCTCTATGGTAAGGGCAGCGTACGTGCTCTGCAGCGCTCTGTGATATTTACAACACAATCCAATTGTCCTTTTATTGAAGCCAGCAGCAGAACTCTGCCTGAACAGCCAAAGAGGTCATCCAGATGCCTCTGCAGCCAGATCACATGCCTTCAAGAGACTGGACATGTGTGTGTCACAGCGCATCGCTGGTGTCCATAAGCGGAGTTAAAAAAAAAAAAAAAAAATACAACCACCACCACCACTCGCTCCCCTTTTGTGTTTCTCTGCTCATCCCGCCTCCTCCACCTATCAACACAAACTGGAGGAGCTGGGGGAGCACCAACCACTCCTGCAAGGTCACGCTACTCACAAACAAAAATAAAGTCCTGGAGAACTCAGTGTGCTAGAAGCACTTTACAGCTTGCTACATGATGTCAAAACACCCAAGAGGACACACAAAGAGAAGGCCAAAGGATTTCCTGTTGAATCCACTTGCTCTGGGTTGATAAGTTCTTCTCTCTTCCGCCCCTTCCCCCCAACTCGGCACAGTCCAGCCTACAGATGAACAGCTATGGTAGAAGCAGCCATGGGTCGACCGCGAGTCAAATGGAGGAGTGCGATACAAGCAAGCTTCAGAAATGACGATGGGATGGAGTCGGCGTCGTCTGGAGGCTTCCAACGGCCCTGAAGAAATCATGAGTGCTTCTGGGGGCTGTTCATGTTCTTGCAAAGAAACAAACAAAACAAGGGTTAGATTTGCTCTGCAACTCAGAAACCAAGACAGCAAGAAACAGAGGCAACCTGTGCATGCAGATGGGACATAGGGAGGGGAAAGCTAACGGACCACTGTCGGGATTACTGCAAAGACACCTACGAGAGAGGCAGGTCAGACAAGGCCCATCCAGGGAACAGCCATGACAGAGGACTTTTGTCAGCATGCTGCCTGCCTGTCACTTGGGTCACACCTAGTTTGAACCCAGACAAGGACTAGGGACTGGATTCTACACTGCAAATCAACATCAATGCAGCAGGGATGGGAAATGTTACCAGCTCAGCCTACTTTGCACAGGCCTACATGAACACACAAAGCCCAGGAGAGCCGAGGCTCAGGCCCAAGGTCTTGCCTTCTTGTTGCCACAGACCTCCTGGTCCTTATGAATTTGCACTAGTAAAGTGGAATCACAGCTCTCTTTTCAGGAAACCTATGCTAAGTGCTACTCCTGCACTGCTGGTGAATAAGCTATGCGCACACTGGCTGTTCAAATGAGCAAAGGAGCTCTGCTTTCCACAGCTTGCCCCACCGCGAGTTAAGATTTTTCACTCGCCCCAGTACCAACAGACGTCCAGTAAACACCAAGGTCAACCAGAGAAGCACCAACTAATCCATGCCCAAGAGGTGACAAGGACACACGCACGTCTCAACGGCTAAACCACACACTAGTCACAATACAAGACTGACCCTTCCCCCACCTGCAGTGGTCACTACACTGAGCGGCTCCCGCTAGCTGTGATATTTGAAGGTTAGTTGCAATGTGGAAAACTGGCCAATTGCGACACCCAAGGCATGGGGAAAGGGGATGGGGGCAGGGGAAACAGACCAGTGTCCCCAACAGAAACCTCAGCCCTGGATGGTTTTACAGCATGGACCAAGATGCAGAAGCGGGTGGAGATCATCTCACTGCTTTCCGAAGAGACAGGGTCAGGTTAGGGATGCCAGAGCATGCACTGAGCCATTTACCTTGGAAATATTAGTAAAGAGAAAACTTTAAGGAAGTGATAAACAGTTCCTCTTTAAGCATGGAAAGTGAAGGGAAGAGAGAAGGGGAGGAGAGGGGAGGGGAAGAGACTTTAAATTTGACTTAATAAAAGTTCATTCAGGACCCAAACAATAAGACCACATGCATGCAACATTGTAGTCAGAAGGCAACAAAACATCTTCCCCACCAGCTCCCCAGTGCCTGAATCCTACAGGGATGGAGACTCTCTGTAGTTTCGTCCCTGCAAAGGTGTGCAGACACTCCCATTCAGAACAACAACAACAAAAAATCCAACTGGAGGGAGGGTTTGTCCTCCAGTCCCTGATGTAGAAGGTTGAGATGTTAGAGACTCTGCCCTCAGCTGGGGTAAGTGGCCAGAGTTCCAGTCAGGATATGACAAATTTACTTCAGTTAAGCATCTGCCCTCAGGGTCCCCCCTTTAGGCCTACTGACACCCACAAACCAAATGGGCAAGGGAGTGTACATTAGCATAACACATACACCCAAACAGGGGTGAAAGTAGAGGTTGACTATAATTGATGGAAGTCACCTTCTCTTCTAGCTGTGCCAGAGGCCCCCTGGATGCCTACGGAGATTTAGATCAAGAGATGTGTATCACTGTACACCTCCAAGTCAGTCGAAAGTGGGAAAATATACAGTCAGGGGATTGGAAGAACAAGCCTGCTCAGTAGAGTTCTTGGCTGGGCAACTGAAGATAGCTATCCCCAAAAGGCTGCAGGCCTCTGCTTCAGAGGGGCATCATCAGTGGCACACCCAGTCAACAGGCAATCTGCCCAGTGCCTTTCGATTACAACGTGGACAACATTAAGGGACATCCTCGAAGCAGTAAGGAAAGGGTAAAGCAGCCCATGCATGCCATGCCAAACCAATCAAGAACAGCCAGCAAGACAAGACTGCATTTGTCCTTCAAAATACAAGAATCCTCAGGGAGGGACTGCAAAACCCCCCCTCCCGATCCCAACAGCAGAGGTGGCAGAACTGGACACTGCAGCCACTCATGCACAGGATGAGAGGGCGGGGATCAGAATTAATGAAGGTTTGTCAGCGTGTTACAGCGGCTGTGTTCCAGCAGAGCTGAATTCTGCCTCTGCAGCATCTTGGAATGAGCAAGGGCAGAGATGCCCATTAGTGATGACTCAGGCTGAGCCAAAGGGTGTGTAAGAGGATGGATGTACCTCTCCCCTAGCAGACCACAGCACACCAGCGTGCGCCAGTAGGGTCCCTCTAACCAACATTCAGTTACTCTGCAACTGCTCTGCAGAAAGCCCATGCAGGATGGTGTATAAAAGGAGCAGGGGTTTGGGGCATTCATGCAGAGCTCAGATACAACAATGGCAAGAATCATATGCCTGGCCATAGGTGGAGGGGTCGGTCTGCTTTTCTGCCCTCTGTCCCTAAGCCAACGCGGATAAGCTATTCCCAAAAAGCCTTAAATCCCGACGTGTTTGTTAGTTTTGCAGGCAGATAGTGTGAGCTGCCGGGTTTCAGCCCAAGTCTAAACAGCCTCCTTTCAGGCAGGAGATAAAATCCTTCTCGGGTGGGGGGGAGCAGGATCATTTGGTGCAACCTCCCACTTACTCCAGTCTACAGAGGCAGAAAAGCTAAGGGGAAGCCTGCCCATGAACCAGGGACACAAGTCACACCTGGCCAGGTGGGAGCAGCATTAACCAGCCACGGGTTGGCGAGTGCAAGTGGAGAGCTGCACCAGAGGCAACACAGCCCCTCTTCTCTACTAGCTAACCAAGACATGGCAAAACCAATCAACTGATAAGTCATCTACTCAAGTAGGAGCATCACAGCCAATAGGAAGCCAAATTTACCCCGCCCCCCCCCCCCCCCCCCGCCATGAAGGAAGAACAAGCCAGACTGCAGGCTACAAGCACTGGTAAGAAACCTAAACAGGGTCTAAAGTCCTCGACCAAATGGTTGGAGAGGGCGCAGGCAGGGAGACACACATTACTTTCCTTCCCAACAGGAGGAGGAATGGGAGCTAGTGTTAGACCCAGGACGGTTTTCCATGTTTGTGCCGCACTGGTGGCTTACCCCAGTTGCACTTCCCCCTGCCCCAATGACGCAGGAATTTCTGACTTCTGAAGGAGACAGGAGCCACAGAATTAAAACCCAGAACTCAAGCCTAGTTTCAAGCAATGCCAACAAACAAGACAGCCAGCTGGAAGGTAGGAGGCATAGAAAGGGAAAACGCACAAGAAGATACTTACAGACACGCCTTCCCTAGTAAAGGCTGCAAAAAGACAGAGAGAGAATGGAAAGAGAAGGGTCAGTAACAGAGCACACGCCAGAAGGAGTCATTTGAAATCAATAAGAAAGAAAGAGCAACTCCAGGTGGAAGCCGGGCAGAGGGTTAACTGGAATGAGCACAAGCATGAAGGGCCCCAACACCCAGGTGTCTGTGAGCACCCTCTTTTGTGCTAATTGATAACCAGAGATTAATGCAAATCCGCCACCAACCAGAATCCCCCGCAGTTCATCTCAGCCCGGCAGCGTAGGCACTCATCACTTTTCCCAACGCGGCACTTGGGAATGGCAACCAAGGCAGTGGAGAAGGAATTAACATGGACCTCAGGGTGCAAGAAGAGAGCGCAGACCAGGCAGCAGGCTTTTGTAACTGAGGTCACTTCTGAGGCCTGAGCAAACCCCTCAAAGGTCACTTTTATAGGGGCTCGTGTAACTAGCACCTGGATCTTTAATTGTGGGGGGGAGGTGGAGAACTGACTCGGAAGAAGACATTTTACTACAATGTTAAATATCAGACAGGCGCATGGCAGGAGAAATAAGCACTAAGCAGGGCCCCTGGGGAGCTCTCTCCCTCTTTAGTGGACAGAGGGAAGCAACCCAGGAGTCCTGCTGGGATGGTGCAACCATACACAGCAGATGGTTCCTACCAGGCTGCGAATCAAGCCATGGCCAAATATAGTCAGTCAATTTATCAGCTCCATGGCAGATGGACATTAGGGCTGCTCTTCAATAAAGCAACACAGGTTGTAGTGCTTCACCTCCAGCTAGGCTGGGATTTTCGTCCAGCAATGAGAGGGGAAATAGGGCTGGTATATTGGTTCCTAAGGGGTCATTAGTAAGAAAGCGCAAGAACTATTCCCTTCCTGTAGCATCTAGAACTAAGCTCCCATCTGAGAAGGGACAGCTAGATCCCAGGGAAGTAGGGTGCAGATATCAATTAACGATATGCAATGGATAAGGACAAAACCAGCATCATGTGTCTATTTAGGAGCTTCACCATAGCTAAGAAGAGGCATTAGAATGGGGCTAAAGAGAACACAGTTGCTCAGTTCAAGCTGGATTTGGATTTTCCTGGGCTTCCAAAAGTCTCAATAAGCAAGAGAGAGAACAGCCAGTTAATTTAGGTGCTTTAACCAGAAGGGGCTACACCGGTGGTAACCTCTGCACTGAATCTGACTCAGAGACAGCAACATAATGAAAATGCTCAAGGCTGTTCCCTAGATTAATAAGCAACAAGAAGAGCACAACAATGAAGACAAGAATTCAACTAACTTGTCCAGGCAGCTGCGTGGGCACTTCTTGGGGCATACAGACTGGCAGAGCAGCAGAAGAAGAAGCCACATGCTCGTCAAAGCTGTTGATGCGAGGTTTTTTGGTGGGTTCTGGGCTCGCTAGAGGGGTAACGCTATTACGTCTCATGAGCGGGTTAGGTCCCTTCTTTGCTTCCTACATTAGAGCAAGACAAAGACAAAAAGGAAGAAGGCGAAAGTTATGAAAATAAAAGCAATTTTAAATTCTCCACTATTTCTCCCCACCCCCTAAAACCATCTATTTGTGTGGTGCATGGCTCTGATCATCAAGTGCAATATGAAAGGTCAGACCCTGGAGAGACATTTCCCAAGGGGGAAAAGCCCTACGCTCTGACTTGAGAATTCACCCCTTCCAGAGCTATGCACACAGAAAAGACCTTGGTTTGCAGGGATGGCGAATTAGAACTGGAAGGCTCTTCTGTCTCCTTTGAGATCCTTCCCTCTAACCCATGCAGACAGGCAAGAGGAGAGCAGAAACGCAAGTAGCACAGGAGGGTGCTAGCCCAGCCAATGAGAGACACCCGGCAATCAGAGCAGCCAGTGAAGTTTCGCTTACAAAGGATTGTGCTCACCAATGGGATGTTCCGCTTACCGGAACTGCCCGAAATTCCGCCGAGAAAGGGAGTAACAGCTGCCCATGCAGCACATTAGCAGAATAACCAAAGCACTTTGCACTCATCTATCACCACAGCCTACATCTTGCTACTGGTGCAGAACCCATGGCTAAAATACAGCCGCTCTCAGAGGATTTGGAAGCTCATGACCTGCACTACCCCTGCAGAAGTTGCTTCATCGTTGCCAACTACACAGACACCTCCAGACGTAAGAGGCTGACCTCTGGCAGCACCACGTGCCACTGAGCGCAGGCAGCAAAGAAAATGCCAATCATGCCCCACGCAGCACCCCCAAACACCAGGCCAGAGAATGCCCTCAGTGCTAACGCTCTGCATGGGGGCTGGCTCCTGTATTAACAGCACCAGATTCTATAACATCTACATGTTCCTTGGTGGTCTCCCACTGAAGTGCTGGCCAGGCTTAAACCAGCTTAGCTTAGAAACCCAGAGCATCAGCTGTTACACCACAGCACATCAACCTTCCTCCCAAAGGAGAGTGACATTCTTCCACCCTCTCTGAGCACAGAACCCACTTTCCCTTCTGCTTAACAAGTTACGAGGCCTGGTGGGTTTGTCCCTAACTACAGCATTGCAGAAATCATTCCCTGCCTCCTCCCTCGGGTGTTTATCAGTCTAGGCTCATTGGCTTTCAGAGGTCCTGATCCACAGCCTGAGGAAAGTCTGCCCACTGATATCAGTAGCCTTGGGATCAGGCCCCTAGGATCTAGGGGAAGGGCCTGAAGGAGGCAGGGAGAGGCCAGTCTTTACTTTTCGGAGCCTCTTGGCCTGCCTGTGACTCCTGGAGCCAGTTCACAAATGGTTTATACAGCATGCAGCCAAGGGATTCCTCGACTGCCGCCCCGTGGGACGTCCTTGCTGCCAGGGAACATTAGAAGAAAGGAGAGAGACTGAGATCTGAAGCCAAGCGCCACTCACCTCTGTCTGGTCTCTGTGGGTGTTCACCGCTTCCACGTTCAGGTAGATGGACTCCACTCGGCAGCCTACAGGAAGGAGCAGATCAACAAAGAGACTGTCAGCAATTTGCAGCTCCTCGTGGCTTTGAGGTAGATCCCCAGGGCCTCACTAAGGTCAGATCAGGGAGCCACCATGCTGGGCAGTGCACACACGCACCAGAAGGAGGCTCCTGTCCTCCCCAAAGAGCCATCATGCCCAGGAAAAACGTTCCACTCACCATAGGCCACAGGCGTCAGCTTCAGCACCGTGTGAAGGGGGCATTTCAGGTAGGGCATTTCCGCTGTAGGAACAGTGAACAAGGAGCGTTATAGCGACCCCACAGGTGGCAAAGTCCTCTCTGCATGCCACGCTAGCTTCAGAATGTGGTGGGAGCTACCCTCCCTGTGGGCACACTGCGTAGGTCACCAGAAGCCCAGGCAAAAGGAGCATCCACTTGGGTCTCAACTCTACAGCTGGCCCAATATCCCTGGCTACTTCTCAAGTCAAGTCCCACCTTCCACATCACCAGTAGGATGAGAGAGACTGACTGAGAGCCCTGCAGGTCACTTGGAGGTGCCAGAGCTGCTGCGGATACTCAGGAGAGTAAACCAGTCCACTTCATGAGCCACCCTCCTTCTTGAATCCCAATGTGGGACAGCCCAAAGCAATATAGGAGCCAAGTGCCTCCTGCTAAGGCTAGTGGGTGACACATACCCGCGCTCTTGTCTAGGAAATAAGCCAGAAGGCACCGCATCACAGCCTGGTGACAGATCACAAGGACGTTCTCCTGCCTCTCCAGCTCCATGATGACTGGCTCCAGGCGCTGCACCAGATCTTGGTATGACTGCAAAACAAAACAGAGTTCAAGATAAATTCACAGAGCTGAGTCAGGAGTTACAAGGAGTCAAAACAAAGCCACCGCTTTGGTCCATCCACCGAGGTCATGCTTTAAAAAACCCTGCAAAGGTCCCGGAGTTTGGCACCGTGCCCAGGACTTACAGCACAAAGCAGCCGGAACCCTACTGAAATGATGCTTTACATGTGGTCCTTCCCCTGCTGGAATCTTACACACTGGACATATATTCACAACCCCCACTTCCTACTACACAGAAGAAATCACCCACCGCCATTTGCAGTCCACCAAAGCCTTCCACAAGGCCAGCCAGAGTTTGCCTGATGTTCTCCTGAAGCAGGTCTGTACTGAACCATGGACGAAAATGAATTTGTGAGGTCTTCCCTTTAGTCACAGTACCGGAGGCAGAGGCAGTGGGAGATTCCACACAATACCAAACTATTTTAACTCTGAAGGATACGGACCACCCTGTCCCCTCTATGAATCAGGAGGCAGTTTTGCCTGAGTGGATTACGTGGCTTGGCTTCACTGAAGAGACAGCCAGAAAGGGGGCTAACCACAGTGGCCATCTACCTGCTAGAAAATGGACTTGTAGTCACTAACAACATGGATTTGAATGGGTGAACTCAGGATAAAATGGATTATTAACTCCTTCAAAGTAATTTCAGAGGATCCTAAAATGAACGCACCACATCTCACAACAGAACACTAAACACAAGGTCACTTCTCTGCTCAGGTACTGGGAGGCAGAAAGAACCTCAAGAGACACAGAATTCTGCTCTCGTGCTAAAGCCTGAAGGGTTTATTCAGCTACATGGAGTACGAGGATAATGCATGTCCATGTTTCAGCAGCTTGTTTACTTACAAGACCCATAAACTCTGGAGGCCTAGAATGCAGAAGCGCCCACATACCAAAACAAGAGCAGTAGCTGGTAGGGATTTGAGCCCCTATCACCAGTATTAGGCAGACTGCTATTCATACATGTTTGAGATAAGCCTAAGCTACGAACCCTACACGCCTGTATTTTTCCAAGAGCTTTGTGGATTTTCCTTCTTCATCTTTGTCTTTATCCCATAGCACTGAACTGACCTCCCATGTCAATGAGCACAAAACTTCATCCTCCTCTTAACAATACACCATCAGCTCACTCCTCAAGCCTGCAGGGAGCGCTGGAAGCAAGCAGAGGCGGGAAAAGTACCCAAAAAGTTACTTGAGTAAAAGCACACCTGCTTTTGGGGGGGAGGGGTGAAGGGTGTCCTTAAATCACTAGTGTCCCTCTGGAAAACTACTTGAGGGAAAGTACATATACACACAGACACATCTTCTTTGTAAGTAGCTGCACTTTATTACTCAAGTCATTTTTGGACACTTTTTCCACCTCTGGAGACAGGTTACCATCAACCCATGGCTGGTGCCTCCCGTAGGGGAGTAGAGATGCTAGGAGAGATGGGATGAGAGATGCTATTTTACATTAAATACAGGGCCAGATTCAAATACCTTTACTCAGGCTAAGCAGCACTTATGCCTCACGCAGCCTTGGTGTAACCAATGGGACCATCCATCACCTTGACTAAGGTATCAGACCCAGCCCATAATAATTTGGCAAGAGCCCAGAAGGGGTCAGCACTCATGTCTCGTTACCACTTAAGCTCAAGGCACTCTGCGATCCTGCACCGACCCATCTCTCTTCTGCCTTCTAGGACAGACGTAATGCCGGCAGCCATACGGGGAGGACAGGAAAGGATGAGACACTTTAGATGAGTCACAACCCAGAGGGCTTCCCAGACATACCTCTCCAGAAGGGTAGCGGTAGTAGTATTTGTCCTGATCACGTAAAGCAAATTCCTCTGGATACTGCTCCTTGATCTCTTCGTAAGTCATCTCTTCGCATACACCCTGAGGGAACAAGGCCCCCCGGAAGGTTATTTACAGGGCTCCAGACAACAGAGATGCAGGTGCCAACCAATGCCAGTACCAGGCAGCCCTACGGCAAACCCTTCTCCTACATACAGAGGATAAACTACACTTCACCCCCTAAGAATTCAGCTGTGCAGTGGTCAGGGGTGGCAGCAATTTTTACCCAGCTTTTGTCTCAAACCTACTAACGAGCTTCCTGGCAGTACCTCATTGGCTGGCAAAACCAGGCTAGGAAAACAAGATTGCCTCTTCCTGCCTCCTTACACCTCTTGAGAGTTTCATCGTCGCTGCTTCTGAAAACTCAGCATCAGCAGTAGCTGTCAGAGCTTGGCACTGAGTCAGAACTGCCACAGCACCTCGCTTCTGGCCTTTCTCGCCCCACGCTCACTATTAGAGCTCCAGGACTCTTCTGGATAGAAACAGGTGAACTAGCCAAGTCCTAGTGTGTTGGGAGTGGACAAACCTTGCTTCCACAAGGACACCTGGGCAGAGCTGGAAGGCCAATGCCATCAGGGCTCTGCTCACTGGTTGAGAGTCAGCGATTAGTAGCCCAATTAAGATGCTTACAGCGTCGATTTCATTGAGCGCCTTCCACTGCTCGTAGGGCAGCTCGAGGGCTTCTGCCGTTTGGATTGTCCTCTTGAGTTGGCTGGTCCAGACTTTGAGGTCCTTCAGGTTCTGCTCCTCAACAAATTTGTTCAACGCGTTGGCAAACTACGGGGAGATAAGACAAAGAGGTTGGTTGGACTCGACCTCTTGAGGTCCCTTCCTGTTCTAGTGTTCTATGATTCCAGACAGTCCCGCTTAACCCTGAGTTCAGAGGAGCACATTTAGGGGCTCTGAAATGCTGCCAATTCAGAAGACACGTCCAGGTCTACACCAAATGTAAAAAAGTGGCATCAGAAAATGACATGTTGCATACACAGAACAATATACAACCTGGGTTTTGGCTCCCCCTTCCCAAATACAAGAAGGATATTGCTCCCTTACCTTCTTGCCCCTGTTGGAAAGTCCCGAGTCGCCTCCGATCTTCCCTTTGAGGTTGAATTCACTCTCGCCGTGCCGACACAGGTAAATGGTGCGTGGCTGGACGTGGATGTTCATTAAGTAATAGACAATCCTGCTTTGGATGTGATCCTGGACCCTGTTCACCAGGAACCTCCGGCCAACGTCGATTACTTTGATCAGAGACAGATCCCTGTGGAAACCATGGCAAGGGGCAATGGAAACAGGAATGAAGGCAACTCAAGAATGAAATGCCAAGAGTTTTAATCCCCCTGCTGAAAGGATCTGTGGTGGTGCTAATCCACGGTAGCTGTAAGGCACTCCTTTGAAATCACTGCTACGTGGAGACCAGCTAGGTAATCTCCCTTTTCCTTGCTGTTTTGAAAGGAGATTCTATAAGATTCTTCTGACTCCAGGCCCACAGCTGGGAGCTAAGCGTAAGCCTCCACTGGACGAATGATCTAGAATAAGGCAGCATCCCCCATGTGGCTTTCACACCTTGTGACGCCTGGGTGTGACAGCCCACACTGAATGACTGATGAACACGGACACCCTAAAGGCCCAGAGAAAGCCACCTGCTGCTCCACACCCAAACCAGGTGCAGAAGGCCACAGGGTGCAGGAGGAGTTACTCAGCATAAACAAGTGTTCCCAAATAGACACAAAGGAGGAGATAAACAGGGCAGCATCTTGGACTAGAACTGATTCTATCCAGAGTCACTTAGGAGGACCAAGGCCTCCTGTGCCTCTGCTCTGACTGGAGAGTTGATTGTAACAGGGGATGGGTCGCTCCAAGGGCTTGCAACATTACACAGCTTTGATGGGACAACACCAAAAGGTTCAGAGAAACACTTCAAAGCTCAGCTGCTCCTCCAAAGCTTTTTGGGCCTGGTAGCTTGACGGAGAGCCTCAAAAAATTAACACATCCTGCTTCTGGAGCTCACTCTTCTTTTATTCTAATAAATTCACCTTATCAAACAGCAAGTGAAATACAGATCTGCATTTGATTACCCTTTAAAACACCTTCAACCCTCCGTATCTCAGAATCAAAAAAACTCCATACCTGTCATAGTCATCTGGGTCAAGAGGCTGGTAACTGGCCTGGTAACAACTAATTCTCTTCATGAAGTCTTCCATGGCATCTGTTGAGTTACAATCCCTGTAATCTGGGCTGGACAATTTAACTTCCTGCAGTGACACAGAAAGCAAATCAATGAGTCATCAGAAAGCTTTCTGTGCTGAAAAAACCTTACAGAAGAGTCAGTCAATGACCATGCAAACACTATAGGTCTCGGAATAAACTACTTGTTCTACTACCAGGTGTTAAAATTGTGCTGAGAGTCACTGACTGAGCGGCTTACAATGAGAATTTGGAAATTATTGAAAAAGTAAAATAAGAACTAATGAAATGTATAAGATCGGTAAAGATACCGGAATCAACGGTTAGGTAGCTCAAGCGTTTCTCAATATTGTCAGCCTCGGTACTGTGTTGCCAAGAAGTGAGTCCGGCAACAGTCACAGCTCCCTAACAAGCTGGCTGAGGAGACTCACACCACGCAAAAAAAATATGCTATCCAATGGCTGAAAGGAGAACCAGCGAGATCTCCCTGGATAGAGAGAAAAGTGTTCTGTGCTTTAGTTTCCCCCTGCGCATAGAAGTAGCAGTACTTTACTTCCTCCCTCTGGCCTCATTAATTGGCACTTATTAATTGCTTTAGGATCCTTTGCGTCAAGCTCTGGCATTGCACTTCAGGGTGCTGGAGATAGCACACTATTTGCAACGACATCAAACAAGCTGATCCTGCAAGTCTGAGAGGGGTAACCGAGTGTCTGCACGCACAAAAAATCATCAAGGAAGTCCCATAGCACCTTAAAAACTTGGGATTTATTTGGGCATAAGCTTTTGTGGGTAAAACCCTACAAATTGCTTATGCAGGTCAGCGATACTGTGAGTAACATGGAAGCCAATGCAGCATTCATTCAATGAAAGTTAAGTGTGTCCAGAAGTGATTGCAGGACCAGGGCTTTCTGTCATTACTGCTTTAATAATGTATTTACTTATATTACACCTGAGCACAAACAAACAATCTGTAATGGCCAGTACAGCAAAAGGTTTACATACACTTTAGATAGAAAATTGGCTCCTATTGGCATATTAATTAACTTGAAGTTATTGATTTGTGTAAAATAAAGCAATCAAAAGGGAAATATCCAAAAGAAGGCTTAAGACAGAGAAAAACCTGGTCAGCTCCCAAGAATTTGCTTTCGGTCCTTCTTGGGGCCTGACCATGGCAGCCAAACACTCACTGAACTCTATGAGAGCTGTGCACACATAAGACTGATGAGATGGACCCCACTCAAGCATAGGATGTTCCCACGTGCACCCTCATGTGTCTGAACACAACTCAAAGCTCTGCATGTAGCTAACGCGATGAAGGGAATTCTAGGGAAAGGGAAGAAACGAGTTGGCTTTGTGTGTGGCAGCACCAGACAAACCCATGCCATAAAACTGTGTCACCAGTGTTCCCTCTCTGGTTTTTAACATCCAAATGCAGAATAAAGTTTGTTATGTGCCCCAGGGAATATGCGGATGTGCACCACCCACAAAAGCACATGCTGCCCACTCACTCTCCCTTGGGCGGCTGCCCAAGTGCTTGCCTTACAGGGAACACCGCCTGTCACCATTACAAAGGGCATCAAGGCAATGGCATTTGAGGTACTGGAAAATGACCTGGAAAGTCATGGAGACAAGACTGGGGTTTGGAGCACTCAGGCAAAGTTCTTTTTCAGGACAGAAGTAAAACTGCCTGTCTCTCCGCTGGCCAACAACAAGGAAGGGTGTGATGGTGGGGGGGAATCACCTGTTATGACACAAGAGCAGGCAGGGCAGGGCCTTAAAAAAAAGACAACTTCTCAAGGAGGAAACAGAATTGCCATTAATATTTCTCCCTCGCGAAGATTTCATCCAGCAAGGGATAAGCGCATAGTGAGGCCTGGTTACCATCTTTTCTTGTGTGTGTCTGTAATAGAAGACCTTGAGTCAAGTTAAAAGCTCCAGAGACTTTCACTGACAGTTAGGCTTCAAGGTCATTTTTGAAGCAGTCACTTAAGTACTCTTGGGGGGGAAAAAAAAATGCCACTTGTTAAGGTATTGTGACAAAGTGGGAATATTTTGAGGCATGCGCGTGCCTCAGTTTCCCACATACTCTAGTTTTGCTACCCAGTCCTGGGAAAGAGGTGAGATTTGCTCTCAGGGCAGAATGATCAGAGTCCTTACAGAATTGGCTGAAACCAGCCCAGGCCAACATGAAGCCCAGAACTACAAACAATGCAAGCACAAGTTATGAGTCACCAGAGTCTTACTAGCAGGAAACTCCAGCCAGGGGCGGGGGGGATGTCGCCCTGAACTCAGCATGGCCCTGCCTGAAGCACAAAGGACAGACATGACCAAGAGAGAGGAAAAGTTGACTTCTGGAAGAAGTGCAGGGCTCTCACTTGAAAAGGACAAAGGAAGGAAGTCAGAGACACAGAGCCTGAAAATGGGGTTTACTCCAGCTTGGCTGATGAATTGTGGCTTGACCGGAATGGACTACACTTAAATCTTTGTTTCTCTGTGCTAACATAACAACTTTCAATGTTGTGTTCCATTTGAGGAATAAACTTACTCATGAGAAATTACTGTTTAGGGGTGTCAATGCAAACAGCAGCTGGGGTGCATTAGTCACTGAAGAGCAGACATTTCTACCAGGAATCTACTTCAGCTGGACTTGCTGAGCAGAGCAGAGGGGTGGCAGGAGGAGGGGGCAGAGCTCAGGATCTCAATCTCAGAGACTGTGAAGCAGCGTGAACTGCCCTGAAGGAAGTGTCAAATCCTGGGAGGAGTCTTGCACACTAACAGACCTTCTGAGAGACTGTTCAAAAGGATAAGTGCAGACACACCCTGTGCATCCATGACAGTTGTAAGTTAAAAGAACAGGCAGTGAGATGCTCAAAAAGGATGGAATTTGGTGGCTATACTATAATGCTTTTTTTTTTTCCCCCCCCACTGTCCTGAAGGTCCTGGTGCCAGAGTCTGGACTCGCTTTCTGCCCTGAGGCAGGTGAACACTAAAAATCCTCAGCTACTACCCTAGTGAACTAACTACCCCAGTGCCACTGAAGTACAATACGCTGATCCCCAGCTAGGGCCAGATGCAATATGTGCAAATAGAGGATTTGGAAACAGATAACAGCTTTCCCTTCTCACCATAACGTTGGTGGCCACCACGGAGGGGTCATTGCAAACAGATTCAATGAAGAACACCTGGAAGACAAAGCAAATGCTAACTGAAGACAGGCAGCAAAACAGGAAGTTTATTACATCCAGCCTGATGTCTGCACTCGCTGCTCCATGCAGTTCTGAGAAGAAAGTTTCAAAACTACTTCCTAATCCACCACAGCAAAATTTCCACTGTTGTCGGCTCATCTGTTTTATTCTCCTTGGCTTGGAGATCTTACAGGGGCGGGGGAGTAGGGTGGAAATGTTCTTCAGTTTGGTTCCCACTAGTCTGGACTCTGGAAACCCCATGTCAGTTCCCTGTTCCACCACCCAGAAAGTCCATGACCTCCAGCAAATGATTTAGGCTCCAATCCTTAAAAGGTATTTAGGCATCTAACTCCCAAGTTAGGTATCTAAATATCCTGGACAACCTGGGTCTTCACACCTGTGCCTTTGTTCTCCCACCTGAAAACAGCACCACAAAGGTGTGTTGGGAGATCTGAGTGTTTCTCAGACACTATGGCACTGCAGGCCTGATAGGCATTTGGTAGGCAGAAGTCTGGTGAATACTGACCTTGAATCCATTTTCTTTGGCAAAGTTTAAGATCATTCCTCTTCTCTCCCTTGTTGTATTGGTAGCATCAAAAACCTGTGTAATAAAAATGCCAGTGCCATCAACTTCTGGGGGCATTTAAATAACACCTGGGAGGATGGGGGAGGATGGTCCTGACAATATATTTGCAGGAGTAGAGACTCAGAGAAAGAAAGTAACAAATTTGTCACTTAAGGCAGCATTCAGTTATAATCCTTAGTTTCTTAGAAATACGTGAGTAAAAACCTCCAGGATGGAAGCAAGGGAGACAAAAGAGTTGCCACACACTTAATGGAGTGTGTGTCTGGTAGTGACTGAAGTTGTGGGTTCAGTACTTGGCTCTCCCAGAAGCTTCCTTTGTAACCTTGGGCATGTCATTACATTCTTCTGCCCATTTTCACTCTTGCAAGCAGAGGTACAATACTCACAATGGGGGCTGCGAGGAAGACTTGGCTGATGTTTTGCAGGCTCTGGATACTGTAGTGACAGAAGTGTAACCCACACACCTGCGTGTGGTTAACTGTCCCATGTAGTGGTACCTAGACCACTTCACAGCAAAAGAATAAGTGTCCTCTATAGCCTAAGCTGAGAGCCAGCAGGCCTTTAGCTCAAGCTGCAGAGGTGCCGGCACTAAGTTCCAGAGGGCCCAGGTTTGAGTCTGCCTTGAGGGCAGTTACAAGAGGACTAAGGAAGTCCTGCAGTAATGATGGGAACTGCCTCTTTCCCAAAGTGCTGTTCCAGCACGCAAAACATTGGGCAGCAAGATGTGGTTTTGCTGAGGGACCATCTCAGGACATGCTCACGGGGGAGCATTTCGAGGATGGAAATGGATTGAAACCTGCTAGTTGAAACGAGGTCCAACTTACAGCGATTTGGCCACCTTCCTCCGACAGGTACAATTTGACGTCTCTCAAGGCAGCTAAGGCACATTGTCTGCAGCAGAGGAAGAAAGACGTGTTTCTTAAGTAACTAGAGATGCAGATTGGGTTTAACGAAGAGGACAAAGTTCCAACTACTTCCAACCAAACTACAACCCACCATTCCTGGTACGTGCAAGGACTGACATCCACTGATCGACAATCTGGACCCGCACGGCCCAAAGCCCCATTTGGGTCTTTACCACCAGGCCATGGGCAAGCAGATTGACACCCAGGACCCTCAGTTTACTCATTTTGCAGATGGACATCACATCCCTGATGCCCAGCAAGCAATTGATTAAAACTAGTGCTCTGGGAACATGAAGCCACTGTGCAGACTAATGTTATTCAACACCCCAGTGGAGAGGGGCAGCCCTTGCACCTTCTTGTGGCTCTGACAACCTAAGAGGGAGCTGCTCCCCGACCCCTGCTGCCTCAGGGTTTGCATTTCAGAAATGCTGAGTGCCCACAAGTTCAGCAGACATCAGTGGGTCCTCAGCAACTCTGAGGAATCAGGACCCAAGGTCCAGATCCTCATTGAGAGCTGGTTCTTAAATGCCTTTCAGAAACATTCCTCACCCCTTCCCCCCAGCCCCACAGCATACCTGGGACCACCCTGAATGGGGCAGCTCTGGCTAGCTGGAGCATCCCCTTCCATGGTGTGTCCCGGACCACCACACATGGGAGCTGCTCCAGCAGGGATGGAGAGCTCCTACCTGCAGTGCTCCCAGACCAGGCTGCTGGGGACAGGGGCTGCTTTGGAGTGTGGCAGTACTATGGGCAGGGAAGCTCCAGCCAGACCAGAGCACCGGTTAATATGTTAACCCTAGTGATTAGCCACTTAAGTCATTAAATGAGATTTTCCATCCCAAAGTGCAGATCAGACTGTGCTTCCAGAACAACAAGAAGTTTTGTGGCACCTTATAGACTAACAGATATTTTGGAGCATAAGCTCTCGTGGCCAAGGACCCGCTTCATCAGATGCATGAGTGGGGGGGTGGTTTCATGGGGGTATTTAAAGAGTGGGGTCCCAGTAAGAGGGAGGGCCAGAGCTGACAAGGTCTATTCAGCAACAAGGTGGAAATGGCCCAGTATCAACAGTACTTATCAAAAGAGGACAAAACAAGTCAGATCAGACAGGGGGATGTGAGCCTTTGTCAGAGTCTAATGGGGAGATATTAGACCCACAGCAGAGAAACTGCCTTTGTAAGCTGCGAGCCACTCCCAGTGTCTGTTTAATCCATGGTTAATGGAGTAAAATTTGCATATAAATTGCAGCTTAGAGATTTCTCTCTCCATTTGGCTTTTAAAATTCTTTTGTTTCAAGACTGCTGAATAGACCATGTCAGCTCTGGCCCCTCCCTCTTACTGTGACCACACTCTTTAAATACCCCTCTGAAACCACCCCCACACTCATGTATCTGATGAAGCGGGTCTTCGCCCACGAAAGCTTATGCTCCAAAATATCTGTTAACCTATAAGGTGCCACAAGACTTCTTGTTGTTCTCAAAGCTACAGGCTAACATGGCTCCCTCTCTCATACTATGCTTCCAGTTACACTAAGGGCAGGGTAATCCCGCTGCATCAGGGGAAAGGTTACCTCCACACTGCAGAGAGAGCAGGGGGGGTTAAGAGAACAAGCCAACAGCTCACTTACTTCCGGACTCTCATGGCCTCCTCGTTGTCGGGGCGGAAGAAGTCATAAGAGCTGTAATGCTTCACCGCCTCGCGGCGATACTCCCCCACGTTGAACACTGAAAGGTGAAGGCAGGCAGTGAGCACGGCGCTGGAAAGGGGCCAGCGAGCACGTCCCGTACACAGCTCAGCAGGCTCTGAGAACACGACAGCATTTACAGAACCCATGCAGAGACTGGCAGGAAAAGGGTTAACCTCCCCCTCTCTTTCTCCACACCCCCACTACAAAAATAGCATCTCCAGCAGATGTTCTCCAGGGAGCCCAGCTGCAAGGGGGTCAAACATGGCTGGGCCCTGCAAGGAGCTCCTGGGAAATTGCTGTTCCCTCCGGATATATCGGAGAGCCAGATTCACCCTTGAAGGTGAAGCAAGAAGTCTTTGGGAAATCCCTCAGGCCCTTTTGACACGTGAGCCTCACAGATGCGGCCCCCTTGGCGGAACAGAAACATCTCTGCAGAGTCACTGCTCAACAGAAGAGTTGGGAGACTGGCTGGAGCTGGGTAGACACCGCCACGTGCTCAGGATCCTCCTAGGGATCTCTTGCCCAGATGGACACAGAAGAAGGAGATCCTGCCAGCTGCAATCCACTGGAGTTTAACCCAGCAGGAACATCCCTGGCAGACCAGGGTACGTCTTCGAGCAGGAACAGGTGGTTGGGGCCTCACCTTTGGTTGGGACACCGATCCAGTTGAGGTAGCGGGTGAGCTTCTTGGAGATGTAAGTCTTCCCCCGTGCCGGAAGGCCAACCATGACAATCACAGTGGGGGAATTGGTCAGCTGTGGGCCGCAGGCTACAATGAGAGAAAACACACAAGCAGCTATTACAATCCTTCAGCCTCAGACCGTCAAGGTTTGACAAAGCCGGCATCAGGGCGTGTGCTGCTCCTCCAACATCCCCTCAGCCCATGGACAGCAGGATTGAATCAAATACCTCCCCTTTTTACATTAGCCCCCCCTCCACCACCCAAACCACTGGCGCCAGCCACTGAAGCCTTCTGCTGAGTCAGTCTGGCAATGGGATCTGCTGAATGAACCCATGTCAGAAGGAGCAAGGCTGGACAGCAGTCAGCTCTGGAGTCACTGGGTTTGCGAATGGGAGGTGGAAATCATGAGGTGATTATAAGCACTGACGTACCAGGAGGAGGGGTGGAGAAGTCTTACAGTTGAAACGTAGGATTGGAGACATAGGTCTACTCCCTTCTCTGCCACAGACTTCTTGCATGACCTTTGGCAAGTTACTTTGCCCTTCC
This sequence comes from Carettochelys insculpta, assembly GCF_033958435.1. Classification (NCBI taxonomy): domain Eukaryota; kingdom Metazoa; phylum Chordata; order Testudines; family Carettochelyidae; genus Carettochelys; species Carettochelys insculpta. The sequence continues at coordinate 371,912,289 of NC_134137.1, forward strand.
ATCGCTCCATTTGTGAAAACGGGGCCAATGATACCTCCCCCACCCTCACAGGGATGTGGACTATTTCACAGCTCTTCCTCTTTGCCCATGAAAGCTTATGCTCCAAAGTATCTGTTAGTTTATAAGGGGCCACGGGACTTCTTGTTGCATTATAGCCAAGTCCTTTAATGCTCCATGGTATGCCACATGCAAAACCTCCCAGCCTTCATGCTCAGCATAAAAAAGCCTTAAATATCAACACAGAGTGAAGTTATCTGCAGTCCTCATTTTTATACACAATCCCTTCAAGGGCACACTGCTTCACACACAGATAGTTCTGTCTAGTCTGTCAGACTCATCGGAATGACATGCAAGGAGTGAATGTCTAGTGTTATTACTGAAAGAAAAACTTGGCAACTGTACAGACTGAACACGAGTATTGCGCACCAAATACACAGGACTCCGGTATCCTCTGGCTGCATCAGATCAATCCGGATCATGTGATTTGCTGAGCTCCACCAACATTTTTAGATGGTGGAAAGCAGCAAGGAGGCTGACTGCTGAAAAGGAAGGTGGATGGGCCTTTTCTCAAACTACATTTGGGGGGGTCACAGTCCAATTTAAGGCAGGTAGATGCCTTTCAACGCTGATGTAAGTTCCTGCACATCTAGATCAGGAGAGATTTTCGCCACTTGGAATCCCCCCCCCCCCCCCCCCAAAAAAAAAAAAAACAACCCTAAAGCTTTTGGAAAAAGCACAACCAAGTACAAAAACTAAAGCAATGGTGAAAAAGATCAGTTAGCTCCTCAAGCCCACTCTCCTTGCCAATGCATGATAAAGCAATTGACAGAGTACTGGAGCCTAGCCAAGAGGGGTCAATACTGAGAAATAAATAAAGACAGAACTAGCGAACAGAGAGGTTGATGTGTTAATCTGTATCTTAACAAAACGAAAAAGCAGTTGTAGCACTTTAAAACTAACAAAATAATTTATTAGGTCATCACCTAGTAAATTTTTAGTCTTTAAAGTGCTACAGAACTACAGATGCTGAAGAACTATTTCTAGTGTACAGGACATCTTGTGAAGATGCAGAATCACCCCCCTATAGAGGGATCCAAGCAGTCTGGGAGATTTCCCACATATTGCAGCCTCACAAAAGGCCCAATCCAGCTCCCAGTGACTTTTTTTTGTATTGGGATGAAGCCCTTGTTCTGCAGGAAACTCATCCAAACAGCAAAATACCAAGAGAGAAACCTTTGAGGGGTTCAGAGAGCCACTGGCTTCCCCCTTATTGGGCAAAGCATATTGTTTAACAAACACAAAACAAAAAACTTTAAAACAAACTGAAGTGGATCTGTCCCACAAAAGGTCATCACCCAATGCATTATTTTGTGAGAGTCTTTAAACTGCGACTTTAAACTTAAAGACTAACAGATGTACTGGAGCATAAGCTTTGGTGGGCAAAGACCTGCTTCGTCAGATACCAAAGCTTATGCTCCAATGTCTGTTAGTCTTTAAGGTGCCACAGGACTTCTCGCTTCTTTTTTGCTTTGTGAAGATGCAGACTAACACAACTACCACTCTCTGATTAAATATACACGTGTTGCTTGAACTAAAGGGGAAGAAGCAAAGAACATCTTGAAACACTACAGTAGAAGCTTAAAGCAAATCTAGAGTTCTCACCTCTGGGCAGGGAGGGTGGGAAGTGAAGGGAGAAACTTACTTTGCTCCCTTCCCCCACAGCAGACAAGAAGAACCACAACACTGAGCCAAGAGGCATGTTGCCAACTGTGCTGACATTAAAAACAGATACTTGAATAGGGAAGGGAATTGCACCATTCGCTCTACTGAATATTTCATTATTCTTATGCTCCAATTAATTAAATCTGACCCTGTGAGGATGCAAGTGCATAGACACACAGGCAAAACTACCTATCTTAGGGTCTGATCCTCAGAGGTGCTGGGCACATATCCTGCTCCCAATGACTTTAAAGGGCATTACCAGGCATCCTCATTTGGAAATTTTTTCATCAGGTGCATTTTGTGAAAATCCAGCAACTCTGGGCTGGAGAGAGTCACTGGAGTAAAAGAGAAATAGCAGCTGGGAACAGGACATGCACTTGCTTGTTAAGAACCTGGTCTAAAGCCCACCAATGTCGGGGGGAGGGGTGTTAACAGGCGCTAGATCAGGAACTAAAGGAAAAACCTGGAAACATGCAGCATGGAGTATGTAAAATGAGCCAAAGATTTAGTTAATCCTTTCTGGCCACCACTAAATATAATACAGGTTTTAAAATAATCAGGACAAGTTGGGACTGTAAAGAGGATTCAGACAAGAGCTTCAGATGGGCAGAAGTCAGTGTAAGCATTTTCCAGTGTGCCATTGTATTCACCAGAGCGTGCAAGGGGAATCTTCTGCCACCACCAACAGGGATTTAAAACAGAAAATCCCCCCATCAGTGTTTATTTTCGCTTTCTAAAGAAAGGTCAAACACCAGATGCAAGATCAAGACAAAACAGAACACTCTGTTACGAGGGAATGCAAAAGAGAGCTAGGAAATATACCTGTGCAGCCATTTCTATGATGCATACACTTTATAGCAATATATGTGCATGTACATTTATGAAGAGATCAAAACATCTAGGTAAATTAGAGCATAAAGCGTTTCCATTGTCTTTCCAGCAGTGCATGGAACCTGGTAGTCCACCCCACAGAAATGTGTGTGTCCACGATATGCATACGCATTAGGCATACAACAACATTATGCATATAACCATGCACGCACACTGCATATGCAATACTGCTACACATGCACGGTCAGCAAGCACAAAGGAAAAGTACCAGCCCGGCATGCTCAAATATTCCAGGCACACACCCACCCCCCTTGTAAACCGAGAGGCGCTGCCCATTAAGCCGTCTGCAGTAACGTAGCCTCACAGACCCTACGTGAGAGACGTGCAGCTTGACAGAAATTTAATGGATCCCCACCAAAAGGAGGGAGGAAGGCATCACTTCACATCCACTCAATCCCTCCTAACGCGAAGCCACGCAATTAGCCTGATTATTTCACAGGCGCGCACGCAGCAAAAATGCAAACTGCTGGCCCTGGGAGCTTTCAGATGGTGCTGAAGGGAGACACTATTTCACAGGCGCGCACGCAGCAAAAATGCAAACTGCTGGCCCTGGGAGCTTTCAGATGGTGCTGAAGGGAGACACCCTCCCCGCCTCTTTTCCCAGGGGTTTCTCGCTATTTGTATGAGATACGGGTCTCGATTGTTGCTCAGCAGTGGGAGTGATTTGTTTGTGCAGATTTTGAATGGAGGAGATGCAGGAGGAGGCGGGGGGGTGCGGGGGCGGAATCCTTCATGCCCCAGTAAATAACATTTAATAAGTATCAGAGGGGTAGCCGTGTTAGTCTGGATCTGTAGAGCAACGAAGGGTCCTGTGGCACCTTATAGACTAACAGAAAAGTTTAGAGCATGAGCTTTCGTGAGTTAACTCACTTCTTCAGATGCTGGCATCTGAAGAAGTGAGTTAACTCACGAAAGCTCATGCTCTAAACTTTTCTGTTAGTCTATAAGGTGCCACAGGACCCTTCGTTGCTCTATTTAATAAGTATATTCCCCAGACTGGGAACCACCCCCGAGGGGACCCACTCCACGCTAAGGGAGAACAATTACAAGCTCCATTATCACCTTAACTAGCACCTTCCCGGAAGTCTTGATAAACCAAAATACATCACAAGTTCTCTCCCCACCACAGCAATTCAGGCTGATGACTGTGAAATACCGGGGCTAGGGCCATGGATGTTTTAGAGGGATTTCTTTAAAGAGCCAACCAGCCAAGTGGAGCACCCTGTAAAAGTCCCATCTGCCAACTGCATATCCCCAGAAAAGCAGCGCTCAATTGCAAAGCAGATACTCGAGCCTCCTCCACAAAGCTACTTCCTCTGCACATCTGCCTGACAAAGGAAGGCAGGGGGTGTCACCCAGCCCCTCACATAGCCCTGTTCTGCAGAAGCCCAAGGGGTTGGTCTTCTTCCTATGCTTTGGGCTTCTGTCATGGTATAATGTAGCAGAACAGGGCTATGTGAGGCCAAAGAGTCAGAGACTGCATTTGTTTTCCTTACTTGTGGTAAAGCCATATTGGCATTCAAGTACTACAGAGGCAGTCAAGTTAGTCTGTATCTTCAGAAACAACAAGAAGTCCTGTGGCACCTTATAGACTAACAGATATTTTGGAGCATAAGCTTTCGTGGGTCTTTGCCCACGAAAGCTTATGCTCCAAAATATCTGTTAGTCTACAAGGTGCCACAGGACTTCTTGTTGCATTGGCATTCAAGACGCATCACAAACCATTACATATATTTCATAGGCAAGAAGCTGGTTTTTAAACCCCAGGGGCAGAATTTCTGGTCCAGGGACACAAATGTGCAAGCCACTTGAGCACAAGTCAGCTGAAAAGACTGCTGTATATTCCCACAGGGCAGGGTCCGTGCAACCCTCACCTCACAACTGCAGTACTTTTGCAAAGGTTTCTTTGCATGCATCTTTAGGAATTGTCAAAAGGGACATCTTTACAGCTTTACTTATAAGTAAGCTGGTCAGCTCCCGGATGGTCAACATTTATATTGATTATTTGTATTGCGGTAGCACCTCCACAAACCCAGGGGTCCCACTTTTAAACTATGAGGCTTTATGTTCATGCCATTTTTTTTTTAAAAGTAGAATTACGAAGCTGTTCCAGCTTTACTGCACTATTCTCTCTGCTTACTCCTTTCGCCTACCTCCCAAAGGGATCACAACCTGTCTGTTAAAGCCCAGGCACTTATATGGCTCATTCTGCACAAGAAAGCAAAGGGCCGAAGGGACTCTCAACTGCTAAATCTGATCCCACTGAAGTCAGCAGGAAAACCCAAGCTGAATCAGGCTTCTGCCAATCCCAGTGGAAATAAAAGAGGAGCGAATGGGTTAACAGCTGGAGTCCGGTCACTCCAAGGTGATCTCATATGTAATTTTTAAAAATTAGGGCACACGTGCCAGCCCATCAGCAAGTCAGGGGATGCGCAAGTGGGTTAGAGAGATCAGTATTAGCATCCCTGATGGGGGGGGGGGGGGAAGTGTCGCGTCCTTCCAATGTCTCTGTGTATTTGGGGGCGGGGGGGGAAACGGCTGGACTTTCCAGTGCTAGATAATGGCAAATAAACATGTGATCTGCCACTCCTGCAGCACTCAGTCACCAGAGCTTAAAGGGCCCACGGGGAGAAAAGGAGGTGGGGGCAGGGTAGGAAAAGATAGAGGGAGGAATGCTACAGACTCGTTTTTGCTCAAGAAAACGGGACTTTGCAGCACTGCTCCAGGGAAGAGCCCCTTTAACCAGCTGTCGTGGGGAAGAGGGAGGGATGATGCTCTGCTGCAGCCACCCGGCTCCCAGAGGTGGGAGAGGGAGTATCTGCTGGGGAGGTAGCAGCTTTGGCGTGCACACAGAGGTCTTCTTCGGGGGCGTAGCGAAGTAACGATGGTAGAGAGCGTGGAGCTTTCCAATGCACGAGCCCGGAGAGATGCAAACAGGGCCCGCGCCCTCCGCAGCTCCTGAGCCTGCCGGGGTTGGGGGGGTTTGCTGTTGGAGAGGGCTCCCCCCCCGGCTCCACGGCATCTTTCCCAGCCCGGTCGCATCAGCCATCTCCCGGCAGCGCTAGGGGGGTAGGACTGGAAGGCGGCGGCTGCCCAGCGGATCTGGCCCGCTCCCTCCGGGGCTGGGCCGCGGAGCACGCACGCAGCCGGCAGCGCCCAACCCACCTCCGGCACCCGCACGGAGACGTCTCACCCGACAGCGGCCGCAGCCGGCGGCACCGCCTCTCGCCCGGCCGCAGCCGGAGGCGTGCCGCGGCTAGACCCGGCTAGAGAGCATTTCAGGTCATCCACATGGGCCGTCGTCGTCCCCCCCCCACCCCCGGCCGCACGCCCTGCTGGCGCACGCACTGAACACGCCCCAGCTCAGGCGCGCGGCTTCCCGGGGGATCGGCCCGCCGCGTGCACGCTCACGCCCCCGGGCTCAGCCTCCCAGCGATGCTTTGCTCCAGGGAGCTAGGCGCAGACGCGGGGACAGGCCCCCCCTCCCACCGGCCTCTTCCCGCTCGGCTGGTTGTCCGGATGGGAGAAGCCACATGACAAATACGGAACGGCACTTGGATCCCAGGGACATCCCATTTCCTGAGCCCGGCCGCCCCCTGCCCACACAACCCCCCTCTTCCGCCCCCGCTGCTGCAAACAGGCAACGCAACGTGGGTGGTCGCTGGAAGGGATCAATCAGCGGCACGCGGGAGGGCCCCTTCCAACCCCCACCCGCACCCAGCTGTGCGGGACGCACCCCGCTCGCGCCGCCCCACGACACGCAGCCACCGCCAGACACCGCACGTGGCAGGACCCCACGGCTTGCGCGGCGTTAGCGCGCAGAGATGTGCGATGCGCTGCCCCTACGGCTCATTCCCGCCCCTTCCCACAGAGCTGTCCTCCGGCCGCCCCTCCACCATCGCTACCTAACGCACGTCCGCAACCCACCCCCCACCGGTCTGTCCTGTACCCCCATCTGACACACACACCCGCCTAGTCTGCGCTTTACTCACATCTGCGGGGCAGCGTAGGGCGGTTGTCACTGGGGAGCCAAATCTTCTGGATCCGGCTTTGCGTCAGCTCCATGGGCATTTTTACAACAAAGGGGGGCGTGCGCTCCAGGTCCGCCTTGCACGGGAGAGAGAACAAGGGGCCTTTAGCCGGCGGGCCCGCGCGCTGCAGCACTGAGGGCGTTAGTCCCTGAAGGCTTCGACGATGCAATTATTGCAAAGCGGGAAGGGGGCTGGGAACGGCCGGGGCGGGGGAAGATGCCCGAGGAAAACCCGGCGGCGATGCACGTGTCAAGGGCAGGGAGGGCGAGCTGGGCGCTGGGCTCCTCCGCGGACGGAATTTCACTGGGACCTCCCGGGGTGTGGGGGGGGGGTAAGATGTGCTCCCGGAGCCTCCTGCAACCTCTTGCCTCTCGCGTGTGAGTGCCCCGGCTCCCACCTCGCCGCAGCTATTTCTACTGCAAAAGACCGGCCGGCAAACGCTGCGTCACCCGCAGCCCGCCCCTAGCAGGAGGGCGGGGGAATTCGCGCCCGGCCCGGGCATTGCAAGCGCCGGCTGCTGCCCCCAGGTGGCGGCTCGCCGGGCTGCAGGAACCCACCGCCCGCTTTGCCTGATCAGACAAAGGGCTCCCGCCCCACGCGTGGGACGAGCCGGCGGGAGTCAGTCCCGGGCAGGGCTGGTGCGCTCCACTCCGGAGTCAGGCCCGCGAACCTGCCCGGAGAGCGTCACAGGCCAAGCTGGGCAATGCCCCCCCAACACACACAGAGAGAAACCCTCCAAATTATTAATTCTCCCAATTAACCCTTCTCCTATTCCTAGGAGAGGGCAAACGCCTGGGTTTTCCAAGGCCCCGTTACAGCGAAGTAGCTGCACTGCAGTGGGAATGCACGAAATGCCAAGGGCATTTTTTCCCCTGAGATACACCCCTAATATCAGGACATTGCTCCCCAGCATATTGTGTCTCCATGAGCTAGCAGCGGGGGCGGGGGGAGGGAATATCTCTTCCCCCATTAAGGGATGAAAGAGAATTTCCAAGACCTCGTTATTAAACCACCAGAAAACTCCCCTGGCTGGAGCCCTGTGCTGTCTGCCCCGGGCCGGCTCCGGGAACTGAAACGCAACCGAGAGGAGACAAGGCGCTGCTTTGGCTAGTCAAATGCAATTTTCTATCTCCTACCGAGCATTTGCTTCCTCGTAGGGAGCTCGGCTGTGGCAAGCGCCACAAAAGGCAGGCAGAGGTGTGGGCAGCCGGGTGCAGGCACGTCCCTCACGTCCCGCATGACTCTGCGGGGAAGCCTCAAGCCCGGCTACAGACGCGCCTTTCGGTGCAGCTGGATGCACTTGCCGCGGCGGGGAGCTGCAGTGCGCCGGCGCTGGAGCGGGTCGTGCGCCAGCTCTCCCCCTCCTCCCGGCCCGCCGGCAGCTCTTGCTGCAGGGTGGGGAGCCAGGAATCTTCAGCATCCACTACGGAGTGCAGTTTGCTTCTTACTACAGCAGCAGTGCCTCGCTTCTCCTGCTCAGCGGTCTCCCCCTGCTGGCCTGGCAGAGGGGTATTAACAGCATAGCCGACTCACCTGTGTTTGTTAACAGTCATTTACACAATACAATAATAAAATCAGTGGTGAGGGAGGGAGAAATGTCACGAGTCTCCAATATCCAGGTATTAAGGACACAGAACCTCCGCGGACACGGGACCGATCTATGCCCTTAATACTCCCTGAAGGCTACAGAAATGTTGAGTCTCCCCTCCCCGGGCAGTGGACCTAGGGACTCAGAAAAAAACCCTTCCATTGGGTTTTGGATTATGGACTTCAATAGGTTTTGGATCAGGCTCACAGTGATTGAGGGGAGAGGGAGCTCTTGTGCCCAAAACGTTAAATACATCATAAGGTTCAGGGCTGGAGAGGGGAAGGATAAACTATATATTGTCCTTGGCAAAGTTAATTCCCCATAGGATTAATAGCTTATTATGGTTAGGATTCCATTATACATGGGGAGTGACCTATAGGGACCATTAGCCTGATGGGGCTAGGTCAATATTTGACAAGTAGGGCAATGCACCAGATTGGTTAAGGTTTAAATGGACAGATTATTATCTGATGGACAGAGATTCCTGCAAGCTACCTTTTCAGTTTAAAGCAATGCTTCTAACAGATGCACCACAACTGCCCTAATAAAAGCAATCCTAGGACAGCTGAAGTAAATTAGCACAGAAAAGAAAGATGTAAAGATAAAATTATGAAAGAGCCAGAAAATAAATATACTCCCTGCTTGTTAAATGGCATGCCCCCAGCAGCCCCAAAGCTTCATTTCAGAATCATAGGACATATCTCAAGCTGGACTAAAGGTGTTATAACACTTTCAGCAGAGCAATGACAGCTTAAGACAGGAAAGGAGCTGTACTTTATTTCTGTAGAAAGTTAAAAGCTGTCAGGAACTCAAGCCGGGCTGATGAGCACAATGTGAACACAAGCGCACCACAGGTATTTACTCCCCTTATGCAATAGTGGGAGTCATCAGTCTGCTTTAATCATTTTAAATCATTACAACAAATTGATACAGTATATAGTGTTAACTAGTTTCTTTTCCTATGTAATAAATCCTTGATCCCTGTTATAAATAGATATGCATACGCACACACACACACACACAATTGACCACAATTTTATTTTGTTACACACACACACTATCAGCCATGTAAATGTCATCTGGATTAAAAAGATCAAATTTAAGACCCCAAAAACATACTGGTGGGGTGGAGAGATGTCTAATAAGGAAGCTAGAGGAAAAAAATCCCAAAGGGCTTGTCTAATTTAAAAAAATGCATATCAAGAGCAGAGACAGTTGTTAAAAATCTGGACATGCTGGTCCCTACAGATCAAAACAGTTAAAAAGTACACCATGCAGTTTCTGTATTACCCATCCTTGTTATAGCCATAGGATACAGGTAGAATCATCAGTTTAGAAGGGACCACAAGGACCAGTTTAATGTTCCTGCTAAGGTACGGTATAGCCTCGTCAAAACAAAAAAGCAGTGGGTTTATCTCATGAAAGCTCACCACTTAATAAATTATTTTGTTAGAATAGCCTCTGATTTGTTTATAACCATACGGGTAAAGACATGCAGTTTTCTCCTTTCATCAGTAGAAAAAGTTTACACGAAAAATTCTTTCAAGGAGTCACAAGTTTCAGGGAAGGGTTTAGTTGTGTCTGAGCTGCAACAGGCTGACCTGATGCTGTTTTCACTGCCAAGGTACAGGAACACCATATCCAGAATAGTCAGTGGGTTCACTCCGCATTTAAAGGTAATATGAGAAGGCACTGAAAAATTTTTGTGCCTTATTCAATGGATGTATAAACTTCTTCCTTCTGCTTGTTCCTTTGCATGAAGAATTCAGATCTCTTGATGCCATGCTTCCCCAGAAAAGGGTTACAGTGCCTGATGGAGAGAGGGTGTATTAAGTAACCTGACTGTCTACACCTGAAGGATAGTTAAGCTTGATAGTCAAGCACCTACTGAGGATAGAGCCCAGCTAGGCAAGACTGGTATAAGGTCAGGAAGAAGGCAGAAGTGTAGTGTGGATGCCCTACAGTCAGAGAAAATGAGGAAACCCAAGAAGGGAGTAAAGATGCTGGACTCTTGGTCCTCAGGGGCGATGGAGGAAGAAGTTGGACAGAGGGGGAATAGACAGGAAGCAGCACAGGGAAGTGGCAGGAGGAATTTCAGAATGGAGCTGACCTTGGCTGTTTATTAGGGTCCCTGGGCAGGAACCTGGAGTAGTGGGCGGCCCAGGTCCCCCTACCTGCCACAGGGGAAGTGACGTAAGTGTTGAACTGGAAGACTGCTGGAAATGATACCCAGAGAGCCAGGGCTCAGACACTTTGGAAGAGAAAAACCACATGGCCTCTTTGCAGGAGGTCTGAGTCACAGAGGCAGCCCCACAATTCCTGGAATGTCAACAAGGCCGCAATATGGATGAGAGATAGAAAAGGGACATCAGACGAGGCAGAGCTGCCCCCCCAGACACAGTCACAAGCAGGCACCTGAGCACAGAACACCATGGCTCTTGCATAGCCTGCAAGACTTGTGGATGACAGGAGAGCTAATAGGGTAACAATATCACAATTACCAAGGAAGTAAAAGCAGCTTGAATTAAAATCAGATCCCCCCCGTTCAATGGGACTACATAATAACTATTGGCCAAGTTTCCCAAAACAAAAAGAAGCCTAAAGTTAGGTTCATGCTTAAGCACAAATGATCTGATTTTTCAAAGGTGTGAGCAACTAGCTACACCTGCTGAGTCAAACCCATGATATGTTCACTGGTGTCTGTCCAGCACCCACATGCTACAATGGGATCATATAAGTAAACAGACCACAAGGAAAAGCACTAGGTGCTGTAAGACAGCTTCTGTCTAAAGTCCAGTGGTTAAAAAGCACAGCTTCTCCTACACCGACAGGCTTATCACTCTTGTAAGTACATTTTCACACTCTGCTTCCCCTTTCAGGGACCATGAGTTGTTTGGTTAATTCCCTTTTATGAGGGTGAGAGACTGGAAGTCGTTTAGCAGTGGCTGTCTGTGTGTTACTCGACTGTGGAGTCATGTGGCCAGTCACACAGTGTTTCCCACGGGTCACCCAAGGTGAGGGCTGCCTCTGTCAAACAAAAAGGAAATAGCAGTTCTCTCCAGATGCGACGCCACCACAAATGGACAGAATCTGGCAGTAAAGAAAGCAGCAGAGGGAGAATACAAACAACTAGTCGTTATGGGGGTATTCCGGAATGAATAAATCTCATGATTTGGACCCAGAAAGCTTCCTGTTCATTGGCCAGCCAAATCCCATCAGTGGAAAATGGTGTGATTAAAGGACCTAACTAGAGACTGATCTGGATGGGGATTTGGCTGCAAGAAGGTTCCATCCCTTTCGTATTTGCCATACTGCTGCCGCAGAAATAAAATTAGACAACACAGCGTTCTTATCCTTCATCAATTCATATGCAGCACTGCAGCCTCTTTGTACGGCCGTAGCTTATGTCTTGGAAATTTCACCTATCCATGCAGGGGTTTAAGGAGCCCCTCTGCCCGTTATCACCATAAGGCTGAGTGCTTCCAAGATCAGAGCTGGAGTTTCATGGACAGAGCTAAAACAACAAGGAATCCTGTGGCACCTTATAGACTAACAGATATGGACAGAGCTGCACAGGTATCCAAGACTGGAGTAGAAGGGAGTGATCCTTGGGGAGTATGTGGAGATGCGATGCAAATATCCCATGCAACGAATCTCATTCTTTTCTATGCTAGGTCCTTGCTATCAGGAGAACCAAATGTAAATAATTTTAAATCAAACAAGCAAATGTGCGTGTAAAAGTAACCTAAATGAGGCACAAATCAAATGGAAGAAAATGTGTAGAACTTAACAAGTAAAACCCAGGACTTCCTGTCTGCCACAGACAGCAGGACCCGAAATCACAGTACAGTACTATTTCCATTACCATCTCCCTTTGCTGGCTTTAGGAATTTAAAAGTCAGCATTTGAAATTGGATTTGCTTCCAGTCTCTACCAGGGAGCATTTCTGGTGGTTGGTTTTTTGTTTTTGGAGTGGGGTGGGGAGTCACTTTGGTCCATTTTCCCTTAAAAGGGGAGGAAAATCCTATGCACAATATTTTGGTGCCTTTCTGATGCTTTTTAGCCTCTACCAGATTCTAGCAAAGTGACTCACATTAAATAATACCTTCTCCTTCAAACAGCTTCGTTAGATCAGCACAATTAAGTGTGTCAGATTTAGGCTCTGGATAAGCCCCAGGGCTCCTACTCCTGTTGGAGAGAGCGGGAACTGGAAGTGCCTTTAAATAGCTCTGAGCCAAGAACCTGTGAGTTCTGACCTCCTCAGTAATAATCTCTCTCTCTCTTTCTCTTGTTAAAAAAACAAATCAGCTGTCACGCAGCACTTTAGAGACTAACAAAATAATTCATTAGGTGATGAGCTTTCGTGGGACAGACCCACTTCTTCACATCTACTAGTTCTTATTAGATCTGATAGATCTTATTAGATGTGAAGAAGTGGGTCTGTCCCACAAAGGCTCATCACCTAATAAATTATTTTGTTAGTCTCTAAAGTGCTACATGACTGCTGATGTGTTTTGTTAGAATACAGACTAACACAGTTATCTCTCTGTTAACTACCCTTCTCTTGTTGTTCAAGGATGCTGTTGTTCTGTAGATGATTACTAAAAATGCACTGTCAGCTTTTTCAATCCGTACAGCAGTGCTGCGTAACAATTCACATTCAAGTTAATGGGAACTGGATGTCAAATGACCTTTCAACCATTGTGAAAATCCCAGCAAAATCGCTAAGAGCCACAGACTGCTCAGCAGCACTTTAGATAATCAAGCCGCATACTGAGGTGCCTAAATATAGTCTGAGATGCCTTCGATTTAGATGCCTGGTGGATTTCCCTTGAACTCCTTTAAAAACTGAGACTTGTGTTTTTGAAGTCTTGGCCTATGTGTTTAATTCACTTTTGTGTCCCAGCTGTTAGAAACACGAGTGTCTGACACCAAATCCCACATCTGCATATGCTCCAAGTCTTTGGAAGCATGAGTCAGGACTTAAATATAGCAGCTGGGCCTTGTACCTCTGATGGGCCAAAACAAACCCATAGAGAGCTAAATGCTCCAGATTTGACCCAACTTCAGTAAAATCTCTTCTTCTGTTAATAGCTACTGTACAGAAATAAACAATGAAACCAATTTGTTTTTGAGAACACTGATTCCAAAGGAACATAACTCTTTTTCTTATTCCCAGGGAAGTCTAAGAGGAAAGCATGTGTCATATCCAGGTTCCATGGTGTGATGTTCTGAGGGGAAACCAAGTTCACTTCTCTACGATCTGACACAAAAACCCACAGAATGTAGACTGCAGAGGAAGAGACTGAGTCAGCCAGAGCATCCTGATAACAACATATAAAATCTCAGGGAATCAGAAAGGGATTTTACCTATGTATCATTACAATGACTCTGGACTTAGTATGCATGCCAGATGATGTCAGTGTGTATTGGGAGTATTATGCAACAGCTGCCCAAAGCTTACTTGCTCCAATGGCCCATCTCAGATGCCAAAGAGAGCTACTTCCAAGGCCAACAAGGATAGTTACAAGACAAATAGTGGGCACTCACTGGTAGATTGGGATATAACTGCAAATTCATCATTTGGATCACTTGATTACTTATCTCTCTCAAGCACTTGGTATTGTCCAGCGTCAAGATGACAGGCTACTGAGCTAGATTAACCTTTGCTCTGACCCAGTACAGCTGCTCTTATGTTGTTCTTATTGGGAATTACTTCACATGCTGTTATGAAATACTTGAAACCACTGCGCTTTCCTCCTGGGACGCACAGGAAATGACTGAAAGCAATATAATGAGGATTCGAGTTTTTTGAAGTTGATGACAAAGGCATGAGCTGAATACAGGCCCAAGGAGCCAGGACCAGAGGCCTAAATTCAACACAGTACATAAGAAAGTGCTAAAAATGAACTATGCCTATTATTAATTATAATACTGATACCTTAAGCAGCTGCTTAGGAGCATGGCTGAATTGATGCTCAAGGCCCAGCTCTCCAAAGGTCTTTAGAAACTTAAATAATTTTGAAGATCAGGGCCCAAATCCCTGACCTCCAAGCGCCCTGCAACTCCCTCGTATCTACGGCTATGTCTGCACTACAGCAATCTGTCGACAGAAGTTATTGTTGGAAGATATCTTCCAACAAAACTCCTGTCAACAGATTGCAGCCAGACAGCAAAGAGGATTGAAAAAGCCCGGCTGCTCTCTCAACAAAACGGCCAACCAGAGGCACAACAGACAGGGCTGCCCAGTGACCCGGAAGCCCTGTCTGTTAACAGAGGGCCCCCTGGAGCGTCCACACAGCTTTTTTGTCAACAGATTGTGTTGGGAAAGGTGTTCTGCCTTGTGGGATAGGGGCAGAAGGCTTTTGACAAAAGCGCTGCGTTTTGTCAATTTACTGTTGACAGAACGCATTTTGAGTGTGGATGCTCCCTGAGTTTCATCAACAAAACTGGTTCTTTATGGAGGTGAATACTAATTTTATACCCACACAATGCTCTAGTGATTCCTACAATAGAGATAATTATTCTGTCCTCTCCGCCATTTTTACCCCATATTTCCACCGTACTTCTCTCTTTTCTGTGCCTCCCTTTTTCACTTAGAGCTTTTGCTCTTTTTAGCCCAGGCTCTATTTGATAGATGACAAAATGCTAATTAGACAAGCCAAGAAAGAAAAAGAAACTGAAGAACAACTGGGAAAAGAAACAAACTAAAAGCAATTTTTAAAGTATGTAAGACACAGGAAGCCTGCCAGGCAATCAGCAGGGCCATTGGACAATTTGGGTGCTAAAGGAGCTCTCAGGAAAGGGGAGGCTGTTGAAGAGAAGCTGAATCATAGGAGATTAGGGTTGGAACAAACCTCAGAAGGTCACCTAATCCAATCCCCTGCTCAAAGCACAACCAACCCCAACTAAATCATCCCAGTCAGGGTTTTGTCAAGCTGGGACTTAAAAACTTCTAGGGATAGAGATTCCACCCTCACTGTAGGTAACCATTCCAGAGTGTCACCACTTTCCTAGTAAAATAGTTTTTCCGAATATCCATCCAGATCTCCCCCACAGCAACTTGAGACCATTTCTCCTTTTTCTCAGTACTGGCAGATGACAGCACAGCCTAGCTCCATCCTCTTTCGAACACCACTACAGGTAACTGAAGGCTGTTATCAACTCCCCCTTCAATCTTCTCGTGCAGACCAGTTTCCTCAGTCTTGCCTCCTAAATCATGTGTCCCAGACCCCTAATCATCTTCGTTGTTTTCCACTGGACTCTTAGGTGGTCCTCAACCTGGGATTTTTTCACCCTAAGTGTGGGACTGACTCTACACGTTTCCTGTTAAACTTCATCCGATTTCTTTTGTTCCAATCCTCCAATAAGTTTATGTCACTTTGGGCCCTATCCCTACCCTCCAGCACATCTCTCTCTACCGCCAATTAAATGTCATCCATGAACTTACAGCTCATGAATTCCATCTTCTAAATCATTAATGAAGATGTTGAACAAAAGCAGCCCCAAAACCAAGCCTGGTGCGCTCTTGATACTGGCTGCCAACTAGGCATCAAGCTGTTGATCGCTACTCATTGAGCTCAATAATCTAGCTAGCTTTCCAGCTACGCTTAGTACATTCATCCAATCATACTTCTTTAACTTGCTGGCAAGAATACTATGGGAGACCATATCAACTAGGTTGGGGGACTGAGAGGCTAAATCAATGAATACTTGGTATCAATATTCACTGCAGAGGATATAGGGGAGATTCCAAGACCCGAGCCATTCTTTTTAGGTGAGAAATCTCAACCATCAATAAGAGATTTGGAAATAAATTTATACACTATATAGTAAAATCACTAAGACCAGATGGTGTTCGCCCAGAATTCTGCGGAAACTCAAATATGAAATTACAAAATTAATAACTGTGGTATGTAACTTATTGCTTAAATCAGCTGCTATACCTGGTGAAGGGAGGTTAGAAATACTGGGACTGTTCATCTTAAAAAATAGAGACGGAGAAGGGAGAATATGATTGAGATCTATAAAATCACAACTGGTGTTGAGAAAGTATTACTTAACTTTTCTCATCATAACAATCAAGGGTCATCTAATGAAATTAATAGGGAGCAGGCTTGAAAGAAACATAAGGCAGAATTTCCTCACACAATGCACTGGCAATGAGTTTCACCCACTGATTGAAGATGTTGTGAAGGCCAACAGTATAACTGGGTTCAAAAAAGAATTAGATAAGATCCTGGAGGATACATGGCTATTAGCCAACATGATTAGGGATGCATGCAACCACATGCATGCAACCACATTGCTAAACCTCTGCCTGCCAGAAGCCAGGAAAGGATAACAAGGGATGGATCTTGATCATTTCCCTGTGCTGTTCATTTCCTCTCAAGCATAGGGAAACGGATGCTGCTGGAAGACAGGAAATTGGGCCAGACGGACCATTGGTCTGACCCCGTACGGCTGTTCTTAAGAGATTCCACCAATGCCAGAAGCTCCAGCAAGCAGGGAACTAATTAGGTCAGATATGCCCAGATATCCTCATGCAATAGAGGAAGGCAAAAAAAAAAATTCTGTCAATCTCTCTTGGGGGAAATTCCTTACTGATCCCACATCTGGCACAATTTTCCCAGACCCAGTATGAACTATTTCAAAACATATATTACAATGTAGCATATAGCTGAGCATGTAACATACAGTACCCACCCACAAATTCAGAGTAAAATTACATTCTCCTGTCAGGGGTCTCTGCAGAGCAGTGCTGTCACTTGCTAGGTCACTTTAACTACCCCTGATTTCTAAAGTCAATAAATAGATTGATAATTAGTATACAAGAAATACAGGTTGAACCTCTCTAATCCAGAACTCTCTCATCTGGCAACATCCGTAATCTGGCATGATTTCAGTTAGCTGGATGAACGCTCATCATAGGCGTGGCCAGGTTTCCCGTGGTCCCATAAAGTTTGTTTACAGCCACCAGTCCTGGCTCTCAGTGTTCTGTGCTTATTTAGCTGTAATTTACCACAAATGTCTTCTAAGAGCTCAGTAAGCAGTAGAAGTGTTGGTAATGTTGCTAGACAGTATTGGTCAGCAAATTCTCTTGTCTGGCACCGGTCAGTTTCCAAGGGTGCCAGATTAGAGAGGTTTAACCTGTATTTCAAATTCTCCAAGAATTTGGGTCCATTTTCATCCAGCCACAGGGCAGCCATTGCAAAGCTACAAAGTGTAAGTGTGCATACATAAAAGCAAACCACAAACACAGATCATGAGCCAGACATTTCGCTACAGCCAAAATGCTCACAGTGGCTGGTATGCAGAGCTAGCCTAGACTTCCCCGTGGTCCTGAGCTTGATGTTCTATGCAGTGCATCTCTGATGTGCTGTGATGTAATAGCTCAGAGGATGCACTGGTCTGTAACAGCCCAGGGTCGGCATGGCGTTCCAACCATGCTCTTCATTCACAGCCATGCATCCTTTCTGAACTGGCTGAGCAAAGGCATACAAGCCTCTGATTTGGAGCTATGTCTTTGTACTGGTGTGATCTCCCTGGGCCAGGCTTTGCTGGAAGCCTTACTCAGGCAGTGATTCAACTGGGACTACTAGAGGATGAAGAAGCTGTAATCAGTGAGTAAAGGTAACCAATTCTGGGCCCCTGAGAGAGCCAGAGAAGGACACCATCCTCATAATTGCAGCACCAAAGCACTCAGTGTCCAGTTTTGTAACATTCAGATTTGTCACTCGACCTGATGTGCAAGTGAAACTCCTTCCTTCCCCATTAGACAATAAAAAAACTACCCATTCTGAGAAATGATGATACATCATTACAGCCGTTGATCACTTGGCCCACTGCCGAGCAATGAGAGACAAATGTCTGTCCTCTTTAAAACTGCTGTGGGTGGAGCAGTTTGAAGAATCTTGACTTACTGTGTTCCCAGGCAGAGTAATTTCTGCTGCTGAGGGAAGTCCCTAACAGCACAAGAAGCTCAGTTCAAACACTGCCCTGGGAAACCTGTCCTCCAATTTCTAAATACAGGTTGAACCTCTCTAATCCGGAACTCTCTCACCCGGCAATATCCATAATTCAGCATGATTTTAGTTAGCCAGACAATCACTTATCATGAGTGTGGCCAAATTTCCCGTCATGCCATAGTGATTTTTACAGACACCAGTCCTGGCTCTCAGTGTTCTGTGCAGTTATTTAGCTGTAATTTATCCCTAAATGTCTTCTAAAAGCCCAGTAAGCAGTGAAAGTGTTGCTAAGGTGTTTAACAATACTGACCTTCCACGGTCTGACAAATTCTCCTGTCTGGCACCAGTCAGGTCCCAAGGGTGCCAGATAAGAAAGGATCAACCTGTAGTCCAAACTTGCATCTGACGAAGCGGGTGTTTGCCCATGAAAGCTTATGCTCCAAAAAACCTGTTAGTCTATAAGGTACCACAGGATTTATTGTTGTTTTTGAGGATACAGACTAACACAGCTATCCGTCAGATCCTTGTCACCATGAAAGTTTTAGCTGACTACCCATTTACGACAATGTACTTTGTTATGCACTGTGGGATCCCTTGGGATAGAATGGATGCTACAAAGATCATGAGAGACCTCCCAAGCTACCCCAACACTAATACTGCCAGCCACAGGAAATCAAACAAACATGAGTAATAAGGGCCCCCCACAACAAATAACTTATTGAAAAAAAAATTATCCTGTGTCTTTTCAAGCTACCTTTTGATTTTTGAATGCCCTTTGCTCAACCCCTATGTGTGTGACAGTTACCCACTCACACAATTATTGAGTGAGGGGTTTTGGGGCCTCACAGACACACCCCAATACCTGCCTATCCCCTGACCAGAACTTATCCTGTATTTCAGTCCTCCCATCATTTCTATACCCACTCAGTCCCTGTCCCCGCAATTCAACTCCCCAGCAGTCCTCAGCACCCTCCAACTCACTTCTGCTCCTCAATTCCCTCTCCACCTTAGGGGGGACTCCAGCCAGAGGTGGGGGAGCTCCAGCAGATCCCCCTTCAGGCTGTGTGCTTCAGGGGTGTAGGAAGGAGAAGATACACCTTCTGTCCCCATTGCTCACAGGAGGGGAGAGACCAGGAGGAAGAGAACACGAGTGGAGGGGAGAAACACTGCCAGCTTGCAGCAGGGCTGAGCTACGCAAATGGGCTGGAGCTTCTTGTGTCATTCATCGCGAGCTGAGCTCTGGCACCCTTGGAGGGCCCATCAAGAAAATGGCAGGAAATGGGAGTCAGCAATGCTGGGACACCAACACCACTGAGGAATAACCAAGGCCCACAAATACAGACCGCGTGCCGACTTCAGAAAAGAAACAGCCTGGAGAAGGAGAGTGTTGTCCAGAACAAAGATCAACATCAAACGTGCCGAGAACAAAATTTATGAGCTTCTGAGGGACTGTTACTAAACAAGTCAAACAAATATCACAAATAAGCTTTTTAAATGTAAGCTTGGCATCCTTTCCAATCTATCACTTAACTAAAAGCATTTAGTCCCAATTAATGCACTTAACCACAAGAGAGGAAAAGGAAGTAGAAAATAATTCACAAACACAGGGGAGGGGAGGCATGTATGAATAGTACAGAAAAACCATCAGGAACAATCAATAAGACACCTGAACAAAGATGGGAGAGTCGATTACTTAAGAACCCAGTCGAACAGCAACAGAAGCAGTCTGAACTGCACAGGTCTAGACCTACCATACACATAGAGGATTAAAATCCATCTCCAGGTAAAATATTTAACCTTGAGAGTGGAGTATCAGAGTGTTTGTTCCAGCACAAGGTTTTGTTTAGTCGTACAGGCTGTCCTGGTGGCCTGCAACAGAAACCGCTGGGCAAGATTCAGGAATAACAGTAGTTTTCAAGCACACAAAAGTGGACATCTCCAGGGCACTTGAGCAACAAACTCAACTAGGGAGATCCAGGCCCTACAGAAGCCAATGAGAGTTCTGCTGTTGCCACTGGTGACAAGATTTCATCAGGTGTGACCTCACATCTCTCTCTTTTAAGAGGGAAGACAGCCATGGAGAGATGTAATCCAACACTGACAACTTTGGGAGCCTAAAACGAGCATTTTCAACCATATTTTAGCCACCGCACTACAGGCCCCAGTTTGCTGAGGCTTCAGTGATATCATACCCTTGACCAAATGTACATGGGAGCTGTAGGCCTCGAAGTCAGGCCATTTCCTTATGCGCTTCAATTAAGGCACCTCTATTTGAAAAATGAAGGACTTAGAGAGTTGTCCAAAGCCCACAAAGCCAATCAGGACCCGAGAAAGAACTCAGAAGTTGTGGAGTCTCAGCACTACGCTAAACCCGTTAGTCAATTTTAGAGGTATTTTTCTATTTAAGAAACATAACCGCTGACAGTTGTGAAGACAATATGCATTTATCATGGCTTTTAAAAGAAATGACTCAGTCTGAGGTGGCCAACCACTGCTCTATGGAAGCCTTCCAGATACCACAGATTTAACCCATTCACTACTGGTCCTCCAAGTTAGCTACCTACTGAGCTGCCAGAGTTCTATGAAAATCAGTGGAATCGTGGAACCCTGCGGGCCTATTTGCACAGCTGACAAATGTGTTTCACTGGATTGAATGAACCCTTGGCATTAGCCAACTCATTTAAAGGTACACTCCGTATCTTTCCTCTAGTGTCTGAGGAAAAGGTCTAAAATGATGCAGGATCAGTGGCGCACATCTGTCCGTGGCCAGCACCGTTTACTAGAACAGGAACTTTTCTCAACGCCGTACTCTAGGAAGAGTATGCAAGAGGCTTATGCAATGTCCTCTGAACCTACTTGTATGCGCAAATCTAACACTGGACAAAACCAAAGCATGAGGCTATTTAGCAAACTGATACATCATGAAGTAAGCTGCTGTGGCTTTCTAACCCACAAGCATAATTCTTCCGTCTCACATGTGTAGAAAGTAAAGATGGGGCCTCAGCATGTTCCAGACAGGGGAATCTGATCCAGTCCTTCATAGAAATACACGCTGAATGCAAAATTCAAGTATGGAGCCAAATATCAACATTCAGGGGCATTCAGCTCAATCTGTAATAGACATGGTCTGCTGTTCTCAGGCACCCACATCTGTACCAGCACAGATTGGGCCTTCAAGATTTAGCAACCAGATTCTATTACCAGGTCTGCCACCCACTCACCATCATCACAGTCAGGTCACTTTTTACTATTAGTCTTGCATCTTCTTCACTGAAACAATGGGAACAATAACTCTTTACCTATTGGGGTACATGTGGAGCTTTAAAGTTCATAAAGCAATTTGGATAGTGGGGTGATGATTCAGATTCACGGCTGCTGAAAATGACCACTCAAGTCAAGGGGGCTACTCAGATTTATATCCGCTAAGATCATGGCCCTTTATAAGTAGGGTATTATTATTAGTCATACAGTTTTAATAATAGGGGTACAGTGGCTTCCTTTAGGGTCATGGTTTTGTACCCTTTATACCTCAGCCTAAGAACCTGATCCATAGCCCATTGAAGCTAGTGGTCTACAGAGAAAGCCCTACTACCTTATTCTGTTATTAGTCCCATTCAGTTTAATTGGGCTAATTGTGCCACTCAGCATGAGTAAGAGAGTCAGACTCTCACCCTTAGAAAGCAAGTTACTCTATCATCCAATAAACTTCACTGCAAGGAAGCTTTTTCTGCTCTCTCGTTTATATTTACCTTTTGTCTTTTGCCCCAGTTATCTCATCACTGCCATGTCGGAAAGCTGAGGTTGCTGTGTCCTTCAGCCCAGCCACCTTCCTGGGCCTAACTTACCCAGTGACGTCATAAGCCAATGGCAGTGACAGCCCCATTGCTACCGTGGGAACTAATAGTGGCCTCCTACATGAACACAACTCCAGGACTTCATGGAGTAGCAAGGTTAGAGAGGAAGGAACTTCTCCTTTGACTAAAATCACCATAACAATCAACAAAGATGGAAAAGGAAATAAGACATTTTTGGCAATATCAGCTGTTTAAAGTTCTCCTGATCACTGTTCACAGCCAACGGGAGTGGCGAGAAGTCATGCTCCAATTCCCACTACTTCCCGCCCCTCCCATTGGCTGCCAATGATGTTCCACAGCCAACGAGAGCTGTGATTGCTCGATTCCTGCTGAGGTGCAAGTGAATATAGAAGTGGGGACTAACCCGGTGGGCCACTGCTTTTGTATTGCCCTGATATAAGTTCGTGTCAGAAGTGGACATAAAATCCAAGAATCCTGACTATCAGAACAGCTTCATCATACTCCTTCTCCCCTTCCCATGTGGCAATGACTTTTGGATACTACTGTCTAGGGCTAGATGGATCAAAAAGTTAGAGATGAAAAGCTCCATATGCCACTATCTCTCATGCAATTCAGATCCCAAACTTCTTTTAGATGGGATTGAATCTAGATGCCACAAACACATCACCTCTTCATTGTACTCAAGTACCCAGAAGTGAAACCAGCTGCACTTTTACTCAAGTAACTTTTTGGGTACTTTCCTCACCTCTGCACAACACATCTTCATTGTACTCAAGTGCCCAGAAGTGAAAGTACCCGCACTTTTACTCAAGTAACTTTTGGGGTACTTTCCCCACCTCTGCATAACACCTTAGGGTGGATGTCAAAGGGCAGCTGGGTCTTCTAAAGAGGTTAGGGGCAACATTCACCCTAATTTTTTCCATCCAGCTGCAGAATAAACTTTGTTTTGTGCACTGAGGCATGTGCTGATGTGTACTATCCAAAAAAATACATGATGAGAGTTGTGAGCGCTGTAGAAGCTCTGTTAATCAATGGATATTAACATAGCTATTGAAAGTTGAAGCCTGCCATATGTAATCATTCAGAACCTCAATTTTTTTCTTTAAAAGCAATCAGCATTCCTAACAATTTCTGGAGTAGGAAAGAGATGAGACTAATGACTGTAATGTAGATGGGGGTGCTCAAAGTAGGGGGGCGTGAAATTTTATAAGGGACCCGCAGTACCGTCAGCTGCTGGGTCTCAGGCTCATCCATCTCATTAAAAACATTGGAATATGTTGCTGTTTTTATACATGTGTATTCACGTTCATACACCGGTTAATACAGTTGTTATATTTTACATACATTTTTTCTGACACGTGCCCAAAGGGATTTTTTTTTTTATTGTGAACATAACCAAAATGTTGTCAATTTGGATGACATTAGACTGTTGGTGAAGTGTCTTTCTAATTGCAGGGATGAAAAGCGGGCGCCGACATAAAAGATTTGCTCATCCTGATGTAAATGTGGAATAAGAATGTTTCCCCCTCCAGTGTCTTCTTGGATTTTCCTCAATGCAGGGCTACAATTTAAAGTAATTAATTTATCCTCCAATCTGAACCAGCTGTAGTAATGAAAGGCTTGGTGTAAGACTAAAGGCCCAGAACAACAGTCAATGCTTTGTTAGCATTCAGCAAAGCTAAAGGCCTCAACCCTGAACTACAGCGGGTTAAAGCAAAAACTGTGGCCTAGGTAGATTCTACTCACAGGAATTTGGCAGAGACAGGGCTGATCAGAACGTTGCTCCAAAGTGCTAAGCAGTCAGTTATACACACAAACACATCCTGCTTGGAACCATACACTGCGCAGACCCTCCCCATAGATAACAGTTTAGCACCAGCTACTTTCCGACTCAAGTTCAGGATCAGATCGTAATGACAGCATGATGGGTAGTGTTGTTTTGACGGTGCCACCATTATTCCCCAAGTTAATGGTTAGATCTAGTTACATTAAGGGGTGTCGATGTAGCACAATGAGGGGGTTGCACCTGGATACGTAACTTGTTTATACTTGTGTATAAAAGTGTGTGTAAGAGGAGCTGTGTTAAGTGACATAGGGGATGATGGAGCCCCCTTGCCATCAACTGAGTCGCATCCATTGTCACGGCGTATGCATGTACCAATGTAAACTGTTGAGCCATACTGGAGACTCATGACAGTGTTGGAGACCATACGTCATTGACAATAAACCTGGTTCCAGTGCCTTGGTACCTCACTTGATTTGTGGTTCTTGGGGGTCTCTCCGAGGTCTGCATTGTCGGCTAACTGCAGGGTCTACACTGCTGTCCAAAGAGAGCACACGCACCCAGCCAAAGTGATTAACATCAAAGGGAGCAGACTGGACATCTGAGCAATGTTCCGTTAACGGCGCCCAACAACACCAGCTATTTGTAATTTGTACATTTTCTTTAATGAAATTACAGTATTCACTAAGTGGATATCTGACTGAAAAACGGGGAGAAAATGGCACAAAAATATTCATACAATTTTGTTTAAATTTTTCAGACATTTTCCAACCTTCCCAGATAAACATTAACAGGAAATTTCTCTGAAATTTTGGGACAAGCTTAAACAATATTTAGTCCTTTATATTAACATATTTTCCCAAAGGCATTTGCATTTCCCAAACTCCCAATGACACACTGAACAGCTATTTGAAAAAGAAAACAAACCACCTTTAAATGTTTATCTACTACGTTTTGGGTTTACTATGTAACAATGAGTCAGACCATGGTGTACTATAGCACTTCAGAGTTGTTGTCATTATATTATCTGGCACTTCAGAGCAATAGTAACGATAAAGAACTCCAGTTCCTTTTCCCAAAAAGCAAAGGCCCCAGTCACTTGAGCTAAAAAAGGCATGTCCTTTTTAGAAGTCGTGGACCTATAACGTGCAGTTGACCACATCAGATTCCAAAACATATCTAGCAATGATGCATCCCACATGCAAGTGTCCGCTCATCATAATATTTACTGACATCCTGTTAAGATGGATGGGGAAACTGGCACTATTATTATCCATGGTTCCAGTTGTGCTGGCTATAAAACCGATCAAGTAATTCGTGCTTTGCTGTATCAGTGAGTGTACCCAGGAAAGCTGACAGTTTCTCTTTCCCATCCCTCACAACAAAACCTTAGAATACAGATTACAGCACAATCTGCACCTTCGTTACTGTGAAAGCTGATGATCACACTTGTCGTTTACTGGTTTTGGTCTCCTGGCTTTGCTCCCAGGGAGGCTGCGGCAGGAGCAACGTCAAAGCAACCGTTTCACATTTCAGAGCCCTGCAATTTGCCAGCAACACTTGGTGATTCAAAACAAGTGTAATAGATCCGTCTGAGTCAACAGGAGAGCTGAAATTAGTTATGCACTGTCCCATTCAGTGTCTGTGGGCAATTCCCCAATAAACATGTCCCAGGGTCAGACCCAGGGCAAGACATTTCTTAACTTCATCCATGTGTTCATCAGTTCTATGATTTTCCAAGGCACCTAAGAGATTGGGGCCTTTAACTTCAGCTGACAGCTGGTGGCGGCGGGGGAAGGGAGTGTTTGCTGCTTACCTCCTTTTGGCACCCTGGAAAATCTCAGCCCTTTGCGCCATAGAGATTTTACTAAGCAAAGCACAATGCCATGCCCACTGACCACAGGGCCAGAGGGGCACCTGCCCCAGTCCCATTTGAATTGCCGTTGGAGCACTGAGGGCTTGCGGAATAGGGCACTCCACCATCTGGGCAGCAGCAGGTGTGACTGCCTTCAGCCCCTCCCCTTCCTCCTAAAGCCCCAACCTGCTGTGGGCGCAGAGCTGCCCCCCACCATACCTTGCCCTGGGGCCTGCAGTGGCTGTTGATCCCGCTCCATAGAACGTTTCCTGCTAACATACCGCCAGCACTCTGGCTGAGGTTAGACGTTCTATACCAGGCAGCGGGGTTGGTGTTCAGGTTGATAATTGAGCTACCGTGGATGTTTTATGACTTCAGCATCAGCAGATGTAGCACTGTGATATCATGTGATATCCAAGATCACCCCAAGGGCCTAGGCCCAGATCCTGGACAGCAGGATGGAGATGATTCTTGCCACCAGAACACTGGGTGTGGGCTTCTGGATCACAGGCTCACGTCACGCCGCTAACAAGGCAGCTCAGGGTGGGTTTGTTGAACTTAATGACTACAGCCAGACCCTGTTCCTCTCTGGGGTTGCCCAGCCCCTGTGTGAAAGCTGATCACAGCAAGGACATTTATCTGCCTAAAGGAGAAGGAGAGGCTCACAAGTGGTGTAGCCAGGAGTCTTAGTGGTATTGTGGATTTGAGCCTCACATATGGTGCACACATGCTACAGTATTTGCATAAGAAATGGAGTAAGGCTAGCAGAGGGTGAGGCTTCGTTCACCAGGACTCAGACATTATTAAAGGTTCATGTGCAAATGGGGCCTTAGCTGTATCCAAGCAGGCTATCTGCAAGGAATGCCAAATGCCCATTCAGATTATGACAGGCATGCCAAACTCTTATCTGTCCTTCCTCAAGCCAAAGTCCCATTATCTCCCCACTACTAGAATTATGCTGAAAGGTAACCACGCTAGAACCCCTGATAACAAGATCACCTCTGGCTGATCAAGGCCTCCGAATTGGCTGAAAATATAACTCCCTCTGATAGTCTGAGCACCCTAAGACCACTTGAATCCAGGCCACTCACTGAATCTCTCTCTTCTTTACACCAATGGGGAGCTGTACAAGGTGTTATTCAAGCCTGTCCAGGGCTTGTTTCTCCATTCAGACCAACCTGATGTTCAGTCACATCCTCAATACAACATCTGGCCATCAAGGTGGTAGTCAGCTTCTTGGTTGGATTGACCTTGCTCATGTCTGTATAGCCTGACTGGCTGCTGGGGCTCAGACTCATCATTAAAAGTGTTGAAATATGTTACTATTTTGATGTATATGTATTCACATTTATGTAATGATTAATAAAGTTTTTACATTCTACATACTTACTTTCTTACACGCAGTGAAAGGATTTTTTTTTTTTCATATGAACATAACCGAAATTTCCATGGATTTGGATTACATTAGGCAGGTTGGGGGAGCCCTGAACTCAATTCGTAAGGCTCCTGTGACTGGGAATGATATTAAAGCTTTCTCCAGTCAAGCTAGTGCCATGCACAAAGCAAAGGGAAGGAATGATTCTGATCATTTGTCTGTTAGGTGTCTGTTAGGGGCAATGACTTGCCTATGAACAGTTTCTCTAGAAGTATGCCACCCGTTTGTGCAGAAAAGCAGTGTGTCTGTAAGTGAGATTTCTGAATGTTGGTCTAATGTCTCAGAAAGGAACCTAGAATTAGATCAAGCACAGGGAGAAGCTAGTGACATGGAGAAAGGTGTTTTAGAGCAGACTGAAATTCTACCTGAGGAAAAGAGTAAAGTTTTTGATAGCGATGACTTGTTGGCTAATGAAGCTTGTGACAGTGACCCAGAAAAAGATGAGAATGATTTTTTTAAGGGCACTCAGTGTAATCAGTCACTGTCTGTGGAGGAGACAAGCAGTCTACCTGCTGGGCGTGGCAGGTTGTCTGAGAAGGAAGCTGTCTCAAGTTCTAGGAGAGAAGGTCTCCCATCGTCCGTGTGTGTGCTGGGACAAAAAGTGGGGCCCAACGTAAAAAGTTTGCTCACCCCGGCTCTAAAGCACAGCCAATATCCCGGAAGATTTTTGCTGGCATGAAGCCCCACACGGCAAGGA
Source organism: Carettochelys insculpta (assembly GCF_033958435.1). Classification (NCBI taxonomy): domain Eukaryota; kingdom Metazoa; phylum Chordata; order Testudines; family Carettochelyidae; genus Carettochelys; species Carettochelys insculpta. The sequence goes on from NC_134137.1 coordinate 371,940,074, forward strand.
GGGGGCATCTCCAAGGAACACTTGACTCAGGTGTAATGGGAACCTTGTCTAAAATTAATTTTGCGACTGAGCAAAGTGTTGGCCTGACCTCCTCAACTCATCTCCCGAATTAGACCAACCTGGCACCAAGAGCACCAGCTTCTCCCACGCTGTCCCCTCCCAATGCGTGTCTGACCCCTGCCCCAGTGGGAGCAGCTCCCCAAGGGAGTGGGTAATCCAGCCTCCACAGCCCCATCCAGCCCTCAGCCTTTAACAAGGCTGCCAGCTAGTGTCCTGCTTCGTCTGAGGAACTGGACTGGCAGGCAACTCATTTCACACGGGCCTGTGCGATACAGAACGTTTGTCGCTGCCAGCCCCAGGGCTGGATTCCACCTGCCAACCGAGAGATTAAAAGTATTGCTCATAACTTTTGCTTATACCAACTATAGGAAGTTAAACAGCCAGAGCAGCCTCAGCCATGAACACAGGAGATACATGGGGTGCAAGTTCCCCCAAATGACACGGGCGGGAGGGGCCTGCCAACAGCCAGCCCTGGGCATCTGTGGACACAAGCGGAGTGGGGAGCATCCTGGCACCCATAGCAGAGGTCCAGCCCTCCTGCACTCAGCAGTAGGGGAAGCACAGCAAGGGGGAGAGGCAGGACCGCCATCACACTCACTGGCAGGAGGCAGAGCAGAACGAGCTGGGAGCACGTTGTTCTGCTTCCCCTGCCGCTGCTGGTGAGTGCAGACCCTCACTGCCAGCTCCAGCCTCCCACGACTCTCCCACGCTGCCTCGGGTGGGGGAAAAGGAAGGGCGTGTGGCAGAGGGGGTTTGTTGTGGCTGATGGCTCCCCGTGACCTCCTTCACCACCTCTCCCAGGCCACAAAGGATTGGCAGGAAAACATGTGGGCTGATGGGAATGATGCAGTCGACTCTCCCAGTCTCTGTCCATGCCCAATAGCTCCAATTCAGCAATCAGCAGGTGCAGCTCCACCCCTGGGGATAGGTCATTTTAGATGCTTACCTGGCCGGCACTACCCCAGTGTCTGCAGTGGATGTCCCCCCAACACCCCTGGAAGGCAAAGCACTGCCCATCTCCCCACTGCCCTGACGGGCCCAGAGAGACTAAATGACGTGCCCAACTTTGCACACAAAGTCTGTGATGAGGAAGAGAGTTAAACCACTTCTCCAGAGTTGGAAGCTCGCGCTCTAACCACTGGGCAATCCTTCAAAGCACAGGGGTGTGGTCTTCTGTCCCATCTGGTGACTGAGGAGTCTGCTCTACAGCCTTAGCTAAGGTCCACATGCAGAAGTGCGTCATGTGTGAATGTACGTGCCAGGAATTACTGGTATACCAGGGCCCAAGGCAAGGTGGGGAGGGCAGCTCAGGGCTGCTGGAAGGAGGGGGGCCCTCAGGCAGAAGAGGTGGGTGGAGGGCCTGACTACGTCAGCCAGCCCGTCAGGGCTGCCACTGCAATTGTCCTCCTCACCAGGCGGATATAGGGTCCTACCAGACACCAGGTGGGGGAACTTTCCTTGAATTGTGAGGCTTTCACTGTCATGGCAACCAGGAGCCCTGGGGCTCCAGCAACAATTTGAATGGCCTGGGGTGCCCAGCAGCTGCCGGAAGCTCTAGGTCCTTTTATATCGTTGGGCCCTGGGAAAGTTGCCCCATTTGCTCCCCTGGCCAGGGCCCTGCAGGTAGGGTCTGGAAGTGCTGCCAGTGTCAGACCCTACTGTCAGAGCCACAGACGGGAGGCGGGGAAGAAGCAGGTGACAGTTATATCCGCCGTGTATGGGCTGAAACTCATGGGTACTGCTTACCGGTACACCTTAACCCTATTTTTGACCAAACCCTCATAGTTGGCCCACTTTCACCTCTGGTTTAGCACCAATGCCCACTGCTGCCTGGGGGCTGTCAATGTTGCACGCAGAAAAGGGAAGCCAGAGTATGCACCAACTGAGCTAATCAGGCATTACCCCTGCTTCAAGCCCTCGTGAGCCCAGCCAGAGCAAACCTGTGCAGTGCTGAATGGGTCTATTCCCAAGCCCTGGGAATGCCGTTTTGGATGTACAGGTTGAACTCTTTAACTTGGTATGCTCTCATCCGGCAACCTCCATAATTCAGCATGATTTTAGTTAGCTGGATGATCACTTATCATGGATGTGGCTAAGTTTCCTGTGGTCCCATAAAGTTTGTTTCCAGCCACCAGTCCCAGCTCTCAGGGCTCCGTGCTGTTATTTAGCTGTAATTTACCCCTAAATGTCTTCTAAGAGCCCAGTAAGCAACGGAAGTGTTGGTAATGCTGCTAGACAATATTGACCTCCCATCATCTGGCAAATTCTATCATCTGGCACCGGTCAGGTCCCGAGGGTGCCAGATCAGACAGGTTCAACCTCAACTGTGCAGTGCTTGACCTACAGCAGCAGTTTAGAGGAAAATCACACCTGAAGCTTGAAAAATATGTTTTACCACCTGACCCTAATATCTGACTGTTTTCTCCCTCAAGTGTGCAGGAAAACACAAAGCACCAGGGAGTTAATTCTCCTCTTGTTTACCATGCTCAGCTGTTCCCGACGTTTCTTGGAAATGGGTTCTGAGCAGAAGAGGCTGAGAAGCAGCAACAATAACTGTGCATGCCCCTTTCACGTGTCCAGGGAGGAGACACAGCTATTAACAGAGCTGGTTGGGGGCAAGGTCAGGCAGGGGCTGGAGAAGAGCCTTCAAAACAGCACTTCCTTCTCTGCTGTACATGTGAAGAGGGCATGCACAGCCAGTGCTGTGGTGGGAGTGTTCACATGGGCAAGAGGGAAGAGAGCTCGGCAAGCAACCCCTGCTGTTTACCTACACGGGAAAAACTATTGTCCTCCTCCCCAGGCGGATATAGGGTCCTGCCAGGCGCCAGGTGGGGGAACTTGCCCTGAATTGTGAGGCTTTCACCTGTCTGGCAGCTGCAAAAATTGCTAGTTAAAGGCTCCCTCCAGTTCCAGGGGGATAAACAAGTTTACAAGTTACTCAGCAAGCAGCCCAGGCGCTGAGAAAAGCACTGACAGGAGTTTCACGTTTCAGCAGCTGAGTAGCCATTCGCAGAGATATATACAAACGGCTTAACTCCATCAGTGCTGCTTCCCAGGGCATGCTACCGCCTGGGTACGGCCCCCTGCCCAGGGAGCCTGCCCCACCCTCACCTTTGAAAGACACGGCACATGTCAAAGTCAGTGCCCCTGGATGGAACATGGCTCTGGCTTGTAGCAGAGGTTCAGTTTCTGAAGCTCTGCGCTGATATATTCAGGACAGGTCATTATACACACATCTCATAGAGCTAGAAGGAACCTCACGAGGTCATTGAGTCCAGTCCCCTGCCCTCTTGGTGGACCCAAGCACCATCCTCCCCTTTTTTTTCCCCTTTTAAAGCTATTTGCCCCAGAGCCCTAAATGACCCCCTCAAGGATTGAATGCACAACCCTGGATTTAGCAGGCCAATGCTCAAACCACTGAGCTATCCATTTGGAGGCGCACAGTGGGCAGCAGACAGCGAGCCCCAGGTCTGGGCTCTCCAAATGGCAGAGGCGCTGGGGGTCCTTTAGCACAATGTTGGGTCTCCACAGATGTCCCAGTCCTCATGCATAAGGACGATTTTTTTCTGCTCGTTACCTGGACATTAGGGGGTGTCTCCACTGCACTGCCAAGATAGACCCGGGCACTCGTGGTCTCGGGTGTTTCCAAGTCTGTGCGTAGTCATCCACACAGCACTGTAAAGTCCCGGATCCAGCACTCACAACTCTGCTGACACCCCTACTGCAGTAAACAGACCTCCTGACACAGGTCTGCAGCATGACTAGGCTTCCCTCTAATTTTTGCCACCCATGAGCGGAATAAACTTTGTTTTGTGCACCAAAGCATGTGCCAATGTGCACCACCAATAGAAATACATGCTGCTGGCTGGGGACACTCTGCCAATCAGCTGGGTGGCCCCTGAATCTCTCCTGGGTGACCAGCCCAGCACTCAGCGTACAGGGAACACTGAGCATGACCCATGTCCACACTGCAAAATGGGCTCTGGGAAAGCTGCCCCATTTGCTCCCCTGGCCAGGGCCCTGCAGGTAGGGTCTGGAAGTGCTGCCAGTGTCAGACCCTACTGTCAGAGCCACAGACGGGAGGAGGGGAAGGAGCGGGTGACAGCTACATCAGCCATGTATGGACTGGTACCCTGGGGACCCAGGGGACCTGACAGCCATGGCAGGCCCCTGGGAAAGATGGGGGAAGCTGCCTTTGCCTCCACGCCACCCCGTGTGGACCAGATCTAAGTATGACCTGGGCTTTGACCACCCCACCCTGTCAGGTCTGCAGGCCTGAGTCCAGAGTCCCTCAGTACCTCCGCACGAAGGAGAATTATAAGCGGCCTCTATCATGAAGCATTTTGAGCTCTGCTAATGAAACATTAGGCAAGAGCTAAGCACGAATCGTTACAGGGCTAGGGCAGCTCGGTGCATAAGCTGCCACCACTGTTCTTCCTGGGGCCAGCCAGTGCAAAGGAGACGTTCCCCGGAAAGCATCCCTGCCACCCACACAGGTAGGAAACCCACGGCCGGGCCAGTGGAGTTCAAGGGAGTCAGGCAGCAGGGGCCTCCTGGGGAAGGAAGGGGAGACAAGGCCACAGCAGGGGCTGGAAATGGGGAGCAAGATGGAGCTTCATGTTGGGCACGAGAAGGGGAAGTGCCAGACCGGTGCCTCCCAGAGTTATACGGGGATAGGGCTGGCAAACCAAAGGGCTGAAGTTACCCGACACCCCTGCAGGTAATTCACCCACGCTCTTGGCCACGCAAGGTAAGCAGCCCCTGTGCAAATTGCTGGTTTCTCCCTATCGAGGCTGCTGTGAATTTCCACGCCACCTGCGCTGGTTATTTCCTGCCAAATTACAACACCCAGCAGCTACACTGCATAACAGCATCTTCCAACTGGCTCCAGCAGAAGTAAGTCATGGAGGGGACTCCGGCACCGGCCTGCACAGCAAGTGCGGCAGTACTGTACATCAGCTATGAAATGGCAGCAAGGAACAGTAAATCCGCCAGGACAACAACATACCGACATGCAGTATCAAATCCCCGGCTTGTGCCCTGACTGCACATGGGACTGCATTCCCCAGGCCTGGAATGTGTGGAGGATCTGCGGGAAGCCTGGATCAGAGGCATGGCAGAGGGATCCCATCAATCAATGGCTCACTAGGAAACCCAGCCAGCAAGAGCCACCAGGAGCAAGAGCAGCATTAGGAACAAAACCGCCCAGCAGCCAGCAGCCCTTGGTGCGGGATGGTTAACTGGGAGGGAGGAGCTGCAGAAAGGAAACAAGGCCCAGTTGTGAAGGAGCTAAGAGGGATTGGATATCGACATGAATAGCCAGAATATCCAGCGTTACGAGAGCGACCGCCAACTAAGAGAATGCTGGAAGGGAGAGCAAACCTCATGCCTCAAGGTTTAATCCAGGCACAGCAAAGGTATTTCAAAATAACTACCCTAGTGTCTACACGACGCAACTGCTATTTTGAAATAAATTTGAAACAGCTGTTGGCTTATTGCGAAATCAGTAAGCCCCATTTCACGAGCAATAGCGCCGATTTTGAAAAAGGTTTTTTCAAAATGAGGGCTGTTTAAACAGGGAATAGAGCCTATTTCAAAACAAGCCACAATGGCCACGTCTACGCTAGCCCAAATCTTCAAAATGGCCATGCAAATGGCCATTCTGAAGATTACTAATGAGGTGCTGAAATGCATATTCAGCACCTCATCAGCATGCCGCTGGCTGCGGTTCTTCGAAATTGCCGCTTTTTGCTGCCACACAGCTCATCCAGATGGGGGTCCTTTTCAAAAGGACCCCGGGAACTTCAAAATCCCCTTATTCCTATCAGCAGATAGGACAAGCTGCATGGCTGCAAAAAGCAGCAATTCAGAAGAACCGTGGCTGGCAGCATGCTAACTAGGCTCTGAATATGCATTTCAGCGCCTCATTAGCAATCTTCAAAATGCCATTTGCATAAATAGAGCGTTCAACGGCTCTGTTTCAAAACAGGCTCTATTGTGTGTGGAAGCTGTATTTCAAAATAGCTCAGTGTTATTTCAAAACGCTTTTTCGTGTGCGGCAGCTTTATTTCAAAATAAGGTATTCTGAAACAGCTTAGTTTGGAATAAGACTTCTGGGTAGACATACCCTTAGGCTGAGGCTACACTACAGCTTCTATTTCAGGATATGTTTGTATTCTGAAATAGAAACCCTGCAGCCAGACACCATACTCGAAATAGCGCAGTATTTCCTTCCCGCTAATCCTCATTGTACGAGGAATAGCAGGAAGTTCGAAGTAGAAACTTATTTTGAACTCCAGTGCAGTGTAGCCTGCACCGGATTCAAAATAAATTCCCTTGAAATAACTTATGCAAATTCCATAAGTTATTTTGAGCTAGGGTAGCTCTAGCCTTATGGGTTAGGATGCAACCTTCATGAAGGGCAAATTATCCCACATGTGCTCACTGCTGGACTGCTGATACCTTCCTCTGAAGCAGCTCGCATTGGCTACTGTCAGAAACACTGCACTACGTGAGCCGTGAGTTTGACACAGCCTGGCAAGTCCTACCAATGGGCAAGTTTCCATCCGTGGGCTTCAAAAGCAACAGCTGGAAAGTCAGGAAGTCTGGTAAATCCAGAGAGGGATCCAAGGGGAAGAGAGACTGGAAATAAACTGCCCCAAAGAAGAAATCTAGAGCAGGCAGGGAGGGTGACAAAAGGAAGGAGGAAAACTACTCAAAGATGTGGTGAGGGGAGAAAGGGAAACCACCACTAGAAGGAGACAATCACAAAAGAGGGTCTTAGTGAAGTTGTGTATGGATAGAATCCATCCGTCCCTCTGCCACAGAACCACCACCGTCACTGGCCTACTTTTTTGCAGTCTCAGGCTACGTCTACGTGAGGCAAAGTAAGTCGATTGTGGGTGCACAGTTCTAGCTACGGCAATTGTGTGACTAGAATCGACATATCTGCACTCAGCTTACTTGGCCGTCCTTACAGAAGAAGGTCGACAGGAGAAACTCGACTGCAACCCGAGAGGTCGATTTCGCGTGTCTCTACCGGACACACAAAGTCAAACCCCGAGCAGGTTGATCTTCCAGGCTAGTGTAAACTTAGCTTCAGACACATTTATGATGGAACGGACCATGGACAATGGGTCCCAAAGTTGGGCTGCAGGAGGTCGTGGGTGGGTGAATTTGTCTGCACTGGCCCATGTAGACAGAGGTTTCAAACTCCAGGGCTTCACATCTACATTCACATGGGAAAAACCACAGCTAGATGTGAAAAGATCATTTTAAAAAATCCTCCAGGATCAGAAAGGAGAGGAGGGTTATTCCCAAATGAGCTATTGTGGGAAGGCCAGAATAACATTTGCATCTTGATACATCTTAGACCCAGCAACACGGAAAAAAAAAATCCAGTCTGAGAGTTAATCTCCAACTCTTCGATGCCAGTAATTTCTGAAATACAGATGCCAGAACTATCATATTGCACACTCTGAACACAACAGGATAGACAAAGGCAGCAAAAGAAACAAGTAATTGTAGCCTAGTGGTTAGAATAAGGGACTGGGAGCCAGGAATTCCCAAGTCCTGATCCTGGATTTCGCTGACTTCTGTGATTTTGAGTAAGATACTTAAACTGTGCCTCAGTATCCCCTCATCCATAAACCCAGGCACTTAATCCTTTTCCTTCATCACAGAGGATTTATAAGACCGATTGAACTAATGCTTGTAAACTATTTTGAACAAAAAGAAATGCAGAGTGCTACTACATACATAACATTACTGTCCAGGGATTTAGCAATGTAAACACAGCATCTGTGAAATCTACCAGCTGATCTGATAGACTGAATGCCTAGCACTCATGGCGGGGAGGGTGGCGGCAGAAGGGTGTGGGAGAAAAAAAGACAAAGGGGAAAAAAACCTACCTACTGATTTGTGATAAACCCACTGTCTGGTCAGCTGGTGCGTTGTGACATGTCAGACAATTGTCACAGTGATAAAAAAACTGATAGCTAAAAATAGAGCTGCATTGTCCGCCTGTGTAAATTACGCCCTCTATAGTACAGCCTTCATCTCTCCTGTGTATTCTGTCTGCAGGACACTCCAGAAATGATCAAGCTCACCGAGTTCTCAAGTAATTGAGACCATACTTCTCAGGGGTGCTGAATGGGATCTTAGACACTGTGAATAGTTATTTGTACCGAGTCAAACATGTCCCCTACTCATCTTGGCCTGTCCTGTACATCTGATCCAACAGCCTTGCTGAAAAAATAAAGACGGTTATGACAAGCTAACAGGTACAACCCTGCAGAGATTCCCAGCGTCCTATTTGACCGTGCACATGGAACTACCCACAAGCAATTTCGAACCTGGGACCTCCAGAGCTTAGTGCGTGAGCCTCTGCAATTTAAGCTAAAAGCCAGCTCGCGCTCTTCTCAGGCTGTAGAGAAGGCTCATTCTTTCTCTGTGTAAGTGGCCTAGGTGCCATTCCATGGGACAGCAAACCACACTCCTGAGTTTGCGGGTTATACATGCTGGAGTCAGTGTTGCCAATATGAGTGTGGCAGCTAGACTCTCCAGCCGGGTCCCGTTGTGCTAGGGGCTGTACACATTAGTGACAGCCCCACCCTGGCAAGCTTACAGTCTAAATAGGCAAGGCCGACAAGCAAAGGGAGAAAAACGCGAGGCCTCAAGAGGGGAAGAGACATGACAAAGGTTACAGGGCATGGCTATGAACAGAATCCAAGTTCCTTGGGTCCCAATCCAGCACTCTAACCATTGCCCCAAACTGCCTTTCTACGTAAGTCACCCGCAAGCGTCCCACGGCAGACAGCACATGGGGAGCTAGCCTGGGATTAGACAAAGGAACAAACCATTCCAAGCGGCTTCGGTGGCCAAGATACAGAAGGGTGAGCCAAACCCAGGGCTCTCAGCAGGGTACCGTTTAAACAAGCAAGACTAAAAGAAATGAGAAAGCCAGAGGAGCAGGAGCAGCCCAGGAAAGACCACAGGCTGGCTCAGTGCACACTGCAGCATTCATGGTCACAGCCCCAGTCTGTGCTGCCCCCTAGTGGCTGCCACCAGCAGCAGCTGAGGACTGATCTGGGCCTGACTCCTCACAGTCCAGGGGTTCCATCTCCCCACAGGACTCTCCAGCCTGCTTCCTGCCATGGTTGGATGCGGAGGAAGCAGCTCCCTAAAGCATCTTCTTCCTGTAGCTCACCTGAGCCAGGCTGGCCAGAGTTTTACCCCCGATCTCTCCCGGAACCCAGCTGCAAAGTCCTTCCATTGCAGCATGAGAGACATTAAAAATAAACCCGAAACGAGGGAGTCTTTCTCCAGAGAGGAGCAAAACAGTGCACGAAGGGTGACTCAACGTGAAGGGAGCACATAGCACCCGAACGCCAGCCTCTGTCCTACGGCAGGGGCCCCAGCGACGTGATCGTGTGTTGACAGCTGCTGTCTCAGACATCCTCCCCCACGCTCCTTCTAAAAACCTTGCACTCCATTTCTTTTATGCTGATCCACCTCTGGAGGCAGGCTTCAGGGAAAGAGGCGTGGGAGCCTTCCCTTTGTCAAGCTCCCCTAAAGGTTGGCTGCAGATCCACACATGAGGTAAGGATGAATCAGAGCTCGCATGTTTACCTGACAACCATCTGCCTTTAGGGACTTGGGCCCAATTTACAGCCCCCTCTTTGCCGTATCTCGGGGCCTCTGGTGTGGTTTGAGAGAGGCACAGAAAAAAAGATTTCAAGAGATTCATCTTTCAACTGAATTCATGCCAGTAAATCCCAGTCCAGCTATCAAGCCACAAACCCTATGTCTACCCTGTAATCACAGGGTAATTGCAGCTGGGGTAAGCACCCACTCAGCCTGCTTTCACCTCGCTGGCTCGGGTTCTGGACCAGCAAACCATGCCTGCGTGCGCTTCAGCACGAGCTGTATAAGCCTGCCCGGAACCCAGGATAATTATGAGCAGGGCAAGCCCCTGACTCGCTGCTCCATTACCCAAGCTAGCTAGGGTACAGCTACCTGAACTATAGAGTATGCGTCCAAGTTCCCTGGGGGGACACTGACAGGCTGCTCACAATCACATGGGACTGTCCTGCAAGGGCCAGGTCAGGAAAAAAACAAGCGTGTCTTGAGAAAAACCTTTCCCATCAGTGATTACCAGATTCCAAGACAGCACAAGGCCCAGGTAAGAAGCGTAACATTTTAAAAGTTAATAAAGTTCAACAGGGAACAGCATAAGACATAAATTGCCTTGGCCACACTTTACATGAAAGGTTCAGTTACAAATAGCTTCTAAAGGGTTAATGAACTATTAGAAATGTGTGTTACAGATAGTTAAAACACCTCTGTGGGAAGGTGCCATAGACAGGGAGAAGCAGCTACTGCTCTCAGCCTCTATTAAAAACATCTTCGAACCATTTCTTAGCCCTTTAAAGACAGCCTTGATATAAAGGGTGACTGCCTATGTTCCCTGTAAGATGAGCACTCGGGCAGCTGCCCCAAAGAGATTCAGTTGTCACCCAGCTGATCAGAAAAGCACCCACAGCTGGCAGCTTGTGTTTCTGCTGGTGGTGCTCACCTCTTTATGCCTGGGTGCACACAACAAAATTTATTCTGCCCATGGGTGGGAAACATTAGAGGGAACCCTGGTGACTGCTACTTTTAAACTCATTTTTAAACAAACTTCCTTTCCGTTTGATGGTGCCCCGTTAGCTCACAGTGTCTCAGACGACCGCATAGGCATATGCATGTAACCCACACATCTTCTGATGTGGTTCGCTGTCCCATGTATCAGAGAGCTAGTCTGTGTCTTCAAAAACAACAAGAAGTCCTGTGGCACCTTATAGACTAATGGATATTTTGCAGCAGAAGCTTTTGTGGGCAAACTCAGAGCGAGCGAGCGAGAGAATGAGTCTCCTCTACAGCCTTAGCTGAGAGCCAGCTGGCTTTCAGCTCACGCTGTAGAGGCTCATGTGCTAAACCCGAGGTCCCAGGTTTGCTTCTGCCCGTCAGTGGCTACATGTATACATACAGCAGTCACTTCCCCAGTTACTAAAATGCGGCCACATCTGTGGTGGAACAGTCGCTCATCAGGCAGTAGCATCGCAAAACAATCTGTAAGGGTCTCCCATCGTCGGCCATTGGATGGTACTGATTTTGGACGAGTGACTTACAGGATCTGTGTCCTGCTACTAAGATGACCCTCAGTCATCCAGTGTTTCCCATGATTCCTTAACATATAATCGTTCACGACACTGATGAATGTAACCAGCAGAGGCACAGTCCCCTCAGCAAGACAGGAAGACTGTGGAGGTTTGCAGTGCTCAGCACCATCGGGATTAGGCTTGGAATAGCTGGCGCCCTGCCCCTACTCCAGAGCTGGTGTGACCCATGGCACTACTCTCCCAGAAGGAGGCTTCATGTGTGCAGACCTTCCCAAGGAAGGGCTGGGAGAAGGGGTGGTAGATGGGACGGAAAGGAACCCTCCTTCCCCTAATGCTCACTTAGTGATGCGTCACATGGGGAAAGATAAGGCCTCACCTGAATGGGTTACTCACCACCTCACACCTCCCGAACAGCTGCAAGGAAGTAACCTGCACACTCCAGGGGTGGGAGGAAAGGGGACTTCCCAGCGCATGATCACCGAGTTCTCTGGATAATCTTTCTGGATATTTATGGCAGGAAACATGATACTAGGGTGAAGCCCCAGGACTGTGACTCAGGAGAGCTGGAGCCTTATCTAGCTTTGCCACAGGTTTCCAGCATCCCGTGCAGCGCTCCCTCTCATTGTTACCATCTGTGGGTGGAATAAATTATATGTGCGCCCAGGCATGTGTGGATGGGCACCACCAAGAGAAACACATCGTGCTGGCTGTGGGCACTCTGCTAATCATCTGGGCAGCACCTGAATCTCTCCTGGGCCACTGCCCAAGTGCTCAGCTTACAGGGAACGGTGATCCTCTGGCATGCTGAGCGCTCACCACCCATCCTGCTCCTGCCAAGGTCCCACACAGGCCAAGGTCTCCTGAGCCCAGACCCTTAACCTCACTGGGACTCAGTTTCCCTCTCTGTAAGACACTGATCTCCTGTGAGAGTTAGGAGCTTAACTCATTACTGCTTGTGCACCCTCTGAACTCCATCAATGGAAAATGCAACACCAGTGCAAAATAACATTAAAACGTGACATCAAAGCCAAGAAAGATTCAGATACTTAACAGAATGGCGCATGAGTCTACACAGGGTCGTACCCTGCAGAGCTTTACAACCATGCTGGAACAGAGCCAAAGGCACAGATGGCCATTCTAGTAGGAAAGAAGGGAAAAATGCAAGCATCAAGCACAGTCACACTGCTAAAAGACCTGATTTCCCAATAGTGGGTGCTATCGCCCAATTACGGCTAAGAACCTGGAAAGAGAACAGCAGGTGCATTGGTTCGGCCCTGTCCTTTTTATCAGCACTGTCGACCTCAACAGATCGGATTAAGACAGGATGTTTTTTCTACAGAAAGTTGCTCTAGGAATTTGGGGGCTGGGGGGCGGGGAGCAGCTCTCTGGTCCATGGTACACAAGATGTCAGACCAGATGACCACAGTGGTCCTTTCTGGCCTTGGACTCTATAGAGAGATCGGATGCCATGAGTCAGACGCCAAAACGTGAGGTTTTTTTCTTCTTTTTTGGGTTAAACAAAGCCAATAGCTTGTTTCTTTGCTCGGTCTGTGGATATGGGCCTAGCACATGGTGTGGAAGAGAAAATAAGAGTCACCAAGGCACACAGAGGTATTGGGTAAAGGGATTTTTGGCTCTCACCCGAACATTTGCTCACCCCCTGCCCTGCCATTGGTTCTGTCCCCACCTGTTCTAAACCCTCAGGCCCTAACTCCCTCAGGTTTGCACCTGTCTCGGATCCCACCCCCACAGTTCAAGTCCCCCGTGGCCTTCCACCTCTCTTCCTGCCAACCTTTTCCATCCATGTGCAGAATAAAAAAAAGACATGCACCGAGGCACGTGCCAATGTGCACCCCCATAGGGACCTCTCCTGAGTGGCCGCACAATGACGCAGCTTACAGGAAACACTGCTCCTCGCTCCCCCATCTCCAGCCTGGGAGACAGCAGTGGGGGTCCCCTCTCCCCTTTCCAGACTGGGGGGGGATGGTGCTCCAAGTGTTCTTCACCCCTGGCTGTGCCCCTCCCTGGGGGGTTCTGGGAGGGTGGGGAGCAGAGACACTGTGCTGTCCCCATTACTCATAGGCGATGGGACAGGAGGGGCTACAACCACCCTTCTCTGATGAGAGCTCCCTGCTCTCTTCCCCTGAGCATGGCTTCAGGGCGCTACGGGATGAGAGCGCCCGCCCTGCCAGCGGCAGCTCCGATTGGTGGGTCTATCCCCAGGAGGTGGGCAGCCAATCGGTGGGCTCCAATTCACTCAGAGGCTGGGGCATCTTATGGCCCCTTCGTGTTGCTTCACGCTCACCCACAGCAGGGTGTACACATGCAGTTCAGACAGCAGAAGCTCTTGGCTCGCTGACACTTTGGGGCACCATGTCCTAGCAACAGAAGCACTGCTAAAAGGCAAATGCACCTTCCTGCCCTTCCCCACCAACACATTGAACTCAGGCTCTGAGCTACCCAGGAATCACCTCTACCAGATTACTCACTCTTCCTTACACGTCTTGGGAGGGGAGAGCGCCAGTTTAGCAGAGGCTGCTTGTGCTAACGCACAGGCAGCCTCCTGGGAGGTGTTTCCCTGAGGGCTGCCCTCTGGCAGCAAAGCAGCCCCATCCCAGCCAGAAAGAACCAGGGAAATTTGGCTTGCAAAGTGACTTATCTGCTCATTTTATGGAGCTCTAATAGTTCAGCGTGCATGTCTCGCTGTAGAAGAACATGCTGAAGAACATACCTCGCATTCTAAACGTTGATGGGGACAAGTCTGCTCCAGCTGGGTCTGATCCAACGACCTGCTGAAATCAACAGGAGACTTTCCACCGCCACAGAGCAGAGGCTGGGGCTCTTAAAAAGAAAGTGAAGCCAACTGAGTCCCCCCGGGGGCTTCTCCGGTACCCTTTCTGCTTGATGCCAGGAGCTGCAAAAGGAGGCCGAATGCCCAACAGGAGCCCAATGCATTTCTTGTTTCTGTTGACTGATTTGGGCCCACCAGCACTGCGTGTGAGAAACCACCACTGTTGTGCCCTCGCCCAAATGTACTGGAAAAGGGATTCTGGCACCTGCTGCAGAAGCCCAGAGCCCAACGTCCTCCTCAGCTATTCTGTCCCCACCCCAGCCTCTACCTTCCTCAGTTTTGCTTCAGTCAAGCCCCATAATTCCCACACGCACATCCAAACTCACCTCTGCTCCTCCTGGGGCTCATCATCCCCCTCTCTCCAGGCCTCAGGGGCAGCAGTGGGGTCCCTTCTTCCCTCTTCCAGGCTGGGAGGCAGTGCCAGGCCAGGATCTTAATGCCAGTGCCCCTCCCTGGGAGGTACCAAGGGAAGAAGGGGGAGCAGAGGCACTCTCCTATCCCCATTGCTCACAGCACGGGGAAGAGGGGCAGGAGCCACCCTGCTCTGCTGGGCTCTCTAGCTACCTGCTGCCACCGGCGAGTGCGGCTTCAGTGCGCCATGGAATGAAGGAGCTCTGATCAGCTGTTCTGTGCCAGGAGGTAGGCAAAAGAGGTGGACAGCCAATCAGAGGGCTCCAATTCACTCGGGGCGTGAGCATCCCACACATGTTGGTTCACACTCAACCAGAGCGGAAAACCCACTCCCACCAAGGACAACAGGGCATACACTTTCATTTCGAAAAGCAGAATGTGGGCCAACAAGCATTTGGCTCTCGGACAGCACAGGGGAAGATGTCCTAATAGCAAGAGCATTGTGGTAAAGGCAAATCTATCCTCCTGCTCAGCTCCATAAACCCCTTGGAATCAGAATCTGAGCCACCCAGAAATCACCCCTGCAGCATTACTCATTCACTATTCCCTAGACATTTTAGGAGGGGAGCTGCAGGGGCAGAGAAGGGAGAACCCCAGAAAGAAATGTTCGGTTCAATTTAGCAGAATCAGCTTGTGTGAACATACAGGCAGCCTCTTGGGAGATGATTCCCTGAGGGCAGCCCTCTGGGAGCAAAGCTGTAGCACCTGAGGTGGAGACAGCCAGGGAAATTCTGGTTTGCAAAGTGACTTATCTGCTCATTGTATTGAACTCTAATAGTTCTGTGTGCAGCAATCTGGGATTTTCTTTTCTGCCCATCACTGCCATACCTGAGACAGATCACACCTTCCATTAGAAGCTCTGAAAACCATTTGCAGACAAATGAGTCAATCTTAACATCTACCTTCGGAGGCTCCTGTAATCGCTGCCATTTGACATGGGAAAATGGAGTCTAGGATTCCAAGGGCCCCAAAGGCGTTAAGAACCCATTGCCTTTCACAAGCTGCCTCCACAAGGCTCCTCTGAAAATATCAGCCTAAGTGACTTACCCAAAGATACACATCAACTCCCTAGCAGGGCTGGGAACAGAACCCACACGGCCTGATTCCCTGTCCTGTGCTTTAGCCACTAGACAATAAAAGAAGCGCCATGGAAACGGGAACCATTCCGTTGGTCTTATAAGGAAACACACTTTCTTTCTAGGTAAACACTCACGCTTGGCTCCATGTGCGGAGCAGCAAGGACATACAGAAGCCGTTCGGTGTAGCACAGCATGTGCTGACTTGTGGACATCCCAGAAAAGCCACAATTACATTGCATGTGCAGTTAGCATCTTCCATCTCATGAGTCACACTCCCGCACGCTTGAGCAGCAAGAAACACATCGCCTTGCTCAGCACTAAAAAGGCATCATGGCAACAGTGAAATGTGACACCTGTTTGACACCTGCTCTATGACACAGGAGAGAGGTCTAAAGTAAAGAAAAACAAAAACCTCACACTTTTCCAGTTTAAACTGCAAAGGGAATCACCCTGGGTTTCATGGCCAGAAGGGATCATTACAGTCATCTAGAGTGACCTGCACAACATAGGCCGGAAAAATCTCACTCAGGGACCCCTGCATCCAGCCTGCAACTTCTGTTCCACAGGCAGCCAGTTTTGAAAGTCTTAACATGATGCACACACCTTAGGTCAGCTCAAATGAGCAATCTGGGGTTCATCCATGAAGGTGGGGAGCACAGCTAAAACAAACAGCCTTTGTCTCCTGGCTACATTCTATGCCCACTCACTACTCCCTGGTTTTGTGTGCTTGTATTTTGTTTTAACTGTTCAGGGCTTTGGGGATTACCTCCCACAGACACGGCAGTACCTCCATTATCCCCTAGCAGCAGGCTCCGATGGTGGCTTAGAAGCAACTCAGAGAAGAGCTACAAACAGCATATCATTTAAAGGAGTACAGTGGGTTTTCCTTGTAGGCCCAAACAGTGTGCAGGCCCAAGCCTGTGTAACCCCAGAGGCACTGGAACCACTGACAAGGAAGAGCAAAACCTGGGTCCATCTGCCTTATTTCACTGCCTCAGCTGCCAGCTCAGAGCCCAGGGAAAAGTGATGTCCAGCTGAAAAACTTCAGCTGCTTCCTTAATTCAATCAGCGCACAGAGCTCAAACATGGATGGGTCAGATTGGTTCCAATCTGTGTTTTTTAGAGGGCCAGATTCTGACCCATCACCCAAGTGAACATAATTCTGGGGTAACTCCACTAAATTCTACCTGGACTTACATTAGTGGTTCTTTGCCCACGAAAGCTTATGCTCCAAAATATCTGTTAGTCTTTAAGGTGCCACAGGACCTCTTGTTTTTGCAGATACAGACTAACACGGTGACCCCTCTAATAATTAGCATTACTGACATCAGGAGAAGTCTAGGCCTAATTCCTAACTTGTAAGGAAAAAGGGAGCACATTCCCAGCTTACACCTCTGGCAGCCAGAAGGTTGGCATGCTGAAGAACATGGCCAGATGGCATTCAGAAGTTTGATGGGTCCAAGTCTGCTCCTGTGGGATCTAATCCATCTCTGGCTGAACTCAACAGAGTCTCCATCTACTGCAATAGGAATTGGCCGGTTCTCTTAGGCTACATCTACACCGTTTGCAGAAGACCGACCAGCTAGGTCCAATCTTCCAGGACACTATTTTGCACACTCACAAAACGGCGCATTCTGGGGTCAATGTCAACCCTGGAAATCCTTGTGAGCGGCGAGGATTAAGGAAAGTTGACGAGAGAAGCACTCCCGTCAACCTTTTGCCATGAACACGGACACAGAAGTCAACAGCTGCAAAGTGAATTTTTGGTACGCACTCGGTTTACCAAAAATTGCAGAGCAGCTGTCAACTTTCCAGGCAGGTGTCGACATAGCCTGAGTGCAACCAACTCGTTCCCCACAGTGGCTCATGCTCTACCACTTTTGCCCAATGCCAGAAGCTTCAATGTGAGGTGAAATCCTCAGCAGGCCCCTGAAGCTCATACTTCCTAGCCCCAAAGATGGGTGGTCCAAGGAAACTCCATAAGCTCCTAAAATTACCTTAAAAAATCTCCAGTTTCACAATGCCAGTGCTGTAGGTGTATTCCATCTCACAAGGATATGGCACACAAGCATGGACTGGGGTCACCAGCAAAGATATATAGATTGCAGGTATGGGAACAAGAAGGGAGGGACCACACCTGTCACAGAGAGGACAAACTGAACCTCTGCTGTCGGGCTGTGTGTGTCTGGTGGGGACAGGGGGAAAGGACATTACATTTGTGTGCATTTTATCCTCTACCAGTGTTTTTCTCTGATGCCAAAAGGGAATCTGGGGGAAGCTGGTCCATGTTCCCTGTAGGCAGCCCTGCCAGGATGCTCTGTGCACCCAGGCTGAAAGCTACACTGGCATCTTGCCAGAAAACCCATGCCTAAAAAGGCTGAGCAGGTGCTCTGCTACCAGGGAAGGACCCCAGAGCCAGACTCCCTGACCTGTTGCTGGAAGGAAGAAAGGGCTCATTGCTCTTCTCTAGGCTTCTTCTCATCAGAGCTTCTTTACCGGATCGGACTGGCATCCTGAATCCATCCCTGACCAATGCCCTCAGAATGGAGGATTGTGCAATCACCTGGCCACAGGGGAACATCTTGGGCAATTAGCCGCCAGCTTCTGTCCTGACTCTTAAACGTTGATCTGCCTCAGAGATACACTCCTGGCAGCTAGGAATGTTACAACGCGGCCCTCCCCTTAAGGGAGCATCTGGGACTTTCCTCCTACCTTCCAATCCCACTGCAATAAAAAAAAGCAGGAAAGGCTACTATTACTACTGGGCCCCAAACATGCAGGGCTGCTCACCGAGTCCTGTGCCACTGATCAGTATCACCCTGCCATTCCCACAGGAGGCAGTGTGGAAATTCCACTGCAGCAACACTCAAATTTGGCTTCCACATAACATTTGCAAAAGGGACAGTTAAACCCCATCAAGGCACGACACAAAAAGTCAGCAATGTAGCAGCATGTTTCCTTTTAACTCTACGCCAGCAAAGCACCATAACTTAACGGGCTGCCCAGGGACCCAGATGAGCATTCACGTCATGCTCCCACTCAGAGAGTGAGGCAATCAGATCCAACCAGTGGCCCAAATTCGGCGAGAAATGCTGGTTCCCAGCCACAGCAGATGCGCTAGGTGCCTGCTAAAAGGAAGAAGGAGTGGCTGGGAGAAGCTTTGTTTGTTTTTCCGCACAGACCCAACTTTGTCAAAGATAGCAGTGGCTGTCTCCAGGACTGCCCATGCCCAGCTTTAATATGTCTGTAGGATTTTTAGAAAACACAATCAAGTTTTATACTCACTCACAGGTCCAGCAGGGGGAGATTACAAGACTGGCTGGTTTGCAGCACAGCCTCTCTGATCTAAGGTCTACCCTTGTAACTGCCCACAGGAAGACTTGAACATGGGACCTCGGGAGGTCAGTGCAGGCACCTCTACAGCTTGAACTAAAGACCAGCACAGTTTTGGCTTAGGCTTTAAGGATACTTGTTCTTTCTCTGTAAAGTGGTCTAGGTACCTTTACATGAGACAGCTAACCACACATAGGTGGGTGGGTTACACCCACGCCCCCAACACACACCCCACACACCCGCCAGAAGCAAACGAGCGGCTTGATTGTCATAAGGGATCATTCAAGCATTCTGAGCCCCTAGGTGCTCAGCACTGTTGAAAGTCTGTCCTCCAGTCTCTGGCTTATTAGTTTTTCCTCCCCGGCAGGCTCCTGCGTTTCTCCGTCTGTTACAGATAGTTCCATCCTTCACCTGACGACACATACCAACATCCGCACAACCCAGCCGCAAAGATGGACAGGCTGCTCCGAGTCTCAGAAAGAAACAGAAGTACGTTCCTAGGCTGGACTCACTTACGGTACTAACACGCCTCCAGGCAAGTCTGTACACACCCAGATTACACTGACACTCAAGCCATGTCTACATTAGGCAAAGTAAGTCCACCACAGATAATTCTAGCTATGGCAATTTTGTAGCTGAAATCAACATATCTGCGCTCCGCTAACTTGGCTGTCCATAGGGGGAAGGTTGATGGGAGAGTTCTCCCACTGACCACCTTTACTTCTTGTGGTTTGAGAGAAGAACAGGACTCGACTGCAAACCCTGAGGGGTCGATTTTGGGCGTCCAGACTAGACATGCGAAATCAAACCCTGGAAGATCAACACTGAGCGGGTCCATCTTCCGGGCTAATACTGTAGACGTAGCCCAAGACAGAACTAGGTCTCTTCTCCTTACATCTCCCATTCCCTCTGGATCCTCAGGCCTCCCCTGGTCTTCCCCACATAGGTTGGGTCTTGGTATGTAGCTGCACTGTTTTCCATGCCTCTCCTTTGTTGCCAGCAGTCGTCCTGCCTATCTCATTCACCACTCTACATCATCTCCTCTGTCCAATGGGCCTCCCATCAGACAGCCCAGCTGGGGTGATCCGGTGGAGCGAGAAAGAGCAGCATGGCCTAAGGAACCGGGGAGGACAGATGTCACAGGATGATGGGATGGAGACTAAGAAACTCAACATCCCAGACCTGCTGCCTTTTCACACGCAGATCACAATGGATTTAAAGGGCGTACACTAATGCAGCAAGATTCTCAGGCCCACCTTCCAGTACAAGAAAAGGAGAACTATAGGCAGCATCTGAGCTCAAGCGGTCCTTTACTCCACTTCCTTGATGAAATTCTGGAGCCGGACCCAGACCCAGACCCAGCATAGTGTTCACCACAGAATCCAGAGGGGACAAAAACCTCTAGGAGGTTGTCCACTCCGTCCTCCTGCCCAAATGACTTGCTCTGCACAGCCCATTTGACAGTGCTTTGTCCAACCTCGTGTAATATGTGCAAAGCTGTGAAAGTGACTCAGACTTGCAGTGCGAGGTGATTTCACCTAGCTGATCTGATTGCCTCACTCTCAGGCAGTTGCCTGTACCACACATACAGCAGACCCCTGACTTAGGCATAGGTTGCGTTCCTGGGCAACCACGTGTAAGTCAAATTTCGCATAACTCGGGACTGGGTTGGGGAGAGGTCCTGCCGCCTTAGGGTCCCCCAGTCCTGGCTGTGCCTGGCTCCCTGCTCCCATGAGCGGTGGGGAGCCCAGAGCCCAGCACAGCAGCGCTGGTCACTTTCCCAGCTTCCGCCTGGCTGCCGCCTGATTGCCAGCTCCCCACCACTCGCGACTTCGAATCATGTTATTGCAAGAAACATGTAAGTCAACATCATGTAAGTTGGGAATCTACTGTATCCCATCTTGCCTGAAACTCCTCTCTCTCAGGCTACACCTTCGCTAGCCCAGCAAATCGACCCGCTCACGATCGATCTTCCAGGTCTCGATTTCGTGCGTCTAGTGGGGATGTGCAAAACTGACCTTTCAGGGGTCACAGACGACCCCTTTGCTCCTCAGGAGATGCAAAGAGTAAGGGAGGTCGTCACTCTGCTCAATATGGACAGCCACGTAAGCCGAGCGTAGATTGGTCAAGTCTAGCTATGCAGTTGCCATAGCTAGAATTGCATATCGGTGGTCGACCTACTCGGCCTAGCGTAGACATAGCCTGAATTTCGTCCCTTAGATCCTCCTTACGTCACCTTAAATAGTTCCTTGTCTGAGCAAAGTGTCAGGGTTAGTCCCTTCAAGCATGTGCAGTAGCTATTTCCCCCTTGGCTATCAGCCAGACTGCATGCATTCAACTCAGACTCTCTCTATCAGCCAACCTCTCCAGCTCCTGCATCACTTGGGGTGAACTCTGCATCTTGATCCAACTCACACTGTTTTGGACCATCAGGGATACCAGAACAGACCCAAGAAACAACTGTGTTGTTGGACAAACCCTTTAAATAAACGTGTGCGTTATTCAGAGCCACATGCTAATCCTACCGTCATGAGACAGTGAGCCCAGTTCTCCCCTCACTCAGTGTCACACGACTCACTTTGACGGCATTGCTTCTGAGGTACATCAGTTTAAGTGAAAGTGAAAGGAGAATGCTTTTTGAAAGGCTAAGCCATTGGTGTGCTTGAGGCTATGCTGAATCTGCTCAGAGATGGGCAGTTTTGGTTTCCCCATGTCCCGTCCAGTTCTGATTCTGCATCCTGGCAGACACCAAGCTGGGATGCTGCAGCTGTCACAGAGCCCTGCTGGCAGGCAGACTGAATGTGTGTGTGTACATGGGCAGGGAATTACTAACAATCCCCCGTTTTTAGATAGCTCTAACAATGAAAATGGCTCAAAGCACTTAACAAAGGAGGTCAGGAGTTGTCCTTACGGTTTGATGATGGGGAAACTGAGGCACAACACTATGAAGTGACTTGCCCGAGGTCACTCACCAAGCCACGGGCAGAGCCAGACATTTGAACCCAGGTACCCAGCACCCTAGTCTGCTTCTCTTAAAGGAAAGGCCCTGCATTGCAGCAGTTCGAGGAGAAAGAGAATCTACATCCTCTGCAGCACCCATCAATCCTACACCTGCCGGGGGTGTTGGGGTGTGGGGGAGAGCGGGACACTTCAAAACCAGCTGGTAGATGTCTTTGTCCCCTGTGAGCTCCATGTTTGCCTGGTAGCTCCTTCACCCCACTCTGGCTTGAGGAGCTTTGGGACAAGCAGACGGGGCTGACCTTGGTCAGTCGCTGAAGTGGAACGTCTCAGAAACGTAAGACGGATTTGACTCCGTAATCAACCCACAACTACCGAGTGATTCCAGGCTGCCACATTACGAAAATTTCACTGTCGCTTCTTGCACAGAACTCAGCTCCTCTGCCTCCGAAAGCCCAGGCCCTACCCCTGCAGCCAGAAGAGAATCTCTACTGGCAGTCTAGGTCGTATGACACACAGCTGGGCAGTTCCAACTGTATCCAGCAGAGAGCAAGGACACCCCCTACCCACTAGCCAGTTCCTCTCAGCCTCAGCGGCCGAAGGCCCTCCCCCTACAACACAGGGCTGGTCCCTGCTGGTATCTTCTCCCCCCACCGCTGCGTCCTGTCTTTAAGTGACTGCCCGGCCACCGCACAGGGGCAGGAGGTGTTCATCAGGGTGACCAAGAGCAGTTAAGTTAATGACGGCGAACAAGGCAATCCAAATGTGCCTTTCCAATCGCGGGGCGGGGAAGGTGGAGGGGGAACCCTCCCACCCTCCCGGGTGCTGGGGCTCAGTCACTTAAAGCCTGGACCGGCGCGTGCCCCCGTTGTTAGCGGAGGGTGAGGAACACGCGCTGTGCCCGCAGGCAATGGGCGCAGCCCGGACCCAGCTCGAGCAAACAGGAAGCGAGCAGCTTGCCAAAGGCTGCAATTGTCAACCAGTCGCTAAGCCCAAGGCGGAAAGCGCAGCCGGCTCCGCGGGGCGGCCGCGGCAGCTCCGGCCACTGGCCCCCGCGGCGCACAGGCACAAGGGGGAGCACCCGCGGCCCCCCGATCCCTGCTCGGCCCCCGCCCCGGGCCAGGCGCGCCCTACCTTTGCGGAAAGGCATGGCGAGCCGCGCCGCCAGGGACCGCTCGCTGCCGCCGCTGCCGAACCGGACGCCTGGGTTCCGCAGCCTCCCCCTGCCGGACGCCTGGGTTCCGCAGCCTCCCCTCGCTGGCGGGGCCGGGCTGCCTCCAGATTTGGCCGAATCGGCGTCACTCGGGCGAGGCAGGAACTGGGAACGAGGAGGAAGCGAAGGCGGGGGCAGCGCGCTGTGCCCCGGAGCCCCGGCCGGCTGGGGCACGGAGGGCAGCCGGCGCCGAGCCCCTGGGGAGGGGAGGGCGACACTCCGGGGTGGCCGGGGCGGGGCGGGGCAGGGCAGCCGGCGGGCGCTCGCAGGCCGGCTTGGCACGCAATCGGGGAGGGAGCCGCAGAGCTTGCAGAGGCCCCGAGCAGGCGGGGCTGGATCCGGACTTACTGGGCGCCTGGGCACAGAGCACACAGCGGGGCCCAGGAGCTGGGGAAAGCCGGAGTCTGGCCCCGCTGCAGTGGCCAAGCTCCTGCCCTTCGGGTGAGGGCTAAAATCAGAGCTCCCTGTAAGCTGAGTGCTTGGGGCCTGGCCAGGAGAGAGTCAGGTGCTGCCCAGCTGCTTAGCAGAGGGCCCAGAGGCACCAGCCTGTGCTTCCGGTGGAGGTGTACATCTGCACACGCCTTCCTGCACTGAACAACATTTATTCTGCCCATGGATGGGAAAAGTTAGAGGGAATAGGGTGCGAGATGGGTCTCCTCCCTACTTGGCCCCATGCCTTTTCCTCTGCCCTGCCACCAGGTCAGCCAGGGAGCCTGGCCCCTCATCACAGCCCTGGGCACGCCACCTGCCCTGAGCAGTATGACCAGAGGAGCAGGGACACAGTACAGAGGATACTCCTGGGCCCCCTACCCCGGGCAGGTGGAGGGTCCTCCCCATGGTGGCCTGGCTTCCCTGGACAGAACTTGCCATGGCCTAGCTCCATCTTCTGGCCTGGCCAGGGGTGTGGCCTTGGAGGGCAAGAAGAGAAGCAGGACCACAGTTCCCAGGATGGTGCCCCTACCCCCACACACCTGTACACAGCTTTCAGTGCTTCTGCAGGGGCCCCAAAATTGGCTGGGACCCCAGGCCTTGGCCTGTCTGTTAATCTGCTGCTGCACCCAGCCACAGAGCTAGGGTTGCCACCCTCAATTATTGTGCTGGAGTCTCCAGGAAGTAAAGATTAAAGTTAAAATTAAATTTCTGTCACATGACAAATCCTCCAGGAACACATGCAGCCAAAACGGGCAATACTACCATGATCAAAACCCCATGGTGCTGAGTATGTAGGAACACAGGTGGCCCCTACTCCCCAGGGTAATACGGAGGCCAGTGCAGTGGGATGGTGCTCAGTTTATGGTTGCAGATGCACTGGATTAGGGGAGTTGTGAAGATTAAGAATTCCTCTCCTTGTGTGTGCAATTTCCAAACCCAGCTCCACCTCAGTCCTGACAGCATTTGCATCTGCTGTCCTGCAGACATAGCTAATTCCTCCTTCCCTGAACAGGGAACCCTGGGTAAATGCATCTTCCACTCCCTGGCACTGAGTTGTGTATGCAGCGAGGAGGAGGGAGAGCAGTTATATTCCATATGCAACAGAGATGTAAATGCAGTGGGTGTGGGCACACAGACTATTGGGATGACTCAGGGCAGTGCACTAATATTAGTCCTGGGGGAATTCTGTGCCAAAGGTATAACTTCTGTGCACAATATTTGAAATTTCTGCAAATTTTATTTGTCAAAATAATACAAGCTAATCCCACCAGGTTCCTCTTCTCAAAGTAACTGTCAACAACTATATCCATAATACAGACAAGAGTAAAGAAGATTCCCCAGCAGAGAGTTAAATCCCTAAAACATCCTGGCTCCAGATGGGGGATGCTGGAGGGAGTTTTGTAGGACCAACAGAGCCCAGATACCTACATTTCCATTCCCCTGGAGACCAGCTGCTAGACACCTCCCCCACAGATACCAAACTTCACCTCCCTACACAGCTCATCCATGGGGCAACACCCAGAGATTAGCCCCCAGATCCCAGCTTCAGGGACACAGCAGCGTCCCCCCAACCCTGCCAACCTTTTCTCAGCTTCTTCACTGTCACACCAGACAACAAGTGGCTGTGCAGCCCTGCCCTTCCTCACCTTTTCCTAGAGCTGGTTGGGTCTGCTAGGCTCTCCCCCTTTCAGGAGCAAATGTCACTTAACATTTCTTGCAGGTACTGTCCTATTGCACCCCAGGTCTCTGCCAGCTCTTTAAATAGCTCCTTGCTGGCATTTGCCACAGCTCAGCCAGCTCTCGCCGGAGCTACACACCTGTTTACTTTCACTTCTGCTCTCATTCCAGGAAAATGAGGCTCAAAGAGCCTCCAGCCAGGCTGAGTGCTCTGCTTACTGCCAGTTGGGCTCTGCAGAGCCCAGCATCCCATAATAGCAGCTAGAAATCTCTGGGGGTGGGGGGAAACAGGGAAGTGGCCTGGAATTCCCCCTGGAGTAATTTAATAGGCGATAGAAGGGTGAGAACCTGATCAGAAGATTGGACCAGTCTATATACGGAATACTGCAAGGTGTGAGGTAAAACCAATTTAGCTAAGTCCGTGTACATTTGTGTGTGCAGGCGAGAGTTTGAAATGCTATGCAGTTGCTGCATATTTCTCCCTGGGATAAATGCAAAACCTGTTGTTTGAATTGGGAGCGGCTAGGGAATTGGCATAGGAGACTAGGAGGCCCATCTCTTGCAGCTGCCTTCCCTTTGAAATTCACTGTGGTAACTCGTAAGGGTCATGACTTCAGAGACCTCAGTGATACTTGCAGCCCTGGGTCAATGGGACTGGAGCTGGCACCTCTCCAAAACAGACAATCTTTATGCTTCTTGGGATTTGGCTGGCAAGTTTTATTAGGCAAAAGGATGGATTCCTAGATACTTAGCCCAGGTTAGTTGTAAAGGACATACAGAGCTTGCTTATCAAAAAAGTTTCTATTATCTTTTGATACCTAAGACTATCTCATTTGTGTGCATATGTTTACTGTTCTTATCTTATAAATAACGCCTTCTTTTTCCTACTTAGTACAGCTTCAGATAGCCAGTCATATATAATAAACTTCAAAAATTATCTTTGGTTTGAGATCTAACGTGCAGCTGATCTGGGTTAAGTGATGGTCCTGTCTACGGCTGTAAGTGAAGTTTAGCATTTAGAAAGCATTTTCTGCTTTTGTTTTATATGTAACTTTTTACTTGTGGTATCTCTTAAATTGTAGCAAATAAACACTGTTCTTTTCACTGTGTCTCAGGGCAATGAGATGAAGCAAGGTGGTGATCATGTCTTGAATCATACAAACTGGTGTGTGCACTATCAAAACAAAAAGCAGTCAAGTAGCACTTTAAAGACTAGCAAAATAGTTTATTAGGTGAGCTTTCGTGGGACGTCCCACGAAAGCTCACCTAATAAACTATTTTGCTAGTCTTTAAAGTGCTACTTGACTGCTTTTTGTTTTGATAGTGTATAGACTAGCACGGCTTACTTACTGGTGCGTGCACTGTTTCCTTGGAAATGACAGACCTGGTCCTTTTGTGAGCGTTTAGTGGATAAGGGGCTGAATGCTTCAGGGGAACACTTCAAAGAGGGCAAGGGACAAGTGAGTCTCTCTCACAGTGGAGGCAGGGGGTAGTAAGGTGACTCAGGCCTAGGTATCCTGAGAACCATCACAAAAAACACTTAGATTGTCATAAAACTGATGGGCCCAGGGTTGCCAGTTGGAGCTCTGGGCTATAAGACTCCCAGAAGAAAGAGAAGTATCAGAGGGGTAGCCATGTTAGTCTGTATCCTCGAGAACAACAAGAAGTCCTGGGGCACCTTATAGACTAACAGATATTTTGGAGCATAAGCTTTCATGGGCAAAGACCCGCTTCGTCAGATGCCTGCCTCTGATGAAGCGGGTCTTTGGCCATGAGAAGAAAGAGAATTGTATTATTCGTTCTAAGATTTAAAACCAAACAAACCAGGGTTGCTCCCGATCTGAGCGGCTCAAATGAAGAATCCCTTGCTTTCTTTCCAGCTAACACCAGAAAAGAGCAAACTGGAGTCACTTTTTTACTTTCCCCAGCCACACTGCTTGGTTGCCTTGGACCCTTCTGGTTACAGAGGGAATCTGAACTGACTTCTGTGTTACATTTTCTGCTCCTAATGTATTAGCCCCATGCTGCTCTGCATTGTCTTATTGTTATTGCATCAAATTCACCACTGCAGCCAATGCTGTTCTTCCCAGGACGGATTTGTATGCAGCTTGCATTAGACTGTAAGGGCTTTTGGTCACAGTACCTCCTTCAATAGGACTCATATCTCCTATGGGGCTCTGAAGATTACCATGTTAGAGTTAATAATTTGGGAGCTAGCACTCCCTCACAGCACCCTTGCCTACATGAACATAAGAACAGCCCTACTGGGTCAGACCAAAGGTCCATCCAGTCCAGTACCCTGTCTGCCAACAGTGGCCAATACCAGGTGCCCACGAGGGAGTGGACCGAACTGGTAACAATCAAATGATCTCTCTCCAGTCAGCCATCTCCAGCTTCTGACAAACAGAGGCCAGGGACACCATTTGTTACCCATCCTGACTAATAGCCATTAATGGACCTAACCTCCATGAATTTATCTAGTTTTTTAAAACCTGTTATAGTCCCACCCTTCACAGCCTCCTCTGGCAAGGAGTTCCACAGAGTGACTGGGCTGTGTAAAGAAGAACTTCCTTTTATTTGTTTTAAACCTGCTATTATTTAGCTGTAATTTACCCCCAACTGTCTTCTAAGAGCCCAGGAAGCAGTGAAAGTGTTGATAATGCTGCTGGACAATAATGACCTCCTGTAGTCCAACAAATTCTCTCGTTTGGCACCAATCCAGTCCTGAGAGTGCTGTATTACAGAGATTCAACCTGTACTCCTCCCTACGAGGGTCCTCTCTGTGTCAATAAAGAACCCCCTTATACTCATTGAAACCAAGCTTTATGGAGCCCTCTTCTGTAAAACTCTACATTACGCTCCTCTCCTGCCCATCTTGTGTCCAAGCACTGACCAATAATGACGACATTAAGCACAGCTTGTATTTACATAAACTGAGTGTGGGGGCTGAAATGTAACACCAGGATAAACTGCTCAGCATTTCTCCCTTAAGGGAGGTATAGAAAACTCTCTGGCTTTTCCCATGGTAATCGGTGTGCAGTAGCAGATGAGGCATCAGTGGCTGCCCAGCCAGGAAGTTAGCATTGAATTGATCTATCATTCCAGTAACACAGTCCACAAGATACAGAAACAGTTTTAGATTATTTCCCATGTGTGCCTGATGAGAAGGATGTAGTGCAACTTGTCTGTGGAATCAGGTAAAGCACAGATTGCTTCCACTGAGCAGTTCTGCAGAACGAGCGTGTTACAGCCCAACCCCTGGGTTTGTTTTTGCTCAACTCCGGCATTAGAGCTCATCTCTCCATATACCAGAGGCTGGGTGTTTTCTAAATACCTTGAGACAAGAGATCAGATTGGCAGCTGTCAAAAACGCCGTGCCACGTACTGTTGTACAAATCTATGGGCCAATTAGTTCAGTATCCGGTTTCTAACAGTAGTCAATTTCAGATGCTTTAGAGGAAGGCATAAAATCCATATATTGACTAAGTGCATTTGTCATGGGAAAGTTGGGGACAAAAGCTTCTTCAGCCCCTGCCATCACCGCTTTCCTGATTTTTCGTCTGTTTTTGAAGCTGCTTCCATGAGCTGATTTAGAAGCATGTCCTTGTGGCTTACATGTAGTTAGCTCTGCCTTAGGATCTCCAACCATTCTATTGACGTCAATGGTTTAGACTGGACACTGCTTATCCATTGCAGTCATTTCAGATACCTGAGATAATGAAATCTCTCAGCCATGCTTACAGCACATTTGATGTGTTTAGAAACCAATACAAGTTATTTACAGAAAGCTAAATCTAAATCTTAAAGTCGTTATTCAGTTTCACTTTCAGGAAAACTTTCCATTGAAAGGGGAACTTTAACTGAATGTGTAACAGCAAGGTGAGGAGGTAGGATTTGTCCTTAGAGGAGACAGCTTTGCTGGACATATCAGAAATAAAACCGGATGTGACATGTCAAACCAGTGTTTCGTACCTGTTTTGAGACCTTGTAACACTGAACAGTATTTTTTTATGGAGAACACCTGTGAAAATTTAAAAAAAAAAAAAAAAGGCAGCAACATATACAGCAAAAACAAAGTGAAGTAATTTAATCAGGTATCATGGAAATGAAGTAATATTTTATCTGGTTTAATAACAGAAAAAAATATACTTTGAATTAATTTTGCAAATGCTTGTGGCATGCCTGTGAGTTGACCACATAAGATAGTTTAAAAAACACTGTCTAAACTATTATATGGAAAGTAAACTGTAGAATGGAAGACAATAATGTATATGGGTTCTTACTGCTGCCCAACTCTTCAGCAGTTTTATTTGAGCTCAATCCTTAATTTGCTCAGAGTGCTGAATGGTTGCTGGTGGGAAAAGGGCTCTCTGTTGGTATATTCCTAATTGACTATCTTATCAACCCACTGTGGGGCTCTGAGCTTTATTCTTGAGATTACTGCTGCTGGCTTCCTAGAGAAAGGGAGGGAATGCTATAAGGCAGCAACACAGAGGGGAGCGGAAGTGTCTGCAATGAAGAAAATAATGCTTTTCCATCAGTCAGTGCTCTACAAAGATCCGAATCATTAGCCCATTTTAAAGATGGGGCAAATGAGGCACAGGGGAAGGGAAGTGACTTGCCCAAGCCCACCCAGGAGGCCAGCAGTAGAACCAAGACTGATTGCAAGAGCTCCAGCCCAGTGTGCTGTTCACTAGGCTATACTACATCATGACCATAAGAATGGGCTACTGGGTCAGTCCAATGATCCTTCTACCCCACGGGGAGCACGTCTTCTGACAATGAGCAGTGCCAGATGCCTCAGTTAGTACGAACAGAACAGGGCAATTATCAAGGGATCCATCTCATCATCCAGGCCCAGCTCCTGGCAGTCAGATGTCTAGGGTCACTGAGAACACGGGGTTGCAATCCTTCATTCATCTCCCCTGGTACATGTTGGTACCAATGACATAGGGAAGGGTAGAAGAGATGTTCTGGAGGCCAAATTTAGGTTACTAGGAAAGAGACTGAAATCCAGAACATCTTTGGTGGCATTCTCTGAAATGCTTCCAGTTCCACGCGCAGGGCCAGATAGACAGGCAGAACTTCAGAGTCTCAATGCGTGGATGAGACGATGGTGTAGGGAAGAGGGGTTTAGATTTATTAGGAACTGGGGACACTTTTGGGGTAGGGGGAGCCTATACAGGAATGATGGGCTCCACCTAAATCAAGGTGGATCCAGACTGCTGGCATTAAACATTAAAAAGGTCATAGAGCAGTTTTTAAACTAAGAGGTGGGGGAAAGCCGATTGGTGCGGGGGAGCACCTGGATCGGACGGAGACTTCTCTTACACGAGACTCCATAGACAGGGATTCCCTAGAAGTTAGTCAGATAGGGAACGTGGGAAATAATATATGGGCAAGATCAGATGTGAAACAATCGTGCATAAAAAAATCCAACGCGTCTGTGAAAGGCGGACATATAAATAGTGGTAGTTTTCTAACATGCTTTTACACTAATGCTAGGAGTCTGTCTAATAAGATGGGTGAACTGGAGTACCTCATATCAAAGGAGGAAGTTGACATAATAGGCATCTCAGAAACATGGTGGAATGAGGACAATCAGTGGGACACTATCATACCGGGATATAAATTATATCGGAAAGACAGAACAGGTCGTGCGGGTGGCGGAGTGGTACTATATGTGAAGGATAATATAGAATCAAATGAAGTAAAAATCCTAAAGGAATCAAAATGTTCCATAGAATCATTATGGATAACAATTCATTCCTCTAATATGAATATGGCATTAGGAATATATTACCGACCACCTAACCAGGACAGTGATAGTGATGCTGAAATGATGAGGGAGATTAGAGAGGCTATCAAAATAAAAAATACAGTAATAATAGGAGATTTCAATTATCCCCATATTGATTGGGTGCATGTCACCTCAGGACGGGATTCAGAGATTAAATTTCTTGATGCCTTAAATGACTGCTGCTTGGAGCAGCTAGTACAGGAACCCACAAGGGGAGAGTCGATTCTCGATCTAGTCTTGACTGGAACGCAGGATCTGGTCCAAGAGGTAACTGTTACTGGACCGCTTGGAAATAGTGACCACAATATAATAACTTTTAATATTCCTGTGTTGGGAAGAACACCGCAGCGGTCAAACACTCTGGCATTTAATTTCAAAAAGGGGAATTACACTAAAATGAGGAAGCTAGTTAAACAGAAACTAAAAGGTAGAGTAATTAAACTAAAATCCCTGGAAGCTGCATGGAAACTGTTTAAAGACACCATACTAGAGGCCCAACTTAAATGTATACCCCAAATAAAAAAACACAGTAAGAGACCTAACAAAGAACCACCATGGCTAAACAGCCATGTTAAAAAGGCAGTGAGAGAGAAAAGGGCAGCTTTTAAAAAGTGGAAGTCAAATCCTAGTGAGGAAAATAGAAAGGAACATAAACACTCCCAAATTAACTGTCATAATGTAGTAAGAAAAGCCAAAAAAGAGTTTGAGGAACAGCTAGCCAAAAATTCAAAAAACAATAGTAAAATGTTTTTTAAATACATTAGAAGCAGGAAGCCTGCTAAAAAAGCAGTGGGGCCCTTGGATGATAAAGATATAAAAGGAGCAATCAAGGAAGACAGTGCCATTGCGGAGCGATTAAATGATTTCTTTGCTTCAGTCTTCACGGCTGAAGATGTTACAGAGGTTCCTAAATCTGAGCCAGCCTTTTTAGGCGACAAATCTGAGGAACTCACTCAGATTGAAGTGACATTAGAGGAGGTTTTGGAATTAATTGATAAGCTGAATAGTAACAAGTCTCCAGGACCAGATGGCATTCACCCAAGGGTTCTGAAAGAACTCAAATGTGAAATTGCGGAGTTATTAACAGTGGTTTGTAACCTATCCTTTAAATCCACTTTGGTACCAAATGACTGGAAGACGGCCAATATAACACCAATATTTAAAAAAGGCTCTAGAGGAGATCCTGGCAATTATAGACCGATAAGTTTAACATCAGTACCAGGTAAATTAGTAGAAACACTAGTAAAGAGTAAAATTGCAAGGCACATAGAAGAGCACGAATTGTTGGGCAAAAGTCAGCATGGTTTTTGCAGAGGGAAGTCGTGTCTGTCTAATCTATTAGAATTCTTTGAAGGGGTTAATAAACATGCGGACAAGGGGCACCCAGTGGACATAATATACCTAGATTTCCAGAAAGCCTTTGACACGGTCCCACACCAAAGGCTTTTATGTAAATTAGGTGGTCATGGGATAGGAGGAAAGGTCCTTTCATGGATCGGGAATTGGTTAAAAGACAGAAAACAAAGGGTTGGAATAAATGGTAAATTTTCACAATGGAGGGGGGTAACTAGTGGTGTTCCCCAGGGCTCAGTCCTGGGACCGATCCTGTTCAACTTGTTCATCAATGATCTAGAAAATGAGGTAAGCAGTGAGGTGGCAAAGTTTGCAGATGACACCAAGTTGTTCAGGACAGTCAAAAGCAAAAGGGATTGTGAAGAACTACAAAAAGATCTCAGCAAACTGAGTGATTGGGCAGCAAAATGGCAAATGAAATTTAATGTGGGTAAGTGTAAGGTAATGCATGTTGGAAAAAATAACCCAAATTACACGTACTACATGATGGGGTCAAATTTAGCTACGACAGATCAGGAAAGGGATCTTGGAGTTATAGTGGATAGTTCTCTGAAGACATCCACGCAGTGTGCAGCGGCAGTTAGTAAGGCAAATAGGATGTTAGGAATTATTAAAAAAGGGATCGATAATAAGACAAAAGATATACTTACCCTATATAAAACTATGGTACGCCCACATCTCGAGTACTGCGTGCAGATGTGGTCTCCTCACCTCAAAAAAGATATATTGGCATTAGAAAAGGTTCAGAAAAGGGCGACTAAGATGATTAGGGGCTTGGAAAGGGTCCCATATGGGGAGAGGCTAGAGAGACTGGGACTTTTCAGTTTGGAAAAAAGGCGATTGAGGGGCGATATGATAGAGGTATATAAAATCATGAACGGTGTGGAGAAAGTGAATATAGAAAAATTATTTACCTTTTCCCATAATACAAGAACTAGGGGACACCAAATGAAATTGATGGGTAGTAGGTTCAAAACTAATAAAAGGAAATTTTTCTTCACACAGCGCACAGTCAACCTGTGGAACTCCTTGCCCGAGGAGGCTGTGAAGGCCAGGACTCTATTAGGGTTTAAAAAAGAGCTTGATAAATTTTTGCAGGTCAGGTCCATAAATGGCTATTAGCCAGGGATAAAGTATGGTGCCCTAGCCTTCATAACAAGGGCAGGAGATGGATGGCAGGAGATAAATCACTTGTCTTCTGTTCTCCTTTTCTGGGGCACCTGGCATTGGCCACCGTCGGCAGATGGGATGCTGGGCTTGATGGACCTTTGGTCTGACCCAGTATGGCCATTCTTATGTTCTTATGTTCTTATGATATCACACCTTCCAGTTAAACAGGACTCTGATTCCTTCGGCTTTCACCTCTAAATTTCCATTTCATTCTTCCATTCTTTGCTCCCATTATTTTTTCTTCTTATTCATATAAAATCTTGTTCACTGGCTCAGCAGTGCTATTAGCATTTTAGCTCCCGCATGCTAAAAGATGCAAGAGTTGAGGTCCTCCAAGCACCACCCACATTCTCGTCGTGAGGCATTTACACCTGACATGGAGCTGGTGAGAAAACAAGAGCATGGTTAGCTTCAGTATAGTAATACACATGACTCACTCCAGCAAGCTGTCTGCAGCAGTGACGGGCATGACCAAGTTTGTAAAAAGCTCTTGCCGCTGTGTGATTTGGGGGAATATATAAAGGCAGTTTCTGCTGAGAGGGAAGTCTGCAACCCAGTGTATCTATGCAGAATTGAGAGCTGTCCAATTCACCCAGCATTTTTAATAAAGCAAAAAGCCCTCAAAATTAATTTCTCGCACATTAGCTTGCTCACTGAGCTGTGATTTGAGTGACTCAAAGACACTATAAATAGTGCATAAAATCATCTTATTAAAACAAATAATAAAGGCAAACACATTTTATCTAGTTCATCAGGAAGTGTGGGAGTTGGAGAAAGAGAAAGTGGAAGGTCACCTTACAAGAATTACTTTTTGATTAGAGACTTTCACAGTTCACAGACCCTAGCAGGGGGAAATAAGTGGGGAGATAGGATTAATCCTTAGGATACAAATATTTTCCTGACTACCACTGCGTGGATAGGGACGTGCGGGGATATAAGTCAGACTCAAAAAAAGGACTAAAATTTTCAGGACCACTGAAATAATCCAATTCTAACAAATAACTCTGTGGTTTCAAAAACTGTCCATTGTCCATCTAAGAAGCACAAATTCCTCTGAGGTCAAGGTTTATTATTAAGCTCTTTTTAGAGATGCATAAGCCGAGCTTCAGAGAAGTAAAGAGATTTCCCTGAGATTATGTATTCACAGCAAGTCGGTAGCAGAGCCAGAAATAGAACCCAGGAATCCTGCTTCCCTGTTCACAGCTCTAAGCACTGAACCTTATGGTTCCTCCCCACGTCAAGAGATGCCTTCCAGACATCCAGCTGTCCCTTGCAAAATAATAAACCAAATCTTTCAAGGCCAACATCAGAGACTTGGGAAAGCAAATGCCTTTACAAAATAAAATGCTTTGCAAGGGAGAGGACTGGAAAGCACCATGCTATAAGGGCATTCAGTCTTGTAAGGGTGAAATTGACCCTCGTGCTGAGGGGCGGCATGGGGTGGTTTTCATCCAATATATAGTATTATGCTGTGCAGCATCATGACAGAAACTTCAGAATGAGTGAAATTGGGTTCATGCTGGCATCTGTTACCCAATGGCTACCAAAGTTACTGCTGGTGTGCTAGATCTTGGGGGCTGCAACTGTCCTTTTGTTTTGTAGTTTGTACAGCACCTAGTTCAGTGAGGGCTTGGGCCACAACTCCTAGATGCTACTGCACACACAATAAAGATTTGCCCTGGAAAGCAATGAACCAAGACAGGTAGGAGAAGTGCCCCAAATGGAGGATGCATGTTGTGTGCTAACTTTCCTTAATACTGCAGGCGTGGAATTTTCATAGTAAATTCATTACTGGTGCCAGACTTGCACATGGAGTCTTCTCTCCCCAGATCAGATACAGCACACAAAGCTTTAGCGCAAGCTTCCCAGTTACTACCGTCAAACTGGAGCATTCACCTCTACAGGTAATAGTGAACGGGATTCTCATATTCTTTCCGACCTTTGTCTCTCTGCTGAGAGCTCTAGTGAGGTTGTCAATGGAGAGTGTAGTGTCTGTGACACAGACACCAGCCCCCAAACAACTTAACTGAAACTGACAGTATTCCACATAAGCCATAAAAACTGACTGAAATGGTGAAGACTTCTGAACATGCCCTCTTTGACTCTGACTTTGAACTATTAATATCTAGGTGACTAGAACTGTTTCTTTGGCCTCACTGATCAACACAGTGATTAGTATTATTTAAGGATTATTCTATCCCAGTCACAAACACCAAAGCTGTTTCATTAACAGAGAAATTTATCACCAGCTCTTGGCTATGTGAATTAGCAAAAACAGGGTTTTGCTATTCTCCATCCCAGATCTGGGGAATCCATCTTATACAGGTTCATCTACTGTCCTGCCTGCACATGACAAAAACCAAGCTTCCAGAAGATGTATCATGGGTAATTAAAGTGTTTAGAAGATAGAAGGTACTTCCTTTGGTACAGTATAAACCCCCCAATTTTGATGCTGACAGCTGTCAAGCAGGAAACCGGAGACAGGTTGTG
Source organism: Carettochelys insculpta (assembly GCF_033958435.1). Lineage (NCBI taxonomy): Eukaryota > Metazoa > Chordata > Testudines > Carettochelyidae > Carettochelys > Carettochelys insculpta. Next base: position 371,976,063 of record NC_134137.1, read on the forward strand.
TCAACAGATAACCCCAGTCACTCAGCTAATCTACGGCACTGCCTGCCTGGTTGCAGAAGGCTGTACTTCCATAGGAAATTGAGATAGACAGCTGGTTTATATACTGAAACACTGCATTACAAACTGCAGGAATTGTCGAAGTAAAATAGTACTTCAATAAAACCCTCAAGTCAGAAATAGGCCATATTGTACAGGCCTTGGACAACGTCAAATTAGCATCATGAGTATATACTCTACTAGTAAGAGTCTGCATGGCTCACACAGAAGCCAAAGGCACAGCATCAAAAAGAGACAGGCCTACTCTCATTAGAGCCATATTCATTAATATACTATGACAGGCACCTGCACTGACATTTATTGGTATCTCTCTTCCAGTATATCATCAAACCTCTTGCTCATGTGAATTACACATATGAGAAAAGTGCTGGTTTGACAGCAAGTCCTCTATTAAGTAGAGCATGGGATGTCTAAGCTGTCTCACACAATCCCACAAACCCAACATGGAGGAAGGTGACTTTAGGGCAAAAAAGCCAGTTTGGCCTCAAGGGTCCACTCAACCCTTAGCCCTGCAGTAGGGGACTCAGTTGTGAGGCTACTTTAAGGGGTGTGGCTTAGGAATGTCAGCCCAGTATATCAGTAGGTCTGTTGCACCAGTAGGCCTCGAGGCCCGCTGTGCAAATGGGGAAAGGGCAGCAAAACTCCAATTCCCACAAATCACTGAACCATATGATCAAAGTGGCATGAGCTCAGAGCTTTCATACAGCAGCGCAAGCATTATTAATGGCACAAACTTTATTACAAGTTGGAAGCTAGGGGCTAGACCTCAAGGAGCCTTAACATGCAGATTCCAGTCCCACCTGCTCAGATTCTATGGTATGGTCTCCCAAACGGGGGGTACCATGAAGAAGTTCTGGGGGGCACAAGGTGACCCCCCCCATTATGCCCCACCACCTGAAGAAAGAGCCAGCGTTTGCTTGCAGCGCTCAGCCTCTGCCATTTTACATGAGTGACCCAGCACAGCCGCTATAAAAAGCAGGCAGCCAGTGAAGACCCAAGTGCAATGGTGAGTGCGTGTGAGTTGGGGGTGAGAAGGAGGAGGATGGGGTTAGATGGGGTGCTGGGGGTGCCTGGTTCAGAAGAGGGGGATGGGGTAAGAGTAGGGGGTGGTGGTGCCTGGCTTTATGGGAGGGGAGGGGCTCAGGTGGGTGGCTTGTGGGACTTGCAGGGCTTGGGCAGCTGGCCCGGGCATTGCAGGGCTTATGCAGCTTGGGCTGCCGGGTGGCTGGCTGTCCCCAGCAGTGCGGGGCTTGGGTAGCTTGGGCTGGCAGGAGGGCAGCTGGCTCTGGCAGCGTGGGTCGGGGGTTTGGGTGGCTAGCCTGTGGCTGGGGCAGGCGGCTGGTCTTGGCAGTGTGGGCCTCGGGTTGCTGGTGGGTGGGCGGGCAGCTGCCCTGGTGGTACAGGGTTTAGGCAGGTATCTCTGGCAATGCAGGCCTCAGATGGCTGGTGTGGGCAGCTCTGGCAGCGGGCTCAGGCAGCTGGCCAGCTGGGCTGCACCAAGCACCCAAAAGTCCAAGAAAAACTATTTGTGCTTATTTTTAAACATTTTAACATTTTTAAATAACATTTTTATGTCAAGTTTTTGTGTTTATTACAAATTACAAATTGAATTTTTTTGTTAAAGGGGGGTTGGATGATGGTAAAGAAGAGGCCGGGGGGCATGAGTGTTTCTCAGAAATCAAAAGGGGGGCGTGATGCCAAAAAGTTTGGGAACCATAGCTTCTGGGCATGTTACCTAACTTCTCTGCCTGTTGTTCCCACTGTAAAATCAGCTCCTACGTGCTCCTCCTCCTCCACACAGCAAAGCCCTTTCAGTTCCTCTGGAGGAAGGATCTACACAAGGAAAAAGTGTTACTTTGATGAACTGTGTACAACAAATGAAATAAAAAAGGGATTAATTATAACTAGAGGTTTTTCTATTTCCCTCTCAGTGAGTTTCAGAGTTTCAGCATCATTTTGTTTTACTGTTCGTAATTTACCATCTGGCAGTGTCTGGGGTCCTCAGATAAATACACTAGCTTTTGAAACGAAAAAAAAAGACAGAAAGAAAGGATCCCTTTTTCATTCTCTGGCTTGGGATAGTACATTCCATTCCAGAAGCACATTCAATACTACAGCCTTGATTTCCTTTTCACAAAGCTTTTAAAAGAAAGATAACAAGAAAAGATGCAAAAAAAGGGCACATCAGTCTCTGGAAACTCCCGGCTAATCAAGTTTTAATTTCATTTTAACTGCACTTTCTCTTCTGTATTCCTCTTCAGGTAAACTGCCCTGGATGCATGCACCCAGAGCAAATAAAATGGGTTGATTTAACATTGTGAGTGAGTCAGGGAAGACCAATGTTCATGCAGCACAAAAGTCGCACCCCCCTCCTTCTTATTTTAGAAGATTGTGCAGAGAATCTGACATTTTTGGAAGTTATTTTAAAATCCCTTCTCCTAGCAATGGGTTCTTTTGTTTCTATTGAATGTCAACATTTTTACAGCAAGGTACATGATTATAATCCCAGCTCTGACACTGGACTGTTTGAGGTCTTTGGACAGTCACTTCCTGTCCTCTCCTTCCCTACTTATACCTGTTACACCTATGGGGATTCAGTTCTGTGAAGTAGAGACTCTCTCTTTCTATTTGTACAATGCCTGGTATTCTGGTGGCCGATGCAGTTTGAGCCTCTGGGCATGATCATAATGCAAACATTTTTGCTTGCTTGTTTGGTCTGGACATTGGTTTGCAAAATGGATATTGAGCCTGGAATATTTTTCTTTTCCTGCCTGACTACCACATCAAAGCCAAGCATACCTTATTTAGTCTGGATAAAACTATCTCCAGCCAACCTTGCTAAAGTTAAGCATCAAAGCCCAATTCCCAGAGGTACAAAACAAACAAAACATCTACTGACTGATGAGAGCTACCACTGCCCCGCACCTCTGAAAATCAGGCCCCTTAAACGGAGTTAGATGCCTAACTTTGGGCAGCCAAAATTGAAAATACTGGCCTTAATTCCTTGGTAAGTGGATACACAATATAAATATGTTCATTTCCTTCTTAATTAATAGTAGCTTTCCTTAATGATAGCTCATTTCTGGCATCACAGGTGTTAAAGAAAAAAGTAACACATGCTTCAAACCCCACACTAATCAACTTAAGACACACAGAGATTTGTGTGTGTGGACTGTGTCACTCATTTGTCATGGTTTATTTAAAAATAAGGGAAACTTTTTAAAAAGAGCGAGAGAGCAGTGGATCGTGTGGGCGATGTGCATTTGCAGAAGGTGTTGAACAGCTGAGAGAATAAGAAATGGTAGGTTTTAGAGAGTAGCAGTTTAAGCTGTAGGTGTGGCAAGTAATTTCAGAAATTAAAGAAAAGAGAAGCAGGCACTCGCAGTCAGAGCTTTTAATGCTGGAGAAGTGAAAAACAAAAAACTGAAGTGAGGAGGTTGCACAAATTACCTGTGGGGTGAGATCCACCAAGGGATATAAGGCTTTGCAACACCGAGTATTGCAGCACCTAACTTTGGACACCTAGACAATCTAGAAACATTGCAATACATAAAGTTAGGTGGCCAGGCTCCCTGCGCAATGAATGTGCGGAGAGAGATGCCCATGAATGTGACCCACAAGACACCACTCTAGGCAGACAGCCACCTCTTAGCCCATCAGAGATGCCAATGAAGTGTGCGCTAAGCCATGCACCTCTAGCAGAATTAGGTGCCTAGAAATAGGCCAGGCTGCAGTAGGTGCCTGCCTCTGCTATACTGGTCCATGAATGGGCACCTCCTGCTTTGAGCCAGATATAGCATTCTCTGCTGGAATGAATAAATTGCTTGTCTCATGCCACACAAAACAGGACACACGATAGTGATGGTACCAGTGTCCACCTTAAAAATTTTAGCCCAGTTGTTGGCGCACACACCTGGGATGTGGAAGTCCAAGGCTCAATTCCCTACTCTGCCAGAGGGGAGAAAATATTTCAGAGACCACCCACCCTCCCACTGAGCTACGGGATAATCTGATGTGAAGCTCCCTCATTTTCTCCTGTTGAACCTGCTCCACTATGGATAATGAATGATAAACAGGGGGACCACTATTGTTATCTTCCATTTCCCAAGTGGGTGCTCCAACCAGTGGCATTCTGACACTGACACAAGTTTTGTTTCTTGGACACCAATAGCTGGTCGCACACACAAGCCACAGCCCTCCACGCAGGAAATGTGTAAAGGCTGTAAATCAGAGCATCCATATTTGGCAAAGCACATGTCATTGATAAGTTACACTGCTTATGGGACATGTCAGGGCAGGCTTGAGTAGAATTAAATTGGATACTCAGGTCAGGATATTTCAAGAGCGCCTTCATTCTAATGATCTAACATTTACAAACAAGTTAAGCCTCAATCCTCATTACAGGCATTTCCTCATTTTAAATATGGGAACTTAAAATCCAAAATGGTTGTTCAAGGACACAAAGCAAATCAGTGGCAGAACTGAAAACAGAACCTAGATTCTGTGCCTCCCATCCTGTCCTTTATCTATAGGCCATCCTGCCGCTCATTTAGAAATAATATCTCAATGGCTGTAGTCAAGGTTTTTTAAGAGCAGATGCCAACCATCACCACCACCAAGAGACTGTGTGCCAACAGTACAAAACACATTGCACAGGTGACTGATTCTGAAGTTAGGTTCTGAAGGAGAAAAAAAGCTGTAGTTAATGCAGCAAAGAAGCAAACACACTAGGTAGAAGCCAAGTTTAAAAAGTAGCTTGTAAATCAGGACAGAAAGGTTCATACAGAGATTGCTGCAAGTAAATAGACAAAAACAACACAAGTGAAATAACCAACACGATCAAGGTGATTTTCTTCTTTTTTCTTTTTTAAAGGGATCAGCTGATAAGAATGAAAGGACTTACTAGCCTACACACGTAAAATACATTTATTTATATACAGGGGAAAAGACAACCAAGTATTTTCTGACCATCCAGAAAGCTAAAAGGCTTGAGGGTGCATCTATTTTAACCTTTGTATGATTTCAATGGCACTTCTATCATAATGCAGATCGTGAGAGATACGACCATCCAGGGCCTGCTCTCCTCCACACTCCACACACACATGGCGTTGGGGGGTAGGGAAGTGCCCTGAGCCCAAGGCATTTTCTTTTTCACGAAACAATAGAGTAAGCTGTTATGTACAAATCAATGTGAGACAAAGAACAGTCGTTAAATGTTCTGTGTATCCAACTCCTCATCCTCTTTTGGATTCTTACACATGGATTCTTTGGAATATGCTGGCGCTGCTCACACCATATTTCAAGAGGAGTTAAAATGTTAGGTTCTTTAAAAATGTCCAGTAGAGATTTCACTCCAAATGATCAGACTTGGAGTTACAAGACCAATTAGTAGACAGAGTTGGTGTTCATGGAAGTGAAAAAATAGATAACTGGCTAGAACCAAGTATGAAGATGACACCCTCCCACTGCTTTTAATGTCCTTCACTAATGACCTATACTCTGCTAATATATCAGTCCTGGACCTTTCAAGCAAAGAGTGCCAATAACATATCACAGCATGGTGGTTTGATGAAGTGTCCACTTGGAGAAGATCTTCAAATCAGACATAAGCTGGGGTTCATATACAGGTCTCCAGCTTCAGATGGCTAGTTACATTAGGTTCCTTCTCCTGGCTTAAATGGGTGTAATTTATGTTTTTTGTCTAAATTCAGGTGAGAGGAATAAGAATTCCACTTCTTTTCTTGGTACTTTTCTCTACATTCTGGGACACAAAAGATTTTCTCTAAAACAAGTCCTTAAGCAGGCAAAAGAGAACAGACAACCTGCTATCTATCCATAGTCCCCAGATTACTCTGGACTGGGGAATTTGGAGTTTATGAGCTGAATAGAGATTCTGACACAAAGCACCAAAAGAGAAATATATTCCAGCCCACAGTTCTTTTCCAAAGCTTGCTGCTCACAGCAGACGCAGCATAATGCAGTCCATTCTGCAGCACTGAACAAGGAAACAAGAAATACATATAAAACAGTTCCTCACCAGTGGGTTTCAGGAGAGTGCAATTAATTGAAAACTACAAAAAAAAAAACAAAAAAAAACCACACATACCAACAAGGATTCCAGACCAGTAAATAGTACTTGTGCAATCAAAACACACAAATGTGAATTTTTCAAAGGATTTATACTAAAAAAACAAAAACAAAATAAGAATCAGTCACAATGAATGTGAAAAATCCATTCAAGAGCGCTTGTTTCCAGTTTGCTAGGAATGTTGCAGTCTGCTTTCTATTCCCAATCTACAGCTGAAAACAACAATTGCAGGCCCGGTGACAGCTTGAGCTTGGTCCTTAAATCAGACTATCTCTGCCAGATCCAGTACTCTGAACTTATCCAGGTTGTAGAAACAAGCCTTCACCACTCGTCCACCGAAGTACCTTCCATTCAGATCCACCACAGCTGGAATCCAACCCAACAACAGGAAATTAAACATCCACCAAGGTAAGCAATTCTCAAGCTAAACAGAGTGCCGTTTAAAACGTCTTCTAAAAATTTAACTTTTAGAAATTAAACAGGGAATTCTAGTGCAATCTCTCACCTTTAATTGCTGATTCAACCCTCTCAAACTCTAAAAATATTCTCACAGCTTCATCATCAGGGGCACCAGGAATCTGACAGAGACAATTGATCAGAATGGTCAAAATGTAGCTTTGAACTCTTGGCCTTTACAGGAAAAGCAGGTAGGATTAAAAACATACAACATCTAGGCATGGTCCCATCAAGCTGCCTATCAAGATTGAGTCCCACTTCTCTATGGGAAAAGGCTGTTCCCTTGAACAGGTCTATAGCCTTACATTGCTAAAATGCCAAATGTTGATGTACAAGGCACAGCTATCGCCCCAGGAACTGAAACAGCCCCAAGCTTTCCCAACATAGGGTTGTTGCCTACTTCTTGATCTGAAAAGTTAAGCATGTATATATGTGGAAGAGAAAGTGGCCAGTTAATTCTTACCTCAAAGATGACACATTTCCCAACCTTGCCATATTTTTCACATTCTTCTTTGGTTTCACCTTCTAGATCTTCATCGACTTCTCCAGCACCTACCATGTTCTGCAAGGAAAGGAAGGAAAAACATTTCAACAAATGGATGCTAAACAGAGGGTGCATACTGCCACCATGGGGTGCCTTATATTGAAACTATGAATGAATTATCAGTTCATCAAATTCCAGGTCACCTGCTCTAGCATCATATAGTTCTAGACAACTTATTGGCTCTAATACATGATCCTTTAGTTAGTCTTTCCTTTATAGGGCCCAAAATAATGTTAACTAGTCAATACAGTATAAACCAGATGTGTTATCTCAAATTATTGCTCAAGACCTCGTACTTTCAATGTATTCTGAAACTGCAAAAAACCAAAACTTCTCGTCATAGAATCAGACTATAAGGACTGGAAGGGACACTGAGAGGTCATCAAGCCCAGTCCCCTGCCTTCATCACAGGAGCAGGCACCATCTAGTTCATCCTTGATATATGTTTATCTAACATGCTCTTAAATATCTCCAATGATGGGGATTCCACAACCTCCCTAAGCAATTTATTCCAATTTTTAACCACCCTGGCAGTTAGGAAGCTTTTCTTAATGTTCAACCTAAACTTCCCCTGCTGCAGTTTAAGCCCACTGCTTCTTGTTCTGTCCCTGAACAAGACACATCAAGACTAATAATCACAAGTATTATGGCAAATGTTAGGTATTTTCCAACAACACAGCAAGCCAAGAATGAGACTATAGTGCACCACAAGGGGGGTAATGACGTTTGCTCCCACGAGCTCTCACAACAGGAGACAGGGGGTTAAGCACTAAAGCTGAAGTACACAGTATGTATTACAAGAAGTGAAATTAATTGTCCTGCTGACTCACCCTTAGTAAAACCACTTTTGTTGGGCACTTTAGTATCTCTGTTAATGGATTTGAATCAGATTTCTTGGCTGCATCTACTATAAAGAGAGAAAGACATGGCATGTGTTATAAATATTAAAATGTGTTCATTTGGAGTCTACAGTGAACTGCTCCAATAGCTGCATTCATTTATAAACTATTAAACATAGTGTTTCTGGATCTGCCTTTCACTGAACCAAGTCACTGAATGGCTACTTGTAATTACTAGACCTGGCTCTGTTTTAACAGGCTATTCAGATCACTATGACCAGATCAATACCAAGCTGAAATACAGGCAATATAATATTTGACAATAAACTCAGTTAATTTTAACAGATACCAGATCTACTAAGGTTCACCAGATTTCAGATCAGAGGCTTCCACTGGGAAAGCATGTTTTAAACCACGGCAATAAAGCGTTACCAGGAAACAAAGGAAAGCAAATGAGATCAGAACAAAAAGTAGCATTTACAAATGAGCAGTAGCTTCTGCCCATTACATTCAGCATTTAATTTCCCAGTGGTGATAACCTGGAAGACAACTGTTTTTAAGGGCTGTTAAGTGAGGATGTTACTCTCGAGATGATCACTTTTACTTGGATTGCCTCCCATCTCACTCTGCCCTTAGCACTACTCCTCCATGCTTGGGGTGAGGTCACATGCAGCTCCCCTCCTGACCTGAGCTGGGGGATGGAAAGCAGCAGCAGAGGGCTCTATCACAGGTGCTTGCTGGGAAGAAAACCTGCATGTGCAGGGAGCAGACTGCAAGAGGGCAATGAGATGGCTGGAAGGGCACATGCCTGACTGTACCAAGGGAAGGCATAGGATGGAGCTGGCAAAGGTGAAGGGGAATAGGATGAAGAGCTGAAAATTTCAAGCAATATGGCTCATTTGAATTCTTCCATGTCCACAAAGAAAATGGTCATGAGTCGATGTTCCCCAACTAGTCAGCAGATACAGGGTAAACAAAACAAGAAAACCCACCACTAAGCCACCCCTAACTCAACTCTCATTTCTCTTCTCAGAAACTGTCAAGGTTAACAGCTTCCCACTTCTGCCAGAATGGACTTCAGTTACCTTTATCTGCTGCATCACCAACAATGATCTTGCCACCTCTCTTGCTTGTTTTCTCCACTGACAGTGCGGTGCTTAGTCCTTGTTCATGCTTCCCCAGCCCTTGGCCCTCTCTGAAGCCATACTTCTGCATGATTTTATGAGCTACCGTGCCTCTGTTGAGAGATAAAGGACCAGCTGTCAACCATTCATTTCATTTCTTAAACAGCACTGTCAACACATTTCATTCTTAGTGCCCAAAGAATTCAACATAGGCCCTCCCAATAGGCAACTGCCCTCAACAGCAACTGTTGTGTGCAGATGGTAACTACAGCTACTCTCCCAAGGAGCTTACAACCATGTCTTAGTTAAGTGTAGCTACAGTATTTAAGAGAACACATAAAATAGTCCCACTCCTAAAATCTTATTACATGAACATCAAATATAAGAGCTTATGACACCTAAAATGTTACAGCACTTCAGAAAGGTGACTATGGTCATCTCCATATTACCACCAGGGGCACAGACTGTTTAATCGCTGAACAAAGCTCATCACACTTGTTAGGTATAGCATGATTTTCATTAGCAACAAACATCAGTTTCGCAGATTCCACAGGTCCACAGAAACTGACAGATTGGATCAGACTGGAGGTTCAGGTACTTAAATATCCCAACTCTGACGAAACTCACCATGAGATGCTTCAGAGGGAAGCATAAGAACTCTGCAATAGCAGATGTGGGGAGATCTGCCCCCATAGTAGATCAGATAGATAAAGCTCAATATCTCTTTCACAAAACTATTATCATTACGACAACTCAAGATATTCTCAATAACCATTAATGCCTAATCCTTTTCCAAATCTTGTCATTTGCCTGAATGACACACTGTGGCAATGAGTTCCACTGTTTAATTACATGCTGCATTAAAAAAGTATTCTTCTGCATTTGATCTTGATTCTTCCACCTTTTAATTTGTCATGAAAGAAACCATTTACTACACAACTAAATGGGTACCTTTTCAAAACACAAACTGTGTTATGTCTTTAAAACATTTCATATGTAGATCATGAATGGATGAGTCAAAATGTAACAGGTCTGACAAGGCTACAGAAGTTTATACTGCATCAGTATAAAGATCCCATTCTCTGATTTATCAGATTTTTTTTCCACTTGATAGGAATGAAAGTCGAAAGAGAAATGAAAAAATCAGTGACCATTTAGCTGTTTTTAACAATACAGCTAAATACAAATATAGTACACCAGAAGATTTATCCAGCATTGCTCGGGTCCTTAACTCAAATAATTTTTGATATTCTTTATTTAAAATCATTGCTGTGGGGGTGAGGCTAGGGATGAGGGGTTCAATATACAGGCTGCCCAAGGAAACAGGACAATCCCAGCCCTCTCTCACCACAGTAGCTTGGGGCCAAGTGATAAGCCCCAGTTCATGGCTGCTGCATTGAGTACAACCAGGGGAGGGGTGGCATGTATCCCACCTGGGGTACAAACATACAGAAGACAAACTCTCACATGTTTGAATAGATAGCTGTCCCTTTCTCCACTTCTGTCCCCTGCTGCCCAAATGGGGGTATTGCTGTCCCAGTCTGTACCTGACCCCTTGCTGCCCCCCAGTGATCAATATTCAGTGTACCTGTCCTTACTAGCAGAGCCCTCCCTTTCTGTTTTATGAGAAACAATCACATTCCTGGCACATCCCACTGTCCTGGCATAACCAAATCGTTACTTTTCTTTACGTTTTGATAAGAGGAAGCTGCATACCAAATTTGGTAGTCTTAGTTCTTACTGTTTAGGAGGAGTTTTTGAATAGACTGACACACATAGATGAGATACTCTCGCAAATATGCTGTAGATTAAGAGTACCTAAAAGCTTTGGCTATGCAATTTATTGCCTGTGGGCATTAAGTCAAAGATCAAACACTTGCCAATGTCTAGTCAAGACAGGGTAGCTAGATAACATTAAGGTTACTGTCTCCATGACCCAAGATAAGGTCTCCAAACAATCCTAATCAAAGAAAATGACTAAATCTGACTCAATATATTGGGGAAATCCTTTTTCACATGCTAAGAAAAAAATTATCAGAAAAATTGCATGAGAAACAAAGTACATAAATAAAGAAAACTTGAGCTATTAGTATTCTACAAAATACTTGTACACTTTTAGAGCTGTGACTCATATGGGTGCCAGCACTGTAATTATACTGCAGTTATCTAAAAACTAACATGTAGACTTTAACATAACCCAAATTATCAAAAATAAAATATTACACCTTTCAGCTAAGGTCTCCAAGCACTTTATAAATATTTTTTAAGCTTGGCTATATTGCTGTAGGTGGTATTATAAGAATTTTTACAAAAGAGTTCACTAAGGCAAAGAGCGGATAGAGGTGTGGCACCCATAGGTACCACTAATTTCTAACAGAGTTGAGGTGTTCAACACCTCTTACAGAATATCATTATTTGCTGAGAGTTACACAGAACACGCCTCTGACAAAAGAAGGATAAAGTAATCGGCATCTTGAATTAGCCACATGTACTTACTACTAGATTGCACCAACTCGGCATGGTGCAAGCCATAAATCTTTCATTGGAGAGGGCTACAGAACTCACTTAAAAACTTGTCATTCGTCCTCAAACTCACTGGTCCAATTCATGCAAAGCCACTGTGTACTCCATTTCCTTCTGGGTGGGCATGTATGCATTCAGATTAGAGTATTACAGTGAGGAATATGCATGCAAAGATAGTGTTTTCGTCTTCCTACTGACTCATTTTTGATTTTCATCCTCTCCCCCATGAGACACTTCTCATGAAATGTTAACATGTCAAAGATATTTACCCCATGTTAGCAAGGAAAGAGTTACTAGGCCCTGTTGGAGACCGGGGTCTTTCTGGCTCATCGTACACAGGGGGTGGAATAGCTGCTTTGGCAGATGGTGCACGAGGTCTTGACTCCTCTTCAAATGGAAAAGATGCTACAGCTGGAAGGAATATGAGACATTTACCAATTAGTCAAAATCCATGTAATGAACTATATATGTCATCCCCTCCCACCATTCTCTAATCTCTTCCAACAGCATCAGAGACCTCTCTCATTTACTCTGAGACCTCTTTATAGGCAAACTATATTTACACTCCCTTTAAGGTCCTTTATACTGCCAGAATAAGACAATGTGGTCTTAGTGTAAATGAGCATCAGGCCCTTTTGTTTCCCTGGCTTATACAACTTACTATGTCTCCTCAGCAACATTAATTCTTTCTGTAACTACTTTTAAACCCTGAAGTGTTTGGGGATATATTTGTAGCATATTACACTGAATTTTTGTTTCTACAGGTAATAAGGGTTCTATAATCTCTCCTTATCTGCCCTTTGCTAGTTTGTCTGAATTCTCCACTGCATCTTAAAAGACCACTGGTATTCTCAACAATAAGTTCTTTGGAAAGAGGGAACCGAAAACCTAAATGTTCTTTAATCATGAACTGAATTATGGAAAGACTGCATTAATATGTACAATGTGGTAACAAGAAGCTTAAAAGAAGTGGTCTGTACTCTTATGCACAGAAAGAATGACTCCATAAGCTAGAACTGGTGCAACTCTAAAACTCACTCCTTTTCTGTTGATAGCTTTAGCATAACAGACTTTCACTTGAGATGAACGTATCAGTATCACAAGTCAAGTCAAACCATGCTGGTGCTAAGGCAAGTAAGGCACAAATGTGAATTTCAGTGTGTTTTTGCATATTTAATACTATGATTTCATTCAAAACAATTACTTCTGTTAATTAGTAATCATACCCAACAAGTTAGACATCAGTCTGGAAAAATCACAGAAGCTGAGACAGAACAGACCTCACTCAGCTGTCCAAAAGCAAGACTGTTGCCTGTATTAATACTTAATTTGGTATGGTTTATCCAGTCTAGATTTTATTGTCACAGCCAATGAAGACCAACATTAATTCCCTTAAGAGAGCATTTCACACTTCAAGAGACCTCATGCTTTTGTTATTTTTTTCTGAATTCTAGCCTATGTTTACCTTTCTTTTACTCCACCCAATTGCTCTGAATTACACTACCCTAAACAATTCTTTTTTGACTCTGGCACTTACAAGATTAAAATATTTGCAGACAGGTATGTCCCCACTTGGCCTTAGTTTAGTCAACCGTTACATCTTAATTTCCTCCCCTCTATCACCCCCACCTTCTGATACATGAGTCCAGAATACCCAAGGGAAAGAGAATGCGATGTGCAACATATTCACAAATAAACAGATATACACTTGTACATGCACAACAAGATGTGAAAGATTTTAAATTAACTACAAAACAAATGTCAAAAATGCTTGAGAGTATTTTTGCTCTTTTAGCAAATGTATGCATCCTAATGGAAGAATGCATACCAGGTTGGATATAAAGAGATGATTTTTCTTTTCACAAATTTTTTAAATATGTTTTTTTCATTTATTTAAATTATAGGGTTTTCTTTTTTAAAATAAACCAGTTTGTAATGAAATCTGAATTTAATACAAAATGTTATGGCCCAAATTTACCACAATCTCTTAAAACAAATAAAATAAAATCAGCTTCTATTAAAAATTCTGAGTTAAAAGGCTTTTCTACATCAGGAAAAAGGTACTTTCCTTAATTCTAACCTGTGAGATCAAGCTTTACAAACAACACAAAAGGTCATATATCATATTTAGGATCTGGTATATAAAAATACATTTTATATGCTACTCTGAGTTTTGAATTCTAATCTCCATCCTAATGCAGCTTGATGTATATCTTGCAAAAATTAATTCTCTAGTGAACAAGAAATGTATACTTTATTATTGTCAAACATTAAAAAAATATATTTAATAAGAATCAGAAAATATAAGCTATATAATTACTTAAATAAATTTATATATTTATAATGCGCCTTCCCAGATAGCAAAAAGTAATGTAAAGGTTCTATTTAGTTGTAAAGCAACATGATTTAATGATTATAGCACCCAATGAAAATGCATCTTTCTTTAGAAAATAACTGAAGTAAAAATAGAGAAGTTCTTTAAAATTGAGGATTTAAACTGAGGTTTTCCAACTAGAGATTTAAACTGCCTTGATTTAAATCAGTCTACCCTGATACCCACATTGCAATCTTTTCTTTAAAGTTAACACCACTGAGAAATGGAGATCCACCAAGCCCTCTCCTCACAAGGGATAAACTCTCAGCCCCATCCACAAACCCTTGAAAACAGAACACATACAGGTGTGTCCTCAGGGTGTGGTAAAGGTGGAGAATTCCCCCTGTCAACCAATCTGGAGTGAAACAGCTCTGCAGCTGCACATCTGGTATACCTGCTGTACTTCTTCCTTTAATGAAGCATATAAATGGCTGATGCAATCCATGGCATCATGAATCAGTCATTTACGCCACCCCACTCGGAAGAAACCCCTGTGACCTACAGCTCCGAAACATGCAGCTAGAGCAAATCCTCTGCTCAAGCTCCTAGCATCCTGTCCTCCTACCCTCTGCAATGGTTCCGCTGTAGCCAGGGACCTCCATGCCTGTGCAGAGGAATGGTAAGATCCGTCCTTCACTGAGCACAAAGTTTAAGTAGAGACCAAAATTGTTTTGGCAGGCTTAGAAAACGTAAATGTTAATCCACTCATTTTGGTATACATACGTTCTTTGTCCTTCTCGACAAGGGATGTTGGTGGTGCGATGGCAGCACCTCCCATGCCTGTGAATAAAATTAAAAAAACGTGATTGGAATATTGATATTCACGCAGATGTAGTGTTTTGTCGTTTGAGATAACAAAACTCTTCTAGACCAGTGGCTGCCTTGCATTATTGTGATTGCAAACATACACCCCTAGGAATCCTAGAAGAAATCATGGGATTTCGTGAAGGCCTTTGTACCCACATTTTTATAGAGCTCGCTACAAATACCAAGCCATCAAGAGAGTGGAAAAAGTGTCTTTTTCTGAAAATCTTTTTGATGACTGTTAATAAAGTGAGCAAACACACAACTTCTAATATATCAAAGGGTACCATCTCATAACCAAGCTGATGTGCTAGAGGGATGTGAACACAACAAATTATGCAATACAATTGTCTTAAAAATCAATATCCATAATTTTGGAAGACTGTAGCAATGAAGGAAACAGCAGTAAAAACTGCATTAAAATGAAACGTCAGTGGGAAAACTGCTCATCAAGCCAACTAAAAATATTTTGTACTGAAGAACAATTACATTAACACAAGAGTGCAGAACAGAGAGCTTTTTCCAATCAGAGAAGTGTGAATAGCAAAGCAGTTTTAAACGTACCCTACAGAACATATGCATTTTATTAGGTAAAACTTTGTTTCAAATTACTGTTTAAGAAATGGGTTTGTATTACCAAGAGTGAATCTGCTACTGAAATTCAGAGCAGATGTTTAGTTTTTCTGAATGGAGAGAGATAACCATCCACCCAGAGACACATTTTATTACTTGGCTCCAGGGCTTTCAAATGAGAGATGCAGTTACAGAACATGTTAACAGCAGTCAAAACTCAGGCTATTAAAAATCAAATCACAAGAATGAGCTCATGCATCTCTTGTTACTGGAATATCTAAAAACTAATGTAAAAGGGGAGTTTCACATGCCAAAAAAGGGTCTCATTTACCCATATACAAGAATATGGTTCCCTACTCTACAATAGGTATTCCATTATAAAGCGACAAATGTATTCTAGAAAGCCAATGGACACAGGATTCTAGGGGCAAGAAAGGAGCAAGAGATTACAGAAAAACAGGAAGAACCTAACTGCAGAGAATTGATTTGCCCAAGGACAAAAGTAGTCAATTCCCCCTTACTTCTTTTCCTCCTTTCTCTCTCATAATCTTCATCTTCATCAGAATCTGGATCTGGTCTTCTGGAAAACCCGCTGGCTTCATGCCTGTCTTTACGTCTCCTAATAAGCGGAACAGGAATTTTAGTACCCAACATGTGAAAAAACTAACATTTCAGAGCAAAGCTTGCAGTGGGACTTGCATTACTAGTTCATCATCTGCATTTCATATAATGCATTATCAGCTAAGATGTCTCTTGTAAACAAATTGTCTTCCACTTGTTTTAGTTGATTCTTTCAGGTTTTCACATTTTCTGTTTTTATTCTTTACGGAACAAAGCATTTTTAAACAGTAGATGGGGTCCGATCCTTACTTTATGATGAAATCAAGTCAATAAGAATGCATGAAACTGAAGCTCCATACACATGGATCTGTTTGCAGACCAAGCCCTGAATGTATGTGGTTGTAATGAAAGAAATACTTTATGTTTTTATTAACTTCCTAGTAATTACACCAGCTGACTCTCTTGCTTTGCACAGTATATCCATAGCATTCAAGGTTTTCTGCTACAAAGATTACCACCACGAACCATGGTTCAAAGAGTCCAAACATTCATCAGGTATAAACCTCAAATTGGTGAAAGTGTAGATTACTAAAATAAAAAACACATATATTTTGATCTTAAGGTCATGTTGCATCTTTATGTACCTTAGTACAATTTTAAATTGGGATCATGACAGACCTGACTGTTTTTTGTTTACGTACGTACTTGTAAGACGTTTATAAATATTACATCAACCACCCCAAGCACAAAAGAGAAAAAAGCCCCATCCCCAGCACTAGCCATAAAATTTGTGCCAACAGAGGTCATTCAAGATGTCACACAGTAAGGTATCCTCAAGGCATCCAACAAACAATCTCAAGTGATTCACTGTATCAATAAGCAAATATCCCCATATATATTTTCCAGAGACTGTATCATACAAATATTTGTGTTGCTGCAACAATGCACACATGCTTAGTGCAGAGAGGATTGCTGAAACACATTATGTATTTTTATTTTTATGTAAACCCAACAAAAGAGAGGAAAAAGGAGCCCCTGTTCAAAAGTTCTAGAAATAAATGATAGAAGTTACAAGATTTATTCCACCCTCCCCCCCAGCCCCAGCCTGGCAATCAATAGTGAAGCTGCAGGTAAGGGTTCATCTACTGCTTAAGACTGAGATACAATTTCCAGCCTGGGTAGATAAATATGCGCTAGACTTGATCAAGTTAGTGTTTAAAAATAGCAGTATAGCCATGGTGGCACAGGCAGAGGTGGCCAGCCACCCTGAGTACAAACATGGCCCAGCCCTCAGTATTTACTCTGGTGGCTAACTTGTCCCACCACACCAGCTTTCAGAATGCTAGCAAAATCAAAGCTGGTGTGTGCACATCAACACCAAGCTGGAAATAACCCCTCTAGCCTGAGTGTACAGTTACCTTGAAGGTAATCCAGATTTCAGTGACCCTTCATGCCAAATAAAGGAAGAACAGCATGAAAAGACCCCAGAGAGTATCCCAGGCAATCCTCTTTCACTAAAAGGATGGTGATCATATCTACAAGAAGAGCATGCAGCCTACTTGATCAGAAAGGCAGAGGAAATTAGCATAAGTAGAACCCTGAGGTACCCTTTTCATAACTGGACACACCTCATAATGGAATATGACCCATTTATCCTATTAAAAATCTGGACATATTTTCAGTACTGTATTGAAATAGCCAGGAACACATCTGCCATCTACCCAATAAGATTAATCAGTTACTACCTTAAAATACAATCATCATATAGGAGCCAAAGAGCTGAAGAGTGAATACATGTTTTAATGGCATCAACACTTTGACCTGAACTGAAGAACACTGTCCCACAAATTTTGATAAGCCATAAATAACAACAGACAATGAACTTGTTTTAACTGAGTGCTGAATAAAAAAGCATCTCCATTGCAGACACCCAACTGAAGTCTTACTTTTCTCTTTCTTCAATCTCTTTTTGCCTCTCCAGCTCACGCTGTCTTTGTCGTTCCTCTCTCTGGCGCTTTACTACTTTCTCATAATCGTTGGGAAACATGGGATCATATTCATCAGCCAAAGGAATGAGTACGTCTCCTGCAGAAAAACCACTAGGTACGGGATCCTTACACAGAAAAAGCATAAATATCAATGTGATTAGCCACCTGAGAGCAGCATATGCTACCCACTGAGACTAAACTGACTGCTTTTACCACTACTAACTAAAAGCTTATGCTCCAAAATATCTGTTGGTCTATAAGGTGCCACAAGACTTCTTGTTGTTCTAAAAGTATAATATCTTTAGACTGCTCAGATTGAAGGTGAAATCCTTGTCCTGTCAAACTCAATGGAAGGTTTGCCACTGACTTCAGTGGTGCCCATATTTTACCCTACGTGGCTTTCCTCTCAAATTTTTGTATGCAGAAAACAATTACTCCACTCCCTCCTTCCAAACACACTTAGATGCCCAAAAAAGCATAGCTAAGGTCACATAAATACCCAGTAAGTTCTCTATCAGAAATTGCATCCAGCTTGCCTGCGTCTGAGAGGGGTGCTTGGATGCAAGCTCACAGGTTTCTTCCATTTCTCTTGAGACCATATAATGAGCTGACATCCACAACCATTCTTATTCTACCTGGAAGAAATATCCACTTTGCAGCAAGTAACTTTCAAAAAAGTTTCATTAGGAAAATTTGTCTTGACCTATTACCAAACACTGGAAAAGCTTTTATTAATGATAAAACATTATATTTCTTGTGTTATAAAGAACCACTTCCAAGCATGGTAGGGTCCCAATTTAATTGTTTTTCAACCTACTTAACCTCATCGGGTTGCTTGCAAAGTACTCTGAGCTCCTCCAAAGGTGCTATGTAATTGTGTAAGTGGGGGTATAATTTCTAAAGCGCACTAACGCATTGCGTATTAACTGGCTTGCGTATACACTCTCGGAGCACGCTAAAGGTTCCTCAGTGTAGTTTAATATTGTACTGTTTCAAACAGTACTATGTTAAAGTGCATCAGCACGATTTACATTGACTAACTAATGTACAATTATGTCAGTGAACTTCAGAAATCTCCAACATTTTTACGCCCAAGATAACTTTAAATTCAAGGGAAAATCTCGGATCTACCTCGCAGGAGCAATGAGTGAAAGCTCTGGGAGGGAGTTTGCCCCAAGGTGGAGCCTTCTCGTGCACCCAAATTCCCTCCCAGAGCTTGCATCCCTCACTCTAGCTAGGGCACTGCCAAGTGTAAGAGGGGGTGAGGAGTGCTGACTGTGGGAAGGAGTTTGGAGGCAGGCTGCAGCTGGTTACCATAGGTGGCTGCCAGCCAGCAGTGCAGTGGGACTCAGGAAAGCTGTCTCTGCCAGGCCCCATGATGCTCCTGCAAATAGCTGGCTGACTGAGCGCAGACACTTCTTCATGTGCTGCCCTTGGGGAACGGAGGGAGACTCCACTCCAGTCAATGGAAACAGTCTGGACGATGCTGGAGGAGGAGCAGCAAAGAGCTGCCTCATTACCCCTTTACAGGGGCCGCAGAGATGTGCCTGCACACAACCAGCCAACTGCTTCCAGGAGCAGTGTGGAGTCAGGGAGGCACAACCTATGTGAGGATTGGGATTGACTGCAGAGGCTCCAGGATCTACCAGCTGATCATGATTGACAGGTTGGTGACCACTTTCTAAGAGTGTATAACAACCCCCATGTTCATAAGTCCTCCTTGATCTACAGATTTACAGACTATAGCACCCAGAGAAGTTGGCACACAGCTGGAATTTTCATTAGTGAAAGCAAGTCTGAACAGACGACGGGACAAAAGTGAGGAGAACAGCTTACACCAACAGATCAAGTAAATTAACAAATAAAATGCAGACTAATAAAAATGGCAAGAAAGGAAATGAATGTTCAAAATCAAAAGTCACCTGGTATGTTTTCAAGCTGACCTGCCCTTACCTTTAACCCAGCGGCTACATGAGGTGGTGTATCCACTATCTGTCTGTCATCAGAAGAGCTACCGCGTTTCAGGTCTATCACTGGAGCAAGAACTGTTGTTTGTTTTGTCCTCTGACTCTAAGACCATCAAAATATAAAAAAGCAAGACAATACATTTGTTTTAAAAAAGGGATTATTTTCTATATGTTTCTGAACTAGATGTTTCCTGATTTCAAGAAAGCTTAAAAATGGCTGAATATCACCTCAGGCCTCAATTCTGCCTCTCTGCCCCATACAAAATCACCATACCACTTGCATTGTCATTTTACCAACACATAGTCCTTCCTCTGCATTTTTAATAGTGCCTGGTATTGTCTCTGTACATTCCATGTTATTTATGCTCCAGCACCCTGAATAACAATACAGCTCTGTGGTTAAAATTGACTACTGCTGTAGAGTTCATACAGGAACACAGATCCTACACAAATCATAACTGTTGTTAAATGGCTTTATCTTACCCCACATTAAAACTCAAAGGGAGTTTTGCCATTAATTTCAACAGGAGCAAAATCAAGCTGGGAGAAGTATTTGTTTTTTAAGTCTAGAATTGAAAAATATACATTTAAAATCAAGATCTCCTCTGTGAAGAGTTTTATTTCAATAAGTGCAGTTTGAGGTGTCTCTTCTTACACTAAAGTCCTGCTGCTTTTCACTTTTCAGCATGAGGAAAACAGAACTTTTAAAAAACAGGATTATTATATATTTTTAACTGGATGGATTTCCAAGATGAGAGAGACAGAGTTTTGTGTATCATGTCACAGTGCCACAGAGAAGGGAGTGCTTTATAAAAACACGTCTATCAAATGGAGCCTTATTTTAGGTTTCATTTGTACAAAACACATTGTAAATTAAGGAACAAATTCTGCTCTCAATTATAGCAATGTAAATCTGAAGTAATTGCATTTATTTCCACGAGGATAAAATCCAAGAAAGGACTTTAGTATTTTAAAAGTTTAACTACAATTTTTCAGGCTGTTAAGCGATTACAACTAATTGCAAGGAAAAAATTCAATCACAATTAATTGTGCTGCTAAATAATAATAATTGATTTAAATATTTGTAGATTTTTTGATGTTTTCAAATATAGTGATTTCAATTATCACACAATACAAAGTTAACAATGCTCATTTTATATATATATATTTTGATTACTAATATTTGCACTCTATAAAAAAAACTATTTTTTTGGTTCACCCAATACAAGCACCATAGTGAGAACAGGCATTCACATGGTGCTGTTGTCTGCATCACAAGATATTTACATGCCAGATGCGCTGAAGATTCACATGTCCCTTTATGCTTTAACCATGATTCCACAGGACATGCAACCAAGGCTGATGATAGGTTCTGCGCGATAATAATCCAAAGCAGTACAGAGTGATGCGTGTTCATTTTCATCATCAGCGTCAACTTTCACTAGCAGAAGGTTCATTATCTTTTCTAGCAGTTCGAGTGTTGTAGTTTTCACATCGGAATGTTTACTCTTTTAAGACTTCTGAAAGCACGCTCCACGCTTTATCCCTTGTGGATTTTGGAAGGCACTTTAGATTTTTAAACCTTGGGTTGGGTGTCATAACTAACTTTGGAAACCACATATTGGTACCTTCTCTGTGCATTTTCAAATCTGCAGTGAAAGTTGTTCAATTTTAGGACACACATGCTGGGTCATCATCTAAGGGTGCTATAACATGAAATACATGGCAGTAAGATGCAGAGCCATGTATTTCATGTTATAGTAAGATGCAGAGCCGGAGACATACAACTCTCCTCCAAGAAGTTCAGTCACAAATTTAATTAAAGCATTACTTCCTAACAAGTATCATCACCATGGAATCATGTCCTCTGGAATGATGGCTGAAGCATGAATGTTTAGCACAAGAGTGAGGTGCAAACACCTGTTCTAACTTTCAGGGGATACTGTAAACAAGGAGGCGGCAGCATTATCTCCCATAAATGCAAGCAAACTTGTTTGTCTTGGCAATTGGCTGAACAAGAACTGAGGACTGTGTGGGCTTATAGGCGCTGAATTTTTTTAACTGCTGAGTGCAGTTATGTAACAAAAACCCCTACGTTTGTAAGCTGCACTTTCACAGTAAGGAACTTGCTTTATAGTACTTATATGAGGTGAATTGAAAAATACTGTTTCTTGTCATTTTTACAATGCAAATATTTATAATAAATACTATAAAGCACTGTACCTTTTGTATTGTGTTGTAATATAAATCATTACATTTGAAAATGTAGAAAAAATATCCAAAAACATTTAATACATTTCAATTGGTATTCTATCATTGTTTAATAGTGCTATTAAAACTGTGATTAATTTTGATAATTTTTTCAATCATAATGAATTTTTGAGTTAACTGTAGTAAACTGACAGTCTTAATAATTTTTTCTCTTTTTATCTTTTTTACACCAGAAACTACAGACTTTGACAGCAACAGTCTGTGACTCATGAAAACAGATTCAACATTGATGAACAAAGTAGTAAAACAATATTATGCTACAATATTTTAAGAGAGAAGACAGCCCAGTACAAACTTGATTCTTAGTTTTGCCTTAAGAAATTAGCTTATAACTTCCTTGCTTCCCTTTCAATCCTTTAAGCGGACTAGCAATATTCTCAACAGCAATTTCTGATCTGACTAAAAATAATGGGAATCACAGTACAGCCTCTAGAGACTTTTTAAAACAATAACAAAGAATTATGCAAGTTGGCCAATACCACCAGTTACCAAATACAAAGCAGGACAAAGAAATGAATACCTCCATTTACCCATCACAGGCTGAACCAGCCTGGTCTATTCATTTATGCATTTCAGGAGAAAAACTAAAAAGAGAGCATTCCCAATCGCCAGCAGTCCTGAGCCATCAAAAGCAGGAATGTCTGTACCTTTGCTTGAGTAAGAGCTGCCTTCTTCACCTGTAGCTGAGACTGTAGTAGTTTAAAATTTTTGGACCAGCCTTCTGTTTTTGAATCACTGGTCTCCACTCCCAAGTCATCATATAGTGACATTTTCCCCTTTTGTTTAAAACTAAAAAAGAAAAGAAAAGTTATGCTCAATTAATAACTAATTATGTCTAATATTTAGTAAAATTAAAGAAAGATTATTTTTTTAAAGAACTATCAGAGATCATCAACAGACCCAGAGCAAATTTCCTGTTCAGAGAAAGGGCAAATTCTTCAGAAACAGCAACATATTACAGGCTGGACCTTGGTCTGCCACTCTGGGGACCAGACCGGTCCCATACAAGGGAATTTGCCAGACGTAGGTGGTCCCTTGCTGCGAGCCCTTCAACACTTCTGACCAGCTAGAACTCTGCCACTGGCTCCTGACAGGCTTACCTGGCCCCGGCTCCCAGCCCAGTTGCAGGCTGCTCTGTGGTGGTTCCCACCCCCAGCCCTATAAAAGCCGCCACCACAGCGCCAAGAGCCCAGGCTGCCACACTCCAGCTGTGTGGCCTGACTTCCCACTACTCCCAAGCCGCTGCTCCCCAGCCCCAGTGGTGGCAGTGACTCCCGATTGCAGCTCCCTAGCCACTGTTTGGCCCTACTCCGGCTGCCAGGCTCTCTGGTCCAGCAACATCCACGGTCCTACTGGACCATAGAGGATCAGATTTCAGGGGTGCAACCTGTAGTTGCTATTTACTTTCCAGACAGTGGTACTTGCAAGCATTTCTCATTCTTTCAAAGGCTGTAAGGCAATAAAACAAGGCATCGTTCAAAAATCTGTGCAGTGCTTCTATAAATGTTACCTAAATTGCCATTAGACATTTTCTAATATTACAGATGTGGCATCACATGGTGGATTAACCAATGCTCAAAACTTTTAAATCAAGACTAGTTGTATTTTTAAAAGGTATGCCACAGATGAAGCAGAAGTTGCGGGGTAAATGCTGAAACTATTATGTGAGTTCCCCTGACATCAAGCAGGTCATACTAGGTGAGTCTAAGACCTAAAAATTCTCTGCATGTATATGCAAGTTTTTAAATTTAACTCTTCCTGCTGCATCTGAGAACTTTTGTATCATCCTACTAAGTATAAAGCAAATACCCTTGTAAACTAATTATGATCACCAAAATATCATCTGGCATGTCCATAGCACACAAAGTATCCCCAAGTGCTTTAAAAATTATAAACATTCATCATAATATGAAGATCATGGAAACAGCCACTCCATATGTTTAAACCTGAATTTGAAAAAAATTTCAGGCACACGTCTTGTATGCATTAGGGCATCTAAACCTACTGTTATCACTAACATCTAGCCATGGGCCTCTCACTAGAAAGACTTTGATCCTACAATCAGGTCCACGCAAGCAGCCTGTGCAGAACCCCCACAGTCACACATAAGCAAGGCTTTTTTGTGTGGAACACAGAATTGGGGCTCCAGTGATATATGTGCCATGTGACAATTCACTGTAGAATGAGTAACAGAGAGGTAGCCATGTTAGTCTGTATTCTAACAAAACAAACCAGCAGTCATGTAACACTTTAAAAGCTAACAAAACGGTTTATTGGGTGATGAGCTTTTGTGGGACAGACCCTCTTCTTCAGATCAATAGCATTTCCGTTTCATCACCTAATAAATTATTTTGCTAGTCTTTAAAGTGCTACATTACTGTAGAATGAGGGCACCGAGCAGTACTGGAAAAGAAAACGGCTATATTGTGTCGAGACATGTTACACATATTGAAGTCTGTGAAAAGGCCAAGGGAAGTTTGAACACAATCCACCACTACCAAGAATACACAGTCGAGTTTCCCACATTTGGAGAAACTGCAGGTATCAGCATAACAGCAGTGGAACGGATGAGCCTCAACCTGAGAACTCTCATCACTCCTGCAGATAAGTACATGAGCAAAAATTTTATTAAATTCATTAAACAACAGTCAGGACACAGAGCTATCACCCAATATTATTCAGCTTCAAGTTAATTTTCATCAATTGCTCCTAGCAATCTGATCATTCAAACAGACCAGGACTCTGAACTTTGGTGATACCATTACATCCCTCGCTGTAAGTAGTTAGTATAATATACATTAAACACAGTGTTCTTAGACTGTGTGTGAACGCTGTGAAACATATAGGCCAGTCATTATAGAGTAAATTGAAGATGATGTACCGAAACTACCTGCACATACAGAACTGATTTCAGAAGGAGTTCAACTTGGGGCGAGAACACTATATAAAAATAGAAGGAAATTGTGTGCACTAAGGCTAGTTTTATTGGTTGCACTGCAGTAGCACTCAACAGCCACCCTTGGGTCATATGTAAACACAGAACCAGGGATGACTCCTGCCTAAGGAGTCTATCACACAAGGCCTGTAGTGAGAACATGAGGAGTGGCAGGAGGCCATCAGCGACAAACCCCTGTTCTACTGAGTGCCATAGGCAGCAGCATCTGTATAGTGCTGACAAGGCATTGGCCACTGAAGTCCCAGCATTAAGGTGTGTGAAGGATACAGCGCTGGGTCAATGCCCGAATATGTGGCATAAGCCTGTAGTGACACTGCCATTCAGTTCCACTCCCCCCACCCTGGACCACAAGCTATCACACTGGCCTGCAGCCAATCACCCCAGCTTATTGGATCTGGCCATCCCCATGATCATCCAAACAGGCCTGGCCCCAGAAGCAGCTGGCAGAGCAGCTTTTGAAGCCTGAAAGCCCCTCCCAAACCAGAGTCCCCCAGCTAGCTGGGCCTAGCATACCCAAAGGTCTATAACCCAGTACCCCAAAACTCTCCCAATACACCTCCCAACCACCCAGGAGCTGGCTGCCACCTCAAAATACTAAAGTTTCCCATAAGCCTCAACTATTCTTTGTCACCTTCCCTGGTCCCAGCAACCCCAAAGTTGGCCGTGCCCTCCACAAAACTTTCTGCCACCCGAACAGCCCCCCACTGGTCATGTCACCACATGACCTTCCCTCCACCCCAGCAGGCCCCAGCTGGTCACATCACCCCATGAAGCTCCCCCACACCCCAGCAGCCACCCACCTATGCCTGTCCCCCTCTCATAAGCCTCTCCAGACCACAGCAGCCCTTTGCTGGTCCTATCCCCCCCACAAACCTCTCACCCACAACTCCTATGCCTCCCATGAACCTCCCTCTGCCCCAGTAGCCCTGCCTGGTCCCATCCCCCCATAAACCTCCCTCTGACCCCAGCAGGTACCCACTGGTCCTATCCCTCCATGAACCTCCCCCACACCCCAGCAGCCCCCTCCCCCAGCCCTGTCCCACCCCAGCAGGTCCCCATTGGTTCTATCCCTCCATGAACCTCCCCCATACCCCAGCAGCCCCCCCTGGTCCTATGCCCCATAAACCTCCTCCCCACCACAGCAGTCTCCCACCCGGCCCTGGCCCTCCATAAAAATCCCCACCACCCCAACACTCCCCGCTGGTCTTGTCACCACATGAACTTCCCTCCACCCCAGCAGGCCCCACCTGGTTAATCACCCCATGAAGCTCCCCCACACCCCAGCAGCCCCCCAGCTGGTCATGTCACCCCATGAAGATCCCTCACACCCCAGCAGCCCCCAGCTATTCCTGTCTCCCGCATAAGCCTCTCCAGACCACAGCAGCCCTCTACTGGTCCTATCGCTCCACAAACCTCTCACCCACCGCTCCTATCTCTCCCATGAACCTCCCTCCACCCGAGCAGCCCTGCACCTGGTCCCATCCCCCCATAAACCTCCCTCTGACCCCAGCAGGTACCCACTGGTCCTATCCCTCCATGAACCTCCCCCACACTCCAGCCCTGTGCCGACAAAAATCCCCCCCCGACCCCAGCAGGTCCCCGTTGGTCCTGTGCCCCATGAACCTCCTCCCCACCACAGCAGTCTCCCACCCGGCCCTCGCCATGGCCCTGCATGAACCTCCCCGCAGCTCCCCCCCCGTCTTGTCCCCCCAAGAACCTCCCCCCCGCTGATCGAGCCCCGCATAAACCCACCCGCCACCCCAGCAGCCCCCCCGGATTCCCGCCGGCTGGGTTCGGGCCCTGCGCCCGCCTCGGAAATGGGGTCTCCCGCCACAGCCTAACGCCTAGGCCTCGCTCGGTGCCGCGCGCGCCCCGCTCACCGCCGGCAGAAGCCCGCCAGCGAACCGCCGCTGCGCTGGCCGGGAAAGGCCTTCTGGCACCCGAGAGACACCGTCCTCGGCCGCTGCGCAAGGCCACTACGCAACCTGCGTAAACTCTGTCCCACAGGCCGTCGGGGAGAGCGAGGGGAGAGTTACGCAAATTCCGTAAAGAGAGCGGAAGGCGGAGAGGAGCCACCGGAAACGCCGCTCTACGCAAATTTCGTACCTGAAGGGCCGTGTTCCGCCAATGACGTAGATGGCCATAGAGAGCGCCGCCACAGGCACGAGCCCGCTGCTGACCCCTAGCGTCAGCACCGTGGTATTGCACGCGGAATGGAAGCCTAGGAATTGGTCCAATAATATTACGTCACGCACATTACCTGTGTAAAGTCCCTACAAGAGAAGCCCCTGTGCGGGAAAGACCAGGGGCTCACAGCAATTAATAATGGATACATAACTAAGATTTTAATTACTTCCCTAATCTTCTGCTTATGAAACACTGGGATCACCTCCCTGACAGTCATACAGGCCCTGCTAGCCTTGAGTCCATACCCCATGATGTGACTTGCTTGCAAATTTTAGGACCTGCTGTTTGATGCTAGAAGCTCCTCCCCTCCCACAGGGATCAGGGCTGCCCCCATGCAGCAGCAATACCAGTTTTTTCTACTAAGTCCTCTCTCTTCCCTGCCTCCTGCTGCTGCAGGTCTTGTCCTCTGCCTGGGGCCCAGTGTGGATATGCTTCTCAGGAGAGTGTTGCCACCTGAGAGGGCAGTGAGGTAGTTCGTGCCTGGTGCGCAAGGCTAATTCACCACACCGAGAGTAGAAGAAGAATCTTTATCTGGCATGCCAAAGGTGCAGGGGGATCTCTCCTCAAAGCCTGCACACCCAGCGTTTGGGTGATAGCACATATATACAGCTGTTCAGTGAAAGCCACTCCCCACACAGGTAATACACTCTGCCTTCCCATAGGTAATATACTCCGCCTTCCCATTACACAATCTCCTCGTACTACACAGGCGTGGGGGTTTCTGGGGGTCCTCTGGTGGTCGTTTTAGACAGGAGACCCAGGCCCCGAAATTCAAAGGTTACCCTCAGTTACATCTTGTTTGTTTCATAGCAATGGAGCAAAGCCAGAGGCCGTTTGTTTCCTAGCATTGAAGCAAAGCCAGGTATGGGCTGTACGTTCCACATTATTGTTTTACTAACTACTCCCTTTCTACTTACTACTCCCTTTGCTCCGGCTACAATTCCCCCCTTTGAGAATTCTCAAGATGTTCCATATTGAGTTTTCTCATATTCCTTGCTCAAAACCTGATTCATGGGCTGCATCTCTGACCTTCTCGTAGTTATACTGTCCAACAAGTGAATCCCCACTGGAGGACGAAGGAGGTTAATACCTCCTCTAAGGAAAGGGAAACCTATCTGAATGCAACAACAAGCCAGCAGAAAG
The DNA here is from genome assembly GCF_033958435.1 of Carettochelys insculpta. Lineage (NCBI taxonomy): Eukaryota > Metazoa > Chordata > Testudines > Carettochelyidae > Carettochelys > Carettochelys insculpta. The sequence goes on from NC_134137.1 coordinate 372,004,518, forward strand.
ACTGCCGCTATGACTACTAACAAGGAAAACATACTCTTAATCCAACTCATCCATCCTCCTAGACCCCAACTCCACCAACGGTCATCTTCTGAATCTTGCTTAATATGGGTGGCTAGGTCTCAGAGTTTAGACAATTGATTCTCAATTGTTTGGCTCTTATCAGACAAATTGAAACAACAAAGTCCCTCGGAATCTTTACAACCGTGATTATGGCGTAGGAGAAGATAATCAATGGCCATTCAGTTCTGTAACACTCCTTCTCGTACTTCAGCTAATTCTTCCACTAGATCTTCAATTAAAGTAGAAGTAAGATTTATAGACTTGGCCAGGGCACAAGCTACCTTTGACAATTGCACAGAGTTATAGGTAGCTAAACCGGGGACCCCGACCAATGAGGCTGCAAGCATCGCGGCCTCAGGTTTCGATAGGAGACTAATATTAGAGTCACAGGCCTCGCTGATTGTTTCTAGGCTACGCCTAGCTCTACGGGAGGAGCTGAAGTGAACGCCCGGTATTATTCCTATTGTAAGCCTACCTATAGCACAAGGTCCGCCAGTACTATTAGCGGGTATATACGTATAAGCTGTAAGGCCACATATCATAAACCATCCTTTTGGCAAGAACATTGGAGTCCTGGCATATGACACCTTGGCTGTGTCTACATGTGCACGCTACTTCGAAGTAGCGGCACTAACTTCGAAATAGCACCCGTCGCGGCTACACGCGTCGGGCGCTATTTCGAAGTTAACTTCGACGTTAGGCGGCGAGACGTAGAAGTCGCTAACCTCATGAGGGGATCGGAATAGCGCCCTACTTCGACGTTCAACGTCGAAGTAGGGACCGTGTAGACGATCCGCATCCCACAACGTCGAAATTGTGGGGTCCTCCATGGCAGCCATCAGCTGGGGGGTTGAGAGACGCTGTCTCTCCAGCCCGTGCGGGGCTCTATGGTCACCGTGTGCAGCAGCCTTTAGCCCAGGGCTTCTGGTTGCTGCTGCTGCAGCGGGGGATTCATGCTGCATGCAGAGGGTCTGCAACTCGTTGTCGGCTCTGTGGATCTTGTGCTGTTTAGTGCAAGTGTGTCTGGGAAGGGCCCTTTAAGGGAGCGGCTGGCTGTTGAGTCCACCCTGTGACCCTGTCTGCAGCTGTGCCTGGCACCCTTATTTCGATGTGTGCTACTGTGGCGTGTAGACGTTCCCTCGCAGCGCCTATTTCGATGTGGTGCCGCGCAACGTCGATGTTGAACATCGACGTTGCCAGCCCTGGAGGACGTGTAGACGTTATTCATCGAAATAGCCTATTTCGATGTCGCCACATCGAAATAGGCTACTTCGATGTAGGCTTCACGTGTAGACGTAGCCCTTGTTAGTTATGTTACATGACAGATCGGTATTATTATGATTCGCCCTGATTTTGGTTGCATTCTCAGATATGAAACAATTGGAAGCCGTACTTAGATTTGTCAATTTGATCGCTAAACTCCGCTGGTTGGAGTAGCAGTTGGGATTTGGACTGGGGCCAAAATTATACAAATTAAGAGCAGTCAGGTTAATATCAAAATTTCGAAAGGAGATATCATTTTGTATGGCCAGTAAGGGGGTGGGTATCCCGATAAAACAGGTAGTCATTATTGACCCTAAGGTATAGCTGTTTCCCATATAAAAATGTGTACTATTAGTTGCAGTAGTAGCTAAAAGGACCCACCAATTGCTCTCTATTGGGTGGAGAGATAGAGGCGCCACCCATGTTTCAGTACCAATGATCCCAGATATCCAAATACATAATAATGGATAATACCACATAGTCAATTACATCAAAACACTACTTTCGTCTAAACAACAATTTCAGTCCCAAGTCCTCTCCTTCCTCTGGTGTGACGTGGCTCACAGTCCACTCTGAGTCCTCGGATGCATTAACCTTCTTTAAACGTGTGAAATGGACCCAAGGCTTAATCGCTTGTAATTTAGCAGCAGTTTTAGTAGTTAATAAGACAAGATGGGGTCCCTTCCACTTCTCTTGGAGAGGCTCCTCCTTCCATGTACGGACCAGCATACTGTCTCCTGGCTGGACATCGTGAAGCGGCTTGTCCAACGGGATGGGCTGATGATCACGAACAAACCTGTGGACTGAAGACAACACAGACGACAACGACAGCAAATATTCTTTGAGATACCCTTCACCTACTCCCCATTCTATAACCATACCAGGAATCCCATTCATTGGCCATGGTCTCCCAAACATAATTTCAAATGGGCTGAGCTCCCATTTCCCTTTAGGTAATATTCGGCTTCTTAAAAGAGCAAGGGATAAGGCCTTGGGCCATTTGAGTTTAGCCTCTTGACACAGATTAGACAAATGTCTCTTCAAGGTCTGATTCCCTCTCTCAACTACCCCACTGGCTTGTGGTCTATATAGGGTATGATATTTCCATGGGAGTTTAAGTCCTTCTGCCACCTTCTCCACGCATCGAGCGGCGAAGTGAGTTCCCCGATCTGATTCAATCCATTCCGGTACTCCAAACTGGGGAACAATTTCCTTTAGAATTTTTGTGATGACTGTTTTGGCCATACAATATCTGCATGGGAATGCTTCAATCCATCCTGTGAAGCGGTCCACAAGTACCAAAAGATACCAAAGTCCCATGGTACATGGTAGTTCAGTAAAGTCAATTTGCCACACAAGTCCTGGTCCCGGGGCGGACAGTAGCGGGGATGGTACTACGAGCTTCCCTGCTCAGGGGTTGTTTTTCTGACATATCGTACAGTCTCTAACCGCCCGTCTAACCTCGTAGTTCCCTGCTGGCCCCCCGTACTTGGGTTTATTACTGATTGTGTGATCAGGGGATACAGGCCAGTTGAAGGAGCTGATGGAGGGGCTGACAGAGGGGTTGACACCCCAGCCCCTGTATCATAAGGTGGAGGCTTGGATGGAGGGGCTGAAGGGGTTTCCTGGTCTGGGCTTACAGACAAGATAATATTAGGCTTAGGAGTATTCCTCCTACTGTCCATCTTACACTCACCCCGTAAATCTAATCTATTCCTAAAATATTCAAAACACTGTCCATACATATGTCCTCCCATTTACCAGTACGTTGTAAAAACAAAAGCAATTGCAATATGGTGTTATAATTCAGGGATCCCTCCGGCGGCCACCGCTCTTGTCCCTCTAAGGTGTATTGTGGCCACTCTACTGTGCACAGCTTTTTCATTTTAGACTTATTCATGGGGTCCCCACCTATGATCTTCCAATGCTGCAATACACAACTCAAAGGGGTGTTATCTTTAAGGGTACCCTGTCCTTGCCCCATTCTCTATTGTGCCCCAGATCACAATATCTGTCCGGCGTCCCAGAAGTTCCTTCTGCCCAAAAAGGAACTGGGTCTTACCTGCTCAGAGGACCGGTTCTACACCGTCGCCCCTTAGAGGACCAGTTCTACACCGTCGCCCCTTATGTCCCTTTTTCTTCTTCTACATTTTAGCGTTGCACCGTTGTGCCGTCTCTTGTTGGAGGGCCACGGACTCCAGATACCAAGTTCCCCGGTAAGCTCACTGGTGCGCGCTGGAAATCAGATACCGTCCTCCACTGCCTCCTTCAAGGAGCCGGTCCAGGCAAGGCTTCAATTTAGGATTGCCCACGCAGGGACGCCAAAAACTGTTGCCACCTGAGAGGGCAGTGAGGTAGTTTGTGCCCGGTGCGCAAGGCTACTGCACCACACTGAGAGTAGAAGAAGAATCTTTATTTGGCATGCCAAAGGCGCAGGGGGATCTCTCCTCAAAGCCTGCACACCCAGTGTTTGGGTGATAGCACATATATACAGCTGTTCAGTGAAAGCCACTCCCCACATAGGTAATACACTCCGCCTTCCCATAGGTAATATACTCCGCCTTCCCATTACACAATCTCCTCGTACTACGCAGGCACGAGGGTCTCTGGGGGTCCTCTGGTGGTCGTTTTAGACAGGAGACCCAGGCCCTGAAATTCAAAGGTTACCCTCAGTTACATCTTGTTTGTTTCATAGCAATGGAGCAAAGCCAGAGGCCGTTTGTTTCCTAGCATTGAAGCGAAGCCAGGTATGGGCTGTACGTTCCACATTATTGTTTTACTTACTACTCCCTTTCTACTTACTACTCCCTTTGCTCCGGTTACAAGAGCATGGCCTGGGGTTCTGCTGGCAGAGAAGTCCTGGAGCAGCAGGAGGCAGGGAGAGTCAGGGAGGCATTGTGGAGTCCAAGGGCCACAGAAGACAAGCAGGGGACAGCATCATGGAAGTGCTGCTTAGTCCAAGAGCAATGGCAGGGGGACTGGGGAATCATAGGATACTAGTATAGTACCCAGAGGCACTGAGACCTCATACTAGGGTGAGTAAAGTCTCTGCTCTACAGCCTCAGCCGAGAGCCAGCTGACCTTTAGCTCATGTGGTAGAGATCATCAAGTCCAGCCCCCTGCCCTCATGGAAGGACCAAATACTGTCTAGACCTCTCTGATAGACATTTATCTAACCTGTTTTTAAATATCTCCAGAGATGGAGATTCCACAACCTCCCTTGGCAATTTATTCCTGTGTTTGGCCACCCTGACTGTTAGGAACTTTTTCCTAATGTTCAACTTAAACCTCCCCTGCTGTAGTTTAAGCCCATTGCCTCTTGTTCTATCCTCAGAGGCAAGAAGAACAAGTTTTCTCCCTCCTCCTTATGACTCCCTTTTAGATACCTGAAAACCGCTATCATGCCCCCCCTCAATCTTCTCAATCTCAATCTTTCGATTCTTAAGAAGGCCATATGGGGGTCTGGGGCAAATAGATTAAAAAAAAAATCTCTCGAGGTTGGTGCTTGGAACTCCCAAGAGGGCAGGGGATTAGACTCAATGATCTCCCAAGGTCCTTCCAGTTCTATGAGATGTGTATCTCCATACTGGAAGAACCATTGGACCTCCACATGGCTGGCACCCCACTGCATGCAGCTGGAGCTGGCACTTGCACACTGGGAGGAGCATGTGGAAGCGATGATGGAGGAGGTGGTGGTTTCTCTAGGCCACAGTAGAGTGAAGTCCCTTTACTTCAGGGGGAGGGGTAGCTCAGTGGTTTGCATGTTGGCCTCCTAAACCCACAGTTCTGAGTTCAAGCTTCCAGGAGGCTAATAGGAGCAAATAAATGTCAGGGATGGTGCTTGGCCCTGCCAAGAGGGCAGGGGACTGGGCTAGATGACCTCCTGAGGTCCTTCCCAGTTCTAGGAGATGTGTATCATCATTATTTTTATATATATATATATATGCATGTGTGCTCTCTAGACCTTTGATCACTTGCTGGACCCTCTTCAATTTCTCCACATCTTTCTTGAAATGCACCGCCCAGCACTGGACACAATACTCCAGCTGAGGCCTAAGCAGCACAGAGCAGAGCAGTGGAATGACTTCTCATGTCTTGGTCACAACACACCTGTTAATGCATCTCAGAAGCATGTTTGGTTTTTTTGCAACAGCATCACACTGTTTACTCATATTTAGCTTGTGGTCCACTATAACTCCTAGATCCCTTTCTGCCATACTTCTTCCTAGACAGTCGCTTTCCATTCTGTATGTGTGAAACTAATTGTTCCTTCCTAAGTAGAGCACTTTGTACTTGTCTTTATTAAACTTCATCCTATTTACCTCAGACCATTTCTCCAATTTGTCCAGATCATTTTGAATTTTGACCCTGTCCTCCAAAGCAGCTGCAACCCCTCCTAGCTTGGTATCATCTGCAAACCTAAGTGCTGCTGAACCCTGGACAGACCATGATTTGAAGTTGACAGTACTTCAGACATCTGCCCCCACCCCTATTGATTGTTGTGTCCTGATTTTTATAACCACCCACTGGCACACTGGGCACCTGAAGGTGCTAATGAGCAGCTGAGCTAGAAACTCTAAGGAGTGTTTCTCAACCAGGGTACATGTACCTTTGGGGTACACCAAGGTCTTTAAGGGGGGGGGGTACATCAACTCATCTAGATATTTGCCTAGTTTTACAGTAAGCTACATAAAAGCAGGAGTAAATTCAGTACAATCCAAAACTTCATTCAAACAATGACATGTTTCTACTGTTTCATAGCCTTATGCTGAAATATAAGTACAACATTTCTATTCCAATTCATTTATCTGATAATAAGATAGTAGAAAGTCAGCAAGTTTTCAGTGGTAGTCTTCTGTGATACTTTGGCATGTTTTTGCAAGTAGTTTTTAAGCGAGGTGTAAGTTGGTGATACGGAAAACAAATCTGACTCCTGAAAAGATAGTCATCTGGAAAGTTTGCATGAAATTTGCTTCAAGATCTCAGATTGCCTTAGGATCATGTTTCTCAACTGGTAGTATGCGCACCCTGAGGGGCATGCGAGATAAATCTGGGGGTACTTATAATTTTTTTAAAGAGGTACTTTATAAAAAAGGGTTGAGAAACACTGCCCTAGTGCCCTGCCAGTAGGCCTCTCAAGCATGGGCTTCCTACCGCTGTCTCCATTTCCAAGCCCCCAACCCTCTGCCATCAACTCCTTGAACCATCCCTATCCCCCACACATAGCTAATCCCAAAGGACACTAGCAAAGGGTTTGGGGAGGGGCTGCCTGGCTGTGAAGAAGAAATGAACTGCCGCTTTTCACCCACTGATGCACACGTCCTTGAGGTGGACCAAAACCATCCCCTCATTCACGCCCCAAGGCAGAGGCCTTGATTTTTACTTTGCAGCTCTGGGAAGCAAGATTAGCTTGGTGACCTCAGCAGCAACACAATGAGATAGGAGCAATTCCCTGTGCACATTATCCTGCTCATCCGTTTTTACTTTGTGTAGCATTTTGCACTAGCACTGTGGGGGAATCAAGCCCTTTGTGCATGTAAAGCACAGGAGTTTTATGTCATCCATTAGTGGCTGTCCTGGGGGTGGGGGGAGTGGGGGACTTATTATTACAGCTAGCAAGCGGAGATTTCCTAAAGTAGACAGGCCTATGTTTTTGGAGAAGACCTTGTGCCTCGTCCACCTCCACGGGTACGTGTGATTTGTCCGGCATTAGCGACGTGGCTCCTGCTAAAGATGGATTCATTACAAGCTTCCACATAATTTAATAGGTTCATTATGCAAAACTCCTTGAGATCACAGATACACCTTGCGTAATATTATCCCACTAACTGCCTGAGAGGAAGAGGATGTCTGAAAGAGATGACAAAGTGAGGGCTCTCTTGTACAGTGTGTGCCTCCAGCTTTGCATCCTCCAGACAGCCAGAGAGGGGAAAATAGCTTCAGAGACAGGAGGAAAAAAAATTTTTTTTAAAGGTCACTGGAATGAATAAAAGAGTAATTTCTAGTCCTTATTTTCGCTTGTTCTTTTAAACTAATATGACATCCCCCAACTCGCCTTAGGGAAACTTGAAAAATGAACTGACATACTAAATGACATAGCTTCTTCAAACTCACTTGAGACAAATTCTTTGGGTACTGAGAGACAGCAGCTGAGCCCAGAATATCTTTGTAAGGAGGCAGATTGGGGATCTGTAGGGTCATGGATCAAGACAAATGGGGGCCACTCCCCATCTGCAATCAGAAGACCCTGGAACTCAACCCTGCTCCCCAGAAGGAATGTTAGGTGGATGGGTGGAGCAGGTCAGGGTGTGGGGGTGACTATTTTCCCCTTCTCCCCAGTTGGTCAGGGTCCCTGGGCACAGGCCCTGTTGGTCCAGTGGCTAATCTTGCCACTTTCTTTTCTAATATAAAATACATGAAACCACTTAAGTTTTCTTGTTCTATCAGCAGATTTATACTTTTATTAAAACAACATCTAGTTCTGCCTCCTTTTCAGCACAAGCACACATAGGAAGACCTACTTCCCTATTTCAGAGTATAATGAGTAGGTTTTGGCCTTCTACCAACATACCTGTGTAACTGCCTCATGGCCTTATTTGGCACCTGATCCAAAACCTACTGAACTCAATTGAAATTTGCCCACTAAGTTGGATGAGCGCTGAAACATGATCTAGCGTGTGTTATACGAAACGGTATCAATTTAGAGTACCCACACTGCATGGTAACACTGGTGACCCCACAGTTACCGTATCTATTCTGATATTCATGTAATGCCGGCTGGGGGCTTTCCAGATCTGAGCATTCTGGTCCAAGCTTCTAGATCAGAGCTCCCCATATTCTGGGGCATGGCTGCCAAGGGAAATGTTGAGGAACATCTGGGAATGGGAAGGAGGGCCCAGGCCAGTCTTCCTGGGAGGCAGGGAAGAAGCACCACCCAGCCGCTCTGCCCCTCCAGCTCCATTCTGGTCCTGCCCCCAGCCATGTGCCTAGCTCCAGGCTCCTTGGTTGCTCACCCCAGCTCCATTCCCAGCTTGGATCCGAGGCTGGGGGGAAGGCCAGGAGCAGAAACACATCTGGCTGCAGGTCCCCACCGCAGCTTCTGCCACCTTTCCCCTGTCTGTGTTCCCCACCCACACCTGGACTTTCAGCTCCTCTCCTTGCTCCGGTTTGTGGGGGAGGATGTGTACAGGCAGGGATAAGGGGGGTGCCCCCCACAAAAGTTTGAGGACAGCTGTTCTAGAAGGCCTCATCAGCTGAACAAAAGCTGAGAGGGATACCCAAGCTCCTTCACTCTTGGAGGAAGCACTGGGGATAGAAGATACTAACTTTCTCTGTGTAAAACTTTTATACAGAGTCAGATGGATTTTAGTCACATTGTGGCTGTGTGCCAAGGTGCTGTCAAGTCCCTGTAACTGAACCCTTCCAGGTCTGGTCTTCAATCAGCCTCTGTGTGGCTCTGCTGGTGGGCTTTTAGCCCCAGCTGGGTGCCTTCATGGAGACCAGAGATTCTGGCTCAGCAGGACATCATGGTGGGGCTCCCCAGACGGCAGGTAGGGGAGACTCCATAGTGTGATCAGCCTGTCAGGTGACAGACTTCAGGGGACCTCTGTGACCCAATCCATCTCACTTACCACCAATTAATTTTCAGTAATCCGGACAGGACTGTCACAAATCTTAGACCAACTACTACTACTAGTACTACTCCAAGGCACTGTGGAACAAGAGGTTCAGACTATATTAGAACTTTCTTGGGATCACCCAAGAATCCAAAAGTCCTTGGTACAGTCGAATTGTGCTGCTGCCTAAACTGGTTGGCACAACCCGATTCTTTGTGGATTTTCAAGAACTCAATGCAATGTGCAGTTTGATGTCTACGCTATATCTAAGGTAACAACCTCCTGAACCAGCTTGAGAAAGATAGGTAACAGGGAGGTAGCCATGTTAGTCTGTATTCTAATAAAACAAAACAATAGTCATGTAGCACTTTAAAGACTAACAAAATGATTTATTAGGTGATGAACTTTCATGGGACAGACCCACTTAGGTCATTTTGTTAGTCTTTAAAGTGCTACATGACTCCAGTTTTTGGTTTTTATTTTTATTTTTTTTAGAAAAATAAATACATGACAATGCTAGACTTGACAAAGAGGCATTGGCAAACACCACTTATGTCAGATTCAAGAGAAAAGACAGGATTCACCACTTTGCTTGGACTGTTCCAGTTCACAACTTTGACCTTCAGCTTGCATAGGACAACCCTCACCTTTCAATGCCTCATGGACCACATGTATTTTATCACTGTTAGCAGGAGCCTATCTTGATGAAGGGAGGATCTTCAGCACGGATCATCGCTCACTGGCAGAAGCCAGGTTCATGGCAAACACTAAACATGCAATTTTTTTGCATAACTATTGGTCATATCCCGGTTTTGCTTCTGTGCTTGCTACTGCTTGAGAATTAATAGAGTTACTTAGCTTGTTCAAAAGATTTTGTGGAGGAGATCTAAATATAAAGTCAAAGAAAAAAGACTCACTGTGACTCTGAGGCTCGTGATTGACCAACTGTCAACCCTGTCAGCTGTAGTGTGAGTTTCTCTTATCAAGTCGTTGATACTGTCATACAATCAGTCAACAAAAATTTTTCTCATCTTTCAGAACATAGCAAATCTTTCAGTGTTTTGTTTAATATGCCAGAACTGTCTCCAAGCAGTCATGAAGTGTTATTTGAACGACAATCTCCAAGTCACCCTGACAGATGGCAAGTCAAAACATACAGATGCTTCAAAGCCTAAGTCTCCACTGGTGCACATGCATTCCTGTATTTCTGTTTGTGGATGTACCCTATACTTAAACTGAGTGATTGCCTATGTTGTGCTGGACGCAGGTACACAGTATATATGCACATGTTCTCATGCCCACACTTCCGTTTTCGTGTCTGGATTTAGCGATAACATTTCAGGGATGGTGTCCCACGGTGCTGTGCATCAGAGGAATCAGCTTGCAGTGTGTTGTTGGTAACGTCTGCCAACTTCATATATCTGGCGATGACAGTTACCGCTTTCAATTCTCTCCTGCCCAACGTGATGGAAGACACGGAGCCCATGCCCTCTTCCTGCTCCTGTTTCTTCTGACACGACAAATGTATGTGCACTGTGGTATGTGACCAGTGAGACTCTGGTGAATGAACTCAAAGCTTTCTAAAAAGTTGAAGACACATGACTGGGATGGTGACTGAGTTGCCATGACACAGAGATACAGGAGACAGCCGGTGCTGCAACTTTATGTCCCTCCTTGCATAGGTGGCAAATTATATTGGCTCTAGGTGCTCAGGAGCCATGAATATTCAAACCCAGGGCTCAGCTCCAGCAATGTGAACTGCCACACAGCCTGAGAGTGACTGTGATGAATTCGGGAGCAGAACAGCCTTTGTGGCAGGGAGATTAACACAAGAAAAGTCTTGTCATTAAAATGAACTAAGGATCATTAGATTATCCAGAAGCATTGAATTTGGATGGAGGAGAGGCTCAGGCTCTGGGCACCATGAAAATTTCTGCAAATCTGCCACCCCTGCCTTGGTGGATCTCTGCTTCTGGACCACAAGAACCAGCACAGTGTGGTGGGATCACATGACCCTGGAAACAACCAGAGTCAGCAGAACTGCAGAATGAGTAAGCAGACATTCCTGGCGCAATGTGAGAAGTTACTCGCTTCTGTAGACCCATACCAGTGCAGAAGAAGATGGCTATCATGCTCCAAAAGTTTGCAAAGTTGGACAGCTACCAGTCAGTCTAACCACGATGGGATATTAGGCTCATGGTGGTGCATTTGTAATGCCATCAACGCTCATCTACCCACATATGATTGCAATCTCTAAGGATCCAGAAATTGTCACTGGGTTCTCCAGAGAATGAGGTTTCTGAACTGCATGGTGGCCATGAATGGCACCCACATCCCCATACTTTGCCTACCAAAAGGAGCAAGTCAGTACATCAGTCTAAAGGGTTACTATTAACACATCCTGCCAGACTTAGCGGATCACAAAAACATGTTCACGACTACTAACTTTGGACACACAAAGAATGGTCATGATCTCAGGATGCTGAGAAGATTGGTACTGTGTTTGTAGAAGGAGGAAGGGACTTTGTTTCCTGGAAATAATGTGGTTCTGTTTTTCTGTGACCCTGCATACCTGCTCTACCCTTGCTAATGAACCCTTATCCTGGCATCAGTGACCCTGAAAGATGAGAATTCACCATCAAACTAAGCAGCTGCAGTATGGCAGTGCAGTGTGTCTCTGGATATTTGAAGGCTTGTTGACAATGTCTACCCAGCCAGCAGGATGCCGATGCAGTTAACACCATCCATATTATTGTGCATGTTATGAGACTAAAGTTGAGCACATTGAATAGAGTGGGTAAAGGAGTGCACTGGCTTGAAAACATGATGAACAGCCTGATTCAGGATACATATGTCCTTTCACTGTATTAAGACATGAGTATTAGGCTTACTGCAAAGACATTCCAGCCAGCAGAGGACAAGACAATACATGACATTGTCCAGTAACAGAGAGGTAGGCATGTTAGTCTGTGTCTTCACAAAACAAAAAAGCAATCTTATAGCACTTTAAAGGGTAACACAGTGATTTATTAGGCAATGAGCTTTTGTGGGACAGACCCACTTCTTCAGTTCTGGAAATTTTGTCTGTCTACTAGCCAGTAAGTTATAACACATTGGAAATGGGCTTGGCGCAGTTCAATTTTTATTTCTTAAAAATAATTTAGATGGAGAACTGACTGTTTAAGCATATACCCCTATTTTTAACCTTTAAAATTTTCAGTTATAGGAAACTCTGGGGGCAGACAAATATTTAATTTAACTTCAAAAAGTTAAAGCTTTGTAACTGTTAAAATAGCAATTATCAACATCACATATCAAAAGATACAAAATAAATATCTTTAAATCAAACTCCTAAGTTCTCAAATGGCATTTTTCTTACTTTGCTTACCTGTAATGATGATTATTGATGGAAATATGTTTTAATGAGTTTGCACATGTAGGCTACGTCTACACGTGCAGCCAACATCGAAATAGTCTATTTCGATGAATAACGTCTACACGTCCTCCAGGGCCAGCAACGTCGATGTTCAACTTCGACGTTGCTCAGCCCAACATCGAAATAGGCGCAGCGAGGGAACGTTTACACGTCAAAGTAGCACACATCGAAATAGGGATGCCAGGCACAGCTGCAGACAGGGTCACAGGGCAGACTCAACAGCAAGCCGCTCCCTTAAAGGGCCCCTCCCAGACACAGTTGCACTAAACAACACAAGATACACAGAGCTGAGAACTGGTTGCAGACCCTGTGCCTGCAGCATAGATCCCCAGCTGCCGCAGAAGGAGCCAGAAGCCCTGGGCTAAGGGCTGCTGCCCACGGTGACCATAGAGCCCCGCAGGGGCTGGAGAGAGAGCATCTCTCGACCCCCCAGCTGATGGCCGCCATGGAGGACCCAGCAATTTCGACGTTGCGGGACGCGGATCGTCTACACGGTCCCTACTTCGACGTTGAACGTCGAAGTAGGGCGCTATTCCTATCTCCTCATGAGGTTAGCGACTTCGACGTCTCGCCGCCTAACGTCGAAGTTAACTTCGAAATAGCGCCCGACGCGTGTAGACGCGACGGGCGCTATTTCGAAGTTGGTGCCGCTACTTCGAAGTAGCATGCACGTGTAGACGCAGCTGTACAGTGAAAGTGTCATTTGCTAACAAGCCTTACCCTTTGAAGTTTATGACTGATTACCAATTGTCTGGGGAACCAATTTTAAAAATATTGGCATCCACCTAAGTGACTATTTATCTTACTACACTACTAGTCGTGAATGAATGCAGTTTGCCTAACATGTGGGACTTTTCTTTAAGGACCTGACTGTACTGTACAGTCATGGTGAAGGAAGAACTGAGTAACATTCTAGCTGTTAAGTATTAAAGAGGTAGCCATGTCAGCCTGTATCTTCAAGAACAACAAGAAGTTCTGTGGCACCTTATAGACTAACAGATATCTTGGAGCACAAGCTTTCGTGGGCAAAGACCCACTTCATCAGATGCAAGGGGGTCTTTGCCCACAAAAGCTTATGCTCCAAAATATCTGTTAGTCTATAAGGTGCCACAGGACTTCTTGTTATTCTAGTTGTTGTTAGTCACCTGGAACAAAAGGGAGTCCTACTCTTGCCAATAAAGTAGGCATAGAAGGTTTCCCAGCTAGTCACTTAGGCTGGGTCTACACTTGCCACGGAAAATCGAATGCTTAGGTTCAAACTTCCGGGTTGCTGTTTCGTGCATGCGCAAAACAACTCATTCCGGGGTCAATGTAGACTCCGGAACTGCTCGAGAGCCGCAAGGATTAAGGAATGCTGATGGGAGGAGCACTCTCATTGGCATTCTGCAGTGAGGAGAGAGATGAATATCAATGGCTGTAAAATCGATTTTTGGTGCGCAACTGACATACCTATAATTGTGCAGCAGCCATCGATATTCAAGGTAAGTGTAGACCCAGACTCAGACAAGGTTAACACCAACTCCATACTACTTTGGTTCCCCCCCACAAGTAACTTTTGCTTTCAGAATAAACTAAAGAGATTGACTGGCTGCATGCCTGATCTGGGAATCTTTGGAGGGGTCCAGGAGTGACACGGTTTCAACATATGCCCTTTTCCTTAGTGCTTGACAACTGATTAATGGAAGAAAACACCTGGGGTGAATTGGCTGCCAGCAAAGCTAGCTCTCCTACCCCACTAGATGGCACTGTCCTCTCAGTCTCTAGGTACCATGAATGTTACCTCCTGCTGGTCACATGATTTCCCACCTCTACTCTAAACCCTAGTTTTGCTTTGAACTCCCTCCCCGTCCCTCTCCTCCCCCACCAGGAAACCTGGTCCTAATCGGTAGGGCTGTGATACAAAAGCAGATATGATTCTAAGCACTCTCCCCATCACTTTATTGGTTGTTTGAGGCATTCCTTAAGAAAGGTATATGACCAGGTGTCTCTGTTGTAACAATAGTAGTGCCTCCGTTCCCACAATCTTTCCCTGGAGTTCTCTACCATCAGGAAGTTTATGAACTAAAATCTGTCCTAGGAATGACTTAGCCAGGCTGATGCAGGGCAGGTTGAAGAAGTCTGGTCCTAACCGGGAAGATGTCTTCTTCTCTTTACCGAAGTGACTTGCTTGTTACTGGAGAGGAATTCCCATCAAGAACAGCCGTCGGGCTCCTGGAGGTGTCAGCTGGAGAGAAGCTGGGTTTTCTCTGGACAGCTTATCTGGGTGGAGAAGATGAAGCTTCCAATTCAAAGGGAGGGAAACAAACTGCAAGAAATACAGCAATGTTCATGAAACCAGGAACCCTGTATGTGTACCAGACCTATGGGATTTATTTCTGCATGAATGTCTCCAGCCAGGGGGAAGGGGCTGCAGTCCTACTCCGTTCCTGGGAACCTCTTCAGGGCCTGGACACAATGAGGCAGCTGCAAAGTGCTCAGAGAAAAGGATTGGCCAGACTCCTGAAAGGCTGGCAACTGTGCAATGGTCCATCCAAGCTCTGTCAAGCACTCAGTATTAACAAGACCTTTGACCAAAAGGACCTGACTCAGGTCTGGATGGAGCCTGGTTCAGAAGCACCAGGAGAGCAGGCTGTGGTGACTGCAGCCAGAATTGGTGTCAGTTACGGGGGGAGAATGGGCACCGAAACCACTGAGATTTTACATACGAGGGAACAAATGTGTGAGCGTTAGAGACAAGGTGGTAGAGAGAGAGCAAGGTGCTGCAGAATAGAATAGAGGGTGGGGAGTGGGAGGCTGACTGATCAGAACTGGACCATTGATAAGGCCTGTGCTTTCATTAACTGTCAGCCCCAGGCCCTGGCCTGATGGGGGAGTGCTAATTTGGATGCTGTTTTTAACAGTACACGTGCTTTGTTTAAAAAAATATAGTAGTGACAGCTGATTAAACATAACACCCATTTTGCTAACTTTTCTGTGCTGTTTGCAAGGAGCTTTGTGAACTTTCTTCTATCAATAAAGCTTCTTTGTTTCTTGCCCTCCAGAGGAGACACTGGCAGAAATTCCCATAGAAAGAGGAAGCTCGTGTCAAATGGAAGTAAGTGGATTACTAGTGTTTGTAAAACGGGCCATAGACTTTCATCAAGAAACAGAGTCCTGTATTAATAAAGCACCGGTCTAGTCATCAGCTGTTTGTAAACCTGACTCTAACTTCCCCTGCCTTCTTGGACGGTAATTGCAACAATAAAATGAACACAAAACTTTCCTTAGTGCTGCTGCTTGCTCAGGACTCACTAGACTGGGGAGACAGTCTGAGCAAGTCTCTGCTGTGTGTGCCCCAGCAGCACAAGAGAGTACAGAGCAAAGTTAGCAGCAGCACCCACAGCTTCTAAATTGTGTGTGTTATAGGGAGATATTAATAATGGGGGCTGGATCTAGCAGGGTCCCTACAGGCTCAGTTCTTGGTTCAATGGTATTTAAAAGAGAAGCTGAAGATCAGCTCCAAGTTGAAGAGAAATTATTTTAGGGTCGTTCTCCGGCATGTCTTATACAGCAAATCTGACTAGATAGATTACCAAAGACCCTCCCATGTGGCTTTGGAATCTAGCAGTCTATGGAAAGTGATGGGATTGAAGTATTGCCACGAAATGTGGCAGAAATAACTGAGATCTTCACAGTACGATTAATGCCTGTATTATTTGCTCCCCCCTCCACCCCCTTTATATGCTTTTTGCCCAAGGTGGAACTTCTTTGAGCTCAGTTCAAATTTTTCTCACATTGTGTAGAAATGTACCAGATCCAAAATAGGTTTCAGCATCAAATGGCCTGGCCAAATGTCATTGTATGACCCACTGCAGTTTTGGCTTGTAGGAAAAGCAAAACCATTCACAGGGTATTGACTTGATCACCGAGCCATCAAGTTCCTAAAGTGTCCCTAAGGACTTTTAGTAGAATACATGTGCTAATAAAACAGGTTTAATAAAACAGGTTTCCACTTAATATGTTGAACTTCACATATAAGAAAGACACATGCCCACAAATAGGATATACAGATTCAACAGATTACAACTTTTAAAATGACATGTTGTGCAATCTATTTTACATAAAGCGTCTTCAAGTTATGCATATTCATAAGCCAATTTTCATAAAGCATGGGTGAGGGCTCATTGCATATGGAAGTTTGATAAATACTTAACTGAAAAAATAGAGACGTAGCTGATTTCAGTCGAAGAGGTGCTTGTTGAAGAATGTCAATAATGATGACGTTGGTGACACTATAGCCAAAACAGGAATTACTATAGCAAGTTCCAGCTCCATCCCTGGCAGGGTGCATGCAGCTGACTCTAAAGATGGAAGAAATGTTTGATTCAAAGACAGACCATAAGTGGAAGTAGGGACAATGTCTCTGACAACTCCAACAGAGTTGCTTTCAGGCAGAAAACAACTCTTTAATTGTACTCCATAGCCTCAGGCATCTATGGAATAGAGATGAATTTAAAAGATATTTGGAGAATCCATAACCCCATTGGATGTGACTACTAATGATAAATAATCCAGTGAGTCGATACCAGAGCCAACCATCATTTGGTGTCACAATGCACAGCACATCACTCATCACCAGTCTATTCACTTATAATTTCAGACCTAATGCTCACCTCAGCTGCTGTGGAACTGAGGCCTTGTCTCCACTATGCAATGGATCAGTGTGGCAGTGATCCATCCACTGGCCATTGATTCATCATGTCTGTTGTAGACACAATAAATCTATTTTCGAACTTGGACAAGTTGATGCTACCAAAACGAGAAGAGTAGCTGGTGTTGAAAGGACAGCAGCCTTCATCAGCCTCACCAAACACAAGATTCTTGGTAGGTATGTCAACTTCAGCTACCCTATTTGTGTAACTGAAGTAGACCCATGATGCAGGTAAGTGTAGATAAGCCCCTGAGTAGGGCTAAAACAAAAGCTAGATTTTAGAGACTTCCTTCATATACAATTGGTCAAAAATTTTCCATCAGACCATAGGATGGAAAATATCTTTTGGCTAAATGGCAGTTGTCACCAAAATGTCCATTTAACACCAAAAATGTTAGTTTTGGGCAATCTGCCAATGCAGGTGGTCTCAGGGAAGGTGTTGCTCAGTACTATATGTAGATCATGATTTGTCTCTGGCTCTCCAAAGCCACAGTTCTGTTTAACTCACCGCATGGTTCACAAGACAATTCTACAATATTGGGAGAGGGTTTAATTTAGATTATTGCTCAATGAAACATCAATTCATCTCCCTTGATGTTTCTTAGTCAAAGATCATCAAACACAGAGTGCTAAATGCATACCAGTCTCTAGAAAACAGCCTTGCAACTCAAATCTATTCAAAGAATCTCCCTTGGTGGTCGCTTGATAATGAGTAGGATATCTTCATGTTACCGTCCTATTTGTGAGTCCATTGATGAAAGC
Source organism: Carettochelys insculpta (assembly GCF_033958435.1). Classification (NCBI taxonomy): domain Eukaryota; kingdom Metazoa; phylum Chordata; order Testudines; family Carettochelyidae; genus Carettochelys; species Carettochelys insculpta. Next base: position 372,022,345 of record NC_134137.1, read on the forward strand.
TCCAAAGAATAGGATCTCGCTTCATTATATTTGTACACCTCTTGTTTACAGATTTAAGCAGGATTTGAATGAACTCTCCCCGGACAGCCAGTTGGGGTGGGGAAGAAACTTCAGGAGAAAATTGTGTTTACATGAACACAACTACTCTATGGCTATGTCTACACTAGACATGGAAGTCGACCGCTGATACACAATTTTAGCTATGCCAATTGCATAGCTAAAATTGACTTATCAGTGGTCCAATTCCATGTCTGCCTACATGGAAGAAGGTCAATAGGTTTGTTTTTCCTGTTGACCTGCCTTATTCCTCGCCTCTTGACTTTGACCCCTGAAAGCGTTATTTCGCACGTGCGAAATAAAACTCTGGCAGATCGACTCTGAGAGGGTCGATCTTTCCTGGTAGTGTGGCTCTAGCCTGAGTAGGTGTCTAACAGACAGGAGCTGTGTAGCTCCAAGCAATCAGCTTGGGCTTGTGTTGGGTGACAAGTCAATTCAGGATCCTGGCTAACACACCGCCTGCTGTGCATTGTGTGACTAGAAGCCAGCAGAACTGTGCTGAGCTTGTCCCATCTGAAGGGTAACTGTCCTCCAAAAGGAACTTTCTATGCCAAGGACTCGAAAGCCAGACTCCTGTGAAAGTAAGAGGGGAGGGTATGGGAGTCCTGACTAAGAGTTATGGATTCTCCCTAAGGGCTCCCTGTCCACTTTAACTCATCAAAGAAAGAGCTAAACCGGCTTAATTAGGAGCCTTTTGTTATTTTAAGTATTGAGGTAATTTGTGGGAAGGGCAATATTTCTGCCCAGCCTGCTGAGAGTTAAAAAAATCACTCTGAGACTGGCCTATAGAGGTCATAGCAGAGAGGCAGGTAGCAGCAGCAGACAAATGACAGGTGGCCAGTGAGAATGACAAGCAGTCAGCCATCAGGAGCAGCCAGTGACAATGGTGAGGCCAGATAGGTGGCAAGGCACAGCAGCTGGCAGGGTGGCCAGGAAGAGCAGCTAGCAAGGTGGCCAGCAGAGAACGGTGGCTGGTGGGACAGCCAGCTACAGCAAGTTCTCAGATGGTGGAGGGAGCCAGGTGCTTTCTTCCCTGGGTGGGAGGTGAACTAGCACAGATACGCTTCTGAACCCTGGGTCCTCACTCACCAAGGACAACCAGTGGGCGATGGGGAAGGAGATGCCTGATAAGGCCCATCTGGTGTTTCTGCCAGCAGAATACAAGACCATGTGAGCTGTGTGCAGTGAATGAGGAAAGGGGCTGGGGAAGCTACTGTATAACACGCCTGCAGGCCCCAAAAGGCAAGAATGGAAATTTCCTCATTTGCTGCACACAATTCACATGGTCTTGTATTCTGCTGGCATAAACACCAGATGGGCCTTATCAGGTGGCCTTGACCGCGTTACTGGCTGCCTCCCAGACACCTCTAGCTGAGAACCAAGTAATGAGGCAAACAACACTGGCCCATGTTTCAGCTCTGTGGGAATGTCATGGTGGCATTGAGCCAGCGCACAAACACCCAGTGAGGAAAAAAAGCTGAAGTATAAAACCATAGGGAATCTCGTCCCTCAGTGAATCTTGCCAGGGACTTCAGCTATTTCCCCAGCTGGAGTCATGTCCACCATGGCCCGGGTGTGAGTCTTCCAGACTGGGGCTCCCTGTGAATGAAGGAGGGTAAGCATTCCAAGTGCCTTTTACTTCTTTTTCTTAATTCATTGTTCTGCAATACTTTTGCTTGCAAAAGTGTGCACTGTCATGGTAGTAGCAGTGATGTAGTAAACTTAGTAAATACACTATCCCTAATCAACTCTGTGCTTAAATGAATCCCACAATCCTATCCATCTTTGGCCCTGTGCCCTGACGTGGGCAAAGTAGAGAGACTTTTGGTTGTAGAACTCAAGAACATGAGGCAGAAGACCCTGCCCCACACACTCTGGGGTTGTCATCTCATAGTATTAAGACTATGAATCCTGCTTGTGTTTTTTTCCTTAATTAATGTTGGGTGACTTGCTTCTCTCCTTTTATTAAAAGTTTCTTTTCTACACTCACATTCTGTGCTTGCAAGTGGGGGCATATTGCTTCTCAAAGGCACCCAGAGATGATGTGTGATTTTCCCAGGTTATTGGATGGGGGCTCAAGTTAGTTCTGGGTTGTACTGTTGAAAAAGAACCCTTAGATATTGAACTCAGCCCTACTTGCTCCCTGCTCTACCTGACAAAAGGGTTACACAATTGCCAAAAAGGTCTCCAAATTTCACTTAATCTTTCCATCTCCTCAACTTAATTTCAGCTTTTTTCATTTCTTTCCTTCTCTTGGCTCTGTATCTTTTTTTGGGGGTGGGGGGATATGGGAACATATGTGCCAATTATTTCTAGCACCTGGTCAAATTATTGCTAAGATTTTATCTAGTTAAAGAACATCAATTATCCCTAGAAGATTACCAACACTGCTTATAGGTGGCATCACTTCTGAAAGGTTCTACATAAATGATCAACAAGCATTACATACAATTTACTGTAAGCTTAACATGAATGCAAAGAATATTGGCAGTTTGGTTCATAGTCAGCATAAGTGCAAAAATACAAATTCTTCTAACAGTATAATAACACATAAATATTACCTACCAAGACATAGCTACATCATCTCTCTGCTTAGTCTCCTTCTTCTCCTCTGCCTGTCTCCTTTCTGTCTCTTTCTCCTTTCTTCTTACAACTACATTCACTTGATCCTTAGTCATATCAATTTATGGCCACCATGATTCTGTATTTGCAGCATTGCTCCTGCCATGAAGATCCCAGGATAGCTGAAAGGCCAGGTAGGCTAGACATTGTCTTGACTGGATCATCTGAAGAAGATCTCTGTGTAAGCTCAAAAGCTTGTCTCTTTCAACCCACAGAAATAAGTCCCATAAAGATATTGTCTCACCCACTTGTCTTTCTAATGATACTTTGTGTACTTTATGGTAGTACTATAGAATAAAGATTCTGTTTGGGGTACCCACTCAATAACCACAGCTGGTCTGGTAAGTAATTGTCTTAAGAATGGACCACCCCTCATTCTGGTTACCCCCACAGTATTACCAGCCATCCTAGCATGATAAGAACCTGTTTCTAAGCTGCTTTCTAAGCAATTATACATTGCCTTCATTGGTGTTTCTGCACAGGCTTGAAGAGAAGACGTGCAAGGTAGGTTAGAACTGATACTCCTTTCCTCACCTCTGTTTTTATGATGGCTATATATGAAGCCCTATTATCATGAGCAGTTACAGAAAGTCCAAATTGGATCCAAAATTAGAAGTAGCAGAGGAAGAACTGGGGGGTGGGGTGAGGGGAGAGAGAAGGGGTGGCTAGCGATAAGCATGCTTTAGTAACAGGGAAGGATAGCTCAGTTAGAGCACTGGAATTGTAAACCTACAGTTGTGAGTTTAATCCTTGAAGGGGAAGCCTTGTGTTCTGGGGCAGATTAGATTTAAAAAAAAATCTGTTAGGGATGGTGATAGGTCCTGTTGTGAGTACAGGAGAGTGGACTTGATGACCTCCCTAGGTCCTTTGCAGTTTTATGAGATATGCATATCTCCATATTTCAAAATACGTATGTGATGGAGATGAAAAAATACTGAGGTCTTCATGCTACAGAAGGAAATAAATCAATGATCTTTTTTCACAGATCTTCTTCAATGATCCTGTTACACAGAGCCTAGCTAGCAGGTCTCTAATTCTGCACAGTTTGATTAAACATTTAGGTTTACTTTCATTTCAGGAATGTAAAGCTGGCTTCTCAATTCTATAAGTCAAAGTACAGTGAGCACTGACAAATCAACTGAAAAATAGCATCTGTAGCAACAACCAAGCTTTTTATAACCCTTGTCCTTTTAACTTACTGCTGCACCTGGTTTGCTGACATAACTCACTGAATTTTCTCAAGAAGAGCCTGGAGAGGCTATGACCCACTGTACTGTTTTGTACTTTATCATAATGCTGCTGTGCAATGCTTGTCTAGTTGACAGTTCTCCAATGACGTGGATCAGGGAGGTCAGCCAGAGATGCTCAAGAAGGGACACTGTTCTGGTCAGCATAACCAAAAGGAAGCCAGCTCTCCTTAAAGAACACTTTGCATTTGCATAGCCAGTATTTGCTTTGTGTGATATTTGCTGCTGCGTTCATAAAGTGCATGTGATGATCTCTCATTTTCTCACACCCTTTCTCATGGTACTGTCATCTGTTCCTGGCTAGGAGCTCCCCTTCTACAGCCTTGTCATCCATCAAGGCATAAAGGTACATAACCCTCCAGCCAGGTTTTTCTGCAGATCTACACCTTTTGGATCGTTGGAGTCCTTCACCAATATCAACACCCATGTCTTGTCTATACTTACTGGAGGGTGAACGCTCCTGAATTTAATCTTCCGGGTTTCGATTTAGCAGGTCCAGTAAGAACCCATTAAATCAAATGCTGAAGGTGGTCCCATCAATACCAGTACTCCTTGTAGTGACAAGGAGTAAGGGAAGTCAATGGGAGAATATCTCCTGTCGACCTTCCACTGTGGGGAGAGCACAGAAAATCATTGGAAGGTATGTCGACTCCAGCTACACAATTCACGTAGGCGTAGTTGCATACCTTACATCAGTTTTCTCCCTTAGTGTTGACCTCGCCCCAGACAGCAAATCTCAGAGGTTTGCCCCAAAACTGACCCCTGCAGATCCCTATTTTTATCCATTTCCAGCATGACTGTGAACTGTTGATAACTACTCTCTGAGAATGGTTATCCAGCTGGTTATGCACCTACCTTGTAATCTATCTATGTTGTATTTCTCTGGTTTATTGATAAGAAGGTCGTGCAGGATTGTATCAAATGCTTTACTGAAGCCTAGGCAGATGACATCAACCACTTCCCCCTTACCCACAAGATTGTTATCCTGTCAAAGAAACCTATCATGTTGGCTTGACCGGGCTTGTTCTTGAAAAATCCATGCTGACTGTTACAAAAAAACTTCAAAAATAAAATGGAGAGAGAAATTTCTGAGCTGCAATTCATTTGCAAATTTGACTCCATCAACCAAGGATTAAACAGCAACTGGGAGTGTTTGGCCCATTACAAAAGCAATTTCTCTGCTCTTGATGTTCACACCTCCACATTAGCATCTGACAATGGGCCACATCCCCCCTGACTCAACTGACTTTTCTCCTCTCTTGATGTTCACTACTCCACATTAACTACCAATAATGGGCCATTTCCACCCTGACTGAATACACCTTGTCAGTTTTGGCCCTTCCCTTTACTGAGACAACCCTTGTTTAAATCCTCCTCTGAACCTCACGCCCCACACATGTCTGATGAAGCAGACCTTTGCCCACGAAAGCTTATGCTCCAAAATATCTGTTAGTCTACAACGTGCCACAGGACTTCTTGTTGTTTTTGAAGATACAGACTAACACGGGTACCTCTCTGATACTTGTCAATTAAACAACCTCTTCAAACTGGGACAGCTATCACTTGCCACCTAGTCTATGTGCTTCCCTGTGTGGAGAAGGTGCAGGCTCTGTTGGTGTCTCCAGCTGGGTACCAGCAACAGCCTTTGTAGGTTCAGGCCTGTTTTTTAAGAGCTAAGACCATGGTCAGCCACGCATTGAATTAACCTACCTGCACTTTGATCACGTTGAATGAGTGACCATGGACCATTGCTGCAGAGCAGGAATTCTTCTGGTTTTGGGATTTTCCTCTAGTTATTCCTGACATACCTACCAAACAGAGTCCAACTGGTTGTGACTGACAATTGTGTGTCACCACCGAGGACTCCCTCCAGGATGGAGCCAGCCTCCCAAGCCTCCCTGGTGGTTCAGTGTCTCTAGAAAGTGTCCTGGCGAGGTAGGGCTAGAAAACTGTCAGAAGCCTGGTACCTCACTGTACAATTCCTGCCCCTAAGCTCTTACAACTGCACCACTGCCCTGGGGGAAACAGGAATGATACTGCTGGCTGGATGTGCAATAAAGATCTCACCTTCAGCCCTGGCAATAGAGGAAATGTGCTCGTTAGCCAAAGCCCGTTCTAGGACTCAGGACATTCAGGACATTCGATTTCATCCTGTGCGGCTTTCAGCAAGTGACAGATTGTCTCTGCCCGCTTGTAGAATAGGCATAACTGGGATGCCGCACTTCACAAGGCAGTCGAGAGGGTAAATACGTTCGTGTCTGTGAGGTGCCTGATTCGACAGTGATGTGAACCGAAGGGGAAGGTGAGGGGGCATACCACAGTACAGTGGTCCAGGCACACTGCTGAGAGCCCATCTTGTCTTGAAAAATGCCTCTGTGTGGCTGTGTCTACACTAAAGGCTTTTGTCAACAGAAGGGGCCTTCCGTCGCCATACCTCAGGGAGTGTCTGCACACATAAAGCGTTCTGTGGACAGAGAGGGCTTCTGGTTCACCGGGCAGCCCTGTTTGCTGAGCTTCTGATCAGCCCTTCTGTCAAGAGAGCGCAGGGCAATCTGGCGGCTCTCTGGCGACAGAAGATTGCTCTACCGATGTACTTTTGTGCGTAGATGCACTCTGTCGACATAGTTTCTGTTGACACAACTCTGTTGACGTATCCTTCTAGTGTAGTTGTAGCCTGTAGGACTTGACTACTGAGCGTGCACTGAGCATGCTCAGACGAACTGCTCAGTAACTCTCCGGAAGGCACAGCCCTTCAGCAGCAGCAGCAGGTAACTCCCCGCATCTCGACCCCCCAAAAAATGCTCCCAGCCCTGACTCCTGCACCCCCCACACCCCACAACCTCTGCTCTAAGCCCCCTGCGCTCCACCCCACACTTAAATTTCTTACAGGTACTGTCATATCAGCTCTCCCACCCGCTGCCCTGAGCCCCCCAGGTGTGTAATAGAACAGTACCTGTAAGAAATTCAAGTCGCTTTCACCCCTGATGAGAACCATACAAATAGCAAGTGAGCTAATGCAAAAGAGAAATTGTTTAGAGTGAAATATACACAGCAATAGTTGCAGGCCCATAAAGCAAGGATTTAAAATTCCTTTCACATTTATTATCCCAAGGTGTCACAGCTGTACTCTGAAGATCTCACGCCTCTGAATAAATGTGTTGAAATGTCTTGTTATATTTGTCTTGCAGTGCCATTTCACTTTCATCGCACTTTTAAAGTGGAAACTCAATAAGGAGTAAATTCTCAAAAAAACAATGAGTCAACAAGTTTGTAATAGCTGGTTTGGAATATGTACATATTGTTAAAATTCAGTTAGTGTAGGAAATGGGACTGACTCCGACACCTGGTCTACTGAGACACTTAATTTCCACAGCCTGTATCACCCCCGGAGGGAGGTGCGCACAGAGCACTTTGTACATGTAGCAAATGTTGGTGGATTTGCTTTTCCATATTTGGAAGCGAGGTCAGCCTCCCAGCCCCCATCCCAATCATGCTTGCAATGATCCAGCTCCTGCCTACAGAGTTTGCAGAAGATTCAGGAAAAGGAAAATGTCTCAACATTACAGAGTTGTGTAAGACAGTTCCCATCATGAGCTAGAAAACTCATTAGCCCCTTCCTTTCCTGCTTTGTTACAATGCAGTGTATATATAAAGTAACTCTATGTCCTGCTTTTACTGGGAGTCCTGATTTTTCATATGATGTCCCAGTGACCCTGGAGTTTGCTCCGTATTTCTCATGAGCAATCAGTCTGGTGGAACAAAAGTTCCATGCGATGAACAGTTTGGAGTGGGAAGAAAAGATTGTTGACTGAGTCTAATCAACTCTATCTTTACCCGGTGGAGAAGGTCACATGGGGCTAGGACTGCTATCCATAAAGTCCTCTCCACAGAACACCTATCCCCACCTTCTTTTCACTAGGATTTGGCTTAGCGAGTGAGGTTCAGTTGAGGGTGGCTCCCTCACTCGGGATGCCAAGCAAAGTTCTGCCAGCCCCCATTACTCACACAGGAAGGATAACAGCATTGCAGTACCTTGCATTCAATACTAAAAGTGATTTGCAACCCAACACCAGTCAAAACTGATCACTTTGGCAATGCAGTTCTGCCTGCTGGATACCTAAACAGAGTAAGTGTGTTTATGCAAATAAGGTCGGGTCCTCAAATCCCCCTCCCCTCACCCCAGCTTATCACAAGATGTTAAGGTAGGGGCCATGCAAACCCTCCTTAAAGCTGGAAAATATCTTCTTCTCTGAGAAAGAAGCTTATGTGGCTGTTGTGTCAGAAGCTGGCAGCAGCCACACCAGGACACGTAGTTTTTAAAAAGCCGTACTTCTCTAGCACTACCTTGCAAGCTTCCAGAATGTTGTCAGGAAGCTGAATCCTAGTTTTTCATTTTGAAATGGTAGCCCCATAGCTAAGCAATGAGATCAGACGTTCTACAATTTAGCAGTGGCATTTAGTGGAGCAGCTTTAACAATATCACACGTTACACTGAGGTAGCCGTGTTAGTCTATATCGTCACAAAACGAAAAAAGCAGTTATGTTAGCACTTTAAAGAGTTCGGTCTGCCCCACAAAAGTTCATCACCTAATAATTATTTTGTGAGTCTTTAAAGGGCTACAGGACTGCTTTTTTGTTTTGCTTTCACGCATGTATCCTTTACTGCCAGTTGATTACACTGGTCTTTCTGGCTTTACCCACCACACAGAGCCCTTCTCAGGCTGTAAATGAGAAAGCCCACAAGTAGGAGAGAGCAATGAGAAGCAATTACATCCAAGTGCTCAGATTCATGGCAATACACTCATGGCCTGATCTGCAGAGTACCCTTGTGTGACGGGGTTCAGGAGTCCCCAAGCACTACACCCCGTCCGCAGGCAGGAGTGACTCTCACTCAGCAGGTAGAACAGGAAGTTTATTAGGCAACAGAGGCACAGCTCAGCACAGAGGTGCCAGTACAGCTGGCAGAGACAGTCATTCCAACCCATCCTGGGGAGAGGAGCCCGAGGGGTGCCCCTCTGGGGTGTAGCTTCCCCTCTAGCCAGGCTGGCTCTTTCCAACTTTCTCTCACCACAGCTTCTAACTGCTGCCTCAGATTCAAACCCAGCTCGGGTCCTCCCTTCTCTTTGTTCGGGTCAGAGGTGTTACCTGCCACCTTAGGTTACAGCCCCAGGGGTCATCCTTAGCCACCGTGAGCTGCTCTGCCTGTCTCACACACGCATCCAGCCTGAGTCTCACATGCACTCCCCCCACTCCATCACACCTTGACTAGCATTGAAGTGAATTTCCTGTGATGTTACTTATCATTTATTATTTCTAGAACCACACTGAGTTAGATAGTGTGTTCTTCAGAGAGAGTCAGAGGGAAGAAAGTAAAAGAGAGGCCATCAGTTATTTCCATAAAACGTCATATTTATATGAATAACTTCACAACCAGATCCAGGCTGCAAATTCAGTCTGATTTCCAAGTAGGAACAAAATACAAACAATGACAACCCTATAATCAAAGCACCAGTCCCCTGCCTACATTATCCCACTTACCTCCCTGTGGCTCAGGGAATCAAGTTGTGCTGTTAGAGAAGCATAATTCTTTAAAAACAGGGGAGGCAAAGATTTTTCAGTTTCTCTGTATCCAATCACTTTTAGAAATCTGACCATATTTACTTTGTGTTTTCCACTGTACCATTTACTGTAGTTTGTCCTTATGTATTATAATCAGCTCTGAAGCAACTTGGATACTTTTAAATAAAAAGAACCCTACAAATACAGGCTATGTTGCATATCCAAATGAAATACAATAGTCCACTGCTAAAGAGATGGGTCTATGGGATGCATGGAGGATGGACAAAGTAGCTTCTCCCTGGTCTTTGTTGTATAATAGAACTTTATTTCTTCCTGAAAATTAGGTTGTCCATATTTTGTTTTACTGAGTCTTCATTTCCAACAGCCCTAGATTCTGAAGATTTCAGACTATCAGATCACAGTTGCTGATGGGGAAGCAGAAAGTATACAGCAAAGCATTACCATAATTGCACTTTTTGTCATGTTAACGTTCCTTATCCTCTAGATGACTTAATTCCAGACTCTAGCAATGGGGAAAGGTGTGCATGTACCAATATCTCAACTGCTTCATTGGGTGTGTCTACACTAGCTGGCTACTTCAAAGTAGCCAGCACAACTTTGAAATAGCACCCATCGCGTCTACACACGCTGTGTGCTATTTCAACGTTGAAATCGACGTTAGGCAGCGAGATGTCGAAATCGCTATTCCCATCCGAAGATGGGAATAGCTCCCTACTTCGATGTTGAATGTCGAAGTAGAGTGTGTGTAGACAATCCGCATCCCACTACTTTGAAATAGCGGGGTCCTCCATGGCGGCCATCAGCTGAGGGGTTGAGACGCTCTGTCCAGCCCCTGTGGGACTTTATGGTCCCTGCGCGCAGCAGCCTTTAAAGCACCACAGACCTGGATTTCCTGTGGTAGAAAGCTGAGAGCATGCAGGCAACAGCACACGCTTGTGCTAGCCCTGCACGCCCTCTACAGGCTCCGACCCACCCACCCACCACCTATGGCATCGGGCCAGCCGCCCAAGCACCCCCAGAGCTCCCCTCCTGAGGGGACTCAGGCACCCCCGGCAGCCAAGTGGGGGGCCAAAAAGAGGCGGGTCCCCTCCTGGTCAGAGGCCGAGCTCCAAGACCTGCTGGGGCTCTTGGGTGAAGAGGGCGTGCTCCATGTGAGGGGGAGCAAGTGGCGGCATGCTTCCCCCAGCCGCGGCAGTGGATGGTCAGGTACGTACCTACAGGGCACACACCCACGGGCCATGGGACGGGGGCACCAGACATGACCGGGAGCGTCACACACCCCCAGCAGACCCCAACCCGCAACCGCTCAGCCACAGCATGGTCCCAGGACGGTGGCATGGCCATCAGCGCCCGTCAGCACCTGCACCCATGGACAGCACTGTGCCCTAATCCCAGGGGTGGGGGAACAATGCTACGGGGACAGCCAACAGGGACTTCGCACCCACCAAGGGGGACAGAGACCCAGCACCCAAGGGGGGGCGGGGGAAACGAGCCACGGGCCAGGGCACTGTACTAACAGCCTTCCCCTCCCTCTCTCCCTCTCTGCAGCTGCACCATCCAATGCACCTGGCAGCCAGGCACCCTCCATCGTCCCCAACAGCCCGCCGGAGGTCAGCCATTGCCAGTGCCCGGAGACACCCCCAAGGCCAGCGGGACGGTCCTGCCACTGCTGGACGCTGAGGATGGCCCCTGTGGACCCCGAGCTCCTGGCAGCTCTCCGGTGGCAGACGGAGGTGGCGGAGGAGAGACTCCGCTTTGACCGGGAGGAGTCCACCCAGCGCTGGGCAGTGTGGGAGGACTTCGTGGGGGTGTTCCAGGACATAGCCGGGTCGATCCAGGAGGCCGTTGCCCGGCTCCTGCCCCCCGCTGCCTCCAGGCCGCCCTCCCCACCACTCCACCTGATGCCCCCCCGCCGCGCCACCTGCTGCCCCACCTGCTGTGCTGCCTGCAAGCTCCACAGGACCAGAGCCCACTGGGGCTGAAGACCGGCCAGTGGAGGCATCCCAGCCGTACTTGCTGGTTCTCCCAGCCCCCTGCCAGCCACGCCAGGGACCGTGGACATGGGGTGAGGGTCACAAGCCATACCCGCCAGGGGTCATGCCCCTCTACCCCCACCTCAGACTGATGAGACAACGGCCGAGCTGTCCGCCGGGCTCCCATGTATATAGTTGTCCCCCATGTATATAGTTGTCCCCTTTTTTGTATATTGGTTGCAGTTTCTGTTGTGCACAAAACAAAGTTAGCAGTTTTCAGAAGAAAAAAATGGTTTTATTTTCCAAATAGCTGGAGGCGTATGCTTGTTGGGGGGGGTGGCATGCAAGTGTTGGGGGCGGTGTGCGGGCTGTGGAGGGGGTCCTCTGGGGAAGGCCAGGGAGGTGCTCAGGGGTCTCCCTGATCAAGTGGGCCCACAGGGCCTCACAGACCCATACCCCCTCATGGTGGGCCTGGCGGCTGGGTGTGGTGGCCAGCTGGGGGAAGCCCCTGCTGGTGTCGACCGCCCATCCCTGGACGAAAGCCTTCCCCTTGCTCTCAACAATGTTGTGGAGCACACGCCCACACACGCCCACAACCTGGGGGATGTTCTGGAGGCTGACGTCCAGTCAGGCAAGGAGGCACCGCCAGCAGCCCTTCAGACAGCCGAAGGTCCTCTCCACCACCTGGCGGGCGTGGTTCAGGCAGGCATTGAACCATTCCTGGCTAGCGTTGAGATGGCCGGTGCATGGGCGCGTGACCCAGGGCTGGAGGGGGTAGGCCACGTCTGCCACGAGGCAGAGGGGCACGGTGATGTCCCCCACAGGGATCTCCCTCTGGGGGATGTAGGTCCCCACCTCCAGCCAGTGGCGCAGGCCTGAGTTCCTAAAAACACGGGCTTCGTGTGTGCAGCCGGGCCAGCCCGCATACATGTCCTGGAAGCAGCCCCGACTGTCCACCATGGCCTGCAGGACCACAGAGTGGTAGCCCCTGCGGTTTATGTATCTTCCTCCGCTGTGGTCCGGGGCACGGATGGGGATGTGGGTCCCGTCCAGGGCCCCGAAGTAATTTGGGAACCCCATGGCGGCGAATCCAGCAACAGCTGCATCCAGGTCCCCGAGTCGGACGACTCCCTGGTGCAGCATGGCATTAAGCACACGGACCACTCATGGGGGGGAACACGCGCACCCATGAGGGTGTGCAGGGTGCCCCAGGGCCCTCCCCCCAGGCTGCCCTCCTGGGCAGCTCCCCAGGTACCCCCGTGCCCAGCCTCTCCCTCCCTGGCGCCCACCCCTCCCCAGCCCCACACCCGGCCCCCTGCCCCCCAGTGGGTGCATGCCTGGGCCTCCTTACCTCCATGACAATGGCCCTGACCATGGCCTTTCCCACTCCAATCTGGTGTCCCATGGAGCGGTAGGTGTCTGGAGTGGCCAGCTTCCAGACGGCTATTGCGACCCTCCTCTCGACGGGGAGGGCGCGCCGCATCCGGGTGTCCTGGTGCCTCAGTGCGGGGGTGAGCCACTGGCAGAGCTCCAGGAAGAGCTGCCGGCGCATGCGGAAGTTCTGCAGCCACATGTTGTCGTCCCACTCCCGCATGACCAGCTGCTCCCACCACTCGGAGCTTCTGCAGTAGCTCCAGAGGTGGCGAAGCACCCGGCAGGGGAGGAAGAGGGGAGCCCAGTGGTCAGGGGCATCTCCGTCTGCCTCCAGGGAGGGCTTCTCTGGCAGGAACCATTGGGCGGCCTCCCAGGCAGCACCTAGCGGGACGCTTGCCCCCTGGATGACTACCTGGAGGGCCTCCTCTTCCTGCTGCTGCTGCTGCCGCTGGGGGTCCAGATCTGCTGTGACTTGGTCTGCGAGAGTGTGGCTAGTGCTCTGCAGACCTCATGTTGTGCAGGCCGGGTGTGTCTGGGAGGGGCCCTTTAAAGGAGTGGCTTGCTGTTGACCCAGAAGGGCTAGCCCAGCCTGTGACCCAGTCCGCAGGCTTTTCTGGCCCCTTATTTAGACAGGGAGCTCTTGTGTGTGTGGAGGCTCCACGTTTCCTTCCGGGGTGGCTCCTTTTGACATTCCCCATCGCTACTTCGACCTTGAACATCGACGGCACCAGCCCTGGAGGACATGTAGATGATACGTGTCGAAGTAGCCTCTTCCGATGTTCTTACATCGAAATAGGCTACTTTGACATAGTGTGCTAGTGTAGACGTAGCCAATGAGACCTTCTTTCTCCAGCAGTCACAGTGGGCACAGCAAGTCATGTTAAGAACATGTTCAATGGTCTTTTTCTGACTATAGAAGCATTGGATGGGCAGTAAAGAAACACTGGAGCTGAGAGTTCTCCATGGCATATATGAGGCCTGACACAGATCATTGCACACATCTTTCTCTAATGCTATGATGCGTTTATCCAGAGTTAGCAGAACTCAGCTCTTTCTTTTTACACCACGGCATTAAATCCATACTCTGGTGATTTCCTACCTGACTTATTGCACTCCCTTCTTTCCTGGTGTTTCCCTCTCATCCACTCAAAAGGTAGCTCTTAAGATTGCCTTCCTTCTTCATCTCTCAGGGTAGATCTACACCACAGCAGAAGGTCAAATTAAGGTATGCCATTCCAGCTACATTATTTACGTAGCTGGAGCCAACATACTTTAATTCAGGCTTCTGTGCCATCTCAGCTAAGGGAGATCTATGGGAACATTCACTGTCAACTTCCCTTACTCCTCGCTAGGGGCAGGAGTAGCAGTGCTGACACAGGCGGTCTCTAAGTTTGATTGATTATAAAAAGTTTGATTATGTTTTTCCGTCTTGTTTTAGCAGGAAGGGGAGACATTTCCAGCCTCTGAAGGCAGCAGATTCAGACCCCTTAAAATAAACATTCAGCTCCAAGAGTTAAATTCAATAGTAATTCAATTTGCTGTAGGATGACAAAGAGCAGCGTTCCTCAACAACTCCATCCTTCTCCATAGCATTCCAATATGAACGTTAGCTATAAATGCAGCCACAGAGAGAAGGAGGAGGGGAAGACATTTCCCATTATTCCAAATTTTTGCCTTCCTGTTGCTGTCTCCCTCAGTGTAGATCCACAACTTGTGCATTTTCACACCAGGTTTCCCATAGCTTTTCTAAAGTACACTGTTATATTATTCTGGCAGTGACAGACCTTTCAGCTCAGATCATTGTGTTCTGCCTTGTTACATTGCCCCCAGGTGGTTTTAATTAACTGGTTTAGTCCTCATGATAATCTCCTAAATAGGGCCCTGGCAAATGAGCATTGCAAGTCACCCAAGAATGCAGATAGCCTTATGCTGGTGGGTGAAGGAGAGGTTCTGTTCTCCGCTCTCATAACACAAGAAGAAAGGGACAATTCATGTGTGAAATTGAAAAGTGGCAAATCCAAAACTGCTAAAAAGAAGTACTTTTTCCACACAATGCATAATAGACCAAGAAACTTATTGCCACATAATATCACTGAGCCCAAGACTTAGCAAGATTCAAAGAGGGACTGGAGATTTCCATGCATAACAAAAATATCCAGCATTATAACGATGAGTGCTAAGAAAAATCGGGAGGATTATAAAACCTTATGCTTGAGGAGCTAGCCAATCTCAATTAGGGTCTAGGATAAAATTTCAGAGGGGCAGATGACATCACATTGACCCACTGCAGTGTGTCTCATCTTCTGAAGCATCTGGTGCTGATCAGCATTGGGATCAGGATACTGGATGAAATTGACTAGGGTGTGTCAGATCTTAAGGAAATAGAATACAGACAGAGACAGAGAGCCTATAAGTTACCTTGTTCTCTGGTCTGTCTTTTTGAGAGGTATAAAAGCAAGGCAAATTAATGAGCTGAAACAAGGTAAGTCCTTTCTTTGTTTTTCACATGATGGTGATCTGTGCATGCTCTTCCCTTACCCTCATACCCTTTGTACTTTTTATAGAAGGAAGATGAGGAACAAAAGTCTGTATTGCCAAGAATGAGCAACATTTATCCTTTTGTTCCCGAAACACACGGAAGACCAAAAAAAATTACCCTTCTACACATGGCAACTTTGTAAACAGTATTATCTTCATCTACCACATCATCAGAGCAGACCACATGCACGTAAAAGGATGTGTTATCAAAATATCTATAATGGTGACCTTAAAAAAGGTGCACAAGAAATGCTTATGATTTTCTTGTTATTTTAGAAAGGGACTTTTTTGTTCTGTTAGAGCAGAGAGCTTCCTGGAGCAAAAACAAAGAGATGCTGTCTTTATATGCGAGTTTAAGAACTCTTTAAATAAGTTTGTATCATTTCTATTCAGTTTTTCAATTAATGAAAATTAACAAACAGTAATATTGCTTAAAACTTCTAGCATTGTGCATGTTCCAGTGGCTACAGCATCATTAATAAAGACAATGCTCGAACACCCCACTGAAGAAGACAAGGATTATTAGTATCATTTTACAGACGGAGGGAAATGAGGCAGGGACGTGACTTAGGGTATTTCTACACTTCATGAAAGATCAGTCTTGTTAGGGTTGATCCTCCAGAGTTCAATTTCACACACCTGGTAGCATGAATTGAACTATCTGGGGTCAGCAATCAATATTGCAAGAAGTAAGGGAGGTCGATGGGAGAATTGCATACCTTCAGTCGATTTACGTGCCTAGTGTAGATCAGGCCTCTGTCAAGGCAACGTAGTTAGTCAATGGACATGCCAGTACTAGAATTGAGGCATTTTAACTCTCTGCTCTGGGTTTGTTCTTCTACATCTTGTTGCCTCTTGGGCTAGGGCTACACTAGGGGAAAACTTCGAAATGGCCGTGCTAATGGCCAAGTCAGAGAATACTAATGCAGTGCTGAAATGAATATTCAGCACCTCATTAGCATGCTGCTGGCCATGGCACTGCGAAAGTGCTGCGTTTCACTAGCGTGGCTCATCTACACGGGGATCCTTTCCAAAAGGACATTGCAAACATCGAAATCCCCTTATGATAGGAATAAGCAAGGAATAAGGAAGGGGAAAGATTTCTAGCCTCTGAATAAGGGGATAAGTAATAGGAATAGGAATAAGGGGATTTTGACATTTGCAGGGTCCTTTCAAAAAAGGACCCCTGCATAGATGAGCCATGCATGAGCGAAACACGGCACTTTTGAAGTGCCACGGCTGGAAGCATGCTAATGAGGTGTTGCATATTCATTTCAGTGCCTCATTAGTATTCTCAGATTTGGCCATTAGCATGGCCATTTCAACATTTTTCCCCTAGTGTAGATGTAGCCTTGGTGGCAGAAGCTGCAACTTATTCCAAGATAGTAACAAAGAAGATAGTTCCACTTGCTAACTCCTTCTGTTCCTTTATTACATTCCAGTATTTATTATTAATCTTTCAAGAATGAAATTGGAAATGAAGAGTGCTTGGATAGAGCAGTTCAGAGGAAAATCCAGGCTGCTTCTAGGTGTCCTATGGAGGCACCACGCCTTGTTAATTAGTACTGTTGCTAGGTGGCGCTGTGCTACAGAAAATGCCGTGCTTCAGAGATGATAAACAATGAAGGTTTGCCTACCCATAGTTACCATAGGATGCCACAATCATATTGCTCTTCAAGACCAAGAGCAACAAAGCTGACTGTGGAAATTACCTGGGCATCTCTCTTCTCTCTACTGCTGGGAAGCTCTTGGCTTGAGTCATCCTCAACTGTCTAATCACCAGCATCTTAGAGAATAACCTGACAGAGGCACAACTTGGTTTCTGCCCAGGCCACAGCACCATTGACATGATCTTTACTGTCTGTCAGGTCCAGAAAATGTGCACAGAGCAAAACTTGGATCTATACTCTGTCTTTATAGACCTCACCAAGGCATTTGACACCATCAACAGAGAAGTCCTTTGCATTATCCTTTCAAAATTCAGCTACCCTAGAAGATTTGTCAACTTCATATGCCTGTTCCATGATGACATGACTGGCTTTGTTCTTTCGAATGGCGAGTGTTCAGATCCATGAATGGCATGAAGCAAGGGTGCATGCTGGCCCCAGTGGTATTCAACCTCTTTTTTCATGTGTGTCCTCAGCCACACAGTTAGGGACCTGGACCAAGGAGTCTACATAAAATACAGGATTGATGGGTCACTTTTCAACCTTTGCATGCTAGAACCAAGATGCTCGAGGGGCTCATCCTTGAAGCCCTTTTTGGTGATGACTGTGCACTTAGGGCACAAAAGGAATCTGATCTCCAACTTCTCAACAAGTTTGCTGAAACCACTCACCTCTTTGGTTTGACCATCAGCCTAGGAAAGACTGAGGTACTGTTTCAAGCCTGCTCCAGGATCTACTGCTTTCTCCACCACCTTCAATCTCTATTGAAGGAACAGAATTAAAAACAGTGGATGAGTTCAAGTACCTAGGCAGCGTGATTGTCAAGGGAGCCATCAGTGGCTAAGAAATCAATGCCAGGATCTGCAAGGCCAACCAGGCACTAGGATGTCTATGAGCACAAGTGTTGAATCAGCACACTATCCAACAGTCCACTAAATTGAAAGTTTGCAAGGCTGTAGTCCTGACCAGTCTCCTGTATGGACGTGAAGCCTGGACCTTGTACAGAAAACATGTGAAACTACTGGAGCGCTTCCATACATATGCAGCCTGAGGTCAATACCTCATATTTGATGGCAGGACAGAGTCACAAACCTGGAAGTCCTTGACAGAGCAGGGACCACAAGCACTGAAGCCATGATTCTGAAAGCCCAGATTCACTGGACAGGGCACGTCATGCTAATGGAGAAGTCAAGAATCCCGAAGCAACTCCTCTATGGTGAATGCTCCCAGAGCAAAAGGAATCAAGGTTGGCCTTGCAAGAGGTATAAAGACTGCATGAAGGCCAACATTGCTCATGATGAACTAAAGCCAAAGCAGCTACAGCAGCATGCAGAAGACCGAACAGCCTGGCGTGCTCTCGTACCACGTGCGTAAGACAACTTCAAAGAACAGCAACGCATATGCCTGATTGACGCTCGTGAGAGAAGAAAAGCAACAGCAGCAGCCACACTGCCAGAGCCAGGATAATTCACTTGCCCCTGCTGTGAGCGCCCATGCTGTTCAGGGCCTGGACTCCTCAGCCACATGCGAGTCCACGACCGATGAGCCTGTGCAAGCTCAAGATGTCGTCGTTAGACACTGTGGACCACCAAGATTGCTAGGCAGAACTGTGCTACCGAAAATGCCAGCTTCCAGAGATGATAAACAACGAAGGTTTGCCTATACATAGCTGTTATATTTGCCATGATTTTTTTCCCACAGAGAGTGGATATAACCTGGCCAAATTCCAATTGGGGTGACTATATTCTACTTCTCAAAAATCACCTTCTGTGTTCAAAATAACTTATTCTTAATACTTCCTGCTAAAAACTAAACCACCTACCCTGTTTTCTGCTCCGGACCAGAAGAGCGAGAGCCTGTGGGACTCTCATCAGAGGTCAGAATGAACTGTGTCATGACTACGTTCAAAACACAATGCAAAGTCCTCTTTTCCCAAGCAAAAGAAAGAAAAAAATCACTCTAAATATTAGTAGTGGATTCAAAGGCAAGGAAAAGCCAAGTTCTTTTCAAGCAAAACTTAATATTATATTAGGTGGCTACATACTGTGTTATCTTGGTGGGCACTCTATAAATAGAATAGACAGACAACCAGTAGGCAGGTATTGTCATCGGATTATCCTTCGCCACATTTCCATATTTCATCATAACACTTCTTCCTGTGTCACACATGAATATACCGACACATTGTGTCTGGAGAATTTGGCACTGGAAACCTTAAAAGAGCAAACAAAACATTAATAAATGAGCCTATTCATTGTCTGCGGTATTTATTACTCACATCAAACATTTTTGGTTTTCCATGATAACAGCTGATCAGAGTTTTTTTAAAGCAACATTTTGCATTGATGTAGACACTGGGAAGGTAACGAATGTTCCTGTTTTCAGGATCTCAGCTGATCTGTCTTTTTCAGTAAATTACATTTAAAAATTACATTAAGAGAAATTTACAGGTTGCTGAATCAGGCTCTCAAAAGTTAAGAAATGCCAGACAACATTAATTCAGCCCCTTTGTCTGTATGCATTAAGATACAGTCTTTAATGGTACTGCATCATTATTTTTCCTATAAATTCCCTTTCCTTTGTTTGCATCACCTTTAAGTATCCACATGTGCATAGTACGGTTCTGCCTGAGGGAGCTGGCTCCAGAATGAAACGTGCAAACTTTACCATCATGGGGCAGAACACAGCAAGGAAATGTATCAGAGGGGTAGTCGTGTTAGTCTGGACCCTTCGTTGCTGTTACAGCAAGGAAATGGTGACTCATGCTGCTAACATGTTTGGAGTTGAGCTGAGCTGTTGTGTGAAAGTCCACAGTAACTCTCCAACCTGATTTCTTATTTTTGTCCCTGACTGGGGTGATTTATTTAGGGCTGATCCTGCTTTGGGCAGGGGGCTGGACTTGATGGCATCTTAAGGTCTCTTCCAGCCTGAGGCTTCTGTGACTTTCTTGGCTGAGCGGGCTGCAGAGGCAACTAGTCAGGGAAGCGGTATGAAGCCCTGTTTCACTGGAAGAGTGAGGGCTTTATTTAAGGAGCCGCATTCACTGCTATCAAAAGAGGCCCCAAACAGTTCACCGTGTCTGGGAGCACAGTGGTGATAAAACAGGGTCTGGATTTAAACTAAGGCTTCATAAAGGACAGAGAAGACCCCTCTAGGGTTAGGGTCAGGCTATTTTAAATAGTTGCAGTTGTTCACGTCAGATGGACAACTGAAAGGCAAGCAGCAACAATTGTTTCATTACAGGGCCCCAGGGCGTCCCCCCACAAGATGGCTTTGGCAGGTGTACATCGTTCATTTTTTCCCCCATCCCAGCACGGAGCAGCCAAAGCACTAGAGCTGGCTGAAACATCGTCGAGCTCTCAGTACTACCGATGCCTCCTTAGACAGTTTCACATCCGCACAGCCTACGTCCCAGAAACAAAAGGGGTTGAACTGTGAAGGTTTTTTTAAAGTTCACTGTGTTTCAGGATGTATAATGCCATACATAACGAAAATATGATCCTCCGCACACACCATGTTGTCATTGTAGACTGACCCAACGACCATCAGCAAAAGCTGCCGCTGCTATTTTGAGCTAAGGGAGCAAATCAGCCCACTGTCAACAAATAGTAGGTGTTATTTATTTCTGCTGAGCCCAGCAACTGGGAGATGTGATCACAGGCTCTAGCTAGTGAATTGCACATGCACAATTACAGCAGATGGAGTTTGCTTATGTCAAGGAAAGCTGACTGGACACTTAAAATGCTAAAGTGTTCTCTGCCATGTACAGCAGACCAGACCAGAAGTATTTCTGTTGGAGAGTGGAGATAGAATCATAAAATACAAGAACTGGAAGGGACCTTGAAAAGTCATCAAATCCAGTCTCCCACTGCATGTCAGGACCAAACACCATCTAAATCATCCGCATTAGTTATGTCTCCAACCTGTTCTTAATTATCAACAATGATGGAGATTATACAACCTCCCTAGGCAATTTATTCCAGTATTTAACCATCCTGTTAGTTAGGAAATTTTTCCTAATGTCCAACCTAAACCTTCCTTGCTGCAATTTAAGCCAATTGCTTTTTGTCCTGTCCTCAGAGGCCAAGGAGATTATTTCTCCCTCCTCCTTGTAACACCTTTTTACATACTTGAAAGCTGCTCTCATGTCCCCTTCTCAGCCCTCTCTTTTCCAAACTAAACAAACCCAAATCTTTTAATCTTCTCTTGTAGGTCATATTTTCTAGAACTTTAACCATTTTAGTTGCTCTTCTCTGGATCCTCTTCAATTTCTCCACATATTTCCTGAAATGTGGCACCCAGAACTGGACACAATACTCCAACTGAGGTCTAATCAGCTCAGAGTAAAGCGGAAGAATGACTTCTCGTGTCTTGCTCACAACACTCCTGTTAATACGTCCCAGAATGGTGTTTGCTTTTTTTTTTTTTTTTTTTTTTTGCAGCTGTGTCACACTGTTGACCCACACTCAGCTTGTGGTGTACTATGACCCCCTAGATCTCTTTCTGCCGTACTCCTTCCAAGGGAGTCACTTCCCATTTTGTGTGTGTGAAACTGATTATTCCCCCAATGGAGGACTTTGCATTTGTCCTTATTAAACTTCATCCTATTTTCCTCAGACCATTTGTCCAGATCTTTTGAACTCTGACCCTATCCTCCAAAGCACATGCAATCCCTCTCAGTGCAAACTTGATAAGCGTACTCTCTATGCCTTTACCTAAATCATTGATTAGGATATTGAACAAACAGTAGCCAAAACAAACCCCCCGGACCCACAATTGTTATTCCCTTCCAGCATGACTGTGAACTCTTAAAAATTATGCCTAGCTGTGTCTACATGTGCACAAAATGTCGAAATAAGCAGCCCTCTTTCGAAAGAGCGGAAGAAGCATTCACATGTGTAATGCCGCCTTTGGGAAGGAAATCAAAGGAACAGAGCACAGACATCGAAATCCAAACCCCGATCCCATATTAGGAAGCTCAGCCCCCGCCCCTCGAAAAACTAAATCGAAAGAGGACACGTGTAGATGCTCCACATTCCGCTTTTTCGAAATACGGGCCTGCCATGGTGCCAGTGAGCTGCAGCACGGGGCCGCTCCAGCCTGCAACAGTGAGGCTCTCAAAGCTGGACACAGAGGAAACTAGTGGCAGGAAGCTGAGAGCGTGCTAGGAGCAGCCCGTGCATGTGCTCCAGCCCCATGCTCCGGCACCGCAGCCATGGCTAACAGCCAGCCTCCACGCAAGCCCCTTGCCCCCCTGCCCCAAGCCCCCGCAGGGCTCCAGGGTTGGGAGGGGAAGGGTCCCTTCCTGGATGGAGTGGGAGTTGTAGGACCTCCTCGACCTGTGGAAGGAGGAGGATGTCCTGCATGTGATGGGGGTCAAGCGGCGCAATGCCAGTGCTTTCGGCTACCGGGCGCAGGGCCTCCACACCAGGGGCCACCCGGAGCGTACCACGGAGCAGGTACGCTCCAAGGTCAAGGAGCTGTGGCAAGGCCATGCCAGGCCAGGGACCAGGCCGGCTGCTCTGGGGCAGTCACAGCCACATGCCCCTATGTGTGGGAGCTCCGGAGCTTCCTGGGTCCCCAGGACAGCTCCCCACCTCTGGTGTTCCTCGACACCTCGGGTGACGAGCCGCAGCCGGAAGAGGAGGAGCAGCCCGGACCACAGACCCCAGAGGGCGAGGCCACCACGGAGTGGTCGAGCAAGGAGGGGGACCTCGCCGTATACATCCCCTCTCGCTCCTCCAGCCAGGCGACCGGGAGCCAGGCATCACTGGATGTCATCAAAGGACCCTCTGGTACTTACATGGAGGGGCGCACACCTGCTTCACAAGGTGGGGGTGACACAATGGCTAGTCGGCTGCACACAGGCCCGGTGGTCCCGGACCTCACACAGGTCAGCCCCACATGGTGTGTGGCACCCCACAGTGGCCCACCAGTGAGGCCCAGCTCCTGCCTTCTGTGGACAGCCCCACAAGCCACACACAGGGTGGCGGCTGGTCAGTGCTGGACAGCACCTGGGGGTGCACACCCGCATGAGAGACCATTGGATGCACCCCCCCGCCATTGGCCGGGAGGCCAGCCTGTGTGGGGGGTGTGGGTCGGTGACCCTTGGGGAGTCAGTGTCCCGTGGGGGGACCCATAGGGGGACTCAGGCAGGTGGGTCACAGCCAGGTTCCACCGTCCGGGTCACATTACTGACATGCTGTCTCCCTCTCCATACAGCTGCACCATCCATGGGCCCGGACAGCCCTGCACTACCCTTCGTCCCCAAGAGTGCCCCCCTGCAGCCCTCGGAGGCGCCCAGACACCACCCCAGACAGCACACCATCAGGGCCATGGCCAGAGGGCCCCCTGCCAGGCTGAGAAGGACCCAGCCAGCCAGCACCAGGCCAAGGTGGCCATGCAGCACCTATGGCTCACCGAAGCCGAGATGGAGTGGCGGAGGGTGGCTGGGGAGAGGCTGCTGATCACCCTGGAGGGCATTGGCCAGACCCTCCAGGAGCATGCGACCAATGTTGCCCCCTCCTGGCCCCCCCCATGCAGCTCCCTCCCCTGAGCCCGCCCCCATCACCCCCGCTAAGTCCGCTCCCACTGCCCCCACCGGGCCCACTCCCTGGCCATACCTGCCGGTGGTCCCTGCACCCTCTCCTCTCCACCAGGGATGCCACTCATGGGGAAGAAGGGGTTCCAGTGACCAGTGGGGCTCGTGTCCAACCACCCCGGCACTGGAATGAGCCCCCCCACCTTCCAGGTTCAGGTTCCCCCCAGCTGTACATAGTTCACCATGCTCAAGTTCCCGATAAATGTTTATCTGCTATACACCACCCCATGCTGTGCGCCTCAGGGGGATGGTGGGTGGTGGATGTGTGGGTGATATGCTGGTGGGGATGGTGGGTGGCAGATGTGCATGGGATGTGGGTGTGCATGCGGGTCAGAGATGGCCATCAGCAAAGGCCTGCCTGAGGGCCTCCTGTAAGCGGTGGCCGTCCTAGTGGGCCTGGCAGATGGGGGTGGTGCCCAGCTGCTCACAGCCGGTGTCGTCAGGAGAGCCCCTGGACACATAGGTGTCCAGCTTTCCTTCCACAACATTGTGGAGGACGCAACAGGCGCCCACCACCTGGGGCACATTCAGGATCCTGACCTCCAGCCACGTGTGGAGGCACCTCCACCGCCCTTTAGGTGCCCAAAGGCCTGCTCCACAACGTTGTGGGCATGGTTGAGGCACTTATTGCATGCCTCGCGGGTGGGGTCGAGGTGTCCTGTGTATGGCCTCATGAGCCACGGCTGCAGGGGGTCTGCTGCATCTGCCACCATGCAGAGCGGCATGGTAACGTCCTCCACCACTGGGATCTCCTGCTGGGGGATGAACGTGCCAGCCCCAATGGGCCGGCAGAGGCCAGAGTTCCAGAAGACCAAGGCATCACGGGTGTGGCCGGCCCAGACCACATAGATGTTGGTGACCCAGCCCCTCGCATCCACCAGGGCCTGGAGCACCACAAATGGTCGCCCTTCCTGTTGATGTACTGGCCGGCGCTGTGTGGTGGGGCACGGATGGGGATCTTCAGAAAGCCGAGGTCCTGGAAGCTGGTGATGGTGTTGCCCAGATCCCCCAGGTGGATGACCCTATGGAACAGCATCGCGTTGATGGCTCGGATGACCTGCATGGGGGGGAGGTGGACAAGTGCTCTAGTGCAGGTGGCAGACCGTCTCTCCCCCTACCTCGGGCTCATTCTGCCCCCCTCCCATCCGGCCCCAGCACCATACAGCCCCCTGCTCCCCTCCCATCTGGCCCCTTGCAGCGGTGGGTTCACCTTGCCCCAGCCCCCTTGCCACCTGTGGGGGACACGTGACCCAGCCCTACCTTACCTCCAGAAGTACGGACCCAACGGCGGCCTTGCCCACCCCGAACTGTCGTCTCTTAGAGCAGTAGGAGTCCAAGGTGGCCAGCTTCCAGATGGTGATCACGACCCATTTCTCCAGGGTGAGGGTTGGCCGCATGCAGGTGTCCTGGTGCCGGAGTGACAGGGGGCGGTGAGCCAGTGGCAGATCTCATCGAAGGTCTGCCTTGACACGTGGAAGCTCCACAGCCACCTTTCCTCGCCCCACTCCTCTAGCACCAGGCGCTCCCACCAGTCAGTGCTGCCGGGGTGGGTCCAGAGGAGCTGAGGCACCTGGGGGCAGGGGGGCGCCCAGCAGTGCCCTGGGTGCCAGAGGGACTGCCCAGCCACCTGATGGTACACAGCACTATCAGCAGGGTGTCCATGATGACGGTGCCCTCTTGCAGGAGCTGTTGCTATGCCTCCATTGTGAGCACAAGTGGGCTCTGCTGGGCTGGGAAAAGCTGGGCAGCACTCAGCTGGTACAGAGTGGACGGTGCAGGGGGGGCCCTTTAAAGGGAGCAGCTGGCTGCAGCCCCAGAAGGGCTCGTCAGCCATGGGACCCCGTCCACGGCGTTTCCTGCCTTCCTTCTTTCAAAAGAGGGCTTGCAGCTGTGCGGATGCTCCCTTTCAAAAGACCTGCAGCAGCACTTGGAAGGAGCAGATCGAAATGCCAATCTGATAATTGGTGCTCCCTTTCAATGGCTGCTATTTCAACCTCCAAGGCTACGTCTACACGTGCAGCCAACATCGAAATAGCTTATTTCGATGTTGCGACATCGAAATAGTCTATTTCGATGAATAACGTCTACACGTCCTCCAGGGCCGGCAACGTCGATGTTCAACTTCGACATTGCTCAGCCCAACATCGAAATAGGCGCAGTGAGGGAACGTCTACACGTCAAAGTAGCACACATCGAAATAGGGATGCCAGGCACAGCTGCAGACAGGGTCACAGGGCGGACTCAACAGCAAGCCGCTCCCTTAAAGGGCCCCTCCCAGACACAGTTGCACTAAACAACACAAGATACACAGAGCCGACAACTGGTTGCAGACCCTGTGCCTGCAGCATAGATCCCCAGCTGCCGCAGAAGCAGCCAGAAGCCCTGGGCTAAGGGCTGCTGCCCACGGTGACCATAGAGCCCTGCAGGGGCTGGAGAGAGAGCATCTCTCAACCCCCCAGCTGATGGCCACCATGGAGGACCCGGCAATTTCGACGTTGCGGGACGCGGATCGTCTACACGGTCCCTACTTCGACGTTGAACGTCGAAGTAGGGCGCTATTCCTATCTCCTCATGAGGTTAGCGACTTCGACGTCTCGCTGCCTAACGTCGAAGTTGGTGCCGCTACTTCGAAGTAGCGTGCACGTGTAGACGCAGCTCAAGTGTCGATTTTCGCCCTCTAGAAAGGGTGCTCATGTGTAGACCCAGCTTCTGTGACGCACCAGTTACGCACCCATCTGATAGTAGCCCATCTAGGTTGCATTTCCTTGGTTTCCTGATAAGAAGATGATGTGATACTGTATCAAATGCTTTAGTAAAGTCTAGATATACCACATCCACTGCTTCCCCTTCATCCACAAGGCTTGTTATCCTATCAAAGAAACCTACCAGGTTGGTTTGACATGATTGGTTCTTTACAAATCCATGATGGCTGTTACCGCTCACCTTATTTTCTCCCGGATGTTTGCAGATGAATTCCTTAATTACTTGCTCCATTATCCTTCCTGGCACAGAAGTTAAACTGACTGGTCTGATATTCCCTGGGTTTCTCTTATTCCCCCTTTTATAGATGGGCACCGTATTTGCCCTTTTCTTGTCCTCTTATACATATCGGCCAGTGCTGTTTTACTGTGCGACTCAAGGACACACAGTACATTTTAGAACAGCAACGAAGGGTCCTGTGGCACCTTATAGACTAACAGAAAAGTTTTGAGCATGAGCTTTCGTGAGCACAGACTCACTTCTTCAGCTGCTCATGAGTCTGTGCTCACAGAAGCTCATGCTCAAAACTTTTCTGTTAGTCTATAAGGTGTCACAGGACCCTTCGTTGCTGTTACAGATCCAGACTAACACGGCTACCCCTCCGATACAGTACATTTTAGGGTTAATCTCTTTTCTGTGTGAAGAGTTGTAGGAGCAACTGCATTTTAAGCCTGGTCTTTTCAGCCTTTTCTCTGCCGCCAGATTTGGGGCTCATTCTGAAGGAACTGATTGATGCTCCATAGTTAAAGCAGGGTTGAGTTTGCCCTTCAATAGTGAGTTCTGTTTTAATTTGTTGGCTTCCCTTACAAATGCACTGAGGTGACTCTGGGCAGCATTTGATGTGAGTTTACAGATACAGTTTTATATATAAACTACATGCTCGGAGGTCCCGGGGTGCAGCACCGTTTTCTCAGGGTGGTAGCACAGTGGAGCCAGGACAAGTCTTTCCCATCATAGTTGTCTGGCTCAGCCTTTTTCTTTGTCCAGTCAGTTTTCCACTAGTGCCTAGTTTAGTCTTTTCCAGTGTGGTGCCTGCTCTTTTTCAGCCATTTCTGTCTCCTCCTGTAGTTTTTCTATGCAACTGTAATTCTGCTGCTCTGTGTCACAGAATCATAAAATTCCTAGGGCTGGAAGGGACCTCAGGAGGTCATAGAGTTCAGCCCCCTGCTCCCAGCAGGATCAACCCCAACTAAGTCATCCCAGCCAGGACCTTGTCAAGAGATTCCACCACCTCTCTAGGTAACGCATTCCAGTGCTTCACCACCCTCCTGCCGAAACACTTTTTCCTAATATCCAACCTACACATCACGCTCTGTAACTTTAAACCATTGCTCTTTGTTCTGCCATCTGTCACTCCTAAGAACAGCCTCTCTCCATCCCTTTTAAAGCCTCTGTTCAGGAAGCTGAAGGCTGCTATCAAATCGCCCCTCACTCTTCTCTTCTGTAAAGTAAATAAGACCAGATCCCTCAGCCTCTCCTCATAGGTCATGTGCTCCAGCCCCCTAATCATTTTGATTGCCCTCCATTTGACCTGGTCTAATGCATCCACATCCTTTCTATACTGGTAGTGGGGGAGAACTGGACATAGCACTCCAGATGTGGCCTCACCAGTGCTGAATAAAAGGGAAAAATAACTTCTCTATAGCCGTGTCTACACGTGCATGCTACTTCGAAGTAGCGGCACTAACTTCGAAATAGCTCCCGTCGTGGCTACATGCGTCGGGCGCTATTTCGAAGTTAACTTCGACGTTAGGCGGCGAGACGTCGAAGTCGCTAACCCCATGAGGGGATAGGAATAGCGCCCTACTTCAACGTTCAACGTCGAAGTAGGGACCGTGTAGTCGTTGTGCGTCCCGCAACGTCGAAATTGCCGGGTCCTCCATGGCGGCCATCAGCTGAGGGGTTGAGAGACGCTCTCTCCAGCCCCTCAGCTCCATGGTGGCCGCATGGAGCGGCCCCTTAAAGGTCCCCTCCCCCTCCCTTCCTGTGCAGGAAGCTGAGGGATCGTGCAGGCGGCAGCCTACACATGCGGCCAGCCTGCACCTCCCTCAGCCCCCCCACCCAGCTGCGATGGCTGCCCGGCAGCCCCCCCAGCGCCCCCAGGGAACCCCCCCCAAGGGGAGCCAGGGCTCACAGCCCAGCCAGAAGGGCAGCCAGGCTGGCAAGCGGCAGCGGGGCCCCTCCTGGACGGAGGCCAAGCTGCGGGACCTGCTGGGGCTCTGGAGCGAGGAGGAGGTGCTCCAGGTAATGGGGAGCAAGAGGCGGAACACGGATGCGTTCGCTTGGCTGGCCGACGGCCTGGCTGCCCGGGGTCACCCTGCCTGCACTCCTGATCATGTCAGGAGTAAGGTGAAGGAGCTGCGGCAGGGTTACTCCCGGGCCCGGGATGCGGCCGGCCGATCTGGGGCCGCCCCCATCACTTGCCCCTTTTACAGGGAGCTATGGGACATCCTGGGCCCCCGGCACACCTCCTCCCCTCCGGCCACCCTTGACACCTCAGCCGACAAGCCCCAGCAGGCCCTGTAGCCGGAGTCCGCCCCGGAGGTAAGCCCTGCACCCCGGGGGCCCCCCCCAGAGGCCACCCCTGGGACATCGCGGCAGGAGGAGGAGGAGGGGTGCTCCTCCTCTGCAGAATCCGGGCTGCAGATCCTCCTCCTGCCATCCCGGAGCAGCAGCAGCAAGGCCTCCGCCCCCCGGGGATCTCCGGACCGTGGGAGTGGACCGACAGGTAGGTACCCCCCTCTGGTGTACACCCCTGGGCTTGAGAGGCGGGGGTAATAGATATGTGTCCAGGGCCCCCCACATGCTCACATGGCCATGGCCCCAAGGACAGCAGGGCCATGGCCCTCACAGCACTGCATCAGCCCCTGCCCCCCACCCCACCCCACACGACAGTGCCATGCCCCATCCCTGGGCCAGGGGGGAGCGGAACCTCGAGGGGCCCCCGGGAAGAGGGGATGGGACACCCCCCAGCAGCAGCATGTGATGGAGTGGGGGGAGTGCAAAAGGGAGACTCAGGCTACATATGAGCAACAAGAGCCGAATAGCTCCCAGGGGCAAAGGAGGATCCTGGGGCTACAGCTGGCAGGTGACACCTCTGCCTTGAACAAAGAGGAGGGAGGAGCCGAGCTGGCTTGGAATTGGGGGGGCGAGGGCGGGGGCCACAGGTAGAGGCTAAGGGAAGGGAGAGCTGGAAGGCAGCCAGCCTGAGGAGGGGGAAAGCTGCATCCCAGAGCAGCTTTGGGTCTTCTCCCCACGACGGGTTGGAAGGACTGTCTCTTCCGACAGCTGGTGCTGTCACTCCTGGCAGAAACTGGGCATCTGTGGCCTAAGAAACCTGTCCTGCTCTCAGACCCTGCGGGGTGAAGTGAGAGTCGCTCCCACCAGGGGACGGGGTGCAGGGCAGGGGGACCCCTGAACCTCATCCATCACAGCAGCATCTCCCAGGGACGGGGATGGGGAACCTGCAGCACAGGGCTGGGGGGACAAAGGCCACGGCTCGGGGCCCATACTAACGCCTGTCTCCATTCTTCTTCCCCCCCTCCTCTCCTGTGTCCTGCACCTGCACCATCAGAAGGACTGGAAGAGAGCGCCGGCGAGGCCTCAGTTGTCCCGGAGAACCCTGCGGGACCCTCGCTCCAGGCCAGCCCCTCGGCCGAGGACCAACCGGCCCCACGGCGGGCTAGACAGCGGACCCCCCCCACCACCAGCCGACGGCGATGGACCCCCAGCTGCTGGCCATCCACCGTCGGCAGCTGGAGGTCGCGGAGCAGCAGCTGCAGCTGCAGGAGCGGGCGCTGGCCTGGCGCCAGGAGGCATGGGGGGCCTACATGGAGACTTTTAACCGCTTGGTGGACTACCTGGACCCCCATGCCGCGCCGGCCGCTGCATCGCCCGCCCTGCCTGCTCCACCAGCCCCACCACCAGCTGCTCCGCCCGTCGCCGTCCCGTCCGCCGTCGCCCCGCCACCCACTGCCGAGGGCCGGAGCGCCGAGGGACCCCTGGAGCCAACTGAGACTCGCCGGCCATCCTACCTTCCGGTCCGGCCCGCCCCCAGCCAGCCCCGGACAGGGCTGCGACAGCGGCGGGGCTCCCGGCCGCCCATGCCCAGTGCCGGGCTATAGGGGCAAGGGGCCCGGGACGTGGCCCCCCCCTTGTATATAGTTGGACCCTGTTATTTGTTGCCCCCCGTTTGCCCTGTCCCCCCCATGTAAATAGTTCTCCCTTTTATCCTCCCTGGTTTTCTTTTTATTATTGAGGACACTTGTTTCTTTGTATTGTTTTATTTCTGTACATATTATTTTTTCCCACGTTTGTACATAGTTTGTTCTTGGTTCCTATATTTACAGTTAAAAAAAAGGGTTCGGAAACAAAAAGAAGTTTAAGTTCAGCCACAAGTGCGTGCTGTCATTTGTCCAGGAAAAGTGGGACGGGGGTGCGGTGGGGTGCTCCATGGTGTGGGCGTTGGGGCAGGAGTGTGGTGGAGGAAGGGGCGGGCAGTGGGGGGCCTGGGCAGAGTTCACCCCGCAGCCTCATCATTGAAGTGGGCCCGCAGGGCCTCCTGGACCCGGGTCCCTTCGGGGTCCACCTGCCAACTGGGGGCAGCAGGTGGCTGGATGTCTGCCCTGCCGGCCTCCGCAGCCCAGCCCTGGAAAAAGGTGTCCCCCTTGCTCTTTACCAAATTGTGCAGGGCGCAGCAGGCACCCACAATCTGGGGGATGTTGTTGGGGCCCGCATCCAGGCGGGTGAGGAGAGATCTCCAGCGTCCCTTCAGGCGGCCAAATGAGCGCTCCACCACCTGGCGCGCGTGGTTCAGGCGCTCGTTGAAGCGCTCTTGGCTAGCGGAGAGATGGCCCGTGTAGGGGTGCATGAGCCACGGCCGGAGGGGGTACGCCGCATCTGCGATGATGCAGAAGGGCATGGTGGTGTCCCCCAGAGGGATCTCCCGCTGGGGGATGTAGGTCCCCGCCTCCAGCCGGCGGCACAGGCCCGAGTTCCGGAAAACCCGGGCGTCGTGGGTGCTGCCAGGCCAGCCCACGTAAATGTCCTGGAAACATCCCCGGCTGTCCACCAAGGCTGGAGGACGACAGAATGGTAGCCCTTGCGATTCACGTATCGTCCTCCACTGTGATGCGGGGCGCGGATGGGGATGTGAGTCCCATCCAGAGCCCCAAAGCAGTTGGGGAAGCCCAGGGTGGCAAAGGCCGCGATGGTGGCATCTGGGTCCCCCAGCCTCACGAGCCTGTGCAGGAGCATGGCGTTGATGGCACGCACAACCTGCAGAGAAAGCACAGGGGACAGCACCAATGAGGGGTGAGCAGGGTGTGCATGGCCCTCCCCTGCCCTGCCCTCCTCTGCCCTCCCCCGCCCTGGCCTCCCCTCCCCTCCCCTGCCCTCCTGTGCCCGGGCCCCCCTCCCCTGCCCTGCCCTCCCCCCGTGGGTTCTCTTACCTCCATGAGGACAGCCCCGACGGTGGCCTTGCCGACACCAAACTGCTGCCCCACGGATCGGTAGCTGTCGGGAGTGGCCAGCTTCCAGACAGCGATGCCGACCCGTTTCTCCACTGTGAGGGCACGCCGCATGGCGGTGTCCTGGTGCCTGAATGCGGGGGTGAGCCACTGGCACAGCTCCATAAATGTCTGCCGGATCATCCTGAAGTTCCTGAGCCAGCGGTCGTCGTCCCACTCCCCAAGCACCAGCCGCTCCCACCAGTCGGTGCTGGTGGGGTAGCTCCACAGCCGCCGGCATGTGAGGCGGGGGGGGGGGGGGGGTGCTGCAGGGTTGGGGGTTGAGCCCTGCTGCCCTGGGGGCAGCTCCTCCTCCGGTGTACCAAGGAGGTGCTCAGCTGCCTCCCGCATGGCACGGAGCAGGGCAAGCCCTGCTCCTGCCGGGAGGGCTGGGTGGACCTCTGGCTGCTGCTGCTGCTGCTGCTGGGGGTCCATGACTGCAGCACCCGGGGTCTGTGTGCCTATGGCTCCTCAGACCGCGTGCTGTGCAGGCTGTGTGTGTCTGGGAGGGGCCCTTTAAGGGAGCGGCTAGCTGTTGCCCTGGAAGCGCTAGTCCGCCCTGTGACCCTGTCTGCAGCTGTGCCTGGCATCACTATTTCGATGTGTGCTACTTTGGCGTGTAGACGTTCCCTCACTCCGCCTATTTCAATGTTGGGCTGCGCAACGTCGAAGTTGAACATCGACGTTGCCGGCCCTGGAGGACGTGTAGACGTTATTCATCGAAATAGCCTATTTCGATGTCGCTACTTCGAATTAGCTACTTCGATGTAGCGTGCACGTGTAGACGTAGCCTATATCTGCTGGAATTGTTCCTTCTAATGCACCCAATATGCCATTAGCCTTCTTGACTGCAAGGGCTCACTATTGACTCGTATCCAGCCTCTCATCCACTAATCTCCAGGTTCTTTCCTGCTTCACTGCTAATTAGCCAGTCAGTCCCCAGCCTGTAACAATGCTTGGGATACTGCCATCCCAAGTGCAGAACTGTGCACTTGTCCTTATTGAATTTCATCAGATTACTTTTGGCCCAATCCATCAATTTATCTAGGTCACTCTGGACCCTATCCCTACCCTCCAATGTATCTACCTGTCCTCCTAGCTTAGTGTCATCTGCAAATTCGCTGAGGGTGCGACCCATCCCCTTAACCAGGTAGTTAATAAAGATGTTGAGCAATACTGGCTCCAGAACCGATCCTTGGGGCACCCCACTTGAAACCGATCACCAACCAAACATTGAGCCATTGATCACTCCCTGTTAGGCCAGATCACCTAGCCAGCTTTCTCTCCACCTTACAGTCCATGTATCCGATCCATATTTCCTTAACTTATGGGCAAGAATGTTGTGGGACACTGTATCAAAAGCTTTGCTGAAGTCAAGGTATGTCACATCCCTTGACTTCCCCATGTCCACAGAGCCAGTTCCCTCATCATGGAAGCTAATCAGATTGGTCAGGCAGGACTTGGTGAATCCATGTTGACTATTCTTGATCACTTTCCCCTTTTCCAAGTGCTTCAAAATGGATTCCTTGAGGATCACCTCCATGATTTGTCCAGGGACTGAGGTAAGGCTGACCAGTCTATAGTTCCCTGGGTTGTCTTTCTTTCCTTTTTTAAAGGTTGACACTACATTTGCCTTTTTCCAGTCAGCCGGAACCTTTCCCGATTTCCACAAGTTTTCAAAGATGCAGCAGTCAGGGCAGAGGGTGGGAGGCTGCAGGAGTCAGGGCAAAGGCCTGGGGAGAGGCTCAGGGCAGGAGGCTGGAGTTGTGTGTTGGGAGCTTGGTTCTGGCAGTGTGGGCAGCCACTGCTCAGCCACTCCAGATGCCCAAGCACTAGGGTGGGATGGAGTGGTGGGGTCCATACACCCAGCAGCCAATCCTTGGGGTTGTCTGGAGCATGGGGACCACACTGACTGGGCTCGGGATCTCTGGGGCTGGCTGGGTGGCAGAGAGGGACAAAAGTTCCCTCTAATTTTTTCCATCCATGGGCAGAATAAAATTTGTTATGTGCACCAAGGCAAGTGTGGGTGTGCACCACCAAAAGAAACATGCTGCTGGGCATGGGTAATGGTGGGCACTCTGCTAATCAGCTGGGTGGCATTTGACTCTCCTGAGTGGCTGCCCAAGTGCTCAGCATGCTGGGAACACTGGCGGAGACCACTCTGCATGGCCACCCGAGCCCACAGAACCCCATCCCAGCTGGCCAGTCTCTGATCAGTGCACTGCATTAGGGCTCACCCACTCACTTTCACATTTGAGGAGCAGAGACAAGCAATAAAAACTCATTTGAATGCAAAGGGTGCTGCTAACCAGCTCTATCATCCATCTTGTATCTCTCCAGTCACTTCCCCTGCCTGGCTCCAAAATTCCCTTTATTAGCACCAAACCTCCCATCACTGCCAACAGGCCTGGCTGCTTTCTATTGCTCCTAATTTAGTTCTGCTTTCCTGGGCGTTTACTACCCCTTGAGTGGGCGTGTCATTGCCACATGTGATCCTGCCTGAATTTGCACAGGAGAAACTCTGGAAAGTGACTTTCCTGCGGTAGTAACAAGAGTTGAAGGGAGGTGGTTGGTTCTGACAGTGAAGATGCCGGGGGGGGAAAAGAAAAAAAAAAAAAAAGAGCCACGTACTCCTGAAACAGTCCAGGGCTAGCTACACCTCACAGGAAGCATCACTGCTTGAAGCCTAAGAAATGCTTGACCACAGTGTGAGAAACAGCTCAGTGAATCATTTGTCACGTTGAGTCCCTGGTTGCATATAAAACACCTCACTGGAGGCCATTAACCAGCTGGGGACTTCCCCAGCTTATAATTTCAGACTAGAAATAAGGCATAAATGTTCAGCCACAAGCATAGTTAATCACTGGAACAATTTACCAAGAGTCATGGTGTAGCTGGGTCTTCCAGGCAGCAGGGTGACCGAGGCCTTGTCTACACTAGCCCAAATCTTCAAAATGGCCATGCAAATGGCCATTTCGAAGATTTGGGCTCGTGTGGACATAGCCCTAGTGTGTAGGTCCCAGTGCTAATGGAGACCCCAGGTTTAGGCCTTCCAGCTGCTTACCAAAGTCTGCTCCTTCAGTTTGGGGCTTGTCCCTAATGGTCCACTTTCCCCCTCCTCAGTGTGGTTTTCCTTCTGGTTCTCCCCCAGGTGAAGGCTTGGAGCTGCTGTGGCTCTGGTTCAGTTCCTGCAGAACCAACTCCTGCCTCTTCATTTTTTCAGCCCTGAGCCAAGGCAGATTCCCTGCTTTTATCCTCCCTGCAGGCCTGGCATTGGCTGCAGGAGAACAGGGAGGAGGGGACCTGGGGGAAAAAAAAAAAAAAAAAGAAAGGCCTTGTTTAACCCCTGCACTGCCAGGCTCTCCTCTCACTCGCTCACACACAGTCATAAACCGTGACCACGTTTACATCAAGACTGGCTGTTTTTATAAAACATATGATCTAAGAATTATTTTTGGCTAAGTTCTACGGCCTGTGTTGCAGTATAGGAGGCCAGGGACTAGAGCAGGGTTCCTCTAACTATGGGTGGGGAACTAGAACAGGGTTGCCGGAGTGTTTCAAAGTGCTGTGTGGCAGCCCTTCTCCCATGGGACTGCCTGAGCTCATCTCCCTGGTCCAGGCACTGCAACCTCGGGGGCAGGAGTGGAGCACAAACCACCGGCCGGGGTGGCAAGCCATCAGCCCTGCCCCTTCCATACGTTGCTCGACGCCTTCTGCACCCTTTGAAACCCAGAGCCCCCGCCACGGCCACCAGTCCCTGCCACAGGCTGGCTGCTTCCCTCAGCCCCTAGCCCAGCCCTGGAGTGCCAGAAGTAAGAGCATATGGTATTGCTGTAGCCTCCTCAGCCCTGGAGCAGCAGGAGAGAGAACATGTGAGGCCATCACAGCTTCCCAGCCCTCCCCGATCCCCAGAGTGCAGGGAGGCAGAGCACGCACTGCCATCACAGCCCCCAGGTCCCTGGGAAGGCAGGCAGTGAGGCCCAGGCCCTGGAGCCCAATGGTGCAGCTGAGGCTGGAGTCTGGAGGGCAGAGCATGGGTGAAGCCACGCCTGGTTGTGTGGGGAGGCACATCCTCTCTACCTGCCACCCGTGTCCTGGGGCCCCAGAGCCACTCAGGGTTGCAATGCCCGAAGCAGAGAGCCACGCCTGCCGGCCCCACAGCAGCCACGTGGGATGGGAGCCAAGCAGGACATGATCAACTTGAGGGGCAGGGCCTGAGGGAAACCACCCCTGGGTCTCCACTGCCAGATGATTTCCTATGTTGCAAAAGGCCCTAAAAATTTACCAATGGGTTCTGAGCCCAAAAATGCTGAGAACACTGGGCTAGATCATCACAATACTTCCTTCTGGCTTTGGAACATCTGAATGCACAAAACAATCACTTTCAGCACAGAGAAAAGACCTGTCTGTTTTTTTAACTTGATTGATGAGATTTGACCTTTCTACAGTTTCTTTTAATTTTCTCACCATAGCAGCTTCCTTCCTGGGGATCTCAGCAATTTTCTCACACAGACATGGGGTATAAACCTAACCATAAGCGAAAAACCATACAACTCAGTCTAGCTGAATTAGTGGGGAAATGAACTTTCTAAGTATTTCCTCCTAATTGGCACACAGTTGCTTTGGAAATTCTTCCTCAGTTCTGACAGAAAGAATCCTCAAAATGTGTATTCAACAAAAGCTTTTCTCCTCAAGAACAAAAGCACTAAAGCAAAGGAACCTGAGAATTAAAACGTTTCAAATGTTATGGTTTGGTAAATGGGCTGGCTGACTAAGCTTAATTCTGGGAACCTTTGCACCAGTTTTCTGAAGTGGTAAATGCAGAGCTGAATAAATATGTCCAAATCAGCCAACATGTTGATATCATCATAAATTTGTACGACTGAGACCAGTCATATCCTCATTCAACTGATCTCTACCAAGAAATATATACTAACCTCTAGGTATGACAGAAGGCTCAATAAACTGTCCCAGGTCCTGGGCTGTAAGTAGTAGAAAGAGTTATTTGTCAGCCAGAAGGTTCACCAATACTGGTATATCATGAGATTCTAACAGTCCGAAGTGATACAGAAATAAAACATAAAATATTATACTTTGCAATGGTACAAGTGACCATGTTAATTATCCCTCTCTTAATATTTTCTACACATTTTCAGTGTCCGGACTCTAATTATAAAAGGGTGCTATATTCTGGAGAGAATTTACTCTCTGACTGTCTACAGTATATAATATTATGTCACTTTGAATATTGCCACCAGCAGATTCCTCCAAGCAAAGTCAGATGCAGACCTTGCTAAAGCCAATGGGTGGGCCAAGCACTCTCTTTCAGGCTCACTATCAGGAGCCGTCAAGGCCTTTTGTCTAGCATAAAAAGATGGCAGGTAATGTGTGGCAGCAGCAACCACAAGCTGCATGGCACATCAGAGGGAAGCTGTATAAAGCAGAGAGGCTTGGCTGCAGCCTGGGCAGGTTGGAAGCAGAATCCCAGAGAAGGAGTGTGACCTTGAGTACAAGCAAAGAGGTAGGGGCTTCCTGGCAGGCCCAGCCTTAGGGCAAAGCAAACAAAGTGGTTGCCTTGAGCTCCGGACCTTCATATCTCTGCGCTCCAATTGACTATACCATCTACTTCCCAATGGCCAGGCCCAGCCGTCAGCACATTGCCTTGGGCCCCACCTGTTGGCCAGGCCCCACTGGTCCAACTCTGCTTCTTGGGTGCAAAGACAGGGCTTCTACAGCAGACATGGAGATTTCTGGGTAAGGAAACTGCTTAGTGTTATTTGTTTCTACTGCGTTCTGAGAACAGGACTTGGTACATTTATTTTATAGATAAAAAAGGTTATACCAAGAATATACCACAGAGCTATCAGATGTTTCCTCGGTTTCTCTTCCCATTCTATTGTCTACAGACTCTTATCACCACTCTAATATTTCAACATCTTCCAGTAGTGTATTGAGCAATGCGAAAAATATCTGCCACATGGTGGTGACTTTCTCATTCTCTTCCCGGGGGGAGAAGTGTGTGCGCTGGAGTGCTTTACTTATTTTTTACGTTGATTTTTCGAGGTGGTGGCAGTTTGGAGGTAAGTGTGTTATTTTGTTTGGACAGTGGGTAGTTTGTTAACAACAGAAACAACTCTGCAAGTGTATGAAGCAGCTGGCTGTTCAGGCCAAAAGGACAATTGCCTACAAAGCTGAAACTATTTCACAAGAGTTCCAGATTGCAAAACCAGCCCTTCAAACTTAGCATGCAGCACATTTCCCCTTTCCCCTGTATCTCAAAAAAAACAGGTTGCAAGAATTTTTTATGGTGCATTAGGCAATCAATGGCTCACTACCCAGCCCCACCCATAAAAATAACACAGCCCACAGCCCGCTCAGTATATGAAACTTAAAAATACAAAAAGATCTTTTAACATGGACCCCAGGCTTGGCAGATGATAAGACTGAGGAGGATTGGTTTGAAAGTCAGGCCTTTTAGAGCTCTTCTCCCAGGACATAGGTTCAGTAAACATTCACTCCCTTGGTGTTTCATTTGTACAGAGAAAGAGCACTGTCTAGGGGATCTTTGTAGAGATAAAAGGGACTATTCCAGGCCAGCTTTAGCTAAACAAATCTCTTTTCGTATAAACACCCTATGATTGAAGATGGGGAATTGTGTAACCCAATTCTCACGAATTTACCATGGCTCTACCATCTTTTTCAAAAATCTGTTTCTTGAAAACCTTATGAAATGATGTCATGTCATGAATTTTCCCTTATTCAGAATGGCAACTACATCCTGGTATGTCAATGGGACTTAAGCCAAAAGATGGCCACCATTTCCCCATAGCCCACCTGCATGTAGAGGCGAGACAGCCCTTAATAAAATTGGCTGCCTCCTCCCATGGTTTTCAGTGAAACTGAAACCATGCTCACAGGCAAAATGACTGCTACTCCATGATTGAGAGGGGTGGCCAGGACGGACGGTGTGGAGCAGCAGAGACATGATGAAAAATGAATGAGGAGGGGGGTGTGGATCAGCAGACAGGGTTAGGAGATTCAGGGAGTTGCTGGACAAAATTGTAAAGTAAGGGGAAGTGACTCATGATTTGTCCTCACTCTCACTGGAACATTTGGAAGGACATCTGGAGGACAAAGTCTTTGAACTGGGGAGGGTAGTCACAGGCTGGAAGGGAGTGGCAACCTGTGTATTGAAACTGTGACTTGTTTGTACCATCTGTTAGGGTCAGACAGTGCTTTAGTCAAATCCCATCGAGTTTATAAAACTCGGGCTGCAAATTTACTTTTATTCCTTAAATAACCTATTTGATCTCATTCCTACCTATTATCACTTAAAAACTATCCTGCTGTTGGTAATAAACCTATTTTATATTTTACTTAAAACAGTGGCTGTTGGTTGATGTGCTTGGAAAAACTCAACACAGTTTATGCAGGCTAGTGTGTATCTTCTCCACGTTGAGGAAAGGGTGGACCAGGTAATGTACTTACACTGGTTATCTTCTGACTAGGGCAAGATGATGCAGTTCTGGGGTGCATGGCTGGGGATATTGTAGCAATTGGCTGGAGCATCTCTTTGTTAGTTCACGGGTGGCTGGCAAAGCATTCATGGGACTCATTGGGTGTGTCCCGGCCTGTGAATTTCTAAGTGCAGAACCTGCCAGAGTTTTGTGGTTAGCAACAGCATCACAATGCGACAGGGTCCCGCCCCCAGGTTAGTGGGGTGCAGGCTTGACAGTTCCACAGTCCAGGTGGCATCTTGGTCACCCCATCACAGCTGGATGCTGCCCCGTGTCAGGGACGTTTTGTTTCTTGTAAAAGTCTGAACCAATCCCATATTCATAGCATCACGGGCTATGTCTAAACTAGCCCAGAAGATCGATCCACACAGGGTCAGTCTTCTGGGTTCATTTTTGTGCACCTGGTGGGGACACACAAAGTCAATCTCTCAGGGGTCACAATCGACTCTTGTACTCCTTGTGACATGCAAGGAGTAAGGGAGATCAGTGAGCGAGTTTCTTCCGTCAGCCTCGTTCAGTAGGGACAGCCAAGTAAGCCAAGCCCAGATATGTCAATTCTAGTTACATAATTGCTGTAGCTAGAATTGCAGATCTGCAGTTGACTTATTTTGCCTAGTGTAGACATAGCCATATAAGTGTAGGCTGCATCTGACTTTTCCTTCCTAAGTGCTGTACTTCACTTTTTTGAATTTCATCTTGTAGATTTTGGACCAGTTCTCCAATTGTTTAAGGTCATTTGAATTCTAATCTTGTCCTCAAAAGTGCTTTCAACTCATCCACACTGAAAATTTTGTAATTATATTCCATGGGCCATTACCCATTATCCATATTGCTTTTACTGGGACGTTATCATTATTTGAATGACCGATAGAAGCTCTCACATAGATACACTGTCATTATAGGGTCATTTCTGGATTATTACATATACTTTCAAGTCTTTTCTTTAAATACTGAAAGGAAATTACATAACACTGTGCTTCCTTAGGAGGCTGCCTTCCAGCTAGCTGCCCACTAGATAACACTGACTAGTTGTCTCATATCTATTTGTTTTTTTATTGCAGGGCTACACAAACACATAGGTGACATGTGTGTGGGGTGCGGTGGTGCACAAGGAGCCGCATGCCAACCCTAGGGTCACCCTCCCACCCCTGCACTGATCGTCAGTGCCACGCTGCTTCTGGCAAGTGCAGTGGAGTTCCCACCCTTCCCCTCAGAACGGCATGGTCTGAGAGCTGCTTTGAGCAGCTTTCGGGCTGGGCCACTTCAAGGGAGCGGGGGACTGCCCTCGCATTCCGTGGAAGCCGTGTGGCACCTCTGCAGAAAGAGGTGAGAGGGGGCAGAGCAGGGAGATGGGAGAGGGTGGGATGTGGGCAGACGGGCTGAATGGGGAGAGTGGATGGAGCAGGGTTGGGGCAGGAGGACGTGGCCAATGATCCCCCTAGAATCCCTGCAAAACTCGCCTCTGTACAAGCATATGGATTACGCCTATGTTATGACAGAGCGTGCTTCTCTTCCGCTGTTTTGCACAATGTAAAATATTCATGTAGTCTAAGACCCCCTTTCCAGACACATTCCTCTGCACCCAGTTCAGCTAAGTCAGAAAACAGGAATTAATTCAAAGTGTAATCCATCAACTAAAAATAACCTAAGTTCTACGTGTGAGCGTGACTCATGATGCATTAATCAAGTCAGTGGTTTTCAAACCGTTACCTTTTTCTTACCAAAGGAAATAAGCTGGGAAGGGAGAGACTTAAACCAGTAATTGAAATGGATGGCAGTTCCCTTAATTTAGTGAGCAGTTATGGAATCTCTATCTCAGCAGTTAGGGAGAGGCATGCATTTTTGTGTGCATTGACAGTTGAAATTTTTATCTGAAATTCTCTCTCTCTCTCTCTCTGTCTCTCTCTGTCTCTCTCTGTCACACACACACACACACACACACAGAGAGAGAGAGAGAGAGAGAGAGAGAGAGAGAGAGAGAGGAGGAGAGTAGAATTACAAAGTCAAAAAGACTAAAACATGTGTAAGGAGATGCTGTGACTGATGTGCCGTTTTGACACCTGTTCTGCTCCCGGCTATGTGATAACCTTTGGCTGCGTGCATATTTGCCTCCGTTGGATGTTAGTGGTGGCTCTGCGCAGCTAGCCTGCCCCGTGGACTTTTGAGAGCCCCCAATAGCCCCAAATCAAGTGAAGTACGAAGGAACTGGAACTAGATTTATCGTCAGTAGCGCATGGGCTCCAACACCCAGTGAGTCTCCACTATGACTCACCAGTTTACATTGGTACATGCATACGCTGTAACAATGAGCACAATTCAATTGACATCATGGAGGCTTTGTCATCCCCTAGGTCACTCAGTGCGCCTCAGCTGAGTAATGCTTTTATACCCAGGTACAAACAAGTTACGTATCCCAGGGGCCTCCCCTAACTGTAATAAGTTGGCACCCCTTGATGTAGTCATATGGTGCCCACTACCCTGTTTATGTTAGTACCATCAGACCAACACTATCCATCATGTCATCTTGACCCTGTACTGAACCTGAGCCGGAATGTACCTGGTGCTAAGCTGCTATCTATGAAGAGGGTCCTGGTGTCATGCAGAATGCCTTGTTATCTGCCTAGAATGTGTTTGTGTATCACTGAGCTATTGGCACTTTGCGGTAGTGTTCTGATCAGCCACATTCCTGCAAGCAGCACCTGTCTAGCTCACAGCTTGCCCTTTTGCTCTTACCTTTGCTCTACATTAACACAGTTAACCCTATGCTGGTCAGGCTTGAGGTTCTTTAGCTCGGCATTGACCATTGTTTAGGTGTTAGGTCTTTAGCCTTCCACCAAACCTGATTGTAAGGCCCTCCCATTACTACATTCCCCAGCTTTTTGCCATTTTATGGGGATGATGTTTACCCATTGTCCCAGGAAAAAGTAATGCATAGACTGAAAGTGACCCACTGGGCGAAACACTGTTATGTGGCCACCTGTATTTCCCAGTCCATACAGACGTGCCCAATCTGTCCCAAAGTCTGCACATTCCCTCGTAAGACTGATGGGCTGTGGCTACACTAGCCCCCACTCTTTCAAAAGGGGGAGGCTAATGAGCCACTTCGGCAGGTACTAACGAGGCACTGCATATGCGGCACCTCATTAGCATAATGGCAGCGGCACGCGTTTCGAAGGTGCTGCTTTTGAAACGCACACTGCTGGTGTACACGGGGGCCTTTCTAAAGGACTCCCAGATTTCAAAAGCCCCTTCTTCCAGTTTGGTTTTGGGAAGAAGGGGCTTTCGAAATCCAGGGGGTCCTTTCGAAAGGTCCGTGGCTACACCGGCGGCGTGCATTTCGAAAGTGACACTTTTGAAACACGTGCTGCTGCCGTTATGCTAATGAGGTGCCGCATGTGCATGGCAGGACCTCATTAGCATCTGCTGAATGGTTCATTAGCATCCCTATTTTGAAAAGGGGGGTGCTAGTGCAGACACAGCCATGGGCAGATTTTATTTGTCAGTTGCGATTAGTCCCCTATAATAGGCATGGCAATGTTAGGCCCGGGACCATAACCGCAATGTGGGGTTAAATAAGTGCAGGTACACAAGATGGCATTGGTCACTGTGTATTTATTTGAGAACAAGGGCTTTAGTCCTGAATATAAATGTGCATAAATGCTTATAACTGATTACATGAAACTTATTGAAATAATTAGAATAGGTGTATAGGTAATATGCATGGGATATTGCCATATAAATAGGGATAGGAGATGTGAGTGGGGCTATGAGATATTAGGGCCTCTTTTGTTCTGGCTAGCAAATTATGTATGTCCAGCTGTAATTGTACCACTGCAGGAAACAAATAAACCAAAAGATCTTGCAGGTAGCTGGGAGGAGTGAGCATTTTAGTAGTGGTGTTAACACCGCTTATTGGCCAAAAGGCATGGGAACCAATTTGGATTGTGCTGGTAACAGGCACACAAAATCCAATATCATTGGCAGTACATGTGTGCCCAGGTAGGGAAAAATTTGAGTATCCCAGAGCACAGACCATATCTTGTATCCGTATCACTTCTGCGACCAATTCTTTGTGTACCATACAAGCCCAGCCTCATTTAGGATTACTGTTATCAGTTGTAGCATAGTATTCACACAACCACCATCTGTTTCATGCAGCAAGCCTGATTAACCTCTAAGCCGGTATCAGTGATCAAATGCATGGAGAGGTAATGTCGTATGTAGGCAATTTGCATGATACACCTTGACCGGCTCTTGCATTCATCTAGGGATGGCCATCATGAGGTAAAATTTTACTATTCTCATGGTATGATTTAGATATTTTGTTAAATGTAGCAAATTGTAAAAACGCTGGCTGAATGTGATTTATTCCTTGTTTTTGCACGTTTTATGATGGCTGCGTGACCCAGTATCCTTGGCCAGTTTTGTAGCTGCTTAATTTTGTTTGGTATGTATGCCTGTTTAGGAGGTTTGTTAAGTTTGGAGGTATTACTGGAACCTGTCTCTAAAATTACAGTAAAAACAAACACATAAACAAACAAAAATACACCAACAACAATTAAGAACCACGTGAACCATCCTGCAACAAACATATGTTTCCTGTGTACTTTTCAGGAAAGTCATTTTTTTTACGATTCTTCCTCCATTGTCATCAATTTTGTTGTACAGGAATTTTTCATATTTGCAACTGTCCACCTCCAGGCTCTCTTGAGAGCAGGTGGCATGACTCTGTTTTACTTGTTGCCTTGCTTCTGTTTCACACCACCTTTAGAACAGTTCCA
Source organism: Carettochelys insculpta (assembly GCF_033958435.1). Taxonomy (NCBI): domain Eukaryota; kingdom Metazoa; phylum Chordata; order Testudines; family Carettochelyidae; genus Carettochelys; species Carettochelys insculpta. The sequence continues at coordinate 372,066,569 of NC_134137.1, forward strand.
ACTGGATCGGTTTGGCTTGCCATCTGTATCATACTGGCAGGTGATAAGGTCACTGGTTACAAGTTCCATACCACTGCATAAGTCTGATTAATCAGTGTGGTATCAGAGAGACCCGCTGTTGGATAACACACATTGGCCGTGTCTGCACATGCCCCAAACTTCGAAATGGCCATGCAAATGGCCATTTTGAAGTTTACTAATGAAGTGCTGAAATGCATATTCAGCGCTTCATTAGCATGCGGGCGGCAGCGGCACTTCGAAATTGATGCGCCTCACCACCGCGTGTCTCGTCCAGACAGGGCTCCTTTTCGAAAGGACCCCGCCTACTTCGAAGTCCCCTTATTCCCATGAGCTGATGGGAATAAGGGGACTTTGAAGTAGGCTGGGTCCTTTCGAAAAGGAGCCCCGTCTGGACGAGCCGCACGGCGGCGAGGCGCGTCAATTTCGAAGTGCCGCGGCCACCCGCATGCTAATGAAGCGCTGAATATGCATTTCAGCACTTCATTAGTAAACTTCGAAATGGCCATTTGCGTGGCCATTTCAAAGTTTGGGGCACATGTAGATGTACCATTGTGTTGGATAGCATCCATATTCAGGTTGGTAAATACCTGTGAAAATAAAAACCAAACAAACGTTTTGCTCTCCTATAAGACTGTATAGCCACATGTAATTATTATGATTATTATTTTTTAAAATCATGATACATAAAGGCTGCATGTACACTGGCAATTTCTTTCAAAAGATCCCATGGAGCGTCTAGACACAAAAAGCATTCTTTCGAAAGTAAATCGAAAAAATGTGGTGTTCCTTTCAAAATCGCTCTTCCTTTCCCATTTCAGGAAGAGCGCCTTCTGTCTAAAATGTCTTCTGAAAAGAAAACGTATGTAGATGCTCCACAAGTCCCTTCTTTCAAAAGAGTGGTCCTTGGGGGGCCTGATTTTTCCATCCCTGGACTGTTCTTTTGAACGCAGGAGGGCTGTGTGGAGGTTCTTTTCTGAAGGAGCAGATCGCTCTTTCAATCCACTTTTTTGGGTGCGGACATGCTCTTTTGAAAGAAGTTCTTTTGAAGAGACCTTCTGGAAGGGCTTCTTTCAAAAGATCTCTGTAGGGTAAACGTAGCCTCTGTGTCTTAACAGCACTAGTCTTACTGCAATGAGGTTTACTAATTTTGAAATAACGCACCCGCTATTTCGATTTAATTTTGAAACAGTGTGAGTGTAGTGTAGATGCTCACAAAGGTATTTCAAAATAATGCTTAATGTAGACGTAGCCTGTGTAGATTGTGTGTGCCATACCTGACTTGAAACCCCAGGGTCTCACTTGCAGGAGCGCTGAGCACTCACAGATGCAACTGAAGTCAATGGAAGCTATACTTTGAACATATCAAGTGCTATGTAATGCTAAGTATACTGAAAAATCAGATCTGAGGTATCTCTAATTGGGCACCCAAAATCGGTGAACACTCTCTTCTTCTTCAGTTTCCCACCTGTAACCCCTCATCACCAATGGGTATGGTGAAGATAAAATTAATAAATATTTGCAAAGTACTTGCACTGTGGTCATGAAGACTAAAGAAAAGCTCATGAGGAAATGAATAATTCTGTCTTCAGCGCAGGCTATGAAGAACGTGCGGTAAAAAAGGCCTGGGGCCACATGCTCAGCAATAAGGAGAAAACAGAACGTTGAATGACTGCTCATTAAATGAGTACTGTCCACCTTGAGCACTGAATGAGACAGGGCCCCTGTGGAAAAAGTAGGATTTGATCAGGTAATTAAAGAGTATATCGTAGTACAAGGACACAGGGAGGCAGAACTACAGTTGCACAGACAAGCTACAGGAGGAGAGAGAACTGGCTGAAAAAGAGCAGGCACCACACTGGAAAAGACTAAGGTAGGCACTCGTGGAAACCTGACTGGACAAAGAAAAAGGCTGAGCCAGACAACTATGGTGGGAAAGATACATCCCAGCTCCACTGTGCTACCACCCTGAGAAAACGGTGCTGCACCCAAGGACCTCTGAGCATGTAGTTTATATGCAAAACTTTATCTGTAAACTCACGTCAAATGCTGCCCAGAGTCACCTCAGTGCATTTGTAAGGGAAGCCAACAAATTAAAACAGAACTCACTATTGAAGGGCAAACTCAACTCTGCTTTAACTATGGAGCATCAATCAGCTCCTTCAGAATGAGTCCCACATCCTGCAGCAGAGAAAAGTCTGATAAGAACAGGCTTAAAATGAAGCTACTCCTTCACACAGGAAAGAGATTAACCCTAAAACTTACTGTGTTTTCTTGATTCTCCCAGTAAAACAGCACTGGCAGATAAATTATTTTGTTTGTCTTTAAAGTGTTACTTTACTGCTTTTTTGTTCTGATAGTATATAGACTAGCACAGCTCTCTCTCTGTTACTGGCAGATATGTGTAAGAAGACGGGTGAAGGCCATATACAGTGCCCAGCTATAAAAACGGGAATAAGAGCAACCCAGGGAATTACAGAACAGTTGGTTTAACTTCCGTTCCAGGAAAGATAATGGAGCAAGTAATTAAGGAATTCATCTGCAAATATCTGGGAGAAAATAAGGTGATCGGTAACAGCCGTCATGGATTTGTAAAGAACCAATCACGTCAAACCAATCTGATAGCTTTCTTTGATAGGATAACAAGTCTTGTGGGCAAGGGAGAAGTGGTGGATGTGGTATACCTAGACTTTAGAAAGGCATTTGATACAGTCTCGCATGACCTTCTTATCAATAAAATGGGTAAAGATAACTTAGATGGGGCTGCTATAAGGTTACTATGTAACTGGCTGGATAACCATTCATACAGGGTAGTTATTAATGGTTCACAATCATGCTGGAAGGGCATTACAAGTGGGATTCCACAGGGGTCTGTTTTGAGACCAAGTCTGTTCAATATCTTCATCAACAGTTAAGATATTGGCATAGAGAGAGAGTATGCTTAGTAAATTTGCGGATGATACCAAGCTGGGAGGGGTTACAGCTGCTTTGCAGGATAGGGTGAAAATTCAAAATGATCTGGACAAACTGGAGAAATGGTGTGAGGTAAAAAGGATGAAGTTTAATAAGGAGAAATGCAAAGTACTCCACTGAGGAAGGCATAATCCGTTTCACACATACAGAATGGGGAGCGACTGTCTAGCAAGGAGTACTGCAGAAAGCGATCTGGGGCTCATAGCAAAAAAAGCAGACATGATTCTGAGATGCATTAACAGGAGTGTTCTGAGCAAGACACAAGAAGTCATTCTTCTGCTCTACTCTGCATTAATTAGGAGTATTGTGTCCAGTTTTGGGCACCACATTTCAAGAGGGACGTGGAGAAATTGGAAAAGGTCCAGAGAAGAGCAACAGGAATGATTAAAAGTCTAGAGAACATGAACTGTAAGGAAAGACTGAAAGAATTGGGCTTGTTTAGAGGAGACTGAGAGGGGACATTATAGCAATTTACAAGTACCTAAAAGAGTGTTACAAGGAGGAGGGTCAAAATTGTTCTTCTGAGCCTCTGAGGAAAGGATAAGATGCAATGGGCCATTTTACCTGAGCAGAAGTTTGCAGAGAATGATATATAATGACCCCTCAACTTCTTCCTTGGGTAGTAATTTAGACCTCATCGTTCTGTATCTATCGTTGGGCTATGTTTTCCAATGTGCCTTACTTTGCATTGAATTTCCTATCTCACTTTTGGAGCCTTCCTACAAAAACTAATAACTATAACCAGTAAGTAAAATTCATGCAAAATATTTGCTAAATATAATTGTCCATAAAATGTCACATAAATCATCCCCAAACAGCTACATACTTTTTATTTTACTTTATGTTACCTTTTGGGACATTATAAGCAAGCAAATATATGAACTCTTAATCTGTATATTTCATTTCTCATTCAAAAGTTATGAATTCTAATGTAGTTGAGTTTTCCCCCAAACATTCTTCTAAAACACACAACAAATTAGAAAAAAAATTAATGTTGGCTCCATTTTAAAAAGAGGAAGAACAAAAAAGCCTTTCACTTGATAATTAAAAAGATAATGTTATAATAGCAACAGAGAGATAATCATGTAAGTCTGTATCCTATCAAAACAAAAAAACAGCCATGTTGTACTTTAAAGACTAACAAAGAAATTTATTATGTAATGAGCTGTCATGGGACAGACCCACTTCTTCAGATCATAGCCTTACCAGAACAGACTCAATAAAGCACAGAGGTCCAGATTAGCCAACATGGGTTTCCGGTGAGCTCTCAGTCACCTGAAAATACTCCTAGTAGTTCAAAAGTTATTATCTTTTTCCAGTGGAAATGTGCTTTCTGTTTCTAGCAATTCACTCAGTAATTCGAAATAAAGTCTTAAACATTGTAATCTATTTTTCTCTGAAAACATCCATTCAACGTGCAGCAGCCGTCAAAAAAGCAAACAGAATGTAAGGCATCATTTAAAATCATTCACAAAGGATAGAGCATAAGCCAGAGAATGTCTTGCTTCCTCTGTATAAATCCACAGTACACTCATATCTTCAATACTGCGTACAGCTGTCTCATATCAAAACAGATATCTTGGCACTGGAAAAAATGAATTAAAAAAGGGGTTCGGAATGGGTGCTTTATGAGCAGAGATTAAAAAGACTGGGACTTTTCAGCTTGGAAAAGAGGAGACGAAGGCATCGGCGGGCAGGGGGAATGATAGAGGTATATAAAATCATGACAAGTATGGAGAAAATAAATAAGGAAAAGTTATTTACTTGTTCCCATACCATAAGAACTAGAGGTCACCAAATGAAATTAATAAGTAGCATGTTTAAAACAAGGAAAAAGGAAATTATTCTTCATGAACTGCACAGTCAGCCTGTGGAAATCCTTACCAGAGGATATTGTGAAGACCAGTGCTTTAACAGGGTTCAAAAAAGAGCTAGATAAGTTCATGGAGCATAAGTCCATCAATACTTATTAGCAAGGATGGGTACAAAAGGTGTCCTTAGCCTCTACTTGTCACAGGCGAGAACTGGGTGACGAGAGAGAGATCGTTGTTCAGTTCAGTCCCTTCGGGAATCTGGCATTGGCTACCATCAGAAGACAGGATATGGGCTAGGTGGACCTTTGGTCTGACCCAGTATGACCATTCTTATTTATAGAATGCATTTGATATTTCTCTAGGAAAAAAAGAAAACACGCTCCACCAGATCAAGGTACTAACAGTATAAAAATTCAAAACAAAAATGAATTTAAAAATCAAGCTGCTGCTTACAATTGACTGATCTAAATGCTTGTTTTAGCCTCTGGAAACTGTTCAGTTCTTATAATTTAATATAGAAGTCCTGAGTCCTTATCTACAGTAACCCAACTGAAGCATTCTTAAATGTATCTTAATGAAAATATTACACCATACTTCTTGTGTGTTAAGAACATTTACTCTCTAAACAGTGTCATGTTCAAGGACATACTCAGACATTAAGGAAGATAGTAAAGAGATCTGTTCTGAGTCTGCAACAAACTAACAGGATTAAGAGCACTCCAGGAATAGTAGAAAGAAAGAAAGAAAGAAAGAAAGAAAGAAGTCCTAGGAGGTATATAGACTAATTGAAGAAAGAAAACGTTTATTTCCTGATTCAATATAGGTGCTGTGCGTACAATAACTTCCTATGATTTCCACCAAGAGCAACTGAAATGTAGGACAGCATTGACTGTTACACAAAATAAAATGAATCAACTTTGTGGGAGAGACTTAAGGAGGCCAGCTTTCATCCTGTCTCTTCTCTCCCTCAGGGCTAGCCAGAAACTGCTCTCTCCAGGCTCTCCTGTCAGCTGAGTAAGGAGGAGCTATTTACTCACAGGAAGGATTTTGAGTGCCTCTCTGGTGCTGGGACTGCACAGGCTCACAGTGGATTTCTAATGGGCACACAGCCTCTCAGATGCTTAGCCAGAGGGGACATTTGGGAGCCTCATTAGCAGCCCTGTCCTAATGAATTTGGATGCCCTGTGTGGCCCTAGCACCTGCACCTCCCCATCCCCTGCCGGGGAGTGGGGCAGCACTTTGCAGAGGGTGGGCTGTGCTCAGGGCTGTGGGGGCAGGAGCTGAGCAGGGAGGTTGGTGAGGGAACATGTGAAAGGGGGATCAGTGCAGCCCACCAGAGCTGTGGGCTGGGAGGTGGAGCAGGGGGCCAGGGGACTCGGGCCACTACAGCTGGGAGGTGATCAGAGCAGGGGGCCAGGGGCTGAGTGATTGGGTCACCGGGACTGGGTGGCAGAGCAGGGCCTGAGGGACCAGGGGACAGAATCATAGAACACGAGAACTGTAAGGGACCTCAAGGAATCATCAAGTCCAGTCCACCGCCCTCACACCAGGACGGAGCACCATTGATTGGGTAGCCAGGCAGAGCGGAGGCCAGGGGATTGGTGCTGCTTGAGGCAGCACGGTCCTCCAGTCACACAAGGCCCACACAAGCACAGCACAGGCCACTACTTGATTTTGCCCTGCACAGAAGCGTACTGTGTGACTGCCTAAGGATGGCCCAGCTCGTTAGACACCCTGCGAAGGCTGGGGGCGGAGACAGCAATACCGACAGCTTTCCCACTCCCCAAGCTGCAGCCACCCACACGGCTGGGGCACGTACATTCCCCACAGCCCGCAGCTGAGGGGGAAGAGGTAACTGCTGATCCAGGTCTTTGGGGACAGCCCTGTCAGCTAACAGCAGCTTCTAAGAGCAGCATTAACAGTTCACTTTCCTGTTTGCACTTCATTGGGATATGAAATTGGTGGGGTGGTGGAGCCCCCATCCCTAAATGGTAGCCCTAATTATAATTAACAAAGACAATGATCATAGTAATGTTAGGAGGAACTTTGGGCAGGGGGCTAAGGAAACAGGTGCTTATTGTTGCAACGTCATGGTGGCAGTCCTAAGGGGAAGAGAGCTGGCCAGACGCTACCTTAGCTGGAACGATCGGAGGAAGAGTAAGGTGAGGCCCTGAAGGCTTCATCCTCCTGGAAGTGGCTTGAGAGTCCCACAAGCTGCTGTACATGGAAGGGGGCTGTTAACCCTTAGCTGACACTGCATATGGCGGTGGGTGGGGGGGTGTTGGCTGCCTGTCTGCCAACACCAAAAGAAAGGGGAAGGGCAGATGAGAAATCAAGAGCCTGAGACTAAGAATCCCCAGGACCCATATTCCTATTCAGGAGGGGTTGACAGGGCAGGTGGGCTGATGAGGGCGTCAGCAGCCTGGAGTCCTCCTCCCCGCTCTGTGAGCTAGAACTGCCTGAGACAGAGTGAGGAAGAGAAGTGTGAGGGGGAGGACAGTGGGACGGGAGGACCCAGTGCAGGGATACTTCGTTGGATAAGAAGACTGATGGGCTGGACTTGGAGGTGAGGAAGTGACCAGTGGTCCCTGGAAGCTGTGCACTTGGGCAGCCACACAGTAGAGAGTCAGATGTCCCCCAACTGATTAGCCGAACTCCCACAGCTTGTTTTTTTTTTTTGTTTCTCTTGGTGGAGCCCATTCACACATGCCTTGATGCACATACATGTTTATTCTGCACGTGGATGGAAAAAAAATCCACACATGAATGAAAAAGACCAGAGGGAACATTGGACCTGACCCTTCCTTCCTTTAACCTTTCTCACTTTTCCTTATTTTGCTCGCAGTTGTTGACTACATTGTATTTGATTTGATGTTAAAGCCATGATCAGTGGGCTGGGGAGTGGTCAGAGGTATCCACCCCCAGGCAGGTTCAAGCCTGGGATCTCTGGAGCTTAGGGCACACACCTTTACATCTTGAGCTAAAGGCCAGCTGCTGTTCAGCTTAGGCTGTGGAGGACACATTCTTTCTCTGTGAAGTGAGCTAGGTACCACTACATGGGACAGTTAACCACACCTAGGTGTGTGGGTTACAGAGATACCCCAACCCTTGGCCACAACGAGGGGGTTAAGTTTCCCAGGAATCCAGGGCCCAGCCTTGTTGAGGTTACAATAACTCTTCTGTATGTCCTCAAGGCCAGGTGAGCCTAATGGTAAAGAGAGCAAGGCCTCAGACCCTTTCACTAGTGAGTCAGCAGGTGGAGTGCATAAGCTATGAAAGTTCCCCACAGTAATGTGATTATTTCCCTACTTACATATAGCAGCTGGTGGGGGAGGGGGAGGAAGAAAATCATTTCTGGATTTTGAGTTGGGATACCATTTTTGTGGGTTCCTCATCCTAATATGTTCTGCTTCTTACGGTATTGTAATCAATACCCTGGGTTTCTTTAGTCTCTCAACATCAGCTAGAAGATAGACAATCAGCTAGACCTAAGTTAGGTTTCTGTTCCTGGCTTCATGGCTCTGTTTAGCACCTTCACAGATAAGAGAAAAGTGTGCAATAAATAACAAGCAACAGTTTGGTTAGGCCAGGTTGCTGCAACTTGTGGCTCTGGAGCTGCATTCAGCTCTTTAGGTGTTTCTTTGTGGCTCCTGACACTATAATTGCAAAAAACCCTCCTGAACACTTTCAATAAATGGTGAATGTCCAAAAGCCCAACAATGAACAGCTCATATCTAAATAGGAAATGATGTGATCTCGAAATGTTGGATAACTCCTCCTTAGCGTCCTCCAGAGAGAGAGAAGGTTTGGGAGTGAAAATCAGGAAGACAGTGGTACGAGCACACAAGTGAAGTGTGAGGAAATAGAATATGTAAAAAGTTTGTGAATGGCCTACAGTAAATGTATCACATTACACTTCTTTGTGTGTGTGCAGTTCTTAAAATAGGGGCTCACAAAAAGTAGGGCTTGACATTATTTATTAAGAACTGTCACATACTCACATGCATTGCGGCTCTTGAATTATTGAGTTTTTTACCAAATTGTAAAAAATGGGCCTTGTTATTTTGGTTGCTCACCCCTGAGTTAAGGGATAGAAGTGGGATCTGGGCCCTGCTGGCTGTATAATAGGGTCCTCCCAGAGCACTTGAGGAGGCTGGACAGACCAAGTGGGTAGGGTATCCCCTTCTCTGGTTACCAGCCCATTTCCCCTGGTTTCCATTGTCCAGTTGAGAATATGGGCCACTAATAGGATGTTGATCTGCTGTCTCAGCTGATTCCCAGCACCTGCATGCTGGATTACCTCTACCACACTCTCCTCTCAGGCTATTAAAGGGGAAGATTGTCCTCTTATGCAGTCTTTATTTCATCATTTCTTTGGTTGATAAGCAAGGACATAATTTCAGATTTTGATTTGGGGAAGGCAACTTTAACTATGATTCCAGGGACTATTCAGACTATACTTTTTTTCTGGCAAATAATTTAGCAGGTGGCTGACAGAGGCCCTGTATCTAACTCCATGCTCAGTGTCCAGCTGAGCAGAAATGACAATTCCATTCTCTATGCTTAACTCAGACTCAGAATAACTGATTACCTTCCAGTAGCAAATTAAGCAATGAGGTTAATACCTGTCATGTGACAGATCTGTGCTCTCATCCCCTTCCATACGGGAGAAGCAGGTGCAGTGGGGTGTCCTGTTTAGGTAGGGATTTAGGGTTTGTTGCGGCTCTCTCTCTCTCTGGAGAAGTGTTGAGGAAAGACCCAAATAGACTTCATCTCGAAAGACGGATCCTGAAGGAAGCTTCAAAGCCAACTAAAAATTAGGGATTCTGATGGCACATGAGGTCAGCTCTAAGACTAAGCAAAGAATATTTAGGAGAGTTAGTAAAGTGATTATGCAAGGAAATTGAACTATTGTTTTGCCAGCCTGTGAATAAAACCAAAGCATGCACGGCACCAGTAAGCAGTCCCAGGGAGTTTCCAAAGTGGTCTGGCTTGCACATATTCATCAAGGACTGCATCAGTGGTAGACGGCTGGTGGAAGTCCCCACACTTAGTTCAGTGTCAGATGAATATGGAGTATGGTGCCATCCCTGTATAGTCCCTGTCTACCAGCAGCACTTCAAAGATGCTGATTGTTCTCTTTGTCGCATCCTTTATAATTTTTATCTATGACAGGTTTTTGGCCATAGACTGTAACTTCCTGACCAAATGTAAACACGTTCCCAAGATCCATCAAAGCAAAACACTCATACCAGGAGATTTTGCACCGTGAAGGAGAAGGAGCTTGTACTAAATGGGCTATCACCTGCCACATGAGGGTAGTTCTGGGTTAACCTCAGCAGCAATTCACCAGAACCAACAGCACTATGCTTTGGAATGAACATAGGTGATCTTTGCAACTGGCCTTCACAGCAGAAGAGATTAATCTGGAATCTTTTGTTTCAGTCGTTACCACAGCTGTCAGAATAATTTTTTGCAAAACCAGATAGGTTTGGTCATATTTTAGAGTAAGGCTCCGTTTGTAAAAGGTTTATAAAGGGTTATGAATAGACAGGAATAGAATATGGGTATAAGTGAGTCAGTAGAAGATGTTATAGGTGTTTCTAAGCAACTGAGCGATTTGGTGGACTCAAATAATTGCTTAAACAGTTATTAAAAGAGACGTTAGAAACCATACAGAAATAGAACTTTGATATAAAGTGTGCCCTGTTTTTCCGTTAACTCCAGCTTCTTTCAAGGGAGTATGTCAGAGAATGACTCCAACAAGGCACCTCAATTTGGAAAGAATTATATTCTACCTTTATGTATGGCCAACTAGAGGTGGAAAAAGTACCCAAAAAGTTACTTGAGTAAAAGTGCAGCTGCTTTCACTTGCTTGAGTACTATCTAGATGTGGGGGTGTGTGTGTGTGTGTGCGCTTTTATTCAAGTAACATTTTGGTTACTTTTTCCATCTCTGAGGCCAACAAACCCACGTCTTCGGCAGGAGGGAATGAGTTTGTGACCTTAGGGGCTAAAGCCATCTGCCTGTACTGTATGAGCTAAAAAAAAGGTGGCTCCCAGCTAAGGCTGCAGCGCAGAGACATCACTCTCCCCTGTCTGGTGGTCTCGGGGCCTCTGGGGATACATTTACTTTTCCATGAGAACCCAATGCATTGTAAGAATGGGAGCAGGACATCCTCCTTCCCAACCTGCCAGCACTCTTGAAGGCTGTTATTCAGACGGACCCACCAGTTCTTTGGAAGTTCACCCATTGCATGTTGAAATTACATTTAAAAAAAAAAAGTGCCATAACAACGGGCACTGCAGATTTCCAGGGGTCTTTTTGCTAGCAGAAGAACACCACTGCAAAGCCAACATGACATGACCCTGGGGTGTTCCTCAGAATTGTAACCGACAGTATGGTATATGAATTCTTTTATAACACACCCCCAAAGCCAGGTACCATCCAGCTTCTGTCCTAGGGAAAGGGGTTTCTTTTTGCTCTCTGTAGCTAAATCCAGAAGGATGGAATTTTTCCATTTGATGGCAAAGTGTCCAAACCTGGCAGTTAAAGATTTTTCCCCATTTTATTGTCCTGCAAATGAAATGAAGCTGAAGGTGCAAATAAGAACCACCTACCTATTAAACCACTTCCTACACATCACAGCTAAACTATATCTCACGTTGACAGTTTCATTCTTTCGCACAGATCTAGACAGCAAAAGGATGATATGCTGACCAGAGAGAAAAGCCCTAGCTGTACCCTTAAAATGGTTCTCTCTTTTTCTGTCAGTGTGCAAAAGACAGATCATCACTTCACTCAGGGAAAGCCACGTAACCTTTGAAGAAACCTCCTCATCATCAGTCTTGTGCCGAAAATCTGTGAGCAGATTACATGGAGCTTGTTTTTCTTTTGTTGTGGGGCATTCTCAACTCCAAAGCAGTAACTGGACTTGGAAATGGTAAGAAATCATCTCTGCTTTCTGGAAAGTAAGACTCAGTTTACTCTTACTTGGTTGCTGGTGTATTGACACCTCACCACTTTAAGGTTAGGCAAAAGGTTAATAGTTTAAAGGAACTTTGTATTCTAAGGAAGCAAGAGAAATATGCCCACAAACCATCAACCGGAGACTATCCAAGGTGGGAGCATTTAATATTTTGTCTGAGTAACCTATGACTCTTCCAACCCATCACTGGAACAGTGGGCAGATCAAAGGAATGCTAAGTACTCTCATATGCATACAGCTCTTTGATTTTTTTTTCCATTTTGCATGAAACTTTAGGAAAAATAAAAATAGAAGTTGAAATGTCAATAACCTTCTCAGATAACTTGCAAGTCAATTTGATGTTCTTGCTAGTAGCAGATCTTGTTTGCCAGATATGTGATTAATTCCATTTATGCTTTTTCACTCCCATATTAAATGTTGTTTATTCATTTTAGAAGAAATTAGGACTACTGCTCATCACACTCTACAGGTTTATGTTAAAATTGCCCTGTTGGAGTATTCACATACCCTAAGTAACTGGCTGACTTTGAGGAACAAATTGGTAATATGTAAGTAACTGAGAGGTGTGTTTGAGTCTGAACCAATATGTTTAAATGCAAAGGGATCTATAAATTGTAATGTCAGTTCATGGGATATTTGTATTCTAAACATTCCAAGTATTTCCAGCTTCAGAGGTAAGAGCTGGGTAAGAAATTGAGAAAGAAATTCTCCTACGGGAAGGAAACTAGAAGGAACTCAAAACTTTATTGTTAATTGCTCACTTCCAGTTGGCTGTGTACAGAAATTAGACCAGGGCAATTGTGATCTTGAGAGATTGTATTGTGTATAAAGGAACACCTGACGTGGCAGTTGCCCTAATCTGCTCATAAGAAAAACCATTTAATCTGCAGGGAATTTTATCTTCAAAGAATAATGCATTGAAACATCTGCATCTTTTTATTAAGTGGAGCCCTTTTAATGGCAAAATGAAATGCCAGCATCCCCTGCATGATTTTAAATGATGCCTGTGACAGTCTCACTGTGAACTGTTCAGCAGGAGATATGTAAATGGAATCAGTTCCAGGATGAGTCAAGTCCTGTGTTTCATGTTCTCTATATTACTGTGCACTGGGATGCAATTGTGAGAGCACAGTTGAGATCTGCCTTTATCAGAAGCCTTTCTTAGAATCATGGAAAAACTGAGGTGTGTCTAACACTTGCATGTTGTGCTGTATTCTGCGATTGAATTCTGCAATGATTTTATAGACACAGAAGATTAACTGGTCGGGAAATATTGTCTCGCTCCTGCATTGCACTCCCCCACCTCTTTCCTTTGCTTCCTGTGCTTAATTTGAATGCCTTCATTTTGTTATTCTCTTTATAACAATGGCATTTGGTACTGAAATCTAACTGTGTACCCAATTCTTTCACCCTCCTATTTAAACAAAAAAGCAGTTAAGTAGCACTTTAAAGACTAACAAAACAATTTATTAGCTGAACTTTCGTGGGACAGACCCACTTCTTCAGACCACAGCCATACCAGAACAGACTCAATATTTAAGGCACAGAGAACCAAAAACAGTAATCAAAGTTGACAATCAGAAAAAATTTATCAAGGTGAGCAAATCAGAGAGCAGAGGGGTTGTGAGGGGGGGAGTCAAGAATTAGATTAAGCCAAGTATGCCAAAGAGCCCCTTTAATGTCCCAGAAAATTTGCATCCCGGTTCAAACCATGTGTTAATGTGTCAAATTTGAATATGAAAGAGAGTTCAGCAGCTTCTCTTTCTAAAGCAGACTGAAAATTCTTCTTCAATAAGACGCAAACTCTTAAATCATTAACAGAATTGCCCACTCAACCAAAATGTTAACTAACTGGTTTGTGGATCAGGAATGTTTTGATGTCTGTTTTGTGCCCATTAACTCTTTGCCTGAGAGAGTTTGAAGTCTGTCCAATATACAAAGCATCTGGCATTGTTGGCACATGATGGCATATATGATGTTAGTTGAGGAACATGAGAATGTGTCCATGATTCTGTGGTGAACCTGGTTAGGTCCAGTGATGGTATCGCCAGAATAAATATGTGGACAAAGCTGGCAGCAGGCTTTGTTGCAAGGAAAAGTCCCAGGACTGGTATTCCTGTGGTATATACTGTGGCTGTTGGTGAGAATCCTCATGAGGTTGGGAGGTTGTCTGTAGGAGAGAACAGGCCTGTCACCCAGGGCCTTCTGGAGTGTGGCATCCTGATTAAGGATAGGTTGTAGGTCTTTAATAATTTGTTACAGTGGTGTGAGTTGTGGGTGTAGGTGATGACCAGTGGTGTTCTGTTCTTGGCTTTTTTGGGCCTATCTTGGAGTAGCTGGTCTCTGGGTATTCGTCTGGCCCTGTCGGTTTGTTTTTTTTAATTTCTCCTGGTGGGTAATTCAAACTTATTAATATTTAGTAAAGATCTTGTAGTTTTTGGTCTCTGTCAGTTGGATCAGAGCAAATGCGATTGTACCTAAGGAGCTGACTGTAAACAATGGATCTAGTTGTGTGTGCAGGTTGGAAGCTAGAAGGGGGTAAGTAAGTATAGCAATCAGTGGGTTTCCGGTACAGTGTGGTACCGATCAGGCCATCCTTGATTTATACTGTAGTGTCCAGGAACTGCATCTCTCGTGTGGAGTAATCGAGGCATAAGTTGATGGTGGGGTGCAGATTGTTAAAGTATCTAGCTGCGTCTACACGTGCACGCTACTTCGAAGTAGTGGCACCAACTTCGAAATAGCGCCCGTCGCATCTACACGCGTCGGGCGCTATTTCGAAGTTAACTTCGACGTTAGGCGGCGAGACGTCGAAGTCGCTAACCTCATGAGGAGATAGGAATAGCGCCCTACTTCGACGTTCAACGTCGAAGTAGGGACCATGTAGACGATCCGCGTCCCGCAACGTCGAAATTGCTGGGTCCTCCATGGCGGCCATCAGCTGGGGGGTTGAGAGATGCTCTCTCTCCAGCCCCTGCGGGGCTCTATGGTCACCGTGGGCAGCAGCCCTTAGCCCAGGGCTTCTGGCTGCTTCTGCGGCAGCTGGGGATCTATGCTGCAGGCACAGGGTCTGCAACCAGTTGTCAGCTCTGTGTATCTTGTGTTGTTTAGTGCAACTGTGTCTGGGAGGGGCCCTTTAAGGGAGCGGCTGGCTGTTGAGTCCGCCCTGTGACCCTGTCTGCAGCTGTGCCTGGCATCCCTATTTCGATGTGTGCTACTTTGACGTGTAGACGTTCCCTCGCTGCGCCTATTTCGATGTTGGGCTGAGCAACGTCGAAGTTGAACATCGACGTTGCCGGCCCTGGAGGACGTGTAGATGTTATTCATCGAAATAGACTATTTCGATGTTGGCTGCACGTGTAGACGTAGCCTCTGTGGAATTCTTCTAGAGTTTCTATACCATGGGTCCAAATCATAAAGATGTCATCAATGTATCTCAAGTAGAGGAGGGGTAATAGGGGACGAGAGCTGAGGAATCATTGTTCCAGGTCAGCCATAAATATATTGGCATATTGTGGGGCCATGCGGGTGCCCATAGCAGTTCCACTAATCTGGAGGTATAAATTGTCCCCAAATTGGAAATAATTGTGGATGAGAACAAAGTTGCCGAGGTCAGACACCAGATTGGCTGTGTTGCCATCAGGGTTGGTATTCCTGGTTGCCTGTAATCCCTCTTTTTGTGGAATATTAGTGTGTAGAGCCTCTACCTCCATGGGGGCAAGGCTGGCGTTGTCAGGAACTTTTCCGATGTTTTCTAATTTCCTCAGGAAGTCGGTGGTATCTCGCATATAGCCGAGAGTGTTGGTGGCATAGGGTTTGAGGAGGGAGTCGACGTAACTGGATAGTCCGGTGATGAGGGTGCCAATGCCTGAAATGAAAGGGTGTCTGGGTTTCCAGGTTTGTGGATTTTGGGAAGTAAATAGAATAATCCAGGCTGGGGCTCAGATGGTGTGTCTGAGTGCATAAGATCCTGGGTAACAGCAGGCAGTTCCTTAAGTAGTAGTTGTAATTTCCTTTGGAATTCCAAAGTGGGATCAGCAGAGAGAGGTCTGTAAAATGTGGTGTTGGAGAGTTGTTTGGCTGCCTCCTGTTCATAGTCTGACTTATTCATGATGACAACAGCACCCTCTTTGTCAGCTGGTTTGATTATAATGTCTGGGTTATTTCTGAGACTGTGGCATTCAGCATAGTTGAAATTGTGCCTCATTTGGCATTGTTTGTGTATAATGTCAGCCTGAGCACGGTTGCGGAAGCATTGTATGTAGAAATCCAGGCTTTCACTACAACCCTCGGTGGAGTCCACATAGAGTTATTCCTCTTTTGTTGTTGGTAGGGGGTGGTCGTGAGAGTCAGACTGTTGTTCATAGGTGTGCTGGAAAAATTCCTTTAGACAGAGGCAGAGAGGTTACCCGAACACTTCAGGTGCTAGTGCTGCTAGTTTTTTTCCTTCTTACAGGTATCATGTAAAAGACACTGAGGAGTCTTGCAAGCATACAGAACTAAAAAGAGAATAGGCCAAATTATGGCCAAATTTGACAAAGTATCTTTGTAATCACCACGTCTTCCGTGTTTATGGTAGGTACCCTATCATTTACCCTTCAATTTTCCAGGACTGCAGATAAATGCCATAAAATAAATCATGTCCAGTTCATACAGCACAGGGTTTCTGGGCAAATACACTGTCAATAATGAAAATTTCTGGAAAGGGAATGAAAAAAATACAGGTTGAACCTCTCTAGTCTGGCACTCTCTCGTCCGGCAACATCCATAATCCGGCATGATTTTAGTTAGCTGGATGATCACTTATCATGGGTGTGGCCAACTTTCCCATGGTCCCACCAGTCCTGGCTTGCAGAGTTCTGTGCTGTTATTTAGCTGTAATTCACCCCTAAATGTCTTCCAAGAGCCCAGTAAGCAGTGGAAGTGTTGGTAATGCTGCTAAACATGACTGACATCCCATGGTTCAGCAAAGTGTCTGGTTCGGCACCACTCAGGTCCTGAGGGCGTTGGACGTAGGGAGGTTAACCTGTATTTAATTCCCATATAGCACTTTTCATCTGTGGCTCTCAAAGAGCTTTCCAAAAAGTGGTGATGCATCATTTCCCTCATTATCTAGGTGGAGAATCCGAGCCAGAAAATGATCACTTACTTATTTGAGTTGCACATCGGGGCAGAGAATGAAAGAGAACCTATGTCTCTGGGCTTCTGGTTCATTGAACAGTCCATCTCCTAGCTTATTATTATTCATTGTCAGTGTTATGATAGCAGTTAGATGCTCCAGAGACACACATATCTGTTGTGCTCCACAAACACAACAACAACAACAAGAAAAAGATAGTTCCAGCCCGAAATAGTTGCTGCCCAACTAATCATTTTACATTAATGTAGAATCATTGTCTATATGTTTTAGAAATTTTGTGTGTCTGTCAGTCTCTGTGTCTGTTTGTTCAAGAACACCTACATGAAAAGAACTAGGGCAACCAAATTTCACAGGCAGCTTCCTTTTATTATAATTTAAAGCCGGGTTAGGGTTTGATTGTGCCAAAGTAATGGGATGTGCCTGGAATGGGATTGTTTTTCCTCAAATGGAAAGGGAGGGGCATGATAGCAGGGACAGTCATACCCCAGAATGACCACAGGGAGGCAGCGAGTACCCCCACCCCCAGAGAGCAGCTGGCAACCAGGTCGTGCAGCCCCACCACCACTCCAGCTACCCCTGGGGAGAAGTACCAACCACACTTCATGGTCCCTGCTGCCTCAGGCTGTCCCTGGGGAGCTATTGCTGGCCACCCCTTGCACTGAGCCCATAACCCTGTCCTCTGAGCCCCTCCCCATAACTCCCAACCCCCTGCCCCAACTCTTGTACCACTTACCTGCCCTGAGACCTCCAACCTCGACACTGTGTCCAGCCTTACCCCTACCCTGTCTTCTATACTCCCACAACTCCAGCCTCCCACTCTGAGCCCCCCCACAAATCTCCAGGCCTCTGCCCTGATTCCTGCAACCCCACAATGCAAGCCCCCTGCCCTGCAGAGCCTGAGCAATGCCGGGAGAGTTTTCTAGAAGAATCATATGAGCAAAGGTTAGAAGGGACCGCTAGGGTCATCTAGTCTGCCTGCCTGCCAAATGCAGGAGTTGTAGTGTCTAAGCCATCCAAGGCAGATGGTGATCCACCCTCCTTTTGGAAACCTCCAGTGATGGAGATTCTGTGACTTTCCTAAGCAGTTTGTTCCATTGCCCTACTGTTCTTACCTTTGGGAAATTTCTCCTGAAATTTAATCTAAATCTATGCTGTAGTTTGCACCCATTGCCCCTTGTCCTACCCTCTGCAGCAGGAGAGAACAATTTTTCTCCATCTTCTGTTTTTTTCATGGCAGCCTTTCACATATATGAAGTCTGCAATCATGTCCCTGTAGCAAGGTGCAGTGGCCTTCCCCTGACTCAGAGGCTGAGGAGGCTTCTCAGAGACTTTAGTGGACAAGTCCAGAGCACCCGTGCCCCGCTCCCAGAGAGCAACACATGGGTCTGGAAGTTCCAGGGGTGGGACTCCAGGCTCATTAAAAGGCTGGCCTCTGAGCAGGGTGGAGGCCTCTGAGCACACTCCTGGGAGCCAGACCTCCAGGCCAGCAAGAGCCAGCGGCCAGCTGCCCTGACCAACCCAGAGGGCTGCAGCCAAGCCTGCTGTTAGCCAGGTACCTGGACTATTCTGATTTACCAGGGCCCTCAGGACTGCTGCGAACCCCACACCCGGAGGGCCTGCCACAGCTGGAGAGCCTGTCCATGGCCAGCTAACACAGGGATCCAGACAGGCACGAGCCTGGACTCCTGCCTGCCACCTGCAACGCCGAGGCCTCGGACCTGCCAGAGCCCATGGTCGTGCCCCCTATACAGTACCCAAATGATGTGGAGACGCCCAACTGGCCAGACCCACCACTGCAACTTACCCAGAGGAGATCCGCCTTCCAGAGCTGGCCAAACACTCCGAGTGGGACCAAACACCAATGGAGGTGGAGGTAGGAAGTGGCCCAGGGAATGCTCCACCTGAGCCCATGACAGTGTTTTGGGGCCTAGATCCCCACTGCCCAGCTCACGTTGAGATCTGTCACTAGGGCCCTGGGGCCAAGATGCAGTGAAGAGGGAGGGCCTGTGTCCCTCTACCCCACCCGTGGAGAGGCAGCACCTTGCCTTTCCCAAGCCATACGGCTTTGGTGGCTAACTGGCCTGCTGCCCCGCCCTGAACCAGGGCCAGCTCCCTAACTGTTTGCCCACTGTCCAGGCCAACCAGGGCGTGGGTGCATACCCTGCTGGTCGGCAGCCCCATAAAAGGGGGCAAAACTCCCGGGGAGATGTCTGTCGGCCCCAAGGTTGGCCATACACAGACTGGGGCAAGGTGTGGGGGCCCAGAACGCCCAGAGGAGGAGCCCACTGCTGGCCAGGACACATGGTGGAGAATGTGGGTCCCCAATCCCAGGCCCTGAAGCAAGGGGTTAAGAACATGCTTCAGTAGTTCAAAAAAAATTCATTTTCTTCATCCCCTCTTCCGTCTTCTTTGCTCCTACATAATGGAGATGAATAAACTGCTTAAGTATCTGGTGGACGGCCAGCAGAAGCAGCAGGATGCCCAGTTACAGCAGCAACAGCAGCTGCTCCAGCAGCTGGGGGGCGCAGCAGACAGAGCTGCTGAATGAGTTGACCTCCCAGAACCAGGAGCACCAGAGACAATGCTTGCAGCAACCGGCACCTCTGGTGCCCCTCCCAGCAGAGCCACAGCCGGGAGTCTCTGCAGAGCCCCACGCATCAACCCTGCTGGTGCGACTTATGAAGATGGGGCCTGTGGACAACCCTGAAGCCTTTCTGGTCACTTTTGAATGTGTGGTGCTGTTTGCAGGTTGGCTCCAAGAGCAGTAGGTCACTCTCATGGCCCTCTACCTGACTGGAGTAGCCCAGAAGGCATATTGGGGCTTGTCTGCTGAGGCAGCAAGAGACTACGACCTCATGAAGGCAGCAATCCTTGATGCCCTGGATGTCAGCCCAGAGACCTTTTGCCAGTGGTTTTGGATCCTGACCTACCCTCCGGGGCCTGGGCCCAGTGCGTGGTGCAAGAGTTGATGGACGCACGCCAGTGGTGGCTGCAACCGGAAAGGAGGACCACTGGGGAGCTCACCGAGCGAATCATCTTAGAGCAGTTCCTCCACATCCTGCGGCCAAGCGGACGGGTGTGGGTCCTGTGTCACCAACTCGCCACTGCACAGGCTGCTGTCACACTCCTGGAAGACTTCCTCGCTGCCACAGAGCCCGGAATACCCGCTGCCCAGGCCCAACCACCTCAGGCCTGAGAAATGCAAAGGCTCCTGCTCAGATCCTCGAAGTCATCCACGAGAGCCAGCCAGCTCTAACCAGGGTCTTCAACTGAAGCAAAGGCCTATGAGCCCAGGAGGAGGGCCCAAGGGGGCTGCTCGCAACCTGCCTCAAGATCCAGTGGGACACCCTGCGATGACGCGGGCCGTGATGCTGCACAGCAGAATAGCCTCTGGGAAGTGTATCTGGGTGGGCTGCTCAGGGCAACGCTGGACCTAGTGGACTCAAGAAGTGGCCAGATCTTGGTCTGCCAACGAGTGGGGCTGAAGGCCGACCCCTCCTTGGACGTCATCCAGCTGCAGTGTATCCATGGGGATGTGCGGCCATACCCGAGGGCTTGGGTGCCACTGACCGTCGCCGGCATGATGCATGTGATGGTGGTTGGTCTGGCCCCCCAGCTGGCCTATCCAGTCATACTGGGTTGGGAATGGCCAGGCTTTGGCAGGGTCCTTCGCCCTCCATCTGGCCCCCAAGCTGGAGGCCACCCTGGCCCTGGAGGGGGATACTCCCGAGGCCCGACCCAGAGGAGCCAGTGCTAATCCCTGAGTCACTTGCTGAGGAGCCAGCCAAGGCCCCAGAGGTGACCAGCACCGAAGCCAGGGGGGCCTCCAACTTCTGCCAGGACCATACGCCCAGGTAGCCGCCATTGATGGAACAGTGACCAATCCCCACCTAGTGACCCCACTTTGAGCTGCAATGGGAGCAACTGTACTGAGTGGAATGGGACCCCCCACACCTGGGAATTACAGTCCCAACTACTCATGCCTAGGTGTCACCATCAGGCCATGATGAAGCTGGCCCATGACATCACTGCTGCCAGCCTCCTGGGCCATGAAAAGACACTAGCCTGAATCCTAACCCAGTTTTTCTGTCCAGGGGGTTCACCAGCAAGTGAAAAATTATTGCAATGCCTATCCAGCCTGCCAGCTCACTGCCCCACTGCAGGTCCTCAAAGCCCCCCAAGTTCTGATGCCGGTGGCGGACACCCCATTTGAGCAAGTCACCATGGCCCTGGTGGGCCCACTCCCAAAGACTGTTGCCGGGTTCCAGTTAGTGCTGGTTCTTGTGGACTACACAATACACTTCCCAGAGGCTCTTCTGCTGCGCAGCTTCACAGCTCACGCCATCGCAGGAAACTGATGAAGGTCTTCACCTGGGTGGGCCTAGCCCAGGAGCCTCTAACGGACCAGGGTACCAATTTTACCTCCCAGCTGTTGAAGCAAATCTGCGCCCTCCTTGGCATCAAGCAGCTGTGCACCTCTGTTTATCACCCGCAGACAGGTGGCCTAGTGAAACGCTTTAACCGTACCCTGAAGGAGATGATGTGCAAGTTTCTACCCCAGGACCTGCACCGGTGAGACCAGCTGCTCCCCGCTCTGCTCCTGGCCATCTGGGAGGTCCCCCGGTCCTCTGCCAAATTTTCCTTCTTCGAGCTATTATATGAGTGCCAACCCTCAGGAGTGCTTGACCTCATGCAGGAGACCTGGGACAAACCTCATCCCCCCTAAGGGACTCTTGGATTATGTCTTCCAGCTCCAGGAGTGCTTGGAGCAAGTGGGGACCATGGCCTGAGAAAACCTGAAGGCAGCACAGGAAGCCCAAGCCCAAACCTATAATCAGGAAACGCAGGACCACAGCTTTGCACCAGGCAACCAGCTCTTAGTCCTCCTGTCCTCCAGTGAATCTAAGATGCTGACTCGATGGCAGGGACCATATGAGATTATCTGGGCCATCAGGCCAGTTACTTATGAAGTCCATCACCCGACCAGAGAAAGATGGTACCACATCAACCTTTTGAAGCCATGGCATGATCAAGAGGCCTTCCTGATAAATTCTTGCCCCCATGGGCCTGAATTGGGGCTGCAGGTGCCTAGGGATGAGAACCAGGCAGATCCATCGCTTGGGCCAACCCTCACCGAGAAACAGTGCAAGCAGGCCCAGTGCTTCCCTCAGGCCTTTCGGGGAAACTTCACCACGCTCCCAGGACACACATCACTAGTGTGTCACTGAGCCAGGGAAGGTCATCTAGGAGGCAGCCTACTTACTGCCCTTCCGAATGCAGGATGTCGTGGAAGAAGAGGTACAGGCAATGTTGGCCCTGGGGGTCATTGAGCCGTTGCAAAGTGAATGTCGTAGCACAGGGATGTTGGTGCCCGAGCCCAAAGGCATCTGGCAATTCTGCATCAACTTCAGGCGGGTCAATGCCATCTTGAAGTTCAATGTGTACCCAGTGCTCTGTGTCGATGAGCTATTGGGCCAGCTGGCGGAGCAGCACCCTCGACCTCAGCAAAGGGTATTGGCAGATCCCTTTAGCACACTCCTCCAAAGAGAAGACCACTTTTGCCACCCCCTCAAGACTACCAATTTCCTTGGTTGCCCTTTGGCCTCCATGGTGCCCCAGCGACCTTCCAGCGACCTGTGGACCATCTCCTGCAGCCAAACCAAGACTATGCAGTGACATACCTTGATGACATCATGGTGTACAGCCGCCACTGGGAGGAGCACCTGAACTGGGTGGCAACGGTCCTAAGGTCCCTGAGGGCAGCTGGCTTAATGATAAACTGGAAGAAATGCCGCATTGGGAGGTGGGAGGCGACGTATCTCAGCTACACCATAGGAGAGGGGCAGCTAAAACCCCTCGTAGACAAAGTGCAGGCTCTGGCTGCCTGCCCACCACCCACCACCAAACAACAGGTACGATAATTCCTGAGACTCGCGGGCTATTATCAGCATTTTATTCCCCAGTTTGCCTCAATTGCCACCCCAGTAACAGAACTGCTAACCAAAAATCAGCCCCACAGCGTGGTATGGACTCTGGCCTTGGAGAAGGCATTCCAGAACTTGAAAGATTGCCTACCCCAGGAACCAGCGATCTACAGCCCCAACCTTGCCCGTTGGTTCATCCTTCAAACGGATGCATCCAGGGTGGGCCTGGGGGCCATCCTATCCCAAGAGGTCAAGGGAGAGGACCATCCAGTGTTCGACATCAGCCGAAAGCTGTTCACACGGGAGAACTGCTTCACTGTGGTAGAGAAGGAGGCCCTCACAGTAAAATGGGCTTGTGATGCCCTAAGATACTATCTTTTGGGGGCCCCGCTTCTCTGTGGTGACAGACCATGCCCTGTTACAGTGGCTGTCCAGAATGAAGGACAACAATGCCAGGACTGTGCGCTGCTATTTGGCACTGCAGCCGTACGCCTTCAACATGCATCATCAAGCAGATAAAGCCCATGCCAATGCCAACTTCCTATCCTGCCTGGGGCAGATGGAGGAGTCTGCCCCCAAAGCGTGGGAGAAGGACTTCAGGGGTGTGTGTGTGGCGAGATGCAGTGGCCTCCCCTTGACTCAGAGGCTGAGGAGGCCTCTCAGAGACCTTGGTGAGCAGGCCCAGAACACCCGTGCCCTGCCCCCACCCCCCCAGAGACCAACACCTGGAGCCGGAAGTACCAGGGCAGGACTCAAGGATCATTAAAAGGCTGGCATCTGAGCAGGGCAGAGGCCTCTGATCGGGCTTCTGGGAACCAGAGCTGGGGGACCCAGGCCACACCGCCAGGCTGGTGAGAGCCATGGCCAGCTGCTCTGACCAACCCAGGGGGCCACAGCCAAGCCTGCTGTTAGCTAGGTACCCAGACTTTTCTTATCTACCAGGGCCCTTGGGCCTGCAGCGAACCCCACAGGCCCCACCTGAGCCAGAGAGCCTGCCCGTGGCCAGCTTCCCCAGGGATCCAGATGGGCACAAGCCTGGACTCCTGCCTGCCTCCTTTTCAGTTTCTCTATATCCTTTCTGTATAGCATGGCCCAAACTTGGAGCCAGTAGTCCAGGTGAGGCCTAACTAGAGCTAAATACAGTGGTATTATCACATGCTATAATTTGCACACTGTGTCTCTGTCAATACAACCCGAAATTCCATTTGCTTTTTTTTTCCTTGCACCACAGCTTTGCTGACCCATTTAGAGATTGTGATCCACCACAGTTTCTAGACCCTTTTCAGCTGCACGGTTGTCAAGTCAGTTATCCCTCATTCTATAGCATTCTGGTTTCTCCTCCCTAAACTGGTCTTTGTTGAGTTTCTCGTTGTTATCTACAGCTCATTGTTCGAATTTATCAAGATCCTTTTACATTTTAATGGACAGTATGGAGGTGTAGCTCATCCCTAGAAACAACTAAAATTAAAAAGTGAGTAGGTAATTTAAAATTTAGAGTGCCGGGTCTCAGAAATGTATATGCCAAGTATGTACCTGTAATTGTATTTGTCTATAACGTTCATCACCATGGGATCTGGGTTACATGAAATGTTAAATCATCCAATGCATACGGAAATGTTCAGGGGACAGACCAGACAGTCAGCTACTTTATAGCAATCCCGTACATGCCCAGTTACAGCAACCCTTTCTAAGTAAATGCCCAATATAAAAATAAGCCTTGCTCTGCACTAATAGACTGCCAAACTCAGGACCTGATGGTCTAGGAAAGATGGCAGTTGCTACAGACAGGAATGCCCTGTGGTATCTCCACACTGGGATGAAAACATTTCCTCTGGCTCCATTAGAGTCGTAGAATCATAGGGCTGGAAGAGACCTCAGGAGGTTATCGGATCCAGCCCCCGTCCAAAGCAATCAATCATCCCAGGCAGGATTTCTTTGATTTAAAAAACCTTTAGGGATAGAGATTCCACCACCTCTCTAGGTAACGCATTCCAGTGCTTCACCACCCCACTAGTGACATAGTTTTTCCTAATATCCAACCTAGACCTCCCACACTATAACTTAAGACCATTTCTCCTTGTCCTGTGAGACCAAAGAATAGGGTTTGAATCTATGTGCATGCAAATACTTTTAATAACCTAATCTCCTTCTCAGCAGAGCACCCTTTTCTTGTGGGCATGAACACAGATGAGGCCAATGTTACAAAGACCACACCAGAATGAAAGTGTGGTCAAGTGTATTCAAAACTGAAAATGCCATACACCAAAAGAATGTGCTGCTCACGCAATATATTCAGCACTAAATGAGTATGTTGCTACTGCAATGAACTCAGCTGTTGCCTCAGAGACAAACAGGCTTTGATTTTACTCCAGTGATAAAAGGGGTATAAGAACCTAAAGAGAACAAGATAGAAGAAGAATCTCCCATCTTGTTCTGTATGCCTTATCTACAGAGCTCTCGTGCTTGGAACAATGTCTTGGCCACGTATGAAGGGCTCCCACTCTCTTCCTTAGCACCCTTTTTAAAAGCTCTGACTTCTAGTCAGGAGTCCCTGGCATGGCTGCTCTGTCGAGGGCAGGTGTCAGCGATGCTATAGATAGTGCTGTTAAGCCTGACAAACTGAACCAGATTTTCCATTGCTTTGTATATTATAGCATCACATACAGATCAATAAAAAGCATATGAAATACTATCACATCACAAATCTTCACTCGTGTACTCTGGGGGTGGCATTTCATGCCCAATTGGCACTCACTTTTGCACAGTGTAAATTATGACACAAGGTAAAAGGCAATGGAGAATGAGACCTGTCATGTTAATTAGTCCACGAGTGAGAGAGCCAAAGTGAACCACGGGGCTTATATGGGGCCAGGAAACTGAATAAAAATATATATTTATATATATTTATTGCAACTGAGTCCTGTCTCTTCTATACCTCAAGGAAGAGTAGGTTCCTCCTAGCTGATCTCCTTTTCCAAGAGAGAGCAAAAACTCAAACCTTTATCAAAATCCAGAGATTCCCACAAAAGGATACCTGTCTGCCACACCAATACCTGATTTCCTCATTTGTCATGTATTTGTGTCATTTACATTGTAAGCTCCTTGAGGAAAGGATCTTGGCTTCTTATGAGAGTTTGTTAAGTATTGCATATCTTTACAACATACAGGGCCCAAAATTTTAGACACTCCCAAACTTTAGGGAACCAGATCCAAACTTCATCTCTCAGATTCATTGCTAACTTACCTGTATAAACAGCAAATGACATCGATAAAATGTTTCAAGAGGGAAAACTTTACAAAGATAGTACCACTACCCATTGTTTTCTTTTAGAGCAAAAATAGTTGGAAAAGTTTTCAAAACTGGAGCACAATAGTTACCATTTCAGTCCAGTAGATGGTACGAGTTCTCCCTCTTCACAGGTCAGTTCCAGTGGTGGGATACCATCTTGATAAGATATAGATTTACACACGGTATTAAACCTTGTGGGAGAATGAGCTCCTCAGGTAGCCTTTTGTGGGAATCTCTGGATTTTCATGGCTGAGTTTTTCTTCTCTTGCGAAAGACTTTTTTTCACTCCTGAACTATTTGAGTTTCTCTGCTGTATGGTTTTCGCCAAACATTTCTGCCTAATTCTTCAGAGCTGCCAGCCTACAACTGTTCCCTTCCATGTCACCCTTGTACTTAGGGAAAACATATTTTCCCCTGTATGTTGAAGTTTTAAATTCTGCACCATACCATGTCAAATCTAAAGTCACATGTCCTTCTCCTACCCCACCACACAAAAAGGAAATTCTGAGTTCAGATTACCATGGCTGCTGACTCACTATGATGTGTCTATCTAGTACTCCACGTACACTCATCAAATTTCCCCCTCACTTATTTTAGTTAAAAATAGATGGCTTTCTCTCTGCATTCCTGCATCAAACCAGTCCTTAACTTGAATATTAGTGGGAAGTAGCCATGCAATTGGTAAATATTCTAAAGCCATGATTTGATCAGAATCTGAGAACTAATTAGTTTTTGGAACTTTCACTAATGTATTTGGATAGGAAACTTCTGGGAAACAACTAAATTCTAAATTAAGTGGTTTTGGTATTGAGGCATTTCTTTTTTTTTTTCCAGCAGTATCATGGTTTTGGCAGATGATGAGCTAATGAAGTTAATATCTTTGAATAAAATCTAAAATGGTGATTATGACCATTAAAAATCCCATGGCACTTACGCTAGAGCAGAGGAGCTATCTTAATGTCCTAACCATATTTGAACATAGCTAAATATATTGTGCAAACCTAAATTTCCCTTCCAAATCCAACTTGCGTTAATCTTCACTTCTCCAAATCTGTTGTTAGTGTCACTCTACCTGGCTCAACTACTGACAAGCAAAGTGAGAAAAGAAATAGCTTAGGTAGACAACTACATAATAGAAGACATGTACATATAGTTTGTAAAAATCAGTAAAGTTAGAAAACCGCTTTGGCTACAGTTACTGTAGTGAGTTTTGCCGACAAAAACCTGGTTTTGTCAACAAAACTGATGGAACATCCACACACAGAAAGAGTTTTGCCAACAGTTTGTCAACAAAACTCAGCAGTTTCGCCGGTAGCGTTCTGTCTCTCAGCCCTGAGGCATAACACTGCTGATGGCAGAGTCTGTTGACAAAAAAGCTGTGTGGACAATCTGGGGGGGGCTTTCTCTCGACAGACAGGGCATCCAGAACAATGGGCAGCCCTGTCTGCTGTGCTTTCAGGTGCCTGCTGTGTTGAGACAGTAGCCCAGCAGTCCAGCTGCTCTGTTGACAGAGTGGAGCTCTCTGCCAATTGGCTTTTGTGTGTGGCCGCCCTCTGTCAACAGAAATTTTGTTGGGAAATATCTTCCGACAGTGACTTCTGTTGACAGAGTGCTGTAGTGTAACTGTAACCTTTGAGTTTCATTTGGACTTTGGATTAAAGGCCCTATGAAACTGAGAGGTCATTATCTTTAAGAGCCATTCATCTTTATTATGCCTCATATATAAGCATGAGCCATAAAATGGTATCAGAGACAAGTATTTTTTCAAAGAGCTGTTTACTAATTTGAGAGGATGTCATGTCTAATGGATCAACTTGTTCAACCAAAATGTTGAGAGATCTTTATAAACAACACCATAAGCCTTTCCTTCAACATTCATTATGTTTTGGTATGTTCTGAAACTTCTGAAGAAATGCATTCAAAAGCAAGCAAGGAATCCCCAGCCATAACAAAAGAACTTTACAAGGCAGGAATGCTCTGTTGGGAAATGCTGACTTTGTCAAAGTGTTGTAACATAATTTTTATATATTAGGAAACCATTATTGCTAGCATAAATGCCTCATCTTGGATACAGACATTGGATAACCTTCCAAGCAACATGTCACAGGTCGCCTTAGACTTGGTGCCTGAATACTATTAATGAGTCAATTAATTATTAATCCGATAAGCTTTAATCAAATACATAGTAATGGCCAGGAAAAATGTATATATTTTCACAAGGTATCAAGTCAGAACTATTCGCATTGAGTTCTAACTAGTTGCAAAATGTCAATATTAAAAACTAGTAACATACATGGCATAGACAGGAGAAAACATATAAGCCTAAGAATTTTCTTTGCCTTTCTCAAAAACAGTTTTGGAGGATTACCAACAGAGACACTCAGTAGAAGTCTTGTCCTCACTTGTCTGATTAGAATTATAAATGGCTGTGAGTTTTAATCTGTAATACACCCACACATCAAAACAATAGGAACCTTTGAGGCCCAATATTCAAATCACAGTTCCATTTGCAGATGAACAACATTGAGTGTACTGGCATCAGATTTCATTCATAAGAAGGAAATAGTGACTGGAACAGTGAAAGCAAGAGCGTGTTTGAAGGCAGTGGATAAGATCTGGAAAAGCAAAGCTATTAGCTTAGTAATGAAGCTGAGCATCTTGAAAATGTGTGTATTCATTAGCATGTTGTATGGATGTGAGACATGAGTAAGAAAGAAAGATTCGACGAGAAGGATATTGGTGTTCAAGAGCAGTTATTATAGAAAGATCATAAGAATAGGATGGATGCAGAAGGTCACCAGCAAGGAATTATATAGGAAGATATAGTCAAAAGAGAACCTACTGCAGAAGGTTATACAATGGAAGTTACAGCTATTCGAGCAATCTGTAGAATGAACAACAAATGAAAAGTCATTATTTGGCATAACGGATCGCTCAAATAAGAGAGGCAGACCCCCACAGAGAATGGGTAGATGATACAGTAGATTGGTGAAGATCTAGTCTACAGAAACGAACTCACTCTGCGCTGGACAGGGAAAGTTGGAAGGAAATAGTGAGGGAGGCATCAGATACCAATGGGCACTGACCCATAGTTGTTGATGATGGTGATGATGAACGTTCAGTGTGCAATCATTTTTAGTGTCGTTACTATTTGTATTATTTTATCACATAGGAACCCCAGAGATGGAAGTGGACTCCATTGTGTTAGGGGTTGTCCAAATACAGAAAAAAAGACAGTCTTTGCCATAAGAGTTTATAATCCAAGTATAAGAAACCAAGACAAGTAGAGACAGATGAATACAAAGGAGAGTTTCAAAGGAAGGATTTGCAGAAGTGGCTTTGCAGGTGTTTATGGAGAGCTCTTTGAATGTAACAGACAACATGGGAAAAGCACAAATATGCTCTTTTAAAATATAATAAGTAGGTGACAAAGAAGCAGGCGTCAGCATCTCTATAGCAAATTAATATCACAACTTAAAAAAGAGAAGTTCCACAAAAATGAAAAATCTGGAAATTAAAAAGAACAGTCACAAGATGGATATTCATGCAAATTGCATGGAGACTATCTGTCGAAGTGGGTCTTTGCCCATGAAAGCTTATGCTCCAAAATATCTGTTAGTCTATAAGGTACCACAGGACTTCTTGTTGTTCTTAACAGAGGGTTAAACTAAATGTATATTTCAAACAAAAATACAATAAGAGGACCAAAAATAAATGCCAGTCTGGCTAAGCAGAACAGCTAACGAGGTGGTTAGAGACAAAAAGGCATCCTGTGATAACTGGAGCTCAAATTCTAGTGAGGAAACTAAGAAGAATAAACTCTGACAAACTAAGTGTAATAAGGCAGGCCAAGAAGGACTCTGAAGAACAGTTAGCTACAGACACAAAATCTAACAACAAAAATATTTTAAAGTACATCAGAAGCAGAAAACCTGTCAAAAATTCAGTGGGGGCCACTGGATGATCAAGGTGTTAAAGGAGCACTCAAGGAAGACAAAGGTTTTATAGAGATGTTTAAATAAATCTTGAGCCATTCTTTTTAGGAACCAAATCTGAGGAGCTTTCCCAGACTGGTGTGTCAATAGGAGAGATGTTGGAACAAACTGATACAGTAGAATGTAGTAAGTTATGGGGACCAGTTATTTCCAAAGGAACTAAAATATGACATTGTGGAATTGCTGTGGGATGTAACCTGCTGTTCTAATCAGACTCTGCACTGGTTGAATGACGTAAATAATATGATTTTAGAATGAGCTCCACCAGCAAATTGACTGAAATTATAATAACAGAATTATCAGACACATAGCTAAGCACAGCATGTTGAGGAAGAGTCAATCTGGCTTTTGTAAAGGGAAATCATGCTTCACCAGTCTATCTGAATTCAACAAGCACGTGGGCAACAGTGATCCAGTTCACATAGTGTATTTGGACTTTCAGAAAGCCTTTGAGCGGGTGTCTCACCAAAGGATCACTATCTGCTGGCTGGTTAGGTTACTTAGCAGGGAAGGTCTTCTCCTGGATTTGTAACTTGGTAAACGATTGGCACAAAGGATAGGAATGAATGATTGTAAGAAAGGCAAATAGCAGTGGCCAGTAAGGGTCATGGCTTGTCTGGATCTGGACCCCAGAGCTCTGAGGTGGGGAGGATGGTAGGGAGCCCTGAGCCTAGCAGGCTGGATAGAAAGCCAAAGTCTGATTCCAGATGGCAGGCTCTGCCAGGGACTGGGGAACAAGAAATGGCTCCAGGCTCCACTGCCACTTGCTGCTGCCCCCACAACCAAGGGAAGGGAGGGGGAGCAACAGTGGTCTTGGCAGCCTGCCAGGAGGCTCCCTCCCACTGCTTGGATTGTCTGGAATTCTAGGCAATCAGAGCAGTGGAGGGCTGTGCCTGGGAGCAGAGGGAGGCAGGGCAGAGCCATGTACGTCTGAGGGTGATACAAAGATAAGTACACCCCCATTGCCCAGATCCTGCACCCCCAGACAGCTCCTGCAACCCCTCCCATCCAGAAGCCCACTCCTACCCCCTTCCTGCACCCACTCTCTCCCACCATGACCCTCCCTCCCAGACTCCTCACCGCCACCAAGATCCCTCCCTTACAGAGCCCACACACCAAACCCTCCTGCACCCGTCCTCCCGCCCAGATCCCCCTCCCTCAACCTGCTCTTGCACCCCACTCCAGCCCAGATCACCCCACCTGTAGCCCACACCTGCACCCTCCCTCCCACCCTGATCTCCACAGCCCTTGCCCCCATACAGGCAGCGACCATATCAGTGAATTTTTTTGGTTTGGTTTGTGCTTCTCACTTGTGTGGCCCTGGACTGATTTGTCTACAGGTCAGTGGCCCTGACCCAAAAAAGGTTCCTTGGCCCTGGGCTGAGGGGTGAGGGATAGTTCAGTGCAATGCTCACTGGGCTGCTAAACCCAGGGTTGTGAGCTCAGCACTTGAGGGAGCCATTTAGGGATCTGGGACAAATAGATTTAAAAGGGAAAAAAAGGGAAGGGGGGTGCTTGGTCCTGCCAAGAGGGCAGGGGACTGGACTTGATGACCTCCCAAGGTCCCTTCCAGCTCTATGGCTATGTCTACACGTGCCCCAATCTTCGAAATGGCCATCAAACGGCCATTTCGAAGTTTACTAATGAAGCGCTGAAATGCATATTCAGCGCTTCATTAGCATGCGGGCTGCCGCGGCGCTTCGAAATTGATGTGCCTTGCCACTGCGCGGCACGTCCAGACTGGGCTCCTTTTCAAAAGGACGCCGCCTACTTCGAAGTCCCTTATCATGGGAATAACTTCGAAGTAGGCGGCGTCCTTTCAAAAAGGAGCCCAGTCTGGACGCGCCGCACAGCAGCAAGGCGCGTCAATTTCGAAGCGCCGCAGCAGCCCGCATGCTAATGAAGCACTGAATATGCATTTCAGCGCTTCATTAGTAAACTTCGAAATGGCCATTTGCGTTTGGGGCACATGTAGACATGGCCTATGAGATGTATATGTTCTGGGCTAGGAGGACCTTTAGTCTGGCCTGGTATGGCTTGTTTAATATTCTTTTTCAGATGCTCGGCAACGGGGGGCTAATTCATGAATGTGAAGATAAATACTTTGTCTGATGCAGTGGAGAAGGGTGAGATGGTGGAAGTGAGCAAAGAAAGGGGTGACATGGTCAAAGGGACAAGACAGGAAAACAGTCCTGGCAGCAGCATGCTGAAGGGTGGGAGTGGCGTGACTGCACACCAAGGCCATGGAAAAAGAAGGTGGGAGTCTGAATGAGTTTTAGCTGTGTTTATGGACAAGAAAGTTCGCGTCTTAGAGATGGCATAAAGGAACACTCAGCAAGATCTGGAAACAGCCTGACTGTGAGGGGCCAGAATGAGATCTAACCTGAAGCTGACACACACTAAGGGTCTCAGCAGCAGGATGGGTTGAGGTATTGTCCATAATCACAAGTATCATTTGTTTTGCACTGTTGTGCCCAGTATAACCCCAAACATCTCGCCTGCTTGCCAGCTAAATGAGGAGTTACCCTTTGCAATGAGCATGTTAAATGGTGTGAGTTTTAATTCAGAAGAACCTAAAGAGAGGTAGGTTGGAATGCTGTTTGATGAGATTCAGATCTAACAGTTGCTTTAAAGAGATGTTTGAAGTCTTGAGGGAAATGTGTTTTCAGCTTTAGGAGAAAGTGAGAGTACAAGCTCACAAAATATCTCTAATCTGAACTCTTTAATTTTAATCACACTGACGGGCTGTGGTAAAGCATGTGGTTAACTATTTCGGGTGCAACAGCTTTTCTCAAAGCCACAATCAGCTGCTATATTGTACAGGGCAAATCCTTTAACAGCATAGAGACGTAGGTGGATTGAAGATATTACAAAAAGTTCAGATCGTTGGTTCACAGTGGTTGACTTTGTCATCTTCCCCCTTTTCCTCCTGTGTGCTCACTTACCCTTAGCTTTCACTGAAGCGGAAGAGGATAGAGGAGAACGAAAGAGAAGCACGACAAACAGTAGGTGACAGTGAGGGTAAAGAAAAGGCAGATGGAGGATGGTATGGCACTGGGTCTAGAAATCACAGGTTTCCATGGCTGGAGGTAATATCAGCAAGGCCAGGGATGACATCTTGGGAGTCATGGGAAGAAGAATTATAGGCTGATGGCTGTCTGGAGTTTGAGGTTCTTTCCTAGCCCCTGTCTTCTGGAGGGACTGCATTACTGTTTCTTGTCACAGGAAATGGGAGGAGGTGCTGAGTGGAGAAGTCTCACAAAAGCAACATGTGATGAGTATTACAGATAAATAGCCACACTTGACCACAGTTGTCTTTTCGTTCTGTTCCTACATATGCCATAGGCCCTCTGCCTCCAGCTCACCCCCTTGTCTTTAAGGTTCTCTCTCTAATGGCTTCATCAATTAAATACTGCTCTTCCTGACACAGCACCCCACATTAAGAGAGCCCTCCAACTCCAGAATCCTATCTTTGAGCTTCTCAAGGTTCAGGAGTCTGGGGCAAATGATTCCAGGACCTAGTTTGGAAATGTATTAATCTAACACTAGGTCCACAGTGAAGCCTGATCCTGTCTCCTTACCAGCATTAAAAGTGCATGTTCTTAATTAGGCCAGGTGACTGAGAATTATATTCCGATGTCATCTGCAGCAGTCATAACAGTTCTTGTTTTCTTGGATGAATTATTTTTGGGTTTACAACCTTCACTTTCTCACTGCAAGCTTTCTCCAGCTGCTCTCTTTGGCCAGAATTCCAGCCAATCAGAGCAGTGGTGGGTGGTGCTTGGGAGTGGAGGGAGGGAGAACCGGGCCATGTGTGTTCAGGCATGGCTTGGCTGGTTGCTCTTCAGTTCATTGAGACGCAACTGTGACTCTCCTAGTTATCGTGTGTCTTAGTGGCTGTTGTAACTATTACACTGCTCAATGACTTTGTGCTGGACTCTCCGTCCTTTTCCAGAATTACACCATTCAGCCAAGGATGCAACTACTGATGCCGACATTGTTTAACTTTAAAAAATATTTCTTTTAATTTCATTATGAAAATAAAATACTTAAACAGAATATCAGAACTTGTTCTTGTGCCTTTAAACTGCTATAGTAAGCTGAAGGTTGAAGCCCACAGAGCACAGGCCTAAGATAAAACAGGGCTCAAAGCAAAGCTAATCTGCAAGCAAGAGGCAGGCCTCTGCTGACAGAACGGGGCTCAGACAGGGCTGAGAGTACTAATAGGTAGTTGGCCCAGGTGCAGAACAGGAACTGGTACAGTTCACAAGTTGAAATCACAAGGTACCACCAGCTCATTGGAAAAGCCCTTGGTACTTACTCCTCACAGATACAGCCCCAGGTTCAGGAAAGGCTCTAAAATGACACCATGATGGATAAGAGATGATCTAACCAAACCATGGGGTACAGGGTGATGAGTATTACCTAAGCAATGTCAGAGGGTGGCAACCTGGCAACATCAGAGGGTGGCAACCTGATATGTCAGCAGAGAAATGTGCTTTGTTTGTACCTGTACATAACAGTGTCTTTGGGGTAGGGGGTTGGCACATCGTTATCTGATGTAGTGGGGCAGTGTAATTTCCACTGACTGCATCAGTCCATTGCAGCAGGTACATATGTATAGTGAATCAGTACAGTATACTTGACAACTGTTATTTGTACCTTGCTTGGCAATAAACTCGGCTGGGCACCTTTGCTCCTTATCTGGTCTGTGGTCTCTGGGGAACCTCATGGGGTCCGCTGTGATCATTGGGCCCACATCACTGAACACACATACAAGCAGCTGGCTGGGTATCATCACTGATGGAGCCAAAGATCCATGAGGACACAAAGGTAGTAAACCCACCAAACTACAACTACTGGTATTTACGGTAGTCAAAATATGACCTTTGGGGGGAAAAAAGTCTGAATCTAACAAAACGAAAAAATGGGCCAGGGTATTTTAATTAATTTTACACAGTGTTTCTGACCCTCATATTAGGGACCCACCATCAAAGAAACTGGTCATGAATATTGCTATATACTGAGGTAATGTTATTGGCATTTCACATAGGGCTGCTGCTACATAGGATCAGGAAGTTTTATCTGAGCCCAGACAGCAAGGGGCAGGCACAAGGACACACAGCTGTTGTTTGCGGTAACCATTCCCAGCCACCATGGAGCCTTCTGTCTCCTGTTGCTTCTCTCTAAAAGTAAAGAAGTGGGAGTTGAACCAACCCCTCCTATCTTGGTTTCTGAAAGTCATCCAGCAGCACCATACTTGCTGAGTAAACAGTGCAGAGAATCAGTGATTACATCAGATTTCTTCTCTGAGACTACAGCCACACTACTACAAAAGATTGACCCACTTAGTGTCGATCTTCTGTGGGTTCGTTTTATACATATTTGAAACAGCGCTTTCTGGGTTCAAAGTCAACCCTGGAACTCCTCAAGCTTACTGGGGATTAAGGAAGGTCGACAGGAGAAACGCTCCTGTTAACCTTTATCCATGTAGACAGCCATTACAGCTGACTTCTGATAAGTCGATTTTAGCTTTTGGCATAGCTAAAATTGTGTATCAGCAGTTGACTGCTATGTCTAGTATAGACACAGGCTGCTGGATTAAAGGCTTTGGGTGAAATCTTGTCTTCACCAAAGTTAATTACAAAACTCCCAGGATCAACATTCTCCCAATATCCCTTCCTCCTCTTGTATGAACCTGGCTGCTAATATTATTACTGATAAAGTGCATGACAGTCTTCACTGGAGCCCATGAAGTAAAGCTTGCATGGAGATCCTTTTTAAAGTAAAAATAATATAAGGCCAAAATGTTCAGAAGTTTGGAAATTCCACAAGTGCTGTTGATGTGCCTATTTTGGGGCTCAGGTGAAAGTTGAGTGACATGATGGTTTTCCACATCTACCCACCCTACCGTCTTGCTCCACTTCCCTTTGAAATGCTTTTTGTACTACCAAACTCTTTTTACTATGCATCATGCTTTACAATCAAAAGAAACTCTTGTGACCCAATGATTTCTTATCTCCTTCCCACTCCCCACCCCTAAACTCTGCTGAATACTTGCAGAAGAAATTAAAACTCCAGAATAGAGAAAGTTTTGTCTTTTCAGTCACAAAGGCTTTTTGTTAATGTAACAGTTTGAGGTTTGGACATTATTTAGTTTAAAGATGTTACAACCTTAATTTAGTGGTGATTTGATGGCGCAGGACTCTTCAGGGGAAAAAGGTTAACAAGCAAGTCTTCCCACACTGACTCAGGGGAGTTTTGGATGTGTCCCAGAAGCTACTTATAATTCTGACCCTGAATGGAAGGAATGAATGGGGTCACTTCCAGTGGATGTTACCCTCTGTCTGGATTGTGGTAAACAATGTCTGTCAGAGATGACTGGTGATTTAATTATGGTGTCACAGTACTTTCCCAGGGAGAACATACTGGCCGTGTCTACACTTACGAAAAACTTAGAAATGGCCACCCTAATGGCCAAATTGAAGAATACTAATGAGGCACTGAAATGAATATTCAGTGCCTCATTAGTATGCTGCTGGCCATGGCACTGCGAAATTGCTCTCCTGCGGCTCGTCTACACAGAGGTCCATTTTGAAAGGACCCTGCCAACATCGAAATCGCCTTATTCCTATCAGTTGAACCTCCTGCCCAGGTCCCAGGTGGTTGGTCTTGTTCTCCTGAGGTCCACAACATGAGGCCACTCTCTGCAGCCATTAGGGAAACTGCTTCATTGTCAAGCAATCTGTCACACACACTCCTTCCCCCGCTGGGCAGAATCTGGGTAAATTGTTCCAGACCCACAGTTTCAGCTATTTGGACATCAATCACCAGACTGATTCCAGCTCTGATTCCAGCCACTGCCAACAGGGATCTTGGATTTGCTGTGTCATGGCTTTGGCCCCAGCCACCAGCAGGCACCACTTCTGTTGGTGTTGCTGGCTTCAGGGTTGATCCCTGTTTGGTCTGAGATGGCTGCATTGACTTTAGAATACTCCAGTGCCTCATGGGGTCAAGGTTGCAGTACACCAGCTGCACCAAGTCAGTTAAATACAGAGCTAGGAACATGGCCCAGTGTTCAGGGGTCCCCAGGCAGAGGTAGAGACCTGCTCAAAGCTACCAAGGAAGGCCTCCAGGTCATTACTGGGTCCCATAATTGTCAGTCATACCAGAAGGCTGGCCAGGCTACTCCCAGACTCTGTCCCAAGCAGGGAAGGGCTGGTAGCAGGATCACAACAGGAATGTCATCTGTTGAATCAGATGTTCTTGTTGTATCTGCTGATGATGGCCAACTTCTTCATCATCTGGTGGTGTTGCTGTGAAGCCAGTTGCTGGGGCAGCTGTGCTTGCTGTTGCTGGCTGTCTAGCTGCCATTTCAGGAGCTTTTTGGGCTCCATCTGTCAGGTGCAGACCCTTTTAGTAATCCCAATTGTTGCCCACATTCTCCACCACTTGTCACAAGACTGATACAGCCCGTCACATGTAGGGACAGGGAGGCGAAGGACCAGCCCCACAGTGAAGTTTAAAGGATGTTCCACATCTTGGGACCATGCGGTTCAGTGTCTGCATCCTTTAGTAAAGCCAGAATAGAAAGGCAGTGTGGCCTATTGGTCTGAGTCAGTTGGATAGTCTTCACGGTCCGGTGGCCAGAATCACTAACAGTCCCCTGTGGTCAGGATAGCTTGTTCAAATGTCCAGAGATGTTACAACAAGCTACTATGGTTGGGGTAGCATTACCCAATGGCCAGCATCACTACAATTGGCAGGCTGGACCATCATCCCAAAGTGGGTGGTGGGCAGTGTAGGGGTACCCTGCCCTCCCCCTCCACAAAGTTCTAACCCAGGGGCCTGTCAATGGTGGGGATCCAACCTCAACATACTGAGCCTTTAGCTAATAGTTCTAACACCATTTCCCTGCTAAATTTCCCAGTGTCACTTCTTACCCAAGTCTCTGACGTATTTGGTATCTATGACTTCGTGGTCTTTATGATGGCCTCCATCTGTATGTTAGGATCTGCTCCTGCTTGACTGGCATCCAAGCCTGGGAGTGCAGGTGGCCCACTTTCTAGAACTAGCAATGCACCTCCTTCTCCTCCACTGGTCAGCCCTGACTGAGCACCTCCCAGGCTTTTCATACCCTGGCTCCAGCTAGAGAATGCCCAGCAGAGCTGAGCGTGTTTGGCCTCTTCAGCTCACAGAGAAAAGTTAACCCCTGGTGTATCAAGGCAGGACTGATACACCCCATCATACTTCCTTAGAACACTTAGTAACTACATCTCAGAGCTTCATTATCACCGATCAGCAGGTGCCTGTGGACT
This sequence comes from Carettochelys insculpta, assembly GCF_033958435.1. NCBI lineage: Eukaryota > Metazoa > Chordata > Testudines > Carettochelyidae > Carettochelys > Carettochelys insculpta. Next base: position 372,105,028 of record NC_134137.1, read on the forward strand.
ACTTTGTTGGCTGTTTGGAAATGTAGATATCACATTGTAGCTGCGTCTACACGTGCACGCTACTTCGAAGTAGCGGCACCAACTTCGAAATAGCGCCCGTCGCATCTACACGCGTCGGGCGCTATTTCGAAGTTAACTTCGACGTTAGGCGGCGAGACGTCGAAGTCACTAACCTCATGAGGAGATAGGAATAGCGCCCTACTTCGACGTTCAACGTCGAAGTAGGGACCGTGTAGACGATCCGCGTCCCGCAACGTCGAAATTGCTGGGTCCTCCATGGCGGCCATCAGCTGGGGGGTTGAGAGATGCTCTCTCTCCAGCCCCTGCGGGGCTCTATGGTCACCGTGGGCAGCAGCCCTTAGCCCAGGGCTTCTGGCTGCTTCTGCGGCAGCTGGGGATCTATGCTGCAGGCACAGGGTCTGCAACCAGTTGTCAGCTCTGTGTATCTTGTGTTGTTTAGTGCAACTGTGTCTGGGAGGGGCCCTTTAAGGGAGCGGCTGGCTGTTGAGTCCGCCCTGTGACCCTGTCTGCAGCTGTGCCTGGCATCCCTATTTCGATGTGTGCTACTTTGACGTGTAGACGTTCCCTCGCTGCGCCTATTTCGATGTTGGGCTGAGCAACGTCGAAGTTGAACATCGACGTTGCCGGCCCTGGAGGACGTGTAGACGTTATTCATCGAAATAGACTATTTCGATGTTGGCTGCACGTGTAGATGTAGCCTATGATAGATTAGACAAGAAGTTGTCAATTTTGAGGGGTTCAGAACTATTTGTAAACCTTGAAAGCCTGTTGATGACCCAGAACGTGCCCAAGGTGCCCCCAGACTTGATATGTCCCCCCAGAGGGATTCACTGGGGAAGAGATTTGGTGCACCTCCTATCAGCAACTGGAGAGAGGAGCAGTGAGTTGAGAAATGCCCCCAGACACCCAACCTCTCCTTCAGCTGATGGGGAGTAGAGGATAAAGGGGTACTGGGCAGCCTGAGGGTTGGAGTAAAGAAGGAGTTGGGGGTTCTGGAGAGCTGGAGAAGGAATTGGGAAAGCAGAGGGATGTGTGATTTAGTGAGGGGATGATATGGGATCGGGGGACGGCTGGTGAGCCAATACCTCCCTGAAAACCACATAAGTCCCATGTGTGGCTGATGTGGGGATGGAGGATAAAGGCGTGGGGAAGATGTGGGGGTCCTTGAAGCAAAGTTCAGGATCAGGAGGAAGAATTGGAGCTGAGATTACTGGGGGAGATGATCTGGGAGCCAGACTAGCTGATTTACTAGAGATAGATTTATCTATTTGTAAGGCTGAAAGGAAATTGGGCAGTGGAGTGAGGTGATACTTACTGGAGGTCATGAAACCCACTGCTTCCTCACAGCTCCTGTCCCTACTGAGGTTGTCTGGGCTTAGCTCCCTGCTCTGGGGTTGTACCACTCAGGTTTGCCCCAGTCCCCTAGGTGAGCTAAATATGTGTGAGTTGCGTTGCAGTCTGGCACATGGATTCACAATGCAGCTCACGCAGTCTAGCCCAGCTGGCCTCCCAGCATCGCAGGGGGTGGGACAGTGAACGCTATCTGAGCAATGCTGCAACCTGGGCACCAGGTCACAATGCCCAGAGAGGCGAGCTCTGCCCTGAGACGCTTTGACACATACAACAATTTTGGAATGTAACCCACCGTTGATAGAACCTGATCTAGTGGAGCTGCCTGATGGGTTAGGACCCCATCCCAAGGGAGATCCCACTGATCTGGAACAGATCCTCTTCGTGTCATTTTCCATCCAGACCAGGGTTTTATCTTCATTTTTTGTACCATAAAGATGTAATTCTCTAAAGGAGAGCTCCATGTTATTGGCAGCTTGGCCTGGATTTGTCTAGGGCTGCTTTCAGCCTGGGCTGAGGTTTCATCTTCCTGAGTCACTGAGGATAAGAACTTTTAAACACTCCTCTGCCCTCATTTTTAAGCATTTCCCTTCTTTATAATTCCATTGCCTTCTATGGAGCTCCTGATTTACATCAGCAGGACTGACAAAAGGATCAGGGCCCAGCTCACTAGTTTACCTCTGTACATGATTTTCCATTATCAGTGAATCTTTCAACTTCCAAACCAACAATGACCGGGTGACCATTTCTCCATGTCCCACACACAGGACAGTGAGATATGGAGTGAACAGGCGGCTCCTCCTGGCTCCATCAAGGCCCGGGCAGCTGGGAAGGAGGCAGCAGCTGCCGGCTCTCCCTAGGAGCCCTGGGGAAGTGGCAGCGACATGGCAGCTGCCCACACTCCCGCTGCTTCCCTGAGGCTCAGGAAGTGACCTACGTGTTTTCTGGCACACGCAGCTGCTGGCAGAAAAGGTCAGCAGGGAGAGGGCCCGAATATGGGACAATTAGTCCCTTTTAAAAAATAAGTAGGGATGCCTTTTTGGTGTCCCAAATACAGGACTGTCCTGCCAAATACAGGACGGATGGTCACCTCAGACACGGTATTAGAAACCTTGCATTGAAATGGGGGGGGAGGGGTGTCTGTGTGTATTCAAACATGTGACTCTCCCCGGCCGTTTGCAGAGATGAACTTAATCTAGTGCCCTTATTGGCCATCATTTCTCCCTGGCTGTCCAAAATCAAAGTGATTCAAAGCCTTCCAGCCATGTGCTGTTACCCTAATGGACATTGTCTCTCTTTTCAGGCAAGTGCCCTGAGCCACCCTATACTGCGTTTGCTGAGATTACCGTTGACAAGATCATGGTGGGCACCAAGGGGCTACACTGGTGCGGACCTGGCTATAAAAGGAAAATTGGAGCCAGTAATGTTATTTACTGTAAGAATGATACAGGGCGCATTCAGTGGACTTCAGAAACTTTTGCATGTATCCGTAAGTAATTTTCTTCCTTCCTGCATGGGCTAAACACCTCTCTTATACACACAGGCAATTTTCAGTTGATTGTGCTAATCTAGCAGCAACACAACACTCTGGGAATGCACTATCTTCTGTGCTCCTACATCTCCCTTGCACATCCACCATGAAGATATTGATGCCTTCTGACAGCACAAAACCTAATATACACGGAACTGTGCACAGTAGTCCTGCAAGTTATGTGAGGGTTGCGTTCCCACGCATCCTCGCATAACTCGAAGTTCATGTAAATGGGGTCTGCAGCTGGGGAAGCAGCAGGAGTACCTGGAGATCCTTTTCAACGATAAGTGCTGGGGCTGGGAGGAGAGACGGTTGGGGAGAATTAAGCCTGGCGGTGGGTTGGGGCCATGGGAGAGGAGCAGGGGGGTTAAGCCTGGGGTGGGTTAGGGCTGCAGGAGGCTGGGTGGATGGAGTTGAGCCAGAGCCATGTGCGGGGGGAAGGAGCTGAGCCACACGAGTCTGTGGGGGAGCTGGAGCCAGGCTGTGGGGGAAGGGAACGAGCTGGAGCCACACATGGGGGATTGAGCTGGAACCGGGGCTGCACACAGGGATTTATCTGGAGCCACATGCAGGGCAGGGTTTGAACCAGGGCTGGGGGGTTTGAACTGGGGCTGTGTGGGGCTGGGAGATTTTGAGGTGCGCTTAACTCTCTTTAATGCTACTGGAAACCATGCATTTGGAGGGTTTACTGTAAAAGGAAAATTAAAACAATGAGTTTTTAACTACTTAATAAGCATTTACTGAAGAGCTAGAAATGCCACATGGTTGATCTAATACATAGGAAAAGGAAAACAAAACAGACTGGAAGTTGAATGGATAAAAAGAGTGGAAACACACAGCTGACAAAACAAAAGATGTATGTTACCTTGGAGGCCAAAGCTTCTGTCAGGAACAAAACAGGGATGGTCACAGACCACAACTCCACCTCTGAGCTATGGAAGAGTCTGTATCTGAATACAAATCCAAACAGCTCTTCATTTATCTAAGTTGTCATGAACGAATGCCTACAGCGAGGGTTAAATCCGGAGTGTGTGGGTTCTCTGTTGGCAAGCAGCCAGGGCTGTGTCTACACTATAGTGATCCTGCATGAGAAGTTTTTCCAGAAGAGATCTTCCAAAAAACTTCTTTTGAAAGTGCACATCCACACACAAAAGAGCGGCTCAAAAGATCGACCTGCTCTTTCAACAGAGAGCATCCACACAGCCCCTGCTCTTTCAAAAGAATCAGCCTGGGATCAAACACTCCAGCACCAGGAGGACGGCTCTTTCAAAAGAAGGGCCCACGCAGCATCTAGGCAGTGTTTTCCCCCCAAAGAATCTTTTCCTCATCTTGGAGAGGAAGAGTGCCGCATGAAAAAGGGCCACATTCTTTTGTATTCAGATCCAAACAGCACATTGTGCGTGTAGATGCGCTGCGGTTTTTTTTTTCCAAAAGCCCTGGCTTGTCTGAAAAAATTTGCTAGCGTAGACACAGCCCAGGTGAGTGAATGGGAAGGGTGTGGGGCGGGGGAGGATATTTTGAATTGAAGCAGTTACCTGAAGAGGAGTCTTTCATTTCTGTGGCCAGATGAGAGAGACAGATGTTTAAGCCTGAGCAGGCTTATGGAATTCAGTAAATATCCAGGCCTCAAGGAGATCTGGATGTACAGATATGTAAGTAGAAAAGAAATGTTTAGTCAGGTGCAATCAGATTATTTTTCATTTTGGTTTTGGTTTTGGTGCATGAATTTTTAAGCTGGCTGATGTACTCCCTGTACACTGCAACTTTTAAAGTGGATCATGGGAAGTAATTCTCTGTGCTTTAACCTGCGCTTTTTTTAGTTGATCTGTAAGACATACTTATCGAGTACGCTTCATCATGCAAATCTTTTATTTTATTAATAACTCACCTTTTTCCAGGCAATGATTTGATTCTTGTGTATCCTAGAGAAGTGTCTGCATGTACGCATGCCTAACACTTCTTCCTCCTTGTTTTCAAGCTCTCTCCTAAAAGTGGATTAAGAGCTTAGGGTTACTCCACAGGGAAACATCCCAAGTGTGTCATCCTGGGTTCTAGAGAGGGGTTTTCTCACTTGGGCAGTGGCAGCTACCTCCCTGGACCAGGGAATCTGTGACCTTGGGAAGCTTTTAAGCAGAAGCCTATAGAGGCAAAGAATTTGTAAGGTCTCTGGCAGGCCCCCACTTTCTGCCCTCGGAGTGTCAGAGTGGGGACCAGCTTTGACGTAAGTGTTTGTACGATGCTAATCATTCTATTTCTGGAGTGGGTCTGTCGCTCATGCCCAGTTCTAGAATCAACATGCAGGATATCAGAGACAGTCCCTGAATGACATAATCTATTTATTTATGACTTGCTGAGGGCTGACAATGAACTCAGTTCTGTAAGGGTCACAGAGAAAGAAATGGTTCCTGCCCTAAGGAGTTAATATACCTAATAGCATACGAATCAAACACAAACCGCACTGGCTGCCCAACACAGTTTGACCTGTGGGGAGAGGACTTCCTATTTGCTGATACCATTAACATGACTCTCACTGCTGCCTCTGTGGTTTAGTGTCTTCTGATCACAGTGGAGTCTTCATGCCTCCTGACCTACTTAGCAGCGGTATGAATGTTCAGTTTGCTGGTTCCATGGGACCACTAGCAATGAGGCAACAGAGGGTTTTCTTGTCATGTCTCCATCTATCACTCTGTCCCCATGACTGACTCATTCTTCTGCAACAAAGAAAAAGCCTTCTGACCTGATGCAGCCACCAAAGCTATTCTAAACTATTTCAAGCTGAGCTGCTGGAATGAACTTGTATCTGTCACTGTGTTCCATTTGGGAACACCCTTAGTTCTCTTTTAGGACCCCTGAGCATCACAAACATGCTTGATGCTCAGTTGTGTTCTGTGGTTGTTGTTATGTATACTATTGACACCGGTAAGAGTGGATAGTGGAGCCAATCACATGGGCTCAGTCACATGCTGCTCAAATGAGTGTATGGGGAAGTTTCCAAGGACTTAAACTCCAGGGAGATATGCCAGGGTCAAATTTGTCCTGTTATATTGTGGTTAGGGTGAGACATGGATCTAGGGACGGCATATCTGATAAGGGAAATCACAGATTTGTATAGCAAAATCAACTGTGTGCTGCTTAATGTTTCTTTATAGCAAATCCAGTCAGGTACCATTAATCAGTACATGAACACACCAAGTAAGGAAAATTATCTTTACCTTCAGACAAAGAATGGGAAAATGTAGGCAAAATGCAAGGAAAGTTTTCTGGCATTGAACTGTAGTGTACTGGGCCATGGAAGTCTCCCTAAGGAGGTAGTAGAAACTCTATCATTTGTGACCTTTTAAACTCCACCAGAACATAGAAGTTGCAGATTGGGTCAGACCAACAGTCTGTCCAGTCCAGCAACCAACCTGAAAGTGGCTAGACCCTTTTCTGCTGCACAGAAATATCTTAGAATCCCACAACAGACACATATGGAATATTTTAAATTATGTGGTATAAGGAACTACCCAGTATTGGCAGAGGTTGGCCTAGACTATTAAATGGGGCTTTTCCATTTGTGAGTCTATAAAATACCAGCTTCTCTTACTGGAAAAAAAAACAAACGTAAACTTAATCTCTTCCTTAGCAGACTCCAGGGCTACTTCTCAGCAATCACGAAGAAAATCACAGAGCAGTAGACCTAGGAATCCAGTCACCATAGTGCCATCTGACACACCAGGTACCAGTCATTAATTATGGTAACATATTTCTCCTGTTGGCTTCTGTGGCAGCAGAAGCCCAGTGTTGTGTGTTTTCCAGATCCCAGCTTTTAATGCCATGTGTTAGATTTTGTCATCCATCTGGCAGCAGCAGTTATTAATGTGGGTATTTTTCATTTTGCCTCAAAGAATTGCGGGAGGGACTAGTTTTCACTGGCGCATTATGTGCCACTGAAAATCTCACTGAAGTGATAATATCCCCACTGTGTTAAAACATTTGTCTGATGTTCTGTGTGGCTCCTTTGGATTCCATAGGTTATTGTGGGATGCCCAAGCCAGTGGAATATGCCACAGTTAGCATGGAATATGTCTTGGGCCAGGAACTGCATTACAAGTGTCTGAGTGGTTATGAAGCTCGACCTCCGACTTCTGATATCAGCGTATGTAAGGAAGAAGGTGGGAAAATCTTCTGGACAAGCCTACGTCTGCAGTGCCATAATGACAGCAGGGCTGGAGAAGTGACAGGTAAGACTGGTTGTCCTGGTGTTGTCTAGTCCTGTATGAATAAGATGTTAATTTCAGATCAGATTCATCTCCCTTTGTGCAAACATGAGCCATCTCCAGCTAGCTGTGAGATAGGTGTAGGAACAACGGGGAATCTTCAGAGGTTCTGATAGGGATGTGGAATCCATCCATGGGGAGGGAAGAGGAAAGGCTGGTATTGCATTTCATTCACCATCTTGGTCCCATCATGAAGCAGGTGGCTGCCAGCAAAAGCAAAGATAGATTCAGGCCAGATTGTGCCAGACCCTTGTGCAGACCCAGTTTCTCCAGACACAGCACTGGCAGATAAGGGGAAAAAAGTGTCCTTATCACAGATGAGGTCTGCAAAGCCTCCCAGTCCATCCCCGTTAAGTGCCACTTCTCAGAGCTTATCTGCCATTCCCACGAAACACTGGAACTAAATCACGCCTTTGAAAATTCAAAAAAATCATCTCATCTGAGTCCCCCTTGCAGCACTGGGAATTTTGGGACTACACTGCACTCCAGGCAGAACTAGAGAAGGTCTTTCAGCTTCCAAGCCAATGATGAGCTGGCAGAACCTAAGAACAATGCACTGGAAGGTGGGGGAGGGGGAGGTATTCAAACCTGAGTGCCCTTTTTCCAGTATGGAACTATGCAGGTTCCCTAAGCATATGACTGCTGTTCCTCCCAGCCTGTCCAAAAATCGAAGTGATTCAAAGCCCTTCAGCCAGGTGCTATTACCTTAATGGACCTTCTCCCTCTTTTCAGTAAAGTGCCCTGCCCCACTCTACCTTGAGTCTGCTGAGATTACCATTGACAAGTTCATGGTGGGCAGCAAGGTGCAATACCCGTGTGAACCTGGCTATAAAAGCACAGTCGGGCAGGCTAATTTTATTGTCTGTAACAATGACAACGGATTCATTCACTGGACCACAAGTGCTTCTGTATGCACAGGTAAGTAATCACCTTCCTTCCTGCTAGGTCTAAGCACATCCCTCATATCCACAGGCAATATTCAATAGATTGTGCTATTCTAGCGGCAACACAATACTGCAGTAATGAATTTTGTTTTGTGTTCCTACCTCTTCCTTGCATATCCACCATTCAGTTATTGACTCCCTCTGGCAATACCACACCTAATTCACATGGCTGTGCATACAATGAAATAAAACAATGGTTTCAGTTTATTATTACTATTTAACAATAATTCCTTCTAAGCTAGAAACGCCACATGGTTTGAGCTGGTGCATAAAAAATGGAAAGTAAAACAGACTTTAACCAGAAATTGAACCAGACCAATATAGAGTCACACTGCAAGCTGAGACAATAGGAAAATGGAAACACACTGGTTACACAGTGAAAGACATAGGCGACCCGTCAGAGGCCAGAGTTTCTGTCAGGAACGAAACAGAGCCAAAACCAAACTCCGCCTCTGAACCTTGAAAAAAACCTGGATCTGAATATAAATCCAGCCTGCCCTTTCTTTATTTGGGTGTTTAGAGCATGTTAAGGTGTGCCCCAGTGGCCTAATGGATAAGGCATTGGCCTCCTAAGCCAGGAATTGTGGGTTCAAGTCCCATCTGGGGTGAAGACTAACTTCATTAGACTATGTTAACCATCCTAATTCCAGAGTGGAGGACTTGCTGTTTGCTTATCCCAATCTCATGACACTAACTGCTGCCTCTGTGGTTTAGTCCTTTCTAACCACAGCAGGGCATCCAGGCTTCCTGATCTACTTATCAGAAGTATGAATGTTCAGCCCCATGGGAGCACTGGCAATGAGGTAACAAGATGGCTTCCCTCTCACATCTCCCAAAAACACCCTGTTCCCAACACTGCCTCCTTCTTCTTCAGCAAAGAGAAAACTCCCTCTGACTTCATGCACCCTCCAAAGCTATTTTGAACTATTTCAATCTGATTTGATGGAGGGCTCTTGTTTCTGTCACTGTGCTCCATTTCGGTGCACCCATAGTTCTAGTCTTCTTTGCTAGGAGCCCTGAACTTCACAAATGTGCTTAAAGCTCAAAGTATGTCTACACTACTGGGAAGATCAACCAGGGTCAATCTTCCAGAGTTCAGTTTTACTCAGCTGGTAGAGATGCGTGGAATCAAACTATCTGCAGTCGGCAGTCAACCCTTGTGCTCCTCGACACCATGACGCATAAGGGAAGTTGATGGGAGAAACTCTCCCATTGACATCCCTCTGTGTGGACAGCCAGGTGAGTTGATTGCAGATAAGTCGAGTCTAGCTACGCCATTGCTGTAGCTAGAATTGTGTATCTGCCATCAACCTATGTCCCTAATGTAGAACAAGCCTCAGTTGTGATCGCTGGCCATTGTTACATATACATAGACACTGGTAAGAATGGATAGTGGAGCCAATAACATGCTCCGCCACATGCTGCACTAATGTGAGTATGAAGCAATTTCCATACACTTAAGATGAAATATACAAGAACTCAATTAGTCCTGTTATGCCTGAGGTATAAGAGGCTGGCGACAGAGGGCCTTTTTGCTGGCAGAGGCATGTTCACACGGCCTCTTTACTGCCGGCACCCACCTCTGCTGAGCCTGAGCTCTTGTGTAGCTATGCTAATGAGCATAGGACCATGCTAATGAGCGGCCATTTGCAATTTTGAAGCTGCTCATTAGCATGGACCAGCTGTGAAATCTGTGCCATGTAGACCCAGCCATAGTCTAGTTTATATATTTAATCCTGCTATGCACCATTAACTCACACATGAACATACAACATAGGGAAATACTACCTTTACCATCAAAGTAATAATGGGAAGATATAGGCAAACCATGAGGAAAATTTCCTGGCATTGAGATTTAGTCTAATGGGCTGTGGAACTGTCTCCCTAGGGAGGTAGTAGGAATCCTGTCATTTGTGACTTTTTAAAATAGGCAACACCAAAAAACAAACAAAAGAACATAGGAATTGATAGATTAGCTCCCTGTATTGGGAGGGGCCAGACCCTGGTGCTTCAGAGAAAGACCTAAGAATCCCACAGCAGGCACATATGGAATATTTTGAACAATGTAGGGGCAAAATATATGCTGGAAGGAACTACCCTGTATTGGCAGGCATTGGCCTAGACCAGGGGTTGGCTCCGGAGACATATGAGACTCTTTAAAAACTTCTTTGTGGCTCCTGACTCTATAATTTGAAAGTAAAAATTATTTTCAATATTTTGGCGAACATCTAAAAGCCCAACAATGAACAACTCATCTCTAAATGGCAAACCATCTGTGATCTCAAAACGCTGGATGACTCCCCCTTTAATATGTGCAGGGCATTGTGGGATATGTGTGTGTGCTGTTCTTAAAATAGGGGTTACAAAAAGTACGGTTTGACCTTGTTTATTAAGGAGCATCTCATATTCACATGGTTTGAGGCTCTCAAATTATTCAGTTTTTTACCACATTTGAAAAAATGGCTCTTCTTGCTCTTTTGGTGGCTGACCCCTGGCCTAGGCAGTCAAATGGGGCTTTTGCGTTTGTGATTCTATAGACTACCTGCTTGTCTTACAGAAAAAAAAAAACACCGAACTTAATCTCCTCCTCAGGGCACTTCAGTGATGCTTCACAGCAGTCAGGAGGAACACCACAAAGGAGTGCACCTGAGAATCCAGTCACCATAGTGCCATCTGATGCAGCAGGTACCAGTCATCCATTTCAGTAACATGCTTCTGCTGTTGGCTTCCATGGAAGCAGAAAAAGGCCAGTGTTGAGGGTTTTCCACATCCCAGCCTGTGATGTTGTGTATTGGATTCTGTCATTATTGAGTCAGACACAACAGTTAGAAAACCCAAGTGCTAGGAGTTGTGAGCAGATGATGGCATTTTTCATAATGCACCAAAGAATTAGGAGACTGCTTTTCTCCACACAGACACTGATGTGATAAGAGCAACCGTGGGATAAAAATTGTGCCTAACTAATTGTCTGGTGCCTTTGGATTCCATAGGTTATTGTGGGATGCCCAAGCCAGTGGAATACGCCACAGATAGAGTGATGGAGTACACTGTGGGTCAGGAACTTCATTACAAGTGTCTGAGTGGTTATGATGCTCAACCCCCAACTTCTGACATCAGCGTATGTAAGGAAGAAGGTGGGAAAATCTTCTGGACAAGCCTACGTCTGCAGTGCCATAATGACAGCAGGGGTGGAGAAGCGATGACTCTATCGCTTCCAATTACAGGTACAACGGGATGTCCTGGTGTTCACTAGGCCCACATGAATGGGGTATTAGCTCCAGCTCAGATTCATCTCCCTTTGCTCAGGTGGCTGTCATCTCCAGCTGGCTGAGATAGGTGTAGGGAACAGTAGGAACTCTTCAGAGGTTCCAACTGGGGTGTGGAAACCACCCATGGGGAAGCGAAGAGGAAGTGACAGCTTGTAGTCTGGTCTTGGGATTCTTTCATCCTCTGGGTCACTTCACTAGGCAAGTGGCTGCCAGCAAAAGCAATGATCACTGTGGGGCTAGGCTGTGCTGACCCAGTTTTTCCAAATGTGTTGCAAAGCTCCTCCTCAGCCTTGGTGGGCCTCATGCTGGTTTGCTGGCTTCAGAGGCTTGCAGCAGCCCTGAGTTGAGGCACTTTCTCTAGGGCACCAGCTGCCATTTGTTGAGCTGCTCTCATCATTGTCCAGCAAGGGGCAAAGTGGGGAAACCCAATTCCATAGTCTCTGGTCACCTCCAAGTGGTACAGGGCAGGACTTACCAAAACCAGTCCTGTTCTCATGCTGTAATGGGAAGAGGGTGGTTTGGGGAGCCTGAGCTCACCCTCTTCTCTGGGCTCCAGCCCAGAGACCCTGTGAAAGAAGCTACCTGCAAACATCTCCAACAAGTCATCTAAGAGCTGCGACTCCCTGGGCCACTTCCTAGGGCCCTGTCCAGCACTTTCCTTAGCTGCATGTTCTTCTCTGGCATCTTGTTGCACTTGCTCCTCCTGGATCCTCCACAGCACCTTCTCTCCTCAGCTCTTGCACACAGTCTTAACTGGCTGTTAATTGACCCACATGTGTCCTAATTAGTCTGACTCCCTGGCCTCTGGGAACCTCTTAAATGGCTCCAGGTGCATTTATTGTCTTGAATTCCCTGATTGATTCTTGCAAGTTCCTGATAGTTCTAGAGTAGCCTCTCGTAGTTTACCCTGGGAAGAGGGACCTATTTAATCCAGGGCTAATATACTTCCCTTCTACTATTCTCCTTTAGCCCCCCCTGGCCTGATTCTGTCACAATGCCATTAGCAGGTAAGGAAAAAGAAGTGTCCTTATCATAGATGAGATCCAAAAGCCTTCCAATCAAGCAACATTAACTGCCACTTCTCAGAGCACACCTGCCATCCCAGCAACATGCAGGGGCTGAGTTCACCCATGTGAAAAGCTTCAGAATATGGTGGCTCATCTGAGTCCCTCCTGTAGTGCTGGGACTTTTGGGATTTCAGTGAGCTGTAGGCAAATCTATGTTAGGTTTTTATATACCTCATATTACCACAGTATTCAAGCACCTCACAAAGCGTCATTTATTTGTCTGTACAACACCCCTCTGAGGTAGGGCAGAACTATCATCCCCATTTCACAGGCTCAGATAGGATAAGGCCCAGATGCCGAATTGATTTCTGCAGAAGTTAGGAGTCTATGCACCATTTTGAATCCAGACCTAAGTAATGTGTTTAAAGTCACAGATCAAGCCTGTAGCAAAACAAGGAATTGAGCATTGGTCTGCTAATGTCTAAGCGAAGACCTTATGGCTGGACCATCCTTCCTTCCCAGCTGGCATAAAATAATATTGTGCCCCTTGGTGAGATCTCAGTTCCTCAGATGTTGCTGCTCACGTCACATCCATGTATAACAGGTAGTAGACAGGGCACATTCCAAGCCTGGAAGTGTTGTGTGGTTATTTAAAAAGAAAACATATTCACTCTCCTTTTTAATCTCTGTAATGCAGAGAGGTGAGTTCCTAATCCTTTCCATACACCCTTTTCTCTACATTAATTTTGGGAGAGCTGCTACTTTCTTTAGAACTGTACTAATCACTCTGGCTGTGTCTACACTTGCATTCCTTTTTCGAAAGAGGCATGAAAATGAAGGGAATTGAAAATGCAAACGAGGTGCATATTTACATATCTGGCACCTCACTTGCATATCCTTCTTTCAAAAGAAGAAAAGCAGTGTAGAAGGGTTCTTTTCAGGATGGGGTTTACTTTTGAAAGAGCCATTTCTACACTGCTTTTCTTCTTTCGAAGGAAGTATATGCAAATGAGATGCCAGATATGTAAATCTATGCCTCATTTACATTTTTGATTACCTTCATTTGCATGCCTCTTTCAAAGGAGAAATGCTAATGTAGACATAGCCTCTGTGACATTTCAGATAGTGTCATCTGCTAACAAGCATTATTTTTGTGTCTTTTCAAAAGTTGCTGTCATAGTCTTCCTGATCATTTTCATCATTTTGGCATGTCTCATTGTACAGAAACCATGGTAAGTAGCATGCATGGTAAGAATGAGTTAACTGAACCTAAACAATCTTTAGCATTCATGGAGGTGTTAGCTATATCACTCAATACACAGCAGGGGTGGGATTCATTGGTGTACTCTCTTGCATTTTATGAAGGATTAACTATATAATATAGAGACACAATTTTAAACCAATCAAGATTAGTGTTTTTAAGGTTGACATGGTCACCTGAACCTGCTTACTCAATAAAATCTTCAAAATGGGTCTGGGAGACAGAGGTATTAATAAAAGGAATAAGATGGCAAATAATGCGTGGACAACATTGCTAAGAGGAAAATGAGGTCTCATTGGTGCAAATGTAAATTTAAGGTGACAATGAAAGGGATTCTTTAATACCTGGATGATTAGGTCATACACATCCATAGGAAAAAAGTAGTCAAGTAGCACTTTAAAGACTAACAAAATAATTTATTAGGTGAGCTTCCATGGGACGGATACACTTCTTCAGGCCATAGCCATACCAGAACAGACTCAATATTTAAGGCACAGAGAACGAAAAACATTAATCAAGGTGGACAAATCAGAAAAAAAATTATCAAGATGAGCAAATCAGAGAGTAGAGGGACAGAAGGGGGGTGGGGAGAGTCAAGAATTAGATTAAACCAAGTATGCAAACGAGCCCCTATACTGACCCAGAAAATTCCCATCCTGGTTGAAACCACGTGTTAATGTGTCGAATTTGAATATAAAAGAGAGTTCAGCGGCCTCTCTTTCAAGAGTGTTGTGAAAATTCCTCTTCAGTAACACACAAACTCTTGAGTCATTAACAGAACGGTCCACTCCATTAAAATCCCGGCTAACAGGTTTGTGGATCAGGAGTGTTTTTATGTCTGTTTTGTGCCCTTTAACTTTGTCTAGGAGAGTTTGAAATCTGTCCAATATACAAAGCATCTGGGCATTGTTGGCACATGCTGGCATATATGATGTTAGTTGAGGAACATGAGAATGTGTCCGTGATTCTGTGAATAACCTGGTTAGGTCCAGTGATGGTATCTCCAGAAAAAGATATGTGGACAAAGTTGGCAGCGGGCTTTGTTGCAAGGAAGAGGTCCACCTTGATTACTGTATTTGGTTCCTGTGCCTTAAATATTGAGTCTGTTCTGGTCTGGCTATGGGCTGAAGAAGTGGGTCTGTCCCACGAAAGCTCACCAAATAAATCATTTTGTTAGTCTTTAAAGCGCTACTTGACTGCTTTTTTGTTTAGATCGTATATATTCTAGCACGGCTTCCTCTCTGTTACTATTCAACATCCATAGGACTTTTTGTTGTCTTTGCAGATACAGACTAACCCCTCTGATACTTGTCACCAGACTAGGTCTTATTGGCCTAGGTGTGGCACTATCATAAGTGCTAAATCTAGCACCACATCCTCTGTGCCCTCTGGCTTGAAGTGGTTTCCTTTGCATGCAGAAGTTACAGTTTGGTTCAATGGCTCTCAGCACCCCCATTTGGCAGATTGTTCCAGCATCCCTGGGCATAGAAAGAAAGTATAGAGTCAAATATAGTAAAATCTTAAAATGACTCAAACTGTACCATAGAATTTCTCTGGATAGACACATCATACTTGAATAATAAGAGTGTAGTAATAGGGGTATATTACCAATGCCCTGACCAGGATCGTGCTGGTGACTCTCAAATAACCAGGTAGATTAGAGAGACTATAAAAATACAAGATCAGTAATTCCAACTATCACCAGGTTCACTGGGTACATGTCACCTCAGGACAGGATGCAGAAATAAAATTTTGAGACACCATTAATGACTGCTGCTTGGAGCAGTTATTCTGGGAACCCACAAGAGAAGAGGCAATTATCGATTTATTCACAATTTTTGCATGGGTGCAAGAGGTAGATATTGCTGAACCACTTGGTAATAGCAACCAGAAGAGTCGTGTGTTTGGGGAGGAATAATAAAGAAGCCCACCATGTAGCACTGAACCTCAGAAAGGGGAGCCACACAAAAATGAGATAGCTAGTTAAATGGAATTTAAATGGACAAGTCATGAGACTGAAATAACTGCAAGACGCATGGGATTTTTTAAAAAAAAACACCAAAAAAGAGGCTGAATTAAATACCTCTCCCATATGAAAAAGAATCATAAGACAAAAAATATGCCACCATGACGAAACAACAGAATAAAAGAAGCAGCAAGAGGCAAAAAGGGCTTCCTTAGAATTTAAAAGTCAAATCTTTCCTGAGGAGAAGAGAAAAGAGCATAAACTCTGGCAAGTCACATAGAAAAGTATAATTAGACAGGCCAAAGAGGAATTGGAAGTGCAACTAGCAAAAGACTCAGAAACTAAGAGCAATAAATAATTAAATAAATAAATAAATAAATAAATACCTTTTTAAAAAGTATACCAGAAGCAGGAAGCCTTCCAAACAATCAGTGGGGCCACTGGACAATTTATTCCTTTACATAAGAACTAGGGGTCACACAGTGACATTAATAGGCAGCGGGTTTAAAAGAAAAGCTGTACTTCTTCCCAGAACTAGCAGTCAACCTGTGGAACTCATTGCCAGAGGATAATGTGAAGGCCAAAACTAAAACTGGATTAAAAAAGGATGTGGGTAATCAACGGAGGACCAATGACTAATACCAAAGTGGCAAGAAATGCAACCCTATGTTGTGAGTATCCCTATACCTCTGACTGCTAAATGATGGGACTAGATGACAGGGGATGGATCATTCCACAATTGCCTTGTTCTGTTCATTTCCTCTGAAGCATCCGTCATTGGCCAGTATCAGAAGGCAGGGTACTGAGCTATACAGACTATTGGTCTGACCCAGTATGGCCATTCTTATCTTCTTATTTAATAAGTCACTTTCTTTCTAGAAGCACAGTTGGTCACCTCTCACCCTAACTACATGTCCCTGATTCATCAGTCAAGCTGTGACCATATCAGGCGTCAGATTTATTTTAGTCTGGACTTTTTCCATCATGCTTTTTCCATCCTAGCTTATCACCAAGATCACATTACAGGGAAGATGAACAGTTATTATTTAGCCTTAAGCAAGGCCTGGAAACAACTGGTGCGCACCTATCTATTCCACCAGCATGCCTCTAGCGCTATGATATTGTTTTTGGCATTTCTACTTTCATTTTAAAAAAGGAAAGTCTTTAGCTGTTATGCATGGCAATGAAACCTTTGAAAAG
Organism: Carettochelys insculpta; assembly: GCF_033958435.1. NCBI lineage: Eukaryota > Metazoa > Chordata > Testudines > Carettochelyidae > Carettochelys > Carettochelys insculpta. The sequence continues at coordinate 372,121,836 of NC_134137.1, forward strand.
TGAACCAGGATGCAGAGAAAAACAGAAGCAGGGGATGCATTGCGCATCAAGAATGTATTGTATATACAGGGTGCACCTCTCTAATCCAGAACTCTTTTGTCCAGCAGCATCCGTAATCCATAATCTGTAGTTAGTTGGACTACTGCTTTTCGTGGGTGTGGCCAAGTTTCCGGTGGTCCCATAAAGTTTATTTCTAGCCACTGGTCCTGGCTGTCTGTGTTCTGTGCTGTTATTGAGCTGTAATTTACCTCTAAACGTCTTCTAAGAGCCCGGTAATCAGTGGAACTGTTAGTAATGTGCTAGATAATACTGACCTCCCATGTTCTGGTAAATTTTCTTTTGTGGCACTGATCCAGTCCCAAGGGTAAGAGAGGTTCAACCTGTACTTATTCTGAGGTCCAGAAAGAGATGAGCAGCAGACATAAGAATTTAGGAACAGCTATACTGGGTCAGGCCAAAAGTCTATCTAGCTCAGTGTCCTATCTTCTGACAGGGCCCAATGCCAGGTCCCTATTTCAATGATCAGTTGAAAGCTTCAGGTTGAGAAGACAAGGGCAAAAAACATGAACAATGTCATGGTAGGGGTCTACCACTGACCACCAGATCAGGATGTGTATAGAGCTATTGAGGGTGGATGGTGAGCACACATGGGTTGCCATGTTTTCTGGCATCTGTCTAGAAGAAATCAAGGTCTGGATGACAGTTAGCTAAGAAAGCTCCACTCAAATAAGCAGGCCAAAACTAAAACTGGATTGAAAAAAGATGTGGGTAATCAATGGAGGACCAATGACTAACAGCAAAGTTGCAAGAAATGCAACCCTATGTTGTGGGTGTCCCTACACCTCTGACTGCTAAATGATGGGACTAGATGACAGGGGATGGATCACTCCACAATTGTCCTGTTCTGTTCATTTCCTCTGAAGCATCCGTCATTGGCCAGTATCAGAAGGCAGGGTACTGAGCTATACAGACTATTGGTCTGACCCAGTATGGCCATTCTTATCTTCTCATTTAATAAGTCACTTTCTTTCTAGAAGCATATATGATGTTGGAATCAGTTGCCTGCTGCATTTCTTATCCTTTGTATTTGACAAGCAGGCCATGCTCCTTCCTTTCAGAGGCAGGATCTTAGCAATTCTCCTGTGCCTTTTTCATCATTCTTGCCTTGTGCCTACCACAGGACTGGCATAGTACCATCAAACCATTCAGAAACAGATGCAGGACCTGTTTACTAAGCAGGGTCTTATACAGAAGGCACTTGGCTCCAGGGCTCTTTCTTCTGGTCAATTTCCAGTTTAAGCTTAAAATACTTGCTTAGGTTATTAAAATCTTATTTTAAATGAACTGTGCACATTCGCTTCAAGGTTTTATATGGTAACAGGTGACCTCAATCTCTCACTTCTATCCCCTACTATATCAGGGACATGCTGCATTCTAACCAAGGCCTGTGATTTTACTGTATTGCTACAGGAAAGAGAGGAGTTCCACAGGAAAAGTAAATGCTGAAAAGTACATTGCAACAGCAGCAGCAAAAGTGGAAATGAAGAATGAGGAGGAAGCTCAAAGACTAAAACTGGATGTGTAAAGGAAGAAACAGAGGGGTCACTTTAATACTTAAGCTGTCTTGCAATGGGACAGATTGATGTTCCCCAGCACTGACTCCTGCCTAGAACCAAGACATTTGGCCTCTTGGTGTTAGGAAAAAGCATATAGCATACACAGTATGGGCCAGATTATTATTAACAAAGAACATCTTTCACATTTCTTTCAAGTTACTATTATGTATGTATCTCTAAGAACTGTAGAATTAAAAAACTACACAATTAAAAGTATGGAAATTCCAGTTATGGACAGGTAAATACACATTCTAATACAGTCAGCATTCATGTAATCCCTTTTTAAAAAGTAACAAGTGTAAAGTTTCAGGTTGGGTATTCCAGAAATAGCTTTCACTCTGTGCCTTTATTTCTGAAGTTGTTTACTAGACATGCTCTTCCTCCTGCTCTCTTATATGTATTTCCAATACAGGTGACAAAGGCTCACGAACTACCATCTGGTATAAGTGGTCCACAGACCTGACCTGACTAATCATATATAGACACCACTGTTACTGTTAGTCAGACACCACTACCATGCTGCTTACTCCTGTCCAAGCCACATCTTTGACACTTCCCATCCTACCTCTGACGGCTTATCTTACTTTCCGTACATTGCCCAGCAGTGACACCTTTCTCCCACACTCACTGCTCCTTTTGAGGAGGAAAACCCAATTCACTTCAATCACTCTTTTCATGGGAGCTGAAAAGTCTCATCATACCGTCTTCCTCCTCCCACTGAAATAGAGGCTTCCCTTTGCCATTACAGACCACACATCCATCTTCATCCTTGCACTCTACCCTTATATTGCAGACTATCCCATTCATCAGAGCAGACTAGGACATTGTTTAGCATAAAGGATGACAGCCTTGTCTGCAGACCAGTGCTCCACAAGCTGTGAGGAACACCTACTAGGCAGGTGAAAAGGAATATTTTTTTGAAGAGGCGTATAGCAGATCCTAGGCCAGCCCTCCAAAGGTGGTGGAGTAGGCAGGAGTGAGTCATGAACGAATGCCTGTAAAGAGTTAAACCCAGAGATAGTGGGTTCTCTGTTGGCAAACAGCCAGGTGAGCCAATGGGAAGAGAAAGGAGATTTATGACTTGAAGTAGTTACCTGCTGAGAGGTTCTTTCCTTTGTATGGCTAGAGGAGAGAGACACAAAGATGATCTGAGCCTGGACCAAGCTTGGAGAATTTCAGTAAATATCCAGTTCTCAAGGAGATCTGGGCATACAGATAGGTAAGTAGAAAGGAAATGTTTAGGCAGACATGATGAGGTTATTTTTTCATTTTGGGTTTGATATGGGACTTCTCAGGCTGGCTGAGGTACCCCCCCCATGTACACTGTAACTTTTAAACTGAATTTCAGGGAAGCAATTCTCTGTGCTTTAATCTACCTTTTTAAGTTGCTCTGTAACACCTAGCAACCAAGTATGCTTTAGCATGTATATATTTTATTTTGTTAATAAATCACGTTTATTAAAAAAAGGCAATTATTTGATTCCTGTGTCCTAGACAGACTTTTTTTATAATGTTACTTATTTTGTTGTTCTAATGTCTAAACAGGTAATGTTGGAAAATTGCATCCACACAGCTACAGCATTATAAAATGGCACATTCTTATACAGCCATAGTTCAAATCCACAACATTGCAAAAGGAGCCGTCACATGAGCCGGTAATAGTCATGATTTGTTCGCTCAAGTTCCTTTGCGACCTTGAAAGGGATGGGGAGTTGGCAAAAGCCGTGTGCAAGGTGGAGTAATTATTTTCAGGGAAAAGCTCTCTTATCTCAAATTATCCTGCTTGGCTGTGAGAACACCTTGGGGTGGGGGTTCCCCAGAAAAAAGGGTTTTTCTGAGGGGAAAAAAATAGTGTAGACAAGCTCCTAGAGAAGGGTCTGTGTCTATGTATTCCTAAGACTGAAAGGTCAGCCTTGTTGCTTTCAAGCTCTTTCCTACAAGAGGGTTAAGAGCCCAAGGTTAACATCATCATCATCATCATCATCATCATCAATAGCTGTGGGCTCAGCACCCGTTGGTGTCTGATGCCTCTCTCACTATTTCCTTCCATCTATCCCTGTCCAGTGCGGAGTGGCTTAGCTTCTGTAGACTAGCTCCATGCCAATCTACTGTATCATCTAGCCATTCTCTGTGGGGTCTCCCTCTCCTCTTAGAACCGTCCATTATGCTGGATACCAGGGTCTTGATTTTAATTTTGTCGTTCATTCTGCAAATATGCCCAAATAGTTGTAGCTTCCGTTTTATAACCTTCTGCAGCAGGTTCTCTTTCGGCTGTATCTTCCTATATAATTCCTCATTGGTGACCTTCTGCATCCATCCTGTTCTCAGAATCTTTCTATAACAACTCCTTTCGAACGCCAATATTCTTCTTTTGGAATCTTTCGTTATCACCCATGTCTCACATCCGTACAACATGCTGCTAAATACACACGTTTTCAAGATGCTCAGCTTCGTTCTTAAGCTAATTGCTTTGCTTTTCCAGATCTTGTCCATCACCTTCAAACTCACTCTTGCTTTCGCTATTCTAGTTGCTATTTCCTTCTTACAGTCTAGATCATGCGTTGTGTTGCTCCCCACATATGTGAACTTCTCTAAATTTTCTAGTTCAATAACATCAACACTGATCTTCCTTCCTATTCCCTTAGCTCCAAATACCATTGTTTTTGTTTGATTGATGTTCATAATCAGTCCCTACTGCTTCTCTTCTTCATTTAGCACCTGCACCATTTTCGCTAGCTTCTCCTCATCTTCCTCAATGCTAACTAGTAATAGTCTGAAGTTGAAGAGGGAGAGGTGTAGGTTAGATATTAGGAAAAACTACTTCACCAGGCAGGCAGTGAAGCATTGAATTGCGTTGCCTAGAAAGGTGGTGGATTCTCCATCCCTTGAGGTTTTTAAGTCTGGGCTGGATAAGGTCCTGGTTGGGATGACTTAGCGGGGGTTGATCCTGCTTGAAGCAGGGGGCTGGACTAGATGACCTCCTGAGGTCCCTTCCAGCCCAGGGGTTCTGTGATTCTGTGAACAAAATCATCTGCAAGCCTCAAGTTGTTAATTCTTTTCCCATGCACAGATATCCCTTCTACCTCTTCCTTGATCTTGCCCATTGCTCTCTCCAGATGTGTGATGAAGATACTTGGCAATATTGGATCTCCCTGTCTCGTACCTCTACTTGTTTTAAAGCAACTTCCCAGCTCCCCGCATGTTCTTACTGCTGCCTCCACATTGTCATTGATATCCTTCAACAAGGTTAACCCACAGGGAGACATCCCAAGTGCATCTTCCTTGGTTCTAAAAAGGGGTTTTCTTGCTGGGTAGTGGCAGATACCTTCCAAGGTCAGGGATTCTGTGACCTTGGGAAACTTGCAAGCAGAAGCCTATAGAGGCAAGGTCATTTTAAAGACTCTTGTGGGCTCCCACCTTCTGCACTCACAGTGTCATAGTGGGGAACAGCCTTAACAGAGTGCCATCCAATTCCAGCCCAAGCTGCAGCTCTGCTCTGCCCCCTGCTCCATCCCAGCTAGCTTATCAGTGGATGGTCCTGTTCTGCAAAGCTCATTGGTCCCAAACAACTCTTCACCTGTCCTAAGACTTACCCACAAAGCTCATTGCCTACTAAATAAAATTGTTAGCCTTTAAGGTGCTACAGGACTGCTTATTATTACAGATCATTAGCCACGAAATAAAATCCTTGTTAAAATGAACACTACAAATGTATATAGCACACAGGTTGAGAAAGCGTTTCTGTACATCAGGGCGTCATGCTCGGATAATTTACAAATGAACGTTTTGCTCAAGAGCCATGCAATACATATAGAAAAAAATCAGCACTAATCAAGTTTTAGGTGTGCATGTTTAGCAATAGTTTTTGGATTTAGAAATCAAATATTTAGGTGCATCACTCATGGAAAGTTTTACAGAGAGCTGGTAGCAGAAAGCAAATGTGTCAATGAACAGAGATTGTCGCTCAGGAATCAGAATTTAGGATAGGCTGTCTGTTGAAAAATACAATCCATCAGGGAAGTATTTGAGTTGCTTTCTTGGCTGCACCACATCTGCTCATCTCTCCTTGTATTTCCCATGTTCAGTGATGTGGTCTGTGTAGATGTCTCTCAACCACCTGATGGCATGCGTTGTCACATCAGCTGAGCATAGTGTCAAGGGACCCAACTACACAATTATACGTCCCCAGTAGCCTTGAAGCTTGTTACCTCTCCCACAGTTCTGGTGACTCATGAGTTGCTTTCATGCCCTCCTCTTCCTTTCAGTTTTTTGAAAATATTCCTCTCCTGGCTAAAAGAGACAAGCTTTCCCAGTGCCCTAACTAAGTACAAGGTGGAGCAGACTGTTAAGGATAAGGAGTCAACACATACTGCAAGAGACCATTCAAAATGAAGTGGGCAGTTAGCACTTCTGCAGTATCCTGTCAAAACTGGGCTGCCCGAGAAGATTCATTAACCTCATACGCCTGTTCCATGATGACATGACTGGCTTTGTTCTTTCAAATGGCGAGTCCTCAGATCCATTTGAGATATCCAATGACATGAAGCAAGGGTGCATGCTGGCCCCAGTGTTATTAACCTCTTTTTCACGTGCGTCCTCAGCCATACGGTTAGGGACCTGGACCATGGAGTCTACATAAAATACAGTCTTGATGGGTCACTTTTCAACCTTTATCATCTGAATGCTAAAACCAAAACGCTTGAGAGGCTCATCCTTGAAGCCTTTTTTGCTGATGACCGTACACGTATGGCACACAAGGAATCTGATCTTCAGCTCATTGTCAACAACTTTGCTGATGCCACTCGCCCCTTTGGTTTGACCATCAGCCTAGGAAAGACCGAGGTACTGTTTCAACCTGCTCCAGGATCTGGTGTTCTCCCTGTTTCAATCTTTATTGAAGGAACAGAGTTAAAATCAGTAGTGGAGTTCAAGTGCCTCGGCAGTGTGATAGCTAATGATGGCTTCCTTGACAAAGAAATCAATGCCAGAATCTGCCAGGCCAGCTGGGCACTAGGACGTCTGAGAGAGCGAGTGGTTAATCAGCACAATATCCGACAGTCCACTAAACTGAAAGTGTACAAGGCTGTAGTCCTGACTAGTCTCCTGTATGGCTGTGAAACCTGGACTTGTACAGAAAACATATAAACTGCTGGAGCACTTCCACTCATGCAGCCTGAGGTCAATACTGCACATTTGATGGCAGGACAGAGTTATGAACCTGGAAGTCCTGGACAGAGCAGGAACCACGAGCATTGAAGGCATGATTCTGAAAGCCCAGCTTTGCTGCACAGGGCATGTCATGCGAATGGAGGAGTCAAGAATCCCTAAGCAACTCCTCTACGGTGAACTCTCCCAGGGCAAAAGAATCAAGGTAGGCCTTGCAAGACATATAAAGACTGCATGAAGGCCAACATTGCTCATGCTGGTTTAAAACCAGATCAGCTAGAGCAGCATGGAAAAGACCGGACAGGCTGGCGTGTTCTTGTATGACATGCGTATGAAAACTTTGAACAGCCACAATGCATACGCCTCATTGATGCTCATCAGAGGAAGAAAGCAACAGCAGCCGCACCAATAGAGCCAGGACAATTCCCTTGCCCCCACTGTGAACACCCATGCCGTCCAAAGCTTGGACTCCTCAGCCACATGCGAGTCCACAACTGATGAGCCTGTGCAAGCCCAAGACGTCATCGTCGGACACGACGGACTACCTACTACTAGTCCTGGAACAAAAGACGGCTAGTAGGCTGTAAAGAGACAGAATCCATGCATTTTGGTGTCTAGCTGAGTTGACTTGAAGCTTCCAGGTTTGACTTTTGAGCATGTTGTGGAGGTTTCTGTGAGGATGAGGACTGATGGATTGCCAGAGTGCAGGGGGCAGCAAGGTAGGGATAACTTGTTGGTTTATAGAATTTACCTCTAATTAAACAAGGCTAACAGTTTCCGACCAGCTCTCTAGTATGACTATCAATTCCTGGCCACCATGCTACTGTGTGTCTCCTCTGCTTCATACTCACAACCCCAAGGTGCCCTTCATGGGCAAAGGGCCAGCACATCTCCCCATATGGCCTTTGATCATGGTCAACCCATGGTGGTAGTTCATGTGTCACATGAAAATAAACCCCCAAATAATCTGGAGCAGCTTTTGGTCAACTATAATGAATGCATTTGAGAAAATCTTGTAACACCAAATGCCGTGGGCAGTGCCTGCAACAACGATTTGGGAGTGATGAGAAAGAGACCTGTCAAGGCATTATTAGTCTTTTTCTGGCTCATAACCTCCCTTTCTGTAGGTTTGCCAGATGATCAGGCACAAGACTGAATTCAGGCCCATTTGCAAGAAGGGTGTGCAAAATTTACAAATGCACCCCCCCATCTGGTTTCTCTTCTTACCTCCCTGCAAGGTATCATGGGAGAACCCCAGGCACCCTGGGAGCTGTAGTCCCTTTGCTAGCTCCCTGCCGAGAGAGCTGCCCTGTAGTAGGGAAGGGGCTACATTCCCATTATGCCCTTGGCCTCTAGCTCTTCTTTCATAACTGGAGAAAGGGATCAGTAATACCTGACAAGGTCAAAATGTCAGTGTGTGCTCAGTACCCACTAGGTATAATTTCACTCCAGGTATGGAGGCAGCAAAGCATCAAATAAAATGAAAATCAGACTCTGAACATACTATGCACCTTTCACTGAATCTGGGGGAAATCCACAGAGCTACACAGTAGGCAGAGGAGTGGAGACCCTCATTGTGACTCCAGCAACCCAGGGTAGAGTTATTACTCATGCATCTGACGAAGCGGGTCTTTGCCCATGAAAGCTTATGCTCCAAAATATCTGTTAGTGTATAAGGTGCCACAAGACTTCATGTTCATTAAGACTTGTGCGCCTAGCAAAGCTTTCAGAAGAATAAAGCCAAAGACCAGAGAGAGCTTTCCCAGAAAGCTAATGATCACAATAAAGACACTGAGTGGGGGTGATCAGCAACAGGGGGAGGGTATCAGGACAGAGGCTGCAGCAGTGAAGGGATGCTTTGCATAGTGGGGGTGCTGAGAGCCATCGAGCCAACCTGTCAGCTCTATATATGGTAGAAATCATCTCAAGCCAGCGAGTGCAGCAGAACCCATAGCATCCTTAATCTTAGCACAAATGGGAGGATCTGTCTTAACCACAATGAGCAGTGTGATTGCAGCTTGGGTCGGCTTGCCTTTAATCTAACCAGTGCTACTAAAATAGCAGCGAAGAGGCGGTAGAGTGGGCTATGAACATGAGTCCATCCCAGGGATCGAGGCAGACTTGTCTAGCCTATATTGCAATGGGTGCCGCCTCTCTAATTTTCCAGCTGAGCCAGTGGACACCCAGCTGGCCGGTGTAAGCCTGCCCTTATTGCAATCATGCCTCCAACTGCAATGCAGCCCCAGGATGAGACCACTTGCTTAGTGACATGTGTAACTTCACAGCACTCAGGCTATTTACCAGGAAGGAAAAATGTTGCAACAAACAGCAGCTGCCCTCTCCCTCCCATTTCCCAGCCTAGTAGACACTCACAGGAGGTGTAGAAACATCCTTCTCCGACATAGGCTTGGCAGGCGGAGCTCTCTCCTTTGCGGATTCCATGCTGAGCAAGGTCAGGTGCTTGGGACACGGATCCCTGAGGTGGGATTTGGGTCACCACTGCACTCCACATTATTGGCTGCTTCATTTGATTCCCTGGGATTAACCCAGTCACAGAGCTCTCCTGTGACTCCGCTATGCTCCCTGCACCAGTAGGTGATGGCTCCTGACAGCTGCTGGGGCTCCTGCCCTGAGCGGGTCACAGCTGGGTCATTCATTCCGTTGGAGTCCCAGGTATTTCACGCTGTAACCAAAGGGAGCAGGACATCTCTTGGTGTAACCAGAGGAGTGGCCGAACTTTCCCAGGGCTGGGGCTCTGTGAGATGCTAGAGGAGTGTTTTAGGTAGTGGAGAGAGAGGTTACTAGTCAAATAGGAGGAGGATTCTAAGTAGCACTGGAAAAAGAGAGAGGGGGTTTCCACTGTAAAGAGAGGAGGGGGCATTGTGAGCATGACTGTGGTTTCTAGCCTCTCAGAGGTTGGGGGGATGGCTTCTGAGCACTCTAGGAGGTAGATGAAACAACAGAGCGTGTGAAGGGAAAGGCCCATGAGTAACCAGAGAGGTGGCTGGTAAAACCATTCATCTCCTACTGCTGATACCCTGGATGCCCTCATTTCTCTGAAACAGCGTCACTGGGTTTTGCCTGTGCTTTAGTCCAGGCCAGTACCAAGCCTTTGATAATGCTTTAAATTCGTGATGGGGAACAAGAAGGAGCAAGCCCTTGACCCGGGGGATGCCTCAGCTCAGTACCCCCATGTGCATTCCTCCAGGGGCAGTTACCATTCAGTGGCTCTTCTAAGTGGGCCACATTGCTTTTAAACAAACAGTTTGGTAGTTCTTCTCTGCCTGCCTGAGACTCAGTGAGCTGCAGGACTGAGCGAAGAAAATATTATTGGTTGTATTACAAAAGCATGGAGACATCCTAGGACCAGGTCCTGCTAGACAAAGGATACACATCACATAAAAATAAGATCTCACTCTATAGAGTGAACAGGTGGGTGAACTAGAAGAGGAGGGTGGGAGGGAAATGCTAACAGTAAAACAAATCCACTTTTGCATAGTCTGGTGCAGTCTCCGTTTATTTTCCTCACTCTTATCAGCTGGCAGCATTCCGTAGGCGTCGGGTGGGATTCAACAGGTGTCCCTTTGGGCATTCCTGGTTACTCTCTCCATATTGTAGTTATGTAATTGCTCCACTAACAGCCCCCAGTTCCCCAATTTATTTCAGTCTGCCAGATGCCAGAGGTCAGTGAATCACGGGGTTTTCAATTTGCCAGCAATCCTGAAATAAAGGCTCAAACTGACAATAACATTTTTTCAAAATTTTTGAAGAATTGAAGAAGTTTCAGGTCAGGTCAAACCCAAATGGCTCATTTCGACCTGACTCAAATTTTCCTTTTGATTTTGGGCACCTTGACAAAAGTCAGGGCAGACCAGAGTCACAAAATAAGGGTGAGGGAAGCTGCAGACCCTTCAGCCCAGGGGACTCACTCAGAATGGGAGGGATGAATTGTACCTGATGTGAAGGAGGGCATCGTGCTTGGCTCTGCCACAGTAGAGAAGAGAGCACTGGGCTAGGCTGGTATAGGCTGTGTTCTGTGGGAGCTATTCCACTCCATAAATAATTGAATAGTCACTGAAGCAAGGACTCAACCCTCCCACACTCTGACAGCTCCGATTTCTAGGCTATAGAATCTGTCTCATCAGGGTTCCCTGACCCAATGACTATTCCTTGTCATCTGCAGACTATTCCCTGAGAAAATTTACCCAGCTGTAGCCAATGTCCGAGTCTGTGCTAGGAAATGGGGTGGACGCTGAATTGGTTAGTGGAGGGGCAGTGGAGTGGTCGTCATGCACTCTGGTACCATTATCAGGAAAAGTCACACAGCCCACGCTCTATCACATTTCCCCCTTAGCGCTGCCTTTTAGGGTGACAGGACTGGCTAGGCTGGGAGACAGACCCAATGGCGTTTGCAAAGCCCACTTTCCTGATGGCACCACAAAGAGGAATCTCTCTGAGATCTCTCCTAAAGATTGACAGCTGAAGAGCTGCCACCCTTAACTTGTTACATGGGAGGGGAACAACAAGGTCCCAGACACCTTCCTCTCCTAGCAGAAGTTTGGGGACACATACGTACACCAGGTAGGGGAGAGAGAGCTACACAAGCATTTAATAGACAAAGCTGCACGGCTGAATTCAGTGTGTGTAATGGTCATGACAATGCAACTCGTGGTGAAGGCTCCCACCCCTCTGTCCTGGGGTGCGAGTGGGGTCAGGAGTTTATTTTCGGGGACAATCACTGTGAAAGAGAAGGATCTTCTCCTTTCTGTACAGGTCAGCCAGCTTCTCCTCCAGCTCACCCAGAGTGAGCAGCTCAGCCACATTCTGATCGTTGGGAGCAATGACTGCCCAGGACTTCCTGTGATTGTTATCAATCTCGCAGCAGGCAGAGACCAGATGTGGCTGGGCTTATTCACTCTGCCTGCAGCAATGTAATTGTTGCCAGGAACTGCTCCCACAACAACGTATGTCATAGCACACCCTGCAGTCCTATTCGCCATTATTTCTTGCTCATAGTTGTTCCATTTGCCACTGTTGAGAGCTATCAGCTGTGGCACGATGTTGGTCAAGGTGAAGGTAGCAGCCTTATAGTCAGGATCGGGCTGGTGCCCATTGGGGTTCAAGTGACCCCTGTTGAAATTAGTTAGGTTCTTGTAATCTTGGAGGACAGCCTGGCTCTCATTAAGCAGTCGCAGGTCAACACCAGTATTGTTTAAGAGGATCCATTCTGTTGCCATTTCCTTTTGGTAAGTTGGACCCATCAGCTTGAAAGTCAAAAACAAACAACAGAGTCAGTCGTGTGTAGGAGAAATGGAGCAGATGCCTTGGAGGTCTAAAGCAATTGGGAGCTCTAAGTAAGAGAGCTTACAAGGGATCTGTGTTCTTGCCTCTGGGGCCCCCAGGGCCTGAGAGTCACCTGAGAGGAAGCTCACTAGGGCTACATCTACAAGACAGCCCTATTTTGAAATAAGACATTCCAAATGGCTATTTCAAAATATCTTATTTTGAAATCACACAGTCAGACACGAAATTTCAAAACAGCATTTCCAGGTCCATAGCACTGTTCTGAAATAGTGCGATTGGAGCCCATTATGGTCTATTTCGAAACAGGCTTTATTCCTCAGGCCACGAGGTTTATTGGAATCAAAATAACACACCCGTTATTTCGAATTTGTTTGGAAATAGCGTGTGCATCTTTTAGACACTGCCAAAGTTATTTTGAAATAACTGCTTTTATTTCAAGATAACTTGGACACGTAGACGTAGCCTAGCACCTTAGTCACAGTCACGACTCGTGAAAGAGGAGCACCACTTCGACCAGGTTGACACTAGACCTTGAAGTTGATCATAGGCATGCAATTCCAGACACCGCAATTGGGTAATTGGAATTGATGTACCTATGATCGACTTACCTGGCCGTCGTCAATGAGGGAGATTGACAGGACAGTGTCTTCCATGGACCTCGCTTACTCCTCATGAGAATGAGAAGTACAGAGGTCAACTGTTGACCCTGATAGTTTAATTTTGCACTTCCCTCTAGGCCCACAAAATCGAACCCCAGAAGATTGACCTTGACCAGGTCGATCTCCCAGGTAGTGTAGACGTACCCTACTTCCCTGCTTCCTGAAGGCTGGATTATGCCCCAGTTACAGTGTACAGAGCTAGCCTGGCCCAGAGGAACACAGAAGTCAGCTGCCAGTTTGGGGCCACATGTTCTCAGAAAAAGGGGTAGGAATTCTGAAATGAGTTCTAGAGGGAGCAGACAAGACCCAAGGTCTCTACTAAAGGACAGGTGTCTCAACTCTGTCCTCATGAGCCAGAAACAGCATGGTTGGTACATAATCCCTTGTCAACATGGAGATGGTATTAGTACAAAACCAAAGTCCATTTCTGACCACTATCTTTTTTGGAGTTCCATAAGAGAAAATCATAAAAATGCTTTGCATGACTGCAGCACCTCTCCTCCAAGGAGCTCAAAGCACTTGAAAAGATCAATTTTCACAATAAGATAGATAAGCATTAACATCTCTATTCTTTAGCTGTTGATGACAGGGCACAGCCCAGGTGTGACCTGCCCAAGGTTGCATAGCAAACCAGTAGAAGTGAGGAACAGGATCCAGGCATTCCAGCTCCCAGTGTCCTGCTCTAATCTTTGTCACAATGATCTGAGTCTGCACTACAGCTTGGGACAGGGAATTCCCAGTTGTGTGTGTGAGAGAGAGAGAATGCATGAGACAGAGATGGGAAAGTGTATTTGGGGATTTATTCTATATGGCAATTTTTAATATCCAAGAATATGTCCTATTATAATGGAGAGGCAATCAGGAGAGCATCTTACCTGAGATTCTACCATCCAGCTATCAGGTCTCTTACCATAACCCGGCTGGTAGATATATGCGGAGTATGTTGGGATGCGGTTGTCCCTGTCGTACAAGGTGGCAAAGCGATACTGATTCTTGTAATCCTGGCAAATCTGGGCTGGATTGGCAGGTTTGATGGCATCCTTTGGGGGGCGGGGGTTAACCTGAAGAAAAGCTGAGGGCATGTGTTTTCAAAAGATGTCACCACCTCACCGTTTCCCACCATGAAGCACCATACGGAAAAATGGAGCAGGAGCAGCAGCAGCAGCATAGGAATTAGTTAGAGCAAGAGGTTCTTCTGTACCTGGAGAACAAAGGTAAGTAGAATGTAAGCTTGGCATGAACATGGTCTCCCAGAGGAGGAGTGAGTGGGTCTACCCAGGCAAGAGCTGTTTACCAGACAACCACCTTGCCTCAGAAAGTGGAAACCAACATGGAAGTTAGTGTCACTTCTTGAGCCCTTGGAGAAGAGGGTTATGGATCAAATTTCAAGAGGAAGACACTGGTGCCATCACTTCTGACAGTGTTACACACCTAGGAGGGGGCAGGTAGGCTATGTCTACACAGCAGCATTATTTCAGAATAAGCTATTTTTCAAAATAGCAGCTTTGCTGAGTAGATGCTTGCAAAGTGATTTCAGAATAATGGTCATTATTCCAAAATAACTTTGCTGTGTAGAAATGCCTGAAGAGAGCTATGTGAAGGGGTTGATTCACTGCATAGACATAACCATATTTCTCCATCAGGCTGATTAGAAGTCCACACTTCTCCCCTATTTTTGTGGCTACAAATTCCTGTTTTCAAAGGCAAAATGCAGCATTTCAGGATCATTTTCCTGAAGGTTTGTCTATGTCAGGCAGGATTTGACTCAAACATTTCCATTTGGAACACAGTAGCTTTGCCAGCCACCTTGCCTCTCGTTTTCCGTCCTTAGTTGTTAGCAGGACAATATCCTGTTTCTCAGAGAAAACAACCTATATAATCCCCCAACAATGCCAGAAAACCTGGATGCTTTATCCTATTTTGATCACATCCCATGATGTCAGATAAACTGATCCAAGACTGGGTTCTTCCAGTTTCACTGGGATCTGCAAAACCTCAGTTGTTGTAGCTGAGTAAGTGCTATTAAAATAAGTACATTTTGAAACTCTCTAGTATGGCATTTTCTCATCCAGCAACATCCATAAGCCAGCATGATTTTAGTTAGCAAGACAACCATTTATCATGGGGATGGCCAAGCTTCCTGTGCTCCAGTAAAGTTTGTTTACAGACACCAGTCCTGGCTCTCAGTGTTTCGTGCTGTTATTTGGCTGTAATTTTTCCCTAAATGTCTTCTAAGAGCCCAGTAAGCAGTGGAAGTGTTGGCCATGTACTAGACAATACTGATCTTCTGCGGTCTATCAAATTCTCTCATTCAGCGCCAGTTAGGTCCCCAGGGTGCCGGATTAGAGAGGCTGAACCAGTAGTGTATACATCTGTGTCTGATGCCACCAGAACAGAATGCTTTCTGCTTCAAGTAACTGGATCATGCTATGATGCCAATCAAACTGTATTTGGATAGCTGCTGCTACCAAGCAAACTACTACAGATCAGCTGTTCCCTGCTGTCAGGAGCTTGGGTGCTTAGGACATGATCTGAAACTCAGGGTTTTCCATTGTTTTTAACATGTTCAGAGCTGACTGCCCTAAGACAGAAGAAAGAGAACCCAAAACAAGTCTTTGTATTAGGTCTTGCTCCCCAGTGCTGGCGTTTTCTCTCAAGTGACAATTGATAGGCTTTCACTGAAATCTCTTCTACTTGGCAACTCATGATTACACAAGCTATAAATAATATTATTTTTCAGAAATAAACCAACCTACCAGGTGAAAGGAGTGCACAACCAACTTGCCAATTGGCTTGGTCCTGTTTGTAGCTGTAGTGGATTTTTCAAAAGCTGCTGTTACAGAATGAGCCTATAAGCTCGAGCTTGTTTATATACACCCTTAAAGAAGGGAGGCTTGTGCGTAATTAGAGCTTCCTCTAGCAGTGTGAGTACTACATGGGCGGAGCTTGGATCAGCATTACAATTGATTGTTCCATGTTCTCTTTCAAGACATCGCTTACAGAGCTAGCTGGCTGTATGAACCATTTCAAGTAATTTATAAGTGAAACAACTGAATTAAGTTCCTGACCAGGTTTTGGGTGGAGGGTTCTCAAATGTTTTATTATACAAGATGCTTTATGGCATTTGTAATGATCCCAGACCACAGTTCCTTTGACCAAACAAAACACTTTGAATCTATGGCTACGTTTACACTAAGACACTATGTCGAAGTAACAACATCAAAATAGGCTACTTTGACACGTATTGTCCACACATCCTCCGGGGCTGCTGTCGTCGACGCTCAACGTCTAAGTATCGACAGGGAACATCAAAAGGAGCCACCCCAGAAGGAAACGTGGAGCCTCCACACACACAAGCGCTCCCTGCTGAAATAAGGGGCCAGCAAAGCCTGCGGAAGGGGTCACAGGCTGGACTAGCCCTTCTGGGTCAACAGCAAGCCGCTCCTTTAAAGGGCCCCTCCCAGACACACCCGGCCTGCACAGCATGAGGTCTGCAGAGCACTAGCCACACTCTTGCAGACTGACGCACAGCAGCCATGGACCCCCCCAGCAGCAGCAGCAGCAGCACCTGGAAGCTTTCCAGGTTGTCACCCAGGGAGCAAGCGCCCTGCTAGGTGCCGTACGGGAGGCCGCCCAGCAGCTCCTGAAAGGGGGATCCTCCCCAGAGGCAGACAGGGACACCCCTGACCACTGGGTTCCCCTTTTCCTCTCCCACCGGGTGCTCCGCCACCTCTGGAGCTACCCCACCAGCTCCGACCAGTGGGAGCAGCTGGTCATGGGGGAGTGGGATGACGACATGGCTGCAGAACTTCCACATGCACCGACAGACCTTCCTGGAGCTCTGCCAGTGGCTCACCCCCGCACTGAGGCACCAGGACACCCGGATGCGGCGCACCCTCCCCGTCGAGAGGAGGGTCACAACAGCTGTCTGGAAGCTGGCCACTCCAGACAGCTACCGCTCCGTGGGACACCAGTTTGGAGTGGGAAAGGCCATGGTCGGGGCCATTGTCATGGAGGTAAAGAGGCCCAGGCACGCACCCACTGGGGGGGTGGGGGGCCAGGGAGGGTAGCCGGGTGTGGGGCTGGGAAGGGAGGGTGCCGGGGAGGGAGGGGGCTGGGTGGAGTCTAGAGAAGGGAGGAGTACCAGGTAGGGAGGGGGTGGGGGGGTGCCTAGGGAGGTCCCCGGGAGGGGGGCCTGGTGGAAGGGGCCTGGGGCACCCTGCACACCCTCATGGGCACTTGTGTCCCCTCCCCACAGGTGGTCCATGCGCTCAATGCCATGCTGCTCCAGAGGTTTGTCCGAGTCGGGGACCTGGATGCAGCCATCACTGGATTTGCTGACACAGGGTTCCCGAACTGCTTCAGGGCCCTAGGCAGGACCCACATCCTCATCTGCACCCTGGACCACAGCAGGGGAAGATACATCAACCAGAGGGGCTACCACTTTGTGGTCCTGCAGGACACGGTGGACAGCCGGGGCTGCTTCCAGGATGTCTACGTGGGCTGGCCCGGCTGTACACACAACACCCGCGTTTTTAGGAACTCAGGCCTGTGCCGCTGGCTGGAGGTGGGGACCTACATCCCTCAGAGGGATCTCCCTCTGGGTGACACCACCATGCCCCTCTGCCTTGTGGCGGATGCAGCCTACTCCCTCCAGCCCTGGCTCAAGCGCCCATACATCGGCCACCTCACCATCAGCCAGGAGCACTACAACACCCAACTGAACCACACCCACCAAGTGGTGGAGAGGACCTTCGGCCTCCTGAAGGGCCGGTGGTGGTGCCTCCTTGCCCGCCTGGATGTTGGCCTCCAGAACATCCCCCACATTGTGGGCACGTGCTGCATTCCCTACAACATTGTCAAGAGCAAGGGGGTGGCCTTCATCTGGGGTGGGCAGTCAACGCCAGCACGGGCTTCCCCCAGCTGGCTGCCGCACCCAGTTGCCAGGCCCACCACAAGGGAATACGGGTCTGTGAGGCCCTGCAGGCAGATTTTGATCAGGGAGACCCCTGAGCACCTCCATGGCCTTCCCCAGAGAGCCTCCCGCACACCACCCCCACTACCCGCACACCAACCCCACTGCCTGCACACGATCCCCCAAACAAGCACACATCTCAGGTTCTGTGGAAAATAAACCTGTGGCTTATTGAATACTAGTAAACTGTCTTATGTGCACAACAAAAACTGGAACCAATATACAAAGGGGGACAACTATATACAAATGGGGGGACAGCAGATGGGTTGGCCATTGGCCCATCAATCTGGGGTGAGGGTAGAGGGGCGTGACCCCCGGCAGGTACGGATCGTGGCCCACCTGTTGTCCACAGTCCCCGGCGTGGCCAGCTGGAGGCCAGGAGGACCAGCAGGTACGGCCAGGATGCCTCCACCAGCTGGTCTTGAGCCCCAGTGGGATCTGGCCCTGGGGGGCTGGCAGGCGGGGCGGCAGGGTGGCGTGGCAGGTGGGGCAGCAGCGAGGCAGGTGAGGCGGTGGGGGGGCATTGGGTGGAGAGGCAGGGAGGGCAGCGGGGGAGCAGCGGGGGGGCTGGAGCTGGGCAACAGCCTCCTGAAGCGACCCAGCTATGTCCTGGAACACGCCCATGAATTCCTGCCATGCCGCCCGGCGCCAGGTGCACTCATCCTGGTCAAAGTGGAGCTGCTCCTTGGCCACCTCTGCCTGCCATGGGAGAGCCGCCAGGAGTTGGGGGTTCACAAGGGCCATCCACTGGGTCCGGCAATAGTGTGCCCGTCCTGCTGGCCTCGGTGATGTCCCCAGGCGCTGGTGGTGGCTGACCTCCGGCGGGCTCTTGGGGACCACAGAGGGTGTCTGGCTGCCTGGGGCCTCAGATGGTGCAGCTGCAGAGAGGGAGGTAGGGAGGGGAAGGCTGTTAGTGCTGTGCTCTGGCCTGTAGCCCATGTGCCTCGTTTCCCCTTGGGTGCTGGGTCTCCGGCCCCCGTCGATGGGTATCGTGTCCCTGTTGGGTCTCCCCATTGCATGGTCCCCCCGCCCCTGGGGTTAGAGCACAGTGCTGTCCATGGGTGTGGGTGCTGACAGGTGCTGATGGCCGTGCCACCGTCCTGGGACCATGCTGTGGCTGGGCAGTTGCGGGTCGGGGTCCACTGGGGGTGTTTGGGGCTCCCAATCATGTCTGGTGCCCCTGCCCCATGGCCCGGGGGTGTGTGCCCTGTGGGGTACGTACCTGACTGTCCACTGCCGCAGTCAGGGAAACCCAGTGGGCAGACACCCGTCTGGTGCTCTGGGAGGGGAGGTCTACGAAGAGCCACCACTCCTCACTGCTGGACCCCTCCTCTGCTGTCCCACGATGTGGTTCCTTGGGTGGACCCCAGGGCATGGGGCTGGCCCCTGGGCCAGACTCCAGCTGTGGGCCTGCTGGGACTCCTCGTCTGTGGTGTCCGATGTGGCCTGGCAGGGAGGAGGTGTCCCGTGGGCCCAGGATGGCCCTGAGCTCCCTGTAATAGAGGCAAGCAGCGGAGGCTGCCCCAAACCGGCTGGCTGAGTCCCGGACCCGGGCATAACCCTGCCACAACTCCTTCACCTTGCTGTGGACATGATCCGGAGTGCGGGCAGGGTCACCCCAGAGCTCCAGCAGGTCTCGGAGCTCAGCCTCTGACCAGGAAGGGCCCCACCGCTTTTTGGCCCCCCCGTTTGGCTGCTGGGGGTCCCTGGGTCCCTTCAGAGGGGAGCCCTGGGGGTGTACAGGGGGCTGGCTCGATGCCATGGCGTTGCATGGTCGGGTTGGGGCCCATAGGGGGCATGCAGAGCTAGCACATGTGGGCGCTTCTGCCTGCATGCTCTCAGCTTCCTGCCACAGGAACTCTGAGTCCATGGTGCTTTAATGGCTGCTGTGTGCAGTGATCATAGAGCCCCGCAGGGGCTGGACAGCACGTCTCAACCCCTCAGCTGATTGCTGCCATGGAGGACCCTGCTATTTCAAAGTAGCGGGAAGCGGATTGTCTACGCACACCCTACTTCAACATTGAACGTCGAAGTAGGGCGCTATTCCCATCTTCGAATAGGAACGGCAATTTTGACATCTCGCCGCCTAACGTCGATTTCAATGTCGAAATAGTGCAGGGCGTGTGTAGATGCAACGTGCGCTATTTCAATGTTGTGCCAGCTACTTCAAAGTAGCCGTCTAGTATAGACACACCCTGTATGTTCTTGGAGTTGGAGGTTCAAAATCCAGACATGAAATTGAACTTTCCCAAATGTTGTGTGTTTGGATCAGATGCCTCAATCTGGGCCTATTTTAAAGGATCATCTGAGCTTAGACCTCAAATCCAATCCTGGAACCTAATTTGAGGTTCTGATCTGGAACACTGACCTGTACTTATTGGCAACCCACTTGGAGGAGGGGAAAGTGATTGGGAATAGTCGGCATGGATTCATGAAGGGCAAGTCATGTCTCACCAATTTGATTAGTTTCTACAATGAGATAACTGGCTCTGTGGATGGGGAAAAATCAATGGGTGTGATTTATTTTGACTTTAGCAAAGCTTTTGTTAAGGTCTCCCACAATATTCTTATCAGCAAGTTAAAGGAATGTGGATCGGATAAATGGACGATAAGATGGATAGAAAGCTGGCTAGAAGGTTGGCCCCAGCGGGTAGTGATCAATGGCTCAATGTCGGGATGGCGGTTGGTTTCTAGTGGAGTGCCCCAAGGTTCAGTTCTGGGTCCTGTTCTGTTCAACATATTTATCAGTGACCTGGGTGAGGGGTTGGATTGCACCCTCAGCAAGTTTGCGGATGACACTAAGCTAGGGGGAGAGGTAGATATGCTGGAGAGTAGGGACAGGGTCCAGAGTGACTTAGACAAATTGGAAGACTGGGCTGCAAGAAACCTGATGAGGTTCAATAAGGACAAATGAGGAGTCCTGCACTTCGGCCGGAAGAATCCCAAGCATTGTTACAGGCTGGGGTCTGACTGGCTCAGTAGTAGTTCCGCAAAAAGGACCTGGGAGTTGTAGTGGACACGAAGCTGGACATGAGTCAACAGTGTGCCATTGTAGCCAAGAAGACTAATGGCATTTTAGGTTGCACCAAGAGGAGCGTTGCCAATAGATCCAGAGAAGTGATTATTCCTCTTTATTCGGCTTTGGTGAAGACGCATCTGGAGTACTGTGTCCAGTTCTGGGCCCCCAATTGTAGGAAGGATGTGGATACACTGGAGACGGTCCAGCGGAGGATGACCAAAATAATTAGGGGGCTGGAGCATATGACCTATGAAGAAAGGTTCAGAGAATTGCGACTGTTTAGTCTGCAGAAGGGAAGACTGAGGGGGGACTTGATAACAGCCTTCCACTTACTGAAGGGAGGTTGCAAAGAGGCTGGAGAGAGGCTGTTCACAGTGGTCACGGATGGCAGAACACAGAACAATGGTCTCAAGTTGCAGTTGGGAAGGTCCAGGTTGAACATTAGGAAAAACTTCTTCACTAGGAGGGTGGTGAAGCATTGGAATGGTCTACCCAGGGAAGCAGCGGAATCTCCATCCCTGAGGTGTTTAAGTCTCACCTCGACAAAGCCCTGGCTGGGCTGATCTGATGGGTTTGGTCCTGCCTTGGGCAGGGGGCTGGACTTGATGGCTTCTTAGGTCTCTTCCAGCTCTGTTGGTCTATGATTCTATGATTAACCCACAACTAAATAATGGATATTACAGTGCAGTAGTCCCTTGACTCATGCAAGGGCTGTGTTCCCACGCACCCTCACGTAACACGAATTTTGCTTAAGTCAGGGGGGTGGCTCTTTTCCCAGGTGGAACTCACATTCTGCCGCCAGGGAAGCAGCAGGAGCACCTGGAGCTCCTTTTGAAAGGGAAGTCCTGGGGTTGGGGAGGGGCAGTTGGAGTGGGTTAAACCTGGTGGTGGGTTGGGGCCATGGGAGGGGGCAGAGGGGTTAAGTTTGAGGTGGGTTAGGGCTGCAGGAGGAGCCAGGGAGGGTGGTGAGCCATGGGCATGCGTCCCTTTGGGGGACTGAGCTGGAGCCATGCAGGGGCGAGGGTGAGCTGTAGCTGGGAGTGGGGCAGGCTGAGCCAGAATGGGCTGGGGGCTGGAGCAAACTGTAGCCAGGTGAAGCGGGGGCGAGTTGGAACTGGAGCCAGTGCGGGGGATGGTGAGCCATAGCCATGAGAGATGGGGGTGAACCAGTGCCAGGGGGCTTTGAACTGGGTTGGGGGTGTTTGAACCAGGGCTGCACAGGCTGTGGGGGTTGAGCCAGGGCAAGGGGGACTTTGAGTTTCGCTTAACACATGTTAAGGCGAGTTAAGCACAGCTCAAAATTGCACATTTCGAGAGATTACTGTACTTCAGAAAACAGTCTGAGCCTACTCCTACCTTCGTGACCCTGCCTCTGCCAGCCTGAGCTTGCATGCTTAACCATGAACGCTATTTATTTCCGGGTAGTAACCATACAAGGGCAGCTAAACAAACAAAGCAGCTACAAAACCAAATCTAACTGAAATCTGATTGCGAAAGTTCGGACTAGCAAACCATAACCGAGTACAAACGGCAGGATGTGGAGGGTTCACCGAGAGAGAGAAAGAAGAGGGCATGGTGACCACTGCTTGACACCTGAACTGATTGGGGCCCCCAGATGGAGATGGTAGCTGGGGCTCCAGAGTGTTGGAGACAGGCAGAGCAAAGCCCCCAGCGGTCGACTTTCCACAGACAGCCCAATGGGTTTGGCCCTGACCCCCTCATTGCTGGCACCCAGTGTGCATCCCCAGGAGCTGCTAGCAGCCACAGTGCCAAACACAATATGCAGCAACTCAGGAGCGACCCTGGCACGATGCTAGTCTTAGCTTACAGCACACCACTGTCGCACCGAAGGGGGGTGTGTGGAGGATAAAACGTTTATTTGTTTGAGATATCTTTGGGAACTGCCCAGATGAGCTGGCAGCTGAAATAACAATTTCTTAACTGAAATATCTTGTGTGCCTTCATGACATTTATGATCTTATCACAGTTTCAAGGCACTGCGCTAAAACAATCTCTCACACTCTGCTGACGGAGGCCTGACATGCTCACTAAAAATCTCATTTAGCAAATAAATTTGCCTCAGAATACACAAAGTCTCACAGTAACGTGAAAGTACACAGGGCAAGGGGAGGTACGCCCTACAGAACTATATTTTTAAAAAGGAAAAATTATAACAAACTTGGGTGCTTACAATCCATATTTAGGCATTTAATCACAGCTCCATCACCCTTCGTACATTCTAAAAGCATTTCTTCTGGTTATCAACCTCTCTGTTCACTGTTTCTACCAGATACTGGAAGAGGAATGTAGCATTTGATTAGCTTTAGATGCAGACCATAGGTTTAATAATTTGGGGGATTAACTGTTGTTGTAGTTGTACTAGTACAGGATCCACTTCTCTTAACCGGAATTCTGTCATCTGGCAACATCCCTTGTCTGGCAGCCTGCACCTGCTGTCAGCCACTGGCCCCAGCTCCCCACTGCCTGTGGGTCCCAGCAGCCTGTGACTGCTGTCAGCCAACAGCTGCTGGGAAATGCAGGCATCCAGGAGTTGGGGCAGGCAACTGCAAACAGCTGCAGGCTACTGGGGCCGGAGGTGGCAGGGAGCCAGGGCCAGTGGCTGCAATCAGTCACAGGCTGCCAGAATCTGTGGGTGCAGGATCCAGGGGCAGCCAAAAGCTGGGATCCGTCTCCCAGGACCTGCAGTCAGTGGGGAGCCAGCTGAGGGGAAGGGGGAAGATGACTTTCCCTCATTTGGAAAATTCTCTTATCTGGCTCAGGTCAGATCCCAAGGGGGCTGGATAAGAGAGGTTACACCTGTATAAGGTGCTTCCCTACAGACCAGCAACCTATCCCAGGACACTGGCCAAGTTCTGGGCCTTGGTTACGGCACAGTTGTATTGTCAGAGCCTGCGGGGCTTAAATGTACCAGCAACAAAGGGTCCTGATGAAGTGAGTCTTTGCTCATGAAGGCTCATGCTCAAAACTTTTCTGTTAGTCTATAAGGTGCCACAGGACCCTTCGTTGCTGTTACAGATCGAGACTACCATGGCCACCCCTCTGATACAGGATGACTAAAAGCACCGTCTTACAATGGGATGGTTTATTCCATTTGGGAGATGGGATCTTTCTTCAAGCCCTTTAGTTAGAGACAGAGCAAGAAAATAATTCACCCCACTTGTACTTTACCTTGATTAGCGGTTCCCCTCGATTCTGCAGGGTCTCCACCCATCTCCATCCGGACAGCTGCATTGATTTTCATTGATCCTCATTCCAGTCTGTGGTGAATCTTGGGATCTAGCCCATATTTTCCATGTCTTTATCCTCTTTTACTCTGGTTTTTCTTCTCTAAATCTGTCTTTTTTGCTTTGGTGTCTATGGTTTTGCCTTTCATTTGTCCCCTTCCTAACATAAACCAAAAGCTGACTGTCATAAGAGGGGATTCTCCTTTGTAGAGGCAGGTGGAGCACTATAATTGCAAGTTTGTTTTCTGTCTATGGTATGTACTTTTACAGCTTAATCAGGTGCTGAAAAGAACGCAAACGATGACATAAATACATCTGTATATAAAGGACAGCAAGGAGGGACACCAAAGGCCACAGAATGTTTGATTTTGTTGTCTCTAATTAAGTAAGGTGGATTCTTCAAACAGCTTTATCGCATGACATGAGTGGCTACAATCCGAGGCTTCTGGGAAGAAGCAGGAGAAATGGAGTATTTTTGCATTGTTCTGGACAGGATTGGTTTCAAGGGTTGTCAGAGCCAGGGGTGGTAGCAGGGATAAGCTCCCACTATCTATAAAATGCTCCCATGGCGTGCGTCTCCAATAGCCTCTGACAACCGAAGTCCAGCTCCTAGCCTTCACATGTGGCTTAGTTTCTAAGCCCGGCGAAACTGTTTGCACTGACAGGAGAAGGGGCGAAGGCGGGTGACTGGCGCCTTAAAACCAGCTGCTTCGGGTAGATGGGGCTCGTCAGCCTGGGAAGGCCACCCACCTAGGACAAGGAAATTCTGATTTAAAACCTTCGCTACCTCGCGGCGATACCTAGTCATGGGAAAGGCTTCGGGAGTAAACCCCGGGGAAAAATCCAGAGATGGAGCCCCTAAGGCAGTTTGAGGTTGTGCTCAATCTCACTCTGGCAGCTCCTGCAACAACATTGGTGCCAAGCTGTACTGGCTTTCACCTTTCCCTTGGATTACATCAGTGGCGTGGAGACGGGGAACCTGCTGCTGGGCATCAGCTGCTTCTTCAAACTTACTTGCCCAGGCCTGCGCCCTGGAGAGGACACTCCAGCATCGGATCTCATTGGGCAGCTACCACCCACTTCAAGCTGGGCAGCCCCGCCTCGGTCCACTTGCTCCACTGGGTGTGTGGGGCTTAGGGAATCACTGACAGGTGAATCGTTAACCTTGTACCAGGCAAAACAAACAAGCAACAAAATAATCCAGCCTTCAGGCTGGGCACATGGAATGTAAGGACTATGACTCCGGGCCTTACAGAAGACCTACAGAGCATTAGTAACCCCTGGAAGACAGCAATCATTAACGAGCTGAGAAGACTGCGGATGGACACCATGGCCCTCCAGGAAACAAGGCTATCATCCTCTGGATGTCTCAGGGAGAAGGACTTTTCCTTTTTGTGGCATGGGAAGCCTCCAGAAGAGACTAGGGAACACGGTGTTGGCTTGCAATCAGAAACAGCCTAGTTGGCCCAGTCATACCACCAAATGTGGGAACTGAGAGAATGCTGAAAATCCGGCTTCAAACACCAGTGGGCATGGTCAACATCTTCAGCGTCTATGCACCTACTTTAACTTATGCCCAGGAAGTTAAGGACAAGTTCTATGATGAACTTAGCATTGCCATCAGTGATGTACCTTCCCATGAGCCGCTATTCATCCTTGGCGACTTCAACGCCAGAGTTGGCAGCGACCACCACAGCTGGTCATCCTGTATGGGACAATTTGGAACAGGGAAGATGAATGAAAACGGACATCACCTTCTTGAACTCTGCTCCCAACATGACCTCTGCGAAACCAATACCTTCCTCAACGTCAAACCCCAGCACAAAGTTTCGTGGCAACACCCAAGCTCGAAACATTGGCACCAGCTTGAACTCGTCCTCACCAAACGCAGCCGTTTAGGTAATGTCAAGGTGACACGTAGCTACCACAGCACAGACTGTGACACTGACCATTTGCTTGTGTGCAGTAAGGTGCACATCCAGCCGCGAAGATTCTTTCACTCCAAAAAGGAAGGGAGGCCGCGCATTGACACTGGCAAGACTTGTGACCCTTCAAAAGTATGCGAGTTTGTCCAAGCACTTGAAGAGGCCTTGCCCCGCCTGGACGACACTGACATCAGCAAGAGATGGGAACAACTACGGGACGCTATCTATAATACAGTGATAGCTACCTTTGGGAAGAAGACAGTCAAGTCTGCTGATTGGTTTGAAGCCCACACTGAAGTGCTGATGCCCCTGACTGAGAAGAAGAGACAGGCACTGGCTGCATACAGGTCCTCTCTCAGTGAGGTGAACCTACAGGCACTCCAGTCTGCTCGGAGTCAAGTGCAGCAGGTTGCTCGGCGGTGTGCAAACGATTACTGGCTCCAACTCTGCTCCAAGATTCAGCAGGCCGCAGACACTGGTAACATGCGAGGAATGTACGATGGGATCAAGCAAGCCATCGGTCCATCACAAAGAAAGACTGCCCCACTTAAGTCAGCCACAGGTGAGGTCTTGAAGGACAGAACCAAGCAGATGGAACGCTGGGTGGAACACTACTCACAGTTGTATGCCAGAGAGACCGTAGTTACAGAGAGAGCCCTGAATGCCATCGAGCCTCTGCCCACCATGACTGAACTCGATGCTGAGCCCACCTTGGAGGAACTCAGCGACACGCTAAAAGCACTCTCTTCTGGAAAAGCCTCAGGGAAAGATGGTATTCCCTCAGAAATCCTCAAATGCACCAATGGTACCCTAGTTTCAGAGCTGCATGGAATACTTTGCCAATGCTGGAGAGAAGGCAGCATACCGCAACATATGAGGGATGCTAAAATTGTTACTTTCTACAAGAACAAGGGTGACAAAAACGATTGTAACAACTATCGCAGCATCTCCCTTCTCAGTACCGTGGGGAAGTTATTTGCACATGTTGTCCTGAAGAGGCTCAATGTTCTCGCGGAGAGAGTCTACCCTGAGTCTCAGTGTGGGTTCAGAGCTGAATGCTCCACCATAGACATGGTTTTCTCTGTTAGGCAACTACTAGAGAAGTGCAGGGAGCAGAACAAATCTCTGTATATTGCATTCATTGACCTGACCAAGGCATTTGACCTCATCAGCAGAAAAGGTCTGTTCATGATTCTGGCTAAGATCGGCTGTCCCCCAGCTTTGCTCAGCATTATTAGGGCCTTCCATGAAGGCATGAAGGGGACCGTCGTATATGACGCATCCACATCCAAACCCTTTGAGATTCTCAGCGGAGTGAAGCAGGGGTGTGTGTTGGCTCCAACACTGTTCAGCATCTTCTTTGCAGTTTTGCTCAAATATGCCTTCAGAACTGCTACAGAGGGCATCTCTCTCTGCACAAGAACGGACGGCAACCTCTTCAAACTGTCGAGGCTCAGAGCGAAGACCAGGGTGCTTACAAAGCGTCTGAGTGAGTTCCTTTTTGCTGATGATGCAGTTATTACTGCTCACACTCAGCAGGAACTGCAGTCACTCATAACTCGCTTTGCGGATGCATGTATGGAATTTGGCCTCACAATCAGCTTAAAGAAGACCCAGGTGATGGGCCAAAACGTGGGTAACGAGCAATCTATCAACGTGCTAGACTATGAACTGGAAGTCATCCATGAGTTCGTGTACCTAGGCTCAATGAGCTTGGACAACTTGTCACTTGATAGCGAGATCAACAAGCGCATTGGAAAAGCCGCCACAATGTTCTCCAGGCTGACGAAGAGAGTACGGGCTAACAATAAGCTCACTGTACACACCAAGGTGCAGATCTACACAGCCTGTGTTTTGAGCACACTGCTGTACACCAGTGAAACATGGACTTTGCGCTCAAAACAAGAGCAGCGGCTCAACTCGTTCCACATGCGCTGCCTTAGGTGCATACTCAGTATCTCATGGCAGCACAAGGTCCCCAGTAGCGCAGTGCTTGAGAGGGCAGGCATCACCTCCATGTTCACCCCTCTCAAACAGAGGCGTATGCGCTGGCTGGGCCATGTCTCACGCATGACAGATGACCAAATACCGAAGGACGTCCTCTTCGGCGAACTGGTGTCTGGAAAGAGGCCGAAAGGGCGACCTAAATTGCACTACAAGGACACGTGCAAGCGTGACCTCAGCGCTTTCTCTATCAGTGCAAACACCTGGCATTCGCTCACCTCAGACAGGCACGCCTGGAAACAGGGAGTGAAGGAAGCTCTTGTTATGTATGAAACTACCTTGGTGAAGGAAGCGGAAGACAGGAGAGCCCTCAGGAAGATCCGTGCCTGTGATACCAGAGCGACATCTGCCTACTGCTGCTCACAGTGCGGAAAGGACTGCCACTCCCGCATTGGATTGCACAGCCACAGAAGACGCTGCTCGAATCAGTCCAACTGGGGTGCAAACACATGATCCCTCGGGATCGAAGGATGCCTACTACTGGACAGGATTGTTCATGCTCGAACCTGCAGGAAGAGTCCTTCTGGACCCTCTGCCTTAATAGTGAGAGCAGGTAAAATGTACTTTGTTGGAGGTGGAATTTAATGGAAAAAAAACAGACAGTGGTAATTTGTGGAAAAATACTAAATCTCTGGTTAATTTGTCATAAATAGAATTTCAGCAATGCAAAGCAAGTTTTGTGTGTGTGTGTGTGTGTGTGTTTTCAAATTAATGCTTAATTTAAGCCAGGGATAGAAAGAGTTTGGATGTTTTTTAAGAGGAGTTAAAGTATTATTTTACCTGGTTTAAGTAATATTTGTGTAGTGGTAAAATTTATGGTTGAATTCCATTTATATAGAATATATTAATCAATTATTTTTGGTTTTGTTTTGGTGATTTTATTAGCATGGGTGATTCTGTCCCTCTTGAGGGATAGGCAGGATTTAAGGTTTTTGCAAGGGGTGGTGGATAAAAATGTAAGAAATAATATGAATAACATGGGAGCAGGTAGGAGTGGGTATTGCATGTAAGGATGGGAAGAGAATTAAAAAACAGCCCTGCACAGCGCTTGAGTTCATCTCTACCCAGCTAACTATGGTGCCAGAATTGCTTTTGTGCTATCCTACACAACTTCTCCCTGATGCATTCACTGTAATTTACCTGCCACATAAACATGAACATTTCTGTCAATTTCCTTTCCAGCTTCCAAAGAATTCCCCAGGTTACATGGCGGCTGGTGCAGTAACGAGAGTGCAGCATCTGCGTGATTGCTCACACAGCTACCTTTCCTTATTTACATGCACCATATGCTTATCATTCCCTGATGCTTTATAAACAATGAAAGTAGGGAAGGTCACAGACTGAGCCAACCAAACTTCACTGTAAGTGGCAAGTTACTGAAAGCCTTAGGAGTGTATGGAGGCAGTGTCCAACCCACATGTTACTCCATGGCAAGCTGGTACACTGCAGACTCACATGTTAGTTTCATCATCATCATCATCATAAATAACTGTGGGCTCAGTGCCTGTTGGTGTCTTTAACTTGTGGTGGTAAACAAGCCCTTAGATTACTTCAGAGGTGGACAATAAGCCAGAAGTGGTTTGCCAGGGTTAACCCTTGGTGGGCTGCTCATGCTTTATTTAGCTGCATCTCCACAGGTAGGGACACTTGCAGCTCCTGTTGGCCACAGATCACATTCCATCCAATGGGAGCTGCAGTAAGAAGCACCATGGACTGTGACACTGCTTCCTGCAGCTCCCGCTAGCTGCGAATAGTGAGCTGCAGCCAACAGAAGCAGCAAGCATCCATACCTGTGGAGCCATAGGTAAATAAAGTGCTGGGGGCCAACTGGGGTTAATTTTGGAGAAACCCTCCAGCCCATGGGCCTCTTATTGCCCATCTCTGAATTAGTTCAATGCCCTGCTACACCAGTGATGTACAGTCAGAGGAGCATCTGGCAAATCGACAGGTGATGTGCTGATATCCGACCACAGCACATGCATCAGTCTCTGGACTGGTCTTCAGGTTGACTTTATCTGACCTCTACTCAATGGTTGGCTTCGGATTTGTTTGTTCTTCTTAGTGCATGAGCAATGTACCCCTGGGGGCATGTGACCAGGATTCATCACCCAATTTAGGCCTCTGATGGGATGATTAGCTTCCGAGCTTGGACTGACTACTGAGATGTGATCACAGAGATATACCCTCCATAGGCGTCTTAACTGGTGGAAATGAAAAACAGCTGATGGAGGAGAAGCCCTTGGCCCGAAGGATATTGCAGCTCGGTATCCCAAGAGATATTTATTTTGGTGCTGTTACCCATTCAGGTGAGATTTCCAAGACAATTTGCATTTGTTTTTCAAATCAGTTGAGTAGCTAAGCTCTTTCCAGCTCAGTGGCTAGCAGGAGATCATGCACCAGTAATTTTATTCTTTATGAATATCACCTTTGCATAGTCACACTTGTAGAATTGGTTCCTGCTGGCAATGGATCGTGGGTAACACAATGCCCAGGGTTGCCATACCCCATAAGAGAGACAGTAGAGAGATCTTCAGGAAAGAGGAAAGAAAGGCTTCTTCCTGGTAACTATAGATCTTTGATAGTTGTCTCTGTGCATTCACACTTGTGGGGTATGATACCTCCTGGCATAGAGCCAGCTACACCTCATTGCCAGCATACACCAGATGCACAGGCAGGAATATGCAGAGGACACTTAGGCTATGTCTACACTACAGAGATCTTTCAAAAGAATCTCCTCCAGGAGATCTCTTCCGAAATAACTTCTTTCAACAGAGTGCGGCCATACCTAAGAAAGCAGCTCAAAAGAGTGAGCTGCTCTTTCAAAAGAGACTGTCTGCACAGCCCCTGCTCTTTCGAAACAGCCGGCCAGGGATCAAAAAATCAGGCCCCATGAGGACTGCTCTTTCACAAAAAAAAGGGTCTATGGAGCATTTACACTTATCTTCTTTCAAAAGGGGACACTCTTCCTGAAATGGGAAAGAAAAAGTGATTTCAAAAGGAGCACTTCATTCCTTCAATCTACTTTTGAAAAAAGGCTTTTTGTCTGTAGACGCTCCGTGGGATCTTTCGAAAGAGCCCCCTTCTTTGGAAAAATCTTTCGAAAGAACTTGCTAGTGCAGACGCAGCCTTAAAGAAGAAAAAATTATCATTGTTATGTGAATGATGGTAATAATTTTGCTATTTCTCTTCTTATAATGCATTATCTTACAAACATTTCTGGTACAGATAAATGAATATATGATATATAATCATTTTATTTTCCAGAAACACAAATTTTAAAGCAAAAACGCCTTTCTCAATCAGTCATGGCCGATTTTCCCTAGCAATTTTTATCTCTTTATCAATACCAGGAGCTGTGTTCATATTTGATCACGGTTCCTATTTACACTACTGTAATTTTTTTAAAGCCATCTCCTTCCCCAGGACTGATCTTTGAGTAGTCCATTTTGCGGCCGTACTGACTGTTCTTTCTTGTTAGCTTTACTCTTCAGAGGAATTATAAAGGTTGTTTATGAACCTGCCTCTGCTGAAGTCACTAGCAGAACTCATGTTGACAACAATGGTTCAAGGGTCACCTCTGTGAGCATGTGCACTTGACAAGAATTCTGAAACTGAGCATGTATGTGCAGAAAGAAAGGGGTATAGTAAGTAGGTAAATTATTAGAATTTACAAGAGCTTCAAGTCTATTTTCAGGATGAAGTTTAATAAAGACAAATGCAAAGTGCTCCACTTAGGAAGGAACAATCAGTTTCACACATACAGAATGGGAAGCAACTGTCTAGGAAGGAGTATGGCAGAAAGGGATGTAGGAATTATAGTGGACCACAAGTTAAATGTGATGCTGTTGCAAAAAAAAGCAAACACGATTCTGAGATGCATTAACAGGTGTGTTGTGAACAAGATACAAGAAGTCATTCTTCCACTCTACTCTGCGCTGGTTAGGCCTCAGTTGGAGTATTGTGTCCAGTTCCAGGCACCACATTTCAAGAAAGATGTGGAGAAATTGGAAAGGGTCCCGAAAAGAGCAACAAGAATGATCAAAGATCTAGAGAACATGACCTATGAAGAAAGGCTGAAAGAATTGGGCTTGTTCAGTTTGGAAAAAAGAAGATTGAGGGGGGACATGATAGCGGTTTTCAGGTATCTAAACGGGCGTCATAAGGAACACGGAGAAAACTTGTTCTTCTTGGCCTCTGAGGATAGAACAAGAAGCAATGGGCTTAAACTGCAGCAAGGGAGGTTTAGGTTGGACAAGTTCCTAACTGTCAGGGCAGTGAAACACTGGAATAAATTGCCTGGGGAGGTTGTGGAATCTCCATCTCTGAAGACATTTAAGAACAGAGTAGATAACTGTGTATATCAGGGATGGTCTAGACAGTACTTGGTCCTCCCCCACCTGCACCCCCTGTCACCTAGACTCCCCCTTCTCCTTCATCCCTCCCCCACCCAGACCTTCCCTTCTCCTACATCCTTTCCCCACCCAGACCTCCACTCTTCTCCTATATCCCTCCCCCACCCAGAACCCCCATCCTCAGCCTGCTCCTGCACCCCCTGCCACCGAGACCTGCCTTCTCCTTCATCCCTCTCCAACCCAGACCTCCCCTTCTACATCTCCCCCCCAACCAGACCCCAACTCTACTCCTACATCTCTCCCGCACCCACCCTCAGCCCGCTCCTGCACCCCCTGCCACCTAGACCCCACTTCTCCTTCATCCCTCTCCAACCCAGACCTCCCCTCCTACATCCCTCCCCCCCCCCAGACACCAACTCTTCTCCTACATCTATCCCTTCCCCTACATGTGTTCATATGATGACCTCTCAAGGTCCCTACCAGTCATAGCATTCTGTGATTCTATGATTCCATGGGCAAAGTTGGTGCCAGAGTTAATATGTATTATTCCACTACCTTTCACAAGGTCATTCACTGAGATATTTCTGTCTAAAAGCCACATCCACTCATGTGTAGGAAAAACAGTTCAATTGATTTCCTTGCCAGTTCCAAGGGAATTGACCAGGTGAAGCAGTATCCAAATATTTATTCTATAAGATCATGAGAGAATTTAGAACAGATATTGACTGGAATTGCAGGTGAAGAGCAGGCAGCCTGCAGGAGCAGCTTGCTTCTTTGTAATGGCTCCAGAGAAGAAATCTGCAGATTCGGAGAGAAGAGCATTTTCCAGGGAAAACAGCCCCCTGGCTCTGCATTCACAAACACCGAGGCTGGCAGAAGGGGAGAGAAACAGAGCAGCGCGCTCCTCCTGCAGCCATTGATCCAGGGAATATTTGGTTTGTTTTTTACCCCCCTCACCAAACACACTTCCTTATTACCCTGCTAAACTATGCCTCCTTCTTGTTTTATGAATTGGAAGGTTTGAAAGGAGAAGGAATGGGCAAAGGCACTAGGAAAAGCAGGGGAAGAAGGGTCTTTTGCATACTTAGCTTTTCCAAAACAAGCAGGGGAGGAAAAGATATTGGGGCCTTTTAGCTAGGGTCTGATTTAAGGGAGAGAGGTGCTGGCTTTGCATGCCAGCAGAACCTCCTGGCTGACATGGCTGCAAGGGTTGGGGAAAAAGCCAATTGTGCTGCTTCCCCCTTTAAAATTTCATCCCCCCCTTGCACACCACTGTTCTAGGCCATAAGGAGAGGTATTGCATAGCTGCCTCACTGCGGAGCAGTGGAGAGAAGGGATTGCAAGTCAGAAATGCACAATTCTCTCTCCTTCCTCTAGGAGGGAAGTAAGACAGCTCTTGATTATCCAAGGTGCAAATTATTTCCTTTCCTGCACCAGCTCAGCTCTGTTAGGAAGTGCACCAGGGCTGCTCCCACCTTTCTGCTTTGTCCCCCTGTGCCCCTTGTGCTCAGTCGGGTACAATGTTCTATCTAATAGACCTTTTCCTGTATATATAAGTGGTTAGTTGAAGGGTTGGCTCACTGAAGAGGACCCATTCTGAAAACTTTTCTGATTTTACTGACCTAATGTATGGAAGTGCTAGGTGGTTTTGGCTTCCCCCAGCCAATGTTCATGATTCCATTAATTGCTTTCTTGTGATGTTTCTAGGAGCATGATGTTCTGCTTGCTCTAAAACCTTGGGAACAACCCCAAAGACTTCTGTCTTGTTTCAGCTTGTACTGCTTCTGAGTCCTTTCAAGCACTTCAGTTTTGCCTATTTCTTTTTCTTTCCTTATTTAATACAGCATCCCTCTGAGACTTTAATTTAGTGAGGTTTATTCCATACCACTCTATGAAACTTGCTTTACAAGTAGCTTTCTTTTGTCTTTATTCATTTTCCTTGCCATCTGCTAAAGGACCTTGTTGTCTAATTCTTCTCTACTTCTAGTGAAGCTCATATGGGGACTTAATTATGTTGCAGACTGCTTCCTATAACTATCGGCTTGAGAGTTTGAATTGAGTATTTAAGACTTCTCTGTCCTGTACATGGATGGTAAGGTGCGGGTAGCTCACACAGGCTGTGTCTGCATGAAAGCCTAAACTGGAAATAACCCATGCAATTCCCACTGCGCAAGTTATTTCCACTTCTGAACTGACGAATAAATTATCAAAATGATCAGCAGCATTGACTTGCCTTGCTGAACAGTATTAAAAGGCTTCATAGGCAGCCACTGTGTAACCCTTCCTGTAATGCAGAGTGAGCAAAGTGGGGGGGAGGGCAGGGAAGAGCATGAAATTTAGTAGGGTTGGGGTACAGCATGATCTGCTGCTGGGTCTCAGGCTTGTCCATCTCATTAAAAATGTTGAAATATGTTAGTGGTTTTATGTCTGTGTATTCACGTTTCTATACTGATTAATAAAGTTTTTACATTCTACAGAGTTATTCTTTTATAGCTGCTGAAAGGTTTGTTTTTTTTCATATGAACATCACAGAAATTTCCATCAGTTTGGATTACATTACACAGGCTGGGGGGCAGGCCCTGCGAATTGCAGCAATGAAAATTGGGGCCCAACGTAAAAAGTTTGCTTACCCCTGCTGTAACGTACGGAAATTCTTTAGTTCCTTCATTAACTGCCTCTGGACAGCACGCAGGGGCATCCTGAAAAAAAATGGGACAGGCTTGTGGATGTCTGGCATACAAGGGCAGGCTAGTGTGCCGGACCAGAAACTGCGTATTCCAAGGAAACCGAGACAAACTCTGCAGGATGCCCAGAGACAGAGTCACGTATGGAAGGGGAAGGACGTCTAGACTCATGCAAGATGGAGAAGATCCAGAATCAGGAGATTTTTGTCCCATGGAGATTATGTCATGGCATAGCCAGTTAGTCCAGTCCTCCCAGCATCAGCTGATCCAGTGAGATAGGGTGAGACAATTGGCTGAGTTGGTCTGACTTCACTCTAGGAACTGAACTCAGAGAAAACCCTGCAAGTGATTGGTGCTGTTCACAGAGCACGGGGAGCACTAAGAGACAGAGGTGCCGGGAAAGTCCTGCTCCAGGAAAAACACTTTTTTCTGGCTCTATTCCCCACAATAGAAACAACAGCGAGTGGAGACACACAACAGCTAGTTTGGGCATGTCTGGCAATGAGATTGTAAAACCAGCAGCTGCCCTTTGATTTGTGTCACTGTCAGCACCTACCGGGGCACTAAATCAAACCCTGGAAGATCGACCCCCAACGTATTCATCTTCCGCTACCCTTAGATAGTCTCCATAAGAAAAGCTTAAACTTTCTAAAATAGCTGTGTCTCACTTTTCACCTCTTTGTTGCTTTTCCTGGGGAAATTCCATCCCTCTGAACTTAGCCTCATGTACAGGAGTGTTGAGAAAACTGCTTTTTATCTAAGAGTCAGTTACTCATTTGTTTGCCCTCATCAGATCTATGAGCTTGCTAGTAATCTGCAACAACTAACCTATTCATAGACGGAAATGTAGGAGCTGCTCCCCTGTGTCCTGAGCACAAGGAATCTGAATGCAGTGCAGATAAACATAAGGGCTTAGGTATACAGAGAATTCATAAACGGTAGCTGTGCAGATCATCAGACACCACAAGGGCAGGTTTCCGTATGTGGGAGGTCTAGGGCTGGGGAGTGCACATTAATGCTGAGGACTTGTCTAGTCCTGAACATAGGCTGCCCCCTTCTTCCACCCTTGCCCATTCCTGGGCTGGAGTCCCTTTCCCTCACAAGCCAATACAGCAGGCGTGGGGAACTCCCAGGCCGCCATCCAGATTTGGACTGTGGGTCATCTGGATCCAGACCAGATGCTTGGGCTGCATCCAGACAATGGGCTCTGCCGGGGGCTGGGGGCCGCGGCAAGGGGCAGGAAGTGGCTCTGGGCTCTGCCCCATTCACTGCTGTTCCCCCAGCCTCAGCAGCCTCAGCTTCCTCCTGCTACTCTGATTGGCCAGAATTCCAGCTAGTCAGGGCAGTGGAAAGCAGTGGGAGGAAAGGGTGGGGGAGCAGAGCCTAGTGCATCCAATGGTGAGCCAGTAAGCTGCACCTCCATTGCCCAGACCCTGTGCCTCTTGACTGCTCCCGCACCCCCTCCCATCCAGACCCTAACTTCCACCCCCACCCCGACCCCCCTCCCTTCTAGGCCCCTGACCCCGCCCCCAGATCCCTTAACCCCTACTCTGACCCTTCCCGCCCACACTCCACTTACTTGTCTTGCAACCCTCCCACCCAGACTCCCCAGCCACAACCGGCTCCTTCCCCCTCCATCCCAGATCCTTCACCCCCACCCTGACTCCTCCCTTCTACACCCTACATGCCAACCCGCCTGACCCCTTCCTCCCACCTGGATCCACATCCTCAGCCTGCTCCTGCACTCCCTGCCACCCAGACCCGCCCTTCTCCTTCATCCCTCCCCCACCCAGACCTCCCCTTCTCCTATCTCCCTCCCCCACCCAGAACCCCCATCCTCAGCCTGCTCCTGCACCCTGCCGCCACCTCCATACAGTCGGGAGAGTTTTCTTTTTGTTTGTTTGTTTCTCATTTGTGTGGCCCCAACTGATTTGTCTATGGGTCAGTAACCCCCCCTCCCCGACCCATAAAAGATTTTCCACCCCTGTAATACAGCCTCTGTTAGTGGGTCTGCAGCAATGTAACTGATTGGCACTTGATAAACAATTCTCAGGATGCACCACAGGGAAGGACTCCAGCTCACTTTTACCCTGCCTGTGTTCTCCCACAGGGGGAGAAAGCAGGAAAAAGAAATGAGTCAGCATAGCCAGCAGATGTGGCAGAAACAAGCACAGGGAACAAACCTGATGGGTAAGAAGGTGCTATTTCCACAAGCACTTTTTGGAACATGTAATCGTATTGTCAATTTACTGCAAACATTTCTTAGAAAATAATTCCTTAGTGTGGGGACTGTCAAAGAAAGATAAATATTGTTTTTATGTTATGGTAACAGCTAGAGTTCCCAGCTGAGATCATGACCCCTCCTGCTACACACTTCTCACAAATAGATAAGACAGACAGAGCAAATGCTGTTATCCCCAATTTATGGAGCTGGGGGAGGAGTGGGATTAAGGCACAGAGAGTAGATGACTTATCCAAGGTTACGTAGGGAGTCTGTAGCAGAGCTGAAGACAAAGCTCCCAAGTCCCAGCCAGGGCCTTATCCACAGTCCCATTCTCTCCCTCTGCTAGCATCCCAAACAACATCTTTAAAGTCTAGCTATAAAGAATAACAAATGCATGATGGCCCTAACTCCCCCATTCCATGGCTTCGTGTGAGTCAACCTGCTGGAGCAATGATTCCCAGCCTGGGGTCTCCCAACCCCTGGGGGGTCCATGAGGGTATCGCAGGGGTCCATGAAAAAAATAAAAGATGAATAGAAATGATCATAGAAGATACATTTTAAATAAATCACATAGTTACAATCTATTATTATTTTTAAGTTAAATATCTTTCAATAATGTTATTTACGGCTGCCTGAAAAACTGTGCTGTGGCTTCCTTTTTCATTTAATGAAGTGGTTAGACTTGGCTTTGATGCGCATCCACAAACAGTTTGGGGGTGATTGGGGGTCCACAAATGGTCTGAGGGGAGTAATTGGGGTAGCAGGTTGGGAACCACTGGACTACAGAATTGGCAAAGTGTAAGACTCATTGTCTGCCCCCCAACCCCTATATAAGCCATGGTACTAGGACATAAAGATGAGATAAAGGGATTTCCAGTTCATATAGGAAGGGTGGTTTGTGCCCAGTGGGTTTTCTTTTCCATCGTGGGACAGTGGATGGGGGAAAAATGGATGGTTTCTCGGTCACAACTAGAGAATAACACGAGATACGCTGTAATTGCCAGATCCCCGTGGCTGCGACCGGGGAAAAATGACAGAATACGAATAGCCAAAGGCTCACTCAGCCACGTGTCCACTTGCTAAGCAACCCTGCATCCACCAAACAGAGTAGCTATTTGGTTAAGGACTGAAAGGAAAGAGTAACCAGTTAATGAGCTAATTCAGCTCATCAGCTGAAGTGCAGTTAAAAAAGAGACAGGAAGAGGGGGGGAGAGAGGAAGGAAGGAAGAAGCCTGAAATCTCAGGCAGGCGAGAGCTCTCCCCCCTGCCGTGCCTGCAGAGAAAGTAAAAGCCTTGCAGGTGGTCATGGACGTGCGCAGCACAGTGTAACTAGAGCACTTGGTGCTGAACTTGTTAGTCGTGTGCATGAGGTGTCCAGCGTGAGAGAACTCAGACCTGGAGCTTGTCCAGGATCTTCCATTCTGTGGTGCAGACGACAGGGTGAAAGGTGACACGTACCCAATGCATGGAACACTCAGGCTGGAGAGTGGGAAAGCAGGAGTTAAAGAAAACCCTCCCCGAAGCTCAGCATGGCCCATAAGAGGAAACAGTCCTTGCTGTCCTGAACAGAATCCAGAAGTGTATTCCAGGCCAGGCACAGGTGCAGCAAAAAGCCTGGGGAGAGGCTGGTAAGTTTCACGGCAGGTGGATGGGGCAGTGGGTATGGGACAGTGCACAATGTGCATAATGGATAACCCTGGTGCCTTTTTATTCAGAGGGTGGCTTCAGGAGCAGACTGGGAGAGGAGTGTATGACCCTCTGCTTGGCTCCACGCCTCTGGGGAGTTCACATATGGCTCCAAGTAAGGCATGTGGCCGCTGATTATGGTGTTGTAAAAGCAGCACCCTGGTTTGAACTGGGCTGGCTACAAAAAGGTAGATCGGGGTGGCCAACCAATTAGATACTAAGCCAAAACAGCTGGGGATAGAGTGCAAAGAGCCAAGTATTATATCATTATTTCTCTCTCACTCTCTCTCTCTGTGTATGTGTGTGTGTATATATATATATATATGATACAAGACCCACTGCCCTCCCCTTTCCCAGAGCCAAGCACCCCCTGCCCACCAGCTCTGACCCAATGCACTCACCTCTCCCCTGAGAGCCAGGTTACCCCAGCACACACACACTCTAACACAATGCATAAGATTGACCAGAGCTGCTGCCACCACGACTGCCATGCATTTCTCCCTCCAGGTGGGGCACATGTACAGGACAGCAGTGAGTAGACTGGGCATGTGGCTCTGTGTTCAACAAGTCACATGCTCAAGAGCTGCAGGCTGGCCACCCCTGAGGCAAAGAGTCTCCTTATCGGCACTAGAGCCGGGATGTCAAGACACTTTTCA
Source organism: Carettochelys insculpta (assembly GCF_033958435.1). Classification (NCBI taxonomy): domain Eukaryota; kingdom Metazoa; phylum Chordata; order Testudines; family Carettochelyidae; genus Carettochelys; species Carettochelys insculpta. The sequence goes on from NC_134137.1 coordinate 372,161,351, forward strand.
TTTAATTTTAATATGTTTAACTGTTCAGAAGGTTTAACTGTAAAATGTGTCAGAATAGAAACATAATAGCCACTCAAAGTTATAGTGAATGTAATTCTTTGCAGAAGACAATTCCACGTACACCCACTGACCCTTATTCTGTATATCCTCCCAGTTGTAAAAAGCTTAGAAATCTCACATCTACAAACCAGCCAGAATATTAAGAGGAAATATCTGCTTCCTCCTTTGCATGTTGAATCTGAGTGTGGATTTCAGTTCCTCCTCATTCTCCCTGTCCGCTCTTACAGACGCTGCTGGGATGGACCCCATCTGACTCACCTGCTCAGTCGCTGTTTCTCACACATCTCCTCCTCTTCCTCCTGTGGCAATACACTAACCATTTTTTATAGGCTGAGTCAGAATTCAAAACAACCTTGACAAATTGGAGAACTGAGCTGAAATCAGCAAAACGAAGCTCAACAGAGACAAATGCAAAGTACTTCACTTAGCAAGGCAAAATCGCGCAACTACAAAATTACTGGCTAGTTACTGCTGAGAAGGGTCCGGAGTGTTAGAATGGATTGCAGATGGAATGAGTCCCCAGTGTGACACAGCTGTGAAAAAGGCTCATATCATTCTGGGTTGTATGTCAGACCTGAGAGTTTATTGTCCCACTCTGATCAGGCTTCAGCTGGAAAGCTGGGTTCAGTGCTGGGCACCATGCTTTAAAGAACTTATGAGCTAATTGGGGAGAGACCAGAAAAGAGTAACAAAAATTATAACAAGTGTAGAAAACCTGGTCTACAAAAAAGAAAAGTGAAGAAACCAGGCCCTCTTAGGCTTGAGAAAAGAAGACAGAAGAGGGTGTCTGCTATAAAAAGGTCTAGTCAATTCTCCTCCATGTCCACTGAAGGTAAGAGAAGGTGCTTAACCTGCAGCCAGGGAAGATAGGTTATGTGTCAGGAAAAGCTTTCAAACTCTAGAAGTAGCGTACCTCTGGCACAGGCTTTCAAGGGAGGTTGTGGCATTCCCATTGCTGGGGCTTTTCAAAAACAGCTCGGACAAACATCTGTCAGCGATGGATTAGGTTTACTTAGTCCCGCTACAGCATGTGGTGGGGGGGCAGAGGCAACTAGTGCAAGATTCCAAGGGGGCACAAGTCACATGCCCTCCCTAGCCTCCCCCCTGCCATTCCCCACCTCCTCCCCACCCAAGCCCCACCCCTTCTTCACCCATTCTCTGCCCTCTCCCACCTATGTGCCCACCCTCTCTTTGACCCTGCTCCTCCCCCTCCCCCTGCTCTGCCCCAGCCCACCCCTTCCTGTGGAAGCATCCCATCACTCTGGGGCAGAGCAAAAACTGCCACCACACTCACCGGAAGCAGCATGGCACTGACGGTGAGCATGGGGGGGCATGTGACACCCCCCTCCCCCATGCACCCTCACATGTCACCTTGGAGGTGGTTCAACTTGGTGACCTCTTGAGTTTCCTTCCAGCCCTGCATTTCTGCAATTCTATGATTAAAATGACAGGCCTGGCTTAGAATACAGCATTTCACTGAAAGTCTTTTTATCAGAAAAGGAGGTGGGAGCGCAACAAATTCCACGTTTGGTTTTTAAATAAAGGAGTTCGAAAATGAACATATTTATCTACCCTGGAAATAAATCAGTAGCCAGTGCAGAGACTGGCTTTGCTGGAACAATGTGCTCTCTGGATGAGACCATATGTGGAATCTAAGGCTGGCTGCAATTTTCAAATGACCCCCCCATGGCGCGGCTCTTTGCAGATCATGCTGCAGAAGTCCGTTCTTGAGATGACAAAAGCATGGAGAACTGGCCGTGTATCTTCTCCAAAAGGAGAGGGCCTGGATCCTAGCCAAATTTAGGTGATGAAAAGACATTTGGTAGCCTCTAGCACCTGAAATTCCAGCACCAGTTAGGGGCCCTCCAACTACAAGGCTGGGGTGGAAAAAATGGGCATGGACCATTTATAAGGGATGTTGACCTAGTATCCTTATTTCCTCCATCCTGTAAACATTATTTCTGCTTTATCTGGGTTGAGCCTCACCAGTTAGCTGTTATCTAGGCCTCAATTTCCTCTGACTCAGGGCAAGAGGCTCCACTGAATCTTCAAAATTAGAAGAGTACAAAGCTGGAAACTGAGGACTCACAAGCAGTATTTCCTAACTACCTGCTGCCTCAACAGCCCCACATACCCATTTAGCAAGAGATGTGGCAGAATGGGATGCTGCAAAGCCCTCTTGTGGTACAGGTTACTTTTGTTTACAGTGACCAGCCCTGAATGAAGACAACAATCAGAAAGGCACAAGTGACAGCAACTGTTAACAACAAGAAGTCCTGTGGCACCTTATAGACTAACAGATATTTTGGAGCATAAGCTTTCATGGGCAAAGACCCGCTTCATCAGATGCCCAAGAAAGCTTATGCTCCAAAATATCTGTTAGTCTATAAGGTGCCACAAGACTTCTTGTTGTTTGTGAAAATATTGTCTACTACAAAACATTAAAGGGTGGGGTTTTTGAAAGCACTCATCTCTGGACTTTCTCAGCTCACATGGAAGTCAAAGGATGAAAGGTTACAGTAATTAGCTTATTTTACTTTTCATGTCAGACTGGGCCATGGCTCCTGGGTTCTCAGTAGATCTGTTCCATGTTCTTGTTTCCGACTGACATGAAGTTCAGGGCACAGCAGATTTGTGATCTCCTGTGTAGAAGATTGTTTCATCTCTTCTGTTAGACAAGATGATGTTTTATAGACTCGTCAGCGTCGGGAATGGAAAAGCTTCATTAACGTGTACCAGAGCTTGCCAGCTCTGGGCTTGTGCATCAGTTATGAACATAAAATAATTGCTTAAGTCCCAGCACTCTTTCATTACAAATTCAGCACTGAGTCCAATCCCAGTCTATGCAGAATTACTCTGTACAACACACTTTTACCTCTGGTCCACTCTTGTTTAAAAGTCACAAGAAGCAGGACTTTCACCATTGCTGGAGGGAAACCATTCCATAGCTTGACACACCGCATCTCAGAACCAGGAAACTGTCCTGATTTTGGGAGGGCAGGCAGGATGTTTCAGCTTGAAGTTTCCCCTTTAGTTTGATAAAGCCAACAGTTTCACAGCTGAATAAAAAAATAAAAATTAAAAAATAGTTTAGAAGTGGAAGAGACCCTGAGAGGTCATTGAGCCCAATCCCCTGCACTCACAGCAGGACCTAATGTGGCTCATACTCTTGAAAGAGCTCACAACCAACCCTGAGTTGACAAGGCCAATGCTCTAACCACTGCATTATCCCTCCCCCTACATGTGTTCATATATTATTTTTTGTTCTATATCATTGGGACAGTTGTCTTCTCTGCACTAGATCAGAGCCAAATTAACTTGAAATATTTAAAAGTAGCTTTTGTGGTTGCAGGAGGAGAGAGGGACTTTTAATCAGAATGAACATGTGATAGAACCAGCATGTTGAAGAGGGAACCGATAAAATCATTTTGCCTCATTGCGAATGATCCCCATGCAAACGGCAAAACACATATCCAAACAAATGCTAAATAGGTCAGGAGGTGGGAGCAGCTGTTGTGGCCTGAAGAGAATAAACCCAGGCAATAGGGAAGAGGCCATCAGGAAATGAAAAATCAGAAGAAAAAGAACCACATTAAAGTGTAAACTCAACTTGGCTTCATTTATTAGGGGTTTGCCATCAGATTGTCATATCCTTGGCAATACCCTTGTTGTATGTGACTCTTGAGACACTGCACTTGATAGTACCCTCACTTTTGTCTGTAAAATCCCATTGAATTTGCCCCATTAGTATAAATAGTAGCAGAGTGCGTCCTACATGGAGACCATGCTTTTTCTTGTCTTAGCACCACAGACCAGGCTAGAGGATTAGCATGGAGGATTTAACCTGTACCTAATCAGAATATGAGCTCTGCTGAAGCAGCATCTGTCTCACCTTATCCCACACTGGAGGCTGTTAGATTCACTTTGTGAGGTGCTGGAATTGGTGGCAACCTTGAATGAAAGAGGTAAATTTCAGACCATGTAACTGAAGAGGCCTGAGACCCCTTCACACAATTTCACTATCTCATCCATAGTGGAAGCAGCCAATTCTGTTCCTCCCTGGAATCCACCTGGAAGTTATCTTTAAAAAGCTCTACATTTAAAAAAAATCTGTCATATGGCACACCATGCACCTCGGGTGTAAATGCTTTGCAGCACCTGTTTAAGAAGAGCCTTATAAGAAACATTAGCTTCCTGGAATAGATTATGGGCCAATTAGTACAAATGATAGCTGGAAAAAATTCTATTAGCTCATCTAATCCAACTCCCAGCAAGTGCAGCAATGTAGTTTTAAAAAACTCCAAGAAAGGACCAGTGTTTTGTGGTGTTGTGGGTCTGTGTGTGTACAGCAACTAGCACAACTTGAGTCCAGGACTGAGGAACTTAGGTGATGTGATAGCACCATAACTACTTATAGCTGAGGTGGCTGTAACCCCTTTTCCTGATACTATTCCACAGTATAATCTGCTAAATATACAGGCTACATCTAAACTTGAAGATCATCTTTGTTGACAGACACAGTTGACAAAAAAAGCCATGTAGATACTCCAGAGGGCCCTTCTGTCAACAGAGCAGATCAAAAGGTCAATCGACTTTTATGTGTAAACACATCTCTTCTGACAATAACTTCTGCAGACAGATGCTTCCAATGCAGATGTAGCCAGATCGTCATCCTTTCACTTTAACGCAAATAGGTTAAATCCCTCTTTCCCCTACTAGGTCAAGAGGGTTTCTGGTTTCTCATTGGATAGCTGCAGTAGACTGTATTGATTACTGTGGATTTAGAAATATTAGTTCCCTGGAACAGAAACAGTATGTTCATACTCATTATACTTCCAAGCTCAGGGTGGCTACGACTGCACAAGCATTCCTCTTTCGAAAGAGGCATGCAAATGAGGGAAATCAAACATGCAAACAAGGTGCAAATTTACATATATGGCACCTATTTTGCATATTCTTTCAAAAGAAGAAAAGCAGTGTAGATGCAGCTCTTTCAAAAGTAAACCACTTCTTTGAAAGAACCCTTTTCCTTAAAAAAAAATAGGAAGAAGGGGTCTTGAGAAGATGGGGCTGACTTTCAAAAGAGCCGAGCCTACACTGGTTTTCTTCTTTCGAAAGAAGCTCTTTCAAAAGAAGAATATGCAAATGAAGTGCCAGATGTGTAAATCTGTGCCTCATTTGCATTTTCTATTTCCCTCATTTGCATGCCTCTTTTGAAAGAGGAATGCTAGTGTAGATGTAGCCAGTGTATCTACACAGCAGCCTTATTCTGAAATAAGCCATTCTGGAATAGCTTATTTCAAAATAACACTGTTACACATAAAAATGCATTTCAAAATAGCACTTAGTTATTCCACTACTGTACTGTTAATTCCATGTCAATATTTCTCTTTATATTAGGTTTTACAGTATGAATGGAAGTCAGCAGGAGATTTTCCTGGGTAAGGTATTAAAGGCAATAATGAAAAACATAATTCATTGACATAAATCTGTGTATTTCCAGTGGAGGAAATTAAGAATCCTGCATTTAACCCTACCATGAAGAAAACATTAGTGGACACGCTTCCATTCATTTTTACAGTCAATAAGACCCCTCTGCCTGAGTTTCTTTTTATAGCCATCTTCACAGACATAATGCCCGTTTACATCTACCACATAGCTTTTAAACTGTGAACATCTCAAGTTCTGTTGCATGTGGGGTAGAGTATTTTTCTGAAAAGAGAAAGCAGGTGCATTATTAGGGTAACAGTACATGGCTGGAGGGCTTTGAATTGTTTTGATCTTAGATAACCTCTGAGGGTATTGCACTAAGTCCATTACTGCAGATGGGCATGGCTTGTTTAAATGACCAAATACAGACCTGGGAAAATCTCACCCAAACTGCCAAGGGTGCCCTGCTTCGGAAAACTACACTTCTATGATTAGAAGGGACATTGAGAGATCATCTAATCCAGTCCACCACACTGTGGCAAAACCAAATTCCAAACTAGAGAACTTGTTATTAAAACCCTCCAAAGATGGGGATTCTACAACCTCCCATGAAAGCTTATTCTAGAGCATAACTACTCTTACAGCTTGTAAGTTTTTTCCTAATATCTGACCTAAATCTCTCTTGCATTAGGTTAAGTCCTTTACTCCATCTCCTGTCTCCAGTGGACATGGAGGACGACTGGTCACAGCTCTCTTTAGAGCAGTCCGTAGCATATTTGAAGACTGGTGTCAGGTCCCTCCCTACTGTTCTTTCTTCAAATTAAACATTTTTAACCTTTCCTCATAGCTTAGGTTTTCTAAACTTTTATCAGTTTTGTTATTATTCGATGACTTCTCTCCAATTTGTCTCTGTCTTTCTTTAAGTGCAGTGCCCAGGAGTGGACCCACTTCTCCAGCTGAGGCCTCTCCAGTACAGATCAGAGTGGGATAATCATCTCCCACATCTTACAGAACACTTCTGTTAAAACATCCCACAGTGACATTAGCCTTGCTTGTAGGTGCTTCATAGGGCTGACTTGTATTCCATTTGTTACCCACTATTCCTCCTCCCCATATCCTTTCCAGCAGTGCTACTCATTAGCCAGCCTGTAGTTGTGCATTTGATTTTCTTCCATGCATACACTGACTTGCATCATTTCAGACCAGTTTTCCAATGTGTCAAGTTTGTTTTGAGTTCCAATACTGTCCTCCAAAGTGCTTGAGTAATAACAACAGACACAGATCATCTGCAAGCAGATTTGAAACGAGGACCTCTGGATTTTAGTATATGAGCCTCTACCACATAATCTAAAAGCTGTCTGCTAGGTAGCTAAGGCTGTAGAGTACACTTGTTATTCTCTAAGTGGTCTTGGTGCCACTAGTTCACCACTATGACACCCAGAAGGTGTGTGGGTTATGCTTGCAAGTCCTTCCATCTTTGGTATCATAAATGAACAGTGCCTTTAGTACTCAGCCACCTCTCTGCCTCCCAGCCAATTCCATGGCTGGGGCTGCTGAGGTGCCGGTACTCAGTAACTGCAAGTACTGGTGCATACACACACACACACACACACACACACACACACACACAAAGCACTGTAATTCAGAATTTCCAGATCTGAAGAAGTGGATGTCCCACGAAAGCTCATCACCTAATAAATCATTTTGCTAAAGTGCCACAAGACAGTGTAATAAGTACATGTGGCCACTAGTAGGCAGCACTGCATGATACGAAGGACTTGATTGCTGTACCTGTGATATGGAGAGGAGGAGGTGAGTGGCTGGGATGCACAGGGAAGCCTGGGTTAGCCCAACTAGAGAGCTGCATATCTGCCACGTTGTAATCTAGTGCAACTGTACAGCAAGAATCCCATTTCCTTAGGAATCTGGGGACAGGAATCTTCTCTGTCCTGCCCTTCCCATTATCCTAATATTTGGCACTCGCATTCCCCAGATTTCTTTTGTGGTAAAGTCAGATTTGCTTCAGTCCACGGACTAGACAAGCAAGCTCTGAATACGTAGTTTAACAAAGAAAAGTTCATTCAATAATGTTTTCATCTTTTTTCCTATCGAGACAGTACATTATTCACTGTTTACTCACAGAACACAATGAGGTATCTGGATAGTGACAGAGAGGTAGCCGTGTTCGTCTGTATTCTAATAAAACAAACCAGGAGTCATGTAGCACTTTAAAGACTAACAAAATGATTTATTAAAGTAGTGAGCTTTCGTGGGACAGACCCACTTCTTGGGGGAGATGGGAGTTACAAACCAGAGAAACTGGTTCGATGCCTCATCTGATGACATCTCAGTTAAAGCACTCAGTTTTCCCTTTCTCTGTGCAATGGGGATAGGATTTAATTTACAGCATATGCAGCATTAGGTATGTCATTCGATAATACATACTTGTCGCTAATGGGCCTCATTGTACTATCTAGTCTCTAAAAATAGCAATTAAGTGAGAGCTGCTAACACCTGAGAATGAACCCTTGGGATTTCTTTGCAAAATGTTACAAGGAAGATGCATTTAAAATTCTACTTTTTGAAGCATGGACAAGCATCGAGTGGCCTCCTCCTTAGAGGTGTGGAGGTGGCTCTGGAGCTGGAATTGGGAGTTCCCCCCCACTTTGGAGGCTGGAAAATGATTTGGGATGTTGAGGGGGGTTGTGTTTGGCTGTTGGGGGGGAGGGGATGTTGGGACCTTGTGGAGGGGGGATTCAGTCTGAGAGGGAGTGGAGTTGGGGTCCGTGGGCCAATCAGGGGATGGTGTGTTTGGGCCAAGTGGGGGGTGGGAGGATATTGTGCTTAGTGGGGTTATTGTGGGGGGGTTGTACCAAGGGCAGGGTGGAATGGGATGGGTTGGGGCGGCTGAATCAGGGTGGCCCCAGCAGCCATGGCCCCAACAGTCCAGCTGTGGCGACAGCCCAGCTCTAATCTATGCCCAGCCCCAGTGGTGTGGGTCCCAGTGGCCAGGTAAGATAACCTGGCCCCAACATCGTACACCCCTTTCCCCACACACGCTGTATAGTACACACAAAATATCGTGAAAGAATGTCTTAAAAAAGCAGTGACGGGACACTCTTTACATTTTCTGGGACAGTCCCCATAACCTGAGCCACTTGAGAAGAAATTTTTTAATCAAATTTGAGTGACATATGTAAATGTTGGTATCGAAAGGCAACGATTAGCAGGAATCTTTTAGTATTTTATTTCCTAAAGAAAATAAAAGTTCAACTTGTGGTCTTCATTAGTTTTATATCCACAGTTGTGTAGTCAGAGACTTCAAAAACCAAGGAAATTCAGCATAAAAACACACAATGTTAAAGGTTGCTCAGCTACAAAAAATGGCATTTCTCTAACATGCTGACATTTAACTTTACTTAAATAATTTAAATAGCTACATAATTAAAAATTACTATTGATATTTAGCCTCTATTCATATATCTGCCAGAATTGAGCTCCTAATATATGGCATGCAATGGAAAACATATAGATTTATTAATTTCTTTTTGAGAAAGTTAAGGTTGTTAATCTAAATACAATGCTACCAACGGATCTGTTTAAAAAGTGGTTACTCAACATTTAAGGCATCAGCAAATGACACCCAGGCAGAATTCTCCATCACAATCCATTGTCTTCACAGCACACATTCCAAGTAATACGAGTGTAGCTATGCGGTCCAGCTAGAAACAGAAATTTTAACCTTCACTCTGACCATTGGAGGCCTGTATGAAGCTAGAGTGTGAATAAAATGCTTTCTTTTCAAAAACAGATTATGATGTATGCACTGTACATGTAAGTGATATGCTGTATGTTTTGATAGTTTAATCTCCTCCATATTACGGTAGACACTTGATTAGCTGTCATTCCTTGGGAACATGAGTTGCCGGATAATCACATTTTTCTGGATGCTCGAGTGGATACGCTGCCCCTGTTGAGCTGAGCCTAGCCGGGGGGAGGGGTGCAGGTCCTGCTCCCGAGGGCTGGGGCAGGGCATCCAGGCTGGGGTAGGGCAGCCTGTGGCAGTCAGCCCCAGATGGGAGCCCAGCCCCATGGCCATCAGGCCCGACAGGACAATCCGCCTGGGGCAGCCATCCTGAGTGCCAGATACCACGGCTTTTACTGTAGATGCATAGTACCCAATCTTCTGTTTGCCTGTAGAAGAGATCACCTATTTCCTCAGTTTCACTTCCTGGTAGGCGCAATTATATATCATGTAACGACGAGTTCCACAGGGTGTTTTTGCATCATTCCATAAACAAGAATCTGATGATGTTGTTGTCGATCTCTGGACTCCCTCTGCTTTATACCTTTTTAAGCCAGGATGAGCTGAACTAAAAATAGTGTTCCAATTGGTACATATAATCAGTTCATGTAATCTCTGAGTTTCCTGAGAGCTCCTTTCTAAATTCCTTGGGGCAGCATGCAGCAGAGGCTGTTGTGGGTGGGAGGAGAAAGCAGTGTTTATGTCCTGAGACCTTTTGGGATCTGGAATTACTTAAGGATGAGTCACTTTAATGCTAGTGGGGAGCCATACTCAGGCACCATTGTGGGACCCATGTTAGATGAATGCACTGGCCCAGTGAGGGTTTGGCATCATCTGCCCAAGCTGTCTGCAGGTGGTTATAGTAAGAGTTCTGTACCCACTACCCTGGCAATAAAATATAATGCAACCACCTGTTGAGAAAACTTGGGAAAGTGCCTCAAACTTTAGACAGCCTTCCATTTATCATTATTTTTGCCTCCAACACAACTCCCAAGATCAGCCTTGCTGCCATTATCCAAGTATCTTGAACAATTATACTCCACATGGTTCCTCTTTACTTTCCCTGTCACCTACTGTTGCAGTTGCGTTCCTTGTTCCCCTTTCCTTCTTTGTACCCTGCAGCCCTCGGAAAAGCTGAAAGCGAGTGAGCACATAGGAGGAAGGGGAGGAAGAAGATAAAGAGAACCACTGTGTACAAACGAGATGAACTGTTTAACATCTTTGATGCTCCTAAGTCTGTATGTTGTACAAAAACAAACCCATCACAAGATAGTAGCAGACTGCGGCTTCCAGAGAAGCTTCTTTACCTGAAATAGTTAACCACACACTTCACCACAAACTGTCGGGGCGAAGAAAGCTAAAGGGTAGTTAGGTTTAGAAATGTTTTGTGGGCATTGTCTCTCACGCTCCCATAAAGCTGAAAGCACATTCCCCTCCAGACTTCAATGGCCTCTTTGAAGCAGCTGGTAGATCAAAATTCAAAGCTCTGAAGATCGTCCTCGAGGAAACCCACAACACTTAGTTTAAGCACAGTAAAGGGCCATCGCTGCTTTAATTGACAAGCAGAGAAAGAAGTTTGGGTCTACCAAGCTGTTGTGCAGTGAACAACAGAACACACATAACCCACACACCTATGTGTGGTTAACTGTCCCCTGTAGTGGTACCTACACCACTTCACAGAGAAAGAATAAGTGTCCTCTACAGCCTAAGCTGAGAGGCAGGTGGGCTTTAGCTCAAGCTGTAGAGGTTCCTGCACTAAGTGCCAGAGGTTCAAGTCTGCCTGTGGGTAGCTACGCATGCAGATAATTCACATAGTTAGGGGTTGCTCATTCACAAACAGAAGCTATGCTTTGAACATAAAGCGCCTATTGTTTTGGCATTTGGATGCATCACAGATTAAAGCAAACTGCATTCATAACCCAAATCAGAAAGCCACAGAAAAAATTCCATTGTGGCTCTCCATGTGAGTAAGCAGATCCAGTTTTGAATTAGAGAAATAAAATTCTCAATGCTTTCTCTTGTCTTGCTGAACTGCACAAAGACTTAGTTTATATTACTGACATTTCACAGCTAGTTTGGACTTTATGTGAACTTATCTGAGCTGTCTGTTTGTGAATGTATATATTTTACAAAGGCCAAGAAGACAATATGGCTGTGTCTACACTGAGCCCTAGTCCTGACAGTTTGATGCAAATAAGCAGTCTCGAAAATGCAAAATGGCAGGTTATTTGCATATTTGCCTGGTTAATGTGCATATTTATAGTGCTAATTTGCATATTGAGACAAATCAAGCAGCTTAGATGGGGCTTCTGCCAGCAAAAATCCTCGAAGAGGCTGCTGACAAAGGGGGGGGGTTTGCCCTCAGAATCCCCATCTACACTGCTTGATATCTGCCGATGTAGGCAAATTGGCCTCATGAATATGCAGATTAGTCATGCAAATGACAGTAATTTTGCATTTTCGAGACTGCTTATTTGCATCAGATTGTCAGCACTATCGCTTGGTGTAGACACAGCCTATTTGTTACATGTACTAAAGGTAAAACGTAAGAGAGGTAGCCCTGTTTGTATGTATTCTAACAAAACAAAACTGCAGTCATGTAATGCTTTATAGACTAACAAAATTATTAGGTAATGAGCTTTTGTGGGACAGACATCTTTTTGAAAGTGCCTTTTACATTACACTCCATAAGATCAATTATATTTTTAAGCAGAGCACCTCCTTTCCTAAGTACATACTTGGCCCCTGTTGATATAGTATCCGAGCATCTCACAATTTTCAGTGTATTTATCTTTCCAGTGTCCTTGTGAAGTAGGACAGTGCTATTAACCTCATTTTAGAGACTGGAAACTGAGGCGCACAGATTCAGCAACTTGCCCAAGGTCACACAGGCTCTATAGCACAGTAAGGAATTGAGCCTCATTTACTGCATCTTAAGGCAGGGCTCTAACTTCTGGATAGGCGAGCCTTGCTCCCATCATCTTTTATCTGTCTTAAGAACCTCAATGTATGCCATCTTATTGCAGCCATGGTGGACAAGAGATTTTAGAGAGGCAAGGTGAGCAAGGTAAAAGTTTTTATTGGATAAACTTCTGTTGGTGAGAGAGACAAGCTTAGGAGCATACAGAGAACTCTTCTTCAGGTCTCTATGTAAACATGAAAGTTTGTCTCCATCACTAACAGAAGCTGGTCCAATAAAACCTAGTCCTCATTCACCTATTCTCTTCAAAAGTCTTAGAGGCACCTCAGCTTCTCTGGACAACACCAGCAAATTGTGTGGCTACCAAAAATTAAAAGAAATTATCCAAATATTTTCTGGCCTTTGGGCAGTATTTTTGGGTTTACCTTCTACGACAACTTCAAGCTGCTTTCTTATTTTAGCCATGGTGGTTAATCAACTTCTGTATGAATAATATACAGGATATAGACTTGGACCATATTCAGATAATTATGCTATGTGGATGGTCTGATGGGAACATCAAACATAGAATTATTTGTAAAGCAAATTAATGTTTCACAATACACAAAGCTAGTTATTGTCCTTTCAAAATGCTGATGGTAATTACAGATTATTTGAAAGATGGCAACTTCAGCATTTCCACTTCCACTGACTCTGAGCGTGAGAGGGAAGCTGATCTAATAGTTAAGGCGGTAAACTGGGACTTGGGAGATCCAACTTCTATTCCTCCCCAACACAGACTTCATGTATGATCTTGGGTAAATTATTTAGTCCCTACATCCCAGTTACCCAACTATAAAACAGAATAATTCTTCCCTAATTGCAAGGGACTGTGAGATGTTCAGCTATCACTGTGACAGAAGTCATGGTACAGGATCATGACACTGTCTTAGAAGAAGGAATACTGCCTGTGAAAACACTGCTCCCTTTATCATCTCCTTGACAAAATCATATTTTAAACAGAGTGGATGGGGAATTGGAGGATCCTACTTAGCACTGATGAGGCCACATTTGCAGTATTGCATCCAGTTTCCCCCCTTCCTTCCCCCGAAAAAAGGATGTGGATGCACTTGAGAGGGTCCAGCAGAGGGCAACAAAAATTATCAGGGGGCTGGGAGCACATGGCCTACAAGGAGAGGCTGAGGGATTTAGGGTTGTTTAGTTTGCAGAAGAGAACACTGAGGGGCTATTTGATAGCAGCCTTCAGCTTCCTGAAGTGGGGCTCTAAAGAAGGTGGAAATAGGCTGTTCTCAGTAGTGACTGATGGCAGAACAAGGTGCAATGGTCACAAGTTACAATGGGGAAGGTCTGGGTTGGATATTAGGAAAAACTATTTCACCAGGAGATGGTGAAGCACTCGAATGCGTTACCTAGAGAGGTGGTGAAATCTCCATCCCTAGAGTTTTTTTTAAGTTGGAGCTTGACAAAGCCCTGGCTGGGATGATTTAGTTAGGGCTGATCCAGCTTTGGGCAGGGGACTGGACTTGATGATCTCCTGAGGTCTCTTCCAGCCTTAGGATTCCATGACTCTATGATCATTTTGTGTGTGTGATGAGAATTTTTTAAAAAAAAGATGGTATGCAAAATGCATGGGTGGGGAAATTTGACATGGGTATTTCCAGCACTATGTCAACAAGATACCGTCAGCTAGGCACCAAGGTAGTCTGAACTCTGATTTCCCCTTGTGTGGGTTGAAGGCACTAGCTGTGACATGGTTTTGTGGCAGAGTTTAAATATGCAATGTATATGTAAGGAATGTGGCAGAAGGAACACAATGCTGCTGAAGGCTGGGAGGAATGTGTCTCCCAGAGGTCATGTGCATGAGAATGCAAAGGGCGGCAGGTGTGATACTGAGGCTGGGAGGAGTGTGTTTCCCAGTGATCATTTGCATGAGAATGCAAAGATGTGCATGTGTGATACCTTTTCAGGCAAAGCCTAATGGGTAGCAAGTAAGCCATGAGATTTGGTCTGTTGTAAACATGTAGTTGTAAAAATCACAATTTAAGCTGACACAATGCGGGAGTTGTGAGATCTCACCAATGCTCTGGGTTGTTGTGGGGGACAGGGCAGTCGCCTTAGCTGTGTAAGACATTGATTACACAGGGCTCCCTGGTTTAAAGCATTGTGGAATGAAGGGGAGGGGTACTGGTTGAGCCAGCTTGCTGAGTGCCTTGGCCATATAGCTATAAGCCTGGCTTGACTAACCCTCCCCACCTGTTGAAAGACAGAGCTGGATACTAGGGTGTTTGTGAAACCCCACTAGAGATACCAAGAGCTGAAATCACAGAGTGGCGGTTGAGGCCACACAGAGCTGAAATCACAGAGTGGCAGCTGAGGCCACACAGAGCTGAAATCACAGGGTTCTGCCTTAGGGTGATCCCAAGCAGTGGGGTTAGGACCGGCGGACAACAGCAGGACCGGCAGCGGACGACGGCGACTGGTGGGCGGCCGGTAGGAGCAGCGGCGGCGGACCGGTGGGCGGCTGGTAGGAGCGGTGGCGGACGACGGCGACCGGCAGGTGGCCGGTAGGAGTGGTGGCGGACGACGGCGACTGGCAGAAGGCTGGTGACAGCAAGGGGAGGCTGCAGACAAGTGGACAGCTAGTATTGCCCTGATGATGTATCTGTGGGCTTTGGGCTTGGGACTGCACCGCAGAAGGTACACCCTGTAACTGTGTGTGTGTGGAAAAGGGCCAAGAGCCCCAGCAAGAGACTGGGTTCTGCTGCATATGGGGATGGTATCTGGGTAAAGGGGGTTTGTCTCTTCGTTGCTTAGATATACTCCATCTGTCGCTGTAACCTTGGGGTAGGTTACGGTCATTAAACAAGCCATTTCTATCTCAGACTCTGTGCTTGCGAGGGGGGAGAACCGCCTTACAGGTACCCAGCACGGGGGTGAAATTGTCCCAGGCCACTGGGTGGGGGCTTGAGCCGGTTGGTTGTATCCTTGATACGAAAACCCCACAAGAGTGAACCCGGCCCTTCTGGCAGGCATCTGGCGTTAACAGAAGGGTTACATATAGAACAATGTGTTTCTTTCCAAGTACAAGTGACACACAAAAGGACTTAATATGCAGCTGGCAGCCCTGAAGATCTATCCAAAGAGCATTTAGTAAATAATCCATGAGGATAGCCAAACTCTTCAGAAATGAAGAAAGCTTCTTCCAAAAGGTGGTAAAGGCCAATCTTGTGGCAAAAACCAGAAGGCCCAATAATAGATCCTTTGGAATACATTTCTCCAAGGAATTTGCTATTGCTGGTTCTGAAGCCTCTGCCTACCCTTTCTAGAACAGGGGATACCATAAGAAGAAGGAGAATCAGCACCATATGCTGGGCTGAGAGATAGAACAGTGATTCAGGCACTAGCCTTGATCTTCGAATACCTGGCTTCACCTCTCTCTTTGGGCAAATCCCTTATTCTCTGTAGCAACATCCACACTGCCTTGGAAGTAAGTCATCCAGCCCCCAGAGACAGGTTTGTGATATCTGAGCTCATGAGAGCATGCTAAAATTGGCTGAGTAGGTGCTGGGCTCACATGCTGTGAGATGGATCAGAGGGGTAGCCAAGGTAGTCTGTATCTGCTGTGAGAGGTGGGCTTGACAGTCCAAACTGCACCTCCACTGCTATTCTTAGTGTAAGTCTTCATGGGCTGAGTGCCTCACTGCCACAGGCAACATAGACATCCCGTCTGTGCTACATCATCTGGAGACATTGGGAGGTTCAAGGGGTCTGTAGTGGGGACCACCCCTGAGGTTCTATAGCACTTTATAAGAAAAGGAGAGAGAACAAGATTCTTTCCCCCAAGACATTTACAGATTAACTTACACAGGCACTTCACACAGGAATAGAAAAAGCTGTGGGTGGCATAGGATAACAGCAGCATAGGAGAGCAGCAGGCAAACACGGGGAAAAAAATAGGTTCTGGTAGAGAAGAGACAAGTCTCTATTGTCATAAATATTCAGGTGATTTGGTTTTGGGTGTTTTTTGTTCAGGTTATTGGACCTAGAGACACTGCAGTTCTTGCTGGTTCTCTCACTTGCTTAAACATAACAGGTCAGATTCCCCACAGGGTTGTGTCAGGCATAGTCATTTGCACCAATGCAAAGTGAGGGTGCAATAGCATCACTGGTAGTGTTTTTTACATTCCCTTAGCACAGACATAAGGGCTACATCAATTGCAAAGGCAGTGGTTTGCTCAAACCACACTATTTAGTGTCACCACAAAGGATCTCTCTAAGCTCTGGCCTGAACTTCGTAGTCAAGGAACGGACTACTAACTATACTGCACATTTTAAGAGGGGATTTTTATTGCTAAATATATATTGTGTCTGAAACACTGTGATACTTGAATTGTGCAACACAAACTGTTGTTCACAGGTGAATAGGAGAGCTAGCCCATAGGGGATAAAATTAGAAAAATCAGCTGTTAGACAGTAAGCTAGTCTTGACTGTAGCTATAATAATGTTGTCAGCCCAATATAATAAGAAGCCTCAGAAGCTGGAATCAGTGAAAGGTTGGCCTGGAATTTGGCATGCTCTTTTTTTGTTACAGCTATTTGCAGAAATCCATGACATTAAAAACAACCCCTGTAGGCACAGTGCGCACAAGCAATGCTTCAGTAACAACCAGAGAGCGGGAAGAGTTTATTAAGGTGCTAGACCTTTACCTGTCTGATTTATATTATTAGCAAAAAGGACAATGTTAAAGCTATAAAAGAGACAACCACCATTCAAAATAAGTTCATGAAGGAAAGGAACAAAGGTGATAGCCGCATGGAAAATATCAGTTCAAGAGGTTTCAGAATTAAATCACAGGGCTGAGCACCAAATACATGTGCTTGGCAGCCCTTGGTATTTCCATAGTTCTCAGGAAGGTTCTGTTAAGCACAGACCTGGCAGTAGTTTTCACACTGCATCCCAGGGGACAGAAGTGCAGAGGCTAGGGTATACAGCACTTGACTCATCCTTTTACTAACCTATAGAGGGAACAGGGTATACAGAATTGTTAAATGCATCCTCTGGAAAACATACTACGGACAGGGACTTAGTTTTGTCCTTAAATTTGTCCATTTAGCAAACAGATGAAAATCTTTCAAGACATAATTCTCCAGTGAGGAGAAAACCACCACAAGATGTCATGTCCCATGTACAAGGGATCTGGGGCAGCTGTCTAATTTAGCTGCTCCACAACACACAGTCAGTTCTTCTGTAAAGATCACAAATACCCAGGAGTAATTTCAGGTATTTCTGCAGGTACTTATTAAAAAGCTGTGAATTCTGCAGGTCATCTGAGATTCTTTGCCTATATCAAGTGGTGTATTCATGAGCTTTTACGTCTAGTCTTGAGATTCCTTGGGGGTTTCAGAAGAGAAAATTTCACATGTATACACCTTATCCTTAAAAGAATTTTGCACTCAAAATTATATCAGTACAAACTAAAAACATACTAAAAACATATTCTTGAAATTTAACCAACTTGTGGTAAACTTGAATAACCTATTATTACTTGGTCTTCTTGAAAAATAAACTTATCGAATTTGCTGCATGACTAGTAAAAGCTCTTCAGATAAAAAAATCACTTTTCTTAATTAGCAGTAGAAATCACAATAAATATGACAAATATCTCTACTGAACAGGAACCATCTTTAATCTACCAGCAAGAAACTCATGCACCTGTAGGTGATTTTTAAGCATTACCAGCAGTGTTGTTTCTAATTTTAGATTTCCTAGCTTTACAGGAAAAGAAAGACATCTTAGAACTATTTAGGCCAGATGAGTTGTAAGAATTCCTTTGATCTGCCCACTATTGCAGGGGTGGGTTAGAAGAGTCATACATTACTCAGATGAAAAAATTCACGCATCTCTTACGGACTGTTTTTAGTTGCTATGTGGGTGCAGAAGCTGCTTACTTCCTTAGAATACGGAATTTCCTAAATTGCTAATTTCTATCCTTAAAGTAGTCAGGATTTCAGGTAACTGACACCAACAATTAAGCAATAGAAAACCAAGCTTCACTTTCCAGAAAGCAACAAAATGCTCTCTTGTCTTTTGTCATCTCCAGCCATTTTTATGGATCTGAGCATGCCCCAAAGCACAAAAAGTAAGCTCCATGGAGCCTGCTCCCATGTTTTCCATACAACACTGTGAAAGAGGAGGTGATTTCTCAAAAGCTAAGCAGCTTTCACTGGTTGAATCAATTATCCGACTTTTGCACTATGATGGGAAAATGGAAAGCCATTTTGAGGACACAGCTGACGTTTCACTGTGATCAACAAATATCCTTTTGCTGCCTTGATGTGCACGAGATAACATTTGTCTGCTCAGATATTATTAACCCTCATCCAGGAAGTCGTGTTGTTTGCAAAATGTGTTATGGTTTAATTTGTAGGAAGTGGTTTGAGTCTACATTGCACGTTGCAGTTACTTACACCGTAACAGTTTCATTTTAGGTGGGTATCAATATAGGGAGCAAAGTTTCAGAAGGAGTAGGCACTCAAGCTAAACATAGGAAAAGTTTGCATTTAGCTGTAGAGAAGGAAACTCTATTCAATAAGACAGTAGCTGTATGACGATGAAATTCATTAAAAACAGTTTCAACTATAAGAACTTCTCCAAGAAATAACAAATCTGGGTTTTTCATCTGATAAGAGCAACATTTTTCTTAACAGTAATAGGAATTAAGATTGCCTGCCTGCTAAACTCACCTTGACTTTCTATGTGACCATTTGCAAATCACTTCATCTTGCTGATTTAGTTTCACTTGGTAGATTATTAATAGCATCCTAAAAATTGAATGTACAAAGCGTAAAATACATGCTAAACTGGATCGCTGCAGTACTTTAATGTTAAATGAACTGTTGCTTTTTTAAAAAAGATTTGTGTCCCTCCTTATGTGATCAGGAACAACTAAAAATTGAAAGCCACAACCTCATTGTTCATGATATTTTTTTATATAAACCCACATAGACAATGGGGAAAACAGACAAACTTGCAGTTAAGCAAGGACTCTGTTTGTTCTGTTAGTGCATGTATTAACAAGTTTGTTAACTATAAAATGATTAAACTTCAAATATATACCAACTTAGAACTACTGAGGCTCATACCTACAAATTCAGAGATCCCTTCGCTTGAGCTTGAAGTTTGCTGTTGACTTGCAGTCCAACCTTCGACAAATCATGTAACCATTCTGTGACTCAGTTTCCTCATCTGCAAAATGGTAAGACTGAAGCTTCGTTCATGGGTGTTGTTTGAAGACATGAAGTGTTCTCCAGCTCCCTTCTTCTTCTGGTGCCCTGACATATTACTGACCAATGCTTTTCTAGCGTGTTGTGAAGTACACATTCCAACACTCTCATATTTTTGTACACCTTTCCTCCATGATCCCCAGCATTCCTCTGGAGAGGAGTGAGAAGGCAGATGAAAAGCTTTTAAAGTTCAAAGAGAAAAAATCTAGGCAGTTATCATTAGCTCTCTGAATCATAAAAGCAAAACATCCCTGGAGAAGTCCAAGAATTTTATATTAAGAGTGAGCTGGGGTGCGAAAGTGCAGTCAGACTGCTGCAGCAGTGAGTTTTAAATAGAACCTTTTCATGCTGGGATTTTGGTTTTTGTTTTTAAACACAGAACGGGCACTTAACTGTCACTTGCCCGGCCCCTATTCTTACTCTTTAAATATGTTCTTGTTGTCTTGTGGTTGGCAAAAGGTATTTGCTGTCAATAACCTTTTCAGTTATACTAAGCAAATTTCTAAGCATGAAAGAGCATTAAATCTGAGCCAAACAGAGTGGTATTTGGGGCTGAAGCTGAGATTTATTTTACTTGATTGTATGAGAAAAATCAGAAAAATCTGTGGGTGTGGCTATGCAGCAAAGTTATTTTAGAATAATGGATGCTATTCTGAAATAATTTCCGAGTGTCCACACAATACAACCACTATTTCAAAGTAATTTTGAAATAGCAGAAGGCTTATTTCAAATTTGGCAAACCTTATTCCATGAGGAATAGTGTCTATTCCAAAACAGATATTTCAGGATAGGGGCTTTGTAGACAGAGAAAAGGAGCTGTTTCAAAATAAGCCACAGTGCACCCAAGGGCTCTATTTCGAAGCAGGCTCTTTTGTGTCTGCATGTTCTATTTTGAAATAGCTGAGTGCTATTTTGAAATGCAGTATGGCTGAGGCTACATGGCATCCTGCTTTCAGAAATGGAATGCAAATGAGTGAGATTAAAAATGTAAATTAAGCACAGATTTACATATCTCATGCCTCATTTGCATATTTACATGTCATCACGCTTCCAGAGGAGGCTTTTCTGGAAGCAAAAACAACCTCATAAACATGGTTCCTTAGAAAACAAGCCCTATTTTCAAAAGAACCCTTCTTCCTTGAGCTCATGGGAATAAGGGGACTTAGAAGTAGGTGGGGTCCTTTCGAAAAGGAGCCCCGTCTGGACGAGACGTGCGGTGGCGAGCCGCGTCAATTTCGAAGCGCTGCTGCTGCCTGCATGCTAATGAAGCACTGAATATGCATTTCAGCGCTTCATTAGTAAACTTTGAAATGACCATTTGCGTGGCCATTTCAAAGTTTGGGGCATGTGTAGACGTAGCCATTTAGGGGTAAATTAAAGCTAAATAACAGCATAGAACACTAAAAGCCAGGACTGGTGGCTTGAAACAAATTTTATGGACCATGGGAAACTTGGGCATGCCCATGATAAGTGCTCATCTGGCAAACTGTAATCAAACCAGATTACAGATGTTGCCAGATGAGAGAATGCCAGACTAAAGAGGTTCAACCTTTATTGTTTTGGGTAATGGCTCTCCAATCTGACCTAAGAATTTTTAGGTTCACCCTTCACCCCAGACCACAGGTATGAGGAGCTATAAGAGCTCTTATTTGAAGGTAGGTCACAAGACCTGCAGCAATTGCATGAACACCGCAAATGATGTAATAGTAGCACAGAATTTGATTAGTTATGTAAAAACAGTAGACAAGTACACAAACCCCTAGACTAACACCATACTTAGACTCCCCTCCTGTTGGACTTGAGGAGTTGAAGGACCAGCCTCACTCCGAAAGTGGTGAGATGTGAGACAGTTTTAGCACAGAGGAAACTTTAAAAGAAAAACACTAGTACTAGTACAATAAAAGAAAATGAACAGAGAGAACTGGAAAAAAGACTAGACAGACTTCCAGAGGGATTGAACCCCAAACCCATCAGCTGTGGGGTGTCATAGGTTTTCCTACATTACCTCAGCCCAACTTTGAAAGCCAAAACTAGACTTCCGCTCCCTAAGATTTTTGACGGTACACATACCTGATTGGGGAATGGCACTAACGCCCCCGCTTGAGTATGGATAAGATATCACATTGCAGCCTTAGTAGCAACCTCCAAAAATGGGCATTTAGGACAAGATGCCACCCAACAGCCCTTGGTGACCTTGGCCTTCACTTTGCAATAAACAGGATGGTTGATTTGTCAGGGTCATAACATCTTGGCACCACACATGATCAAAAAAATGCTGCCTACTAGCTAAACTAAAGCCTGGGAATGCAGATGCACTCCCCCTTATCTATACCTGTCAGGGACTGTCCTGACACTCACCCCTACCCAGCTCAAGCTAATGTCTCACAGACTGTGACCTCTGTAGCCCTCTTGCATTACTACTGAAATGGAATGAAACAGCAAAACGTAGAAGGAAATAATAGACAATAACAAATAATATATACTATGGGCTTAGGCTACAAGAATAAGATCTATAATACAGGGTAACATATCCTTATGGGCGACAATGCACAGCCAGATTCTAATCACTGTAGGGTTGCCAACCCTCCTGATTTCACTGGGAGTCTCTCAGAATTGACTTCAATTTCCTGGAGGTGAATGAAGCCAAACCAGGAGATTTTAAGATGCTAAAAGTCCGGTGGCCTAGTGAGGCTGGCTCTGCATCGCTCCCAGAAGTGGCTGGCAAATCCCTGCAGCCCCTGGGGCAGGCTGAAAGGTGGTCTCCATTCACTGAACCCATCCCAAGCACCATCGCTGCAGCTTCCATTGGGAACTGCAGCCAGTGGCAGTGGCAGCAGCTGAGCCTGCAGGAAGCGGGCAGCATGCGGTGCCTCCAGCCTATCCCCAGGGACTGCAGGGATATTCCAGCCACCTCTGGCAGTGCCACTCGGGGCAGAGCCCACACCCCTCATTCCTTCCCAGACCCCACACCTTCTCATCTTGGAGGCCTTTCTTCTTTTGAATGATTCCAGAAGGGAGCACCATCAAATGCCACGCACCAAGTCAGAGAGCCAAGCCTACCCCTTGCTGACACAGAACAGGACTTCAAAATGCTGCCCGGAGTTTGAGTAATACAGCAGCGCTGCACACTGTGACTCCCAGTCAGTGATGAATGACCCACGGTTGTATAAAGAAGTTAAAAATAAATAACAAAAAAAAAAAAACTTCTAGTGAGACATTTGAGCTTGTCATAATGTGCAGAGTTGTTTAATCCTGGGGGGGGTGGGAAATGTTGACAGGGCACTCCACTGACCCCAGAGCCTCTGTTCTTCATCCAGCATCTGATGAAGTGAGTCTTTGCTCACGAAAGCTCATGCTCAAAACTTTTCTGCTAGTCTATAAGGTGCCACAGGACCCTTTGTTGCTGTTACAGACCCAGACTAACATGGCTACCCCTCTGATACTTGTTCTTCATAAGTTAAACTTGAAAAATGTAACTCACGCAAGTATGTTGTTGAAAAGGGCAACTGAATGGAGATATCCGGTCATCTCTGACCATACTATTTGCCTTCAACTGTCAAGCAGAAAGAGGCCAGTGGCTTGTCATCAAACTTTATTTTCAAAGCGGAGTGCACCCCGTTTGGTAAACTGATGTTGAACTGTTATTGTAACATTCTCAGACTTTTGCTGTGCAGAACAACTCCAAGGATCTTGGACTCAAGGGAAATCTTGAACTGAATTTTCTTCCAGATTTTCCAGATGCTCAAATGAAGTTGTCCAAAATATGACCAGCAGCATCTGCTTCATCTGCCACGGGCAATATTTCTGGTGTTCTTCTGGCTACTTTTTAATGCTGGAGAGCTGACTTAGACTTAAACCCATGCAGTTTATCTGTGGTGGAGAGAATGCTCATGTCTACCTTTCATTTGCCTGTCAGTTCACTGAGGTAGCAGAATATACCAGCTAGGTAGGCAAGCTTTGTGCACCATTAACAATGAAGTCCATGTACATTGATTTCTCCCAAGTTTGGAACACTAATATCCTCTCTCAGGTCACACAACTTAGAAAGAACTTTTCCATGGGCAAGCCAGCATATTTCAATGTGCGAAAATAAACTCCAGTGTTCCACTCCTGTTGCCTTACACAGACAGGAGAAAATGTGGGGGTTTTTAGGGGTCCCAATTACACAAAATGCACTACTTTTACTACTCCATTTAACACTAAAGACAGTTCTTCTGGCAGTGTGGTGGTAGCAAGTGCTTTATGTTATGGCCCTACCAAATTTGTGGTCCATTTGATTGAATTTCACAGTCTTAGGATTTTTAAAATGGTAAATTCCATCATTTCAGCTATTTAAATCTGAAATTTCACGGTGTTGTAATTGGAGAGGTCTTGTCAAAAAAAAAAGAGTTGGGGGTATGTCACAAGGTTATTATTGTGGGGGTGGATATGGGTAAGTGACAGGAGCAATATCCCAGTGCTGTATATTATGTGTCAGACTTAAGTGCTGAGAGGAAAATCAACTGTCAGTCTCGCTAAGAGAAGGTGGTAGAGCAGGTGACCATTGGGAACGTAGGGAGTGGCGTGAAGCACACGGTGATAGTGGTACCAAAGGGGATTTGTGCCACAAGTGGTCTCATATTGGCACCAAAGGAAGAGAAGTTGACGATGCCACGTCCAGTGCCCATTGGGAGGGAGATGATGATTTGGTGTGGGGTCTCTTTGGTGCCATGGCCAGTGCTGGCTGGGACTCAGGCTTTGGTGCTGAGCAATGTCTGTGAGTCAGCAACAGTGTGGTCACTGCCGATAGTGCCGACTGTTTCTGTCTGGGCTCAGAAATGCACCTGTTTGTGTGCTGCCAGCTTTTTTGGTGGTGCTGTAGTAGGGGTGATGGACTTACCCACTGAGCTGGCCCTTATAGTGGAAGGTGCCAAGAGCAAAGACCTGGCTGGGGAGAGTCCAGCTTTTGAAGTAGATATCTCTGAGGCAGTAGAGGGACATGTTTTGTCCACACCTCTAGATTCAGGTCCTGATTTTGATGTGGCTGCTGTGTCCTGGGAAAGTGGTTGATGAGACTTTTCACAGAGACAAGTCTTCAGCCTGTTGGCCCGGACTCAACATGCTCTAGCAGTTAGGCTAGCACCGTGGAGGCACTTCTGTCTTGTATCCTTCTCCTGGGCACTTTATGCAGGAGGAGTGCCTGTTGGCGGCAGGCATGGCATCCCTGTAGGAATCACAGCACTTGAATCCAGAGGAGCCTGGCATGAGGCATGGTGAAGAAGGCGGCCCATTGAATATGATGACAAATTTTTTCTAACATGGGTGGGGGATTGGAAAACTTGGAAACATGAGGTAGCTGAGGAAAAACACCAACTTTAGCTTGTCCTTTGTCTGCAACAGGGATGAGATGAAGAGGTCCGTCTGCTGCCAGGGATGGTAGAGAAGGAACTGAGGGGCCCACAACATGCATGCCTAACAGACTCCAATGGCACAAGGAGATGGCATGGTGCATGCACGGTGCAGGAAACCACTGCTAAGGAAAATCTCTGATTACCAGTGCAAGGACTCACAAGTACCCAGAGTGGATCACCCACAGGAATACTAGTTGAAGAAGAACAACATGTGTCTCATGTCTAAGATGCAGAGAGCTGCTCTTGGTGATTGTTGTAAGATTTGAGAAAGGAGGGGAGGTGTCAAGGTTGGTTTAGATGAGAAGACATTACAACCTTCAGTAGGAATTTTGGGTAGGGATGGAGGGTTGCTTTGTCCCTGTAAAATACTGAGTATGGTGGCAATGCCATAAGAGCTGACATTTCTCCCACTCATCTTGCCAGTATAATGGTGATGAGGAAGGCTGTTTTCATTGCTAGATGAAGATATTTGCAGGTTGCCATTGGTTCAAATGGTGATTTCGTCAAAGAGCATAAGGGCTAGGTTTGGGTCCCAGGATGAGGTCAAGGCACATGTGTCATCGTACAGGTTCTGAACACCCATAAGAAATTGCTTGGCAAGGGTATCTGAGTATCCATTAACAGGGCAGTAGGATGCAGTAATTGCAGCCAGGTGCATTCAAACAGATTAGCCAATCTTTGCTGTTTGAGGTGTTGGCATGATAGAAATATTAGTGGGGGTTGGAGTTCTGGAGGTCAGGAGACCGTTGAAGAGAGGATAGATGGAAGCCTATGAGTTTGAAATAGTGGAGGATTACCAAACTGTGCCCCATACATGGCACAAAGATCCCAATATGGCTAATTATGTGGAAAAGGAATATGTGATTGCATCCATGGGGGTCCATCCAAAGGCTGGGTTCCCTGAATTGTGGCAGGGTAAGGCTAATAAATTAATGTCAAGTGCTGTGAGGTTGATGTGCCAATAGACTCTTGATATTTGTCTTCCTTGTCTTTGATGTCACTAGGGAAAGGAGGTGCTGGCCCTGTGGGAGAACATGAGGCACATCTCAATTGTGAAGTGGGTGAGACTTAGGATATATCTTGCCTGTGGAGTGAAGCCCTATTCACACAAATCCTTAGCACCAAAACAGCCATCAGCAACTTTCCAATCCCTGATTACCTTCAGCTCCAAAAAGCTCTTTGGTGCCATCTGCTGACCCTTTTAAATTTCATACCTTGCCACTGCTCTGCAAGGGCACAGACAAGAGCCTCCCCACCCCCACCACAAGAATCCACATATCCATCAGACCTCACTATCTCCGACACTCTAGGTGGTTCTCTCCTCAGACAAGAATCCCAAATCTCACCCACTTTACAATCAAGACATGGCAACCCTGTGGCAACCTGCAAATATCTTCACCTAGCAATGAAAATGGCCTTCCTCATCACCATTACACTGGCATGATGAGTGGGAGCAATGTCAGCTCTTATGGCATTGCCACCATACACAGTATTTTACAGAGACAAGGAGGATGAATATCAAGAGTCTCTTGTCCCATCCCACTGCCCCAAGATAATGTATGACCATGAGTCATCAGCTAACCACAGGTGGGACTTTGAGCTTCTCCTGATGGACCTCTTTCTTGAGTGGGTTCTTTTGCAGGCCTCAGCTCCTATTATTCTCTAGTCATCAAGGTGTTGCTGGGAGGTGGTCATACACCCATGCTCACACTTTCCTCACTCACACAAAGGAAAGCTCACTTCAGAGAAAGCGATTTCTTTTACAAAGGAACAGCCTGGATTTCATAGACTTATGGTATCTATAAAAACACTCTTACTATACTGACTTCTAATACCAAATATAGACCTAGCAGCTGCTACTAAACAAAGCTTACAAAAAGTTACAGGGCTTAAACCCAGTGATGACTTGAATGTGCACTGTACTGGACTCAGCGGAGGTGTTATACAATGTTTCCATGAAGCAGTTTACTGAGCCTTCTATCATTTCAAGAGGCTGCTATGCATTTCTGGATAGAAACCAATTGAATGAAGATACTGTTAGTCTCAACCGTCTAAGTTTATGTTGATATCAACTTGTGTCAGGGGGTAGCATGTTAGTCTGTAGCTTCAGGACTGCTTGTTTTTTTTTTTTATATCAACTAGTTGGCTCATCTTGTAGAGATACTCTGTTTTGAAGTTATTGCTTCGTAAGAATCTATTTGCAAAGGTTCCAGGAATTAGGTGTAGTCAGTAAGCCAAACGACCAGCCTAATTTCCAAGCAAGATGAAAGCAAAAATAGCATTTGATACATTTGCCATTGCTTTATAGCTTTTTCCTCATAGAAAAAAGTACTAATAATATGAACATTTTAAAGATTCCTTATGTTTAAGTGTAGAAAGAATTAACAAAAACAAATATATGCCAAGACTAGGAAATACTCAGAAGAGATTTTGGTTTTGCTTTTTCAACTAAATTGCAGTTATAAGCAGAACTACTACTCAAGAAACCTGATATCCGTGTATGAAAACTGCTGAGGGCTCAACGACAGAAAAGTATAGTGAGAAAATGAGAAAGACCAGCCAAGCACTTCTCATGAACGAAGTGAATTAAACAGGAAAAAAAATCATCCTCTATGCAAAAGAAAAAAATAAAACTTTAAAATCTAGTCTTTTATTGTTTATTTATTCATTTAAACTTGGACCGGGACCCTGCTGGGTGCTGTACAAAATACTCTGCCCTAAAGAGTTTTATAATCCAAGTCAGGAAGTCCACTACCTGGTTACCTGGCTCCAAGAAGGTGTTTTGGACCAATGCCTGTAGATTAGCAGGTCTGAAATTCTGTTCTACCATGAGTCCCTTCTGACAACAAAATTTACTTCATGACCACAGAGGGTCAGCGGGTGGGAGGGGGGAGGGAGGGACACACCAAAGCCTGAGCCATCCCAAACCCAGTCACCCTGGACAGGTGGGCCAAAACCAAGCCCCATAGTCTGAGACAGGCATACCCAAAACTGAAGCCTCAGGCCCCAGCAAGCCTAACATCAACCCTGATGTTCCCATTAAAATGGGGTCCCGAACAACTTTGGGTAATGATCACCCACGGTTTGAGAACCACTGCTATAGGTGATACACTGAGCAGCTTTTCACATTGTGGTGATGCATCTGTTGCACAGTGACACTTCCTGCTAGGTATACTCAATTTGAGGCATGTTTTAGAGGTATGAGGAAAATTTCTGAAAACCATATACCTCTCTAGAAGCATGTTCCTCCCCAGTGTCCTGCCCTTGCTCCTCCCAAGCTGTCAGGGGTTCAGCTCAGACCAGTGGCCTGGAGCTCTGGGCTGCTACATGATGGGTGACCTTTCCCTCCTTGGCCCTTATCCAGCTTCTGTGATTTGTGTTCTCCTGTGCCACATTGCCTCTTCCTATCTGGCCTCTGTTCCTGGCTGTTTCTTCGTTTAAATCCCACCTGTTCACCTGGCCTCTTTTTGTTCTTCTCGTTGCAAGTTTCCACTGCTCTTCCCATCTGCTGTCCCTCCTGAGAAATCAGCTACACGAGGTTTTCGGTGATGCAGCTGATCCACTGTTCTAGTTGTTTGTAACTAAGTATAATGGAGTCCCCTTCTTAAGTATCAATCTGCTGCTTGCCTGTCACAAAGAGTGGACACACATACACATAGGCAGAGATGATGCAGCCATTTTTATAACATAACTGCACAGAATCAGTATTTATAAACTGTACAGACACAATCTCAATTAATCAAAACACCAGAATGGCGGCTTTGGTAGTCGGGGGGAAGATATGATGGCGTAGCAAACGCACAGAAAAACAGAACTAAACTGCAAAGACCTGGGGAGAATACAGCAGTCAGTCCTGTGGGCAACGTAGGGAGACTTGGCAATAATAAATTAAAAGCCCTCCACCCACAGAAAGGAAATAAACAATACCTCTACAAAATGTGGGATTTAACCGAGAGCCACACACTTTACTCTGAACTTTGTTTTCATTAGCTTGTCTAATAATGCTTGTTTAATCTTCCTTTCTCCTTATAACCAACCATAATAGTTGTGTTCCTGCAGCTGTGAGGTCAGGCCTGGAACATTGTGCTGGGAGGTGTCTAAAGAGAATTCCTATGAAAACATCCAGAATAACAAAAACATAAGAAGCAGTGATTTTGATTACTTGAACGGATGGATGTATTTGAAAACCAAAAGTGGTAGGACTGTAGAACGTTTCAGTTCCTTATATCTAATCAGAAATACCCGTCCCTTCTCTGCCTTTAAAATAGAATCTGACTGAAAAAAAAACAATTTTGCAGTTGACTTTTGACTGAGCACAGACAGGCTACTATCTGAGTGCGTGAGATCATCTCTCCTTTACTTGTTGGTCCCATCATGAATAAAACTCTGCTACCAAGTAGCTGCTCATGTAGTATGGCTTTTTGCTGGAAGGCATGGGTTTGGTTCTCCTTGGCCTCCTGATCATAGTATCCGTTTGTTACATATGCCTTCTGTTAATATTGCAACACAATAATATTGTCTATAAGAAGTGTGTAAGGCCGGTGTGCAATCCATTCAGCTCAGAGAATCATAGGCCAGGAAATGTGTAAGTCTGGAGAACATTAACTACTTAGGCGAGCAGCTGCTAAAGCTATTAGTAGAGTAAATCCTGTTTACTTTCCAGTGCATCAATAAAACATTTTCAACCTTCAATTGAGATCAGCTTCCCTGAGGCAAAGTCCAAGTGCACAAGGCTGATGTACAAGACAGGGAAAATGAACATTTGAAACTCAAGAGTTATATTGTCTCCCAAGGTAATCAGCCATTCTGATGATGCCTACAAATAGAAAACTTGCTCTGGGAACTGAAAATCATAGATGATGAGCCTACTAATTTTCTCATGTTTAATCATCTCAGTTAAGGTATTCAGGGGACATATTGCAGACGTAATGTACAGTAGCAGGAAGGTCACACACAAGAAGAAAAAACAAAACAAGTGGCACAGTACAACATTGACACGTAGAGAAGGATAATAGGACCATAACCTCACCTTGTCTCTTGGGCCAAATTCAGCAGCACACAAGGGTGCATATAAAACCTGCTCTGCTAGTGTAAAAGGTCTGAAGAAGCACCATAAAAGGCTCACAAAGGAATTTTCAGTATGTAGCGGAACCTTAACAGGTATAGATGGCATGGCCAGCTCAGCAAAAGTACCTGCAGGAACTTCTAACACAAGATGGTGTGTTGCAGGTGGGAGAGGTGTGGTTGGTGGGTTGCTATGGTCTTGGCTTTTGCAACAGCACGCAGAGGCTATGTCTACACTAGCCCAAAACTTCGAAATGGCCATGCAAATGGCCATGTCAAAGTTCACTAATGAAGCGCTGAAATACATATTCAGCGCCTCATTAGAATGCCAGCAGCCGTGGCACTTTGAAATTGACGCAGCTCGCCACTGCGCAGTTCATACAGATGGGGCTCCTTTTCGAAAGGACCCCAGCAGCTTCAAAATCCCCTTATTCCTCTCTGCTGTTAGGAATATGTATATCAGCGCTTCATTAGTAAACTTTGAAACGGCCTTTGGCATGGCCATTTCAAAGTTTTGGGCTAGTGTAGACACAGCCAGAAAGTATAACACTGAGGGCACTAGTTAGGCCAACCTTCAAGTTGTTGTAACGTGCACTCATGGCTGAAGAACCGAAGAGTAGGGGAGGCAAAGGCAAAGAAAGTGTACAGCTTATCTAAGCATCCATGATATTGCCAAAGTGTGCCTCACTGTAGGCCATTTAGGCATAAATTGAGCATGAGTATGAAGAAACTCTTTGTCATGGTAGAAAAATGGTGTAGAAGGGTCTCTCATAAGGACCCCCATCTCTCCCATACTCTCTAATGTTATGGTTATAAGGAACAGTTACATGGATAAATGTTAAGGGCCAGCTCCATAATTAGACATTTTAATGCTTGGAGTGAGCAAGCATATTTGCACCCCATACTGGTTCCATTAGATAATATTAAACAAGGTAATTATAGGGTAATGATCAGGAGGTTGCTTTTGCAGGCAGATATGGTACATGGACAATAAAAACTACTGCATGATTCCTTTAGGTGCCACATTAATTTTCACACAGTCCTTTAACATCCCTGTAGCATCCTCCTATATAACATTCCAGTAAAGGTATTGATATGAAAAAAAAAAACATGGACTAAAAAGAATCATGACAAACATGGATGTCATAGTGACTTAACAGCATGAAATGTTCAGAAAGACAAAATTGTAATTTTGTTTATACATTAAAAGAAAATGGGTTAGTAATGAATTCAGTCTGTAACTAAATTATATTATAGATGTTTCACCTGTTTACAGAGGAGCTCTCCTGGCCTTCACACTGGCGAACCATCTACCACAGCATCAAAGTTGATTGAGTTTGTGAAAATGTGTTGAACAGAGAGAATCACCAAGTTAGAGAGATGTTGTTCAACTGAAGACCTCCTCACCAGTTTCAACTTCCTGAAGCTCCATTCACAAAATGCTGCCACCGCAGGGAATGGTAAAAAAAAATACAGAAGACTGTATCAATGCTGGGATATGTGGCAGTCAGAAAACCACTCGTGGACGAGGTTCAAGAGCTCTGTGGAGTTGCTATTCAGCAGGATGGCAACAGGTTGGAACTTGAAACTCTTGATTTCAGTGATGACTTCAGTTTCATGCAGATCCTTCAAGTGCTCCACTACCATATCAGTCATACACTTTTGCACTTGACTAAGAGGCATGTTTGAGGGGGCAGGCCAGATGAGGAAATCAAAGCCCAAGGAGGTCTCACACAGTGTCTTGCATTGCCCCTGAAGGTGTGCATTCAGCATGTCAATAACATTATCAAATTGTATTTTGAAAGCCTGCTTGTTTCAAAGCCTGCATTGATATTGAAACCTTCATCTTGGGTTTCATCAGAGTGTCCCTAACTTCCTACTCTTCTTTTTAGGAAATACAGAAGAAAGATCAAAGGACTGAGCATGGCTATTTGCATCCTTCACTATTGCATCAATCCCTTCATCATGTATACATTGCAGTCTGTTCTGCAGTCCATTTACCAGTTTTGAAACTTGCAACTTGTTCAATCCATTGGTTTGAACAGTTAAGCTGACATAGTCAATATTACTTACAATTCAGTCCCACATAAGCAGAGTGCAGATGGATTTGAAATTATTTTGCAGCATGAGGCTGTTGGCTGTTGAAAGCATTTCTGGCCACAAAATCTGTTTGGATATTTTGTGCAATGCCTGGAGAACATTGCACAGTTGTGTACTTAAGGTTTTGATAGCCTGGGCTTTTCACGACTGGCTGGTATCACTGTGACCTCCTTAGAGCATGATTTTAAGAATAGTAGTTAAGATTTCCCCCATCTGCTTGTGGAACTAAAAAAAAAAATTGAAGTATCTGAACAGTTCCAAAAAATGATACTATCTGCACAGAAGAACCATCTTCATGAACTCCTACTAAATTCAGCAAATGTGATGTGTATGGAAGAAAGCTAGCCAGATTGTTCACTTGTGTCAGTTTTGCCTGCATGCCACTATACTCTCCAGCCGCGTCTGCTCCATTGCATCACTGCACATCCATCCATCACTGCACAGCTGGTTTTATTTCCTCAGCAAAACCACTACTCATTTTCTCAGCTGCACTAATAGAATCTAAAAAACTCTCTTCAACATTGCATTGTCTGTCAGCATTTCTAAGATACCTAATTATTTTACAGAGTTGTTGCTTGTGTTCCATTTCCAGAGTGCAATCAGAGATAATAGACTAGTACTAGACTGATTATTTTTTGTCTCACAGTGTTGCCAAGAAGGCTCATAAATTAATTTTGAATTGCTGGTGAAAATTAGGAAACTCTTTCCTTACTGTAATCTGAAATATGAACCGCTAATTCTGGATTGTAATAACTAATCATTTCAAGAAATTGAGGAATATTCCTGAGTTGGATTGGTGAATTACATTGTTAGAACTCCGAAGAGCTAGATTGTTGTA
Organism: Carettochelys insculpta; assembly: GCF_033958435.1. NCBI lineage: Eukaryota > Metazoa > Chordata > Testudines > Carettochelyidae > Carettochelys > Carettochelys insculpta. The sequence continues at coordinate 372,194,242 of NC_134137.1, forward strand.
GGCACAGAAAATAACTGCATTAAGGATATTTGTAGGATCATATTCCATTCCATTTTCTGCAGAGATAGTGCTTTGACATCCATTGTCAAGTCCAGTGTCATGTTTTATATGCATCTCAAAAGATCTCCAACTTTGATGACACTCAGGTGAGTTCTTATGTTCTTTTGCCATGGTGTTTAAATGTTTACAATCAGAGAATGTGCTCTTAGCATTTTTGATGTAGATACTTACACTGAATGTGGATTTCTTTCCAAAGAGCATCCCAGGGAAACAAAATACAGCTTTCATTGTCTCTGAATATGTAAACATTTGCACTCTACAGTTTTAATGAACCAGTAGCCTCCTGTCGCCAAAGGATAACAGAGTGAAATCTCTCTCTTTCCATTGCTCTGGTCCATGTTCCACTAAACAGCTCCTCAGTTTGTCTATCATATTAAGCCAAGAATGTAGATTACTAAAATTGGCTGCATCTACACTACCACCCTCCTTCGAAGGGAGGATGGTAACTGGGTGTTGGGAGTTTATTAATGAAGGGCTGCGCTGCATATGCAGCACTTCATTATGCAAATTCCCCCCCATGGCAACTTTGAAGTACCAGCTTGCGTCCAGCCACGGCTCACCCGCAGGTACTTGGAAGTGCTGGGGCAACTTCGAAGTCCCTTTACTTTTTGAGGAGTAAAGGGACTTTGAAGTACCCTGGGCACTTCGAAGTACCAGTGGGTGAGCCAAGGCTAGATGCGAGCCGGTACTTCGAAGTTTAAAACTTCAAAGTTGTCGTGGGGGGGAATTTGCATAATGAAGTGCCACATATGCAGCGCAGCCCTTCATTACTCTTGACACATAGCTTTTGTAGCATCGACGCATGTCTTGTTTAAGGGAAACATCCACATTTCTAACAAAAGTCCCACCTTTTAGTAGATCCACCAAATATAAATATCCTTTGCAAAATGCAAAATATATTCCCACCTCAAGGGAAGCAGCAGCAGTGTCATAGATCAGTAAATTCTGGTAATGGTAACAACAAAAAGGGCATGACCCGAGATTAATGTTCCTGATTTGTGCCTGTAAACCCCTGCACTTGCCACTCCTGTGTGAATCACAGAACTGGAAGGGACCTTGAGAGGTTATCTAGTCCAGTCTACTGCACTCATGGCAGGATTAAGTATTATCTAGACCATCCCTGACAAGTGTTTGTCTAACTTGCTCTTAAAAATCTCCAACGATAGATATTTTACAATCTCCCTAGGCAGTTTATGCCAGTAATTAATCATCCCAACAGTTCACAAGCTTGCCCTAATGTCCATTCTAAACCACCCTTGTGACAATTCTTGTCTTATCCTCAGAAGTTATAAAGAACAATCTTCTCACTTCTTCTAGTAACAACCTTTTATGTATATGAAAACTGTTATGTCCCCTTTCAGTTTTCTCTTTTCTAGACTAAACAAAGCCATTTTTTTCAATATTTCTTCATAGGTCATGTGTTCTAGACCTTTAATCCTGTGGGAGGACATTTGACATTAAGGCAGGCTGTTGTTTCCTGACCTACATCTGTGTGGATATATTCATGTAGGAGACCTTTATGATGTGCATCACATAGGATGGTCTACTGTTCTGTCACAAAGTGCCTAGGGGATATATCCAGAGCACACAAAGCCATATGCTTTCACTATTGATGAAGACAGCTGTGATCTTGCCATTCTTGATTAGTGGCTACAGGATTCTTTAAGTTCTCTGAGCAACCTTGTGCAGTTACCGAGAGGGCTGGCAGCAGCCATGCATACGGTCAGTATACAGGAGTACAGACTCAGTCCTGGCGACCAGAGGTCAGTTTCCCATGGCTTTTACTTCTAACTGGTACATTGCCTTGGATGAACTCCACATAAGAGCACTCTTAGAATGAGACTGTCGTTTCCTCACACTACTTCCGGGGAAGCTCTGTGGGTAATGAACAGAGCTTGCCAAAAGCAGTTCCATCTACACCGACTGGTTCCACAGATTAGTCAACCTCACAATCAACAGTATCAAAGGTTGCAGATGGAGCTAATAGCATGAACCGGTAATTAAGAGAGATGCAGTCCTTTGAACATGTAGCACAGGCAGAATCTAATTTGGGTTTGTAAGGTGGTGTACTCACCATCCATAGTATCCCCTTGTGTCAGAGTGCAATTCTGCAAGGAGTCCCTTCCCCAGGCACTCTAACACTTTTCTCAGGGCTTGTCCCCAGAGAAGCCTATTGTATCTCTTGTGGTCTCCCCCAAAAAATAGCAGTTGCTCAGCCTTTCATGAGAGAGCTCCTTTTTCTCTACACCTTCCCTCTAAATAGTTTTATCTCAGTACTCATCTAAGACCCTCTTTCCAATGGGGACAGAGCAGACATCAAAAATCTCCAAATACCCAAACCCGTCAGCCAGCACTTTAATGGAGTGGGCCATTCCGTTAAAGACCTGAGAGTTTGTGTTCTGGAGAAAAGAGACTTTAACAACCATCGACAGAGAGAATGTTTGGAACTAACATTCACATTCAATTTCGACACATTAATATGTGGTTTGAACAGGGACAGCTATTACCTGATCCATTGTAAAGACTCACATACTTTGATGTTTGATCTAATACTTTTCTTCCCAACCCCTCACTCCCCTCTTTCTGCTCTTCTACCTGATTTGTCAACCTTGATAACAATTTTTGGACCTCTGTGCTTTACATATTGAGTCTGTTCTGCTAGGGCTGTAGATCTGAAGAAGTGGGTCTGGCCCATGAAAGCTCATCACCTAATAAATTGTTTTGTTATTCTTTAAAGTGCTACATGACTGCTGTTTTGTTTTGCTTCCTTACTAATTAGCTAATGGGGCACCACCTGGAGCTCCTAACTATATCCATGTGCAACCCACTGGGTTCTTTTGAACCAATTCAGCCCTAATTCTTCGCATGCAAGTATTATCTGTTCATTTCAAACAGATAGATACAAATTTATCTTTCAATATTGTTTTCTCTTTAAAATACCCAGCAGCCGTACTTGTTTTTGCTGCAGGAAGTTCTCTTTCTCGCTCTCTTTCTCTAACGGGGAGAGAAGAAAGTCCCTTTTAAAAATAACAAGAAATTCATTAGCACTTCTTGTTCTTTTTCTTGAAGTCGCCATTATAGATATTTTGATAACACATCCTTTTACATACGTGATCTGGCCTGCTGATGTGGTAGCTGGAGGTAACACTGCTCAGAGTCCCTGGCTGTTACCTGTAGTAGGCTATTTTTGATTTCCGTGACCCTCCTAGTGTGTTCAGAAATACAATGTTTCTTTTGTTTTTGCTATATTCCCTCTCCTCTTCCATCTCCTCCAAGTCTGTTGGCCTAGAAAATATGAATGACCATTAACAACCATCCAGCAACAAACTCACAATTCCTTTTTCCCCAAAAAAGGCCTTTTCATATCAGCAAGAAACACTAACCAGCCAAAATCAGCACTGGGGTTTTAATAAATATCTTTCCCTGTTGCATGAATAACCATTTCACTTTCAGAGCTCCACATTCTATGGCTCTGCTTTGCTGCCCTGTGGTGCTTGGCAGGATGAAGCTTCCTCTTAGTGTCAAAGCTTTAGGCTGGTGACCAAGCCCTGGGAGGGTTACACAGCACCAGTGCCAGTTTCCCTGAAAGGCCTGGGCAATAGTTATTTTCACAAGACAGGCTGGTAGTGGATGGATGATACAGTTTCAGATTTCTGTGTTCTGAAGATGATTCTTTTGATCAATAAAATTGACCCTTAAACTCATTTACATCACTAAGGATACATCTACACTTACAAAAAACTTCAAAATGGCCATGCTAATGGCCAAATCGGAGAATACTAATGAGGCACTGAAATGAATATTCAGCGCCTCATTAGCATGCCGCCAGCTGCAGCTCATCTACACTGATAGGAATAAGGGAATTTTGATGTTGGCAGAGTCCTTTTGAAAAGGCCATTTCAAAGTCTTTTGTATGCGTAGACATGGCCTAAGTGACATTTCCTATTCACCCAAAAATCCTAGAGAAATAAACATGGTGATACGGGGCCAGGGTCTCCTCTACATTTTGTTATTACCGAGACCAAAGATGGCAGAGCAAGCCAAGGCAGCCAATGAGGGCTGCCTGATTCTCAGCCCTAGTTTCACCGCGCATCAGATGGCAATATTCCCTCATGGAGAGACCATCTGCCAAGGAGCCCACTATGCAGATTCTGAGCTCCCCAGAGACTTCCCACACCAGCTGTATCCTCAGCTCTTTCAGGCTCGCAGAGATTCACTTCCCTCCATCCATGCAGCCTGAGTGGTCCAAAGGGAGCAGAGTATGTAAGAGAATTGGGCCCTATCTCTTCACACAAGGAAGACTGTACCCTCCCCTCTGTACTGCCTTTGTGAATCTTCTGCTGCACAACACAGCGCTCATGGGATTCCACTGCTCTTCCGTCTCAGGAATGCACGTGAGAACTCCAGTCTTCTGTCTCCATATTTGGACGCACTGGGGTCAATACTTCTGAGCACCTGCCTTTCCCTGGGAGTCATGTTGGTTCTCAGCCCATTTTTGCTAAGTATCACACTAGTGCTCTCCGAGCATTCTAGGACACCCACTTGTGTGGCTGTAGTGCAGGCTGGTTGGCTAGTGACAGTGGTCTCATTAACCAGAACCAGTATTGTTACCGGGCACATTCCTTGCCTTTGTAACTTGTGTGGGCTTTGAATTGCCCCACTCTTCTTGTCTCACCCTGGTCCCCGATTCATAACAAAATCTGAGCTCTCTTAGGGAGTCTTCACACATCACAGTCACCTTTGCTCTTGGATCCAGTTTAAGTGTAACAATAGCACTGCAAGCATTGTGCTCTCTAAAAAACAAACAAAAAAAACCAAGCAGTCCTGTAGCACCTTAAAGACTAACAGTTTTACTTATTACGTAGTGAGTTTCTCTGGGTGAGATCCACTTCATCTTACTCACAAAAGCTTGTTACCTAATAAATAACACTGTTAGTCTTTAAGGGGCTACAGGTCTGCTTGTTTTTTGTGAAGCTACAGACTGACATGTTGGCCCTCTGAGACTGCGCTTAGCAGTTAGAGCCTGTTCCTGAAAGCTGTCTTGGTACATACGCCTCCAGGAATAGTCACCATGCCCCGTGGCTCGTACTGTCCCTCTGCTCCATTACTGTGGCTGACCTAACCCCAGGCCCTGTTTTCATACACTTCCTGTGTACACTTCCCCCAGCTGCACAGATGCCAGATGTCCTGTGGTCTCCACTGTCACACTTTTGCAAACCTCCCTGCCATCCCATTTTCTGCATTGCTTTCTGCACCTTCCTTCCTACAGCTGTCACTTCTCCCCACAGGGTTGTCCTTGCTGTGGAAGATCAGCACTCCCCCTTCTGGCCCTCTCTCAGATTGCTTGTGACTTCTGAGTGAGACTCCTCAGGGTACATCTACAGTTACTCGAAGATCAACCCAGTTAGAGTCGATTTTCTGGGGTTCTATTTCGCAGGCCTCGGAGGGATGCGCAAAATCGAACTATCAGGGGCAGGCAGTTGACCCCTGCGTTCCTCAATCGCACCAGGAGTAAGGGAGGCTGAGAGGAAAGTTTCTCCCAACAACCTCCCTCAGTGATGACGGGCAGGTAAGTTGAGCCTATATATGTCCATTCCAGCTACGCAATTGCTGTAGCTGGAACTGTGTATCTAGGATTGACTTTAAGGTCTAGTGTAGACCTAACTTGGCGTGGTGGTCATTGAAAACAGTACAGCTCCTTTCCGCCTGTCCCCAGCCATCACCCAGTAACTGGCAGAGCAAGAATTCATGGGTGCACATCCAGGCACTGGCCTAAGAGAAAGGGCATTCCCTGGGTTCAGGAGGATCCTCACCCCATAGAAAGGACTTGCAACACTACCTCAGATTTCTCGTCCTTTGTTTCTCTCCATTTCTCTGTGCATTTGGAGTTGTTATGCAGGCCAGAATGCCAACGGATGGCTACAGGGGTGCTGGGGTGGAGGCTCAGTGTCCGAGTGGAAGTACTTGCAGAGCTCGGTGCCAGCATACACTGGGAGCAAGCGCTGTTCAGAACAGTTTTACCCAGAGAGGGAGGCATGGTGGAGCCATTTGTTGTGTGCTGATGGATGCCATTTCACCCACAGAAAATGTCTGTTGCTTGTCTCGTCCGCAGTCAGTTTGTCCAACGGGGTCACAGGATGAAACCTCTGTGAGCTGCATGGGCACACAGCTATCTGTTGAGCCCCATGTACACTATCCATCAGGCTGCACAGGGCAGGAACCTGAGGCAGATGGGTGAGGGCTCAACCACCTTTGCCTGCCCTCTAATTTGCTGCAGCCAGGGCTGCCTGGTCCCAGCTTAGACTCCACCAGAGCTGGGTCACTGCATGGACCCCAGCCCTGGCTCAGCCCCAGCCAACACTACGGTGGCCAGGGAGGCCTGGACAGAATGGCCCTGGCCTGACTCTGCAGTAGCTGGGGCCCAGGCCTGGGCACACACCCTATCCTGCCATGGTCTGGCCCTAGCACCTCCTATCCCCCACTGGAGCCTGGTCCTGGACCTCTCCTGCCACATCTGAGGTGGCCCTGTAACCTGCACCTGACATGGCAGAGGCAGCCTGGAAACCCACCTTGCCAGCTACAGCTGTAGTGTCCAGGTCATGGAGGTCCCCAGTTCTGAGCCCCCTTCACATCCCTCCACCCCACCCTCTGCTCCATCTGAACTCAAGAGCTTGCACCCCCAGGCAGTGCCCTGGCACCCAGCCCTCTGTCCCACCTAATGTTCCAAACTCTCTCACGCTAGATGGACCAGACACCATTTGTGGCAATGGCACCCAGTCCATCCAGTCCAACTGAGCTGACAATTCTTGTCCCAACTCTGAGCCCCTCATCCCTGCCCCTACCCCAGGACCCATACCCCCACCAGACTTCTTCCACCCCAAAGCCAGGCCTGAGCCCTCCCCCACACTCATAAGAACATAAGAATGCCCATACTGGGTCAGACCACAGGTCCATCAAGCCCAGTATCCTGTCTGCCGACAGTGGCCACTGCCAGGTGCCTCAGAGGGAATGAACAGAACAGGTAATCATCAAGTGATCAATCCCCTGTTGCCCACTTCCAGCCTCTGGCAAACAGCCTCCATGCCCATGCTGGCTAATAGCCACTGATGGACCGTGTCTCAACCCCACCACTTGAATTTTGTTATGTGCACCAATATGGAGCTGTTGTGTCACACAGCACCTTCAAACCAGAATTCATCCTTCTTAAGGGTGGGAAATGTTAGAGGGAACAATGCTCCCAAGTTGCATATGTTTCCTGAGTCTCTCGGCCATACATTTGAGCAATAGGCTGCAGCCCTTGAGTGCCCTCTCACACTTAGGGACTCCCATGAATGCCAGGCAGGGTTCCATTACTAGACGGGAACACTCAACAGGTTCCCATCCAATGAAGCCCCGAGAGCTGGCTATGCGAAGAAAGGCCAATGTTGGAGCTTACAGCCCTACTGTGGAATTGTCACTGAAGCCAGCAGCAGCTTGTGATGAAATGGACATTGGCCAGCCAGATGCACATAAATCACGAGCATTTGAAGGCCCACTCTGGCTCCAAGATAGCCCAATGTGAGGAGGATTTTGCTGTTACCTAAGCCTGGGCCTTTCCCTTTATTGATGGAGGACTTGCAGGAATTATTCATTGCTCTAAACCAGGAATAGAATAGTGGGTGGGCTGCATGAGTGGCCCTCCTCCATCTCTATGGGTTTCATCAGCCCATGTCCCTCTGGGGTTCCACCTGTGGCCCTCCTGTGTGTCTCCTCCTTCACGCGCCTCCATACACTGCCACGTACCTGCTCCTGCCCCTTCCTGCCAGCATGTTAGGAGCCTGCAAATTGCCTGATTCAGGCCCCCTCCCCACTCCTTCCCCCTTCATCCCAGAGCTGGAATGCTGGGAATTAGCTGTTCATGGCATTCCAGTTCTGGGAGGGAGTGTCAGGAGCAGGGACGGGGAGCGAATGAGGTGATTCACGGCTCCGCCGCGTGCTTCAAGAGGGAGGTGCAGAGCTCCTGTGCCCCTGTGCATGAGAGGTGTGCAGAGGAGGGAGGCAGCTGGGGGAGCTGAGGGCTGCAGGTGGAGCCCCAGTGGGCCGCATGCAGCACGGGGGCCAGAGGTTGCCCACCACTCCTCTGAGCAGTGATGCTGCTGAACACTGAAATGGGATCAAACTGTAGTTATCAAGAGACCAGGTCAAGTATGTGTGACTATGCCACCCTCTAGTGGCAGCTCTACTCTACATCATCCCCAAGCATTTTCACAGCTTTTGGTCCACCCAGCAGGAACCTGGGTTTGCAGAAGAAGTGGTCTGCACACAGCCCATGCCCTTGAGATTGGAATCCTTCGTCCAGCAGTGTGGGCTGTGGCGACACTTGTACTGCATGCTGTCCGGTGTTGGCTGTGTGCGTGCTGCTCCACCTCTGGCCAGACAGCCAGTACAGCAGAGACTGCTCAAACTGCCCACAAACACCACAGACTCCCTTCAGTGGCGAAGTGCTCGGACATGTTTATCATCCCTGAAGCATGGTACTAGTGCCCTGGGTCGGTGGTTAGAGGTACACTGATGTGTATGCTTGTTACGCTGGGACAGCTCCACAAACAGTGCTATGTTCTGTTTCCCACTTTGGTTAGACACAGACTCCCCTTCTGTGGCCCCTCTTTCATACGCTGATGCAAAAAAGTTCCGCATTGCCCCTGACAGGTTATTCACCACTCTTTCCTTGTACCTGCTGGGTCAAACCAAACACTCCTATCTACTGTCCTGGCATCCTGACCTTATCTTTAAGACAGATCAGTGTGTCCTTGTGTCATCTTTGGGGAGCGTGTTTACACCATAACTTCGTACCAGGGTGTTTTGGTACATCCTTTCTGGAATGTGGTTATGTGAATACCCAGTGCCTAGGAGTGTCTGTGTTCCTACAATATCAGCCCTGTTCTTATCACGTTCCCATCTCGAATAGCGAACCAGCAAGCAGGCATCTGCTTGACTTGTGCTTATAGCTTGCCTTTACATCACAGCCCATTCGTTAGGGGGAGCTTTGTGAGGCCTTAGGTCTTGCACCAGGCCCCAGGTGTTGTAGTTCTCATTCTGCACAGGGCTCTGCAGATCAGTCCCATTTAAAGCTCTACAGGAAAGTCCCAGGAGTGGCCCCATTTCATTCCCTTCCCATCTAGGCACCTCTTCCTCATGGATTGTCACCCGCCTTTGCAAGATGGAAGAGAAACAGGACTAGATGGGACTCACACCCTGTGCTGGGGGCCTAGAGATCCCAGTGAGGGATTGGTGCTGTTGTGCTAGGTGCTGCATGTAATAAAATGTAGGTCAAGACCTCCTAGCGCTTACAAAACTGACAAAATCCAAAGTCAACAATCCTCTTCCTGTCTGGGCTACTCGAGTTATACCACAGCACTCTTGGTGCATCTTGTATCAAAGACACACCAAGTTCTCTCACCTTCCAAGGCTGTAATGGAAACGTAAGTAACCTCTCGCACCTTTTATGTGTAACTCTTTGTGTAAGCCACACACCTATATGTAGTTAACTGTCCCATGCAGTGGTACCCAGACTACTTCACAGAGAAAGAATAAATATCCTGTACAGCTTGAGCTGAAAGTCAGCTAGCCTCTAGCTCAAGCTGTAGAGGTGCCTCCACTAAGCTCTAGAGAGACCAGGTTTGAGCCCGCACGGGGGAAGTTCTTTTTTGCACCTGCAGCCTGGGTGACTCCTGCCTTCCTCTCAGTGTCCTGTCTGCCAAGTTCTAATTCTGCACCTTAGAGGTGGCTGCATCTCAGAGATACTTTCTGTGCATAGCTTAGGAAAGAGTTTGGGACCCCTCCAGAAAAGAGGTGCTCTGTGCACATGTTTGGAGAGCTAAAGGAGTTTACACTTACCCTGGGATCTTTGCCTCCCTCCTTCAGGAACGTTGCTTTCTGGCAGTGAGAGCTGGAAGGCTATGCAGTTGATCTCCCTCCTGCTGTTCTTCACCTTAGTGATGCAAGTTTGTTGTCACTTGACCTGGCCAGCCAGCAAGCTTTAAGGAGTGAGTGCAGTGGCAAGCTGAATCCTGTGAGGTGATTACTGAAGGAACGAGATGTCAAATGGACGATCAATCATATAACATTTCTGCTAGGCAGGTTACTCAGGGTAGGTCTAAACAGCAAAGTTATTTAAAAATATCTATCCGAGCATCTGCACAACCCAACCAATATTTCAAAATAATTCCAAAATAGCAGCTGGCTGATTTCAAAATTGGTAAACCTCATTGTACAAGGAATAGCACCTGTTTCTAAAATAGGTGCTGTTAAAACAGGGAATAGAGCCTATTTCGAAATAAGCCATAGGGCGCCCAATGGCTCTATTCTGAGATAGGGTCTGTGTGTGTAGATGCTGTATTTCAAAATAGCTAAGTGTTATTTCAAAATGCATTTTTGTCTGTAGCAGGGTTATTTTGAAATAAGCTATTTTGGAATAGCTCTTCTGGAATGGCTTATTTTGGAATAAGGCTGCTCTGTAGGCATACCTTCACAGAGGGCTTTTATCTTTGCCTGTGCCCCTATGCCATTTCTGGGCAGGGCTCTATCCTGGAATGTTTCTGCTGCAGTATAAAGCATGTAACAATGGACTTTTGTAATTTTGTTGCCCCTCTCTCTCCTCACCCACTCTAAACTAAAACTATCATAGCCCGTAGACATATCACACAGCCTCTCCCAGGGGAGTTTCCAAAAATCAATGGAAGTTAGGTGCCTAACTCCCTGAGGACCTCTAACATCTCCCCATATTTGATGTTTGCTACATCACACATAGGAAATCTAAACGGAGTATCTCCCTCCCCATGGGAAGAAACGCATCTGTGCAGAGCCTTGGTCTGGAGGAGGTTGGGAAGGACGTACGGCCTTGTAGAAGCGTGGTAATTCTGCAGGAGGCCACAGAGACCCTGTGAGTGACTCTGCCATTAACGTTCAGCAAAGGTGTGGGTTTGTTCTGAAGACTTTAAACCAAAGCACTGGACAGAGATGACTGCTGCAAACTGTCCTCTGATAACGAGCGCCTTCCTTCATAGGCTCCCTCTAGCTACAAACTAAGGCAAAGGCATTGGGGCCAGCTGATGGGACTCAGTAGAACTCCTTTGAGGGTTTGCTGATTTGCAGAGATGAGTAGCTGCAGTTGAGGGTTTGTCTGGGACTTTGGGTAATATAACTTCCCTGGGATTTTTTTTCCCTGAGCCCACGCCCTAGTATGGTGAGCTAGCCTCTGGCAAAAGACCTCCCGGACGCCCCCGGTTGCGTTACAAAGATGTCTGCAAGAGAGATCTCAGAGAGGTAGACATCGAGCTGGACAACTGGGAAGAACTAGCAGACGACCGCAGCAGATGGAGGCAGGGGTTACACAAGGGCCTTCAGAAGGGTGAGTTCAAGATCAGACAGCTAGCAGAGGAGAAACGAGCGCACAGAAAGCACAATAAGGACTTGCCAGACACCCACTACATCTGCAAGAAATGCAGCAAGGACTGTCACTCTCGTGTGGGTCTTCATAGTCACAATAGACGCTGTAAATGAAGTCCTCAACTGAAACTTTAAAGGGCGCGATCCATAGTCTATGCAGACTGAAGGATGCCTACTTATTTTCCCATTGATAGTCACGGTGTCTATGCTGAGGGTTCAGAGCCTTCCAGAAAAGTCCTGCATACCTGAAATATTGGAACATCCACGGTGACGTGCAGCAGAAAATTACCATAATTATGTTCTCTGTATAGGTAAGTAGTCACTGTGGAAGATAGCTCTCCTTAGGATAGCAGCATTGCTGTCACTAGATGTATTGTATGCTAGCTCTAGCACACTGGCAAATCTCAGTTCAGTGATGGGGCTGATGCAGATCATTACAGCTAATTTGTCAAATACTGGTGTTTCTGCTTGCACAGCAGTCTAGCGTTACATGTCCCATGGGACTAGATCTTCCACCATTTCCCTTGGGAGTCTATTTCAGTGGTATAGATCTCCCTGTCAGGAAGTTTTGTTACATTTAGTTTCACTCTATACTATTCCTTTCAAAGTAATTCTGTCTTTCCATCCTTGTTGCCAAATCATCTTGCAAATTCATAGCCAAATTACTACCCATTTATCCTGCCCCCAAGATCTCCCTAGTACATGTATCTTGAAGTGTTCTACAACACCTATCTCCGTAGTAGTTAACTGTTGCCCATTTTTCGCTCTACTCTGGAGATGATACTACCCTCAACTGTTTTAGAGTTGCATGCCTATTTCCAAGGTGAATCGCCTTTTTTATGTTCATTACATGTATCTAAGCTCTCTTTATCACTTGGCATTGCTGGTGTTCACACCACCGTTCAGGTACTTTCATCCACATATGTCATTACTTTTTACTCCTCCTTTGAGATCAGTAATGAAAATCTAACTGAGACTTGAATTTATACAGTTCCATGCACCACTCCACCAGACCCTTCACCCCCAACACTGCATTTAGCATTATCTTTTGTTGGTGGTCCCTCAGACTTTTTTTGGCTCACATAATGCTGGTCATATCCCTCACCACTGAGATTTTCCAACATCTCCACAGGTGATCAGCTTCTACCACCATCTTCCTGATCCAAGAAAGCAAAGGACAGGCACACAGACCTTAAGGGAATACATCTGGAGCTTCATCTCTCCTTGGCAATATCACAGAACCTTCTCTACACTTACCTGAACTGCTGTCTCTGGAGAACCCTCATGCCTGTGTCACACTGCATTTATTTATCTGCCTGCTCTAATCTGCTGAATACTTCATTATCCTTTTGATCGCCTGATTCTCTGCATATTAATTTATTAGCTCTCTTATACTTTCCACATAATTGTTTCTGTCTCCACTTAATTGTCTGCTTCATAATCGTCTCTCTTCTGCAATTCTATTTTTGTTGTATCCGTTTCTCAAAATGTATCAACTCACTGCTGAATTTCTTTGTTGATATCCAACTACTACTGTCCACCCTGCATATCTTCTGCTGCCCTGTCCCCATGCTCTTTCAGCCCCTCCACCTCCCTTACATCTCCCTTTTGCCTTACAGTCTTCTTCCCTCCTCCTTCCATCCTCTGCAGCAGCAGCACTGCCTTCTAGGCTTTCTTTTCCTTGATACACTGAGGATTTTTAATCATCTATCTCATTTGTGCAGAGGATAAACTCCATGTCCCTTATATCAGCCACTCTGAATGGAGAGCTGTTGTGCAGGCCATGAATGTTCTGCAAAATGTTCCTTCATATGATTATGCAAACAAGGAACGCAGGGTCCCCAGGTATCAACTTGTTTATGTGCTGTCATTGGCTATTACCAGAGATAATGCAAATAAGATGTGGGTATATCACTCCCAATGCTTTTTTAAGAAGTCACTGCTTCCTAGGATAATGTCTCTATTCTGTAATGATGCCCTGAATTCTTCGTTCCTACCTTACATGTTTGACCATATAGAAAAAGACAGCTACCTGTTCTGTAACTGGAGTTCTTCGAGATGCATTGCTCATGTCCATTCCAATTTGGGTGTGCACCGGCGCATGCCCAGTTGCTGGAAGCTTTTTGTCCTAACTGGTAGCCCGAGCGGTTGGTGTGGCACCCCCTGGAGTGGTGCCCGTGTGGCCGCCCACATATGCACTGCCCTAACCGCCCCCCGGCTCAGTTCCTTCTTTCTGGCTACTCTGACAGAGGGGAAGGCGGGAGGGTTTTGGAATGGACATGAGCAACACATCTCAAAGAACACCAGTTACAGAACAGGTAACTGTCTTTTCTTCTTCGAGTGATTGCTCATGTGCATTCCAATTTGGGTGAATGCCAGCCAGTGTCTAGGAGGTGGGGTCGGAGCCCCAAAAGGAGTGCAGGACAGCCCTGCCCACGGCAGCATCTTCCCTAGCGTGCTGCGTTAATGTGTAATGTGCTGAGAACGTGTGAATGGAGGACCAAGTGGCCACCCTGCAGATGTCCTGGATAGGGATCCTGGCCAAGCATGCCGCAGAGGACGCCTGTGCCCTGGTGGAGTGAGCCCTGACTGGGGGGAGGGGGAACCCCCACCAGTTTGTAGCACTCTCTGATACAGGCCACTATCCAGGAGGAGATCAGCTGAGAGGAGACCGGGTGCCCTTTCATCCTGTCTGCCACTGCAACAAACAACTGCTGCGCCTGCCGGATGGGTTTGGTCCTGTCCATATAAAAGGCCAGCATCCTCCAGACATCCAAAGTGTGCAAGTTCTGCTCCCTAGGACAGGCACGGGGCTTTGGATAGAACACCAGTAAGGTGACGTCTTGATTAATGTGGAAGGGGGAGACCACCTTAGGCAGAAACGCCGGATGGGGTCTCAGCCTGACCTTATCCTTGTGGAACACCGTATAAAGTGGTTCCACCGTCAGGGCGCTGAGCTCTGACACCCTTCTGGCTGAGGTAATGGCCACCAGGAATGCTGTCTTGTAACTAAGGAATCACATGGTACAGGTGGCGAGGGGTTCAAAGTGGGGAGCCATAAGTTTAGACAATACCAAATTAAGGTCCCATGTTGGCAGGGGGGCCCGAACCTGCGGTTTGACCCTTTTCATTCCTTTCATGAACCTTTTCACCACAGGGTCTGAGAAGACCGATGACATCCTGGACCCCGAGTGAAACACTGAAATAGCTGCCAAGTGCACTTTCAGGGAGCACAGTGACAGCAAAGTCTGCCTTAAGGCAAGCAAGTAGTCTAGGATACAAGGTATTGGGCCCTCCCACGGGGATACTCCCCTTTGAGTGGCCCATATAGTAAACCTCTTCCATTTGGCGACATATGTTACCCTTGTGGAGGGCTTCCTGCTGTTTAACAATACTTCCCTGACAGGTTCGGAGCAGGCCAGCTCAATCGGCCTCAGCCATGGAGCCTCCATGCTGTGAGATGTAGTGCCTGGAAACTGGCGTGCTGCAGTCTCCCCTCCTCCTGCGTCAGCAGATCCAGGAGTAGCGGAAGCACCTCTGGGTCACAAACAGACATCTCCAAGAGAGTTGAGTACCAGTGTTGTTGAGCCCAAGCTGGGGCCACCAGGGTAACTGATGCTCGGTCCGACCGAATTTTCAGCAGTGTTCAGTGGATGAGTGGTGTTGGTGGATAGGCATAAAGCAAGGGTCCCGACCAACAAATGCTGAAGGCGTCTGCCCAAGAGCCCAGGCTTCGGTTCTGGTAAGAGCAGAATGTCCTGCACTTCGCGTTGACATGGGTGGCGAAGAGGTCTACCTGGGGACGTCCCCACCTCTGGAAAATTGAACTCAGTACTTCTGTGTGCAGTGACCACTCGTGGTCCATGAAGGACCTGCTGAGATGGTCCGCTAGGGAGTTGCAAGCCCCAGGTAGGTAGAACGCCCTCAGGAGAATCTGGTGCTGGATGCAGAAGTCCCAGAGCGCAAGGGCCTCGAGACACAGGGGCAACCAGTGTGCGCCCCCTTGCTTGTTTATATAGTACATTGCCATATTATTGTCTGTGCTGACACACTGCCCCTTCAGTTTGCTCTGAAACATTTCGCATGCCAGCAGGACTGCTCTGAGCTCCCACACATTTATGTGGAGCCGAGCGTCGACCTTGCTCCACAGGGCCTGAGTCTGGCAATCCCCCAAGTGTGGTCCCCAGCCCAAGTCCGAGGCATCTGTGATCAGTGAGAGGGAGGGTTGCGGGGGATTGAAGGGCACTTCCATGCAGACCAACTGGGCCTCTAGCCACCAGTGTAATGCCATTAACACTCATGAGGGGGACTGTCACTAACTTGTCTATATTGTCTCTCACAGGTCTGTATACTGAGGTAAGCCACAGCTGGAAGGGCAGCATTCGCAACCTGGCATGCTGGACTACGAACATGCACGCTGCCATGTGGCCCAACAGTCTGAGAAATCCCTTGGCCATTGTGGTTGGGAATCTGATTAGTTCTTGGATGCAAGACACCATGGCTTGGACCCTGCTCTGGGGCAGAAAGGCCCTGGCTTGCTCTGCATCTAGGCGGGCGTCCACAAACTCCATGACCTGAGTTGGGGCTAGTATGGACTTCGCTTCATTTACTAGGAGGCCTAGTGTGTCGAAGGTCTGTTGTATCAGCTGCACATGTTGCGCCACCTGTTGCTGAGACCGACCTCGGAACAGCCAGTCATCCAGGGAGGGGAAGAGGTGCACCCCCCAGCCTGCATAGGAAGGCTGCTACTACCAACATCCATTTGGTAAAGGCTCTCAGGGCTGAGGAGAGGCCTAATGGAAGGACTGTGAACTGGTAATGGTCCTTTCCTAGCACAAACTGGAGGAACCTCCTGTGAGGTGGATAGATTGATATGTGAAAATATGCGTCCTGTAAGTCGAGAGCGGCAAACCAGTCCCCTCGTTCCAGCATTGGGATAATTATGCCCAGGAATATCATACGACACTATATTTTTCACAAATTTGTTCAGGTTTCGCAGATCCAAGATTGGCCATAATCCCCCTTTTCCTTTCAGAATTAGGAAATAACAGGAATAAAACCCCGGCCCCCAGAATTCTTGGGGAACTTCCCCTATAGCCCCCTTTTGTAGGAGGGCCTTTGCCTCCTGCTTGAGAAATGTCTCATGAGAAGGGTCCCTGAAGAGGGACAGCAGGGGAGTGGGAAAGGGAGTAGGAAGAAAACTGGATATCATATCTCTTTTCTACCATGCGGAGAACCCACTGGTCTGACGTTATACTGCACCGTGCATGGTAGAATGGGGATAGGCAGGATAAAAATAAATGCTGAGCGGGAACTGTGGGGGTAGTCGGTATGTCACTCCCGACTGCCCCATCAAAATTGATGTTTAGACCCTCGTGGGGGTTTTTGGCGGGTCTGATCCTGTGTCTGGCAGCCCTGACATCGCCCATTATGGCAGCCCCTTCTCTTGTTCCCATACTGGTCTGTTTTGACTAACTACCAACTAATTTACAAATAAAAGCTACCAATGAACACTCAACAACGAAGGAGCTCCAGCAACCGACAGCATGGCGAGAAGGAACTGAGAGGGGGGCGGGTCGAGTGGTGCTAGGGCAAAAAGCTTCCGGCAACTGGGCGTGTGCCGGTGCACACCCAAATTGGAATGCACATGAGCAATCACTCGAAGAAGAACACATATTTTTTCGCTGCACTCAACATTACCAACTGACTCAGATCATTCTGTATCAAGACAGTGAGTGATCTATCCTTATTGTACACTCTCCCAATCTTTTGTGCATGTAAATGCCACTTGTGTCCAATGGGGCTTCTCATGCACTCTGAATATTTTTGCATACCCCCACCCCCAACCAGCCGAGAGCAAAGAGGATGGGACAACCTCAAACCAGTTACTTCCTCATGCACAGCCTCAGTGATAAGATGCCAAAATGTGGGAATGAAGGCAGGTGACAGGATCCATATGCACAGGATGTCTTGCAGTATAACTGTTAATAAAGGTAAATAATATTTTTTTTCCTTCTTCGAGCTCCTACATGTGTGGATCCCACTCATGGTACTTAAATGCAAGCAGTTAGATGCTTTGGAAATGGGCACTAGGAGTTTGTCTCAACAGAGGTCATCCATCCTTGATAAAACCTCCAATCAGCAGTGTTAGTAACCATATGAACTGATGGCCACACAGCTCCCGTATATATTGCTCTCAGTGAAATTCTGCAGGAGCCTTCTGTTGATGCAGAAGGAGCTCTGGTGGAATGAGACAAAAACTGAAAATCTTTTCAGTTTTGCCACATATGTTTCTAGTAGAAGGCTTTCTACTCTGTAACAATGCTGTTTGCTGTACACTGAGGGAACTGAACTAGTCCATGTGGTACATGCAGGATATAACAGAAATTAATATGGAAAAATGATGTAACAAATATGTGTTGATTAATCTGAGATCCAAAATTAGTCTCCTGCCCCTTTTATTTTTTTGAATTAGGAAGTATGAAGACTAAGAGAAAGTTACTCACCTTGTGCAGTAATGATGGTTCTCCGAGGTGTGTTCCTTTGGGTGTTCCACTCAGGCGTCAACACGTCCTGGTGTCCAAGATCTGAAAGCTTTTCAGAGTAGCCCGCAGCCCAATGCTGCGCCTGCACACTCAGCATCTTGAGCTGCTGTGTCTCTGTGGGTGCATATGCAGTGCAGCCTTCATCCGTTCCTTTTCTACCTGAAGTCCCTGTAGACTGCAAGCAGAGGGGTGGAAGGGAGGGTAGTGGAGTGCCCACAGAGACACATGTCGGACAGCCATAGTTTCTGCACAAAGTGAATAACTTAATCTTCTCCTTCAAGTAGTCCCTGCGGGTGCTCCACGCAGGTGACTCCACGGCAGTATGTGTTTGGTGGAGGTAATTGGAGTCTTATGTGGATGCAGGCAGGACTGCATCCGCCAAAGCTGTGGCAGGTACCAGCCCCTTTTGTAAAGTGTGTACTGTGCGAATGTATGGTGTGTGAAGACCATGTGGCCACCCTACAGATGTCCACTAATGGTACATTATTCAGGAAGGCCATCATAGCAGCCATTGCCCGTGTGTAGTGAGCCTTGATAGTTTGTGGCAGCTGTTTGCCTCTGAGTTGGTATGCAATGCATACCTGAAATACACTCAGAGAGGTACTGTGCCGAAACAGCTGTTGCTGAGCAAGGCCCCAACCACACCACAAAGCGTCTGTTTGATTTTCTGGTTGCTCTAGTTGTCTCAAGGTAGAATGCAAGTGCCTGCCTTGCCTCAAGCATGCGTAATATTGCCTCTTTGGAGGAGGAACGAGGTTTAAGGAAGTAAGCAGCTAAGTAAATGGATTTGTTTATGTGACGGTTATGACTTTGAGAGGAACTTTGAATGGGGCCCAAGTATCACCTTATCCCTTGTGAAAGTGGTGAAACGAGGGTCCTCCACGAGGGCCACAATTTCTCCTACCCTTCTAGTGGATGTTATTGCTGCTAAGAAAGCCACCTTCATAGATGGGTATTGTGTAGATGTAGTGGGTAATGGCTCGAAGGGTGGTCTAAGTGAGTGCATCTAGAAGATTCGGGTCCCTCGATGGTACCGGAGGGGGCAGATTCAGATGTATTTTCTGTAGGCTTGTGAGAAAGTGCTTCACCACGGAGTGTGCAAAGAGAGAGGAATCATCTTCCAACCTACGGAAGGCCATGATCACCGCCAGGTGCATTCTGATGGAGCTGATAGAGAGGCCCATGTCACTAAGGTCTATAGGGTAGTTGAGCAAGGTAGGTATGGGGAAAGTATTGGAATGTAAATTGCACCCCGTGCACCATCATTGAAAGCATGTCCATTTATTTTGGTAGGTGCTTGTGATGGAGGGATGATGGCTGTTTAGAAGAACATGTTTAATCCTGTCTGAGCAGGGAAGTTCTTCATCCTGGAACCATGCGGTGAGTTTCATGGTTTTAATATTGAGGTGGCATGTGTTGCCACAGTGCTGTGTCAGGGGATTCAGCACTTTTGGAAGAGGGATTGGCTGATCTATCAATAGCTAATGATGATAAGGGAACCAACGTTGTCTGGATCAGGCTGGTGCTGTTAAGATTACATTGGTCCAATCAGCTCAGATATTGTTGATCACTCTGGCAATGAGTAGTATTGGAGGAAACTCAAAGTAAGGGAGCTGTCCAACAAATGGTGAAGGCATCCCCTTGTGCTCTCTTGCCTAGCCCCACTTGGCAGCAGAATCTGTGACATTTGCAGTTTTGAGGAGTTGCAAAGTGGTCTATCATTGGGAAACCCCATTTGTGGAAGATTGAGAGAAGTATATTGGTGTTGATCTCTTACTCGTGTTGGTCTGAGAAATATCTGTTCAGTTTGTTGAACCTTACATTCTGTTGTCCAGGTGTGTACATTGCTGTCAGGTGTATTTAAATCTTGATACACCAGTTCCAGAATCTGAGTGCTTTGGAACATAGAGCGTGATTGGATGCTCCCCTGCCAACTGACGTAAAACATAGTGGGTGTGTTGACCATGAGAACACAGATAGCTTTGCCTCTTATCAGAGGAAGGAACTGAGCACAAGCCCTGCAAATGGTCCTGAGCTCTAGGATATTGATATGAAAAAGTGCTCTCGTGCTGTGCCCAGGTTCCTTGTATTGAAGTTATGCCACCGTGGGCCCCCCAGCCCATGGGCGATGCATCTGTCGACATAGCCACTCGGGTCTTTTTGGTGGAAGTGTATATCAGTGAGGAGATTGGCTGAGGATGTCCAGCATTTAAGAGAGTGCAGCACTAGTGGAGGAAGCACAAGGTGCTTTGACAGGCTATGTCACATTGGTACGTAACTGTGTGCAAGCCAATGCTGAAGGCAGAGCATGTGTGGTCTCACAAACAGGACTACAAGCATTGTGGCAGCTGTGTGCCCATTAATTGGAGGCATGCCCAGGCCAGGGAGAAAGGTGCTGGCTAATCAGGTGAACGAGATTGTCCAAGTTTAGCACTGCCCCAATGAATTATAACTTTTGCATGGGCTCTATGGTAGACTTTTGTATGTTGATGAGAAGGTCAAGTTGAGAAAACCATTCGCTGGTAGTTGCTGTCATGAAAGTAGTTTGTTGGTGGGTAGGACCCTTGATCAGACAGTCGTTGAGCTAAGGGGAAATTATGATGTTTTGTCTTCTGAGAAAGGCCATGACTATGGTGAGTATCTTTGAAAATGCTAGAGGGACTATAGCGAGGCCAAAAGGGAGGACTCTGTACTTGGTAATGGTCTTGGCCCACAACAAAGCTGAGGAATCTCCTGTGGGATGGATGGGTAGTCACATGGAAATATGCATCCTGAAGGTCAGGAGCTGAGAACCAGTCCCCTTCTCCAGTGCCATTATGATAGTTACCAAGCTCACCATTCTGAACTTTGTGTTGCAAATGAATTTGTTCAGTTTCCTGAGATCTAAGATTTGTCTCCACAGGCCTGTTTTCTTGGTTGTGAGGAAAGAGTTCGAGTAGAACTCCTTGCCCTGGAAAAGACCTGGAAGTAAAGGGGATAGTATAACCCGATCCGATGATTTAGAGGACCCATTGTCTGTGGTAATTTGGGCCCATTGCTGATAGAAAGGTCTCAGGAGGTAATGAACGGTAGCCTTTGTATTCACTGGATTTGTGGGGTGGTTGCTCAGACTCCTGACCAAAACCTCAAATTTATTGCTTGTGAGGGGTAGAGTGAGACAGACGAACGGTTTTGTTGTGTCCTCTTCCTGTTGGAATGTTTCTTGCGCCTGTTATCATATGTATCATACCGTAATGGCTATAGTTTTGATCCCTGGGCCTATGATAAGAAGTGTATTTGCCTTTCCTATTCGGCGGGGTATACACTCCCAAAGTACGAAGTGTCGCTCGAGAATCTTTCGAGTGTAGGATCTCATCTGTATTATGAATAAAAAGCTGCTTTCTGTCATAGGGGAGATCCTCCACCTTTGCTTGTAATTCTCTTTGGATGCCAGATGACTATATACATGCAGCTCTACACATCATGATGGCTGTGGCAGTAGCTCTAGCTGTGGTGACATCCACAGCAGACTGGAGAGCTGTTTTGGCTATTGACAAACCCTTCTTAATGATAGACTGGAAGAGAGGTTGTTTGTTGTCAGGGAGGTCCTGTAATTTGGCATAATTAGCATTATTATATTTGGCTAGAAGAGCTGTATAGTTCGATGCACGAAACTGGAGTGTAGTGGAAGAGTAAACTCTACAGACAGAAGTGTCTAGCTGTTTATGCTCTCTGTCAACGAGTGTAAATTTAAATTGTGGGTTCTTAGCCTTGTGATTTACAGAGTCCTCTACTAGTGAGTTTGGTTGTGGATGGGAAAAAAGAAAGCCCAAGTCTTTTGCACAGACCAAGTATTTCCTATCCACTCTGTGGTTTGTGGGCAAAAGATGCTGGAGAGCACCCGAAGGCTGAAGGATAGCCTCGTTAGTACATAGCGCTATTTTCAAGGATGCTGTGGGTTGTAATATAGTAAAGAATCTGTACTATTTATCTTGAACCTCTTGTAACGTGATGTCTTGTGATAGGGCTACTTGTTTAAATAACTCCTGAAATTGTATCAGATCATCTGCCAGTGGACAGGGTGAGATCTGGAACACTACTTCATCCTGACTAGATCTAGACCCCTGTGAGGAGCTCTCTGACTCTGACTGAGGTAAGTCATTGAGCTAGTTGGAAAATGCTTGGGAGATTACTAAAGGCAGGCTGGCAGGTGCGGCGTGCACAGAGATTGTGGGTGAGCCCCAGAAGTGTGCTGACGCTGAGGTGTAGAGGTAGTGAGTCATCAATGAGGTATGAGAGGAATGTGGTCGGTAGCCCTGCAATGCATCCCAGGGACCCCATTGAAGAGCAAGCCTGTGAGGGGGAAGGAGATGAGCAACCTGACAAACACTTGCTCCTATGCCCACTACTACTATAATCAGAGCTTGGGGATAGCCATGTAGGAGTGTGTGGGGCAACTTGTGGGATATTAATGTGCTCTCCCATTAGAGCATGGTGAAGAAGCTAGTGCTCTTGTGTCAGGCTGAGAAAATTTTTGTAGGTGCCACATCTTACGCAGTGCTTTTGTATGTTGTGGTGCCGGGTGTTCTGGCAGAGGCAGAGCTGGTAGGAGCTGCTGGTGGAGGCATATGTAGCTTTTCCGAAGCTGATGCTCCAACAGCGCCAATTGACATGGCTCACTTGGTCTCTGCCTCAGTTCTTTTGGCTGAGGTGGACCTGCGTTTCCTCATAGCACCAGATACTGACGGCAGCAGAGAATGTAAGGCTTTGGGCAGCACTGATAGAGAGCATACAAGTGAAGTCCTTGTGTTTTGAGAGCCTTTGCGGGGCAATAAAGCTGCCCGATCAGAGGTCTATTGCTGCAACCACATCTCCTCTGGTTTGTCCCTTGATAGTAGAGACTGTCCCAGAGTACAGCCTTGAGCCACACTTTGCAGTCTTTTCTCACCCTTGCCAACATGTTCAGGCAATGAGGGCACCTGTTCATTGAGTAAGACTCTCCAAGGCATTTTACACAAGAGGCATGCCCATCAGAAATGCATATAAGTTGAGTTTCTGCATGAATCACACTTCTTTATTCAAGGGGAACCCGACAGGTTGGAAAAGGAAAAAAAAAGGAAAAAAAAAGTGTTGTGGCACTATGGCAGCTGCCACATTTTTCTTTTGTAGCTAGAATTAAAAAGGTAATACTATTACAAATACAAGGTAAAAGATTGAAGCGAATGATGAATTTCTATTTTTTTTCAGTCAGAAAAAGAGCTGCTCTGAAGTTCGCCTTCAGCCTGGGACAGTTGAAAAGAACGGCAGCAGCTCCAGAGGCTGAGAGCACAGTTGTAGTGTAGGGACACTTCTCTGAAAAGCCTTCTAGTCTGCGATGCTGGGATGCACGAACACGTGATTGAAGCACCCAAAAGGGATCACTCGAAGGAGAAAATCTTGTTTTCTACCAATTGGTGATGAACTAGCTCTACCAAATACCATTGAATCATGGATTCTTGTCACTTAAGCTTAATCTTGGAAAAGGGAGGGGATGGATGGAGGGGAGTGGAACAGTCTGGGATTGTGTAGCCCATGCCATTGGATGGCCCAGACCATTGGATGGGTTCTTCAGGTCATTTTGGAATACCTGAAGAACCCGTTGATGCACAGTAATTTCAGCCCAGGCTTCCTTCTAAAAAGGAAGATGAGAATCAAAAAGTGGGTAGGAGGAGGAAGAGCATGGGTCCATGTAGACTGGATCCATATCTTCAACCATGGGCAACAAAATTTTTATGTGTGGGCATGACCATGTTGTCTCAAGATATTAGATGAAGTCAAAGATTTCCTTTTCTGGAATACTGATCCCTCACTAACCTAATCCATAGGTCTTTGAAGAAGTCAAAAGGTGGTTAAGACCATTGTTTGGTAGAAATTTGAGGTTTATACTGCTTTCTTATGAAGGATGGACTAGGGAGGCCCAATAATATTTAAATGGTTTTTGAACCCTTTAAGGAATGCAATGTGTTTTAGTGCAAAAAAGACCCTAATCATCAAAAGGGAGGCACAGTACTGTAGTCTGGTCCCTAATGACTGCCATATTTTTGAAAGTTATTAAATGGTTTTAGGGTAATCTCACATCATAGGAACAGAAGGAAGTCCTTGCCTCATCAGGAGAAGATGAAAACTCTCTTGCTGAAGAAAGTTCATCAAAAGTCACCTAATTTTTTATTTCAGAAAGAGGCTGCAGTGTTTCCAGTACCGTATCCTGTGAAGGAGAATGTGCAGGTAGAGAAAAATCTCTCTGCGGACCTCTCCCTTCTGAAGTAGAGAGAAGAGGAAATAGCTGAACTGGATTGTGCAAGGAGGCCAGCAGGACCAGGAATTCTGGGAAGACACACTATTCTAAGGTACTGACATTTATGTGGTGAATTCCTTACTAGCATATTTGTCAAGAAACTCTTGTATTATTGTTGGAGCTCTTACCAGGAACTGAAGAAGGTACTTTGCTAGACTCAGCTGATGAAAATGAAGAAAAGTTTTCCAATGGAGGATCTACTCCAGAAGTTGGAACTGTCTGTCCAGGATTTAAAAGCCCCCCAGCCATAGAAAGAGTAGGCCTTGGTAGCATTTTCATAACTGGTGCCATACCTGTTGAACTGGTGATCATGAAGAAACTCAAACAGGAAAGCTCTATAAAATAGGAGATTCTGGCTCCAGTGAAATCATGGACACCTCTCAAGTTATAAAGCATGTTTTTAGCACCCGGCCTTATTTATGCTCAAAAAATTAAAAACTACATTGTGTTTAGAATCTTTGGAAAGCTTCATAATAAATCCATGGTTACTGCAATGCATCCTGGTCTTGTGAAGAACATGGCTATGCCCTTGTACTGTCAGTCACCTGTCAGAAAGTTTTACAAAATCATTCATGAGTCCCTTCGCATTGTCAAGCAAAACTTCCTAAACTGTGCACAATGAAACTTTCTTATAATGAAGTCAGCTTTTCATAAAACAATTTCACTTAAGCAGAAGTCTCTCTAATTGGAATTATGATCTGCATCACTCAAATTGCGAATTAACTTTTACTGAAACAAGTAGAGGCTTTCATTCTACCTCATTATGAATGGGGTTCCATATTATAGTGTTCACACTGAAAATATAACGGAAACTGTTTTAAGTTAGGCGGTTGAGTTCAAAACCAGCTACTGGTGTATATTATTTTGGAAAGCCCAGAAAAGAATGCTAAAATCCATGAAGCTACGGGACAATGAGAGATTCTACAGGTTTGCTTTGGATCAGACATTGATGTGTAAGATACTCAATTTGTATAGAGATGTGTGGAAGCATTGGACAAAGCATTTCAAATAACAAAGAGGGCTGGTGTTATCCTATAATTCACCTAACCTTACATGAAAAGTAAATGAGAAGATCAAAAATTAAAAACAATTAGGGTGTGTCTACACTAGGAACCTACTTTGAAGTAGCCAGCAGAGAGTCTACACATATTTTCCCTTACTTCGAAGTTAACTTTGAAGTACGGAGCTGAACTTGGAAGTCCTTACTCTATTCCTGGGAATGGAGTAGTGGCCTACTTCGAAGTTTAACTTCAAAGGAGGGTGTGTGTAGATGCCCAAATCCAAAGTTGCTTACTTTGAAGTTGTACTTCTAAGTAATCAACTTCAAAGTTATTTTTGTAGCGTAGAGACAGCTGTAGCATCTGAATCCGCTGCAGGAAAGGTTGGTTTGTGAACCTTTGAACATTAATGACAGATAGCTAAGATATCTGTGCCTGTAGACATTTTATTGCTATCTTAGATTTTTATATTGCTGGTCATCACCATTGAATCTTGGTGTTTTCCATGAAAAATCAATAGCAGTAGCAAAGTCCATAGTGAACTTAGAATCATAGAATCACAGAATACTAGGACTGAAAGGGACCTCAAAAGGCCATCGAGTCCAGCTACCTGCCCCAATGGCAGGACCAAGTGCTGTCTAAACCATCCCTGACAGACATCTATCTAACCTGTTCTTAAATATCTTCAGAGATGGGGATTCCACAACCTCCCTTGGCAATTTATTCCACTGTTTGACCACCCTGACAGTTAGGAACTTTTTCCTAATGTCCAACCTAAACCTCCCTTGCTGCAGTTTAAGTCCATTGTCTCTTGTTCTACCCTCAGAGGCCAAAAAGAACAAGTTTTCTCCCTCCTCCTTATGACATCCTTTTAGATACCTGAAAACTGCTATCATGTCCCCTCTCAATCTTCTTTTTTCCAAACTGAACAAGTCCATTTCTTTCAGCCTTTCTTCATAGGTCACATTCTCTAGACCTTTGATCATTCTTATCGCTCTTTTCTGGACCTTCTCTAATTTCTCCACATCTTTCTTGAACTGCGGTACCCAGAACTGGACACAATACTCCAGATGAAGCCTAACTTCATGGAGTCTTATCATGTCTCACTTTAGGGAAATAACTTTGCCAGGGGCAGGGTATTTTGAGAAGCGGGAAGAGGTTTGGGGACAAGAAGTGTTTAAGTCGTGTGCCTTACGGTAGAAAAGATTTCTCACACAGGAATGTTTTGCAACATTTCTTAAAAATGGTCAGACTCTGGATTGGCCTGATCTCTAAAAGATGTTTCATGCTAGTTTCTCTCAAGGGCTTTGTTCACAGTTCTCACATGCTTCAGTCTGGTCTTTTTGATCTGCATTATCCCAGGAGAGTGCAGCTGTCATAGATCAAAATTCAGTCTTTGATGTAATCGGGACATAATCCAGTAAATGATTTGAAAATGAGGACCAAAGTATTAATCTGCCATTGGAGCATGACTGGGAACCACCTGAGGGATTTGAGAACAGGCCCAGTGTGTTCATGGTGGCTCGAGGAATGAAGAAGATAGGCAGCCACATTCTGTACCAAATTGAGACTCTGCACTACCTTCACATTCAGGTTCAGATACCCTGAATTACAGTAATCCAACCCCCATGGCCTTGTTACATGTGCTGAGAGGGTGCTAGGGCTACAGGGGAAGTGGACCAAGGAAACAGGCAGCTAGGACAAGCAGTAGGTGACTCCCACACTAGTAGGTGGGCCTGTCCCTCCATTTATACCCCACTTGCCAGGAGAAGAGTGACCCATATCCAGACTGCAGTTTGCATGAGGTAAGAGGCTGGACCTTTGACTGCAGGTTGGCCACTGAAGCAAGTGGTGGGCATAAGGACTGCCAATCCTCCAGAAGAGGAAAGAGAGCAATGTGGGGCACAGCCATTTGGCTGTGCTCAGAAGAGGATGCCATAATCCCAGGAACGATGCAGGTCCCAGAGTGATGGAGACTGCAGAAGTGATGGCAGTGAAACACCACCTGAGGTGGACGCACTGGCACCAGACAGCTAATTTCTGCAGATACATGACCTCCTGATGTCCCTTTCAGATCACATGTCATTCTATCTCAATTAATATAGTGGATGGGTTAACTTTTGGCATTATAAAGTCTCAATTTATTGCTCAAAAATTAGAAAATGTCAGAGATCTCTAATTAATCTAATTTATGACCCATTTCTTGCAAGTAGACTACGTGATAGCCTTAAGGTCCTTCATAAAAATACAATAAAGAAAAATTAGTAAGAAATCCTGTTCTGCAACTTAACCATTTGCCATTTGAATGGAAGCTACACTAAAACTAAAAGAATGTTTTTAAAACTGAAATATTTTTCTGTTATGCCCCTCTAACAAAAGCTCCCTATTTTTCAGCTCCTTGACAGGTGCTCTTCATCTTGCTGTTAAGCTCCAATAATATGCTTGACACAATAAAAAAGCCTCTTCAGTTATCAGAGAATCCCCAGAAAACTTGCAGTCTGAGAAACACTGCAGATGGACTACTTCCCCCTCACCTTCTTCTTGAGCCTCAATCTTTACAGTTGCTTTATGATATCAGATGATAAATTATAGAACAGGATTGACAACCAAAATAGCAAGAAGAGCCATTTTTTCCAATTTGGTAAAATCTCACTTATTCAAGAGCCGCAACGTACATGAATATGAGACCGCCTTTGATAAATAACATCAAACCATACTTTTTGTAACCCCTGTTTTACGAACAGCGCACACACAAAGATATGTAACACGATACATGTTTATAGCAGGACATTCACAAACTTTTTGTTTTTTATTTCCTCACACTTTGTGTGTGTGTTTGTATCACTGTCTTCCTGGCTTTCACACCCAAACCTTCTCTCTCTCTGGAGGACGCTAACGGGAATTATCCAGTGTTTCAAGATCACATATCATTTGCTATTTACATATGAGTTGTTCATTGCTGGGCTTTTAGACCTTCACCATTTATTATTGAAAATAATCAGGAGGTCTTTCCGCCCCCCCCAGTTCGCAATTATAGCATTGGGAGCCACAAAAAAAAAAGTCCTTGAAGAGCTGCATGGAATTCCAGAGACACACATTGCGTACTCCTGCTATAGAAGATCCTGCAAAGAGATGAATTAAATTACCCAGTGCAGAACCGAAAGTGCATGTAGTGAATGACCAGAAACTCTGCTCCTCCCAACCATTAGCTAACCGTATGGCTCTTGTGATGCGTGTAGTTATGACCGTTTTCTTTCTACTTTACATTTTAAAGGACACCAACAGTTTGAGAGCTAGTCAGTTAAAAGATGTTTCAGGTTGTACACTGCTGCCCTATCTTCTCCGATTCTTTACAAGCATATTTTCCTGTTTTTCTCTTTCTTCTGGTGTTTGAAAGACCCACACAAACAACAAAAGAAACCAGGGACTCACTCTTACAAGCCCTGAAAGACATAAGCAACTTCACTCATCTGAGTAAAACTAGTAAGATATGCATTTGTAGGTCCAACCCTTTCTTGTATCAAAGGGAACACAGGGAAACTGACCCTAAACAGAGGGCTTTTATCTGTGCAAAGGAAACAAATGCAGACAGAAAAATAAAATTTCCTCTCATCTCTGTCTATGAAATTATTTTAGGTGTTATTTGTAGCAATTTATCAAAGTACTGTGGCATCCTTCAGTCTGCACAGACTATGGATCGCGCCCTTTAAAGTTTCAATTGAGGACTTCATTTACAGCATCTATTGTGACTATGAAGACCCACAAGAGAGTGACAGTCCTTGCTGCATCTCTTGCAGATGTAGTGGGTGTCTGGCAAGTCCTTATTGTGCTTTCTGTGTGCTCGCTTCTCCTCTGCTAGTTGTCTGATCTTCATCTCGCCCTTCTGAAGGCCCTTGTGTAACCCCTGCCTCCATCTGCTGTGGTCGTCTGCTAGTTCTTCCCAGTTGTCCAGCTCGATGTCTACCTCTCTGAGGTCTCTCTTGCAGACATCTTTGTAGCGCAACTGGGGGCGTCCGGGAGGTCTTTTGCCAGAGGCTAGCTCACCATACAGGATGTCTTTTGGAATCCTTCCATCATTCATCTTGTGGACGTGGCCAAGCCAGCGGAGCTGACGCTGCCTGAGGAGGGTGTGCATGGTTGGGATTCCAGCTTGCTCAAGGACAGCGGTGTTGATCGCTTTGTCCTTCCATGATATTCCAAGGATGCGCCTGAGGCAGCGCAAGTGGAAGACGTTCAGCCTCTTTTCCTGGCAGGCATACAGGGTCCAAGTCTTGCTGCCATAAAGGAGGGTGCTGAGGATGCAGGCTCTGTAGACTTGCATTTTGGTGTGAGTGTACAGCTTGTTGTTATTCCACACTCTCTTGCTGAGTCTGGACAGAGTTGTGGCCGCTTTTCCGATCCTCCTATTTAGCTCAGTGTCCAACGACAGAGTGTCAATGATGGTGGACCCGAGATAAACGAACTCATGGACGACCTCTAACGTATAGTTGTCAATGTTGATTGATGGGGATTCAGCAATATCCTGACCGAGTACATTTGTCTTCTTTAGGCTGATGGTAAGCCCAAAGTCCTTGCATGCTTTGGAGAACTGATCCAGCAGTTTTTGAAGCTGGTCTTCTGTGTGAGACACTACAGCAGCATCGTCTGCGAACAGCATGTCTCTGATGAGGACTTCCTGCACCTTAGACTTAGCTTTCAGCCTTGCAAGGTTAAACAGTTTCCCATCAGATCTTGTGTGCAGCAAGATGCCCTCTGTTGAAGATCCAAAGGCATGCTTCAGGAGGAGTGCGAAGAAGATCCCAAACAATGTCGGAGCAAGCACGCATCCTTGTTTGACGCCGCTCCTGATTCTGAAAGCATCCGATAATGCGCTGTCATATTGGATGGTTCCTCTCATGTCTTCGTGGAACGACTGGATTATCTTGACTAACCATGGAGGACAGCCTATCTTGTGGAGCAGTTTGAACAGACCATCCCTGCTGACCAAGTCAAAGGCCTTCGTCAGGTTGATGAAGGCTATGTAGAGTGGCTTCCTCTGCTCCCTGAACTTCTCCTGCAGCTGCCTTAGAGAGAAGACCATGTCAACGGTAGACCTCTCTGCATGGAGTCCGCACTGCGATTCGGGGTACACCCTCTCAGCAATCTTCTGGAGTCTATTTATTTATCAAAGTAAATAAAGATTTTGCACAGGATTGCCATTCATCAGATAAAACTATGTAATTGAACATAACCAAAACATTTCAAACTGAAGTGTGGTTTTTCAAGCTGGCCATATTCCTTAAAATGTAAGATGTCTGCCCGCCTGTCTGCTGTGGCACAGATTAATCAAACATTCAGATCCCATAGCAATGGCCAAGTTTAGACACCAAAACACCAAATAATTCACAATGAGCCATTTGCGGCCTGATAGTACAGCATTTTGCTCTTTGTATTGGAAACATAACAGGCACATTCTTTTTTACAATATAATTTTGGGTTTTGCACCAAGCCTCAGAGTGATAGGCATTGATTACAGCCAGACAGTGATCGCTATACTTACCTACACACTTCTAGCTTCCATCCTACACACGTAACTACATTCATTGTTTACAGTCAAGCCCTTAGCTACAATCACATTTGTTCTGATCCTACTGACAGAGACCAAAAACTACAAGATTTTACCAAATATTGATAAACCTGAATTAGCCACCAGGAGAAATAAACAAACAAATTGACAGGGCCAGACGAATACCCAGAGACCAGCTACTCCAAGATAGGCCCAAAAAGCCAAGAACAGAACACCACTGGTCATCACCTACAGCTCCCAACTCAAACCACTGTAATGCATTATTAAAGACCTACAACCTATCCTTAATCAGGATGCCACACTCCAGAAGGCCCTGGGTGACAGGCCTGTTCTCTCCGACAGACAACTTCCCAACCTTATGAGGATTCTCACCAACAGCCACA
This sequence comes from Carettochelys insculpta, assembly GCF_033958435.1. Taxonomy (NCBI): domain Eukaryota; kingdom Metazoa; phylum Chordata; order Testudines; family Carettochelyidae; genus Carettochelys; species Carettochelys insculpta. The sequence goes on from NC_134137.1 coordinate 372,225,534, forward strand.
GTCTATACCCCAGGAACACCAGTCCTGGGACTTTTCCTTGCAACAAAGCCCGCTGCCAGAGTTGTCCACATATCTATTCTGGGGGTACCATCACTGGACCTAACCAGGTTAGTCACAGAATCACAGACATATTCTCATGTTCATCAACTAACATCATATATGCCATCATGTGCCAACAATGCCCAGATGCTTTGTATAATGGACAAACTTCAAACTCTCTTAGACAAAGAGTTAATGGGCACAAAACAGACATAAAAACACTCCATATCTGCAAACCAGTCAGCCAACATTTTAATGGAGTGGGCCGTTCTGTTAACGACTTAAGAGTTTGCATCTTACTGAAGAGGAATTTTCACACTACTTTGGAAAGAGAGGCTGCTGAACTTTCTTTTATATTCAAATTCGACACAACAGCACATGGTTTGAACCAGAATGCAAATTTTCTGGGTCATTATACGGGGCTCTGTTGCATACTTGGCTTAATCTAATTCTTGACCGCCCCCCGCCCCTCTACTCTCTGATTTGCTCACCTTGATAATTTTTTTTCTGATTTGTCAACCTTGATTACTATTTTTGGCTCTCTATACCTTAAATAGTGAGTCTGTTCTGGTATGGCTATGGTCTGAATAAGTGAGTCTGTCCCACGAAAGCTCACCTAATAAATTATTTTGTTAGTCTTTAAAGTGCTATTTGACTGCTTTTTTGTTTACACAGAATTTCAGTGCAACATATGATCCTTTATAAACATTAATTACTAAGAAAACCTCAAATTATAAAAAATAATTATGTGAAAGAAAATAAAGATTAGATCATATTCCACAGACGTGTGGCATGCTTTCCCCTCTGTTCTATTCATTTTAGTAAAATCATGGGAGGTGGATATAATAGGCCAGAGAAGTCTCTGCCTTCCTTGGATGCAGCTCCATCTGGGAGACATGGGGCTGGCTCTGGTTTGGCCACGGTTTGGGTCAGTCGGCTGGCTTGTGTTGGCCCAGGGCATCTCTGTTAGTGGGGAGGGGGATGGCTCACGGTTCCACTGGCCATTGGATGCGTTGTGGAAGCTCAGGGCTCTGGCTGGTTGAGGGTGGGAACTCCTCAGGAGGGAAATGCAGGAAATGGTGGGGTGGGGGCTAACCTCCCCAAATGGAGGTATGAGGGATCCATCCACCACCCAGGAGTAAAAGACTCAGATTCCACACTGATAAGTGTAATAGTAGAACCTCGATAGACTTAAGAGTGATTTAGATAAATCATCTCCACAAAGGGCCCCAGAATTTGAAGAGCAATTAGCAGAAGATGTGAAAACTAATAACAAAAATATGTCTAAGTACCTCAGAAGCAGGAAGACTGCCAAACAATGAGAGGGGTTCCTGGATAATCAAGCTGCTAGTGAAGCAATCAAGAAAGACAAAGCCATTGCAGAGCAGCTAAACGAGGAAGATTCCCACACCTGAGCCATTCTTATTCGGAGAGCATCTGAGGCACTGTCCTACAGAGAGGCATTAATGGAGGAGGAGGTAAAGGGTTTCTGCTGGAGTGACACCTGGACCTGTGGTACCACTGAGCCCCTTGGACCCACCAGGCTGGTCTCCCTCTCATACTGTACTACTGTAATAACAAGCTGCAAGCCCTTCAGCTGGCACTTTCACCAGCACACACCCAAATGCACTTACAAGCAGCCTCTCTGACCAGCCCCTGCATAGGAAGGCTACAGCTAGAGCAATTACTAGCTTCTGAGGTATGAATCCCAAAATTATAAACCCAAAATTATATTGTCTTGTACCGCAGCTCATAAAATTCACTTCTCCTTGAATGAGAAGAGGACCATGCATTTTACCTGAGCGAAGTTTCCCATGTACTTCACATCAACTCACTGATTTACACAAAGCAAAATAAGTTTATTAACTACAACAAATAGATTTTAAGTGATTATAAGTGATGGCGAATGGATCAGTGCAGATTATCTTGCAAAAAATAACCCCTCCCCCAAAACTAAGCTTAATATTCTGAATAGATTGGCTATGAATAGCAGATTCTCATTCTACAAATCAATGAGAGCAGGTTGCAGACTTGTAAGGGGCAAGTTTCACTTGTTTTATAGCTTGCAATCCCCAGGTATTTCACAGACTGACTAAAAACCCCTTTAGCCTGGGTCCAGCACTTCCCCTAGATCAGTTTTTATTCCTTCGTTGTTTTCAGAAGTCTTCTTGTGTGTGAAGCCAAGAATCCCAGATGATGTCACTCCCTGCTGTTGCATATGACAGATGCCCCTTGTTCCCAAAGTTTTGCTCCCAGACGGGTCTCTGAAAAAAATACTGAAATCCAAAGAGGCCTCACCACACACTGCTGTAGACTCACACAAGTCATCATTCATAGCAGTCATCATCACTGGAGTGTTCACAGGAAAGCTCACCAGGAAGGAGAAAATCTTATCCTAAGGCCAGTTGTTTTCCCCAAGGACTGTTCCTCAACCCCTAGCTAAACTGAAAATATCTTGTCTAGAGGGTGTTCCCCACATGTAACTACATTTGAAATACATACAGTCTATTGTCATAACTTTAGATACAAAAATGATACAGGCATACAGATAGAATAATCATATTTAGCAAATCATAACCTTTCCAATGACACCTTACATGACTTATCTTGAATAAAATAGACCATATTAGGTCAGAATCATATAATATCATCATCATGAAGAATATGGGGTACAGTGTGTCACAGTCGGTTTGGCACAAAATGACAAATTAAACAGCAATAAGTCACCAAGACCAGATGGTATTAACCCAAGAATTCTGAAGGAATTGAAACAGACATTGTAGTACTTGAAGGGGTATGTAACCTATCACTTGGCCAGATGGACCACTGGTCTCACCCAGCATGGCCATGCTTATGTTCCTACATTCGCACGGCACATTTGGGAATACAACCAGTATCTTTCAACTCATAGGTGATAGCAATCTCCCTCAGACAGTGCTGTCTCTCTGAACAGCTGGGTCACAGCAAGAAGGTCTAAAGCAACCTTATGTTATTGCAGATCAAGTCTATGTATCATTTGTGTGGGGCGGGGGACTTGTGCACTGCACTAGTGTTCCAGCAGATTTCTGGGTAATAGCATTTAAGATTTTCCTTCGAGCCTCTCTGCAGTAGAAACTCACAAGATGCAATTCCCCTGTCACTATAACCGATTTCAAATGGTGCTAGAAAATAGTATTGACTCTGAACACCAAAAGAAATCAGTCATCCTCTAAAGGGGTTACTGAGATCTGTTGATAAAAAAAAAACAATCACAAGAAGAAGTAATGAAGTACATTATAAAACTGTACTTTGTATCTGAGAATCTCCAAGAACTTCATACTCATTAATTAATTATCACACCACTGCTGTCATTAGACAATTATAATGCACATTATTACTGATGTCTAAATAGAGCCGCAAAGATGTTGGGTGCAAATTTTCAGAAGTACTCATGCTTCAAATTTTGTCTGACTAACTTCAGACATCTCAGTCAAAATCCTTCAATCTTGGATAGCAAAATTAAGCACCATAATCCATGTTTGGTGAATTGAGTGAGGCAATTTTCATAACTTCCATTGACTATGATGGGAACTGTAACTTCTTAGAACCCATGAATATTAGATCACTGGCATCTAACGGCACAAAAAGACACCCCCTGAAAATGAGCCAATACTTGAGTATCTGAATCATAGTCACAAAGATCTACTGACTCTCATTATAAACACAAAGTCAGTTCAATCTCATCAATAAAAAAGATGCAGATTATTTTACAACGTCAAAGAGCTAACAAATTAAACAGTATCCGTGGCATTCTGGCAATGTGCTTATTGCTATAAAGAATGTAGAACAGATGAGGTCCCTGTTTTACAGTTTATGATAACACAGGATGTGTAGTACCATAGGAGAAACAGTACCAAGTTATGCCTCATATACTGTTGTAATTCCACATGTCCCTTTACCTCAAGTAAACAACATTACTCCCTCAAAGTGTTCACAGTCTACAAACATTACAAATATGCTGTTTCTCATTAATGCAACAGTGTAATTTTTTACCTTTGAAATCACAAAGTGGACTGTGCTCACTTTTTTCAGTTTAACCTTAGACTCTGCAGTCACAGACTGGTGGAACAGAGAGTACACTCAGAGTTAGCAGTTATATGCCATGCTGAAAGCATGTGCCAGAGATCTTCATCTTCTTTTCCATATGCCATCAAGGTTCCCCAGATATCACTTCCTCTGTTGATGAAAGTGCAGCCATTCTTCCTCCAAGAACACTGATTTCAAATGGTGCTAGACACCGAGTAGTTAAATCTAAACCACCATATGAAACCAGCTTCCTGAGGGAGCTTCAGAGAGTTTTCTACCTCAGATGAGACTTCCTGTTACTATAATGAACTTGATATGACCTAGAAAACAGGCACGTCGGATTTGTTTTGCATTTATTTCCTTTTCATTATAAAGTTGATGATTTTTAATATTACTTCCTGACTGGCTTGATCCACTTCATGCAGAACTTTTATGTCTCATTACACCAATGCCAATGCAGACAGAATCACTGATAGGAAAATAAACAAACATGCTGCACGAATTCATTACTTGAGACCTGTGACTGACTACTAGCATTTCATTATGTGCTGATATAAAACTGATGGACTGAGCTACCGCCTGACCCCCATTATTTTACTCTTCTCATTCTTTCTGCAATCCACTTGCCCAAAGCTGCATTATCGAAAAGTGTAACAGAGAGAATGGCTATAACTCCATAGACAGGGTTACAGCAGTGGTCTAACCTATGCTAGAGCTGAAGGCAGGGGAGGGATAGCTCAGTGATTTGTGCATTGGCCCGCTAAACTCAGGGCCATTTAGGGATCTGGGGCAAATAGATTAATTAAAAAAAAAAAAAGGGGGATGGTGTTTGGCCCTGCCAAGAGGGCAGGGCCCTGGTCTCAGTGATCCCCAGACAGTCCCTTCCAGCTCTGTGAGATGTGTGTCTCCATATATCTTATTTAACAAGCATTAACACAGGTAGGAGCTTTTAATGAAAAAAATGAAAGGACATGCCCACAGCCTCAATGGAAGCATTTAAAAGCATCTGTTTGGGAACCAGTATAGGAAAAAGTATCAGTGAGGTAGCCATGTAGTCTGTATGAGGAAAAACAAGAAGGCACCTGTGGCACCTTATAGACAAACAGACTTTTTGGAGTATAAGCTTTTACAGACAAAGACAAATTGGGTCTTTGAACATGAAAGCTTATGCTCCAAAAAATCTGTCAGTTTATAAGGTGCCACAGGACTTCTAGGAGAGGGAAAGTTTCCAACATCCAGAATTAGGTAAAACCTCAAAATGGGGAGTCTTTCTGATTATGTCTTTTCTTGGTGTAAACACTGGTCTTTTAATCTTCAAGAGTAAATGCTGAGAAGGATATTTGTTAGCCTGGACCCTGTTCTTAAAAGATATCTGCACATACATAACTTTATTTGATTTCAGTGGGATTACTCACCTGAGTAAATTTATGCACATTCAAATCAATCCAGAATTAGGGCTTAAAACTGCTTTGGTTTTGTTGCTGAACAATTCCACTACTTCACATGTGTTTAGATAAGTGAATAGCCAGACAGAAGCATTCAAGATCCCTCTAGTGAAGCATTTCCCCCTCCCTCTTTTAGAAGAATGCTTGTGGTTACAAGTTCAAAATAAAGTATGAACAATCAGTTTATTTTTGCTAATGCAAACAACAATTGTGTGCATTATAAAATGTGACTCCAAGATTAATCATAGAGAACTTTCACTCATAGTGACTTTGAAAGTTTTTCCAAAAGGACTAACATTTCCGTATGGGAAATTCCTAAAAAATGAGTTTTATTACTTCCTTTTCATACACTCCCATAACAGGAGATGTGCAAATGTACTTTACTGGAATTTTATGTATGACAGTTTTAGTGGATCCACCCATGAGTCTGTGAAAGAACAACTCAGCCTATAATTTTCAGACAATAACCTGTAAGTACTTTATGTCCGACAAATTGTTCATGTATTTTTTTTAAAACATCGGTTATTGTTTGAAATGGGGAACTGGTGAAAGATGTCAGATTGACAACCCTGGAGAGGTCCTCTATTCACAGAAGATACAACATAGGAAGTGGTAGGTAGCGTGAGTTTTCTAGATAATGCCCCACCAGTATATATCATTTTTGACCCGCAGGCATGAAAAGGGCCAATGTGAAAATGACCCTCCACTAAGATACCAATTAACGCTACCTGGAGTGTATGATCTTTGAAAGCAATCTATCTACGAGGACACAATTTGAGATCATAGTATCTGTGGCATTATATTCTGTATGATAATATGCTTGTAGTATGGATACGCAGTAACCAAGATATGACTCATGCAAGATAAGTCATGTAAGGGATCACTGGAAAGGTTATTTGCTGAATATGATCATCCTATTTACATGCATGTATCATTTTTGTATCTGAAGTGAGGAATATTGAGCTTGTATCCATATTTCATATATGCTGATTTGGGTGACTCCCATTGCTGACACATCACGTACTATGCAAGCAAAGCCAAACAGGGCTGATGGCACATGTGCAAGGACAAAGGACTGTGAAACGGCTTGGCCTTCCTGTGTTCCATACTGACTCATGGATATGGGAATGCTATTGAGTCAGGAGACCTCATTACCTTATACCAGCGGTTTCCAACTTTTTCCAGATGGGGACCCATTCTGACAATTCAGGAAGACTTGGTGACCCAAGGCAATTCAAAAATGGGGGGTGGTGGGGAGAGGATGGGAGAGCAGAGCCGTAACTAGCTAATTTTACTCCAGAGGCAAGGCTATAAAATTATATAAAATTGTGCCCCCTCATGTTTACATATTCATAATAGTTATTTCATAGAAAAGGGGAAATATATTAATAAAATAATAACACTACATTTACTATAGTTAGTCAGAGCTGTGGTGGTGGAAAGACACTCATCCCCAAACTGCTCCCTCCCAGCTTAAACTCCACAATCAGGGGCTTGGGGAGTCACACTTGGGCTAGGAGTCACACTTGGGGCAGAAGGGGGCTAGGAGAGTCAAACTCGGGCTGGAGGGGCCTAGAGGAGTCACACTCAGGGGCTGGAGGACGCTGGGGAATCACGCTCAGGGGGCTAGGAGTTATACTTGGGGCAGAAGGGGCCTCGGGGAATCAAACTCAGGCTGGATGGGGCTAGAGGAGTCACACTTGGGGGCTATGAGTCACTCAGGGGCTGCAGGGGGCTGAGGGAATCACACTCGGGGGCTAGGAGTCACTCGGGCTGAAGGGGGCTAAGGGTGTCTCACTCGGGGCTAGGGAAGTCACACTCAGGGGTTAGAAGTCACTCGGGCAGAAGTGGGATGGGGAGAGAGACAGGCTGGAGGAGACTAGGGGAGTCACACTGGGGCTAGGAGTCACAGGCTGCAGGGGGGTAGGGTAGTCACACTCATGGGGTGGAGGGGGCTGGAGGGGACTGGGGTGTCACACTCAGGGGCTACAGGGGGCTAAGGGAGTCACACTCATCAGCTGGAGGGGTGTAGAGGGGACTAGGGGATTCACACTTGGGCTAGGAGTCACCCAGGTGTGTGGAGGCTAGAGGCCCTCTCATTCAAGGGCTGGGGAAGTCACACTCGGGCTGAAGTGGGGCTAGAGAAGTCATACTCAGGGGCCAAGATTCACTCACAGGCTGGAGGGAGCTAGGGGAGGCACAGGGACCCCCGCAGCTGGAAGCCAGCTGGGGCATGGTGCTCTGGCCAGCTGTGCCAGTCACCCAGGTGTGGGGGGAACTCTGACCACTGCACATGGAAGCCAGCTGGGGCACAGAGCCTTGCCAGAAGTGCCAGGTGCGGGGTCTGTGGGGACCCCATCTCTGACAGAGGCTAGAAGCCAGGGGAGCTGATCAGCTCTGCCCTCCCTCCCAACCTTGGACTCAGGACCCCACCTTACTTGAGCTGGGCGCTGCTCCTCAGGCATGCTGTTCTCTGCCCTGCAGCTGAAATAGTTCTCAATGTAATTGATTGGTTTAACTGCCTGAGGGGTGTTAGTCCAACTAAGAAGTTGAGAACCACTACAGAAGTGTGAATGGCTTCTTAATAGCCACCTGTGGAGCTGCCCGCCCAGCTGGTGACCCAGGCTGAAGAGATATATGGCTTGTGAAGGATTCTAACAAACAATATCTAGGGTGAGGAATTATTATTTGTACCCAGTTTTTTTAGTGAATCTACCATAGTTTGCATATTTTGTACTATATTCTTAGTAATCTGCTTTATTCTGTTCGCTAGCTCTTCAACCACTTAAAATACACCTTTTGTGGTTCATAAAATTATTTCTTGTTTATAATACAACAGGGTGGTGAGTTCAATCCTTGAGGAGGCCATTTAGGGATTGGGGCAAATAGATGTCAGGGATGGTGCTTGGTCCTGCCAAGAAGGCAGGGGACTGGACTAGATGACCTCCTGAGGTCCCAGTCCCTTCCAGTTCTAGATGTGTATCTCTCTCTCTCTCTATATATATATATTTATCTATATAAAAAACCCTATTTATGCAATTGCTAACTAGGCTGGGGACAAGTTGTGTATATCTTCCTCCAAACTAAGGGAGGAGATGAATTTCATATCACTTTGGGTTTGTGCTCCAAGAGAGGGGGGTCTCATGGGTGTTCTGGCAAGTCCCTTAAGCTGAGTCTTCCCAGAGCTGATCTCAGTGTCTGTATCATTCTGCAGCAGAGGTGTTTCCGGGCTTGTGTGCTTGGCTGAAAGAGGCTTTTGAGCTTGGCCCAGCACAACCAGGTAAAGGAGACTGAGGCTGACAGAACAGGCTGACTCAATAGTACCTCAGCTTATAAGGCAAAGTTCTAAGGGAGCCCACTCCAGAATCATTTCATAAAAACCTTCTGACAGTAACAATTCTTAGTGACTTCCTATTTGGGTTGGATTCAAACCACTGAGCTAGAGGCACAAAGGTTGCATATCTCTATCACTTCCTTGATCCATCCATTCCCATTACTTTCATCACTAGCCACTTAATATCACAGAATCATAGAACAACAGAGCTGGAAGAGACCTAAAAAAGCCATCAAGTCCAGCCCCCTGCCCTAGACAGGACCAAATCCATCAGATCAGCCCCACCAGGGCTTTGTTGAGATGAGAATTAAATACCTCCAGGGATGGAGACTCCACTACTTCCCTGCGTAGACCATTCCAGTGCTTCACCACCCTCCTAGTGAACAAGTTTTTCCTAATGTTCAACCTGGACCCTCCCAACCACAACTTGAGACCATTGTTCTGTATTCTGCCATCCATGACCACTGTGAACAGCCTCTCTCCAGCCTCTTTGTAGCCTCCCTTCAGTAAGTTGAAGGCTGCTATCAAGTCTCCCCTCAGTCTTCTCTTTTGAACACTAAACAGTCCCAATTCCCTGCACCCTTCTTCATAGGTCATTTGCTCCAGCCCCCTAATTATTTTGGTCGCCCTCCACTGGACTGTCTCCAGTGTGCCCACATCCTTCCTACAATTGGGGGCCCAGAATTGGACACAGTACTCCAGACGCGGCCACACCAAAGCCGAATAAATAGGAACAATCACTTCTCTGGATCTACTGGCAACGCTCCTCTTGATGCAACCTAATATGCCATTATCCTTCTTGGCTACAATGGCACACTGTTGACTCCTGTGCAGCTTCTCATCCACTACAACTCCTAGGTCCTTTTCTGCAGAACTACTACTGAGCCACTCGGACCCCAGCCTGTAACAATGCTTTGGATCCTTCCCGCCCAAGTGCAAGACTCTGCACTTGTCCTTATTGAACCTCATCAGATTTCTTGCAGCCCACTCTTCCAATTTGTCTAAGTCACTCTGGACCATATCCCTACCCTCCAGCACATCTACCCCTCCCTCTAGCTTAGTGTCATCCGCAAACTTGCTGAGGGTGCAATTCAACCCCTCATCTAGGTCACTGATAAATATGTTTAACAGAACTGGACCCAGAACCGAACCTTGGGGCACTCCACTAGAAACCGACCGCCATCCCGACATTGAGCCATTGATCACTACCCATTGGGCCTGACTTTCTATCCAGCTTTCTATCCATCTTACCGTCTATTTATCCAATCCACAACTTGCTGACAAGAATATTGTGGGAGACCATATCAAAAGTCAAGATAAACCACATCCACTGATTTTCTCCTATCCACAGAGCCAGTTATCTCATCACAGAAACTAATCAGATTGGTGGGGCATGATTTGCCCTTCATGAATCCATGCTGACTATTCCTGATCACTTTCCCCTCCTCCAAGTGCTTCAAAATGACTTCCTTGAGGAGCCCCTCAAGGATTTTTCCAGGGACGGATGTAAGACTGACTGGCCTATAGCTCCCTGGATCATCTTTCTTCCCTTTTTAAAGATTGGCACTACATTTGCCTTTCTCCAATCATCGGGGATCTCTCCTGATCTCCATGACTTTTCAAAGATAATGGCCAAGGGCTCATCAACGACATACGCCAACTCCCTCAGAACCCTCAGATTAATTAGGTCAAGGCCCATGTATTTATGTATATTTAACTTTTTTAGATAGCTCCTAGCCTGTTCTTTCCCCACCTTCATCCCACAGTGCATCACTTATCGCATTAGTCTGGGAGCTGTCCTTGTCCGTGAAGACAGAGGCAAAGAGAGCATTAAGTACTTCAGCTTCCCCTACATCATCTGTCACTGGGTTACCTCCCTCATCCAGTAGGGGCCCCACGCCCTCTCTGACCATCTTCTTGCTAACATGCCTGTAGAAACTTTTCTCGCTATCCTTCACATTCCTCGTGAGTTGCAATTCCAGTTGCACTTTCGCCTTCCTGATAACCGCCCTACAGTCTCGAGCTATACATTTATATCCCTCCCTAGGCATCTGTCAAAGTTTCCACTTTTTGTAAGCTCCCTTTTTGTGCCTAACTTCTCCAAGGATTTCCCCAGTAAGCCAGTCTGGTCTCCTACCATATTTACTTCTCTTGCTGCGCATCAGGGTGGTTTCTTTCTGTGCCTTCAACAGGGCTTCTATAAAATACTGCCAGTTTTCCTGGACTCCTTTTCCCTTCATGGTAGCATCCCAGGGGACTCTGTCCATCAGGCTCCTGAAGGAGTCAAAGTCTGCTTTTCTGAAGTCCAAGGTGTGTAATTTACTGCTCTCTTTCCTTCCTTTGGTCAGGATCCTGAAGTCTACCATCTCATGATCGCTGCTTCCCAGGTTGTCACCCACCTCTACCTTCCCTATTAGTTCCTCCCTGTTTGTAAGCAGTGGGCCGAGCCGTGCACGAGCTTTGGTCAGGTCCTTCAGCACTTACACCAAGAAGTGATCTCCAACATGCTCCAGAAACTTCCTGGACTGCTTGTGTACCGCCGTATTGGTCTCCCAACAGATGTCAGGGTAATTAAAGTCCCCCATGATAACGAGAGCCCGCAATCCGGAAACTTCCCTCAGTTGTCCAAAAAACTTCCCTCATCTACTTCATCATCTTGATTTGGCAGCCTGTAGCAGACACCGACCACCACATCTCCAGCGCTGCCTACACCACTAAGCTTGACCCATAGATTCTCAACAGGCTTTTCTCCCTCTATGTACTGGAGTTCCAAGCAATCATAGTGCTCTCTTACATACAGTGCAACTCCTCCTCCTCCTTTTCTCCCTTGCCTGTTGTTCCTGAACAGTTTATACCCTTTCATGACAGCACTCCAGTCATGCGAGTCATCCCACCAAGTCTCTGTTATTCCAATCAAGTCACAGTTCTTGGACTGGGCCAGGGCTTCTAATTCCTCCTGCTTGTTACCCAGGCTTCTGGCATTGGTGTACAAACACCTTAGATAACCAGTCGATATCCCCGCCCTCTCTACTCCAACCAGGGTTCCACTTTTGTTGTACTTTCCTCTTTGCATTTCTTCCTGGCCTCCAAGTTACTTTCTCCCCTCAGGGTTTTCGTCACCATCCCCCAGTGAACCTAATTTAAAGCTCTCCTCACTAAGTTTGCAAGCCTATTTGTGAAAATGCTCCTTCCTCTCTTGGTTAGGTGGACCCCATCTCTTCCCAGTAATCCTTGTGTCCAGAACAGCGTCCCATGATCGAAGAATCCAAAGCCCTCTCTCCGACACCACCTGCGTAACCATGCATTGACTTCCTCAATTTGACAGTCCCTACCTAGCCCTTTCGCTTTGACAGGAAGGATGGAGGAGAACACCACTCGCGCTCCAAATTCATTGACCCTTCTTCCCAGCTCCATATAATCTGCAGTAACCCGCTCAAGGTCATTCTTGGCCGTATCGTTAGTTCCCACATGCAGAAGTAGGAAGGAGTGGTATTCTGAAGCCTTTGAAGTTTTGTAAGGCTCTCAGTCACATCCTGAATTCGAGCTCCCGGTAAACAGCACACCTCACGAGATTCCAGGTCCGGTCGGCAGATGGATGGTTCAGTCCCTCTTAGGAGGCAGCCCCCAACCACCATCACCCATCTTTTTCTTATGGTCATTGAACCCTCACCCCTAAGACTACACATCCCATGTCTTGCAGTAGAAGCAGTTCCCCTCCGATTTTTATCCTGTGAGGCTCCTTCCAAACCATTCACCACTGCAGAACCAGTGGAGAGAGCCTGAAAGCAATTATTTATCTCTATATTGATGGGGGACTTGTGTATCAGCCTTCTTTTTCTTCCGGAAGTTACATGCCGCCAGTTCTCTGCTTCATCCCTTACCGTCCTCCCCGGTTCTTCTGCCTGCTGTGCTTTCAAGATAAAACGCTCCCTTCTGTCAAGGAAATCGTCATCCTCCCTGATAGAGCATAGGATCAGCACTTGAGCCTCCAGTCCTCTAATTTTTTCTTCTAAAATGGAGACCAGCTTGCACTTAGTGCAGATGAAATCCTCTTTCCTCAGGGAGGAAGACAAACATGGTACATCTCGAGCAGGTAACAACAGCAGACCTGTCACTATCCATGCCTGCCATCCTAGACCAGGGATTTAAAAGAAAGGCAAGGGTCCCTGGCAGCTTCCAAACTCCCTCTCTGAACTCCCAGTTTGCAGTCCCGTTTACAACCTCACCTGCTCGCTTGGACACTGCTTTATAAAGCCCCGAACTGCCTCTTACTTGCCTTACTGAGGCTCAGACAATCAGCAGAGGCTTCTAGATACCAAGCGATTTAGAAGCCAACAGTTTCCAGCTGCCAGTCCCAGTCCACCCTCCATTGGGGGGTGGGGCAGGAGGGGAAAAAAAAAACCCATACACCCCAGAGCAGAAAAACACCACAGCCACAGCCAGAAAGCCCCAAACAAAACACACACCCAGACAGCCTCTTACTTAAGAGTCCTGTATTTGCTTCTCTTTTACCTGGAGAACTCCCTGTCTAACTCCCTGTTCGCAAGCTCCAGTATCCTCACCAACTGTGTGATGTTATTATTTTACCTCCAATCAGAACACAAGTGTGGGGCAATATTTTTCATTTGTCAGGCTAAGTGGGCAATTATAGGGGAACATTTTCTTCTTTATGTGGTGCAAGAGTTTAATGATTCATGGGTTGAAGCACCCACACAGCCACTTACCTCAGCACAATGATGTATCTGTTGTTGGTGAGGTATGTCTGATAAAACTGAGACAAAGCTTAGTCTTTAAAATCAACAAAGAAATAAATCATGACAATAAAAGTTATAGTGGCAAGTGAAGCAATTTCAGTTGTTAGGGCCAAATCATACAGCCAAATCATACCCCTGTTCTCCTAAGACAAGAACTAGGGGTCATCAAATTAAATTAATAGGCAGAAGGTTTAAAACAAACAAAGGGAAGTATTTCTTCATCCAATACACAGTCAATAACAATGTGGAAATCTTTGTCAGAGGATGATGTGAAGGCCAAGACTATAAGTATTGAAAAAATGAACTAGGTAAGTTTATGGAGGATGGGTCCTGCAATGGCTATTAGCCAGGATGGTGAGGGATCATGTCCCTAACCTCTAATTGCTAGAAGCTGGGAATGAGTGACAAGGAATGGATCACTTGATGATTACTTATTCTGTTCATTCCCTCTGAAGCATCTGGCATTGGCCATGGCTGAAAGACAGGGTACCGTGCTAGATAGACTGTTGGTAGGATCCAGTATGGCCATTCTTATATTTTTATCAGATCAACGATTCTTCAAGTCTGTGATCGTGGAGTATAAAGAGTTGTACATGGGAGAAAGATTCCTTGTCCCCTAATCATGCAGAGAACATCGTGAATCACAACATGCACCTACACATAAATGCTATTGTTGATTGTTATCCAGCATCATTATATCTGGCTACTGTATCGGATGAATGCTGCTGCACAAAATATATTATATTAATAAGAGCAGAGACTCTAACATAATAATGCACACTGGTGATAACATCCAACATACAAGCTTTAGATCTGATCAAATTAGTATCATGTGATGCTCCCCACAGTAAATGTGGTGAGGCAAGAGACTGGAGAGATGGCTGTTGAATTTCGAGTAAAATACCCTTTCTTGCAGAATATCTTCTGCCTTACTCAGACACTTCAGGTGGTTTTATTTTAGGGTTGTCACTGGTAGCCAAATATGGCCCTCCCTATTACAACACAAAACATATCTGAAAATAATGTTACACAATCAGGGCCAGCATATCATGGCCTGAGCAAAGAAGCCAGGAAATCTTAAATTCTAATACCAAATCAGCCACAGGTTTATTCTACAGCATCTACCACACATACCCACTCCTACTGAACCTGCAGGAAACCTGCCATTAACTTTGCTGGGAGAAAGATGTGATGTTTATTGTCTCTACATGTAAGTTTTACCACCTGTAAACGGAAGATACCAACTTACTTTACAGAGCATTTTGTGAGGTCTGGTTAACGTAACACTGAAAATATAAAACTGATACAGATTAATGTCAGGGATGGTGCTTGGTCCTGCCAAGAGGGTCTGGGCCTGGACTCGATGACCTCCTCATGTCCCGTCCAGCTCTGTGAGATGTGTATCTCCATATATTTATAATTTAATGATCTACAATATAAACAGTAAGTCAAAAATCCTCCAAAGATCTATGCAGTGTATAAAGTTAACCATAGGCATAAACCTTTGCAAAATGAGGGCATACATTTGAATGGTGACTGTTTATGGAGAATTGGAGTAAGCAGAAGAGGATTTATAATGTTGAAAACAAGGGTGGACAACTGAGATTTATTACATTTAGAAATGAAATTATGTATTTTTGCAGAATGTGAAAGGCCTGATTCAGTTTCCACTGAAATCAACAGGAGCTGGATTGAGTCCTCACTGAGGTAACATGATAGGTTCGATATGAACTAGCTATCGGACAAGGCAACTGGGAAGATAAAATGGACAATTATGACTGAAGCACTCACTGACATGAGCAAACGAATGATCTATCAGTACAATTTAGGCAAAGTAGTTTGAAATCTGGTCCAGCCACACTTATTAATGAAAATGAAGACTGACTGTTAAGTTTTACACTTCTAGTAACTTAAATATAGCATGTATGTAGGTCTGCACATGAAGGTGTAAATTTGCAACAGATAACAAGTGCACAGCTATTAACAGACTGTGGCAATATAGTGTTAGACAGTCAGCATTTGCAGGTTTCTTTAATCACATACCTATCAGATGGAGGATAGCATACAGTAATCTTTCAATTATACTACATCTCTATAGCAGTTCTGACAATTTCAGCTGGTGCTTCCTTTTGGAAGAAAAATAGTGAAGAATTCACATACCGTGAAAAAGGAAAACAAACAGCACAATGATGGTATTAGAATAAAACAGAGTGCATCTTTTATGTGGAAAATTAAATAAGCTTTGCTAAACATTAATAGAGGCTGAGAAAGTATCTTCTCTACTGGCATAAAATGTATGTATCTGGGGCTTCAGAAGTTCACATTGTCAGATAGTTAACAGTTTTGTTGACTGCATGACTCAGCAAATGTTGCTATATTGAATGATGATAACATATTGAATGTTGATACAATGGGATCAGAAGCCTGCAGATTTCAAGCAGACGACTTGTCAACTGGCATAAACAGGTTATTATATAAGAGTTCTGGAGAATGTTTTCAAAAAGAGAAAATATTGATTTTTTTTTAAATATTCCAGTGCATTCTGAGTGAAAGGGCCCCATAAAAACAGACTGCATGTTATGGGCAGATAGAAAGCTAGTGACATTGTCCCTTTCTCCCCTGCCCCTCCCTTCTAGAGGTGTGTTTTGGAAAAGAGTGAAGAGGAAGTTGGTTCAGAGCTGTTCCTTCTCTTTGCCCACAGTTGTCAACCTTCTAATCACACCACACTGAACACCGCAGCCCACCCCCTTTCCTGTCCCTGCAGCCCTCTCCAAGGTCTCATTCCCTTTATCCCTCTCCCTCTGCTGCTTACCGTCCCCCACTCTCACTCACTTTCAAGTGGCTGAGGCAGGAGGTTAGGATGCAGGAGATAAATGAAAGCTCTAAGGTAGGACCAAGGATATGGGGTTTGGCTGTGTGGTGGGGGCTCTGGGCTGCGGTGGGGATGCAGGGACTGTGGGCTCTGAGATAGTGACAGGAATGTGGGTTTGGGATGCAGGAGGGGGATCAGGGCTGGGGTTCAGGTGTGTGTGGGGTGCAGACTCCAAGACAGAGTTTGGGCATGGGAAGGGACTCTGAACTGGATGAGGGGTTTGGAGCAGAAAGGTACTGAGGGCTTTGGCTGGAGGTCCTGGCGTGGGGGAGGATGGGGGATTTGGGTGGAAGCAGGGGTTCAGACTATCTAGTAGGGGGTGCAAGTTCCACCAGAGAGTCTGGGTGCAGGAGAGGACTTCGGGCTGCGGCAGGGGCTTGAAGGAGTTTGGGGTGCAGGTCCTGGCAGCACTTACTACAGCTTCCAAGAAGTGACTGCCAGGTGCCTGCTGGTGGCTAAGGAGCTCTGTGCACTGCTGGAGTGCCTGCAAGCACCACCCCTGCAGCTCCCACTGGTGGCAGTACCTGACCAATGAGAGCTGCAGAGCCTTCGCAGGGGCAGGGGCAGCACACCAAGCCTCCCTGGGCCTAGAGGCCTCAGGAACCTGGCACCTGCTTCCAGGTGGGGAGCCTGCCTTAATCCTGGGCTCCCGCTGCACTGCTGATCAGACTTTTAACAGCCTGGTCAGCAGTGCTGACCATAGCTTCCAAGGCCCCTTTTTGACCATGTGTCTTTGCCAAAAGCCAGCTGTCAGGCACCCCTACCTTTACTCCAAATGCTTTTCCCCTTGCACTCTTCACAGGCCTCAGTCCAGCAGACCTATCACTTTGATCCACAGAGCCCATGCAATGACGGAGAAGTTCTAGCATTGGGCAAAGAGATGATCTGCAGCACGATGCACGCTCTCCTTGAAGGGCTCTCCTAGCCCATTCCAGTCCTAGGGAAATGAGCCAAATGTGTGTTAAACTAGGGGTCCTCTACATAGGGGAAAGTAGCCTGCTAGTCCAGGACAAGTATCATGTGCGCTACACACATGTAGTAAATTGGAACAGGGTCTTAATTCTGCCCCAGATCAGAGGGTTCCAACTCGCTTCCCTATGAACAGTCACTAACCCCTGCTTTGGTTTGGAGCAGGTCAGTCCCAGAGACACTGGTCTCAGTCTGGCCATAGGCAGAGCAGGAAAACAGTCCAGCCCTGTCCCTGGTTCAAGGGAGGGTAAGCACAGAGTCAAGGGACTCAACTCAGCAGCAGGTAGTGCAGGTAAGTAATCCATCCCGGGTCCTGGATCAGGGCAGGGCAAGCACAGAGTCAAGGGGCTCGGCCTGACTGCAGGCAGAGCCACAAACAGCTAGGGAATAACTCAACTCAAGCTAGGTGGAGGTGGTGGCTGCCACCCCCGAAGGATGGGTGGCAGAGGCCCACCCACTCCATCGCACCCCAGCTCAGGACTCCCCCTCCAGGTGTACCCATAGTCTCAAGGATCAGTTGCCATAAGCTACTTCTTGGGGTCTGTGTTGATCAGGGTTCTGGGTTACTCTGACCAGTCACTGGCTTCCCCCAGGGTGATGCTGGGTGATGGTCCATGTGGTCCAGGCTAAGTGTCCACTGCTGTGGGCTCACCACAGTCTTCCAGCCTGGGGACTCAGGAAGAACCGTCCATCTCCTCAGATGGCTGGAGACCAACTCAGCTCTCAGTTCCAACCTTTATTTTTCAAGCCCAGCCCCTCTGCTTCTGGGGTGAGGCAAGACTAACCTGGCTCCATCCACTAGGGTATATAGAAGTGGCCTGCCCCTCACTACAACATATTTTTCTCTCTCATCTACTGGTGAGAGCCACTCAGAATCTTGGAAATAAGCCCTTCCATAATTTATCTTTCTACAATTGGGCTACTGAGTCTTTCACCTCTGTAGTAGGTTTCTGGTTTCAATCAAGGCCCAGTAACTACCTTTTGGAGTTTTTCAGCTATTGGCTACGTCTACACGTGAAGCCAACATCGAAATAGCTTATTTCGATGTAGCAACATCGAAATAGGCTATTTCGATGAGTAACGTCTACACGTCCTCCAGGGCTGGCAACGTCGATGTTCAACTTCGACGTTGTGCGGCACCACATCGAAATAGGCGCTGCGAGGGAACGTCTACACGCCAAAGTAGCACACATCGAAATAAGGGTGCCAGGCACAGCTGCAGACAGGGTCACAGGGTGGACTCAACAGCAAGCCGCTCCCTTAAAGGGCCCCTCCCAGACACAGTTGCACTAAACAACACAAGATACACAGAGCCGACAACTGGTTGCAGACCCTGTGCCTGCAGCATGGATCCCCAGCTGCCGCAGCAGCAGCCAGAAACCCTGGGCTAAGGGCTGCTGCCCACGGTGACCATAGAGCCCCGCAGGGGCTGGAGAGAGAGCATCTCTCAACCCCTCAGCTGATGGCCGCCATGGCGGACACCGCTATTTCGAAGTTGCGGGACGCGCAACGACTACACGGTCCCTACTTCGACGTTGAACGTCAAAGTAGGGCGCTATTCCTATCCCCTCATGGGGTTAGCGACTTCGACGTCTCGCCACCTAACGTCGAAGTTAACTTCGAAATAGTGCCCGGCGCGTGTAGCCGTGACGGGCGCTATTTCGAAGTTAGTGCCGCTACTTCGAAGTAGTGTGCACATGTAGACACGGCTATTGTGTGAAATGGAATAATAAACGACAATTATTTGCATTCATACAGAGCATTTCCTCTGAGAACTGCATACTTCTAAAACTAAGACAATAATATAAATGTCAGGTCCTTTTACTAAACTTTAGAAATGTTTGTTCCTCTTTCCTCATTTTTTACCCTCAACAAGCTGCAGTTTAAATTCAAAATATTTAGTGGATCATGAACTTTTTACAACAAAAGGAATATGAGACAAACCAACAGATGATTTATAATGATTTGGAAACTCTTTTTAAGACATCATTTCACAAATGATCTTCCCTCACATGGCAACAGAATACTGTCCATGCCTAAATTGTATCAGGCACACTTAGCTGTCATTAAATTTGAGTGCAACTACACAAGTGTAAGCATGGGCAATATATGCCTAGCCCAAAAATCACTTACTCATGTCAGATTAACTCTATCTAAGGCAGATTTGCAAATGTTCTTATGTTTAACAGCAACATCAGATCCAAAATGCTTTAATGATATAATAAAGAAATGGGACACAAAGACTTAGCACTATGAATTATAGCTGTTGATAGCACATTATAGGATAGACAAGTACAGTTCTGCATGTAATACCAGCAAGGAAGACGATCCCTTTAGTTTACCCTTCCTACCAGCCAAGGTACATCACACTGAAAGTGTAGGTGGAAGACAAGCTGGTGGGGGCGGGGGGGATGGGAGATATACTTATAAAAAATAAATGCTCACAGGCTGCCTGGCAACTGGAGTAGGGTTTAGAATCTCGAATACACTATGCTGTATACACTGCTTGCCTTGACTTCTCCTGTAATGAAAGCCTCATCCTAACCATTACTTCTCTTCTATTTGAATTGTACCTCTTATTCCAAGAATCTCCAAGCAGCTAATAAATATTCAGTACTCTTCTGAGGTAGATATTTAATACTATTAATTGATATACATAAACTTAAATAATAAGATACTTTGCACACAAATTTAGTATGTTCCAGCTGAGGATCTCAAAGCATTTTATAGACATTAATAAATCAAGTTTCCCACTCCATGAGTGGGGAAAGTAAATATTTTCCCAAGCAAGGCTAAGAAACTCATTTTCAGGAGGTGCTAATAATTTGCAATTTCCACTGACTTCAACTGTAACAATGGGTCAACAGCCACACTTTACTATACTGCCTAGTGGACCAAAAGCAAGCTAATAGCAGAGAATGAAATAAAACTTATAAGTTCTGATACCAAGTCCACTGAGCTAACCAATACATACACTACTTCCTTTTTCTAGTGTCTCCCTTGTAGTTTTTCAGATCCAGCACAATCAGTGATGCTGTCCACATCATTCCTACCTTCAAGACACCTTTAATTAGTTCTCAATCCATGGCAGGAACAATTCTAATGCCTTCTTTTATACTTAAGCCTATTCTGATGATGTCATTAGTAAAGCTAAGTGCTGGCATTTTTTGGCTTACGATTCAATATGATCGTATTTTTGTCTCAGACACTGAGTCCCATATCGAAAGACCCAACATTAAGACTTCAGCTAACATCTATGCTTTTGGAGGCAGAAATTCAAAACCACATCAGCACCATAAATTTAAGGGATGAGGGTGAATTTCAAAATCCAGGGGCACAACTGAGTACCTCTTAGACACATGCTTGAAGTACAGAAGCTTTGCAGCATTAGCCTGCGATTTCCAAGTAAAACTGGTAACATCCTGGACTGAAGCTGAAAAATAAAATAAAAACAAAAACAGAATGTAACAATGCCAAAGGTGATTTCCGTAATTTGCATGATAGAAAGAAAAATGATTTAGCCTATCCATCATGGAAACAGAGCTAGGTCTTAATAAGATAAGTTCAGAACATACTATATGCATAGCAATAACAATTTTAGAACACCTTGTTAATTTCAGTTTTTAATGGTTATACCAAACTTTTGAAACACATCATGCTACACAATTCTTTTCCATCCTCTCCTGGGTGGATCTGCGCTACAGGCAAAAGAAGCCCAATAATTTATGCCCATGCAGTAGTACAGTACAACCTCACAGTTATGAATAGACAAAAAAAAAAAAGCTACTAGAGTTCAGTACTGTGTTAAATGTAAATTACTTAAAAAATAAAAGGGGAAGTTTAAAAAAGAAAATGATTTGACAAGGCGAGGAGGCTTCCTGAGCTTGTTTCATTTACATTAAGGGATTGAAAGCAGCCTTTTTTATTTTGCAAGTTTCAGAGCTGGTTTAAATCAATGCTCTGTTGTAAACTTCTGTACTTTAACACTTTGTTTAAAGTTACTAATATTTCAGTTATGAACAACCTCTGTTGCAAAGATGTTCATAACCCTGAAATTCTACTGAAACACTATTGGGTATGTCGGTATGAAATACACACAACTTTTGTTTGCATACTACAGAAGCCCTCTGTTTACATTCCACACAAAACTCATAGGCTATGTCTACACTAGAAGCATCTGTCAACAGAAGTAACTGTTGACAGGGAAATCTCAACAGAACCTCTGTCAACAAATCTGTGCATCTACACACAGCTTGCTCTGTTGACAGAGAACTGCCAGACTGCACTGCCCTCTGGTGCCGCAAAGCAGAATGGCAGCTCTGTAAAGAGGGCTGCCCAGCAACTGCAAATCCTCTCTGCTGCACTTCTGTCGATAGCACTCTGTCGACAGATTGCTATGCCTCAAATTTTTGAAGGATAATACTGTTGAGGAAAATGCAGCATTTCGTCAAGACTCTGTTGACAGAATGCTTTAAGTTCGTGGACACTCCCTGAGTTATGTCGACAGAAGGCCCCTTCTGTTGACAAAACTCTCTAGTGTAGACCCAGCCTGAATGTAATGGCGGCATTTCTGTTTCCCTGTCCCAAAATGGAAATGGTGGGCTGAATATGAATTACAAGTGCACAGGATACACTGTTGCAAAGCTATAAAAGAACCCATGCTCATTCAGCAGTGGAAGGGTTAAAATGTGTGGGAACATAGGTCAGAAAGACACAGAATTACAGAATACTGGAATCAGAAGGGACCTTGAGAGGTCATCACATCCAGTGCCATTCCCTCGTAAACTAGGCACCATCTAGATCATCCCTGATAGTTGGTTATCTAACTTGCTCTTAAGTATCTCCAGTGCTTGAAATTCCACTAACTCTCTCAGTTATGCACCTGAGAGTAGATATAGATATCTGAACTGACTGACAAAGCGGGTCTTTGCCCATGAAAGCTTACGTTTCAAAATATCTGTTAGTCTATAAACAAGACTTCTCATTGTTTTTGCAGATGCAGACTAACATGGCTGCCCCTCTGATACAACTGAATAAAAACACTGCCATTCATCTCCAACAAATCTTTACACCAAAGCCGAAGGGGAGGGATAGCTCAGTGGTTCGAGCACTGGCTTGCTTAACCTAGGGCTGTGAGCTCACTCCTCGGGGGTCATTTAGGGATCTGGGGCAAATACATTTAAAAAAAACATCCATCAGGGATCATGATAGGTCCTGCTGTGAGAACAGGGGACTGGACTCAATGACCTCTGAAGGTCCCTTCCAGCTCAGCGAGATAGATTCAGTTCAGATATACCTTTCTGATCCTCTCTGACATCTTGGACAACCCAGAGATTTTACAAATCCCCCTGTTTCTCACCAACCCTATGGCATAAGCTCCCTCCATGCTTTATCTTGAGACTAGGCTTCTCCTGACATTCGGAGTATGTCTTACTCACTCACTCTCTCATTTCATTTTTGAGGGAAACAGGGAGAAGGGATTTGGTAGATGGTGTTGTACCAGTCAGTCAATCATTTCCTCTTAAATCCAAGATGCCAAAAAGGACTATCATGGGTTACAGATGATGTAAAACAGATCGTAACTGCTACACAAGTCAGACTCCATCCTTTCCTAGTCAAGAGGGACTGCTGAATAATAGCTTTCGTACAATTAATTCATTGTTTTTTTAGGAAACTACTTTTTCCTGCCAGTTTTCAAGCCCAGTGGAATTTTCTAGATCTGCAGTGACAGGGCATGAGTAATCGTTCCCTCGTTAAACTACTAGGAGAATCATAAAACAAAACAAATTGTTCACCTCCCCAGTGTTTTTCCTTTTTGCTTTCCCTTTCCAAGCCCCACAGTGATCACAAACATCCAAACTATCCAAGTGACGTAACCTTTAGTCAGTATCTTAACGGAAACAACATGCCCTTAGCATGTTGCTCAATCCTCTGACATTCCCTTGCAGTCATCTGTTTGTGATGGAGGGCGGTTTTAGTTGTTTTTTTTAAACAAGAGCCAGACCTGCCTCAATGAAATGTATGCGTTCAAAATCAGATATTAAGAGCTCACGGGGTGCACATGAATGGAGTATGCATGCTATCCTTGCTGCTGTCCTGCAGCCCTAGGTATAACTGTTGCATTCATGCCAAATACTTTCAAGACAACCAGCCTGTGTAGCTGAGGCAGGGAAGGAGTGCACTGGGAAGATCCGTGGGGATGTACAGGACAAAAAAAAAAATTCTGCTCTCCATCTTTGGATCTGCTCTCCATCTTTGGATAGAGCTGTATGGATACCATAGCCACCTCAGTGTGGCAACATCCCCTGCTGCTAAAGTGAGTCCCTTTGGAGGCAACAATGACCAAAGGATCCATAATGCCCACAGTTTCCTATTCTCTGTGTAAGTTTCCAGCATCCTCCCTCACCACATGCACAGTGGAACAACATGATTCTATTTTTGTCAGGGCCCTCTGTGCTTTTTTTAGTAGGATAGATAACTTTCCCCTCTTGGTATCTGGGAATCAAGCTGTCTGATAGATTTCTTTTTCAACCATGAAAGCATCTCTTTGAAAAGCCACATTTTCAACAGCAGCCTCTAAGAATCCAGACACAAGTCTCAGCCCCTGAGTTTTTGCCCACAAAAAAGCAGTTTGTTTTCCTAGTGCTGGGTTTTTGTACGCACAAGTACCCAGACACCTGGCACTGTACCCACAATTTCAGAGATCAAGCTGAGGTTCCTTTGAAAATTTGATTCTCTTTCTTCTGAACCAACCTCCAGAGGGCAGATGTATCCTGTGTGGTGACTCAGATCTTTGGAGAATGAAGAAGATACAACAAATAGGAGAACTGTTTCCAAGGTTCAAGGATGTGAGAGAGAAAAAAAACACACACACACAAAGCGCAACATCAAAACATTGAATTGTGGGATGTTAAGCCCTGGTAATACTTATACTGAGCACTTTATACCTTGAAAGCCCTGCACAAACACTTTTGTCACACATCTTGAAAACCTATACTATACTATAGGGGCTTGTCTGCATACTTAACTCAATCTAATTCTTGATCTTCCCCCCCACCCCTCCACTCTCTCTGATTTGCTCACCTTGATTATCTTTTTCTGATTTGTCCTCCTTGCTTACTGTTTTTGGTTCTCTGTGTCTTAAATATTGAGTCTGTTCTGGTATGGCTATGGTCTGAAGAAGTGGGTCTGTCCCACGAAAGCTCACCTAATAAACTATTTTGCTAGTCTTTAAAGTGCTACTCGACTGCTTTTTATCTTGAAAACCTGTGATAGATCTAAAGAAGTGGGTCTGCCCCACGAAAGCTCATCTCCCAGTAAATTTTTTTGTTAGTCTTGGAAGTACTACATGACTGCTGGTTTGTTTTGTTAGAATACAGACTAACACAGCTACCTCTCTGTTACTATTAATCTTGAAAACTGTGATTTGTTTTAGGGAAACTGTTGCTCTTTTTGTCTAGGTGACGTTTGGAAAGCAGCAAAGAGAAAACCATCTTGGCTTGCACTAGCATTTAAACCACAAAGATTTGAACTCAACCCTTGTAATAAGCACCAAAAAACAAATGAGTGAGGTAAACTTGAAGTTCCAGACCACAGCTCACAACATGTTTTGCAAAGTGGTGAGAAGGCCCATTAAACCTATCGAGCTCATCAACCTCACAGATTTTTCCAGGCCAATGCTAAAAAACTAAAGAGCTGACCTTTTATTTCCTTGATAAAAGGAATTATTGATACACTGTTCAGTCCAGCTCTGGTTTGGGAACTTTGAAGGGACAAATTCAGAAACTTAAGATGTGCAAAAAGACAGCAGAAAACAAAGTGATTAAAAGCATAGAATCATAGAAGAGTAGAAGAGTAGGACTGGAAGGGACCTCGAGAGGCCATCGAGTCCAGCCCCCTGCCCTCATGGCAGGACCAAGCACTTTCTAGACCATCCCTGAAAGCCATCTATCTAACCTCTTCTTAAATAGCTCCAGTGATGGAGATTCTACCACCTCCCTTGGCAATTTCTTCCAGTGTTTGATCACCCTGACAGTTAGGAACTTTTTCCTACTGTCCAACCTAAACCTCCCTTGCTGCAATTTAAGTCCACTGCCTGTTGTTCTATCCTCAGAGGCAAGGAAGAACAAATTCCCTCCCTCTGCCTTATGACACCCTTTTAGATACCTGAAAACTGTTATCATGTCCCCCCCTCAATCTTCTCTTTTCCAAACTAAAGAAGCCCAATTCTTTCAGCCTTTCTTCATAGGTCATGTTCTCTAGACCTTTGATCATTCTCGTTGCTCTCCTCTGGATCCTCTCCAATTTCTCCACATCCTTCCTGAACTGCGGTGCCCAGAACTGGACACAATACTCCAGCTGAGGCCTAACCAGCGCAGAGTAGAGCAGGAGAATGACTTCTCATGTCTTGTTTACAACACACCTGTTAATGCATCCTAGAATCATGTTTGCTTTTTTTGCAACAGCATCACACTGTTGACTCATATTTAGCTTGTGGTCCACTATAACCCCTAGATCCCTTTCTGCTGTACTCATTCCTAGGCAGTCCTTTCCCATTCTGTATGTGTGACACTGATTGTTCCTTCCTAGAGTGGAGCCCTTTGCATTTGTCCTTATTAAACTTCATCCTGTTTACCTCAGCCCATTTCTCCAGTTTATCCAGATCCGTTTGAATTATGACCCTATCCTCCAAAGAAGCTGCAACCCCTCCCAGCTTGGTATCATCTGCAAACTTAATAAGTGTACTTTCTATGTCAATATCTAAATGATTAATGAAGATATTGAACAGAACCGGTCCTAAAACAGACCCCTGAAGAACCCCACTAGTTATACTTTTCCAGCAGGATTGAAAACCATTAATAACTACTCTCTGGGTAAGGTTATCCAGCCAGTTGTTCAACCACCTTATACTAGCCCCATCTAAGTTGTATTTGCGTAGTTTATTGATCCCGCCACCCAGACTCAGCAAGAGTGTGGAATAACAACAAGCTGTACACTCATACCAAAATGCAAGTCTACAGAGCCTGCATCCTCAGCACCCTCCTTTATGGCAGCAAGACTTGGACCCTGTATGCCCGCCAGGAAAAGAGGCTGAACGTCTTCCACTTGCGCTGCCTCAGGCGCATCCTTGGAATATCATGGAAGGACAGAGTGAACAACACCACCGTCCTCAAGCAAGCTGGAATCCCAACCATGCACACCCTCCTCAGGCAGCGCCGGCCCCACTGGCTTGGCCACGTCCACAGGATGAACGATGGAAGGATTCCAAAAGACATCCTGTATGGTGAGCTAGCCTCTGGCAAAAGACCTCCCGGACGCCCCCAGTTGCGCTACAAAGATGTCTGCAAGAGAGACCTCAGAGAGGTAGACATCGAGCTGGACAACTGGGAAGAACTAGCAGACGACCGCAGCAGAAGGAGGCAGGGGTTACACAAGGGCCTTCAGAAGGGCGAGATGAAGATCAGACAACTACCAGAGGAGAAGCGAGCACACAGAAAGCACACTAAGGACTTGCCAGACACCCACCACACCTGCAAGAGAAGCGGCAAGGACTGTTACTCTCGTGTGGGTCTTCATAGTCACAGTAGATGCTGTAAATGAAGCCCTCAATTGAAACTATAAAGGGCGCGATACATAGTCTATGCAGACTGAAGGATGCCTACCTAGTTTATTGATAAGTATATTATGTGAGACCATGTCAAATGCTTTACTGAAGTCTAGGTATACCACATCAACTGCTTCTCCCTTATCCACAAGGCTCGTTATTCTATCACAGAAAGCTATTAGATTGGTTTGACATGATCTGTTTTTAACAAAACCATGCTGGCTGTTCCCTATCACCTTACCACCTTCCAAATGCTTGCAGATGATTTCTTTAATTACCTGCTCCATTATCTTTCCTGGCACAGAAGTTAAGCTCACTGGCCTGTAGTTTCCCGGGTTATTCTTGTTCCCCTTTTTATAAATGGGTACTATATTTGCCCTTTTCCAGGCTTCCGGAATCTCTCCCGTCTCCCACGATTTTCCAAAAAAGATTGCTAAAGGCTCAGATACCTCTTTTATCAGCTCCTTGAGGATTCTAGGATGCATTTCATCAGGCCCTGGTGATTTGCAGACATCTAATTTTTCTAAGTAAATTTTAATTTGTTCTTTTCTTATTTCAACTTCTAAACCTACCCCTTTTTCACTAGCATTCTCTATGTCAGGCATTCCTTCAGATTTCTCAGTGAAGACCGAAACAAAGAAATCATGAAACATCTCTGCCATTTCCAAATTCCCTGTTACTGTTTCTCCCTCCTCACTGACCAATGGCCCTACCCTCTCCTTGGTCTTCCTCTTGTTACCAATGTATTTGCAAAAAGCCTTCGTTTCCCTTTATGCTTGTAGCTAGTTCGAGCTCATTTTGTGCCTTAGCCTTTCTAATCTTGCTCCTGCAAGCTCGTGTTGTTTGCCTATATTCGTCCTTTGTAATTTGCCCTAGTTTCCATTTCTTATACGATTCCTTTTTTATTTTGAAATCATGCAAGATCTCCTGGTTAAGCCAAGGCAGTCTTTTGCCATGTTTTCTATCTTTCCTACGCAGCAGGATAGCTTGCTTTTGGGCCCTTAATAATGTCCCTTTGAAAAACTGCCAACTCTCCTCAGCCGTTTTTCCCCTCAGTTTAGCTTCCCATGGGACCTTACCTACCAGCTGTCTGAGTTTACCAAAATCTGCCTTCCTGAAATCCATTATCTCTATTGTACTGTTTTCCCTTCTACCCTTCCTTAGAATTGTGAACTCTATGATTTCATGATCACTTTCACCCAAGCATCCTTCCACTTTCAAATTCTCAATAATTTCCTCCCTATTTGTTAAAATTAAATCTAGAACAGCTTCCCCCCGGTAGCTTTTTCAACCTTTTGGAATAAAAAGTTGTCTGCAATGCAATCCAAGAATTTATTGGACAGTCTGTCCCCTGCTGTATTAGTTTCCCAACATATACCTGGATAGTTGAAGTCCCCCAGCACCACCAAATTCTGGGCCCTGGATGATTTTGTTAGCTGTTTAAAGAAAGCCTCATCCACCTCTTCCACCTGGCTAGGGGGCCTGTAGTAGACTCCTAGTAGGACCTCATCCTTGTTTTTCACTCCTCTGAGTCTAACCCAGAGACTTTCAACTCGTCCATCTCCACCTCTGTCCAAGTGTGTACATTTTTAATATACAAGGCAACACCTCCTCCATTCTTTCCCTGTCTGTCCTTCCTAAGCAGGCTGTTCCCTTCAATACCAACATTCCAATCATGAGTTATTATCCCACCAAGTTTCTGTGATGCCAACAATATCCTAGTTGCAATAGGCGTTTGCCTAATTAAAGACTAAGTACCTCATTCCAACACCATATTCTTGTCATTAAAAGTTCTAATAACTTTAGCTGGGAGCATTCTTTGCTGCATCATCCTTAAGAAAGACCACATTTGTGCCAATGAAAATGTCTGTGCTATAATTAATGGTAGGTTTCAACAGTCTTAAGCTGTGTCTACACTACAGCATTCTGTTGACAGAAGTCACTGTCTACAGATATTTCACGACAGAACCTCTGTCAACATAATGTGTCCACAACTAATAGAGGTTCCTCCTGTGGGTGACTTCGGTCAACAGAGAGCGGCCAGACTGTCCACCTTTCTGACAGAATAGCCAACCGGAAGCTCTGCAATGGGACTGCCCGGTGAATCAGAAGCCCTCTCTCTGTTGACAGAGGCCCCCCAGAGCACCTACACTTATTGTCTTGTCGACAGAATCTGCTGACAGAGGCATTGTGCTTCGTACAGGAGCGACTTGAGTCTCCCGAGAAAACTGCTGCATTATGTTGACAGTTTCTTGACAGAGCACATTTGTAGTGTGGCACTCCATGAGTTTTGTCAACAAAACTTTGTAGTGTAGATGCAGCTTTACTGCATATCTGATACACTGGCTCTGAGGTTAAGTGGTAGAAGACTGGAACTGTTTAGTTTAGAGAAGTGAGGCAAGTCAAGAGGGGACAAGATAAAAGTATACAAAAATAATTAATGGAAGAGAGAGAAGCCAGGCATTTCAAGTAATCCTCTTAAGACAAGAGCAAGAGGATATTCAATTATTAATTATTATTATTAATTATATATATTACAATAGCGTTTAGAGGCCAATCAGCTTGGGGCCATTGCATGAACATATAGAAAATGACAGCCCTTGCCCTCAAGAATTTATAATCTAATGAGGAAATGCATTTTAAAATATTTTTATACAGTGCACAATTAAACTGTGGAACTGAATGCTACAAGAGCCCACTGAGGCAAAGACCTTTATAGAATTATATGGATAACGAGAACATTCACACATATTACACTAGATACAATGAAAGAAGCAGCAATCTTTATACTGCAGGGCTTAAGACAACTGCTAACAGCCTACAGCTAGGAAGATTATTTTCCTTATGGGAAAGTTATTTAACAATTATCTATCACTGCGATTTGCAAACCTACCTGGAAAGGATCAGGTACTGGCTGCTGTTGGAAGCAGGATATCAGACTAGATACGGATTACTAATTTGAGCCAATGTTGCAAGTTACATTCCTAGGATGTAACTCAGTTGTTGCTTAAGATTTTTGTTTTTGAAACAGCTGACGTCCTGAAACAGCAGCACTGGAAAGCATTTCCAAAACAGCATTATCCAAGTTAGATCAGCTGATGGGGCCTTTTTTAAAGTACAGTCTCAATGACAGGATCATGAGATTTGATTGATTTCCATTCAGAAAAGTACACAATTCATTAATTAAAAACGCCTTTCTAAAAGGGACACTATAGCTGTGTTTACTCTGTAAAAATAACTTCGAAGCTGAACGTGTATACACACCGTACTTCAAAGTGAAACTTCAAAGTAGGGAGCACTACTCCATTCCCAGGAATGGAGTAAGGACTTCGAAGGTGGGCTTCCTGTTTTGAAGTTAACTTCAAAGTAAGGTAAATTGTGTGTAGACTCTCTGGTGGCAACTTAGAGGTAGTGCCTAACTTCGAAGTCAACTTCAAAGTTAGTTCCTAGAGTAGACGTACCCTGTATGTTTATAATAACCTCTGCAGGAACCTAATGAAAACTGTCACACTGGCTTTCTTGATTTTTTCCAACACAAAGCTGATAGCATAGAGGCTAATAGAAAATTGACATATTAAAAATAAAAGCTGAATTTCTTAGGTGTTAAATTACGTTGAATTCATAGCTCAAATTTTTGTATTCCCTGAAGCAACAATTTTATACCCTAGAGCAATGGCAGAAATCATTAAAAATTCTATTTTCTGATAAATTATGCCTGGTGGTTAATCCATTTGTTTTCTAAAATAGCAACAATTATGGGAAGTATGAACAATGGGGCATATTAATCCTGGTGTAACCAAACTGTCCACAGGTACAACTAGTTTGTTCTGAACAAATGGCCAATTCAGCAGAACTATTAGGTTTGGCTACACTCCAATGTTTCATTAAAATTTATTAAGATGATTACCACTGTAAGAATCTGGGTGAAACTGTAGTGTTCACTTAACAATGCTTTTATTTTTTAATTACATATACTTCGTTTAATCAGATTTATCACAGGAGATAACAGTGGTCTAAATTTTGCAGGTGAGATGGGCCACACTGGATCAGACCAGTGGTCCATCTAAGCTTATTATCCTGTCTTCCAATTGGCCAATGCCAGACGCTTTAAAAGAAAAAACAGAACAAGGTAGTTATCAAATGATCCACCCTCACTCAACCAGTCCCCGCATTTGGCAGTCAGAGGCTTACGGACACCCTGTTCCTCCTATTAGGGGCATCACAAAGTATGGGAGGGACCCAGGGCCTCCCCTCCAAGTACACTAGGCCCAGGGCAACCCCCACATGTCGCAGACCCTCCTTCCCCCCAACCATGTCCTTTTACCTCTTACCCAACCAACCTGGCTGGGAATTACCTGGGGCAGAGTGGTGCTGGCAGCAGCAGGTTGGGGGGTTTGGGGGAAGGGGAAGCCTGCTGTGTGTGCATGTATGCTTTTGATTTTAAAAAAAATAGACTTTAAAATCCAAGGTTCTGTCCTTACATGGACAATATAGGCCTCACTGCCCTTTTCATAAAAGGGTTTGCTTTAAATCCTGTCTTCCTGGAACACAGAAATTGCCATACTATACCTACTGGCAAAACTTTACATGTGCTTTGGAGTTTAGCTTATGCCCTGAAATTTGAGGATTTATAATCACTGCCAACTCTTATTTGCTTTTAAAATATTTACTATTATACCTCCAAAGCTTTCCTACTGCTGTATAGTAGTCTGTGTGCCTGTTCTTTAGATGGGTGCTGCTCTCACTCCAGAGGTGGCCGCATTTTCATAAGGGCTCCTTGATTCTCACCCTACAGAATTCAGTAGAGATACAGTAATGTGAAACTGGTTTAAGGAAGTAGAGAATTAGGCCCAAGATGTGTGTAAAGCATTTTTAGAATCTCTAAAGAGGTGAAAAGTGCTACCACCATCTCAGCATGTAAGCATTCGTACATCACTTATGCTGAATCTTGAAATGTTATTTAGGCCTAGAGATTCGCTTCTCCTGTAACTTAAGGTGAAGGATTTGCTCAAGACCAGGATGATACACAAGTATGGCATGTTAGAACAAACACGAGGTTGAATTTACAGGGTTAAGAGACAAGCCTCCAGAAACGGATTCCAGAATCATGAAGCAGGCTACATGACTCAGCACAGGAAGACCTCTGCCCACTGATGACATATCACAACTGATAACAGTCAGGAAAGCAGCTGGGCATTTGGGAGGGATAAAAAAATGCTAGGCAGCAGCTGAGAACAGCAGGGAAGAAGGCGTGAGGAAATGAAACAGAACACCCTTAAGCCACAGATGTCCACTCTGGTGAACTTATTTAAATCCTAATTGTGTGAGGTGCTAAGCTCCCCCAACTCCCACTGGGATGAAATGGAGTTGGAAGGCTTGGTACCACACAGAATTAGGCCCTTGTACGTGCCTTAAGTATATATGTAATTTTTAATTTCACATATTTGTATACCTGGCTAGATTTTGATTTAACAGGGAGGTCACATGGTTTGTGCAGTGTCACACAGTGAGTGGGTCGGAGCATTCTTCTTCCCGTTCCAGCAGAACATGAGGTAGCCTTAAGGACAGGAGTCATTAGACTACTCATATTACAAATTCCCATTTGCACCACCTCCAACTCCTCTAGGCTGTGGCCACACTTGGCCAAAACTTCAAAATGGCCATTTAGAAGATTACTAATGAGTCGCTGAATTGAATATTCAACGCCTATTAGCATTAGGACGCTTCCAGCCGCGGCGCTTCGAAAGCACCGCTTTCGAACACGCGTGGCTTGGCACGGCTACACGGGGGTCCTTGTCGAAAGGACCCTGCACTTTTCAAAATCCCCTTATTACTCTCAGTGGAGGGGAATAAGGGGATTTCGAAAGGTGTGGGGTCCTTTCGAAAAGGACTCCCGTGTAGCCGCGCACATTCGAAAGCTGTGCTTTCGAAGCAGTGCGGCCGGAAGCGTCCTAATGCTAATGAGGCGCTGAATATTCAATTCAATGCCTCATTAGTAATCTTCAAAATGGCCATTTGCATGGCCATTTCGAAGTTTTGGCCAAATGTGGCCACAGCCCTAGTGTTTGCGTAACAGAAGTTGGGTGAACAGGTTGATAGCAAGATTTTATCTTTTGGACAAAGTCCCAATTTTGGTTGATCCACTTCTCAGATAAAAGTCTGTACAGTGACATGCAGCTTGTAAATACAGTTGCTATATACATCTGTATAAGAAAAAGCAAAAATCACACTCTTAAAAGTTATATCCTGATGTATCAGTTCGATTGTGACAAAGCAATAATAAATTGGAAACTCACTGAAAATATGGGAGGAATTTTATGATGCTCTTTTAATAAAAACTAATAGAGGGTCACATCCTCAGTTGGCGGACGTTAATGGAGGAATGCCAACAGACACCTGCTAAGCATATGGATCTCAGGACTTACAGAAGTTTTAATTTATGATTGTTTCTAAAGCAGTTTGAGAGTGAACATATTCTGGTGGTTCAGAGCACAAGGCTGGGGTGCTACTCTTAGCTCTGCTGCTGACTTTCCATATGACCCTGGATAACTCAATTGGTGCCAAAGTATCAAAGAAGTTGAACTCTCGTACATACGAATGACGTGGTGAGATTTTCAGAAGCGTTCTGCAGCCAACAGCTATCACAGGCCTGTACATGGGGGTGGGGGATGAGAGGGGTGTGATTTACTTTGCTCCCACACTGATCTCTGGCCCTCTCCCTGACTAGCTTGGGTGGGGATTACTGGAGCAGGGGGTGGGCAGATGGGGGCAGCAGCAGCTGCAAGAGATTGCCTTCCCACAGCCTCTCTCACTCCTCCACACCCGCGCTCACTGTGCAGTGCTCCACCAC
Organism: Carettochelys insculpta; assembly: GCF_033958435.1. Classification (NCBI taxonomy): domain Eukaryota; kingdom Metazoa; phylum Chordata; order Testudines; family Carettochelyidae; genus Carettochelys; species Carettochelys insculpta. The sequence goes on from NC_134137.1 coordinate 372,259,466, forward strand.
AGCCATCCGCAGAGAAGTGCAACTCCGCAGGCCAGGAGGCTGAGGTGGAGCACTGTGTGATGAGTGCTGCAGAGGCGGGATGCATGCTGCAAGGAGCTGACCTCTGCAGCTGCTGCTGTTGCCATCTACCTCCCGTCCCACGTCCCAGGTAATCCTCCCCCTTCTGGGCCAAGTTGACGGTGGGGCATCTTTGGGATGAGCTTGAATGGGTGGGGAGGCGTCCCCAGGCCCAAATGGGGGGTGGGGTTTTTTTGGTAGAGTAGGGACTGTATTTGGGCAGGAGAGGATGCTAGGGCCTTGTGTGGGAGGTTTCAGTGTGACTGGGGAGAAGTGGGTGTTTGGACTGTGGAGGGGGAGGCTGGGAAAGCTGGAGGGTGATGGGACAAGGGTAGGACCTGCTGTGAGGGGGGGACGGTGGCCCACATTTACAGTCCCCCACCCCCAGAAATTCTGTGTACAGGCCTGTATCACTGCAAACAAGGACTGAGTAGAATTGATGCTGCTAAGCATTTTTGAAAATCTGGTCATTAAAGTATGAACAGGAACAACGTGCAGTTCCTTGTTTCAATATCCTTAATTCAACTTTGTCAGAAAAAAAGGACTCCCTACCTTGCCCCTTCATGCCCCCACCCCCTTAGTCCAGCAGCTCTTTATCCCACACTGGTGGGTCGCATCCCCCTCCCAGCACTGTGTAGAGGACCAGCCCCTGTTTGGAGTGCTCAGCCCGTCAACAGCCTCACTGGCAGGTTCCTTCCTTCCCCTGCTGACTCTGGATGGACTGGTAGCCTGGGAAAGTCCAAGACCCTCTGGCCCAGAGTGCTGGTCATGAGGAGATCAGCCTTTCGTAGGCCAAAGCCCTGCACAGCACCGGTACAGTGAAGAGCATCCAGCCCTCAGCTAAGCCCTAGAGTGGCAGGAAGGAAAAAAAATCCAGATTTGTGCCACTGCCCTACAGGCTCCACAAAAGATTGGGAGTAGGGGCTTAATACCTTCTTCACCCCTTCCCCTGGTCCTGATCCCAGGAAGCATGGGGCTGCCCTAGTCCTATCCCCTGCTGAGCCACTTCTCTGTTGAGGACTGCACGCTCTTCAGCAAACAAGTTCCCTGGGCCCTGGTGCACAATGCATCCTTGGGTTTAACTCCTTCCTGTGCACACTACTGTTGGGAGACAGGAGGCAGCTGGGTTATGTCACCAGCCAGAAACAGCCTCGAGGTGTTTGCTGCCTTTCAACCCTGTGAGGGCATTAAGAGAGAAGCTGCTTCTAGCCATGGAGGGTGGATGGGACAGAGAAGAGCTCCGCAAAGGCAGGAGCCAGGTCATCCCTTCCCCTCCATCCCCTGCAGCCAGAAACAGCTCCCATCCCTTCCCTATCTCACAATGCCGAAAGGCTGCTGTTGCTCACATTCTGGTGGGGACACTGGCAGAAATCGGGATAGAGGGTGTGGCCATGGGAAGATGTGGTGCCACGTACCAGGTGAGGCGAGTCAATCCCAGGGGCCCAGACAGGCCTGGAGGCTGGCGAGCACCAGACAAGGAACGTCCAGCCTGTCAGTCAAGCCCCCTGCCATATGATGAAAACGTACAGCAGTGTGTTTGTGTCGCCTCTCCCCACGTGGACCCTAAAGTCTTAAACGTAAGAAATAAAAAGAATCCATCTACGCAGTATTTTTTTTTACAGGGTCTCAGTCAACAGGGTGTTCATTTGAACCTTTGCGCAGCATAGTTCTGATTGATTGCCTCTGAACTCACTTGAATAAGAACAATTTTACCAGGTGCCCCATATTCAGCACAGGGAAATATGGTCATCCTAGGCATCATCAGCCATAAAGAAACCTTTGCAAAACAAAACGGCCATTAATGAAGATTTATAATAATCATCCCATGCTTGAAACTGGTGTACTGCACAGTTCTCAAGGGAGAACATGGTTGTATTCATGTAAATGACTGCATAAGGATCTGTGGCCCATTTTGGTAGGGTTACTGAATATGTAATGGATTGCCTCAGACAATTCTTCAGTGGGTCTGCACAGGAATATGAGAAGCTATGATCTGAACTGCAATTGAATTAAGGACAAAACTGTAAAAGCCACTATAGTGGCCATCAACAACTACTGACTTTGATACTCCTTATCCTCTCCCATGTGCCTCTCACACAGAGGGTACCGGAGCCCTGCACTTCCTACACCTCCTGCTCCCTCTTTCTGGAAGAGCCGCAAATTGCCTGATTCACACTCTGCCCTGCTCCTAGAGTTGGAAAGCCACGAACAGCTGATTCATGTCATTCCAGCTCTGGGAGGGAGGCTGAGGAGGGGGGATGGAGCGCCACTCAGGCAATTTGCATGCTCCAAAAGTGCTAAGAGGGACAGACAGGAGCAGGCAAGTACAGGGCTCCAGTGTTCCAGAGGTGTGGGAGGGAGGGGAGCAGGGGACCCTGGAGGGGCTGGGGTTGGGGGAGAGGGAATTGGGCAGCTGCAGGTGGAATCACAATGGGCTGTGGGCTGCTGATGCCCACTGAGGTGAAGGAGAGCCAGTCACGTGGTCTACCCACTATTTGTGGTTGGCCATCTTGCTTTTAGGTTTGTAAAGTGCACTGAAACCACTAATGGAAAGGTGTTAGAAAAGTGCAGTTTTATTGGATGTATTGGTTTTACTGTGATAGCAAAGAAGAAATCCTATATGCAGTTGTAAGACAGCAATTGCCACTGAAATGTGGCTGATCATATAAAGAAATAAGAGCAACACAGACAAAACCACAGATCACATGGGAAGGATGCTGTATTTCTCTCCTCCCTCTACCCCTCCTTTTTAGCATTTTAAACAGTTTCAACATGCTAAAAATATTTCTGACTTCTTCTTTAAACTGTCTGGTTGTTTTCCTACAGACGCTGTCTCAGCATTACATGCTGAATACAACTGACAACAAATAATCGCTTCCTTGCTCCTCAGATTGATCAAATGTTTCTCATTTACTTTTTCTTAAGCATGTTGAACATACAAGAAAACAAGCCAGGAAGTAAAAAAAAAAAAAAAGTGCTAGGAAACAACAGCTCCACAAGCTAAATACATTGTACATCACACTGAACAGGCAATGAAAAATACACAGACTGTACACTTCAGTTTCATGTTTAAAAAAAAGAATCTACATGATAAGAGTTTTACAGGGGAATAATCAAACAAAAGCGACTAAAAAGAAGAGACTGATCTCTGAGCAACGCACCTTTTGACCATGGATTTCTGACCTCTCTTTCTAGCTTCTAAAATATTCTTCTCCATTGCATAATCCTGAGCCTTGGAAAAGTCAGAGCCTCCAGTTCTTTCCTGGCAGTCACCTGCCCCTACAGGTAGTAAAAGATTAAGAGGGTTCAAAACCACAGTGCTTATGAAATGTTCCCTCCCCTCACACCCCCCCCCCCCCGTGCGCACACACACAGTCTAAAGTTCATTTCTTATTCTTAAAATGGAGGGAGTAGTTATATAAAAAAAAAAACCTTCATGAAAAGGAAGCACACACCCATATGAAAAAAATGGCAAAATATGAGACATGCTTACTGCAATTTTTTGTAAACCCTGCCATTGGCAGAGACAAACATCACTAGATGAAACAGAAGGAAAAACTCTGGGTTTTTCTTCTTTCAACTTGGTGCATTTCCTACTGACGACACATACAACTATTGAACCACTCTTGAGATCGTCTTTTGCACACGTGACAGAGAGCAAGATTCTCCCCCTAGTTACTGCTAAGTACACATGCAACCCTACCGACTGTAACTACGGGCAGAACGCTTGGCCAGGCAATCCCATTCCTAGAGTCTGGCAGGGGGACCTACCTCCCACAAAAACCTACAGATATTCTGTCTAAGAATTGCTAAGTTAGGCCTTGTAAGTCTATTCATCAAACACATTATATTAAAACGTCACATCACTCAGCCTTGGCATCTCAGCCCACTATAGTGTTCTGCAGTAAGAACAGTCTGACATTTCCATTTAACAAATTTAAATAATTTCTGGCTTTGTCTTAGAGAATTACATAAACTACTGGTTACTATGCAAGCTGCCTCTGAGTTCTGAAGTAGACTTTCACAGTGGGTGACCTCCATACCTTTAAGACTAGCCAGAATTCATGTTGTGACCAAGGATACTTTAAAAAAAATCCAGCAACGCCCTTTTAATTTTACCAGGATACTAAAATAACCCAATTTTACACTGTGACAGGAAGAATTTTACTCCTTTACCATGTTAAACTGTTTAAATGTGAGGTACAGGTGGCACAAAGGATGGGCTAGAGTCAGAGGAGAAGGCTGATATTTAACAATAATAAAAATATATATATAGTTCTATAATTATGGCTCTACCAAATTCACGGTGGATTTTGATCAATTTCACAGTCATGGTAAATTTAGTAAATTTCACAGTGAGATTTCATAGCGTTTTAACCATGTGGGTCCCAACTCAAAAGGGAATCATGGGGGGAGGGGTGTTGCAAGGCTATTGTAGGAGGGCCACAGCATTGCTGTCTTTACTCCTATCCTACTGCAGGCAGCAGCGCTGCCTTTAGAACTGGGCACCCACCCAACACCCACTGATCTCTACCCACCCTGCTCTGAAGGCAGCACAGAAGTGGCAATACTATAACCCCCCACAGTAGCTCTGCGACCAGCCCCCTGAAGGCCTTTTGGGTTGAGACCCCCAGTATGAGAAACATTTGTCTCCCTCATGAAATTTGTATAGAATAGGGTAAAAGTATATAAGAGACAGGTGGTAGGAGGGGAGGAGAAGCCAGTTTTTGTGATCTATGATGTGTTTTTCATGGCCATAAATTTGTCAGGGTCCTATCTATAATATTAATCTTACAACAGCTATTTTTGAACTTCCAACCTCTTCCAATGCTTTAAAAACTCAGCATGGATTACAACTATCAGGGGCTGATGTAAACCTCACCAAAAACGTGAACTGACTAACCTATAAGACTGTCTAGCAGATAAGGAACTTCTCAACTATCTGTCACAGACCCTATAATGCTAATACAGATTTGCCTTAGCTTCAGAGACAGGAACATGTGCTTTCAGAGGAAATAAGAGTTCTGAACCCGCTGTTATTATGAAATTCCAGATGACCACGGCAAACAGCATAGTACCAGACACCAAATATTAAATGGCCGTGGACTTTTTAAAACAGTATGATAACAAAAGTTCTATAGCAGATCAAATTTACTGAGCACAAACTTTTGCTTGGCTACGTCTTCATGGAAAAAAAGATTTTTTTTTTTTTTATAACAAGATAACCAATGTTCATTAGCTACCCTGCAGCATAATGGATTAAAGGCCCTGCTGCTGTACCTTAAGGTAGCATTGATTTTGCCTAGCTATCTCCTGGAAAAACTAAGGCCGTTTGTCTACAGGAGTACTGACAGTGGGACAGCTAATATGCATTGATTATTCCACAGTAAACACACACCTTCCTTGGCAATTAAGACAAAGCCTGTGAATTCCCATAGCATTCGTTTACATCAATTTAAAGTTCAAAAGGTCTCAGCTTTATTACAACAAAAACTGAAAATGTACTGTGCACAACTAAATAGAATTTAACAGGATGACACAGCAATCACCTTAACAATAGCCCAATTGTAACTGGCCTGGGAAGGTCACAGATAAGTCTGTAACTGTGCCATGGCGAATTAAAAAACAATTACTATTATTAGTCACAGTAAGCTATTTCCAGTGTTATGGTAGATGTAATAAAGATTTTTAAAAAAGTCTATTAGTATTTTATGGGTTTTTGAATAAGTTTGGAAAATTCAATCCCTATTTACTTGAAAAAGAACAGTTTTGAATTTTGGAGGGGAGTAAGGCTAAGAGAGGTTAAGTGACCACCCTAAAACTGAATAGTGAGTCAGAGATGGAGTGGGCAACGCAACTCAGGTCTCTTGATTCCTAGCCCTGTCCTCTAACCATGCTAGCCCCGTCATGAAGTCAGCCAATCTGATGTTGCCTAGTGTGCCTGGAGTACTGCCAAATGCTTCCTGTTCTCTACTGTTTCTATGTATCATTACAGAAGTGCACCATGGAGAATGCTAATAAAGTTGGTTCAACTCTTTAGTTGCATACTTGCCCAGCCATTCACCCACTCCTACATTCTTAACCCAGCCAAGCTAATTAAACACCCACACACATATTCGCTTAATCACTCACCCACCTAATCACACATTCTTTCATTCACCTTCCCATTCAGTTACACAATCTCATTCTCAAACACCGTCAGCTCATTTACCTATAATCTTCTACTTAGTATAGTTTACCTAGCCTAGCCTCTCTTACACCCCCAACAGTGCACGCTTCTAGATGTACCCTACTCAATTAATGCCTTCTGTGCTGGCTTCATGAAACCTCTGGCCACCCTCCAGCTTCACTAGACAGCTGTCCTCTTTCGGGTGATGGGGAAGCATTTATTATGGAGCCAGTCCTTTCATTCTTTATTAACAAAATATTTTGCTAAATTCTCTGGGTACACACTGAATGAGTACCCAATTCTGTTGGTGGCATGGCAGCCTGGAATTAATTCTCTGTATCGCCATACAGCAGACCAACATTTTAAAACCTATCCTCAACAAGAGAAACAATCAAAAGAAAGGATGAGTAGAAAGGGGAGTGTCTCTGTAAAAACAGAAGTAGGCAAAGGAATAATTGGAAGATTAGAACACATATAAACAGGTGGTCTGTGTGATATATCTCGGGGTATTATGGGAATTAGAGTACATCTTTGTCATACATAATTGGTTTTTTTCTCTCTTCTACACTGTCTACACTATAGTTTCTACTGTTGTTATAACTGATGGAGAATTGTGTGTTCAAATATTCCCAATACAAATGTACTCTAAAGGCTCATCTACATGGGAGATTTTTCCAATTATACCAACATATATTTATGGGAAGTTACACTGATAATGTGAACACACTTATTCAGAAATCAGAATGGCTACTTATCTTAAACTGCTTCCGAAGTGATATATGCTAAAACAGTAAAAAGTACTCTAAGAGATGCAAAGTGTAGGCTGAGTATCAGGAAAAATCATCTTGCCAGTGAGGTCTTCAAGGCTGTGGGACAGACTCCTCATGGAAGAGGTAAGAAGCCAGCACTCAGAATATTGTAATTATAGCAGAACAAACAGCAGAAAAATTTCTGTAGAATACATGCATTGCCAAGGAGACTGTCTGTAATTGCACACATCAGTAGCAAACACTAGCAGCAACTTTCCACACCTCCTGATAATCCACTTTATAATCAAGGTGTACAATTAACATATGATGCTCTAACTCCTTCTCGCCCTATCAGCAGACAGCTGATGCCCCTGTGACTTCCTCAGGGCCATAAGGTAGGGTATATATTGTGTTGGATGCGGTTCATATAACACAGAGCAGAGGCATGCAAGATACGGCCTGAAGGACAGATCCAGCCCACCAAGCCATTGAATCTGGCCTGCGATGATTGGACCCTCAAGCAGGGAGCAGTCACAAGCCACTCAAAGTGGGTGGCTGCTCCATATGCCTCTCTGAGCTGTGTAACAGGGCGTGTGTGTGTGTGGGGAGGGAGTTTGGGGGGGGAGAGGTTCATGTGCTGCCCCTGCCCCCAGTACAATCCCTCAGCTGAGAGAGCAAAGCTTCCTCCCGCCCCCCGTATGTGGCAGAGAGAGGTACTTTGAGCAGTCTGGGGCTGCAGCATGCAAGGCTTACCTGATGGTCTTGCTGGGCTGTTGGCCAGGAGCCTGCTACCCACCTCATCCTGTACCCTAGCTTATTGCTCCAGGTCAACACCCAAATCCTCTGCATCCTCCCTGGTCTACCATCTGTCTGTGATAACTATGCCAGCCTCACACCAGAGCTCTACATTTACATCATCACTAGAAAAATCTATTTGGTGCTACTCAGGTGATTAGCTCAAGTAAGTTTTGTTTTTCATTGTTTAAATAATTGTTCTAGCATAGGGCAGGGGATGAGGGGTTTGATATGTGCCAGGGCGCACCGACAACCCCAGCCCTCTCTCATCACAACAGATTGGGACCAGGTGAGAAGCATGCCTCCGTGGCTGCTGCAGCAGGCACAGCCAGGAGAGAGGTGCATGTCCCCCAAATGGGAGAGAGACATATGGATAAACTCTCTGACATACATAATAGCTGTCCTTTTCTCCACCCTGCCCTCTTGCTGGCCCAAAGAGGTTACAGCTGTTCTGGACCCCTTTTGTTCCCTGGGATATTGCTACAGTATAATTTTTCTTCCTACCAGACACATCGCTTACCATTTTATGAGTAACAATTAATTCCAGGCACATTCCATTGTCCTGGCACAACCATACCCGTGCCTTGTTTTTAAGTTACAAGGGGAAGCTGCATACCAAATTTGGTGGTCCTAGCCCTTACTGTTTAGGGGGATAGTCACAGTGATGTAGCCACGCTAGTCTGTATCTTCACAATGCTACAGGATGGCTTTTTTGTTTAGGGGGAGTTCTTGAACAGACTTACAGATGGATGGACAGACAAAGTTTCTAAAATGTATAGTAGACAAGAAACATTTACATGAACTGTAGGCCTATAATCAGTCCAAAGCTGTCTGTGGCTTCCAGTAAGCATGATCAAATTTAGACATATAAAGAACAATTCTCTCGTGTAACAAAAGAGCCAGTGCCATTGTTTGACAGGTGTTCTGTAAATACAGAGTCCAATCCTACCAAAACTTCATGTGCAAGTATTTTTATCCATATATGTAAATCTTTGCAGGAACAGACCTATTATTAGTATTTGGTACATTGAACTATCTCCTTTCGAAATTTGTAGTTAGACCTTTCCTCCTAAAAGGTGAAATGCCAGCCTCTCCACTAAACCTGCTATATTTTCTTTCCTATTTTCAAATTATTGGGTAAGTGTAAATATAGGAAAAGAGAAAGCATGAGGAAACATGCAGCATGAGAGAACTGCCTATTTATAAGTAGGTGGAGGCAAAAATAGACCATGACAGTGGTAAGTTTAAGAGACAGGAAGTAAAGTGGAAAAAAAGTAGAAGACAGAAAAAAACAAAAAAGGAAAAGCAGAGATAAAACAAAGAGTGCAGAACGGGTAACTCCTTCCAGTACAAAGAATTCTTCCATGGTTGGAGGGAGTCCCCTGCCTGAAAAATTTTACTACTGGAAGATGGGTATTTCCTTGAGCTTCTACATGACCAACAGCAGCTCCTTCATTATGGCCCTGATAACAATGGGCTCAGAATCATGTGAACTAAATCCACATGCAAATCTTATGATCAGAGTGGGTAGTTTTTTTTAAACGAGCAGTATGAGGAAACGTTTTGTAGTGAAGTTGGACTAAGAAGTCAACTACAGTATACAGAATCAATAATACTTTATAAACACAAGGCATGGGGATTCCTTGCTGTAGCCTGTAGGAATCCCCATAGTATAAGTAACTAAGTACTATTGGATATGCAATGCAGGTACATCAAGAATGCAATCACAGAATGTGACTTCAGCCCAAGAAGACATACTCAAAACAGCTTTAAGTGAGCTGGTTCCAGAGCAGTGATACTTCAGAAGCACATGCTTCGGAGCAAACCGTAAAAGTGTGCTCAGAACCCTGAGTAATTACTTTCAGGGCTAGCCGCTGCTTAAGTATGTGGTGTCGCAGTCTCACCACTCCAAGACCCGAGCTAGGTACATTAAACATAGCATGAGTGTGACTACTCAAGCTTCAAATGACTTCACATACTCTCTAGTCCAACAACCCTTACTTATTTATGCTATTGTAATGCCTGAAAGCTCTAGTAAGGATCAAGCTCACCACTGTGCCATGTTAAAAGTCCCTGCCCTGAAGAGCTTAGAATTTAAATAGACAACACAGACAAAATGAGAAAGGAAGCATCCCTACCTTATAAACAGAAAACTATGGCTCAGAGAAATTAAGTGATTTGTCCAAGATTATATAGGAAGTTTGAAAAAGAGCCAGAACCTAAAATTCCCAAGTCCCAATCCAGTGTCTTACACAAAAATACTCTTCTTCACCAAACACAGCACCCTCATAGGACTCTATTATCTAGGGCTGAGTTTCCATACTGCTCCATATTATATAGTAAACCCTCAAAATTTAATGGACTAATGGGGAGAGAGGTGTCTATTAAATGCCAGGGTTTACTGTATTCATTCTAGCGCCCCCCAGGACAGACTTCCTCAGTCCCCCCCCTCCCCAAGTAAATGGGTGACTCACCAGAACCATAGGAGCCACTGAAGCTGCCAGAGCCCCTGCTGCAACTGGAAGAACTGATGCAGTTCCAGCCTCCGCCACAGCAGGAGGAGCTGCCACTGCCGAAGAAACCGCTGCGGCAGGAGCCACCAGTTGTGGCCTTAGGAGCTACCGCAGCTGGAGGACCTGTGGCTGGAGTAGCTGTAGCTGCAGAGGCCGCTGTGACTGAAGTGGCTGCCACACGCTTCTCCCACAGGGGTGGGGTGTGCACACAGACAGAGGGCTCTCACGTATGCACTCCATCCCTAGTGGGAGGAGCATGTGGTGGCTCCTCCAGCCACAGAAACTTTAGCTGTGGAACGGCTCCCGCTGCCACTCTGGCAGCTCCAGCCACGATGGCGGCTGCTCCAGCGGTGGCTCCAGTGAGTACTTTCTTTGGATGGTGGTGGATTCAGCAGACTTCAGCAACAACACTGGGGGGCGGGCAGGTGTTAGCAGACATCCGATGTTTCAATAGTCTGCTGAATCAAGGTCTGCTAAATTGGGGGTTTATTATACTATGATTCAATTGTAGCCTAAGCCGAAGAAAAAGAAGTCATCGCTGAGATACCATATTGTAGAAAGTGAGAGACCATTGTCGCTGGTCATTTTCAGGATCTGAATCCAGTTTACTGGAGATCAGTGCACCAGTTTAGTAAGAAAACAGAAAACTGTAGTTACAATTCCCTCTTTTTATAAACAGCTTGAAAATATACCTTACAAGTTCAAAATATACCTGAGAGATAACATAAGGTGTGACTACATGCATTCTTGGCATTTTTTTTTTTTTGGTTTGGTGAATAAAAGTAAACCAGAAAGTAGAGCTAAAATCTCAGCCTACAACAATGCTTTGGTAATGTGCTAACCCCCAATTTAGTGGGCCTCTATGCAGTGGATTTTGGATACAATGGATGTCTGCTAGCCCTCCCCCATTCCTGTTGTTCCCGAAGTCCACTGAATTCACTACCCCTCAAAGAAAAGTACTCACCGGAGCCGCCACTGGAGCAGCCGCCAACAGCTGGGGCCTCTTCCGCGGCCGGAGTTGCTGGAGCAGCAGCAAGATCTGCCCCACAGCTAGAGTTGCCACAGCTGGAAGGGCCACCATGCGCTCCTCCCACCAGGGCTGGGGCGCACATGTAAGTGCTGTCTGCCTGTATATGTGCCCCACCCCGGTGGGAGGAGTGTGTGGCAGCTCCTCCGGCCAAAGAGGTGGACTCCTGTGGCTGTGGCAGCAGTCCAGGCTGCAGCGAGGCTCCTGTAGCTGTGGCTCCGCCTGCTGTGGCAGAGGCTTGAGCCACAGCAGCTCCTCCAGTGGTGGCGGAGGCTCTTGCAGCTCCAGCAGTTCTGGTGAGTTGTTCATTTATTGTGGGAGGTGGGGGGCTGAGGAGGCCTGGCTGGGGAGATGCTAGGGCAAACACAGTAAACCCTTGCATTTAATGGACTTCTAGCATTAATGGACACCCTTCCCCCCAATAGTCCATTAAATCGAAGGTTTACTGTATGGACACTTTCACAGCGAAACAGCAACTGGGGTGGGGGCAAGCAAGACTGCCATTCAAGGTGCAGAGCTGCAGGGATGGGAAAATGTAGCAAAATATGAAGAAAAAAAAATGGTATGGGGCACAAGCATCTTTGCTCACCTGAGCTCCAAAATACCTAGTTATGGCTCTGGTGTCTTGGTAACAAAAGGTCAAACAGGGAATTTCATTAACTGTTTTGATCCTTAATGTTGTATATCTCAAACTGCTGTCGCAACTCTAACATTTTATCGAACCTGATGAAATTCCCATCACCACCAATTCTGTTGTGTATAAACTCCTCCACCTGCCCTCCTCCCCGCTTCATGACCTTAACATGCTCACCCTGGCACCACATATGTTAGCTTGCAAATAACTGAATGGGAATTAAAGGTGCACAAATGAGCTGGGACCCAGCATAGATAATAATAATAATAATAATAATAATAATAAGATAAAAATTGTGCCTTCTTTCTCATTAGACATAGTGCTAGTGCAGCTCTTTAAGGACTTCTTTGTGTCTCCGAACACTGTAACTGCAGAGTAAAATAAATAAATGAATAAAAAAGCTGCACCTCTCCTGATTATTTTCCATAAATGGTGAACGTCTAAAAGCCCAAACAATGAACAACTCATCTCTAAACAGCCAATGAAATGTAATCTTAAAATGCTGGTAACTTCTCCTTTAATATCTGCAGTACATTGTGGGACAAGATATGGTCTCTGTGTTTTGATAGTGTTTGCAATAATTAATTGATTTGGAAAAGGAAAAGGGAGCTTGCAGCATTCCTGCTGCGAAGGGCAACATGAGTTTTAAGAAAGAAAACTCAAACTAAATGTGAAGTAAAATCAGCATAGTGAAGTAAAATCAGGTGTGAAAGTCAGGAAGACAGTGGCACAAACCCATCAAATGTGAAGAAATAGAATACACGGGATCCCCGTTTGATATAAGTTGTTTCACACTCATGTCATGGACATATGACATCGCCCCACCGCCTTGTGGGTTATCCTGGGAAGGAGCAAGGAGAAGGGAGTAAACCCTGACAGAAAATCCAGAGGGGAGTCCTAAGGCGGTTCTGTGCCAACTTCTGGCATTGACCCAGCAACTCCTGCAGCTGAGCTGGTACCAGAGGTAGAGGTTATCCTCTCCTTAGGACTCTATCAGTAAAGCCGAGAGGGGAACACTGACGTCTGGGCAGCCCAGGGTCCCAAAAAATTGCCCAGGCTCGCGCCTGGAGAGGTACTCCAGCATCGCTAAACAGCGTTGAACCAACACAGGAGGTAACAGATACCAGTTATAAGCTCTTGCTCGATTGGCATAGAGAACAAGAGCCAGGGGTTGCCTTCGACGATGGGTCATGGACATATTGAGGGCAAAGACATAAAAATTGCCTGCTCTTACATCGTCACAACGTATGTGCAGTCAAAACGCTTTGATCTGAAATTCGCGGCAGCACCGCAGTCTCAGCATTACACACTAGCATCCTGCACACCCCTTCTCCCACCCAGTGTGTCCTCATACATTGCAACAAGCAGTTCAATGCATGTTCTCTACCATCATTCCTTCCATTTATTGTATTATATACTGTACTGTCAGATATTTTGGAGAATAAGCTTTTGAAAGCTTATGCTCCAAAATATGTACTAGTCTATAAGGTGCCACAAGACTTCTTGTTGTTCTCGAAGATACAGACTAACACAGCTACCTCTGTGATACTGTACTGTATTTGCCATCCGCTAACGAGTAGCAAGTGTGGTGCAAGCGCCAGTGAAGGTGCAACGATAAAGAAATAACGTAGTAGTACTGTGTTAAACATTAAATTGGATGTTATAAGTTGTAGCAAAAAAGGTGAACATGTGGTCGATGTTGCCTGAACTCTTAACTTGCCTCTAATGAGCATTCATACAATAGTGAAGAATGCTTCCGAAAAAGAAAGCAAGGCTAAGCATACCTTGAAGCATTCAGAGGTAAAAAATAACGAGGCAAAGAAGTGAGATAATGGGGAGAACGGAATGTTTGCTGGTATAATGGATTGAGGAACTCCATAACCAGAACACACTAACCCTCATTTAAGAGAAGGCTTTAAGCTTCTATGAAGATCTAAAAAAAGCAATTGGGAGAGGAATCTACTTCAGATGAAAAGCCCTTGAAGGCTGAGGATGGTTTCACTGTTTCCAAAAAAGGGATAGTTTCAAAAATGTAAAGATTCAGGGAGAGGCAGTCAATGCTGCTGCAGCTGCTGCAGAAATGTTTCCTGATGAACTCGTAAAAATAATTGAAGAAGGTGGGTATGATTTTAAGCAGGTGTTTAATGTTGGTGAAACTGGGCTGTATTGGAAGTGCATGCCTTCTTGGGCACGTACTTCTGTGAAAGAGAAGACTGCTCCTGGTTTCAAAGCTGCAAAAGAAACTTACTCTCCTTTTAGAGGGCAAAGCCAATGGTGATTAGAAATTAAAGCCACTGCTAGTTTATCATAGTGAAAATCCAAGAGCACTGAAGAATGCAGTAAAATCTCGCCCCCCTCTCATCTGGAAATCCCACTGTAAACTTGGATTACAAGGCAAATATTCCTTGAATGGTTCATTGACTTCTTTGTCCCTGAAATGAAAGAACACTGCAAGAAAAATAATTTAACATTCAAGATTCTGCTAATATGAGACAATGCCAGTGCCCATGACCTTGTTTTTGATCAGCTGTGTCCCAAGGTTAAGGTTGTTTTCATGCTAATGAGAACAACATCTCTGCTGCAGCCTCTGGACCAGAGTGAGATTGCAATATTCAAAGCCTACTATTTGAGAAAGATGTTCCACAAACTCATAGCTGACACTGATGGTGATGAAAAACCCACAGTTCTGGAATTTTGGAAAAATTTCAGCATTTACAACTCTGTACTGTTAATTGGCTCCACCTGGGATGAAGTTTCTAGCTGCCTAATGAACAGTTCTTGGAAGAAAATGTGTCCTGCTGCAATTCATATCTTCCTTGGCTTCAAAGACTCATGAGGTGTTTGTGATGAAATAGTGAAACTAACATAGGAAGCAGGCTTCCATGAAGTGGAAGTTGATGTTAATGAGTTGTTGGAGTCACCTGGTTTGCCTCTCAGTAAAGAAGATCTGTTATGCTGTGGCCACACTAGCCCCTCCTTTCAGAGGGGGTATGGTAATGTGGCACTTTGGGATATGCTAATGAATCACTACAATGAATATGCAGTGCCTCATTAGCATAATGAAGCCATGCATGCTTCAAAACTGCCAGTTTCTAAATGCACACCACCCTTGTAGCCGGGGGCCTTTTGAAACAACCCCCTGATTTTGAAAGCCCCTTATTCCCATCTGGTTTTGGAAATAAGGGGCTTTCGAAATCAGGGGTCCATTTCAAAAGGCCCCCAGCTAGACGGACAGGGTGCATTTAGAAATGGGCAGTTTCGAAGCGCGCGAGGCTGCCATTATACTAATGAGGTGCTGCATATTCATTGCAGAGCCTCATTACCATATCCTGAAGTGCAACATTACCATAGCCCCTCTGAAAAGAGTACCTAATGTGGCCACAGCCTTGGAGTTGGACATGCATGGGTTTGAAGAAAACACATCTGATAGTGATGAAGAAGAGGGCGATTCTGAACTGAAAACTGTCTTCACAATTCAGTCTCTAAAGCAAATGTTCAACCATACTGAACATACAACAGAGATAATGCAAAGATGTTACAACCTTTTTGACCGCTCATCAATGGTGGCTAGGAGCATCAGAGAATCTATGGCTTGCTACAGAGAAATATTAAAAGCAAAACAAAAGCAGGAAAGCAGACAACCCTGGATTCCTTCTTTAAAAACAAAAAGGAAGCAATCGCTGACAGATGAACCTGAAGCAGGACCCTCTGGGTTTTAAGATTACATCCTTTAAATTGCATGTTTGATTCTATGATTTTTTTACACTAAAAAGGTTTTATTGTATACTGTATGTGGTTTGTTGCTAACTGACATTAAAATCAGAAAACAACTTAAAGGACTCTGCCCCTCTCCCAATGTATTTACATGTATTCCTATTGCAGAAAATTCCCCTTTTCTAAGTCATGTAAGTGCCATTACTGCATGTGAGGTCTCTATCCCCCTGTATTTGCATGTATTCTTATGGGGAAGAATTCCCCTTCGTAAGTCGTTTTGCTTTACATCACAACTTCACAGTCCCTAACCACGACGTATCAGGGGACCCCCGTATGTAAAAAATTGGTCAATGTCCCGCAGTATACATGTATCACATTATAAATCTTTGTGTGTGCATTGTTCTTAAAATAGGGGTCACAAAAAGCATGATTTGATGTTATTAAGTAAGGACCATCTCATATTTACATGTATTGCGGCTCTTGGATAACTGAATTTTCACTGAATTCAAAAAAAGAATGGCTCTTCTTGCTATTTTGGTTGCTGACACCTGTGCTAATGCATATGCCGTGCCATTTCTGTTTTCTCTACTGACCAAAATTGTAACTTACTATTCCGGTTAGCACTACAGTTGCAACACAGCTATTAGAAAGTGAGCTAGTTTCTGTTCCAGATCATATATGTAAGTTACCATTTCTGCCCACGAATTGCAACTGCAGAGTCATTATTGCAATTATGTATGGGCCAGAAAGAACTCAGACTGACTGTCAGATTCCAGGTGGAGATACATATCATATCTCATACAACTGGAACGGACCTTGAGAGATCATCAAATCCGGTCCCGTCCTCTCAGCAGGATCAAGCACCATCCCCCACAGATTTTTTTTTTTTTTAGATCTATTGCAGGGCCCACAAAAATATCGAACAACAATGCAAGCAAACAAAAAACTCCAACAACTGTCTTTTTAAATTGTGAACTGAGCAGATTTTATCTGGAGAGACAAACCTGCGTAACATTGTATGAAGCCATTTCTAAACTTAAGCTTTAAGGTATGAGAATGGACCCTGGAGTACCAATGATTAAGAATCAGTGTTTTGGGGGCAGATAACAGAGAGGTCTGAGTTCTAGTTTGACTTGACTGTAAGGGCTATGGCTCCTAGCAGCTCCCAATATCAAGCCTTAAATGAATAATACGCAAGAGGTGTTTGATGCTTTTTTGTTAGAACAGCACAATGAGGTACAATTCTTCCCTAACTGAAGCTAATGATAATTTTTCGCTTTCATTTCAGTGCAATCAGGGAAGGATATATGGTTACAATAGACAAGCTATAGTTAACCAGATTCATTTTTCAAAATGACTCTTCATCACTGGAAGAAGACACCTGAATGGATCTGACAGATGAAGCACTGTGTTGGTTCAATAAAAGATACCATGTTACTCATTGTCTATCTAATTTGAAATCCTATTTCTGTTTTCTCTGTATACAATTTCTGAATTTTGCTCAGTCCTATACTTTATGCTGCAACATTCGAAGTAAGAAATCTTTAATCCTTTCACCTATCAATATAGCATGCAAACGGGCAGGTTTCCACTCAAAGACATGGTAAGATAGTCTAAGATGCCTCAATGTACTGATGTACTGTATAAGGACAAATCACAAGAAGCAAGTAAAAAATGTCATCTAGTGCTGATTTATCCTCCGCCCACAACACTTCTGATCATACTGTAAAACCCAGAATTCAGTGGAAATACTACAAACACTCAAAACTGGATATCAGAGAGGTAGCCGGATTAGTCTGTATCTTCAAAAACAACAAAAGTCCTGTGGCACCTTAAAGACTAACAGATATTTTGGAGCATAAGCTTTCGTGGGCAAAGTCCTGCTTCATCAGATTGCATGTTTTTCAACACTGAATGATCATTAGCCTGGGGGGAGGGGGGGGAGGAAGAGGTTGTCACTGAAGTTATTGCCAATGTATTAACATACAATAGTCCCCATACAGACAATGCTACCTCTTCTCAAGAACAGGTGATTTTAAAAAGCAACAATAAAACTCTGTATCCGACTGTGCAATGCAGGTGGATAAACGACAATTAACTGAAGATCATTTTTTTTCTTTACATGTGGTCTACTTAAAATTTCTTAGTAGTTAAATCTGTTCTGATGCAAGCCTAAGGAAATTTGAGACGGCATCCCAATTTATCTTTAACAGTTAAGAATTTAAGGGTTATAAAAGTTCACAACTTCCTTTTTCTTATTCTAAAGTGATAAGGAAACAGTGTTTTAAAATGTACAATCTCCAATGAGAACGTTCTAATAACTTTACACTTAACTATGTGATTTTATGATATACTGGTCATTAAATATGATTTTTGGGAAAATCAAAATTCAGAAAGTCTTATTTACTAAAAATACTTTTTTTATTTGTTTAATTCAAGTAACATTTCCCCCACCCTTTCCTTTTCTTAGGCTTTTCACACCCACACAGCAACCACAGAAAGTGACTTTTTTTTTTCAAAAAAAAAAAACCTTGACACCTTCTCCTTCTGGTGGAATCACTCACTAGAAAGTTAGTGAATAGTTTAAATTCTTATACTAAGATGTGAAGGAAGCATCAAATAAGAGGAAATCTTACTATTTTTACTTTGATACCTTCATTCACAGTTCTATAGGCATCTTTGCTATAAAGTTTTCTCCAACACCATTTCAGTAAAGAAAATTCAGTATCCTCATTGCAACTCAGCAATTAACTGCCATTGGAAACACAAATCTTCCTTACACTATACACACGGAAGAAAAACAGTATGTTGTGAATTCCAAGTCTCGTCTCTGATCACTAAGCTACATCATCAGCAGTGACTTTTGTATGGAAAGAGAAAAAAAAAACCAGGAATAAGTTAAGGTGGGTATGGTAATATTTTTATTGGACCAACTTCTGTTGATGAAAGAGACAAGATTTCCAGCGTATGTAGCGCTCTTGTCCAGATCTGGGAAAGGTACTGCGAGGCTATATCTACAGTAGAAAGTTCTGTCAACAAAACCAGGGTTCTGTTGACAAAACTTGCAGAGTGTGTACACACAAAATGAGTTAAGTATCAGAGGGATACCCATGTTAGTGTGGATCTGTAACAGCAACGAAGGGTCCTGTGGCACCTTATAGACTAACAGAAAAGTTTTGAGCATGAGCTTTCGTGAGCACAGACTCACTTCATCTGATGAAGTGAGGCTGTCCTCACAAAAGCTCATGCGCAAAACTTTTCTGTTAGTCTATAAGGTGCCACAGGACCCTTCATTGCTGTTACAAAATGAGTTGTGTCAACAGTCTGTCGACAAAACTCAGCACTTCTACCTCCAGTGTTCTGCCGCTCCACGATGAAGAATAACATCTTTTCAACAGTTTCTGTTGACAAAAAAACCAAGTAGATGCTCGGGGGGGGGGCCTCTGTTGATAGACAGGGCTACCGGTTAACCAGGCAGCCCTGTTCGCTGAGCTTCTGGTTGGCCATTCTGTCGACAAAGCATTCAGGCAGTCTGGCTGCTCTCTGTCAACAGAGCGGATTGCTCTTTCAATCTGCTTTTGCGTGTGGAAATATCTGTCGACAGAAGTTTTGCTGGAAGA
The DNA here is from genome assembly GCF_033958435.1 of Carettochelys insculpta. NCBI lineage: Eukaryota > Metazoa > Chordata > Testudines > Carettochelyidae > Carettochelys > Carettochelys insculpta. The sequence goes on from NC_134137.1 coordinate 372,278,744, forward strand.
TCTCTTTTGAATAACTTCTGTCTACAGATCACTGTAGTGTAGACATAGCCAGAGTGTAATCCATTAACTCTTCTTTGTCCTAAGACTGAATAGATGGGAAGTGCCCACTTTTCCTTAAATGGTGTCTTGTAACGTGTCGCCTCATGCTAAAAATCTTTTTTGCTTTGTAGTTGGCTGCAACTCTCAAGAGTCCGTTTCCCAGGCCTCTATAAACGTGAACGTTTACCTCTTTCACCAAAAAATGTTGGTTCAATGAAAGGTATTACCTCACCTGTCACATCGCTCTGATATCCTGATATCTGATATCAACACACCTACAATAACACTGCAAGTAATTAGATAAACTAAATATCACTTGCATTCTTAGCCCTATCACTCTGTGATGTACTTTTATTAATTTACACTTGTAAATAGTTTTCAGTAAATTAAAATGCTAGAAGTACTTTGGGTATCAGAAAATCAACTTTCTATGCAAAAGGAAAATACCATACTTAGGACTCATACACACGAAAAAATGTTAGTAAAGGAGAGTAAATATAACCATCCCCATGTTAGTAATGGGATAACTAAGAGTAAACAACTTTCCCAACATCATTAATAGAAACAGTGGCAGAGTCAGTAACAGAATTCATGAAATTTGATTCTCATCCCCTGCTCTTAATATTACACAGTACTCTTCCTCTGTTAGCCAACACTATTAATGCTTTTGTAATAAACCACTGATTGTTAATGTCTTGTCTTTGTTGGAACTTACTGAAATACTAAGCATCAACAACCCCTGGGGCATATATCACTATTATGAAAATATCCTCAGGTTTTGATATCCGTACACATGCATCCATTTTTCATACTGAATTCAAAAGCATGCTCTTCACTTCATCTGTAACACACTGGAAAGAGGAAGGAAGGCTTCTTTAAGAGAATATCTGTTCCAAGCCTGATGGAGGGAATAGTCAGCAAACCCTTCTGCTAGTTACAATGACCAATAAAAACCAGTTTAATCAACAATAAACAAGAGTCCAAAGAGCAATAATCCGGTTAATTTTTTTTTAATAAGAGATAGGCCTGAACCTTAAAAGTTTGGCTCCATAGCAAATACCCATAAATTCTGGACTCCAGTTGGTCTCCTTTGTAAAAGTTGGTCTAAAGCAGAGTTTGCCAAACTTTATATATTTGGAACCTGTTTTTTTCAGTACCTTTTTTGCAGCCCAAAAATATAAATGCATATAAAAAAACAACAAAAGAAAAATGAATAAATTTTCTCTGTTTAATATTTATTCACAATAATAATACATAATAATATAAATATTGACACAAAATAGTAAAGTGCCTAACTTACTATTATCTTAATTATGTGGGAAAATATGAAATACACCATATTAACAGAATTGTGCATGATAATTTATATATTTTATGGGTTTGGTTCCCCCCACCAAAAGACTTGTACTGGGCCATGGACCATACTTTGGGAAATGCTGGTCTAAAGCATTCAAACATGCTTATTTGGCTCTTAAAATATTACAGTCCAGAATAAAGGTCAGTATTACCTGTGCTGTTTCTTTAGTATTGTAGTATTTATTTTTCTTTTCTAGAATGACAAATATAGCAAAGAGGTTCAGTGACCCAATGAAAATGAGAACTGCATTAAACTTACCACTGTACTGTCATGAGCAGAGGCAGCACAAATGTGGTCAGATCTTCTCCAGTGCTTAGGAATTCAGCTCCTCTCAGGCACAAAACACATCCAGAATGCAACATGCACTAGAGCCACCTCTCTTCTGCTAGCCACATTCATATAATCACATAGGTCGCCTGAATCTGCCATCAACAAAGGAAACCACAATAAGGCTGTTTTCTTAATTCCTCAAAACTGAGTCAGTAGGTCAACAATTCCTACAATTTGGCAGCCATAGCAATTCTCTGAAATCCCCTTTTTCTGGTGGAAAAGCCTATTACCTCCTGCTATTAGTAGCCCATCAGCTTTCTGAAGAGAACCAATGTGCTCCAAATAAGCAGCTTGTTTTGGCACAGACATTAGTCATCGATGAAACTCCATTTTGCCTCTCAGGTCTGGTGGAATACTATGAGAAAATACTTACAGTTAAAGATACATTCAGGAAATTCCCCCTTATTCAACAGGCTCACTGCTTCCCGTTGTCTTAGCTCACAATCTCGTGTTTCGACTACAAAATGGAGTGACATAAACAAATATAATGGAATATTAGATATATTCCAAATATTTCTTGCTCCACAGAAACACAGCACATGCAGCATGTGCATTACAACTGCACTGCTCAAACAAAGAGGCAACACTCAAGCTGTATCCCTTTTCCCAATCCACAACTCAAGACGTCTGGTTGAAAACTGGTTTCGTAACAACCTCTTAACTACCACCTCCTCACATCACAGAACATTTCTTGCAGGAAATGCACAGGAAATCACCAGCTAGTGCCAACAGATCTAGTATTCCAAGAATTAGCTCTTTCAGATAATCCGTCATCATGCGGAAACTGTGAGGCTTTTACTTTCTTTCTTATTAAAATACACAAGGACATACTGTATATATTTATTTTAAAGCATTTTTAATTCTAATCCTGAAAAAAAAAATTGCCCGACAAGTCATCACTTCAAACCCCGTCCGTTGTAAACGAAGGGAATATCACTTTATCCACTCCAGCAACTGCAGCTATTCATTTCTGGAAATGATTCACTGGACAAGAATCAGAATGGTGGAATTAATTTTTAGAGACAGACTGAATTCTGAATAGAATACAAAGACTCTAGTCACCCACGTGTCTTTTTGACCACCAACAGCAGACCCCTGAATCATCCAACCAAAAGATGACTCGTTACAAACTATTTCCTCTTATTTTACATTCCCACTGTGTGCTGTGTGCCACTGGTATATCCTGAACCTAATTCCCACTTTGATGAAAATTCCAAAACTCATCTCGGAAGGCTTTGGCCATATTCTAACGATATAGCCATCTGCCAGCTTTTGCTCTGAGTCACCTGTCAGATACAGAGAAGGAAATTAGTCAGTGGCAAGCACATGAAAGCACATTGGTATTGAGTAGCTACTTAAAGAGTGCCATACAGGCAATTCAGAGACACAAGATTGTGGCATGCTCAATGTATCTTGAAGAAAAGCAATACAATTTATAATATTAAAATGTGAGAAAGGTGAAAATCTTTTAAAATAAAGATGGCAAATAGGCAGCATTTTACTATAGCTTTCAATGCCAGCATATTTGAAACAGCAGCGGAGGGAGGACAAAAAAAAATTCACAAACACTGGACCTTCACTGTGCGTGACGAGAAAAATAATTAAAACAACGAAAAGGACTAATCTGTGGCTGCTTAGAAAGTTAACTCTTTGAAGGAATAGCTAACATGAGAGAAAATAAAGGAAAAGTCTTAAAAGAGTAATATTTACTCCACCAGTAAACCTAAGACAGTCAATAGGACTACTCATGTAAGTAAAGGTCCCAGGATCAGACCTTGACAAGATTTCCAACTAGTTTAAGATTCCACGAGGTTGATAACCTCATTAACTATTAAACAGTTACTTCTCAGGATTGTAAAAAAATGGCATTCCAGATCCACACATGCATTCTAATACAGCAAACCACAGCTCAAGTGCTGTAACTGGAAATGTATCTTTTAAGAAGTACACAACGTAATGTGTATTAAATGCAAAATGAAATCAGACTTTGGATACCTGTGGGACAAGTTATCAGGTCTTTATTCGGCAAAATTCACAGTGTCTTCTGGGAGTAAGGGCTGACTAACAATTCAGGGATTTAAGGATTTTTTCCAGTAACAATGGCAATTTTTATTTGGTTTTATCACTGATGCGTAGATCTACATATTCAGACACCTCAGTCAAGATTCAACATCATATTCAAGTTCAGAGCTTAAAAAACAAGAATTATATATATCAATTAGAATCGTCAAAGCACTTTACAAACTTTAGTACTTAGGATCAGACCTCTGGTTACAGAAAGAATCAACATCCCATATGTCTGTGATAGGGGAAAAGGTTAGAACTGGGGAGAATGAGTTCCTGTTCTTGTCTAATACTTGGATTTATTCCTGCATAGGAGATGATCTAATTACTCAACATCTCGATGTATTTCCTCACCCTTCCCCATGTGTCAGATTAACATATTTTAAATATCCATCTCATTAAAAGAAGGGAAAGAAAACAAGAAAGGTAAAAGCTCCCTAAAATAAATAACTGTTCTTTCTCCATATTTAATCATGCGCTTACCCTAAACTCTATAGATGTGCGTACAAATCCAAGCGATACACAGAGTTCAACAGAAGCTAACTGAAACATACTCTACACCCTACAAGGATACAAACATAGCTCACTTTCCACGTTCATGATAAAAACCTGAACATCCAGTGAATTCTGAAGGTTTACGGTTTTGGACTCTGTTAGACCAACAAGCAAGAGATTTATTGTGATGGCCCCTCTGTTATTTCCAAATGTGCTGATATTCAAATGTAAGACTATCGGCGAGACTGTCAATCGATCTTAGACTATGTCTAAACTGCAAACTTCTGTCAGGAGACTAGAGGTCTCTTGGCAGAAGTCTGATGTGTTGGGAGAATTCTGCCGATATTGCTGTCTTCCTCGTGGCACGAGGAAGTGATGTCTTGGCAGAGGGGCTTTCCCAACATTTGGCCCTGTGTGGAGGGCCAAATACTGAGAAAGCTCCTCCCAACAGAACTGTTGGCAAGAGATACGCAAATATAATGCGCAATTTGCATAGTTTTTGCTAAGTTCTCAGCAAGCTATATACAGCCTGAATGACCACAGTAGGGAAAGGGGGGAAAGAAAAAGAGAAAAGCCCACAAGGTGCCATAGATCACCTTGAAACGCACCTCAAATTTAAATGTGAAGTGCTTTACAATAATACAGTTAATAGGGTACTGAATACTTAACTCTCTTTCAAAAAATTAGAAAATTTATTTAGATGCCTCAATATAAATTTTGGAGACCAACTTTAGTTTTCCATTTTTCAAAATTTTAGTCTGGATTTTTGCTCATGTGTGCAGAGAAACCCATATTGGGTTGTTTTTGTACATGGCACACATTGGCTTAGTACTGTACAGGATGACAACACAAGCTCCTGGCACATAGATTGGAAAAGTAGTACTGGGATTAATCTGCAGCAAGGGAGATTTAGGTTAGCTAGTAGAAATAACTAAATATAATGTTAGTTAAACTCTGAAATAGGCTTCCCAGAGAAGTTGTGGAATCCCCATGACCAGGGTATTAAAACAGGTTGGACAAACACCAGTCAGGGATGGTCCAGGTTTAATGGGTCCTGCCTCAGAGCAATGGGCTGGACTTGATATGCTCTTCAGGTCCCCTCTAGTCGTATATCTCTATTATTCTAAATATTTGATGGGTTCAAAGGGTGGAGGAAGAGAGAGCATGAAGAATTTAATTAAAAACAAACAAACAAACAAAATACATGGAAGAATGCAGAAGTAAAGGTCACGTTCTGAGCTCTGCAAACCTTGAACAGAGTCCCCCCAATATACACTAGAATCACCAGCCAGGAAACATTTTTACATCAAACTTGGCTATGCCATATAACAACAGTGCCTTTATATAAAGTTGTTTATTATTATTCCTAAAAATCAATCAATGCTCAAGCAAATGGGTTTAAGCTTAAGTGGAAACACTTACTTCATAAGAAATTAAATGACATGTACAAGAGAATTCTCTTGTTATACCTTCAGAAAATTCTGCACATAAAATACTCTCTACATTACAACCATAAAAATCACATGGTTTGTCTCCCTAGCACAAATATAAAAAAAATTCCTGTCATAAAATCTTAACTAGCTCAGGAGGGAGGAAAAAAAACCACACAGGTAAGAGGCATCTGCTCCTTATAAAAATACTGGGCTTCCAACAGAACAATCACACAATCCAAGGAAGGGTTTATCTTTAACCCTTGTCACAGATAAAATGAAAATGCCATAAAATCTTTACTGGCTAATTTGATTAAATGTCATACAACGGTAGAAGCCATTAAAAAGATAACATTTGAAAAGATTACTTACCAGTGCTAGTAGGCATCCTTCAGTCTGCATAGACTATGGATCATGCCCTTTATAGTTTCAACTGAGGACTTCATTTACAGCGTCTACTGTGACTATGAAGACCCACAAGAGAGTGACAGTCCTTGCTGCATCTCTTGCAGATGTGGTGGGTGTCTGGCAAGTCCTTAGTGTGCTTTCTGTGCGCTCGCTTCTCCTCTGCTAGCTGTCTGATCCTCATCTCGCCCTTCTGAAGGCTCCTGTGTAACCCCTGCCTCCATCTGCTGCGGTCGTCTGTTAGTTCTTCCTAGTTGTCCAGCTCGATGTCTACCTCTCTACCTGTCATACAGGATGTCTTTTGGAATCCTTCCATCGTTCATCCTGTGGACGTGGCCAAGCCAGCGGAGCCGACGCTGCCTGAGGAGGGTGTGCATGGTTGGGATTCCAGCTTGCTCGAGGATGGCGGTGTTGGTCACTCTGTCCTTCCATGATATTCCAAGGATGCGCCTGAGGCAGCGCAAGTGGAAGACGTTCAGCCTCTTTTCCTGGCGGGCATACAGGGTCCAAGTCTCGCTGCCATAAAGGAGGGTGCTGAAGATGCAGGCTCTGTAGACTTGCATTTTGGTGTGAGTGTACAGCTTGTTGTTATTCCACATTCTCTCGCTGAGTCTGGACAGAGCTGTGGCCGCTTTTCCGATCCTCCTATTTAGCTCAGTGTCCAACGACAGGGTGTCAGTGATGGTGGACCCGAGGTAAACGAACTCGTGGACGACCTCTAACGTATAGTTGTCAATGTTGATTGATGGGATTCAGCAACAGGACTATATCAGTAAAGCCGAGAGGGAGACGCTGGTGTCTGGGCAGCCCAGAGTCTCCATAATAAGTGCCCAGGCTTACGCCCGGAGAGGTACTCCAGCATCGCTGAACAGTGTTACCAGTGCTAGAGCTCTACAAACAAGTTGTTTCTGCAAGTCTCTTTCTTGAATGGAACATTGAAACACTGGAAGTGACTCTATTCAATTGGAGTATGCAGATGCAATTTTATGAAGAACTACCCTCAGGGATGGTGAAGGCTAAATTTCAATAGTGATGGGACTGGATGGCATGTGTTTGGAGTATTTGAGAAGACAGAACTATTCTGCTGACTCACCTCAGCAAGCAGATCAGATGTGCCACACCAGGTTCAATCTAGAAAGCATCTATGTAACAAGAAAATACTAGAGCCAGGCATGAGAAGGCAAGAAGCACTCCAAGGAACAGTGCACTCAGGCTAAAGCTTACATTTTCAAGTGCAGTCCTGCTCAATGCTTTATACAGAAGGTAAGATAAAAGGCAAACTTCCAAGAAGGAATTAAATTTGGATTATAACCCACTTGGTGTGCACCTCTGCCAAGTTCAAAGCGGTGTGTGGGACTCATTCCCTGTTTACAGACCTGATCATAAGAACCAATAATTTTTATCTTTATCAGCTCATGGGAATAAGGGGACTTCGAAGTAGGCGGGGTCCTTTCGAAAAGGAGCCCCGTCTGGACGAGATGCGCGCCGGCAATCCGCGTCAATTTTGAAGTGCCGCTGCCGCCCGCATGCTAATGAAGTGCTGAATATGCATTTCGGCGTTTCATTAGTAAACTTCAAAATGGCCATTTGCATGTCCATTTCGAAGTTTGGGGCACATGTAGACACAGCCTACATGTTTATAAAGTGCTTTCATTTACCTGGAGAAGAGGCATCAAGCAGCTACCATTAATAGATTCCATCTACCTGGAATCAAGCTAATGACCTTGGGGCACAACAAGTTTTATTAAATAAAGAATTTTCAGTTCACATTTTAGAAATGTAACTTTTGAAGAACTTGACCTTTCTGAATCAGCACCTGATTCAGCTTAAGAGTCCATCTCCTGTTTGTTTGAGTTTAAAAAGTTCCTTGCCTAGGTAACTAGGAAGGCAGAGGAAAAAATGTGGTAATATTTTGGAGCAACCATATCTAAAAAGGTCTGCACATGAGAAGACAAAGTTGTTTAGGTCAGAGGGCCTGGTCAGCTTGCTGCTTTGCCTGGACTCACACAAAGAATCCTGACCAACCTGTCTGCAACCCAGTGAACACCAGCCCCAGCCCAAGACAAGTGAGTAACTGGAACTTTGATAATTAAAGTGTGTGCACTCTGGGCTGAGAAATCTGATGGCATTGTACATGCCAGTTATGTTTCATTTGTTTCTATGTATATTGTTAATTGATTTCATTCATGTTTAGTCTGTAACCCTGTTTCTTTAAGTTGACTTGCTAAATTAATGTATGTGTTGATTCTTATGTGGTCTATTAGATATATACTATTTATAATTGTTGTTTGGGAGCTTAACCTGGATTATAACTGGAGTAAATTTCCTGGAGGTCTCCAAGGCACACCATTAAGCGTGTACAGGGACTAAACTGATGGAGGCACCACCATTTTACAAAGCTTTCAGAAATCAGGGGTGGAAAGAGGATTCCCAATTATCCAACATCACCACTGGGATACTCAGCATCTCCTTTAATATTGAACCCACTGGGCACACAGACATACAACTGAGGGCTGCCTGCTACTGAGTAACCCAGGGTGGAGAGAAAAAAGGATAAATAATGGTACAAATTAAGCCTATAACTGAACTGCTAATTTCTGGCTTCGTTCAAAGATTCATAAGGCCCTGCCAGCTGCCTCAAAGATGATACCTACTGAGCAGTAGCAGCTAGCCAGAAGAACTGGTTTGTGATCACTGCTCTGCCACTTTCTTGTTGCATGGCCAAACATAAATCTGGTAGACATGTTTTCAAAAGAAGCTTCTGATTTTAGATGCCTTATTTTTAAGGCTCACAGCTTGAGATATGAAGGACCTCTTGAGCACACGCAGTTGCAGATACAGAGAATGGCAGCTGACAGTGCTCAGCACGTAGTGTGTCTTGAGACAAGACACCAAAAATAGGCACGCCAAGTTAGAGAAACGCTTTTCAAAACTGAGACTCAGAGAGGCAAAATTACCTGTCTGTGAACTGGGGATAATGTTCCTTTAATTACCAGGTTACAATTTTGCAAATACATATTTAAACTATGGTTCTCAAACAGATGGTTCTTGAGAAGGGAGAGTAATGACTTTCTTTGAGAGATGGGATTCAGCACTTGCTCCTCACAGGCTAGCCCTTTCTTGCACTACAGCAAAACAACAGTTACTCAACCCCGGCTATCCAACACTCCAGTTTATCTGACACCACCTGAGGTGGTGTGGGATGAAATGAAATGCTGGATAAATGGCAGGTTGGATAATCATCCTTCCGCACCATGCTCAACCAGCAGCCCCACTGGGGCCAGCAGTGGCCTGCCTGCCCAGGCTGACTGGGGCTCCCCAGCCCAGGGGGCTGCCTGGGGAGATGGCGCTAGCAGCCAGCAGTCTGTCACGCCCACCAGGACTCTGTGCCTGCGGCAAGAGACGGTTCTATGCCCGGGACCAGCTAGGGCTCCACAATCTGGGGGCCAGTGGTGACTCTGCACCTGAAACCAGCTGGGGCTCTGTGCCCCAGGGTCAGCAGGCTCCATGCCCCAGACACCAGGGCTCACAACCCCATGGCCGGTTGAAGCTCTTGCCTACCCAGGGAGCTGGGAAGCTGGTCCAGGTGGAGCGGGGCTCTGCACCCCAGGGCCAGCAGTGGCTCTGCGTTCCAGGCTGACATGGGCTGCCCGTCCAGGACCAGCTGGGGCTCAACATGTTGTAGCCTGACCCAAGGAGCCAGCCTTTTCAAAAAGAGCTCAATCAGCCCTCCTTCCAGCCTCCCCCTCCACAACCTCCCACCACACCCCCTATTATCCAGCATTTTGGGGTATCCGATCATTGGTCAGTCCTGATTACATCGCATAACCAGGGTTTCACCATATTTATAATCAGAAAGCATTTCATATTTAAAACCAATTTTGTTTCTGTTCACAGCACACACAGCGAACAGAGGGTTTCCAGCTTTTCTCACTTGTCTGATGCATCCAGAAGTCACACAGAATGCTACCATTGGCTAGTGCTCCTGGACACATCCAACCCCAAAATGAAGTGGTTTTACTTTGAACTATTCTTTTTATAGAATTACAGAACAATAGAACTGGAAGGGACCTCAAGACGTGATGAAGTCCAATCCCCTGCCTTCATAGCAAGACAAAGCACATCTAGAGCACCCCCGATAGATGTATATAATCTGCTCTTAAGTATCTCCAGTGATGGAGATTCCGCAATCTACCCAGATAATTTATTCCAATGTTTGACCAGACTGACACTTAGAGAGTTTTCCCTCATGTCCAACTGAAACCTCCCTTGCTGCAGTTTCAACCCATTGCTTCTTGTCCTATCCTTTTGTGCCACTAGTGTCTGGGGACAGGCACAAAGAAATGAATGCTGCACACTTCTTCAGCCCTCTCAGGCAGAACACCCCCCAACACTCCACTGAGGGTGCTTAACACTTCATAGTGCAAACTCTAAGAATGGGAGTAGATTCAGCCTTCTATGGCAGCCCTGCTTCCTTCCATTGGAAGTGCTAGTTGTCCCCAATAGTATCAAGCACTTTTCTTCTGGTGGCACAACCACAAGCACTTAAACAACAAGCAGGAAGTGATCCATAGTCTTTTGAATAAACTTTGGTGTAGGTAAGTTACCTCTTGCACCAGATGTGTTTCACAGTGTAACTAGTTGTGTCCTGCTGTGCTGGGCTTGGCAGAGATGCTCGGTCTGGGTGTCTTCACTTCTTCCCCTTTAGTGTCTCACTCTGCTGAAAGAGTACTGCCAGTTCCTTAATCCATCTCAATCCATTTTGAACTGCATTACCACAAACATACCAGTCATCTTTGGTACCCATTCAAGAAGGACAAGGCAGTTCAACACCTCTGTAACCATAACTGTAAGATGTCTGTAGCGTTTGCCATGGGTTCAGATCTATGGTTTCAAGAGATTTTAAATTTATCAGTTACCCTAACGCTTGGCTTAGTCCTTGGACTTGATCTTATTCCACTTAAGTCAATGACAAAGGAAGTGTTCATTCCAATGACAGCAGAAGTGGAGTCCCAGGGATAAACCAGGGAGTAAGATACATCTGCATGGGGTAGATGGAATGACACCACCCTCTACCAGCTGAGGCAGAGTAGCTCTCAGCACAACCACCACTGAGCACTAGCTTTCGGACTTCTGGCAACCTCAGCAGAGGCCCAGGACTGAATGGCAATTGCTAACCAAACTGCCCTCTCAAACAATGTCATCTCTAGCTCAGAATTGAAACCTGTTAAGAGATCAGAATGGAAAATCCTACAGTACTACAATTCATGGTATAGAAACATGGCTCTTTTCAGGGCTGCCAATCCAACACCAACTGCATATAACTGATAGCCATGTCCCAAGCCACAAAGTACAGAGTGCATTTCTGTGTTGGCTATACTCAGTGGGGTTTTTTTTGTGTGTGTGTAAAAAAACAGGAGCCAGTACACAGCTGGCTCCCTGTCCCCTCCTGCCGCCAACATTCCCATGGGTGGGGCTGCTGGTGGGGCTCTGTGTTCCAGCCGGCTCACCACTGTGGGGCTGCCGGGGACCCACACCCCCCTGGCTGGCTCCTACCTCCAGCTGGGTCCCTGGGGCAAAAGCTGCTGGAGGGGCTCCGAGCCTCGGGGATGCCAGGGTTCCCCAGCCCCCCCACCCCCAAGCTGAGTCCCAAGGGCTGGAGCTGCTGGCAGAGCTCTGCACCCCAGCTGGCTCCCAGCTGCAGGCCTACCGGTGTTCTCCCAGTGACTGCTGAGTCCCCTGCGCTGGAGCTGCTGGTGGGGCTTTACTCCTCTGACAGATCACAGCCCCAGGGCTGCTAGGGTCCTCTCGCCACCTGGCTGAGGATTCCAGCTGGGGTTGCCAAGGTGCCAGTATGGCAAACCAGCCCATACCGGCACAAAAAAAGTACTGCTTATACTCCCTAACTGTGCAGCTGCGTACAGGAATGGTCTTGTTGCAGAAAGAATATCAAATGATGCCTTTACTCTGAATATGCAAACATCCCATAAGCAATACATATCAGATGGATTTAAAACATACTGATGCCATTGTTCGCATTTTATCCTTCTCTTCTCCCTCTCAGGTCTGCACAATGAATGCATCACCTATTGTTATTAGGAGAGAATGGGCCAGTACAGTTTGGATACAGGAGTAGAACTTTGGCCAAATCACATCACCTCTCTGTGCTTCAATTTCTCCACATATGCAGTGAAATTATTCATTCACCCTGCTGTGTAAGCTACAGATTAAAGACAACAGTGTTTGTAAGGCATGGGTTCCCTCCCCACCAACATGCCCATCCCACCTACATACACCGAGTGGAAGAAAAATAAATGGTCTAGTATTCAGTGTCGAGAAACCTGCTGAGAGTCACAGCATAGTTCTAGGGTAGGTGTGCACTACAGCTTGTGGTGTAATTTCTAGCTCAAATCTAGCTTTGTGCAAGCTTGCACAGTACAAATAACCGTGTGGCCACAGCAGCCTGGGCAGCAGCACAACCTAGCTGCCAAAGTACAATCCCATCCAGTTATCCAAATTCAATCCAGTCCACTATTCAAATTCCCTCTGCTTTCATATGAAGGATGTTTATGAGGAAGGGAAGGGAATCTTGTTGCTAAGACACACTTCAACATTTTCAAAGTGTTTAAACTGGGAGACCTGGGTTAAGTTTCCTACTTCACTGAAGCACGTCACGTAACTTCTTCTACTACGGGGACAATAATGCTGACCTATCTCAAGCCCAAATGTCCCACTCTTATTTTACGTTATCATTAATCTTAAGTGATATGGATAATCATTTACCAAAAAGAGGTCTGATTTATAAAGCAGATTTATTTATTTTTGTGAAAGTGGTTATTTAAGCCTATGTTAGTGATTCAGGATTTTTTCCTGCAGATTTAAAAGATAAACAAAATTGCTTTTTGTTCTTTTACATTTCTTGTTTCTTTAAATCTACCGTGCTCCTTTTTACTCAGTGTGTAATTAAATTATTGTACTGTAGTAGATTACCAGCTTTACACATACAACTGGCTATGGTCCATGATTTTGATTGCCCAGAAAAAACAACACGGTTGGTCAAAGAACATCTACCTATTAATACACTTCATTTAGTTGTCACCAGTGATGTCAACAAGTGCAAAGTACAACAACAGAAATGACAGCAACGAGGATGGCACTTTTCTGAAGTATTGTTCAACTAACACTTTCACAAACCTTTCACTCTTTATCTGCCTGTGGAAATGAATGTCATGCAAAGAGTAACCTGCGTATTTTTTATCAGGGTGGGAGATACTAAGTCAAATATTCTTGGCGGTGCCTTGATAATGAGTAGGATGCCTTCATGTCTCCCTCCTATTTATGAGCCTGCTGATGGCTGATCAGCCCAATTCTGGAGCAGGAGATCTTATCATAGAAGAGGCAGGTGTTAGCAAGCTGTTAGTGTGGGACAGTTTTTGACTCTTTTTTATTCTTCACCCTCCTTGTCTGCACTGCAGCGGGACTTTTCAAATTGCACCGCCCCCTCACGGATTACTGTTCTCCACTGGGGATGGTCATTGGCAAGGTTCTCCCAAGTGTCGACATGGATGCTGCACTTTTTCATGTGTGGGTTCAGCATGTCCTTATATATCTTCCACTCGCTCCCAGTGCTCTTCTGTCCTTCTTCTAATTTGGAAAACAGAATGTGTTTTGGGAGGTGCTGATCTAACATCTGAACCACGTGACAGGTCCAACGAAGTTGCTGATGAATGATAATGGCTTCAGTGATGGTCATGTTCAACTCTTACAGGACGCTAGTGTTCATGCACCAATCATCCCAAGAGATATTTAATATTCTCCTAAGGCAATGTTGATTATATTGTTCAAGTGCCTTCACATTACACTTGTATGTTGTCCAGGTTTCATGTGCATATAATAGCATTAGAACAACCACTGCATGGTATACAAGGAGCTTTGTGTTGGGAGAGCTGCTCCTGTTCTCGCAGACCTCTTGCCCCAGGTGGGCAAAAGCAGAGCTTGCATGACTCAGACAATGCTGGATTTCTGCATCAATGTCGACTTTAGCAGAAAGATGACTTCCAAGGTACGGGAAGTGCTCCGCATTTTCCAGCAGTTCTCCACTGACTTTAACAGAAGGTGCATACGATTGTCCCATCGGTGAAGGTCAGTGAAGCACCTTGGTCTTTTGGACGTTCAGTGTGAGGCCAAAATTCTCGTAAGCTTCAGCGAAGGTGCTTAAGATGGTCTAAAGGGCTGTGGGAGAAACAGCAACAACCATATTGTTATCTGTGTACTGGAGCTCCATGATTGACGTTGCGGAGATCTTGCATCAAGCCTTAGGTCTCCCGAAATTGAAAAGCTTCCTGTTCATTCTATAGACAATCTTTACACCATCTGGAAGCTTGCCATCCATGAGGTGAAGTGTCCTGGTGATGCAGATGCAAAATAGTGATGGGCAATGATGTAGCCTTGTTTTGACCTCAAAGGGATCGCTTTGGGATCCACTGTTGCTCAATACTGTGGCAGTCATGTTGTCATTAAGTCACCTTAAAATGCTAATTTTTTGCAGCAGCTGATCTTTGGGAGAATGCTCCACAGGGCGCTACGACTCACTGAGTCAAATGCTTTGGTCAGGTCAATGAAACTCATATATAAGGCTTGGTTGTGTTCACGACATTTTTCTTGCAGTTGCTGGGCAGGGAAGATCATGTCTGCTGTTCCTCAGAATGGTCGAAAGCCACAATAGGATTCTGGGAGAATTTCTTCTGAGAGTGCCAGGAGTCAGTTTATAATGATTCAAGCTAAGATTTTCCCTGCAATTGCCAACAGGGAGATGCCACAATAGTTTTCACAGTCCAACTTGTCAACCTTCTTGAAAAGACTGACAATCAGTGTATCTCTGAAATCTTGTGGCATCTCCTCTCTATCCCAGATCTTGAGAATCAGGAGGTAGTGCTGTTTGTGGAGCTCTGGCCTGCCTTCTTTGAAGACTTTGGGGGATTTCATCTAGTCCAGTTGCCTTGTTGCACTTCATTGCTTTGATGGAGCTTGGATCTCACTCAGGGTATGAAGTGTTGCAAGATCATCTCTAGGTGGTTTCTCAGGGAGTTCATGGAGGAATTCTAGGACCATGCTGGAGGTGCAGTTCAAGAGCTCATTATAGTGCTCCCTCCAATGAGAAGCTATGGCTTCATTCTCTTTCAAGAGTTGGGTACAATCCTTTGATCTCAGGGGACGGATTCCCTGGTTTCTTGGTCCATAAACAGCCTTGGTAACATTGAACAAACCTATTGTATCATTGATGTTTGAGAGAAGCTGTAGTTCTCATGTTTTACACTGTTTTACGTTGCTATCTGGAAGTCACTTCATCTGATGGGGTACTTCCAGCCTCATACATCAATCTTTCATTGGATCTGTTTCCTCTGACTTCTCCATTTGGTGACCATCCTAATCACCATTGTGGATGGAATAAGGTGGTTATCAGTCCAGTAGTCATCAGCACTAGTTGTTGCACATGTGAGAAGGACATCATGCCAATCCCGAGTGCAGATGATGACATAGTCTATGAGGTGTCAGTGCTTCGATCCAGGATGTTACATGAGGTCCTAAACTTTTTCTGGCAGACCAGTGTGTTCGTCATAACGAGCTCATGTTCTGCACATTCTGCAAGTGTTGTGGGGGGAAAAGCGTAGAGTAGAGGGCCTTTCCATGAGATCATGAAGGCGTCCCCCAGGGACCCCCGCCCTATTCCTGCTCTGGAGCAGTAGTGGGGGCACTTCTTGTTGTGCTGGGTGGCAAACAAATCGACTTGGGGAAACCCCCAGGTGTGAAATATGCGTCATAGCAGGTTGGAGCGGATCTGCCATTTGTGCGTGAGTGCAAAGCGCCTGCTCAGTTGATCTGCCTTCACGTTGTGGGCGCCCGGCAAGTACGAGGCTTTCAGAGTTATGTTGTTGGCAATGCACCAATTCCACAATCGGACTGCTTCTGCGCATAGCTCACGGGACCGTGCCCCTCCTTGTCAATTGATGTAGAACATGGTGGAGGTATTGTCAGTATTGATCCCGACTACTTTGCCGTGCAGGTATTTCTGAAAATGTCTGCACGCATTGAACACTGCTCTGAGCTCCAGTATGTTTACGTGCAGTATCTGTTCTGTGGGGGACCATAGCCCTTGCGTCACCTTGTTGCCAATGTGCGCTCCCCATCCTATGTGGGAGGCGTCGGTTGTAAGAAAAATGGAAATTTGTGGTTGGTGGAAGGGCACACCCACTAGCAAGTTCTTGGGATCTGCCCACCACGCTAGCGACTTCCGTACCTCCGTCGTGAGCGATACTACCCTGTGGATGGTATGGGCTGCCAGTCTGTAAACACTCGCCAGCCAATGCTGCAGGCTTCGCATGTGTAACCTGGCATTCTGTACCACAAACGTAGCGGCTGCCATGTGCCCCAACAGTTGCAGGCATGTTAGGATCGGCACCACGGGGCTGTACATCATGACTTGCACCAAGGATTTGATGGTGCGGAAGCGGGCGTCGGGCAGATATACTCTTGATGCAATAGAGTTTATGCGTGCCCCTATGAACTCTATATCTTGCGTGGGTTCGGTCTTTGACTTTGCAAGGTTGATAACTAGGCCCAGCAAAGTAAATGTGTTCGCGGTGACGCGTATAATGCGTAGGACCTCTGCCTTTGAGGCCCCTTTCAGTAGCCAGTCATCCAGATATGGGAAAATAAACACTCCCTGCCTGTGCAGGTAAGCTGATACCACTGCCAGGGTTTTGGTAAAGACGCTGGGTGCTAAGGATAGGCCAAACGGAAGAACCCTGTTTTGGAAATGTTCCCCGCCGACCGTGAACCGGAGGAAGCGTCTGCGTGCCGGGTGGATTGTTATATGAAAGTAAGCATCTTGTAAGTCGAGGGCTGCAAACCAGTCTCCATCGTCCAGTGCCGTAAGTATGGAGGCAACTGTAATCATCCAGAAGCACGGCTTGCGCAAGTATCGGTTGAGGCCCCGTAGGTCCAAAATCGGCCTCCAGCCTCCTGTTTTCTTCTCTGTTAGGAAGTAGCGTGAGTAGAAACCTTTCCCTTGGAATTGTTCCGGCACTCTTTCCACCGCCCCAATGAACATGAGGTGATCTACCTCCTGCTTCAGCCACGCCTCGTGAGAGGGGTCCCTGAGAATAGGCCGGGTGGGAGGTTTCGTCGGTGGTAGTGATTGGACGGGGATCGTGTAACCCATGGCTATAATTTCCAGCACCCATTTGCCTGTTGGGATCTTTTGCCACTGGGAGTGCAACGGTTTGAGGCGATGATGGAACATGAGGTGAGAGTGGCATTGAGTGATGGTGTTGATAGCGTAGTCCTCGACATACCCGTCCAACTTGCTGCCTCTGGGCTTGCCCCGAGGTTGTACAACTTTGTTCAGAATGTCGCCTGGGGGCCCTGTACTGTTGCTGCTGTTGATGGCGCCCTTGGTCATAGCCTCGCTGATATTGTGTGCGTTGTGGTCAGTAAGCGTAGCGCCTTTGCTGAGGATAGAATTCCTTTTTCTTGTATGGAGGAGTGTATATACCCAAGGTCTTAAGTGTGGCCCTCGAATCTTTGCTAGAGTGGAGGACCGAGTCGGTTGATTCTGCAAACAGCTTTTGCTTGTCAAAGGGAAGATCCATGATCTTCGCCTGTAGATCTCTAGGGATACCAGACGTCTGGAGCCGGGGTGGGGGCTGGGAGATAAGGGCATCACAGCCCTGTCTGGAGATGGACTGAGGTGCCGGGTTTTGGCTGTAGCTTTCCCCCGCCCCTGCAGGGTGGGCGCCGGCCCCTCCCGTGCCGGGGATCTCGGCCCCGCTGTCGGCGCCACGCTTGGTACCGTCACAAGCGGTGCCACGTGGGTAGCTTCCTCTGGTGCTGCTGGCCCCCATGCTGGGTGCCCCTGCAGCGTCAGCACCGTGACAGCCGGTGCTGCGTGAGGCGGCGCCGCCAATTCCGGTGCTTGCCGCGCTGGCGCTCGTGGCACCCTCCGTGCTGACTGCTGCAAAGTCGGAGGCCTGGCCCCGGCCACATGCACAACCGCGCTGCCACTTTCATCAGCCCGCGGCTGAGGGCTCTGCGTTCCGCTCGTCCTGCTCGCTGGAACCGCTGGCAAGGATCGAGCCGAAGAGAGTTTCTTTTTCTTTTGCACAGAGGGGGTCAAAGACGCCGCCTTACTTTTATGTGACCCAGAGGGCCCCTCTGTGTGAGGCTTCTCCGGCGGCTCAGGCTGGAGGGCTTATCAAACAAGATCACTTTGAGCCTCATCTCTCTGTCCTTCCTTGCCCTGGCTGTAAGCTTAGCGCAGTGCGAACACTTCTGGGTAACATGGGACTCCCCCAGGCAACGAATGCATTCACTATGCCCATCAGAGGCCGGCATAGCCTCGCGGCATGACTCACACTTCTTAAACCCCGAGGAAGCCATCACGGTGAGTCTCTACTGTTAATAGGGTACTTAGCCGCTAATCAGTGCATTCTACAACCCAAATAACATTCACGGTCTTCAGAGTGGCAGACGGCTTAACGGCCTTCTTTGTCCGCCCCATTCTCCTCCGTTCCTCTTCTCTCTACTATTTTGTATGCTCTTTTTTTTTGTTTGTTTGTTTTTTTTTGTTTTTGTATAATAGTGAAAACAACGAACTAACAAGTAAAACAACTATCTTATCTGTCTCAGGCTTTAGAGCCGGAGCGGATTCCGTCTGCAGCCGTTGGCGGTTGAGAAGGAACAACTGATGCATACATCCCACACCTGCATGCTGGTTCATGACTAAAAGCTTCCAGATTTCACAATCCTGCTCCCGTCGCCATTCATGAGTTGCTGTAGGGCTTAAGTTTAGGAGAGTAGTGCACAGAGGAAGACGCCTGTTCATGACTTCTTTTAATGCTGGGGGGACTGTTGCATGGAATTCACCACACGGTTCTTGACAGATAGAAAACTCAGGTCCAATGGCATGGAATCCATGAAAATTGGGAGTCTCCTCTCAGCTGCAGCCTTCATCTGCCTTCACAGCCGTTGCAGCATTTACCTTTGCTATCCTCCCCTGGTTCTGCCGTTGAGGACTTTTAAGGTTGTTCTTTGTCTGAACCTTAATCTTGCCGCAATGGGCGACCCTGTTGGGAGCACCAGACTCCCTGTGGCACTGCTCTCTGGTTCACTGGAACACACAAGCCCACTCACCACAACAAGGTGACAATCAGGAGAATAGGAAGTCAAATATAATATTAGAAGAACAGAACACACGGAGTACATTGCAAGTACACTCATCCCTCGCTATACGAGCACAACTGGTTCCCAACTTTCTGCTCATAAGTGAAAACTCATAAGAGCCACACTAAATTCCTATTAAAATACACGTAAAAGTCTCTGATTGGTTCCTAGGGCTCCTAACTTGGGGAAGGAGTGGCAGCAGGTGGTGCTACTTTTGAAAGGTAAGTGAACCTTGGGTTGGGGAGGTTTAAAGGCTGGGGGTAGTTTGGGGCTGTGAGCGAGAGGGAGGGTTAAAATCTGGTGGCAGATTGGGTCCATGGGGGTGTGTCATGGCTCCTTCCCCACTCTAGCAAGACAAATGCAGAAGTGGGGGCCAGCAAAATGCCTGCAAAACCTTATCTACCAGGTTTTGGTATAAACTTCCCTCTCCACAATCCTAAAAACCTTAGATTTTGGGGGTAAAATTCGCTTCCACCACTTAAGTAATAATAAGGAAACCAGGGAGAGACTACTTGGGAAATCTCAGCCCCAAAAGTGAAAAACCAGGACACAAACATTAACCAATACTAGGTTAATAAACAATATTCATATTGCACGCCTCATGACTAGATGGAAGAGTCACAAAGTAAAACACATGAGGAGTCTCCACCATGGACCTAGAACTTAGTTACAAGGAGAGTAAAAGAACATTTCTAAAAAGTGCACAGACATCAGATCCCACTTCCCAAACCACAAAACAATAAAGCCTAACCGACTTATCTAAACTCTGCCCTACTTACAGAAGATTGGAGGGAGATATTCTGTGTCTGTCTCCCTCATAGCTGGAAAGAAGAAGGAGGAAAAGAGGACAGAAAAAGGGAGAAGCCAAAAAATTCAATTCTTATCTACATTCCTATAGGCCAACCCCCACCTGGCTAAGTAAAAGTAACCCTTTTACTCCCAGGCTGCTGGCTAACCCTCATGATCATGACAGGGTGTTTCAGGCTGTTGCAGTCTGGGGCTTTGGGGCCAGCAGGGGGAGCAGGAGGATCAGGCTGCAGGGCCACAGGGGGTAAGGGCAGCGTGGGGGTCTGGCTGCAGGGCCAGTAAGAGGGTCTGGCTTCCATGGTTTGGGACCATGGGTGAAGGGTCAGCTGCGGGGGGTCTGGCTTCCATGGTTTGGGACCATGGGTGAGGGGTCAGGCTGCAGGGGGTCTGGCTGCCTGCCACAGTTTGGGGCCGTGGGTGGTCAGGCTGCGGGGCCACAGGGGGTACAGGTGGCGGGGAGTGTGTGTGTCAGGCCACAGGGCTGCAGAGTTTTCAGGCTGCCACGGTACAGGGTCACGGGGCTGGCAGGGTGGTCTGACTGCGGGGCCGGCGGGAGTGGGGGGGTCAGGTTGCAGCGGGTTGGAGCTGCGGGGCTGGCAGGGGTGGGGCAGACTACGGGGGTTGGAACTGCGGGGAGGGGGTATGCTCATATTAGCAGGGGGAATTCACTCATGGAGCGAACTAGGGGAGGTATATGTGTAGGGAATGTGGCAGAAGTAACACAATGCTGCTGAAGGCTGGGAGGAATGTGTCTCCCAGAGGTCATCTGCATGAGAATGCAAAGGCCTGCAGGTGTGATACTGAGGCTGGGAGGAATGTGTCTCCCAGAGATCATTTGCATGAGAAAGCAAAGGTGTGCATGTGTGATACCTTTTCAGGCAAAGCCTAATGGGTAGCCAGTAAGCCATGAGATTTGGTCTATTGTAAACATGTAGTTGTAAAATCACAATTTAGGCTGACGCTTAGTGTGGGAGTTGTGAGATCTCACTGATGCTCTGGGTTGTTGTGGGGGATGGGGCGGTCGCCATGGCTGCATAGGACATTGATTACACAAGGCTCCCTGGTTTAAAGCATTGTAAAGGAGAAGGGGAGGGGTGTTGGTTGAGCTAGCTTACTGAGTGCCTTGGCCTTGCCTGTGCCTTAGCCATATAGCTATAAGACTGGCTTGCCTCACCCTGCCCACCTGTTGAAAGATAGAACTGGATACTAGGGTGTTTGTGAAACCCCACACTAGAGATATCAAGAGCTGAAATCACAGAATGGCAGCTGAGGCCATGCAAAGCTGAAATCACAGGATTCTGCCTCAGGGGCTGCGTCTACACGTGCACGCTACTTCGAAGTAGCGGCAGTAACTTCGAAATAGTGCCCGTCGCGGCTACACGTGTTGGGCGCTATTTCGAAGTTGAAATCGACGTTAGGCGGCGAGACGTCGAAGTCGCTAACCCCATGAGGGGATGGGAATAGCGCCCTACTTCGACGTTCAACATCGAAGTAGGGACGTGTAGACGATCCGCGTCCCGCAACATCGAAATAGCGGGGTCCTCCATGGCGGTCATCAGCTGGGGGGTTGAGAGATACTCTCTCTCCAGCCCTTGCGGGGCTCTGTGGTCACCGTGTGCAGCAGCCCTTAGCCCAGGGCTTCTGGCTGCTGCTGCTGCAGCTGGGGGTCCGTGCTGCATATACAGGGTCTGCAACTAGTTGTTGGCTCTGTGTATCTTGCACTGTTTAATGAAAGTGTGTCTGGGAGGGGCCCTTTAAGGGAGCGACTTGCTGTTGAGTCCGCCCCGTGACCCTGTCTGCAGCTGTGCCTGGCTCCCTTATTTCGATGTGTGCTACTTTGGCGTGTAGACGTTCCCTTGCTGCGCCTATTTCGATGTTGGGCTGAGCAACGTCGAAGTTGAACATCGACGTTGCCAGCCCTGGAGGACGTGTAGATGTTATTCATCGAAATAGGCTATTTCGATGTCGCTACTTTGAAATTAGCTATTTCGATGTAGCGTGCACGTGTAGACGTAGCCAGGGTGATCCCAAGCAGTGGGGTTGGTAGCGATGATGGTGGCTGCTAGGAGGAGCGGTGGGTGGCTGGTAGGAGCGGTGGCGGACGATGGCAACCAGCAGCCAGCCGGTAGGAGCAGCGACGGACCAGCAGGAGCAGCAGCAGACAACGGTGACCGGCAGGCAGCCGGTAGGAGTGGCAGTGGACCAGCAGGCGGCCGGTAGGAGAAGCGGCAGATGACAGCGACTGGCAGGCGGCCGGTTGGAGGAGTGGCAGACGATGGCGACCAGCAGGCGGCCGGTGGCAGCAAGGGGAGGCTGCAGAGAAGTGGACAGCTAGTACTGCCCTGGTGATATATCTGTGGGCTTTGGGTTTGGGACTGCACCGCAGAAGGTACACCCTGTAACTGTGTGTGGGGTAAAGGGCCAAGAGCCCCGGCAAGAGACTTGGTTCTACTGCATATGGGGATGGTATCTTGGTAAAGGGGTTTGTCTCTTCTTTGCTTAGATACACTGCATCTGTCACTGTAACCTGGGCATAGGTTATGGTCATTAAAGAAGCCATTTGTATTTCAGACTCTGTGCTTGCGAGTGTGGGGGAGAGCCACCTTACAGGCACCCAGCACGGGGGTGAAATTGTCCCAGGCCACTGGGTGGGGGCTCAAGCCGGTAGGTTGTATCCTTGACAGGAAAACCCCACAGGAGTTAAACCCGGCCCTTCTGGCAGGCATCTGGCATTAACAGAAGGGTTACATATGTATCCCTCATTTACGCGAGTACTTGTAAATAATGTACTCGTTTAATGAGGGATAAATGTAAAATCAAATGCTTTTGAGGAAATGCAAAGTCTTGGCTACCATGTCTCACAAGTGCACTAGTGTAAGAGGGAATTCACACACTTAAATGGACTGCATCCTGTGTTCTGCAAACTGGTCACACCTGATTGACTGACGACTATATATAAACTTTCCACCTCCCTGGCTACGTCTACACTAGCATACTACGCCAAAGTAGCCTATTTCGAAGTAAGAACATCAAAATAGGCTACTTCAATGCATATCATCCACACGTCCTCTGGGGCGGGTACTGTTGACGTTCAACGTGAAAGTAGTGACAGGGAATATCGAAAGGAGCCACCCAGAAGGAAATGCGGAGCGTCCACACACACAAGCTCTCTCCATTGAAATAAGGGGCCAGCAAAGCCTGCGGATGGGGTCACAGGCTGGACTAGAGCTTCTGGGGCAAGAGCAAGCTGCTCCCTTAAAGGGCCCCTCCCAAACACACTCGGCCTGCACAGCACGAGGTCCACAGAGCCAACAACCGGTTGCAGACCCCGTGCGCACAGCATGGGCCCCCAGCTACAGCAGCAGTAGCAGCCAGAAGCCCTGGGCTAAAGACTGCTGCACACGGTGACCATGAAGCCCTGCAGAGACTGGACAGAGCGTCTCTCAACCCCCTCAGCTGATGGCTGCCATGGAGGACCCTGCTATTTCGATGTAGTGGGACGCGGATCGTCTACACACCCTACTTCAACTAGGGCACTATTCCCATCTCTGGATCGGAATAGCGATTTCGACGTTTCGCCGCCTAATGTCAATTTCAACTTCGAAATAGTGCACAGTGCGTGTAGACATGACGCGTGCTATTTCGACATTGGGCCAGCTACTTCGAAGTAGCTGGCTAATGTAGATGCCCCCCTGCTGGCCTTGCCTGAGCCATACCCTGCTAATTGCTTCTTGGAATAATCCGACTTTGCCTTATAGCTATGCCTGACCACGTATTGTTGGCTCACCTTAACCCATCAGCTCCTTCCCTGTACCTCTCCCTGGATTGAATCTCCAGGCTATCAGATGTCTTGCACTGACCACATATTGCGATTGCCCTTTGACCTGCTTGACTGCTGCGCATCGACACTGGTGAGGCCACAACTGGAATACTGTGTGCAATTCTGGGGCCCCCCATTACAAAAAAGATGTGGATGCATTGGAGAGAGTCCAGCAGAGGGCAACAAAAATGATTGGGGGGCTGGAGCACATGACTTACAAGGTGAGGCTGAGAGATTTAAGGTTATTTAGACTACAAAAGAGTCGAATAACGGGTGCTTTGATAGGAGACATCAACTATCTGAAGGGGGATTACAACAAGGATGGAGAGAGGCTGTTTTCAGTGGCGACAGATGACAAAACGAGGAGCAATGGTCTCAAGTTGCAGTGGGAGAGGTCTAGGTTGCAAAATAGGAAAAACTTTCACCAGGAAGCTGGTGTAAAGCACTGAAATAGGTTACCTAGGGAGGCAGTGGAATCTCCACATCTAGAGGTTTTTAAATCCTAGCTTGACAAAGCCCTTACTTGGATGATTTAATTGGGATTGGTCCTGCTCTGAGGCCTCCTGAGGTCTCTTCCCACCCTATGATTTCTATGATTCTCTGAAATCCCATTAAAGGAGACAGACAAAGTGCATTCAGACACTTTTAAAGTGTCCCTGGACCCGGCCCAAATATTTAAACCACTTTATTTAGTCCGAAATCCCACACACAATTGTAATTGAAAATGTAGGTAGTCCGTCATGTCTGACAATGACGTCTTGAGCTTGCACAGGCTCATCAGTTTTGGTCTCGCATGTGGCTGGGGAGTTCAAGCTTTAAACGGCATGGGTGTTCACAGTGGGGACAAGGGAAATGTCAGCATCAAAAGGAAAGGCACAGGACATCCTGGATCTCTACAAATAAAACTGTACATTTCCATACGTAGATCTCAAAATTCCTCCCAGAGTATACTGTTGCCCATCTCCATGCTGGTACTGAAGATCCTCACTCAAACAAATCAAGAGTCGACTTCATGGAGTTTCCTGTACTTACCAGTAAATATCACCTACAGCTAATGATCTCAGCACTGACTGTGATCTATTATCCACTAAGGATTAGGAAGAGACAATCCACCTCACTGCACTTTGCAGACTGAAAATTAATTTGAACCCAAATTCTTAGAAGTGAAAGAATGGGGTTTCAGTACATTTCAGTACTCTAGGAGCAGTGCCAGAGCTGTGAAGTAGGACAAAGAAAGTAACATTCCTAGTGGTTGATGAGAGGCTCGTGTAGTGTTATGTTTCTACAGCTCCATCACTTTTCTCCACATGTAAATTCCTGAAATCACTTTTGCTGACTAGTATAGACAGGATCCAAACACTGCCCGCCCCCAACTCAATATATCAGTACTTTCTGAAAGTTCTGATCAGCAATCCATCTCTGCTATTTAGGTTGAATCAAATGTTTGCTCTCTCCCAGACTCATCTTCTCCCTTTCCTTGACCCTACAATGAAATTGTAATGCTGATTTTGTGATGTCCCTTTTCTTTATGTTGCTGCAGAACTGAATGGCAGAGTGCAACAATTTCTCTGTTGAAGCTGAGCTGGGAACAACCAATATATTATTAAAACTGAAAAATGCTACCAAGACCCTGGAAAATACTGGCCATTCCTCCTATATACTAAAGGAAGGGTTTTTAACCTTCTAGGATTATCCACAAGCCTCCAGGAATTACTGATTAATCTTTAATTAAATATTACATCATGTAATGAAACCTCCTGGAATAAGTCCACCCAAAATGGGCAACCTTAATCATGTGCATAGAGAGGTGTCACATGGGTCCACATTTGTTGGTCTGATTTCAGGATCATGCTCCTCAATATTTTTCCCAAAATTTCATGTAGTGTAAAAGTTGCTCCATGGGTTCAATGTGTCTGAATTATTACTCCTGAACGCATAAACATTCTGCAGTGTGATAACTTCAAAGAAGAGTTAGAGTAAGGAAGAGACGAAAAATTGTACAGGCTTCAAAACAAATCCTTATAATCCTATTTAGGCAGAACCATTTCTGAAATTGCGTTTTTTCAGGTGACTGTTTACTTATCTTTCACCATATCCCCAAACACATCCAACTTTAGAGAAAACGTTTGCTAATTTTGAGTTTCAAAACCAATGTATTGGGAACTGCTACCAACAGCTAGGGCTGGTTTTACACACACAACACCCTGCTTTCCAAATGGCTTTTCTAGGAACTCCTGTTTTTTGGATCCCACAGGACATTGCCAACTCCATTTCTCCTCACTTACCTAAAGTTTGTCATCTGCTCCACACTGACGATCCCAATGTCCCTTCACAGTTTCAATTTTGGAAACATCTCAGTAAGTTGCTAGGCAGAAGCTGCTCAGTGTTCTCAGTATTTCACAAAATTTAACTACACTTGTTATAATGGAAACTCCAATCTCCCATTTATTTTCCCAGTTATATCATCAGTGAGTGTTTTCCTTCATGAGATGATCTGTTCTTATTTCAGTTAGTTAGGTTTAGCAACGATGTCCCTTGGAGTTTCCTCAATGGGAACTGTGAGGGTCATTTCTGGAAGTCAGCAGCATCTATTTATATTTCTAAACATGGAATTAAAACCCTAATTTTTGGTACCCAGATTTTTTTTCTATAGTTTAATGTTTGCATTCCTCCATTTTCCCATTATCACAATTTACTGACAATGAAGAGTAAAGCTCCAATCTAGCAGACCTTGATTTTGAGACTACTCATGTATTTACACTGGGTTGCTGAATCAGCCCCAAATCAGCCCCTAACCAAGAATATCTAGCACTTCTAGAGTAGCATTTCTTAAACTTCCTTCCTGCTACAACCTGCTTCTGCCTGCAGGGGGACAGTTGTAGGGAGCTACACCATAGGAGTGGGTGGGGGGGGTTGAGGGCATGTGGGTACACCCCACTGAGCAATTAAAATTTTGCCAGGGACATAACAGGACAATGCACCTCCTGAACGCTAAATTACTACATGACCCCAGGAACAGGGAATGATGCCCAAACCCCACTGTCTCATGTGTGAAGACCAAAGTTCATTTTCTAGCCCCAGTGCCTTGGAGGGGCGGGTGGGGCGGGGGTGTAACCAAAGCTCAAGGGTTTCTCTTCTGGGTAGGTGAACTATAACTTGATTCCCACTGCAGTGGGGCTTGGACTTCAACGCCTGGCTCCTACAAATCTAACACCAGATATGGAGATCCCTTAAAAATGGAGTCACAGTCCATTCTAGGTTCCCAACCTACAGTTTACGAACTGCTGCTCTAGAGGTTCCAGAATGATGTAATCATGGTTTAGAAAAATCAGACGGACTCATAGGAAAAATTATAACTTAATAAAGCACATTGTCAAGATACACTTATTACGCATCATTAGGCCAAATGCATCTTTAGTGCAACCCCAACAAGTCTACATAAAGCAATGAATTGGTCCACTGTTTTTATTTTTCACTTTGCACATTCAATAATGTTTTCTATCTGTTCTGCTTCAAGCTCTTTAAAAATTAAAGTTTTGTAATCCCGTTATTAAAAAAGGGATAGAAAATAAGATGAAGAATATCATACTTCCCCTATATAAGACTATGGTACACCCACATCTTGAGTACTGCATGCAGATGTGGTCTCCTCACCTCAAAAAAGATATACTGGCATTAGAAAAAGTTCAGAAAAGGGCAACTAAAACGATTAAGCGTTTGGAAAGGGTCCCATATGAGGAGAGGCTGGAGAGACTGGGACTTTTCGGTCTAGAAAAGAGGACATTGAGGGGCAATATGATAAAGGTATATAAAATCATGAATGGTGTGGAAAAAGTGAATATTGAAAAGTTATTTACTTGTTCGCATAATATAAGAACTAGAGGACACCAAATGAAAGTAATGCGTAGTAGGTTCAAAACTAATAAAAGAAAATTTTTCTTCACACAATGCACAGTCAACCTGTGGACCTCCTTGCCGGAGGAGGCTGTGAAGGCCAGCACTCTAACAGAGTTTAAAATAGAGCTTGATAAATTTTTGGAGGTTAGGTCCATAAATGGCTATTAGCCAAGGGTAAAGTGTGGTGCCTCTAGCCTTTAATCAAAGGCTGGAGACAGATGGCAGCAGACAAATCGCTTGATCATTGTCTTCAGTTCACCTCCTCTGGGGCACCTGGCATTGGCCACTGTCGGCAGACAGGATACTGGGCTGGATGGACCTTTGGTCTGACCCAGTATGGCCGTTCTTATGTTCCTGTTAGATAGCTGCTGTCATTCCTATTTGAGAAAAACGGTAGAATCCAAGTGTAGAGATAAGTTGCCCAAAAATTACAAACTATCAGCAGAGCCAGAAACAGAACCTACATCTACTGGCTCCTAATTTGATACTTAGACTATTATACAATGATTCTTCTTCTCAGATTAAAATATTTATCAATAGCTAAAAAGATGCAAGCACCACAATAGCAAACCAGCCACATCTCTATGGCAATGGGAACAAAACTCGTGATTTGGGCCCTACCAAATTAAATGGCAAGAATAATGCATCACAGACCATGAAATCTGGTTCTTCTAGCACCTCCCTGTGAAATCTGGTCTTTTATCTGCTTTTAACTTATGCCAGCCAAGAGCAACTTACACTAATGAGTGGGCTGCATGAGTGTCCCTTCTGCATCTCAGTGGGCTGCAAGATTGTTGTAACCACAGTGGTCTCCTCGGATATGGTAGTTCTGCTAACTGTGCTTGCTTTATGTGCATGCCATTTCATTAATACTGGTAGGAAAAAAAAATACAAGGACAGAAACAGGCAGAATCTGCAACACTACATGGGCAATGGTAAGCAAACCCTCTCATGGGCCACACAAAACTCCGATGGGCTTTTTGCAGCCCTCTGGCCACAGTTTGCCCACCAATACCCATGTTATACAGACTGCGGGGGGGGGGTGGCTGTTTTTCAAATTGCAGGGGTGTCGCAAGGTTATAAACCTATTATAAATTATCTGGAAAAAGGGGTAAACAGAGAGGTGGCAAGATCTGCTGATGAAAATAAACTGTCCAAAATAGTTCAGAACAAAGCAGACTGCGAAGAGCTTAAAAAAAGATCTCAGAAAACTAAGTGACTGGGCAACAAAATGGCAAATGAAATTTAATGGTGATAAATATAAAGTAATGCACACTGGAAAAACATAATCCCAACTATGCATACAAAATTATGGGGACTCATTTAGTTATGACCACTCAAGAGAAAGATCTTGAAGTCATTGTGGATAGTTCTCTGAAGACATCCACTCCATGTGCTGCAGCAGTCAAACAAGCAAACAGAATGTTAGGAATCATTAAAAAAAATAAGACAGAGAATATCTTATTGCCTCTATGTAAATCCATGGTAAAACCACATCTTGAATGCTATGTACAGATGTGGTCACCTCATCTCAAAAAAGATATACTGGCATTGGAAAAGTTCAAAAAAGGGCAACAAAAATTATCAGGGGTTTGGAATGGGTGCCATGTGAAGAAAGCTTAAAAAGATTGGGACTTCTCAGTTTACAAAAAAGGAGACTAAGGGGGAATATGATAGAGGTCTACAAAATCATGACTGGTGTGGAAAAAGCGAATAAGTTAAAGTTATTTACTTGTTCCCATATCAAAATAACTAGGAGTCACCAAATGAAATTAATGGGTAACAGCTGAAAACTAACAAAAGGCACAGAGGAAGCCATGATAGTCTATACACTATCAAAACAAAAAGCAGTCAAGTAGCACTTTAAAGTGCTACTTGACTGCTTTTTGTTTTAACAAAAGGCAGTTTTTCTTCATACAGTGCATCGTAAGCCTGTGGAACTCCTTGCCAGAAGAGGTTGTGTAGATCAACACTTTAACACAGTCCCAAAAAGAACTAGATAAATTCATGGAGTTAGGTCCCACAATGAATATTAGCCAGGATAGGTAGCAATGGTGCCCCAGCCTCTGTTTGTCAGAGGTTGGACATGGATGCCTGGAAGAGGATCACTTTTGTGATTACCTGTTCTGTTCACTCCCTCTGGGACATCTGCCACTGGCCTCTGTTAGAATACAGAACACTGGCCTAGAAGGATCGTTGGTCTGACCCAGTACAGCTGTTCTATGTTTTTATGTTATTTTAAGAGTGTCACAGCATTGCCATCCATATTTCTGTGCTGCCTTCAGAGCTGGGCAGCTGGAGAGTGGCAGCTACTGGCCAACCACCCAGTGCCCTTCCAGCAGCAGTGCAGAAGTAAGGGTGACAATGCCATGCCATGCCTTACTTCTGAGCTAATGCTGACAGCTGCTCTGCCTTCAGAGCTGAGCTCCTCTTCAGCAGCCCTTGATCTCAAGGTGCCCAGCTCTGAAGACAGCTCTACTACAGAAATAAGGATAGCAGTACTGCAACCCCCACGACCCACAATAACCTTATGACCCACCACCCCCTTTCTGGGTCACAACCTCTGTAATTACAGCACTGTAAAATTTCATATTTAAATAGCAGAAATCATGAAATCTACAATTTTTACCATCTGATCACTGTGAAATTGACCAAAATGGACTGTGAATTTGGTAGGGCACTGCTTGTGCTCTCCGGCTTCAAAAATAAAGGTAAATCTCACTGAATCAGCGAAAAGAAGCTGTCTTATCCTAGCCAATAGATATATTAACAGATCTGACATAGCCAATCAGAATACAATGACAAAAGCTTGCCTATCACACAAGCATTAACTCACATTAATGTACTGCCACCACATTGTGTAATCTTGAGTACATATTGACAATGCTTTCAATCACCCCTGTAATGTAAGAACAGTCCAGAGACTACAAACAAATAACACCATGTGGGTTAATGCCACAGTTCACAGTGAAGTTTCCCACTTGTGTTAAGATACTTTAAAAAAAAAACCAAAAAATAAAATAAACTAATCACACTTAGAACTATCTAATTTTGATCTCAAATATCTTACATCAATGACACTTCACTGACTATTATGGACTTCTGACATACACTGCAGTTTCAGAGGAGACTCACAGTCCTTTCCTAAAATAGCATACAATCTAAAACATAACTGAATTTTAATGAATTATGAAAATCAATACTGGAAAGAAAGGAAGTTAATTATTGTTAATTCTGTATTTCCCCTTACCCTGAATGCCTGGATCACAGGGCATGCATTTCTGATCTTGGTAGGTTATTTACTATTTATTACAACAAGCATCTGTGAGATGATGATAGCTCTCTTGCAATTATGCCTGACCTTAACCTACCGGAAGCTTTTAAAGCCCAGAGCAATGTTGCACTATATAATCCAAGTAATATTATTGTATAACAACTGCTACTTTCTTATTTTATTTATAGCAATGAGTTGTAGACACCATGTTGTATAATAGAACAGGAGTCAAATTTTTACTTCAAGTGCACTTATTTTGGGTTTTATGAAAAACACATCTCTCGTTCGACTCTCCTGTTAAAAAGTGCAGTGTTAGGGACTAGGAGATGATGGGCTGGCAGTTTTCACTTCCAGTGACAAGCTTTCAAACTTGTCTGCATTTCTTCTGGAAATAATTTATCATCTCAAGGCTGTGAAATCTCCCTAGGCCTTGTCTAAATCCATTTTACATAAATATAAATAAAGCCATACAGATATAGCCAATACTTTCCTATTTGTTTCCCTTTGGTTTCTGTTTTGGAAAGAATAAGGTTATATCTACACTACTGCAGAAAGTCTATTTTAAAGCCTTAGCTTGATTTTACAATGTGACAGTCTTCACTACAAATACCATTAGACCAATTTCTAAGGGTGCTAAGGTCAACTTCCTCACCCTGCCCTTCCAATGCAGTGTAACACCAAGTTTGAATTTAAAAGGTTGAATTAATGCTAGTGTGGAAACAGCATTATTTTAAATCAATTTTACTGGCCTCCAGACGTATCCCACCAGTATCCCACAATGCCCCACAGGTGTCTGTACTGGCTGCTTTCACCTCCAGTGCTCTCCAGGTGCACAGGAAGTAGGTAACAGGAAGCCCAGGAATTTGACTTCATTTTCTTTCTGACCAGTGTGGATAGCGCACCTAGAAGCACACCACTCATCGCTTCTAGCCATCACAATTTCTCAGGGTTCTTCTGGTCTGAGTTCCCCAGGTTGCAAAAGAGCCCCAGCATGGAGCCATAATGAGATCCTGGATCTCTTTTCTTTGTGGGGAGAAGAATCTGTGTTGAAGAGCAAACAAAATGCAGACATTTGCGAGAGGATTTCACAGGGCATGATCAAGAAAGTGCACACCCAGGATGCTCAGCAAGGGTGGATCAAAATCAAGTAGCTCAGGCAGAATTATCAGCAGGTGTGAGAAGCCAACACAGCAGCATGTTGTACGGATGTGAGACATGGGTGATAACGAAAGATTCAAAGAGAAGAATATTGGCATTCGAGATGAGCTGTTACAGAAAGATCCTGAGACTAGGATGGAGGCAGAAGGTCACCAATGAGGAACTATACAGGAAGACACAGTCAAAAGAGAACCTACTGCAGAAGGTTATACAATGCAAGTTACAGATGTTTTGGGCATATTCGCAGAATGAAAAACGAACGAAAAATCATCACCATGGTATTCCGCATAATGGACAGTTCTAAGAGGAGAGGGAGACCCCACAGAGAATGGCTAGATGGTATAGTAGATTGGTGTGAAGCTAGTCTACAGAAACTAAGCCACTCTGCATTGGACAGGGAAAGATGGAAGGAAAGAGTGAGGGAGGCATCAGACACCACCAGGAGCTGAGCCCATGGTTTTTGATTATGATGATCTCGGATATTTCCCAAGACATGTCACTATTATGAGCGGCTCAACACCATTCTTGGGAGGGACCCAAGCACATTCCCCGACGATAGTACGGACTCCTCAGGAGACCCTCCTCAGGTCTCCGGTGAGAGTCAAAAGGGTGGAGAGGAGACAGAGGCTGATCAAGAGGACGACAACATCACTCAGCAGATGCCTGAGCATTCTGCCAGCTTGGAGCTCTTCATCACCCTGGAGCCAGTTGCCTCATAGGCACCTGATGCTCCAGGGTCCAGAAATGCTGTAGAAGGCTCTTCTATAATGCTACAAGCAGATTGTGGCTGGGCTGGGGTATAGGTTTACTTCTCTTGAGCACATTTTTAAACTGCTGCAAGCAGGTTGTGGGTCAGGTGCAGTGGATCTATGCCACTTAGAACAGTTGATATTTCTGGGGATGTAGCGCTTATCCTTTTTGGAGCTCTCCATAAAGGTTTCAGCCATGTACTCTTATTTTTCACATAAGGTTTTTGGGGAGGCCTGATTTATTGTGGCTTCCACAATGCCGCACATGCAATGCCGGGCAACCAGTAAGTAATCTGGTATCATGGCACCACACAGCAATAACATTGCTAGAATCGGTGCTCCACTGCATGCAATGAATCCTGGGCAACCAGCAGCTCTGCATTCCTGTTTTCCAGTTCTTCAATATCATCATCTGAATCATCCACATCTCATCCTCCCACTGGCTTTGTCTAATAAAATCATAGAATCATAGAACAAGAGAGCTGGAAGAGACCTAAAATAGCCATCGAGTCCAGCCCCCTGCTCTAAGCAGGACCAAACCCATCAGATCAGCCCAGCCAGAGCTTTGTCGAGGCGAGACTAAAACACCTCAGGGATGGAGACTCCACTACTTCCCTGGGTAGACCATTCTAATGCTTCACCACCCTCCTAGTGAAAAAGTTTTTCCTGACTTTCAACCTGGACCTTTCCAACCACAACTTGAGACCATTGTTCCGTGTTCTGCCATTCATGACCACTGTGAACAGCTTCTCTCCAGCCTCTTTGCAACCTCCCTTCAGTAAGTTGAAGGCTGTTATCAAGTCCCCCCTCAGTCTTCTCTTCTGCAGACTAAACAGTCCCAATTCCTTCAACCTTTCTTCATAGAGCATATGCTCCAGCCCCCTAATTATTTTGGTCACCCTGCGCTGGACCCTCTCCAGTGTATCCACCTCCTTCCTATAACTGGGGGCCCAGAACTGGACACAGTACTCCAGATGCGGCTTCACCAAAGCCGAATAAAGAGGAATAATCACTTCTCTGGATCTACTGGCAATGCTCCTCTTGATGCAACCTAATATGCCATTAGCTTTCTTGGCTACAACAGCACACTGCTGACTCATGTCCAGCTTCTCGTCCACTACCACTCCCAGGTCCTTTTCTGCAGAACTACTTCCGAGCCAGTCGGATCCCAGCCTGTAACAATGCTTGGGATTCTTCCGGCTCAAGTGCAGGACTCCGCACTTGTCCTTATTGAACCTCATCAGATTTCTTGCAGCCCAGTCTTTCAATTTGTCTAAGTAAGTCTGGACCCTGTCTCTACCCTCCAGATTATCTACCTCTCCCCCTAGCTTAGTGTCATTTGCAAACTTGCTGAGGGTGTGATCCAACCCCTCACCCAGGTCATTGATAAATATGTTGAACAGAACAGGACCCAAAATACTGCAATACACTCTGGGAAGTGGTCATAACACTGTGCAACAGCTATGAGTTGTTCAGGATCCATGCTAGCACCATGCAGTGGTTTGAGTCAGGCACAGGCTTTAAGAATATAGCCTGAAAAAATGGTATGAAATTCCTTGGGCCATTTGTTTTCAAATGGCAGGGGCAGGGGACTGCACTCTGGAATGATGACATCAGACACCCACAAGCACTTGCAGTGCATTTTTTCCCCATAAGCCACTGGCACAAAAATCCAGAATGCAACAGGGCTACTGGCAATGTGGGATAGGTACACACAATATATTGCTGACACAGCTGAACGTAGCTATGGTAATGGAGACACACTATGTCAACTTTCTGGGCATTTGTGGGTACTCCTCTTAGACTTTAAAAATCTAGCAGTAAAAAGTCAAGTTCAATAAATTCAACTTTATTTCGTAGTGTAGACATAGCTTAAGCCAGAAACCACATATGCGCACTACAGATAATGTCGCCCAACAGCTGACATCTCCTTTGCTGTTATCCATAGTTAAGTATTTGAGTGCTGGAAGACAGATGGAGGAATCTGACTGTGCACTGTCTCAGACACATTACTATTTAATATCTTACTACCTGCCCCAAAGAATCAATTCAAGATCTGGACTAGTCCAAACAGTGTTTTAACCCACCTTTTAATTTCCTGTCTCTCCTTACTCATACAGTTCTATCCATACCGCAGCAACTCCTAATAGGAGCACACTCAGTGCTCCTGCTATGTATCTAGTACATCAGCTAGGCTCTTCTAAATTCAACAGTATGTCATTCCATTACTACACTACACCAGGTAAAAGATCACTGTAATCCCCAAACTGAAATTTTACAAACTTAGCCCACTCCAGTTCTAAGTACTGCCACCATATTTTCTCATACAGAACCTTTCCCCACCATTTTCATATACACACTTTGAACCCCCAACAGGAGGCCACATTTTACTAAATGTGGTAACTCATGACCATAATCACATCAGTGTAGGATTCAAATCCTGTAGAAAGTAGAAAGATTCAGTCAACACCAACTCGTTTCTCATTCTCATGTTGCTTTCAAGCAGGTGTGTGTAGCAGGAATTTTAGTTACTCAACTCCAGTCATATGCATACTGAAAGCTCACTGATAAATTGGTGTAAAGTTTTTAGTATAAATACAGCTTAATGCAGCAGTATAGTACCTGCAGTAGTGTTCCCTACTACTTGGCCAAATGACTAATACAGTGAGTTACCTTTTCACAGCTATAGGAGTTCTCTTGTACCCTGATTGACAAAGGCCTGAACTTTGGCACTGAAGGTTCCAGTTTCACTCCCCCACTGACAACAGTGGTCTCTATGTTTGTAATGTTAGCTAGTTACAACAGTACTTACTGTAACTCAGGGACAGTCCAAACAATCAGAACAAGGAGAAAAATGGAAATTAAGTAGGAATGTGAGGGTCACAACTATCAGAGCAGAATGCAAACACCTTCATGTTTAAGCAGCGGTGCAGTCAATAGAGCCAAGGAGACCTCAGAATGTAGTGTTACAGAAGTTCAAAATGTCTATATTTTATAAACATGAACTTTGAGAGCCTGAACCAGTCAAATAACAGTAGCTCAGGGGGGAAAAAAACACCACTGGAGTCAAGCCCCCCAGGGAAATGTTCTGTATTAATCGTAGTTCTGCCTCCCTGTCAGAGCAATGAAGGATGGATGCGGATGGCAGTTCAGGGGGAGGAAATAGAGGGAGTAGGAAGCAACATTAAGGTATATTGAAAGATTTACAATATAATTAGCAGGCTTGGGTCAGAAGAGAAATTCCTCTGCAAAGGTTTAAGTAACGATTTCCCTGAAACCTCCAGGAGGTGGTTCCCAGCTCCTCAGCTTGGAAAACAAATGCTGGAAAAGTTGTTTCAGTTCATTACTGACCTCACTTAGTTCCAGTGAACTGCACTGTAGTTAAGTGTGACTTCTTGCTTCAGGGCAGTACAGTTGGAAGAACACATACCATATGCTATCCCACTTTTCGTGAGAATACAGCTGTCAAGGTGCCACATGCTCAAACTGCTGCTTCAAAGGTGACTATGGATGATATGATGACAACCAGGGCATCTCAGGCCTGTCTATGGCTGGTAAGATCTTGACTTGCACACTCTACAATTATATGTGCTTACAAATGGCATCATTCCTGAAAGTCTGTGCAGATTTTGAGACACCTGAGGCACTGCTGACATGTTACTCGCCGCCAGACAGATCCAAGAAACAATTAGAGTGCAATATCAGGGTCTCTACATGATTGTTATTAACCTGAATGGAAGCATCTGACACAGTCAACAGAAACAAGCTTTGAAAGGTACTTGGAGAAACTGATCTGCCTGAAAAACTCATCCGTACGGTTCGATCCTTTCATGATTGTATGCTGGGTTCTATCCTTGACAATGGAGAGACACTGGTACCTTCTGAAGTATCAAATGGTACAAAGCAAGGACGTGTCCTCACTCCCTTCCTGTTCAGCAACTACTTTTCAATGATGTTGTTTAGTTGCTTTCAAGTATTATGAGTTGGGCACACCCATTCAGTTTAGAACTGATAGCAGCATTTTCAACCTCCAAAGATTTCAGGCTCACACTAAAGTGACATCCTGTTTGTTCATGACTGTGCAATGTTAGCTTATTCAATTGAGGATGTATAGGAGTTTTTCGAGCATTTTGCTTGCCGTTTTGGACTCGGGAACATGAAGAAGATAGAGGTTATGGCTCAGTCTGTCCAGAAAGATACAAACACTCCAGTGATCACTGCAGCTTATTGTCTTTAATGTTGTTGACAAGTTTTGCTATCTTGGAAGTGTACCATCCTCCAGCATAAACACTGACAGTGATGTAATCGCTCTACTAGCCAATGCCAGAGCTGTGGAAGATTGACCAAATGCTTATGGAATGACCATGGTGTTAAACTTCATGTAAAGGTGGCAGTTTATCAGTCAGTTGTTCTGACTATCTTGCTGTATATGGTTCAGAGTCACAGATTCTATATCAACACATTTTAAAAATGGATCAGTTCCATATGTTCTGCCTCAGGAAGATGATTCGTGTAAACTGGTGGGACAAAATTCCAACTACAGAGGTCCTTCAGGTGTGTGGCACCATTGGCATGGAAGGAATGTGTATGAAAAATCTGTTTCTCTGGATTGGTCACATTCTGAAGATGGATAATACATGGATACTGAAGATGGTCTTCCATGGCCAGCTTGTTTGTGGAAAATATTCTCTCAGTTGTTAGTTTAAGTGTTATAAAGATATCTTAAAGGCCAACATGAAGTCATGCAGCTTATCTTCTGGAGATCTGGAAATGATAGCTCAGGACAGATTGTTCTGGTGACAAATTATTGCACAGGATCTCAAATACTTTGAGAGTCAATGTACCCAGACATTACAAGAAAAGGATAGGATTTGAAAAGAGTGCGTAGCACCTGCAGATGGTAGATATTTACGTGACATCTGCAATCAGATTTGCCAATCCAAGATTGGCTTAGTCACTCACCAATACATCATAGAAGATGAGATCCGTCGAGCAAAAGTTCAGTCCAGTCCAATGTTCAAATCAGTATTTCAACAGTCCCAGTAGGCTGATCAAACACATTATTGCTTTAGGGCCTGATCTTGCATTTGTGATATAAGGAAAATGCCAAGAAACTTCACCTAAAGCTTTGCCTACATTGGTACTGCAGAATCAGGACCATGTCATATAATATTTAAAATTCCATAAAAACAATATCACAGCGTCATTCCCCACTGTTCATACCTTATAGTCTAGAACAGTGTTTCTCATCCTTTTTTTTTTTTTCAGGATGGCAACATCTGATTCTAAGACAAAAATTTTCATATTTCCCCTTCAGATTTTACTTATTTTTCAATGCCAGATATTTCATTTTCTCTCTTTGAAAGCTACAGGAAAAATGCAGAGAACAAGGAAAGCCGTTATTCATGGCATTTGTGAAGTTAAAGGTATTTGACGCAGTTAGTAGATCAGGACTATACAGAGTATTAACCAAGATTGGCTGCCCACTGACCCTACTCAAGCCCATAACATCCTGTCACAAAAACATGAAAGCAACAGTGCAATATGACGGATCTACAACGGAACTGTTTGCGATGAACAGTGGAGACAAACAAGGGTGTGTTCTTGCCCCTATCCTCCTCATGATATTCTTCTCAATTCTACTAAATTGCGCATTTCAAAACTCACACAGCGATGCATTTCTCCGCACAAGATTAGATAGCTCTCTCTACAACCTGGCAAGACTCAAGGCCAAAACTTAGGTCAAGAAAGTCCTCATTAGGGAACTACTCTTCACAGATGCAGCTCTTGTCGCTCATAATGAAGACACGCTACAGCCACTGATGGATTCTCTGTCCACCCTTTACTAAACTGTTGTATTCACTCAAGGTATACCTCAGTGACCCAATGTCATTCTGGATAACAACCCATTTGATGCGGTTCAACAATTCTGTTACCTTGGATCTACTGTTACCACAAACCTATCCATGGACAAAGAACTGAACTTCAGAATCAGGAACGCAGCTACTATTTTTGGCAAACTTACAAAATGAGCATGGAACAACCCTAAGCTGACAGTGAAAATAAAGTTATTAACCTACCAGGCATGTGTGCTGAGTATCCTGCTATATGGATCTGAGACATGGACCACCTTTTTGAACCAGGAAAAAAAACTGAACAGCTTCCATCTTTGCTGCCGCTGCAGAATTATAAATATCAACTGGCAAGATAGTTTCAAATGCAGATGTCCTACCAAGATCTGGCATACCCAACCCCATAGTGATCCTCAACAGCAGAAGACTATGATGGCTTGGTCATGTGAGAAGAATGGGTGACGAACGTCTTTCCAAAGAAATCCTCTTTAGTGAACTGTCATGTGGGTCAAGAACAAGAGGAAGACCAAAGCTAAGATTCAAGGATATATACAAAAAAGCCATGAAAAAATTCAACTTTGATCTAAACTCCTGGGAATCTACATCAGAATGAAATACCTGGCAACAACTGCTATGACAGGGCACAACATCCTTCGATAGAATACATGCAAGTCACGCAAAAGAACTTCGTCTTAGAAGGAAAAGCTGTCAGATTCAAGAATTTGGAAACAGACTGACATGTAGTTATTGCAATCAACCACGCAAATCCAATACTGGATGGATAAGCCACGAGTGAAACTGCAGACTCAGATACTGCCCATAGATCCTCACCACTGCTGCTAGCCACTGTCTCTTGAGGCAAAAAAGGGGCCATAATACATTAGCTATAATAATGTGAAGCCTACACACAGAACACCCACAATTGCCTCCACTGAATGTCACAAACACTGCAGGTTTTGCTTGCTCCAAACTTATTCTGAACTTTTTATTTTCTTTAATTTAGAACTGTAATGAATATTTTCAACATTTTGCAACACATTATTACTTTGTGATCATGACCCATTATCTGAAAAACACAGATCTAGAATACAAATCCTGTGACTTGTTTCCTGATTTGATCCTTAGAAGTGTGAATGAGATAAACAGCCTGTATGTCATTTTTAAACCTTACATGAAATTAAAATTTTGTATAAATATATTAAAAATGCCTTATCTTTTATACTAAGGCTCTATGGTGTAAAGGATCCTTAAATTGGACACAAATGGATTTATATCACTTTTAAAGCCCTTTTACTTTGCCAGAATCAAAACAGCCACACAGTAAATCAAATTCTTTTATCAATTTCATGCTTAACAATATTCATCTTCCTCCCTTTGTAAAGTGATTAGGTAATTCCGAAACAAAAAAACCATTTCAGGAGGAATATATAGTAATTAAGGTTTATGGACCAGTTCTGCCATCCTTCTCACATTAAATTAATACCTTACTCCACAAGTAGCCCATTCAAATCATTCCAATCACTGATTTTTCTTAGAATAAGGTATTGCTTCCCATAAGAAAGGGTGCCAAAAATCAGACCCTAATGAAGACAAACATGAAACAAAACTAAAAGGTTAACTCCTTTAAATCAGACATCCATTCGCTATATGGAAAAATGCACAACTGCCAAAGATGCACATGCAAATCAGGTACATACATGTGTAAAATGGGCATTTAGGAATTTATCCTTCCTCCCCTGATTTATGTATGTAATCTTGGTATCTGTACCTGTAGATATAAGTGTACAAAGGTACCTCTGCAGTACTTTGTAAAAAATGTGGCCCAAAATATCCAACAAGAAATTGTTATGGCCATACAGAATTAAAAATAAATTCTTGGAACTTACGGTGCTTTTCCAGTTGTACTGAATCAAAAATTCAAACAGTGGTTAAAAAAATACTGAAGACAGGAAAACCTTATCAATTCAAACCAAACTGTGAAGTGTTTCACAAAAATACTGAGTTTTACAAGTTAGTAAGCAAATAAACACATGCGAAGGGAAAAAAGCAAGAAGAAACTGTCCTGCTTTGTTCATTTAATAACTTCAGTACAGTCTTAGTTCCCTGTAATATTTCTTAATGTGCGAGTGAGTCTATGTCGATATATTTTGTATAAACAATGAAGCCTAACACAAAGATCTCCATTCACCAGCTCCTCATAGTGCAATGCCCCAATAACACTGACTACGCTTGCCCCACAGCATGGTAATTAGCCTGCTCTGAACTGCCTCATGAGGCAATAACATGCATATTGAGCACCTCATTAGCATAACAGCAACCACACGAATTTCAAGTGCAGACTTCGAAATGCAGACTGGCAGTGTAGATGCAGGTAGCTTCGAAACAGGAACCCCATTTCAACTTTCCCTTACTCCCAATTAGTTTTGTGAGAGTAAGGAAATGTTGAAGCGGGGCGCTTATTTTGATGCTGCTCACATCTACTCTGCCAGTCTGCATTCGAAATCTGCACTTCAAAATTCACATGGCAATATTATGCTAATGAGGCACAAAATATGCATATCAGCACCTCATTAGCCTGCTTCAAACTGCCTCATTACCATGCCCCCTCCTGTGGGGCAAGTGAAGCAGCCTGTATAACACAAGTGCCTGTCAGTGACGCTCTGCTGTTAGAAAATGATATCCCTGCCCTCAAGAATAAGCACCCTATGGGACAATTCTCGTATGGTCTTGAGTACTCTCAGTTAACAGTAATACAGTCATATCCCGAGATATGCCCATTGGGGTTACGAGAATTCAAGTTTACGAGGAGCTTCATTTAATACCCCTACTTCATCTTATGAGGCATTTCCTCAAATTTACGAGGATACACTGCTGTGGCTGGTCTAGGTCTCCGCCTCAGCGCTGTAGCAGTGGTGTACCTGCCCGGGTCCCCACGTGACCAACCCCAGCGCCGCCCCCTCCCCTCTTAACCTAAGCTGAGCTCAGGGTGGGCTGCCTCCCCATGCCCTGCCCTGCCCACCCCTTTACACCAGCCCCGCTTCTGCAGCTGTGGGCAACTACGCGGATTTGTGCCCCCCTCCCAGGTGCTCTTCGATTTCCATTCCCCTCGCAGCCCTGTCTCTTCACCTGGGACAGCCCCCCAACCCCAGGCTCTGCTCCCCACACCGCACTACCGGAAGGAATTTTCTGAGCTCCACGCCTCTCCTGAACTCCCACTTCCTACTGCAGCCCAGCCACCGCATCCTGGTGATGATGCAAAACAACGTGGCATTGGCTTCCTGGCAGATCTCCCTCCCCATTTTTTATACTGTAATTAATGAAGGGAAAATGCTTTGTTAGGCTGTAGTTGGAGAGAAAGATGATGTGTGTCTGTACCTGTGCAAGTTTTTTCATGAGGTTGATGGATTTCCACTCATTATGGCTAAATGTAGTGCCTTGCATGGTGACAAGTATCAGAGAGGTAGCCCTGTTAGTCTGTAGCTTCGAGAACAACAAGAAGTTATCTGTCAGTCTGTAAGGTGCCACAAGACTTCTTGTTGTTCTCGAAGCTACAGACTAACAAGGCTACCTCTCTGCTATTTGTTAGGTTGTGTTATGATAACTAATGTTAACTATCCGTGTAACTGTGTTCACTTTAATGGGATCTGGTGTTGTTTTAGCATAAATGGGTGTAAATTTTGGGGCTCAGGAACGCATAAAATTTTTTCCCATTGAAATTAATGTTAATTACGATTTTGACTTACGAGAATTTGCCCTAAAAGGAGTTTTTCAGGAACGAATTACCCTCGTAAGGCAGGGGAAGACTGTACAAATAATGTTAATAATAATTGGAGCAGAGGACAGTAAACACGTTGGAGGGAGTGCTCAGGGTCTTGCATGAGCAGATCCTGACATACAAAAACCAAAATGGGACAACAATTCAGGCTCAGAATAGGGAGGAGAATGGGAAGAGACCATTTTGGTGTGAAAAGGCTGGGAAGGAAAATAGCAGAAGTTTTTAAAGAGAGCTGGTAAGAAAATTCTGGAAGAAAACTGAAGCTAATTTTCATGTTCCAAACAGTGCTAATTTAAAAAAGAGAGCTCAAAAAGGGAAAGAATTCAAAAAGCTTCTGAGAACCTGAAAGAGAACCTATTGAGCTATAAAGTCCTCTGTGGATATTGCTATGTAGATATAAATTTGTGTGTTTAATTGTTTGATAATACTGTGATGGGTGCTACAGAAAAAGGAAAGTATATGCTATTCAAGTTGCTATGACAAAGCGTAGTTCAAGTATAAAATGCAGATTGTTACAGAGAAAACACTGGCAAAGTATTTTTCTACAGCAGCTGCCATCTAAGGAGTTTAAAGAGTTTTAGAATCATTAGTGACTTCTCACTCTGAGAGCAACCTAAGTATTATCCACTTCTTACAAACAAGGAAATGGAAGCACAGTCTAAATGATTTGGTGCAGGTTACACAGTGAGCCAGTAGCAAAACTAGTTAGAACCATAGCCTTGTGATGCCCTGTCTTCCACTATAACCATAACACCGTATTTCCTCCCTAACTGCATTTTCTGATCTGCAATATTGATGGCAAAAAAAAAATCAATGTTTTTAAAAAGTTAATTAACTGCTTAATGCTTTAGATACCAAAACAACTCTTGCAGAACAACAGGGAACAATATGACCTTGTTTACCTGCAGTGCTTTGAATCTCTGATCTCTGTAAGGTTGTGATATCTGTAGTAAATGTGTGTTAGTACATTTACAATTTTTGGCTGAACACACTGATACTCAGTTTACTCCACAAAGAACACACTACTTGATAAGCAGAATGGAATACACAAAACAGCCGCCTTTAAACAGAGTTAATTATTAAACACTACTCTCTCAGTGCTATATCAAGGTCTGGATTATCTGTGGTGGAACAATAAAGTCATGAAAGTTCCACTAATGATGAATCTGGCCTAATTAAGTTAATATTGTCAGTTAACATCTGTAATACACAGTAACACAGAGAATTATGGACTACACCAGTGGTTCTCATCCAGGCGTACATGTACTGCTGGGGATACTCGGAACTCTTCCAGAGGGCACATTAAGTCAACATTTCGCAATCTTTTTTACAAATTTAAAATTTTGACTTACTTTATATTCATCTAGTTTTTTATTTAATCCTTTTTGAACAACAGTGAGTATGACAAAGTTTATTCCTTATAGGCAATTTCTTCCAACCAACCAATAACAACTAAGTTTTTTAAACAAATGTGTTGCAAACGTAGAAAAAAAGTGTGTCTGAAAACTAAGTGCTGGGGGTACTTTTTTTTTTTTTTTTTTTTTTTAAGAAGTACTTTACAAAAAAAGGTTGAGAAACACTGGATTACACGACAGAAATCATATTCTATTAATATCTATTACTCATGTAAATCGTTTCCAGTTTTCTCTCTAATTAAGTATGGTTTTAAGGTCTAATCTTGCACCACTGATGCCAATGCAAGTGTTGTTATGGTCTTCAAGATGAGTGTAACAGAGCTATTAATTTGTCAACAATAATGTGCTGTATTCAGTTTGCACACTAAATTCTACACTCATTTCAGGGAACGTTTTTCTTTTGATAACAATACTTACAGAACACTCTTAGAG
Organism: Carettochelys insculpta; assembly: GCF_033958435.1. Lineage (NCBI taxonomy): Eukaryota > Metazoa > Chordata > Testudines > Carettochelyidae > Carettochelys > Carettochelys insculpta. The sequence goes on from NC_134137.1 coordinate 372,323,264, forward strand.
AACTCTTCGCATTTTTATATCCTGCGCAATCATTATTAACAAACTGAGCTTTGCTACTTCTTGTGAGGAAGGCAGTATAAAGTAAATAGCATTGTAATTTTACAGATGGAGAATCTGAGTCACAGAGCAGTGCAGTGACATACCCAAGATCACATAGCAGATCACTGGCAGAAAGCTGGGATTAGAATTCATAAGTTTCACTCTCCCTTTCCCATGCTCAGTACAACAGACCGAAAGAGGCATATTCAAAAACATTTGGCACTGACCTACTGCCATTTCTACATAAGGCCAATACTGACTGCTTCTGGAAATCCAATCTTGAACTTTCTGAAGCCTTTGCCCCATGTTTTCAATATACCAGAATATTTTAAACTTTTACAGAAAGATTTTTTTTTTTTAAAAAAGAAAGAAGTGAGTAGGGGTGTAGGAGTGAAGGGAGGTTCTCTCATCACCTACTGGAAGCTCACTCCCTCTCCCTTCCCCAGTACAACGGCTGCTTCCTCTTGCTTATAGAATCATAGAAGAGTAGGACTGGAAGGGACCTCGAGAGGCCATCGAGTCCAGCCCCCTGCCCTCATGGCAGGACCAAGCACTTTCTAGACCATCCCTGAAAGCCATCTAACCAACCTCTTCTTAAATAGCTCCAGTGATGGAGATTCTACCACCTCCCTTGGCAATTCGTTCCAGTGTTTGATTACCCTGACAGTTAGGAACTTTTTCCTAATGTCCAACCTGAACCTCCCCTGCTGCAATTTAAGTCCATTGCCTCTTGTTCTATCCTCAGAGGCAAGGAAGAACAAGTTCCCTCCCTCTGCCTTATGACACCCTTTTAGATACCTGAAAACTGCTATCATGTCCCCCCTCAATCTTCTCTTTTCCAAACTAAACAAGCCCAATTCTTTCAGCCTTTCTTACAGCCTGTTACAGACATACTGACCATACCAGCAGATGACGAGTGGGCATCGACATGCATTCCAAAACGCAGAATTCAGAGCTAGGATATCCTCCATCTCATACTATGGAGCACACTTGACAATTACAAACCATGCTAAAACTAAGACATGGAGACAAGAGAGGCAGCAATATAAATCTGCCCCATAAAAAAAAAACCAAAACCAAAAACAAAAAAAACACACATGAATACAAAAATCAAAAGATTTCTGATGTAGTTCCAAATGCAGCCAGCTAGGTTTCATGTATAAACATAACAAGATCTGAAGGATTTCTGTTTGCTCTTCCTTCCTCTCCCCAGAGCTATGTCTTGCAAAGGCATAAGGAGAGTTCAATTACTGGAGGGTATATAAGAGACATTCCTAACACTTCTATTTCAAATACCAGCCAAGCAAAACTTTCCATCTGAGTTCTGAGTGCTAATGTGTTCTTCACATGATGATATCAACTACCACTTACAACTAGGGACCAATAACAGCTTCTATAATCTGTGAGAAATAGCTTTTCAGAATTAAATGCTGCTGATCCTGCATTTTCAGTTTGTATTTAGTGTACAATAAGAACACACAGTATCAGCAAGTCTCACACTTCTGATATTACTTACCTGGAAATACCTCACTCCTACGGAGAAACTGATCTCAAGAATTCTCTCTAATTTATAGCAATGTACTTTCCCCAACACTGAAAGTGCTGGTGGTCTCAGTATGTCTGAATCAATATCTTTGCTGATAATTAAAAGGAAAAAAGTAATTAGGGGCCAGATTCCAACTGCTGTTCTGTTGATCTCAATCTCAAGTATCTTTGGTCCCTTCAGTGAAATTACTCCAGATTTCCACCTGTAGAACGCTGATCAGAATCTGGCCTATGATACTAACTTATTTAAAAAATGTGATATCTGGCCTGTGATACTCACTGATTTAAAAAGATATAATGGAAAAGGAGCGTGTTTTATAAAGCTATGAAAATATCCCCACGAGGCAATCTAATGACTGTGCCAATGAATTTTAAAGAGCAGAAATTAGATATTAGCTATCATAAATTTACAAGCATCACATCTTACAATATTCAAAAGATTACTAACACAGAGACAAAAAAAAAAATCACACACAGTTACCTTGATTCTTGTTCAAAAGTATGCAGTCAATACAATGCACACTGCATGCTTTCAGCCGTTAATAAAAAGAAGCACAAGCAAATGAAGAGCTTTCAGATTAATCCAAATCGTTTTAGTTTCTATGCTGCAGTTTCACCACTCCCACAGAGTAATTGGTACGCATACTTTATAATGAAAGCAAAGTGTGGGTCATAATTAGAATGGGAGGAGACTTAAAAAACCCACTATGCTAGTCAAATTATAATTCTTGCTGGTTTGTTTCAAAGTGTGTAAGGGGAGAGCAGGATGGGACACAGAGAAGGAACAGGACTTATGAGAGAGAGGGAAAGTAGAAGAAGGTGTTCTAAAAATACTTTAGTTTATCTACATTTCATGCAATCTGGATGGTAAGACCAGGAAGTAAAGGAATTTTAATGTGGGTGATTTATGGAAAGATTATCACATGTCTGACAAGCAGAACCAATTATGATGCCAACTTTTCTTTAAATTACTGTGGTCTAAATCTGGTGTAAAGATCACTGATTGATGGATCTATTTTGGTGTAAAAGAGATCCGAATATGGCCCTATGCAATGACATTGGTGGATTTAAAAAGATATTAAAATAGTTACATATATTTACTTTTGGCTACTTGCCTCATAAAAGTACACAGTTTAATAAAGAATCCAAACAGCATCACAGCTGATTTCAGTGAACAGGACTGTGCTACAAATCCAATTTAGTGTCACATGATTCATTATTCCACAGGATAGCACTGCTTGTTTTCTCTAGGATCATTAGTAGCACCAGTAGCTGCTAGATGCAAAAAGTGTTATTTGTGCTAATTATCAGTAGCACATCTAGCCTCATATGCTAGCACTATAGAAGTCAGAGGCACACTTGGCATCTGACGCTGCAGAACTGCTGGTGTTAAACTGCAGAAACAGACGTCTAAGGGTGCTACATGAGAGTACGTGAAGGTATAATCAGAACTAATAACAGTGAGTGACATCCTCAGATGGTACAAATTAATTTAGATCCCTGGCTTCAAAAGTTTACACCAGCTGAGTACGCGGCCCAGTAGGATGACAATCTATTATCTGAAAAAAAAATGCTAGGCAACAAGCTCCAGTGTACTGTGGAATATTCATCACAATGAAATGGAGGAGCCCTCCTGCTAGGATATAATTCTACACTTCCACAGGGAAGTGGAGGAACTGCATGTGATTTAACAGACTTTTTCCATCTCTAATTCATGAGTTTCTGATTGGTTTGTGGGAGGGAAGACTGAGGCGAGGGGGCATGAGAAAGAAGAGGTGCATTAACAAGGATTAAATAGGGTCTAGGGAAAAATGGCAAAGAACGGGTGAGCAGAGTAAAAATGGAAGATGCAAATGGGGGGGGACATAGAACAAATGACACGAACAGAAGAGAGGCAGACACACAAGAACTAAGAGGCAAAATTTGGCCCATTAGAAGCAGCATCCTAACTGTTAGTGAAAGGTCAAAAGACCCGCTGTCTCCAGAAAGCCACATCAGACAACAGAAGGGGCAAAAGCACTTAAGAAAGGCTGAGTCACCTCACCTAAAACAATATTAAAAATGGTGAAAGTTTTTAAAACACTGACTGTTTCTTTTAGTCAATGGGAGGGTTCTCCTCTCTTGTGACAAGTTCCTGAGTCAAAGCCCAAACAATGCAAAACAGATGTCAGGACCACAAAATGATGATTTGTTCATTAAGCTGGAACTGCGTACAATGAGCTTGTTTTATGTTAGGTGACAGTAAATTGCTAAATAATTGACTTAATTATACATTCATTACTAGACCGTATGCTAGTTTCAGGTCTGCCCTGCAGTTCAATGACATGTAGCTTTATTGGTATGTTTAACGGTGACCTGCAAATCAATTTACCAACTACTTAAACTCATAATAAATCCTGAGGGTCAAATTATGGTTCCCCTAGCAAGAGTACACTGTTGCAATGATTTTTGGGGGAAGCTTGCAGAAGACACAGGACAGACTTCAACACAGTTCTAGCTCTTTAGAACCATAATAACTTCACTGTCTGACTAATGGGAGCATTAACTATGTTATTAATTTAAGGAAATGGAAACACAGCAAATGATTTGCAAGTCACTGGCAGGCTACTTGCTAAAGACATGGGTTTCTGGTATTCTTCCAAACAAGTCACATTTCCAGAGCCCCTCTGTGATTGCAGAGCTCAAGAAATGACAAAATATAAGCAAAAACTAACAAAGCCATTAATTACTTTTATGACATTGTCTGAAATAGGTGGATCTGTAAGGGAAATTCTGAGCAGAAAAGAAGGCTCAGAATCAGCAACCTTCACTAGATTAACTCAAACCTCTTCAGACATACAGTGCGTATGATCTAGCAAACCTGATATATTTGTGACACTTGCTAGAAGACTCTAGAACTGTAAACTAAATGACTGGCTTATTATGGAGACACCTGCCCTATTTTAAAAATTGTGTTGCAATACAAGAAAATTTAAAACTTTTAAACACATGCTACCTCATTTCACTACCATAATACAGGTTGGACCTCTCTAGTCCAGCACTCTCGGGGCTTCACTGGTGTGAACCAGAGAATTTGCTGAATCGTGTGATCAATATTGTCTGGCAGCACTAACACCACTTCCATTTCTTACAAAGCTCTCAGAAGACATTTTGGAGTAAATTACAACTAAATAACTGCACAGAACACCAACAGCCAGGATGAGTGGCTGGAAACAAACTTTATGGGACTGCAGGAAATTTCGCCACACCCATGATAAGTGGACATCCCGTTAACTAAAATCATGCTGGACAACAGATATTGCTGGACTAGAGAGAAAGCCATGCTAGTCTATATACTATCAAAACAAAAAAGCAGTCCAGTAGCACTTTAAAGACTAACAAAATAATTTATGAGGTGATGAGCTTTCGTGGGACAGACCCACTTCTTCAGATCACAGCCATACCACAACAGACTCAATATTTAAGGTTCTCTGTGCTTTAAATATTGAGTCTGTTCTGGTATGGCTATGATCTGAAGAAGTCGGTCTGTCCCACGAAAGCTCATCACCTAATACATTATTTTGCTAGGTCTTTTAAGTGCTACTGGACTGCTTTTTTGTTTTGCTGAACCAGAGTGTGCCAGACTAGAAATGTTCAACCTATACCATTTCAATAAGGAAATCAAACTTGATTTTCCAAGATCATTGACACTCTAAAATTGTCCTGCCTGGATTTTCACTACTGAAACCAATATAAAACCATTCCTTTCTCATGTTTTTTCTAGTCAGTTTCACTTTTTGTTTTGGAAATCCTTCTAAATGTCAGGGGATTATGGAGCTCAGGTTTCACACAATTAATACTACATTACCATTTGAACATTTGGGCAAAATTTCATTAAATATATCAAAACAATTATTTTTCGTGATGTGGGCTTCTGTTACAGATGCCAAATGAGCACTGAATCTTCACAGACATTCTCCATTTCTTATCAACACTTATCTTGCTTTACTCCTGACAGATTCCCTAACTTGTCCCTCACCTGAGCTCTCTCTCTGGGCTTCAACCTCATTCCGTTAGTCTTCCACACCTTCAACCTTCATAATTAACCTTTAATTAATTTTCCAAGGTTGACCCGCCAGAGACACACTGAAAGAGTCCTGAAAAGCTTCAATCAAACCAAGGGTCCTCTCTGGTAAACAACAGGAGATTATCCAGATAGAGGAGGTGTTTCCTTGCTAGTGGAATTTAATATTCTGCTTCACACTCAGTTTTGCCAGAAAACACAGGGGCCAACTGTGGGTGCTCTGGGGCTCAAGCACCCATTGCAAAAAAGACAGGGTGCTCAGCACTCACAAGCCACCAGTAGATGGCAGGAACACATACACAGCACACAGTGAAACAAGAAGGCAGAAAGCCAGAAATCAGCGTCTGTACCAGTGAAACCTATCCCAGTCCCTTGTCCCTGTAAATCACTTACCAGTGGCTTTCAGTTCCTTCTCCACCTGGAGAGTTTCCTCTGATTAACCAGGGAGAAGGTTTGGTCCAATGAACTTCATCAGTTCTGACGGGATGGAACTTAACAATGAAATTCCCTTTCAAGTCCTACATATAAGCACCCACAATGCATCCATCCATTCAATGCTTCATAATCACACTCAAATACAATCTCTACTCAGAATATTTTTTTTTATAGAAGCAAGACATTACATTCCTTTAAAAGTAAAAGTATGCCTGTTGGTAACACCATAACCATATGTGACCAGAGATTCCTATGAAGTGTGATTTTCAAGAACTGGATATTACAGTATTTAGATAGAAAGGCTTGTTGCACCAAGGTTTGTCTGGATGTTAATGTTGCCTTAACTGCTAATTCTCTGGATTTTCAGTGAATGCAGTTATAAGAAATGTACTCAAACAACCTTCAGTTAAGCAATTTTTTGCGTCTGTAGGTCTGTGTAACATTTATGTATAATTTCTCTTAGTATTACTGACATAGAAGGAAAACCAGTACTTATCAACCCTCTTAAATCCCACATGGTAAGCAGTATTTTTAATCAGAATTTGACTGATGAATACATACAATACACAAGAAAGTTACACTGGCATCATGTTTAAAAAAAATAAGATTTTTCCTAAAGAAAAGAACTGTCTTTGGTTTTCCCTGATACACACTCACTTAGACCTCTATGTGCAAGGAAACATGACAGAATGGAAATGGTTGAGCGAGTAGCAACACTGTGTGGATTGGGTCACAGATGCAGAGTGAGAGACATCTCATGTGTGCTTTTTCTCTCTGTGGATACCTGAAGTGACATGCCGCATGCTGACAGTGATGTAGGAGAGTAAAGATAAATTAGAATGGCCAAAAAGCATAAGTGACACACCCCTCACTTCCTTGATTTTCGTGCTAAATTCAAAACTGCTTTAAAATGTAAATTTAACCACCAACGTGAGTCTATTAGTCTCCCATGAAATTGCAATTGTAGCCCTGGTCTACTCTATAGAATTGCTTTGATGTAACAATGTCACCCAACAGTGAGAATTATACTGACTAAGCAGTGGTATAGAGCTTCTCCTGCCAACACAGCTACTACCATTTGTGGATGTGGAGTTATTAACACAATGGAAGAGATCGTATAGCAGGTGGACCAATGCAGGTTTGTAGTGCAGACCTGCACTCACTATCATTTTCATCCTCCTCATTTACATCCTCCCAGTGTGTTAACATCTCCAGATAGCCTGGTCTTTACCTCACTCACAGGCTCTTATGTGACGTGAATATGGGCAAAATGTTAAGTTACGCAAGTGATTTCAGAATCTCCATCCCACTATCAAAACAGATTGTGGCACTGAGATAAATTCCAAGGTGTTTACACTATTTGCTCTGTGCACTTTAGGAAAATAAATACAAAGTGGTAACAAACACAAATTCATGATAATCTTGGTGGGATGGCATGCTGGATGATCTACCTGGAGGACTATCTGGACTCTGGTCTTTCAGCACAAATAAAACTTACGTTCAGTAATGGGACTCCCTCCTAGGAAGGCAAACAGAGGACTTTCAGTGAAAAATATTATTAGAGCTTCCTGCATTATTATTCAGAACTAAACCTATTTGTTTTCCCACTGCCACCATCACATGTCAGTGAAGGAAAAGCAAATTAAAAATTCTTTCTAGACTAGTCATACACAGGAGAAAGAAAAATAAACTGCTACCAAACAGGTCTCATGTATTTCTACCTCCTCATCCAAAATGTAACCCAGAGAACATTTACTTTTTAAAGCATAGGATCAGAATGCTGGCTCTGACTGCACCCTATACACAATTCATACTCAAGAATGGAGATGCCCCATTATGAATTAAGGCCACAAAACCAAACGAGGAAGGTAGACTGCTTGGGGTTGATATGCAAAGTGGGAACAGAGAAAGGGTGGAGAAGAGATATCAAGACACAAAGTCATTGTGTAGCTTTGAGAACAACAGTGCCTAATTGTGGTTTAATTCCTCAAGAACAAAGGATGAAACAACCAGCAGAGTATGCTGGGAGTCACATCCTGTTCAAAGGGCTGCTGTGTCATATGTGCTGAAACAACAGAGATGTCAAATGCAAACAGACATTTTCAGGGTTATGAAGAGGGAGGCTCATACAAAGAAGGAGAGTGGATTTATTTAAGATAACTCTTTGGAAGGATATCATCATCTTTGTGACCACGACAAAGGACTTTGATCCACCAAATATTCAAATCTTATGGAACACACTGGCGAGAAAGTATCAGATGGGTACCAGTGTTAGTCTGTATCCGCAAAAGCAACAAGAAGTCCTCTGGCACATTATAGACTAAGATATTTTGGAGCATAAGCTTTTGGGGGGAAAGACCTCATGAAGTGGGTCTTCACCCACGAAAGCTTATGCTCCAAAATATCTGCTGGTCTATAAAGTGCCACAAGACTTCCTGTTGTTTATTCATACAAAGTCCTGCCTCTACACTGTTTTTAGGTAATACCTCCCCCCAACACCCATAACACACTGCTTCCAAAATGTCTGCTGCCACCTGAAACCTGTATCACAGATGGCCAGACGTCTAAATTAATAACTCAGTCCACAGCAAATCCCCACAGGATTGAGATAGAGGGAGAGAGTCTCTTGCTTCCCTGTGCCCAAGCCCCAGTCCATCCTTTCTCCCTTCTGCATGTCCTCAAGACTACAAAGGTTGACTATGCAGCAACATAATGGCAAGAAGTGGGCAGGAGGGTGGAGGAATCATCATATAAAAGACAGCACTTCTCCTTCTATGCCCTGCTGCTTCTGATTGGGGAACAACTAGGGCATGGGTTCTCAAACTCTACTGCACTGCTACCCCTTCTGCAGAGGCAAGGTGTTAGTGGTGCAGGAGGAACTCCCAGGTGGGAGGGGACAGAGAGCAGCTTGCTGGGGGACTAGTGGGGCCAGAGGGCCAGGGCTGGCAGCAAAAATCCACACCATTCCCCTCCCTCCCAGGCTCTCACTGGCGGCAGTGGGGACGGTGTATCAAGATGGCTCCAGCTTGCACTGCTCTCTGGCCACATTACTCCTCGGGAGGGGACAGGATCACCCCACCATTCCCCAGAAGCAAAATACTGCAGTGTGGTCAGACAAGAGTACAAGCTGGGGTTGCCTTGCAGCAGTCCCCTCCTTCACCGCCAGTGAGTGCAGGGGAGTGGGTAAGATATCTGCTGCTAGTGCCAACCCTCAGCTAGTTCCCCAAGCCACCTCTGCTGGGGGAAGAGGTTCAGTGGAGCAAGGGTGGGGAGAGTTGGGGCTTAGGACAAAGGGGGAGGTTGCTCTGGCCTTTCCCCAGGCTGGGGGAGGGACACGTGGTCAGTGCCAGGCTCCAGGCCCCTCCTAACCAATCATCTTTGCCCTTCTGAAACAAAATCACTTCACAGCCCCAGGAGGAGGGAGCAAAGCCTGAGCTTGCTGGAGTCCCACTGCCCCAGGTGAGGGTACCAAAGCCTGACAGGGGTGTGGAAGCTGAAGCACTAGGTCTTCAGTCCTTGCTCGGGAGCCTATAAGTTGAGCCCTGCCGTCCAGGGCTGAAGTCCTTGGGCTTTGGCTGGGGTCAAATGGGGCTCACACTTCAGCCCCAGGCCCCAGCAGGTCTAAGCCTGCCCGTTGCAATCCCATTCTCAGAAGGTCCCAATCCACTTTGGGGTCCTGATCCACAGTTTGAGAACCAGTACGGTAGAGTATTATTCCCTTCCCCCACTGAGCTAAGTTAGTGTTTATATGTTAATTTCCAGGCATGTATAAAATACTGGTATAAATCATGCAGCTACTAAGTCTGCAGTGGCATTTGGGACTGTAGGATTTGACTCACATCCTTTGATTGTCAATGAACAGTATTTTGTGGGTACAAAGTCTGCTCTTAGTTAAAACCTGTCAAATTTAAATTTTTCCCATAAACAAGGTCTATGATCTAAAGGCCCTAAATATATTAAGGAGAAAAAAAACAGCAGGTAATCATTGGGTTAAAATAATTATCTAGCACTGAGAAACAAGCAACCAGAACAAGCTGTGCTGAAGATGAATTTGTAAAATGAATGAAAATAAAATAACAGCTACATTTTGTTAGAGATCTGTTTTACGCTCAAAGCTAAAGACAGGCAGCCAGACTGAGAAAAGCTATTCAATATTAGGTTATTTCTCAACGCCAGTAAAGTATCTCAAAACATAAGGCCAATTCTCTTTTCACGTAAGTTTTATAAGACTGCAATTCCATTGATTTCAATGAAGTTACTTTTACCGTGTAAATCAGCAGTGACTCAGTTGAACTGACACTGGCAAGGGAAAAAACTAGGGGAAAGAACCTAATCATGAAGGGAAAGTTTCCTCACTTTAATCCTTGTACCTGTGGTGTTGGTACTTTCTTGGCCATTTCCTGGCATCAGTTGCACACGTAATTTCACTGAGAGGCTGTGCTAAGCCTGCTGTTCCAACAGTCACAATTTTTTTTTCGCATTTTCAAACACATCCTTTCCTTATGGAGGGAACTCCAGATACCAGTGATGTCAGGTGCTTAGTGGACATTTTCAAAGTCCAGTACAAAACAACCTCTCGCAGGCAAATCAAAGTTGACCTAACGTCAGCTTTTAGCCCTATTTTCTTCTGAAAGCTGCTACTGCATCACAAGTAAACAAGGCGTACCTTTACTCTAAATTACTTTCATTGTACTGTTCGTTGATGATTCATTACAATTATGCAATCCTGAGTGCTTCAGAGCCCCAAGACTCTGATGAGGAGTTATATGCATGCATTTAAAAAAATAAAAATTTAAAAAAAAATGGCACATATAACAGGGCCCAAAGAAGAATGAAAGGTTCTCACAGGCAGATCTTTTTAAAGCACCGAGAACCTGATCCAAAACCCGATCCAACCAGAGTCCTTCCTTAACAGGCTGTGAAACACGCCCTAAAATAAGAATAAAATCCAACACTTTTCAGTAGGACCAGTCCCCTTGGAACTCGCCCAAAAAGCTACAGTAACTCAGAATATTCGGGCCTGGATCCTTGATTTGGATACCTAATGTCTACGCTGCAGTTATATACCCATGCCTGGCGCATGCCAGTTGACTCAGGCTTGGGGAGCATGGGGTAACGGGGCTGTTTAATTGCCATGTATGCATCTGGACTTGGGCTGCAGCCAAAGCTTTGAGACACTCCCACAGTGAAAGGGCCTAAACAGCCCCCTCGCTCAGCGGTGCCCAAACTTTCTGGGATCACCTGCTTCCACCCTACCCAAATCCAAAAGCTTATTCTGGTAGCAGGGCCATAGATCCCAGGGTGGAGATGGGGACAGGATGTGGACAGTATAAGGGCGCTGAAGCTGGTGGTGCAGCTGGGGAGGGGGCCAGGACCAGAGACACTGCTAGGCTGTGGTCAGAGACTGAGGCAGGGTCAGGAGCCAGGACGAAAGCTGGAGAGGGTACCAGAGCAGTGCTGGGAGTGGAGTGGGGATGAGTAGTGCTACCTCCTGCCCTCACTGGGGGCTGACCCAGACTTTCCTCTGAACATCCTGCTGCACTCCTGCAGAAGGGCACAAACTGGCAGTGACACAAGGCACAGCACCCTTTCCCCACACTGCTCCATTCATGTGGCTCCCAATCACATTGCTCAGGGGAAGTGGCTGGGGGAAGGTGTGGAACCACACCCACGTTCAGCAGCAATGTTGCTAGATGTCCAGGGGCCAAGTTGCTCTGCCTGCCCTTGCCGCCACCACCAGTGAGTGGGGGGGAGGTGTTTCCTTCAGTCTGCATCAGGCTGCCCACTAGCCTCTGGGCTGCATCAATAGGAGGAGGCGGCCAGGGGAACAGAGGTGGAATGGGGGCAGGGAGGGGGGTGGAGCAAGAGCAGAGGCTCGGGGGAAGGAATGGAGGTGGAAAGAGGTGGGCCCTCCCCCCAGACCTAGGGGTGGCGCAGGGAGAAGTCACATAGGAAACAGTCAGGTGCCCCCTTGTGTCTCTCCCCAGCAGTTGCCACTGCACCAGGGCACAAATCACATCTTAAATTTCTGTACAAGGCTTGCAAATTGTCAATTTATAACTCTCTGTACGAAGAAAGAATGCTTACAGTAAATTTTTTACAATTAGATTGTTTTAAAGCTAAAAACTGACACAAGAGATCTCTGAGACCGAGAGCACCTTTGTTATTTTGGTCATAAAACTAGCAAGCTCCCTCAGTAGAGCTGACAACTTTCTAATTGCACAAAATGTAATACCCTTGCATTGCCCCTCCTGAGGCCTGCCCCCATTGTTCATAACATCACCTCTTGCTCCAGCCTTTGTTTTCTCCCACCATCACTCCCTTTCATGGAGCTGGAGCAGGGGGTTTGATGTCAGAGAGCGCGAGATTTTTGGGGTGCATAAGGAAGTGCAAGCTCCAGAAGTGAGTCGGATGGGGCATAAGTTGAAGGTGCATGCTGTGGCTGGAAGTGTGGGGTTCTGGGCTGTGGCTAAGATTTGGGGTACAGGAAGGGGCTGTGGGGTTTGGAGTGCAGAGGGGGGCTGAGGGCTGGGGCAGAGACTTGGGATGCAGTCTCTGGCTGAGGCAGAAGCCAGGAATAAAGGTTTTTGGTGTGCAAGAATGGGCTCAGAGCTCCGGGAGGGCGTATAGGTGCGGGAAGGGATTAGGGCATGGGAGGCAGTAAGGCCTGGGGCAGGGGTCTGGGTGCAGTTCTCAGCTAATGGGAGCTGCAGAGCCAATGCTTGTGGCAGCAACAGTGCAAGGAACCACAGGGACGTGCCACCCTTACTGGGAGCTGGTTGGAGCCAAGACAGGCAGGGAACATGCCTTAGCCCCACTGAACTACAGACCAGGAACTGCCTGAGGTAAAGCACAACCAGGGGGCCCAAACCCAAATTTAGCTCCACTGTGCTGCAAATCAGACTTTCAGCATTTCAATTGAAAAGTGGATACCTGGCAACCCTATCACCCCTGCTTGCTAGTTTAACCGGTTTACACCATAACATGCAAGGAATAAAGAACTAGAAATCAATCACATAAGTGAAAGGGAAACATACAGATCTCACTGCATATTAACGTGAGGAGTTGCACCCCACTCCCACAGCCCCCCCCAAAAAAAGCTTCTCCCCCCTTGCTTTCTGCCAGCTTATGTTCAAGAACACAAAGGCCAGAAACAAAATAGGTATTTGTCCATCCTTGTGGAGTTTATCATAAACGTACAGTCATCTCAAAATCACACAACATTCTCTGAAGTAGGACTGGCAGGAATCTGGGAAGCCCAGCCAAAAAGGGACCAGGGCAGGCCACTACAAGTCCAGTCCGCGGCTCAGTACGGCTAAGGCTCAGGCTAACAGCTCAGAAGCCTAGCTGTCTTCCTCTTTTAAAATCAACTTGGCTGTACACGTTGCAAAAATTCATGCTTACCCATCATGGCAGTGGGGAGAAGGGCTAGCAATGGAGAATAGAGCATGCATACCTCTGACAGAAAATGCAGTGGTGAAGATGTCCACATGGAAACAGAGAAATGAAAGAAAAACAAAACAAAAAAGCTAGAGGCTGGGAAATCCCCCTCGTCTCATTCCTCTCCAATTTGAATACAGCTTCTGTTTTTAACTGAAGTTAAGGCACCTTAGCACTTATCAGCCTATAGGGAAAAACACATATACACACACCATACCACAGAAATACTAACCTAGGAACCTATCCTTGCACCAAACCCCCCTGCCAGTTCTCTCCACATATCTATGCTAGAGACACCATCACTAGACCTAATCATGACAGCCACACCATCACGGACTCACAGACCTGCACATCCCTTCATGTGATATAAGCCATCATGTGCCAGCAATGCCCTCTGCCATGTACACTGCACAATCTAGACAGTCCCTACACCAAACAATGAATGTACACAAATCAGACATCAGGAATTTGAATACACATAAACCTGTAGGAGAACCATTTAATTTTGCAGGAGATACTATAATGCACCTTAGAATAACTACTGTTACAAAGAGATTTTAAACACCAGATTACAAAGGGAGACATCTGAACCAGAATTCTTTTGTAAATTTGATACATTTAACCTTGGACTCAACGAGGATGTCAATTATCTTACACGTTACAAGGACAGTTTTCCCACTTTTTATATTTGCATGAATGGCAGCCATCCCACTCAATTTACTCTTCCCAGAGCTCTTCTTACTGCCAAATGGCTCCCCCCACCCTTTTTATCTTTTTAAACTCTCTTTTTTTCTTCCTTCTCCCCCTTCCTTCTTCTCCCCCCCCCACCCCCCGCTTTATATTTCCTGATTTCTCATTTCTACTCCAGAAATCTGAAGAAGCGGGTCTCACCCATGAAAGCTCACAGTGAAGAATTACCTAAATCAATAAAATTGTTAGTCTTTAAAGTGCTACAGGACTGCTTGCTTTGTTTTGTGAAGCTACAGACTATACACACCATGGCTACAGTTATACTACAGTGATCTGTCAGTAGAAGTCACTGACTGAAGAAATTTCCCAACAAAACTTCTGTCAGAGTGCAGCCACATGTGAAAGCCAATCGGAGGAGTGCTCAGCTCTGTCAACAGAGTAGCTGGACTGCCCAGCCGCTCTCTCAACAAAAGAGGCACTTGGAAGTACAGCAGATAGGGCTGCCCATTGTTCTGGATGCCCTGTCTGTCAAGAGAGGGACCCCCAGATCCTCCACACAACATTTTTGTCAACAGGACCTGTTGACAAAAGGCACTCTTCCTCGTCTGGGACCGGAAAAAGGTTGTCGGTGGAAGTGTCACATTTTGCTGGCATACTATCAACAAAACGCATTTTGTGTATGGACGTTCCACCAGTTGTGTTGACAAAACTGGAGTTTTATTGGCAAAACTCACAAGCACTTGTAGACATACCCACACTTGCTTCACCTGCACTTAAAAATAAGAGTGAAGTGGCAAGGCACAGACTTCAAAGTGGGTTAGCAATGTCAGTATGTATGTGGGATCTACTGATACAAACTATGCTCAGCCTGTTGAAGAGTAACAATGGGGTAGCTGTGTTAGTCTGTATTCTAATAAAAACAAACACGTAGTCGTCTAGCATTTCAAAAACTAACAAAATATATTAGGTGAAGAACTCAATCACAGAATCATAGGGCTGGAAGGGACTTCAGGAGGTCATCTAGTCCAGCCCCCTGCTTCAAGCAGGATCAACCCCCACTAAGTCATCCCAGCCAGGACCTAGTCAAGCGGGGACTTAAAAACCTCAAGGGATGGAGAATCCACCACCTCTCTAGGCAACGAATTCCAGTGCTTCACCACCCTCTTGGTGAAGTAGTTTTTCCTAATATCTAACCTACACCTCTCCCTCTAACTTCAGACCATCACTCTTTGTTCTGTCATCTGACACCACTGAGAACATTTCTCACCCTCCTCTTTAGAGCTCCCCTTCAGGAAGTTGAAGGCTGCTATTAAATCACCCCAAAGTTCTCTTCTGTAAACTAAACAAGCCCAAATCCCTCAGCCTCTCCTCATACGTCTTGTGCTCCAGCCCCTTAATCATTTTTGTTGCCTTCCGCTGAACCTGCTCCAACAAATCTGCATCCCTTTCATACTGGGGGGCCCAAAACTGGACAAAATGTTCAAGATGTGACATAATATTCACAATGTGGGGCAGACCCAAGTTCTTCAGATCTGCATAAGTGGGTCTGCCCCACGAGAGCTCATCACCTAATAAATTATCTCGTCAGCCTTTAAAGTGCTACATGACTGCTTATTTGTCATGTTCAGCCAATCATAGCAGCACAGCTACCCATGCTGTAATCACACCTCAGACTACAGTACAGACATACATTTCCCATCCAACCACTTCTCGGAGAAATTTTAATTTTTTGCATCAAACTCTGCTTAATCCATCGCGAACATCTGTAACCTACACAAAGACCAACTCAACAGATGAATCTACCACATTGTACAGAGAGAAAAAACACAGAAAGAGTCTGTAGACAGGAGCTGAGATTTTGTGTTGTACCTGCACAAGAAACAGCAGAAAATTCCCTTTAGGGAAGGAAGGCAAAGCCAATTGTAAGCCAAAAACTATGCTACAGATTACCCGTCCCAGGAAAACTCACACCAAAAAGGCTGCTTGACTTAGAGTCCCTGTGCTCTGCCACTGCAACAGGAGTAGTAAATCATGACGGTGAGCAAAATCTCACCGTTTCCCCCTCCTGCCAAAGGTACTAGAGGTTCTCTCAGCTCCATATGAAGGAACTGAGCCATGTCATTTCCATGAACGTTAAAGGAAGATGATAGGCATCAACTGGTGTTCTACAGGAAGATTATGTTCCTGCAGTTGAAGTCTGGGGGTGAGAGAAATTATTCCAGGAAAGGAGCCGTAACTGCAGAAAAGTGCAGCAAACAAAGGCATTCAAGGCTACAGTGGAAGGTGGTTATAAAATACAGGTTGAACCTCTCTAATTCAGCACCTTAGGACCTGACTGGTGTCGGATGAGAGAATTTGCTGGACCATGGGAGGTCACTAGTGTCTAGCAGCACTATCAACATTTTCACTATTTACTGGGCTCTTTGAAGAAATTTAGGGGTAAATTACAGCTAAATAAAAAGCACAGAACACTGAGAGCCAGAACTGGCTGCTGGAAACAGACTTTATGAGACCAGGAGAAACTTGGCAAGCCAATGATAAGTGGTCCTCCAGCTAACTAAAATCATACTAGATTACACATGCTGCCAGAGGAGAGAGTTATGGATTGGAGAGGTTCAACCTCTACCTGTTCCTTCTGAGTGGGAAAGTTAAATTATGTATTTTAAACTTATTTCCCTGCCACTACAAGAAGTAAATACACTTAGAAAAATAAATCCACTAAAATTTTAATATTTAGGGAAACTAATAGTGGTTACAGCTGGAGAGCAAGAGTGTTTCCATCTTGTAAGGCTGTAACACTGCTACTTAGCTCCTGCATAGCCCTCTTTAATCTCAGATCTCAAAGTGCTTTGCAAAGGATGAAGTTACTTTATCCCCATTTCACAGATAGAGAAGCTCAGGCACAGAGAGATGAAGCAACTTGCCAACACTCAAATGACAGAGCCAGAAATACCACCCAGGTCTCCTGAATCTCAACTACAGTGCCCTATTCACTGGAGCACACTGTATCCTGTTTTCAGAGTAAAATTAATTTTGTACAGTGCACTTTAGAAATGGCCTCTCTTACTACAGCAGTAAAACCCCTCACAAGGTTAGCAACATTCTGCAACTTCTGATCTGCAGATTTACACCAGAATAACAGGAAGCAGGATTTAGCCTACTCTCACCTTTTCACATAAAAATACTGAGAAGCGTTGATATTTCAGACATAGAAAGAAGACAGAATCCCAAAGATTCCAATTTATGTTCCTTACTTTTCAAGTGTATAGACCGACTCCACGTTTGAGACTAGAAAGTTTAGACATGTGAAAAGCACTCAGTCTCTCCCAATCATAATGTGAGTGCACCGAGAAAAAACCAACACCACTCAAAAGAGGGGTTAAGATAACACTAAGACCAGGATGTTATTAAATGCATATGTTTTAAAGTCTGTGTAGTGCTTTCATTTCCCAGATTAATAAACTACAGGAACTGGTTTATAAGATTGTTTGTTCAACTTTATATGCACCTGAATAACACAGGCAGAAATCAAGTGAGTGAAAACATTAAATATAAAAAATTATTCCTGCTGGATTAATTCCAGTTTTAAATGCAATTTGGCAAATATAAGGTTGCTGTTTTCCTACAGAAATTTATAAATAAAAATTCAATAATTTATTGTTAGTTATGCACGCTGCAACTTTGATGCAGTCTTTTGCTTAAGGGTGCAGGACTCTTCAATTCTCCTCAATTCTAACCCTAACTTTGGTGCATTTCTGCAGTGTAATCTCATGCAAATCGCTTAATCTAGTCATACCTCAGTTTTCCCATCAAAGTCAGAATAGTATTTTAAAGCTAAATCCCTAGTTGCTGGAATCCAAAAAAAGTATAAGAAACCAACCTAAAAAAGAGAGTGAAACTTTTAAAGCTATCCAAGGGATTTAAGCACATCCTCTATTTAAATTACTAGGAGATATGTTTAACTCTCCCAGACAGCGCTGAACATCTGAAACAGTGATTAACATGTGACAAAGTAAGAGACGTCTGTCTCAAACTGTGAGCTCCATATTGTTTTGTGAATTTTATTTTTGTTCCTTATCTTCCATTTTGCGTGTTAACTGCCATTTTGTACTCGGTAGTGGAAAAAACAGAGTCACCAAAACAAGATCACATGCAATGCAGCTGTAGCCATTTCAGTCCCAGAATATAAAGAGAGACATGGCAGGGTGGGTGAGGTAACATCTTATACTGGAGCAGACAACATTAGTCTATTTTAGACACTGTCCTACCTGGGAGGAGTGTGGGATGTTTGAAAATCCTTTCAATGTGAAAGCCATCAAAGGTCGTCATCTCTGAATGACTCAACAGCTGCCCCCATCCCACATCCAAGGGACAACTGCTTTCTTCCTGCACAACTCACATGGCTCGGGGTTAGAATTTCCCAGCCTGGGCTCATCGCAAAACAGGCTCAGGATTAACGGAGGGGGCTTCTATGAAAATGGGGACCACTCACTGTCACCTGCCAGCAAAGTTCCCTCTAATCTTTTACATCCATGTGTGGAATACAATTTTATGTGCATGTGCCAATCTGCACCACCAGTAGAAACAAAAATCTAGCTGTGGGGCTGTGCTAATCAGCTAGGTGCCATTTGTCTCTCTTTTGAGTGAGGGCAAAAGTGCACAAGTTACAGTGAATGTCTGTAGCTCTCTGGTGCTTTCTTAAAAGTTGAATGTGGTTACAAAATTCTTAGGCTTGGCCTGTGTTCCTGGCTAGCCCACCATGTTGCCCCAAAAGGTCTGAGAAGCTCAGTGCCTACAGTGATGAAATATTATAAGGAGACGTGTAAGTAAGTGGGGACTTGGGAGTGTTTAAGCGGTTGTTTAAGGATTTAAAGTAACTGGCCTTCAGAGCCTCATGTTTCAAGGAAGCAGTGGCATCATTTCCTATGTGTGAAGGGAGAACTACTGCCCCTTGGATTTTCATAGGTTTGTATGCTCCATTATGTTTTTCACACACCTACCCCACAAAGATGTCTCAAGATATATCATCATCACTCGTCCTGCAAGGAAGGTGTCAGACCTAGAATTTACACCTATTGGTGTGCTTTAGAGACCCTGTAAAGACTGATTCAGATCTGCCAGACACATCTGTCTTAGAAGCATGTCGGATCCAGCAGTTAGATACACTGGAAATCAATTAGTGTCATTCCAAAGGGGCCTGGATAAGGTCATGCCATAATAGTCTATGGAAAATAATGTCGAGGTTTTGGGAGGGCAAAGAAAAAATAAAAGAATGGCAAACAATCATTAGCTCAGACGTCAGCATTTTGTATATAGAATATAGAACATCTTCAATGAAATATTTAAGACAAATAATAAGTAATATTGTTATCCTATCACCTTCATGCAAGACAGTTTCATAGACTCAGAATTCTAGTCCCCTCTGAGGACCTCATCCTGCTTCCAAAAGCAAGAGACAGACAGAGCACTGAGGCACCCCCTACAGTGGATACAGGTACATTGTACAATTTCGCTCCCCTTCGTTTTTTTTTTCCCCCCCGCAAGACCAAGATTCCTGATATCAAGAGATAAAGCTGAGTGAAAGACAAAATGCCTGTTGAACTGGAAATGGATGCTCAACTGTACTACAAAAAAGAACTCCCATCTGTCCACTCTGATACAGGTTTGGCTTTCAAAAGATGGAAGCTGGTGAAAATCTTTGTGCAGCTTTGTAATGTCAGGTAGATCTTGATTAGAAGGCAAAGTGCAAGGGGGAAGGCCAAGGTGAAATATGTATGCAAATGATCATTTAGCTCTCAAATTTACCACTTAGATCCCTGTACGTGAGTACAAACACAGACATAGGCACAAACTGCAGGTCAGAAATCCACTATTTGGCTGCAAAGGGCCAGCTGTGCTGCTGTGGAAAGGCAGGCCACAGGATCTGGGACTTCTGCTCCAGTTTGGGACTCTCTGTACCTCAGAAAATATGGGGTTTGGATTCAGAGACAGTAGATCCACAACTAAATAAATCTATCACCCCTCAACAAATGGAAATGAGGCTATTGAAGCAGAGATGTTTGTAACCCTATATAAGCCATCAGACCGCATATTTTGCTATGAGCTCTGATAAAAATGGAAATTTGACAACTAAACTTAACCATTTGTTCTCTTTCCAAAGCACAAATGAATTAGTGGTATGTTCATGTCTGACAAAAATTAAAAGTTCTTTTTATTAAAAATAAGTTTGTGGTTTTAAAGCTACGTTTGATAGGTATATCTAAGAGACGGTGCTGTCAAATAAAGAGTTTCTAGTTGAATTGGACACGGTCTAAATATTAACAAGACTGGTGGTGCTGGCTACTTCTCAGACATTTGTGGCACTGACTTCCTTGAAGTTCATCTGCCTCTATGCCATATTACATAGTAGTGGACCTCAGAGAAAAATAAAAGTCTGGAAAGAAAAGCAACTATGTCTTCTCAGCATTCATACCTTCAAGTCATCATATCAGATGATAAAAGAAATTGATCACCCTATGAAACGTATTTGCCCTCAACTGTACGTGGGAGATAGGGGGCGGGGCATGGATTCAAAGCGAGTCTGTATTGTCAAATATCAGAGGGGTAGCCGTGTTAGTCTGGATCTGTAGCAGCAACGAAGGGTCCTGTGGCACCTTATAGACTAACAGAAAAGTTTAGAGCATGAACTTTCATGAGTTAACTCACTTCTTCAGATGCTGGTCAGCTGGCCAGCATCTGAAGAAGTGAGTTAACTCACGAAAGCTCATGCTCTAAACTTTTCTGTTAGTCTATAAGGTGCCACAGGACCCTTCGTTGCTGTATTGTCAAAAGCACTATGTAACAGTACGTTCACTTGATCACACTGCAAAGACAAAATATTATTGTAATTTTACAGACAGAAAATTTGAGGCACAAAGAGTTTAAAGTGACTTTCCCAAAGTCACACTGAAGAGTTATCTGAGCTGGGAGTGGCACCAAGAAACTCACAGTTCTATCTTCAAACTTACTGACCACACTACCCCTTTACCAGTCCATCCAAAGGACTAAAATGGTGGTAGCACTCTAGAGATTACAACAACCCTGAGCAAGAAACACAAAAATGGAATGTGCGGGGGAGGGGATTGTCCATGTGTCTTGCTAAGCCCCTATACAAAGTTTTACAATGGGTTAAGAAAGGCTCAGGTGTCTGTTATTTGAATGCTAAGCCTTTCAATGCCCAAGTACTGTATATCTTGTGATAAGCAACTGGCATGAGATGAGAAAAGTGACTATTTCCACATCACATTCACAATCAGGTGGTAGTGCAGTCACGTAACTAAAGCACTGGTAATGTAATACACACATTAGCTCAGATCTATACCATTGCTTGAAAAGGGGGAAAAAAAAATCACTGGCATTTCATACCACTGGGTCATCTGCTTTGCTAAAAGCATATTTTCTTATTTCTAAGGAGAGCTTTTACGCATTATTTACTGGAGGAAAAAAAGAAATCTTCTCAGAGTGAGTAAAAGCCATTTGGCCTATTAAATCTAAACTTTCTTTAATGTTATTATTTAGGTCCAAGGACAACTAATATAACCTCAGTTTTGGCTTTAAACTTCCAAAATGCTTCTATTCTGGCCCCACATCCTGCTCCAAACCAACTAAAGATCCTTTTATATACGCAAGTTCCAAGTTCTTAGAACACTACATTTTAGAGTATGTTGTCTTCTGACATTACCATCTGTCACTGACTGGAAACACTGACTCAGGCAAATATTATCCACAGTATTTCTTATTTCCTGGCATACACAAACTTAACTATTTCAGGCTTTGTACCTCAAAATTTCCTGCCCCAGCTTCAGATACACCTTTTAAAGGGCTAACTGTACTAGTAAGGCATAGTCTCAGCATTTAAAATTTGAGCTAATTTATTAGAGTAGCTTCTTTAAAGCATCGAAAGGAATCATTTTTTTGGTGAAACAACAGAATAAAACGTCTCTCGAACACAGTGCTGTCTATGTGTGTGGTTACATTGTAATAATTATGTTGCTTGGGGGTGTTGATCTTTCACACCCCTGACTGACATTTCTTACACCAATATAGGCCTGTACAGATCTAGGCTTGATCTACACTACAAAGACTATGTCTACACTAGAGAAAGTATCGGAGGGGTAGCCGTGTTAGTCTGGATCTGTAACAGCAACGAAGGGTCCTGTGGCACCTTACAGACTAACAGAAAAGTTTTGAGCATGAGCTTTCGTGAGCACAGACTCACTTCATCAGATGCAGCATCTGATGAAGTGAGTCTGTGCTCACGAAAGCTCACGCTCAAAACTTTTCTGTTAGTCTATACAGTGCCACAGGACCCTTCGTTGCTGCTACACTAGAGAAAGTAAGTCATCTGCAGAAACACAACTGTAGCTACAGCAACTGTGTAGCTAAAATCAGCGTATCTGCAATCGACCTATCTGGCTGTCCTCACTGAAGAAAGTCAATGGGAGAGTTTCTCCCATCAACCTCCTTTACTCCTTGTGTTATTTTACATCTGAAAACATTCTGTAAAAATTATTTACTTTTTCAAATATTAAAAATGCAGTACAAACTAGAATGGCTTTCATGGTAACAGAAAAAAAAAAGATTAGTATTAATCTTCAAGGCTTTCTAACACACCGCAGTCAGTCATCAATAATTTCTAAACCCGTACGTTAGAAACATATTCATCCCTTGATAGAGGAGAATTAAAACACGATGTACCCTGTAGTATTAAATGTATTTTTAAAATGACTCAGCAATATATAGGAAACCTCATCCAGTCTTTTAATGAGTCTATTGTTTTCTGTCTGCCTGATCTGAAACTATTCTCTTTCATATTTAGATGAGTAATGTTGGGTTCTGTTATTACAGTCACGAATTTTTATCAGATTAGACAATGTTTTTACATCAGAAAAGTTTGTTTTAACATAGACAGTTAAAAATATATATCTTTAATACTGGATAATGGTCAATACCAACAGATCAGAACAATGAACATCAACGACGAGGCTTGATATCTATAAACAACAACATATTATCTCAATGTTTCTTGGTCACAGTAAAATCAACCACCAGGCTAAATCATATCAGTAACTAAGTACTTAAAAATTTATTCAACACAACAATAAGCTTGGTCTATAATTACAAGCTTTGTGAGCACAGCTATGTCAGTAACATGACTATGATGGGGTGTATTCCCCAAACCAAATACAAGAGGGCTGAGTTAAGCCAGCTGGACCAATCAGCCAATTAAGTGGCAAACAAGTAAAGAAACTTGCCAGGCAAGGAACTGGCAGGGCATACATAAAGCCAAAGGACTAATAACTGAGGCCAACGGGTGAAAAATGGCAGTCAAGAAGCGAGATCTCATGAGGATATGCTAATGAGGCATGAGGTATTTTAATCCATATCTCTTAGCATCTTCCAATCCACTCACTACCAGGACTCTTCCAGAAGCGAGGGGGCGAATGTAGATGCAGCTTAAGAGGCCAGTAAGCAGTGGAAGAGATGGTAATGTTCTTAAACAATACTGACCTCCCAAGATTCAGGAAATTCTCTCATTTGGTACAGGTCATGTCGGGAGGGTGCCAGAGGAGACAGGTTCAACTTGTACTTTGTTTTAAATCTGCTGCCTATTAATTTAATTGAGTGACTCCTACTTCTTGTGCTATGTGAAGGAATAAATAACATGTCCTTATTGAATTTTTCCACACCATTCATGATTTGATAGGACTCCTTTCTCCTTATCCGCCTTAGTCATCTTTTTGCCAGCTGAAAAGTCCCAGACTTTTTAATCTCTGCTCATATGGAAGATGTTCAATACTCAATCTTTTCTGTTGCCTTCTCTGTACACCTCTTCCAAATCCAATAGGTGGGCATAGCACAGATTCACACGGAGGTAATATGTTACTTTCTGTCTTAATTTTTATCTCCTTCCTAATGACTCCCAGTGTTCTGGTAGCTTTCTAGATTGCTAGTGCACACAGAAAGAGAAGTTACGCACTGTAGTAACGATGGTTCTTCGAGATGTGTCCCCGTGGGTGCTCCACAATAGGTGTCAGGCTCGCCCGGCGCTGCAGATCGGAATTCTTCCAGCAGTTTCTCCTGGATCACGCATACGCCGGCGCGCACTGCTTCCTTGTGCGTCCCCGGCCACATGCGCGATCTGGTCCCCGCCAGTTCCTTGACCAACCGCCTCGGATGCTCCTGAAAGACACTAGACAGAGATCCAAAGCGGGGAGGATGGGCGGGTGGTGGAGCACCCACGGGGACACCTCTCGAAGAACCATCGTTACTACGGTGAGTAACTTCTCTTTCTTCATCGAGTGTCCCCGTGGGTGCTCCACAATAGGTGACTACCCAGTAGTAACCCAAGAAAGGAGGTGGGTAATCGGTTTATGTGCAGCTTGCCCCCGAAAGGATTGCTGTCGAGAGGCGGGTATCCTCTTGGAACACCCGATGTAGGGCATAATGCTTGGCGAAGGTGTCATAGGATGACCAGGTCGCCACTCTACAGATGTCCTTCAACGCAATGCCCTTAAAGAAGGCTGTTGACGCTGCCACCGCCCTGGTGGAGTGAGCCCTGGGCGGGGCTAGCAAAGGAGTCTTTCAAAGCTCGTAGCACATTTTTATACAGGACACAATGTGCTTTGGGATTCTCTGTGAAGAGAGACCTTCTCCTTTTGACCTGGGAGCGAGAGAGACTAGAAGCCTGTCTGTTTTCCGGAAGGACTTAGTTCTGTCTATGTAGAAGGCCAATGCCCTCCTCACATCCAGGAGATGCAGGCGTGCCTCCTTGCTGGAGCTGTGAGGCTTCGGGTAAAACGAGGGTAAAACTATTGGTTCGTTAAGATGGAATTCTGAAGAAACTTTTGGAACAAAGACTGGGTACAGCCATAAGGTTATCGCCTCCTTTGAGAATACTGTGCAGGGCGGCGTTGCCATAACTGCTGCAAGCTCACTCACCCTGCGAGCTGATGTAATTGCAAGGAGGAAGGTTGTTTTCATCGTAAGGAGACGTAGGGGAACTGTGGCTAATGGTTCAAAAGGTGGACCCGTGAGCGTGCTGAGCACCAGGTCCAGGTTCCACGATGGTGGAAGCGGTTTCCGAGGGGGGTACAGGTTTACCAACCCCTTCAAGAACCTGGAAACAATAGGATGGGCAAATACCGTGAGCCCCTCCTCTGCATGCCGAAAGGCTGATATAGCGGCGAGGTGAACTTTTAGTGAGGATAAGGAAAGTCCGCCCCTCGAGGTCAAATAAGTATTCAAGTATTACTGGTATAGGAACGTCAAGGGGAGCTAACTGCTTGGCAGAACACCAGGCTGTGAATCGAGTCCATTTCTGCTTATAAGTCTTCCTGGTGGAGGTCCCTCAGCTACTTTCCAGGACTTGTTGTACTCCCTCCATGCATGTACTTTCTAAGGAGCCGAGCCATGGATTAGCCATGCTTGTAGGCGCAGGCTCTGAGGGTGCGGGTGCACTATGGACCCCGGGCCTGCGTGAGTGGTCCGGCGCCACCGGTAGGGGGAGCGGTGGGCGGTCCGACATGCGCAGAAGGAAGGGAAACCATTGCTGCCAATCCCACGTTGGGACTACTAGTATCATGCGAGCTCTCTCCCTTCTGGCTTTCTGCAAGACCTTGTGGATAAGCGCTGTGGGGGGGAACGCGTAAAGTAGGGGGCCCTTCCATGGAATCATGAATGCATCCCCCAGGGACCCCTGCCCCACTCCTGCCCTGGAGCAGTACTGGGGACACTTCTTGTTGTGCTGTGTGACAAACAGATCGATCTGGGGAAACCCCCATGTATGAAAGATCGGTCGTAGCAGATCGGCGCGGATCTGCCATTCGTGCGTTGAGTGCGAAGCACCTGCTCAGCTGATCTGCTTTCATGTTGTGAGCGCCTGGCAGGTACGAGGCTTTCAACGTAATGCTGTTGGCGATGCACCAGTTCCACAGTCGGACTGCTTCCACACATAGGGCACGGGATCGGGCTCCTCCTTGCCGATTTATGTAAAACATAGTGGAGGTATTGTCTGTATTGATCCCAACTACTTTGCCACATATGTGGTCTCAGAAATGCTTGCAGGCGTTGAACACTGCTCTGAGCTCCAGTATGTTTATGTGCAGTGACTGTTGCACAGGGGACCATAGCCCTTGCGTCACCTTGTCGCCAATGTGCGCTCCCCATCCTACGTGGGAGGCGTCGGTAGTAAGAAAAATAGAAATTTGTGGTTGGTGAAAGGGCACCCCTGCTAGCAAGTTCTTGGGGTTTACCCACCACGCCAGGGATCTGCGCACCTCTGTTGTGGGCGACACTACCCTGTGAACAGTGTGGGATGCCGGTTTGTAGACGCTCGCCAGCCAATGCTGCAGGCTTCGCATGTGCAATCTGGCATTCTGTACCACAAATGTTGCTGCCGCCATATGGCCCAGCAGCTGTAAGCACGTTAAGACCGGCACCGTGGGGCTGTATGTAATGACTTGCACCAGTGAACTGAGGGCACGAAAGCGGGCGTCGGGTAGGTACACCCTTGCTGTGATAGAGTTTATGCATGTCCCTATGAACTCTATGTCCTGTGTGGGGTCGGTCTTTGACTTCGCGAGGTTGATGACTAGGCCCAGCAAAGTAAACGTGTCCGCTGTGACGCGTATCATGTGTAGGACCTCTGCCTTCGAGGCTCCTTTCAGTAGGCAGTCGTCCAGGTATGGAAATGTGAATACCCCCTGTCTGTGCAGGTAGGCTGACACCACTGCCAAGGTTTTGGTAAAGACTCTGGGGGCCGAGGAGAGGCCGAACGGAAGAACCCTGTACTGGAAGTGTTCCTTGCCGACCATGAAGCGGAGGAAGCGCCTGTGTGCTGAATGGATCGTTATAGGAAAGTAAGCATCTTGTAAGTCGAGGGCTGCAAACCAATCTCCATCGTCCAGTGCCGTGAGTATGGAGGCGACTGTAATCATCCGAAACCATTGCTTGCGCAAGTAGCGGTTGAGGCCCCGAAGATCTAAGATGGGCCTCCAGCCTCCTGTTTTCTTCTCTGTGAGGAAGTAGCGTGAATAAAACCCTTTCCCCTGAAATTGTTCCGGCACTCTTTCCACCGCCCCTATGAACATAAGGTGGTCCACCTCCTGTTTGAGCCTCGCCTCGTGGGCAGCGTCCCGGAGGTGGGGCCTGGAGGGAGGCTTCGTCGGTGGGAGCGACTGGAAGGGGATCGCGTAACCCGTGGCTATGATCTCCAGCACCCATTTGTCTGCGGTGATCTTTTGCCATTGGGAGTGAAACGGTCTGAGGCGAT
Source organism: Carettochelys insculpta (assembly GCF_033958435.1). Lineage (NCBI taxonomy): Eukaryota > Metazoa > Chordata > Testudines > Carettochelyidae > Carettochelys > Carettochelys insculpta. Next base: position 372,350,788 of record NC_134137.1, read on the forward strand.
GATGGAACATGAGATGAGAGTGGCATTGCGCGATGCTAGTGATACTGCAGCCCTCGACATGCCCGTCAAACTTGTTGCCTTTGGGCCTGCCCCGAGGGTGTACGGCTTTGTTGGGAACGTCGCCTGGGAGTTCTGTACTGTTGGTGCTGTTGATGTTGCCCTTGGTCGTAGCCCCGTTGATACTGTGCACGCTGTGGTTGGTACGGGTAGCGTCTTTGCTGAGGGTAATATTTTTTCTTCCTATATGGAGGGGTACAAATACCCAGGGTTCTGAGTGTAGCTCTCGAGTCCTTACTGGAGTGGAGGACTGAGTCGGTTGAGTCTGCAAACAACTTTCGCGTATCAAAGGGAAGATCCACGATCTTTTCCTGTAGATCCCTAGGGATGCCTGATGTCTGGAGCCAGGATTCTCTACGCATGACTACTGCTGTAGCCATTGAGCATGACGCCATATCTGCCACATCCAGGGCGATCTGGACTCCCATCCTCGAAGCTGCGTAGCCCTCTTGCACAATTGCCTTTAACACCGGCTTCTTATCTTCCAGAAGTGAATCCATGAGAGAAGTAAGCCTGCAGTAATTATAGAAAGAAAGGTTACTCACCGTAGTAAAGGTGGTTCTTCGAGATGTGTCCCCGTGGGTGCTCCACATTAGGTGTCGGGCTCGCCCGGCGCCGCAGATTGGATCTTCCAAGCAGTTTCTACCGGACCGCGCATGCGCCGGAGCACGCCGCTCCCTTGCGCGCTCCTGGCCACGTGCGCGATCCGGTCCCCGCCAGTTCCTTGACCAACCGCCTCGGATGCTCCTGCAAAACACTAAACAGAGATCCGAAGTGGGGAGGATGGGCGGATAGTGGAGCACCCACGGGGACACATCTCGAAGAACCACCGTTACTACGGTGAGTAACCTTTCTTTCTTCTTCGAGTATCCCCGTGGGTGCTCCACATTAGGTGACTACCCAGCAGTAACCCAAGATAGGAGGTGGGTAATCGGATTATGTGCAGCTTGTCCCCGAGAGGACCGCTGTCGAGAGACGGGTATCCTCTTGGAATACCCTGTGAAGAGCGTAATGTTTGGCGAAGGTGTCATAGGATGACCAGGTCGCCGCTCTGCAAATGTCTTTTAGCGCAACGCCCTTGAAAAAGGCTGTTCATGCCGCCACCGCCCTCGTGGAATGAGCCCTGGGAATGGCCAGTAAAGGAGTCTTTTTGAGTTCATAGCACATTTTTATGCAGGATACGATGTGTTTCGAGATTCTCTGCGAAGAGAGACCTTCTCCTTTCGATATGGGAGCGAGAGAGACTAGGAGTCTATCCGTTTTCCGGAAGGACTTGGTCCTGTCTATATAGAAGGCTAGTGCCCTCCTCACATCCAGGAGGTGTAGGCGCGCCTCTCTGTTAGAGTTATGAGGCTTTGGATAAAACGAGGGTAAAACAATAGGTTCGTTAATGTGAAACTCAGAAGAAACTTTGGGAACAAAGGCTGGATGCAGCCGTATGGTTACCGCCTCCTTCGAAAAAACAGTGCCGGGTGGCGTTGCCATAACTGCTGCAAGCTCGCTCACCCTGCGAGCTGACGTGATTGCGAGAAGGTCGTCTTTATCGTAAGGAGGCGGAGGGAAACCATGGCCAAGGGCTCGAACGGTGGTCCCATTAGCACATTAAGCACCAGGTCCAAGTTCCACGAAGGTGGAAGTGGTTTCCGAGGGGGGGTACAGGTTTACCAACCCTTTGAGGAACCTGATAACCATGGGATGGCCGAACACCGTGTGCCCTTCCTCTTCGTGTCTGAAGGCCGAAATGGCGGCAAGGTGGACCTTTAACGAGGATAGTGAGAGTCCTCCTCTCTTGAGGTCCAGTAAATACTCTAATATCACAGGTATAGGCACCGAAAGGGGGGGCTAGCTGTTTGGTAGAACACCATGCTGTGAAGCGAGTCCATTTCTGCTTGTAGGTCTTCCTGGTGGAAGTCCTCCTGCTACTTTCTAGGACTTGCTGCACTTCCTCCGTACATGTGCTCTCTAGGGAGCTGAGCCATGGATTAACCACGCTTGTAGTCGCAGGCCTTGGGGGTGCAGATGCACTATGGACCCCTGGGCTTGCGTGAGCAGATCCGGCGCCACCGGAAGGGGCATCGGTGGATGGTCCGACATGCGCAGGAGTAGGAGGAACCATTGCTGTCGATCCCACGTTGGGACTATCAGGATCATTCGGGCTCCTTCCCTCCTGGCTCTCTGCAAGACTTTGTGGATCAGCACTGTGGGAGGAAAAGCGTAAAGCAGGGGGCCCCTCCACGAGATCGCGAACGCGTCCCCCAGGGACCCCCGTCCCAGTCCTGCCCTGGAGCAGAACTGTGGGCACTTCTTGTTGTGTTGAGTGGCAAACAGGTCCATCTGGGGAAAACCCCATGCGTGAAAAATCGGTCTTAGCAGATCGGGATGGATCTGCCACTCGTGCGTGAGTGCAAGACGCCTGCTCAGCTGGTCTGCCTCCACATTGTGAGCACCTGGTAAGTACGAGGCTTTCAAGATTATATTGTTGGCGATGCACCAGTTCCATAACCGGACTGCTTCCGCACATAAGGCACGGGACCGAGCTCCTCCTTGCCGATTTATATAAAACATGGTGGAGGTATTGTCTGTACTGATCCCGACAACTTTGCATTGTATATGGTCTCGAAAGTGTCTGCAGGCGTTGAACACTGCTCTCAGCTCCAGTATATTTATGTGCAGCGACTGCTCCGTGGAGGACCACAGCCCGAGAGTCACCTTTTCGCCCATGTGTGCTCCCCACCCTATGAGGGAGGCATCTATAGAAAGAAAACCGATATTTGTGGTTGGTGGAAGGGTACCCCTGTTAGTAAGTTCTTGGGGTTTACCCACCATTGCAGGGATTTGCGCACCTCTGCTGTGGGCGACACCACCCTGTGAACGGAGTGTGCTGCCGGTTTGTATACGCTCGCCAGCCAGTGCTGCATGCTGCGCATGTGTAACCTGGCGTTCTGTACTACAAACGTCGCCGCTGCCATGTGGCTCAGCAGCTGTAAGCATGTCAGGACCGGCACCGTAGAGCTGAAGGTGATGACCTGCACGAGGGAGCCGATGGCCCAAAAGCGAGTCTCTGGTAGATACACCCTCGCTGTAATAGAATTTATGCATGCCCCTATGTCCTGTGTGGGGTCTATCTTTGATTTTGCCAGATTGATAACCAGGCCGAGCGAAGAGAACGTGCCTGCTGTGACGCGTATCATGCATAGTACCTCCTCCTTCGAGGCCCCTTTGAGTAGGCAGTCGTCCAGATACGGGAATATAAATACCCCCTGTCTGTGCAGGTAGGCTGACACCACTGCCAAGGTCTTGGTGAAGACTCTGGGGGCAGAGGAGAGGCCAAACGGTAGGACCTTGTATTGAAAATGTTCTTTGCCTACCATGAACCAGAGGAATCGCCGGTGAGCCAGATGGATAGTTATGTGAAAATACGCGTCTTGTAAGTCGAGGGCTGCGAACCAGTCTGCATCGTCCAGTGCCATAAGGATGGAGGCGATTGTGATCATCCGAAAGCGTTGCTTGAGCAGGTACCGGTTGAGGCCTCGAAGATCTAAGATGGGCCTCCAGCCTCCTGTCTTTTTCTCCGTGAGGAAGTACCTCGAGTAGAACCCTTTTCCTTGCAGTTGCTCCAGCACTCTTTCCACTGCCCCTATGAGCATGAGATGGTCTACCTCCTGCTTGAGCCTCGCTACGTGGGAGGCCTCCTGGAGGTGGGGCCTGGGTGGAGGTCGTGGCGGTGGGAGCGACTGGAAGGGGATGGCGTACCCCGTGGCTATGATCTCCAGCACCCATTTGTCTGTGGTGATCCTTTGCCACTGGTCGTAAAATGGTCGGAGGCGATGGTGGAATAGCCGCTTCGGATGACTTTGTGCGATGGTAGTGATGGCGCAGCCCTGGATCTGTGTGTGTCGAACTTGTGGCCTTTGGCCCTGCCCCGAGGACGCACGGCTCTGTTGGGAACGTCGCCTGGGAGTTCTATACTGCTGCTGCTGTTGATGTCGCCCTTGCTCGTAACCCCTGTGGTACTGGGGACGCTGTTGCTGGTACTGGTACCATCTTTGTTGAGGGTAGTACTTTTTCTTTCTGTATGGAGGGGTGTAAATCCCCAGGGTCCTAAGTGTGGCTCTTGAATCTTTACTGGAATGAAGGACCGAGTCAGTTGATTCAGCAAACAGCTTCTGCGAGTCGAAGGGAAGATCAACTATCTTTGCCTGCAGATCCCTCGGTATACCCGAAGTCTGGAGCCACGACTCCCTGCGCATCACCACTGCCGTAGCTGTGGAGTGTGCTGCTATGTCCGCAACATCCAGGGCGAGCTGAACTCCCGTCCTCGAGGACGCGTAGCCTTCTTGCACAATGGCCTTGAGCACCGGTTTTTTGTCCTCTGGAAGCGAGTCCATGAGGGAGGTTAACCTAGTGTAGTTGTCGAAATTATGGTTCGCTAAATGCGCTGCGTAATTTCCCATTCGCAACAGTAGAGTGGAGGAGGAGTAGACCTTTCTGCCGAACAGCTCTAGCTTCTTGGCATCTTTGTCTGTTCCCCCTGTCTTGAATTGAGATGTCTTTGATCTTTGTTGCGACGACTCCACTACCAAGGAATTTGGTTGTGGGTGGCTGAACAGGAACTCCATGCCCTTCGCCGGCACAAAGTATTTCTTATCCGCTCTCTTGTGGACAGGCGGAATAGTCGCAGGGGTCTGCCATATTGTAGTGGCGGACTCCAAGATTGCTTCATCAAGCGGTATTGCTATTTTGGAGGAGGCCGGAGGTCTCAGATTTTTGAGAAGCTTATGGTGTTTCTCTTGCACCTCTGCTGTCTGGATGCCTTGCGTGAAGGCCACCCTCTTAAACAGCTCTTGAAACTGTTTGAGATCGTCTGGAGGATGGACGTCCCCCAGGGCCGTAGCCTCGTCTGGGGAGGAGAGCGAGGAACCACTGGGGTACGCCTCTCTGGACCCTTCCGGTTCCTGTTGGTGATGGTACACCCTCTCGCTAGAGGCTTGCGAGGGAAAATCTCAGGGTTCCATAACCAGTCCCCCCGAGATACTTGAGTCTCTGTCCCCGTTCGCGATTGCCCTCGGGGATACGAGATTATCTGTGGGGATCTTTCCCTGGTAGATTGCCGGTGGTGTCTATGCCCCGCGTGATGGGGCGACCATGGCAGTATGGGCACTGTTCTTGGGAAGGTGACCTAGACCACTCCCTTGGTGCATACCCTCTGCGTCTGGGGGAGCGAGATCGTCGAGAGATCTGGGACACTGGAGAGAGCGATTTGTGATAGTATTCCAGCGGCTCAAACCCCAGGAAGGGTGAAGGTGGTCCCAGCCAGGGCGAGGCTGGTTGTAAAAATGGAGACGGGGGCTCCGGGTAGGCTAGGGGGGACCCCTGCCTTCTGGTTGGAGTCTGCAGCATAAGCGGAGGGCTGAGAGAAAGCAACTCTGCAGCCCTGTCTGGAGAGGGGCTGCGGTGCCTTGTTTTGTGTGCAGCCTTCCCCCTCCCTTGAGGAAGTAGCTCCGCCCCCTGACGTGTAGGGGATCTCGGCCCCGTCTGCGCCGTGCTCGGCACGCTCATGGGCGGTGCCGCACGGGCGGTGTCCTCCGGTGCCTGCAGGCTGCGTGCCTGCGCACTCTGCACTGCCGGTTCCCCGGGGGTCGGTGCCGCTGCTTGCGGTGCCGCCGGTACCGGCGCTTGTTTAGTTGCCGCCCTGCCTGCGGTGTGGGGCGGCTGTTTGATTATCGGAGGCTGAGCCGCCTCCACGTGGCTCTCCGTGCCGCCGCCGATCAGCTGTTGCTGCGGCTGGGGACTGTGCACTCCTCCCGTCCCGCTCGCTGTTGCTGCCGGCAGGGATCGGGCTGGGGAGGCTTTGCTCCGTTTTTGCGCTGATGGGGTGAGGGAGGCGGCTTTCCTTTTATGGGCCCCGGAGGGTCCCTCCTGCTGCGGCCGCTCCGGCACGTCTGGCTGGAGAGCCTTGTCGAAGAGCAGCATTTTAAGCCACATCTCCCTGTCCTTCCTTGCTCTGGCTGTTAATTTTGCACAGAAGGAGCATTTCTGCATGACATGGGACTCCCCCAGGCACCTTATGTAGAGACTGTGCCCATCAGACGCTGGCATTGTCTCTCGGCAGCACTCACATTTCTTGAATCCTGAAGAGGACATTGTTGGTGAGTCTTTCAGTTGTTAATGGGTACTTAGCACCTTCTCTGTGCTGTTCTTCCCCCTCTCCGATAGCCTGCCGCGGCAGGAGGGTAATGGCCGTAGGCTCCTGGCCTCCGGTGCTCCGCTTGTTACTAGGACTGGACTGAATGCCGTCCCGCTTGTTGTTTGTTTGTTTTTTTGAAAATAACAACTGGCTAACTTAACAGTAGCCTAAGAACTTGAAAACTCTAAAGATAGAACAGTTAAAACCATTGAATACGCTAACTTGGCCGTAGCCTAGTCGGATTCCGTCTGCAGCCGATGGCGGTTAAGAGGAATTGGCGGGGACCGGATCGCGCACGTGGCCAGGAGCGCGCAAGGGAGCAGCGCGCACCGGCGCATGCGCGGTCTGGCAGAAACTGCTTGGAAGATCCGATCTGCGGCGCCGGGCGAGCCCGACACCTAATGTGGAGCACCCACGGGGACACTCGAAGAAGAAGTTATGGTTCGCTAGGTGTGCTGCATAATTTGCCATTCTCAATAGCAGGGTGGAAGAGGAATATACCTTCCTGCCAAACAGCTCTAGCTTCTTGGCATCTTTGTCTGATCCCCCCGATTTGTACTGAGAAGTCTTTGACCTCTGCTGGGATGATTCGACCACCAGTGAGTTCAGTTGTGGGTGACTGAAGAGGAACTCCATGCCCTTTGCCAGGACGAAGTACTTCTTATCCGCTCTTTTGTTCATAGGCGGAACAGAGGCCAGAGTCTGCCATAAGATAGTGGCTGACTCCATAAGGGCTTCATCCAGCGGGATAGCAATTTTGGATGAAGCCGGGGGTCTCAAATTTTTCAGGAGTTTGTGATGTTTCTCCTGCACTTCTGCCGTTTGAATGCCTTGCGTGAAAGCCACCCTTTTAAACAGCTCCTGAAACTGTTTAAGGTCATCCGGGGGAGCGACATCCCCGGGGGCCATGGCCTCATCTGGGGAGGATGAGGAGGAACCACTAGGGTAAACCTCCCTCGAACTCTCAGGTTCCTGCGGCCGATGGTATACCTGTTCGCTGGAGGATTGCGAAGGAAAGTCTCGGGGTTCTAAGATTAACTCCCCTTGAGATAACTGAGCTTCCATCCCCGCCCGGGAGTGTCCACAGGGGTATTGGCTGGCCGGGGGGGACCTGCCCCTGGGCATAGGCCTGGGGTGTCTGTGTCCAGCATGATAGGAACGACCACGGCAGCAAGGGAACAGGTCCGGGGACGGAGACCTGGACTACTCTCGGGGTGTGTACCCCCGATGTCTGGGAGAGCGAGACCTCCGCGATGACACAGATAGCGGTGACACTGGTTTCTGATAGTACTCCAGTGGATCCAATCCCAGAAAGGGTGAAGGTGGCCCAAGCCATGGTGACATTGGCTGGAGGAATGGAGAAGGAGGTTCTGGATAGGCCGGTGGAGACCCAGGCCTTCTGGGCAGCGTGTGTAGCACAGGGGGAGAGCTTGTTGTTAGCAGCAGCACAGCCCTGTCCGGATAAGGGCTGCAGTGCTGGGTTTTTGCTCTTGCCTCTCCCCTCCCCTGCGGGGCTGGCACCGCCCCCTTCCGCGCCGGGGATCTCGGCTCCGCTGTCGGCGCCACGCTCTGCCCGCTCAGCTGCGGTGCCGTGCGGATAACGTCCTCCGGTGCCTGCAGGCTCCATGCCTGCTGGCCCTTCACCGTTGGTGCCGCGGGGGTCGGTGCCACCTGTGGCAGTGCCGCTGGTTCCTGCGCTGGCCTGGCCGCCACTCTAAGCGCTGCACGTGCCAGCTGTTTTGTAATCGGAGGCTCAGCCTCTGCCACGTGCGCCGCTGCGGTGCTGCTTGCCTGAGTATGTGGCTGGCAGCTGTGTGCTCCGCCCATCCCGCTCGCTGAGACCGCCGGCAGGGATCGAGCTGGGGAGAGCTTCCTCCGTTTTTGCACCGAGGGGGTCAGAGAAGCTGCCTTCCTTTTGTGGAACCCAGAGGGCCCTTCTGATTGCCCCTCCGGCACGTCTGGCTGGAGGGCCTTATCAAACAAGAGCATTTTAAGACGCATTTCTCTGTCTTTCCTTGCCCTGGCTGTGAGCTTAGCACAGTGGAAACGCTTCTAGGTAACGTGTGATTCCCCCAGGCATCGGATGCATTCACTACGCACATCGGAGGCCGGCATAGCTTCACGGCAGGACTCACACTTTTTAAAGCCTGAAGAAGCCATCTCGGTGAGTCTTTTACTGTTAATAGGGTACTTAGCACCTTATCCGTGCCTGTTTACCCGAATTGTGGACCCCGGCCTGCAAGGCAGTGGGCGGCCTACTGGCCTTCACGTCCACTCTTCTTCTCCGCTCCTCTCTCTCCTTTTTTTTTTTTAATATTCTCTTTGTCCTTTCTCTCTCTCTTTTTTTTTTTTTTTGAAAAAAAGAAACAACAACTTACATGTAGAAACACTGTCTAATCTGACTCTGGCCATAGCCTGAGCGGATTCCGTCTGCAGCCGATGGCGGTTGAGAAGGAACTGGCGGGGACCGGATCGCGCACGTGGCTGGTGACGCACAAGGGAGCGGTGCGCGCCGGCGCATGCGCGATCCAGGAGAAACTGCTGGAAGAATTCCGATCTGCGGCGCCGGGCGAGCCCAACACCTATTGTGGAGCACCTACGGGGACACTCGATGAAGAACAGATGTTTTCAGAAGACTATCTACAGAAACTCCAAGATCTCTATTGATGAGTTAAACTAATTTAGACTTATCATTTTATATGTACAGTTGGGATTATAGTTTGCCATGTGCATTAATTTACATTTATCAGCTTTGAATTTCATCTGTTTCAATTGTGTTGCCCAGTCACCAAGTTTTGTGAGATCCCTTTGTAATACTTTCCTTTGCACTTAAGTGCAAAGTTTGTATCATCTGTAAATTTTGCTACTTTACTGTTTACCCCTTTTATGAACGTATTGAACAACGCTAGTCCTAGTACAGACCCCAAGGGACACAACTATTTACCTCTCTCCAATTTTACCATGTATTCCTGCACTTTGTTTCCTTCCTTTCAACTGGAGTGTCTGGCAATGCTTTCAGGATCATCTAAAGAGCCTTAACTTACTTGAATTACAAGACATTTGTTATCTTAATCTAAATCGTTTAGAAACAAAACTTTCTGCCCCAAACGCTGTGATGCTCCCAGCTTCCAAACTCATCCTTTATCACGCAGAAACTGTGTTGCAGCTAAGAGCTCTTTCTGGGACTAGGGTAAGTAGTCATCAGGTAGAAAAATCAGGAGGGGGCAAGACCCCTCACCTCCTCATTTCCCCAAAACAGCACCTCCATCTGAACCACATCACACATGAATCAATGTAATACACTAATATTCCACATAAAGAAGTATTACAAGCAATCAGGAATACCATCCCTGATGTTACCACAGCTAATCTGGTGTCTGACCTCTGTAACTTAGTTCTCACCCACAATTATTTCCGATTTGGGTACAATTTACACCTCCAGATTAGTGGAGCTGCTATGGGCACCTGCATGGCCCCACAATATGCTAATATATTTATGGCTGACCTGGAACAACGATTCCTCAGCTCTCATCCCCTATTACCCGTCCTCTACTTAAGATACATTGATGACATCTTTATGATTTGGACCCATAGTATAGAGACTCTAGAAGAATTCCACAGAGACTTTAACAATCTGCACCCACCATCAACTTATGCCTCGATTACTCCACACAAGAGATACATTTCCTGGACACTACACTACAAATCAAGGACAGCTTGATGGGTACCACGCTGTACTGGAAACCCACTGATTGCTATACTTACCAACACACTTCTAGCTTCCATCCTGCATACATAACTAGATCTTCACAGTCAAGCCCTTGGGTATAATCGCATGTTTTCTGATCCAACTGACAGAGACCAAAAACTACAAGATCTCTACCAAATATTCATAAACCTGAATTACCCACCAGGAGAAATAAAAAAACAAATCGACAGGGCCAGAAGAATACCCAGAGACCAGCTACTCCAAGATAGGCCCAGAAAAGCCAAGAACAGAACACCACTGGTCATCACCTACAGCCCTCACCTCAAACCACTGCAACAAATTATTAAAGGCCTATTACCTATCCTTAATCAGGATGCCACACTCCAGAAGGCCCTCAGTGACAGGCCTGTTCTCTCCTACAGACAACCTCCCAACCTTATGAGGATTCTCACCAACAGCCACAGTCTATACCCAGGAATACCAGTCCTTGAACCTTTTCTTGCAACAAAGCCTGCTGCCAGCTTTGTGAACATATCTTTTCTGGAAATACCATCACTGGACCGAACCAGGTTATTCACAGAATCACGCACAGATTCTCATGTTCCTCAACTAACATCATATATGCCATCATGTGCCAACAATGCCCAGATGCTTTGTACATTGGACAGACCTCCAACTCCCTTAGACAAAGAGTTAAAGTGCACAAAACAGACATAAAAACACTCCAGATTCACAAACCAGTTAGTCAACATTTTAATGGAGTGGGCCATTCTGTTAATGACTTAAGAGTTTGCGTGTTACTGAAAAAAAATTTGTGCACCACTATTGAAAGGGAAACAGCTGAGCTGTCTTTTATATTCAAATTTGGCACATTAATACATGGTTTGAACCAGGATGGGAATTTTCTGAGTCACTCTTGAGGCTCATTTGCATACTTGGCTTAATCTAATTCTTGACCTTCCCCCGCCTTCTACCCCTCTACTCTCTGATTTGCTCATCTTGATCATTTTTTTCTGATTTGTCCTCCTTGATTACTGTTTTTGGTTCTCTGTGCCTTAAATATTGAGTCTGTTCTGGTATGGCTACGGTCTCAAGAAGTGAGTATGTCCCATGAAAGCTCACCTAATAAATTATTTTGTTAGTCTTTAAAGTGCTACTTGACTGCTTTTTTGTTTTGATAGTATATAACTAACATGGCTCCCTCTCTGTTACTATGAATGTAAGGGTATGAAAAGCATCATAAATGCCGGAGGTATTTTTATAGTCAGGGTTGATTGCTTCAACATGCCCTGGGCTAACTCATGCAGAAGATATCTGCAAAAAGAGTGGACATATCTCATGGGCCTGCACCAAAACCACAGACCCTGAAACTGAATGACTCAAAATGGCCATAAGAACCAACCAGAAGACTGCATTTGCTACCACTCACATACCCTTTTTGAGATATGGTAAAGAAAAGACACTGACTTCTTAATAAATACAGACAGTTCTATGTTTGATACACCAGAAACTTGTATGGTTTTCATTGACTCACTTTTTTGATTATGCTCTTTCTTTCAACACGTTTCAGTCTCAGTTTTCTTTCTGCAAAAACGATGAAAAAAACAAAAAAACCCAGACTGTTAGAAAAGCAGTTGCCAAAACAAGTTCTGTTTACATTATTTGATAGTTGCCCCCTCCCTTATTATTGATAGTTGATATCTTATTTATACTATGCCCCAAAATTATTCCATCACTAAATTTCTTAAATGAATGATTCTGTGGATACAGAAATTTCATAAAACAGGAATCAATTTCATCAGGAGGGATTGTAAAGAGAGTCTAGTAATTTCATCATGACACCTAGAAAATCCCAAATTCTATTCCAGACTTTGTCGATCATGTGCTGTGTGGCTAGGGCCAAGTAACTACCTCTCTCTATGCTTTATTTCTGATATGTATAAAATGGAAACAGTACTCCCCTATCTCACCAGGACTGTCTTTAAAGCACTATGAAGATACAAAGTGATGCATAAAATCCCAAGTATAATTGCAAAAAGAATCATATTATTTCTACTTGTCAATTCAAATTCCTTGGTTATCCAGAGCAGACAGGGCACCAGTAGCAACAGCAAAAATCTTCTCACGCTGCCCCGCTAATGTGCCTCATTGCTAACTTAGTGGGGCTATTCTATGAAAGAGGAGTTCCGTTTCAATGGTTCAATCACAGGCCTGTGCTAAGACTCTTAAATAGTGTGCCTGTGCAGGGGAGGGGAGGGAGGTAGCTATCTGTACAATTATACTGATGTACGTAACATGTTTTGGATAGTATTGACTTCAGATCATTAGTGAGCAGGACGAGATCTCAATTAGCAAATTAAAACTGATATGCTGTGTCACAAACATCATTTCCTTTTAACCATGCAGCAGTAATCAAACCTTTGGCACAAACACAAATGTTAACTCTCTAAAGTCTCATGGATTCTAGAAAGAATTATGCAAAGCAAGAGAGTTGTATGCATGTATCACATTAACTAATTACAAAACATTATAGAGAGCCAGGCTGGTGGAAAATGGTTCCCATATTCCCTCACTCGAAATACTGTACACTTCAAAGAGTGCAGCTGGTTCTTTATGTAAATCTCTTTGCAAAATCCAGTAAGTACAAAATAATGCACTATAGAAAAAATAATCCCAAACAGAAATATAGAAAGAATAAGTTTTCAATTAGCTGTTATCACCAAAGGACATCTTATTGTCACCACGGACGGTTCTCTGAAAACTTCAGCTCAATGCACACATTAGCAGTCAGGAGGGTTCACAGAAAGTTAGGGACTGTTAGGTAAAGGACAGAAAATAAAATAAAAAATAACAATGTCACTGTGTAAATCTATGGTATGCCCACATGTTGAATACTGTGTATAATTTTGATCACTGCATCACAAAAAGGGATACAACAGAACTGCAAAGGTTATAGAGAAGGGCAACAAAAATGATTAAGGGTATGGAACAGCTTTTGTACTAGAAAAGACTAAAACAGTAGAGCTGTTCTGGGGGATATGACAGAGTTCTACAAAATCAAGAATGGTATGGAAAAGGTGAGGAGAGAAGTGTGCCTTATCTTCACCCGTAACAAAAAACTCAAGAGGTTACTCAATGAAATTAATTGGCAACAGGTTTAATACAAACTAGAAGTAAATACTTTCTCTCTCCAGCCCCCTCTTCTAGCAACATGGCCCGGGGGATTAATGAGGGTCTGGTGGCAGAAGGGTCTTCTCTGTCACACACTCATTGATGGAGGCAGGAAGGAGTGGAATGATTTGGCTCTGCTCTCTGGCTGATAGCTGCATAGTTATGCTTCCCATCAGTGAATGGAGGGGCGGCCCCAGCCCCTCCCTAAGAGATGTGCTGGCAGACTGGCAATGTTTTTCTGCTTACCCCTGCAGGCAACAGTGAGTGCATGGGGGCCTGACCCCTGCTGTGGGCAGCAGGCGCCCCTGCTAGTGCTCCAGCCTGCCCAGAGGCTCAGGCCACTTGCCCCTCCCATCCACAGCATTTTGGCAGGGCACATGGCCCCTATTATCAGACTCATGTCACCCGTGGGAGCAACCATGAATGCTATTAACCCTACATTTGCCTACAAAAAGATTCTGAACTCTTCACAGACATTACAAGATGTTTAGACTATATCCTTCAAAAGTGAAGTTTTGAGTCACAGGACAAAGTCACAGGATGCTCATACACCAAGATGGTAAGCATCTTAGACAGGCCACCTAAAACGCTAGTATCCAGCATTTACCTGGCCAATTACTGTGACAGCACAGGAAGGTAAACACCTGATTAATACATCAGGCAACTGTGCAGTGCTTAGACAGGGCAAAAATGTCTTGCTGAATCCTCCAGCAGTCAGAGTGTATTTTAAAGGCTTACTTACCCTTTCTCATGGCATGAACAAAAACAGATTATCATTAGTCATAAAATTTGTCTAATTCGCTTACATGAGACACTTTGAAATCCAGTTTATTTAGTAGTATTAAAGAGTAGTTTCATTCTTAGCACCTTGCCATAAATGTCACATCCTCTTCTGTACTCCACCTCTCCATAAATCCTCAGCCAAGACAAGACATATTAATATTTTTAATTTCAACTGATATGTGCAAGATTTGCAGTAACAGAGGAAACTGATTACGCGCACACACAACTAAGACCGTGAAATACCTGAACTAAAATGAGAAAAGCCTCCCTCTAATCTTCCTCAAATTTTAACTAGATAAAATATTTGAGAAACAGGTGTGATTTTTTAATATTAGCAGTGCCCCTTTAAACCTGGCAACAACATTTGATTCTATGACCTCCTACAGCCGGAAATTCCAGAATTCACGTGGAATACTTAAGTTCTACAGCTGACTATGCTTCACTTGAAATGATTTCCTTTCATTTCTGAATTCACTTGCAAGATAAGGTCATAATACATACCAAAACTATATAGTAGATGAACAGCTGAAAAATACTGCTGCAGAAGTGAAAAAACAGGATAGAACAGGTTTTTTACATCCCCACCAGGTGACTGGAGGAATTACTACAAAGTTTGAACTAATTTTAAAAACTGAACTGTAAGTCCCAATTTTTTAGGGCAACCAACCAAGACAGACAGAGAAGGAGCTGTCTAGATGCAGTGTGATCCTAATGCAAATAAAATATTAAGTAATTTTTAAGACATGAAGACTTAACCACTTTTGACCAAATTTATCCTGCTGTAACTCTACTTAAGTCTCACTATAATTTACATTACACACATTCACATACATTGTACTGGGTAAATTTTATAACATTAATGTTCTAACATAAAATATCTGAAAAATCTCTCTATTGTTTTTCATTTCATATTGGCTTTAGTGGAAATCACTTAAGTGTTGATTAAATTTTAGGCAGAGTTGGTAGGGACACACGTTTTAGGTTGTCTAACATTTTCCATTATAAATACTGTATTTTCAGTTCTTACAGTATGGACAAACAGTGACTTTTTAGGTTGAAATTTTCCATGCTGAGTGACTGAGTAAGGTTGACATTTAACGTTTTAGCAAGATTGGCTCACGATTTTCTCAGAATTAAGTTAACAAAGGAAGTTACTCAGCTTGTACAGTAAAGATGGTTCTTCAAGACATGTCCTCCCCATTGGTTGCTCCACTCTAGGTGTCAGTGATACCTTGCGCCTGTCCTTGGAGATTCTTCTAACGCTGTGGTTTTCCATGGTGTGCATGCACAGTAACACCTTCTTGTGCCATCTGGAGCGTGTGTAGCACAGGCCTCTCTATTCTTTCTTTATCCTAACAAATAGAACAAGATGTTCCAAAGCAGGGGAAGGAGGGAAGGAAGTGGAACACCCACAGAGATACATCTGGATGAACCATCATTACTGCACAAGGGAGTAACTTCCTCTTCTTCTTCAAATAGTGTCCCCATAGGTGCTCCATTCTGGATGACTATAAAGCAGTAGTCACACTTCAGAGGTGGATTTAGAGCCCAGTAATGATTGCAGTTGACAGAACTGCTTGACCCACTTGAATAAAGGACACAATCAAAGACGACAAAGCATAGTGTTATGCAAATATGTTGATGGAAGATCACGTTCACTGCTGCCTTACAAATGTCAATAAGGGGTACATCCTTTACATTCTTGAGAAAGGCAGTGGTGGAAAATACAGCCCTGATAAAATGGGTGGTGACAGTACCTGGAAGCTCTTTCTGGTGAAGAGGTTAACAAGTGTGTATGCAGGTGGAGATCCACTTGGACAGCCATTGAGACAAAAGGGGATGGCCCCTGGATCTCTCCGCAGAGGAGAGAAAGACCTTAGGAGACTTGTTCCAAGGCTTTGTGCAACTGACGTAGAAAGCAAACACCCAACGAACATCCAGAGTATGCCATACCACGTGTAGGATCAGAGTGACGCTTCAGGAAGAATGCAAGTAAGTGGATAGGTTCATTGATATGAAACAGAGGAACTTAGGATGAGGGTGAAGAATGACTATCTTTGGTAAACTCTGTATAAGGAGATTCAGCCCTGAGAACAGCAAGATCCCCGATCCTCCTGGCTGATGTGATAAAGTCTAAAAATGAGACCTTCATCAACAGATGGAGCCAGGAACTTATAGCCAGGGGTTCAAAAGATGGCTTAATTAGGCAGTTATGGACATGCTTAAGGTTCCAGATAGGGACTGGAGGGCGTACTGATGGAAAGGGAAAGGTGTTTTGCAGACCCATCAAAAGCATTTGGTGATAGGATGGGCAGAGATGATGATCCTGTCCTCCGCCCGGTGGAATGCCACAACATGCACCGTGATAGTACTGAGGGCTAGGCCTGACTCACACAGGTGCAGTGAATAGTCAAGAAGGACAGGAAGGGATGCGATGTGAAGAGGCACAGAGTGATGAGCGCCCAACCACTGAGAGAACCGTGTCCACTTACAGAGATAGGGCTTGTAGATGGACTCCCATCTGCTGTTAACAAAAAAGTCTTTTCCCCACAAGAACAGGCAATTTGGCGTCCTGGAACCATGAAGGAGCTATGCATGGAGACACAGCCTGAGTGGATCAGGATGAAGGGTGCAGCTGAAGTCCTAGGACAGAAGGTTGAAGCAGGGAAGAAAAACACATGGAATCACCACTGACAGCTGCGGCTATCAGGATGAGACAAACCTGATCCAGCCTAACCTTGACCAGAAGCTTGAGAACCAAGAGAAGGGGAGGAAAGATGTAGAAAAGGGACATGTTCCATTTGATGGAGAAAGTGTCCCCAAGTGTCCACCACTGGAGGGAGGTGAGAATGTGTGGTGTAATGGATACTGATGTGGACAGCAGGTCCCTGGGTGGGGTGTAGCATGTGCCCAGCCAGAACTGGAGATACCACCTATGTAGTCTGGTCAGCTTGACCACATACATGGTGGCAGCTATGTGACCCAAAAGCTTTTGGCACACTCGTGCCTGACGGTAGGAAACAGTTGCACCACCAGGATGAGGTCGCACAGGTCCTGGACTCTTTGAATATGAAGAGTGGCTCAGGCAGTGATAGTGTTTATCTGGACCCCAATTAACTCTACAGCTTGCATGGACTGAACTGTGGACTTCTCATAGTTTCTGTGGAAGCCAAAGCTGAGTAGAAGGTCTGTTGTGACCTGTACCATACAAAGTGCCTCCGGAAACAAGGGCCCTTTCTTGAGGCAGTCATGCAGATACAGAAAGATAACTGCATGATGTTGCAAGTGAGCTGCCACAACTACCAGAGTATTGGAAAAACCCGGGCGTGGATGGAAGTCCAAATAGAAGGACTCTGTATTAACATTGGTGGGACTCCACCGTAAAAGGAAGAAAGCACCTGTGTGCTGGGCGGATTGTGATATTGGAATTGGTGTCCTGTTGGTTGAGAGCCAAGAACCACTCTTCTTTGTCCAGTGCCAGGATAATGGTGGCGAGACTCACCATCTTGAAACATTGATAGAGGGCATATCTGTTGAGCTTCCGGAGGTCGAGGATGGGCTTCCACCCCCGCATTCTTTTTGTGGGGTAGGAAACACGTAGAAGAGAATGCCCTGCCCTGAATCTCTGCTGGAACCAGCTCGATAGCGCCCAGATGGAGGAGGTGCCGAACTTCTTGCCTGAGCATATCCTCATGAGAAGGATCCCTGAAGAGAGACAGAATGGGTGGTGGGGAGGGGCAATAGGGGTAAAGGTAAATGGGATGGAATATCCCCAACCACAAGTTCTAGGACCCATGTGTCTGAAGTAATGGTGGCTCAATGATGGAAAAAGGGGCAGAGATGGTGGTGAAATGGGCAGTGACCAGGCTCTGGGACAGCTGGAGTGGGAAGATCTCTCAGGTTCCCGACCAAACCTTCAGAACTGCTGCTTAGACTCTTGAGGGTGGGACACTGTGGACTGGTGCTCTTGCCAACAGTGGGGTTTGCACAACTGACACTTGTGTCATTGGTGGGGTTCATAGCACTATAGCTTCTGTTAGAACTGCACCCACGGTCTCTGGTAGGAAGAGTACTGAACCTACTTAAAAGGGGGCAGGGTGTACACCCCTAGTGTATGCAGCATAATATGCATGTCCCTCATTGAACATAAGACCCTATCAGTCTTTTCTGCAAACAGGTGTTCCTTATCAAAAGGAAGGTCCTCGGCCTTCTGCTGAAGGTCTGTGGGGACACCTGAGGGTTGGAGACACAAAGTGCACCTATAACCACGCTGGAGGCCGTGACTCTAGCCACTGTGTCCACTATGTCCTTTGTGGACTGGAGGACCGTATGGGTGGTATGCCTTTCCTGTATTATATTTATGAGAGATAGGCATTGCTGCTATGACAAGGAGATCAGCCCTCACAACTCAGAACAGAGATGGTCATGGACGGTCCGCATGGTCATATAGTTAAGCTCCCACAGGAGGAACATGCCCAAAGAGCACACTTTGCACCCCATGATGTCCCATTTCTTGCTTGCTTGGGACTCGTTCAGGACCACATCGACCATCAGTGAATTTGGTTGTGGATGGGTGATTAAGAACACCGCATCTTTGGAGGTCACAAAATACTTCTTGTGTGCCTTCTTCTTGGTTGATAGCAATGGACACCAGAGTTTGACAGATGATGTTTGTGGGGTGCATTATCACCTTGTCCATAGGCAGTGCAATTCTGGAAGAGATGCAGGGCTTCAGTGTGCAGAGAATCCTGTACTGCTTGACCTGAACCTGAACCTCCTGTTAGTCCCCCTTCTGAGCCTGAGTCAGACATCAAGAAAGCCCCTGAAAGGTCTGTGTGTCATCTGTAAGGGGAGGTGAGAATGATATCACTGCATCATCAGGTGAAGAAGAGGAACAGTGCATTGGTAACCTGCCTTCACTCTCCGACAGTGAGTCCTCTGCCTCAGAATTCTGCGACAGTGGATATGTTGCTGACATGGTGAGTTGCAGCAACACAGGTCAGTCTCTGGACATGGTAGAAGGTGCCAGGGAGTATGGGAGCAGGGTGATCATGAATGCCAAGGTGACCAGTGAAGAGCAGGCTCTTGTGGGTACTCCATTGTTGGTGGCACTTCTTCCCAGCTGGAGTGTGTGGGACTGGAATGCTGTGATGAAAAAAAGACTCCATGAGTCAGAACCACCCCATGCCAGGGTGGGTAGTCTGGCTCCTGAGCCATGCGAGAACCCCAAACACCTAGACGACCATGAGGATGGAAGCAGCACCAAGGATACCTGGTGCAGCAAGCAAGACGGTGCTGATGCTAGTGCCATGTACACCTTTGGAAGCAAGTTTTCATGGCACCGTTTGAATGCCGTACCCACGTTCTGGTGCCACAGGCTTAGATGAAGCAGTGTCCTGGTGCCACTTCAGTGCCTTCTCTGATGCCTTGGCCTTGGATTTGCATGGTGCTGAGTTTGGTGCCTCATTCATGCAACGTGGAGAGTTGACGTAGTACTGCTTGTGCTCCATCTCCAGTACTGAAGTCAGGGTCTTAGTTTTTGATGACCTCTTATACCTCGGAGAAGAAGCAGCTGAAGCCAAACTGTAACAGTATAACCAATATGGTTTCTCTACAATCATATCGATAGGCCTAGAGCTCTTCTACAGCCAAAATAAAGAGCAGCAGCCATTAACTGTGAAGCTACAGAGCACACACTCACATTCCATCTACATTTCAATACAATAGCATCACATCAGGCTATTAAGAAGACCACATCCTAATGCTACCCACTGTTACCAGATAAAGAAACATATCTCAAGATAGGTAAAGAAAATTAGTTAACAGCATTTGGTCAGGCAAGCAACGACTTATCAATAGCTGAGCTTGTGGAATCACCATTCTGTGACTGTCTTCACTTTTCTTCTGTTTTCTGTATAATCTCTGTCTGGTTTCTAATTGCTCTCATCTGTTGTACAATTAATTTTTCTGGGTATAAATCTGTTAAAGTGGTGGATTATGACTGGTTAGGTAATTCTGTTTCAGAATGTTATGACTGCTGAGTAAAATTATGCTAAAATAATTGGTCAAGGTATAGCTAAGCAGGACTCAAGTTTCATTTTAAACTGGAATCCAAGAACGAAGAAGCAGTAAGGGAATGAAAGAACATCCAGCAGCAAGGGAAGGAAAGAAGGAACACATTAAGGAGGACACACCTCCTCTTCCCTCACACCTCCCCCCAAAGAGCAGCATTTCCAGAGCCTGAAGTGCAGCAACCAGCATCCAAGATTCTGTGTGCTTAGCATGTATTCTGCTTTCTTGGTAATTGTAAAGAAATACAGAATAAAATATTACTGTGTCAGGCTTTTTCAGTGACAGAGATCCTGCATATCTGCAGGGAATTATGCCCTGGGCCCTAGGAATTGGATAAGGGTGGGAGTTTAAATTAACAGGGTCACACCTTGAGCCCTATGGACTGGGTAAAGGGTGTGTGTGCTCCTGAGTGTGGAAGGGATAAAGAAATTTGTGCAGGTAACAAAACCTATGGATTTATGGCACTGCATCATGGTACCCACTACCGAGCCAGTAGTCCCCACGCCTTAGTCAAGCTTCTAAACTGAAATAACTGTCTGTATTTCAAAACAAATAACTTCGTTCTCTTGCTTAAGGGATGTCCAAAGCAGAGTCAAAGGAAAATTAGCACTGTACTTCAGATGTGCATTTCCACCCGCAGCCTTGCAATGGCTTTTTTTTTAAAATCAGAAATATACATCTCCTAGAACTGGAAGGGACCTCAGGAGGTCATCTAGTCCAGTCCCCTGCCCTTTTGGCAGGACCAGGCACCTTTCCTGGCATCTGTTTGCCCCAATTCCCTAAATGGCCTCCTCAAGCATTGAGCTCACAACCAACTCTGGGTTTAGCAGGCCAATGCTCAAACCACTGAGCTATCCCTCCCCTACATAAATCAGAGGCATTATAACTCAGAGGGTAGCATCATTAAGGCATGAGCATGAACACATGGCAGTTTCTCTCAGGGCTGAAGATTAGGTAGCAAGGGGACATTTTCAAACTCCATCTTCGTTCTAAAGAAATATAAAGCTGTGTTTTGCTCTCCCTCCAGGGAGAGTTTCATGTGACATATTGGAAATGTTGTAATATGAGTATACTTCTACCTACAGTGGAGATTCTATTGTATTGGCTTGCAGTAAAAATAGCTTATAAACTAGGACAGACCTGATAAAAAACAAACTAATTTCAAACTGGGGTTCCTTTCACCAGTGTGCACCCATTTGCCTATACACTTACATTGCTATTCAGCTCAACAGATGGAGCAGCTGTGGCAAACTTGGTAATGCAGTTTAACTATACACTGTGGGTGGCAAATTTATTTCCATATGAATTGCCTGGGCAACTTACTTCAGAGTAAAACACACATCAACCTTCCCTTTCAAAGAATAGTACTTTATATGGTAGGAGATAATGGAAGTCTTCATTACAGGCAATTATGCATTTAAATAATCAATTGTGCAGCTACAGAGCTAGAAAACAAGATATTTCAAGAAAGAAATCCAATCAGAATCTAAGGCCAGTGACTGATGCACAGGGCAGGTGATCAGTTGTATGACAGCTAAGGCAATTTCCTGGACAAACGTTACTCAACAAAAGCTTAAGATCTTAGGGGCTCAACATATTTAAAGTGTAAACCTTTATGCGTTACTGTGAGACCAAGGCCCATCTGTAGATAATTTCTCTAGGTGACATGACTAATGTAAATCATGGGAAGAGTTATGAGTTTCAAAACTACACCCTGAAACAACGTTTTCAGCAAGACTCCTAATTAAGTTAAATGAGATACCTAGAAACAAGCAACTTCTCACCTCCAGACTCAATCCTTTTGAAGCTGTGCCCTGATGAAACCTACTGTCTGTTTGATCACTTGTTGGGAGAGGACCAGACCAGGCCACAGGCCCAAATTCTCAGCTTCACAGATGCAAGTATGCCTGGGCAGAGGGTGAACCCATGGCTTGGGAAGGGAAGCCCCCAAGGCCTGCCCCTTCTACGCCCACCAGAGATCAGCCCTCCCACCCACATCCCCATACATGGTAGCCATTGATGGTCCCTGCCCAGCGTGCCCCAACATGACTGCTGGTCCTTGCCCCCTACCCTAGGCTAGCACCCCCAGCCTCCCCTGGCCCCATAGCGCTGGAGAGTCAGAGGGCAGAACAGTCCCAGCCTGCCTGGGGCTCCAGAAAGCAAGCAGACGATGCAGACGCAGTCTCCTCCGGTGCCTGTGGATGGCACATCTGAAGCCTGCTTTGGCCCTGAAGCTCTGAGGAGCTGGCAGGCAGCATAGCCCCAGCTTCCCCCAGCTCTGGAGAGCTGGCAGGTAGCACAACTGCAGCCCTCCCCAGCCCTGAAGCGCTGAAAAGCCAGTTGGCAGGCATGGCAGGTGGACACTGAGGCCAGCTGCCCACTGAGGCCAGCTGCCCACATGCCTGACCAGCATGCTCTCCCCACACCACAGTCAAGCTGCTAGCCCCAGCACTGGACTGCCAGAGATGTCCCAGCATCAGGACAGGAAGCATGGCCACAAGCCTGCCTGTTCCAACTCAGGTGATTCATGTCCACTACTGGTCTGGTACAGCACAGCTCTGCTCACCAGCACAGTGTAAGAACATTTATTCCCCTTAAACAAAGGCTCAGGAGGCTAAATGCAGCTTAATGAAGAGGTAACAATGTTGTGTACTGTTTTAACTTACCTAAATGAGACTGATGCATGTTTCATAACTTCCTTTTATAAATCTACATGTAAGTTACATTAAACATGCATATATTTCTGAACTGGTGTTGGGCCAGATCCTCAGCAGGTGTAAACTGAGATAGTTCCATTGTAATCAATGTAGATATACAGTACTAGTTAAGGATCAAGCCATTACTAGTTAACACTAAACACATTGACCCTGCCTGCATATTAAAAAGAAGACCTAAAAAGCAGCTGTCGCATTGCTTCAAGTAACAGACCTGGCACCTGCGCTTGTCTAAGGGCAGGTCTACACAGCAATGTTATTTTGAAATAACTAACCTAGCATCTACAACAACACAACCAGTATTTTGAAATAATTTTGAAATAGCAGTTGGCTTATTTCAAAATTGGTAAACCTCATTCTATGAAAAATAGTGCCTATTTCAAAATAACTGTTTCAAAATAGGTGTTAAGATGTGAAACAGTCTACTTTGAAATAAGCCATAGTGCTTCAAATGGCTCTATTTTGAAACAGACTCAATGGCTGCGTCTACACTATCCCTCCCTTTTGGAAGGGGTATATGAATTCTACAGATCGGAAATGCTTTGAAAGGAAACCCCAATTTCAAAAGCACCCTTCTCCCCAATTTTTTGGGGGGAAGGGTGCTTTCGAAATCAATGTTTCCTTTCAAATCTACACGGCTAGTTTTCAATTCGAAAGCAGCACTTTTGATGCTCTGGGTGGCTGCTGTTATGCAAATGAGGTGCTGAATATTCATATTAGCCCTTCATTAGCAGTTCCGATCTGCAGTATTTACATACCCCTTCCAAAAGGGAGGGGTAGTATAGACATGGCCCATGTATGCAGATGCTGTATTTTGAAACAACTAAAGTACTATTCTGAAATGCATTTTTGTGTTCAGCAGCATTATTTCAAAATCAGCTATTTTGGAATAGCTCTTCTGGAATAGCTTATTTCAAAATAAGGAACACAATCGTTGTGTAACTTGGGGACCTACTGCAGTAGCACAGGCCTTACAGAAACAATCAGTATCAAATATTTTCACCTCCACAAAACAAAGTTTAAGGCTTTCAAGTACCTCTTCCTGAGTTTGTTCCAAAAGAAAATGAATCATTCAGGTGCAATTTATCAGCATGCTCAGTGACACAGGTGAGGATTACAGACCTCTTGATTAGAAGAACAGAGTGAGTGTGTCTGTATATACATTAACAACACTCAGATACAAGTGTATGGTTTCTCCAAACAGAGTATTCTTTCATTATAAAAATTCCTACCACCAGCAGTGTCAATCCTGCAATTTGTACTTATTGCAGTGTCTGAATGCTTCATAAGTAACCAGGTAAGACAAAAAAGGAAAAAATAGGCATCTTCAACTTCCATTTTAGTCAGGAACTTAGCAAATTGCAGAATCACAAGTATGCATACCACCAGATGCTACAATTGCACTGTTTTATTTTCATAAGCATGGTCTCTTAGGAACTAGGTCATCCTGTTCAGAAACTGATTCACATCCACCCGCCCTCCAAATTTGAGTATGCTTTGAAAGATCTTTAAAAAGAAAAAGAGGTGTCTAATTAGTGTGCAGAGAGGAATCTTACAACAGAAAACACTAATCACACCAAATTTGACTATGCTTTCCGGAGTAGTCTCCAGTGACTTTACTGTCACACCAATTAGTTTTAACAAAGACAGTAGCACAAAGCATAAAGGCACCTTGCTTTGGATCAC
The DNA here is from genome assembly GCF_033958435.1 of Carettochelys insculpta. NCBI lineage: Eukaryota > Metazoa > Chordata > Testudines > Carettochelyidae > Carettochelys > Carettochelys insculpta. Next base: position 372,375,167 of record NC_134137.1, read on the forward strand.
TAAGGCTATGTCTACACTTGGCCAAAATTTCGAAAGAGCCATGCTAATGGCCAAGTCGGAGAAAACTAATGAGACGCTGAAATAAATATTCAGTGACTCATTGCCATGCTGCCAGCCACGGCACTTCGAAAATGCCATGTTTCGATCGGGCGCAGCTCATCTGCATGGGGACATTTTCGAAAGGACCCCGCAAATAGCAAAATACCCTTATTCCTATCAGGTGACAGTTAAATTGGCTGCATGACACACCCCAACTACGTCAAAACACAGAAGTAAGTAGTTAGGGCAAAGACTTACGAAGGCAGAATTTCTTTTCTATTTTTTATTACCTACACTTCAATGCTTTGTTAGGATGTGTACTTCCAATTCCAGTAGAAGCAGTATGTTCTTCACCAAACTTGCACTCTAACATAAAACTTAGCAGCATCTCCACATACTTTTATACTTATTGTGTCATCATATTCCATTTAGTCCATGCAATTAGGATGTTAGTTGGCCTCAATACTGCTTTGGTCACTTACGGTTTTGTGTTAGAGTGCAAGTTAAAATAAAAAATTCACTTAGCACTCAAAGGCTGTGTCTACAGGACACCCCCCCCTTTTGGAAGGGGCATGTTAATGAGGTAGTTCAAAAGATGCTAATGAGGTGCTCCAATGAATATGCAATACCTCATTAGCATAATGTCTGTTGCTGCAAGTAGAAAGTGCCACTTTCGAATCGCACACTGCCCAGGTAGCCTGGGGCCTTTCAAATCGACCCCCGAGACTTCAAAAGCCCCTTCTTCCCATTTGTTTTGGGAAAAAGGGGCTTTCGAAGAGTAGGGCATTGTTTCAAAAGGCCCCCGGCTACATGGGCAGAGCGCGATTCAAAAGCAGAACTTTTGAATCACCACGGCTGCCATTCCTCATTAACATGCCCCTTCCGAAAGGAGGTGACTCACAGACGCAGCCAGAGTTTATATTCTGTTTTGGTTTTTGCCACAATATTTTTACAAGGTGAACACCTAGACCTCCTGGTGACCATGAACTCTAATACAATTTTAAATAAAACCATATTGTGCATCTTCCTTCCAGTTAAGCCACACAGCAGCATTGATTTTATTACAGTCTACAGCACAGCAACCATCAATCTTCTACACTGTACCAAAGAGCCATGGTTTCCTCTTAGGTAGTTAGTTCTATTTAACAGTAATTTCTTTCTCAGAAGATTTCGGGTTCAGAAGACAGCTTGAGAAAGAGGATTTGTTCTGCAACCTTGTTCGAGATGAGTTCTACAGTGTGATAGATTTTTGAACTCTTAAAATATAACAAAAAAACAAAGAAAAAAGTTGTTAAAAACTGCATAGAAGTAGTTAGTGATTAAAAGATGGTAAGAGATAGTTTAGGAAGTGTTAACATGTAGAATTCAGTGGGTCTTACTGACACATGCCATCCTACTGATCAGCTATTCAGAAACATTTAACCTTCTCTTCTCTAAGTTCATTGTTATTCACCCAAGTTACACATTTAGGTCTTTGAATCCCGTCTTTGACTTTTTTATACTTCCACTAATAATTAACACCTAAATTACAGTTGGCTAACTGATGGTAACGGCATCTCTGAGGCCCAGCGCCAGCCCAACCTCTTTCCCCCACGGTCCTGCCCCTGCTCTGCCTTTCCCTACCACAAGGCCTCATCCCTGCTCCACCTCTTCCTTCCAGGTCCTGTCATCATCTCTGCTTCTTCCCTCAGACCCTGACCTCTTCTCCATCTCTTCCCCACAAGACCCTACTCCCATTGCTTGCTTCTCTCTTCCCCTTCTTTCCTCTTGTTGCTCACTGGATAGTCTCTCAGCATCTGCCTGCAGGGGGAAGGCAACCCAACCTCAGTCCCATAGTGACTGGTGCAGGTTAATGAGCTGGTGCCTCCCTGTTCAAAGTAACTGGATTTTTGGTTCAAGTGACATTTAGGATTCCCAGGTTCCCAAAACTGGGTACCTGGCAACACCAAATCTCATCCAAACATGAAAGCCAAAAATTGCACTAGTATCAGAGGGGTAGCCGTGTTAGTCTGGATCTGTAGCAGCAACGAAGGTGCTGTGGCACCTTATAGACTAACAGAAAAGTTTCCAGGACCAGCATCTGAAGAAGTGAGTTAACTCACGAAAGCTCATGCTCTAAACTTTTCTGTTAGTCTATAAGGTGCCACAGGACCCTTCGTTGCTGCTAAAAATTGGACTGTCTGGGTAAAACCTAGATGAGGGTCAACCCTCAACATTTTTCTGGTAAATAATATCCTGAGTTCTGAGCTCAAGATTATTTTCCTTTGAAAACCCTCAGAGGGAAAGGGGAATTTACATGGGCAAAAATACTTCTAAATACTTCTAATAGATTAAATTATGAAACAGTAAAACAACCAACTTATTTTAATATCAGCTTTACTTGTGCACATTCACAAATTAACTTATCTCCAACATGAGCCAAACTCCCTGGGAGAGAAGGAAAAACAAATTAACTAAGTAATGTTTTAGGAAACTGGAAAAAGAAGTATCTAATAAACATATGGCCAGAAGTGAAAGTAACTTAAGTTTCTTACAAGTAATTTGTGTCATACCTCCCACCAGGTACTCAGGACAGAGGGTTGGTGTGATGCAAAGTTATCCGTAAGAAATGTAAGTGTGAGGGGCTCAAGGCAGGTGGGTCAGTGTTTGTGCTTGGGGCTCAGAGCAGGGGGTAAGGATGTGAGGGGGCATGGGAGTCAGTGTTGTGGGGGTGAGGAGGGGCTCAGGTCAGGCAGCTGGGAATGTGGGGGCGGGGTACAGTAGATAGCTGGGGTATATGCGGAAGGTGAGTACTAAGGAGGCAACAATTCATTTCAGGAGGGCAGGGGGGACTGCAGCAGCACACACCAGGATGCTGCTCTGCTCTTTTTCACTTTCCCCTGACTATCAGCGAGCGAGAAGAAAGCACACAGCTTGCATACATTCCTCCCACTCCTAGCTGCTGAAGGGAGGGGCAGAGAAGAAACTCATGCAAACTGTGCACTTTACCCTTGCTCCCTGACAGTCAGGGGACAAAAAGTAGCAGTATTCTGGAAGGCATGGTGCAGTCCCCACTGCCCTGCCAAGATGGCACTAGAGGAGAGAGCTTGGGGTAGTCCCAGACCAGTGGGGGGAGTACCCCCAGCCAGCCTCTTTCACCTGCCTGGGTGCCTGCTACTTAGCACGGCAGCCTGCAGGAAGCCCAGGGAGCCGAGCTGGGAGTGGTCGTGCATCCTCCTGCAGCTGAGTGCCCCAGCCAATCTACTCCTTCTCGCTAGAGCAGTGCACTGGCTTACTTCCACCTTTGCATACAATATGTTAGGTAAGCCATGAAAAGGGACCATAACTGACTTCTCTCTTGAGAACACAAACCTTTCCATGAGTATTCCTGACAGACTCCCATCAAAAATTTGCCATCTGAAACCCATTGGTGCTACTACTCTGGGTGCTCATGTATAGAAGGAAGGCAAGTTTCATGGTGTGTTTAGATCCACTGACTACAACCCGGCTATTTCCCTGCCCCCTCCCTCTTAGTACTTCCAGACAATGGACTTCACTCCTCTTGGGTTCCCTGGCCCACACAGACTGTAGACTACTCAATGTGAGCTCTCCACTTTCCAGATTCAGATATTCTGAATTCCCACCCACAATATGGTTACTGAAACAGGCAGCTCAAAATCTTGGCAATGATCACCTGAAACCCTAACAAAATTATGATCCATGGCTCTGTGAATAAATCACACTTGATAGACCCAAAAGTCCCAAACCTGAGTAGTAATGTAATTTTAAAATTTTCTCTCCAAGATACATTTAGCAACATAATCCATCTTCTGTAGCCTCATGTGTTCTTACATGAAATACTTCAGTTTTCTTTCCAGAAATGACAGGGCAGGTGAATTAAAATTACACTTACAACGTATTGTACACATAGGATAACAAATCATTTAATGACAATAATAGTAAGTACATAGTAGATTATATCTGATCTCTGATATTTATTATGATCTGTCTGTATACTGACTTTGGTTTCCAGTTTGTAGAAGTATAAAGTTAGGTCATGCATCAAATTAATATATTTTGGGAAAGTCTGACATTTCTCTTGTAACTGGTAATGAATTTCAGGATATACTAAGGTGTTTTAGTATGGACAAATAAAATAACAACACTGTTCTAGCCTTAAACATCACACTCCATTTAAAAATGTGAGGTTGGAAAGGAGAGATTAGCTGATCCAGAGCAACGCTTGAGACATAGCATAATCTGGCATTCAATAATATTGAAAAATAGAGTAACCTTCTTTTCAACAACAGTCTTCTTTTAAAAAACATAACAGGGTTGGACCCTGTATTCTCCATCTGCAGTATGTTGCACACAGAAGTGATGAGCAGGATTTGGAGCGTAAGGCAACCTGCACCAGTGGGGCAGACAGCCACTGTGGGACCCAGGGCAAGGTGGGAGGGATACCCAGCTCTGCAACCCAGGAAGGGTTGGGGCCAAGGGAGGGGCCTTGGACAGTCAGTTGTTAGCATGGCTCAGATCAAAGCGCTGTCCCCCACTCCCCTACCGAGCCATACTGAGCAGCGCTGCTGCAGCATTTTAAAGGGGCCAGGGCAACTTCCCCTTCCCACCCCCACCTCTCCAACTGGTTTGACCTGCACTAAGAGAAGGCATGGATTAGTGGCTAGAGTACAGAGTCAGGATGATGGAAATCTATTCTAACTATCATTAAAAGTTTAGTGTGGGATAGGACAAGTCACTGCACAGGTTTGTGTCACTTTTCTCCTCTGTAAGTAAAAGACAATGAATTATACCCTACTCTATAAATTACCGTTAACTTTTACAAAGAAAATGGTCCGTATAAGAGACTGATCATGCATCACTGAATGCAAAGACATTTATCAGAGACTTCAGGGAGCACATGGTCAAGCCATATATGTATGCAGTGCAGTCTGAGAGCTGGTGCAAAGAGCTAGAGATTTACAACTGTGTCTCACACAGATCTTGCACCCACACGTAGACTGTCACAGATCACGATCTGCCATGCAGTGTCCAAGGACTTGCAGAATAAGAGCTAAACAAGCCAGCAGGACAAAAATCTCCAGACTTCTCCCCTACAATATTTAACATGAAGCAAGTTCATTGCACTATAACTTCTTTTCTCAACAAAACCCATGGAGTGTCCATATTCCCAAGGCGTTCTGTCAACAGCAAATTGACAAAATGCAGCGCTTTTGTCAACAGCATTCTGTCACTCCCCATGAGGTAGAACACCTTGGGTCGACAGAGATCTATCAAAGAAAGCCCATCCGGATGTTCCAGGGGGATGTGGGGGGGCCCTTCTGTCATCAGACAGGGCTTCTGGGACATTGCATAGCCCTGTTTGCTGTGCTTCCGGTTGGCCGTTTTGTCGAAAGAGCAGCTGGCAGTCTAGTCGCAGTCGGTTGACCAAGTGAATAAATCTTTCCTTCCACTTTGCAGTCTGGCTGCAATCTTTTGATGGAAGTTTTGTCAAAAGATATTTTCCAACAGTAACTTCTGTCCACAGATCACTCTAGTGTAGACATAAACTTTGTCTGAAGAAGTCCATAAATAATGGATGCCATGATTATAAGTGATTAAGACTGCTGAAAGGCAAAATATAGGAACTTTTCTTACCCAATAAACATAAGAAGTGTTGCATACCACAGCTATTCTATATTAGCCAAGTAATTCAGAAGGCATTTTTCCAGGAAACTGCTGTAAAATGTCAAATTTGCAAGGTTTTTCCTACCCTTAACTAATAATCATGCTTACCTTGCAACAATGACGTGAACTTGACTGAGTGATATGCTTGGGAAGGGATGAGAATGAAAAGTGGAGGTTGATTTCAAAAACCAATTAAGAAAGCATAACTTCTGAACTTCTCTTTTCACTCATAAGGATACAGTCAGGGTGAGAGAGCAGCTTTACTTGCAAATATTATGTCTGATCCAAGGAACAACAGAACATTTGATATACCTGGTAAAGTCAATGATATCAGCATCCTTCAGATGAGCTTCAGTGACTGAATCTAAGAGAAAGACTACTCAGCTATGTGTCCAACGTTGTGTCCTTACTAAAAGTTTTTGCTGACTTCAATGGATATTTTGTCTAATGAACAGACTGGCCTCTGTATCTATAATCACTGCTATATTTTTTCTGAAAGACTTTAACTAAAACCTATTATAAGAAGCTTTAACAATAATATGCAAAAGTAGTAAAGTTTCTTTTTCTCAGCCTTTGAGACAAACTCAAAACTCAAGGTCAATGAAAGGGTCATTAACGCTTCAAGCAAATCTGGTGTGAGTTTCCAGTGAAGCCCCTAACCTCACCACAGGTTCCAGGGTGGAATTTATGAATGTTTCCAACTCAAAACCAGTAGTTGCAGCTATGCGTTTTTGCTCTGGAACTTTCAGATTTAGTCAAACATGAAACTCAACAAGAGTTTGGCTGGTGCAAATCTACACAAACGGAAACCAAAAAAATAAAATTAGATTAGGCCAAATCTACAAAATTGTCCACCCTTTAATTAAAAAAAGGCAAGAAAACTCACGAAATAGCCTGCACCCAGCTAGAGAATGAACAAACACATAAATGTGTCATACATGTGTATTTATTAGACTGTCAACATGACCTAGGCAAAATTCCACTATCCTCCTTTTGAAAGGCAAATTTTGCAGATAAGCATAGGCGAAAGGTAAGCTTCTGAAGCATTCAGTTCCTTATGCTTCTTTTTCCCTTCTTCCCAAATCCTTCTTCCACATGCAGATAATCCCACAGAAACGGAAGGAGTTTTCTTTGTATAAAAATAGCAAAATTTCACCTTGTTTGCCATCTCATCCTTATTTTTTAATTAAATAACAGGTCAGTTTATCACTATAATCTTCATCACATTCTTACCGTAATAAATCAATTTAGTTTTTCTGACTTTTTCTACTGAGAAATAATTGTGATGGATTATTTTGGTAAAGAAAGCATTGTTTAATGGTTAAAGTTCAAAATCAGGAGACCATGTCTTTATTCTTGGCTCTGCTACAGATCCTGGTCAAGAACTTATGGTTAAGTCACTTAGCAAAATATTTTTAGAAGTGCTCAGGGCCAGATCTCAAAGTCTGACATCCACAACTGCAACCAGACTTTGAGAAGAGTTCCCTTCACATTTGGGAACCTAAATTATGGCCTGAATTATAAATGTACATATTAGCAAAGCTAATATTTCCTGAGTGCTTCTGAAAATACATCCACTTATTTTGGCATGCAAATAAGAGCTCAGGAGTTTTGAAAGTCTGGTCTTGATCTGTCTTCAGTCCCCATTTGCAAATGAGGACAATAATCCTAACTTCTAGGGGAGTTGTGTGGACAAAGTCATTAGTGTATATGAAATGCATTCAACCTTGGATAGAAGGCATTATTTAAGGGCTAGGTATTATTAGGAACAGATCACACATTTTTTCCTAAGGAAGTTATTTCATGCACGATGCAGTAAATGTCATCTTGGGTAGCTGGCTGTTGGCCAACAGGAGTAACATATGACACTTAAGCATCATCATAAAAAAGATGAGCCCTCATTGGATCTTACACCCTTAAGACAAGGTAACTAATAAATAAAAGCTATCAAAGACAGACAATGCATGCAGCACATTATAGTGCCCTAGCCTGCCACTCCCCAGAGCATGGCTGTGTTACATGGATGTGAGAGAGTAAAAGGGAGTGATGCCTGGAAGACAGCTTACCCCCCTTTGGCATGGGCATGAGAAATAGGTGAGCAAGATCCCTTGCATGCATAGTTTGACTATGCATAATGCAGGCCACCAGCTGTACTCATCTTCTGCTTTCAGGGATAGGTTTGAGGTTATAGAATGTGTGTGGTGCTATTAAATTCAGCTTATTTTGATCACTCTTAGGGATCAATCTTGCATTGGTCATGAACCAGGAAAACAAGCAGCCTCACTGCTCCCATCCCTGCTCATAATCAATTGCCCGTACTTCAAAGCTGCAGTTCCTCCTGAGCAAACTCATCTATTGTAGGCTGAACTAACAGTAATGCTTCCACTTAAAGTTGTAGAAACAGCTACTGATGAAAGTACTGCACAACAGCTGCAGCTCCAGAACTGGGAGTACCCTGACTCAACTCTAGCCATACTCTTCTGACCACACCCCAATTTTCATGTTTTATATATTAACCTGGAATGTTAAAGGGGCTGGCTTTAGAGTATCTGGACCCCCATGACCCCCAGGAGAGGTGACATTTACATATATATAAACCAGTTTATTCCCTTAACACAGTAGAGGCTGAAGGAACAGAAGCAACTGCCTCAAAAACACAAAGCTGTGGACCTACAGCTCAGATCCTACAGCACCAGCCCAATTTCTGGGTCAAAACAGCAGCCACTACTTCAGAGAAATGGAACTGTGTTTGTAGAGAGCCAGTGACCTCACCCACAAACTAGTGCTGAGAATCCCTTCTGTTCCAGCTTATTCAGACCAAGGGAAGATTTTACTCCTTGGCACATGGCCTCTACTCTTCTGGTAGCTGTTCATCCCACACCTCAGCCTGTGTGGAGTTTAAGTGGCACAGAGGGTGAAAAGTGACACTTACGTGTGGTGTTTCACTCACTCTAAAGTACCTAGGCTGACAAAGCAGGAATGGTCTCCAGACTTTAGCTGTTAGCAATATTCCCACAAGATTCAGAATGTCTGTAAAGATGCTCATCCACCCTTTTTTGTTCACACTTAAAAATTCTTTAAATAAAATCCAGCAAGAATCACCTTACAATTATGAAACTATTCATTACGCTGCCTTCTGATCAGTAAGGCCAAAGTTAATGCTCCGTTTCTCATGTGTCTCCTAATTAAGCTCCCAACAATCAGGAGAAGGTGTTAACAGTCTCTTTCAAAGCTCGTGCACCCACTAATATTTAAAAATCATTTCCCTATTTGCACTCTAATGAAGGGATACCTATTTCAGCATATCTAAAATGACGCTGTTCTACAGATTAGGCTCTAGGGGTAAAATTTTCAAGATTGCCTGAAGTGATTGCCAGCCTACACCACAAATTAAGAATGAAGGGGTCAAAATTCACATGCTGAAACTGATCAAATTTCACCAGTAATCAGAAAAATGGGAAGCAGAGCTGAGCAGGCATCATCCCTGCCAGCCTTCTTCCTTTAACTATATTCAAGCTCACAACTGCCGTTCCATGCTGACATCAGGTCATTTCAGGAGTGCAAGAGAAATAGATAGCTAAATAAGGGACAGAACCAGATTCAGACAGATTAGATGGCAGCAACCACTCACATTTCCATAGAAAATTCCAACAGCATGAACTCCATCTGAGTGCCTCAGGAAGACAGGGGGAAAGACAGATGGGCAATGAATGGCTTCGCAGCTCCCCATTACCCCCGATACAATCCAGAAAGGGCAAGGGTGGAAAGGAGCAGTGTGATCAATGGTGCATCACACAGACAAAGATCTCTTAGCTGTCCTTGGAACATGTGTTCTCCATCTCTCCAGGTTCCAAACCATTGCCTCTGTAATTACTTTTTCTGAATTTTCTAACATTAATATCCCAACAATTTCAATCCATTCAACTAGGCATCAAACTATCAGTATGCATATATTCCATTAAGAACTAGAGCTAAAGAACAAAAACAAAATACAATTAGGACAAGAGTTACTGATACAAATAATTCTGGCTATAGAACTCCCAACCTCAGGACTTATACATCCATTGTATAACAGGATATGGTCCAGTTCCTTATGATAGTGCCTGGCCTGTTCTATAGGATGATAGGATCAGATGTTAATTTCTACCACAAAGAAAAGTCCTCTAAAATGCAGGGAAAAAATAACCACAGGGGTCTTAGACTCTGCTATTTACTAGGAGAACTGAATGGAAAAGGTTACACCAAACTTCTATAACTGAGATGAGAATCAATCTTTCCCTATGCCTTTCCTTCTTTAGCATGGTACAAGATGACTTTGTGAGAAAATAGTATCTTGAATATGTCCTACAGAAATGTTAATCTGTTCAACACCTGATGATTCACCCACCACATGCTAAAGTCCACACAAGTGACTCACTCCCCATGATCTCCTGGGATACCAGAGAGTTCTCATCTTTTCTAAAGCTAATAAACTGCTTTTTAGCAAGATAGGCTGTCAACAGGTTCCATTATTTTGCATATCTTTGTCATACTATATGATCTCGTCTACTCCTAGAACAGTAGAAGAGGACTGACTGAGTAGTTCCGGTATGTCAGATTTGAAATCCAAGAAGTGATACGGAAGCCAACGTTCTGTAATTAACACAAGTTTTTTGTTATATTGCAGACATTTCTTGATTCATACATTTAAAGATTTACTACACCTTAATTTAGAAGGATCACTTTAAAAATGTTTTTCTTCCTCCAAAAGCACATAAGGTTTTTTACTGTGCTTAAAAATACACAGTCCCCAACTTCTTTTTCATGTAGAACTTGGTAAATGTTTGGAGGATCAGAATGGTGACTTCAGAATGTAAAGCTGAAGACCTGGTTACAGTACACCCTTATTTTTGCTCCACAACTGATGAACTAGATCTCACCCAAGAAAGCTTATTACCTAATAAATAAAATTGTTAGCTTTTAAGATCCTAAGGGACTGACTGCTTATTAACCCCAGTTAAGACAAATAAGGCACTGAATTTCAGACCAATTTAGAAGTGAAGCAAATGAGCACATACACACACTTATTAATCTGTCATTGTTGCCATGGCTACACTGGCCCCTCCCTTTCAAAAGGGGCATGTAAATGTAGTGAACCAAAAATGCAAATGAGGTGCTAATTTGCATATTCCTTGCCTTATTTGCATAATTATGGACACCTGCTATTCTGGAAGAGCAGCTTTCAAAATGCGAAACAGCTGTGTAGACTGGGTTCCTTCTAAAGGAGGCCCTGCTTTCCAAAGCACCCTTCTTGCTGAAAAAAATTAGGAAGAAGGGCGCTTTCAAAAGTGGGGCTTCCTTTTGAAGGAACCTTGTCTACACTGCTGTTTGCATTTTGAAAGCAGCTCTTTTGGAACAGTGAGTAGCCAACATTATGCAAATGAGGCACTGAATATGCAAGTTAGCATCTCATTTGCATTTCCAGTCCGCCATGTTTGCATGCCCCTTTCAAATGGGAGGGGCTAGTGTAGACATAGCCTGTAACATACATATAAAGGGAGTAGGGAGTTATAAACTAAAGGAGGGGTAAAAAAGATGTAAGGTGGAACATGATGGTTGATCACTAATGGCTGCCTGCCTTCTACAAGCACATCTTTTCAGCCTCTTTGCTATGCAAATAATACCGGCTATTGTAATAATTTCTATCATCCTTGAGTCTGATTCTTAGACTAAAGCTCAGATGTCATTATCAACAATAAAAGTGGATATCATGCACAGCACAACAAAATAATTAAGTCTATTTTATTACAAGGGAAGAAAACTTCAGTTTTATTTTGTTTTCACTTTCAGACATACCTGTATGGTTGATTTTGCCACACTACATAGAACCCATCTACAGCACTTGACATAGATAGAGAATGGCAGAAGAGAACATCTAACAAGGATCATTGGAAGCACTCATCTGTTCAGTTTTCTAGACATTACCCCATCAATAAGAGTGGAAGAAACCAGATACAGAAGTAACAGTTTGTTTACAAAACAAAATGTTCTTCAAAGATTCTTTGAAGATTAGCACCAACAGTTCCTCAGGAAAAAAAAGCATTTACTTTCAACCCTTGATCTAGATTAAAGGTACAAAATACACTATTCCATCTGCAACACGCTTCTGTTAAAAAACAAAAACAACAAAACAACTACTGATAAAACTTCTTTGAAACCCCCAAGCCTTTCTAAAGGAATTCTCCAGAAATATCTGTCATGTCAGCAAACAAGTCACACATTGTCCTTTCTAATATATTTATATGCTAGTCTTTAAACTTCCTAATTTAATTCCTCAATGTGGATCATACTGTATTCTACCCTCTACAGCACTCCATGAATGCAAACTGTTATTTATCTTACTCCAAGGAGCTCTCCTAGACACAGTAAAAATATTTTTGTTGTTTACAGATGTTTAAATATCATTATTCAAACTTCATTCCTACTAAAAGGAACTCATTCAAATATCTCAGAAATAGCAACCTCTTTCACAATATTTCTTATAATTATGGAACAGTACCCACACTCTGAGATAACCCCACCTCTGTATTTCCCAGTGCACCCCATATCCAATTAAAAATTTTAATCTTCACAGGTCAGAGGTTTTTGCAATGTGTGTGTGCTCTATACAGCACTGATCACGCTGTCCATATTAGTCAAATACATACAAAGCACTGCTCCTTTGCCACTGATGCTGACCTCCTATTTAGACTGAGAAAAGCATTACTTTGTCAAAATACTCCAAGTTGCCAACTTTACCTGGTGCTGGTCCTGCTTTAAAAGAACTGTATTTAAAGAGATGTTTAAGATGTTTGATTCTTTGAGTTCCTACAATACCTTGAACAGAGCAGTTCCTAGGAAAGATTCAAGTACGTATTAAAATATGACTGAATTCCTAGCTATTTTAAGACATCCATTAGTAACTATTTCACTTAAAAAAACATAATCATACATACACGTAGACAACTATAATTTGTTTCTAGTTTCTACTCTCCATTCTGAAAACTATTATTTGCTCTAATTTACCCCTAAGACTATATCTACACTAGAAACATCTGTTTACAGAAGTTACTGTCCAAAGAGATGTCCAAGCAAAACTTCTGTCAAAGTATTTTCTCTACACATAAAAGCTGATCGATCTTTGATCTGCTCTGTCAACAAAAGGGCCCCCAGAGGGTCTACACTGCTTTTTTGTCAACAGTTTCTGTAGACAACACACATTTTGTGTGTAGATGCTCTGCGAGTTTTGTCTATAAAACTCTCTAGTGTAGATGTAGCCTTTATGTCTTCTAAGAGCCTGGTGGAGGTGTTGGTAATGCTGGTAGACAATATTGACCGTGATCTGGCAAATTCTCTTGTCCAGCACAGGTCAGGTCCTGAGGGTGCTAATTAAAGAGCTTCAACCTGTGTATTATAGAGAGGTTCAACCTGTATATTAGTTTTAGGATAGCACAGCCGGTTCTTTGCAGTGTAACCAGCCTATTCTGAAGTCTTGCATGGAGAAGCTTATCCTATCCCTTTTCTGCCACCAGGAGAATGCCTGGTAACTAGCGGTGTTCCCCCAACAGCCCAGACTGGTGGCATTAAAGGGTACGATAAGCCTCTCCACACAAGACTTCAGAGTGGGCTGGTTACACTGCAAAGAGCAAGCTGTACTAACTTAAAAATGATATACAGGTTGAACCAGTGCTTTTTTTCCCCCACAAAAAAATGGTGCCAGAACTCAAGTCTGATGATTCCTCGTAGGGGTTAGGGCGTTCAGTTTTAAGGCCCCAGTCCCCACGCTGCTACAGGACCAGTGATGAAAAAGCTTTTCCTGGTGTCCTAAAGGAAAATGGTGTCAGAACTGCATTCCACCAGAAAAAAAGACCTGGGTTGAACCTCTCTAATCCAGCACCCTAGGGACCTGAAAATGCTAAATTAAATTCTACACAACTAAGAAATATGTACATCCTGACCAATATTACCAGAGACAGGAAAACTTTCAAGTCTGAGCCTGTGGCTCAGGAATTTGGATTCCCAGTTTCCAATTGACTACTCAAATTCGTTTGGCAGATTTCAAAAGCTCACCCCATAAGCCTTTTAACTACAAATATGTAACTGTGCAGCAAGCCACCTACATTTCCATATACACCAATCCACAACATCGACTGGTCAATTAATAATTAGAGTTAATTTTAAGGGGCAAGAGCGTGTCCAGCGTAAAGCTTTACCTATCATCCACAGGCACATCTATAGCTATGAAACACACGACAGACCAAAAAATCTGGCTTCCTCCCCATGAAATCTGGTCTTTTGCATGCTTTTACCCTACAGATTTCACATAGGAAACTGGTCTTCCTTAAACTGCAGTTCCTGACCCAACAGGAAGTTACAGAAGAGGTCACAATGTTGTTTTGGGTGATCACAGTATTGCTACTGTTACTTCTACGCTGCCTTCAGAGCTAGTCAACTGGAGAGCAGTGGCTGTCAGGTAGGTGCCCAACTGAAGGAAGAATCCCACTAGCAGTAATTCAGAGTAAGTCTCACAATGCCATACCATGCCATCATTTCTTCTGCGCTGCTGGCTTCAGAGTTGAGCAGACATCATACCATGCCATCCTTACTTCTGTGTTCCTGTTGGTGCTGGCTCTGCCTTCAGAGCTGGGATCCCAGCCAGCAGCTGCTGCTCTCCAGCTGGCTGCCCAGCTGTAAAGGTAGCATGATTGCTAACAGGAGGCACAGAAGTAAGCGTACCAGTAATGCAAGCCCCTCCCCCCACAATAATCATGTAACCCATTCCCCAAAACTCTGTTTTGGGTCAGGACTACTATTACAACAGCATGAAATTTCAGATTTAAATAGCTGAAATTATGAAATATCGTATTTTTTAAGTCCTATGGCTGTGAAATTGACCAAATGGCAGATCTGTACAACAGATTTTGGTGAATTTGGTAGGACCCTCTCCATAAAGGTTGAGGGCTGCATCAGTTCAAACTGCCCTTTTATACTCTCAGATAGATAATTCTTAATTGTGACCCTGATCCAATCTGCCCCACAGTCCTGACTGCAATGACATTTAAAATCAGATACTTTCCATTCTCTTTCAACTTGCCCCTCTGTTTATTCATTCTCTGGGCTTCCAAAAGTCATTATTACAGATCTGTGTGTCACAGAAGTTCTGACGCCAATGAGATGCTTGCATTGCATATAAGGGCCCACCAAATGAATCAAAATCAGCCCTCTAACTGTAGCTGTGTTACTTAATTCTGTAAACAGTTTGTGGTTGATGCACTACTATTTAGTCTAGTAAGTTTGATTGTAAGCTGAGAGGACTAAGACGACATATGAGAAAGATTTTTCTAAAAACCTGCTCATATGTAAAGGGAAACTTTCACAACTAGAATTGCTTTTTTTTTTTTTTATTTTTTCCCCAAATACGTGGGATTTTGAGGTTTTAATTTTCTTCTGTCTGCCAGAACACATCGTTCTAGACCAAGCAATGAATTTTCTCCAAGAAATTATATTCAGCCTGTTTTTCCATACCATAGCACCAAAGAATAAAGATTACAAATTATCGTAATGTACTCTTTTTTCTTTTTTTTTTTTTTAACCAAACAGCATTGTACAGAGGGAGAAAAGCCCTGCAACCATGAAGTTCTGGTAAAACTCTGAAGCCTCTGCAAAAGAGGCTAAAATAAGAACTTAAGGTTGGTCACACTGGATCAGAGCCGGATGGTTCCAGAAGCTATAAAGAGAACACACTAAACAGAGCAACTATCGAGAGATCCAAATGGAGAACCTGATATCAGAAACATTCTCACTGCAGAGATCTAGAGACTTTTTGTTAGCCATGATATACAAAAGGTGCAGTTAGATAATGAAAACCACAAAGTAAGAGGGAACTTTCTGAACAAGGAGAATCATGAGAATTCACTGACCAACTGTGAACTAAATTTTAATTTGCATTTAGATATTGTACTGAGGATGATAACTGTATCGAGGATTATTATTCATTTATACGTATTGTACTGAGAAGGATATCTCTATGATATATGACACATCCATTCTCGGGGTGTGTCTACATCAGGAACTAACTTCAAAGTTAACTTGGAAGTTAGGGACTACATTGAAGTAGCCAGCAGAAAGTCTACACACACTTTCCCTTACTTTGAAGTTAACTCTGAAGTTACTTTGCAGTTAACTTTGAAATTGGGCTCCTTACTTTGAAGTTAACTTCAAAGTAAGGAGCCCAATTTCAAAGTCCTTACTCCATTCCTGGGAATGGAGTAGTCCCCTACGTCGAACTTTAACTTCAAAGTAGGGTGTGTGTAGACGCTCTACTTTGAAGTTGCTTACTTCTTTGAAGTTATTTTTCTAGTGTATACACAGCCTTGCAGTTCTTACTCAAGAAAAACAACCACTGATTTGAGTGGGAAGTTTGCCTGAGCAGGTACTGGAAAACCCAGTTCTTCAGGAGCTGTATTTCACAAGTGAATATGTGCTATAATTTCAAAACACACTTATCCACCAAACTGTATTTGCACCATCTTGTCAAAACAGTTGATCATAGTCTATGGTTCTGCACACCCGTCATCTATGGAACAGGTGATTCACCATGTGACTTCATGGAGACCACAGAAATCGTATTTTCCTTTTTAATAGCTTTTGGCAGGCAATAACCAAAAATCTCATCCCTTCTCTTTTGTATGGAGCAGCTTCTGAATCCCCTGCTTGCACAAAGATCCTTCTTTTAACAATACGTATTCTACCTATGCTTATTTGAAGGATGCAAGTTAGTGCATTACCCCAGTTCTTGCAAACATTACCTTTCGCCATTTAATCAGTGCAGCTCTGTGGATCTTTAAGTCAGCGCCTGTTTCCAAAACTAGTTTTTGCATGCATGAAAGAGGATTTTATGGTTGCTGGAAACTCAGATCAATTATCACTCAGAGTGAGGAAAACTCTGTAACACTTTACAAAAATCATCATTTTTACAACCCATCTGCACTCTTATGGGAATACAGCTACACATTCCTCAGAAAAGCTAACTGAAAGTTCATTAACCTTGCTCTGCACAGTCTCATTATTTGCTCTAAAAGCATTACCCAGAAATCTCTAACACTAAGAGATCCTACAAACTCTCAGAGGAGGAAGAGGGCTGTCATGGGGGCCCAAGCCTACTATGTACCTTAAAACTGGGGCCAATCAGAGATGCAGTAGTAGCACCTGAAGATGGGGAGGAGAGGAGACAGTGCACAGAGCCACCTGGCCACACCTCCACATAGGAGCCAGCCAGAGAGGGGAATGTGTCCATGCCTCTGTTTCCAGAAGCAGCTTGAGGAAAGTAAGTGCAGCCTGGAGCCTGCATGCCTGAGTCTCTGCCCCATGCTTCAACCTCCGCCCCAACCCTCATCCCCCTCCCACACTACAAAATACTGGGGTCCCAGCTCAGAGCAACCTCCCAAATTCCAAATCCCTCCATCCAAAGCAGTACCCCAGAGCCTACATCCCCAGTCAGAAACCTACCTACTCCGACCTCCTGCCCCAGACTAGAGCACCCTCCTGCACCCGTCTCTTCTTCTGGACCCACTACAAACCCCACATCCCCAGAGCTTGAGCTGCATCCCATGCCCAAACCCATGCAATTTCAATACCCTGATATGGCTCTTGGGCCAAAAAGTGTGCCCACCCCGCCCTAAAAAGTGACCTAGGATCTACGGAAAGTGAAGAAACCCAGCTAGGAGATGGCGGTGGAGCATAGCTAGCTGCTGAGTTGCTCTGCTGCCCACAGCTCCAGTGAGCACAGTGAGTGTGTGGGGCCAGAACCATGTTGCTGCCCCAAGACAGGTTCCCCCAGTAATCCTTGAGGATGCATCCCCAGGAGAAAGGAGTGTAATGTGGGGAGAGAAGGCAGGGCAGTGGCAGGAAGGAGCTGTGCTTAGGGAACAGGAATGGACACGGCCCCGAGGTTGCAGAGAGACTCAGGCCAGACTACAAAAATGCTCTGGTTGTAGATGGCCAGTGGACCATGAGTTTGAAAGTCACACAGGACATTCCATCTGAGGCTGAGGCGGAGGCGGCTGAAAAGGGAATGAGGATTCTTCACTGTTTTGTCTATACATTGTTCATATACAATATCTAGCGTGCATGAGAGGGTTGATTAGGCATTTCTACCAAAAATCTTCCATCAAAGGCACATGCATTCACACCTAAACTGGAGCACCCACAGGAACACTTCTTGTTAAGCCCATTCTCCTTCTAGTCTGTTCCAAATTGTTCCATATTTTGTGGGGAATTCTCTGAATTGTTATATTGAAAACACACATCCAAATATACAATTATAATAACTAGCAGGGATACAATCTATGCTTAACAGATCTAATCCATGCTCTTTTTAAAAAAAAAAAAAAAAAGTGGGGGGGAGAGCTGGTGTTCAGCTGGCTCCTGGTCCCCCATTCCCAGCAAATCCTGTGGTTGGGGCTGGTACTCAGTACTGTCGGAAAAGCACAGGATCTAGTAGCTAAACCCTGAAAACTCCATTCTTGGCATGGCCCTCATATACCATTCAACCCGATAATTTCAATAAAGTAATTAGAAATAGTAGAAATCCTGAATTATTTCTTCATTTCAGTTTTCACCAAGAAGGCTGGTGGGGAGTGGACAGCTAACATATTGAATTCACTGAAAATGAGATAAGACCAGGGGCCAAAACAGGAAGGAACAATCAGTTGCACAAATACAAAATGAGAAATGACTGTCTTGGACAGGGCTGGACAATAATTTGGAACGTGGTTAAGGACCGCGCTCTTCCATTATATTAATGGAGAAAGTGTTGGGTCTGGGATGGAGGCTGGGTGAAGAGGAGAGCTTGGGATAAGAGACTGGGACTTGGGAAGGGATGTGGAGCCTGGGAAGGACTTCAGGTCATAGAGGCAGTTGTGACCTGTGGCAGGGAACTGGTAAGCAGGGTCTGGGAGGGGGTACAGGTGCAGAAGGAGGGACAGAAGGTTGGGTAATGTGCGGTAGCTGGGCACAAGTGGGGAGGCAGAATGATGGCGGAAGGAGCAGCTGGGGTGCTGAAGGTAGGCTCTGGCTGGAAGACTTACCTAGGTGACTCCCATCCAGCAGCCCAGCAGGTCTGTTAGGCAGATTCCCTGCATGCCTGGCCACGTGAGGGGCCATGTGCCTCTGTGAATAGCTACAAGCCTTAAGGCAGTGAGAGAGATGCTTTGTGTACCGGCTGTACTTCAAAACAGGCAGCTCACACTGGCCGGATTGTGCTGAGAGTGGGGGCAGCATGTAAAGCCTCTGCTCTCATTTCCTCAAGCTCACAATTGCTCAAAGACAAACAGGGCCCCGAAGCCACTTTGTTGAGCAGCGTGTGGGGGCAGGACAGACAAGGAGTGTGCCCAAGACTTGCCGCTGAATACTGGGGCCAGATCCAGTGGCTTGGCAGGATGGATCCAGCTCATGGCCCATATTTTACCCAGCCCTAGTCTAGGAAATAGTACTGAAGAAAGGGATCTAGGGTTCACAGAGGATCATAAGCTAAATATGAGTCAAACAGCTTAACACTGTTGCAAAATTTATACATATGTATATATTCTGGGATCTATTAACAGGAATGTTGTAAATAGCAAAAAACAAATATGGTAATTGTTTCAGTCTACTATGGAGCACTGTGTCTACTTCAGGACAACACACTTCAAGAAAAATGAGAAACTGGAAGAAGTCCACAAAAAGGCAATAAAAAAGATATAAGGTCTAGAAAACATGAGCTATGAGACTGAAAACACTGAGTTTATTTAGTTTGGAAAAGAGAAGTCTGAGGGACATGATTACAGTACATACAAGGTTGTTACAAGCAGGAGGGAGAAAACTTGTTCTTAATCTTTGAGAACAGGACAAGAAGCATTGGACTTAAATTGAAGCGGGGCAGTTTAGGTTGAACATTCGGAAAAATGTCTTAGTTGTGAGGGTCATTAGTGACTGGAATGAACTGCCTAGGGAGGTTGTGGAAATGTTTAAGACAGGTTAGACAAAAGAGAAAAAGCAAAATCACTTTACCAAAATGAGTTTAAGTATTACTTTTTCTTTTAAAGATAATTATGCAAGAGTTTAGATATGAGCAGAGTGAAAACAGGAAAGAGAAAAACATCTCAGGCAACTATAATATATTGTCTATTGCATAAAGAAAATTTTGCTTCCATTAGTGTACAAAGTGAAAGTAAAGAACCGTACATAAAATCTACTAACATATTTTATGGGAACACGTCATTAATTTCTAATAACTCAAGGCAGACAGAGTTTTCAGTAAGTTGACACATACTGAATCATTAAAAAGTCCAAGTGATTTAATAAATCCCTTTTCTTAAATATATATCTTCCCCACCCACTCAGTGTTGCAAATTATCTTCAGGCACAAAGTACAGTAAAACAAAATACAAACATAATATACCGTAAACAATGTATTGTTCCTGTACTTTGTTTTACATAGTCCCACTGCCAACTTAGCAAAAATGCTTTTATTTTAAATGGAAACCATTTTCACAAGCTCCATGCACATCTCCAGTACCACCTACTACAGTTTTAAGCACCAGAATCACAATGGGCTTGTCTACACTTGCCCCAAACTTCAAAGACGGCATGTTAGTCAGAGAGATGGGAAATTACTAAATGAAGTGCTACAATGAATATGCCTTGATTAACATGCCCCCTTCGAAGTTGGGGGCAACTGTGGACCCAGCCAGTGTGTCTGTGCTGAGTCCAGAGGAGTTGTGTGGATGAGGGTAAGACCCTTGAGTTGAGCTGCATTCCACTCAGCAACAGTGCTGAAAGTAGAGGAGTGAGACAGGAAATGGGATCACTCTTTCCTATCTTGACACACTAGGTATCTTCTACTGGATGTTCAGTGCCTCTGAAAAGTCAGGCCAAAAGCATCTTCAGTTAGCATGGTCCACACAAGCAGCTTATACAGACCTGGCCCGGCAGTGTGCACCAGGCCTCAGTGCCTTACAGATGATACTGAGATACTTAAACTTTTTTACGTTTCCTCCCTTCCCATTATTACTCTGATTCTTCCTTCAGCTTAAAGGCTTGTCTCTTTCACAAACAGAAGCTGATCAAATAAAAGATATTAAGGTTCCTTTCAGAAGATGAAAACATGACCTTTTCCCAAAAGTCTTCATCTTTGACTCTATGTAGGTAGGAACTAAACAGTTTGGGAGCTATTTCTCCCTATAAAATGACAGTCAGTTTGGCAACAAAGACACTGGGATGTCTAAATTAGGAAACTTAATTTGATAGCTGCTGGTGGAAACTCCACATCTATTCAGTGGTGCTAACAAATAATAGTGTCTCATATTCTGTAACCTCAATATAAGAATAAATGGTTATTTTAAAGGAAAATAACAGCTAGGTAAGATAAGCTTTGTATTTGTACTCTGTCCTCCCACCACATTGCCATCAAGGAGTATGTAGCTTTTGGACCCATTATATCTATAAATTATGTTCTCTCTGAAGCTGCCAAAGGGATGGAATGTGAAATCCCATACATATCCAAACAGACTCCAACAAACATTTTGCTAAAAAATATATAATGTAAAGCCCAGATGGTATTTAAAATATTCCTAATTTAATCACTGCCTTAAATAAACTACCATACAAAAGCACTAGGCTAGGTCACCAAACCTTAACATACAGTTATTCAGACTATGAGAACACTGTCAATGTAGCTTTTTGTATTTAACTACATAGTGATAGATAAATCTTTTCCTTTTCAAATACAGCAAGTCTCCAACTTACACGGGTACGAGATACACTGATACACTAGTACGATCCTTAGTTCAACTACCTCTCAATAGATGGCATAACTATCAGCACACTCAATTGTTAGTTCAACTGCAGCTCAATACATAGCGTTACTAGTACATTGATGCACAGCTGACAGCGTCACTTTCGCCATTTTGATTTGTTATCCCATGGGTGCAAGTTGTGTCTTGTTACTCTACTGCCCTTTACAAACAAACTGTAAGACCTCAAAATATTCAGAGTTTTAGTACGAGGAGGCGTGCCATAACTACGGAAACTAAAGTAGAAATTATTAGAACGATATGAAAAAGGTGAAAAGTTTGTAGATGCTGCACATACTTATGAAATGAATGAGCCAAGGATTAGAACAGTTATAAGAGATAAAGATCAAATTACGCAGCATGTAAAAAGTTCTGTGCCAATGCAGTCCACAATTAGTTCCAAGAAAAGAGTGTATTAGTAGAAAGAATGGAAAAATTATTGAGCGCTTGGATTGAAGACCAACATCAACAACGAATGCCAGTAAGCCTTATGCTCATACAAGAGAAAGCCTTAAGTCTTTTTAAAGACCTAAAGGGATAAACGTGGTCAGAGTGTTGCTGGTGCTACATTCAATACAAGTCATGCAAGACTTAGAATTAAGTCTTAATAGGTTTAAGACTCGTGCTAAACTCATAACATCAAAATGACTAGTGGGGCTGCCAGAGCAGACAAAGTACAAGCCACAGAGTTCCCTAAGGCTTTGGCAGAAATCATCGAAAATGAGGATTACCTACCACAACAGATTTTTAATGTTGACAAAACTGGATTATACTGCAAAAAAATTCCAGATTATTCTTAACACAAAACAAGAAAAAAAAATATCCCAGGATTCAAGGTATCAAAAGACAGGCTGATGCTCAAAATGCTTCTGGGACTGCAAAATAAAACCCCTGTTAGTTTACCATAGTGAAAACCCTAGCGCCCACTAAGGCTTTGCTGACTGTTGTATTGAAATCAGTCCAAATGCATGGGAAAGAAGTAATTTTCCAAGATTGCTTTTTCCACCATTTTTTGCATTAGGTCAAAAAATATTGCAAGGAAAATAACTTATCAATTAAGATCATGCTGTTGGTTATCAATGCCCTAGGCCCTAGGTCACCCAGCAACTCAGTGAGACTCTCATGAAAACATCAAGGTGATATATATGTGCCTCCAAACACAACTTCTCTCACACAAACTATGGATCAAGGTGTCATACAGACTTTTAAAAAAATACTACCTATGAAGAACATTCAGACAGGCAGTGAAGGCTACTGAAGAGAGAATGGAATACCACTGAGACAGTTCTGGACAGAATATGATATTTACAAAGGTGTTAAGAACATGGATGCTACCTGGCGTGAAAATACATCATCTAACATGAATGCAGTTGGGAAAAACCTCAACCCCCTGTCCCCTACCAGTTTGTTCAGGACTTCAGGGGATTTGAAGAGCAAGATACAAGTAACCACCTCATGGAAATGGGCAAAAAATTAGAATTATATCTTGAGGAAAATGATTTCAGTGATTTGTTACAAAGGAACTGAGGAATGAAGATTTAATGGAGCTCAAAAGACCATAGAAAGGAAGACAAAGTTTCAGAGGAAGAACAGGAGGCTGAGCCACCAAAAAGATTTGTGACTAAGCAGATGGCGGAATGCTTTGATATGATTGAAAAAGGACAGGCTGGTTCAGAGGCTCAGGACCCAAACACTGAAAGGTTCACGAAGGTGTCTATAGCAGTGCATGATGTTACTGCATGCTGTGAAGTGGTTTATGATGAGAAGAAAAAACCCACAGTACAAACATCACTGGAAAAGTGCATGTATTAAAAAAATCAGAGAGAAAAGATCCAACTCCATCAACATCTGCAGAATCTGAGCCACAAATTACTGAATAGCAGTTTTCTTAACATTACATTTTTATATAATGTACTGTAATGAATAAATTTTCATTTTCTTAACATTGTTTTATAAATTCCATTTTTACCTTTAAACTATCCATTGAAATGAACATATATGTCAAAAAATATATTGTATTTAAGCCAAGTTGGACTTACAGTTTTCAACTTACACGATGACCTTCAGAATGAATTAACAGTGTAAGTTGGAGACTTATTGTATGTTTTCACAAGTAGAGGAAAACTGAAGAGATAATGAGCAGATACATTTAGTAAAATATACTTTTAGAAAGAACGTGTGTCTTTTCCAACCATTTAGATCATGAATACTTTCCACAACTTTTCAAAGTCACTTGTTTTTAAATACTAGAATTAAGTTTCCATCCCTCCGTCTTTCTTTCTCCCTCTACTCTCCCTGCCATCCCCTTGCACCTTCCCCACCCAGCCCACCATGGATCATTCCAGTATCTCCTCACCTCGCCAATATACAACTCAGGCTGAGGTTGGGACTACAGAACTAAAAGCATTTGTTGTCAAAGACGGGAAACATGCAGAAGAGTTCATGCAAATATTTTACTTATGTGACTTATCACATACCCACATAAAGTTTTCCATCATCTTTCTCCTAGATTTTCTATTTTAAACATTCCACCCCCATACTTAGTACATGTAAAGAAATGGAAAGTGTAAAACAGTGTATTTTAATGGAATATATTGAAAGAGAATTATTTTTTGTTATAGGAAAAAATATGAAAACCAACACTTCATATCTCTTGTAGGTGGGTAAGGCCCAATTCAGCAAAGGTTTTAAGCGTATGTTTAAGCTTATATCTTAGCCTTATAGCACAAAGCCAATGATAAATTCATGTTGGCTGCAATGGAAGCACAATCATGCCCTAACCCAAAAAGCAAGTTTAAACTCTAGTCTTGAAGAGAAAAATAATTCAACAATCACAATGATGTTAAAAGCAAAATAGCACCATTTGTGGTCACCAATTAAAATTTACGCAACAGTTAATATTAGGTTTCTTATTCCTACTCATTTCTTTGAGTAGTTTCTTCCAAACACCACATTTATACTCTTTAAATGCTTCAGTTTGCTAGCACATGCATATTTCATTCCTCAAAATGAATAAGAAATGTTCTCTTCAGGCAAAAGTACTTGATGTCTGGCACATCATTCTTTCATCTCCCTCATTATTCAACATGCAGTTGCCTAGGAAACGACAAGTAACTTTTGGTAGACATGCTTCATGCTCCTCTTTCCCCGGTATGAACAGATAACAAGCCTTGCAGCCTGCATGTATTCAGTCAGCTTTGGCTGTAACAGGACAATGAACAGATACTGAAAGCTAAAAAGGACATGCAATTTGCATAACTAAACTATAATACTATTTCTAAAATATCCCATACAAGGAAAGCCAGAGGCTGGGGAAAGTGTGGGATACAGAAGTGGCTGAAGCAGTACACTGGTGATGCAGTCTCCCTTGTACAGAGGTGAATTTCACCCTTCGGGATTAAAGGTCTGATCTTCAGAGGAGTTGAAACAGCTGACCCCTTCTCAAAGTGAGACTTTCGTCATCTTTGGCAAGGCTTTTCTCCATGGTTGTGTCTACACTTGCATTCCTCTGTCGAAAGAGGTATGCAAATGAGGAAATCAAAAATGCAAATGGAGTACAAATTTGCTTATCTGTCACCTCATTTACATATTGCTATTTCAAAATAGCTTCTTTTGAAAGAAGAAAACCAGTGTAGGCGCTGCTCTTTCAAAAGCAAGCCCCATGTTCAAAAAAATCCTTCTTCCCATAAAAAAACCCCTAACCCTAACCCATGTCCTAATCATATTTTCCATCACTGATCAGAGTTTTGAATTTTTATATTTCCAAAACCTGGTTTAATTATTTTCTAATGTCCATTTTAAACATTTTACTTGATTTGAAGTGGTAAGAAAAATGGCTGTTACTGCTACAACTATTCATATGATAAAGACCTGTAGGATTTAGCCTTGTATTATAACAGCAGAATTTCTATTTTACAACTTTACTTCATATTCAGTAATTCATACATGGAGATATACCTATCTCATAGAACTGGAAGGGACCCTGAGAAGTCCAGTCCAGTCCCCTGAACTCACAACAGTACTTATATCATCATCCTTGACAGATTTTTTTTTTGCCCCAGGCCCCTAAATGGCCCCCCTCAAGGACTGAACTCACAATCCTGGGTTTACAAGGTCAATGCTCAAACCACTGAGATATCCTACCCCTCAAAAAAAAAAAAACGTACCATAAAACTGAGCATCTCAAAATTACACCTGGTGTGTTGCATATGTTGTAGTTGTGCATTATATCATTTTCTTTTCATCTTTCAGACCACTACAATGCAATGATTTTGAGTGCACTGAAGTCACTGTAATGTGAAGAGATGTGAACTTGTTTTTCATCAGCATCACTTTCATCCCCCTGATTTTCCCCCCCCTTCCTGTCTGGAAACGTGGCTCATATGAGACTGGCCTGCTCATGAAATTACTATTCATAAAATTGATGTTTTATTGCAAATCACAATTTTATAGGTTATAACTAAGATTTACAAAATGATAAATGCCATTGAATTAATTAATGGGCGCAAACAAAGATGCCAACCTCTCACAGTTCTATTGCAATCTGTGTGATTTTAGGAGCTTCTTCAATTTCTCTTTCCTGCAGGCAGCTGATTACATAAAAATGCAGCTAGTTTTCATTGAAGAAATGAACAAGTAATTTTCTAGCCTTAAACTTGAGTTTGAAAGAATGAAACCAAAAGGCTCAAGGACCAGAAAAAAATTATTCTAGAAATCTCTTTACTTTAAATAGGCATAGCAAATTTTGTTTTTTGTTTATTATTTGAACAGATAAACTGAAACTTTGTGTATGCCTTTTTAGCTCATTGATTTAAATTTTCACAGTTGTAAGAAAATTATTGCAGGGGGTCGGACAATTTAATGACAGTAGATGCTGGTATTTTGAACGGAAAAAAAAAAACATTAAAACCACAAGGCTCAGACAATATTCCTGCTGAAGCCCCCAAAGCAGACATTGATAACTAGAGTAGAGATGCTGTTCCTTCTGTTTGAGAAGATCTGTTAAGAAAAGGATATACGAGCAGACTGGAGGGAAAGCTACCTCATCAAGATGCCAAAGAATGGTGGCTTGAGGAGCTGATGGAAATGTTTTTTCAACAGTTTGTGTATGTATGGTGAAATCCACATTTACCAATAAAAATAACATCCTTCAAGCCAATCTCATTATTTCTGGCGGCCAGACTAACTGCTTTTGAAAATTTGAAGTTGGAAATACTGAAACCCTATAAGATGAAATTTCCAAGAGGAACTTACGAAAACTACATGCCCAAATCAATAAATTTTGGCGCTGAACTGCCTTAGGCCAAGGTTACACTAATGGGGAAGATTGAATTATGATACACAGCTCCAGCTACCTTCATTATGTAACTGGAATAGATGTATCTTCAGTCATAAGGCTCCGCTGGAAGAGATCAACAGGAGTGACTGCTATGGTTAACATCCCTTACTCTTTACGAGAAGCAGGAGCACTGGCACCGACAGAGGTGGTCTCTGAGTTCGATTTAGTGCATTCCTACCAGACCCACTAAATCAAACACCAGTACATTGACCGCAGCAGTGTCAATCTTCCACTGAGTGTAGACAAGCCCCCTGGGCCCTCTTTATAAACTCTCACTAAGCCACTTTCAAGTTAAACCCATTAACCCATCTCCCCCCACTACAACTGATAACTTTCTGAAAGTAACAACAAGTAGTCCTGTGGCACCTATAGACTAAGAGATATTTTGGAGCATAAGCTTTCATGGGCAAAGACCTGCTTCATCAGATGCCTGAGTGGGGGCGTGGTTTCAGAGGGGTATTTAAAGAGTGGGGTCCCAGTAAAAGGGAGGGCCAGAGCTGACAAGGTCTGTTCAGCAAGGTGGAAATGGCCCATTATCAACAGTATGTATCAAAAGAGAGGAAAAAAAAAAAAAAAACAAGTCAGATCAGACAGGGGGATATGACCCATTGTCACAGTCTAACAGGGAGATACTAACACCCAGGGCAGAGAAGCTGCATGCCAACATTTTTATGGTGGGCCTGGAACAACACTTTCTCAGTTCTCTCCCCTAGTGCCCCTCCTCTACCTGCACTACACTGATGACATCTTCATCATCTGGACCCATGGGAAGGAGGCTCTTGAAGAGTTCCACTGTGATTTCAACAGTTTCCACTCCACCATCAACCTTAGCCTGGATCAGTCCACTCAAGAGATTCATTTCCTGGACACTACTGTGCAGATAAGCAACTGTCACATAAATACCACCCTATACTGAAAACCCACAGACCGCTATACTTATCAACACGCCTCCAGCTTCCACCCAGGGCATACTACACAATCCATTGTTTACAGCCAGGCACTAAGGTGCAATCGTATTTGCTCTGATCCATCAGTTAGAGACAAACATCTACAAGACTTTTACCAAGCTTTCCTCAAACTACAACACCCACCTAAGGAAGTGAGGAAACAGACTGACAGAGCTGACGGGTACCCAAAAGCCACCTGCTACAAGACAGACCTTGCACGGAAAACAAGAGAACACCACTGACCATCACATACAGCTCCCAAGGCCTGATGAACACATCGTCAGCGATCTGCAACCCACCCTGAACAGTGATCTTTCGCTCTCACAGACCTTAGGAGGCAGGCCTGTCCTCGCCTACAGACAGCCTGCCAACCTTGAACAAATCCTCACCAGCCACTCACAAACCAGTAACTCTAAGCCTGCAACCAGCCCCTGCAACAATCCTCACTGCCAACTCTGCTCACATATCTACACCAGTGACATCACAGGACCTAACATCAACCATACCACCAGGGGCTCCTTTACCTGCACATCTACTAATACAATATATGCCATCATGTGCCAGCAATGCCCCACTGCAATCTATATTGGCCAAAGCGGACAGTTTCTATGTAAAAGAATAAATGAACATAATCAGGAACAGTAATGTACAGAAGCCTGTGGGGGAACACTTCAATGTCCCTGGACACTCAGCAGCAGATTTAAGGGTGGCAGTCCTGAAACAAAGAAATTTCAAAAATCAGATGGAGAGAGAAATCTCTGAGCTGCAATTTATTTGCAAATTTGATTCCATTAAGCGAGGATTAAACAGAGACTAGGAGTGACTCGCACCTTAAAAAAGCAACTTCTCTGCCCTGGATGTTAACATCTCCCCATTAGACTCTGATAATGGGTCAAATCCCCCTGTCTGATCTGACTTGTTTTTTCCTCTTTTGATATGTACTATTGATAATGGGTCATTTCCACCTTGCTGAATAGACCTTGTCAAATCTAGCCCTCCCTTTTACTGGGACCCCACTTTTAAATACCTCTCTGAAACCACCCACCCACTCACGCATCTGATGATGCAGGTCTTTGCCCACGAAAGCTTATGCTCCAAAATATCTTACTCTATAAGATACCACCGGACTTCTTGTTGTTCTCAAAGCTACAGACTAACACAGCTACCTCTGATATTTCTGAAAGTAATTTCTTTGGGGCTTCGTCTCAGATTCTTTACTACCTATATGGAAATGCACTGCTTTTTTAGAAAAAAAGGTAGCAGAACTCAAGTCCCAAACCATGCCCCCCCACCATCAGGGCCAACCCTGCCCCAGCAGCTTAACACACACACCCCCACAGGGCTCGAACTGGCTCCCCGGGGAAGCCAGAGCTGCCCCTTGTGTGGGGCCCAAGTGGACCCCCCACAGCTTAACTGCCCCCAGTGTGGGGCCCAAGCTGCCCCATGTGGGGCCCAAACTGTCCCCCGGGGGGACCCAAACCACACCCTGGCAGATTAACTGTCCCCCGACAGGGCCCAAGTTGACCACCAGTGGTTTATCACCCTGATGGGGCCCAAGATGCCCTCTGAGAGGGCCCAAACCACACCCTGGCACCTTAACTGCCCCCAGACAGGGCCCCAGCTGCCCCCTGTGCAGGACCCAAGCCACCCCCACCCCATATCGGGCCCAAGCCGCCTCCTGGGGGAGGCCCAAGCCACCGCCTCCTGGTGGGGCATAATCCACTCCCCCTGTGGGCCCAGCCACCTCCCAGTGGGGCCCAAATCGCCTTGTGTGAGGCCCAAGCTGCTCCCTGCAGCCCCACACCACTGCCCCCACCCCCAGGCTTACACCCACACACCCCCCAAAACCCAGGATCACTTACCTTCCTCGCTGAACAGCTGTTTAAATCAATTAAACAGAGTCCTCCTTCACCCAGCAGGACACTGTAAGCCGAAATGGAGTCTTGGCAACAGCAGCCACAAACGGCTCCTTAAAGAGCCACACGCAGCGCAGAGCTGCTCTGCTGGCTTTTAAAAATGGCAGCTCCAGGAAAAAAGGTGCTGGAATGCCATTCGATGGCATTCCAGCAGGAAAAAATCCCTAGGAAAACGTGATGACTTTCTTTTCATTTTGTTAACAAATCATTCTCCTCTCATGTTTCCTAAGTTACATTAAAAAAAAAAAATCATTCTCCTTTTAAAAAAAAAAAAACTATATTATCAGTTATGCTCAAAGGGTATTTCAATAATGCAAAGAAAACACCCACAGGGCTCTTACTTGCTGATTAAGGCTCACAGGGCTTGGGTTGCAGAGCTGTTTCCATCACTATGCAGAATTCCAGGCTCAGCTGTAGCCTGGCCTCTGTAAACCGCAGCGTGGGAAGGACCCTCAGGACCGGAAGTTTACACAGCAGTGAAGCAGCACTATTCGTGCAAGTCAGTTGGCACAAGCCAATCGCAGGTTTTTCTCTGTTGTGTAGACATACCCAATGACTCCAGCAAAAACAGGTAAAATTTACCACTTCTGGTTTGTCGCACAGGCAGTCTCCAAGTAATGTAGAAATGTCAGGTATCTCTAAGGTGCCTAACTAGGACAACAAGGTATTTAAGGGCCATAAACAACTTTTACTAAGCAGCATAGGCATATATCAAAAATAATGCTAACATGCAAATTTTATTACACGTTTCTATGAGAGGGTACATGTGCTACAAAAAGCATAGTCTAACTGCCCAAAGGCCACTTGTCACAACTCGGAAACAGAGGCTTCTACATTTTTCACCCAGGGGGTAGTTATGATTCTGATGTAGTGGACTCTGAGGTTTTGTGAGTAAGCCACACGGTAAAAAAAAAAAAAAAGAGTGCTTTTTCATAGCGTGGCCTTAAATTCTCTCTCTCAGTATCCCATCTCTAAAATAGGAATAGCAACACTTCTGTCTGTGAAGGCAAAAATCAATAAGATTTGAGAGGCACTTAGTGTCAAGTAATACAGAAAAATCCATGACGATACATTTTAAACTCAATCACACAAGGTATGGACTGTGCTAATTATAAAGGCATGGAGTCAAACTGTGAGATGAAAATAAAATAAAAAAAAATGAACAAATACCTCGTTTGGTGGACACTGTCCACCGAACAAGGCAAGAATCCTGTGGGTGGAGGAAAGTATGTGATTATAAACCACAGATTATTTTTCAAAAGCATCTCGGTGACTTGGAAATGACACATAGGAGATTTGAAAATTTAACCCTGTATCATCATGAATAAATACAAAGGGGACAAAATTTGTGGGCCTGGGCTATTATAATTCATAGCTGCCAGGTTTTGTGTCATTCCATATAGGCTGTTTTACGCAAATTTTAATTTGCTAATTTGCATACACAGTTGAAAACTCAAGCTTTAAAAAAACTGTAGATTTAGTGCCAGTGAAAGGCATCACCATGGTAGCCCTGGCTAATGAAGCTCTCTGTTGATCTCAGCAGCAGCAGTTAGTGGCAAGTCTCCCACTACCCCTATTCCCTTCCCTCAGGCAGGCTACGTCTACACTAGAGAGTTCTGTTGACAAAACTAGCGTTTTGGTGACAAAACCCGCAGAGCGTCCACATTCCCAAGGTGTTCAGACTTCTGTTGACAGCATTCTGCCACTCCCCCATGAGGCAGAACGCCTCTGTCAACAAAGTATTGACAGAAAGCCAATCTGGATGTCCCTCCATCAATAGACAGAGCTTCTGGGACACCAAGAAGCCTTGTCTGCTATGCTTCTGGGTGGCTGTTTTGTCAAGACAACAGCCAGGCAGTCCAGCCGCTCTCTGTCGACAGAGTGGATCACTCTTTCAATCTACTTGGCAGCCTTGCCACAATCTGTTGACAGATTTTTTTGTTGGAAGATATCATCCAACAGAAATTTCTGTCAACAGACTGCTCCAGTGCAGACACAGCCGCACACTCAAAGCTACTAGCATCTCCCTAGCACGGTTAGGTGGGAGGTCTTCTCTAGAGGTAATAACAATTCAGTCTCCATGGCCCATGCAGTCCTTTGCCTCTCTACTGAGAATATCAGTTAGTACTAAGCATTACTTTAAGATTTGTAAGCTGGGACTGAGACCTACCAAACGTATTTCAGTAGATATGAACAAACTTCACCCTTGAGTTGTGTTGGGTTGGTACTAATGATCTACAGGCAAAAAACTCTGAAGCTCAATAGCTATGCCCTGTGGCATAGAATCCACTAATGAGTGTCAATTATATCTTCAAGAATTATGCTTATTTTCTGGAGAAAAAAAACTGTTTACTAAGTCACAGGTTGACTTCACACTTCCAATCTCTGGACACCTAAGCAACATCTCCCACCAACTGTTCTCAATCTTCTTCAAATAAACAGTACAATAAGTGGTCCACTCTTTTCTCAAAAGAATAGTTTCCATTAACTAAACACAAACACCAAAGCAAACCCCCAGAAATTATTTTTATTTATATTATATATATATATATATATATATATATATATATATATATAAAATCATCTCAAAATAAAATGTTTTGCAACATAAAATAGGACACTAAATTTCCCACCACCACATTATGGGTTATCATCAGCCACGCTTGAACCTGGAACATTGAGATATTATCTGAACTGACAGAGGTCTGTGATGTGTCATTTGTGGGGGAAGGATGCTGTTAGCATCTATGAGAATCAACACATATGAGACACGATACAATTTACTGCTGGTTACACAATTTTTTGTAAACCACTCCTACAATACTGAACAATTCTAACAACAGCAACGACGACGACGACAACAAAGATAAGAACCAATTGCTGAAACCTGAAGCTAAAAAAATTCAAATCAGAAAATTAGGCACATAATAATAATGAAGGTGACCGACCACCAAACCAAACTACAAAAGGGAGTGATGGATTCTCCTGTCTCTAGGCATCTTCAAATCAAGACTGGGCTCTTTTTCATAAGCTATATTTTAGCCAAACACAAGCTGTTGGATTCAGTACAAGAGGTGACTATGTGAATTAATAATGGCCTGTGATATCAAAAGATCAGAACAGATGATCGAATTGTTGCTATTGGCTGTAAACTCAATAAATCTGTAATAGCATGAATCTTGATTCTTTTCCTAGGTCGGGCAGCAAAGCATGGTCAAAAGGTTAGTGATAGCATAACCATGTTTAAACAACGTCCCCATATGATTATCTACAGAGGCTGAACCTAAGATCTCTGATCTAAAAGCACAAGCTTTTAACACCTGAACTAAAAATATTACTTGTTAGAATGGAACCAGCAGAAGACTTAAACCTCTTCATATAATCTCGCCATTAGTGGCAGATAAGGAACCACACCATGATAGCATGGATTAGACATGCACTTAACTTAGCCCATTTCTTCTGTAAGGCAGCATAACGAAGGAGATGAGACATACTTTCTTATTTTAGACAAATGGGTTTTAGCTCACCTCCGCTTTCAGTGACATTGTTAAGCTTCCCAATGTAAAAGCGGTAAATGGTAATTGTCTCCCCCACAGCACAGGAGGTGGGTCATATTAAGGGTTGTGAAGTTCACAGAGCCATCAATAAAACAAAAAAGCAGTCCTGTGGCACTTTAAAGACTAACACTATAATACATTAGATGATAAATTCCTCAGTCAATAACAACAAGAGCTGGGATCAGAATTAATGGACTCAGCTTTTAGTACCATGCTCTTTCCCCGAATGCTACAGAGTTCTCTGTGGCTGAGTGCCTGTGTCCTTCATTAAAAATGCATCACACTGTATCAGTTACCATTTACGCATGAATGCATGACAGATCTATGAGATGCAGGACACTTGGCACATTTGTTAATATTGACATTTCCTAATTTAAGTACTTTGATTTGCTATTTTAATAATAGCCTTTTAATACAACTTTTTAAATGAATATATTATTTGATATTTCTGCATCTATATGCATGCTTTGCAAGACAAATGAAGGCAAGAAAAGAAGACAAGGCAATGGAGCACATTGGCCAAAGTATGACTGGCTGCCAATACACATACACTTGGAAAGAAAAGAAAAAAGCATTAATTAAGGGCAAGCAGGTGTTATTTTCACAAGTGCCTCTAATTCCTGCTAAATCTCAGCTTTCATTTAAACATGAGCTTCTGGCTTTTACGGCTACACAGATAACCACCATTCTGATCAATGAGTATAAAAAGATGTAGCTATACTTTTGCCTTCAAAACAGTTGGTACTCACAAAACAGGTGAAAATGAAGTCGAGGATTTGGGCCCCATCTCCATTCTTAACAAGCTCACCAGCAAAGTGAAATTAACCAGTGATATGAATAACCTGCATGTTAAGTCCACTGCTGAGGCACAGAGTAATGCATTTAGCTAAAGAGCATGGAGAAAGGGCTACCTATTGGGATACAAGAGCCAGGGACATACAGAAGTGTAAGAAACTTGCTAATTCACAACATTCCCGCTTCATGCACTAGGCCTGGCATTATGTATACCACTGAAATCAAATTGCTATTATGTTTTGTATATATAAACATTATGCAGCACATACGGATCATAGCTAACAGTGATCTTTAATTAATTACTATTTAGCCTTCAGGATTCAGCACCTTCAGTTTTAGTTTTTCTAACAGTCTGCCTACACTACAAACCTAAGCCAACCTACATTAAGGTCAATTTAAAACCATTGCAATAATTACTCTGCTTGGTTGGTGGTTTGCATCCTCACCAGAACTGACTGACTGACCTAAGAGGGTCAGTGTGGGAAATGCAGTCTCACAGCTCTGCCACCTGCCAGAAGCCTGCCTGCCTCACCCCATATTCCATGCTAGAAGTGTAAAGGAAGCTACCCAAAGCTTCTCGCCCACCCATGTTCTACATTCAAGGCATCTGAGCCCCTCTCCCCATCCACCCACTCCACACAGGAAGCCCAGCACCTTGTCAATTTCATGGCTCAAGGATCAGGGTCCAAAGCCATCCCTTCAAAGACACTACATTACCCTAATTAGACTGACACAAGCCTTAAACCTTTTATAGACGTGGACTCACTATTTTGGTCTAGTATGGCACTTACATTGGCAACAGGAAGGCTCTAGTATAGACACTTGACACAAACTGTTTTATGGCAACCTAACTGTGTACATTAGTCCTAAGAAACACACAAGATTTTAAGTGAAGAACAGTACACTGAAAGATGCTATGAACTGTGCCTTTTTAGCACTGGCCTATATGAATCACTAAACAATGTCTATGACCAAACCCTAAGTTGGGCATAGAACTTACACTGTAGGACGCCTAATGTATTACCTTAAATAAAATGGCACATACGAGACAATCTACCCCTTCAACATGAAGCAGAAGCACACTCAGGAAACAGACATTTCAATTTGGCACTGCTACAACAGGTTTAGCCTTTTAAAGCATGTCTCTAGACTCTACAATAATTTCAGAGAGGTAGCAGTGTTAGTCTGTACCTTCACAAAACAAAAAAGCAGTCATGTAGCACATTAAAGACTAACATAATTTATTACGTGATGAGCCTTCATGGGACAGACCCACTTCTTCAGATCTGGGAATTTCCAGATTTGAAGGAGTGGGTCTGTCCCACAAACGCTCATCACCTAATAAATTATGTTGTTAGCGTTTAGAGTGCTGCAACACTGCTGTTTTATACTGTAAAATAAACTAAACGTGAGAAAAATTCTTTTGCATCAACATTTATCAATCTATATGTTTGTCAAAACATTTTACTCTCAGGGAAATATTATATTTAATCTATTTTCATTAGATGTATAGAAAATGTTCTTATATTTATATCAAACGAGGGAGACAAATGGAGAGACATACTCATCCAAGATGGCCCTGAAGCATAATTCCAGAACCCCAGCCCTGAATTATGTTTGAGTATTAAACACAGAGTTCAGAACCATTTTTAAAATGCACACAGTTAAGTAACCAACCTTTGCTTAGGAGATGGGTTCTGAAAAGTAGACAGATGTTCCAGTTAAATATTGCACCTGTGTTTTCACGGAAGATATGTTATTCTAATCAGTCCAACAATGACACGCTAATATTGAACGAAAATAAAGTCTGTGCCCTGAAGAGCGTCCAGTCCAAGGAATGCAGAGATGGAACACAAGATGCCCTAGGAGCCCAAAGGAAACAATAACAAGATTATTGTGATGGACTGAGGCCCTCTGAATTTGTTCATTTCAATGTCCACTTAGGCGCTGCTTAAAAGCCAACTAAAGTCAGCGGTAGGACATGTACTGACTTTGGTGCCCTATCTGCAGCACAGTAATGATGTGTCTGATACTTTTGGTTAAAAAGGTGTCTCTATAGTGCTGCTGTAGGTCATCCGTGTCACTAATTCCAGCCAGAGGCAAGAAAAGATTACTGTAGATTTAACTTAGTCTTACAACTATCACTTATCTTGATAAGTACAAGCCAACAGTTGCCCCCTCCCCCGCCCGCCCTTGGGCTTGTAAATATCTGAGCATTTTATACAGCTGATATGTAGACACAAGATAAACACATAATCACTCATTTTGAACCAAATCCAGCCCTGGGTCAAGGGGCACAATTCCCACTGTAATAAATATACATATCAGAAGTAAAATTGACTCACAATTGCATAGATTTTATTTAACAGAAATTACTAAGAAAGCTGATGTGAGGTCTCCATCAATGTACCACTGAAAACTATTAGAATAGAGAACATAAATGCAGTCTGATCATCAGTGTATAAACAGCAAAGCTGAGTGGGTT
This sequence comes from Carettochelys insculpta, assembly GCF_033958435.1. Classification (NCBI taxonomy): domain Eukaryota; kingdom Metazoa; phylum Chordata; order Testudines; family Carettochelyidae; genus Carettochelys; species Carettochelys insculpta. The sequence goes on from NC_134137.1 coordinate 372,411,759, forward strand.
CAGCTGACACTCTTTGTCCAATAATAAGTAAAAAATACACAAAAATATTTTTTAATGGAAAGGTGGAGGATGGCATTCCCTGTATGGTGAGCACTTGGGCAGCCCCCCGGGAGAGGTTCAGGTACTGCCCAGTGGATTAGCAGAGTGTCCACAGCCACCCATGGCTGGCCGCATGTGTTTCCCCTGGTGGTACCCATCTGCACCTGCTTTGGTGCACATAAACATTTATTCCATCCATGGATGGAAAAAAATAAAGAGGGAACAGTGGTGGAGAAGAAAATAGATTACTACCACAAACACATTTCTTTGTCTTCACATGACCATTCTCATTAATAAGATATATAGAATAAATCCAGATGAACCAAATTCTGCACTGAAGAGATCTACATGAGCAAGAAAGGAATCCAGTACAGTTACTTCCCTACCCATCCATCCAGCTCCACTGGCTGTTACACTGCCGTTCCACAGGAGAATAGCCAGATGGTCAGTAGCTCCTTGGTGTTGCACTGACACACTCAAGATACACTTTGTCCACAGCTAAAGCAAACATAAGATGCACACTCCCTGAAAAAAACTGTGTGTCCTGCCATCCATCTAGCAAAACCACACTGGTTCTAACATAAGAGATCAAGAGCATAACTTGCTGCTGCATAGCTGCACAAACAAGTTTGTTTTAATGCAACTGGGTTTGCCTGTTGCGAGAGGTATTTGGCTTAGATTGTACATGAAAGAAAAAGGAGAACAATTATCAAAAATATTGTCCAAAGAATATATTCCTGGACATACACATTGCCAAAAAGGAATTTTAAAAAACTAAAACAGGAAAGAAAATAGTACTCTGAAAAGCAGTAGCTTTCAGAAAGGTATGCTCAATGGAAGGATATAAAAGGCTGTGAATACAAGCAACACAAATTCCTGTATTTTCTATTATTACTCATGTACTCGTGTGACTAACTTGGCTGACTTGCAAAAAGAACAATTTCATAACAGTGTTTAAAGTGGGAGAGAGAAATACTGCCTACTTTTGATGTTGTTGGCCAAGTTATTTTCTGACAGTCACCAATACTAGCAAAACAAAGCAGCAGAAATGTAGCACTCAAAAGACTAACAAAATGATTTATTCAGTGATGAGCTTTTGTGGGACAGACCCACTTAATCGGTCTGTCCCATGAAAGCTCATCACCGAATAAATCATTTTGTTAGTCTCTGAAGTGCTACATTTCTGCTGCTTTGTTTTGTTGGCGTACAGAATAACACATCTACTTCTCTGTCACTATTCACCAACACTAACAGTCTTGGTTACTAACAGTCTTGCATACAGCACCATAAAGTTATATGACGCTTTCCAAACTAAAGGCCTCATCCTGGAAACCTGATACTGAAACCTTTCTGCTTATAAACAATAACACCTTATTCTGCAATTATTTCCACAGAAATCAGTTTATCTATTGCTTATTCTCTGCATTTGGCAACACTGTGTACTGGACGTTTCACAGTTCCTTCTCTGTAGTCATTTTTTTTCATACTGCAATAGAAGTGATGATACAAATAAACAGGAAAACCTCAGCCAAAAAACGTACAAGTTTTGCAGAACAAGCCCCGAGTATGTCAACTTCACCAGGATAAATTTACACTATTACACTTAAACTGATTATTTTCATATTAACAATGGCTGGAATATTCAAAAGTACCTAAGTAATTTAGGAACACAAGTCCCACTGACTTTCATTGGGATTTGAGTTGCAAAGCCACTTTGGCAACTTGAAAATCCCACCTAACATTTTTTTAAACAGCCTGCCTGAACAATCTGAGGTTGGCAGTTATTCATGCTGCACAGTTTCAACACAACAGCAGAATTTGATTAAGCAAGAATATATTGGAGGTAGAATCTGGACAAGTAGAAAAGATCGTGGCATCAGATTACAGTAGCACAAATTCAATCTCTCTAATCCAGAACACTCTCATCTTGCAATATCCATAATCTGGCATGATTTTAGTTAGCTGAACAACCACTTACCATCGGCGTGATCAAGTTTCCCACAGTCCCATAAAGTTTGTTTACAGCCACCAGTTTGCCTCTCAGTGTTCTGTGTTGTTGTTTAGCTGTAATTTACCCCTAAATGCCTTCTGAGAGCCCAGTGCTAGTAATGCTATTAGACAGTATTGATCTCCCATGGTTTGGCAAATTCTCTGGTTTGGCACTGGATACGTAGTGATGGTGCCAAACTACAGAAACTCAACCTGTACAATAAAAGTCATCTAGCCCAGTGAGTCTCCTCCTCCCTCCCACAAGCCCACACCCAGGTTGTTCAATACACAAGCCAAAAAAGAACCCAGGATAAAGCAAAGTAAAGAACAAAAAAATGGGATTACAGTTCTGTTCCCCTCTGACATTACATACAGAAGATGCTTCACCCAAAACCAAACGCTGCTGATGTTCTGAGGGGTAGTCACATTAGTCTATAGCAGGACTTCCCAAACTTTATATAGTTGAGACCTTTTTTCTCAGTACCTCTTTTTGCAGCCCCAAAATATGAATGCATATTAAAAAAAGAAAAATGAATAAATTTTTGCTGTTTATTCACAATAATAATAGTACATAGCAATAATCTGTGTACAGTGAACCCTCATTTTACACAGCTTCACATTGCACAAAACTTGCATTAATGCGAGTTTCACACAATGTGAAGCTGCTGAGCTGTTAGCCTGCCTAGCTTCCCACAGGTGCAGGCAGCCAGGCAGGCTAAGAGCCCCTTCCCGTGCCTTCCCAGAGCAGCGCTAGGCACCACTCTGTGAAGATAGGGGGAATGTTTTTAGCTCACTTAGCTGCCTGCCACTGTGGGCAGTCAAGAGGACTAAAACCTCCTTCCCAGAGTGGCATAGCTAACCCCCACCCCTGCTGGCTCAACCCCACCAACTTCTCTGCCCCCGGGGCCCCAGCTCACCCCAACCCCTCTCCCCCTCCCCGCACCCAACACACCTCCCCCAGTGGGGGACTCCAGCCACACAACTGGGGATCCCCTCCAACCCCATGCCCCAACCAACCCTGCACCCAGCCCCAACCTCACCCACAAAAGCTTATTACCTAATATATTTGTTAGCCTTTAAAGTGCTATAGGACTGCTTGTTAACAGTTAATTCTGATTTACAAGGCAAAATACAAGAGACGCCTAAATTTTATAGCTCCCTAGAGATGCTGTATTTTACTTACAGTAATAGCTAAATTGTTGCCCAGCATTTTTCTAGAATTATCAAGGCTCACTGATCCTTAGCAACTTTAAATTTCCATCTGAACAGAACCAAGTGCTTGAATACCCAGGCTCTTGTCCAACATGAAAGCCATTGGCGTTTTCTAGCTTTTTTCTTTGAACACATCACATAACAGACCTAAAAGGTAAACTGGCAAGAAGCTAAACCCAACCTAAACCTTAAGAGTGGACAAGAGGGACACCACAAACATTCTGCACTTCAAGTCTGACCACAACCTCACTCAGAGGTATTATGACATTCCCTCCAAACCACCATGTCATACATGAAAGCAACTACTATGGTCTTCCTCCAAAAACCACAGAACACTTTACACTTCCAGCATGCTCTAATATAGGCAAGACCTTCAAATACCACAACAAGACGCTGAAGAATAGCATAAGCTCCTTTCAACATCAATATACAATACCTTGGCCTCGTGTTACTCATATCTACAGTAACTGTGTAAATAGTCTTAATTCAGCAATGTACTTTGTCAAATAAATGACACAGGCAGGAGAATAGCTGCCAGTGGCGCAGAACTCACTTCAAACCCACGTGCCAACAGCACAAAGACATCATATAGGACAGGACGATGGTCTGATGGGGTAAAGAAAGAAGAGCCAGTGATAAGGCATTCTGCATTTAGAGAACCCAGCTCTGAAAACATGGAATGATACTTGAAAAAAGAATGGCCTGATCAAAATCACTTGAAGAAATTTCTCCCCAAGAACACCCTGTCAACATAACTGGAATGGATTTTTTTTAAAACTCTTTGTCAGTGGGGGTTCCAGCTGGAGCCCCCACCATATCAGGTCATGCAACAACAGGTGAGCCTGTTTTAGTTTCCCCTCCCAGAGTTCCAGAAATAGTCCAAACCATCTTCACAATTGTACAAGCAGCCCTTGTGTGGTTCCTTTATAAGAGCTTCACACACACAAACCGTAACAAAAAACAAGTCCCAACAACCAACAGACATCCCCATCATCTCTTAACACATCCAGCCTTCTCTCCAAGAGCTCTCATCAACCTTTAGGCATATCTGGCTCTCAAGTTTCAATTTGCCAGCCCCAACAGCCAAAAGGCATCTCCCTCTGCTGCTCTCAACCTTCAACTCTCTCCTGCCTTCTCAAACCAAGGTTTTCTGTCTCAGGAAGCTCAGCTAGGTACCCGCTCCACTGGCTTTCTAAACATCACCCTTTGTCAGCCTTCAAGCCCATGCTTTGGCTCCTGAACATCAGCAGGCTAGCCTGCTATAGCATTCTGTACCTTCAGCAGCCTGAAGACCCTATTTTCACCCTATCATATAATTATATACACTTTGTAAAAGCATGCCACGTAAAATAAAAAAGATCATGATCTGCTGAAATTCATAGTTTTGTCAAATGCGTATGATTAGTATGTAACGAAAGTATGAGATTTTGCTCCATGACTGTTACTGAAATATGCTGTAAGTTTGCTAGCTTCAAAAAGGAGGTAATGCATGACAGGGAAGGGGTTAAACAACCATTAATGAGCAGAGGAGTGGTAAACAAGACATGTACAATATTTTAAGAGGGTTTGCCCAAGCGTCATGGAATGCTCAACTATGTAACTCAGGACATGTTTGGGCTAGTGTCTTCCAGGCACATGGACTAAGAATATAAAATAAGGGACAGTTTAATCATACTTTGGCCTTTTTCCTCCTCCACCTATGCTGGAAGCAACAAGAACATTGCAAGCGGGGAGAACGACTTCCATGGAAGAGACTGGTCAATAACATTCGGTAGGGTGGGGAAACTGCTTCTCAGTGAAATAAGTTTTAAAAATTAGCCTGTGTGCTTACTTTTTATTTTGTTTGGTAACTATCCCTGATCTTTTGTGCTTATTGCATTTAACAATTAAAACTCCATTTTCAATAGTTAAAACATAAAAAAGATTTATTTCCTAAAACAACGTGTTTTGGTTGAAGTGCTTGGGAAATCTCAGCTAAGTTTACAACGGCATGTATGTGGCCTCTCTACGCTGAGGGAGGAACAGGCTGGGTAAAACTTACACTGCTCAGGTTTTTCACCAGGGCAGGATGGTACATTTATGGCTCATCAGGCACCGGGAAACTGTGGGGAACTAGCTTGTGCCTTTATCTGTGAGACTTGTAGGTGGCTGTGGGAGCATTCATGCAATCTAGCTGAGTGAGGACTCCATACGTCATACTGAGTTACAACACTTGGATGGATTTGCTTTTTGTCACTAGCAAAGTACTGGGAGAAACAGCACAGTTGAGACACCGTGAAACCCCCATTTCAGATTGTATCCCAGGGACCCTGTCACTTCTACCCACTGACTTCCTGCTAATTCTTCCTCCTTTCCAAGGAGGACTTGCAGCAGTCTTTTCCCAGACACCTTCTCTAGCCTCCTGACTCCTAGGCAGCTCTCAACTGTTGCTTTTCCTGACTACATATTGTACACTTTCCCACCTCACCACCTCCTTCTGACTTTGTTCCTGGTTCTTCATAGCTCTAGGTGCTGTCCCACCCTCTTAATTGACCTAACTGAGAAAATCTCTTCTGGCAAGGGGGAGCTGGACCTGCTTCAGTGCCAAGAGCAAACCCTCTTCTGACATTCGTTTTGTTACCCACGCTATTTTAGTTTACTTAAGAAGCATTTAACCAATATCAGAGAGGTAGCTGTGTCAGTCTGTATCTTCAAGAACAAGAAGTCCTGTGGCATCTTACAGACTAAGAGATATTTTGGAGCGGAAGCTTTTGTGGGCAAAGACCCACTTCATCAGATGCATGAGCGGGGGAGGGGGGGGCCTTTCCATAGAGGTATTTAAACAGTGGAGTCCCAGTAAAAGGGAGGGCCAGATTTGACAAGGTCTATTCAGCAAGGTGGAAATGACCCATTATCAATAGTACATACCAAAAGAGGAAAAAACAAGTCAGATCAGACAGGGGGATGTGACCCATTATCAGAGTCTAATGGGGAGATATTAACACCCACGGCAGAGAAGCTGCTTTTCTAAGGTGCCAGCCACTCCCGCCATCTGTTTAATTCCTGGTTGACCAAGTCAAATTTGCAAATAAATTGCAGCTCAGAGATTTCTCTCTTCATTTGATTTTCAAAAATAAGGCATCTGATGAAGCAGGTCTTTGCCCGTGAAAGCTCATGCTCCAAAATATGTTAGCCTATAAGGTGCCACAGGACTTCTTGCTGTTCTCTTTAGCCAATATCATGATAGGCAACGTAACCTGTAATACTGACATAGCTATATTAGTGGTATCCAAACACAGTATCCTTTGATTTTATTTGGTAGCTGTGGCAATCAACAGCTCTCTCAAGAAGACCTAAATTAATGCAAAAGTTCCATACAGGCAAAAATGCCTACTTTGAGTGCTAATAAATTCTGAAAACAAAAGAGGGGTGGGGAGCAAAACCTAAATATCTTAGAGCTGTGACTATGGACAAAGCCCTCTGTTAACTTAGCCTTGACTTCAGTAGGGACGGAATTTGGTTTCATAATTGTAAGCCACCAGAGCTGATTAGTGTTGGTATTTGCTTATCCACTACCAGTTTCCATGAATACTTTCCAATTTGTGTGTCATTCCTCTACATGACATTCTACAGAAAACTGGGAGTCTTTCTTAAGTGGCCAACTATTCTGTTGCTTCTTGGGTAGGCATGCATTTTTAAGCCCTCTTTTCACACTGATTTGCAAAATTTTTACTGGGATAATAAGTGCTCAAGCAACCTCTGTAGAAGTTAAAAACTAAGTATAGGTTGAACCTCTCTCGTCCAGGACCCTTGGGACATCACTAGTGTCAAACAAGGGTATTTGCCGGACCACAAGAGGTCAACATTGCCTAGCACATTACCAACACTTCCACTGCTTCCTGATTTCTTCGAAAACGTCTAGGAGTTATTTAGCTGTAATTTACAGCACAGAACACTGAGAGCCAGAGATGGTGGGCTATAAACAAACTTTATGGGACTGTGAGAAATTTGGGCACACCCAGGATAAGGGGTCACCGAACTAATTAAAATCATGCCAGACTACGGATGTTGCCGAACCAGAGTGTTCCGGATTAGAAAGGTTCAACTTCGACACTGCTCTGATTTCTAAAAATGTGAGCCTCTAATACATAGTGCTGATGGTCTTTATAGCCAAAAAGCCTAAAATCTACCTCCTAACTCTTTGTTCTGTGTACTACATACCACTGTAGCTCATTATGCATTAACTCATATCTACATGTAACTTTCCTTCTCAAAACAGCATGGATTTTTTTTCCTCCGTATGTTAATTGGGATAGAACAACATATCAAGAACACTGCCTCCCAACTGGAGAGCCTGAGAACTGTTAATGTCAATTAACAGATACGGCTCAATCCCCTAGGAACGTAGCTCAAGTAGTTAAAGCACTGGCCTGTAAACACAGGGCTGTGAGCTCAATTCTTGAGGGGGTCTTCCAAGGATCTGGGGCAGGTTAGATTAAAAAAAAAATAATGCCAGGGATGGTGATAAATTCTGCTGTGAATTCAAGGGACTGGACTTGAACTTTCAAGGTCCCTTCCAGTTCTACATGTATATTTCCATGTTAGCAGAGCGCCACAATATGCACTCACTTGACTGCTTGGATAGAAAAATCCTCTCTAATCTCGTGTGATACAATTGATTTTTTGCTTTAGTTCCCAAGCCACTTAGGTCTTCCATAATACTTTTTTCAGACTATACGACTGTGTTTTTAAAAACTAGAGGCCTGACATGCCACTGCTTTACCAAGGTTTCACATCCAGGTAACAAAACAGCGACTCAGATAAAGTTTAGGTAAAGTCACAAGTCAGTTACCTCTTTTGTGTTATGCTACAAGAACTGCTTTAATGAGTAATTCTTCTAGATATGTGGGTATCCAGCTACTGGCAACAATTTGCATTGAAATTGCTTTTTTGTTTTAACTAATCTTTTTGTAGAAAACCAGAAAGGTTCTTTTTAACACTGAAAAACCTAGTGGATGCTAATTTTATGGTGTCCCCAAACCTTTTCACTCTCATCACCCTACCATCACTTCTGACACATAAGTTACACAAATATAGTAGAATGTCTGTCAATGGAGAATAATTTGTATGTTTGTTTGTTTAAGAATGTAAACTCAAGTACTATCAACTAGGAAAGCCATGACCTCAGGGGCAAAGCCAGAGTGAACAAGTTCTATGGTCCCAATTCCTCATACTAGTATTTAAGCCAGTTGCATTAGTGTAAACTGGAAGTGAGACAGAAAATAAATCACATGCTAGACACGTTCAAAATCGCATAGCCAAAATTCCACTCTACAGTAGTGTGCATCCCGAAAATTATACTGACTGAGAGACACTAGATTTACACCAGAGTGTCTTTATCGCATAAAAATAGTTGTACTGGTATAAATCCAAAGAAAGCAAGAGCCAGATCAAGGAATACTTACTTCACTTGTGATGTATTTTGGAACAGCCCTTGTAGCTGTGTTGTAGAAGCATTTTTTATGTTGTCTGCCAGCCATGAAAAGGATATTTTTAAGCAAAGGCAAAAGGATACACTGTGTCGCTAATCTGTTTTTAATTGAACTTATACATTGCAAACACCTCACTTCCACCTACCAGATAAAGTAGGGCTGTCAATTAAAGCACTTTAACACTAGGAATTAACATAGGGCAGCCTTAATGCGTTAAAAAAAATATATGCACGTTAACGTGGGTAAATTGACTGCCGTACTTTACAGCTCTGTGGAGCTCTGCCCAAGTGGGCAGGCAGACCCTGGTGCGTGACGGAGTGGAGGTGTGTTGGTTTCTGTTTTGCTGCTGTCTGCAGGGGACACTGGAGCAGGAAGGTGCGGGAGGAGGGCAGCTCCTGGGCAATGCAAAGGATCCTATATTGGAGAGATGGCTATGCCGCCCCATTTTGCCTCACACTGCCCTACCTTGTAGCTTTCCAAACAAAGTAGAAGGGGGTGACATCTGAGTAGCTGTCCAGCCAGGATTCCACTGCTTCCTGCTGCAGCAGCAGTGGGCAGTTGCACTTAATGACCTCAGCCGCTCCACAAGCCCACAGCCTCTCACACTGCCACTACGCCACTGGTTGACTTCACCCTCTCCAATCCAGCCTCTGCTCTAATCAGTGGCAGGAGAGTTTGGGAGCTTTTCCATAATCCCAATTCAGGCCACATAATGACAGGCTCTTATCTAGATAAGCAGGGAAAAATACTGGACCTAAGGATCCCCCATACTTGATATGCTACATGTAAGGTATGTCAGAATTGTAGACTACTTCCTTGGGTTTCCAGGGACAGACACTGGTCTCGAACACAAAGGGTATTGATGCATGTGTCCCCACTGCACTGTTCTGCAAAGCAGGACCAACATGCAGAATGAAGAATATGCTGTGAACTTTAAAAACAGCATTCTCCCGCTCTAGGGACAGACACATACCTCGCAGCATGACAGCCCATTAAACAGAAGAGTACAAGTGAGAAGAAAGTTTGGCTGATACTGCAGAGGAAAACAATCAACAACCCTCTAAGAAGACAAGATTATTCGTATGTACCTGAACTTTGTGTAAAAATACCACAGTAATGTGAGTATTAAAGAACCTAGATATACCTGATCCAGACACAAATATGTGCAAAGAAAAGCTGAAACCTATGCATGTAAAAGGGACTTTAAAATTAGATATCTAAAATGGAGGGTTTTATAGGCAACTTAATTAAATATAGTATACAAATGCTTTCCTCCCAGATTTTTACTTTCGTGCACTTGCCTTGGTTGGAACGTTAGTAAATGGTGCAGATTGGTCCATAATTAGAGAGCCAAAGCCGAAGGCTCTCCAAATTCATCTTTGAGATTACTGCATTGTACTGAGACATTCAAGTACATTTATATACTACTGAGAAATCTGCAAATTAAAGACTGATATAAGCAAAATTTATGGATTTGCATTCAATGGACATTTACTAGGATAACCTTGTCCAATTTCCGTTTTAATAAAGTTGGCAGGTTTGAGTCCAGATTTGCAGCTAGTCTAAACAGCCACATATGCTTTAATGTCAATAGAACCATGCCATAAAGGCTAAATTATTTTTTTTTAATTGTTTAACAGCACAATTAATCACACAATTAATTGTGATTAATTGCAATTAATTTTAAATAGCTTCCCAAACCTAAGATAAACTTCTAATGCAAAAAAAAAAATTTTTTTGTTGCTCAGTCATACAGCCCTCTTTTTGAAATACTGATATTTAGAGGAAAGTAGAAACATCTTATTTTAAAAAGAGAACATCTGCCACTCAAAACAAAAAGCAGTCAAGTAGCACTTTAAAGACTAGCAAAATGGTTTATTAGGTGAGCTTTCGTGGGACAGACCCACTTCTTCAGACCATAGCCAGACCAGAACAGAAACAGACTAGCACGGCTTCCTCTTTGTTACTATCTGCTACTCAGTTTTGCAGTGCTTAATTTGAAAGTATTGCCTCAGCTTGACAGTAGATGGTTTCACCATCCTGCCTGATTCAACCACACTGGATGTTTTGCCAAACAATACCTTGTGTGAAGTGTCAAACATGAAGTTCACAGGTTGAAATTGTATGCCCTTACTGCAACTGGAATTATTACTATTATTGATGAATAATAATGCTTGGCAACTCTCTCAAAAGGTTCATTATCACCTTACTTCAATCCTTCAAATTTAGTTTGAGTCAAGTCTCCTTTAGCCGTAGGGTAAAAATCACGGCTGTGTTGCACAACAAAAAAGAGAATATGAACCTTAAAAAGCAAAACACAAACATTCTATATATGCTGTGTGTGTATACATCTGTATACACACATACAAATGTTATATAACAATTTCTCTTCACATTTTAAATGTATAAACTATTAATATTTATAGTTTATATTTACATTTTTGCAATCACATCTATCTAAAAACTGCTCTGTTATCAACAGTGTACTGCATTTTGAGAACACTTCAAGCAATTTGAAGTGATACAGTCCATACCCAGGATAAATACTTTGATCACTCACACTAATACTCTTTTGAATCCGTAAGAGCTACTTCTAACAAGACTATTCTTAAGTACTCCCCCCGGTCCACCAAAGCCCTTCTTATATACAGTACCTTTTACCATGGAAAATATGGTTTCATCTGTTACTTGGGTCCAGCCATAAACTTAAACTTACGTGGTTTTGCACTTTGCCCAGGTATACTTCAGGGCTACAGTCCTTGTTCTGAAAGTAGAATTGAATCTTTTTTGAAAATCTAATCTTTTCCTCATAGTCTCAATGTGTTTTCAAAATATAATTGTTCAATTCACAAAGATCCTGGGCATCTAATAAGAATCTTTTATGGCTACTGCACCACCTTGTGGTAACTTGCAGAAGAGCCCTATTCTAGTCACGTCTCCTGGAACAAGACTTTTCAAATAGTGGTAGGCGGCTAAGTTCCCTCTAAGCTGCACGGCCATGTGGCTGCACACAGCAGCCTATCAAGGGCTATACAGGCACTCTGGATTGCAATGGAGAGAGCGGCACCTTCCTGCTGGCCCCAGCCCTGCAGTGGGGAAGGGCAACACCACCCAGTTCCGAGCCCTTGACATGCTGCTGCCGAGACACCCTTGCTTCCAGTCCAGGTGCTCCTGGGGAAAAAAGGCTGCAGGTAGCCCTCTCTCACTGCCACAGCCTCAGGACATCCTGCACCCCACAACTCCACCACAGAGCCTGCCCCCTACCAGAGCTCTCAACTCCAACCCTGAGTCCCCCTCACATTCTGAACCCTTCAGCCATACCCCCATTGCAAGTCACCCCATATAAATGCAGATAACAAAATTCATCCTGCATATGCAAGAAAAAAATTAGAAGGAACTGCAGTAAGAGGATGTAAAACTAAGTCCATGTATCACAGGCCTGGTATGAGGCCTGACGCCTGGCCCACAACTGTCAAGATTTCGCGAATACAGGTTGAAAAACTTTCTAGACCAGCACCCTTGGGACCTGACCAGTGCCCAACAAGAGAATTTGCCAGACCACAGGTGCTCAATATTGTCTAGCAGCATTACCCACACTTGCTACTGCTTACTTGGCTCCCAGAAGGCATTTGGGCTAAATTACAGCTAAGTAATAGCACAAAGTAGTAGTAGTAGGCATCCTTCAGTCTGCATAGACTACGAATCGTGCCCTTTATAGTTTCAATTGAGGACTTCATTTACAGCGTCTACTGTAACTATGAAGACCCACACAAGAGTGACAGTCCTTGCTGCATCTCTTGCAGATGTCGTGGGCGTCTGGCAAGTCCTTAGGGTGCTTTCTGTGCGCTCGCTTCTCCTCTGCTAGCTATCTGATCCTCATCTCGCCCTTCTGAAGGCCCTTGTGTAACCCCTGCCTCCATCTGCTGTGGTCATCTGCTAGTTCTTCCCAGTTGTCCAGCTTGATGTCCACCTCTCTGAGGTCTCTCTTGCAGACATCTTTGTAGCGCAACTGGGGGCGTCCGGGAGGTCTTTTGCCAGAGGCTAGCTCACCATACAGGATGTCTTTTGCAATCCTTCCATCATTCGTCCTGTGGACGTGGCCAAGCCAGCGGAGTCGATGCTGCCTGAGGAGGGTGTGCATGGTTGGGATTCCAGCTTGCTCGAGGGCAGCAGTGTTGGTCACTCTGTCCTTCCATGATATTCCAAGGATGCGCCTGAGCCAGCACAAGTGGAAGACGTTCAGCCTCTTTTCCTGGTGGGCATATAGGGTCCAAGTCTCACTGCCATAAAGGAGGGTGCTGAGGTTGCAGGCTCTGTAGACTTGCATTTTGGTGTGCGTGTACAGCTTGTTGTTATTCCACACACTCTTGCTGAGTCTGGACAGAGTTGTGACCGCTTTTCCGATCCTCCTGTTTAGCTCAGTGTCCAATTACAGGGTGTCAGTGATGGTGGGCCCGAGGTAAACGAACTCATGGACGACCTCTAACATGTAATTGTCAATGCTGATTGAGGGGGATTCAGCAACATCCTGACCGAGTACGTTTGTCTTCTTTAGGCTGATGGTAAGCCCAAAGTCCTTGCACACTTTGGAGTACTGATCCAGCAGTTTTTGAAGCTGGTCTTCTGTGTGAGACACTACAGCAGCATTGTCTGCAAACAGCATGTCTCTGATGAGGACTTCTCGCACCTCAGACTTAGCTTTCAGCCTTGCAAGATTAAACAGCTTCCCATCAGATCTTGTGTACAGCAAGATGCCCTCTGTTGAAGATCCAAAGGCATGCTTCAGGAGGAGTGTGAAGCAGATCCCGAACAATGTCGGAACAAGCACGCATCCTTGTTTGACGCAGCTCCTGATTCTGAAAGCATCCGATAATGCGCAGTCATATTGGATGGTTCCTCTCATGTCTTCATGGCCTTGTTGGTGTTTGGAAGAAGAGCTAGAAACACGAACGACAGGTTCAAAGCTAACTCCGATGAGATGATTCCAGTCATTGAAAAGTGCGCTGCACTCCTGGAGTGCAAACGCTGACCGAGCCAGAGTACCCAGCAAGCACTTAAAGTGGCCAGAAGAACAGTACAGCAGACAGCCAGGTGCTGTGCCAACAACCACTGGCTCCAGCTATGCAGCAGCATCCAGACCTGTGCTGACTTTGGTAATCTCAGAGGAATATACGAGGGTATGAAGAAGGCATTAGGACCCACCCAGAACAAGATGGCACCTCTGAAATCCAAATCCGGTGAAGTCATCGCTGACAAAGCCACACAGATGGAGCGCCGCGTTGAGCACTACTCCAAGCTGTACTCATGCGAGAACGTTGTGGTTGACGCCCTCGACGCTGTCAAGCTCCTATCAGTAATGGACGAACTGGATCAAGAACCAACGGTGGATGAACTGAAGAGAGCCATCGACACCATTGCAGCAGGAAAAGCCCCTGGCCAGGATGGTAAACCACCAGAGGTAATCAAGTGTGCCGTGGACACACTCCTGGAACCCCTACATGAGCTACTGTGCCTGTGCCGGAAAGAGGGTGAGGTTCCACAGGATATGCGCGACACTAACATTGTAATGTTGTATAAGAACAAGGAGACAGAATCGACTGCAACAACTACCGTGGAATCACCCTCCTCAGCGTCACTGGTAAACTGTTCGCTCGCGTCATCCTTGGCAGACTCCAGAAGATTGCTGAGAGGGTGTACCCCAAATCCCAGTGCAGATTCCGCGCAGAGAGATCTACCGTTGACATGGTCTTCTCTCCATGGCAGCTGCAGGAGAAGTGCAGGGAACAGAGGAAGCCACTCTACATAGCCTTCATCGACCTGACCAAGGCCTTTGACTTGGTCAGCAGGGATGGTCTGTTCAAACTGCTCCACAAGATAGGCTGTCCTCCACGGTTACTCAAGATGATCCAGTCATTCCACAAAGTACTCAAAAACAACACAAAGTCTTGTGGCACCTTATAGACTAACATATTTTGGAGCATAAGCTTTCGTGGGCAAAGACTGATGAAGGGGGTCTTTGCCCACGAAAGCTTATGCTCCAAAATATCTGTTAGTCTATAAGGTGCCACAAGACCCTCTATCGTTCTCGAAGCTACAGGCTAACACGGCTACCTCTCTGATACTTAGCACAAAGTACTGAGAGCCAGGACTGGTGGCTGTAAACAAACTTTACAAGACCAGGGAAAATCTGGCCACACCCATGTTAAGTGGTTGTCCAGCTAATTAAAATCATGCCGGATTACAGATATTGCTGGACAAGAGAGTGCCAGACTAGAAAGGTTCAACCTGTATAAAACAAAGGTAAACTGTGAGCAAGAGGCAGGCTTTTCTAACAGAATCTGGCACAAATAGGGTTAGTAATGCAAAATGTTAAATGGTAGTAGGCACAGGCTAGATGCACCTTCCACAGAGGTTGTGAAGAAACATCTTGATACGAACAAACTCCTCTCAAGTAACAGACATACTGACCTAGGTTCAGGACGGGGTCTAAACTGACAGCATGACGGACAGTGGTCGAACACCCACGTACAAATTAATGGATGGTATCTAGATGACGCCCGAGAGCAGCAACCTGAAACATCACAAGTGATGTGTAGTTTATTTTACTTATGTATAAAAATGTACTCCAAGGGAGTCATCTTTGTCCATCTTAGGGAACAGTGAAACATCTCATTGAAACAAAACAAAAAAGGTAGTTATGTAGCACTTTAAAGACTAACAAAATAATTTATTAGGTGACAAGCTTTCACTGGGCAGACCCACTTCCCAGTCCATTGTCATAGGCACACATTCCTGGCCTACCTAATCCGAGCAAGGTATTACTGCACTTCATTTACAATAATCCTGGCTGGGCACCTTCCATTCTTCTCTGATTTTGTGGTTTTGGAGGCCCTCTCAGAGTCTGCTATACTGCCTAACTGTATTGTCGGCAGGGAGCCTGGAACCAGGTGCAGCAGCAACAGTCAGTTTCCCAGCTCCCCCATGTTGTGGGGACCCAGGAACCAGGTAGCAAGGTGAGTGCTACGGACAGTGGGGGTGCAGCAGAGCTTGATATTTGGCTTGCATTATTCCAAGAATCACACAAGTTGAAATCATGTAACTTGGGGGTCTATTGTACTGATATTCCTGAGGCAAAAGAGATACAAGAGACAGAACACTCTCACCACCTCAGTATATTCCACCACAAAGCCAGAGACACAGAATAAATAAGGATTCCAAAAGAAGGGGGCAGGCACATAGGAAGTGTAAATATACAGTACAACATGGACTCTAGACATTCCTTGTGCGCTGGTCTCCAACCCCACCCTGACTGTGACCTTGAGTCTTGCATCCTGACTCTGGTCTGCTATTATCTCTGATCTCCAGCCTCTGGATTCTAACCCGCTACTACCTCTGACCTCAAATCCTGCTTAATGAACCTGGCTCATGTAACTCCTCCAACTTCTTTCAATGACTACTAACCCTTATGTGCAGATCCCAGTTCAGCTGTGACCACTAGGACAGACTGCCTATCCCCCAGTTTTTAATTTCAGAATCACAGTTGTCCTGCAAAAAAAATCAGATTGATCTGATAGTTACCAAGCACAGGAACTAGCACTCCTAAAACTGACTGATTTGTCCCTATATCAAAACCAAAACATGGGGACAGGCCCAGATCACACCAATGAAATTCACTTTCCCAGATCCACAAATGGAAGTCAAAACCGATGCTAGTCTTGCAACCAGAAAAGTTCTGTTGGGATTGGATATTTGCTAAGCATGAAATATGGCTCCAGCAAAAGTGACTGAGCCACGTCTTAGCCTGTCTTCCAGAATCAGAGTTGGTTTGGATATGTGTGGTCTCAAGGCTTTGACTAAGAAAGTCACAAGGACCAGATCAGGAGCTGAAGTTTCTTGGAACCCTTTAGTTGTTTGGAGCTGCTTGAAACCCCATGAGTCAAACTACCCTTTTAGACCTTGGACTGAACGAACGATCGTTGTCTGAGGGGCTGGACTCAACTATGGCTTATTTCAAATTAGTCCCTATTCCCTGTCTGAACAGGCCCTATTTCGAAATAGAAGCTATTCCTCATGCAGTGAAGTTTGCCTATTTTGAAATAAGCCAACCGTGATTTCAAAACAGCAGCTGTGTTATGTAGATGCTAGGAAAGATATTTCAGAGTAATGGCTGTTGTTTAACAATACCTTCACTGTGTAGACATACCTTAAGTCACTCATGAGAAACACAGAGGGGAACCTTATCCCATAGGAAACAATGGAAAATGGAAGGGTTAGTTTGCCCCACCTCCGAGCCACAGCACTAGTGTTCTGAACTCATACCAAACAACCAAAACATGACTCTCACCCCACACCTTTTGAAAACACTCCATTTGCACTTATTTTAAACTGAACACCATTTTTATTAACACTTTTAAACCACACTTTTAGAACATTTTAATGCTCCCATGATTAAAAAGGAAAACCATTTTATTAACATTTAAACAGCATTTAAATATAAAGCATTCTTTTTACTATAGCACTTTGAAAAAATTTTAAAAATGCAGTTTAAACGTTCCTATCATTTTATTGACCTTTTTAAACAGCATTTTAAGTTGAAAGCCCTATTTATTAACATTTTAAACAGCAATTTAAAAAAAAAAAAAAAACCTGCTTCTGAAGCAGAGGATGAGGCTGTCATCCCAACATCACTAATTTGGGTTCCATCACTTTCTTTTGAAAGAAACAGTCCGGCTTTGTTTGTTTATCACACAAGTTTCGCAATGTAAATTTCTCTGTAGCATGCCAAGCCATCGTTTATAGCCTGTGCCACCTTTGCAGAACAAATCAACAAGATGACTGTTTGCCATAAAAATGTCAATGAGCTCCTCAGCCAATTCAAGCATATATCAAATGGCAGCAGTTGTCAACCACTTTCATGTTCCTGTTCACCTTTGTCTTCCTCATTCATACTTTCTTCATGGAATGCTTCCTTGCTTAAGTCAGCAAGATCATCATGAGTGACAGGCACAGAATGCAATTCCAACAGCTCTTTCACATCATTCTTTTTAACTTTGTCAAAGCCAGCCTCCCTTGCTAGCTGGACTATTTGAGAATGAAGGAGGGTTTCTTCAAACCTTCAAGTCTCTTGCATGGCCTCAGAGTAAGTGTTTTTTTGCAGACACGCTTCATCATGTGAACTGAGATCTCTTCACAGGTGGCACCAATGATGATCATCACAGGAGCAATAATGTTGATTTGTTTCCCCAAAATTATTAAGTGTGTGGATTTTCTCTCACTATCAATTTCTCAGATAAGTGCTTGAAATGTACTCCACAAATATGCCTTGAAAGTGGCAATAACCCCTTGGTCCATCGCTGCATGATCGATGTTGTCTAATGCAGCATTAAAAGAACTTTGACGTTTGGACAGAGGGCTTCATAACCCAGATCACAGGCAATAGCATTGTCCAGAATCAAAAAAAATCTAAATGTCAAATTTTGTTCCTGGAAATACTCTTTCATTTCAGGGACAAACTCCACAAACTAATCACAGAAAATCTGTCTTGTTATCCAGGCCTTTCTGTGTGATTTCACAATAAGAAGCCAAGATGTGACAGTTTTCATAGCTTGTGGGTTTTCACTTTGAACAAGAAGAAATAATTTGAGCATCTTGTCACCTTTAGCATTGCCCCATACTACCTGAGTTAGATCTTCAGAGGCATTGAAAACAAAAGCACTTTTTTTTCTTTAATAGACATATAAGTTCCAGATGGCATCTGTTTCCAATACAGAGCAGTCTCATTGGCATTAAAAACTTGATGAGGGTCATAGCTGCTTTCATCAATCACTTTCTTAAATGTTTTAGGAAATGCTTCAGCTGCCTCTCCACCACCAATAGCAGCCTCTGCATTTGTGTATTTTTAAATCTCTACCTTTTCTGGAATCAGTGAAACCATCCTCGGCTTGCAGTAAAAATTTCCCCACCAGTCTCTTTTTCACCAAGTTTTATGTCCTCATACAAGCTGATAGCCTTTGCCTGAATGAAGTGTAGGGGGATTACGGTATTATCTTTATGTGGCTCTTCCAGCCATACAGCCAGCACCCATTCAATTGTTTCCATTTTAGCATTTCTTTGCCACAATCTTTACAGAGGAATTGCTCTAAAGCATGCTTTGCTTTACTCACAACTTCCTCAACATTCTTGATAATAGTATTCATGGGAGGTGTTGTCAGTTGAAGGGGGAGAGCAGTATCAACAAAAAGACAGGTTACTCACCGTAGTAACGGTGGTTCTTCAAGATGTGTCCCCGTGGGTGCTCCACAATAGGTGTCGGGCTCGCCCGGCGCCGCAGATCGGATCTTCCAAGCAGTTTGCCAGACTGCGCATGCGCCGGCGCGTGCCGCTCCCTTGCGCGCTCCTGGCCACGGGCGCGATCCGGTCCCCGCCAGTTCCTTGACCAACCGCCTCGGATGCTCCTGCAAAACACTAAACAGAGATCCGAAGCGGGGAGGATGGGCGGGTAGTGGAGCACCCACGGGGACACATCTCGAAGAACCACCGTTACTACGGTGGAGTAACCTGTCTTTCTTCTTCGAGTGTTCCCGTGGGTGCTCCACAATAGGTGACTACCCAGCAGTAACCCAAGATAGGAGGTGGGTAATCGGATTATGTGCAGCTTGTCCCCGAGAGGACCACTGTCGAGAGACGGGTATCCTCTTGGAATACCCTGTGAAGGGCGTAATGTTTGGCGAAGGTGTCATAGGATGACCAGGTCGCCGCTCTGCAAATGTCTTTTAGCGCAACGCCCTTGAAAAAGGCTGTTCATGCCGCCACCTCCCTAGTGGAATGAGCCCTGGGCGTGGCCAGTAAAGGAGTCTTTTTGAGTTCGTAGCACATTTTTATGCAGGATACGATGTGCTTCGAGATTCTCTGTGAAGAGAGACCTTCTCCTTTCGATTTGGGAGCGAGAGAGACTAGGAGTCTATCCGTTTTCTGGAAGGACTTGGTCCTGTCTACATAGAAGGCTAGCGCCCTCCTCACGTCCAGGTGGTGTAGGCGCGCCTCTTTGTTAGAGTTATGAGGCTTTGGATAAAACGAGGGTAAAACAATAGGTTCGTTAATGTGAAACTCAGAAGAAACCTTGGGAACAAAGGCTGGATGCAGCCGTATGGTTACCGCCTCCTTGGAAAAAACAGTGCCGGGTGGCGTTGCCATAACTGCCGCAAGCTCGCTCACCCTGCGAGCTGACGTAATTGCGAGAAGAATGGTCGTCTTTATCGTAAAGACGCGGAGGGAAACCGTGGCCAAGGGCTCGAACAGTGGTCCCGTTAGCACATTAAGCACCAAGGTCCAAGCTCACCGAAGGTGGAAGCGGTTTCCGAGGGGGGTTTAGGTTTACCAACCCTTTGAGGAACCTGGTAACCATGGGATGGGCGAACACCGTGTGCCCTTCCACCTCGTGTCTGAATGCCGAAATGGCGGCAAGGTGGACCTTTAACGAGGATAGTGAGAGTCCTCCTCTCTTGAGGTCCAGTAAATACTCTAATATTACAGGTATAGGCACCGAAAGGGGGGGCCAGCTGTTTGGTAGAACACCAAGCCGTGAAGCGAGTCCATTTCTGCTTGTAGGTCTTCCTGGTGGAAGTCCTCCTGCTACTTTCCAGGACTTGCTGCACTTCCTCCGTGCATGTGCTCTCTAGGGAGCTGAGCCATGGATTAACCACGCTTGTAGTCGCAGGCCTTGGGGGTGCGGATGCACTATGGACCCCTGGGCTTGCGTGAGCAGATCCGGCGCCACCGGAAGAGGCATTGGTGGACGGTCCGACATGCGCAGGAGTAGGGGGAACCATTGCTGTCAATCCCACATTGGGACTATCAGGATCATTCGGGCTCCTTCCCTCCTGGCTTTCTGCAAGACTTTGTGGATCAGCACTGTGGGAGAAAAGCGTAAAGCAGGAGGCCCCTCCACGAGATCGCGAACGCATCCCCCAGGGACCCCCGTCCCAGTCCTGCCCTGGAGCAGAATCGTGGGCACTTCTTGTTGTGTTCAGTGGCAAACAGGTCTATCTGGGGAAAACCCCATGCGTGGAAAATCGGCCGTAGCAGATCGGGATGGATCTGCCACTCGTGCGTGAGTGCAAAACGCCTGCTCAGCTGGTCTGCCTTCACATTGTGAGCGCCTGGTAAGTACGAGGCTTTCAAGATTATATTGTTGGCGACGCACCAGTTCCATAACTGGACTGCTTCCGCACATAAGGCACAGAACCGAGCTCCTCCTTGCCGGTTTATATAAAACATTGTGGAGGTATTGTCTGTACTGATCCCGACGACTTTGCCTTGTATATGGTCTCTAAAGTGTCTGCAGGCGTTGACACTGCTCTGAGCTCCAGTATATTTATGTGCAGTGACTGCTCCGTGGAGGACCAATGTGCAGTGACTGCTCCGTGGAGGACCACAGCCCTTCAGTCACCTCTTCGCCCATGTGTGCTCCCCACCCTATGAGGGAGGCATCTGTAGTAAGAAAAACCGATATTTGTGGTTGGTGGAAGGGTACCCCTGTTAGCAAGTGCTTGGGGTTTACCCACCATTGCAGGGATTTGCGCACCTCTGCTGTGGTCGACACCACCCTGTGAACGGAGTGTGCTGCCGGTTTGTATACGCTCGCCAGCCAGTGCTGCATGCTGCGCATGTGTAACCTGGCGTTCTGTACTACGAACGTCGCCGCTGCCATGTGGCCCAGCAGCTGTAAGTACGTCAGGACCGGCACTGTAGGGCTGAAGGTGATGACCTGCACGAGGGAGCCGATGGCCCGAAAGCGAGTCTCTGGTAGATATACTCTCGCTGTAATAGAATTTATGTGTGCCCCTATGAACTCTATCTCTGATTTTGCCAGATTGATAACCAGGCCGAGCGAAGAGAACGTGCCTGCTGCGACGCGTATCATGCGTAGTACCTCCTCCTTCGAGGCCCCTTTGAGTAGGCAGTCGTCCAGATACGGGAATATAAATACCCCCCCGTCTGTGCAGGTAGGCTGACACCACTGCCAAGGTCTTGGTGAAGACTCTGGGGGCCGAGGAGAGGCCAAATGGTAGGACCTTGTATTGAAAATGTTCTTTGCCAACCAGGAACCGGAGGAATCGCCGGTGAGCCGGATGGATAGTTATGTGAAAATACGCGTCTTGTAAGTCGAGGGCTGTGAACCAGTCTGCATCGTCCAGTGCCGTATGGATGGAAGCGATTGAGATCATCCGAAAGCATTGCTTGCGCAGGTACCGGTTGAGGCTTTGAAGATCTAAGATTGGCCTCCAGCCTCCTGTCTTTTTCTCCGTGAGGAAGTACCTCGAGTAGAACCCTTTTCCTTGCAGTTGGTCCGGCACTATTTCCACTGCCCCTATGAGCATGAGATGGTCTACCTCCTGCTTGAGCCTCGCTACGTGGGAGGCCTCCTGGAGGTGGGGCCTGGGTGGAGGTCGTGGCGGTGGGAGCGACTGGAAGGGGATGGCGTACCCCGTGGCTATGATCTCCAGCACCCATTTGTCTGTGGTGATCCTTTGCCACTGGTCGTAGAATGGTCGGAGGCGATGGTGGAATAGCCGCTTCGGATGACCTTGTGCGATGGTAGTGATGGCGCAGCCCTGGATCTGTGTGTCAAACTTGTGGCCTTTGGCCCTGCCCCGAGGACGCACGGCTCTGTTGGGAACGTCGCCTGGGAGTTCTGTACTGCTGCTGCTGCTGCTGTCGCCCTTGCTCGTAACCCCTGTGGTACTGGGGACACTGTTGCTGATACTGGTACCGTCTTTGTTGAGGGTAGTACTTTTTCTTTCTGTATGGAGGGGTGTAAATCCCCAGGGTCCTAAGTGTGGCTCTTGAATCTTTACTGGAATGAAGGACCGAGTCAGTTGATTCAGCAAACAGCTTCTGCGAGTCGAAGGGAAGATCGACTATCTTTGCCTGCAGATCCCTCGGTATACCCGAAGTCTGGGGCCAGGACTCCCTTCGCATCACCACTGCCGTAGCTGTGGAACATGCTGCTGTGTCCGCAACATCCAGGGCAATTTGAACTCCCATCCTCGAGGCCGCGTAGCCTTCTTGCACGATGGCCTTGAGCACCGGTTTCTTGTCCTCTGGAAGCAAGTCCATGAGGGAGGTTAACCTAGCGTAGTTGTCGAAATTATGGTTCGCTAAATGCGCTGAGTAATTTGCCATTCGCAACAGTGGAGTGGAGGAGGAGTAGACCTTTCTGCCGAACAGCTCTAGCTTCTTGGCATCTTTGTCTGTTCCCCGTCTTGAATTGAGATGTCTTTGATCTTTGTTGCGACGACTCCACCACCAAGGAATTTGGTTGTGGGTGGCTGAACAGGAACTCCATGCCCTTCGCCGGCACGAAGTATTTCTTATCCGCTCTCTTGTGGACAAGCGGAATAGTCACAGGGGTCTGCCATATCGTAGTGGCAGACTCCAAGATTGCTTCATCAAGCGGTATTGGTATTTTGGAGGAGGCCGGAGGTCTCAGATTTTTGAGGAGCTTATGGAGTTTCTCTTGCACCTCTGCTGTCTGGATGCCTTGCGTGAAGGCCACCCTCTTAAACAGCTCTTGAAACTGTTTGAGATCGTCCGGAGGATGGACGTCCCCCGGGGCCGTAGCCTCGTCCGGGGAGGAGAGCGAGGAACCACTGAGGTACGCCTCTCTGGACCCTTCCGGTTCCTGTTGGTGATGGTACACCCTCTCGCTAGAGGCTTGTGAGGGAAAATCTCGGGGTTCCATAACCAGTCCCCCCTGAGATACTTGAGTCTGTCCCCATTCGCGACTGCCCTCGGGGATACGAGATCGTCTGTGGGGATCTTCCCCTGGTAGATTGCCGGTGGTGTCTATGCCCCGCGTGATTGGGGCGACCATGGCAGTATAGGCACTGTTCTTGGGAAGGTGACCTAGACCACTCCCTTGGTGCATACCCTCTGCGTCTGGGGGAGCGAGATCGTCGAGAGATCTGGGACACTGGAGAGAGCGATTTTGGATAGTATTCCAGCGGCTCAAACCCCAGGAAGGGTGAAGGTGGTCCCAGCCAGGGCGAGGCTGGTTGTAAAAATGGAGACGGGGGCTCCGGGTAGGCTAGCGGGGACCCCTGCCTTCTGGTTGGAGTCTGCAGCATAAGCGGAGGACTGAAAGAAAGCAACTCCGCAGCCCTGTCTGGAGAGGGGCTGCGGTGCCTCGTTTTGTGTGCAGCCTTCCCCCTCCCTTGAGGAGCTAACTCCGCCCCCTGGCGTGTAGGGGATCTCGGCCCCGTCCGCGCCGTGCTCGGCACGCTCATGGGCGGTGCCACACGGGTGGTGTCCTCCGGTGCCTGCAGGCTGTGTGCCTGCGCGCTCTGCGCCGCCAGTTCCCCGGGGGTCGGTGCCGCTGCTTGCGGTGCCGCCGGTACCGCCGCTTGTTTCGCCGCCGCCCTGCCTGCGGTGTGGGGCGGCTGTTTGATTATCGGAGGCTGAGCTGCTTCCACGTGGCTCTCCGTGCCACCGCCGATCAGCTGTTGCTGCGGCTGGGGGCTGCGCGCTCCTCCCGTCCCGCTCGCTGTTGCTGCCGGCAGGGATCGAGCTGGGGAGGCTTTCCTCCGTTTTTGCGCTGATGGGGTGAGGGAGGCGGCTTTCCTTTTATGGGCCCCGGAGGGTCCCTCCTGCTGCGGCCGCTCCGGCACGTCTGGCTGGAGGGCCTTGTCGAAGAGCAGCATTTTAAGCCACATCTCCCTGTCCTTCCTTGCTCTGGCTGTTAGTTTTGCACAGAAGGAGCATTTCTGCGTGACATGGGACTCCCCCAGGCACCTTATGCAGAGACTGTGCCCATCAGACGCTGGCATTGCCTCTCGGCAGGACTCACATTTCTTAAATCCTGAAGAGGACATAGTTGGTGAGTCTTTCAGTTGTTAATGGGTACTTAGCACCTTCTCTGTGCTGTTTTTCCCCTTCTCCGATAGCCTGCCGCGGCAGGAGGGCTGATGGCCCTAGGCTCCTGGCCTCCGGTGTTCCGCTTGTTACTGGGACTGGACTGAATGCCGTCCCGCTTGCTGTTATTTTTCAAAAAACAAAAAACACACAACTGGCTAACTTGCAGTAGCCTAAGAACTTGAAAACTTTAAAGAAAAAACAGTTAAAACCTTTGAATACGCTAACTTGGCCTTAGCCTAGTTCGGATTCCGTCTGCAGCCGACGGCGGTTAAGAGGAACTGGCGGGGACCGGATCGCGCACATGGCCAGGAGCGCGCAAGGGAGTGGCGCGCGCCGGTGCATGCGCGGTCCGGCAGAAACTGCTTGGAAGATTCGATCTGCGGTGCCGGGCGAGCCCGACACCTATTGTGGAGCACCCACGGGGACACTCGAAGAAGAACATTTACGTTATTTACTGTGCTTCATAATATCTAATTTTATGACCAGAGTCACACTGTTGTGGTGCTGCTTACGTTCACTAACTCCACTTATTCCACTAGCACTACCATTATGCTTAGCACTCATTGTTTCCGACAGAGGGACTGAGGAATACTTGTCAGTGGGGCACTTCCACTTGCTTCAGGTCCATGCTGGCAGAAAATATGAATTAGGCAAACATGCGCACAGGGAACATAAGTGTGGAGAACATAAGGCTGTAAAGTAGAACAGCTGTGCTTTTCGGAAGTGACAAATGCAAAAACGTGTTGAGCAGGGAGATCTATAATGGAACCCCCTGTACTGTAAGAATCTTAATGAAAAGTGGGAGTCCAACTGCATCAGGCACTTTTAAAAACAGATGTCCTTGTTGTTGTTTAAGAGATATTTAACTTCAATTACTAATGAATATTTTGGAAAGAGGGATATAATCACTGATCCAAATTTTTAAAAATGATGCTGAGCCACAGTAGCTTTGCTGTCCCCCCCATCTTATGCTGACTTGGCATCTCTCACCAACCCCATAATTTGTAATAATTTTTCAGTTTTCTCATTTGATTTTTAAAGTGCAAGCCTCCTAGGGCACTGGTTTCCAACCAGTGTGCCGCAACACACTGGTGTGTCATGAGAACTGTCCCAGTGTACCATGAAATTTTGTCAATTTCCCCTCATCAGACCCACTGCAGGGGGGAAACTGACAACCCGGCTCCAGCTGGGGCTCAAACAGCAAGGCTGCTTGAGTCTCAGCTGGCACAGGCTTTGTCAATCGTGAGGTGGTTCTGTCCAGAACCTACATGTGGGGAAATGCTGAACCCAAAAAAGCCTGTTCACATGGAGAGGCAGCTGAAATGCTGTTCCCAGCCCATGACCCATCCCTGCTATGGCAAGGGGGAGGGAAGGTGGGAGCCTACTGGAATGGGACGCAGTTTCAATACTGTGTGTCCTGGCTCTAACAAGCTAGCAGGGAGAGGAGCATGCTCTCTGGAGATGCCTCCCCACTACGAGTAATCAAGTAACCACTGAAATGTTCAGCGGTTACTCAATTACTCAACTTCCCATTTGACCCCTGTTTACCTTGTTCAACCCATTACTATCTTGCAAATCCCTCCAGTAAGACCATAACCATAGTAAATGTGATATTCAAGAGCAATCAGTTCAGCTGAAAAAAGTGGGTGTGCCATGGAATTGTGTGACACTGAAGTGTGCCATATTAAAGGAAAAAGTTGGGAACCACTATTTTAGTGCATGGAACCTGCTGTCTTATCTGTATGTAACTGCTACATACATTAACAATATTCTATAATAAGGGCTAAAGTCTGTCATTTTTTAAGTAGTAATTTAATCCTGTATTAACAGTAGTTAATATCTACGTAAGTTTGAGACTGCTTGCCTAATAACACACTCTTATTTGAATCATATCTGAATCTTAGTACATAAATACAGGAAATCAAAACATGAACTATTCACTAGCCTTGTCAAAGGATCATATTATTAGACCGTAACACGAGTCCAGATAACAGGAACTCACATGATAACAAACCACTTGTCCACCTGGTCCAGTATCCTGTCACTGGTCAGTACCAGAGACTTCAGAGGCAGGTATGAGAAACCCTGTAATCAAGAATAACCCACCCTCAGGTTATGTCTAGATTACCAAGAACTGTCATCAAAAGATATACAAATTGTGTAGGCTTTTCCAATATTTGGCCTGTCCACACAGGGCCAAATGTCAGAAAAACCCCTTCTGTCAAGACATCCCTTCTTCCCCAAGGGATGAGGTGTACAGTGATTTCGACAGAAGACTCCTGACTGGCAGATCTCCTCCGACAGATCTGCAGTCCGGACACAAGCTCTTGTAAACAAAACTTCTGTCAACAGAAGCCTGCAGTCTAGACTTAGTTTCTCTTCTTTGCTACAGTCGGTTGCTGGTTGCCCTGATGCACAGGGGCTATTTTGGTTCACTGAAAGAAGGTTTGAAGTAATCACATAAACAGCTTCCCAAATACATCATGCACTTCATCCTATTTTTCTATTCTGCAGTTGTGAAAAACTGAAGTATTTAAAAATATCTGAACTAGCACATGACTTCGTTTATGCATCATTCTTATGATGCTTGAAATTTCTGCTTTTTATTCAAGAATTAACGAGGAATGTAACCTGTAAACAACTGGTTGCTTAATACTGTGGTCTGTGTGTCCTCCTAGTGACAACTCTCTGGAACTGCAGTGTTTATCTTTTAGCCATTTTACTTCAGTTTAAATACTAAATAAAAAGAATTTGATTTCTGTGGTGTTCAGTGAAATTGCAGCTACAGGATCCTTTCCTGCAGACCTTAGCTCATCTGCGTAAAATTCCCACCTAAATCACCTATACTCATATACCCACAGTCATTTTTGGACAGACAGAGACTTGGACCCAAGGTTCGTGTTATTCTACTCTACTGTTAAAATTCATAAACACAAGTAAACTTTTCAGATGTGCCCATGTAGTTTATACCCTATTTTTAAAAATAACAGGCTCAGAAGACTCTTAAAATATATCTGCACAGCAAAAACCAAAACAAGAAAGACCTGTAGAAATGAGTCGCAAGAGCCCAACTCAACTGACTCAGTCTCCTGGAGCTCACATTGCAAGGTTACAAACAGCAATGTAGAAATCCAGACTCAGGTTGGCACCTGTGCCCTAAAAAATTAGTGAGGGGAGGGAGTCAGAGCCCGGGCTTCAGCTCAAGTCTGAACATACACAATGCTATATTTAACCCCTCACCACTCTGCTCACCCAAGTCAACTGACCCAGGCGCAGAGACTCTCTGCCACAAGGTTTTTTTTCATTGTTTACAGGAACCCTTAGAGGCAGAGATTTTTAAATCTATCCGGGCACCTAAAAATGCAGAAAGGCACCTAACCACTGGATTTTCCAAGAAACCTAGATGCTCAGCCTCCCCTTTTGAAAATTTTACACCATCCTTTTTAATATTTAAAGCATTCACACACCTGCTTTGAACTGAACTACAGCTTTCTTTCAATCCCATCGTGGCCCAATGGGTTTCTCACATACCCCAGTTGCCAACATCTTGGCTATGTTTACACTTACTAAAAACTTCAAAATGGCCACACTGAAGAATACTAATGAGGCGCTGAAATGCATAAGGGGATTTCGATGTCGGCAGGGTCCTTTCAAAAAGGACCCCCCATGTAGACAAGCCGCAAGTGAGTGAACTGCAGCACTTCTGAAGTGCCATGGCCAGCAGCATGCTAATGAGGCACTGAATATGCAGTTGAGCACCTCATAAGTATTCTTCGATTTGGCATTAGCATGGCCATTTTGAAGTTTTTAGTAAGCGTGGACACAGCCCTTGTAACACAGAAGTTCTGACTATCACACAAGTTTAACCTTGTATCTTCTCTATGCTTGAAGTCCACAGGGAAACAGCACTCTATTCTCATGAAAAATAAGCCTTTTATGCTGTCCCATGAGTAACAGGCAGGTTCATCTCCGTTCTAGGTGGAGCGATGATGTCACATATATTCTTCTACATAAACATAAGATATGTGATCAACAACTGCCCCCAAGAGCTCCTTCCCTGCTATTCCTCAACACACCCACACAATGAGCACAGAACCAGCTTCCCTTAGGGACAACAGGATTTTGTCTGAATTTAGCAAGTGGCCTTTGTCCCTACCTGGTTTGTCCCTAAGGGTTTGATCTTCAAGATGATGAGAACTCTATTCCCTTGGTCCAACTAGGCAGTTAAATACATGGTTTCCTTTCATTAGAAGATATTTTTCTTGTAAAGTTGCATGCAGTCAACCTCTCAACCAGGATCACGACACATGAAGTTCAGCAAGATTCTCAGCAAACAATACTAACAGCCTTGCTTACCTAGACTGTTTGATACTAGAAAGATTTATTCCGTATTTTTTAGAATGGTTAACATTGTTGATCTACTTGCCCATCACTTCTGGATTTATAGCTATTTATACAATATTTTTGATATGCCAACAGATGTTAATTTCAAATACACACAAAGGACATCAAATGTTCAAATATAGCAGTTTAAAAAAAACATTATCAGGTCTAATTTCTTTAAGCCTTTGAAGAATCTGTCTTACAAGCAGCAACTTGGATATGCCTGCACAGCAGCCTTATTTCGAAATAAACCATTCAGGAGTAGTTATTCCAAAATAATTTATTTTGAAACAACACTGCTACACCCAAAAAATCATTTTGAAATAGCATTTAGCTATTTCGAAACATGTTTACACACAGAGCCTATTTCGAAATAGAGCCATTAGACACATTATGGCTAATTTCAAAATAGGCTCTATTCTGTCTTAACATGCATTTTGAAATTGCCTCTATGGGGAAAGTATCGGAGGGGTAGCCGTGTTACTCTGGATCTGTAACAGCAACGAAGGGTCCTGTGGCACCTCATAGACTAATAGAAAAGTTTTGAGCATGAGCTTTTGTGAGCACAGACTCACTTCATCAGATGTGCAGACTCACAGATGAAGTGAGTCTGTGCTCACGAAAGCTCATGCTCAAAACTTTTCTGTTAGTCTATAACAGGCGTGTCCAACCCACGGCCCATGGGCTGCACACGGCCTGGACAGCTAGTAATGCAGCCCCACAAAATCACAAACTTTTAACATTATTATGTGATTTATATACATTAACTATATTATATATTTTATATGCGGCCCAAGACAATTCCTCTTCACTCAAAGCGGCCCAGGCAAGCCAAAAGGTTGGACACCCACGATCTATAAGGTGCCACAGGACCCTCCGTTGCTGTCTACGGGGAAAAGCACCTACGTCTACACTAGCCCTCACCTTTCGAAAGGGGGATGGCTAATGAGACAATTTGGCAGATGCTAACTGACAACGTGCTGACCTATTTCAGGTCCCATGGGTGCGCGTGGGGGTCAATACAGCGGAGGCGGTCAGGTGGCCCGGGACCGATCACCCCACCACTGTAGCAGCCTTATATAGCGTAGCAGCAATATGCGATTCAGTGTATCTACCTTAAAACCTGGGTTTCCACAGTATTATGAGTGCCAGGAACAATAACACTCCGAATGAACACCACAATGCCCTGTGGCTGTTAAGTCCCAATCATTCTCTATACTGCCCCAGCTAGTCCAGCTAGTGGTATTTACCGATAATGACTGATTCATTTATTCGTAACTACAACTACTTAACACCTGTCTTATATATATTTATTTATTGGCGTAGGCTAAACACTAGGTTACATATAGCTATATACAATTACATATGACTTACCAATAACATCCAATGCTCCCACATCTTACCAACAACTACGTTACAGCGGCCCGTCAAGTCAGAGATACGTCTTGGTTGGGACCTTTCGTGGTGGTTTTGTCCGGGTGATCAGGCCGGGGTCTGCTGTCTGGACTGGAAGTTGCTGGCCTCCGCCTGGTGTCCAGGAGCCCACACCCTTGTCCCTGCTAAATCACCTTTTATACTGTTTCTTGATTGGGAGTTCAATACCTGGCCAATTAAAGCGTTTGTTACCCAATTTGGGCTTTCTATCCTACCGGCCTGTCAGAACATGTTATAAGTTTTCCTCTGTCCTTGGTCATTTTCCGAACCTCCCCCTGGGACCCTCTGATATTGCACAACCAGGATGTTCTCTTTGGGGGGCTTCCAGCTACTTGCCCCAGCTGTTCTCTTTGGAGACTTACTATCTACTTGTCAGGATGTTCTCTTTGGGGACTCTCCAACTACTTGTCAACTTTCTGATTTCTTTCTCCTTGCCTAGCTTCAGACCTTCCTGCTGTTGTATGATAGCATTCCAGGATGGAGTGTATGGTCACTCTGCCTTGAGAGTGAGGTCCGGCCACCAGGTGTTCGTGATCCCACACTAATGAGGTGCTGTCATGAACATGCAGTGCATCATTAGCATAATGGCAGCCGCAGAAATTCAAAAGTGCCGCTTTCAAATCGTGCACCACCCGTGTAGACAGGGGCCTTTCAAAAGGACCCCCATCTTCCAAAGCCCCCTAGTCCTCTTTGGTTTTAGGAATAAGGGGCTTTTGAAGACTAGGGGGGTCTTTTCGAAAGGCCCCCATCCACATGGGCGGCGCACCATTGGAAAGCAGCACTTTCGAATTCCTATGGCTGCCATCATGCTAATGAGGTGCTACATATTTGTGACAGCACCTCATTAGCATATCCCAAGGTATCTCATTAGCATCCCCCTTTTGATAGGCAGGGGCTAGTGTAGGCATACCCAGAATGAGGCTTACCAATTATGAAATAAGTCAACTGCTATTTCGAAATTATTTCAAAATAGCAGTTCTGGTGTGTAGCTGCTAGGACAGTTAGTTTGAAATAACAGCCATTATTTCGAAATAACTTTGCTGTGTAGACCTACCCTCAGATAACTATACTTAACTTTGGACAGACACTTGATTCCTGGATAGAGTCACTAAATAAGTCACAGCCTAAAATCATAGAATCATAGGGCTGGAAGGGACTCAGGAGGTCATCTAATTCAGCCCCCTGCTTCAAGCAGGATCAACCCCCACTAAGTAAGCCCAGCCAGGACCTTGTCAGGCTGCGACTTAAAACCTTGAGGTATGGAGAATCCACCAACTCTCTCATTCCAATGCTTCACCACCCTCCTGGTGAAGTAGTGTTTCCTAACATCCAACCTACACCTCTCCCTCTAATTTCAGACCATTGCTCTTTGCTCTGCTATCTGACACCACTGAGAACAGCTTCTCACCATCCTCTTCAGAGCTCCCCTTCAGGAAGTTGAAGGCAGCTATTAAATCACCCCCAGTCTTCTTTTCTGTAAACTAAACAAGCCCAAATCCCTCAGCCTCTTGAATCAACAAGCCAGCATCTCATGCTGGGACTTAAACGCTGGACCTGCTGCTTCAAAGTTAGGGACTGATCTTGTGTAATGAGAGTAATTCACCCACAACTCCAATCCACTTCAGCACCTCTGACAACCAGGTCATCATTTTCAATTTAATAATATGAGAAGCCAAAATCTTCAAAACTCAGCAAAAGCCACAGATAGAGTGCTCTGATTTGGAGATTTCTGACAGCTACAACTGTACTACAGCCAAAGGATTAAATCTTAGAAGAGAAAGAGATCAAGAGAGAAAGATGAAACAGACAAATAGAAAGGGGAAGGTAAACCTGTAAGACATTTAAAATCTACCTTTTTCATGCAATGACCATATAAATCACACAGAGAACATGTGCCTGTGACTGTTCTAAAAATCTGTGTTTACTCTTGTATGGCAAAGGAACTCAAGTTGTTTAAGAAAGACCGGATTAGCGATAAGATGGACTAGTTAAAAATCAAAAATCATTACTGCTTCTAATTTAAACGTGAAAATGTACAAAAAGTCTGCTCTCATCTTTTTGTTTGCATTCTGAAGCAAGACAGCCATTACTGGTATGATATCACAGAGAAGGCAAAAGCAACTTTGTAACAACAGAAAAATCACAATGGCCAATTACTAAAAATTAATAAATACGTGTCACTTTAAGAAGTGCAACTGAACTGAAGAACTAACCACTGAAAATATTTTTCCATCTAGTATTCTTTTGGAAAGCTCTAGCAAGCTCTCATCAATCTTCTACAATCACCAAATTTACGCCTTAGTTACGTTGGATAAGTAACAAAATACCACCAACTTCTGATTTACCGGGAATCATCTCCAAACATTCTAAACATGGCCCTCCATGTTCAGTGACTTCTCCATCAAACACTATTTTGCTTATATGATCTAAGAATTCCAACAGATTAGAATAGCACATCTTTCCTTTGCAGACACTGTGGTGATTTAACCCTACCATATTATGCTTGTCTGAATGTTTTATAACTAGTGTTCATTATTCTTTCTACTAATTAACCTGATAATGATGAAGTCAGGCTTGATATTCTACAAATCTTTGGAACCCCCTCACCCTGCTTTACTGCCTTGATAAAAAATTGGAACAAAATTTGCTATCCTCCAGTTCTCCAAGACTTAATATACTTTGTTGCTGAACAGCCATTTCATTTTTAAGTTCCTTTTCAACTCTATTTACTCCTCAAATAGCCTTCTAAGACCTCTAATTGCCAACACACATTTTACTTGTCAGCATATTGGTTCCAATACAGTTTGGTTCCCGTCTTGTGAAGGATACCTATTTGGCTTTAAGGGAGGAAACAAAAAACACCACCCCACTTTTTCTTTTTTTTACATTGCCATGTAACCATACATGTTTTTTTTATTTTCTTGTTTGGGATTTTTGGACAGCAGGGCAGACTGCCTTCCTGCTTATTTATTTATCTATGTATTTTAAGGAAATGCACGTCTTCTCGGTATTGCCAACTCTTGTGATTTTTAACCCCCCACAAAGCTTTCGTGGTTCGCTCAAACCTTCCACTATAGGAATCAGGAAAGGGCATGAGAATCAGTTTTCTGTTTTAAAAAGTAGGTTTTTAGCCCTCATGGTTGCCCACAAAAAGTAACCCAAATGCTGCCAATAGACATAGAAACCAGGAGAGAAACAAACGAACAATGAAGCTCAAAATGACTGATTTTAAAAAACCTCATGGTATTTATGTGAATCTCATTATTTTAGAAGGTCGGACTCATGATTTCTGAATGGTTGATACTGGCAATACTGTTTCTGTACATCAGACATGGTATGCTAAAAAAGAGTCTCCATATAATATTGGATAATTTAATCCATTGATACATACGAAGTAAATTTCTCTGCAGCGCCTGTTCTTCAGACATGGCTTGAGTGCACTTCAGTGTACCCTTGCATTATTGAAATGTCCTTATTCTACAGCAGCACATAAACACTGCAACAGAGGCAAAACAAGACAGACAGCTAACAGCAATAGGAAAAACAAAACAGCTGAGTTTTTCTAAGAAATACACTTTTAGATCTACCACGTAAAATGAGGTTTTCAGGAAACGGCTCATACCGGAAGCCAATGACCTCACAGTACTTTATAAATATCACACAATTACAAGCTGTAAGAGAAATACATTTAGATATATTTCCTGATATTACTTTGCTTTAATAAATCGGTTGTTAACTCTATGCTATCTAATTCAATACCTACCAAAACCCAACTCTGGATGAAAGCGATAGAATTTCTAGAGAGACAAAGTAGATGAGTCTTTTATAAAGGTCTTTTATTGGACCAACTCCTGTTATTCTTAACTCACCCATTTTGTCTCTCCAACAGCCTGGAAACAACAGTGCTGCAACAACAACAGTGCATGCAGGATTTATACATTTTTAGCATACACATTAAAGCTGCACTTGTTAAAGTGCGGAAGCCAAAATGCCATTAACTTCTTGGTAGCAAAAACATAACCTTTTAATGTTTGCGGGTCTCAACTCTAACATCTTTTGTGAAAGACACTTCTCATGCACATTCCTGACTCCCAGCATCTAAACCAACCACCAAACATTACTGGCACTGCAAATGTACACAGCTTTCTACGAAGAGAAGAAGATAACCCTTCCTGGGTTCATGGACTTCATTTCTAACAATGGGAGCTATTTCTGGTGGGACAGATTTCCTCTTGATGTCTTCTGTTTTTTTTTTTTTAATGTATAGACATTTCTCCTCTGTTCTTCTATCATGCCACGACCCCAATCCTCAGCCTTTCTAATCAGCCCATCCCTCACCACTTTTTCTTTCCCCCTAAAACAATTCCCACTGCTATTATTGCAGGCTGCCTATTGTTCAACTGATGTCTCAACCTAACAGAAGTTCTAGCAAACCCTGCTGAGACAGAATGGTTATATAATGGAGAAGTGAGGGGATAATGAAGCATCAGATCTGTACTGCACACCCAGAGCAGACTCTTGCAGTCTGACAAGTAAAGGAACTGGAACTATACCCCAAAGTGTTAACATATCAGTTAGCACAGGTGCTGATTCTTTGAGTCCTTCTGGACTGGAGCACCCACACACAAAAAATTAGTGGGTCCTTAACACCCACAAGCCACCAGTTTCCCCTTCTCATTCCCCAGCACCTCCTGTCTGCCAGCAGCCCTGCCAAGCAACTATTCCCCCTCCCTCCCAGTGCCTCCAACCTGTTGCAATAAGCTGTTCTGCAGGATACGGGAGGTGCTGGCAGGGAAAGAAAGCAGCAGGGATGGACGGTACTCAAGAGGGTATGGATCTGGGAGGAAATAGGCAGGACAAGGGTGGGGCTTGAGGACAACAGGGAGGCAGGGCCTGTGCCAGAGCAGGAGCAGAAGAGGTAAGGCAGGGGTGAGGGGCTGGGTTAGGGCTTGGAGAAGCAAACAGCTGGAGGCAGGGACCAAAGGCAGAGCAGGGTCTTGAGCACCCCGGGACCTTGAGGAAGCCAGCATCTATGTCAGGGATCTGTAATCAAAATAGTAAGAAGAGACAGTTTTTCAAATTCAGTTACAAAAATCAATACTTTAAGAGCACCAATGCACATGAATATGAGACAGTCCTTAATAAGTAACATCAAAATGTACTTTGTCACCCCTATTTTAAGAACAGTGCGCACACAATGATTTGTACCAGTTAGAAAGTTAAGTTACCCCCATCTCCAGGCTTTACCTGACTCAGCCCCCAAACCCACCCCATCCCCAAGCTTTACCCCCATTCCACAAACCTGTGCCCCATCCCCAGGTTTAACCGCTCTCAGCTCCAACCATTCCCCCCATATCCCCAGAATTAACCTGCCTCAGACAAAGCTGCTCATTCACAGCTGCTGCCTCCACTTGCCCCAAGCCCCAACCACTCTCTCATCCATAGGATTAACCTGCCTCAGACAAAGCTGCTCCTCCACAGCTGCTGCCTCTGCCTACCTCCCGCAGCTGCTCTCCCATGCCTCCTTTTTCTCAGCACACCTGCGCGGCTATGGCAGGAGCAGACCTGGCCACCCCTCCTGCCCAGCTCTCACACAGGCTTAGAACTTCAACCATGTGCAGCACGGGTGGCTCCCTGCCCTGCCGTGCCTTTCTGCTCCAGGGCCCCCTGCCACAGCTGACTGCTCAACAGCTCCAGAGGCGGACATCACTTAAACAAACACTAAGTTCAGTTGGTTTAACGGGAGGCAACTAAATTTAGTTTTCTTTGTTTAAGTGGCGGCAGCCAACAGAGCCACAAATGGATCCTTAAAGAGCTGCTGACTCTTGACTTTTGTCAGTTAGCATGTGATCTGTCAGTTACATCACCTATACACGTTCTAATTTCCAGTTTAAAAGTATACAAGCGCTACAAAGACAGACAAATACGGATATTAAAGAACTCTAACTATGAACTGACCACTGGTTTGCTACCCAGATATCACATGCCACGAACAGCCAAACATGCAACAGTCAGAAATGCCCCTCAGAGAATCTTTAAAGTGATTCCTTTCATTATTATCTAAAAACTAACATAACAACAGTACTATAATACCTGCTGACATTTTAGTCTGTGCATCATTACACCAACAAGTGCGCAGCCTACTGCTATGGTATCTCTGTAGCCCATGAATCAATGCTCCTCAAATGACAGCCAAGAATAGACGCAAGCCAAAAAGTTTTAACCTCAAAAAATATGTTTCAATACACACATATATAGAGAGTGTGATTCTCTTATTATTTTCACCACTGTACATCCAGAGTAACTCCATGGGAGCCCTGACTTACACTGATGTTTAAGAGAAGGAACACGCCTAGTAATAGGAGAACATATAAGTTAAAAAGATGTACTTGGAAATGGACTTTTTGGGAAATTTTATGCAGTAAAGTCTCCACATTTGCGAGTATGACATTCACAAATTTAATTATTCACGAATGCCACTTCCCCAGGGCTGGGGGGAGCACTAGCAGCTGCCGCTTCCCTGGGCCTCTGAGGCCAAAGCACTGGCAGCTGCCACTTCCCCAGGGGTCTGGGGCCCTGTATTTGTGAAAATCAATGTTCGTGAAGGTTCTGAACACAGAACCCCCGTGAATGTTGAGACCCTACTGTACTTTCGTTAATTCACAGATTCTAAGACCAGAAAGAAAAATTATGATCATCTAGTCTGACCACATATACTGGTTGCACCACTTTAGTCCAGCAACCTTGAGACCTGACCAATGTTAAATGAGAGAATTTGCCAGACTACTGGAAGTCAACTTTGCCTTGCAGCATTGCCAAACACTTCAGCTACTAACTGGGCTCTTAAAAGACACTTAGGGTAAACTATATCTAAGTAACAGCACAGAGCACTGAAAGCCAGGACTTGTGGCTGTAAACAAACTTTATGGGACCACATGGAACTTGCCCACACTCCTAATAAGTGGTCATCCAGCTAATTAAAAGCATGCCAGATTACAAGTATTGCCAGATGAGAGAGTGCCAAACTAGAGAGGTTCAACCTCTATAACAAAGGCAGGTCACAGAACTTTCCTAAAATAATTCCAATAGTACGACTTCTAGAAAAACATCCAATCCTAATTTTAACATTGTCAATGATGGCAAATGATAAACTCTTTCAATAGTTAATTACTCCCACCATTAAAAAATTGCACTTGTTTCCAGTCTGAACTTGTCTAGCATCAAATTCCAGCTACCAGATTATCTTACAGCTTTCTCTGCTAGACTAAGGAGCCATCATTACATATTTGTTCCCCATGTAATTACTTACAGACTTTAGTCACATTACCCCATAACCTTCTTTCTGTTAGACTGAAAGACTCAGTCTGCTTAGCTTATCACTATAAAACTTGTTTTCCTGGGTCCCCCCCCCATTCATATTTGGGGATCTTCTCGAACTCTCTCCAATTTATCAACATCCTTTCTGAATAGTGGGTACCAGGACTGCACCCAGAATTGCAGCAGCAAATCACACCAAGGCCCGATCAGAGGTAAAACGATCTCTCTGGTCCACCTCAAGATTCTTCTATTTGTGCATCTGCGATGGGGTATATCCCCAACTCTAGCATAGAATGGATAAACTAGGCCATGTTACCTACCCATCTGCACCTGGCAATGGGATACTAGGACAGAGCAAAGGAAAAACAAAAGGAGGGGAAGGGGTGGAGAGGAGCGAGAAGAGGGCAGG
Organism: Carettochelys insculpta; assembly: GCF_033958435.1. Classification (NCBI taxonomy): domain Eukaryota; kingdom Metazoa; phylum Chordata; order Testudines; family Carettochelyidae; genus Carettochelys; species Carettochelys insculpta. Next base: position 372,449,928 of record NC_134137.1, read on the forward strand.
GGCGCAGGAGTGCAGTCTTTGAGGAAGGGACAGTGCAAGGACAGGGGCGCAGAGCCCCAGGGAAGGGTGGCCACAAGGGATGGACCCTGCTTCAGGCACCAGTAGCTCCTCAACTTTTATGGAGCATCCAACACTTCTGCTTAGAGAAGCCAGACAGCAGAGATGGATTGATTATTACACACAAGGCTCATCTGGACAGGGACAGTCAGGTAAAACAAATCTAATCTCACCCTAAAAAAAAAAAAAATCAGGTTAGTTTGACAGGATCTATTTTCTATAAATCCATGTTAATTTGCATTGCTACATTACCCTTCATATTTACTGAGTTCTGCATTGCCACTTCACTATCTTACCCAGGATCACAGTCAGACTGACAGGCCAATAAACACGTATCATTGACTCTAAGAGCAATTCACTTCCTCTGCATCCAATCAGCACACTCCACAAATTCTATGTACACAAAACACAGTTTGCAAGACTATCACATCCAAGGAGACTGTCTTCGTAACAACAATCTTGCAACCTGTTGAAATGAAGGAGGAACACTCATGTGGCCCATTTGCTAGCCTAAGGCTATGTCTACACGTGCACACTACATAGAAATAGCTTATTTCGATGTAGCGACACCAAAAGTCTATTTTGATGAATAACATCTACATGTCCTCCAGGGCTGGCAATGTCGACGTTCAACTTCGAAGTTGGGCAGCACCACATCGAAATAGGTGCTGCGAGGGAACGTCTACACGCCAAAGTAGCGCACATCGAAATAAGGGTGCCAGGAACAGCTGCAGACAGGGTCACAGGGCGGACTCAACAGCAAGCCACTCCCTTAAAGGGCCCCTCCCAGACACAGTTGCACTAAACACCACAAGATCCACAGAGCCGACAACTGGTTGCAGACCCTGTGCCTGCAGCATGGATCCCCAGCTGCCGCAGCAGCAGCCAGAAGCCCTGGGCTAAGGGCTGCTGCACACGGTGACCATAGAGCCCCTCAGGGGCTGGAGAGAGAGCGTCTCTCAACCCCTCAGCTGATGGCTGCCATGGCGGACCCCGCTATTTTGATGTTGCGGGACTCGGATAGTCTACACATGCCCTACTTCGACATTCAACTTCGAAGTACGGCGCTATTCCCATCCCCTCATGGGGTTAGCGACTTTGACGTCTCGCCGCCTAACATCGATTTCAACTTCGAAATAGTGCCCAACACGTGTAGCCGTGATGGGCGCTATTTCGAAGTTGGCGCCGCTACTTCGAAGTAGCGTGCACGTGTAGACGCGGCCTAAGTAGCCCACTGCTGCTCTACAGTTCCAACACAACACCTTCCTCCAAGACACTGACTGCAGTGTGCATTCCTGCAGTTCCCTTTTTTTGCCAACCTCCTGGTGTAAGAAGTGTCAACATCAATGCAGTGTTTGATAAGGTGCTGCATGGTATTTTGATCAGAACACTAGTTTAATACAAAAATAAACATGGCACACACTAAGTCATCCTCTCATATTTAGTAATACCAACTAGATTAAATTTATGTTCATAAACAAACAATTCTAATTCCTCTTGCTTGTTACCTAGGCTCTTTCAGTTCTTTAGTAGGAAACCTACATAAAATGCACCATATGATGTCAATTTAATAGGGAAGAATGAACCCTTTAATAGAAAATCATTGCGCTTAATACTGCATGGGGATGACTCATTTAAGAAGAAAAACAAAGTATTTCCAGCATATGAGCCAAAAGACTGCCGGTCCACATCAGTTTATGATAAAACACAAGAACAGATTTAAAAATATTTGAAGATAAGCTCTTTAAAACCAACATTATCCTCGGCCAATTTATTAAACTGATGGTAGCACAATAAACCACCATACACGAGAGAGAGGCCTGAGATTCCAGCTTGATTATTTTGTTTTTGTGGTAGGGCTGCAACTAGAACTTCACTTCTTCCAACAATTAACTCTCCCCACCAGTTCATGATCTGAGCCAACAGTCTCGAGTGCAAATCATACCTTGCCACCTAGAAAATCCCCATAAATCCTCCTGGGGAGGAGTATTACCTTAGTGGTTGAAGCATTAGCCTCGTAAAACATGTGTTTTGAGTTTGATCCTTGCTGGAATCTCAAATGTATTTCATGATCACAACTGGAGCATCTGTAAGAAGGGCCCACCAGGCAACTGAGCTATGGACAGCAGACACTATAGCCTACCAGGGGCCTGAGGGCTGTGAGGACAGAAACAAATTGGCTGGAAAAGCAATCTTGTCACCTAGTCTGAACACCCACAGGAACAGAAAATGCACTCCTCATCCACTAGAAAAAAAAAAAAAAAAAAAAAAAAAAAAATCAGGAAAAATCCCATACGCAACACCCATCCTCTTACCCCTCCCAGCCACAATGCCATGCAAACAGGCAATTCATTGAACACTACAAACATCAAACATGTTACTTTAACAGCTGTGTGATCATCTAATATATTATGCACATGTACTGCTAGCAAAGAAAAGCATTACAAAATGTTTTATGGCTGGTTGAAATCTTATTTGTATAAAAATTTAACTTGGTTTGTATTTTCATTTTGGCTCTGAACTTTGCTAAAAGTTTGTTGGAGTTACTTTAATCTCTCTTGCTTTCATGTCCCCATTGTTCCTTGGTACCCCAGGGGTTGGCGACCAAAATAGAAAGAGCCATTTTTTCCAATTTCGCAAAAAACTCAATAATTCAAGAGTTGCAATGCATGTGAATACAAGAGACAGTCCTTAATAAATAATGTCAAATAATACTTCTTGTAACCACTACTTTAACAACAGTGCTCACCCTGTGTTTTGTAACGAGATTCAGGTTTACTGCAAGAATGTTCACCAACTTTTTACATATTCTATTTCCTCACACTTTACATGTGTGTTTGTACCAGTCTTTCTGACTTTCACTCGTGAAACTTCTCTCTCACCAGCAGACACTGTGGGAGTTATTCACCCTTTTGAGATCACATATTGTCTTCTATTTAGATAAGAGTAACAGAGAGGGAGCCGTGCTAGTCCATATACTATCAAAACAAAAGATTATTTTATTTACTTCCCAAAATACACAAACCTGGAAACCCTGGATGCCCTATCATTTCAGGTATTGGCACCCTTACCACCGGACTATCCAATTACGTGGACTCCCTCCTCAAACCCTATGCCACCAACACTCACAGCTATATCTGAGATGCCACTGACTTCCTGAGGAAATTACAAAACATCAGAAAAGTTCCTGATAACACCATCCTTGCCACAATGGATGCAGAGGCTCTGTACACTAATATTGTGCATAAAGACAGATTACAAGCAACCAGGAATACCATCCCTGATGTCACCACAGCCAATCTGGTGTCTGACCTCTGTAACTTTGTTCTCACCCACAATTATTTCCAATTTGGGGACAATTTATACCTCCAGATTAGTGGAACTGCTATGGGCACCTGCATGGCCCCACAATATGCTAATATATTTATGGCTGACCTGGAACAACGATTCCTCAGCTCTCGTCCCCTATTACCCGTCCTCTACTCAAGATACATTGATGACGTCTTTATGATTTGGACCCATAGTATAGAGGCTCTAGAAGAATTCCACAGAGACTAACAATCTACACCCCACCATCAACTTATACCTCGATTACTCCACACGAGAGATATATATCCTGGACACTACACATCAAGGATGGCCTGATCGGTACCACACTGTACCGGAAACCCACTGATCTCTATACTTACCTACACACTTCTAGCTTCCATCCTGCATACATAACTAGATCCATTGTCTACAGTCAAGCCCTTGGGTACAATCGCATTTGCTCTGATCCTACTGACAGAGACCAAAAACTACAAGATCTTTACCAAATATTCATAAACCTGAATTACCCACCAGGAGAAATAAAAAAAACAAATCGACAGGGCCAGAAGAATACCCAGAGATCAGCTACTCCACGATTGGCCCAGAAAAGCCAAGAACAGAACACCACCGATTATCACCTACAGCCCTCAACTCAAACCACTGCAACGAATTATTAAAGACCTACAACCTATCCTTAATCAGGATGCCACACTCCAGAAGGCCCTCGGTGACAGGCCTGTTCTCTCTTACAGACAACCTCCCAACCTTATGAGGATCCTCACTAACAGCCACAGTTTATACGCCAGGAATACCAGTCCTGGAACCTTTCCTTGCAACAAAGCCCGCTGCCAGCTTTGTCCACATATCTTCTCTGGAAATACTAATCACTGGACCTAACCAGGTTATTCACAAAATCATGCGCACATTCTCGTGTTCCTCAACTAACATCATGTATGCCACCATGTGCCAACAATGCCCAGATGCTTTGTACATTGGACAGACTTCTAACTCCCTTAGACAAAAAATTAATGGGCACAAAACAGACACAAAAACACTCAAGGTCCACAAACTGGCTAGTCAACATTTTAATGGAGTGGGACATTCTGTTAATGACTTAAGAGCTTGCATGTTACTGAAGAAAAATTTTGAAAGGGAGACAGCTGAGCTGTCTTTTATGTCCAAATTTGGCACACTAACACGTGGTTTGAACCAGGATGAGAATTTTCTGAGTCACTATAGGGGCTCATTTGCATACTTGGCTTAATCTAATTCTTGACCTTCCCCCCCCCATACCCCTCTACTCTCTGATTTGCCTACCGTGATCATTTTTTTCTGATTTGTCCTCCTTGATGACTGTTTGTGGTTCTCGATGCCTTAAATATTGAGTCTGTTCTGGTATGGCTATGGTCTGAAGAAGTAGGTGTATCCCACGAAAGCTCACCTAATAAATTATTTTGTTAGTCTTTAAAGCGCTACACAACTGCTTTTTTATTTAGATAAGAGTTACTCATTTTTGTGCTTTTAGACACTCACTGTTCATTGAAAATAATTAAATGGGGTTTTGTTTTTGTTTTACTTTGCAATTATAGCACCAAGAGCCACAAAAAAGTCCTTAAAAAGCTGCATGCAGCTTGGGAGCCACAGGCTGCAGACCCCATTCAGATCCCCAAATTTTCCCTCATTTTTTGTTAGACTTCAATGCTTCCATCCCTGCCTCTTTCAATAATGCCTATCGATAGATTTCATTTACTTGCTTCCTCCCCCAGAGGCACCCGGTCATCTACTGTCCCACAACACACTCTTGCACCCACCACTCTCCGTCCTTCCTTATTCAGTATCCCAGGAATGCACAGCCCAACCCCTTCCCATGGTAAGGAATTCCTAGCCCTTCCAACTGAGGATATCAGGATTCCGCTTCTCTGAAGCAATGGCTGAAGCCTCTGTTGTCACAGCATACTCTGTAAGTGAGGAAGAAACGAAGATGTACCGACATCTCCTCCTTCTGACAGTGGAGAGTAGGAGAAGCACGGGACATCTAGAACATGGGAGCCAGCTAGCAAATGTTGACTATGCTTTTTCATTAGAAGGCAAGCGGAGGGGCCAATGACACAAAACCTTGACAAAGTGGAACAAATGCAAGTACGAGTGGGGAGAGAGAGAAATTGAAGAGTCTAAGCATTTTATGGAACTACCAGATGAAATTCAACAAAACTCTAATTTCATTAAATAATTCAGATGACACTTTTACTATGCTAGAGTTGACTAAACTGAATGAAGAACATAAAAAAGCATTCAGTTGCGAGCATGTTTAGTTACAGTTGGGAAAACAAAAATATTAACTGACTTCCAGATCTGTAAGTATTAATGACAAGTCGCATGTAGTTGGTAAAGAAGTGGAAATTGAGTGAGTGGAACCGGGAAAATGTGAGACAACCTACAATTGCAGTGCAAAATATGTGGCATGTATCTCTTCAAGAAATTGGGAGAAAAGGATTGTTAAAGTTAACAGAGTCTTTTAGATTTAGTCCTGGACCCTGAAGAAATTTTCATCCTGTGACAGAAAAAGGGAAATCCTAAACAAATTCCTATTGGACTTGATCTGGCCAAAACAGTGTTCGGATTTAGATAGTGATTTACAAAAGAAAATCTGCCTACCTTGGTTAAGACTGTTTTTGACTGGGGATTTCCACATAAATAAATTCAGCCAAATCTTCACCAAAAGGGGGAAGTCTGATACTTATATTCCACTGTTGCTGAAAGAGGAAGAGAGGTATTTTCATTGAAGCTTTTATCAAAACTAAGTCCAGCACATATCTAAAAGCAAAGACTTTTTTTGAATGAAAGGGATAAAACACAAAGCTTAGAGGAAATGTCACCACCCCAATGATGTGTCCAGAGGCCTTCATAGGGTGTATTGGCAAGCTGTTGAATAAGACAATGCTGCACCGCCTCATCCTTGAAGTCAAGTGTTATAAAAATCTCCACTCGTTTTATACATTCAGCAGAGATACTTAGGCAAAGAGGAAACTGGAAATGATCATTTTCCATCATTCATTCTGACAATGAAAGGGTAAACTGTCAAGAGTTCTGTCAGAGATACAAGCCTTCAAAAATATAGGCAAGATTGCCTCATCTTCTGCTCCATAGATGAACGGGGTCATCCTTACCACTCTCTCAGGAGAGACCTCCTCTCAGAAAGTAAGATCTGTCTACCATTTTCAGGAGACTCTCCACCCTCATCTCCTTGCTCTCAAATGCCTGGTAGAAGCGATCAGTATGCAGAATGGGGAATATGCCCATAGTCAGATAACTTTTAGTCTATTTAGGCTAAGCCCGCTATGGCAGTGCCATATAAAGCTGAAGGCAAGAATCCTGGACAACTCCTTGAACGCTTCGTAACTGAAGGCAAAAGTGAAGCAGAAGTACAGGAAAGGCACTTTTTGCCTTTCCTCCAAGATGTCTTGTTCTCTTCTGTCTTCTTTTGCTTTAATGTAGATTTCAGGAGTTTCTTAAGATCATAGAAACAAAACACATCAGCGAACAAGTACAAGCTACTGTTACCATCAGAGAAAAGAAAACAACTGAATAAAGAAAGAGTTGGCATTTACAGGAAGAGTAGCTAGTCCCAAAAATTATTTATCCCAACAGGCATAATCTGCCAAAACACCCTATACTGTAGCACATACTGATGAGGACTACATCATAGGAAAGAACACTTTTTTTTTTTTTTTTTTTTTTTTTACATGTTTTACATGGGATGCTTGAAGAGATATACTGAATAAAAAACTACTATTACGATTAGCTAAAATTATTACGATTAGCTTGCTCTTCCCAAATTGTTTAACAGGACAGCAAGCAGTTATCAACTTTGGCTAAGGTTATCAAGAATGTTTGATGACCAGGTGTAAACACTGAATGAAATGAAGCCAGAGATAATATTTACTTTTATGGGCAATAAATCTTGCTATCCAAAAACAGAAGACAGTTTACATATAATGTTAAATGCAGAAAGTTAGTTATGACTTGTATTTCAATTAAGCTGCATTTGAAAATTTTAGGGCCTGATTCTTATGCGAATCTAGCTCTTATTTTTTCTAAAGTATTAAAAACAGAAAACAGTCTAAATACCATTGTCTATATGTCTATTGTCATTACAGTTCTTTTGCATGTAACAAGCCTGCTCTTTAAAGTTCATTTACTGTGAGATGTAAGTAAAGCAGCTTCTAACACTTCACGAACTAACAGAAGACTAATCACAAATATTATCAGCTGACAGTATCTGAAATGTAAACAAAGCTATCCAGGGCAAGAAGAGAGGATATTTTATTGGTGATTTTACAAAAACAAAAAAAAAAAATATCACAGAATATAGGCATAAACATAACTAGACACACATAAAACAGAATGCGACACTGGAATGGCCTTGTATTTAAAACATATAGCTAGTACTACTACTACTACTACTACTACTACGTCCTCTTCGCTGATCCTTCTCAAAAGGCAACACAAACAAGTACTCCAAGAATTTTTTTTTCCATTTATGGCCTGTCAAAGTCTCATATGTGTCTATTAGCGTTTTTTTATTATTCAACCTTATAGCCCAGAACGAGATGATATTATCCTTGAGCCACACCAACTAGGTACCAAATCCACGTTCCTTTCTAGTAACTAACATTTCAGTCAATACTACTTGTGATTAACCATTTCCTCTAAATATACTCACCCCCACTTCATTTTTTGTAGGATTGGGAAGTCTGCAGCCATATGCATATGTAGGTGTTATACATGTTAATGGACACTATGTGTTTATATTTGAGGACAAAATTTGGACTGTGATATTTTAATGGAGATCTCCCCCGCCTTTCATAGTCTACCCCAGGCCCATGTACAGGTCAGCTAAGCCCTTCTAAAATATTCAGGAATATCTGTACTACAGCTTATCATGGGATTTCAAAACCATGTACTTATTCAGTTATAGTAAAATCATATTAAGTATGGTAAAACAGATCCTACAACCATCTGTTTCACACGTATCAACACCAGAGTTGAAGGATCTGCAGTAATTCAAATACATTTGACACAGCTAGCTTTACCTACACTTTACCCTCTCTTTATTTGATGGGGTTGGACTATTGTGAACAGGCAGAAACCAAATACAGGAGACCTCCAACTTAGGCAGAGGTCTTGCACAATCCTGCATAAGACAAATCTTGCCTAACTCAAGGGAGCCAGGAAACTGACCAGCACAGCAGTGATGGTCCGTTTCCCAGACTAGATGGCAAAAAAAGCCTGTGGAGAGGAGAAGGGGGAAGAAAAAAAAAAAAGTTAATGGTTAAGTTAAGGTGGTAAAAAGAGTCAGTGAATTTTAGTCCTAGCATTGAGATGGTTCTAAAAATATAAAAACAAGGTCTTAATTTACAAAAAATATTTTATCAGTGTCTATTTCCACTACAATATTTAAAAAAAATTCTTCTTTCTGAAGCATTCAGCATAAAAAATAATCCCTTTTGGCTAACTGTATAGTACTATAACATAGGTCTGTACTTCTGATTTCATCCAGAAAAGCCAAGGGCATTCAGAAACACATACCCATATGACACAATATTTAAAGATTCTTTAAAAAACCCAAACTATTACTTTAAACCTTGGGTGAAGAACCCCTGGGTCAGATCCATTCATTAGCTTCCCTGGATCCAGACCACTCAGCTCTCCTGGCACAGAAGGGGAACCAACTCTGTGTGCCCCCAGGAAAGTGCTCCAAACAGGCATCGCTGCCCCATCACTCATTGGTCAGGAATTGCAACCAATGGGAGCAGCAGGGGCAGTTGCTGCAGGGAGCATTTGCCTGCATCACACAGAGCCACCTGCATTCCCCAGGAGCTGCATCAAGTAGCACCCTGATCCCCTGCCCCCACCTACAATCCCTCCGGCCCAGACCCCATACCACTCGGCCCATTCCTGCACCATCCCTTTCACCCAGACTCTGTACCCGTCCTGTTCCTGCACCCTCTCTCCCACCAAGACCCCACATCCTTACCCCCCACCTGCTTCTGCACCCTTCCTCCCACCCTCCCCCCACACCCATGCCCCAGCCCACTCCTGCACTCTATCTCCTGCCCTCACCCCAAAACTCTACCCTCAGCAGTTCCCTCCCGCACACTGACGCCCTCATTTTTGGATTCGCCATAGAGCCTAGGTAGGCCCCACAAAATCCACTAGCCCTAGGCCCTTAAATCGGCCGTGGGACTAAGCCCTGAGCCTCAGTGTCTCTCTCCTCTCAACCCTGTGGGGCGGGAGCACAGAGGAAGTATTTTCTTTTCATAGGTCTCTGTTGGGAGGAGTCACATCTATGAGAGTTTTGTTTTTCCCTCCTTCTCACTCGGGGCCAGGCTAGTGTGGGTTGTTCTGCTTCTCACTTGTGTCCTCTCCCACCCCCCACCCCCATTTATCTGTGGGTGAGTTGCCCCTGACGCAAAAAAAGATTTCCCAGCCCTACTTGAAACAATGCAAAATGCCATTAAATTTCTTCCCTAAAATACTGACAATCACAGAATCATAGAAATGCAGAGCTACATACTACCTTAATATATCATCTGTCCATCCCCCTGAGCTGAGGCAGGGAGTAAGTAAACCTAGATCACCCCTGACAGATGGTTACCAACCCTGTTCTTGGGAGGGATAGCTTAGTGGTTTGAGCATTTGCCTGCTAAATGCGGGGTTATAAGCTCAATCCTTGAGAAGGCCATATAGAGATGGGGCAAATAGATGTCAGGAATGGTGCTTGGTCCTGCCAAGAGGGCAGCGGGCTGGACTAGATGACCTCCCCAGGTCCCTTCCAGTTCTAGAAGATGTCTATCTCCAGTTAAGTGAATTCTACAACCTCCTTTGGTAACCTGTCCCAGTACTTAAATATATAGTTAGAAAACATTACAGCAGTCATGTAGCACTTTAAAGACTAACAAAATGATTTATGGGATGATGAGCTTTCATGGGACAGACCCACTTCTTCAGATCTGAAAAAGCGGGTCTGTCCCGCAAAAGCTCATCACCTAATAAGTCATTTTGTTAGTCTTTAAAGTGCTACATGACTGCTGTTTTGTTTTGTTAGAATACAAACTAACACAGCTACCTATGTAGTTAGAAAGTTTTTCCTAGTAACTAAGATGAATCTGCCCTGCTGCAGGCTAAATTCATCATTTAATATTTATTTTAGCACCTAATTTGAAGATTTGCACTCTATTTGTGCTTTTCTTAGTCCTGCCCATCTACATGAGTGATCCTTTTTACACTGTCTAATCAAGAAAAAGCATGCATTGAGGTTAGCAGGTTAGACTCTCACTCTCCAAAAGCTAGTGAAAAATATTTACCTTAAGACTGACCTCATGGGTTAGGACACAGGACCAGGATTCTTAAGTTACAATCATGGTCATGTCACAAACTTCCTCAGTCAAAATATTTACTATTCTATGATTCACTTTCTCCCATACACAAAAAAAACTAAAGTAATAGCTGGGAATGGATGGTTAACATCAGTCAAGAATTTAGAAATCCTTGGATGGAAGGGACTGCAGAACTATAACGTATTTTTGTTCTCCTCTCCCAAATGATAAAACAATTTAAAAGATATGGAATGCAGCTTAACGCCCAGGATTTCATCTGATCTCTCTATCCCCAAGCATAAATCACTTGTCAAATTATTAAAGCATTATATGGAAAATGAAATGTATTTATTATTACACAGCAACCACCTCATTTTAAAATGGCTTGCAAAATGCATACACATAGCAATTGAAAATTTAACCATTAAAACTAAAACAATTATTACACAATGGTTAAAAATAGGTCTATAGGACAGAATCTGCTTCATTTTATAGGAGAACAGCAGTGAAAGCGATGAAGAAAATAATTACAAAAAGTCAATGCCAAAAGAGGGTGTGCACTTGGATATACTTGCATACCATGAAAAATCTACAGGGCTCAAAATTTCTCCATGAAGCTAAAGCACAACCATGAAAATAAAACCAGCAAAAGGTCAAAACACTACGCAGAGGAATAAACCAACCACCACAGAGCATGTACAGCAACAATTAAACGATTCTTACATCAGGGGGAAAAAAAAATAGTCAAAATAAAGGCTTAAAATCACCAATTGAAAACTCTGTTGTTAGCAAACAGCCTCTGGAAAGAACAGGTTAGTTTTGTTTGTTAGCTTTAAAAAGTACAGGACATACTGGAAGCGAACTTTTTTTTTCTTGATAATAAATAATTTCAAAGACTCATTTCACTGTACAGGTTGAACCTCTCTATTCCAGCTTTCTCTTCTCCAGCAACATCCATAATCTGGCACGATGTTAGCTGGACGACCACTTATCATGGGTGTGGCCAAATTTCCTGTGTTCCCATAAAGTCTGTTTACAGCCACCAGTCCCGGATTTGTCTTCTGTGCTGTTAGCTGTAATTTACCCTAAATGTCTTCTAAAAGCCCAGTATGCAGTGGAAGCGTTGGTAAAGATGCTAGACCAAGGGTCTGCAACCTGTGTCTCCGGAGTTGCATGCAGCTCTTTAAGGACCTCTTTGTGGCTAACGATCCTATAATTGCAATGACAAAAACAATCAAACAAAACAAAAAACCAAACTCCCTCCTGATTATTTTAGGTAAAAGGTGAACACCTAAAATCCCAACAATGAACAACTCCTATCTAAATAGCAAACAACATATGATCTCAAAACGTTGGATAACTACCCCTAGCATCCTCCAGAGAGAGAGAGAGAAGGTTTGGGAGTGAAAGTCAGGAAGAAATTGGTACAAACACACATGTGAAGTGTGAGGAAATAGAGTATGTAAAAAGTTGTGAACATCGCACAGTAAACATGTATTGCATTATAAATCGTTGTGCGTGCATGCTATTCTTAAAACAGTGGTTACAAAAAGTACAGTTGTGTTATTTACTAAGGACCGTCTCATGCTCCCAAGCACTGCAACTCTTGAATTATTGAGTTTTTTTTACCAAATTGGAAAAAAAAAAAAGGCTCTTCTTGCTATTTTGGTTAGAGACCCCTGTGCTAGACAATACTGACCTCTCAAAGTCCAGCAAATTCTCTAGTTTGGCACTGGTCAGGTCCCAAGGGTGTTGGACTGGAGAGGCTCAACCTGTAGTTTTCTTACGTGTTGTCGCTTTCAAGTTGTCTGTCTGCTGTTTAAATTGGCTGGGGAGAAGGAAGCAACTAAAAAAAAGAAGGGCCCAAAAGCAAGCTATACTGCTGCATAGGAAATGTAGAAAGTATGGTAAAAGACCGCATTGGCTTAACCAGGAACTATTGCATGATCTCAATCAAAAAGGAGCCGTACAAAAAGTAGAAATCAGGAGAAATTACAAAGGATGAATATAAGCATACAACACATGTATGCAAGGGCAAGATTAGAAGGGTAAAGGCACAAGATGAGCTCAACGTAGCTAGGGACATAAAGCTAACAAGAAGACATTCTATAAATATATTAGAAGCAAGAGGAAGGCCAAGGGCATAGTAGGCCCACTACTCAGTGATGGTGGAGAAACAATATCAGGAAACTTGGAACTGGCAGAGGTCCTTAATGACTTGTTTGTTTCAGTCTTCAGCAAGAAGTCTGATGCATAAATGCCTAACATAGTAAATGCTAGTGGGAAGGGTGTAGGTTTAGGAAATAAAATAAAAAAAGCACAAGTTAAAAATTACTTAAAAAAAAAAAATCAGATGTCTGCAAGTCACCAGGGCCTGATAAAATGCATCCTAGAATACTCGAGCTGACGGAGGAGGTACTGGAACCTATCAGAATCTCTGAAAAGTTTTGGAAGTCGGGAGTGATTCCAGAAGACTGGGAAAGGGCAAATATAGTGCCCATCTATAAAAAGGGAAGAACAACCATCCATGAAACTACAAACCAGTCGGTTTAACTTCTGTGCCGGTATAGATAACGGAGCAAACAATTAAGAAATTCATCTGCAAACATCTGGAAGAAAATACGGTGATAGCTAACAGCCAGCACTGATGTGTAAAGAACTTATCGTGCCAGACCAATCCGATAGCTTTCTTTGTCAGGTCTTGTGGATAAGGGAGAATCTGTGGATGTGGTATTCCTAAACTTGGTAAGATATCACATACAGTCTTGCATGATCTTTTTTAATCGATAAATTGGGCAAATACAACTTAGATGGGGCTACTATAAGATGGGTGCATAACTGGCCAGATAACCATTCTCACAGAGTAGTTATTAATGATTTACAGTAATGCTGGATGGGTATAACAAGTGCGGCTCCACAGGGGTCTGTTTTGGGACCGGTTCTATTCAATATCTTCATCACCAATTTAAATATTGACATAGAGAGTACATTAAGTTTGCAGATGATACCAAGCTGGGAGGGGTTGCAACTGCTTTAGCGGATAGGGTCATAATTCAGAATGATCTGGACAAACTGGAGAAACAGTCTGAAGCAAACAGGATGAGGTTTAATAGGACAAATGCAAAGTACTCCCTTAGGAAGGAACAATCAGCTTCATCTATACAGAATGGGAAGTGACAGCCTAGGAAGGAGTTCTGCAGAAAGGGATTTAGGAGTCATAGTGGACCACAAGCTAAATATGAGTCAACAGTGCAATGTTGATGGCGGGGGCGGGGGGGGAAGCAAACATGGTTCTAGGATGCATTAACAGGAGTGTTGAGAACAAAGCATTGAAAAGTCAGTCTTCCGCTCTACTCAGCACTGATTAGGCCTCAGTTGGAGTACTGTGTCCACTTCTGGACATCCCATTTCAAGAAACAACTGGAGAAGGTCCAGAGAAGAGCAACAAGAATGATTAATGGTCTGGAGAACATGAGCTATGAGGGAAGACTGAAAAAAAACTGGGCTTCTTTAGTTTAGAAAAGAGAAGACAGGGGGGGACATGACAGCAGTTTTCGACTACCTCAAAGAGTATTACAAGGAGGAGGGAGAAAAATTGTTTTCCTTGGTCTCTAAGGATAAGACAAGGACCAATGGGCTTAAACTCCAGCAAAGGAAGTTTAGGTCAGACATTAAGAAAAACTTCCTAACTGTCAAGGTAGTTAAACACTGGAATAAGTTGCCTAGGGAAGTTGTGGAATCTCCCATTACTGGAAATATTTAATATCAGGTTAGACAGACATCTGTCAGGGATGGTCTAGTCAGTGCTTGGTCCTACCATGAGGTCAGGGAACTGGACTCTGACCTCTCACAGGACCTTCCAGTTACAGTGTTCTATGATTCTAACCAACTAAACAAAGATCAGAAGAACTGCTGTTTACCCACCCATGACATGAAAAATTCTGTCTAAGCTTTAAAATTTGTCTCGCTCGTCAACAGAGTTGGTCTAATAAAAGATACTACCCCACCCACCTTATCTAACACCCATAGACTAGTTATTCAGAAATGGCAAATACTCACTACCTTTCTCTGTTCTGACATTAGCTGTGAACAGTAGAAGAGTCAGTACCAGAACAGTATATAATCTGAACACATATACTATTGGTTTCCTGGAAACTGTGGTTTATGTAAGAAATATTTTGCCTTCTGTTTTACAAACACATTTGCAGAACTACTGACAACAGCTATTACAGCAATAAGCATTATAAAAATTAATATATTTTCTGTGCACTGCATGCACAACATTGTTATGTTAAAAAAAGAATGAATTAGAGATTGAAACAACAGGAAACAGGTATTTTATGCCTTCTAAACATGTAAGTGTTAGCAGCATTCATCCAAAAAGAAAACATATTATATTATCAATTATATGAACAAAAATGAATAGATTCCAGAGAGGGAAAGATGTCATGAAATCCTGAGCCTAATACTGTTATGCATGAGCTTGACCAAGTCACTTCATCTCTTTCCGTTCATTTCACCTTCCCATCCCTAAGAATAGATCTTCAGCTAACAAACTGTCAAATCTCCAAGTCAATGCCTGCAAATGCGAAAAATGGGATGAAAGTTACCTACTAACTCCACACATCTGTACTGCAGTCTTTATTTCTAAAAGATGTTGCCTTTATTGTTGCCTAAAACTATTTTGTTTAATTTTCGTTTTGATAACAAAAAATGCTGCCAAAGAGTAGTGGGGGAAAAAAGGAAAAAAAAAACCAAAAAAAACCAAACAAACACTCTGCTACATCATTACTTAAGAACATAATCTGTAAAGACATGTTTAAATATTGAAAAAGTATCCTGGAATACAGCTTGGTTTAATGCTGAAATTCAGGAACAGGCTCACTTCTCCTTTCCCACATCACAATGTTTCTCCTAAATGTCCAGACTACAGCATTCAGTCAATTCTCGGTTGTCAATCTGTCAGAAATGGCCAATGTTTATATTGTTGAAATTGTATATATTTGTATTCCTACAATAAAAGAGTAAACTTATTATCTGACACCTCACTGTAAAGGAGTTTGCAGTATGGCAGTTACACTACTCTTTCTAATACAATAAACTCTTTCATATCCAGCATTCTATCATCTGGAACTCTAAAATAACTGGCATTTTAACCATAAGTAAATTTTAGTTATGTTTTCCATAAGTACAGTAAAGTGAACATAAATACAAATAAATACAGCAAATACAGTATAAGTTTACAGTGTACAGTACTACTGTCGTTGGTAAATAAAGTACTGTGCATATATTTTTAGTTTCTTAATACCTAATCTTGTTTCTCTTTAGTGTAATGCATTGCTAGGTATACTGTTCTATTATCCAGATATCTGAATATACAGCAACCTCCCAGTCCCAGGGCTGCTGGATATAGAAGATTTTACTGTATTTTCAATAGACATAAGGCCCAATCCTGCTATGAGCCCTACACGAGTGTATCCCTGAACCTGCAAGAACACAAAGCAGTTTGCAAACATTAATGAATTGGTCCTTATAACACCATTACAAGGTAAATATCAAGTTCCCAATCTGGGAACTAGAGAGATCAAGTTACAGGCTACAACCATGACAAAACTATGAAGTAGAATCCCAACTTCAGCAACTGTAAGCCCCCTGTTCTAGTCACTGGACAACAATGCCCTCTTTACTAGCTGAAAGATTAGTGTTGTTTTTGAAAGCGTCTTTACAAAATCCAAGCTCAAAAGAAATCCCCTTGCTCTTTTTTTTTTTTTTTTTTTTTTTTAATTCCAAGGGGCATAGTAGCAACCTCAAGATTGCCAAACCTAGTCATGCAAAAATTATGAGTCAAACTAAAATAAACAAATAAATAAATAAATGTTCTAGCTTAAAAAATATTACGGGGAAAAATATATTTTTGTTTGCCTTCTGGTTTTAGATTGTTTAAGGGTTCTCATTTTCAAAGGTTTTTGTCTGCACCATAAAGGTTCTTATTTTAAATGAAATCTCAGTTTCAGACATAATCACATCAGTTTAGCAGCTCAAACTTTGAGGGGGGGACAAAAAAAAAAAAAAAAAAAAAAAAAAAAAACACACAAACCACACAACCAAATGTCCAAAAACTGAAAATAAAAAAAAAAAAAAAAAATCCACTGATGTTGGCAATATTGCAACTTAAACAATCACGCTGAAGGACAGACTTCATAGATTTTCATTGTTAACACCAAAATAAATGCAGTAATGTAAATAAGCAATGGAACCCTGAAGCACAAACAGAAAAGTTTTACAATCTTTCCGTTTTAATAAACTGTTATTAGTAGCAAAGGTATACAGTAATGCTTATGAAATAAATTCACAATTTCCCTTTTTATTCGAGTGAAAAAATTTGTTTCGTTACTTCCTGTTGCAAAACCAACAACCAACAGTACTTTTAGCTGTTTACTTTCCAGATGCTTTTTGGAGCTCTTGTATACAATGAAAGTGTGGGTTTTATTTTTCTTGTTTTTTTTACCAGTGATATTTGGTGAGTCATGAGTTCCTAAAGTGAAATTCTGTGCATATCTTACATAACACAAACAGGAATTATTTAAATAAAAAGAAAAGAGAAGTCAGGCATAATAACTATTTTTCATAACTCATTTTAATATATACATCATTACAACAGTGCCATAAAACACGACGTACAGTACACAGTGAGCCTTGCTAAGACCTGGCTGCATGAAGTAATATAGTTTCTTTTTAAGGTGAACTAAGATTAAAATATGAAATATTCTTTCTTTTAGCTGTCTCACTGAGAACATAAATGAACTCATATTAAAGAGCAATGGAAAATGGGAACACATTTTTACATTAAAGAGCAAATCACCAGCAGGAATGAAGGAGAAGGCAATTTCCTTGTGTGCCCACTGTTTATTCAACCTAGTGATCCCCAAACATCGCAAATACCAGCATCAGCAGTGTGCTGCATGACTATGCTTCTTCCAGGCTCCTCAAATCTATATAAAATAAAAATGTCTCTTGAGTAATCAGTTTCAGGTGTATTGTTTCTGCTCCTTTCCCAAAATCCAAAAGGGTAATATAGCGTACTAAGTAAATCAGTGTGAGTGAAGATATTACTATGCATAAAATTATGTTAAGTAAGCACCTATGCCTCCAAGATCCTAGGCCCCCACACCACATGCAAAAAGCTGCTGCCTGCCATCCCAGTTTTCAAAACAACTGATGACATTTCATTCTTTTTTGTATTATTCAAAATTACATTCCAATGATTAAAATACTAGGCCCAATTTGCCTGTTCCATTTGCATAGCTCCAGGGACTTAAGGGAATAATATCCAGTTTTAAATGGTGCACGTGAGAGGATTATGGCTCAATCAGACAAACTGCTGCACACTCTCCATGATCTGGTCCACAGCCCTTAAAAGGACCAAGGCCTTAGGTATGTATTAAACTCAATAGATTATTAACCTAATCTTGCTACAACTCTTTTTATACCCTTATACCTTACCAATGATAGAACTAGAATGGTCTCCTTAGAAACTCTGCATCACCATTCCTGCATATCTCCATCTCTCTTCTATCATAAAACCATTTAACTTCTACATTCCCTACATTTTTGTGCTTGCTGCTATTTAACTGTTTACAAGCATTTGGGGATAAAATTTGATGTACTGAAATATGATCATAATTAGCCAATTATACAACTAGATTATTAAGTCTTTTTGAAAAGTTATACAGCTGCAAAATAAGTTGCAAGATGCACTTGCAGTTATACATCTCTAACTCTGCTTCTCTTCCTGGAATACTCAGTAGCCTACTAGTCTAGCAAAAAATATCCTGTTACAATTTGTGATAAAAGCTGTACAGCCATATTTGAACAGACATGACAAATGCCAAGGCCCTTCTATGCACAACCTTATTAAGATACTTTTAAGGAAAAAAAAAAAACCACTTCCATAAAAAGCATATCCACAGGCCTAATCTGGTACCTTGATGAGGTGATGATGAAATACCAGTACTTAGGAACTGGACTGCAGACAAGTTTTAACAGGCAGTATCCAGTTACATGGAGATAGAAATTTGTCCCTTTGGGATTTGATGTTGCAGAGCTTTGGGAACAAACAACAGGAGCTGGTCCGTTCATGGGACTGACTGATAGGCAAGAGCTCATCCCCTCATGGGATCTGACAGGGCAGAACCCTAGAACCTCACAAGCAAAAAACTGGCCCCCTTCTCTGGTCTGATGGGAGGAAGGCCCTAGGACAGAGGAGCAAAAACACATTGCTTCATGGGGTCTGATGGTGCAGGGCCTTAGAATGCAAGGGTGGAAATCAGTCTTCCTGTGCAAAAAGACAGGACCAGGTAGTAGCATCCGCAGGAAAGAATCAATCCTCCTGCAGAGGTCTGAGCAGGCAGAACCCTGAGACAGGCAGGAAGAACTGGTCTCGGATGGGGCAGGGCCCAGGGACACAGAAAGGGAGCGATCCCCTCAGGGGATCTGACAGGGCGGGGATGGGCAGAAAGGCAGAAATTGGTCCCTTCCCGAGACTGACAGTTAGGACCACCAGAACTGCAGAACTAAAAGGTTCCCTTGCCGAGTGGGACACCGGGGGAGCCCCACAGCAGCGGCAGAATCTGGTCCACTCACAGGGGCTGATGGCGCAGGGCCCCGAGACCTACAGGCAGGAATCTCGCCTCAAAGACAGATGTGGCGGGACCCTTGGACCCGCAAGAAGGAACTGCTGCCCTCGGGGCCCGACAGGTAAGGGACGCGAGACCCGCGGGCGGAGGCCTGACGGGGCAGGCGGGCGGGACCCGCGGGCGGGAATCGGCCCCTTCCCGTACTGTCCAGCCTTCGCGCCCATCCCCCACCTGTGTCTCTTTCCTGCCGGGCAGCGGAGATAGGACGGCGGTTGGGGGCGGCGCGAGGCCCTGCCGCGTGACCAACTGAGCCGGCGGCACGTGGCCCGTACCATAACAAACAGGAGGGTGGGCGGAGGGACGGCACCTACTCGCTCATTGGCTAGCGCGGGCTGCGGCTAGCGCAGCGGCGACAGCCAGGGATTGGCCAGGCGCGCCGTGGGCGTGGCCTCTACGGCCGACGGCTGGTGCGGCAAAGAGGCGCCAACCGGGAGCCCCGGTTGGGTCGGCTGCCCTCGGGCAGTGCGGTCTGTGGCCACAGCGCTTCGTACCCCACACAGCCGCCGCGTCCCTACATACGCTGCTTTCCCCAACAGCCCAGCTCCTCCGACCCAACGGCTACACCCCAACACAACCCCACCCCTCTGACCCAACCTGTCACTGCTACCCCCCCCCCCCCCCAACAACCCCACCCCTCTGACCCAACCGGTCACTGCTACCCCTCAACAACCCCGACCCTCTGACCCAACCGGTCACTGCTACACCTCAACAACCCCACCCCTCTGACCCAACCTGTCACTGCTACACCTCAACAACCCCACCCCTCTGACCCAACCTGTCACTGCTACCCCTCAACAACCCCGCCCCTCTGATCCAACCTGTCACTGCTACACCTCAACACAACCCCGCCCCTCTGACCCAACCTGTCACTGCTACCCCTCAACAACCCCACCCCTCTGACCCAACCTGTCACTGCTACACACTGCTACACCTCAACACAACCCCGCCCCTCTGACCCAACCTGTCACTGCTACCCCCCAACAACTCCACCCCTCTGACCCAACCTGTCACTGCTACACCTCAACACAACCCCGCCCCTCTGACCCAACCTGTCACTGCTACCCCTCAACAACCCCACCCCTCTGACCCAACCTGTCACTGCTACACACTGCTACACCTCAACACAACCCCGCCCCTCTGACCCAACCTGTCACTGCTACCCCCCAACAACTCCACCCCTCTGACCCAACCTGTCACTGCTACACCTCAACACAACCCCGCCCCTCTGACCCAACCGGTCACTGCTACCCCCCCAACAACCCCACCCCTCTGACCCAACCTGTCACTGCTACACACTGCTACACCTCAACACAACCCCGCCCCTCTGACCCAACCTGTCACTGCTACCCCCCAACAACCCCACCCCTCTGACCCAACCTGTCACTGCTACACCTCAACACAACCCCGCCCCTCTGACCCAACCTGTCACTGCTACCCCTCAACAACCCCACCCCTCTGACCCAACCTGTCACTGCTACACACTGCTACACCTCAACACAACCCCGCCCCTCTGACCCAACCTGTCACTGCTACCCCCCAACAACTCCACCCCTCTGACCCAACCTGTCACTGCTACACCTCAACACAACCCCGCCCCTCTGACCCAACCTGTCACTGCTACCCCCCCAACAACCCCACCCCTCTGACCCAACCTGTCACTGCTACACCTCAACACAACCCCGCCCCTCTGACCCAACCGGTCACTGCTACCCCTCAACAACCCCACCCCTCTGACCCAACCTGTCACTGCTACCCCCCCCCCCCCCAACAACCCCACCCCTCTGACCCAACCTGTCACTGCTACACCTCAACACAACCCCGACCCTCTGACCCAACCGGTCACTGCTACCCCTCAACAACCCCGCCCCTCTGACCCAACCTGTCACTGCTACACCTCAACACAACCCCGCCCCTCTGACCCAACCGGTCACTGCTACCCCCCCAACAACCCCACCCCTCTGACCCAACCTGTCACTGCTACACACTGCTACACCTCAACACAACCCCGCCCCTCTGACCCAACCTGTCACTGCTACCCCCCCAACAACCCCACCCCTCTGACCCAACCTGTCACTGCTACACCTCAACACAACCCCGCCCCTCTGACCCAACCTGTCACTGCTACCCCCCCAACAACCCCACCCCTCTGACCCAACCTGTCACTGCTACACACTGCTACACCTCAACACACACAACCCCGCCCCTCTGACCCAACCTGTCACTGCTACCCCCCCCCCAACAACCCCACCCCTCTGACCCAACCTGTCACTGCTACACCCCAACACAACCCTGCCCCTCTAACCCAACCTGTCACTGCTACCCCCCCCAACAACCCCACCCCTCTGACCCAACCTGTCACTGCTACACACTGCTACACCTCAACACAACCCCGCCCCTCTGACCCAACCTGTCACTGCTACCCCCCAACAACTCCACCCCTCTGACCCAACCTGTCACTGCTACACACTGCTACACCTCAACACAACCCCACCCCTCTGACCCAACCTGTCACTGCTACCCCCCCCCAACAACCCCACCCCTCTGACCCAACCTGTCACTGCTACACACTGCTACACCCCAACACAACCCCACCCCTCCAACTCAACCTGTCACCCCTACACGCCAGCACATCCCCACCCCTCTGAACCTCTTGCCACCCCTACATTCCAAACACAACCCCACCCTCAGATCCAACTTGTCATGCCCTATACCCCAACACAGTCCATGTTTGGGCCCAACGCAAAGTGGTTAACACCCACCCTTTGCCCCAACACTGCCCTGTCTCAACTCATACACCCCAACATAGCTCCACCCCGCTGATCCAACGTAACCCTTTCACCCAACACAGCACCACCCACTTAACACAGCCCCACCCCTTCAGCACTACACAACTCTCTCTCACCCATACACAAATCCTTTGCCGCAACACAGCCCTTTGCTTCCAGCCCAACATAATCCCATCACCACCCACACATCCACCCTTTGCCGCAACACCATCCTGGGACCACTCACATCTTTCCCCCAACAGAGACCCACCCCACTGCAGCACAGCCCTGTTGGCCTTACCCCATCCCACCAGCTCAATACAATCCTATCCCCACCTGTACACTCACCCCTCTACCCACAGCTGTTGTTATCCTGGTGTCTCACCATGCCTTCACCCCAACAAAGTCCTGTCCCTGTGATACACAACTTCCTTTGTCCCCTTCAACAGTTTTCTGCTTCCACCTCCACACCCCAGCTCAAAACACACCCACCTTACACACAGGCCCCCCGCATCTCTCAACTAGTCCTGTGGTTCTCCAAACATGGTTTAATTTCCCCCACCACAGCCTTATGCCTCCCATGCTTTTAACCAATATAGGTCTTAGCCCACCATACACACAGACGCCCCTTGTTTCTCAGTGCAGCCTGTACCCTCACTCTTCGGCATCAGAGTCCCGTGTGCCCCACACTCTGACACACTAACACAAACCTGTGCCCCTCACACACCTCAGTGACCCCCCCACGCTGACACAGGTCTACCCCACAAATATAGAACCTTTCACCTCTTGACTCAGAGCAGCATCCCTCCACGGCATCCTCACCACGACACAGCCTTATGCCCCCTCGCTCTTAGCTCAATGAAGCTTTGTATCTCCTACAGACAAAAGTCAGTCCTCTGTGCAACCTGCCACCAGCACAGCTCTCTCTGACACCAGACAGAAGTCTCCTCTGCAACAGGATGCACACCCCTCCCCTATGAATCCTGTGCCACCTCTGTGCACCCAGGAAAACTGCTTCTCAACATAGTTGCTGGAATTAGGGGTGCTGCCGCACTCCCTGCCTCCAAGTGATTTCCATCACATACAGGGCTGACAGGCAGCTTCAATGGCTCTCAGCATCCTCACTCTACAAATTTTTCTAGTGCCCTTGCTTCCCAACATTTTTTGTCCTTTACCCTCCACTGATCCTTTGCCCCCTTCTCACAGCCCTGCATTTGTACATCTTCCCACTCCCAAATCACATGCACAAATCCTGCAGACCCACTCGTCTCTCTATCCTCCAACACATAACCTCCATACTCAACTGCCCACCAGAATCAATTGCATGGATATGCAAACCCTTCTGCACTTGTCTATTAGCCACCACCACCCCTCAAGAGATAATTGGCTCAGTAATCCTGACCCTCTCTCCTCAGAAAATGTATCACCTCCTCACACACACACCCCTCAATGGTCCTCATGCCCTTTTACCTCTCCCCAGGAAGATAAATGCTGCGTAATGCCTCCTTCAATTCCACTTCCCTGCATGCTCCTTCAGGCGTAATACACACTTACACTTGACATGGGGCCTCCTACTCCACCTACCTCTCTCCCCAAAGGAGTGCTTCCTCCTCTTCATTCCCCATCTTGCCGTGTACCCCGTCCCACCACACCCTAACCCCCCACCCCACCACTGCAGCCAAGGGCCTGCTCCCTACAGTCGCCATGTGGCACAAGGGAAGTGAAGACGTGCGTCAGCTGATGTGTGATTGTGTTCACAGGGCTCTGACCACCTAAAGAGCAACATTAGTGCAAAATGCACTTATTGCCAGCTCAACTGCCCGGGTCATAAACCTTCAGCTTGCACATCACCTCCTTCCTCCCCACGTGAGACAACAGGAGCCACGTTCTGCTACTCCCCACCACTTCAAAAGACAACCTCACACACACACACACCCCTCCCCTAAAACTAAACCAGCTCCTACACCCCTAGGACACCCAAGTGCGTTCAGTTATAGCTGTTCTCCCTGCTTTCCAAACCACCACAAACAGCAAACCCCCGCTTCCCAACCTCGACCCCTCCCCCCCCCCCGGCAGCTCTCAGCCCCCGCCCCCCCACGTCTCGCCCCACGGCTGCCCAGCCGCTATTTACCAAAGCCCCACGAGCCTCCCTCCCTGCAGAACTGCCCCTGCCAGTGACCACCTTGCCTCGCCAGCCACACTTACCCGTTGTGCGCACACGGAGCTCCAGCACCGACCCACAACCAGATGCTCAGCCCTAAAACGATCTAGTCCTTGTAACCTTTAGTAAAGGGGGGAACACTCCCCCCCCACCTTTTCAAAGCCACCACCCACCCCTCTGTGGGCTGAGCTCGCTGGGTGCCTGCGAACAACAAGAGGGGGCGAGGTGGGACATTCTTCGGGCCCCCAGCGCTTGTCTCCGCCACCCTGCGCAACGCTGTCCCGGGTTGAGGGGGTGGGGGCAGCCCGAGGGGATCGCTGCAGCTGCGAAGGGGAACTGCATCTTCCCTAGATGCTGGCGGCGAAGGTGTGTGCGTGGGTGGGAGGCTGGGGGGGGTTGTGTTGTTATGGATTTGGGATGTGACGTTGGGGAGATAAAAAGGCGCTCCGCCCCCCCCCCCGCTCCACCCCACCCTTGTCGCTAGCTGGTGGGGGGGGGGTTATGGTACCAGTCCCGCTCCTCTTGGGTTCCCCCCCGCTTTGCCTGGCGGCAGAGGCGGTCCGGGGGGGCGGCTCCGCGCGCGCCGGAGAGGTGGGATCCCGGGATGGGCACCGCCACCGCCGCCCCCGCCTTTCCGCCGCCGCCTCTGTTTACCTCCCGCTCGAATTTTATCTGCGCAACATGAGCTGGAATGCGGACACGGCAGGGGAAAAACACACGCACCAGCCAGCGGCGCCGGAGGAGCCATGTGGCACGCAGCCCCCCCCCTCCACACACACACACACACACACACACACACACCCTCCTCTTAGCAACACAAACATGGCGCAATCACCCTTTTAAAAAACACCCCACGGCCAGCTGGCGCTCCCCCCTCTCGCCCGCCCCCGTCGCGGCAGACCGCGCAGCCCGAGCGAGAGGAGAAGTTCCAAGGCGCCTGCTCCTTCGCACGCCGAAGAAGCCCAAACTCCCATGAAAACTCCGCCGCGGTGCAAGGCCACCCGCCTTCCTCATTTAAACGGCCGGGGGGGGGGGGACCGACCGCGGACCCCCCCCCCCCCACATACCTCACGCTCTCCAAACAACCCCCCCGGGAAGGGCTTTTTAGGGACTATAAATAGCTTACCCCAGGGCGATCCACGCGCTGGCGGCGCAATTCGTGCCTCTCCCGCCGCCGAGGAAAGTGGAAGAAAAACAAAACAAGAAAGCGGTAGTTCCCAGCTCGCTTCCTCCATAGAATTTCCTCTTTCTCGGGATGGCGGAGCCGCTGGACACAGGTGCAATCCCAGCTGCGCGGAGGAAAAGTTCTTCCTCCTCCTGGCGTGGGAGGGAGCAGCGACCCCTCCTCTGTTTCCATGCCCCTGGCGGCAGGTGGGCTCCCGGCCACTGCAGTATGCGCCCCCCAGCCCCCCGCCGGTTTCTTCCTCTCTGTCCGCTTCCCAGCCACTGTTTATGTCGCCCTGGGCTCCCCTAATGCTTTCCTCGCTACAATGTTGTTTCATTATATCATGTCCATCATGTGACACCGAGAGGCCTCTCTATGGAAACTTAAAGGGGACTCTCACGTGACGCTGCAGCAGCAGCAACAGCGGCAAGACCAGCGGTAGCAGAAGCCTAGCACCATCCACACCAAAGCCCCTTTCGCATCAGTCCAGAGGGGCACACTGCGTGGCCAAAGGAGCGACAGCAGTGGCAGCGAGCAAAGCAATGAATATACCCCTCCTGCCTTGCCAAGGCAGAAACAGCAGCTCCTTCTAGTGAGAAAAGCCGCCCACTAAAAAAAAAAGTGTTCTTGGTGTTGCCTAATTTATTCCTAAGGAGTGACAGACGTGCTAGGATCAAATGGGCTAACTTGACAGGTGGAAGCAAGTGAGGGGTTGTTCTTTCCCCCCCCCCCCCCATGACTGTGCTGCAAGCTCATCTTGCTCTCTGAAAGGGAACAAGGGGTATATAATAATTCACAACCAAACAGGCTATGTTCTTTCCACCAGCTACACCACCACCAGCCCCTAAAAGTCCAAAATCAGAATGTAGCTTGCTCATTTTGTGTATGACGCATCACCCAAACTACAATGCAGCTTTGCTCCTTTGCAGCTATATTGGGGCTTCAGTGCTGACAGCAGCAAAAACTTGTTTATGTCAGTAAAAGTAAGTAGACATGACATGGAAGATGCAGGCAATACCACTTTAAAGACTTAATTTTATGGCTGTTAAACGTGATTTTAAAACTACAGACATGATTAGATAATGAAAAGCTGTGTGCCACTGAATTCTGTCTTTTCCTTCGTAAAGTAATTTATGGTTCATTTGTGTAAAAAACCACCCTGTAAAATACAGGGTAGTTGTGCACATTGGCTGTGTTGTATATGCTACTGCATTTTATAACGTATATCATTTCTTTGAGGGGGGTAGACATGTTAGTCTGTATCTTTGTAAAACACAGGAAGCAGTCCTGCAGTACCTTAAAGACTAAGAACTAATCACATACAATTAACTAACTAATAAATAAAATGAACCATTAAATAAAATTGTTAGTCTTTAAGGAGCTACTGAACTGCTTGCTGTGTTTTGCATATTATTTCTCGGTTATTGTATTTTATATAAACAGAGGTGCCCATTTAAAATTCAGTGAAATTATCTGTGTTATCTATTTAATATGTTATTCTTTAGCTCCAAATCCTCCCCCCAGCCTGTGTCCGTCCATTGGGGATCTGCTACAGGGCTGGAAAGAAGGAATTCTGCAAACAGGCCACACAGCTTGAAGCAAAGCAATTCTGAGGCTGCTGTTCTGAGCTTAGTGCTGAAGTTGCCTCTGCTCTGCTTGTGTCCCAATGGGGATGATAGCCAGTGGCTCTAAATATCATTGGATTCACAGTTCCTGTCTTGCAATCCTGTCCCAGGGTGGTGCACAAGGAGTCTTCTGAGGAGGTGGGCTGTGCAGTGTAAAATGTGTACACGCTCCCTATGTGCACTCCTGAAATCCTGTTCTTCATGCAATAGAACCCCCCTTTTATTTTGTTTAATAAACAAGGTCCAAAGATTTGGACCAGTTGAGAGATTCTGTCTTTGGTACTAAAAGGTTAAGAGAACAAAAACCTGCATCATTCACTTCATACTGCTTGCATTTAAAATGTTCATCTAAGTTACCATTTTTGAGTGTGGACTGAGTTTGAAAGCCTATAGTTTTCTTTTTTTTTTTTAACCCCTCCAATAGACCATAGAATAATTTGGGTTGCAAGAGGTGAAACAGTGCATTAATTGATATACATATGTACCCACTGCCCACTATTAGATGGAATTAGAACTGTTTGAAGAAGTGGGTCTGTCCCATAAAAGCTCATCACCTAATAAATTATTTTGTTAGTCTTTAAACTGCTACTGGACTGCTTTTTTGTTTTGATAGAATAGAGACTAACGTGGCTATCTCTCTGTTACTACTCTACAGGGTGTCATAGGCCCTATACTAGTAACTGATGGAGATTCTCCTTTATGTCATTTGTTGAATGCCAGTATTTTTGGATTAAAGGTCTGTCCCTGCTACAGACATACAATTCTAAGTGGTGATGATGGTGTGCAATATTGCTGTATGTTTGTTAAAATATATTCTTGGCATCAGATGTTTAAATTCATTCATTACAGAAATGGGGAGCTGAGTTGCAGACTACAGCATATTCATAATATTAAATAAATATTTACAGTGAACAGTGGGAGGACCAGTCTCATCTGTGTCCCTTCTCCTTTAGATCAGGGACTTTCCAGCCTTCCAGAGTACTGCACCCTTTTCAGGAGTCTGATTTGTCTTTTGTACCCAAGCTTCACCTCACTCAAACTACTTGTTTACAAAAATCAGACATAAAACTACAACAGAGTCACAGTGCCCTATTACTGAACAATTTCTTATTTCCTCATTTTACCACACAATTATAAAATAAATCAATTGGAATATAAATATTGTACTTACATTTCAACATATAGTATATAATATACAGAGCAGCATAAGGAAGTAATTGTCTGAAATTATTGTAATTTTGCTAGTGTTTATGTATTCTGTTGTAAAAAGGCAACTATCTAAATGAGATGATACACCCCATGGAAAATTTTGGTGTCCCCTTTTCCAGGAATGTGTACCCCTGGTTGAGAACCACTGCTCTAGATTTCCCATATCCTTCCCTCTTGTTCGACTAAATCTTTGCTTTCCGCTCCAGTCTTCTCAGGCTGTCTTGCCCTCCTTCTCTAAATGTTGCTCTTATCAGATCCCAGCTCCATCTTCCCCAAGTTGTCCCTCTGTTTTTTCCACCCGAATTATCTCCCTTCTAATCCATGTTCCTCTTTGCCTTGTTAAAAGAGATTGTTGGAGCTGTGGGTTGAAGAGATGGAAGTCTTGTTTAGGACTGCTGCCAGAGCCGATCTCATTTTAGGCTACTATTGCTATTATTCTGCTGTGTCATGACAAGAGAGAGGTACCTAGTCACAAGAACCCAGGGACATTTGGAGACTTTGAAAACAAACATTAGCCAAGCAAAATCTCTTGCAGAGCTCTTTGTTTTATGGAGGTACATACATCCACTGATCCAGGGTAAAAATAGGAGGCACCACACCCATTCTATGCTTCACCCCATAAGATCTGGTGCTGGGCACTTTTCAAGCAGCAGGGTGGGAGCAATAAATGATTCATGGTCTGAGAGACACATCATGGCAGCTTTGTTATTTTATCAAGCCAAAGTGTTTAAGATTATAGTTGAGCAATAAACAGGAACAATAATTCCCTGTTAAAAAGCTTTATTGTTTTTGAAACACTTGTTTTGAATTCTTGCAGTTAGCATTTGGACCTAGGAAGGATACTTTATCCCCCCCACAAAAAACATTGCTTGTTATAAGATCTTCCCAATCTTGGCTGCTTACAACTAAATACATTGTGTTGAGTTTTTTAAAAATGTGAGGTTTAAAGATCTCTCATCTTCCAAGTTCCATACATTATCTGGAAAAGCACAGTATGTCATATGAGACAATGTGAGTGAAAAGGGTTTAAATAAACACACAGATACACACACACACACACACACAGAGCAAAATCCTTCATTGTGTGAATTTGAGGGATTGTACAGCTGCCTTAAAAGTAAACCCAAACACAGGGAGTCTCTCTGTAAATGAATGAGTCATGGCCGAACTCTGAAGAGCAGTACTGTGTAGAGACGTAACTTAAAAATAACCCTGGCAAATTTAACTATTTATCACTGATGGGTACATTTGCATTTACATTTTTATTGTTTTTGAAATAATTGCTTAGAATTCTTGCAATTAGCATTTGGACCTAGGAAAGATTTTTTTCCCCACCAAAACTGTTGCTTTTTATAAGATGTTTCCAACCTTGCTCCTTACTACTGAAATGCAACTTGTTAAGCTTTCAAAAAAATGTGATGTTTAATGTGAGGGCTGCAGCCTCTTCGCGAACATTCAGGCAATGCAAGGAATTATTAGGACACTAATTATTCTATTGGGCTGCTCCATAAGAATGACTTTGTCTGGCCCCAGTTCTTCATTTAGAGCCATGTAGGCAATCTTTTGTACCTGTGCAGAGCCCCATTTAGATCAGTATGGCACTTCCAAGCTTGGGCTGCTCATATGGAACCAATGGCAGGATTAGGGTCTATATCATTGCACAATAAGGAAGTTAGGATGCTTGCCAAAATAAAAACTGTTCTCTGTTCCTCAGTGATTAAGATAATATCTATACTAGCACTTTTGTCAGCATAACCTTGGTCTCTCAGGGGTGTGAAAAACACCCCCAAGTGATATAAGTTCAACCAATTTAAGCATCTGTGTGGACAATACCATGTTGGAGGTAGATGCTCTCTTGCCAACATAACTACCATCTTTCATTGGTAATGAGTTAATTATGTCAATGGGCGAGCTCTCTCCTGTTGGTATACAGCAGCTACGTGGGAGATCTTATGACAGTGCAGCTGCAGCAGTACAGCTGTGACCGTTCATGTGTAAGACCCACTTTATCATTAATCTGATTAAATGGGTCTTATTCACAGAAGCTCATTACCTAATAAATAAAATTATTAGTCTTTAAGGTGCTGTAGGACTGTTTGCTTTGTTTTGTAAAGATACAGATGAACATGGCTACCCCTCTGAGACTAAAACATGAAGATGTAACTCAGCAGTTATATACTGACTGATAAGGAAAAATAATCTTTTAACTATTCCTCAAAGAATTTTGATTTTGTCTTCCACTGTACTACTCACTTGTGATCCAGCTAATACCATCCAGACCACTCATCTGCCTAAATTTATTCATGTGCAGAATTAAGGTCTAATAATTTAGTGAGGGTAATTTTCCCCTCAGATGCAAATTCCTGAACTGACCAACATTTTTATAGTTAAGAAATCAACTGTTAGAAGGATGCTAATACAAGGTTATAAAAAACATGACTATTCTAGAATACCTAATTTAACAAGATCACTGCAAAGTTGCTGAGTCATTTTCACTGTTTCCACTGTAGTCGGTAGTTGTTTGGTTTCCTCTAAGATTTGTGTGGGTCTTATAGACAGTAACAGGCAGAAGTAATTTTTTTAAGTATGAAAATATGATTGCAAAACAATTAACATTGGCAAGATGATTCTTATTATTGATTATATTCAAGAGCAAAGTTAATGCTCGGCAATACCCTCAGCTCACTTTTTGGAAGTGATTGGCTTTGAAATTAATGTCTGTGACCACAGGCACCCCTCTATTCAAGCCCCGCACACTACTGCAATAATATTTGTATAAAATATGCTTTGGAGTATCAAGTTAATAACATGTTGGTTATTAATATGCTGGCAAAATGAATGTGTTGATCTTATACATGAAGTTATGAATTCTAGAACAGCGTAAGCCCAGACTGTCTAGTCTAGCAAAAGGTGATAAATAGGTCTGTGCGAGAAAGGGAAGATGGGGGTCACTTCAATCTATGTATTAGGTGAAAATAAAACTATTCCTGACCTTGAGAAAAGGAATTAACATGGCTTCTACAGCTCAGAGAGATTCAGGAGTCTTGATCCTCAGAATGTTTTCCTGTGAGTCTTGTGAATTCAGTCCTTGAGGAGGCCATGTAGGGGACAAGATGTTTTCATGAGGGAGGGATAGCTCAGTGTTTTGAGCACTGGCTTGCTAAACCTAGGGTTGAGCTCCATCCTTGAGGAGGCCGTGTAGGCATCTGGGGCAAATAGATTTTAATTTTTTTTAAAAAGTCTGTCAGGGTCCTGCCAAGAAGACAGGGGACTGGACTCAATGACCTCCCAAGGTCCCTTCCAGCTCTGTGAGATGTGTGTCTCCATGTATTTTATATTTAACTTACAGATCAAAACAACTCTGGGAATAAAAAGCAGTCAAGTAGCACTTTAAAGACTAGCAAAATAATTTATTAGGTGAGCTTTCATGGGACAGACCCACTTCTTCAGACCATAGCGAGACTCAATATTTATTGAGTCTGTTCTGGTCTCGCTATGGTCTGAAGAAGTGGGTCTGTCCCATGAAAGCTCACCTAATAAATTATTTTGCTAGTCTTTAAAGTGCTACTTGACTGCATTTTGTTTCAATAGTGTATAGACTAGCACGGCTTACTCTCTGTTACTATTCAACTCTGGGAATGTTGGGAAAAGAGACTCTATCATTGTCATTCACCTTAAGGAGAGGAAACCAAACAATCTGTGATACATCATGGCCAGGTCATCCAATAAAATGTTGGACAGGAAACTGGGGGTTGAAAGAAGCCCCCTTGAACAAAGCACATATCTTGTTAGCTTAAATTTTAGATGCCTGTTTTCACTTTCATTTGCTTGCAGCTGTTTTTATCTGTTTCACTTGAATCACTGAATCCATGCTCTTTTTTAATGAACTTGTTTTATTTTTATTAATAACCAATGCAGAGCTGTGTTTGGAGGGACAGGTATATTTAACCCAGTTAAATTGTTAAGCTGTGATGCACTGACTCTAACAGAGTAACAAAGCCAGTATCTTCTGTGTATGCACATTGGTGGGGCTGTGCATTTCAGGGAAATGCCTCTGAGGGTCTGGAGTTTGCTGTTACTGGCTAGACAAGATTTAGTTTGGGAGAACCTGAAGAGTTTGCTGGTGAGAAAGACAGACTGGTGTGAGAGGCACAGTCTCATCAATAGCAGATACGACAAGAACTTTTCTCCTAGAATTTGACCAACAGGAAAAGCTGCTGACCCTACAGATTGCCTGGAAACACAAGTAACACAGTGGTGGGAGGAACTGGACCTCCTGGCTTACTATTTAGCCAAGAATGGATGCAGTTGGAGAGAAAAAACAACTTAATAGAAACCCTTTGGCTACATCTACACTAGAAGCATCTGTCTAAAGAAGTTACTGTCAGGAGAGATGTTCTGCCCAAACGTCTGTCAACAGATCCTGTCTACATATAAATGTGGGTGGATCTTTCTCAACAAAAAGGCCCCGGCAGAGTGTCTACACAGAGTTTTTGTCAATGGTTTCTGTCTACAAAACACATTGTGTGTAGACACTCCATGAGTGTTGTCTAAAAAAAGAAAAAGCAGTTTTGGGCACAAAACTCTAGTGTAGACGCAACCTTTGCGTCAGGAAGGAGCTGGAAGAAAGAGTGAGAAGTAGGACCAATATGAGCTCAGAATCTGGAAACTAA
Source organism: Carettochelys insculpta (assembly GCF_033958435.1). Lineage (NCBI taxonomy): Eukaryota > Metazoa > Chordata > Testudines > Carettochelyidae > Carettochelys > Carettochelys insculpta. Next base: position 372,482,967 of record NC_134137.1, read on the forward strand.
GGAAGGAAAAACCCAAGTACCAGACATCCTTCCCCATAGCTGCTCATCTGTAACAAGCTGTGCCTGCATAGAAAGAAGTAGGCCAAACTGAAAACTCCTTTACAGCTTTTGAAATTGATTATAAGAGATGCATAATGTCTGGTAGGACAAGGAAGTCCCTACTTTAACTAAATTCCCACATGCACATTAAATGCACATAAACAATGCCAATTGACCAGGCTTTGAAACATGACCTTATAAAGTCTTCATAGGAAAGTTTTCAAAATGCTCCGAGAGCATCTAGATGAAAACGTAGAACCCTCAAAATGAATGTCAAAGTGAGGTATGAAAAATATGCATCTAACTGATAATGAAGTCTGATTTGATTAGAAAATGAACCAAAGGGAAGGGCACAGGGAGGCATGAACAATTTGATTTTTTTGCACAGCATCAGTTCCTGAAGAAGTCAACCTATTAAGGTTAAAACACTAAACTCTGTCCCAAAAACAGTATGTGTGGCTGATTCCGATGAACAAGTCTGAGCATCCAGTAAACATAAGGCACAAAAGGAAGGTCAAAAGCCCAATGTTGGCAGTGGGGTGGCATTTTGTCTATGGTAAGAGGGAGTGTGGTAGGGAAGCCAGGTACTCTCCTACCCAGGATAGGAAATCTTATTTGCAGACCCACCATACAGGAGAACAGTTCAAGCTGTGTCACGTGTGATTCCACTGGACACCCAAAAAATAATTGCACCAAGACAATATCAGCTATGCCTGATGCAGCTTTCATCAGCACAGAGGTGCATCTGGAGCTCCAGACAGTTGTGTGACATCTGATCTAATGGAGGTGGATATGGAATTTATCAAAATTGCCAAGGCGAATGGCTAAGAATACCTACAGTGGGCAAACAGTGGTGCCCAGATTTCTCTGGTCCAGTAAAACATGATGAAAGCAAATTACGTGTTTCCTGGCCTTTGGAAGACATATGGCTCCCATACATTTAGTTCAGCTATATTTGGAGTGGGAAGGATTAGGGGGGTATGTTAAAAGTTTGGGTGCAGGTTGTATTCCAGCAGCAGTTCTTGTGAGAAATATTTTATGTATTACTAACATGATTAATACAGTAATGTGCAGCAAGTTCTGCAAGTTACAGTCCTCTCAGTTCTGTAATCTGTAGTGAGAATTGTGCAGCCAAAGAGGCAGCTATAGGGGAAGTGGATGGTTCTGTCCCCAGCTCAGCTGGAGAAAATACTGTATTTTCAGGTGCGCTGGGGCAGAGGCCAGTTCTGGCACAACAGAAAGGAGCAGCCAGCCTATGGAGCTGCAGAAAGAGCCATTGTCCCTGCAACCAGAGGGGCTGTTCAGGCTGTCTGTAGCTAGGGTTTTGCAGATGACTAGAGAGCATATTCCACATTTGAAAGCCTCTGGGAGCAGAAGCAGAAGAAGATTCCTGACAGTGTGTGTGCGCGGGGGGATGGGAGGGATAGTATTGGTGTCCGAACAGTGGCTGCACCCGCTTACACTGCCTCTTCCCTCAGAGAGGCTGCCTCCACACTGCCCTTCTTCAGAGTCCTTGCCCCACACTGCCCCTTCTCCCTGAACCTCTGCTGTCTCACTGCTCCTCCCTAACACCCCAACTCCTATCCAGTCTCTTCCTCCAAAGACCCCCTCCCTTCCCCACACTGTTCAGCCTGACAGCTGACAAAAGGGCATGGCAGGGCCTCCTACCCACCCTCCCCATTCCAGCACCCTTGGGGGGGGGGGGGCACAGTCTTAAGAGGACCCCAAGGCAGGGCAATGGGGAAACTTTTATTTATTTTTTTTAAAGTGGAAGGGAGATATTTGCGGAAAGGTCCCTGACAACATCCACTCAATGTGCAGCAGCCATCAAAAAGGCAAACAGAATGCCAGGAATCATTTAAAAAGAGAGAAAATAGGACAGAGAATATCTTATCGCTTCTATATAAATCCATGTTATGCCCACATCTTGAATACTGCGTACAGATGTGGTTACCTCATCTCAAAAAAGATATATTGGCATTGGAAAAGGTTCAGAAAAGGGCAATGAAAGTGACGAGGGGTTTGGAACGGATGCTGTGGAAAAAGAGAGTTAAAAGACTGGAATTGGCATCTTAGAGAGGAGGAGACTAAGGGGTAAGGTGACCATCGGTCCTGTTTTAGCCGAGACTGTCCCTTTTTTAACCTCCCCGGAGAGCGCCCCAACTTTTTTTTTTTTTTTAAACAGGCTAATTGTCCCATATGTTGCAAAGCAGGGACCTAATTTTAAAGAGACAGCACCTTATGCAGCAGGGGCTATCTGTATAAAGAGCTGGTTGGAGGAGGTGTGCAGGCTCTTTAAACAGATTGTTGAAACATGCTGTGGCCAGCAATCTCCCAGGGCAATGGAGGCTGGGGTGAGAAAGGAGGAGAGGCAAGGCTGGCAGAAGCCAGAATCAGGCTGCTGTGCACTCTTTGCTGACACTGCCTGAGAAAGGGAGAGGAGGATGTGTCTCAGATAGTCTCCCCCCCGACCCCAAACACTGCTGGGAGGTAATAGGATTGGGATAGGGAGGGCAGGGCCCTATGGTGGGGAGCAGGGGAGGGAGCCACTTGGGAGAAATGGGGGACAGTGCTGGGCAGGTCACTTAGCTTGGTAGTCCACAGACAGTTCAAACAGGCAAGTCCCTGGAGTAAAGGGCAGCTTGACTCAGGCCAGGGCTTAGATGGTGGATCCTGGGTTTGGAGGAGTCCCATGAAGGGAGGGGGACAGGGCTCAGGAAGGCACAGAGACAGAAGGGGATAAGGAAGGTGAATCATGGAGGAGGGCTGGTAGGCCTGGACTACTCTTCTGGAGGCCAGGGCTGTTAGATTGGAGGGCCCCTAGGACTGGGGTGAGCATAAAAATCATGGGTTCAGACTATGGGAGGGTTTGCTCCAGGCTAGGCCAGAAGGCTGGAGTGTGAGATAGGGTGAGGGTGCTCCAGCTAGGGGTGCATGCTTTGGGGTAGAGCTTGGGATGAAAGGTTTGGGGTGCAGCAGGATGGAGCACCAGGCTGGGGCCCAGGGGGTTGGAGTATGGGAGGGAGTTCAGCCTGGCCCACAGGCAGATGGGGGGCAAAGGGGGCAAGACCTCAGACAACTTAAAATGGCTTAGGAGCCCCAGACCCTTTTAAATTGCTCAGGCCGGTATGGCAGGTGGAAGCCACCACCACCACCCGCCCTCCCAGGTGAGGCTAATCCCCTGCTCCCTTCTTTCTGCATGTGCCTTTCCTGAAAGGCCAGAGCCACAGCCCCCTACTCTTTGCAAGGAGGCGGAAAAAGGGGAGGTGATGGGAGAAATAGGGTGGGGTATGGAGCTTGGCTGCTCCACTTTGCGTACTGTTAATGGTTTAGAAGGGAAAGAATTCTTTTTACAACATGATTCCTTAGGAGTTTGTAGATCTTGGAAACTGATCAATAATTTTTTAAATATGTCCTGTGTTATTTTACTAATTGACACATGGTAAATTAAAACCGGAAGAACTTTACCATAGATCCTGTTTATTTTGAAAGGGACGCGCAAACGTGGCTGATCAAAAATGCAAATGATGCACTGATTTGCATATTCAGTGCCTCACTTGCATAACGACACTCACTCACCGTTTTGGAAGGGCAGTTTTCGAAAGCCAAACAGGAAGAAGGGTGCTTTTGAAAGCAGAGTTTCCTTTCTAAGGAACCTTGTCTACACGGTTGTTTGTGTTTTGAGAGCAAGCCCCTTTTGGAAGCGAGATCCTGCAGGAGTATGCAAATGAGTGAACGATATTTAAATCAGAATTTTATTTGCATTTTTGATCCGCTGCATTTACATCCCCCTTCTGAAAGGGAGGGGTAGTGCAGACACAGCCTTAGAGTTGGATTTCCAGATGAGTCATTTCCATAAAATTTTTGGATTTGTTTGGGAAGGAGTATTTGAACCATTAGGCTGCAGCTCGTATCTTAATGAGGCCCTGCCCTGGGGAAATGGGAGAACTAGCTAGCCCAGGACTGCAAAGCAGGGGAGGAAGGGGTTGCCCACAGGCAGCAACTCGGACACAAACGGGCACCACGTGGCCTAAATATCTTGAGGAAGCGGGGAGAGCATGGGGGGCTGCTGCATCCCTGCTGCTTTCCTGGGGCGGGCTGGCGGCTGCCCCTTCCCCAGGGCTCAGGGAGGGCTGGCGGCTGCTGCCTCCTTCCCAGCTCCCTGGGGCTTGGTAGAGCCAAGAGGAGCTGCCCATCCCCACCCCATATCTCCCTGAACCATATTGAGGAAAGGGAGATATGGTTGCCCTAGCCCCAGGGCTCCTCACTGCTTCCGGCCTCCTGTCCTGACTCCTGCCTTCTATCCCTGACTGCTGCCCTCTTGCACACACACCCAGCCCTGATTTCCAGCAGCTCACTCACATACCCCCAGCCCCTCTCTATCTCCCTACCAGCCCTCAGACTACCAGCTCACACTCCGGAGGGCAGCAAGATGAGGACAAGGCAGGCCCTTCTCTAGAGTAATGACCACTTAATTGTGTGTGTGTGTGTGTGTGTGTGTGTGTGTGTGTGTGTGTGTGTGTGTATTTTGAATTTTTACCTTATTCTCTTACAATAATACAGTATATGGTTTAAATGGGGTATCAGCCAACTTAATGTTATTTTGAGTGTTTGTACTGCACAGGTCTCATGGATTGCTATTGAACTCGCTTAACTCTAAGCAATTTTACCAGGTGTCATGTATTTCACACAGGGAAATCTGGTCACCCTGCTAGGTGGGGGAGATGATAGAGGTCTATAAAATCACTACTGGTGTGGAAAAGTGAGTGAGAAAGAGTTATTCATTTGTTCTGTAGCTGGTTGAGGGCTCCCAGAAGGACTCCTCCTTTTCTGGCTCAGTGGGTGGCCATTCTGCCCCACTGCCACAAGTACCCCAACAACCTCCAAGTCACTAGTTTGGGGGGTTCCCACCTTGCCCAGGTGGGTGAGAAGCAACAGTTCAGGGGAATTAATGCAAGACTTCCAGAAAAGAGCCAAGGCCCTAGCTCAGGGCGAGGCAGCTCACATCAGTTTCGGAGGTCCAGGCCCTAGCTCAGGGCAGGGCAGCATGCAATAGATGCACCTGACAAGTGGGTGGCAGGGGAGGATGCAGGAACACCCACTCCACCACATCCCAGCCCAGGGGCCCTCGTTGCAGCAGCACAGCCTGCTGTGTGGGTCACCAGGGAATTCAGACCACAACACACTGACCCATGGACCTTTTAATGGTTCTCACTATTCCCCTGGCCCATACCCAGTCTCCCCCTCTGCACGTACCTGGGGGGTTAGGCACTCTTTCCAGAGTCAGCCGGGGCCTGGGAGGTCCACACCAGTCTGTGGCTCCTTGCCAGTTCTCAGTGTCCTGGTCCAAGAGCCTGGAACAGACCTCAGGCTCCCCTGGAGACCAGTACCCTACTGAGTCCTCAGGCTGGGCTTTATAGTCCTGGCCCCACCTCCTGACTTCTGGTCAGGTGACTGGGAGGGGCCAGGCTCAGTCACAAAATAGCTCCTGGAAGGGCTCCTTCCTTTCTGGGTCAGTAGGCAGCCCACTCTGTGCCGCTACAGTTTCCATAACAAAAGAACTAGAGGACACCAAATGAAATTAATGGGTAGCAGGTTTGAAACAAATAAATGGAAATATTTCTTCACGCAGTGCACAGGCTACTGATGGAACTCCTTGCCAGAGGATGTTGTGAAGACCAGGACTTCAATGGGGTTCAAAAAAGAACTAGATGAATTCATGGAGGTTAGGTCCATCTATGGCTATTAGCCAGTATGGGTAGGAATGGTGTCCCTAGATGACAGGAGATGGATCATTTGATGATTACCTGTTCTGTTCACTCACTCTGGGATATCTGGCTCTGTCCACTGTCGAAAGACAGGCTACTGGGCCTGATGGACTTTTGGTCTGACCCAGAAGGCCATTCTTATGGGCCATCACCTCTACATTTACCTGTATCTCTGCAGGTATTGGGTGATTGCAGCTCTCATTGGCTGCTGGTTGCTCCTGGACAATGGAAGCGGTGTCCCTACCCACACCACTTCCTGCTGCTCCCCTTGGCCATAAATGGTAATCCACAGCCAACGAGAGCTGTGATCACCTGTTACCTGAGGAGGCACAGGTAAATAGAGCAGAAGCTGCCTGCCAAGTTTCCTCACTCCTGCTTCACAGGAAGATGTGCAGAAAAAAAAATCAGCTTCTGTTACTAATATGGACTGTATGAATTCAAAATGTTACTCTTTGGGTTAATTAATGGAGGATCCACTTTTCAGAGGCTTCTCAACCATGTGTTAGGCAGCTTAAAACATTTTGCAAGAGCATATACAGTAAACTCTTTCATAGCCAGCATTCTATCATCCAGTGCTCTCAAATAACCAGCATTTTAACCATAAGTAAATTTTAGTTATGTTTTCCATAAGTACAGTACAGTGAAAGAAAATACAAATAAATAAAGCAAATGCAGTATAGGTTTACAGTGTACGGTACTATTGTTGTTGGTTTAAAAAAAGTACTCTGCATACATTTTTGTTTGTTTTTTAACAGATAATCTTGTTTTTCTTTAGAGTTATGCATTACTAAGTGTACCTCTCCATTATCCAGAAGGTATGAATATTGGCAACCTCCCAGTCCCGGGCTGCTGGATATGAAATAATTTACTGTAATAGGCTATGTCAGCATGAGAGGCTTTTCCCAGCAAAACTAGGCTTTTGTCTAGAAAAAACACGGATCATCTACATGCAAAATATGCTTTGTTGACAGTTTGTCAGCAAAACTCAGCCCATCCGTCAGCAGTGTTATACCTCTCCCCGTTCAGGTATAACGCCTCTCTCAACAGTTTTCTGTTGACAAAATAGCTGTGTAGATGTTCTGGGGCCCTTTTGTCAACAGACAGGGCTTCCGGTTTACCGGGCAGCCCTGTTTGCAGAGCTTCCGGTCAGCCATTCTGTCGAGAGAGGGCAGGACAGCCTACCTGGTCTCTGTTAACAGAGTGGATTTCTCTTGCAATCTGCTTTTATGTGTAGATGCAATCTGTTGACAGAAGTTTTGCCAAGAAATCCCTTCCCACAGTGATTTCTGTGGACAGAGGTTACTATTGAAAACAGAGACATTCACTGGGGAATAAAAGAATCACAGAGCAGTGCTTCTCCATCGTAAGGAAACAAACAAACAAACAAGCAAAAACCACCAAGCAATTTGAGTTCTGTGATGGGTCCTGGCCAGACCATCCAGTGAAAAGCTGGAAAGGCGACTGTAGGTGAGAGAAACTCTTCTGAAAGACTGTCTTGCAAAAAAGTTTTAGACTTTTCCATGAGTGTTTTTGCTTTTATTTTCTTGTAACCCTCTCTGCTCTTCTCTTAGTTCATAGCCCTGAATCCACTTTTTTTTTTTTTTAGTAAACTTCTTTGTTTGCTCTAAACCAACTCAGCACTGTGTTTGAAGGGGAAGGTATATTTACCCCAGGTAAATTAATAAGCTGCAATGGGCTGACGGCTTAACTGGGCAGCAAACGTCATAACTCATGAGCACACACTGGTAGGGGATTGTGCATTGCAAAGATACATCTTTGAGGAGCTCAGGAGCTGAAGGTCACTGATTGTTACCTGCTGGGTGAGGTTTAGGTGGTGATATCCTTGAGAGCTTTGCTGGTGAGGAAGGCAAACTGACGTGGCAGGGAGCTGCTGCACAATCTAGTCTCCAGAAAAGCTTGTGCCAGTTGAGGCAAAGGTAACACAGTGACTTACAGCTCTGGGTACCTCAGCTGCATGGTAGTGTTCCTTTAAAAATAGCAATAGCCATTTGGGGAGTGGCATATTCCTAAAAAAAATAGGCTAGCATACATGGCACAATGTGCTGTCAGTCTCTTAGTCTATAAGGTGCCACAGGACGTCTTGTTGTTTTTGAAATATAGACTTGTCTCGGCTACCTCTCTGATACTTATCAGTCTTGGGACATCTGTGCAAGAAATATGGCTAAGGGTAAGGTTTCCACATCAATGCTTCTGCCAGATATGGTAAGTGCTTAATATACAGGTCTCTCTATGCCCTTTATCTGCCACTTGCCTTGTACTGGTATTGCCAATCCAGGATGGGCATCCTAGTTTCCCAGACATAACATGCACTGTCATGGCAACTGAGATTAACTTTTCAAGACAAATAGAAAATCTTTGACTGCAACAGGAAGCTTCAAACAGCTGAGCCAATCTGTGAAAGAGCTGGATAAACAATATCAACTGTATCATGTTTGCCACCCTCTTGTATCCCATTTGCTCCTGCTGCTGTCGCAAATTCTCTGTGACTCAGCACTGCTCTCATGCACTCTTGGGAACACAAGAATAACCTGGCGCTGCTACTTCTGTGAGCTAAGGCTGCAGCTACCTCCCAGCCAAATGCATCAGATTTTCTATCATGAGGGATCTCTTCAGAATCAAGACCTTACTTTGCAAACCTGAGGCTGATGAATCTTTGCATAATCTTCCTCTGCCTTTAGGGAAGGCTGTTATCCATTATCTATGTTATTTGTTATTATCCATTCTCTGTGTTATAGTAGTGGCTAGAGAGCACCTGAGAGAGGCCCCTTTGTTCTAGGTACAGTACAAGCATTGCATGAAAGACAGACCCTACCCAGAGGAACAATCCAAATACCGTAGTCAAAACAAAGGGGGCAGAGGGAAGGGATAGCATATTGAAGAAGAGTGAACTGTGTGATCACAGCAAATGTCATGCAATGTCTTTAAAGAATTCTTCAAGGGCCAGACAGAAGGTACAAGTTTAGTCTGAAGTGGGGATTAGATAGAGGTTTGGAGCCCTCTGGTCCCTGGTACCACTGAAGGTGGGTTTGCACCTGCACAGTTCTTTCTTCCCGGAGGGGGCTCAGGGAAAGGTAACCCCATTCTGAGTCTCATTCCTCCCTCCCCCTGCTGTGGTGTGGCTGGACCTACTGCAGCGGCTGCTTGGTTTATTTCTGGCTGGCTGAGTTCCTCAGCTGGCTGAGTTTCCGTAGTTCACCGGTCGGTGCATAAGGTGCACACAGCTGATGCTTAACACAAGAAGAGCCAGGAAGTTACTTTGAATGGGAAAGTCACATTTCCGTCTCTGCTCCCTCTTGCTTCTAGCTGTGAGCAATTTGCTACAGCCCCTTAGTGGGTATAATGTACTTCCCTCTTCATGAGGACTCAAGGTTACTCAAATCGTAGAATCATAGAATCCTAGGGCTGGAAGGGACCTCAGGAGGTCATCTAGTCCAGCCCCCTGCTTCAAGCAGGATTAACCCCCACTAAGTCATCCCAACCAGGACCTTGTCCAGTCGGGACTTAAAAACCTCTAGGGATGGAGAATCCACCACCTCTCTAGGCAACACATTCCAATGCTTCACCACCCTCCTGGTAAAGTAGTTTTTCCTATTATCCAACCTACACCTCTCTCTCTGTAACTTCAGACCATTGCTCCTTGTTCTGCTATCTGACATCCTGCTATTAAATCACCCCTCAGTCTTCTCTTCTGTAAGTTAAACAAGCCCAGATCCCTCAGCCTCTCCTCATAGGTCATGTGCTCCAGCCCCTTAAATCATTTTTGTTGCCCTAGGGAAGGGACAAGTCACGTCAAGGCTCCACCCACTTCCCTCTCTGGCCACTGCCAACACACCTTCTTGGTGGTGTGGATGGACTAAGGGCTTCTGGAGCCTGAAATGTCCCCCAAGTGCCTAAGACGAGATTTAGGTGGCTTGTGAAGGGGAGCTTTTTACATCCCCTTAGACGGGGTCTGCAACCTGCGGCTCTTTAAGGACTTTTTATGGCTCCCAAAACTATAAGTGCAAAGTAAAAAAAAAAAACAAACACCTCCTGATTCTTTTCAATAAATGGTGAACATCTAAAAGCCCAACAAACAACAACTCATCTCTAAATAGCAAACAATATGTGATCTCAAAATGTAGGATAACTCCCCCTTTATTATGTGCAGTGCATTGTGGGATATGGTGCTGTATCTGTGTTTTGATTGTGTTTCTAATAAAGTCTTGATTTTGAAAAGGACAAGGAAGCTTGCAGCATTCCTGCTGGGAAGGGTGGCACACATTCTAAGAAAGAAACTGAAATTAGGCATGAAATAAAATAGGCACAATTAAAGTGGGCTCTGGAGTGAAAGTCAGGAAGATAATAGTACAAACACACATGTGAAGTGTGAAGAAATAGAATATATAAAAATTTGTGAATGTCCTGCAGTAAACGTACCACATTACAAATCACTGTGTGTGTGTGTGTGTGCTGTTCTTAGAACAGGGGTGCAGGAATGTGAGAGGCAGGCCAAGCAAGGCAGGGGTTAAAAAAAGACCTGTTGGCCCAGTCAGCCCCGCCCTGGTTCACCTGTGGCCAGTGTCAGGCCTGGAGGGGTATAAAGGGAGGGAAGCCAGCCCAGTTTGGGGGCTGACCAGGGAAGAGGCAGGAGCTGGCTCTGAGGCAGCAGGCCCCAAGCCAGAGCTGCCACCTGGTCAGCCACTGGAGGGTGCAGCCCAGGACCCTCCCCCAGGCACTGAGGGGAGTAGGGAGCCCCCAGCAGGGAACCCCTCTCCTGCCAAAGGGGGAACTAGATTCTCAGGGCTATGCCCCAACCTTAACCCATAGACTCTTGGGTGGGGCTGAAGACCCCCCCAACGGGCCCTGGCCAGGGGGCCTAGCCACTAGGACACCCAGTCCCAGGTGTGAACCGCTCACAAGGGGTTACAAAAAGTATGGTTTGACATTATTTATCAAGGAATGTCTCATATTCACAGGCATCGCTGCTCTTTAATTATTGCGTTTTTACCAAATTTGAAAAAATGGCTCTTCTTGTGATTTTGGTTGCTGACCCCCGTCCTTAGTCCACTGAACACAGGCTAGGAATGAACTGCTTTTGCTTGAATAAGCTTTGGAGAAGTTATTTAATATTTCTCCTTCCGTTTCTTCATCTGTAAAATGGGAACAAATGACCTATGTGACAGGGTTGTTGTGAGAACTAGATAAGCTGTAAAGTGCTTTGAAAATGAAAGCTGCCATTAAAATGCCGATGTATCCAAATGTACTCATTTGCTATTACGGCAAAAAAATAGGGCAACTAAGTTGCAGACACTGAGGGTTTCACAGTTGTTGCTATGCTGAATGCCACAGTAAGACCTAGAATGGACATATTTACTACTTATGGTTTATTCGCTGTCCTCATTTCTCCTAGCAGAGGATAGTGGTGCTCATGCACTGTCAGCAGTCATCATAAGAGTAATATTACATGTATGTATTTGGCTCAGTGTTCCACATTACGGAAGATGTGGATATAAATCCGTGCACGTAACATTTTCACTTGAGTTGTGTCTACACGTGCACAACAATTCGAAACAAGTGGCCCTTTTTCGAAAGTGGGGGAGGAGTGTTACACGTGTAAACCCGTCTTTTGAAAGAAAATCGAAAGAACGGGGCGCAGACTTCGAAATCCGAACCCCGATCCCGTATCAGGAAGATCGGCCCCTTTCGAAATACTGAATCGAAAGAGTGCATGTGCAGACGCTCCACAGTCCGTTCTTTTGGAATACGGGTCTGTCATGGCACCGGTCAGCTGGAGCGCAGGGCTGCTCCAGCCAGCAGCAGCAGGGCTCTATGGTCCCTGCGTTCGACTGCTTTAAAGCCGCACACATGCAGGAAACCCGTGGCAGGAAACTGAGAGTGTACTAGGAGCTGCCTCTGCATGTGCTCCAGCCCCCTGCTCCAGCACCAGCATGACCAGCAGCCAGCCCCACCCCCCCGCGAACCCCACAGCTCCCCCTGAACCCCCACAGGGCTCCGAGGGGGAGAAAAAAATACGGTTCCCCCTCCTGGACGGAGCGGGAGCTGCGGGACCTCCTCAGCCTGTAGAAGCATGAGAAGGTCCTGCACCACATGGGGGTCAAGCGGTGCAATGCTGCCACCTTTGGCCACCCGGCACAGGGCCTCCACACCAGAGGGCACTTGGCGCATACCTGCTCTGCACCTCTCTAGCTCCCTACCAGCCCTCATACTACCAGCTCACACTCTGGAGGGCAGCAAGATGAGGACAAGGCAGGCCCTTCTCTAGAGTAATGACCACTTAATTGTGTGTGTGTGTGTGTGTGTGTGTGTGTGTGTGTGTGTGTATTTTGAATTTTTACCTTATTCTCTTACATAATACAGTATATGGTTTAAATGGGGGATCAGCCAACTTAATGTTATTTTGAGTGTTTGTACTGCACAGTTCTGATGGATTGCTATTGAGCTGAGCGATAGGAGTCTGGGGTGGCCAGCTTCCAGATGGCATTCGCGACCCGTTTCTCCAGGGTGAGGGCTGGCCGCATGCAGGTGTCCTGGTGCCGAAGTAAGTGGGGGCGAGCCAGTGGCAGATGTAGTTGAAGGTCTGCCTTGACATGTGGAAGTTCCACAGCCACCTTTCCTCGCCCCACTCCCATAGCACCAGGTGCTCCCACCAGTCGGTGCTGCTGGGGTGGGTCCAGAGGCGGGGGGGGGCAGGGGGTCGCCCGGCGGTGCCCCGGGGGGACCACCCAGCCACCCAAAGAGATCAGGTGCAGATGCAGCAATAGTGCACAGCACTGCCAGCAGGGTGTCCATGATGAGGGCGTCCTCCTGCAGAAGCTGTCCCTGGGCCTCCATGGTGGGCACAAGTGGGCTCTGCTGGGCTGGGAAAGGCTGGGCAGCACTCGGCTCATGTGGAGGGGAAGGTGGAGGGAGGGGCCCTTTACAGGAAGCGGCTGGCTGCGGTCCTGGAAGGGCTTGTCGGTCAAGAGACCCAGTCTGCAGCATTTCCTGCCTCCCTTCTTTTGAAAGAGGGCTTGGAGCTGTGTGGACACTCTCTTTTGAAAGACCTCGATGGCACTTTGAAAGAGTGGAGCGAAGTGCCCATCTGAAAAATGGCGGTGAGTGCGCCCTTTCGACAGCCGCTATTTCGACTGCCAACCTTCGATTTTCGCCCTTCTGGAAGGGCGCTCACATGCAGACACAGCTTTGAAGTCTGGTATTAAAGGCTTTATATCTGAAATTATTATAACTAGGGAAGTCATCGAGCAAATTTAGTTGCTGAACATGCCAAATTCCTCCAAAGGCCAGGGTGAACTTAGACACTAACGACATATAACTGATTTGAACTTGCAATGCATCTCTCTCCAGCCTTTTGATTTTCAGCTCCTGATATCAAAACTCATCACTTGCTGCCATCAGAGAAGCAGAAAGTCTAGCTACAAGAGGGAATGAGGTAAGAGCTGCTTCTCTTTTGCACACTGCATTTCTGTATAGTCCGTGTGCACTTGGGCATGACAGTTATTAATTTTTGTAGCCCTTATCAAAAAAATAGCAAACCCTCGCCTTTATGTCAGCAGGTACTCTCTGTTAGAGCTTCTCACCATACCTTATCTATAATAGGGAAATGTTCTACATTTGATGTAGCATCACCAGCATTTTATTGTTATTTAATAATTGCACAGCATGTAAAATGTAGCTCTGCCATGAAACCTCTAAGAATACCATGTCAGTCCTAAGACTCGATGAAGGAGGAGGGTTGGTCAGATGAGCGTTGATGTGCTGACTGTCAAACAGCAATACGAATGAAATCTGATGCCAGTACAACTAAGTGATAAAAAATGCCAGCTTGGACGTTGCCTGGATAAGCAACGTCCATGATACCAATCGAGCAATCAGTGTTGGGTTGATAAGTTGGCTACTCAAAGAAAATTACAACTAACACATATGCTATCCATTGGAACATGGAACATCCGAACATTGTGGGCACCTGGAAAATTAGAGCTGCTTCGGAAGGAGATGGAGAGATACTGATGCGACTGGAAGAGATGTGTTGGATGGCATCAGGAGACATATGTGGTTGCGACGTCATTTGGTCAGGAAACGAAATGAAGCATGAAGCAGGAGTTGGATTCCTTCTTAGCAAAACAGCTAGATGAGCATTATTAGGATACCATCTGGTGAGTGCAAGAATGACGGTAGCGAGATTCGAAGGAAAACTGTTCAACATCTCAGTCATTCAGGTGTATGAACCCATGTCGGACAGTATGAAGGAAGACATTGAGCTATTCTATAAAGACTTGACAAAGACGGTAGAGGAGATACTGAACAAAGATGTTTTGATCCTGGGAGGAGATTAGAATGTGGAAGTTGAAACAGATAACAAAGGTTGGGAGAGAATCATGGGAAGGTTTGGATACAGAGAAGGAAATGAATGAGGTGAGAAACTACTAGAGTTTGCTACAAAGCATGAGATGGTGATCTGCAACACGATACTCCAACAAAAGGACTGTAGGAAGTGGACATGGCAATCAAATGACGGGAAGTCCAAGAATATGATAGATATGATTTTGATAAGAAGATGGATAACATCAGTACAGCATTGCCGAACTTTCCAAGCAGTGGATATAGACTCAGACCACAGTCTAGTGATCACAAACATCAAGATAAAACTCAAAAGAAAATGTAAGACACAGTTTAAGAAAAGAAGAGACGTGGCGAGGCTACATGTGTAAGAAACAGGGAATGCATACAGAGCAGTGCTCGAAGAGTAGATTAAGAATATTGCCACAGAGGAAGACCTAGACAAGAGAGTCGCAGAGATAGCCGCCGCTATAGAAGATGCAATTGAGCAGACTGTTCCAGAAGAAGAGAAGATCAATAAGAAGCGGATTACTCAGGAGACATTGAAGTTGGTTCAAGACACGAGAGCGTTGAAGATCAGAAGAGATGTTTCTGAGATGGTGGAACAGCAGTATAGGGTGAAATGCAATGAGGTAAGGAAAGCAGCCAGAAAGGGTAAGGAGAAATGGTTAGAGAAGCAATGTGAAGATATAGAGAGGTATTATGGCAAATGTAAGACCGGGGAGGTGTATAAGACAATTAGGAATATTAATAGGAAATAGCAACCGAAGCAGATAGCAATCAAAGATGAGAACGAAGAAGTGCTCATGAACAGGGAGAAGATTGTGCAGCAATGGACGAGATATTGAACCGAACAGTACAAAGCACAGTTGGCCCCGAATGTCTCAGAGAGGTTGATGTGAGAACTGAAAGAGATATCTCCCCCAAGCATCGAGAGCAAGAGCAACATTTTGAAGGAGGAAGCAGAAAAAGCAGTGAAATGACTAAAGAACAACAAGAGCCCTGGAAATGATAAGATCACGGGAGAGATGATCAAATACGGCGGAGAAAGCATGATTCAGGAAATACGCCAACTATGTAATATAGCATGGAAAGAAGGCAAGGCACCTAAGGAATGGACAAGATCTGTGCTAGTGATAATACACAAGAAAAGCAGTACATTGGAGTGCAAGCACTGCAGAATGATTGCCCTTATGAGTCATCTAGGCAAAGTGCTGCTGATGATACTGATGGAGAGACTAAGATCACAGATAGAAGAACATATAGCAGACGAGCAAGCGGGGTTCAGAAAAGATAGAAGTACCATACAGCAGATCTTGGCACTAAGACTGATAGCAGAGAAAGCTCGACGAAAGAACAAGAACGTATACACTTGCTTCATTGATTTTCAAAAGGCATTTGACAGTATAGAACAGAAAGTGACTTCGGCGGTGTGGGGGCCGTATGGCGTGGATAGCAGACTGATACAGTTGTTGAAGGATATCAATGACAATGTGGAGGCAGTGGTGAGAACATGCAGGGAGTTGGGAAGTTGGTTTAAAACAAGTAGAGGTATGAGACAAGGAGATCCAACATCACCAAGTATCTTCATCGCACATCTGGAGAGAGCGATGGACAAGATCAAGGAAGAGGTAGAAGGGATATCTGTGCACAGGAAAAGAAATAACAACTTGAGGTTTGCAGATGATATTATTGAGGAAGATGAGGAGAAACTGGCGAAAATGGTGCAGGTGCTGAATGAAGAAGGGAAGCAGTAGGGACTGATTACGAACATGGATCAAATAAAAACAATGGTATTTGTACATAAGAAAATAGGAAGGAAGATCAGTGTGGATGGTATTGAACTAGAAAATGTAGAGAAGATCACATATCTGGGGAGCAACATAACATATGACCTAGACTGTAAGAAGGAAACAGTGACTAGAATAGCGAAAGCAAGAGTGAGTTTGAAGGTGATGGATAAGATCTGGAAAAGCAAAGAAATTAGTTTAAGAATGAAGCTGAGTGAATTGAAAATGTGTGTATTCAGCAGCATGTTGTACGGATGTGAGACATGGATGATAATGAAAGATTTGAAAAGAAGAATATTGGCGTTCGAAAGGAGTTGTTATAGAAAGGTTCTGGGAATAGGGATGGATGCAGAAGGTAACCGATGAGGAATTCTATAGAAAGATACAACCAAAAGAGAACCTGCTGCAGAAGGTTATAAAATGGAAGCTACAACTATTTGGGCATATCTGCAGAATGAACGACGAGCGAAAAATCAAGACCCCGGTATTCGGCATAATGGACGGCTCGAATAGAAGAGGCAAACCCCACAGAGAATGGGTAGATGATGTAGTGGATTGGTGTGGAGCTAGTCTACAGAAACTAAGCCACTCCACACTGGACAGGGAAACATGGAAGGAAATAGTGAGAGAGGCATCAGACACCAACGGGTGCTGAGCCCACGGTTATTGATGATGATGATGTAAAATGTGTGTTCACTGCTGTACAAAAAGGCCCAATACTTGCTGCCATAATCTTACATTCAAAACAGACATACAAACATACATAAGTTGGAGAAGACGCATTGGGAAGTCCCAAGTATGGAAGGACTTGGATGCATTTTTTAGATCAATATAGTTGTTGAGTCACTTCTTGTGGCCATTGCAGAAGTAAGCATAAGAGAACATGGTGGGGCATTCTCCCGATAGGAGATGCAGTGCACACCTAGGAAGAAAATGTAAAGGTTTGTTGAACACATGTAATAGTGAGCATATGCCTCTAATCCTTGATATTTAATGCATTCAGCATACAAGTGACTCTTTCCCCAAAAATGTGTAAGTCATCTTTTAAAAGACCAGATGACGGGACATAAAACATAAAAAATGTAGTATGGTATGTATCTTGCCTATTAAAAAAATCTATCATAAATCATAGGCTATGTTCAGAATATATCTATGTTGTGAAAGTTACTTCTCTGAACATGTGTATGAACAGGGCTTAATTCTGCATGATGCTGAGTAGTCTGGCCTTGTTCCATCAGAGCTTAACTACATGCTTAATTTTGAGCGTGTGAAAGATCCAATTGACTTCAGTGGGACTACTCATGTGCTTAAGTGTTTTGCTGGATCAGGGCTAGAGCATTCAGGACCTTTCAGGATGAACCCAGAGAGCATACATGATGGTAGGGTATGCATGAGTTTGGGATAGTTGTAATATTACCCCAGTCATCCCAAAAGACTTCCAATAAAAGTTTTTAGCCCGCATCATCATCGTTTCTGAATATCTCATATGTGTCTTTAACAGAGGGAGTATTTTAAGAATGTTTTAAAATATTATTGGGGCTATCTTTTATATAAAAGGGTCACTATAGGCTTGCTAGGCTGACATAGATCCCCAGACAAACCAGAGAAGGGTTGATAGGGAATGTAATCAGTAAAGAATTAACAGTTGATAGCATCATTTATGCCAGGCCATAAGGTATAATGGAAAATAGACCTTGTCAAATACACTTTCCCCCCACCCCTTTCTGGAGACTGAAGTTTTGGTTGATAAAAGTAACACCAATGTGACAGACTTCTCGAAGGTATTTTACTTAGATTTGCACCTCATTCTGACAAAAAATAGCATGATATAGAAAGTTGTGTCATCCATATTTAAAACTGATTAAATAGTAGATTGCAAAAAGTATTGGGAAAATGTTACCCTATGAAGGTTTTTCTAGTGGGGTTCTGCAGGGCTCTGTTCTTGGTTCTATGCTATTCAGTGTTTTATCATTGTTTTAGAAGAACATATTAAAACCATTGCAGGTAAAATTTGCAGATGACACAATAATTGGTGGAGTGATAAATAATGATGGGAACGGGTCAGTTGCCCAGACCAGTCTGGCTGTCTTGAGTCAATAAGCAATTTAATACAGCTAAATACAAGGTCCAACATTTAGGAGCCAGGAATGCATGTCACACAAGATGGGAGATAATATTCATGGACACTGGCACTGAATAGGACTAAATAACCAACTGAATGTGATGTACCAGGATGATGCTACAGCAAGGAGAGTGAATGCAATCTTTGGATGCAGAAGCTGGAGGATATCTAGCAGAAGTAAAGAAGTGGTATTACCTCTGTATATGGTATTAGCAAGGCCATTAGTGCAATAGTGTATTCAGTTCTGGGGAGAACACTTCCAAAAGGGTTTTCAAATATTGGAAATGGTTCAGAATGACTCAAGATCTGGAAAATATCTTTATTCAAGAGAAGATTAAGAGGTGATTAGATCATGGTCTAAAAAAAACTATGTGGGTTGAGATTTAGAAGTTTCTGTAGTATAGCAGAAAAAGTCATAACAAGATGTGATGGATAGAAGCTGAAATGAGACAGGGATTAGTCTACCTTACCAAGGTGCATGAGTGCAGGTGTATCACAACGGGTGAACAGCAGTAGTCCATTGGCATAGTCACTCCACCTTGACAAGAGGTGGAAGCTGTGTTGGTGGGACAATGTCTCCTGTTGACATAGTGTCATGTGGACACCACTTTAAGTTGACGTCAGTCATTTGGGGGTGGCATTGTCACACCCCTGAAAAATGTCACTTACATCAAGTTAGGTGGTAGAGTAGACAAGCGCAAATAGTGAAAACTGTAAGCAATTAGGGCATTAACCAACAGAGAAACTTTCCTAGGATATGGTAGATTCTCCATCCATTGATGTCTTAAAGTCAATACCAGTGTTCCCTGGAAGCTAAGTGCTTAAGCAGCCACTCAGAAGAGATTCAGGTGCCACCTAGCTGGTTATCAGAGCACCCACAGAATCCACAGCTGGCAGCATGTGTTTCTACTGGTGGTGCATGTCCCCATATGCCTTGGTGCGCATAACAAAATTTATTCTGCCCTGGATGGGAAAAAATAGAGGGAACCCTGGTCAAGACTGGTTGTTGTTGTTGTATAAGAGATGCTGTAGCTCCAATAGGAGTTGTGGGTTTGATTCATATCTTGTTATGTGAGGTTATATGGTCTGCCTTACATATGAAGTACGACTAGATTACTGTTGTGGTTCCTTTCAGCCTTCAGAATGTATGACTGTATTTTTCCACCTGAAAATACTTTTAGACTCATATTTTAAAGGCATTTGGGCATTGCTATGGTCAGCGTCACAACAGTGAACTCATTTAGCTGGCTTGGCCCTTAAATTAAATTGAGTCCTGCTCTTTCATCCACAGGCAGGGAGCCAGAGGGAGCAGGAGCCAAAGCAGCAGCAGTGGCAGGAGCTGCAAGTGGCTGCTTAAAGAGCCACTTTAAAGAACCCCAGAGATGCCCAGCCATGTTTTAAGAATGGCAGCCCTGGGAAAAAAGGTGGCAGAATGCAGTTCTGCTGTGCTCCGTTGGGAAAAAAGCCCTGCTTACAAGTAAAAGGACTGCAGTAGAAGGATGGACAGAAGATTCCCACCTAGCCAACATCACCACTGGAATATTCGAGATCTCTTGTACTGTTGCCACCATCAGGTTCCCCAGCAAGTGTTGCCTTCTCCTGAGTAACCCCAGGAGGAAGACAGGGGGGTGTTAGAGTGTGATTACATGGAGGGTGTGCTCTGAAGTTCTTGTTGTCCCTTGACTGGAAGGAGCTGGAAGACAGGAAGAGGACCTGCAGCAGAGCTGGTCTCCATGCAGCCTCATCACTCCAGCTGGCTTGCAGCAGGCTGCCTGGTTAGCCATGACGCCTAATTAGCCGCAGGGGCCAGCAGGCAGGCTCCGGGACCAGCAACAGGTTCTTGCCCCCCTGTGTGCCTGGTCTTGTTTTAATTTGCTCCTCCTGAATCTACCTTGTATCAAGTCTTGCCTCTGTCTTGCACCTACCTTGATTTCTCCTTGCCAGTTACCCTGCTTGCTACAGGTCCTGAGCTCCCATTTGATTCTTGGCTTTGGCTCTTGACTATTATGTCTGGCTCCGACTTGGGTCCTGGAGCCCTCTCTGACCACTAGGTCAGATTACTCTCATCCAGCTTGGCTGGCAGTGACTTGCCAATGCTGCTGGTGTTGAGGGCTGTTAGCAAATGTTTGGTTCAAACTGAATTTTCAAGGAAAATGGGAAAAAAATGAGACATTTAGGTGCAAGTCACAATTCTCTCCCCAACTGCATTCTGAGTGGCTTTACAGAGAGTAAACCAGGCAACATGGGGTCTCTGCAATAAACCTTCAGAGTTCTGTGATGTATTCTGTTTTGGATGCTAGTTTCAGCTCTTTAGCAAGAGGAAGAAATAACCCCCCATGCCCCTGTCCCCTGCTTGCCAGTTGGATTTGAAGCATATCCCCCTTCAGAAGGTGCTGACTTTGTGATATGGGGTGAGAGAGGTCTGGAGTTCCACAGGAGCCCACACGCATTACAGCTGTGGTGAGACAGTTCTCCTGCAAAAGCAGAGGTCTTACAAAATGCCTAAAAAGGAAGAACTGGTTGCATTGAAACCCAGGGCCAGATTCAGAGAAGTTGTCACAGTGAGTTATAAATGATCCCCGCCTTTGTCTATTAATACCACCTCAGTTGGAGTATTGTGTCCAGTTTTGGGCACCACATTTCAAGGAAGATGTGGAGAAATTAGTGAAGGTCCAGAGAAGAACAAGAATGAATGGAAGGTCTAGAGAACATGAGCTGTAAGGGAAGATTAAAAGAATTGGTCTTGCTTAGCCTCTGAGGATAGGACAAGAAGCAATGGGCTTAAACTGCAGCAAAGGAGGTTTAGGTTGGACATTAGGAAAAACGTCCTGGCAGGGTAGTTAAGCACTGGAATAAATTGCTTAGGGAGGTGGTGGAATCTCCATCACTGGAGATATTTAAGAGCAGCAGTGCCGTAATAAGGGCATGGCGAGTAAGGCACTTGCCCTGAGCGCATAGGTGAGCGGGCACAGAAAAAAAAATATAGAAAACTAATTATTGTAAGACTGCTACTAAGCTATCTTCGCTCATGCATTGTGCCACATCTGCCCATGCCAAGGACAGTCTCCTTAGGGGCACTGTTTCTTTAGGGGCGCATCTTTTTCAAACTGGCATGGTAAAATAACATGTTTTGCAACAAAGATTTTGTCTGACTTCGAAAAAAATGTTTCCTTTATGAGGTCCATTGTAAAGTCAATGTGGTAATCTCTTACATATGTTTCCAATTTTCAGGATAGCTATTTTAACCAGGAGTGTGAGCCATTAAAGTCTATTGTATTTACATTTAAAATTGGAGAAAGTTGTTCTTATCAGTTGTGTATTGTGTTTGACAGTAGGTAGTTCTTCCGTTAAAATGTAGATGTGCTTTTGTTAAAATGGATACTGCTAATCTTCAAAAAAGCAGCAGAAGATTTAAGTTTTAAATATGTCAGCGATTTGAGAGCCTCAGAAATTCTGTCAGAGATTCAGAGTTTTAAACATCAGGCATTAACACTGTTGCCAAATGTTTCATCTGCAACTGATTTGGACCTTCTACAGTTAATTCATGAATATAATCTGGCCAAATCTTGTCCAAATTTGGAAATTGCCTGGTGAATATTTTTCTGCTTGCCAGTGACTGTGGCTTCTTGCGAAAGAAGTTTTAGTAAACTAAAATTAATTAAGAACTACCTTCGAGCATCCACAAAGAAGAAATTATCAGATATGTCCATCTGATCACTACAACACAAGGTAGCAAATGATCTTAATTTCAGTTGCAATTATTGATGAATATACCTCATTAAACGCGCGCAAACTACAATTATAAACAAGTACCTAAAAGTGCCTGACATGATATTTTATAATTATATGTATTAATATATAGATTATATGAAGAGATTATATTGTAATTATATGTATTAAGATATAGATGTATTAATAGATTGTTTATGCAAATCTCATACCTGTAATAATAATAATAATAATAATAATAATGTATTTTCCCTTTTCTACAAAATAACTGCTACAAATATAGGGGTGCAATTTTATATTCTTGCCACAGGTGCAAAAGTAGCTACTTCTGGCACTGAAAAAGTAACATGCTATCTGGTTTTAATAACAGAAAATATAGACCACAAGTCCATTTTTCCAAACACTTGTGGCACACACAGAACATAGTTTAAGAAACACTGCTTTGAAGTGTCAGCTACTGGGTAATCTACCCTATATAGTACAATTATGTTAGGATTAATACAAAGTAGAAAAAAACAATAAAATATTTATTTGTATTTTACACTAATCATTCTGAATGCCAACTAAATAAAAGTAAAATTTCACTCTAGACTTCTCATTTTTCCCTGTATTGTAAGTGGAGGTGGGCACCAACCACATAGTTCTCCTAGAGCGCCAAAAATTGTTCTGTGTTTAAAACCAGGGTCTGACCTCAGGTGTTTTGCATGCCATCACATCAAAGGGAGGAGATGCAGGCCTTAGTGAGAAATGCTTTCCCATGATACGTTTTCATTTTGGCACACATGCTGTTTATGCTGCAAGGTTCCTAAAATAATTGTGCTAGATGAAGCGTCTGTTCTCCGTGCTTTGAGGCCAGTACAGCATGACATTTTAGAGATAAAGTGTTGCGGAACATTCTTGGACTTACATTTCATTGGAACTCTTCTGGAATCTATTTGTCTTTCCTGTTTCTTGCTATCCCATTGTACAGGCTGAACCTCTCTAACCTGGAACTCCCTCTTCCGGCAACATCCATAATCTATCATGATTTTAGTTAGCTGGATGACCGCTTATTGTAGGTGTGGCCACATTTCTTGTGGTTCCATAAAGTTTGTTTACAGCCGCCAGTCCTGGCTCTCAGTGTTCTGTGCTGTTATTGAGCTCTAATTTACCCTCAAATGTCTTCTAAGAGCTCAGTAAGCAGTGGAAGTATTGCTAATGCAGCTAGCCAATACTGACCTCCCATAGTCCAGCAAATTCTCTCATCCAGCACTGATCAGGTCCCAAGGATGCTGTATTAGAGAGGTTCAACCTGTACTTACAAAATGACTATCCAGAACATGCTCATCACTTGCATATTAAATTGTGTATAAATCAAAATTTTTCTGAGGCAGGTAGGTCAATCTACAAATGTCATTTCACAGTGAACACTGTGCAGTGGAGATTACGGAGGATAAAACAAACACTTGGTGGCTGGGTAGTTACCCTGTCCTACAGCATCCACATATGTGACAGGTGTTTTTCCAAACCCACCACCCAACATACAACAAAATAACAGTCCAGTCGCACTTTAAAGACTAGCACAATAATTTATTAGGTGATGAGCTTTCATGGGCAGACCATGTTCTTCAGATCTGGAAATATTAAAATCTATTTCTAGATCAGAAGAAGTGTGTCTGTCCCATGAAAACTCATCAGCTAACAAATTATTTTGTTAGTGTTTAATGTGCTACGTGACTCCTTTTTTTTGTTTTGTGAAGATGCAAACTAACACGGCTACCTCTCTGTAACTGTTCACCCAAGATATCCTCAGAGAAATGGGATTAAAAAAGAGACAAAAAATTCATTTGATTGTTTATTGATGTAAGGAATGTGGCAGCAGGAACACAGCGCTGCTGAAGGCTGGGAGGAATGTGTCTCCCAGAGATCATTTGCATGAGAATGCAAAGGTGTGCATGTGTGATACCTTTCAGGCAAAGCCTAATGGGTAGCAAGTAAGCCATGAGATTTTGTCTATTGTAAACACATTGTTGTAAAATCACAATTTATGCTGACACTCAGTGTGGGAGTTGCTCTGGGTTGTTGTGAGGGACGGGGAAGTTGCCATAGCTGCATAAGACATTGATTACACAGGGCTCCCTGGTTTAAAGCATTGTAAGATAGGAGGGTAGTGCTTGTGCTTGCTGATGGCCTTGGCCATATAGCTATAAGCCTGGCTTGATTAGCCCTTTCTCTCTGTTGAAAGAAAGAGCTGTACACTTGGGTTTTCATGAAACTACACACTAGAAATATTAAGAGCTGAAATCACAGAGTGGTAGCTGAGGCCCCACAGAGCTGAAATCACAGGGTTCTGCTTCAGGGTGATCACTCAAGTGGTGTGGCTGGTAGGAGCAGTGGTGGACAATGGTGACTGGCGGGCAGCTAGGAGGAGGAGTGGGGGACAACAGTGACTGGCAGGTGGTTGGTAGGAGCAGTGGTGGATGACAGTGACTGGTGGGCAGCTGGGAGGAGGAGCGGTGGACGACGGTGACTGGTGGGCGGCTGGTAGGAGGAGTAGCCAACAGCCAGCAGGTGGCAGTCAGTGGGATGCTGCAGACAAGCGGACAGCTAGTACTGCCCTGGTGATGTATCTGTGGGCTCTGGGTCTGGGACTGCACCGCGAGAGTTACACCCTGTAGTTGTGTGTGGGGTAAGGGCCAGGAGCCCCATCAAGAGACTTGGTTCTATAGCATATGGGGATGGTATCTTGTTAAAGGGGTTTGTCCCTCCTTGTTTAGATATACTGCATCTGTCACAGTAAACTTGGGGTAGGTTATTGTAATTAAATAAGCTGTTTCTATCTTAGACTCTGTGCTTGCGAGGCAGGAGGGGAGAACTGCCTTACAGGCACCCAGCAAGTGGGGTGAGATTGTCCCAGGCCACTGGGTGGGGGCTCAAGCCGGTTGGTTGTATCCTTGACAGGAAACCCCCCTAGGAGCTGAACCCAGCCCTTCTGGCAGGCACCTGGCATTAATAGAAGGGTTACATAAGTGGGGGCTTGTCCAGGATGTCTATTGCTGGGTAGTACCCCTCGCAAGCACATCTATATATACCATTGTAAGAAGCAGTTCTGTTGTTGCAGGATAAGTTAGAGTTTATACCATGGCTGGCCGTATGTTAGAAGACTGGTGTGAGGAGTTGAGTATCAATCCTAGGAATTGTCTGTTGGTATTAGGGATGCCTGAGGGCATGGAAGATGGCCCAGTTGAGGCCCTTCTAACAAAAGCCATTGATTCTCTAATAAGGTGTTGCATACGGGGCCGTAGACCTCGAGCAGAGGACAAAGCCTTTGTGGTGCTGTGTGAACTGCCGGTGGCTGTGGACTCTTTGCAGATCCCAAGTGAGATAAAGACTCCCACTGGCACATTGAAAGTTGTGATCGCCAAGGCCTTTGCAACGGGCCCCGCCTCACATGCCGGGTTTGAGGAGAAGATGACAGCCTTCTTGGTACAGGAAGGAAAGACTATGGCAGACGTGTCGAGTCTACTGAGTGCTGAACCATCGGCCCCTGCCCCTTCTACTGAGGTATGGGCCAAAGCTCTGGGACAAGCATTGGAGAAAGTCATGCGACCTCATCATGAGTCTAGTTCATACTGTAAGTTACGCTTATTTTCTGGAGGTGCGGTCCCAATACCAGGGGAAGAAGCGTTTGAACCCTGGTTAGAACATACCACTGAAATGCTCCAAGAGTGGGAAGTACCTGAAGCTGAGAAGAGAAGGCAACTGATAGAGAGTCTCCAGGGTCCCGCACTGGACGTCATTCACACGTTAAACCTGGGTAATCTGGAGGCTAGGGCAAATGACTGCTTAGAAGCTCTCAATCATGCTTTTGGGAGGACTGAAGATTTGGAGGAAGTTTATTGCAAGTTCCTGAACACCAGACAACAGAGGGGCGAGAAGTTGTCAACATATGTTCAGAGGTTGGAGAAACTACTGCAGAGAGTTGTCTTGCATGGAGCCATCACAGCGGAGCAAATGGATCGAACTCGAGTGTCCCAAATTGTAAGGGGACAGTAATACCAGCACCCAATCCTATTCCACCTCCCAGCTATTTGCGACTGATTAAAGAGATCCGAGAAGAGGAAGAAAGGCAGGCCACCAGTGAGAGTGGGGGCACTCAACTGTCCAAACATAGCAGTACAGCCCTCTCGCAACCCCCTAAAACACTGATGGTGAACAGTGGAGAGGAGCTTGCCCAGGAAATACAAGACCTGATGGTGCAGGTGGACGAACTGAGGGGCGCTGTAGGTTCAGCCCAGGCACCAGGGAGTGCTGAACAGCTAGCAGCAGTGGTCCATAAGACCGGGCTCAGGACCACTACTTCTACAGGTTGGCCAAGTATAGGATCATTCTTCTGCTACAAATGTGGTCAGGAAGGACACACTGCAGCAAGATGTTGAAATAAAGAAAATCCAATACTGGTGTACCAAAAGCTGAGGGTCACCTTGGAAAAGTCAGGAAATGGCTACAGGGTTTGGGAAGGGAGCTGCCTACACCCTCGGGAATTGAAGGCTCCCTTAGAAGAGACAGACCTACGGCCTTTCCACGAGGACTAATAGGGCCTAGAGCAGAAGTCAATGTGAAAATAGAAGGGGTGGAACGTAGAGCCATACTTGATACAGGATCTCAAGTGACTATCATATTCCAGTCATTCTATCAACAAAGACTTGGGCACCTGCCTATCCATCCACTAACGGGTCTTGGCCTGTGTGGACTCAGCATGAATGAATACCACTATGCGGGATATATCATAGTGCACCTAGAGTTCCCGAAAGAAGTGGCGGGGGTAAGAGAGGAGGTAGACACAGTTGCCTTAATATGCCCTGACCCCTAGGGGATCTCTAATGTGTCTGTGCTAATAGGGACCAACTCCAGTCTCTTTAAAGTACTTTCAGAATACTGCAGATGACGGGCCAGGGACCAATACCTGAGCACTCTGATGATTCATGCACTTTGTGCTGAAGCCTACAAGAAAATTGAGGATGCTAAACAGGAGTCACCTGAACTACCAATGGGTGCCCTGAGGTATGCAGGTACAACTCCCATAGTAGTGCCTGCAAGGAAAGAGCAAGAGGTGCTCACCAGGAGTACCTGGCTAAAGATCAGCGGAGAGACTCTAGCTATGGTAGAGCAACCAGCTGACGGAGGCCTTCCTGATGGAGTGCTGGTTCCCAGTGGAGTCATAGTCTTACCCGCTGAAACCCAGAAAAAGGTAGCTATACTGATTGCTAATGAAACCAGTCATGATATTGTTGTAAAGTGAGGGCGGAAGATAGCAGACCTTTTTGAGCCCGACGCAGTGGTAAGGCCTCAGTGTGGCACTCTGGCCCCAACAACAGATCCAGAAAAATTTGACTTTGGAGATTCACCACTGTCTGAGGAACAGAAGGTGCGGTTAAGGGAGAAGCTTTGTAAGAGATCAAAGGTATTCTCACTGCATGAGTGGGAAGTGGGATGTGCAAAAGGGGTCGAGCATAACATCAGACTGCATGATTCTCGACCTTTCCAGGAGAGATCTAGGAAGATCGCCCTTTCTGAGATGGAAGATGTGCGACAGCATCTTCAAGAGCTGGCAGAGAATGGCATCGTTACAGAGTCCCACAGCCCATACGCTTCACCCATTGTGGTGGTCCGTAAAAAGAATGGAAAAATTCGGGTATTTATTGACTACCGCACCCTAAACAGCCGTACTGTGATTGACCAGTACACTATGCCATGGATCCAAGATGCCTTAGACTGCCTGTTAGGAAGCCAGTGGTTTTCAGTTTTAGACCTTCGAAGTGGATATTAGCAGATTCCTCTGGGAGCAGAAGATAAAGAGAAGACAGCCTTCATCTGCCCATTAGGGTTCTACCAGTTCGAATGCATGCTGCAAGGGATTTCTGGGGCACCAGCCACATTCCAGCGTCTTATGGAGAACGTTGTGGGAGACATGAACCTACTGCAAGTCTTGGTTTACTTGGATGACCTGATTGTATTCGGAAGAACATTGGAGGAGCATGAAGAAATACTTCTTAAGGTCCTCAACCAGTTGGAGGCCTATGGGTTGAAACTTTCTATCGACAAATGCCAGTTCTGTAGAACATCAGTGAAGTATGTGGGTCACATTGTGTCCCAGGAAGGCGTGAGTACTGATCCAGACAAAATAGAGGCACTCGTAACATGGCCACGTCCCAACAATTACCGGGAGCTTAAAACCTTTCTAGGATTTAGTGGATACTACCGTAGATTTGTGGAACATTATGCTTCCATTATCAAGCCTTTGAATGATCTCACTTGTGGATACCCGCTCAACAAGAGCAAGACTGAGACCAAGGGTAAGGGGAGGCCCTCAAGACTCCCAGAGCAGAAGCGCCGTGATCCACTAGAGCCTTTTGGATCACAATGGGACGAGACGTGTGAGAAAGCTTTTCGAGAAATCATTAACTGCCTAACTCATGCTCCAGTCCTAGTGTTTGCCGACCCAAACAAACCCTTTATTTTAAATACGGATGCCAGTTTGGAAGGGTTAGGGGCGGTTTTATACCAAGAAGTGGACGGCAAACATAGACCTGTGGCCTTTGCCAGCCGAGGATTGTCTGACAGTGAGACCCGTTACCCCATCCACAAGATGGAGTTCTTGGCCTTGAAGTGGGCCATCACTGAGAAGTTTCGTGACTACCTGTATGGTGCTAAGTTCCAAGTATGGACAGACAACCATCCATTGACATATGTATTGACAAGTGCTAAGCTGGACGCGACTGGGCAGAGATGGGTGGCTGCCTTGGCCAGCTACGAGTTCAGCCTACAGTACTGATCGGGGAGAAGCAACATCAATGCAGATGCGTTGTCACGACGCCCACAGCTGCCGGAAATTGCTGAGATTCCTCTAGATGGAGTAAGAGCCATTTGCAATGGAAGTTATCGCAAGTCCCAGGCCCCTGAGAGTTGTATTGCTGAAATGTTGGGTTTACCACCCGAGAGTGTGCCATCTGCCTCTGTGAACTATATTGAGTTGGATCAATCGCCATTGCCTAGGCTCAATGCTGCGGACTGGGCAAAAAGCCCATCTGCAAGATGCTGACATCCGTGATACCTGACTCGCAAAAAGAGAGGGGCAAAACCCTCGGACCATTGTTCCCTCCACTCCGGGAAGTAAAGTACTACTAAGGGCATGGAACAAACTGAGACTGATACAAGGCGTGCTGCACTGGGTCACCGTAGATCCATTGCAAAATTGACGAACACAACTGGTACTACCAACTGAGTACAGGGTCCCGGCCATGAGGGCTCTGCACAATGATTTTGGGCATTTGGGTATGGAAAGAACACTTGAGCTTCTCTGTAATAGGTTCTACTGGCCCAGGATGGCCGAGGACGTACACAGGAAATGTGAGACGTGTGCTCGATGTGTTCAGTGGAAAACTCTGCCCACTAGAGCAGCCTATCTGCAGAGCATCACGACCAGCAAACCCTTGGAACTGGTATGCATTGACTTCTTGTCTCTGGAACTGGATAGGAAGAATATTGGAAACATCTTAGTGGTAGCCGATCACTATACCCGATACACTCAGGCCTACCCCACACGTGATCAGAGAGCCATCACTGTGCCATGGGTATTGTGGGAAAAGTACTTTTCAGTGCTTGGACTCCCAACTCAGATACACTCTGACCAGGGGCAAGACTTTGAGAGTCAACTCCTAAAGGAGGTGCTGAGAGTGGCAGGAATAAAAAAGTCCAGGACAACCCCTTACCACTCACAAGGTGACCCTCAGCCAGAACGGTTTAACCGAACCTTACTGGATATGCTGGGGATGTTGCGCCTGGAGCAGAAAGCATCCTGTAGTCAACATATTGCCTTTTTGGTGCATGCATACAATGCCACGAAGAATGACGCTACAGGAGCAACCCTGTATTTGCTGATGCTTGGACGAGAGCCCAGACTACCAATAGACCTATGCTTTGGGATGGCAGGGGATGGGGAAAGCTATGAGACACATCTGCAGTATGTTTCCCGACTAAAGGAAAAGCTGCAGTATGCCTACCATTTGGCTACGGCAGCTGCCCGCAAGAACACAGATCGTAACAAACACTGGTATGATGCAAGAGTGCACCCTCAGGAGCTCCAACCTGGGGACCGAGTTCTCCTGCGGAATCCAAGGGTTGCTGGTAAATACAAGATTGCCAATAGATGGAAGGGAACACCCTACCTGGTGGTGGAAAGACTTAAGGACCTACCTGTTTACAAGATTAAACCTGAGTGTGGATCAGGGCCAATGAAGACAGTACATAGGAATCTCCTACTGCCCGTGGGAGAGTTGGTTGGTGCACCTTCAGAGATGGACTATGACATGAGACCAGGGCACAAAGAAAGTGCAAGGCCACATCCATTACCCAACACAGGCAGTGGGCTCTGTGGAGATGATCTACCCTTATCCAGCACCTTCAAGAGTGACTCTGAAGAGGATGAGGCTCCCATGGAGCACCTTAGAATGGGAACCAGATCCCAGAGTCTATCAAGGGAACAAGGGGAAAGGGCAACACCTTTGGCACTGAATCCCAGAGCAGAAGCGTTTAGGCGTGGGGCTGGAAACCCCCCTTCCACAACAAGACTAATCTGGGATGATGAATCTGCCCCATTTACTGACAGTTTGGCGGAGAACCAAGCACGTGCAGATACACCCCAATTAGCTGACGGAGATGTTTTTGTCCAGGACATCCCAAGTCTGTGAGCAAGAGACACAAGGGCCAATACAGATAGAAAGGGAGTCCCTGAGTGAACGCCCCTTATCCCTACCTCCAGAAGAGGATCCCACAGCTCCTGTTATCCCCATCCTCAATAGGCAGGATAGAGTCATAAAGCCTGTAAATAGACTAACTTATGAGGCACCTGGAGTAGTTGGGGAGGATGTAATACATCTGGCACACAGACTTGTGGAAGCCATAGTGAGCTTTCTCAGGCCATTAGAGGGGAATTCATGTGGATGTTATAATTTAAAGTGTGATTTGCTGGGACGTCAAATTGTCGGCTGGGGGGAGGATGTAAGGAATGTGCAGCAGGAACACAATGCTGCTGAAGGCTGGGAAAAATGTGTCTCCCAAGCCGTGTCTACACGTGCACGCTACTTCGAAGTAGCGGCACTAACTTCGAAATAGCGCCCATCACGGGTACACGTGTTGGGCGCTATTTCGACGTTAACATCGACGTTAGGCGGCGAGACGTCGAAGCCGCTAACCCCATGAGGGGATGGGAATAGCGCCCCACTTCAAAGTTGAACGTCGAAGTAGGGCACGTGTAGACGATCCGTGTCCCACAACATCGAAATAGCAGGGTCTGCCATGGCGGCCATCAGCTGAGGGGTTGAGAGACGCTCTCTCTCCAGCCCCTGCCGGGCTCTATGGTCACCATGTGCAGCAGCCCTTAGCCCAGGGCTTCTGGCTGCTGCTGCTGCAGCTGGGGATCCATGCTGCATGCACAGGGTCTGCAACCAGTTGTCAGCTCTGTGGATCCTGTGTTGTTTAGTGCACTGTGTCTGGGAGGGGCCCTTTAAGGGAGCGGCTTGCTGTTGAGTCCACCCTGTGACCCTGTCTGCAGCTGTGCCTGGCACCCTTATTTCGATGTGTGCTACTTTGGCGTGTAGATGTTCCCTCGCAGCGCCTATTTCAATGTGGTGCTGCGCAACGTCGATGTTGAACGTCGACGTTGCCAGCCCTGGAGGACGTGTAGACGTTATTCATCGAAATACATCGAAATAAGCTACTTCGATGTAGTCTTCAAATGTAGACATAGCCCCAGAGATCATTTGCATGAGAATGCAAAGGGCTGCATGTGTGATACCTTTCAGGCAAAGCCTAATGGGTAGCAAGTAAGCCATGAGATTTTGTCTATTGTAAACACATTGTTGTAAAATCACAATTTATGCTGACACTCAGTGTGGGAGTTGTGGGATCTCACCAATGCTCTGGGTTGTTGTGGGGGACAGGGCAGTCACCATAGCAGTAAAAGACATTGATTACACAGGGCTTCCTGGTTTAAAGCATTGTAAGGAGGTTCTAACTGGCTCAGTTAGGTTGCTATGTGCCTGTGGTTTTGTGCTACAGTTATAGGCCTGGCTTGATTAGTTCTCCACATTTTTTGAAAGGTAGAAGTGTATGCTTGGGTTTTCACATAACTCTACACTGAAGATATTAAAAGCTGAAATCACAGTGTAGCAGCTGAAGCCACACAGAGCTGAAGTTATGGGGTTCTGTCTCTAGGTGATCCTTAAGTGGCACAGCTGGTAAGGGAGTTATCATGGTGGGTGGCTAGTAGGAGGAGCAGTGGATGATGATGTGTGGGCAGTAGGTGCAGCAGCAGATGGCACAACTGGTGGACAGCTGGTAGGAGGAACAGTGGATGATGGCGACTGGCGGGTGGTCAGTAGGAGGAGTAGCCAATGGCCAGTAGGTGGCAGTCAGTGGGATGCTGCAGCCAAGTGGACAGCTAGTACTGCCCTGATGATGTATCTGTGGACCCTGGGTCCAGGGCTGCACCATGAGAGGCACACCCTGTAGCTGTGTGTGGGGTAAAGGCCAAGAGCCCCAGCAAGAGACTTGATTCTATAGCGTATGCTTAGATATACAGCATCTGTTACAGTAAACTTGTGGTTGGGAGGGCAGGGGAGAAATGCCTTACAGGCACCCAGCAAGTGGTGTGAGATTGTCCCAGGCCACTGGGTGGGGGCTCAAGCCGGGTTGGTTGTATCCTAGACAGGAATCCCCCCTAGGAGCTGAACCCGGCCCTTCTGGCAGGCACCTGGCATTAATAGAAGGGTTATATTTATACATGTGTAGGAAATGGCATCTTTGGGACCTTATTGGTGCTGACCCAGAGAATTTGCCAAACTATGAGAGGTCAGTATTGTCTAGCAGCATTACCAACACTTTCATTGCTTGCTGGGCTCTCAGAAGACATTTTCATGGAATCATAGAACAATAGAGCTGGAAGAGACCTACAAAAGCCATCAAGTCCAGCCCCCTACCCCAGGCAGGACCAAACCCATCAGATCAGCCCAGCCAGGGCTTTGTCGAGCCGAGACTTAAACACTCCAGGGATGGAGACTCCACTACTTCCCTAGGTAGACCATTCCAATGCTTCACCACCCTCCTAGTGAAAAAGTTTTCCTAATGGTCAACCTGGACTTATCCAACTGCAACTTGAGACCGTTGTTTCGTGTTCTGCCATCTGTGACCACTGTGAATAGCCTCTCTCCAGGCTCTTTGCAACCTCCCTTCAGTAAGTTGAAGACTGTTATCAAATATCCCCTCAGCCTTCTCTTCTGCAGACTAAACAGTCCCAATTCCCTCAACCTTTCTTCATAGGTCATAAGGTCCAACCCCTTAATTATTTTGGTCGCCCTCCACTGGACCCTGGGGTAAATTACAGCTAAATAACAGCACAGAACTGTAAACAAACCTTATGGGAAATTTGGTCATGCCCACGATAAATGGACATTCAGCGAACTAACATTATGCTGGATTACTGATGTTGACAGACCAAGAGTGCTGGATTAAAAAGGTTCAACCCGTATTAGGTTATTTTGTGGTGCTACTGCTGCCCCAGCAGATAGCCACAGCTTCAGGGTTTAGTGTGCTGTTCCAGTTCAGAAAAGAAACTGGTCACACTCAGGTATTTCACAGAAATGGGGGGGCTAGAAAGGCCCTCAAGAGGTCATCTTGTCCAGCCCCCTGTGCTGATGTACAACCAAGTAAACATCTTCTTGGAAACCTCCATTATAGGGATTCCACAATAGGTCCCTTAATTATCCGTTCTACTAATTCCCTCTGAAGCACTCAGCATTGGCTTCTGTTAGAAGATGGGATACTGGGCTAGACAGACGTTTGGTATGACACAGTATGTCTGTTCTTATATTCTTAATCTCCCTCAGAGGACTGTTCCAGAGCATAACTACCCTTGTAGCTGGAAAGATTTTGCTTGTCCATCCTTCAGCAGACATGGAGAATAATTGATCATTGCCCTCTTTATATCAACTCTTAGCCTATGTCTTATCAGCTGCCCCCCGATGCCTCTTTTCTCAAGAGTAAGCATACCCAGTGTTTTTTAACCTTTCCACATAGGTCAGATTTTTCTAAACCTTTTCTCATTTTTGTTGCTCTCCTTTGGCTTCTTTCTAGTTTGTCCACATCTTTCTTAAAGTGCCATGCTCAAAGTTGGACACAGTGTTCCAGCCAAGGCAGCACCCAGGCTGAACAGAGGGGGATTATTAACTTCTGTGTCTTATCTACAACACTAGTAGTAAGCCCCAGAATATAAACTTTTTCACAATTACATCATCATTCCACTATAACATGAGATCCTTTATGGAAATGCTGCCATCTAACCACATATGCAATTTTTTTTCCTACTTAAGTGGAATAGTTTGCCCTTGTCTTTATTAAATTTTATCTTGTTGATTTCAGACCAATTCTTTAATTTGTCAAGGTCATTTTGAATTGTAATTCTGCCCTCTAAAGTGCTTGCAACCCCTCCCAGATAGGTTTCAGCCTCATACTTTATAGGCATACGCTCCATTCCATTATCCAAATCATTAATGAAATTATGAACTAGTACCAGACCCAGAAATGACCCCATGGGACTCCACCGGATACATCCTGCCAGTCTGACAGCACACCATTGATTATTGTTCTTTGAGTACAATTTTTCCGGAGTTATGCATCCACCTTATAATTTCATCTAGGCCACATTTCTCTAATTTACTTACAAGAATGTCATGTAGGACTGCACCAAAAACCTTACTAAAAGGCTGAATATGTCACAACCACTGCTTCTCCCTATTCCCTAGATCAGTAGCCTTGTCCAAAATGGAAATTAGGTTGATTTAACAAGATCTGCTCTTGACAAATCCATGCTGGCTTACAAATTAATTATTTAATAATTTGTTCCAGTATCTTTCCAGGTACCAAAGTTAGTCTAACTGGTCTTTGTTCCCCTTCTTCTTAAAGATAAGAACTATATTTGCCCTTCTCCAGTCCTCTGGGATCTCATGCAACCTCTTTGAGTGTTCTGGGATAAATGGTAATAGTTCTGATATTGCTTAAGTATCATAGCATCAATTTCATCAGGTCCTACCAACTTGACTACATCTTATTAAAATATTCCTTAATCTGTTCTTTCCCTATGTTGGTTTCAGTTCCTGCCCCATTGTTAATATAATTTGTGTCACATTTCTGGTCACCATTAACCTTGATAGTGAAAATAAATGCAGTTTTGTTATTCACAACGAATGTACCAAGACTCAGGTCTCTGAATATATCAGGAAACAAATATCAGAAACAGCTTCTTTTTCTCACAGCATTGAGAATACTCTTTGTAGCCTGCAACTTTGACCCTGAAGCCTCTCTGCAGGTTTTGTGCAGGGTTAGCTACCATACTTTTAGCTGCTCCCCCAGATGTCTCTCTCTTTTCCCCAGGGTTTTCGTTTTGTTTTGCCTTCACACACACAATGTGCTCATGCACGCACGCACACAGACCTCATTCAAAACAACGTTCAGCCTGAGCTCCTGGGTGGGTTCAGACACACAGCCTTTTGTATTAGACGGACACTTGTGCTTACAGCTACGTTAATGGAGGGTGAGCTCACATCTAGCAATCACAATGGGTGTTAACTCAATCCATGACTAGGTTCACCCCGCCCACTGCACCCGCTCTTACAGCATCAGGATATTTTGGGAGTGATGTTTGTTGATCTCTCAGCTGTCTAAAATTCAGTCAAACTTCATGGAGTCCTTTCCAAGGTACCAGCAGTAATGAAGAGCTGCAACTTCACGGAGCTAATCCAGACCGTGCTGGAAGACAGAAGAGTCCTTGCGAACATCTGTGACAAACAGAGCAAATAGCAATGCTGGAAAAATGGTCTCCCACAAGGTAGTTTCTTAGCACCTATATTATTCAACATTTAAATGAATTAGTCAACATTTAAATAAAGAGGCGATTGAGGGGGCGATATGATAGAGGTATATAAAATCATGAATGGTATGGAGAAAGTGAATATAGAAAAATTATTTACCTTTTCCCATAATACAAGAACTAGGGGACACCAAATGAAATTGATGGGTAGTAGGTTCAAAACTAATAAAAGGAAATTTTTCTTCACACAACGCAGTCAACCTGTGGAACTCCTTGCCGGAGGAGGCTGTGAAGGCCAGGACTCTATTAGGGTTTAAAAAAGAGCTCGATAAATTTTTGCAGGTTAGGTCCATAAATGGCTATTAGCCAGGGGTAAAGTATGGTGCCCTAGCCTTCAGAACAAGGGCAGGAGATGGATGGCAGGAGGTAAATAACTTGATCATTGTCTTCTGTTCTCCTTCTCTGGGGCACCTGGCATTGGCCACTGTCGGCAGACGGGATACTGGGCTGGATGGACCTTTGGTCTGACCCAGTATGGCCATTCTTATGTTCTTATGACCAGTCAGGTACCTGAGCACAAGGTGCTTTATTTATACAAATGATCTATGCAACACCACACAGCACAAACGTAGGTCATGCATTCCATCTTTACAAAAATATCAAGGTGCCACATGTGAACTTGTCAGCTGGGTTAGGACAACACTTGTCATTCTACAAATCCCCCATACCTCAGTGTTATGCTCGACTATACATTTTTCTTGAGAGCCCATGTCAGCAAAACTAAAGCCAAGAATAAGATAGAAAACAACATTCTCCACAAGCCAGTGACATCCGACTGGGATCTATCCATTCTGTGACCCAGAGTGCTGACAGTTTATTACTCATTAGAATGGCCATCCTGGGCCAGACCAATGGTTCATCTAGCCTGGCATCCTGTCTTCCAGCAGGGGCCGATGTGGGATGTTTCAGAGAGAATGAACAGAACAGGTCAATTTTTGAGTGATTGGTCCCCCGTCATCTACTATCAGCTTCTGACAGTCAGAGGTTTAGGGTCAACCGAAGCAATGGGTTGTGTCACTGATCATCTTGGCTAACTGCCAGGATGGATCTAGCATCCATTAATTTTGCTTACTCTTAGTTCCACAGGCTGATTGTGCATTCTGTTAGGAACTTCCTTATGTTTGCCTTAAGCCTGCTGTCTTTTGGTTTAATCTGGAGCTCCCTGGCTTCTCTGCTACGCAAAGGGGTAAATAATGCTTTTGCATTGACTTTCTTCACACTCTTCATTCTCTGTACCTATATCCTCCACCCCACCCCAATGCCATCATCTTGTTTCTAAACTAAACAGTGCCAGTCATTTTAATCTTTCCTTACATGCAAGCTATTCCGTACCCCTTCTCGTTCACATTCTCTGTACATTTCCCATTTCTAATGTAGGTTTTTTGAGATGGGGCAACCAGAAATGCATGTGTTGTTCAAGCTCTGGGCTTAGCATGGATTTATGTAGTGGCATTATGATATTTTCTGTCTTATTATCTTCTCTTTCCTAATGGGTTCTAACACTGCCAGTTTTCTTTTTACTACCAGTGAACACTGAGTGGATGTTTACAGAGAATTATCCCAATGACTCCAAGAACTATTTCTAGAGTGCTGATGGCTTGTTTAGACCCTGTTGCTTCTGGGCCTGTGAAGTGAGGGATAATACCCTCATGTGAAGAAGGTAGATCCTGCACTTAATGCTTCTGGCTGCTATAATACAGGATGTCTTAGTCCAATACATAGCAATAGCTTCTACATCCTCCCAGCTATTAATCCTCCTGCAATATGATGGGAAGTTGTTACAGGTTGAACATCTCTCATCTGGCACCCTCTGGACCTGACTGGGGCCAGATGAGAGAATGTGCTGGACTAAGGAAAGTTAATATTGTCTAGCACATTACCAATACTTCCACTGCTTACTGGGCCCTTAGCAGACATTTAGGAGTAAATTACAACTAAACAGCATCCTAGAACCCTGAGCCAGGACTGGTGGCTGTAAACAAACGTTATGGGATCATGGGCAACTTGGCCACACCCATGATAAGTGGTCATCTGGCTAACTAAAATCATACCAGATTGCGGATGTTGCTGGACTCGAGAGTGCCGGATAAGAGAGGTTCAACATTTACTAGAGTAGAGTCTGCAAGGGATACAGAGATCCATGACATTTGTTGTTGAGTTAAATAAAGTCATGACAGTCAGTGGTGCTGACAGCCACCACAGGCCCCTGGGAAAGATGGGACTGGGGCCCAGCTCCATGACTCAAAAGGGGCATGGCCAAAAGCAGACAAGGTAGGGTTAAAGGCATTCAGCTGCCAGCACCACCTGGACCACAGCACTAGGACCCGCCCCGTCCATCATATAATGGTGGGCCCAAGGGCAACTGTCCCCTTGTTCACAGAAGCAGAGAATCACCTTGTAATCTATGCCCTTTTGATCCCACCAGACATGCATCTACCACCTGGTGCAGATCAGTTCTGGACTTCATGGCCAGGCCCACAGACTGGGGGGAAGAGGGTAACTCCCCAAAGGTCCAGAAATTCAAAGAGTAGCAACAGCAGCAGCAGCTGGAGCCCCAGACCCTTTAAATTGTTACCAGACCCCCAGGTGGGGGGGTCCAGCTAACACAAATGATTGCTTGTTTCAGCCTAGCCCCTTTCATCTTAGGCTCCACCCCTTCCAGGAGCATGGAGCTAGCCCCTCCCTTCCCTGACACTTGGCCAAGGAGCTGGCAATTCTGTCAGCCCCCCTGTACGTGTCATTGTCTTAGCTGACACCACATGCAACTTGGCTGGGGCTTGGGACAAGTGGTGCTCTAGCATGGGACTCACTATCTGAGACAGCAGCAGAATCCTCCGAAGTGGAGCATCTTCTGCAATGTCAACTACCTGAGCACAAATGCTCAGTCAGTGATTGGGCAAGGTGCAAGGACTGAGCAATTGTGTAACTGCCCACAGGCAGACTCAAACTTGGGACCTCTGGAACGTGGTGCCTGAGTCAGAGAGTTCTCAGCAGAGGCTGTAAATAACACTCCTTAGGGACCTAGATGCCACGACAATGGGCCAGTGAACCACACCTAGATGTGTGGGTTACGCTTGCACAGACGTGAATGTTCAGGAAGCATTGTGAGGCGACAAGAAGAAACATCTGAACCCATTGACCTCACCAAGACCTAAACTGGTGATGCACAACATCCCCACCCCAAATGAAAAAAAAAAACCAAAAAAACAGATTACAAACAAAACAAGGTCGACTATGTTCCCATAACGGCCTTGCATCCGTCCACATCACCAACAAGAAAGAATGTTATTCACACCCAAGTGTCTTTGTGGCTCTTCTCTCCTGAGATATTGTTGCCATATGTGTTTCTGAGATGTCTGTTGTTTCTGTGCCCTTTGCTGGTTGTGACAAATGGAATGGGCAGGGACGGTGGCTTTGTCCACATTGGCAATTGAGCAACAGAGGTTTTGTTGTTCACAGGTGCTTTAAAAAAACCCAAATGACAAAAGCTTTGCCATAGCAAGTGCTAGTGTAAACAGTGCTTTGTCAGCTGGTGTGCTCTCTGGCCAACAAAGCAAATGCTGCTTGTAGGTGTGGGGAGAGATTTTTGTCAACAAAGAGTGTTTACACTGCCTGATTTCAATGACATGGGTGTGTCAACACAGCTATGTCACTAAAAGCTCCATGGTGTAGACATACCCTGAGTGGGGGACTCATTGTAACAGATTTCCCAGTCTCAGCATCCACAACTACATTCTCAGATATGGGTGGGCAGCCACGCTGAAATCCTGCTTTCTCTACACTACCTTAGATGGTCCTTATGGATACCTTGGGTTTATTCCTGAGACCCAAGTGTACATCAGGTTTAGTGGGGTCAGCACCGTAATGTAGAAGGTATCTCCAAAGGTTTGTTTAGCTAGGGCTCCTGTCCTTTTCCCTCTCGGAACTATCAAACCAGACCAGGTCCCCTCTTTTAAACTTTTCCTCAGATGACCTGACACCATACAGCCAACCATACAGTATGGAATTCCCCCAAAAGAACAAATGGGTTTG
Source organism: Carettochelys insculpta (assembly GCF_033958435.1). NCBI lineage: Eukaryota > Metazoa > Chordata > Testudines > Carettochelyidae > Carettochelys > Carettochelys insculpta. Next base: position 372,522,768 of record NC_134137.1, read on the forward strand.
AACTATTTGTAACGTGTAGCAACCCTGCAATCTAAACCTGAAGAGCTCACGCCTTTCCTAGGGAAAATTTGAGGCCAGCCACTCACCATCCCTTGCAGATTTCTTTTTATTTTGTGGAGTTGTCCATAGCTACCAGCAAGTATCGGTTGTCCGCCTCTCTTTTAGACAAGAACATCAATGGCAATGCCCCCTGACATGCTGCTGCAAAGGGGTTCACCCTGTTTTAGGGGAATCCTTCTTTGTAATTTCCTGCACCAGTTTCCTGCATCCTGCCTGCATTTTACCCAATAGAAATTCTCCCTTAGCTTGGCTAGGTTTTGTGCAATGCCCCCAAAGCTCCAGCTCCTTTCAGATCATGACAGCCTCAGGCAGTGGTGGGGAAAGTACCCAAAAATGTTACTTGAGTAAAAGTGAAATTGCTTTGAAAAAATGTAATTAAGTAAAACTCGAAGTACCCTTCTGGAAACCTACTGAGGTAAAAGTACAGAGGTGTCACATCTTAACTGTACTCAAGTAAAAGACGTAAAATGCAGCCATCCTATGGAAATCTATGATTAAGCACCCAAGTTATCATAGGGTTACATTCTTCTTCATATATATATATTTATATATATGTGTGTGTGTGTATATATACACACATATATATGTATACACACACACACACACACACACACACACACTTCAATCCCCACCAAACTCAGCTGCCCACCCAGACGCTGAGCCCCTTCCAGCACAGCTTGGCCTACCATCTTGCCATAGGGCTTCTACAGGGAGCCCTCTGTCTCAGGGAGAATGGGGAGCCCCTGCCCTGGGCTTGCTAATGCTACTTTGCTCCTGCTCCCACCAGAGCAGAGGAATTACCTGAGACAGAGTAAGTGCCGCTGTCCACCCTACCCTTGGCTGAGATGCTGGGTTTCCCCAGCTACCTACCTGGCTGGCCTCAGGTAAAGTCACATGAGAGTGTTCATATACACCCTGCCCTCAGTACATCCCCCTGGGCAGCAGCCCTGGTGGCTGAGGTCTAGGGCTGGTAATATCTGCGTAGATCCTGCTTTTGACTGAAAACATGTTGATGCAGCTATTAAAAGGCTGTTTTTGAATGAAAAGTTGTTGATGCAGCTGTTAAAAGGCTTCTTTTTTGGCAGGGTCATTGGGCTTGTTGTTTTTTTTTTTTTTAAAAAGTCACTGCATGGTGATTGGATAATCATACATGCAGCTGTGCTTCAGCAGATTGAAATACTGGCTTGCACAACTGCTAGGGTGCTGATGAAAGCGGTGAATAACTAAGCGCTTTTGGAAACAGCAGGTGAGAGAAAGTACAATGTTGTCTTTAAAAACAATTGAGTAAATGTACAAGGTTCATGAAAATAAATTACTTGAGTAAAGTGCAAATGCAGAAAAAATGTACTCGGGTCGTGTAACAAACTATTTCTACTTAGTTACTTTCCACCTCTGACCTCGGGCCCTTTTTTTTCAAAGGCTGTGGCTACACTAGCATCCGCCTTTCGAAAGGGGGATGCTAATGAGCCACTTCAGCAGATGCTAATGAGGTGCTGCCATGAATATGCAGTGCCTTGTTAGCATAATGGTGGCCATGTGCATTTCAAAAGTGCCGCTATCAAATCGCACGCTGCTGTTGTAGACACGGGCCTTTTGAAAGGACCCCCAAGATTTTGAAAGCCCCATCTTCCCAAAACCAAATGGGAAGCAGGGGATTTCAAAGTCCAGGGGTTCTTTCTAAAGGCGCCTGTAGACAAGAGAAGCATGCGTTTTGAAAGTGGCACTTTTGAAACGTGCGCAGCTGCCATTATGCTAATGAGGCACTTCATATTCATGGCAGCACCTCATTAGCATCTGCCAAAGTGGCTTATTAGCATCCCCCTTCGAAAGGCACGTGTAGACACGGCCAAGGTGTTTGGTACAATCAGCTGCTGTTACTACCATCAGCTGATGGCTTCACCCATCTATACACAATATTTCATCTTTAAAGGCAAGCTTTTATTGGGGTGTTGTGATGGGACACCATGTCCCAGCATGATTGTGCTCACCAGTTGACTCTTTCACTCACACTCTGTCCTTATATCAGGATCCTCTCATTCATAAATATTTACTAAGTCTGCAACCTAACCCCATTGTTCCTCCTCTGAACTACAAGTGAAGAACACTTTGTCCTTGGACAGCTATGTCCTTGCTCTCGTGCTTGGGGCTGGCTTTCCAGTTACAGACCCAACAAGGCTGCCTGGACAAGGAATCTGTATTTCTCCCTTTGCCTATGGCCAGGACTGTGTGTGATTGTGAAATTGTGGCACTGCAATTTATGTGGCAAGCTGTTCTGAATCTAAAGAACCATTTATCTGGCATCTGTACAACTTTTTGTCAAGTTACCCTTCAGTATTCCTCAGTCTAAAGGACCATGGCAGGGAAGAATGGTGTGTCCTGACAATAAACTTCCTTACATGCAAATAAAGATGAAAACATTCTACAGATGTAACCACTGGCTTTTACTATAATATGCTACTACTCTCTCAAGTTGCTCATGTCCAGACTGCCCCCGCATTGCATAGTAAGCTCTAGCATCTGTGTCCAACACGAAAAGAGGCTTGAAACAGGGCAGCAGAAATGAAGCACTTTAAAGACTAACGAAATGATTTATTTGGTGATGAGCTTTCGTGGGAGGGACCCGCTTCTTCAGATCCAAAAGCTCATCACCGAATAAATAATTTTGTTAGTCTTTAAAGCGCTACATTTCTGCTGCTTTGTTTTGTCGGCGTACAGACTAACACGGCGACCTCTCTGTTACTGTTTGAAACATGGCTCAGTCAAGGAGCTGTCACTGGAGAGTTTTTCAATTCTGAAAATGCTACCTCACACTCTGCTGGCCTCTGAAATGGTTCTGCTATTTCAGCTAGTCTATGCAGTTGTAAATGTCAAAATTGGGCTCAAACCAGGATCTCTGGAGCTTGGTGCAGGCGCCTCTACTGTTCAACCTAAAAGGCAGCTGGCCTGCTTATTTGGCTATGAATGTGGTTTAAGTCCCACACCATGGGACAGTGAACCTAGGTGTGTGGGGTACATGGTCAGTATACAATATTGACAAACACACAAATGAACTTGCTGAGCCCTGTAAAACTCTCCCTATCTAGGCAGATGGGCTGCTCTGCAAAGCCTATTTTTTTTCTCTCAGTGAGGAAGGAATTTCCACTAATTGCACAAATTACCTATTTTGAACAACTCATATTTCTTTGGGGTTGGTTTCAAACTGGCTGCCTTTAACTTATCGCTCACCAATAGCAAATATTTTAGCATGCAGTAGACTATCATCTGGGTACAACAGACAAGCTGAGAGGGCCATGCTGTGGGGCCAACAACCGCTGTAGGTCCCAGACCAAGGGCAGAAGGGACAGGATCTAAGGCAGGCGTGTTCAACCTGAGGCCCGCGGGCTGCATGCGGCCCTGGACAGCTAGTAATGCGGCCCCACAAGATCGTAAACTTTTAACATTATTATATAATCTATATACATCAACTATATTATATATTTTGTACGCGGCCCAAGACTATCTTCACTCAATGCGGCCCAGGCAAGCCAAAAGGTTGGACACCCATGATCCAGGGCATTCAGCCTTCAGCGCTGCCTGGACCTCAGCACCGCCCCCGCTCCCAGCCAACTACCCTTCAGTGGGGCTGGGCACTCCAACTGTGGCAGCTGGAGCTCTAGGCCCTTTTGAAATGCCAGGCATCGGTGCAACTGCCCCCTTTGCTCCACCACCCCGTCAGTGGGCCTGATCTATGGAATACCCTCTCCATTAACCTCTCCAAATGACCTGTGCCTTGCATAAGCCAAAAGCTGTCACTATAAATTGCCACCTCCCTGGTCCTGCTGGGAAAGGAATTTCCACACCCCTCCCCCAGTTCTTTTGGCTCCACTTCCAGTTGCCAAGTCGCACTTCTAAGAGCCAGTATGGGAAACCAGACCGAACCCTCTGCAGCACTCAGGGTATTGTCTGTTTGAGGTAATGGACAAGAGTCTCCTAACTTGTCTGAACTGAATTTTCAACACTCCACACAGAATCTGTTCCTGCCAACCTTTGTTTTGGCCAGAGCAATGGCAGAGGTGCAGCGGCTACCTCAAGGGCTGAATTTTGCCTTCTCATTACATTTCTGCAATAGCTGGAAGTGCAGCTTCCCTTTTTCCTACTGATAGCCAGTGACATGGCTGGTTAATGGGTCAGTCTCCCCCAGTTCAAACGTGTGCTGCTCTGCAGCAGTGAGTACACTCATCCCTGGTTAAATGAGTACTTTACTTGACGAGTACTCACTAATAAGGGACACATATACCTGCCTTGTCCACTAGACAAGTGACCCCCCCCACCCTGTAGACCCAATCCACTGCAGCCTGACACCCCCTCCCACCCTGTAGATCCAACCCGCTGCAGCCTGACACCCCCCAACCCCACCCCATAGACCCAACTCTCTGCAGACTGAAACCCTGCTGGCCTCACAGCCCTGACCTGCCACAGCCTTAACCGCCCCCCCCCCGCACCCATCCCATGGACCAAACCTACAGTAGCGTGAACCCCCCCACCGCCTGCCCATGGACCCAACCCACCGCAGCCTTAACTCCCCTGCCTGCCCCATGGACCCAACCCACTGCCCGCTTTTTACCCTCCCTTGGCCCCAAACTGCCCCCCAGCCTTTAACCCTCTGCAACCTCCCCAAACCCAAGGTTCACTTACCTTTCAAAAGCAGCACCACCTGCTGCCACTCCTTTGCTGAATTATGAGCACCTGGAATAACTCAAGCTACGTCTACATGGGGATGCTACATCGAAATAGCTCATTTCGATGTAGCAAAATCGAAATAAGCTATTTCAATGAATAGCGTCTACACGTCCTCCAGGGCTGGTGCCGTCAACATTCAACATTGATGTTGGGCAGCACTACATCGAAGTAGGTGCTGCAGGGGAGCGTCTACACACCAAAGCGGCCCACATCAAAATAAGAGTGCCAGGAACAGCTGCAGACAGGGTCACAGGGTGGACTAGCACTTCCGGGGCAACAGCTAGCCGCTCCCTTAAAGGGCCCCTCCCAGACACACTTGCACTAAACAGCACAAGATCCACAGAGCCGACAACTGGTTGCAGACCCTGTGCATGCAGCATGGATCCCCAGCTGCAGCAGCAGCAGCCAGAAGCCCTGGGCTAAGGGCTGCTGCACACAGTGACCATAGAGCCCCGCAGGGGCTGGAGAGAGTGTCTCTCAACCCCTCAGCTGATGGCCACCATGGTGGACCCCACTATTTCGATGTTGCGGGACGTGGATCGTCTACACGTGCCCTACTTCGACATTCAACGTCGAAGTAGGGCGCTATTCCCATCTCCTGTTGGGGATAGCGACTTTGACGACTTGCCGCCTTACGTCGATTTCAACTTCTAAATACCGCTCGCCACGTGTAGACGTGGCGGGCGCTATTTCGAAGTTGGCACGGCTACTTCGAAGTAGCCGGCTTGTGTAGACGCGGCTTCAGAGACTTTTATATGTATTTTAATGGGAATTTAGTCCCCCTCTCGCAAGTTTTCGCCTATGAGCAGAAAGTTGGGAATGAATTGTGCTCATATAGCGAGGGATGAGTTTACAACCTATATCTTTGTTGGATTGGGAGACCAACTCCTGATTCTTAATTGGCATGGCTGGGTTTACGCTGGGCCCTTACCTCAAAATAAGAGATGCAATTTGCACTACACAAACTGTGTTTCCTATTTTGAGCCAATTTCAAAATAGACTCTTTGGGGGTTTTGTGCCAAATTTCAAAATACTGTGCTATGTCGAGGCATGCCTTATTCCTGCAACGAGGGGTGGAGGGAGGCCAAAAGAGAGGGGCTCGGTATTTCGAAAACTATTTCAAAATACCCGGGTGCATCTCTTAGATGTGGAATTAGTCTTTTGAGATACCTCAGGGATGGCTCAGTGGTTTGATGGGGGAGAGCTAGCTTGGTGGCTAGAGCACTGGCCTGCTAAACCCATGGTTGTGAGCGCAATCCTTGGAGCAGTGGGGAGACATTTAGGGATCTGGAGCAAATAGCTTTTAAAAAAATAAAAATCCATCATGGATAGTGATAGGTCCTGCCGTGAGTAGAGGGGACTAGACTTGGTTACGTCTCAAGGTCCCATCCAGTTCTATGTGATAGGTATATCTCCATATTTAAAAAAAAGAAGAAATAGCTCTGCAGAGTAAACACAACCAAACTGTCTTTGATCGTTCTGTTGTTCCCATTCATGTGTATGGGATTGCACCGGACCAAGGACAATAGAAACTCAGCATCCTCACCTTCATCTCTTCCCCTTTGTAGTTTTCCGTTATACCGGTGTTTACCCACTTACATTTCTTAGACACGGTTCCCTCTTTTTTCAATCATTTGCTGTTTGCAAAAAAATTGGGGTCAGTTCTTGCTTCAGCTCCACAAGACCTTTAGCAGGTGAGAATCTCCAAAGACTCTTGGGCTTGAAAACCAGGTTGCAACCACTCCTCAGCCTTCCCTAGCTAGAGAGTTGCCCCAGCATGTGGCTGTTATGGTAACTTCTGCCCTGCCGATGGAGCAATTGTTTTCATTACAAACCAGCCTCCTATAAACAACATGTCTAACTTGCACCATATCTTTCAAGGGAATTGCCATAGACTGAATTTCTTGTTAGCCATAACGAAATTTAAACCAGTGATTTCATCCATTATTTCAGCCACCCAGATGTCTTGCTCAAATACCAGCAATCCAGTTTTCAAATGAGTGTTCTTGTCCTCTCCATCTCTGTCCCCATCTGAGAGCAGTTAGGGCAGGGGTCTGCAAACCTGCCTTTCCGAAGCTGCATGTGGCTCTTTAAGGACTTCTTTGTGGCTCCCGATGCTATACTTGCAAAGTAAAACAAACAAAATTGAGAAATGGTGAACATCTAAAAGCCCCAAAATGAACAACTCTTCTCTAAATAGCAAACGCGATGTGATCCCGAAACATTAGATACCTCCCCCTATCATCCTCCAGAGGGAGAAAAGTTTTGGGCGTGAACGTCAGGAAGACAGTGGTACAAACACTCACGTAAAGTGTGAGGAAATAGAGTATGTAAAACTTTTGTGAACATCCTGCAGTAAACACGGATGGAATTACACATCTTTGTGCGTGCACCGTTCTTAAAATAGGGGTTACAAAAAGTATGGCTTGATGTTATTTATTGTCTCGTATTCACATGCCTTGCAGCTCTTGAATTATTGACCCCTTTACCAACTTTGGAAAAAAGAAATTCCTCTTTTTTCTATTTTGGTTGCTGACCCCTAAGTTAGATGGTTCAGTTTTGTACCACATATTCCTTATCTGTTTAGCATGTCTGGTTCAATGATACAGGTTTAAATCTCTGTCATTTATCTTTCGGTGACAATCTATCCTGTTTTTCCCAGGACGGTCTCTTATTTAAGCTGTCTCACAGGCGTCCTGACGTTTTAAAGAAAATGGGCAAATTGTCCTGTGTTTTCCCAGGCTTCTACTCCCCAGTGGCTGGTGTCTCTGGGCAGTAGCCCCTGCTGCTAGGGAGCTTCTCCACTGGGTGGCTGCCCTGTTCCCTGGCACCCTGTGCCTCAGGGCAGCAGGGAAGCTCCTCCATAAGGCAGCTGTCCTTATCCCAGCACCCCACAGCAGCAGCCCCTGCTGCCGGCGAGCTCCACCATGGGGTGACTCCCTCATTCCCTGGTGTCCCACACCTAGAGGAGGCAGCTCCTACTGCCAGGGAGTCCCTTCACAGGGCAGCTGCCTTGTTCCCTGGCTTCCCACACCTCAGGAACTCCTACTGTGGGGAAGGTTCTCCATGGGGCAGCTGCCCCATTCACTGGTGCTGCAGCCCCTGCTGAGAGGGATCCCTGCCATGGGGCGGCTTCTGCATTCCCTTCCCCATCACCCCTCCGCTGGAAGGCTCCAAAATCACTACTCTTGGCATTTCCCTGCCAGGAGCTTGTGAAGCCCCATCCTCCATTTTCCCCACAATGGGAGACTGCAGACCCCCAGTCCCTGGTGCCTTCCCATTGGCAGGCTGCTAAGCACACATCCCTGTTGCCTCACCATGGGGAAGCAGCCCCCATTGCTGAGTAGCCCTGAAATTGGACAGCAGCCCTGCTTACTTGGAGGCTGGTGTCCCATATTTACCGTAGGGTAATGTGGTCACCCTAATTATCCCTATACAGGAATCAAAGTCCTATTACACACTTGGCAGCCAACATCCCATTACAGTAGTTCAACTGCCCAGGTCTAAATAAAAATCTGGGGCTGCTCCTCCATAGATTCTGCCTCTGGCTTGATGTTTCCACAGTTCCCCAGCTCTCTGTGCTGCGGGAGTTACAAACAGGACAGAAAACTGTTGTAAGGAGCCAGTCTTACCCAAGTCTTCCAGCTGGCTCTGGTCCTCACCTAGGCAGTTGACTTCCCCTGTGGTCCGCAACCATTTGATTCCCTTCTAAAGATACATTTTCAGCTCCCTAAGTCCTTGCTGCAGCTCATCCCTTAACAAGTTTCAAGTTGGCTAAAGCTTGACAGTCTTCATAATTTCATGGAAAAGCTTCTGTGTTATGGCCATCAGGTTGCCGGTCACTTCTTTGATCTCGCTTTCTATTGCAGCCTGGGAGCTCTGCAGGTGAGGTCTCCAACCACAGCGGTTCTCAGCCTTCTCAAGACGGTGACCCATTTTGACGATTCGGTAAGACTTTGTGACCGAAAACAATTCAATTTGCCCTTATCTCCAGGCTCAAACCTCTTGCAGCCCCAAACTGGCCCTCCTGCCCCCAGGCTTAAACCACTTGCAGCCCCAAAACACCCTCCCATCTATGTTATACGAGCATCACTGCTGCCCCCTGCTGCTCCTTTGCTGGGCCACTGCCACCACCTCCTCTGTGTGGCTCCCTCAAGCCCTCCTACTCCCTTCCACCACCTGCAGCATGGGCAGTTCCCTGCCCTGCTGCACTGAAATAGGACTCAATTTAATTGGTTTAACGGCCGGATCCCTCCTGCTGGCTGTTAAACCAATAAAATTTTCATTTCAGCGCAGCAGGGCCAGGACTGGGAGCCAAAGGAGTGAGTGGCAGCAGCAGCAGGAGCTGTAAATGGCTCCTTAAAGAGCCACATGAGGCTCAGAACCAGCCAGCCAGTGACCCTTTGGAAATCTAGTGGTGACCCACGTTTGGGTCCTGACTCATACGTTGGGAATCCCTGCTCTATGGGCACTTTGTGATGTTGCTCCAATAGAAATTTGACCTCTGCCTGTGAGTCAAGCCTCTGCCCTTTCTGGAATTTCCTTTTAAGTCTTTAGCTCTTCTTTTAAATTCTTTTGTGAAGGCTCTAGCTCCAGTTTTAAGTCTTATTTCAATTACTTATGGCCAGCTTTGATTTCTGCAAGCACTGCCATCGTTTTCTCCATTGTGATTCAACAGCAATGGCAGCACACACTTTCTCTTTCTGGCTATATCTAGACTGCAGGCTTCTGTTGACAAAAACTTCTGTTGGCAGAGCGTGCAGCCAGACTGCAGACCTGTTGGAAGAGATCTGCCAGCTGGGAATGTTCTGTTGATATCCCTGTGCACCTCGTTCCACAAGGAAGAAGAGATGTCTCAACAGAAGGGGTTTTTCCAACATTTGGCCCCATGTGGATGGGCCAAATGTCAGAAGAGCCCCTCCTGACAGGACTGTTGGCAAAAGATACACAAATGCTTGTGCAAGTTGTGTATCTTTTGCCAGCAGTTCTCGGCAGTTTAGACGTAGCCACTGCAAACTGAATACTGTGCCTGACACCACTGTGGGCCATCTTCACTCAAATGGAACTACAAATTCCGGGTGTAGTCAGTTAGGGGGTGATACTGAGGACAGTCAGTGATTTCTGGAATGCAATTTTGTTTATTCACAGAGGCTAGATAATATCCTGTGTCTGTGAAAAAATAAGGAATCAAATAGCAAAAAAGGTTCTATCACTCCCAGCACCAGGATCAGTGTTTCAGTCTGTACTCTCATCCAAACCTCTTGCTAGGTTTCTTCTGTGGTCAGCCACCATACTTGCAGCTGCTCCTTTAGGCTGTCTCTCTCCCGGTCTTTCCCAGGTTTTTCTGTTGCACCTTTCCATACATAAACAGAAGAACATAAGAGCAGCCTCACTGGTTCAGACCAAAGGTCCACCTTGCCCAGCGTCCTGTCTTCCAACAGTGGCCAAAGCCAGATGCCCCAAAGGAAGTGAACAGAACAGACAATCAGCAAGTGATCCCTTCCCTACCATCCATTTCCAGCCTCTGACAAACAGAGGCCAGGGACACCAACCCTGCCCACCCTGGCTAACAGCCATTGATGGACCAAACCTCCATGCATTTATCTAGCTCTTTTTTGAAACGTGTTGAAGACCTGGTCAGCGCAACCTCCTCTGGCAAGGAGTTCCACAGGCCTTTTGTGCACTGTGTGAAGGAAAAATCCTCTTTTCAGTTTTAAACCTGCTACCCATTAATTTCAAATAATAATAATATGTGGAGATATACCTAGACCTACAACTTCTATCTCATAGAACTGGGATGGACCTTCAGAGGTCATTGAGTCCAGTCCCCTGCACTCACAACAGGACCTCTCACCATCCACCATATGGTGACCCTTAGTTCTTATGTTATGGGAACAAATAAATAGCTTTTCCTTATTCACTTTTTCCACAACCGTCGTGATTTTATAGACCTCTGTCATGTCCCCCTGGCTTAGTCTCAATTCTAAGACACAAAGTCCCAATCCTTTTCATTTTTCTTCATATGGCACCTGTTCCAATCCCCTCATCACTTTTGTTGCTCTTTTCTGAACCTTTTCCAATGGCAATATATCGTTTTTGAGATGAGTCAACCACATCCAACCACATCCGTACACAGAACTCCCTGCTGCTACTCGGGACCTCATTCACTCAGACACACCATCTGAGCCGCAGCCTGGATTATTCTATTTACTTCCCAAAATCCACAAACCTGGAAACCCTGGACGCCCTTTCATTTCAGGTATTGGCACCCTTACCACTGGACTATCCAGTTACATGGACTCCCTCCTCAAAACCTATGCCACCAACGCTCCCAGCTATATCTGAGATACCACTGACTTCCTGAGGAAATTACAAAACATCGGAAAAGTTCCTGATAATGCCATCCTTGCCACAATGGATGTAGAGGCTCTGTACACTGATATTCCACATAAAGACGGATTACAAGCAACCAGGAATACCATCCCTGATGCCACCACAGCCAATCTGGTGTCTGACCTCTGTAACTTGTTCTCACACACAATCATTTCCGTTTTGGGGACAATTTATACCTCCAGATTAGTGGAACTGCTATGGGAACCCGCATGGCCCCACAATATGCTAATATATTTATGGCTGACCTGGAACAACGATTCCTCAGCTCTCATCCCCTATTACCACTCCTCTACTTAAGATACATTGATGACATCTTTATGATTTGGACCCATGGTACAGAGGCTCTAGAAGAATTCCACAGAGACTTTAACAATCTACACCCCACCATCAACTTATGCCTCGATTACAACATGCAAGAGATTTATTTCCTGGACACTACAGTACTAATCAAGGATGGCCTGATCAGTACCACACTGTACCGAAAACCTATTGATTGCTATGCTTATCTACACCCTTCTAGTTTCCATCCTGCACATGTGACTAGATCCATTGTTTACAGTCAAGCTCTTAGGTACAATCGCATTTGCTCTGATCCAACTGACAGAGACCAAAAACTACAAGAACTTTACCAAATATTCATAAACCTGAATTACCCACCAAGAGAAGTAAAGAAACAAATCAACAGGGCCAGAAGAATACCCAGAGACCAGCTACTCCAAGATCGGCTCAGAAAAGCCAAGAACAGAACACCACTGGTCATCACCTACAGCCCCCAACTCAGACCAGTGCAACGAATTATTAAAGACCTACAACCTACTCTTAATCAGGATGCTACACTCCAGAAGGCCCTGGGTGATATGCTTGTTCTCTCCTACAGACAACCTCCCAACCTCATGAGGATCCTCACTAACAGCCACAGTCTATACCCCAGGAACACCAGTCCTGGAACCTTTCCCTGCAACAAAGCCCACTGCCAGCTTTGTCCACATATCTTCTCTGGAAATACCATCACTGGACCTAACCAGGTTACTCACAGAATCACGGGCACTTTCTCATGCTCCTCTACTATGATCATATATGCCATCATGTGCCAACAATGCCCAGATGCTTTGTATATTTGACAGACTTCTAACTCCCTTAGACAAAGGGTCAATGGGCACAAAACAGACATCAAAACACTCCAGATCCACAAACCAGTTAGTCAACATTTTAATGGAATGGGGCATTCTGTCAATGACCTAAAGGTATGTGTGTTACTGAAGAAGAATTATCGCACCGTTCTGGAAAGGGAAGCAGCTGAGCTGGCTTTTATATTCAAATTCGGCACATTAACACATGGTTTAAATCGTGACGGGAGCTTTCTGAGTCATTATAGGGGCTCGTCTGCATACTTGGCTCAATCTTATTCTTGACCTTCCCCCTCACCCCTCCACTCTCTGATTTGCTCACCTTGATTATCTTTTTCTGATTTGTCCTCCTTGCTTACTGTGTGCCTTAAATATTGAGTCTGTTCTGGTCTGGCTATGGTCTGAAGAAGTGGGTCTGTCCCACGAAAGCTCACCTAATAAACTATTTTGCTAGTCTTTAAAGTGCTACTTGACTGCTTTTTGTTTTGATAGAGGCAATAAGATTTCCTTTGTCCTGTCCTCTATCCCATTTTTTAATGACTCCTAACATTCTGTTTGCTTTTTTGACGGCTGCTGCACATTGAATGGTTGTTTCCAGAGAACTATCGATAATGACTCCAAGATCCCTTTCTTGAGTTATTAAAGCTAAATTAGTCCCCATCATTTTGTATGTACAGCTGTTTTTTTCCCCCAGTGTGCATTACTTTACATTTAGCAACATGCCTGCACAAAACAATACGCAGCAAAACCTTTTGGGAGGGTTCATTTGCTCCTTTGGACATGCCTTCTCACAGCACTGCTAAGCTTGAGACCAATCCTGGAAGCACTTCAGCCGTGCCTACAGTTAAAATGCTGCAGCTGTGCTTCTGGAGCACTTCAGTGTAGACACTACATTCCCTGACAGTAGGGGTCCCTCAGTCCATGTAGATAATCCATCTCCCTCAGACACAGTAGCTAGACAGAAGAAATAATTCTTCCATCAACCTAGCACTGTCTACACAGCAGTTAGGTCAATATAGCTACATCTCTCAGGGGTAAATACTTTTCACACCGCCAAGAGAGGTAGCTTTACCGCTGTAAAATCTTAGGCTATGTGTACGCTACAGTGAGCTGTCGACAGAAGTTGCTGTTGGAAGCTATCTTCTGACGAAACTTCTGTCAACAGATCGCAGTCGCACACAAAAGCAGATTGATCTGATCTGTTGACAGAGAGTTGCCGGACTGCCTTGTTACCCGAGAACAGCATGCAGAAAAGGTTTCTGCTTTTACAGGACCGGACCCCCTAACGTTTCTATCACCATGCGGATTGGACACCTCACAAACAAAAGATAAACAATAATGATTTATTTAACAGACAAGCATTAACTAAATGAAACTTCCAGTTGTCAGAACTATTTACAAGCGAGTGAAGTTACCCCTGGAGCTACAGCAGAGTTTTCCCCTGAACTCACCTTCCCAAAGTCACTCTTACCGCAGTCCAAGGTGAAGTATAGGTGGCAGGTAAGTACAGCCGTTCCTCAGGAAGGAAAGGGGAAAGCTGGGGAGTCTGCCTCCTAGACGCTCTCTTCCAGGCACACAAACAGATGGAATTCTTCTCTTCTATCTTCTGCCTTCTGCTCTTGACTTGTGGTCCTGTGCGTAGCAATGGAGAAATGGTGGAATGCATGTGGGTAAGACACTATGCTCCCTTGTCTCTAGTTAAATTAAAATTGAGCAAGGCTCCTGACCTACAAGGTGTCCACACTCCCTATGCAGTAGGAGTGTTTCACCCTAGCCACCAGGGGGTCTCCTCTTCCTCCAGTGCTTCAGCTCAAAGCTGGGGACAGAATGGCCAACCGGAAGCACAGCAGACAGGGCTGCCCAATGACCCGGAAGCCCTGTCTGTCAACAGAGGGCCCCCCAGAGTGTCCACACAGCTTTTTTCTTGACAGATACTGTCCAGAAAGGCATTCTGCCTTGTGGGGGAGAGGCAGGAGGCTGTCAACAAGTGCCGTTGTAGTGTGAACGCTCCACAAGTTTTGTTAACAAAACTGGGGGTTCGTCGACAAAACTCTCTAGTGTAAACGCAGTTTTAGTCCAGGGTACACTATGCCTTCCCCCTGCACCCTGGTCAACCTAAGTTATGCAACTTCAGCTGTGTTAATAGTGTAGCTGAAGTCGATTACTTCTCACGGTGCCTTCCATACAGTCAGGTCACCAGGGTTGCTCTCCTGCCAACTCTGCCTGCTCTTCCTATCCTGATGGAATAGATGGGAGAGCGCTCAGAGGCTGCTTCCTCATGTCTAAGCAGACACAGTAAATCAGCCATTGCTGAACTGGGTCACCATATAGTAAAGACAAGCCCTTAGTATAGATCAGGCCTTACTACTGCTACTGGATGTAAGACTTACGGCTACTACAGGAAATTAACAGGACTACACATGATACTCTACGCCTGCTGCACTTTGCTCCAGTCCTCTCGGAAGCAGCTGATTTTAATGAGAAACTGCACACTCTCATTAGCCATTCATTCTTTTCATAGGCTACGTCTACACTAGCCCCAAACTTCGAAATGGCCATGCAAATGGCCATTTCGAAGTTTACTAATGAAGCGCTGAAATGCATATTCAGCGCCTCATTAGCATGCGGGCGGCCGCGGCACTTCGAAATTGACGCGCCTCGCCGCCGCGCGGCTCGTCCCAACGGGGCTCCTTTTCGAAAGGACCCTGGCTACTTACTCCCATGAGCTCATGAGTAGGCAGGGTCCTTTTGAAAAGGAGCCCTGTTGGGATGAGCCGCACAGCGGCGAGGCGCGTCAATTTCGAAGCGCCACGGCCGCCCGCATGCTAATGAGGTGCTGAATATGCATTTCAGCGCTTTATTAGTAAACTTCGAAATGGCCATTTGCGTGGCAATTTCGAAGTTTGGGGCTAGTGTAGACACGGCCATATTGAGTTAGCATACCTCCAAGGGTGCTGAAGAACCCTAATAGCTTCTTGTTCTTTCATGTGTCAATTATTTTTTACCCCTCACCTTCTTTGTTTTTAGTTCCACCTCTGGCAGTATCTCATAGAAGGCACAAGGCAAATATCTCACCCGTCCCCGTGACAAAGACTGATGCAAAGAAAATGTTGCAGTAAAGATGAATGCTTTCTTTAATCGCTTCCTTTATTTCTTGGCAGTATAGGGAAGCCACTGTTTTGCACACAGGTTTCCGGTTTCTGATATATTTAAAGAACTTTTTGACATTTACTCTCGTCTTACTTTTTGCTCTTCAAATTCCCCTTAGATTTCCTGTCATCCAGCTTCCATTGTACGTGCCAGAATATATGGCAGAGGTCAGCAACCTTTCCAGGCAGAGTGCCAGAATTTGACCTTTTGACCTCTAAGTACAGTCCAAGGGCCGGTGATATTTTTTGAAGTCACTAATAGTTTCACTTACAACAGCTTCATTCATAAATTAAGATGCAGCGCTTTACTACATAGGTGGTGGTGGGTGGCATTAGCTGGTCTTTTGTTAATCCACAGGCGGCCTGGCATTGAGCGAGCTCCCGGCTGCATGGGAGAGGAGGGGTGAGGCTCAGCTGCCGCCTCGCATGCTGATGAAAATCAGCTCATGTGCTGCTCTTGGCATCTGTGCCGGGGGTTGCTGACCCTGGTATAGGGCTTACATTTTCAAAAGTGACTACCGGTTGAACCTCTAAACCTGAGTATCTCTGGTCCTGCCCCCATGCAAGATCCTGGACCGGAGAGACGCAACAGCTGGCAGCTGGGTGGCAGGAGGGTCTGCAGACGGGAAACCTGCTAGAACAGGGAATTGGGGCTGGTGGCAGCAAAGCCAAAGGCCAGGAGCCCAGATGGGGCTGTGGCAATGGGGCCAGGAGCCCAGACAAGGAGGGCAGTCTGAGCAGGGCTGGTGGTAGTAGGGCAGGCACCCAAATGGAGCCAGTGGAGAAGCAGTGTGCCTGGCAACGTGAATGGGGGCAGTAATCAGGAGCCCAGCCAGGGCTGGCAGCCCAAGTGGGGTGGGCGGCAGTGGGGCTGACTGTCTGGCAAAAGCTGGAAGCAGACCTCATCTTGGAGGCTGGTGGCCAGGTCCGGGGGGCGGGAGGAGGCAGCCAGGGGCTGTCAGCTAGGGCCTGCAGTGGAGCCAGGCAGGGAGAATGGAATTGATCTCCCCTGTTCTGGTCAACTCCCTCATTCAGAACCAGTCAGGTTCCTAATGTGCTGGACCAGGGAGTTTCAACCTGTACCGATTTAGGGCACTTCAGTGTCTAAGTGCGACGCCATAGGGGGGCCTGATATTCAGAAGCCCTGACCAACAACCTCTGTTGAAAACTTAGTGATATGCACCTTTCAATTGTCTTCACCAGTACTGCATTTCCATTTCCCACCGAGTTCCTATTAGGCTCAAAGAATGCCTTGTCATACAATACCATGTCACAATGCTTTTTTTGTTTCTTGTCATCTCACTTCTGTTTTTATTTAGGGGCCCGCTTGACTTTGGTCACTGTGTTGTGGTTGTCAATTTAGTCATTGTGCTGAATCTAAGAGTCTTTGTTTCCTTACTTTTGACCCTAGGCTAGTTTTGAGTCACTTCCTCTTTTTTGTGTGGGGGAGTCTCCCTGTTCTACAATTTTTTTATTAACCAGCTTTTTTAAAAATACAAATTAGTTATATAATTTTAATAATTTCTTTGCACAGGAAAATGTCCTTGGCGCAATAATTTGCTAAAATCAGTCATTTATAGACACTATCTGATGATAAAAAAGCCTGTTCCAATTGTTGCATTTCCATAGAAACACAAATGCAGCTCATTGTACTGGATGATACGAATGGTCTGAAAACACTATGGATACCGATTTTTTTAAAAGGATCCAAAGGTGATCCTGGCAATTACAGCCGGGTAAGCCTAATTTCAGAACCAGGCAACCTGGCTGAAAGTAAGGAACTGAATCATCAGACACGCTGGCTATGTCTAGATTAGAGTGAGTTGTTGACAGACGTTTTTGTTGGAAGATGTCTTCCAACAAAACCATCGCTAGATCGAGGACAGAGCACAAAGCAGACCGCATTTTTGATCCCCTCTGTTGACAGAGAGTGGCCAGACTTCACAGCCGCTCTCTTGACAAAATGGCCACCCAGAGCCGCAGCAAACAGGGTCACAGGTCAGCATTTCTTCCAGGAGCCGTGGCGAAATGAGCCCTTAAAGGGACGCCCCCCGGACACCCATTCCTTGCCGTGTTGAGGCAGATCTACCTCCACGAGGGATGGCACAGCTGCCAGAGGGGTAGGGTCTGGGTGGGCAGGTGGGACCTGGGGAGCTGAGGGACCTGGGGGCTGGGGTCAGCAGGCATGGCCCTTAGCCACTGCAGCAGGTCCTGGAACTCCTTTGGGGTGGGTGGCAGGGGGAGGGCAAGGGGGACAGCAGAGGCAGGGGGGAGTTGGGGCAGACGGGAGGAGGGGGTGGCAGCCAAAGGCAGCTGAGCCCTTATTTCATGCCAGATGCCGGTGGCGGCGTTAAAGTGGGACATAAGCTGGTTCCAGGCCCACGACTGCCACTCCCTGTCATCCTGCACCCACTGCTCCGTGATCTTAGTCATCCTCCAGATGACAGCATTGTGGTCCCTCTGGAGGGCCTCCTGGGCATGGCAACAGCCCCTCCAGCTGTGGGCTCACCTGGGTGCTGGGGTGGGGCAGGCTCACCCTAGTGGTGAGGAGGGGCTGGCCCAGCCCTCAGATGCTGTAGGTCCAGCTGTAAGGAAAATAAGGAGAGACAGTGAGTCATTCACGCAATGTAGCCCCGAAGGCCTTGCCCCCTTGCCTTAAGCAGCAAACAACAGCTCTTGGGCAAGGAACGGGGATGCCACGTGCGGTCTGCACAGTGGCCCTGCTGAATGGGGGCTCCACGGTGCCTCTGGGACTGGGCTGACCACTGTGGGTCCCACCTCCACTGGACGGGCTAGTGGATAAGTGGGGAGTCAGGCCACTGAGGAGACCCTTCATGGGTGGTGGGTGAGCCAGGAGCAGCCTGGCCCGCCATGGCACCCGCCCCCCGCACACACGTGTGGCTTGCAGCGCTGTCTGTGGGAGTGGGTGCTGCCTCTTGCCTGTGGGCATGCCTGCATGTTGGGGGTCGCACTCCTTGGTGTGTCGGGGGGCCAGGCTGGCACCCGTGTCGCTAGCCCACTTCCAGATGTGGCAGGTGCTGGCAGAGCACGCCCCGGGGCCAGGGGCTCACTGGCCTCCCATGAGGCTGGCAGCAGGCTGGTGCTCCTGCCTGAGGGATGTCTCCTGGGTCCGGGTGGTTTATATTACCTTGTTCGTGGTTCCACGTACTGGGACTGCAGCATGAGGTCTCGCCCGAGCTGGCCGCACGACGCTTGCAGCCCCCCCCATCTGCAGCCGCTGCTCGCACCGTGGCGGGGTGTGGCAAGCAGGATACTCACCAGAAGCACCATTGCCCAGCATTGATGTTGCCCAGGAGGTGGCCTGGCTGGCAGGGACCGACTCCGGCAGAATGAAGAGGCTCCTGCTGTTCTCCAGTGCCAAGTCTGGCTCTGGCTCTGGCTCTGGCGGGGCTTGGAGGCTCCCTCCTTCTGCTGATTGTGCTTCGGCTGTGGTGGGAGGGGGCGGGGCCTGAGCAATGTGTCCACACTGCAGCATGGGGGGGGGTGTCCTCCTCCCCCCATCCCCCAATTTCATGCAGCTCCTGCTAATGGGACAGATGGCGGGTCCAGCCCCAGAGCAACGGGCAGCGTCCGAGGCCCTGGCGTAGCCCTAGGGAAGCTCCTTTACCTTCGCCCAGACCTGCCTCATGGTTCAGGGTGGCGGTTCCATTCTGCCAGGGTGGAGGCCATCCAGGCAGAGATGGGGGTGTTGCGGTGCTTCACCTTGGGGTCTTGCTAGGTCTCCTTCTCCACCCACAGGTCCAACAGGGCCTGGACCTTGGCCCCAGTCCAGGAGGGGACCTGCCTCTTTGAGCCCTGAGGTGGGGCCTGGGACCCCTCCTGCTGGTCCCTCAAGGGCCCAGGAGGGTTGCAGGGGGCCTGCTGTTGAGCCAGTTGCAGAGCTCTCAGCTGCGGTGTGGCTGGGAGG
This sequence comes from Carettochelys insculpta, assembly GCF_033958435.1. Classification (NCBI taxonomy): domain Eukaryota; kingdom Metazoa; phylum Chordata; order Testudines; family Carettochelyidae; genus Carettochelys; species Carettochelys insculpta. The sequence continues at coordinate 372,542,144 of NC_134137.1, forward strand.
ACATGGGGGATGGCAGTCTGTAGCCTTGCTGCTTCCATGCTCTCAGATTTCTGCCAGGATCCCCGAGGCTTTAAGAGGGGCTGGAGGCAGGAACCATAGAGCACTGATTGCTGTGGACAGGGTATCCCCTGGGGCACCCTGGAGGCCTTTTCTGTCGACAGAAGGCCCCCCCAACCCCTGAACGTCCAGACCCATGTTTTGTTGACAGATCTCTGTTGACAGAATTGTTTTTCCTCATGGGGAGTGGGGTACAGCTGCTGACAAGTGCTGCATTCTGTTGACTTACCATTGACAGAATACTCTCGGGAATCTGGACGCTCCCCAGGTTCTGTCAACAAAATGGCCATTTTGTTGCCAAAACCTCTAGTCTAGATGTAGCCCGAGAGGCATCTGGTATCAGTACAGTTTTTGTAAGAGGAAATCATACCTCACCAGCCTATTAGAATTCTTTGAAGGTGTCAATAGCATGAAGACAAGGTTTACTCAGTGGGTGTAGGATATGTGGACTTTCAGAAAGCCTTTGACAAGGTCCCTCTCCACAAGCCCTTACACAACCTAGGTAGTGATTGCGTAAGAAGGAAGACCCTGTCCAGGATCAATAACCAGCTAAAAATAGGAAACTATGGTAGGAATAAGTAGTCAGTTTTTACAGTGGAGACGAACAAACTGCAGTGTCTGTCAAAGATCTATACTAGGACCAGTGCCTTATGACAGGGGTGGCCAACCTGTGGCTCTGGAGCTGCATGTGGCTCTTCAGAAGTTAATATGTGGCTCCTTGCATAGGTGTGAACTCCAGGGTTGGAGCTACAGGTGCCAATTTTCCATTGTGTTTGCTATTCAACCCCCAGTTCAGCCCCAGGCTCTGCCCTGCACTCTACTCTTTGCGGTCAGTCGGTAACATATCCAGAGATGATCTTGAAAATGGGTTGAACAGTGAGATAGCAAAATGTGTAGGCAAAAAAAGCTATTGAAGATAGGTCTGATGCTGACTGTGAAGAGTTACAATGGGATCTCATTAAACTGGATGACAAAAACGTCAGATAACATTCAATGCTGATCAATGCCAAGTAAGGCACATTGGAATATATAATCCCAAATATACAGACAAAATTATGGCACCTAAATTAGCTGTTACTACTCAAGAAAAAGATCTTGGAGCCCATTGCAGATGATACTCTGAAAACATCTGCACAATGTGCAGCAACTGTCAAAAAAGTGAATATAATGCTAGGAACCATTAGGAAATAGATAATAAAACCATTAAAAAATGTTGTCAGTTGCCACTATATAAATCCCTGGTACACCCACACCTTGAATACTGTGTGGAGGTATGATTGCCCTTTCTCAAAAAAGATATTGCAGCTGGAAAAGGTGCAGAAAAGGGCAACAAAAATGATGAGGGGTATAGAATAGCTTCTGTGTGGAGCGAGATTAGAAAGACTGGGACCAGTGTTCCCAGTAAGCTATGCACTTGTGCAGCTGCTCCGGAGTGATTCGAATGCCACCCATCTGATTAGAAGAGTGCCCACAGCTAGGTTTTTCCTTTCTATTGGTGGTGCACATTCACACATGATTCAGTGCACATAAAAATTTATTCCCCACCCGGATGGAAAAAAAAGTCTACACACAGATGGAACAGATTCAAGAGACCACTAACTGGGCTGGTTCATCTTAGCAGAGAGACAACCAAGGGGAGTTATGAGAGAGGTCTACAAAATTGTGAAAAGCGTGGTGAAAATGTATGGGTAAATGTTATTTATCCCTTCACATATCACACAAACTAGAGCATCACCCCATGAAATTAATAGGCAGCAGGTTTAAACACACACAAAAGGAAGTATTTTGACAGCAAACCATGATCAACTTATGGAACTTATTGCCTGGGATGTTGTGAGGGTGGAAAATGTAACTGTGTTAAAAAAAAATAAGTTCACAGACAATAGTTTCTCCAATGGCTCTTTCTCAGGGTGGTCAGGGACTCAAACCCACCTCCTTAATCACCAACCCCAGAAGCGAGGAGCAGACAGAATCTGACTTGTTCTGCTCATTCTGTCTGAGGTGAGTGAGCAGATCAGGTGGATAGAAGTCAATCTTGATCAGATCCTTGAAGGTCACATTCTGAGGCTGGCAAATGGGAAAACTAACAGCCTGGTGTTAGGAGCCAGGCAGGGTCATGTTACTAAGAGATTAGAGTCCAAGACAGAACAAACCAGGCGTCAGAAGGCAGCCAGGTTGGGGCTGAGTAGTCAAGAGGTCCACAGAAAAAGCAGGTGTTGAAGGGAGAGCAGTCTAAAGCAGAGTGAATTCAGATGCAAGGATAACTTACTCTTCCTCTATGGGGTTTAAATAGAAGTTGTGGACCAGTCAAGTCCCTGTACCATTTTCCCACTCAATGCCCAGTTCAGCACCTACTCCCACACTGATTAGCAGGTTGCTGTGAACTAGGGTTCAAGACCCATGCTCCCTAAGAGAAACATCTAGTACTGGCTGCTGTCAGAAGACCAGCTAGACCATGTTTTGGTGATGGGTGCAGTAGAGGAACTAGAAAAGAACAGACTATGGACTCCCAAATTAAGAAACAAATGCAAATGTTATCCCTTTATAGAAAAAATCTTAGAATTCAACAGGGAGGAAATAAGCAGAGGTCTCTGGAAAATTAATGAGGGTCTTTGGAAAATACTGCAAAATCCCATCATATTTAATAGTGAACAGGACCCTGCTATATGTTTTTTGAAAGTTCGATAGAACTCTACAGGAAATTCCAAAGACGATTGAAAAGTCATCATCATTCCTTAGTAAATTATATAAAAGAATGTTGGATGAACAGGAATTTTCTCCTCCAGGGGATACAGAATCCAGTGACAGAGCTAGGGCCAGTGCTTTCCCCTCACGTCATCTTATGAGCACTGAACCATATTCCCATTTGGCTGCATTTGGCAATAAACAGCCTTTAGCTTCTAATCCTGTAGTTTAAATTGTGATTCTAATATTTCCCCACTATGATGCTAAAGAAATATAGAAAGAAAAGATTGCCTATTTATTATCCGGTAGCTGCGGTTATCAGCCTGTGTCATTTCCTGTTTGCTGGGATGCCTGCTTTTGGAAGTTTCGTAGCATGTCATAAATGCTACTTATTTGAACAAAGCGATTTATTTCTTGTGCCGAAAGGACTTTTTGTGCTTTCTGGCTCATTTGCAACATTATGACCAATTGATTTCTACTGTACCTATTATTGACTTGCCAGCATCATTATGAAGTAACACTGGGGCTGTGTCAGAAAAATGTGTTGAATTACACACAGTCTTTCTCAGCAGTTTATTCAATATTGTTTTCCTAATCAACTACTGCTCCAGTAAACGAAAACAGCTAGCTGTTGTGTGCAATGACGAATAATTGGAAACATTCTTTGAATGCAAGTAACAATTCATTCATTTAGGCCTCTCCTATCATTCCTGGACACTGAACTCCTAAAAGCCTGGATGACCTTTGATTGGCTGTTAATAATATTGAAAACTACAAACTCCTGGTAGTATTCATTTCCATCTTCCTAAAGACAGGAAAATTAAATTCAAATAACATTAAGAATCTGACTTTAACCCATGAAAGTCAAAGATAACAACAAGTTTTGGCCCTCATTCGCACTTTCTATCTGAAAGAATCTGAAGTGCCTTGCAGTTGTTAACTGATGATGGCTTAGAAAACCCCTTTACGAAACAGGTACAAAATCCTGGGAGAAGCTCTTTCTTGTGTGTCTGTACATCGCCTAGCAGGGGCGTCTAGGGCCTAATGCAATAAGGATATCCATGTTTTACAGATGCGTGGATGGACGCAAAAAGAGGGAAACATGACCTGCCCAAGGTCACAGAAGAAGTTAGTTGCAGAGCTAAGAACAGATTCCAGCAATGTTAGCTCAGTTTCTTGTCTCAAACTAGGTATCACTCCCTCTGAATTAAGAATACCTGACAGGTAGAGAGTGGACTTGCGTGTTACCTGATTTAATGGAGAGCTTTTGCAGAACCAGCCTTAAATGCAAGAGAAGGTGTTGGATAAGGACACCAAAGCAGATGTAAATCCTGTGCCTAAATGGGCCAGGACTGTCGCCCTCTCTGGCATCAAGAGTCAACTCATTCCCTGATTTCTCTTCTGGCTATCTGGGGCTTGGCCTACACAAGGCAGCTAAATAGATTGCAGATACACAACGCTAGCTGCGGCAATTGCATATCTAGAATCAACTTATCTGTAATAGACTTACCTGGCCATCCTCACAGAGGGAGGTGGATGGGAGAAACTTTCTCGCCCAACTCCCTTATGCCTTGCAATATTGAGGACTGCAAGAGTCAACTGTCAACCCTAGATAGTTCGATTTCACACATCTCTACCAGGCGCATGAAATCCAGCTCCGAAAGATCAACCCTGACCAGCTCCATCTTCCGTGTAGTCTAAACCTACTCTGGGATCCTTCTTTTCCTTGGGCCCCACAAAGCCTAAACCCAGCCATGCAAGAGCCTCTGTTCCTTTGCTCCACTTCCTTAACGCCACAGCACATTGACAATGAGGTAGAGAGCCCTCAGGCACATCTGGTTCATTTCTGCAGACTCTTCTCTCTGAGCCAAGTTCTGCTCCCTTCTGAGGTCTCTGCCTCACAGGGACCGTCTGTCAGCAGTTCATCCTTGTTCACGTTTTGAAGAGGCTATTTCTGGCCTCCCCCTTCAACTAGAGATGTTAGCCTGCTGTTCATTTGGGAATACTTTGGCGCAAGCTGTTATTAGGATAGTGCCCTCATCTGGACAGGGCCTGTGTCTGAGAGATGTTGCTGGGTGTCTGCGATGTCCATTAATTTTAATAGGAGGGAGAGGGAACCATGAAGGTACTAAGGACCTGTCTGGATCAAGCCATGACATCAGCATGTTTTGGAGTCACTGGGAAACCACTTGGAAATGGGCCAGGCCTTTCCAGGTGCAGGTCAACTCAGCCTTTTGGGTGGGTTCACAAGCCATTAGCGAGGCAGCTTAGAGACAACCCATTCCAGCAGCTTTAGGAAAAGTAAGTGCTTCCTGTGTTCTTAAACCCAGGATTGGACCCTCAAAAGCCATGGTTAGCCCACCCCAGGGACAGCTCCCGCTATGGGTTAAGAGAGTCCAAAAATGCAGAACCTCTCTCTTCTCTCTAACCTCCTCAGTTTATCCTGTGGGGAAGGAATGCCAGGCTTGGAGTAGTAGCTCTGTGGGGGCAGAATGTGTTGGATGGGTTTGGAATGGGTTCATCTGTTATTCGCTTTTATGGGGTGGCATCAATTCAGGAGATTAAAATGAACAATGATAATCTTCTGGTGTATATTATCCCTTTAAGATGAAGATTTCAGCCTTGGAGACTGACATATTTTTGTATCCCTTTTATAGATTAGACACCGAGAAGGTTTGGTTTGAGATACCCCGCAAACCAGTGTCACCGATAGATTTTGGTGTGAAAACCTGGTCTCACTGTTGTCAGAAGAAGATTTTGTCAAAGGAAGATTTGCCATTGTTTTACATGGGGTGGAATTTCATCTGACTTCTGGCTCCTAGTCCCTGTCCTAGCCAGCAGTCCTCTGTCTACTTGACATAATGAACCAAGAAGATGCATCACGTTGCATCATCTTTTGGGCCCCATATTAAAAATTCCCTCACAATAAATTATGAGCATTACAGGAGCAATCTTTGGCATTTTATGCACCGCTCCTCCTGCTTAATCCAAAAAGAGTAGCCGACTGCATTGCAGGATAGCAAGGAAGGTACATTAAGGCTTCCCAGTAAACTCAAAGTAGCACAAGAAGTGTAAGGTTAAGCTGAAAAGTATGCTAAGGTACAAGAATAAGAAAGTTAAGACATATAGCAGGAATGAAATAAGTGATGGGACTTCAGAATGATCCCACTGGTCTTTTTTTATTTATTATTACCAGTTATTTCTAGAGGTTGAATCTCTCTAATCTGACATGCTCTTATCCAGCAACATCCACAATCCGGCATGATTTTAGTTAGCTGGGCAACCACTTATCATGGGTGTGGCCAAGTTGCCCTTGGTCCCATAAAGTTTCCAGCCACCAGTCCTGGCTCTCAGTGTTCTGTGCTGTTATTTAGCTGTAATTTACCTTTAAATGTCTTCTAAGAGCCCAGTAAGCAGTGGAAGTGTTGGTGATGCTGCTAGACAATACTAACCTCTCGTGGTCTGGCAAATTCACTCATTCAGAACCAGTCAGGTCCTGAGGGTGCTGGACTAGAGAGGTTCAACCTGTATTATAGTAGTAAACAAGGCCCCACAAAAAGATCATGGCCTCATTGCGCTAGGTGCTGTACATACCCAGAGTAAGACAGTCCTTGTCCTGAAGAGTTTACAATCTGGACAGGCAATTGGATGAAGGAAGTATTATCTGACAGCTTCTGTTCCTGTGACATTTCCATGTCTAAAGAATTTAATTGACTTGGCAATAGACCACAGGCACATTTGTGGCACAAAAGAGATCACATCAAATCAAAAATAGCAAGGCCAGGAAAGACCCCTAATGTTTTGAGCCCATGATCTCAGTTTGTTAGCATCTCCAAAAATAACATTAATGCCTCTCCTTGAGGCTCCGAAAACAGTTTGCAAACAAAGTTTGTAATACCCAATTTTACCAAGAAGAAAATCGAGACACAGAAGGGGGCAGTGACTTGCTTAAGGGAAGAAAATCCCACATCTTCTCATTCTCCTCCTGCTACCATCTGGCCTTCCTACAGCTAGTGCCTCCTGTAGAGCACAGCAGTAGATCTAGTCTGCCAAAGAGAGAGCAGCATCGCTCTCTGATTCATAGGCCCCTCTTCCTGGCATACCTGAGTTGTTCTTTGTAGGTCTCCCATCCAAAGCAGCTTCTATCTCGCTTAGTTTGTGAGATCGGATACAGAGCACAAGGCTGGCTTGTGGCGGTCACCTCGTCCTTCTCCAGGATTCATTTCCTGTAGGATTCAGGACAGGGAGTCTCCCTGCAAGGGAGATACCTTCTGAGGCAAGACAGTCTGAAGAATGTCATTCCTTATCAGCCTGTGATCAATGTGGAGATGATATAGTTGCTCCTGCTGTGCTGCAACACTTACAAGAAACCATTTGACTATCAGTCAGACTGGGGCCAAACAGCCCACACACCGAAACAAATCCAAGAACATCTCAGAGAGAACGAAGGCGGCAAACCCACAAGTCCGCTGCTGGTGCAGCCGGTGTCCTTGATCCTGACTGCAGCAAATGGAGACATTGCCAAGTACTTTCAAAACGGCTGCCGTCACTGAGCTCTCTGCAGCAGCAGCTGGCAAGGAAATACAAGAGGAGTCAGGGACATAATGCACGGACGGGCCTTTTGGGTCCTCAGAGCCGGAGCAGCTGTGAGGACTGCCGAGCTCTGATCTTGCCAAGGAGTGGGACACACCGAATAAGCCTGGACTGAGTGTCAGTGAAGCAGATGGAGTGAGTCATGTGGAGCGCTTAGTGAGGTGGCCACCAGAGAAGCAGCCACCCGGGACTACAAAGTCCAGAAAGGAGCCTAACGCGCTTGAGCTGGTTTCAGAAGCACATACGGCATATTTGGCTTAAGGGAGGGAAACTGGCAGCTGGGGTCCCTCTGCAAACTCACAGCTCAAGTTAGTAAACAAGCTTGGTGTGGAAGCAAGGCAGGGCTGTGAGTTGTATGAACAAGCTGTCAGAAGACCTACATTCTAATCTCTCCTCGACCACCAACTTACTCGCTCAGCTTGCTTGGCTTTAACTTTCTCCTTTCTGCAATGAGCCTGATGAAGCTGACTCCTCATTTGAAAGTGTTTTGAGATTTGAGGCTGAAAGGGGCTCTGGCGATACAATGTATTACTGTTATAAGCTGTTAGCACTGTTGTTGTAGCCATGTTGGTCTTACACTTGAGCTACATCTACACTAGCCCGGAAGATATACCTGCTCAGGGTCAATCTTTCGGGGTTCAATTCCGGGCATCTGGTAGGGGTGCACAAAATCAACCTCTCAGGGGTTGCAGTTGACCTCTCTACTCATTGAGGAGCAAGGGATGTTGGCGGGAGAAAGTTTCCCGTCAACCTTCTTCAGTGAGGATAGCCAAGTAAGCCGAGCACAGATAAGTCGATTCTAGCTATGCAATTGCTGTAGCTAGACTTGCATATCTGCAGTTGACTTACTTTGCCTAGTGGAGACATAGCCTAAAAGAGAGAGAAGGTATGTGAGGTAATTTTTTTGGTTGGTTGGTTTTTGTTCCTTGTATCCATAGAATTTGGTCGAAACTTTCAAGCTCTTCTGCAGCTCTGGGGAAAGTAACCAGAGTGTCTGAGCTAAATGCAAGTTGGAACAGATTATCAGGCATAAGGGGTTCTGGATTGGTTTGGTCAAGCATAAGGAGCCCACTAAAAATGCAGCAGACAGTTGAGGGTCAGATTGTTAAACAAAAGGAGTTCACACAAGCTATAAGAGATCACTTAAAATGAAGCGGGTAATTAAGTGTTATCAGGCAGGAGGACCTGCCTCTGTTATCTCCACTCCATGCATCTGACAAAGTGGGTCTTTGCCCATGAAAGTTTATTCTCCAATAAATCTGTAAGCCTATAAGGTTCCACAGGACTTCTCGTTGTTTTTGTGGATACAGCCGAACACAGCTGCCCCTCTGATACCAGGCAGGAGGGTGTACTACAAAATGTTGTAATGGGTCATAAATACAGTGTCTCTGTTGAGTTCAGGGTTCTCAGCATCTGGCAGAGTTCGGAACTGAAGTGCCCAAACCCCTCTGAGGTTCCTCTAAGGATGAGGACTGAGAGGTCAGTGATGGAGTGATCACCTGGTGAAAAGAGTAGGGCCACAGGTAATACCGGGTTTTTGTCTTCTATCCTTCTCCTGCATGAGTTCATTTGAGAGTGTAATGATTGGTTTCATCCAAATAGTGGCTGTTATGGCATCTGATGCACTGGATGAGGTACACCACATGTGCTAGGCATGTGTAGGAACCATAGAGGTTTAAAGGTACATTGTTGTGGGGAAGGGTATTGCTCATCCCAGCAGTTGAGATGTCTGCGGGGTCTGGTGACATTCTGACCTGGTTCCAGATCCACACAGACTTGCTATTTCTGTAATGGATCAGAACATGCAATAGACACTACAGATCTCTATTGTGTAGGTACCAGAATCCAAAATAGATACGACCATGAGAGATACTCCAGAAATGCCACAGAGTTAGATTTAGGAATGAAGATAAAGACCCAGCCTGCAAACATCCAATCCAAATCTGGATCTTAGCTTTTCCAGAATGCCTGTCCCCCACTGACAAGGAGGGCAAAGGAGGCGGTTGACCAGGAGGGGGCATTTCAAAGGGGCCCAGAGCTCAGGCTACTGCCACTACTGTTTTGGCCATGTCAGTGGCCAGACCTGCAGGCCCCTATGAACTGCTATGGCACTGCTGCTCTGCAGCTCTGTATGTCTTAGAAGGATGAGGGAGGGTACCCCAGCATCACAGGCTGAGCGGCACTAAGCACTGACTGTCCTATGCCCCCCGCTTCTCCCCTTGGCTCTGTCCCTTCTGGGGACCTTGGAGTTGCCCCCCACCCAGCCCCAGGGCTTGCGGTGTCTGTCAGCCCCACTGATGGTAGTTATTTAAATTGCCCTGTCTACATCATGTCCCATGAACTAGCTATTAACTGCATCACCGTGTGTGCTTCTCACAATGTAGAACCAAGACTCGTCAAAGAAACTTACCCCCCGTAACAACATTATGTTCTGCTTCTTTGCTGCACCTGTCTGCAGAGAATGCCAAACCACTCTCCAAGCATGACTCTATTCAGCCCCACAGCACACTGCCTGGTTGGCACACTCATCCAGCCCCCTCTTGCGGATGAGGAAACTGACGCACACAAGCTTTATATGAGTTGCACAGCACTGTGTAGCAAATGAGCGGCGGAACTGGACGTAGAGATGCGACTCTGCCATCTGCAAGACAGCTTTGTGCGAAGTGGCAGGTGGTGACCTTAAAGTGTCTGGAGATAGCTAGAAAAGAATTCCCCCTGCACACAGGAACGCTCCACTAGTACCCTGGTGGAAAAAGTGTCACAATCTCCCCCATGTGCCATATTTCCCTCACACACCTACAGCCCAGTGTAAGCGGGAGGTGGGGACGTGTCAGGGGTAGACAGGTTGTTCAGTGAGGTGGAACTTAGCTGTGCCCATTCCTCAATTAGTCTAAAGTCCATGGATCCCATATAACTTGTCCTAGGGTTGTGCAGACCCAGGTCAGTGAATCTTAGAAATGTAGGATAGGAGGGGGCCAGTGATCCCAGTTAGCCAAGCACTTGTTCAGCTGGTGAGCAGAGTGCCCTAGCTGGCAGCATATGTGTCTATTGGTGGTGCATATTTGCACATGCCTTGGTGAATGTAACAAAATTTATTCTGCACATAGCTAAGAAAATTAGCAGGAATGTTGAGGGAAGCCTCCATAGGTCATTTAGTCCAGTCCCCTACACTGAGGCAGGAGTAAGTATTATCTTCTAGATCAGGGGTCAGTAACCCTTCTGAGGTGGAGTGCAGAAATTTGACCTTTTTGACCTATATGTACAGTCCAAGTGCCGGTGACACTTTTTAAAGTCTCTAAACATCCTGCAAGGAATGTGCCAGCAGGCACTCAATAATGTTGAAGGAGTTGGGGAACGTGTCCTGCAGAGCTCATTTGCAGGAAAATACAAAGGTGTGCACATATAATGCCTTGTAAACAAAGCTTGATGGGAGCAGGCAAAGCAAGGAAGTTTTGTCTATTGTAAACAACATGCTATTGTAAAGACACGATTTATGCTATCACCCAGTGTAAGAATTGTGGAGCCTCAATAATGCTTGAAGTTTTGTGGGGGTACAGAGCAGTCATCATTACTGCGTAAGATATGGATTACAGAGGGCTCCCCCTCCTCAAAGCCTTGGAAAAGCATAGTGATTGAATTGGCTGTCTAGAATCTGTTCACTGATATCTCTCAGTGCTCAAAGGAAGATCTAAAGAGGAGTTTATAGTTATTCTGAAAGGCTGGGTCTACACATGCCCCTTCCTTTTGAAAGGGGCATGTTAATGAGCAGGTTCAAAAGATGCTAATAAGGTGCTGCATATCTATCTGGTGATCGGAAGAAGGGCTTTCCAAAATTGGGGGGGGTCCTTTTGGAAGGTCCTGTCTCCATGGGCGGTGGGCGATTTGAAAAGCCGCACTTTCGAATCGCCGTGGCTGCCATTATGCTAATGAGGCACTGCATATTCATTGCAGTGCCTCATTCGCATCTTTCAAATCTGCTCATTAACATGCCCCTTTCAAAAGGAAGGGGCACGTGTAGACCCAGCCTAAGAGCCCATGTTGATTACTGGGCTGGGCCCAGAGCTGAAGGCTACTATGAGCTGAGATTACTGAGAATTAGAATCAGAGGGGTCGGATCTACACTAGCCCAAAACTTCAAAATGGCCATGCAAATAGCCATTTTGAAGTTTACTAATGAAGCACTGAAATACATATTCAGTGCCTCATTAGAATGCCAGCAGCTGTGGCGGTTTGAAATTGACACAGCTCATCCAGACAGGGCTCTTTTTTGAAAGGACCCTGGCAACTTCAAAATCCCCTCATTCCTATCTGCTATTAGGAATAAGGGGATTTTGAAGTTGCTGGGGTCCTTTGGAAAAGGAGCCCTGTCTGGACAGGCTGTGCGGCAGCAAGCTGCAGCAATTTCAAAGTGCCATAGCTGCCGGCATTCTAATGAGGCACTGAATATGTATTTCAGCGCTTCTTTAGTAAACTTCAAAATGGCCATTTGCATAGTCATGTCAAAGTTTTGGGCTAGTGTGGATATAGCCGCAGTTTTGCTTGGAATAAAACCCACAAGCCAGCAGTAGGCAACTGGCAGACAGCTGGTAGGAGGAGTGGTAGATAGGGAGCAAGCAGAATGCTGGACCAGTGCAACGGTGGCATTGCCTCAGGTTCAATGAGGGAATATATCAGGGCCTGCATGGACTGGACTGAGTTGTAAGTGGAGCATTTGAAGTGGGGGTGTGGAGAACGTTTGGGTGCGTGGATTGGCTGTTTACAGTATTGGACTGGTGAGCCTGAGAGGCAAAGGACACTGCTCAAGCCATTTGAGCTGGGACAGTTACTTGAGGATTGGTTATGAACTCTGGCTGTGGTATATTCCCAAGCTTATGCCATATGACTTTTCTGCCTCTTTCATGAAAAGTTTCTTTTCTACACTCAGACTCTGTTCTTGTGAGTGAGGAAGCATTGCCTCTCTGAAGCACCCAGGGGTGTGTGAATTTCCCAGGCTACTGGGTGGGGGCTTGAGCCAGTTCTATGTGAGGTGGATGAAAAGGAACCCCTAGATATTGAACCCAGCCCTGGTTGTTGCCGACTCCTTCTGGCAGAAGGGTTACAGTCCTACTTACGATAGCTTCACTAATAAGTAAATGAAGACGCAGAGCTTTACCATTTAGGTGGCAGTTTGTAGCATTATCCGGTCTTCTCTTAATCGGCAGGCGGCCTGGCTTTGAGCAAGCTGCCGGCTGCGTGGGGGAAGAGGTGCGAGACCGAGCTCCTGCCTCGCTCGCTGATGAGAGTTGGCTTGTGTGCTACTCTGGGTGCACATGCCAGTAGTAACTGACCCCTGTTGTGACCACAGCTGGCACCCTGAAGTCTTCGTTCTCCAATCCATCTGAGTTCTTCTCAGACACAGCGAAGAATCCTGAATCTCAGCCTCCTGCTTCGTCCATTAGACTCTCTCCTCTTCCACAAGAAGGAAGTGAAACACCAGTGTTTTGTCCAGGAATCAGCGATTAAATCTTCCCTCTCACTGCCTTGCGCTCTTTGATGTTCTACAGGAGCCGATGTCCCCGGTTTAGCAGACTGTCAGAAGTGCAGCAGCCTTTGATGCAGTCATTGGAAATTTCCATTCTTTGTTTGCAGCCTTGAAAAACAGAAGAGTTGCTGACACTGAGAAATTGTCATGCACTGCTAGGGAATTTCCATGAAGGAAAGTTTTAGTACATTCCTCAGCTTTAATGATTCAGGTGGGTGTGGGGGGTGTCAGGGCGGGGGCATGTTTTTGTTTAATGTTTTAGGGGATTTTTTTTTCAACTCACTTTTTAAAATATCAGTTTGTATGCCCGGCAGTAGGGTGGAAATAGGAGAGCCAAAAGAAAGGTGGTACAGTTGGAGAAAGGACACATGGGGGTGAGTGAGATGCCTGCACTGCTTCTTCCAACCAACCGTGATAATAGGAACCATTTTGCTGCTCGACCAGGGGTCGGTAACCAAAAATCACACAAAGAGCCATATTTTTTGGAACTTGGTCAAAACTCACTTTAAGGGCCGCAATGCCTGTGACTATGAGGCAGCCCTTAATAGATAAGAACAGAACACACACAATGATTTGTAATGCGATACATCTTTACTGCAGGATATTCACAAACTTGTTACATATTCTAGTTCCTCACACTTTACATGTGTGTTTGTACCACTGTCTTCCTGTCCTTCGCTCCTGAACCTTCTCTCTCTCTCTCTGGAGGACACTAGGAGGAGTTATCCAACATTTCGAGATCACATTGTTTGCTATTTAGATATCAGTTGTTCATTGTTGGGCTTTTAGATGTTCGTTGTTTATCAAAGGTAATCAGGAGATCTTTTTCTAAATTTTATTTTGCAATTACAGCATTGGGAGCCACAAAGAAGTCCTTAAAGAACCCCGTGCAGCTCCAGAGCCGTCAGTTGCAGACCCCTGTGCTAGACAATAGCCATAAGTCATATTTCAAAGGAGAGCAAAAAAACTACACATGAAAAGCTACCAACAGCCAGCGATTCTTACCTTTGGATGGGTGCAGCTTTTTGGTGCTGTTGGTGTAATGAACCCAGGAGGGCGCATTTACGTCCAGTCAAACAGGCAGCACAGCTCTCCTGAATCTTTCCATTCGCCATCACATGAGCCTTTGGTCTTGTTTTCAGCAGTCCTGGCTGGAAGACAAACAAAGATCTTGGTGTCACAAAAAGTAGACAAGGGATTTATCAGCAGTTCTGAAAAGAGGCTTCTAGTGAGGAGGAGAACCGGACAGCAAAGGTACTGGCGGCAGAGCTACTGTGCTTCCTGAATGTACGATGAAGGATCTGCATGGGCTCCCTGTTAGCTTGTGTGTGTGCTTGTCCACAGTGCATGTTAGTGATCTCTAAAGTGGCAAATGACTTGGGACCCAGTGAGCCAAAAGACTCTGTGTAGGCCTCAGAGATAATCAGCTGGAATGCTTCTGCCTGTTTACAAAGGGAAAACACATGGCGACATATACATGGAAAAGAACCAACTAAACCCCTGCCAAACAACACATTCGGTGGGACACACAATTGTCCATCTCCCCTTCCCCGGCAAGAAGACGAGAGTGAATGGACCACCTGTGACAGATGTTGGTCGTTGTGCTTAATATTTGGCTGAAAGGTGCCCAGATACTACAGTGATGAGGTATGGTATAAAAGCCTGTAGAGGATAGAAAAGAACTGAACTCATGTGGCGAATCTTCCAAAATGTCCTGCTTTCTGAAGTCAGTCTTGTATCGTGAAAATGGACAACTGGATCCTGGAGCAGGTGACAGACTGTTATTTGAGTATGGTTTCACTCCAGGGCTCATGTGCATGATTAGCACTCAGGTCTTACCACCCTGATGAGCCTCGCTGAAGTGTGAGCAATCACACTAGCAAGCCAGACTTGACTTGAATCCGCATTGTGCTGAATTCACTCATGCAAACCCTAGGGCTACGTCTGCACTACAGAGATCTTTGGGAAGAAGACCTTCTGGAAGATTTCTTCCAAAGGATCTCCTTTCAAAAGACTGCGTCTGCACACAAAAAAGGCAGATCAAAAGAGTGACCTGCTCTTTCCAAAGAGAGTCCCCCCACAGCCCCTGCTCTTCTGAAAGAACGGGCCAGGGATCAAAAAACCAGGAGCCACGAGGACTGTTCTTTCAAAACAAGGGCCCTGAGGAGAGTCTACACATGTTTTCTTTTGAAAGAAACTTTCGAAAGAAGGAGTTCTTCCTGAAATGGGAGTGGAAGAGTGCTTTCGAAAGGAGCACCTCATTCTTTCAATTTACTTTTAAAAGAATGCTTTTTGTACGTAGGCGCTCCACTGGCTCTTTCAAAAGAGCCCCCATAGAAAACACACTTCATGAGCGGTGAAAATTAAATGAGATCTTCAAAGCCATTCCCACTGGAATCATCTACTGCATTCATGATACATCAGTCAGATTCTTAAGCAAATGCACCCAGAGGAGCAAAGACACAGAATGATGCCTTACAAGAGGGCTCCTTTATTTAGTATGATCAGAAACTGGGAGGATGTTTTTGCTCAGTGGGCAACCAGTGGTAACAGGAGAGATGGGGCTCTATTTTGGGGCTTTGTTAGATGGAATCTTTCCCCAGGGAAGTCAACCCATGTGGGGATCATGCAAGTCTAACTGAATAATAATTATTAATACCTGTGGCTTATATAATAATGCTTTTATTAATAGATCACAAAGCACTGGTATCATTATTCCAATTTTACTGACGGGAAAACTGAGGCACACAGCAGGCCTATGACTTGCTTGAGGTCATGCAGCCTGCCCGTGGTAGAGATGGGAACTGAGCCCAGACTCACAATTCTCACAGTTCTTTATTATGACTTGTTTACCAAGGTGGACCCTTTGGCCCACATAGTGTTCCCTTCAGTGAACTCACGGAGCCATGTAGCCCAGAACAAATTCCTGAATCTAGGCCTTAGAGATGGCAGCAGAGGCTGAGTTTACTTCAGCAGCTAGTTTAGCCATTAACTTCAACAGGAGCAGGACCTTGGTGGCCGCTGTTGATTTGCTTTTGTTTTTGATTGTCCTGCAGGGAAGAGGCTGTACAAAGAGCCCTGTACAAGCTGCTGCAGACTGATGGTATACTTGTGACATCTATTTTTATCATTATTACGCAGCTACTGCTGCGGCTGCTGCAGGGATGTCTGCTCTATTCACTCTCCCTTTGAGACAAGCCAAATTCAGCCGTGATGGGCCCAAATCAAAACCCTTCATCCAAAGCACAAACATGGAATACAGCTCAACTTGACCTCTGCTATCAGCCAAATCTGAGCATCAGCACCCACATTTCCTACCCTCTGTTTCAGGAGCGTCCAGAGGAGAGATTTTCTTTTCCTTACACAGATATGACCGCAGGTTTTGCTTTCCATTCATGTCTAGTGCAAATACACTCAGGATTTCACTTGAAAAGGAACTCACAGCTGAACTCTCTGGTTGGGGAAGGCCAGATGGACAAAGACATTCAGGTGTTAGAACACCTGGGGTGTAGGTGCCCTCTCACTGGCTGAGTTAGGCTCCTAAGAATGGGGTTCACAAAAAACAGCATGCTGAACAGGGAGCTGCCTAGATGAGCCAATAGGAAATGCTGAGGAGAGAGGCAGAGCTTAATCCCGACCTCTCAGAGCACAGACACCAACTTCTCCTCTAGCTGGGGATTGCAGGGGGGTGAGCAACTCCCACCTCTGTCCCAGCTCCATTCCACCCCTGCCCTCCAGCCTCCACATCTTTCTGCTCACTCCCTGCGTGCATCACATCCTCAAGCCACCCCCTCACTCCCAGAACCTCTGAATACTGTAAAACAGTTGTTTTGCAGCAGGCAGGAGATGCATGCAGGCTGGGGGAGGAGTACACCAGCAGGGCTGCTGATGGGCGAGAGGTGCTGGGTGGCGGGTTCAGAGTGAGGCATGGGTGCTGGGCACTTGCTAATTTTTCCCTGTGGGTCAGGATTTCCAACCCTCTAGCATTGGCATGGAGCCTCGCAGAATCAGACACAGTCTCCTCGTGAGTATTGAACGCAGCCCTGGAGATTTTAATACAGTATTTTGAGAAAACAACATTACATCATTCTGGGGGAAAAAAGATCCCTTGGAATAGTGTCAGCAAGAGTTGGCAACTCTACTATGGGTGCTCCAGTCCTGGAGCACCCATGGAGTCAAGTTCAAGGCCCCAGAGAGTTGGCTGTCAGCCAGTTATGTGGAACAGCCTCAAAAGGAGAGTCTGAGAACTCCCCACCCCAAAATACCCAATGTCCCAGTGATTAGGGCTCTCCCCGGTAACGTGAGAGAGGCCTGTTTAAGTATCTGCTCCAAATCAGCTGTAACAGGCATTCAAATCAAAGTCTTCCACACCCCAGGTGAGGGCCCTGATGGTGCTGTTGGGTATACAGGAAGCCATTGACCCTTCTACTGGGTTTTCTTGATCTGTAGGTTAGCCATGCTGTGAAATGGCTTAGGACTGGGCCCCATAGGCAAGATGGGCAATGGAATGCTTTGCTGGTGAGTCCCTCTAGGGCTTAGGCAGGGACCTGATGAGGTCTGTTCTCAGGCAGTTTTGCACATGCTCAGTAGCAGACTAGGGAATTTAGGGGCTTCCAGGATCTTTAGTGAACTTAGTCTCACCTAATTGTTGAACTTCGGCCTCCAGAGTGGCTGTTGCATGCTATCATGGGGTGTCATCCCACACAAGGCCCAAAGGGTTTAGATGGCCACGTTTGCCAAGTGACTGCATAGGCTGCACAAGCCAGAGGAGACAGGAAACAATAAGGATTCATTAAGGGTAAGTCATGCCTGACCAATCTGATTAGTTTCTACGATGCCATAACTGGCTCTGTGGATAGGGGAAAATCAATGGATATGATTTATCTTGACTTTAGCAAAGCTTTGGATATTGGTCTCCCACAATATTCTTGTCAGCAAGTTAAAGGCATGTGGATTGGATAAATGGACGGTAAGATGGATAGAAAGCTGGCTAGAAGGTCGGGCCCAGAGGGTAGTGATTAACGGCTCGATGTCGAGATGGCGGTCGGTTTCTAGTCAAGTGCCCCAAGGTTCAGTTCTTGGTCCAGTTCTTTTCAACATATTTATCAATGACCTGGACGAGGGGCTGGATTGCACCCTCAGCAAGTTTGCAGATGACATTAAGCTAGGGGGAGAGGTAGATATGCTGCAGGGTAGGGATAGGGTCCAGAGTGACTTAGACAAATTGGAGACTGGGCTGCAAGAAATCTGATGAGGTTCCATAAGGACAAGTGCAGAGCCCTACACTTGAGCCGGAAGAATCCCAAGTGTTGTTACAGGCTGGGGTCCGACTGGCTTGGTAGTAATTCTGCAGAAAAGGACCTGGGAGTTATAGTGGATGAGAAACTGGACATGAGTCAACAGTGTGCTGTTGAAGCCAAGAAGGCTAATGGCATTTTAGGTTGCATCAAGAGAGAGCGTTGCCAGTAGATCCAGAGAAGTGATTGCTCCTCTTTATTCGGCTTTGGCGAGGCAGCATCTGGAGTAGTGTCCAGTTCTGGGCCCCCAGTTAGAGGAAGGATGTGGACACACTGGAGAGGGTCCAGTGGAGGGCGACCAAAATAATTAGGGGGCCGGAGCATATAATCTATGAAGAAAGGTTGAGGGAATTGGGACTGTTTAGTCTGCAGAAGAGAAGACTGAAGAGGGGGGCTGGATAACAGCCTTCAACATACTGAAGGAAGGTTGCAAAGAGGCTGGAGAGAGGCTGTTCACAGTGGTCACGGATGGCAGAACACAGAACAATGGTCTCAAGTTGCAGTTGGGAAGGTCCAGGTTGAACATTAGGAAAAACTTTTTCACTAGAAGGATGGTGAAGCATTGGGATGCTCTACCCAGGGGAGCAGTGGAGTCTCCATCCCTGAGGTGTTTAAGTCTCAGCTTGACAAAGCCCTGGCTGGGCTGATCTGATGGGTTTGGTCCTGCCGAGGGCAAGGGGCTGGACTTGATGGCTTTATAGGTCTCTTCCAGCTCTATTGTTCTATGATCCTATGATTAAAGAGGAAGCTCAGATGGAGAGCAACAGGAGGGGCCTGTATAAACCCCCAGTAGCTGAGAGCAGAAGTCAGCTGCAGACAGAGTGAGACAATGGGCTGCGCAAATGAAAGGACAGGGCATTGGGTTGAAAGTGAAAATCCCCAGAGGAGCCTGGAAGAGGAGCCATGTAGTGATGAATAGAGGCCCCATGACAAATTGATGGAGAACATGGGTAGGTGGTCACCACCATACAAGGGAAGAGTGAAAGACTGTGCATGACAGTTGTCCCTGATAAACACAGACTTTAAGAGACCATGATGGACAATATAAGGTGGTCAACCTGGTAGAAGGGGAGTGCAAAAGGTCATAGCAGAAAACAAAAAAGAAAGAGTAGTGGAGTTGCAGTATGTGGAAGTCTTTTTTGCAAAGATAAATTATATCCTCTTCAGCTGGACACTGGAATTGCCACCCCCACAGAAGGGGGCTGGCAAACCACAGGAATAGGTCCAAGTTCTACTAAGGCTGGTGCTGTCTAGCCATCAATGACAGTAAGAAGCAAAGGTACATCTGTAAAAATATCTAATGGAGTTGGCTGACCAGCAGCAGTATTTATATGGGTTCCTGGAAAAGGAAATTAGCAGAAGCTGCGGAGACTGAAATTGGAAAGAAGATATCTGGACCAGGAGAGCAGAAGCCCAGCCAAGGGTGCACTATGCCTGCATACAAAGAGAACACCTACAAAGGAGTGCCCCTGTCTGTGTGGGGTGCCTTACTCAGGAGGCAGGAAATAAGAAATCCCCCCTAAGTCCAACCTTTTGGGAGAACAGGAAAGGGAGACATGTTTTGCCTGTGGTTGACAAAGACACATAAGGAAGGGATGCCCTGGGTGTCACTGCTCACCTGAGCCTTGACTGTCCCCAGCCCCATGCTGGGAGGTGGGCTTGGGTCAGTTCCATGGAGGGGAGCTCAGACAAGTGGCTCAGGCCAATCCTGTGTGTTTCCCTTTCAGCAGTATAGCCACCCTATGTATATGAATTGTGAGAAGGCTATTCCACTGGAGGGATCTATGTTTGAGGTGCCCAAAACATGGCCTATTTGCAAGACAAGGAAAAGGATTAGTTCTGGGTGTTGGGAGGCCAACAATATTAAAAGGCATTGCCCTCATTAGACTCATGCTGTAGCAAAGAGAGTACCATGGACCCCAGCAAGACAGGAAAAAATAGAGGGAGTGTCCAGTGACAGGAGTATGCTGGAGACCAGCATGGTAGAAATGGTAGTGATGACCATGGACCTTACAAATGATCAGCCTATGCACACAGGAGTGAGTAATAAGAGGTAAGAAAATAAAATTACTAGGATGGAGAAAGCCCAGATGGGCAAAGGAACTAATACTGAAGTGAAGTGAACTCAGACCCTGAGAGAAAAGGGGGTGGAGGAAGTCCATGGAGCTGGTAAAGGTGCTATGGGAGAAATCACTAGCAGCTGAGCAGGCCTGGTAAGAAGATAAAGGGGACCTACAACTATAGCAAAGAGAGTACTTAGGAGTAAAGCAGACTGCTCCCCAGAGTGGTGGATATGAAACAGGAAAGGGATGACCTGCAGGCTGAGCTCTGGCAAATGCAAGACTGTAGACATCTCTGTCTCCAAGGACCGAGGGAGATATTATGTGATGGGGTGTCTATGCCACACAATGCCCAAAAGAGCTAAGGAGGCTCGTGGCCAATTAACTGCACAGTCTGCACCTGGAGGAAAAGCCAGGACACAATAAGGACTAATTACACAGGAAGCTCAGCCTGAGAGGATCAGGAGGGGCCGGTATAAAGTCCAAGAGCTGAGCATAGGAGGAGGCCTGATGCAACAGGTTGAGGAACCTCAAGAATCGTAAGGCTGAAAATGACCTTGAGAGGTTGTCTAATCCAGTGTCCTGCATTCATGGCAAAACTATTTTTTATCCAGCCTATCTGTGACAGTTCTAAACCAGTGCTAAAAATCTCCAGTGATGGAGATCCCCCAGCATCCCTAGATGATTTATTCCAGTGCTTAACCACCCAGAAAGAAAGTTAATTTCTAATGTCCAACCTAAACCTCCCTTGCTGCAATTTAAATCCATTGCTTTTTGTCCTATCCTCAGAGATTAATTATTCTCCCTCCTTCTTGTAACAAGCTTTTAAGAACGTGAAAACTGTAATCACATTCCCTCCAAGTCTTCTCTTTTCTAGACTAAACAAACCCTTTTTGTTTCAATCTTCTCTCATAGGTCATGTATTCTAGAGCTTTAATCATTTTTGTTGCTCTTTTCTGGACTTTTTCCAATTTGGCCACATCTTTCTAGAAATGTGGTGCCCAGAACTGGACATAATACTCCAAATGAGGCCGAATGAGCATGGAGTAGAACAGAAAAATTACTTCTTGAGTCTTTCTCACAACGCTACCATTAATACGCCCCAAAATAACACCTGCTTGTTTTGCAATAGTGTTACGGTGTTGACTCATATTGAACTTGTCATCCAGTATGACCCTGTGATGGGGTGTACCGACCCTGAATGGGCTGCCGGTGGTGGTGGAGGGGGAGGGGGTTGGTGCACAGGCTTACTGGGTGGAGAAGGCCTCTCCCTCACAGCACTGCTGGGTATGCTCAAGCTGCTGTCCTAGTATAAAGGCCAAAGAAGCCGGGTAGTTGGGGCTGCCCACCGGGGGGAAGGAGCTCCTACCCTAACTCAGGAGCTACAGCCCCAGAGGACAGCAACTAGATCCTGAGCAGCACTCGATGCATCCAGACAGGAGCAGCCAGGGGTAGGGAGCTGGAAGGCAGCCTAGTGAGCTCAGCATGTTTTGAAGGGATTCTCCACTGAGCAAGTAGTTGGGGCACGGCCACCCCCAACAGAGCCCTGGGCTGGGGCCTGGTGGAGAGGGTGGGTCTGGGCCTCCCTACTCCTCACAAGGCCCCCAAGGAAGAGAAGAGCATGAACAGCTGTGTAGACTAGGCTGCTGGGCCTGACCATGGGAATGACTAGGCCACTGGGCCCAGCCGCCCCAGAGGCTGGGCCGGACTGCATATTAAGCCGCTGAGGACTACTGGCAAGAGGCTGCTTTATGAGGTGTATCCCCTTAGAAGAGGCACAGGGCTGGAGGCCCCATCACAGACCCCCAGCTGCTTTTCTTCTATATTCCTTCTAAGGAATTCATTTCCCACTTTGTATGTGGACAACTGATTGTTACTTTTTAAGTGCAATATGTTGCATTTTTCCTTATTGAATGTCATCCTATTTACTTCAGAACATTTCTCCAGTGTTTCCAGATCATTTTGAATTTTAATCCTATCATCCAAAACATTTGCAGCCTTTCCCAGCTTGGTCTCATCCACTAACTTTGTAAGTGTAATCTCTGTTCCATTATCTAAACCTCTGATAAGGAAATTGAACAGAAAGGACCCAGAACTGATCCATGCAGGACTTCACTTAATATGCCCTTTCAGTATGAACGTGAGCCATCAATAAGTACTGTCTGGGAACAGTTTTTTTAACCACTTTTGTGCCCACCTTATAGTGGCCTCATCTAAGTTGTAATTCCTTAGTTTGTTTATGAGAAGATCATGCTAGACAGTATCAAAAGCCTTACAAAAGTCTAGATATACCACATCTAACACTTCCCCCAATTGCAAGGCTTGCTACCTGTCAACTATCAGGTTGGTCTGACAAAATTTGTCCTTGACAAGGACATGCTGACTGTTTCTTATCTCTTTATTATCTTCCTGATGCTTGCCAACTGATTCCTTAATTGTTGGCACCATTCTTTCAGGGTATAGATGTTGAGCTGATTGGTATGTAAATCCTTGGGTTGGCCTTATTTTCCTTTTTATAGATTGATTCCAGAGGTAAAGAGGACTGGAAAAGACTGGAAAAGGGAAAATATAGTGTCAATCTCATCTTCCAAAGGTAATTGGTAGTAGCTCAGATATGTCCTCAGTCAGCTCCTTGAGTATTGTAGGCTGCATTTCATCGAGTCCTGGAGATGTGAAGTCATATAATTTGGTTAAGTAGTTTTTAATGTGTTCTTTCACTATATTTTAACCTCTGATCCTACCTCATTTTCACTTCCATTCACTGTGTTAACTGTCCATTTGCCATCAAGTTTCTTGGTGAAAACAAAAATAATGAAGTCATTAAGCACATTTGCCATTTCCACGTTTTCTCATATTGTTTCACCCTCTCCCCATTGAGTAATGAGCCTAACCTGTACTTGGTCTTCCTATTGATTTTAATGTATTTAGAATGTTTTTGTTTGTTTGTTTTTTTGTTTTGGTTAACCTTTATGTCTATGGCTAGTTTGATCTGATTTTGTGCCTGGGTCTTCCTAATTTTGTCCCTACGAATTTGTTATTTGTGTTCATCCTTTGTAATTTAATCTAGTGTCCACCTTTTGTAGGACTTTATTTATTTTTAGATCACAGAAGGTCTCCTGGTTAAGACAAGATGGTCTCTAGACATTCTTCCTATCTTTCCAATGCAGCAGAATGGTTTCCTTTTGTACCCTTAGTAATGTTTCTTTGAAAAACTGCCAACTCTTTTGAACTGTTTTTCCTCTGAAACTCACTTCCCATGGGCTCTCATGTACCAGCTCCCAGAGTTTGCTAAAGAGTCTGACTTCTTGAAATTCATTGTCTTTATTTTGCTCTTTCCTACCATACCTTCAAATTATGAACTCTACCATTTCATTATCACTTGCACCCAAGGTGCCTTCCAGTTTCAATTCTCAACCAGTTTTTCCCTTTTTGTCCAAATCAAACCTAGAACAGCCTCTCCTCTAGCAGTTTTCTTCGCCTTCTGAAATAAAAATGTCTCCAATACATTCCAAGAAGTTGTTGGACAATCTGTGCCCTGCTGCATTATTTTCCCAACAAATGCCTGGGCAGTTGAAGTCCCTCAGTCACCACCATCTCTTGTGCTTTGGATGATTTTGTTAGTTGTTTAAAAAAAAAAAAAAAAGAGCCTCTTCCACCCTCTTCTTCTTGGTTATGTGGTCTGTAGTGGACCCATACTATGACATCACCCTTGTTTTTCACTCTATTTATCCTTACCCAGTGACTTTCAGTAAGTCTGTCTTCTATTTCCATCTTAACCTCAGCCAACATGTATACATTTTTAATATATAAAGCACCACATCCCTTTATTCTGCTGTATTTCCTGAGCAAGCTGTACCCTTCCATACCAGTATTCCAGTCATGTGTATTATCCCACCAAGTCTCTGTGATGTCAGCTATGTCAAAGTTGTGTTTATTTATTAGCATTTTAATTCTTCCTGGTTATTTGCCATACTTCTCGCATTAGAATTATAGGGCTGGAAGAGACCTCAGGAGGTCATCTAGTCCAGCCCCCTGCTTCAAGCAGGATCAACCCGAACTTAGTCATCCCAGCCAGGATCCTGTCAAGCTGGGACTCAAAAACCTCTAGGGATGGAGAATCTACCACTTCTCTAGGCAACACATTCCAGTGCTTCACCACCCTCCTGGTGAAGGAGTTTTTCCTAATATCCAACTTACACCTCTCCCTCTTTAACTTCAGACCATTGCTCCTTGTTCTGCCATCTGACACCACTGAGAACAGTTTCTTACCATCCTCCTTAGAGCTCCCCTTCAGGAAGTTGAAGACTGCTATTAAATCACCCCCAGTCTTCTCTTCTGCAAACTAAACAAGCCCAAATCCCTCAGCCTCTCCTCATAGTATACAGACAGCACAGATACTTGGTGGAATTTACTAAAATTTACTGAAACCTATTTCTATATGAAGAGGGAAAGCAATCACAGAAAATGTGGAAATGGCAGAGGTGCTTAATGACATTTGTTTCAGTTTTCACCAACAGGATTGGTGGTGATTGGATGCCTAACGGTGAATGCTAGTGAAAATGGGTAAGTTCAGAAGCTGAACTAGAAAAAAGCAAGTTAAAAATTACTTAGACAAGATTATGCTAGAATTGCATAAGAAGTGGAGTTCTGCAGGAATTCATTCTGGGCTAGATTCTGTTCAATATGTCTATCAATGATTTGTATAATGATAGAGAGTATCCTTGTAAAGTTTGTGGATGATACCAAACTGGGAGGGGTTTTAAGTGCTTTGGACGATAGGATTTTAATTCAAAATTATATGGACAAACTAGAGAAATGGTTTGATACTGTGACAAAGTCCCTTGTCAGCCTCTGTGGGTCCCTGCGCTTCCTGGCGGATCTGTGCTGCCTCAGAGACTCACGGAGGCCCCCCTTTTGCCCAGGCCCTTCCAAAGGCAGGGGTCTCCGCTTAGCGAGCCATCCTCATCACAGGCAGGACCAGTACAGGGAGAATAATACCAGTCCCCTTGCAGGACCGCACCTGCTCCAGTAAAGTGATCCCTCGGGGGAAGGGTTGGGGGGAGTCCAGACCCACCCTCTACCCTGGACTCCAGACCAGGGTCCCTATGAGAACAAGAGGCAACTGGCAGGACTTTTACCCCTGCCCCAAAGTGGTAGCCTCACCCTGGGCCACTTCGCCCACCACTTCCCCGTGGTACCTTTTCGCTGTGCTCCTGGTCCTGGTCCTGGTCCTGCTCCTCCCAAAACCTTCCCCCTGCTACCAGATGGGGAGCCTTTTATGGGGAGCGCAGGGCCTATCTGACCAACGAAGATCTGGGCCTAGACAGGGAACAGAAACACTCTGTCCTCCAGGCTGCAGGGCTGCTGCAGGGATCCCATTTGGGGAGCCCCGCGGTTGGGAGGTGAGGTGCTGGGGGGTGGGCAGCCTTTGGCTGCTTCCGACCCCCCTGGTGCTGTCTTTTGGCTCCCCTTCTGGGCCAGCTTCTCTTCCCTGCCTTAGGCAGGCTGCCTTCTTCTCCCCCCCACCCCACCCCTCCCAGCTAGTTTCTTCTGGACCTGCTGCGTGGGTGGTGTGAGGGGGGGACTCCTGCTGCCCTGCCTCTTGGTGGGGAGGGGGGTACCCCCCCTCCTTCCATCTTCTGGGGGGGGACTCTGCTGGCCCTCTACTTGGGCCCACCTTTCCATCCACTGGCCGCTGCATCCTCACTGCTCCGGAGGAGGTAAGGGGCTTTCTGGGGCGGTGGCTGGGCTTCCCTCCACAGCTTGCTGGGGAGTGGCTTGGGGTGGTGAGTTTGGGTGGGGCCCCTCCCCACTGGGGCTCCAGAGGGGCGGCTGCATAGTTGGGGGTGGGGTGTTAGGGTGTGGTCCCTGCCCCACCCCTGCAGCCACTGCCTCCTTCACAGCCCTGCCCCCTCCACACCCAGCTGCCGCAGGGGCCCTTTCCATCTGGGCCCCACCCTTATCATCTGCCCCTTCCTCCTTCCTGCTCCTGTGGGGCTCTGCAGTGGCTGCGGTGGGCACCCGTGGGCACACTCTTCCCCCAACCCCTCTCTCCTTTGGTTGGCTTTGCCACCCTTCCACCTTGCCCCCCTTCCTTGTGCCCACGCTCCCCCCCTTCTTCTGTTAGGTGCCTGAGCCCCTCCCCTTCCACTCCCTCACCTCCCCACTCTTACAAATATTGGATGCCCTCCCACACACACACCCAAGTGCAGTTGCAGGAGCCGCTTACCACCCTGTGCTGGGCGTTGTGGCCCCCTTGCACCTCCCTTTCTTCCTTCTTGCCTCCTGCCCCACCCCCACGTGACCAGGTCCTCAGCTTGGCCGGCGGGGGAGGGGTAGCCACTTCCTCCCTCCCTTCTCCTCTCCTCCTCCCCCCACCCGCTCTTTCTTAAAGCGCCCCACCCCAATAAATTCCCTCGCCCTTGCACCCCTCACCATGGCCTCTACAACCACCGGGGGGCCATCTGGCGATGCCCCCCTCCCTCTTCCCTCCACTGGCACCCCTTCCACCTCTGAAATGGCGGCTTCCTCGTCCAGGGTGGCCGGGGTCCTTGCCATCTTGTCGGCCGAGGGTGCAGGCGTAGGCTTTGGGGCTCCTGCCACCCCCGCCGCAGCGTTCTCCGGTGACCTCACCCTGAACCCAACCCCCCAAAAGGGTAGGAAAGGCCAGGGGAAAAAGAAAGGCAAGAGCCCCACCCGGAAGGCCAAACCTCCCATGGCGGGGGCTCTTACCCCAGCTGCTGCAACATCTGGTGCAGCTCCCCCTTCTCCCTGCCCCCCGTTCCCACCACCGCGCCTGGGGGTTCCGATTCTTCGGCCCCCAGGTCATACGTCCAGGCGGCAGCTGCCACCTCGCACCCTGCTCCTTCCGCCTCCGCCAGGACTACCACCCCCGATGGTCGCGGCACCTTCCCCATGCTCACCAGGAGGCGTGGAGCCTGCTGCCTCCTGGTGGCTGCCTTGCCCCACGTAGAAACCTACATGCAGGCTTTGGCACGGGTGGTGGGGCCCACGGCCGTGGCGGCGGCCTCTCGGATGTTTGGGAAGATTGTCTTCTTCCTGGCTTAGGAGGCAGTGGAGAGGGGCCTGGCGGTTGGGGGCATGCACATGCCCCTGGAGCTGCTGGAAGACCTGAGCGTGCGGGTGGTGTTTCCATCCCGCCCTTCCTCCCCAACTCCGCCCTTCTGCCTTTCCTTGCCACCCTGGGCCGGCATTTGTCAGTCCTGAGCCCCCCTCCCCCTAGGCTGCAAGGACCCCT
Source organism: Carettochelys insculpta (assembly GCF_033958435.1). Lineage (NCBI taxonomy): Eukaryota > Metazoa > Chordata > Testudines > Carettochelyidae > Carettochelys > Carettochelys insculpta. The sequence goes on from NC_134137.1 coordinate 372,569,615, forward strand.
CCTTTCAGCATGTGTTTTCTTTCCGCCAGCAGGCTCGGGTACAACTGTCGCTGGGGGCAGCACAGGGCGGCGTAGACCAGGAGGGGGCTATACTGGTGTCCTATCAAGGGGCCCAGTACTGGGTCTTTTACACCCTGGGGGAGGCCTGGTGATTTATGTGCCGGGCAGCGGGGCACGTCCGGAGGGATTGCCCCCCTGGCCCGGCGCGAAGAGGAGCCTGGGACCTCCTCCGACCCGGGGGGCACCAGCCACGAGACCGGCGGCGCCCCGACCGCGACAGGCCCTCCGCCTCTTGTCCCGGACGGACCCATCGCTGCTCGGGTGTCAGAGGGTGCCCGGCTGCATGGTGCTGGGCAGGAAGAAGCAGGAGCTGGCGCCCAAGCGGGCACAAGAGCCGGGCCCATGGAGGAGAGGGAGGCAGGGCCAGGGGCAGGACCTGGCCAGGGCCCACCACAGGGTGGGCCGTCCCCTCCCCCTGCTGTCCTGTCCCCTGCTTTCCTCCCTCCCTCTTTGCTGCCTCAGTCCCCTGGCCCTTCCTCCTCTGCCACCCAGCCCCCATCCTCAGAGGACTGGGTGCTGGTAGGGGGAAAAAGGAAGAAAGGAAGTGCGTGTGCCCAGCACCCCACCCCGTCGGAGGACAGGGCGGGTGTGCCCTGCAAAGCACCAAAAAGAGCCGCAAGCCCCAGCCCACCCACCGACTGTCTGCTGGGGGTGGCCGGAGTCACTGCGGCGGCCATAAAGGACACCACCGCTTCTGCCCCGGAGCCGGAGCCTCAAAAAACAGAGACTGCCTCCGTCGTCCCCTCGCCCTCCACCGACACCCCTCCGGCCACTGCCCAGCTTGCCTCTGTGGAGCGTCCGGAGGAGGTAAGCCTCAGCCTCACCCTCCTCTCGCAGGAGGTCGAGGTCCTGGGTCTCACCCCGGCGGCCCTTGACACGGACAGCCTTCTATTGGAGGCCTGCGGGCTGTCCCTCTACTCCCCACCCCCCTCGCTCCCCCTCTCCCTGTCCACTAGCACCCCTTTAATTGCCCCCCTTCCCTGCTCCGGGATGTCGCGGGGTGCGGCCCCCCTCTCAATTGGGGACGACCTCCCGGCGGGAGTTGGCCAGCCCCTGGATGCCCCAGGAGAACTGGTGTTCCCATTATACCCTCCCTCCCCTCCTGGACCTGAAGACCCTACCACCATTCCCGCCACCCCATCAGTGCCCACTGCCGAGTGCGTGGGCACCTTGCCCCTAACCCCAACTCCCCTTCCACCACCCGTGGAAGTTTCCCCTCCCGAGATCCCCTCCGCTCCCATCCCAGGCCCTACTCCCACCCTGGCTCCCCTCTGTACCCCCACCCCTGCTCCCCTCTCCAATCAATGCCCCATCCAAAAACCTGTAACCCTCCCTCCTCCAGGCCCTCCCCTTCCCCCTCTTCCGCCACTCCCGCCCCTCCCTCCTCCCCCTGCTCCCCCTCCACCCGCTTCAGACCCTTCCCCTCCAAACCTCATACTCCCCACCCTCCCCCCTCTGCCCCTCCCCTCAACATTTGTCCACCCACGTCTGCCCCCGAGGCTGTGATCGCCTGGGAGGCCTTTGCCGTACCACCCACTCCCAGCGCCTCCAGGGCTGCTCTCTCTCTGCTGCCCCCATCCCTCCCAAACTTAGACCCCACTCCCCGCTTCGACCTTTTTTCCAGCCGCAGGGCCCACAAGAAAACGGGGCTCACGGATCCCCAGGACCCCAAAACCCCAGCACCCCATGCGCTGGTGGGCAAGATACACCAGTTCTTGGACGATGTCTGCGGGTCCAAGAACAAGGTCGCTCTCGCCCTCCAGCGCTGGGGTGACTTCCACGCCATCCTAGAGTCCGTGAGGGCCCTTTTAAAAGAGGGCAAGGGGACCGGGAGGAGGGACGCCACAGCCTACCAACGGGCCCGTGGCTTCTGTGACGCCTTAATTACCTTCGGCGTCGGTCACGGTTTGCTGCTTGGCCCCACGGGGGTCGTCGGTGCTCCCTCCGGCAAGGATCCTCCCAGGCCTCCAAATGGCGCTGATCATCTTTGCCTCATTAAATGCCAGGGGCTGCGGGTCGGGTCTCTGCAGGTGCTGAGTGCTCTCCTTCCTCCGGGAGTGGGGGTACTTGGTCACATTCTTGCAGGAGACCCACGCTACTCCGGCCGCCAAAGCCAGTTGGCGGCTGGAGTGGGGAGACGGGGTCCATCTTAGTCACCTCTCGGCCCATCGGGCTGGAGTAGCGACCCTGTTCTCCCCAGACCTGCAGCCCAAGGTGCTGGGGAGCATCGAGGTCGTGCCAGGCTGCCTGCTGTATCTCCGGGTGCGGATAGAGGGGCTGCCTCTCCACCTCCTCAACGTCTACGCTCTGACATCCGGCCCGGAGAGAACATCCTTCTTCCGGCAGGAGGTGGCCTTCCTCAACTCCATCGATCCTCATGAGTGCCTGGTCCTCGGTGGGAATTTCAATTGCACCCTCGAGGAACGGGACCATAGGGGGACTGAGCAGTGCCAGGCCACTGCGGACATCCTCAGGGAGCTCATCAACCATCGCTCCCTGGTGCACGTCTGGCGCAGCCACCACCCGGATGAGGATACTGTCTTTACCTACGTCCGAGTGGTGGGCCATAAATCTATGCACTCCCGGTTGGACCGCATCTATATTACTCGGCAACACCTTTCCCGAGCCCACTCCTCCAGCGTGCGGCCGGCCCCCTTCTCAGACCACCATCTGGTGGCCGTGAAGGCTTCCCTTTCACCGGGGAAGCAGGGGTCGGCCTACTGGCATTTTAATAATAGCCTGCTGGGGGATGTGGGCTTCGTGGTGTCCTTCCGGGAGTTCTGGCTGGCCTGGCGTGGGCAACGGTGCGCCTTTCCCTCGGCGCAGCGGTGGTGGGATCTGGGAAAGGTGCGCACGCGGCTCTTCTGCCGCGACTATACCCGGGGGGCCAGCCGGCGGCGGGATGCATTGATAGGACAGCTGGAGCGGGAGGTTCTTGAGCTGGAGAGGCACCTGGCCACCAGCCTCGGGGATCCACCCCTCTGCGGCACGTACCGGAAGAAGCGGGACGAGCTCAGGGCCCTCGACACCCTTTGGGTGCAGGGGGCCTTTGTGCGGTCGCGGATCCAGCTCCTTCGGGAGATGGACCGCGGTGCCCGCTTCTTCTATGCCCTGGAGAAAAAGAGGGGTGCCAAGAAATATACCCTCTGCCTCCTCGCGGAGGATGGCACCCCTCTTACGGATCCAGCGGAGATGCGCGAGAGGGCTCGCACCTTCTACGCCACCCTTTTCTCCCCTGATCCAACCGACGCCAATGCCTGCAGAGTGCTTTGGGACCAACTCCCTTTGGTCAGCACAGGCGACCGGGACCAGCTGGAGCTTCCTCTCACTCTGGCCGAGCTCTCGGAAGCCCTCTGTCTCATGCCCACCAACAAATCCCCGAGCATGGACGGGCTGACCCTGGAGTTCTACCGCGTTTTGGGACGTCCTCGGCCCAGACCTGCTCAGCGTCTGGGCCGAGTCCTTGCAGAGTGGGGTCCTCCCCCTGTCGTGCAGGTGGGCCGTCCTCACCCTGCTGCCCAAAAATGGGGACCCCCGCAACCTTTGGAACTGGCGTCCCATCTCGCTCCTCGACATGGACTACAAGAAAATCGCCAAAGCCATCTCCCATTGCTTGGGGTCTGTGCTGCAGGACGTGGTCCACCCTGACCAGACCTACACCATCCCGGGCCATACCATCTTCGATAACCTCTATCTGGTCCGGGATCTCTTGGAGCTCGGGTGTAGGAATGGTCTGTCGTTCGCCCTCCTGTCCTTGGACCAGGAGAAGGCGTTCGACAGGGTGGACCACGGGTATCTCCTGGGCACTCTGCGGGCCTTCGGCTTCAGACCCTGTTTCATCGGGTTTCTCCAGGTGCTGTACACTGCCTCAGAGTGTCTGGTCAAGCTCAACTGGACCCTGACTGCGCTGGTCAGCTTCGGGCAAGGGCTGTCAGGGCTGCCCGCTGTCAGGCCAGCTCTACGCTCTGGCCATCGAGCCCTTCCTCTGTCTCCTTTGGCGAAGGTTGACGGGGTTGGTGCTCCGTGAGCCAGAGCTGCAGCTGGTCCTGTCGGCATACGCCAATGACGTACTCCTCATGGTCCAGGACCCGGGAGACCTGGTGCGGTTGGACGCCTGCCAAGCCATCTACTCGGCGGCCTCCTCTGCCCGGGTCAACTGGGTCAAGAGCTCTGGCCTGGTGGTTGGGGCTGGGTGGCAGGGGGGCCGCCTCCCGCCCACGCTTCAGGCCATTCGGTGGAGCGCAGGTCCGCTGTCCTATCTGGGCGTTTTCCTATCTGCCATGCATCCCTCTCCGCCAGAAAATTGGCAGGGTTTAGAGGGCAGGGTGGCTGAACAGTTGCAGAGGTGGGCGGGGCTGCTCCAGTGCCTCTCCCTACGGGGGAGGGCACGGGTGCTTAATCAATTAGTCCTGCCCAAGCTCTGGCACCGTCTCAGCACACTTGTTCCACCCCCGGGTTTCCTGGCCGCCCTCCAGAAGGTAATTCTCGAGTTCTTCTGGCCAGGACTGCACTGGGTCCCTGCAGGGGTTCTCCATCTTCCCCCAGAGGAGGGAGGACAGGGGTTGCGCCCACCCACTCCATGGATCCTCCCCCAATAGGACCCAGTATACTGTCCTTCTAGAAGGCTCCGGAAGCTTCCAGGTAAGGGTCTACCACCGGGTTTACCACGATACAAACAGGATGAAATTCAATAAGGACAAATGTAAACTGCTACACATAGGAAGGGCAAATCCATTTCACATATGCAAAATGGGAATTGACTACCTAGGAAGGAATACTGCAGAAAGGGACCCTGGGGTCACAATGGACCACAAATTAAATATGAGTCAATTGTAGGACACAGTTGCAAAAATGCAAGCACCATGCTGGGATGTTTTACCAGAAATGTAAGCATGACATGAAAAATAATTCTACTTTACTCCGAATTGATTAGGTCCCAACGGGAATATTGTGTCCAATTCTGGGCCCCACATTTTAGGAAAAATATGGACAAATTGGAGAAGGTCCAGAGAAGAACAATAAAAATGATTAAAGGGCTAGAAAACATGACCTATGAGAAAAGACTGAAAGAACTGAGTTTGTTTAATATGGCAAAGAGAAGACAATGGGCACATGATAACAGCTTTAAGTATCTAAAAGGTTGTTATGAGGAGAAGGGAGTACATTTTTTCCTCCTTAACCTCTGATGAGCTACGTCTACACGTGAAGCCTACATCAAAGTAGCCTATTTCGATGTGGAGCCATCGAAATAGGCTATTTCGATGAATAACGTCTACACGTCCTCCAGGGCTGGCAACGTCGATGTTCAACATCGACGTTGCGCAGCACCACATCGAAATAGGCCCTGCAAGGGAACGTCTACACGCCAAAGTAGCACACATTGAAATAAGGGTGCCAGGCACAGCTGCAGACAGGGTCACAGGGCGGACTCAACAGCAAGCCGCTCCCTTAAAGGGCCCCTCCCAGACACAGTTGCACTAAACAACACAAGATACACAGAGCTGAGAACTGGTTGCAGACCCTGTGCATGCAGCACGGACCCCCAGCTGCAGCAGCAGCAGCCAGAAGCCCTGGGCTAAGGGCTGCTGCACACGGTGACCATAGATCCCCGCAGGGGCTGGAGAGAGAGCGTCTCTCAACCCCTCAGCTGATGGCCGCCATGGAGGACCCCGCAATTTCGATGTTGCGGGACGTGCAATGACTACACGTTCCCTACTTCGACGTTCAACGTCGAAGTAGGGCGCTATTCCCATCCCCTCATGGGGTTAGCGACTTCGACGTCTTGCCGCCTAACGTCGATGTTAACATCGAAATAGCGTCCAACACGTGTAGCCGTGACGGGCGCTATTTCGAAGTTAGTGCCGCTACTTCAAAGTAGCGTGCACGTGTAGACACGGCTATGGTGAGACGAGAAGCAATGGGCTTAAATTGCCGCAAGAGAGGCTTGTTAATCACTGGAATAAACTGCCTAGGAAGGTTGTGGAACCTCCATCACAGGAGATTTTTCAGAGCAGGTTTGACTAACACCTGTCAGAGATGATCAAGAGGATGCTTTGTCCTGCAGTGAGGGCAGGGGACTGGACCCAGTGACCTCTCAAGGTTCCTTCCACTTCTGTGATTCCATGATCTAAGATACTGATTGAATTCCCCCTGTCCCCACTGTTTAGTAGGCACTGGGCTGAAAGAATTAACTCCCAGAGAAAGCAGCAGGAGGAGTCACCCTGTGGCGAGGAGAAACTCCTGTTACAGGTGGCTAAGTTCCTCTGCAGATTAATGGGGTAGACTGGAGGTGTTAAACAAAAATACAAACAATTTTCCAGTTTGGCCTGTTTCTCATTCTCATACAATGCACCTAGGGGAAGGCGGGGGCTATGACAACATACATGTTTTTATCAAAGCAGTAAACTTTGGGAACGATTTGATGATGCTTCTATGCCTGAATAAGCCTTATTAGGATTGTCTGTTAGATCTGATATGGTATAAGATGAATAGCTCATGGGAGTGAGATCTGGAGAAAGCCTGTAAGATAAAGCTGGACAAATAGCAACAGCATCTTTCCACATACATTCACTTGCCTCTTTAATCAAATTTGCTACATTGGTATGTGGGCCTGTTTGTGACTCACTTAGAGTTTTATTAGTTCAAGTCAAGCTTTACGGGCAGAAGCATTTGTGAAAAATGAATTTCAACCTGTGAACATAAACAGTCGCAAAAAATGGGATTTGCATTAGGGCCGAAAGTGTTTGTATGCTTATTCAGTCAGGAAACAACAGCAGCAGGGGATCCTATCTGATCGATTGTAAGTAATCACCCAAATATGACGGGTCAGAGCGATTGGTTCGTAGTTTCAAAAAAAATTGCAGTAAAACATTGAGCATAAAAACAACAAAACCGCAAAACATTTAATTGTACAATTTTGAACAATGAACACACTGGAAGAAATTTGTTCTTTGTTTCACCAGCGCTAGAAGCTAAATTTGTAAAATAAGTTATTCATTATGACTTAGTCACTTAATTCTATTTTTAGGTTACTTCTAGACCATCTCTCAGCCCGCAGAAGATTGTTCACCACAGTATATTCTCCAGGGCTTTGTTCAGTCTGGTTTTAAAAGTAGCAGTTTGTTATTGTTCTTTTTATTTAATTTTTTTTTGGGGGTGGGAGGTATTTTTTAAGATGTACAATGCAATATAACAGGAAAAACCAAGGAGATGCAAATGTGTTTTCCAGTTATACAGTACAGCAAATAACTAATATGTCTTTTTAATAAATGGTGTAAATTAAGAGCAACTCAAAGAAGGAAATACTGAAAAGCAAGGGAGAAGATATGAACTATTGGTCTAAATACAGGATCCAGAGCCTGACAATTCTATGATTGAATCCTTTCTCTAATACCATCTCCGTTGATTGCTTTCAGCTTGTTGCTAACCTCTGTTTCAGCTTTCCCAGCTATAAAAATGGTAATAATTGCACCTCTGTTGCAGATCCTCAAAGGTGCGTAGGTTTCTCAGTCCAATATAACTTGCCTCACAGGAGCATTGGGATGATTTAGTTGAGGTTGGACCTGCTTTGGACTCAATGACCTCCTGAGGTCTTTTCCAGCCCTAGGATTCTATGATTCTAGTACTATACTATATACTCTTTGGATGTGTGCAAAGTGCTCTGAAGATGTTAGATCTGAAGAAGTGTGTCTGTCCCACTAAAGCTCATCACCTAATCAAGTGTTTTGTTCGTCTTTAAAGTGCAACAAGGATGTGGTTTTGTTTTGCTCTGAAGATGCAATATGTTTGTAACTCTTCTTCTGGGAGGAGTTGGCAGCAACCAGGGCTGGGTTCAACAGCTAGGGGTTCCTTTTCATGCATCTCACACAGAACCACCTCAAGCCCCAACCCAGTAGCCTGGGAAATTCACACACCCCTGGATGCCTCAGAGAGGCAATGCTTCCCCACTCGCAAGCACAGAGTCTGAGTGTAGAAGAGCACTTTTATTAAAAGAGGCAGAAAGGTCAGTTAGCATAAGCTTGGGAAAATACCTAGAGTTCATAACCAATCTTCAAGTAACTGTCCCGGCTCAAATGCATTGAGCAATGTCCTTGGCCTCTCAGGCTCACCAGTCCAATACTGTAAACAGGCAATCCACACATCCAACTTTCTCTGTACCCCCAATTCAAATGTCCCATTTACAACTTGGTGCAGTCCATAGGGGCCCTGACACCTCACACTGATGCATTCCCTCGCAGAACCTGAGACAAGGCCACCTTTGTGCTGATCCGGCATTCTGCTTGCTCCTGGCCAGCTGCCACACTGGCCGTCTGCCGGTCGTGCCAGCCAGCCGCTGCTCCCCCTACCAGCCGGCCTCCGGTCGCAGCATCCTTCCGCCACTCCCCCTACTGGCCATCCACCGGTCGTGCCAGCCATCTGCTGCCTCTCCTACTGGCCAGCCACCGGTCATGCCGCCTGTCTGCTGCTCCTACCGGCCGGCTGCTGGTCGCACTGGCTGTCTGCCGCTGCTTCTACCGGCCGTCTGCCACTTGCCTGCCACTGCTCCTATCGGCCCTCCTCTGGTCACACCATCCGTCTGCTGCTGTTCCTACTGGCCATCCACCAGTCATGCCATCCATCCATCCATCTGCTGATCCTACCAGCCAGTCACTGCTCCTCCTACCAGCCATATGCTGTGGGTTTGGCCTGAGTCAAAACCCTGTAATTTCTGCTCTTAACGACCTTAGCTGCCACCCTGTGATTTCAGCTCACAGCATCTACCACAGTAGAGTCTCATACAAGATACAAACACTAGCATCCAGCTCTATCTTTTAACAGGTGGGGAGAGCTAGTCAAACCAGGCTTATAGCTATATGACCAAGACTTAGGCAGGATCAAGGTTCTCAGCTAGCTAGTTCACCCCATACCCGCCCCACTTCTACTTTACAATACCTTAGAACAGGGGAGCCCTGTGCCATCCATGTCTTATGTAGTTATGATGACTGCCCTGTCCCACACAATGACTTCAAGCGTTGGTGAGGTTTCACAATTCTTATATTGAGTGTTAGCATAAATCGTGATTTTACAAGGAAGTGTTTACAATAAATGAAAACCCACTGCTTCCTTGCTACCCATCAGGCTTTGTTTGCAAGGTATCACATACGCACACCTTTGCATTCTCATGCAAATGATCTCTGGGAGACACATTCCTCCCAACCTTCAGCAGCATTGAGTTCCTGCTGGCACATTCCTTACATGTTAACCACCAAAAGAAGACACACAAACCAGTGTCCTGATAGATATTCAACATCCATGCACCTTTGAGAGTTACCGTGCTGCAATTTAAGAGTTTGCTTCACTCTACCCCAAGCCCAGCCTCCCAATAGAGATTACACTCTGTGACCTGAATTCTTGACAAGACAAAATTCCCATCTTGTCAACTCCCACATTTGTCCAATCAAATTCTATACCCCCACTCCATTCCCATCAATGGGGTGTTCCAGATTATTGTGCATTCTGGAACTCTGCCTACCAGTGGCTTTCACTCCAGCAACACCAGGGAGGAGGGACAATAACTGAGGTGGTGTTTTCTTTTTTTTTTAGACTAAGGTCAGTGCTGATTTGACAGCCTTAGAAATCCAAGTCTTCTAATCACCAACGGGAACAATATAGGCAGATGCAGCACAAACTTGCCCAACAGGGTCCCCTCAAGTACCCTCAGTGTCCATCTGGAGAGTTCAGTCTCCAGCATCCACTGATGAATCTGCCAACTCATAGTTATGATGGTGATTTCTTCAATGTACACATCAGACCATTAGTAACTTGATGGTGGCCGATACTTTCTTCCTCTTAGGCCATTGAAGAGTTGTCCAACTGTAGCAGCTGTTTGTCACTGTTACCTGGACTGTGACTCCATTTGCACCAACAAACCAGGGCAAAGGATTCTGTGCCCTATTTCTAGCCCATGGGAAGGGAGCTTCTGATGGATGTCATACAGGTTGAACCTCTCTAGTCTGGTACCCTTGGGACCTGGCCGATGCTGAACAAGAGAATTTGCTGGAAAATGGGAGGTCAATATTGTCGAGAAGCATTACCAACACTTCCACCAGGCTCTTAAAAGATATTGAGGGGTAAATTACAGCTAAAGAACCGCACAGAACATTGAGAGCCAGGACAGGTGGCTGTAAACAAACTCTACAGGACCATGGCAAACTTCCCCACACCCCTGACAAGCAGTTGTTTGGGTAACAAAAATCATGCTGGATTATGACAGCTGTGTTGTTGCTCTTGTTCTAAAGATAAGGAGCTTTACTAAAATCCCAGCAACTGCTGAATCACTGATGAGCATTGGGAGCAGGATGTCTTACCTGTTCTCAGACAGCAAGACAGCAATCACCATATTTGAATGAAAGTGGTGAGTTGTGGCACTGGCTGGCAGTTACGAGGCGCAACACTGAGCAGCTTTTGAGCTGTGCAGTTATGCACGTAACTATTGATGTACTCCTTGCTAGCTAAATGGAGGATGATTTGGAGATGACACCTGGGCTCCTAGCCTTCCCAGAGAAGAAATTAGCTTGATGTATCTTCTGTAATCCAGGCTTCCAATGTCCCAGGGAGGTCAGAACCCATGTTTAGACCTCCTGAATGGGAGATGGTGATGGATGGCCGAACAAAGAGCAATGGTCTCAAGTTATATTGGGGAGGCCAAGACTGGATATTAAGAAAAACCTATTTCACTAGGAGGGTGGTGAAGCACTGGAATGTGTTACCTAGACAGGGGTGGTGGAATTTGCATCCCTAGAGGTTATTAAGTCCCGGCTTGGCAAGGTCCTGTCTGGGATGATTTATACACACACACACAGAATAGAACTGGGAGGGACTGAAAGAAGTCATCCAGTCCAGTCCCCTACACTCACAGCAGGATCTGTTACCATCCCGAACATTTTTTAAAAAAAATCTAACCTGCCCCAGACCCATGAGAGACCCTCCATGAGGACTGAGCTCACAACTTGAATTTTACAAGGCCAATGCTTTGAGCATGCCCCTGTCAGTGTTGATGTTGCTTTAGGCTGGGGGCTGGACTCAATGAATGCCTGAGGTCTCTTCCAGCCCTAGGATTCCATGATTCAATAATTGCTCTGCTGATGGACTAATAAGCTTCCCTGGGTGTATATTCTATGTGCCTACATTAAAATACCATGTCCAGCCAGCCAACTCCAAGTGCCTTGCCCTGTTTGGCACAGAAAACTACCAATAAACCACATCAGAACTTCCCGTCCTTAAATGGCATACTGCCATACTGTCTGGGTCTGAGATCAGATTCAGTATTGCAGAAGATCTTCAAGCCAGAGGTGCATAAGTGGTAGGATGGAAAACTGCTAAGGGAACACTGGGAATGATGGTAGAACAGGTGGTACCGATTCAGCTGGTGATGATATCCCTTCTGCATTTGTATGAAGCCAGTACTTCAACACAGCATTGATGGGCACTGTGCCCCTGGAAGTGTTCTCTTCTGGGCGAGTCACAAACCCAACACACAAGCTCCTATGTATCACCACAGACTCCATATCACTTATTCAAAGATGGGATATTAACCCTGGTGACTTGCCCCAGTTACAATCTGCATAAATAATTGTTCCTTGGAGGGAAACAACAGCTGTGCCAATTTCACCGATAAAGGGAGAAAACATTATGAATTTTCTCTGTGCAAAACTTTTATACAGAGTACAGTGGGATTAAGTGAAACTGTGAACCTTAGTGCGTCAGGTCCCTGTGACTGAGCCCTCTCAGAACTGAACTGTTCTGTCTGTGTTACTCTGCTGGAAGGCTGTTACCACAGCTCTGTGCCTTTGCAAGGGGAGACCAGAGATTCTGGCCCAGAGGGCAGGTAGGCGGGCTTGGTGGTGTTATTATCCCGTAAAGTGACAAATCCCAAGGTGATCTTTGTGACCCAATCTGTCACACTTGTCTGCCTACTCCCCGCTTAAGCCTCAGTCCTGGTATTAGTCAAAAGTAATCCAGCCACGCAGCAGTATCTCATTAATGCAGAATCAATTTGCCCCATCCATGTCATTTTACATTGCCCTTCCGTGGGCAACAGGATCAAATGTTAACAGCGCCGTCCTATTAAAGGAACAGCCACTGTTCAGAAATAAGGTGGATTTAAAGCTACTTGATTTTACCCAGCTGGAAGGATCCATTTGGTGATGTAGTTTACCTGCTGTTCAGCTCCAATTTCTACCATCCTATGAATCAGAATTTGTTTCTGTGTTGGAAGCTGATGATATAACAATCTCAATTTCAGTAATTTCAGGCTTATAAAGATTCTTAGCAGCTAGCAAAATAGCTTTCAGAGAAAAAAATCCCAAGCCCTATATCAACAAGGAAATTCCCCAGTGGGTTGTTCATGAAAACAAACATATTTTTGTGCTTGAGTTTTGCCAAGTCTAACAATGGCATTGTTTGCGCAAGGGGTTTTCCACGTTTTGGGGAACAGCCTGGAAGCTGCAGAGATCAGTGTTCCAAACCCCAGGCATTCAGGAATCAGTTGTCAATGGATCATGAGATTGGCTGAAAAATCCTGAGATGTTAAAAAGCAATAATAAAGACTGGGATTTTTGTTGTTGTTGTTGCCTGCTTTCAGAGCCATTAGGGGGCATGTTTTCAATCTCCCTCCCAACCCCACCCCCAACCCTGTGGCTGGAAACTTACTTTTTTATGAAAGCTGAGAATCTCACAAAATCACATGCTGAAGAAGCCGGAGCTTATAAGAAAGACATCAAATAACTCACAACAAAATCATGAGTAGCAAAGCTGAAAACAAATACAGGTCAAACCTCTCTAGTCTGGCACTCTCAGGACCTGACCGTGCTGAATGAGAGAATTTGCCAGACCATAGGGGGTCAATATTGTCTAGCACATTACCAACACTTCCACTGCTTGCTGGGCTCTTAGGAGACATTTAGGGGTAAATTACAGCTAAATAGCAGCACAGAATGGTGATAGCCAGGACTGGTGGCTGTAAACAAACTTTATGGGACCGCAAGAAACTTGTCCACACCCATGACAAGCGGTTGTCCGGCTAGCTAAAATCATGCCGAATTATAGATGTTGCCAGATGACAGAGTGCCAGACTAGAGAGGTTCAACCTATAGCTTGTTTTCCCCCTTCTCTTACCTTATTTTAGACATCATGGTCCAGTGTAAAAAGTACTGGACTAGGAGGCAGGAGACTCTGCCGCATGCCTTGTCAAAGCCACCTCATCTCTGTCTCAGCTTTTCCCATATCAAAATTGAGGATCGTGATGTTGCCTTTCTTAAAGCACTTGGAGAATCACCAATGATAAGTGCAAAGTAAGATCTCAGCAGTTCCCCAGGAGGTGAGTTCCTCCTCAGAGTTGGTGTAGTTCGTCTTCATTCCTCCAGCCATTCTGCATTTTCTCTTTTTTCCTCCCCTCCCCTACTACCCCGGACTCTCCCTCCCAGTGAGGCAACCCCATTGCAAATTCAGTGCCTTGTACCAGCCAGAAGCAGCCATTATAGAGTACTGGAATGGATGCACCGTCTCCACAGTACAGTTACGGGCAGCTTAGGTTAGTGAATGGACCACAAGAGTTGGCCTCCTTCATCTCAGTGGGCTGCAAGGTTGCCAAAACCAAGATGGTCCCCTGGGATAGGGTAATTTGGCCAACTGCACTTGCATACCTAGAATCTGCAGGGTGTGCCGATAGAAGCATAGCGGTGCTTGGATTGGGCACAGAGGGAACACATGGCCCTCACAGTCAGTGTGCAAACAGCGTGCACCTTACTTCACCTGCCTTGGCTTTATGAGTGTGTCATTTTAGGAATACCAGTGGGAAAAAAGACTAGGAGGGCAGAATCCAGCAGAATTTGGTAGCCCTGTGTGAGCAATGCTAAACAAAGTGTCTTGTAGGCCACATGTAGAACCCTGATGGGCCACCTGCTGGGCTGCCGGTTTCCCACCACTGCTGTAGTCCCAATGTGACAGTGAGCAAAAGGACCATGAAAAGCTTAGTGCTGCCCTGAGAGCGAGGAACCACGTGCTGGCCTCCAGCCTGCAGTCCTTCCCAGTGTCGTGCTGCTGGTCAACTTCTGAGCTACCTCCTGCATCTTTGTAAAAGCCCCAAAGCACAAATGGGTGAGGAAGATGGCAGCACAGGGGCTCTGAGTCTCTGCAAACTGCATCTGAAGATGGGCTGCAAGACAAGGCCCAGAGACAGTGACAGAAGTTGGATAAATAGATGAGGCAGTGCAGGGGTAAAGTGTAAAGTGAAAAGGGCCCAAGACAGAGCCCAGCACACTGCTGACAGAAGAGCGAGAGAGGTAAAGGAGGAGACAGGGCGGGGTTGAGTGTGGAATAGGCAGAGCGTCAGGATACCATAAAGATCATCTCCAGCCTGTTTTGTTAGGTGTCATCTGTAAATAGAGCACCACACTCATCAAACTAAATACTGTGGCTGAGGCATTCCGGCTTCAGTTGATAGGTCTGTGTGATGCCATTTGGGAGATTAGTGTATCCCAGAAACAGGGAGCCTGCCAGGAAAACATGAGTGAGAGGATGAAGGAGAGGTCTGCCTTCAGGGAAAGGGAACGGTGTCACCACCGATAGCAACCTGACCTCACCCCCGGTGAGTAAGCGCTTGCTGACGGTACCACTATTGCTGCACTTTCACATCAGCTTGTTCCTGGAAGAAACAGAGTCTAATGAAATTACTTGTGTCACAGTGGAAAGACTTGAAAAACAAACAGAGCAGCATCATAAAGAGACAGGGCTGGTGTTAAGAATGTGTCACTCCAACTGATGTTGTCAGGCAAGTCCAGAAACTTCCCCAGACCTATTCCAGAGTACAGGCACTAGGTCCGATGGGTATTTATCAGCACCTGCTCTTAATGTGAAACCTCACTCTGCACTCTATGTCAACAGCAGAAGCTCTTTTAGCTTTTCACATATGCAGCAATTCTCTCTCTGTCTCTGTCTTTCTCAGAATATTTTGGACTTTATGAGGACCAGGGACGCAGTTACGTTTGCTACTGACTAATAATAATCATGTTTATTTTTGTTCTCTCTTTAAATGTAATACTTTAAATGCTCTGAGAATCGACTCACAACTCCAACCGCCCAGCAGCGTAAATATTAATTACGCAGAAATCACTACATTGAAAGAACGTTAAGGCTGCCCAGTCATGCACTCGAAAGTTAGGGGGGAAAAGGTCAGGAAACCCTCTTCATGTGGTCTTAATTCAGTCCCCTAAGGCCCTCCCCTTTGGTTGGAAGGAGAGGCCAGTGAACCTTGGCCGCATCTGAATTCTGGGGGCAACAAATGAGAAACCAGGAGCAGGAGTGAGGGTCATAGAGTGACAGGCCTGCTGATTGGGGGTGGGCAGGGAAGGGTACAGATGCTCCCAGGCCCGGCCTTTAAAGAGAGCCTGGAACTCCAGCTGCTGCTGCCACAGTAGCAGTGCCTGGAGCACCATGCTTCTTTGAATTGCCATGGCCACACAGATCTGGCTGCACACAGCTGGCAGGGAGCGCTGTGGGGGAGAGGGGGAAGAGGCCAGTGCCACGATCCTGGAAGCACTGAGGGCTGAAAGCCCTAGGCCCCTTCCCTTCTGCCCTTGGCCCCTCCCCTTCCCTCCTCGCCAAGTCCCCCTCCCACCTTGACCCCAGACCTGCAGAGGCTCTTGGCGGTTCTGTAGGGTTAAAATCAGGGAGCTGGAAGGGGGACACTGAACAAAGAACCACAGATAGCATCTGCTGCTCCTCAAAAGCACCTAAGGAATCAGTGGATGCTGCCTAGGGGAACTTTGCCTGTTGGAAGGAGAGTGTTGAATGGGGCAGGGGCTTCCAGGAAGTGAAAGGATGATCTTACGGTTAAGGCAGTTGCATACTATGCTGGAGATTGAGTGTTATCCCTGCTTCTGCCCCAGAATGCCCCGGGATGCTGGGAAGACACTTAAACCAAAGTTTCCAAAGGAACACAGTTGCTCAATCCTCATTTTCCCAGTACCTGACTTGAGATTTTGGGATCCAATTTGAAGAAGTGCTGGGCACTCACCGCGGCAACTGAAATCATCGGGAGCTCTGCTGTGAACATAATCAGTGCTCTGTAACACAAGCCCTCTGAAAGATCTGGCTGAAGGTATTTGAAATGGAGCGCCCAAAATTAGTAGAAACCTTTTGGCTCTAATTTCTTTGCACCTTATGACCCTTCTGTAGAGTAGGGTTATCACCACCTTTTCATTTCATTCCTGGGAAGATGAATTTAAAGTTTGTGAAGCACTCCGATTCTGGAGTGATAAATGCCATGGAAAAGCTTATGAGGAAATGAGCAATTCTATCCAGGGTTTTAATAGCATTGTTGCACATAAGGCCTGAGCCCACACGCTGAACGGTGAAGAAAATATAAAATATAAAGAACGTACTCATTAAGTGAGCACAGCCCATCCTGTGTCCTGAATGAGGCAGGGTTCCTGTGGAAAAAAGAGAGTAATTGGGTAACTACAAACTGCATCCTAATTTATATTCCCAAGAGGTCCAAATTAAGGGTGCACAGGCAAAAGCCACCATTCCCCCTGTATTTTAGAGTTCATGCTCCAGCCCAACATGGAATATGGACCTGGCTATTTTTAGCTCTGTATTTTGATTCCTGGAACCCTAAGTCTGTAGATCTGGGCTCCAGTACTTACTGCCACAGCTTTCTGTGCCATGTATACATACCCTAGGGGTCTGTCTAGCACGTTTGTTCTTCAAAGCTCTTCAGAAATGTTAATTAATCATCACACCAGCCTTGCAAGGTGACCAGTACCACAGAAAAGCCTGAAGTAAATGGTATATCCACCTGACAATGAGGAAAGCTCAGGTACAGAATATTTAGGTGACTTTCCCAAGGTCAGAGGAAGTCCATTTCCAGGTTGGAATTGAATGCAGGAGTTTATAAAATAACAGTTGTGTATCAACAACAGTGTACTATTGAGTCAGAGGAAGGATAATTCAGTGGTTATAGTACTTACCTGAGACTTAGATGGAGTTCCTTGTTCTGTGCCAAATGTTGTGTGACCTTGGCCAAATCAGCTGGCCTCTTTGCGCCTCAGTTTCCTTGCAGGTGTATTAGAATTCAGAAAGGTTCAGAGGAGGACAATAAAACCATTTCTACAGGGTGACATCCTAGCTCTATCAAAGTCCTTGGCAAAAGTCCCACTGACTTCAGCAGGGCCAGGATCTGACCCCCAACAGTTTAGTTATGCTCTTCGTAAATCAGTATTGCATCCTACTTCTTGTCCCTTTACAGTCTTATTCTGATTGTTAAAAACAGAAAGCCATTTGCATTTAGCAGCATATTTTATTCAAAGCTTTAATGAGTTTCTTTTGTGCCCTGGGGCACTTCTCTGTTAGGAATCTAGTATGATACAATTTTAAGCACCCTGTTGTCCACAGCAAATGGCTTTGATGACTTTGCTGTATTGACTTTTGTGGGAGTTTCACTGAGTTTGTTTTTAAATACATGCAGCTCAGACCAGCAGAAGAAAGGAAACAGGACATTTCTGCAGCATTTCAGGCTCTTAAAATTAAAAAGCTTTTTGGTGCTGTAGTGGGAACAGATTAACCTGGGATTAAGAAGGACATAGACAAATGCAATGCTTTTGTTGGGGTTGCAGATGTGACTGATCCTTTTAGGCCTGATGTGTACAGAGATTCTACACAGGCCCAACCAAATGATAAGTGAGGTGGGTGGTAGGTTTGTTTTTACTAAAATACTTACAAGGTGTAGAACATCTGGTGTGGACACAATTATACTGGTATAAAGGTGCCTGAAAATGGCATATCTTATCCTCCTTTTCATGTGACAATAAGCTATTCTGTTTATAACCACATTTATGTAGGTATTTCTGTATCCACATGAGGAGGGTTATTCAGTTTATTAAGCCAATATAGGTAAGGCTTTTGCTATGGATAAGCCTTTAGATTACACATTGAACCTCTTTACTCTGGCACTCTCTCTTCTGGCAACATCTGTAATACGGCATGATTGTAGTTATCTGGATGACATTTATCTTGGATGTGGCCAAGTTTCCCGTGGTCCCATAAAGTTAATTTATAGCCACCAGTCCTGGATCTCAGTGTTCTGTGCTGTTATTTGCTCTAATTTATCTCTAAATGTCTTCTAAGAGCTCAGTAAGCAGTGACAGTGTTGGTAATGCTGCTAGACCATATTGACTTCCTGTAGTCCTT
Organism: Carettochelys insculpta; assembly: GCF_033958435.1. Lineage (NCBI taxonomy): Eukaryota > Metazoa > Chordata > Testudines > Carettochelyidae > Carettochelys > Carettochelys insculpta. The sequence goes on from NC_134137.1 coordinate 372,587,903, forward strand.
CACCATTCTCTTGTTTGGCACTGGTGAGGTCCCAAGGGTACCAGACCAGAGAGGTTCATCCTGTACTTTAGAATTCAGGCCTCATCTATTATTCTAGCTTTATAACTGATTTAAAAAAAACATACTTAAAGATTATAATGCCCTGTGGGGCCCAGGTTTTTTGAATTTCCTCTGATGTGCTGGTACTCCCCCATACTCAGCACAGTTACTGGGAGAGGATGAATTAGTTTACAAGATTTTTAACTGTAACAGCCAATTCTGTATTTGGATCATACCTTTAGCTGCACTTGTACCTTGTAAACATCATTCAACTTATGGAGTTTTGTTTTTAATGAAACAGAAATTCTTGTTTTCATGGCAGTCTGGGCCCAATCCCGTGCAGCCCTAAAGCAGGCACATTTTTCATTCCAGGAGGATATTCTTCTGACTCGGCATAATTTCTAATTCCAAGCAGTGCTTTTAAAGAGACGCCCTGTGGTTTTGATGAACACCATTCTCTCAGACATCATACTAATGGCACCTTAGATCTGGAAAAGTTTTTAAAGTCAGATTGACTTGTCACCATCTTTCTGTTTAGCCCCTACAAATCAATTGGTCGGGTCTATTTTGGGTTATAATTAGTTCCTTGTCAGTTTCACTGTCAGATGCTGACTTGCTAAGTGGCTTGGTGTGGAAGTTGGAAACAGTACAGGGGGAGTATTTGTTTACTTTAAAATACCGTTATCCATTGGATTGCATTCAAGACTCTCCATCCCATATGGAGCTCACAAATAATAGCTATGAAGGTGAAACTGCATCTTCAACACAAATGTGAAGAGTGTGCTCTTGTATGGATGCAAGATCAGGTGTACCAAAAAGTCTTCAAATCACAAGCTACAGACATTCATAAACAGATGCCTGAGGCACACCCTTCGCATCCAATGGCAAGACTTCATCACAAATGAAGAGCTTTGGAACAGAGCAGGACAAGAACCACTGGATGTTCAAAAAAAGTGGGGATGGCTAGGCTGCACTCTCAGAAAACCATCATCCAGCAGAGTCCATCAAGCTCTGAGATGGAACCCACAAGGAAAACACAAAAGAGGAAGACTTAAGACAACGTGGAAAAGATCTACTGAGATTGAAAGACAACAACAAGGTTGCTCCTGGAGTCAGCTAGAAGTTTTGTCCCAAGACAGAGTGAAGTGGAGGAGACTTGTAGATGACCTAAGTCCCACTCGGAGTACAAGGGTTAAGTAGTGGTAAGCAGTACTGGGTTTTAAAACAATTCATGGAAACATTTTAACATTTACATGACTAAAACCTTGTTTTTAGAAATCTGAATTTTGAATCAATGTGATCTGGTGGTATCCCCTGTGTCTGGACATGAAACTATGAAAACATACTTTGGGGGTGAGTGAGGAAGATCATGGAGAAATGAAGCTACCTGTGTATAACGTACTTTTAAAAAATGTCCAGAGTGAGAAGTCTATCACTATCATCAGATTGGTGCTCCTTTTCCTTCATCTGCCATACAATTTCAAGTACCCCATTGCCCACAGCAAATACTTTGATGACTTTGCTGTACTGACTTTTGTGGGAGTTTCATTGGTTTTGTTTTTAAATACATGCATCTCAGACTAGCAGAAGAAAGCCTCTCTTAAAAGCACAGTTTCCTTCATAGCAGAGTTTTCCTAGCTGCAAAAGAGTGTTTGTGACCACTAACCCTAACCCTACCCACCTTTGAAATGCACTTTTGAGATCTACACCTTGGAGGGTAAACACCAGCAATAGGCAAAATGTTGTTTTTAACAATAAGGGGCCATATCACCAGATTTAAAAACAACCAGATGCATCTGATGAACTGGGTCTTTGCCCATGAAAGCTTATGCTCCACAGTATCTGTTAGTCTATAAGGTGACACAGGACTTCTTGTTGTTTTTGAAGATACAGACTAAGTCAACTACCCCTCTGATACTTATCACCAGATTTGTCACTGCTGGTCTTTATGGAAGAAGTTTGGATTCCCATATAGCCGACTCACTCCTCTATTCTTCTTAGCTAGGTACACTGTGCAGTGAACTATCAGAGGAGGCTGGAAAGGCCAAGTTCTTGTCCAGTGCCCATGTACGTTGGGGTTTCCAGGTAAGTGGGGATTGTCCTGATGTTCTGGGTCAAAATGTGCCCTCTGGCCACTGCAGTGGAGCACCCTGTATTCTGGCTCCTGAATTTCACTAGTGATGCATGTATACTAGGCTTGATGCTGTACGCCCTCACTGTGACACTTCAGTGGGAGGCTCTGTATGAACGTCATACAAAATCCAAGGCACCATTGGTAGGTTCTCTGGGCCGTTTCGTACTATGCAGGAAGGTAAAACGATATTATTATTCTTGCTTTAGAAGAGAAGGCACAGTCCATCTTCTCACTGCAAAGCACCAGGGTCTGATCCAAGACCCAGCGAAATCAACAGGTACCACAAAAGGTGCCACAGGGCTTCTCACTGAATTTGTGAAATCAGTAAACTCCTAACGACTTTTGTGATGAGGTGTACCTGGGTGAGCCCGGGACTGGCCAGGCGGGTGGGGGCCAGGCTTACTGAGTGGAGAAGGCCCCTCCCCCAACAGCCCTGCTGGGCATGCTCCAGCTGCAGTCATAAGAACATAAGAACATAAGAATGGCCATACTGGGTCAGACCAAAGGTCCATCCAGCCCAGCATCCCATCTGCCGATGGTGGCCAATGCCAGGTGCCCCAGAGAAGGAGAACAGAAGACAATGATCAAGTGATTTATCTCCTGCCATCCATCTCCTGCCCTTGTTATGAAGGCTAGGGCACCATACTTTATCCCTGGCTAATAGCCATTTATGGACCTAACCTGCAAAAATTTATCAAGCTCTTTTTTAAACCCCAATAGAGTCCTGGCCTTCACAGCCTCCTCGGGCAAGGAGTTCCACAGGTTGACTGTGCGCTGTGTGAAGAAAAATTTCCTTTTATTAGTTTTGAACCTACTACCCATCAATTTCATTTGGTGTCCCCTAGTTCTTGTATTATGGGAAAAGGTAAATAATTTTTCTATATTCACTTTCTCCACACCATTCATGATTTTATATACCTCTATCATATCGCCCCTCAATCGCCTCTTTTCCAAACTGAAAAGTCCCAGTCTCTCTAGCCTCTCCCCATATGGGACCCGTTCCAAGCCCCTAATCATCTTAGTCGCCCTTTTCTGAACCTTTTCTAATGCCAATATATCTTTTTTGAGGTGAGGAGACCACATCTGCACGTAGTACTCAAGATGTGGGCGTACCATAGTTTTATATAGGGGAAGTATGATATCTTTTGTCTTATTATCGATCCCTTTTTTAATAATTCCTAACATCCTATTTGCCTTACTAACTGCCGCTGCACACTGCGTGGATGTCTTCAGAGAACTATCCACTATAACTCCAAGATCCCTTTCCTGATCTGTCGTAGCTAAATTTGACCCCATCATGTAGTACGTGTAATCTGGGTTATTTTTTCCAACATGCATTACCTTACACTTACCCACATTAAATTTCCTTTGCCATTTTGCTGCCCAATCACTCAGTTTGCTGAGATCTTTTTGTAGTTCTTCACAATCCCTTTTGGTTTTGACTGTCCTGAACAACTTGGTGTCATCTGCAAACTTTGCCACCTCACTGCTTACCTCATTTTCTAGATCATTGATGAACAAGTTGAACAGGATCGGTCCCAGGACTGACCCCTGGGGAACACCACTAGTTACCCTCCTCCATTGTGAAAATTTACCATTTATTCCCACTCTTTGTTTTCTGTCTTTTAACCAATTCCCGATCCATGAAAGGATCTTTCCTCCTATCCCATGACCACCTAATTTACATAAAAGCCTTTGGTGTGGGACCGTGTCAAAGGCTTTCTGGAAATCTAGGTATATTATGTCCACTGGGTGCCCCTTGTCTGCATGTTTATTAACCCCTTCAAAGAATTCTAATAGATTAGTTAGACACGACTTCCCTCTGCAGAAACCATGCTGACTTTTGCCCAACAATTCGTGCTCTTCTACGTGCCTTGCAATTTTATTCTTTACTATTGTTTCTACTAATTTGCCTGGTACTGATGTTAAACTTATCGGTCTATAATTGCCAGGGTCTCCTCTAGAGCCTTTTTTAAATATTGGCGTTATATTGGCCGTCTTCCAGTCGTTTGGTACCAAAGTGGATTTAAAGGATAGGTTACAAACCACTGTTAATAACTCCGCAATTTCACATTTGAGTTCTTTCAGAACCCTTGGGTGAATGCCGTCTGGTCCTGGTATAAAGGCCAGAGAAGCCAGCCAGTTGGGGCTGGCCACCGGCCGGGGGGGTGGGAGGGGAGGAGTTCCTACCCTAATTCAGCAGCCTGAGCCTGAGGCAGCAGTGCCCAAGGGAGAAGCTTAAGCCTGAGGGAGCAGCAGCTTGAGCCCCAGGCAGCACTCTGTGCAGCCAGGCTGGGGTAGGAAGTAGCCTGGGAGTAGGGAGCCAGAATGCAGCCCAGCAAGCTCGGCGTGGTTTGGAAGGATTCCCCGCTGAGCTGGTGGCTGGGGGCATGCCCACTACTGACAGGGTCCTGGTGGAGATGGAGGGCCTGGACTCCCTTATCTCCACCCCTGTGACCCCAAGGAAGGGGGAGCGCGGACTGTCATATGTATGACTAGGCAGCTGAGCCTGGTGGCCTTAGGAGAGGGTGTTACTGTCAGGGCCACAGGGCTGGACCACCCCAGAGGCTGGGGTTGGACTGAGGATTAAGCTGCTGGGGACTTTGAGTGAGTGGCCAGTGCAGGGCGTAAGCTCTCAGAAAAGGCGCAGGGTGGGAGGCCCCACCACAACTTCATAGGGCTTTGGACTGGTTAGTTTTCAGTCGTGGCCTTGCCTCTACAATAACATTCCTTGGTCGAGTTCTGCTTTTACTAGCATCTGAGCCATCTCCATTGCCTTCAGTGAGAGCTGCTTGTGTGCAAATGGGAGCAGGATTTGGCCCTCAGTGTCCTGTATGCAGACTGAAATGAAGGATGTGCTGTCCTTGACCGATATGATTGTTCCCCATCTTCTGGCGTATGATTAAATGTAACTTATACTTGCTGTATAATTTACTCTGATGTGCATTGCTGCAATTTAAGGTGTCATTCTTGACACCAAGATGGACCATTCCATGGGTAACTTTTACCTTAATTTGCCATTAAAGAGCCCTTTTGTACAGAGATTTTGTTCTAAGCACTAAACACAAAGGGCTTTATATCTTGGAATCAGCACATGCTCCATAACGGAATGTCAGCGATATAATAATGCAGAGAAATGTATTACCAGTGACTAGCTCTGTGTAAAAACAACAAGAAGTCCTGTGGCACCTTACAGACTAACAGATGTTTTGGAGCAATATTTTGGATATTATGCTCCAAAATACCTGTTAGTCTATAAGGTGCCACAGGACTTCTTGTTGTTTTTGAAGATACAGACTAACTCGGCTACCTCTCAGATACTTATCTCTGTGTAATATAGTTTCTATCACCGTTTTTTAATCTTAAAGATCTGTCACACATAATCCATTCTTACCCAAGAACTGCTCAGGATGGATTTTGTATGAATTCCCCAAAGTTTATTTATATATCATTTAGTGAGTAAAATTGGCTTTTTTGTTTTTCACAAAAGATCTCAATTGAAATAAGTCCTATCTCTTTTGCTCAGACATTAGAGAGCAAATGGAGCACTTTTTTTTGTAAGAATAACATGCATGAGTGCGAGGCTGGCCACTAGTGAGCCTTACAACTTTATTACAATAGCAGCACCAGAGTTAATTTGATTAATTATAGCAATAATAATGGTAAGTGTTTCGTTAACGCCTGTAAAGCTCTTTGCAGAGTATGAACATGTTGTAAGCACTATACCTTGCCTTCCTCTGCATGAACCTTCAAGCCGTGTCTACACGTGCACGCTACTTCGAAGTAGCAGCACTAACTTTGAAATAGCGCCCATCACGGCTACACGCGTCGGGCGCTATTTCGAAGTTAACTTCGACATTAGGCGGCGAGACGTCGAAGTCGCTAACCCCATGAGGGGATAGGAATAGCGCCCTACTTCGACGTTCAACGTCGAAGTAGGGACCGTGTAGTCATTGCGCGTCCCGCAACTTCGAAATAGCGGGGTCCGCCATGGCGGCCATCAGCTGAGGGGTTGAGAGACGCTCTCTCTCCAGCCCCTGCGGGGATCTATGGTCACCGTGGGCAGCAGTCCTTAGCCCAGGGCTTCTGGCTGCTGCTGCGGCAGCTGGGGATCCATGCTGCAGGCACAGGGTCTGCAACCAGTTGTCGGCTCTGTGGATCTTGTGTTGTTTAGTGCAACTGTGTCTGGGAGGGGCCCTTTAAGGGAGCGGCTTGCTGTTGAGTCCGCCCTGTGACCCTGTCTGCAGCTGTGCCTGGCACCCTTATTTCGATGTGTGCTACTTTGGCGTGTAGACATTCCCTTGCAGCGCCTATTTTGATGTGGTGCTGTGCAACGTCGAAGTTGAACATCGATGTTGCGAGCCCTGGAGGACGTGTAGACGTTACTCATCGAAATAGCCTATTTCGATGTTGCTACATCGAAATAAGCTATTTCGATGTAGGCTTCACGTGTAGACGTAGCCTCATAGTGATGAACTATGAGCATAGCCATCCAGGAAGTGGATTATTTCCTTTTGAAATAGAGGGGCAATGATGGTATCGCCGAAATAGAGACACAGACCAGCCTAATAGGCTTTGTCAAATCAATTAAGAGAGAGTTCCCAAGTGGTGCACATGCATGGTGCCAGGAGATTGATCTGTGGATGGTCTCTGGTGAGCTGCAACACTGTGTGAGTATGTGTACAAAAGCCTTTCACCCTCGTGTCTTGCTGCACTTCACAAAGGTGAAGATTGTTCCCGCTGGGGAAAGTGAAGCACAGCTCAGAGAACCCACGTGGTTCTACCCCAGCAGAGAAAGTCAGGGCCAGGAACAGAGAGCCAGTCTGATTCCTAATCCACAGAGGGAGACCATGCTGCTCCCATATTCAAGCTTATGCTTTCTTTTGTCCAGGAAATTTTAGAAGAAACACATGAAAAGTGTGGGGCTGCCTCAGATGAACAAACATGCAATAACTAATGCAACCCACTCTTCCAGGTGAAGAGGCAGGAGTATGCATACCAAAATATACATACATAACACCAAAGCTTTTTTTCTAATACAGGGGCCATCTGGCTTCATTGCACTATGACCACCTTCTGACAATAAAAATTGCCACATGACCACAGGTGGGAGTACTGAAGCGTGAGCCTGCCCAAGCCCCACCAGCCCAGATGGGGAGCATGCAAAGCCTGAGCTCCACCGGGAAGGGTTGTGAAAGTCAAAGCCAAGGGCTTCAGCTCCAGCCTGTAACCTTAGCCCTGCTGCCCAGGAGGAAGGCCACCTGGGATAGGGCACCATTGGGTGGAGCTTGGGCTTCAGCTCCTGCAAGTCTAAGCCAGCCCTAGCAATCCCATTAAAACAGGGTTGTGACCTACTTTGGGGTCCTGACCCAGAGTCTGAGAACCTCTGCTTTGATAAGAACTTTCCTATTACATTGGAGGTGAAGAAGAGGCTGGTTCTCCCAACCTTGTCTACTTTCCAACCACTTTCAACTGCCATGTCATCCTCCCTCTTCAATTCTCTCCCCATGCCTCTCTCTCCCTTCTCACCCTCTCCATTACCTACTCTGTAAAAAGCACAGTGCACACATCTATATTTTGCTCCTTTTTCTGAGAGGGAAGGAATTCATCCTAACCCATCAGTTTATCAGTTCATGTGAAATCTCTGCTCTGATCGGAGAGAATTCAACAGAGAATTTAGAGATGCCTGTAGTAAGATCTCAGCCAGGGCTGGATGCAAACAGACAGCTTGGTCTACCAGAAGCAATTACTCCAGCAGCTGTTTCCCACTTACAGAACATCCAGAGGACAAGCAAACCAGTCCCTTGCTTGTTATGATGCTTTTTGAAAGTGAAATAGTGGATGATTTTAACTGCACTTCACAGAGTTTGTTTATGTTCCTTGACACGGCTGGAAACCACCTTACAAAAGCCAGTCATTAGCTGTGACTTACTGGGATGGGCACCCTCACACCTGAGAGAAACTTGGATCCAAATCTAGGCTTGATCTTTATGACTGTAATAAAGGATCCACAAAAAGCAAAGAAACCACTGCTAACTCTCTCTTTCTCTCCCTCTCTCTCTCTCTGTAAAACTAACAAGGCCTCACCAGATTCATTTGCTTATACATCTATGCCCCCAGCACTTTTGCCTGTTTGTGCCTTTTGGACTGTAAACCCTGGAGGGTCAGGGATTGTTTCTTAATCTATTGATAAAGCATCAAACCGAATATGGTCCCAATCCAGACTCAAGAATTTGGGTGATACCATAATATATATGTTTTAGGAATGTTTATTAATGGTCTAGACTGAACCTTGGCTCTGAATACCCTTGAACTGGGGAGAAATGTGGATCTGGATCTAACGTTTGTTGTGGCTGTTTATCTTCCTCACTGCTGAGCAGCAAGAATTTAGCAAGGAAATGCATGAAGTTGGCAAATGCTCCCCCCATAAGCAACCTGTACAAGTTGTAGTTTTGCCGTTTATTGAACATCTGTGATCCGGCGCTTCTCACGTTACCAGCTATAGGAATCTCACTTTGGCAAACCTCCAGGAACTCTTTCCAGCATGTGACTAGATCTCCCCTGAAGGCTAAGAAAAGACAACAACAAATTAAATCCATTTAAGAGTCTAGCCGTGGAGGTTAGAGACATCACCTGGGGCTGTGAGCTTGTCTGATGTCACTAGCTTAACAGCTCTGAGCCTGAGAAACCTATAGGGAAAACCTAGGGTTCTGGAGAACTGGTGCCAGGGACTCATTATGTATGCATTACTATTTTTGTCATTTGCATTGCTGTGGAGCCTAAGGGGCAACAGGCTTGATCAAAGCCCCACTCTGCTGGGAGCTATAGAAACAAGACATAGTCCTCATTCCCCAAGAGGTTAAAATCTAAATAGAAAGGACCAACAAACAGAAGGGAAATCACTCTGTTGTGAGGTAGGCAGTGCTGTTGAACCCTGTTTCTGATGCTAAAACTGAGGTCCTCTCCACTTATGTCCCATGACACCTTTCACCAAAGCAAGGATGTGAACCACAAAATCCTAGACAGATTCCAATTAGCAACCTAAGAAGGGCCATAACTGGGTCAGACCAAGTGGTCATGTAGCCCAGTGTCCTGTCTTCCGACAGTGGCCAATGCCAGATGCCCCAGAGGAATGAGCAGAACAGGGAATCTTCAAGTGATCCCTCCCCTGTCACCCATTTCCAGCCTCTGACAGAGGCTAGTGACGCCTTTCCTACCCATCCTGGAGAACAGCCATTGATGAACCTTTCGTAATTCAGATATACCCTAAAATTTCCTCAGCACTTCAGACTGAATACATTCCTCTCTCATTTCCTGCCATGAAGCATTGTGTTGTTTTGTTCCGCACACTTAAACAGCTGCATCCCCGGCTCCCCGCACCCAGGAGGTGGCTCAGCTTCAGAGGCAGGAGAAGGGATTAAAGCTTTTGTTTTGTTTTGTTTTGTTTTGTTTTAAAAAAAAAAAGATTCAGGGACACTGAAACATTGTGTCAATTTCTGCCAATTTTTAGCCAGTTCTTTTAAGCCTGGGGAAAACATTAAAAAAATCAGAAAAAGTTAAAACATTTCATTTAAAAAAAAAAAAACTATTTTGAATGTAAAAAAACAACAAAAATGCCCCAAATAAAAATAAACTCTTTTTTGTTTGGGGATCAAACCAAAATAATTTTGACTCATTTGCAATTCACTAAACATTTAATTTAAAAAAAATCATTTTTGGTTTGACCTGAAATGACTTTTTACACAATATATTTGGAATAGCCAGCAAATTAAAAAGGCCACTCTTTGCCCAGCTCTGGGAGGGACTGCTGCACAGCTAGGGGGCCTTGCAGGATGAAAAGTGCTACAGGGGGTCCTCGCTATAAGTCACTTCGCTATAAGTCATTTCACATAGATGTTGTTAAGTAATTCAGGAAAAGCAGATTCATTATAAGTCGCACTGATCCGCAGTTATGTCAGTCAGGGTCCGAGGGACCAAAAGCCAGGAACAGAGAGGAGCTTTGTTGTGGCTGGGCGGCAGGTGCTGTAGTGCAGGGGCTCTGGAAGTGAGCCCTGAAGTCATGGGCAACCGTCGGGGAGCTGTGGGGAGCTGGTGGGGAGCAAGCAGGAAGCCAGCAGGGACAAGCAGGGAGCTGGTGGGGAGCTGAGTTATCTTTTTCTGTTTATTTATGTGTTTATCTACCTTATTATTTATTTATTATTTATCTATTTATTTATTCTATTTATTTATTTCTATTTAATATTTTTTGTGGGTTATAGATACATTATATGTACCACATGTGTGTGAACTGTATGAGTGGGGAACATATCTCAAGCTGGTTACATTATTCCTTATGGATATTCATTCCCCTTTGTAAGTTGTTTCACTGTAAGTTGCATTATTTAGGAACACAACCTGGGCTTCTAACGAGGACCCCTGTACATGGACATATGTTCCTTTAATAACACCTTACCTTTCATTGAGGAACTGGCAAGCTCAGGGCTGAATTGTGTTCTGGAGCACCATTCAGTGGAGCTGTGGAAGTGGCCTAGGGAAGTGTTTCTGAAGGTGTGGTACACATACCACTGGTGGTACGCAAAAGGACTTCAAGGGGTACGTGACAGAAAATAAATTACTAAAAATCAGGAGATAAGCACTGGGATGGCATTGGGAGAGGGGGTACACCGAGAAAGCCAGAGTCCGGAAAGGGGTAGGCAAATGCTTTAAGTTTGGGAAACGCTGGCCGAAGGGATCCTACCTGAGCATTGCAGCCACGGGTAGCACGGATGGGATCAGAGGACTTGATTTAGTGCAATGCCCAGTGCTCACTGCACCTCCTTCTTCTCCCCCATAAGCCTTCTGGCCCCATGCCTCTTGTCAGATGCCAGCTCTAATGGGAACTGGTCAGGCCCTGGACGGGGCTGGCCACACCCTTGGTAGCAGAGCAATACCATACGTGCTAGCTGGCCTTCCACTCAGGCTGCTGTAGGAAGGTGAGGGAGGAGACTCCTATACCTTCCTGCTGCTCCATGCCCCAGCGCAAGAACAGCTACAGGTTGAACCTCTCTAGTCCGGCACTCTCATGACCTGACCAGTGCCGGAAGAGAGAATTTGCTGGATTACAGGAGGTCACTATTGTCTAGCAGCACTACCAACACTTCCACTGCTTAATGGGCTTTTAGAAACAGAAATGTAGCACTCTCAAGACTAACAAAATGATTTATTTGGTGATGAGCTTTTGTGGGACAGATCTTCTGTCTGAGAAAGTGGGTCTGTCCCACGAGAGCTCATCACCAAATAAATCATTTTGTTAGTCTTTAAAGTGCTACATTTCTGCTGCTTTGTTTTGTTGGAGTACAGACTAACATGGCAACCTCTCTGTTACTATTCAATATGGGCTCCTAGAAGCCCTTTAGGGGTAACTTACAGCTAAATAACAGCACAGAACACAGAGAGCCAGGACTGGGGGCTGGAAAAAACTTTATGGGACCACAGGAAACTTGGCCACACCCCTGATAAGTTGTGTCTGTTTAACTAAAATCATGCCAGGTGATGGATATTGCTGAATGAGAGAGCATCAGACTAGAGAGGTTCAACCTGTACTCTTTGCATGAAAAAAGAACAACCTGCTCATTTGACACAAGGAACCGCAGGGATGACATATGAGACTCGGCAGGAAGGCACAAGAGGCCCCGCTAGCAGGTAATGTCTACTTGGCCACTCTCTGGAGAGCACAAACTCTGTTTCATGTGTCTCACCCCACTCCCTTCTGCTCCTGCCCTGTTTTAAGGCTCAGTGATTTCCACTGTGCTCCGAGTAACACCGCCTCCAGCCTCCCAGCTCCAATTTTAACATCCTGGCTAGCAAGGCTCCTCTGAAGGAGGCTTTCTACTTTCCTTTCTAGCCTTTGTCTTATTGAGCCAGTGACTCATCTCGCTCATTAGCTGAACTTTGAATCTCTCTCGTGGTTATCCGCTGGATCTCTCTCTGCCTTGTTTCCTAGCAGCAGAAGAGCCCGCCTCTCCCTCGGTTTGCTCTGGATTGCAGCATAGCAGCCTTCCTCACTGCTGCTGCAATAGCGTGTCTCTCCATCTGCAGGCCTTCGGTAAAAATAGATGGGAGGAGGGTTTGTTTTCAACTTGGAGCTGCCCTGCCATGCAGCAAGGTTACCTGTAATCCAGCAAGTCAGACTAGGGTATTGTACATGCAAGGCACACAAATATCTGTGTGTTCCTCCATATGTTTGTGTGTGTTCTGAGAGCTACCAGGGCACTCGGCAGCAATTCTTTCTGGCAGGCAGTGTTCCCTGGAAGCTATGTGCTCATGGGGCGACTCAGGAGAGATTCAGATGCTGCCCAGCTGATCAGCAGAACCCACAGCTAGTTTTTTTTCTACTGGTCGTGCACACTCACACATGCCTCGTTGCAATAAAAATTTATTCTGCATGTGGATGGGAAAAAAAATCCTCACATGAATGAAAAAGATTAGAGGGAACTTAGGTGGCAGGGGCTAATATTCTGTTACCAACCCAGCCAAACAAGAGCTAGGTAGTGTAAATTCTCGTCTTAGTTCAACACAGTGGATCTGACGTCCGGTTTCTCTGCCCTCCCTTCAGGCACTGACCTTCAGAAACAGAGAGGAAAATGTTGTCACATGGCTTCAAGAGAATTTTGCTCTCGCAACTGAACTGATAATTTTTGGGTGGAAGGAATCAAGAATAAAGGGGATTGGAGAAAGAAAGAGTATTAAGGCCCTACCAGGAGTGACATGACTTTCCTGCTTCTCAAGCTATAAAGAGGAATAAAGAATAATCATTCTAAGAAGATAAATCCTGAGCAACGTCACTTTCTGACCATCTGCTTCTCCACGTCTGCATGAATCATTTCCAAATGTCCTTCTCTCCTGCGTGATCATGGGAGCTTTTACATTCCATCTCCTTGTTGTCATCCAGATCATTTATAAACCTTGGTGATTTTTTACTATTAAGGTTTGGCAGCTCTCATTGTCTTTCTAAATTGTGAGGCAGCACAATGGATACATTCTTCTGTCTTGGCAGCCCGCCATTTCTCAGTCTGCCTACAGTTTCTTCCAGTAACTTGTGTCTCTTGTAACTGAAGGGCTGGAGAGCCCTCCTCTTAAAGAAACTGACCATAGGAAAGATTACTGAATAAGCCATGACTAAAACATCACCACAGAATGATTTATTTTTAGCCCACGTCCTCCAGCTTATTTGTCCTGAGTGACAGCGTATTGTTTTTCTTTGGGAGATTGTTGTTTTGGGTGAACTTTGCTGTCCTTTCAACAAATTTTTTTTTTATTTTTTAAATGTGGAGGGTTTTTTTTTCCGCACCTAAGCCAGTGATGAGCATCCATGAGTCCTGAGTGCACCACATGAGTGGTTTTCCTTTTCCTCAGTGGGCCACAGCAGGAGGGAATCCACCTCTGGCCCCACAGTCCCCTTGTCTGTCAAACACCAGAGCCCCATGCTTACCTGCTTCTCCCCCTCCCTTCCAGCACTGTAAGAGTGCTCCATCCCTGCTCTTCCCCCTCTCTCCCAGAGCTGGAATGCTGCGAACAGCTGATTCATGCTGTCCCAGCTCTGGCAGGGAGGGGGAGGAGCAGAGACAGAGTGTGAATCAGGCAGTACATGGTGCTCCTAAAGTGCTGGGAGGTCAGAGGAGTAGGAACTATGGGGCTCTGTTGCCCCAGTGCATGAGAAGTGCATGAGGGGAGGAGGCAGCCATGGGCTTTGCAGGCCACAAAGGCCCACCACTGCTCTAGGCTGTCCTACAATGAATCTGACAAAGAGGCTGTCTCTGGCAGTGAGAGTTGGACAGTTAATGGTTTCTCAACAAAACAGATGGAAGCTCCTTCTCTTTGAGTCCTTTACAGCTCGACTGGGAAATACAAGATAGGGAGCAATCCTTGGGAGGTGGAATGGGAAACCTAACAGGTCTTTTCTATCCCTAATTTTTCAGATCCCAGGTCTTTTATTTCCTGCACATCTAGAGAGAGGATTCATTTTCTGACTTATAATTTCTGGCAATCAGAAGCTATGCTGACCTATACATTTCTTGGAAATCCAATTACAACATTAATTCCCACTGACCTGAGAAACCCCAATAAACTGCAAGATGGGTATAATTAATCATGGCCACCTGGGGATCACCACATTTGTGGAAATGTTTGTTATTCTGTCAGAACAGAAGGCTTCTTGAGCACACTGGATTTATGAACTCTTCACTGAATATGCTGATATGGAGACATGATAAGTACATGCTAGATGTTAAACTAATTAGATACTATCTGAAATCAGCCACAAGAAAATGAATTGGTGCTAGACCACAACACGGGCATTTTTTACCTGTCTCCCATTGCCAACACAACACCACAGGTGCTTGGCAGGGACACATAATGATCAAGGGTCTTCCTGAGTTAACATCAGCGATGCTTGGACTTATGTCCTGGTGTTTGTCCAATATAATGTATTGGTAGACTTCCTAAGACCATACTAACTAGCCTTGTGGCTCATTTAACCCTTGGCACTGAAGAATACACATTCAGCTTCACGAATGTTAGCCACTATTCCCTTCCTACATACTTCAGCTCCAGATGATATTAAACTGGGAGGACTTGGAAGCAACAGTGAGATAAGAAGGATAATGGAAAGGGATCTAGAAAGATTAGAAACATGGGCATAAAATAAGAAGAAGAGATTTAGCTTGGAGGAACATAATGTCAATCAGTGAGTTGAAAATGCTGGAGAAGAATGAGGTGTAATGATGGATAAGCATTTGCAATGGCAGGGGGCTAGGGAAGGAAGTCCCATGGAGTTTAGGGCTGCATATCTGGAGTCCTCTCCTCACAGAGTACATGACAGGAGACTGTCTTCATGGAGCTCTAGTTCAACCACACCTCTGACCACAGCATTATTTCTGGGTGAGGGTGACACATTACCAATAAGCTGTGGACAATTGGGAGCTGAGGTATTCAGAAAAGAACACAAGAATAATGATGGTGGAAATTCAATAAATGAAGTAAGTATCTATTCATGGGGAGATCTGAGTCTATAAATATGTGAAGGATGTAAATACCAAAAAAGGAGAGGACATTGTTAGACTGGTGTAAGGGGAGATAATTAAATGGATGAAATTTAAAGAGAAATAAATGTGGGTGAGTTCTAGGATAAACTTTCCGACAGTAAGGTCAATTAGAAGAACCTCCTTGGGGAGAAGATGGAAGGTCCATCGTTTTGGACTTTTAAAATCAGATTGAGAAAACATTAGAAAAAATGCTAGATGGAACAGTTCTGTATTTTCAGGAAGAAGTGATCAACTCATAGGATGATGTGTTATCAGGTCTTCTCAATCTTCAACTTCTGTGCTATGCAAAGATGAATATAACAACTTGTGCACGGCAGAGTATGGAACTGTTGGCCATGAACCATGGCTCTGGATCCAATGGAGACTCTGTGTCTCAGTAATTCATTTGATATTACAAAAGGTGATGACAAAAGGTAAAGCAAGTGCGGACTATGAGTTGAAAGGTAACTTCTGTACAAATTCCAGGAGAACATGATGTAATATTGCAGACTTGGAGGTTGGTGTTTTCAAAGGATGTAGTCAGACAGAGCCCGCCCTTTTGCTCTACTCCATCTTGCCTTCCCTCGGTGCTTCAGAGCACGAAAGGGTTAAAAAGGAATAGCCCAGCCCTGAAATGCCTGAGAGCACAGACGGGCTTATCTTAGCCACGGCCTTTGAAGCTCTGGAGCAAAGCTAAGAACAGTGGGCTAATTAATAGCCAGGCCTCAGACTGCCCTTGGCTAATTACCATTAGTTGATTTGCCCACACGGTCCCAGACATGAGGAGGAAAAATCTCTGGCCGGTTAAAACACAAATGCCCATAATTGTCTCTACCTCACAGGTGTGAACTACACCCTTGAACTCCCTGCGAGAACCAGTATCAGATAGTTTAATTCAATTAAACCAAGGAAGAAGCCTACGTGACCCAATGGGTATAAAGAGGGGGCCGGCAGACCCCCTATTCGAGCTCCAATCATCTTTCCTGCTGGACAAGAGGGTGAGGGTCTCCCGAGGTCCCCGAGGATGCTCGACTCCTGGAAAAAAAGGACAAAGGACTTCTTCCCAAGGGATTGAGGGAAACTGGCCAAGCCACGTTGGCAATACAGGGGTGAGGATAAGACCTGCTAGGTATTTTACTTTTTATTTCTTTTGCGTGCATTTAACAAGTATAGATCTATGAACTAGAGTGCATGCTAGCTATTTGTAATCAAAGTATAAACCTTGTAACAACTGTAACCACAAGAGCTTAACTGGCTAGGTAACAAATAAAGCAACATTGTAACAGTAAGAGCTTAACTTGTTAGATAAATAAACAAAGTAATTGATTAAGTGGTAACCTGACTCCTCCTGTTACTGTGCCCAGCTGAACACAAAAACAAAGAACCTAGCTGCCTTTCAGCAGCTCTTAGCCTGGTCACTGGTGGGCTCTGCTCTGGCAGTTAAAATCTCATATTAATACAAGGGCATAGTGGCATCTCACCTGACTCGGCTAACAAAGGGTCCATTTCATTTTACTGGAGTCAGAGATAAGTAGTCAAACTAGCTTAATGGCAGGGAATTAAAATGTCCACCTGTCCAACTTGTCTATTTTAAGATACTTTTCGGCAGTGAATATCAGAAGGCAGAGTCTATGGAGGGAATGAATGTCATAATTAAGGGGAGGGTGATACATTGCTGATGCCTGATACAGAACCAAGACTGTAGTACTTTATATACTCACCTCTTTCCGATTGCCAGGAATGTAACTCAGGGAAGAACTTGGCCGGCAAAGGCTTTGGACAAAACCCATCTATAGCTGTATATATTTTGACTCGGGCTGTAGAGGGAATGGGTGGAAGCTAAAGAAAGTAAAAGCCAATCCTGTCCTCCAATCCAGGCTCAGTGTAAGAGGAGGTGCTATTGTCACTGGTATAACCAGTGCTTGCTTATTTGTGATTCTCCCTCCTGAGCCACCCTGGGCTTGGGAGACTTGTGTTTGTGTTCGGATTAGTGGTGCCAGGGAAGTGGAGTGAAGGCACTAGCACAGCACATGTCTACTTTTCCATCCCCTGCAGCCGTGGCATTCTGTCATCAAGCATTTATAATTGGCCCCACCTAAAGGAGTTGCTTAGGTAGGTAATGACTCAAAGGCAAGCAATGTTGTCACTTAGCTACCTAAATGCTATTGGCTCTAGTCCCTGGCTGGTTCCCAGGGAAAGGATTATATACCAGGGCTGGGAGAAAGGGAAGCACATAAATACCCTCCGTATAATTCCTGAGCCAGTTAGGGAGAGAAATACAGCAATTTCTAACATGGTCTGTAAGGGGCAGCCCAATATAGGGGATATGGTTCACCCTGTCCCATGAGGACCCCTCAGACCTAGCAACTGGAGCATCCCTTTGTGACACTGACAGACCCAGGTTGCTGGCCCCAGGGACAGAACCTGCAAGCTGGCCTTTAGCTCATGTGGTAGAGTGCCAGGCTTTAGCCCCTATGCTCACAGGTTCTATCCCTGGGTCCAGCAACCTGAGTCTGTCAGCATTACACCTTGTAGTCCCTTAGTCTGCCAGGCATCTGAAGGCAGGTCCCCCAGCTGCTTTCAGCTTCACAGTCCCACGGGGGCATTGTCCTTCTACCATCAGAGCTAGCATTTGCTTCCTGTCTCCTGCCCTACTTAGGCCCTGCAGTGTGGTGTGGATGGACTCCAGCTGCCCTTTTGCTATGTAGCTGTCCCTTCCCTTTGGGCTCAACACCTGGACTCATCACTGGCTGGCTCCCCAGCTAATCCCCTGCCACAGTCGAACTCAGACGACTGTCCCCTTAAGAGTAGAGTCTTGTATGGTTATTGCATCAGAGCTCCTGTCCTGAGAATCTCTTTCTAGGCTGCCTCCTGCTCTGGAAGATTCCCCTGTATCCAGCCACACGATGTCCAGAGCCAACTTTCAGGCTGTTGTCTCGGCCTGCAGCTCCCTCTGATACACAACCCCACAGTTCTCTCCACGTGGCTGATCTGCGCTTGCCCCATATGTTCCTTTTCCTGCTCATTGGAAATGCATCCCAAACCTCCTACAGGCTAGTAACTGAACTAGGGACCTGTCTCCCTCACAAGGCCACGGAATGTATGTGTGCACCCAGTCATGTTTCAATGGCAAGCCTCTTATGAGTGATTGTCCCATGCAGACCCCATGTTTTTCCTTGAGACGCTGCGTCCTCCTCATTCACTGATGCATTGTTGCAGTGCAGCGCATGGGGCAGGGGAACTGCTGGGTGTTTTGGCCGGAAGGAGAAGTAGGGTTGCCAGAGGATCTGATGAAGTGGGCCTGTCCCAGGAACGCTCATCACTGAATAAATCATTTTGTTAGTCTTTAAAGTGCTACATATCTGCTGCTTTGTTTTTAAATACTGGACATTTACGTGTCTGGTATTCTTTGATTTTTTTAAACGGGCCAGAAAGCCCAAATCCCAGACTGTCTGGTTCAATACCGGACACCTGGCAACCTTAATTGGAGCAAAACACTGAGGCAGTATAACCTAATGACTTAACCCTGAACTGGTCTCAGAAGACCTGGTTCTATACTAGCACTCACCAGCTTTCAGTAATGCCCCTGTTCTGTGCTTCAGTTTCCCTTTCTGTAAAATGTGGCTCATGCTTCTGCCTTCCTTTGACAGCGAGCTGCTGAAAGGCTGGGTGGTGGTGTTATTACGGGCAGGATGAAGGGAGAAGCAGTGAGCGATGGACCTGTAGCATCTTTGGAAGCACCACTGCAGCAGAAGCAAGGATGCAGCTAGGAGATCCGAACCTGCTACCCTTGTTTGGACTTAGTCCCTTCCTTCGACCTCTGGATCGCTTACCCCAGGGCGGTGCCCACCCCTGCCCAGCTGTGCCGCAGGGGAATAGGGATGACATATGCCTCCCGCTGCTGCAATGCACTGTGGCTGCTCCCTCAAGGAGCTGGCCTCACCTGCCCCACTCTGGGCTGCGTCCCTAGCTGGACGGCCTGGCTTGCCCCCACTCAATATCCCGCAGGTACTGGCAGAAAAAAGGCAGCGGGCACACAATGAACAGCAGCCTTTGCCATGGGCCAATAGTTCTACCCTGAGGTTGGGGCAACCAGGTTTCCAACTGATTAATGGCACTGTGCAGGAGACCCATTCTGCATGCCAGTTGGTCAAAACACTTAGTGGACGGATCTGGAAGAAAACAGGTGAGTTCTAGTTTCCTCCACAAAAATACCGGGCATTTACGTGTCTGGTATTCTTTGATTTTTTTTCACCAGACAGAAAGTCCAAATCCCAGACTGTCCAGTTCAATGCCAGACAAGTGGCAACCCTAAGAAGAAGGCATGTGATTTCAGGCTGCCCCTGACCAATCAACTCTGAGGGCCTCTAAAATCCCACTAATCTGGTCAAAATAAGAGCCACACTCCCTGGTAGATTGGTGTGAGTGTTTTGGTTCCAAATAAGTGAGAGGGTGCGAGATACTGCACCCCTCCCTTCCGAATGTTATAGCATTGGCAGTTACCTAAGATGCACTATGAGCACATAATGTGACTCGTTCTAGCCTCTCCATCCTGGCACTTCTCTCTTCTCACGCCCTGGCCCCTCCTCCTCACTTACAGCTGCTGAGATGGAGTGAAGGAAGAGTGAGACCAGATCCCCCTTCTACTTCCCTGTTCCTGCCACCTTTCTCCTCCATTTAGGTCATCACCTTTTTTCATTCCTAGCTTGCTTTACTTGTGCCACTGATCTGTGTTTGGAACTATGAAAATAGCCTTAGTAGCAATTTACATCTCTCTCGTGTGCTTAGAAACAAAACCTGACACAGGAAGCTGCCAGTACTTTCTGAAATCTCTCCCATGACTGCCCCAGAGAACTGTTTTATCCCAGAGGTCACCTGACTGTCCTTAGGAAACCTTTATGTGCAACCAAGGACAGAATGTGGTTCTCGGGATAGTCAGATGATTCTTGGATGTTACTTTAGACCTCTAGGACAGTGAGCAGAAAGGTCAGTAAACCTGTGACATGCCAGAGAGGTCTATAAACAAGCCAGAGCCTTGAATGGTTCTTGTATAACCAATCTAATCCATGCTGATGTGGCAGGCCACTGTTGGAGGCTGGGTCAGGAAGGAGCACATATTTTAATACAAGACTTCTTTGTCTTGCTGTTTGCTGAATGGTCTGTCATAAGGTTCTGAGGATGCATGTGTTGTTTCTTTACATTTGTAGCAAGAAGACAGGCAGTCGAGCTAGGTGGTATAAATTAATGTAGTGAAGCTGAGAAAGTAGCTTCAGGAATAGTCCCCATTTTCATTTTCTAATAAAGTTCCTTCCTCAGTGCAGACTGTGAATGTTTCTGTGATTCACCGTCATGTGACAAGGTGAAAGGCCAGTTTGCCCTAATCGTAAGAAATGAATTATGATATGATGAGGCTGAGACTCTATAGTCCATCCAGTGATTAAATGGTGGGTAAAAATATTAGACCCAATGTCATTACCAAAGCTCAGTCTGCAAAAGTCATTTGCATATAATGTTCTTCAAGTTCTCTCCTGAACAGCATTGCTGGGTATAGTTAAACAAATAACTTGGGGTAAAAAGGGTTTTATAAAACTACAATCCTGACTGGAATATTATTAATGAGAATAGGTACTAGAGAAATCAATAGATAATGTGCTTTCATTCAGAAGAGCTAGCATCTGGTGATGAAATAATGGAAGCAGTGGGATTGCAGGGGTATTGGAAATCTGTTTCACAAAAGTAGTAAAATATTAAAGACTAGGAAGAAGAAGCTGCACCTGAGCTTCATCCCACGTAGTTCTAGTGACCGATTCAGACCTAACTAGCACTCACTGTGCCAAGTGAGACAAACTATATCCAGGAAGCTTCTAAAATATACAATGATTTAATAATGTGGGAGAAAGATTGGGTTTAGTAAGAACTGTAAAAATGATCAAGAGTACGTGAAGAGTATAGTTAGAGGAGTAAAAAGTGACATGGAATAAAGTTAAACAGAATTTTGCACATGTCAACTGGCAATTTGAGATGTTTCACTCAGTGTTGGAATACCTCCCCTTGTAGCTGGTAAATTTGCTACTGAGTGCGCAGGGAGATTGAAGTGCTCTCCTACAGGTTTTTGATATCCTGATATCTGATTTATGCCCATTTATTCTTTTACTTTGTCCAAACTACATACAAGTAGCAGATGTAAAAGTAGCCATCCTGCAGCAAAAACACTTCAAAAAGAGATCCAAAGAGAAACTGCAGAGCTACAATTTATTTGAAAATTTGACACCATCAATTTAGGACTGAACAAAGACAGGGAATGGCTGGCCAACTACAAAAGCAGTTTCTCCACTCTTGGGGCTCACACCTCCACATCAGCTGCTAGAAGTGGGTCACATCCTCTGTGACTGAATTGACCTCATTATCTCTGGCCTTCCTCTTAGTCGGTACTCCCTTCTTTTCATGTGCCTGTATATTATACCTGCCTCTGGAGTTTCCACTCCAATGCATCTGACAAAATGGGTCTTTGCCCATGAAAGCTTATGCTCCAATGTATCTGTTGGTCTATAAGGTGCCAGAGGATTACTCATTGCTTTTGTGGATACAGGCTGACACAGCCACCCCTCTGATACCTGTCCCCTTAAGAGAGAGTCCTGGACCACCACCATCCTGGTATCAAAGTGTTCAAGCCCCAGAGCAGATGTTCCAGAATGCTTGTCTCAGGATTGTTCCCATTTTGTATTTTCAGTGGTATTAACTTGGTAGTATTCTAGAATGCAACATGTCCGTGCTTGCTTGGTAGGTGATAAGTGAGTCTCCTGCAATGTGAGGACATTGGTTTCCTAATCACTTAATAACTTGGTCAGGTAATCGCCCTTCCCAGGGGAATGGCCTTTTACATTGAGATGGAGTACACAGAGGTTTGAGTCTATGTTCCACTCTGTGTTTGGCCTGAAAAGGGCTATTTAGCTTGAAATTTTCACTGAGTTTTATAGTACCTAAGGCCCAAAGGGATCCTGAGATCATTTCATCTGGTTTCCTATAGATTCCAGGCCACCAACACGACCCATCTCTCACACACTAAGCCCAACAACCAAACCCAGATCAAAACATTATGGCCCACAGGAAACCAGACTATTATATCCCCCAGGCAGCAAATAGGAACACTCCTGAGGGAATTATGTGTCAAAACATTAAGACTTCTGTGAATCAGATTTTAAAATTCTGCAAATTTTATTTCTCAAATAAATATGGAGGCTCCAGCACAGCCGTGGAGAGCACATGGCAGACACCCCCACTCCCTCCAAATGACGATGATTTGGCTATGAGGTTTCACCTAATCCTGATGCAGCACAAGGGCCATGGCTGCCCCACAAACACCCCAGGGTCCAGCCCCTCTGTGCCACATGCAGCGGGAATGGGCAGGCAGGCTCAGCCCAGCAGGATCCAAGTACGGAGAGCTTAGTGTGGAGAATCCAGTTGTGGGGCGAGAGGGTTTTGTGTGTGGCAAACTGGGTGTGGGCAGCTCAGTGTGGGTCTGGGTGTATGTGTGGGACCTGGATGTACAGGGCTTTTCTGCAGAGGTTCCAGGTGAAGAGGCAATGGGACTCTTGCAGGGGGGCAGATGAAGGTGGCCAGGGCCCAGCAGAGGGGATTGGGTGTGGGGAGTTCAATAGTAGGGCTGCCACCTTTCCAATTGCTTGTAAGTGAACACCCAAACTTTCTCTCTTTGCCACTTCCTCCTCTCCCACCAACCTCCATCACTCACTGGATTACTCCCCTCTCCCTCAACCTCTCCAGCTGGGCAGCTCGTACTCCCTGATAACTAACCCAGTGCCTCCCCCCATACTGCCGTACCCAGATTTTTGATGTTCTGATGTGGACAGATGTAGCATCAGTGTTGACAGTTGTTACCAATGCAGTGTTCTGCATGGGTGCGCTCCCCCTCTGCCCCACCCCATCTCTGCCCAGAAAGCCCGCACAGCAGACTGCAAGAGAACCCCCAAAGAGCATAGAATCAGATAAGGGACAAAGGCATCAGGCCAGGTATATTGTCAATGAAGCATAGTCCTAGTGTCCCAGCTCAAAGGTTACAGGTACACTAACACACATGTCCAGCTCAGCCAGTGGTGGGATTCCACTGCCCCCTAGACTGGACAAGCATTTAAGATGAGGTATCCCAGTATTTTATGGACTGAGGTAAACAATCTGGGATAACACCTTAAGTATCACCTTCCATGTTTCATGACATATTTGTTACCTCCCCTTGTACTTTCCTCCTGATATTACAGGCAAATATTCCCATTCATACCCTGTCATTGTACTCTCACTCCTGATGACAAAATGATAGGGGCATTCATCAGTTTTGTCAAAGCATTTTATCATGTACTCAGGTTGGGTGTCCTTATACTGCCCCACTGGAACGTGTTTACATGTGCTGTGTGTTTTAGCAGCGATACCAATATTGGTGCCAAGTTCTTGTCCCGAATGCTGACTGACAGGCAAACATCTGGTTTTGACAACCCCATACATTTTTTCAGGCACCTACAGCAGTGTTAGTCATTGCATAACTCCTGCCGACTTTGGTTCAGGCCTCAGGTCTTACATCAGGCCCATGCTTCAGGCTCTTTTTTCCCCTGCGCCCGTCAGTACATTTGACTGGACACTGCCAGGTCTCTTTTTCCAAATTGACTTTCTGGTCAAAAACCCTAAATCACACTCAGCCACAGAAGCCCAAAACCAGGCTGTCCAGCTGAAATCTGGATGGGTGGGAACATTAGTCGGTGGGAGGGTCTGGGTGCTAGTGGAGATTGTTGGGGTGGGGGTGATGGTATAGAGGTAGAAAGCTTGTCAAGGCAGTCCAGAGGCATAGAGGTGGGGCTTGTCAGTGTAGGTTTGAGTGCAGGGGTCTCAGTGGGCTGGGTGCAAGGCTCGGGGCTTGGTGTAGGTTCTGGATGCAAGAGGGTCAGGCTCATGGGGGGGTGCTCTGTGTGTGTGAGGGTGTGAGACTTGGCAAGGAGATCTGGAAATGAGAGGTACAGAAGCACAAGGATTGGGGGCAATGGGTGAACAGCTCTCCATACAGTGAACCCTTCCCCGTTGGAGGAGGAGTGACGGGGGCAGAAAGCAGTGGAGAAGGACAACTGGGAAGGTTTCCAAGGATGCACTTGACCTAGCCCTGGCTGCTGTGTGCAAGGGAAAATGCATTCCACCCGCCCACAGTCCAGCTGAGATTAACATCTAAGGCCTAGGAACCATTGGGTGGAGCTGGGGAAGGCTGGGTCCAGAGTGATAGGGCTTGATGTGGATTCTGGGTGTGTATGGGGCTCCACATGCAGATGGAGAGGCACAATAAGGTGCCAGTTCACATGGGGGGCTTTGCTGGGGTAGTTCTGGGTGAAGGGAAGGGGGTGAGGCACAGCAGAAGGATCTGGGGAGGGTCAAATGCACGGGTATTGGGTGAATAAGGGTGCGGCCAGCACAAACACACACACATTATTTGTTTCTCCTTTGGCTGCTCTCAGTGCCTGAAAAAATGTACGTGCACTGCTAGGGAGGAGTGAGCAACTGCCTTTGCAGCGTCACTTCGCTTCCTTGTCAGGAAGTCATTTTTCTGCAGGGAATCAAAGAAATCCACGGGGGGCATGAATTCTGCATGCATGCAGTTGTGCAGAATCTCCCCAAGAGTAATAGGAGGGGCCAAGGTTCACCAGTGCCCAAGACTTCTGCAGTGCCAGGGAATTGACTGAGTTCTTGTTTACACCACAAGGCCACTGACCAGCATTCACGCTCCACATTGATGGCATTGGTTGTGTTACAGCACATAACAGGAATGACCATAAATGAATGAGGGGTGGCATCTTCCTCCCCAAATTTAGTATCATGTATGAATTTAATTACAGGGCTGTTTATCCTTCCTCCAGATCATTAATTAGGATGTTTAAAAAGCCTGATTCTTAAATTTGATTCCTGCTGGACCTCATTAGATACCTCAGGCTTGATTTGACAGTCTTCCACTTAACATTAATTCCATTCTAAGGGTCTTTGAGCCAGTTTCCAGTCTGTGTGCGTGGTCATGCCAGGCCAGTTTGAATTATTTTTTCAAGTAAGATTTTCTGAGAAACATGAGGGCTAGCTCAGTGGTTAAGCATTGGCCTGCTCAAACCAGGATTGTAAGAACAATCCTTGAGGGGGCCATTTAGGGATCTGGGGAAAATAGATGGTGTGGGGGAGGAGAAAGGGATGGTGCTTGGTCCTGCCAAGAGGTCACAGGACTGGGCTCAATGACTTCCTGAGGTCCGTTCCAGCTCTATGAGATGTGTATCTCCATATATTCTATTCTAGTAGCAAACGCTATAACCCAAATCCAAATATTACATCTGCTGCTTTCCCTTTGCCAACTAGTTCTGTCATTCTATCAAATAACCACTCCGTCCCGCTAAAAATTTCCCTAACAAAATTGTGTGCATCATTCTAGTAGCCTGATTTTGGGCTCACAGTAGTTTAGAGTGGGGGTGGAAAGCCTTTTTATGATTGGGGCCATTAACCACAAAACAAATCAGTTGGGGTGCCCACATACAAGTAAAAGAGCAAACAAATTTCATGCATCTGCTCCAAAGTGAGAAGCAAAACCAACCAACCAAAAGCTTCACTTGTCTGCTCTCAAGTGAGAAGCAAAGAAGAAGACACGACAAAAGACAAAAAAAAAAAATCACCCACACTCAGTGATGGTTACTGGGGCTTGCTGTAGGCTGAATCAAATTAGGCAAGGGGCTGGAGGTTTCCAACCCCTAGCTTAGAGAAATGTAAGTCATTAACCTCATCAAAGTTACTCCTCATTTGTCATACTGTAAGGTCACATCTACACTAAAGGTGGTTGAATTAAAGTAGGCAACTCCCGTTATGTTAATTCTGTAGTTGGAGTAATTTAATTTGCACTGCCACATCATCTCCACTACTGAAGGTTGATGGGAGTGAGCACTCCAGTCAACTTTCCTTACTTGTCATGAAGAGCAGTAGTTGTGACCCTGACGGGGGTGCCCTGTAAGTTTGATTTAGCCTGTCTCTACCATACATGCTAACTTGAACTCTGGAAGATTGACCACAGCAGTATTGATCTTTCGCTTGGAAAAGATGTACCCTAAATGATATCAGACACTGGCCCTAAACATTTAATTATATTGTCTCATAATACTTGTTTCATTATTTTGTTGGTAAGATGGATATAACATGTGGGACAGTTGTTGCCAGGTTTATTTCTCTCTTTTGGAAAATAGGTACTTCATTTCTTTACTCCTGTCACACAGACCCTCATTATCTATCCCATTCCTAATGATTCCTAGCATTCTGTTAGCTTTTTTAGACTGCCACTGCATAATGAGTGGATGTTTTCAGAGAGCTATCCACAATGATTTCAAGATCTTTCTTGGGTGGTAACTTGGGTGGTAATTTAGACTTTGTCAAAACAGAATTTGATCTGCCATTTTGTTGCCCGGTCACACAGTTTTGTAACTCTTAGCTTTGGACTTACAAAACTGCTCAAGATAGTTATCATGCACAGATTTCACCACCTTTACTAGATCATTCATGAATACATGGAACAGTAATGGTCCCACTATATTTGCTTGGGGGACATCACTATTACCTCTCTCCATTCTAAGAACTGGCCACGTATTCCTACTCTTTGTGTCCTGTCTTTTTAACCAGATACTGATCAATAAGCACTTTAACCTCTTATCCTATGACAACCCACTTTGCATAAGAGTATGTGGTGAGTATCTTGTCAAAAGCTTTCTGGAAATCTAACTTCACTATACCCACTTGATTACCCTGGACATACCTGATGACCCCCTCAGAAAATTCTAGTGGTTGATGAGAAATGATTTCTTTTTATAAAAGCCACGTTGAGTGTTCCCCAACAAAACATGTTAATCAATGTGTCTGATAATCCTGTTCTTTTTTCTGGTTTCAGTTAATTTGCCCAGTACTGAAGTTAGGCTTAATCACTAGACTTGCCTCAGGCCTCTACACAAGAATTTCTGTATCAGGGTGTTTTTTTGTGAATGTGGACCATCACCCTCCTGCACAGTGGACCTGCCTTCCCTACCCCAGCTCTCCAGCCAAACCTTACCCCTTCTCCCTCCTAGACATAATACAGTAAAAAAGGTTTTATAGAAATTATCTTCTGGGATCAGGAGAAGGGGCTGCCCACAGAGTACTGGGAAGGCCCAGCAGAGTACTGCATGGTGAGTGTTGTGGGGGATGCTGGGAAGAGATCCCATGTCGCTCCCTGTTGTCTGCTTGCCCCCTGCCCGGGTAATCCCCAGCCAGAGTGGTGGGGGAAGGAGCCAGGGAATTGGGGTAGGGGTAGAATGGGGAAGGGGCAGGCAGCTCACTGTGGGGGAGGGGGTGAACACACCCCTCACACCTGCAGCCCCATCCCCGGTGTACAGGCCTGTGCCTCTAGAGCCTTTTGAAAACTGGCACCACATTAGCTATCCTCCAGTCATATCGCAGAGAAGATGGTTTAAATTATAAGCTAACAATTTAGTAGTTCTGCAATTTTGAGTTCCTTCAGATCTCTTGAGTGAATATCATGGTCTTGGTAACTTATAGCCTGTGTCTACACTTGCACAATCTTCGAAATAGCCATGCTAATGGCCATTTCAAAGATTACTAAAGAGGCACTGAACTGAATATTCAGCACCTCATTAGCATTAGGACATTTCCAGCCGCGGCGCTTTGAAAGTGCTGCTTTTGAATGCCCATGGGGTGGCGTGGCATGGCCTGGCTACACTGGGGTCCTTTTCGAAATGACCCCAAAAGGAATACGGAGATTTTGAGATGTGCAGGGTCATTTTAAAAAGGACACCTGTGTAGCTGCACTGCACAGTGGGCATTCGAAAGCGGTGCTTTTGAAGCTCTGCGGCCGGAAGTGTCCTAATGCTAATGAGGCACTGAATATTCAATTCAGCGCCTCTTTACTAATCTTCGAAATGGCTATTAGAGTGGCTAATTTGAAGATTTGCACCAGTGTAGACACGGCCATAGTGTTTAATTTATCAGTTTGTTCCAAACTCTGCTCTAAAGAACGGCTTCATTTTGGGAATACCCCTCACATCCTCCGCTCTGAAGACCAATGCAAAAATTCATTTAGTTTCTCCACAATGGCCTTGTCATCCTTGAATGCTCCATTAGCACTTTGATTGACCAGTGACAATCCCCTCCCACCCTGGCCCTAGTTGTTTAGCAGGCTTCCTGCTTTTGATGTACTTAAAAACTTGTTGCTGTTACAGTTTGCCAAAGACTCAAAAAATTCTGCAAATTCTTTTTTGGCTTTCCTAATCATATTTTTACACTTCATTTGCCAGAGTTGATGTTCCTTTCTATTTTTCTCAATAGGCTTTAACTGCTATGCTTTAAAGAATGATTATTTTGCATCTAACTGCTTCTTTTACTTTGTTTCTTAGTCAGAGTGGCACTCCTTTGGTCCTTTTTACTATGTTTTGTAATTTGGGATATACATTTAAACTGAGCCTCTATTATCATCATCAGCAACAATGGGCTCAGCACCCGTTGGTGTCTGATGCCTCTGTCACTATTTCCTTCCATCTTTCCCTGTCCAGTGGCTTAGTTTCTATAGACTAGCTCCGTGCCAATCTACCATATTATCAACCCATTCTCTGTGGGGTCTGCCTCTCCAATTTGCACTGTCTATTATGCCGAATACCAGGGTCTTGATTTTTCGTTCGTCGTTCATTCTGCAAATATGCTTGAATAGCTATAATGGGCATCAGATTTCATTTGTATTGTTGTTTCACAGTCAGTGCATTGTCACTCATCTGACCAACCCTCCTCCTCTATCCAGGTTTGGGGCTGGCATGGAACCCCCAGAGGCTTTATGGTAGAATTCTCTATTACGGTGTCTTTAAAAAGTTTCCCTGAAGCTGCAGGGATTTCACTTTAGGCTCTGTACCATTGAATTTCTGTCTAACTAATCACCTCATTTTTGTGCAGTTTCCCTTTCTGATATGAAATGCCACTTTGGTGGGCTGCTGGGGTGTTTTCCCTGCCACGGGACTGTTAAATTGTATTATGTTGTAGTGACTATTACCAAGCGGTAGTTGTGTCCTTTAGTATTGCTCATCCAGGGTTATTTATCCAGTAGTATTTATTTAGCATGCAGAATTTGCCTGGTGCTATTCAGATATGATGCTCCCCATCTCCAACGAGTTTATTTATGGGGGTCATGAAGTTGGTTCTCAATAGGCAGATTAGGGTTCTACATGGCTGCATCTACACTACAGTATTCTTTCAAAAGATGGGCTTCTGGAAGGAAGATGCCTTCCAGAAGATCTTTCTTAAGAGCGCGTCCACACACAAAAAAAGCAGATTGGAAGATCGAGCTGCTCTTTCACTAGAGAGTGTCCACGCAGCCCCTGCTGTTTCAAAAGAATGGACCAGGGACTGAAAAATGCAGCACTATGAGGAGTGTCTACACATGCTTTTTTCGAAAGCTTTTCTTCCTGATGCGGGAGCAGAAGAGGGCTTCCAGAAGAAGAGCCGCATTCTTTCACTTTTGGATCAAAAGAGCACATTTTGTGGGTAGACACTCCACATGTTGTTCAGAAAAGACCTTGGTAGACTAGATGTGGCATATGTGTGCAGGAACTGAGCCCAAGTCGGGTACAGAGAAAACAATTCAGATACGAACCACTGGGGGGACAGGGGGCTTGATGCTGCTCTCAGTGAAGTCAGGGAGAAAAGCTCCTATTTACTTTGATGGTTAGAATCAGGACCCATGTCTGGAACTAAGCAGCAATGCTATTTGCAACTCTGATAGCATAATCTAGGAATGGGGTTGAAGAGACAGAGGAAATGCAATATATTCACTGGGCTTAGTCTCACGCTGGCCTTTCTGAAGATCTGCCAGTGCTTGGAAATCTACTAGGAATGCTGCAGTGGGGAAGATGGCTTGGTTCTCTAACACAGTGCTGCCAGCTGCACAGATGCTATCCTCATTGGTCCTCTGGAATTAAACCTCATTTTAGTTTTCTCACTTCCAAAACAAACTTCCTCTTTGGCAGTCATGTCGCAATCACTGGTGGGAAGAAAAGCAGGGCAGAGTTTCCATCCAGTTGATGGTCTCTATGGGTCTGTCTACACTGCAATTAGACACCCGCAACTTGCCCATTTCAGGCTCTTGGGGTTCTGGCTAAGAGGCTGTTTAATAACAGTGTAGACATCTGGGCTAGGGCTGTAACTTGAGGTCTGTGTACCTCCCACCTTGAAGGATCCCAAAACCTTGGCTCCAGCCTAAACCCAAATGTCTACACCGCAATTAACAGCCCCTCAGCTTGAGCTGTGCAAGCCCCAGCCATCTCTGAGTCAGCTGGGGAGATCTAATTGCAGTGTAAATGTGTTCTGTGCTTCCTACTACCCCTGAGAAAAGCAAACAGAGATAGTCTAATGTTAAGAGACAAAGAAAACACCCTTGAAGCCGCCCTATCTTAAAATATATCCCACTGTGACTGAAAAAAGCTGAGCGGCTCTGCTGAAACGTGGAAGTAAAATTTAAACGTCACTTTTAAGCACTACAGCTCTGTGATTTTATTTTTTTAATGTCAACACTAGTGGTCACAAGTAATGCGTTTAATTGCATTAAGTGAGAAGATGAAAATTCCTTAACGTGTTTCAATGTATTAGTAAAGAGACAGGTCAAGAAAGGGTATGTAAATACGCTTTATAGCTACAGTCCCCGTTTTGGTATGGTAGGTCATTCGTAATGCTAAAATGTAATGCATTGCTTCCATCCATTAACTCCTTCAGCTTGGGTGCACCATTTGATTTTCTTTTAATGTACTCATGTTTGGCTTTGTTTTTCTTGAAAGCTTAATTCCACCATCCATCTTGTGTAGCTCTTGCTCTTGGAGAATTTTGTAAATCAATCAAAAGCACCAGGATCAGTCATTGTCAGATGGTTTTTTGAATTTATGCTGGTTAATTGCTTTGACTGCATATAATTAGTTCATGCATTTAAGATGTCAAATGTTATGTAAGTGCTAAGTACAGTTACATAAGTGCACGGTATGGTGTATTGTGTTTAATAGTATTTTGCACCTAAAAAGCACCTGTCATCTGCAAAAATCAGTTAGTTAAGCCTTAGTTAAGGCTCCCAGCATGCCTGTGAATTCCTATTTTGTTACCCATTTACAGCTGTGGAAAACGAGGCAAAAGGTGATTTATGCACAGTCAGGGTGTGTCTACACAGCAAAGTTTTTTCAGAATGACTATTCTGGAATAACTTTATGAAAGTCTACACAGCAAAACCACTGCTTAGAAATTATTTCAAAAAAGCTCATGGCTTATTTCCAAATTTGTAAACCTCATTCTGTGAGGAACAGCATCGATTCAGAAATAGATATTTCAGAATAGGAACTGTAGAGACAGGGAATAGGGACTGTTTCAAAATAGTTTAGCCTCCAGCCCCACCCAGAGTTCTGTTCTAGCCAATCAGTGTACAGGCTCTATTTCA
Organism: Carettochelys insculpta; assembly: GCF_033958435.1. NCBI lineage: Eukaryota > Metazoa > Chordata > Testudines > Carettochelyidae > Carettochelys > Carettochelys insculpta. The sequence goes on from NC_134137.1 coordinate 372,619,653, forward strand.
AAACAGCTGAGTGTTATTTCCATGCATATTGTGGCTGTGGCTATACTGTCCCCCCACTTCGGAAGGGACATGTAAATACTGCTGTTCAAAAATGCTAATTAAGTATGGATTTAAATATCTCATGCCTCATCAGCATACTCCCGCAGGATCTCACTTTCAAAGGGGTTGCTTTCGAAATGCAAGCAGCCATGTAGCCAGGGTTCCCTCAAAAGGAAGCCCTGATTTTGGAAGTACCCTTCTTCCCCCCCAAAATTCCCAATTTTTTTGGGAAGAAGGGTGCTTTGAAACTGGGGTACCTTTTGAAGGAACCCCAGCTATATGGCTATTTTAGTTTGAAATCAGCACTTTTGACAGGCCAGGTGGCTGTCGTTATACAAATGAGGCACTGAATATTCATGTCAGCACATCAGTTGCATTTTTGAAAGATCATAATTTCCATGCCTCTTCCAAAAGGGAGGGGATAGTGTAGCCACAGCACTCGTGTTTGGCTAAAGCATATCTTCCAGCAAGGCATCCATGCTGGATTTGAAGAGAATCCACTGCTTCCCTGTTGGCTGTTCCACAGTTAATCACCCTCTCTGAAAAATTTGTGTATACACTCATCCCTTGTTTAACAAGTACTTACTAACGAGTACTCGCTAAAACAAGAAACATATATACCTACCTTTATTCACTATATGAGTGAACTTCCCCCTCTTATATGAGCGGGGTCCCTGGCTGGGGGTGGGGAGACCCTCAGGCCTGCGGCTGGAGCCTTCTCCCTCCCTTCCCTCAGACATGCAGCTGTCTGACAGCCCTTCGGCTGGCGGGAGAGAGGGAGAAGGCTCTTAGCCTGGTTCCCTCCCCTGCAATGGCAGGAACGTGAAACTGACCAGCCATGAGTTGATCATTTTCCCAGCACTGCAAGCCATGGGAAGACTGGAATCAGCCTGCCCCGGTTCCCAGCTCCTGCCACTCTGGGAGCCAGGAAACTGACCAGCCATGGTGGTTCCTGGCTCCCCTCCCCTTTCGGGAAAATTCGAGTTATGCAGGGGTTGCAGGAACAACCCCTAGATAACTCGAGTGTTTACTGTATGAGACCCCACCCCCCTGCAGACCTCACCCTTGGCCAGGCTTTAACCGCGCCCCATGGTCCCAAACTGCATCCAGCCATAGACACCCCCCAGCAGCCACAGACCACCCCCAGCCTTAGAGCCCCCTAACAGCCACAAAGTGCCCCCAGCTTTACACCTGCCAGCATTAGACTCTCCCTGAAGACCCAAACGTCCCCCAGTCTTAGACACCGCACCCCCCCCCGGCGCATCCCTCAACAGCCCCAGCCTTAGACACTCCTCCTCCCGCAGACTCTCCACCAGGGCTGCTAAGCTGGGAGGCTCCCCTAGCCCTCCTGTTCCCAGAAATTAACTTAAGTGTTAAGGTTTCAGCACCTAGGCATAGGTAATTGCTATCCCTAGTGATAGAGATAGCTGCCATCTGCAGCCCCCATTGCTATTGACAGATATCTGCCTGAGGCTGCAGTGTTAAGAAACTGCAAATGGCTTCTTTAACAACCACATGCAGCTGGGAACTGCCCAGTTGGTGACCTTTAACAACTCTAATGGGACCCATGTTTGGGTCCTGACCCATAGGTTGGACACACACTACATCCTATTTCTGGTGCCAAACTATTCAAATACATCAGAAAAGTACCTAAACTCAACTGGTTTATGTCAAGTTACAAGCATGAATTGGAGACTTTTACATGTATTTTAATGGCAATTTAGTGTCACTGTTATGAGTTTTCGCCTACGAGCAGAAATTTGGGAACCCATTGTGCTCATATAGTGAAGGATGAGTAATTTCTAATCTAATTTTCTGGATTCACTTCCAGCCATTCGTTCTTGTTCTCTGAGGCTATGTCTACACTAAAACCAAATAGGAATAAGGGGCTCTCGAAGACTGGGGGGGTCCTTTCAAAAGGCCCCCCATCTACACGGGCAGCATGTGACTCGAAAGCAGCACTTTCAAATTGTCACAGCTGGCATTATGCTAATGAGGCACTGCATATTCATGTCAGCGCCTCATTAGCATCTGCCAGTGTCTCATTAGCATGCCCCTTTAGAAAGGCGGGGCTAATGTAGACATAGCCTGAGAGACTAAAGAGCCATTTCATGCCCAGTTTCTCTCCTAGGGTAGGTACTTATCTACAAAGCAAGTCACCTCTGTCTTCTTTTCAATAAGTTAAACAGATCAAGGCCTTTAAGGATCATCAGATGGATTTGTGCAGTAGGGTTATAAAACTGCAGTGTGGACTTTCAGGATGGGGTGAACTCCCCAGTTCTGGAACCCTCCCCCCATCACAGCCTCCCAGAACCTGCACCAAAATGTCTACTTGCAGCCCAAGCCCTGCTAGTCCCAGTCACCTGTTGCAGACTAGCAGTGGCTGTGCTGCAGGTCTTTGCCATGCAGCTGTACCCTCTCCGCCATGGTAAAGCAATTTTCACCAGCCCTCAAATAACTCTTGTGGCTCTTTCCTGCACCCGTGCCAATTTTTCCACAACCTTTTAAAAACTGGAATTAGCAACTAATTGCACATTTAAAGAAAATCACTCCAGCCTCTGAAAACAAGCCATACTGCTGACTGGGGTAGTTACGTAGCATTTGTGATAAGTGGATTCTCTGAGAGCCAAGCACTTTCTGAGCTCTATTGAGCTTCCTACTCTAATTACAGTGCCATGTGCCCAGGCATGCAGTGAAGCCGATGAAGAAAAACAACAACAATCAACTCTTAGCTGTCTTGTGACAAACTATGGCCTTAGACGACAGTGGTTTAGCTTCTTAATGAGGGCGTGTTCTGGCAGGACATGGTCTATGGCCAGATTCTGTTCTACGGGGGCCTATTTGTTTCATCAGGGAAATGCAAAGGGGTTGGATTCTGGCCATAATGTGCCAGTGAAGAATTTAAGGGCTCTCCCCTCTGGGGTAAAGTTACAGATCTAGCTCCTGGGCCAGCTACCTGCCCCACTGTGCTATAGGGCGCATGCTTAGGGCTGGGGGCCGGGGTGGAAGGGCTGCAGCACGGCAAATACACATTCCATCTTCACTTACATAAGGTCCTTTTGGCCATACGCAAGTACGAGAAATTAGCATCCCCTAGACTGCTGCCATTAACCAGCACCCTGACAGCTCATAACCCTCTGTCCCTGCTGCACTGATGACAGCTCAGATCCAGATGCCTGAGTGAATCCTCCTCTGGCTTTTTTACCCACCTCCCCCAGTGTGCCATTACAAAAGGGATTCTGTGGACATGCTCTGTGGTGGGTAACCTTAGCTCAGCTGTCCTGCATCCACCACTGTACCTGGTCATATGTCCAATGTGGGTGGCTGCATAGGGCCACATGAGTATGGGGATGCCAATCACCTACAGCCTTCCAGATATGCTGACTGCCTTGGACCCTGCACCCACCCTCCCCAGCTGCTAAAATACTTTTTAACTTATCCCAGTGACAAAAGCCTTTTTTCAGCCCCTGCTGAAATCCTCTAGGTCCCTGGTCCAACCCCCCTTCCAGCTGGTAAACCCCAAAACACCACTGACGAGCACCCACAATCCCCCTCGCTGGCTAGCCTCTTCACTCAACTATGCTGTGTGGTTTACCAGAATGTGCCTTGGGCCCAGCCCGCCCTCGTTAATGTAGGGCTGTACAAAACCTAACGCCAGCTCCACCTACACAAAGCCATCCATTGTGGAGTCATCAAACCACAACACTTAGCACAGACTCACACTGGGCAGAGGGACAGATTAGAACAGAATATCCTCTTGCCAGCTCCTTGTGAAGCTGAGCAGTTCAAGCCCTCCCAGCAGTCACGTTCACCTCCCAGAGTCAGGGGAAGGCAACAGAGCCAACCTTTTTCAGTTTCCTTTACTGAGGTTACTCTTAAAACCACCCCTTTATCAAAATAGGGCTTGAATCATGGTGGGGCCTGAGACATTTGGGATCCACAATGTAATTGTTGATGCTTATTCTTTCCTCGTGAATGACTCAATCAGCTCTCATTCAAAAATTGTGAAACCCTTTACATAGGTGAATACCTCCTACTGCTGTCTTACGTAGAGAGCATCTGGGGAACGCAGGGCTCAGTCAGCGCATACCAGCGGCTGAGATGGGACATTTCCAGTGACTGACTCTCACCACTAGCGAATACTAAACTCTGAGTCTCTGCTCCATTGGGAAAGAAGTGGTCCTCCTTCCATATTGGGGGTCAATGTTAAATGACCCCCTGACAATTATTCTAGTATTTATTTAAAAACTATGTAACAATCGGTAATAGGGTCTTGTCAGCCCAGCCCTGGATCTCCCATGGTTGGGTAAAAGGCACCTCTTCCCCAGCCTCAACACAGACCTGCTGAGTAAGAGGCACTCCTCTCGCTGCTCCAGCCCAGCTGTCACCAAAGGAGAGGCACCCTTCCCCACCCCCTGCCCCAGCTCAACCCAGTCCCTGCTGTGACTGGGTGAGGTGCTTCTTCCACAGCCTGAGCCCCGGAGGGGCTGTAGCAGGAAGAGGTTCCTTTGCCTTGCCCCACTACAGATGCTGCTGCATGGAGCTGTGGGGAGTCCTCTCCCCATTGTTGTCCTTGAGTAGCCTGCACCCCTAGCCCCTCCCACCTTCCTCACTCCCCCAGAGTTAGCACCCTCAGGCACAGCCCTCACACCACCTTCCACAAACCCCAGCCCTGAGCCTCTTTGCACACTGTGAGCTTCCCTGCCCTATGCATACGAATTTTGTTATGTGAACCAATACAGAGGTGATGTGTGACACTCCATATTGATGCACATAATATTCATTGCACGCATGGATGGGAAAAAATAGAGGGAACACTGCTAGGGACTTTTGCCAGTAGCTACCCTAGTCAGGTCACTGTTCACACCCCAGATCACCATAACTGTGCAGGCAGAAGTCTGTAGGCATGGTGGGGGTTACAAGTCAAGATTCTTTGGCATCAGCTCTGTCTGCACCACCCTTACTCTTAGCTTTATCCTCTTCTCCTGTGGCTCTGAGCAGGGAACTTCTCTAGAATAATTCGTCTTAACCTGCTGAGGCTGGCCCGGGGAGAGGGGCTTCCAAAAGCGAACCTCACTGATGTGAAGTCTCAGATAGCCTCAGCTCAGGCAATGCTGCAAACCTATTAACATACTGTGACCCTAAGCACAGCCCAGTGCCACTATGGCTGGTACACAGCAGTGAGTCTCAGAGTGTCATTATACTAATTTAAAGGTGTCTTGTAATATCTGATCAGAAAATTCATGGGTAATAGTCTTGGGTGATGTATGATTAACATGCAAACACTGTGTGCTGCAAATGTGAACAAAATGTCTTTCAACCAGGCATTTCAGGAAAAGTTGACAAACAGGTTTTTCTCAGAGAAAGAACTCACACCTGTGAGGTTCACTGTTAGAGGCCATCTACTTTGTGAGCCACGTACAATGGATATGCAGCCAGTAAACAAAGCAATTGCCATGCAGGGTGGTGAGGGCAGAAGGAAGAATTAATTAATTAAGACAAGAGACTTTGTCTTAGTAGTCTTAGTTATTGGCTGAATCTTTTTCAGCTGCTCACGTCAGCAGCTAATCATTGCCCTCCTAAACTGTTCAGCCACAGAACTGGTGTTTTAACCGGCTGTGGAATTGTGACCACGGTGGCCAGGTCTGCCGTAGACTTTAGAAACAGAGAGGAAGCCATGCTAGTCTATATATGATCAAAACAAAAAAGTAGTAAAGTAGCACTTTAAAGACTGACAAAATAATTTATTAGGTGAGCTTTTGTGGGACAGACCCACTTCAGACCATTGCCATACCAGAACAGACTCAATATTTAAGGCACAGAGAACCTTAATATTGAGTCTGGCTGTGGTCTGAAGAAGTGGGTCTGTCCCACGAAAGCTCATCACCTAATAAACTATTTGGCTCGTCTTTAAACTGCTACTTGACTGCTTTTTGTTTTGATAGTAGACCTTAGAATTGATTGTCGATATGCAAGTACAGCTACAGAAATTGCACAGCTGGAATCATCTTATCTACAATCTATTAACCTGGCTGTCCTCACTGAGGGAGATCAACAGGAGAAATTTTCGTGTTGACCTCCCTTACTCCTCCTGAGATTGAGGAGTACAAGGGTCAACTGTTGACCCCGATAGTTCAATGTTGCACATCCTCGCTAGGCATGCGAAAACAAACCCTGGAAGATTGACCATGACCGTACTTATCCTCTGGGTTGTGAAGACATACCCTGAGATTATCCTATCCAAACCTCACAGCCCTAAAAGTGGGAGAACCAATGAGGAAAACAGTTGCCATGGGACAGCCATGAAATTTGCAAAGCCCTGCAGCCTTGCCACTGAGATTCTGCAAGGAATATATCATAGGTTTTCAGCAATCTCTGTCTGCAGCCCTCCTAAGAATGGCTAACTGAAAAGGTAAATTTCAAAATCAAATAAAAGAAAAGAACAGCAGCATCCTGATCAGCTCAAACCACAGTGGGCAGCCATATGCAGCTCGTGAAAGACAGTTATCCTTTTAGAGGATAAAACCAAAGACTGTAAATGGAAGCAAGTAGATCCTCAGGTAAAAAAAAGAATAAGTTAAAACTAGATAGGGACAATCAGACCCTGAGCATGAAGGCCTGTATGTCCCACTCCCTCTGTCCTCTTTTTATCCTTTTCTTCCTTCTGTGTTGTGCAGGAGGCACCTGCAGGGCATGATGGGGAAATCTAAGGCACCCTGGGAGCTAAAGTTCCTTGGCCAGTTTCCTGGCTAGAGAGCTGGCCCTGTAACAGAGAAGGGACTACATTTCCCAGCATGCCCTTGCATGCTAGCAATAGAAAAGGGGACGGGAGCAAGGCAATGTTGTTTTTCACTTACAATATTACAGCAAGATCCCACAAGGTAATTTTTATAAAAACTTTTATTACTGTGTCCATTTTTAGTATGTTATAACAAAATTATTTTACCAGTCACTGTTTCCACTCAAATTTGTCATTAACTTCTGTTATGCACACTCATTGCAAAACTATTTTGAACTCCTTTAAAAAAAAAAACTCCTTTGAACTTATTTAAAAAATTGTGGCCCACATTTACAAAAAAAAAGCACATGCACCCCATACACAGAAGTTCCTGCACACAGGCCTGCCAACACTAATTGTGTTGGTGACCTGTAATTATAAGTTCGCCTTACTTTGGAAGCAGGAATTCCATAGAGCATGGAAGCAGATGCTCACTTATTCGAACAAGGAAATAATATTGTCTGAGAATTATTCTTGCCTTCTGCAACTGCATTCAGTCCAGCAAGTTAACTATTCCGATTAGAGTATTAGATGCCTTCCTGACAACCAACAACTTAAAAAGATTTGAAAGAATCCATGTCTTTGTTTAAAAATCCATGAAATTTTCAAAGATTCAAGAGTGGAAGAAACTTAGCTCAAAATGTTAGGGACTGTTTTGCATTAATTTACTGCTGTTATGTAACTGAAACTGCAATGCTACTGTTAAATGAAAAAATATGTAAATACGTAGTCATTTTCTCTTACTGGTTATGTGGTATGAGTTTAGTTTTGGTCACTGAACAGGGAACAACTCTGGTACTAATTCCATGATAACCTAGCCCTTGATTGCGCTGAGACTAGTTTACATGTAGTCTGCCTTCTTATTAGTTAAGGAGAGCTTGTGAAATAACTAATTTATGACTGAGACAGGGCAAACACCTGAATGCCTCCTGTCAGCTGGATGTGAACCAGCGCTCCGCCTCTCTCTGCAGGTGGTGCCCCCATCTGTGGTTGCCCTCAGCAGATTTGGCTAAATCAAGTCATTTATGTGCATGAATGAACCCTTTCTGGGGCAAAAGGTCCAACAGGCCCTGTCACAGTGCCCTGATTGGTATCTGCAGCCCTGTCTCTGGGTGTTGCGCTCAGCTTCTTATGGGCTATTTTCAAGTCTGTCCCTGCCCTCTTGAAGAGCAATGCCCCTAAGCCTTTCTCCCAGGAGACTATGTCATCAGTGGTTCTTAATGACCCAGCTCTCCAGCCATCTCACTTCCCAAGTTGTCCCCTTCCAGGGCATAACAGCATTAAACAGCTGAGTCTTTAGTCCCATTCTAGAGCCCTTTAAATTCCAGTCCTGTGTTTAGACTTCTGCATGAAACGTGTCTTCTTCTTGTGGCTTAGGACACTTCCTCTGTGGCAGAATCTGGCCTACCTACTATGCCAGGTTCCAAGCCAGAGACCCTACAAATATCAGGCATGTGCTGCTTCCTTTAGTAATTATTGCTGTTCCTAGGGCCGCTTCCCACACAGCCCCTTCCAGTTCACCTTCATCTCAGAGTTTTGTCTGTTCCCTGCCTGTGCAGGGGCTTCACCTGGACAATTACACTGCCTTATCACTTGCCGGGGCCTGTTTTCTTGACCAGAACATCCAGCTGAAAAGGAACCTTGCGGCTCTGGTCAGCGCTGTTGACTGGGACATTAAAAGTTGGGCTGGCTGCAGGCAGAATGGGGCACCAAAGGAGCTTTGGGTGCAGGCTCCAGGCAGTGCTCACCTGAGGCACCTCCGAGGAAGTGGCAACCTTTGCCTGTGGTTTCTAGATGCAGGAATGGCGAGAGAGACTTTGCCCCTGGGCACCAGCTCCACTCCTGCAGCTCCCATTAGCCACACTTCTGAACCCCTGGGAATTGTGGAGTCTGCGCTTGGGACTCCAGGCCCTTCCCTGTCTCCTTCTCTGCAGCTTCCATTGGCTGCAGTTCTGGACCAATGGGAGCTGTGGAGGTGGTGCTCAGAGGCAGTGTGTGTAATCCTTGCCTGGGTCTGAGAGCTGCAGGAATATGTCACTGCTTCCTGTGAGGTGCCTGAGGGTCAGAGCCTGCATGCCACACTCTTTTGCACCCCAAGCCTTTGCTCCAGTCCTGAGCCTCCTCCTGTACCCCACTTCCCTCATCCCTGGCCCCACATCAGGGCCAGCACTCCTAGATAGAACCCTCACCCCTCACATCCTACTCCCCTGCCCCACCCAAGAGCCCCCTCCCAAACTCCTCATCACCTGGCCCACCTCAGAGCCTCAACACCCAGCTGGAGCCCTCACCCACTCTCACACCCAAACTCAAAACAAGGAAAACTCCGAAGAATGTTACTGCTCTTTTTATTCTTTTGTACCTGAGTTATGGCGAAGACATTTTGCTCAGTCAGCTGATTAGGCATTAGAATTTGCAAAGGCCGTGATATTTTCAAAGGCAGTTTTGGAAGAGTGCTGATCTGCAATGCATTGTGAATACTAAGGAGGGCTTAAATGTTTGTTTGGAAATCAGAGAAATATACAGTAGCTATTCAGGATTTTTTTTTTACCTTTCTCATTCCCGCATGGTAATGAGGCACTGAATATGTATTTCAGAGCTTCATTAGTAAACTTCGAAATGGCCATTTGCATGGCCATTTCGAAGTTTGGGGATAGTGTAGACGCGGCCTTAGTGCTAGTCTTTTCCATCTTAAACAATGTTTCACCCTTGGTGGGGTTTTATCTCCTGCAAATACTTGTAGTATGTTATCACTTACTCCCTCAGTCACTTCTTAATCAAGAAACTAGATGATAATACTGAACAGAAGGAGGACCTAAACATCTGAAATAGTCAGATCAGACCTAATGACAAAGCTAGTCTTGTGGGAACTCCTTACACGGCCTACAAAGCTCCTCACTTCCGAGGAAACCTGTGCTAGCAGTCTGACATCAGTAATTACACCACATTGAAGAAGAAAAGCATTACACAAACATTAGCTATTTATCCTCACTACCACCCTGCAAGATGCATAATTAAATATTTATCTCCATTTTATAATAGGGCAATAGTTACATGACTTGTGCAAAGCCATAGATTTCATCAGTATCATACTCAGGATTAGAGCTCAAGAGTTTCTGGATTCTAGGCCATTTCTCCAAGTGCTACCCTCACTTGCTCAACCTCTCTTCTTTTCAGCCAACCTGCAGACTCACAGCTCCAATGCTCAGACCCTTCTAGGACTCCAGCTGCTGAGAAAACTGAGCTATGGACATTCCTTCTGAAACGTGCTGGTCTGTATACCAGCCAAATCAGACATTTTGGCAATGTCACAGGGGGCACAAGAAGCAAATACATAAGTCATTTCAGAGCACAAGCAAGGCATATAAAAGAAAATCTCTAAAGATTTAGGCAGATACATGTCTAAAGCGCTCTAGCTTCCAGTGATTATATAGTTTATACACGTGTAATTATAGCACTATAGCAACCATTGAATTACCTAATGTTAGGGCTTTTTTTCCTACTGGAATGCCACGGAATGGCGTTCTGGCACCTTTTATTCTGGTGCTGCTATTTTGGAAGGCCGCTGGGCAGCTCTGAGCCACATGTGGCTCTTTAAGGAGCCATTTGCAGCTCCCACTGCTACATCTCTCTTCCAGCTCCCTGCCTGTCACACTGAAAGAGGACTCAGTTTAATTGGTTTAACAGTCATTTGGGGTTGCAAGGGGGTTCAGCCTGGGGGTGGGGGAGCAGGGTTTGGGGCTGCAGGGAGTTAAGTCTGGGGGTGGTTTGGGGCTGCAGGGAGTTCTGGCACCTTTTTTCCACAGAAAAAAAGAAAAGCACTGCCTGAACATCATCTTTGGATAACACACGGAGAATCATAACTTACTCATGTCCTTGGCATTTAAAGAGAAAAGCATTTAAAGCAATCATTTGTGAAGTGGGATGTTCTGTATCTGTGATATGAAGTTTCAACTCCCATGAGATGCACTGACTCGTGTAAACTGGAAGGAGGACAGATAATACTAATATTTTTTTACTGTTTTGTCTTGCTCTTGCTGGTACCACTGGTGATATGTTGCCTGGCTGTTTAAAAAGGCACTGTAGAGAGATTTTCGTTTCCTCAGTGGAGGTTATGTCCACCTGAATACTTTAAACTAGAGGGAGACAAACTATGGCCCACAGGTCACATCTGGATAACCGGATCCTACTGTTGGGCCCCCAAGCTCTTGTCCAGGGAAGGTAGCCCCCAGCCCCTTCACTCTCTCCCCCCTCCTGCACAGACTCAGCTCCCCAGCATCTGGGCCCTGATGCTCCAGGAGGCAGCGAGCTCCAGCCGTATGGCACAGCTGTTGTATCATTTGCCTCAGTACTCCAGGTGGTGTGGAGTGGGAGGGCCTAGATATGGGTAGGGAGTTCTGGGCATGATCAGGAGACAGGGAGCAGTGTGTGTGTGTTTGTGTACAGGAAGTGGGAGGTCCAAGGAGAGGCAAAGCAGGTATTGAATAGGAGGCAAGGGTCATGGGGGCCAGTGTTTGGGTAGATACAAGTGCTGAAGGAACCAACCAGGGGCCGTGCGCAACTTGACCTGCTGTTCACAAACAGGGAAGAACTAGTAGAAGAAATAGAAGTGGGAGGGAACCTGGGCTGCAGCAACCATGAGATCGTAGATTTCAGGATCCGGACAAAAGTAAGAAAGGCGAGCAGTAACATACAGACCCTTGATTTCAGAAGAGCAGACTTTGACTCCCTGAGAGACCGGATAAGCAGGATCCCTTGGGAAATGAAGATGAAGGGGAAAAGAGTTGAAGAGAACTGGAAGTATTTTATAGAAGTCTTACTGAAGGCACAGGAACAAACAATCCCGCTGCACAGTAAGAAAAGCAAACATGGTAGGCAACCAGCTTGGCTTAATATGGAAATCCTTAGTCAGCTTAAATTCAAAAGGGATGCATACAAGAAATGGAAACGTGGACAGTTGACTAAGGAGGAGTATAAACATACGGCTGGAGAATGCCAGGCAGTAATCAGGAAAGCGAAAGCACAGTTGGAACTGCAGCTGGCAAGGGATGTGAAGAGTAACAAGAAGGGTTTCTACAGGCATTTGAACAATAAATGGGTTATCAGAGAAGGTGTGGGGCCATTACTGGACGAGGGAGGTAACCTAGTGACAGATGATGCAGGAAAAGCTGAAGTACTCAATGTTTTTTTTGCCTCAGTCTTCACGGACAAAGTCAACTGCCCCATGACAGTCCTGGATGATGCAGTATGGGAAGGTGGAGGGCAGCCATCTGTGGGGAAGGAACAAGTTCTGAGCTATCTAGAAAAACTAGATATGCACAAGTCCATGGGTCTGGATTTAATGCACTCCAGGGTACTGAGGGAATTGGCAGAGGTCATTGCTGAACCTTTGGCCATTATCCTTGAAGACTCTTGGAGATCAGGGGAGATACCAGATGACTGGAAGAAGGCAAATGTAGTGCCCATCTTTAAAAAAGGAAAAAAGGACAATCCAGGGAACTATAGACCAGTCAGCCTTACCTCAATCCCTGGGAAAATAATGGAGGGAATCCTCAAGGAATCCGTTTTGGGGCACTTGGAAGAGGGGAAAGTGATCAAAAGTAGCCAACATGGATTCACCAGGTGCAAGTCCTGCCAGACTAATCTGATTAGCTTCCATGATGAGGTAACAAGCTCTGTGGACATGGGGAAGTCGGTGGATGTGATATACCTTGGCTTCAGCACGGCTTTTGGTACGGTCTCCCACAACATTCTTGTCCATAAGTTAAGGAAATATGGATTGGATCCTTGGACTATCAGATGGATAGAAAGCTGGCTTGATGGTCGGACCCAACGGGTAGTGGTCAATGGCTCAATATCTAGATGGTGATCTGTTTCAAGCAGAGTGCCGCACGGCTTGGTTCTGGGGCCGGTGTTATTCAACATCTTTATTAATGACCTGGATGAGGGACTGAATTGCACCCTCAGCAAGTTTGCAAATGACACAAAACTAGGGGGAGAGGTAGATTTGTTGGAGGGTAGAGAGAGAATCTAGAGGGACCTGGATAAATTGGAGGACTGGGCCAAAAGAAATCTGAGGTGGTTCAATAAGGAGAAGTGTAGAGTCCTGCACCTGGGGTGGAAGAATCCCAAACATTGTTACAGGCTGGGGACCGACTGGCTCAGCAGCAGTACAATGGAAAGGGACCTAGGGGTTATGGTGGATGAAAGGCTGGATATGAGTAAACGGTGTGCCCTTGTAGCCAAGAAGGCTAACGGCATACTAGGGTGCATTAGGAGAAGCATTTCGAGCAGATCTAGAGAAGTAATTATTCCTCTTTATTCGGCACTGGTGAGGCCACATCTGGAATATTGTGTCCAGTTTTGGGCCCTCCAGTATAAAAAGAATGTGGATTTGCTGGAGCAGGTTCAGCGAAGGGCAACAAAAATGATTAAGGGTCTGGAGCACAGGACCTATGAGGATAGGCTGAGGGATTTGGGCTTGTTAGTTTACAGAAGAGAAGATGGAGGGGTGATTTAATAGCAGTCTTCAACTTCTTGAAGGGGAGCTCTAAAAAGGAGGGTGAGAAACTGTTCTCAGTGGTGTCAGATGGCAGAACAAGGAGCAATGGTCTGAAGTTGAAGAGGGAGAGGTGTAGGTTAGATATTAGGAAAAACTACTTCAACAGGCGGGTGGTGAAGCATTGGAATGCGTTGCCTAGAGAGGTGGTGGATTCTCCATCCCTTGAGGTTTTTAAGTCCCAGCTGGACAAGGTCCTGGTTGGGATGACTTAGTGGGGGTTGATCCTGCTTGAAGCAGGGGGCTGGACTAGATGACCTCCTGAGGTCCCTTCCAGCTCTGTGGTTCTGTGAGGTGGTGGGAGTCCTAGTGGGGGGCAGTCAACATGCTGGGCTGGGCCATTCCTGGCTGTTTAGGGAGTCATAGCCTCCCCCAGCCTTCCCTACTCTACCCACCATACAATTTCTGAATCCCCATTGTGGCAGAGTCAGTCTCATTCCTGGGCCCCAGGTCCTCTGTTTAGTCCACTGGCCCCACCATACAAGCTCCCTTACACTTGCTGGGGGGAGGGGGCAGTCGGGGCGGGGGGGGGGAACCAGTCCCCACCCACTCATTTCAGGTTCCAGCCCAGGGACCCTGGGTGGCTGCTACCAGTGAGGGCTGACTCCTTTCACCCTTACCTCTGCAGCTCCTCTCCCTGGGCCACTTCCCCCAGATGATTCCCCCAGAACCCCCTTCCTGTAGTGGCAGCTGTAGCAGCAAGTCCCCTCCTTTGTTTGGCTCCTCCAGCTGACCAGTTCCTCAAAGTCTCTGGTGGAGCTCCAGGCTCCCCTGGGTTGGGGCAGTCCGGCCCCCCAGGTTGCTGAGGCTCAGCTCAGCTCCGGTGTTCCTTTAAGTCTCTTTACTTCTCCTTAACCACCTTCTCCTTACCCTGCATGGAGAAGGGCTTATAACAGTAGCCCTGAGCAGGATCAGCTGGTCCTAATTGATTTAGGGCAGCCTACTCCTCAGCTGCCTCCACTTTAATTGTCAGCTCTGTCTCCGCTCTGTTTTTACTCCTGCCTCCCCTCTCCTGGCCCCACCCTGCCACACCATGTGGCTCTCAGACCAAAACATTTGCTCAGCTCTGCTCTAACCACGAACATCCACTTTCTTATCCCAAGTCATTCTCTCTCAATGGTGTACAGGCCCATTGGTTTGTGGACATGAGGCTGTGAAAGAGGGCTGTTACTGGCATCCATTTTTAACGCTATGTTTTGAAAGGGAAGAAGTTTGAAATTGGTTTGAACACACTACTTCCAGTGTGAAGACATATATTGAGAAAGAGGGTTGAATTTAAGCGCACTTTCAGCCTCCCCAGAGTCCCTGTTAGTGAGCTCTTTCAGTGACTTAGGACTTTAACGCAGTCTCTGAACCTATAATGTGTAGCATGTGGGACATAAGTCTATGGTTACGTGGTTTCCTGATGTGGGCTGGAGAACTGGATCTGGGTCTACATGAGGTATTCAGCAGCTTAGCATGTTATCAGAATGGAAGTGCAATCAGTTCCTATCTATCTCAGAAATGAGGAAGGGATGAGGGAGGGATAATAGAAGCAGTTACATGTGGTCTGTTCTCACTGAAAGTACCAAGAGTTCCCAGAGAGAATGAGTTTCAGCTATTGTCTCCTTAGCCTGCTTTTGTAACCAAGCTTCCTGTTGTGTTTCCCGAATCTTAGTCAGGCATTTTCTGTGAAATCTACCCTTATTTTGCATTGTTAGCCACCTGGTATGAATTCCCTTACACAACACCTTCAGAAAGGAATACAGGTTGAACCTCTCTTGTCCAACACCCTGGGGACCTGACCTGTGCCGGATGACAGAATTTGCCAGACCGTAGGAGGTCAATATTTTCTAGCACATTACCAACACTGTCACTGCTTACTGGGCTCTTAAAAAACATTTAGGGGTAAATGACAGCTAAGCAACAGCACAGAACACTGAGAGCCAGGACTTGTGGCTGGAAGAAAACTATGGAACCACAGGAAATTTGGCCACACCCATGATAAGTAGTCATCCAGGTAACTAAAATCACGCTGGATTACAGATGTTGCTGGAAGCCAGAGTTCTGGATTAGAGAGGTTCAATTTGTCTAAATATAGCATCTTTCCTCTAGGAAAGGCCTCTTGAAGGCACATTTCCAAACTGCATTCATTCTAGGCAAATTGGCCCGCTCCTCCTATCTGTACTGAAGCCCCAGTTCCTAAGAGTCCTTTTCTTTTCCAGGGGTCCCCTTCTTTGATCTTTTAAGACACAAAAAGATTCTTTCAGAGGTAATCTGCTGAGGCAGAGTATAGTTACCAAAATCACACATGACAACAGGACTTGATAGATGGATATTCTGCTTTTATGAACAGTGCCGTGGGATCTTTAGTTAAAAGATCTTGGTGTTACTTCTCAACTGAAAGATGGGATCTCTACCACTACAGCTTCAGGAAACATCCTTGGTTCAGTCCTTGCTAGGATGGCTGAATGCTATATAATGCATCAGCTGCCTAGATTTTCCCTGAAGGGCTCCAATCCAACAGCTGACCAGCTCAGTGGTTCTTGAGATATAGCTGGATCACAACCCAAGATGGAGTGGCTGCAGGCCATGGGTTTGTTTATATTCCTAATGTTCTTGTCACTATTTGGCACTCTAATGTAATTTATTTTTGCATCCAAATATTCACATGCATTTTACATGTGGAAATTCAGAACAGGCACACAAGATGAGCCAGTTTATGACTCAGGCCAAAATGTTTACAAGGGCAGACACAAACCACTGTCAAATCCCCTAGCTCTCAGGGGATTTCAAGAATTCTGATGTTGGTGCAGTGTGTTCAGATCACCAGCAGAGGGCATGTCTTGCTTTCACGCATGATGGATCTATCCCCTGCCTGAGGGGCCAGTGCATACACTGGTTAGACAACCACCTGTCAGGGATGGTCTAGATACGATGTAGTCTAGCCATGCATGTGGGAGATTGGATGAGATGACCTCTCGAGGGCCCTTGCAGTCCTACAATTCTGCAAACCTACAGCACTCACACAGAGAAGTTAGATAAATACATAAAATATTCTTTCTTGGAGGTTGCAGCGTGAAATTACTTTGTTTCTTAGAATTCACAACCCTAACATACAAGAACCCAAAACAGAGACAAAGCAGACTGCCTCCGAAGAGTGAGAGGCACAACTTAACCCACCTTGCTCTAGGCTGGTTCTTTGCAGACTTGCTGCTACAGGTCCAAGTTGCATGCCTCCCTACAGAGCCCACTAGTCTACCTGCAGGATCAGGAAATCCTTTACTCTTAAAGCGAAGGCTTGTAATTCTGACAGTTGTTTATACACCACTCTCCGCACATCCTGATATGAACACAACCACCACGAAGGAACCATCTGGTGCTGCTTAAAAATAGCCTCACTCCCTAGAGCTTCCCCATTCATCATCATCAGAGGGTGCAAATCTCCTTCTAATATCCAGCAAGAGGACACCCAATGCTGAAGGACATGAGCAAAATATCTAGTAACCAGGTTTAAGAAGAAACTCCTTTTATCAGGTGGTTGTTCCAGAGTCAGCCTGTTGGGGGTTTCTTGCCCCTTCCGCTGGAACATCTGGAATGAGCCTCTATTGGTGATAAGAGTACGTACTGGACTAGCTGAATGTTTTGTCTTTTGCTTTTTATGCAACAATTATAATATGAAGAAGCCACATAGATGCAGTGGAGCTCAAATAACTGGGCTTACTGAAAATATATAGTCTGGGCTACAAATACCCACTATGCTCTTTGGGTTCGGGTGGTTCTTTAAGCATAGAACTCAGCATATTCCACCAGGTTCAACAACAATTTACTGGAATGCTGTCCTAGTCCTATGTATTACATATTCCTCTCATAATATAAAGAATGTAAACAACTTACAAAGGCAATACCAGCTAAACTACTGTCACCAAACACCCAATACGCTATAAATTAACTCTGAGTGATCAATTAAATTGGATATTCAGCATCAAAACTCAGTAAACTTTGGACTGATCCACAAGTGGTCCAATGGCCACCATAGAAACAAAGTGCTAGTTTCTGTCAGTTGCTGACTCCAAACTGTCTACCCCAGGAATCTTCCAGGCAGCCCATGCTGTGGACAAATAATGATTTTCCATTGTCCGGCACTGTCCGTACAGCCATCTGCATTAATGACAACCATTTTCCATTGTCCGGCACTGTCCGTAGAGCCATCTGCATTAATGACAAAAATGCCAAGGTTAAGTTGGCCCAATAAGCAAGTTGCTGCATTCAGTCTCCTTCACACCTCAGGGCCAAATCTAGCCAGTAACAGACAACTGGCCAAAGGAGCTCCTTCTGCTGTTTTGTTTTGCAGCTGCAAGGATTAACTGCCACAGTTAGATGACAGTCCCTTCTTGTGAGTGGCCATGCAATGCCTTGCTGGGACTCACTGATGCTCTCGCCTTCAAAGCAGAGCACTGCATGAGTTTTACCTTTTAACTGCAAATTTCCCATTGAGAGCACTCAAGTATTACTTGGCATCTCTAAGAGCTTCTGTGACACACTTGTTAGCGAGACTCTGAATTATGAGACAGTGTCTCTTATTCTGGGATTGGCAATATGTTAGAAATAGTTCAGTCAACTTTGTACTACTCTCAAATAGTAACTGAATAAGTAAACAGATTTCAGTTTAGGAATTTAGATTAGCTAAATCGAAACATCAGGCGTGCCACAAACTTAAACTTGGAAACAGAATTACTGAGGAAGCTCTGGAAGGTTTTATCTAACATATACTGCTGAGATGGTTTGCTTTGATTTACTAAAAGTGCAGAGAATCCTCTCCCAAGAAATCGGGCCTCTTTACGATGTCTCACATTAGGTCTCCAAAGTCAAAGGTAAAAAACTTGGTCATTATTCTTTAGCCTTCAGGGAAGTGGAATGAACTTTTGTTTGAAATTGGCTTTTGTTGCTCCACTGACTCATTTTCTTAAAACAAAGTTAACGTTCTAATCAGGCATCTTTGTGGCCTAGCTGGCTAGGCCTGTTTCTCAACCAGTCATCTTCAGATGTCTGTTTCTTTTGCCACTGCTCGTCTCCCAGCTTGTCTTCTTTTTCCATTCACAGGCCTTTAGAGCTACCGCCACACTGCAATAAACTACCTATATCTGGCCTATGTCACCTGACTTGGGCATTGGATTTGCAAAGCTGGGATTGTAGAGCTATAAAATTGCAGTGCTGACATTTGGGCAGGGGCTAGAATCCAAATAGATGTGTTTTACTGCAACTGAGTTGTACTCTATTACTTCCTTGTTGAAGTCCTAAACCCCTTCCCTATCTATATCTCTCAGGATTGGATGGAACTTTAGCTCCTTCTCTGTGTCACCAAAACAAAGACTTCTAAAACAACCTCTCCCAGAAAAATCCATTAAAAATTGCCAAACCCAGGAAGCGCTAACTTAACTACACAGGACTTCACAAAAAGCCTCTGGGTGCTTACTTGTGATATACCTTGTGGTCTGGGTAATAAGTCAGCTAAAATGATGAAAACTTGCCAATGTTTAAATCTGGCGGTCTGTCAGAAAACTATCTAAACTCATTCTTCATGACAGATATGGTCAGAGGAGTTGTCCTTCCATTCCAGTGTATGAGGATGGTCTCAATCTAAAAACTACAGAGGTATTAGTGCTAACAGCAACGTCAATAGCTATTTTGTAGGTTCAGAAGAAAAGTGCTATGTTACCTAACTATACACACATTATAACATGTGAGAGTTGCACTGGATTTTTTTCCAAAACACAGACCAGAGAGCACAGATTTACAACACAGTTGCTTATCAATAAACATGCAAACAGAAACAAAATGATAGATATTTGCATGTTTCATAGACTTAAAATAATCTTGTTATTTGCTTTTAGCAATTTAGACTCAACTTTTAACTGCAGCCAAACGGAAGTGTTGGCAAAACATATGACATAATTAAATCTATGCACTATTCAATCAGTTGCCGGATGAAAATAAATAACATGCAAGCACGTCTTCTAAGAATAAAGGGGGAATAAAAGAAGGAGGCAGATTCACTTCCAACTTGTTCCAACACATATATCAGTGACCTACCTATTCTTCTCTAACAGTGCTCTAGTTCATTCAACTCCTCAGAAAGAAAAAAAAAATTAGTTGTTTTACACTGATCATAAATTATTAAGAAACATGGATCCAGAAGCTTAACTGGATTATACTGATGGTAAAAAGCTCCACTGACCTATCCTGAGAGGTAGCAGCAAAGCTTCTTGGTCCAGGAGGGAAGAACTCACTCGTTTATCAGACCCCTTCACCTGCTTACACACCAGAAAAATCATAGAATCATAGAACACTAGAATGGGAAGAGACCTCGAAAGGTCGTCGGATGCATCTACACTAGCTGGCTACTTCAAAGTAGCTGGCACAACATCGAAATAGTATGCGTTGCGTCTACACGTGCCGTGAGTTATTTCAATGTTGAAATCGACGTTAGGTGGTAAGATGTCGATATTGCTATTCCTATCCGAAGATGGGAATAGCGCCCTACCTCGACATTCAGTGTCGAAATAGGGCGTGTGTAGACAATCCACATCCTGCTATGTCAAAATAGCGGGGTCCTCCATGGCGGCCATCAGCTGAGGGGTTGAGAGATGCTCTGTCCAGCCCCTGCGGGGCTCTATGGTCGCCGTGTGCAGCAGCCCTTAGCCCAGGGCTTCTGGCAGCTGCTGCTGCTGCTGCAGCTGGTGGTCCATGCTGCGTGGACAGGGTCTGCAACCGGTTGTCGGCTCTGTGGATCTCGTGGTGTGCAGGGTGAGTGTGTCTGGGAGGGGCCTTTTAAGGGAGTGGCTTGGGGCTTTGCTGGCCCCTTATTTCGACGGGGAGTGTTTGTGTGTGTGGACGCTCTGCATTTCCTTCCAGGGTGGCTCCTTTCGACGTTCTCTGTCGCTACTTCGATGTTGAACGTTGATGGCACCAGCCCTGGAGGATATGTAGACGATACGCCTTAAAATAGCCTATTTTGATGTTCTTACATCAATAGGCTACTTTGACGTAGTGTGCTAGTGTAGATGTAGCTGTGAAGTTATAAGAATATACGAATGGCCATACTGGGTCAGACCAAAGATGTATTTAGCCCAGTATTCTGTCTTCCACCAGTGGTCGATGCCAGATACCCCAGAGGGAGTGAACAGAACAGGCAATCATTGAGTGATCCCTCTTCTGATAAAGCCCTGGTTTTCAAGACATCCTCTGGCAAGGAGTTCTACAGATTGACTGCAGCATGTGGAAAAAAAAAAAACTTCCTTTTGTTTGTTTTAGACCTGCTCCCTATTAATGTCATTTGGTGACTCCTAGTTCTTACGTAATGGGAATAATATCTTTTCCGTATTCACTTTCTCCATGCCTGCTATGATTTTACAGACCTCTATCATATCCCCCCTTAGTCTTCTGTTTTCTAATCTGAAAAGTCCCAGTCTTTTAAAATCTCTGTTCATATGACACCCATTCCAAATCGCTGATCATTTTGATGCCATTTTCTGAACCTTTTCCAATGCTACTATCCTTTTTGACATGAGGTGACCACATCTGTACACGATATTCAAGGTGTGGGTGTACCATGGATTTATACAGAGGCTATAAGATATTCTTTGGCTATGTCTACACTACAAAATAAATTCAAATTTAATAAAGTCAACTTTTTAACACTCGATTTTATAAAATCAATGTCAATTGTCCATAAATGTTCAGAAAGTCGACTTACCATGTCTGCATTGCCTTATCCAAATTTGACTGCATGAGCCTGCCCCATAGTGCCTTTGCCCCATTGCATTCTGAGTTTTTTTGAACCATTAACTTACGGGAAAAAATGCACCACAAGTGCTTGTCTGTGTCTGATGTCATTATCCCAAAATGCAAGAATACACCAGAAGGTAAAGCACCCACCCCACGTGAAAACAAGTGGCCAACTTTGTGCCGTTTTTTCCAGCCATTTTCCAAAGCCTGCCCCTGGCTCACGCTCCTGGCTCACACCCCTGCATAGCGCTAGCATGGATCCTAAACTGCTTCTAGCCATTGCACAGTGTGTTATGGCCTCTTTCAGGAGTGCCTCAGAGTATTTGTTTAGCTGAAGCCAGTGGGAGGATATGATGGATGTGGAGGAAGAAGGTAGAAATGAAACTGAAGAACTGGAGACCAGGAACTTAGAAATGCTGGATGCCCTGGATACATTGTTTACAGTGGAGTGATGTTTCTGGAGTCGTAAAACCAGCACATACTGGTGAGACCACATTGGTCTGGAGGTCTGGGACAACCCGCTGTGGGTGCAGAATTTCACATGAGCAAGGCCACTTTCATGGAACTCTATGATTTGTTGTCCCCTGCCCTGAAGCACAGCGATACCAGAATGAGACCTGCTTTGACTGTTCACAAGCGAGTGGCAATTGCTCTGTGGAAGTTAGCAATGCTGGATAGTTACCAGTCAGTGGCAAATAAATTCGGCAGAAACAGAGAGAGGGTCAGGGTGATGCAGGTAGCCAATGCAATTTGTCACTGTCTCATGCAGAAGACCATGAACCTGGGAAATGTCCAGCACCTATTGGATGTCTTTGTTGCCATGGGGTTTCCTAACTGTGGTGGGACGATAGATGGAACACATATCCCCATCATGGCCCTGGACCACCTGGCCTCAGAATACATAAACCAAAAGGGGGTACTTCTCCATGGTTTTACAGGTGTTGGTGGAACACAAAGGTTGTTTCATCAACATCAACATGGGATGGTCAGGGAAGTTGCATGATGTGCAAATCTTTAGAAATTCAGGACTGTACAGAAAGCTCCTGATGGGTCTTTCCTTCCAGACCAGAAAATCAAGATTGGGGATGTGAAGATGCCGACAGTGATACTGGGTGACCCTGCTTACGCTCTGCTCCCTTGCTTCATGAAGCCTACACAGGCACCCTGGACCGTAGCAAGGAGCACTTCAACTACAGATGGAGCAAGTGCAGAATGGTGGTGGAATGTGCCTTTGGCCAGTTAAAAGCCAGGTTCAGGTGCCTTTTGACCCATTTGGACCTTTCCTAAACTAATGTCCCCTTCGTGGATGCACCATGTTGTATTCTGCATAACATTTGTGAATCAAGGTGGGAGAATTTCATGCCAACCTGGGTTGCAGAGGCAGATGCCAGGAGCAGAGCGTATGCACAGCCACACACAAGGGCATTCACCAATGCACATGCAGAGGCAATGGCAATCAGGGAGCTTTATGAATGAACAGGCAGCCACATGATTCTGCTGCATTTAACTATTGTGATACCCCCTCCACACCCCACAAGGAATGTGTACCCCATCCCATGTAAACAATAAATTGCACTGTGGTTTTCACAAAAATAATATTTTGGGGGGCAGGAGAGAGTTAAGGTGCAGCAAGAAGAAGAGATGTCAAGGGTGGTGGAATAATCTTTTGAAGTGGGGAGAAGTCATGGGGGTTGAGTGGGACACTGTCCTTGCCCACCATCCCTGTTTTCAGGGACCATGACATGGGGTCGGCAACCTATATTGCGAGGAGCCTGGGCAGCAGGGAGTGGAGACTGCATACTGAATCCTGCATAGGGAGTCCCTCTGCAGTTCCAGGATGGAATGCAGGATCTCAATTTGCTCTCTGACTGTCATTAGGAGCTCTGCCAAGTCCCCTTTCCTGTACCCAAGGACCCTCTGCCACCACTTCTCTGTGAACCTTTGGCTAGCAGCGGCTCTGTTGTCAGCCCTCTCAAGCTGCTGTAGGATATAGTCCTGCTTCAATCTTTTCTGCTTTCTGGTCATGGCAACCTTGTCTCCCAAATTGAAGATGCCTGCTGAAAAGTGAAGGTCAAAATTGAGAAACAATTCTTACAAAGCACTTACCCATATAATGAATGGGTCTCCATTTGACAATCGCTGCAACTTTTTTTCCTAAGGCCACTTTTGTCTTCTTAAGGATGGCAATGAATCAAACTCTGCATTGCACAAACTATTACTTATCCAGACCAATTTCATTGTGGACATGGTAAGGTATTGCCTGTTTCAGAAGGCACCAGGGATGGTGGGCGAGGGTTGAAAATAAAACCATGTAAACTGCAGATTGCAATTCTGCACGGGGAAAAGGCCATTTAAAGCAAAGAAAGCCCATGCTGGACATGCTGGCATCCAGGAGCAGGGTCTGCAGAACCTGGCAGCTGCATGGCAGGTGGGTGCGGGAGAAGGGTTCAGTTCCTGCCAAATGGCAGGTTGGGTGGGGAGTGATCTCTGTCTCTGTCCAGACTCAGCAAGAGAGTGTGGAATAACAACAAGCTGTACACTCACAACAAAATGCAAGTCTACAGAGCCTGCATCCTCAGCACCCTCCTTTATGGCAGCAAGACTTGGACCCTGTATGCCCGCCAGGAAAAGAGGCTGAACGTCTTCCACTTGCGCTGCCTCAGGCGCATCCTTGGAATATCATGGAAGGACAGAGTTACCAACACAGCCGTCCTCGAGCAAGCTGGAATCCCAACCATGCACACCCTCCTTAGGCAGCGTTGGCTCCGCTGGCTTGGCTACGTCCACAGGATGAACGATGGAAGGATTCCAAAAGACATCATGTATGGTGAGCTAGTCTCTGGCAAAAGACCCCCCGGACGCCCCCAGTTGCGTTACAAAGATGTCTGCAAGAGAGACCTCAGAGAGGTAGACATCGAGCTGGACAACTGGGCAGAACTAGCAGACGACCGCGGCAGATGGAGGCAGGGGTTACACAAGGGCCTTCAGAAGGGCGAGTTGAAGATCAGACAGCTAGCAGAGGAGAAGCAAGCACACAGAAAGCACAGTAAGGACTTGCCAGACACCCACTACATCTGCAAGAGATGCAGCAAGGACTGTCACTCTCGTGTGGGTCTTTATAGTCACAATAGACGCTGTAAATGAAGTCTTAAATTGAAACTTTAAAGGGTGCGATCCATAGTCTGTGCAGACTGAAGGATGCCTACTGATCCCTGTTAAGTGCAAAAGTGCGGGGAAAAGGTTTCTCGATGGCTCCTGATCAAGCCAACAGAATGGTGGAAGAGGAGAAGGCTAGGAGAGCCTGCCAGCTATGTGGATGGGGGAACATGGAGAACCTGCCAGCCACATGGTGCAGCAGGGCAGTCCTGGAAAATTTAAATGAGCAGGAAGCAGTGTGAAAAAATCTAATCTAAATTCCCATGGTTCTTTAGATTGCCAAAGGAGACATCAGACTCTTAAAAACAACAGATAGTGAAAAAGAAGATATGGTCATTCTGTGTGAGCACAAGCCTGGAAAATTTGCCAAAATGCTGTGTGACGCCATCACACCAGACTACTTACTGGTTGCCTCGCATGGCAAAGTGTGCTATTGTGGAAGACACAATAAGTCAGGCATGCCCAAAAACCTCATGCAAAAAATACAAGAGTACCTGGCTGAGACCTTTCTGGAGATCTCAAAAAAGGATAAGTGCTCCATCTCCAGAAATATTAACATGGTGTTCGGAGGGCACAGGTCCCCCATGCCTGACTCGCAACCCACTTGTAGCAGTTTAAAAGAATTTGCTCCACATAGAAAACATATACCTAAATCTATCTGCAACCCACTTGTGGCATTCTAGGAAAAAAAATACTCACCAGAACAGATAGTACCCAGAGGTTCAGGTGTTGACATAGAGACTCCTAGTTCGAGGTCGAGGGTGAAGAGCTCCGGGCTGGCAGCATCAGATTCATTGGGCCCGTGCTGATTGCCCCATCCTTCTCTCCATTGGCCTCTTTCTCCTGCTCCCTCTCTTAGCTCAGCTCCTCTTGGCTCTCGCTGAACTCTGGAGAAGGGCCTCCTGAAGAGCCCCAGTTACGACTGGGGACCACGGTTGGGTCCCAACCAAGAATGGAGTCCAGCTGTTCATAATACCAACATGTCTTGGGAGATGACCCAGATTACCTATTGCCTTCCCAGATTTTATGAGAGCTCTGCTGGAGTTCTTTTACTTTCACCTGGCATTGCTGAACATTCCAGGAGTAACCTCTGGTGATTCTTTTCATCATCTTTTCATAAATGTCTGCATTTTGCTTGCAGACTTGAAGTCTGTCCACCACTGACTGCTCTCCCAAACAGCAAGAAGATCCAGGATCTTGTTGTGGGACCATGGCGGAGCTCTCCTGTGACCCTGAGAACTCAGGTCAGAACCCTAGGTACTCACGATGGCGCAATGGCCTGAAGATGGCTACAGATGCAATGCGATGGTCATAGATGCAATGTGATGGCTATAGATGTGATGTGATGGATGGTTCCTGAGGTGCACTGCTGAGGTGTGCTATCCACACTGGTCAGAAAGAAAATGAATGCAGGCCTTCTGGTGCCAAATTCAAATTTGTGGGCTTCTTGTTACCTACTTCCTGCACACCTGAGTGCAGCAGAGATGGAAGCTGCCAGAATGGACAACTGTGGGGCATTGTGGGACCGCTCTGGAGGCCAATAAAATCAATTTAAATTAACATTGTTTCCACACTAGCACTAATTCGACCTTTTAAATTCAAAGTTGGAGTTACACCAACTTGCATGGTTGGCATAAGAATATCGACCTTAGTGCTCCCGAAAATTGACCTACTTGTGTTTACAGTGAACACAGTGACATTGTAAAATTGAGTTAATTGCCTTAAAATCAACTTTGACTGCTGCAGCACTTTTTGAGTGGATATTTTCAGAGAACTCTCCACAATGACTCCAAGATCTCGCTCTTCAGTGATTATGGGTAAATTAGTCCCCATTATTTCATACGTATAGTTGGGATTATTTTTCCAATGTGCATTACTTTGCATTTATCAACATTAAAATTAATTTGCAATTTTGTTATCAGCTACCTAGTTTTCTGAGATCCTTTTGAAGCTGTTCACAGTCTGCTTTATTCTTAACTATCTTGAGCAGTTTTAGTATAGGTTGAGCCTCTCTAGTTCAGCACCCTCAGAACCTGACCAGTGCTGAACAAGAGAATTTACTGATCATTATTGTCTAGCAGCATTACCAACATTTTGACTGCTTACTGGGCTCTTAGAAGACATTTAGGGGAAAATTACAGCTAAATGACAGCAGAGAACACTGAGAGCCAGAACTGGTGCCTGAAAACAAACTTTATGGGACTACAGGAAACTTGGCCACACATATTATGAGTGGTCATCCACCTAACTAAATACATGCCCGATTATGAATGTTGCCAGACTAGAGAGATTCAACCTGTGTCATCACAAATTTTGTTACCTCACTGTTTACCCCTTTCACCACATCATTTATAAATATGTTGAATAGGATTGATCCCTGTACAGATCCTTGGGGACACCACTAGTCACCTCTCATAAAAACATAAGAACAGCCCTACTGGGTCAGACCGTAGGTCCATCAAGCCCAGTATCCTGTCTTCCGACAGTGGACAATGCCAGGTGCCCCAGAGGGAGTGAACAGAACAGATAATCTTCAAGTGATTCATTCCCTGTCACCCATTTCCAGCCTCTGAAAAACAGGCTAGGAGAACCCTCCATGCCCATCCTGGCTAATAGCCACTGATGAACCTATGCGCCATGAATTTATCTAGTTCTTTATTTTTTTCCCCTGTATTTTGAAAACTGAAGTCCAGTCCCCTCCGCTCACAGCCGGACCAGGCACCATCTAGCTCATGCTTGATAGATGTTTATATAACCTTCTCTTAAATATCTTCAGTGATAGAGATTGCACAACTTCCCTAGGCAATTTATTCCGGTGTTGCCTGGACTATTTTTAAAAGCATTTAGTTTAGTGTGGCACTATGAGCTATTACTTTAAATTATTGTAAAATGGAATAGTAGGCAAAACACATGACGTAATGGATCCAAATACAAACCCATCTACTCCAGGATAAAAACAAACAACAAATTATAGGTGCCAACCCTCCAGGATTGGCCTGGAGTACCCAGGAATTAAAGATTAGCCTTTGATTAAAGATTATATCATGCGATGAAAACTCCAGGAATACACCCAACCAAAACTGGCAACCCTACCACATGCAAACAGATGCTTTCAAAAAGAAAGAGGAGTAAGACTGGAATTAAACCTCCAAGCTGTTGAAAATTATTCAATCAGCAAATTAAAAGTGATAGCGTTACTCAATCCATCCCAAACACAGCATTAAATAAGACTGACGTAAATTGTTTACTGTACTCAGATGACCTTTGCCTACTAGTGTCCAAACAAAACAGTTTACGGGAGAATTAATATCTTCTTCCGTTGTTCATAGTTATTGAAATAAAACTACTGAACAACCCCCTGCCCCAAATTATTGTCACAATTAGAATCACAGATTATGAAAGAAACCACCCAAGCCCTCTTCTCCCCAGACTCTTTGGCCTGAAAACATGAAGATCAATCAGACTTCATAGGTCTTCATGCCCTCCACTGTTCCATCAGGCTCATTCTTTTTTCCTCCACTATGGCCAGTGACCAGATAACCACACCAATAACTTGAACCAGACTTTTAAGCATGTTGCTCTGTGTCTGAAGACAAGTTGACCAGTGGCTGTGCCACAAGTATTCTCAAACCATTGTTAACAACTGCCAGAGTCTCAAATTAAAACAAAAGTGGCAAATGTCAGTCCTTCCTGATTGAAACACAATGCTGAGTCCTCTGGTGTCTGGAAAAGTCCAAAACACAGCTGCTGTAAGTCTGGCCACACAATAGCTGGACTCTCGGTTTTGAAGGCAACTAACTGCAAATGTGGACACTAAAGGAACAGAATAATAAAAGGTGCTCTCTTGTCTCCTCCGAACCAGAGCATGCTTCCTAGTGACAATCTTTATATACTATGTGCTTCTTCCATAGGTTACCTCTAGCACACTATGAAATCTCCACAACCATATATCCTTGTTCCAGAAGGGAACACTGTTATTTCAAAACTACAATAACGCCCCATTGAACCAATCTTCTGGGCAATTCAGTCATGCTAAATGGTATTCTGAAAATGTTCCTTAAACCCACTCTGGCACAGCACTCTCTGGAACTGGAAGCTGCCAGGCAGGAATGCTGTTGCTTGACTTTGCCAATGGGAAATATATCTTGCAGCAAGTTGCATGTAAGTGGCTGCCTGTGGGGTCATTGCAGGAGAAAATACCGTTTTGCGATCTGCATCTCCTTTTCTCCACCAGTTACTCCATTTCCTCCCCTGTAACATTTTCCGGTGACATTGGAAATTAATGGCCGTACCCTGCCCCACTTGTGCAAACACTCTGAAAAATATAAAACAATGCCCATCCCCCTTTCTTCAGCTGGCAGGTAGACTATGCCTCCCTTCATTAGGTTATATTAATTCCCCCAGAGCATCTGAAAAAATAATCAACAATATTCCAGCGGGAGGACACTTATATGCCACATAAATGCAAAGGGGCAATAAGAATGTTTTAATGAACCATCTCTTCTGTTTCATTCATCTTACTTGAGCAGGAGGCAAAGCTCTTCTCCCAGTTCAATTCAGCTACTGACTCACTGCTGAAAATGAGTCTCAGAATATTGCTATAGCCCCAGGAGGCCTTGTCACAATCTGTAACGAACCTGGAAGAGCAAAAGAGTACCCTCTAATCCCCATCCCCAAAGCATTGCTCTTTTACACGTTTGTCACTGTTTCGGCTGCAGTTGGTTAATTAAGTCAAGTGTTAAAAATATATTCCTAGCTTCTGTCCTGTCCAGGGGCACTGTGACAACATCGTCATGGGCAGAGTGAAATACTTCTCCTTCTTAATCCACCCTTTTAAGACTAGGAATACTCTGTTACCAGAGACTGTCTACAGCAAAGGATCCAAAGAAAGACAATAGAACCAAGAACTCAAGGGACAACCTTGCTGTCCCCCAGAAAGTATCTGTATTGAGATAAAGAGATTCTTAATGCCTGAACATACAAAAGCTGCAGCCAGTTAATAAGCTGTGAGGCTATGCCATATTGAGGAAGGACCATTCCTAACTAAGGCAGGTTCATTCTGTCAAAAGCTTTGGTCTGATCCAAGCTCAAAGCATAACCCTGCCATTCTCCCCATCATTCAATTTCAAATACTTCTTGCAAACCACACAACATGTCTACCAATGTATGACCTTTACTGGCATCAGACGGACTAGGATATAGTAATTTCCTTGCTGTTTTCCTCAATCTCTTGGCTGGAACTGAAGTCAGTTTTTAGTAATCTGCATTAGAAGGGCAATAGGGCTACAGTTCCTGATATATTCCAAATAGCCTCTTTTTTGGTCAGAAATACAAAGGGCTTCATAAAAGAGCTCTATGTGCCTCCAGTCAATCCTCCTGGAGGAATTTTGCACCACTGCACATGTGCAGAACTGATGCAGATTTCTTTCCTTCTCACCAGAAATGATATTTTCTGACAGGGAAGCTGCCAGAGTGGTGATGCACCCCTTCCTAGCAGCTCAAGCACCTGGAGTTGGTGGAGGTGGAGACGGCTGTGTACACCTCAGCTAGTTGCTCCTGCCCTGCACTGCGATCAGCCACTAGTCCAGGCTGAGATGGAAGCAGGAGAAAAAGGGGCTTTCTTTTCCCTTGCAAAGAGTGGCTGGGGGTGTGTCAGACCCTCCCCCAGAAACCTCCTCCAGTGGCAGGAACCTCACCATCCCCTCCAGCTGTGGGGCAAAGAGTCACTGTACAGGGAACTACTCTCACATCTGCCCAACTCCTGTCCATCCAGACTGCCTGTTCCCAGACACCTCTGCCAATCCTCACCCTATACACCCAGAACTCCCCTAGCTCTTCATACCTGAACCCTGCCTCACTGAACCTCAAACCTCTGTCTTCAGTTTCCTACCCCTTCAGCCAGATCCCCCAATGACTGAGCTCTTTGCATCCTGACAAGCGGCACCTCCTGCATCACCTTAAGCCTCCACACTCAGACTCCCACATCACTGACCCCATCTAGCTACACTCACCTCCACCCCAACAAGCCCCACTCCCCTAGCACCCAAACCTCCTGTTGGGAACCTCATGCCCAGATATCTCCTGCTGAGCCCGTAACCACGGGAAGTCCCATGGTCCCTGCACCATGAACAGGCCCCTACCCCCATGAGCCTCTGTTCATCCAGGTCACTCCGCACTTAGACCCCCCCACTGAGCTGCTTGCACCTAGATTGTCCCACACAAAATGCTCTCACGCTACACCTGGGTCCCCCACACTAACCCCTTCACACTTGGATCTGCCTGGTTGAGCCTGTCTGCCTCATCCCTGGTGCACTTGGCACAGAGGGGCAGGGCACCAGGTGTTTCTGGGGCAGGCCCAGGACTTGTGCTGTTTGAGGCCTCATCACGGAGCCGATGTCCTGAGGGGTGAGAGATGGGGATTCAGGGTGATCTCCCACCTTCGTGCAGCTAGCAGCCAGTGCTCCTTGTCACCATGCTGGAGCCTCTGCATTTATTTACTGAAAAATATAACTTGAAGAATTTTAAAGTACTTTGAGCAGAAATTTTAATTTTCTGGCATAGAATTTGTAATTTTTGGCATAGAATGCCCTCAGGAGTATGTCATTACAGAAAGCACATGAGAGACCCATTGGGAGGGCTGGGGAGGGGGGCAGAATCCGTAACCCTTTGAGAAAATTCTGCTGTCAAATCATCGACACCTGGGGAAGTTCCCTTGTGCAGTAACAAGACAGCGGCACAAACCTCAATTTGAACCTGTTGGCCTCACATCATCACCATCATCAAGTCCTGGAGAAGTTTCCTTGGGCAGTAACAAGACAGTGGCGTGAGCCTCAATTTTTCTTTTGTTGGCCTCACAAGTGAGTCCTGTTCCTCATCTACCAATGTTGGAAAATCCGTGATGCTACCCAAAAAGTGCTGCTGCTGGAAATGAGGAATGGTTTCTTCCCAAAAGGTCTCACTGTAATATTCATGAACTATCTTCAACATGCCAACAGGGTCCCTGTGGACGTGCCCATTACTAGGATCCTATAACCCTGTCAGCTCCTGCTGTAGTCTATTTTCCTTTTGTCTTGAAGTACTTTGCACATTTATTTGATTCCGGCCGTGTCCTTCGGTACTGAACCATTTCCTTCTTCATCTCCTATGACCCTTACTTCTATGCATTCCCCAGCTTGTGGTTGCCTATGAAGATCTCTCAAAATGGCTCTGCGGTACTAAATAACGCTTGTAACCAGATGTATATAGATGTCATAAAAAGGAAGGTAGGGAGGTCATGAGGCTCCTCTGGGCAAGTTCCCACCATTTCATCTGGGATTCATCAAACTTGCGAACTGTCTCCTGTTCCATAAAAGATGCCTTCAGCCCTTCTACACGCTGCTGCTGTATTAAATAAACATGTACAGTATTTAGTTTACAATACCCATGGCCAAAGTTTTCTGTTCTGTACTCGCTGAATTCACCGTAGACCAAACAGTGATAAGAAAACTTTACGGACTGCATTCTGCAGCATCCATTCATGGAAATAGCTTTCCCATACACCCTGTCCAATAACTACCTATTTCCCCTCCAAAAATGTAAATGCCCTCTCATTCCTTAAATGAAAATGCTGCAAAACATTAAGTCAGTGGAATCACACACCAATTATAAGTTTCATCAGCTCACAACCTGTAGGATTTTTTTGCTCTGTCAGTCACTGCAGCTAAACAACAAAAATTCCACCCCCGCATTAATAAAACAACTACTGAGCCAACAATAAAAAAGGAGCAATCATTATAAAAAGCTCTTTCCTAAGCTTCTGATGCTCTGGGTCACAGAAGTGGCACAATGATGCTTCACATTCAGATAGCATAAATCCACTAATAAACCTCTCCCTGTCTGTACTTCTGTTACTTTCTGCACCAATACCACATTAGCATAAAACTGCCTCTAATCCATTGGCTCAGTGGACCAAAAAATATGAGCCACTTCTCCGTCCCTCTGATCTACAAAATGTCACACCTACAACACATTCTCATTCCTTGGATCCCCATGAAAATCAGCTCTTGCCTATCAAAAAACAGAGATCATCAGCCTCTGGCTGAGGATGGAGTGCATACAGTAAACCTTCAAAATGTGTGATTTTAGGTTGTGCTTAACTCGCATTAACGCACGTTAATCATAACTCAAAATTCAGCTCCCTCTGGCCTTTACTCTATGCCCAGGGGTTCCTTTCCATCAATCCAACACAGAACTGGTTCAAGCCCCCACCCAGTACCTGGAAAAATTACATACCACCTGTGGGTGCCTCTGAGAGGCGATACTTTCCCACTTGCAAGCACAGTGCCTGAGTGTAGAAAAACTTTCATTGAAAGGAAGGAAGTCAGACTATTAATTAGGGAAAATGCCACAAGTGGGATTCATAATCATAAAACTGTGGGCATGACACCCAGCCAGAGTGCATGGGGCTGTGCTTTCTCCCTCATATTTTCAAGTATCGGAGGGGTAGCCATGTTAGTCTGGATCTGTAACAGCAACGAAGGGTCCTGTGGCACCTTATAGACTAACAGAAAAGTTTTGAGCATGAGCTTTCATGAGCACAGACTCACTTCATCAGATGCTGGTTTTGGCAATCTGCAGGGCCAGGTATAAATAAGCCAGAGCAAGGGTGGGGATAACAAGGTTAGCTCAGTCAGCAAGGGTGAGGCTTACTACCAGCAGTTGATCTGGAGGTGTGAACACCAAGGGAGGGGAAGCTGCTTTTGTATTTAGCCAGCCATTCGCAGTCTTTGTTTAAGCCTGAGCTGAGGGTGTCGAATTTGCAGATGAATTGTAGCTCAGAAATTTCTCTTTGGAGTCTGGTCCTGAAATTTCTTTGCTGTAGGATAGCTACTTTTAAGTTTGCTACTGTGTGGCCCGGGAGATTGAAGTGCTCTCCTATGGGTTTTTGTACAATTCATCTGCAAATTCAATGCCCTCAGCTCAGGCTTAAACAAAGACTGTGAATGGCTGACTAAATACAAAAGCAGCTTCCCCTCCCTTGGTGTTCACACCTCCAGATCAACTACTGGTAGTAAGCCTCACCCTTGCTGACTGAGCTAACCTTGTTATCCTCATATTTTGTGTTCCATATCCAACAGTTCCTGTTTTGCATTCAATAGGCGGACCATGAGCCAAATCTGAAATGCCAGATACTTTTGAATGGACTCAGAAATCTTTTTATTTAGTGATTATTATCATTATTGTTATTATTTCTGTATTACTTTCTCTGGAGTCTGGGCATCGACTGTAACAATTGACTACAACAAAAACAATTGACTGCCGTGGCCTATGACCCTGGTCAGAGCCATGCTTAAACAAGGTTGCATTGTCTTATTTATTTGGATAAGTTCGATAATGTCTTTAAATTCACCATTTCAAATCCCACATAAAAAGTAACTTTTTACTGGGGCATCACAGAAACAAGGCTCTAAACATCAAGTGACAGTGCCATAGGATCCATCAGGCAGTCCACAGTAACTTCTGCAAATGTCTCCATCAACATGTCCAATGAATTTACTCAAGGAGCAAGGTGTCCTTCAGGCCCACCATCTGAGGCTGCTGCTGTCTCAGCCGGAAGAGGAAGAAAGAATGAATTCTCACTCTCTCTGTCTCCACATACTCCTCCCCATGGTATGTACTTGAAATATATTGCAGCACATGGAGGAGAGGGTTGCCGGTTTTGGCTAGATGTATTCCTGGAGGTCTAATCACATAACATAATCTTTAAATAAAGATTAATTGTTAATTACTGGAGAAACCAGGACAATTCTGGAAATTTGGCAATGGATGATAACAATCAACGTGGAAAAGAAGGTCTAGTGGATAGGATGCTGGACTGGGGCTCAAGAGACTGAAAAAATGGGGATCTTATCTCCCAGGGGTGTTACAAGGATAAAATCCATTAATGATTGTGAGGTGCTGAAACAGCGACATGGGTCATATAAATACCTAGATAGGTAGTACCAATATGCCCTTCTAACCTTACAGAGCATCCTGCAATCCTAATTCTGCACTCTTTCAAAATCTGCTGATAACTAAACTGTGAGGAAGCATGGTGCTCAGAAATAACACAAAGGTGGATTAAAGAAATGTACCGAAGTTCAGTAAACAATGCAGTTAAATTCAGACTGGAAACATGCAGATGAATATGTTTTCATAGATTCCAAGGCCAGAGGGGACTACTGTGATCATCTAGTTTGCTCTCCTGTATAGTACAAACTGCCAAACTTCTCCAAAATCAGTCCTAGGGCAGATCTTTTTGAAAAACATCCAAGCTCAATTTAAAAATTGAGAGTGATGGAAAATCTTTCATAACTCTTGGTAAATTTTTTTTCAATGGTTAATTATTCTCACTGTTAAAATGTATGCCTTATTTCCAGTCTCAGTGTGCCCAGCTTCAGCTCTTGGTGGGAGAAGGATTTGAAATACAGGTATTAAAAGGAAGGGAGCAACCTGCAAAAAAGTGTTGGTGTTACCGAGCAAGTTAGCTATGAATTTGTCATGGTGATTTTGTCACAAAGAAAAGGTCGCTGTTGAGCAGGGCGGTAAAATATCTTCTCTGAAAGGCTGTGGACTGAATCATAAACTCCTTGGAATAGGGACTATCCTTTTATTCTGTTGGTACAGTGCTGGGATCTTGGTCCCTGAGTAAGTAGCGTGGGCACAGTGGTAATACAAATAATAAATTATTTTGAATAATATTGACTAACTGGATGGCATTTGGGGAAGATGAATAAAAAAGACCTTGGCACTGGAAGGACTGTCTTCTCAACAAAGAAAAAAAAGAATGGCATGTGTCCTATTTGGCTACGTGATGACTAGGGAAAGACAGGAATTGTTTATTTTAGTACAAGTGGGTAAAGGAATGAAATAAAATTAAGAAAGTTAGGCTGAATATCTTTCTGATGTTGAGGTGCACTAGGCTGTGTAATCGGTTACCAAGGGGTATGGTGGAAACTGCATCACGTGGGACTCTTAAATATTAAATGCACTGCAATAGGGTGTTGGAGACTCAATCTTGGACCAGAATGCCACTGCATTACATGCTATACAAACACTGAACAAAAAGGATCCTGTCCTAAAGGTCTTAGATAAGACGCTATCAACTGCGGTCCTGCATGCCAACAGGAGATGGACTTGACTGTCTAACAGGACTTTCCATCTCTAATGTTTGTGGTATCGGGAGAAATAAATGACACGGCACACGCTAGCCACAAACCAGCAAGAGATGGAGATGACAAATGATTCTAAGGGACAAAGCTTTGTTTGTGTAGTTTATTTTTTATCTGTCTCTTTGCTGCCCAGTGCCCGGCAGGTCCTCCCTTGATTGCTGGAGGCGGTAGCAAACACACCACCACACTGTAGCCCAAGGACGGAGCAGACAGAGAGCTTGGCCTGCCAAGAACCACTGAGCCTGGATTTCAGCACCTGTTTATGAGCCCTTTTCCTGTGCCTGTCTGTTTGTTCATACTGCGGGAAAAAGGTTCAATTCTCTCTTCTTCCTGGATGTGCCTAGATGCCACAGCACAATATAAAAACGTAGAGATTGAAGGACTCCCATCAGACAGACAGCAAGGCCAGACTGAGTGAAGTGCCTGCCTGGTCTACTTCTCTATGTTGCATCTGATGAAGCAGGTCTTTGCCCACAAAACCATATTTTCCAAATTATCGGTTAGTCTATAAGGTGCCACAGGCCTCCTTGTTGTTTTCTCTGTGTTTGCCTGTCAGTCTGCTTGTTTGCAATGAGACTGTGGGCTACTTGCAATGTCTGTAATCTGAGTCTGTTTACCCCTCTGCAATGTGCGAGTCTGGCTGTCAGGTCTGCTGCAGGGCCTTGCACCATGTCTGCCCGCACTGCCTGCAACCCGGGTCTGCCCGCGTGCAGCATCTGCCCGTTCTGCCACGGGTCTGCTTGTGGCTGCCATCTGTCTGCAGAGACTGCCTCCGATAGGTGCAATGCGTGGTCGGACTGGGGTTGCAGTCTCTGCCTGTCTGTAGCCTCCGACCCCTTTCTGCAAGGGGTCTAATTGTGGCTGCAATCTGCCCGCCTGCCTGTCTGTCCACAGTCAGTCTGTCTGTCTGTCCACAGTCAGTCTGTCTGTCTGCGGAGTCTGGACCCCCTTCCCCACTTTTTTTTTTTTTTGCAATGGCTGGTCGGATTGTGGCTGCAATCTCTGCCTGTCGGTCTGTCCGCAGCGGGTCTGTCTGTCTGTGCCTTGTCGGCCTCTCTGTAAGGCCTGCCTGCACTGGTGCCCGCCGGTCCCTCGGCAAGGACGGACGGACGGACGGCCCGTCTCCCGCAGCATCTCTTCCCTCTGGCTCGGGAGGGCGCCGGCCCCTTTAAGAGCGGCTGCCCCTCCCCCTCCCCGCTGCTGCTGCTGCTGACAAGATGGCGGCGGCGGCGGCGGCGGGGCCTGCGGGGCTGGTTGGGCCCGAGAGCCAGGTTCTGGGCTACACCCTGCACCGCTGGAGCAGCTTCTCCTCCACTTACCTGCCTGAGTGAGTGAGCGACCGACCGACTGACTGGGTGGCCGCCGGGGCCGATAGGCCTCCGCCGCAGCGCTCTGGGCCTGGGCCGAGCTCCGCAGGGCGCCGGGGACCTCTCCTGACAGGGCCTCGGGGCTGGCCCGCGGGACGGCGGGGAGCGGCTCTCAGCCGGGCCCCTGAGCGCTTCGAGCCGCTCTCGAGGGCTGAGGGAAGCCCGGGCTTTGCGGGTCTGGGGCGAACCAGCCGTCAGGCGGAGGCGGGGGGCGGGGGGCGCGGAACAGGCTCGTTTGTTCGGGGGCCCCCGTAGCCGACGCCCAGCCGGGGCCTGCCTCCCCCCACCCCACCCCACCCCACCCCCCCATGGCCTCTTCCTTCATCTCCCCTCCCGCGGGGCCGTAGGGTTTGTTTAGTGCGCGCGCCGAGCCCCGCAGCGGGGGCAGGACTCGGTGGTTTCTCTTGCCCGGGCCGAAGGGACTTGAGTTTCAAATGGCCTGTGAGGGCTGAGCTGCGGGGAGGCAGCGTGCGGTTCCGTTGCCCCCACGTCCTGTAGTAGCAAAGGGGCGAGAACATGGCCAGGAGTGGGACTAGCGCAGAGGCTGTGCACTGGCTGTGACCTGTTGTTAGAGGCCTGATAACTGGGGACCAGCCAATGTACAAACTTTACAATTAGCCTAACGATGCTGTGGCCTGGACCAGCGGTTCCCGAGCTTTTCCAGTCGTGGAACACTTAGATGTCCCGGCGCGCTCTGCAGAACGCAGCGTCACGCGAACTGCGAGGAACGTTACTAATGGAAGAAGTCATTGTGTTAAATTATCGTGCAGTAAACGCAACTCAAGAAATAAGGAAACCCGACGCTAACAAAATACCTGTAAAACTGGCTACTGTATAGTCACATCAAGAAAATTGTAAAATTGAGAAAATTCCATCCCAAAACTCATTTTTTTTTTTCCCTGAGAGAGGGGAAGAAACTACCGGCACTCAATTTCTGTGGCGGAACACTTTGCCATGGCGCATGGAACACAGTTTGGGAACCGCTGACCTAGACTTGTTCCTCCTGTTCGCAACTGTGGACCAGTTCAGTTGTGAATCTTTATAGGTTTCAAGGTCTGGGTGACTATTATGGCTCTCTGTAAAGTACATTTTTGTGTAAAAAGTCCAGCTACCTGCGTGACAAAGGCCATTGACTTTTGGTGGAACTAGAGCATGTTTTCGAGACTGGCATTTAATCTTAAGTTTTACCTGGTGGAGTTGTCTCAGCTTTTCTGTTTTCATTGGTTAATTACCTTGACTCTCTTTTTTTTTTTTTTAAAGTGTTTTACTTTTTGCTCATTTTTATTTATTTTGCTTCAGCTATTGCATCAGGTTATGTCTTTACTAGCCCAGATTCCTGTAAGAAACTAGCAGTTTTATAGCACTTTGAAGACTAACAAATTATTTTATGAGGTGATGAGCTTTTGTGGGGCAGACCCACTTCTTTAGTGTCACAGATACTATCTCTGTGTATGTGCTGGGAGTTGACCAGGTCTTCTCTTTGCTCTGCTATGTAGACTAAACTCTCATTGTAAAGCTTGTTTTCCAAAACTTGACTAGGTCTTGCAGTTTTTGCTTTTATTTAAGAAAAAAGTCAGTGTAGAATTAGATGTAGTGTCCAAGTATGGGTCTCACCAGTGCAATTTACAAAGATACAAACTTTCCACTCAGTAGTTGTTTTTACAGTCTGGCATCCTGTTAGTTCTCTCTGCCATGGCATCTCATCAGGTGTTCTTGTGTAGGTGTGATTTACAAAGCTGACTTAAGTCTGATTGTGGGTATGTCTGTACTTACCTGGAGACTCAATGTGCCATGATTGATCTTCTGGCGATTGATTTTGGTTTTGTGTGTGAAGACAAGGCAAAATCGATCTCTTTGGGTTCAGAAGTCGATCCTGGTACTCCACACTGATGCTTAGAGTAAGGGATGTCGACACAAGCCCAAAGAGGCCTGATCTACTCCAGGGAAGAAAGTTGATCCTGATGCATCAATTCTAGCTGTGCAGATGGCGTGGCCAGAAGTATGTATCTGGGATTGACTTTGATCCCAAGTGTAGACCAGGCCTGAGTTTTTGTTCTTCAGGACGCAATCTCTGATCATGTAAATATGAACAGAGAGGTAGCCGTGTTAGTCTGTGCTCCGACAAAATAGAAATGTAGCACTTTAAAGACTAACAAAATGATTTAATCAGTGATGGGAAAGCTCATCACTGAATAAATCATTTTGTTAGTCTTTAAAGTGCTATGTTTCTGCTGTTTTGTTGTCTTGTAAATAAGACTTATGTTTGTGGATGTGTGGACTTGCATTTAACTAAAAAGGCACATTTTCATGTGCCCAGATTACTTGCAATTTGGTTATTCTGTATTTGTCACAAGTCCTTACAGTTATGCTTGTAGTTTTTGTTTTATAAAAACATGCAACTTTAGCAGAGTGATTTCTTCCAGATCATTGATCAGTATTGAGTAGTGGGGCTGAGAATGGCGCTGGTGGAAATGCACTAAAAACCTTCACTTGATGATTTACCGCTTATTGCTATGTCTGGAGACCTAATTTAAATGTGATACCAAATGTAAAGGCAAAGGGACAGTCCTTACGCTAGCCTGCAGCAAAGGAAATTCTGCCACACTTGAAATGTTACATGGAAGCAGCATGAAAAGGAAGATCAAAATTTTAAAATAATTCTCTGGGAGTGGAGATGATGCAGTTAGTGTGTACACACCATGACATGGTTTTTAAACTCTGCTTTGTTTTAAAAGCAGATGGGACATATTGTGGTACAAAAATATTAGGGTCCACAGTTAGACCATACAGCAGTCCTGCTTAGGCCATAAATTTGAATTATTTGACTTATAATGGGGCATGCTAGGAGGCTGTTTACTATTGCATTAATGGATAGAATTCGTGTAGGTTGCTGGTTTCCCAAAACCAAGTATTAGACCAGCCATTGGGAGCAGAACCATGCTTGTTACAGCTGTCGTGGTAGTATTGAAGTACTAATGGGGAGGGGGTTTCTTCATCTGTCTCTTGTGG
Source organism: Carettochelys insculpta (assembly GCF_033958435.1). Taxonomy (NCBI): domain Eukaryota; kingdom Metazoa; phylum Chordata; order Testudines; family Carettochelyidae; genus Carettochelys; species Carettochelys insculpta. The sequence goes on from NC_134137.1 coordinate 372,659,514, forward strand.
ACTCTACTAACTAAACCATAGTTTAGACTCTTTCAGTATTCAACATGATTTTAAATGTAAAACAAAATTAGGAAATGCAAAATCCTTTTCCCTCTTGGCTGGCTAGAGTCCTGCCAGGAACAGCCTTTAAGTACTGCTGGGTAGCTGAATCAGTTGTGAGCTTAAACTGGTAAGTAGATAAAACATAGCACGCATGACACAGGCATTTAATTTTTAAACTGTTAACATGATTCTCAGTATTCTCCACAAATATTGCACAAGAACTTATAGGTAACATTCAGATAACTTGGATTGCTTTCTGTCAGTATGGGGATGGGACCAAAAGGGTGGAAATACAGCCAGTACTTGGCAATCCATTCACCTGGTTGGCAGTGACAAAAGGGACAACTTATCTGTGGACTTCTTTTTTTGTGTGGAAACTGTGATTGCTAAATTACTAGTTATTGCAGAATCTGAATTTAGAGTTTTATAAATAGGTTTAGGTTCTGTGCGGTTAGAGAGCCTTCATGATACCACGCAAGGAAATGCTTTCTTGAATTTGCGGGACAGCTCTTTCATGTTCTGGAGTTTCCTAAGCAGTCACATGAAGTTGCTGATGTTGGGGACACTTTGCTACTGCTATTCAGAACTCCTGTTCTGCAGCAAGGGTGTCAAGAATCCAGGAATTACTTCATTGACTCTGTAGCTGATGGGAAAAGTTATGGGCTGCTGTCTGGAAAATTGAGCCTAGAACATATTTATATACTCATTGCTGGATCATTCTGTAGGATTTGAGAAGGTCAATAATAGGATTCTCTTGCCTTGCCTTCGATGTGGCAGAGATTAGCAGTATAAAATGAAGAAATCTCAGTCTATTTCAACTACATTAGGCTGCTCCTAGAGCAGTGGTGTCCAATAGGAACTGAAGGATTGACACACTTGCGGTTGTCCTTCTGTATTTGCCACAGCCCCGCCCCACATAACAATGCCTGCCACTCCTCTACAGTTAGGCACTCGCAGATCTAAATTAATGCTCTCCTTCTCCAAAGCCAGGAACCCCCAGCCCATCCGATTCACCAGAGCTGCTGCTACTGGAGCCGGGGCCTCTGGGCCAGGTGTCTCCTGGCTGGGGCCACAGGAACTGTGCTGAGGAAACTGCTGCAGGGGCTGCCTCTGCTGCCACACACTTGTCCCACCATGTGATGGGGGGGGGGTGCATGGAGGGGCAATCCATGTGTGCAGCTATTTGCTACCGTCTGATGACACAGTCCCCAGTGGCGAACGTATTGGACAACAGTGGTCCTAGAGAGTTTTGATGAGCACCTGATTGTCCACTTCCATAGTCCTCACCTGCTTCCTCATCTTGTTCATCTATATGAACTTCTAGGGTAGAGCGCGCAAAAGTTTAGGCTGAAATACCTGTGAGTTGCAAATGGCACTGAGGACCACTTACTCATCTTGTATAAACCACAGAAACAAAAATTTGGTTATGGTGACTTTGATCACTACATCGGAGCTGGATTTGTTGAAAATTCTTTTTAAGGTAGTACACCAAACTTGGTGTGTGTTTAAATGCAGTAAGTGGAAAGAAGGGCATGGGCTTAGGAACCTTTTTAATGTCCTGTAAGTGCATTCCACGGGGGTTGTCTTTCTAGCACACAGCAGTCTGAGCCTCCAAAGAGAACCTAGTTTAGTCATCATTCTGTGGCGCTGGAGTAGTTTGAGACCTGCAAGACAGGAAGGACAACTGGACTTTTCATCTTTTGTTCTGAGTCACTGTAGACTGACTCCACCAGAGACATGGCAGGCTTAGCCCTGGGGGAAGAAAGGACTGTCTCATGATGCTGACAGGTTTGTTATGCCTTTTTCCACCCCTAAAAAGCCCGTATATTTTTCTGTAAAGGAAGAAGATTGGGCAGTTCCTCCTTAGTTTTTAATCAAGGGAATCAGCAAAGATGTATTGTTATACTTCGTGAGCATATACATTCTTCAGACACAGATATAAATTGTCCAGAATTGTTTTGGTCCTGGAGAATTTTGCACCACTGTGCATCTGCACAGTTTGTGTTCCCTGCAGATTTTTTTTGGCCGCAGAAAATATATTGTCAGTTGCTGCAATTAAGCCTTTTACCCACCAAAGGTTCTATGGGCACTGGAGCAGAGGGTAGGTGGCTCACTCATACTATCAGCCAGCTGCTGAAAGGGAGGTGGTGCTCTGCTTTGGGGCAGTTGAGGAGGCACGTAATATGGGGTGGGGGAGGGTCAACAAAGTAGTGCACAAGGAGCTGCTGCAGGGTTGCATAGAATGGAACTCAGAAGGGCTAGTAGGGGAGACAGACTGGGGTGGGAGGGGGGCAAATAGGTATAGGGATTCAGGACCATGGAGGTGGGGTGGGCTGAAAGGGCATGGGAATGTGAGAGCAAGGAGGTGCAGGGTCTCTGGGGGTGCAATGATACACAGGATGTGGGAGAGGAGAGTGCAGGGACAGATGTGCTGGACTAACTGGAAGAAGCTAAGGTTTATCCAGAATCTGCGTGGGGGAGGCTCCCCAACTCCCTGACAATCTTCCATCAACCATAAAATAACCCGGTTAAAAACAACCTTTTTCTTACTACTTTTACATGTACCCAACTATCCTGTAGGTTCGCTCCCAGGCTCCTTCCCACCAATTACTTCAGTCTCCCTCAGCTCCACTGTTATCCCTGACTTCTCCAAGATTTTCACTGCTTCAAAGGGGGATGGGAAATACAGTTCTGAATTCTTATTTAGAAGAATTACTACTCAAAGTTCTGATTCTGTAAGGAATCTGTCAAGAAACATTTTCTGAATGTTTGTTGGGCTTTTTTGTATTGTTACAGCCGTGTTTGCTGACAGGTATTTTGATGTAAATACCCAAAGCGTTGCCTAAAAATTCTGCATATTTGTCAAAAAACAGAATTTCTCCAGGAGTCAGCTATTATCTACCAGTCTTGTATCTACTCTTAGGTGTGAATGCTTTTTTTTTTTTTTTTTTTTTTTTTTTTTTTTTTTAAAACAGGCAAACTTACTAAGTTTCCCTCAAAAAAGTCAGTGCTAAAAATGAGCTTCATTGACTCTGAGCTGGCTGGGGTGGCATGCCATTTTCTCATTCTGGAAGCTTACTAGGTTCCAAAAAGCTTATTTTGGGCTTTCCATACATAGTTCCAGTTCATTAATTAGGGGAACATAGATTTCCTTTTAGACTGCAATGGTAGTGTCATCAGATTGCAGTCACATCCCTCTGAAAGTGGAACTTCAGAGTTATGTATACCTCAGGAGCAAAGACGGTTGATAAATCTGAACAAGATGTTACGTATGTTCTTTCAAAAGTTTGCTGCTTAACGTTGACTTAATAGCCCTTTGAAACTTTGCAGAAGAAAAATGCTACTTTTAACCATCTTAACTTAGATGAAACAATCACAGAAAGTTTTATCTTGTCGAATCCCTTACAATCTTTTACTAGTTTAACACTGTACTGTATTTACCTTTTTTGTTTTTGGTCCTTCCTGATTGTGGAATTCTGGTTCCAAATGAGCCGTGTGGTTGACTGTTTAATTTGTAAGTCTGAGGTTCTACTATACATGTTCAGTGCTGTGTGCAGAGTCCATTAGGTAGAAAAACATGATGTTTTCAATTTATTTTTTAGTACTTTTTTTAATATGGGAATTCCAAAATGTGTATTTCCTTCATCCCTAGAAGCTCTTATCATTTGCTGTGATTTTATCTAAAAAGGGCTACAGTCAATTTGGTTTCCAATAACATTTTCTTCTAGTTTGTCTTATCTTACACACTGATTTAGCTGTGCCAAAGTAGAGATTACTCCAGATTTCTCCATTTTCTCTTTTCTGTAAGCTTTATTGAGAAACAGTCCTATTCCAGGTTCATCCTTGTTGGGCATTGGACAAGTCCTGAAGGTGCTGGACTGGAGAGGTTCAACCTGTGTGTGTTCCTTTCTGAAATCCAGTGAATAATATAAAAGTGCTCAGTTTCTGGACAATGAGGACGTAAACAGTTAGTCAAAAACCTAAGGTTGTGTCTACACTGAGGCCTAGTGCTGGCAGTTTGATGCAAATAAGCCATCTCAAAAATACAAAATGGTGGCATATTTGCATATTCACATGGTTAATTGCATATAATGGCAGAAATTAAGTAGTGTAGCCGTGCTTCTGCCAGCAACAATCTCCTTTGTTGGCAGCCCATTACATCTGGGGAAAAAAATAATTAGGCATAAGGGACTTCCAGCAAAGGGTTTTTTGCCAGCAGAGTTATGTCTACACTGCTTGATATCTGCAATGATATGATCATTATTCATGCAAATGAGCCGCTGTTTTGCATTTGTGAGACTTCTTATTTGCGTCAAACTGCTGGCACTAGCACTCAGTGGAGACACAGCCTAAGACTTCAATGTAGAATCAGCCCCTAAGCAACCAGGTCAGGAAGAAACTTTTTCTCACTGGCAAAGGTATTTGTGCTTTTTCACCGAGGCTGTGGCCACACTTGACCAAAATTTCACATGGCCAAATTGCAAGATATGAATAAGGTGCTGAAGTAAATATTCAGCTCAGTCACGCAAGATCAAAAGCCGAACTTCTGAAGCACCACAGCTGGCAGCGTGCTAATAAGGCGCTGAATATTCATTTCAGTGCCTCATTAGTATCCTGCGATTTGGCCATTAGCATGACCATTTTGAAATTTTGGCCAAGTGTGGCCACAGCCTATGGATTGCTGTTGGAAACAAGTTACTGATCCAGTTCATACATTTAATATGATACAGTTTGGTAGTTCCAGTGACTGTTAGACTAATAAATAACTTTTTTTCCCCAGGATTAAGAGTTTATTGGAATATCTTTTTCTTAAAGAGGGCATGTTTACCCAGCAAGAAAAGCAGCCAACTGAATTAGGGACCATATTAGAAAGTATGGGTTCAAAACCTTTAGATGTGTGAAGGATTTCCAGCTCCTGGTTACTTGTGGTCTTATTTTCTTTCATATGTAATACTCAAACATGGTTTTTCCTCTTACTTAGTCTTACATCTAAGCCAGTCAAAGAGCATGTGTGTATCATTGCTTTCTAGTTCTCTACCTTCATTTTCTCTTTAGAATGTTAGTTTTAAAAGAAACTTTCACTTGTACCTCTCTAAACTGGTTTCATGACTTTATCGAGATTTTGTCCTTCAAGGTAAATATTGATTTTGGCTTTTTCTCAATCACCTCTCCATTCAGTGAACTTTAAACTTCACTTCTAATTGATTTGGATTCCTTTTGTTCATCATACGTTTGTATAGTGTACAATAAATACATATGATGTTCTTTATTATATAATTGCAGCCAGTATAACTCAATGGGAGTATTGGATGCATTTCTTTATTTTTGACTGCGAAAGCTTGTCTAGCCATTGTTGGAGAGACTAAGCCCTGAATCCATCGAGCAATAATAGGTTAACATTAGATAGGCAGATGATAACAGTAGTCAGTAAACTTGACTTTGAAATAACTTCAACAGTACATTTATTTGCAACGCTATTCAGGTTGAAGTATTACAGCTTCCTGTGAGTGCTGAAAATTTTTGATCACTAAAGTTGAAGTTCAGCTAATAAAAAATATTGTTTTTGAAAATACTCTGTTGTAGTGGAATGGCATACTTTTCATTATATAGGAAGTTTCATGATATGGATGGTGGCAAAAGCTTGTGAAATACTGTTACCCTATTGGTTTTTTCAGTCCTTTCCCAAGGCTGGATATTGTCACAATGCCAGAAAATATCAAGGGGTTGGGAAAGGATGAAAGTGCACAAACTTTTTTCTAATGTTAATGTTTTAAAATTCATATTAAGCAGCACTTCAAACTTGTTGAAACAAAATATTTTTAAAAATACTACTTTTACTCTCCAATGTTTAGAGTTAATGGATTCCCAGCAACAAGAAGTCCTGTGTCATCATATAGACTAACAAATATTTTGGAGCATAAGCTTTCATGGGCAAAGACCCGCTTTGTCAGATGCATGGGGGTGGTTTCAGAGGAGGGTTTAAAGAGGGAGTCTGGGTCAAGGGGAGGGCCAGAGTTGATGAGGTCTGTTCAGTCTCGGAGGATTGTAATTTGAGTCATTGTCCACATATCTGTTCTGGAGATACTATCACTGGACCTAACCATGTTAATTACAGAATCATGGGTGCATTCTCCTCTTCCTCAGCATCATGTATGCCATCATGTGCCAGCAATGCCCACACACCATGTATATTGGACAAACTGCAAACACTCTTTGACAAAAAAGTAAATGGGCGTAGGGCAAGTTTACTAAAGTGCTGTTTTAAAATCAAATTGGTGGTTTCCTGAGTGATCATGCATTTTGTCCAGTACACAGATCATTGTTTGCAGAAGAGTTTTACTTATTGCTTTGCAGAAAGGGCTTTTTGATATCCTGGTTCATTTACTAAAGAAGTATACCAAATATTAAAAAATATATCAAATGTTAAAGTATTGGGTTACTAGACTATTATAGGAATTACACATCCTTCAGTTTTCTGGTATGCGTGGATGCCATTTTGGGCAGTATGTGGAAGTTATCCTTTTGACAGATGGGGAGATTAGAAGGAGGTTGCTGTTTTTCTTAAGGTGTTACTCCTTTTAAAACTATCTGTTTAGGACTTTTTAACAGCCTTACACATCTTTACTAAATGAATAGCAAACAAAATAATCATTATGACTAAGCATTTTTTTCAAAGGACCATTATTCAGCAATATCAAGTTTCCCTTTAACAGGATGTTTTCATGATACAGAGGAACATCTTTACCCCATTCAGGAAACGCTGTACTGATTTTTATTAAATTGAGATACTGACTGCTTATACGTGTACTTTTTCTTGCAGGAGAATAACCTTTTATAGTGAATAAGTGGTAACTAAATATAAAAGTGTTGATTTTTCTGGGTGCATAATTGATAATTTTTCATAACAACCTCTTGGGTTTTTTGGTGTGGGGAGGGCACGGTTTGCATTTTGCTTGTTTTGGACCTTTTATTTTTGTTGAGATTCCAGGAGTAGTCTTTAGAGCTCGTAGTGGATGAGAGGAGTAATTTTTTTGTATGTGATCATTTCTGCTAGAAAGTCTCAGTAAAATTACCCAGTATCATGTGACTGAAAAAAAAATCTAGCAATTTGTAATGTTTGGTTATGAATTGTTTCAATAAATTTCTGTTGGAGCTATCTGCCTTCTCTACTTAAATTTTTTTAACATAATTTCTCTAACATTTTTATCCTTTCAATCTTAACCTATTTAAACCCATGCCATGAGGGACCATTCAAATAGCATCTTAAAGAAATTTTGTCATGCTGCTGACTGATGTACTCTTTTTCTAGACTGAATCCCACACCTGTGAGGCAATGTCTAAATTCTTTTCCTCCAATGTCATATATTGACATTTCTTCTTTTGGGTGGGATTATAACATTATTTCCAAGTGGACCAGAAGCCATTGCTCATACTAAAGCTGGTTTTCTGTATGAAACAATTTTTCTAGATAAGTTTTTTGGACAGTGGATGATTTGAAGATACTGGTACAATGGAAGAGTGTTCTGATTTAAAAATTTAGTTCTTGAGTTCTAAGTTAGATACAATTCTTAGAACACCTTCCCAAACGTATGTATTATTTAACTCTCCCAGTCATAAAAATTCAATGTTCTTTTTGGTTTGAGTTGAAATTTGGCTGATTTACAATGGATGTCATTGGGACAGGAATATTTTTTTCTTTAGTTCTATTCCAAAGCTTGCCATAGCCTTAGCAGAGGAATAATTGTCTTTGGCAAGGTGGGCTGATGTATTTTTTTAAAAATTTAATCCTGGAAAACTAGCAGTATACACACTGCCAGAATTTTCTTGTTGGTTAAAGACCAAGTGTTTGGGTGGATTAGAAGCAGGGGTTTTCAAATGTCATTGCATCATGACCCTCGCTGGACAGCTAAAATTACTATACAACCCCAGGAAGGGGGAACCAAAAGCCTGCGCTTGAGCCCAGCTGCCTTGTGTAGGGAAGCTTGAGACCTGCCACCCTGTTGCCTAGGGCTGAAGTTCTCTCTTCCACTGTAGGTGGTGGAGCTCAGACCCAAGCAAGTCTGATGCCATTACTGGTGATCCAACTAAAACAGTGTTGTGACCCTCTTTAGGGTCCCAACCTATACTTTAAGAACTACTGAATTAGAGCGTACCTAAACCATTATTGCTTTGAGTTGACTGGTTTGATATTACGATATAATTGGAAAGGCTAGCTCACTTGTTAATGTGTGCTTACAGAGAATTTCCAGTCATACTTGGTTTTCTATCATTTTGTACAAGTTCTAATGCTCTTTGCAGTCCTCAGAGGGTTGTAGGAAAATTTTGAAACCAGAATTATATTCCTGGAAAAATAATAATTTTGACTGACTTTTCTACCTGACAATGGAACTGTAATTTTCCCAGCGCTCAACTCTTTTTTTCCATTTGAAATATTGATTTTTTTTTTGAAGTTCTACAGCTGCTCAGTTTTTAGATTTGAATTCTGAGGCATGTTATAGAACTTGTCCATTTGTACTGAAATGTTTTCTGGAGGGGTGATCTTGTAGACCTGTGTGTGTGTATATGCAGAGGGAGAGTGAGCACTAACTCTTCAGATTTGGCATACATTGCTTTAAAGCCAGGACTTTTTTCATTTAGTTAAAAGTATTAGAATACGGCGCTAATTTCTGATGTCTCGTTAGGTTTTATCCCTGTGACGAACTCACTATTACTTTTCCCATGTGCAGAAGATGCCACAGCCAATGCAGAAAATAAAGGAAAAAATGAACATCCCTACATAGTTTCCAAATTTTCAAACAGAAAATGTAACCCCATTGACTCAGCTGTTTTATGGCTGATACAAAGAGAAGTTATTCATTTAACGAAGTGGAATTTATGGGTTTGGGCTTTAAACAGAAAATCCTACTTTTTTTCTGTCAAAAGCTTTCTGTTTATCAGGTGATATAAGAACTGGATCTTTTTTGAGATGGTACTACAAAAGATTTCGAAGTTCTTTGAGACTATCATCTGACATTTGTCTGGCTGTTTCTACATAGGCCACTTCCTTTGGAAGTGGCATGCTAATACACAGAGCAAAAGATGCTAATGAGTCATGGGTGCAAATTCCCCATACCTCATTAGCATAACATCATGTGAGTTGGAGTCCGGAAGACTGTTCTCCAGACTCCAAAACGCCGTGTAGAAGCGTGGTCCTGGGGGGTAGTCCAGAAGGAAGTCCTTCTTCTGGAGGCCCCTTCTTCCCGAAAAGGTCCTCTTTATTCCAGAAGACTCATTATCAGTGATGTCTGAACTTCATTTTCCCATTATTGCTGAACTTTTTGGACTTATTCTTTATTGATCTTCTCAAGCTTTTATTTCTCTTGTTGCTTTTGATTTCTTCTGAGCGCCTTCAGATGTGGTTCTACTTGCCAGCTGACTCTTAAATACTACTTCCTGCCTCCCAGAGAAGATTTCATTTTATACTTGTTTGAAAGTATTGAACAGTATCCTCTTTAATTGCTGAAACTGGATCTTTGACTTAGAGCGGCAAAAAGTTGATTTCCTGTTAAAGTGATCTTTGGGACCCATTCATCCCTTTTATCAAATGTTACTTCCTCTGGGACGTGAACTGACCATGTAACAACACCATTTTTTGCAGATTGTGTCTGCTTCAGTAAGGATTTAGAGATGATCAGATCTTGTCTATTGTATAAACGAAGGTGTGAATGAAATGTATACTCATTGCCCTGGGTGTAGTGCTCTTTAGCAATCTGAACAATTGAGATATTATAGAAATGTTAATGTTGCACCTGTTTTTTTTATCTTTTATGTTGCCTTAATGATGTCCGGGAAAGGTTAGTTACCTTCTCATTCACCACATGCCCCACAAATCACAGATGGGGCTGGGCAGCTTTGTCTAGGGCTGGTTCATACCGCTGTTCCTTTTAACATTTTCCATCTATGAGCAGAATAAATTTTATGTGCACCACCGATAGAAAAGCAGTCCAGTAGCATTTTAAAGACTAACAATATAATTTATTAGGTGATGAGCTTTATAATAATTTTTTTAGGTGATAAGACTAATAAATTATTTTGTTAGTCTTTAAAGTGCTATTGGACTGCTTTTTTGATTTTATAGTATGTAGACTAGCACAACTATCTCTCTGTTACTACTCACCAATTGAAATACATGCTGGTAGCTTTGGGTGCTCTGCTAATCAGCTGGGCAGCAGCTGTATTTCTCCTGGATGGCCACCCAGATACTCAGGTTAGAGGGAACACTGGTCCACGCTGGCTGTTTCTTCCTGAAGGCCCAGGAGAAAACATAGTTAATAAGATACATGGGTATACTAAAGTCACTACTGATTACATGAAGAGAGCTAAGATGAGATCCCTCCCCCCCCATTCATGAGTTACAATGACTCAGATTGCAGGGATGGTTTTAAGTAGCTGAGTCTGGGGAAAAAAAATCTCATGGGAAGTACATCAGCCACTGTGTTAGAAGCAAGTGTGTTGTATTTCAAAAATCAAAGTCTCAGAGAGCTAAGTTCCGTAGAAGGAGTTTCTTGTTCATCTCTGTGGCTATGTCTGGATTGAAGAAATCTGTCAGCAAAAGATACACGAATTGTACAAAGCATGTGTATCTCTTTCTGATAGTTCTGTTGTGAGAGGCTTTCTTGACATTTTGCCTGTCTACATGGGGGCAAATGTCAGGACAACGCCCCCTCTGCCGACACCTCCTTTCTTCCTTGTAGAATGAGGGTTACTGGGTTGTTGGCAGGAGGCTCCTGGAGTGGCAGATTTCTGTCAGGAGACTTCCAGACTCCTGATAGAAGTCTGCAATCTAGACATAATCTGTGGCTGAAGCCATTTTAGCATTGTCGGTCTGCAAGTGAAAATGCCATCCCCCAAAACATGGGCACAGCTTCTTCAGAGTATACCCAATGGTGTAATATTCCTTCTCGGAGGCAGATCTGTCTCTTCCCCCTCTAGGAGAGTTCCCTACTGAGAAACATGACAAGTGAAATTGTTGCTGTGGTCCTGTCTGCATCAGAACTGCTCCCACACAATGCTCTGACGCATCTATGGTGACTTACAAAGGGTTGTCGTAGTCTGAGGCCTTTATTACAGGGTCTGACATGAGTGGACTGGGGAATGTCAGCTTTTGAGCAACTTAAATGCATTTAGTTACTGCTTCCTTGTCAGGTCTGTCAGTCGAGTGGCAATCTAATTTATAGTGTGGTACAAATTGCTTGTAATAATCTGCCAAGCCTAGGAATGAGCAGACATCTCTTTTTTTGACTTGGGGACAGGCCAATTCTGTAGAGCCTCTACTTTTGCCTGTAGCCTGGCCCACTAGCTGCTCCAGGTAAGTCACTCCATTTAGGCATATTTGACTGTTTTTTCAGCCTTAAGTGTAAGCCTTGCCTCCTTATGCACTGGAAAACCATTTGGAGGTGCTCTGGGCAATCTGCTCTCAAATCAGAATATGGTTTAATCATCCAGATAGGCTATTGCTCGTTCTCCAAATCAAATCCAATTTGCAGATTGGCTGCAAGTCTTTGGAAAGTTGCGGGTACATTAGAGTATGAAAGGGAAAAGGTTATTCATACAGCCTTACAGGTTTAATGAAGGCTGACCTTTCCTTGACTGATTAATCCAGAGGTACTTGCCAGTGCCCCTTAGTTAAGTCAGAGGTGGAGATGAACTGAGCATGCCCCAGTTTTTTGGATAGCTCAGCTGTGGTGGTGGTATTACATGGGTTTTTGTGTGAGTTAGTGTTCTCCATCGAGGTTGGGATGTAGGATCACTGGAGAGTCCTGTGTCCACTCAGACGGGTGGATTATACCCATATTTAACGTCCTTGATCTCCTCCTTTTTTTCTGTCGTGGTTTTGACTGAAGGAGATATCTGGTAGGGTTGGGCTGGGATTGGGTGAGCTTCATCTGTGTCTAATGGAGTACTTAGTCCATTTGGTCTATCCTGGGGTGGCTGAAAATATCAGGAGCACAAGCTGGATCACAGTTCCTTGATCTGCTGGCACTGCTCATGGAGTGGGTTTCCTCTTTGACTCCTCCATTGCCTTTCCCTAGAGTCTTTTGCCAGCCCCCACCTTCTGCACTCTTGAGTGCCTGTGTGGGGAACAGCTGTGACATGGTGTAAGAGATGGGATGTTCAGAAAAGGTAGTAATTCTCCTATTTATCACAATTTCCATTTAAGCTTTTGCATAACCTCTCCCTTCTCTGATTTTTTTTTTTTTTTAAATAACTAGTCCAGCATATGTACAGTTCCTCCTCCATGGCAGATGGAGAGATGATGAATCTTTTTCAAAGCTCCCCTTTGTCTGCTAGGTGCTTCCCAGGTCAAAGAATTCAGCTGGTTTCTAGCCTGAGTGAAGGGTGAATTCTGTTCAATGAGGTTTAGGCATCTAATTTGGTCTTGGTCCCTATTACCATCATGTATTCATATTCCTTTCTCTTGAGGCAAAGGAGTTCAGAATGCTAAATTACAAAAGAAAACACTATGGTGTCTTTTAATGTATGGGAAGACCATGTAGGTGAAGCATTTTAATTCTGCATGTCCAGTGTGTTAGCTACAGCTGTTGACAAGTGAAGGTGAGATCAATTCCTAATATTTCTACTCAAGCAAAACTTGCAAGTTATCAGCTCCATTGCTTTCAAGTCCTATACTGGATGTCTAACCAATAGAACTATATTTTAGCTAGATTATGCTAAAATGATCAAGCGATTTGTCTCCTGTCATCTGTCTCCAGCCTTTGACTAAATGATAATGAAGTAGTTGTCTTAACATCTCATTAAGCTTTAAAATTTATACCCTGTTCAGGTAAATGAGACAGCTTATGCCTTTCTGAGCCAAGGTTTCAAGTTGTGTAAAGACTTCAGTAAACGTAAATTCACTGTTTTATTTTATGTCGTAATTGTGAGTTAGTTTCACAGCCACAAGCACTAGGGCTGTGGTTCCCAACCTCTTCCCAACCCATTTTGACAATTTGTGGAGACTTGGTGACCCAAGGCAATTTGGATCTTGGGGGGAGGGAAGAGTGCCACAATTGGGTAATTTTTGCTTGAGGCAAGAATGTGAAATTGTGCCCCCTCATGTTCATTTATTCACAGCAGTTATTTCATAGGAAAAAGGGAAAATACATTAATAATACTAGGTTTATTATAGTTTAGTTTATTTGAGTTGTGGTGAGGGAAAGACCCTCACCCCAAACTGCTTCACCTGCTTAAACCCCACACTCAGAGGCTGGAGGGACCGGGGGGGTCACGTTCGGGCTGGGAGGGTCACTCAGAGGCTAGCGGGATATGACAGACAAAAAATGAAAACTGACAAATCAGCTACATAGAACAGAAGGGGGGACAAAAGAGAAGGATGGACGGGGACAAAAATTACTTTCTGCTAGTTTATTAAATGGCTCTCCTGGGATGGCTTTGAATATCAAAGATGGAGAGGCTGCCTTTGTAATGCATAATTGCTGCTCTGTTAGAACTGCTGGATGTGGCAGCATAAAGCAGCTGCAAGTGGCTTCTTCAAGAGCCACATGATCCGAGGTGCTGGTGACCCTTGGTATATCTAATTGTGACCCATGTTTTGGTCCCAACTCATCGGTTGGGAATCCCTGTACAAGGGGCTTGAGTTACCTTTTAAAAATGAGATTATACTGAACAGTTATTCAGCAAATTGAAAAAGAACTACATAGCAACTTAGCTTCATAAATGTGGTGTTGACAGGGCCATATATGTGTTCAAACTACAGGAGCTATTGCCTACAGTTAAGTATTTTCTCTGTTACTAATTTTTAAACAAAACAATTATTGTAAACTTTTTGCTTTTATTTTTTCAGGAATATTTTGGTTGACAAGCCTAATGATCAGTCTTCAAGGTGGTCTTCAGAAAGCAACTACCCTCCCCAGGTGAGCATTTTAATTCTGCATTAGTATTCAGTCCTACTGTGGCTTTTAAAGTTCCAAATTTTAAATTGCAATTTATATTGGATCTGGACTACTACTCTAAACAGCTGGGTTACGATGCTGGTATTGACTGATAGATCTCAGTGGTCAGACATCTAAAACATTATCTTTCATGTTTTCAGTCACAGTTCTGGCTAGGTTTTGTTTGTCTCCTTGATTTTTAAAGCAGTTTACTTTTAGGGGCAGAATGTCATTGTGATGGAGCATTCCATAGTCTTTTTAGAAATATACTTGCAAATTAATATGATGCAACTGGAATGTGCTTTGTGATGTCTGAAAAAGGTTTTAGTCTCCTAGCTATAGTTATCCCATTTGTATGCATGTATCGTTTCTGTATTAGAAGATAAGACTAGATTAGACCCCCGGCTTACACAATTTTGACTTGCACGTTATTCTCAGTAAAGCGAGTTGCAGTCATGAGTGGCGTGGAGTTGGGAACCAGGCATCTCTGGTCAGTTTCACAACTCCTGCAAGCAGAGAGGAGCCAGGCTGCCACCTGATTCCCAGCAACCTGCCCCTCCCAGGAGCTGGGAAACTGACAAGCGTAGCAGTGCTGGTCAGTTTCCTGGAATCCCCTGACTTGTGTGAAATTCGACTTACACATAGGTTGCATTCTGGGCAACCACATGTAAGTTGGGGGTTTACTGTATGAAGTGTAAACCTGTTACTAATGTAGTCATAAGAGTGGGCCATTAGTAGTAATCGAGGAACTCATTGGCCCCAATGCTCAGGACAATGATCTGTGAATAGACTTTTCCTGTAAGCCTCAGAGGAATCATAGAACAATAGAGCTGGAAGAGACCTAAAAAGCCATCAAGTCCAGCCCCCTGCCCAAGGCAGGACCAAACCCCATCAGATCAGCCCAGCCAGGGCTCTGTCGAGCCGAGTCTTAAACACGTCCAGGGATGGAGACTCCACTGCTTCCCGAGGTAGACCATTCCAATGCTCCACCCCCCGCCTAGTGAAACGTTTTTCCTAATGTTCAATCTGGACTTATCCAACTGCAACTTGAGACCATTGTTTCGTGTTCTGCCATCTGTGACCACTGTGAACAGCCTCTTTGCAACCTCCCTTCAGTAAGTTGAAGGTTGTTATCAAATCCCCCCTCAGTCTTCTCTTCTGCAGACTAAACAGACCTAATTCCCTCAACCTTTCTTCATAGGTCATAAGCTCCAGCCTTCTAATTATTTTGGTCGCCCTCCGCTGAACCCTCTCCAGTGTGTCCACATCCTTCCTCTAACAAAGCCGAATAAAAAGGAATAATCACTTCTCTGGATCTACTGGCAATGCTCCTCTTGATGCAACCTAATATGCCATTTAGCCTTCTTGGCTACAATGGACACTGTTGACTCGTGTCCAGCTTCTCGTCCACTACAACTCCCAGGTCCTTTTCTGCAGAACTACTACCGAGCCAGTCGGAGCCCAGCCTGTAACAATGCTTGAGATTCTTCCTGCCCAAGTGCAGGACTCTGCACTTGTCGTTATTGAACCTCATCAGATTTCTTGCAGCCCGATCTTCCAATTTGTCTAAGTCACTCTGGACCCTATCCCTACCCTGCAGCATATCTACCTCTCCCCCTAGCTTAGTGTCATCTGCGAACTTGCTGAGGGTGCAATCCAATCCCTCACCCAGGTCACTGATAAATATGTTGAACACAACTGGACCCGGAACCGAGCTTTGGGGCACTTGACTAGAAACTGACTGCCATCCCGCCATCGAGCCATTGATCGCTACCCACTGGGCCTGAGCTTCTAGCAGGCTTTCTGTCCATCTTATCGTCCATTTATCCAATCCACATGCCTTTAACTTTGCTGACAAGAATATTGTGGGAGACCAATATCCAAAGCTTTGCTAAAGTCAAGATAAATCATATCCATTGATTTCCCCTCCCCCCCCCCCCAAAATCCACAGAGCCAGTTATCTCATCTAATCAGAAACTAATCAGATTGGTCAGGCATGACTTGCCCTTCATGAATCCATGCTGACTATTCCTGATCAGTTTTCCCTCCTCCAAGGTGCCGCAAAATGACTTCCTTGAGGAGCCCCTCTGTTTTTTTTTTCCAGGGACTGATGTAAGACTGACCAGCCTATAGTTCCCTGGATCATCCTTATTCCCTTTTTTAAAGATGGGCATTGCATTTGTCGTCTTCCAATCATACGGGAGCTCTCCTGATCTCCATGACTTTTCAAAGATAATGGCCAAGGGCTCATCAATGATATACGCCAACTCCCTCAGAACCCTCAGATAAATTAGGTCCAGGCCCATAAATTTATGTACATCTAGCTTCTTTAGATAGCTCCTAACCTGTTCTTTCCCCACCAAAGGCTGTCCACCCTCATCTCACAGTGCATCACTTATCGCGTTAGTCTGAGAGCTGTCCTTGTGCGTGAAGACAGAGGCAAAGAGAGCATAAGTACTTCACCTCTCCCTGCATAATCTGTCACTGGGTTAACTCCCTAATCCAGCAGGGGCCCCACACCCTCTCTGATCACCACCTTCTTGGTAACATGCCTGTAGAAACTTTTCTCGTTATCCTTCACATTCCTCACGAGTTGCAGTTCCAATTGTGCTTTTGCCTTCCTGATAACTGCCCTGCATTTTTGAGCTATACATTTAAATCCCTCCCTAGACATGTGTCCAAGTTTCCACTTTTTGTAAGCTCCCTTTTTGTGCCTGTTTTCCAAGGATTTCACCCGGAAAGCCAGTCTGGTCTCCTACCATATTTACTTCTCTTGCTGCGCATCAGGGTGGTTTCTTCTGTGCCTTCAATAGGGCTTCTATAAAATACTGCCAGTTTTCCTGGACTCCTTTTCCCTTCATGGTAGCATCCCAGGGGATGCTAGCTCCACGTGGGTGTTCGCTGCCTGTCTGCTTTTTATAGTGGTTGCTCTGGGTTGTCCACATAAAATGGCAGGGGCTGAGAGCCAGAAGGAAAGGACAGCTTTTTCTTTGGGTGGGGGAATGACTGGGAGGGCTGGGTTGTCTCATGCCTCCCTGGAATTTCTTCACCCCCCTCGGGGCATGCTCCCCAGTTTTGGAAACCGTGGTTTAGAACAATGTTTAGAGTGAGATTATATGTAGTTTCTGTAGTGTATTTAGCTGGGAAGTTCTGTTGTGTTTTGCTGCTTAACCTTTTTCTGTGTACTGTTTGTTAAGACCACTTAAATCCTACCTATTTATACTTCATAAAATCCCTTTTGTTTGTTAATAAACCTAGTGTAAATACACATTACATGGAGATGCGGGGCAGGGAGTCTCTACAGATCTCACTACAGCATAAAGTGGATGTATCTAGCATTCAGCTCCCAGAGTGCTAAGAAAAGGTCTTGGCCTGTGTTGCTTGTTGGGCGTGGCCCTGTCCCTAGATTGCCATAAAATAGCAAAACAAAAAAGCAGTCAAGTAGCACTTGAAAGACTAGCAAAATAACTTACTAGGGGATGAGCTTTCATGGGATAGACCCACTTCAGATCTGAAGAAGTGGGTCTGTCCCATGAAAGCTCATCCCCTAACAAATTATTTTGTTCTTTTGAAGTGTACTTGACTGCTTTGTTGATTTGATACAATACAGACTAACACACTATCTCTCTGTCACTATTCATGAAGATAGTAGGACTTGCTAAATAAGACAAGGTTATAGGGTGCTCAGGTTGTCAGGGGAAGCCGGCTAAGTGTGGTCTTGGTGCATCACATAACTGTCTGAAGGGCCTTGACCCATCAGTCATGTTATCCCAAGTGAATTTGGCAGGTACTTTTTTATTCATTTCATGCTAAAGGTGATTCAGTTTCTATTGTTGTTGAGCTAATGGAGATACACATCTCATAGAGCTGGAAGGACCTTGGAAGGTCGTCCAGTCCAGTCCTCTGCCCTTTTGGCCGGGCCAAGAACCATCCCTTATAATTATTTTTTTTAATCTGTTTGCCCTAGACTCCTAGGTAACCTCCTCCAGGATTGAGCTCACAACCCTGGGTTTAAGCAGGCTGGTGCTCAAACCACTGAGCTATTCCTCCTGCTAGGTGGGAATCAGCCATGCAGACCCATCTCCTCAACAATGTGAAGAGCTATGGTAGATTTCTTTCCACCATGGTATGTTGGTTTCTGGAGCTTCTGAGAGAAGTAAAATCTGTTCATCCTATTGTTTTTTCTTTCAAAATGTTCGGATTTTTCTTCAGTAAATGAGAGCTCTTCTGTTAAATAGATTTGAATGTCGGCAAAATCTACTATCCTGCTTATCTCTTAGGCTAATAATATGGGTAAAGACTGTTCCTTTTTATCAGTCTTCAAGCTCACTAATTTTGTTCGATAGTAGGGAAATTTGATTGCTTTCCCCCCGCCCCCAGTATTTTGTCAGGTAATTTTAGTGAGTATCAGGGGTAGGCCATGGGCTTCTGTGAATTTTTGTTTGTTGCCCATGACATATCTGATTCTAATTAAAATGACCGACAATCTTAACCTTACTTATGATGCTAAGATGCTGTTGTCTGCATCGGTTTACTTTGTATTCCAGGCTGGTTGGTTAACTTTTTCCTGATCTGGGCAACAAGAAAGACTTAGGACAAATTTCCTTTTACTTTTATTTCACTGGATGACAATTTCTCTATCCTTTCTCTGGTTTTCATTTGCTTTTAGATTAATCTATTTATCTACTCTCTTGTCTCACCAGCCAGAGTTATAAATGTTTGTAATGGGCAGCAATAGTAACCCACCACATATCCACAACTAAAACATCAGAAGATGAATCAAAAGAGAAAATGCTGCAAGACAGACTGTGTGGGTCAAATGCTTGGCTGAAGAGATAACTGTGCTCTTTGTCTGAAAGCTAACAAATAAGCACAACTGACAGTATTCTATAGCAGGGAAGTTATCCAGTGTGAATATTCTGTCTTCGATCATCAAGTTTACAAGCCCAGAGCCTTTCTTCAATAGTACTTCCAAAGATTTCCATTGGCACAAAAATTCATCTACAACCAATCTTCCCCACCGAAAGGTTTTGGGAGCTCAGAAAACATTTCACTATGTGTACAGATATCCAAAACTGATCTTTGCAGAGCCATTCTGCAATCTTGAAGAATGGCTCCTTTTATATCTAGTGTGTCAAGGTGTCTGCTCAGGATTGCTTTTTAAGAACATGCGCGACCAAGCTGCTATGTTGTGAGCAATTGTTCTGGTTTTGGAAACACTAACTCTTACCTATTTGGTTGTCTGTGTTCTGATGCCTTCCTCTGGCTCCCATAGTACATCTGCTTAGTCGGTTTAAAACTACTTGTTTTCTCAATCTGGTACAGCACAAACCTGTTGGTTTTTTAAACACAGAAGAAATTTACTTTGTTCCCTACTTCTAAGCAGTTTTAATCCAGCCTTGAATGTCACAGAATAATGATAGAGATTGGAAAATAACTTCCTTGCTACCAAATAATCTTCTGTTTTTCCCCTTGTTTTTACAGCTTCCCTGCCAGGCAGCATGCTTATTCTTTGTAGTATCAAATAGTAAGGAAATGTTACATTGAGAGCTTTCATCTTCTCTTTCCAAGATTGTTTGGCTTAATTCTCTGGAGCTGAAGACTCGTGTCTCTATTGTAGCTTGGGGTCAAAAACTGTTTGTAATTAAGGTCCTTTCATCTTGGCTTTACCCCTTTTGGTCTTTATAGCTCACATCCTTCAGCATGCTTAACTTAGCATGTCACTTACTCTCATTGTGAAAGGTAATTAGAAGTTATATTCTCGCTTCTGTGTTCAGAGCTGACATTAGTAAATGAACATTTAGCCTCCTAATGTTTGAGAGTTTTCCCATAACTGTCACTTAAAATATTAGTTCTCATTTTTTAAACCATAGGGTCAAATTGGAATCCATCTGAGTAATAAAAAAAACCCCATTTGTTAAGCTTAATATGGTTAATAAGAATGTAGTGTCATTTTTTCCTCTTAGCTTAATAAAGGGACTGCCCTATTGAGAGCTAACAGGTAGTATAGAGGGATGGCTGATTGAGGGCAGGAACAGACTTGAAAAATCTTTTTCTCTGCTTTCTTTTTGTTAAACAATAGTTAGATCAGTTAGTGAACTTTTCTGTGCCCACCCCCATGAAGTCAATTTAAACTTTTTGCTTAGTTTGTTATTAGTCCGGATACCCCTTCATGTATCAATGTCCATTTATACAAGGTGTGAGGAGGGTTGATATGTGAGAGAGGGAGAAAGATTGAGATGGTTTGGCCCTGGGAAAATTTAGCTTTGTTCCTCTCAACACCGAACTCTCACAAATGTTGTGACCCTACTGTATCTGCATTCAAGGCATTAAATTTAGATATATAACAAGCGACTGCTATAAAACAAAGCTTGTAAAAAAATTAAGACTTAACATTTGCATTGTACCGGACTGAATGGAGGCTTTATACAACATTTCCATATGTTTTTGTGTGTAAATTCATTGTAGCATCATATTGCTATTTATGTAGGTCAAAAGCACTGGAACCATCAGCCCCCTCCCACAGACCTGTGCTCCTGAAGCTAAAGGAGTAACTGCATGGACATGTGGACTAACATATACAGAAATGGCATGCATTGCTAGGGGTTCCGGGGAGATTTTTTGAGAGCAGAGGAATGGGGAAATCTGGGGCTCTTTTGTGTTCCATTCCAGAGCCTTGTGAGAAGAGTGTTCAAATCAGCACGGACTCTTCAATGTATTACATCTGAGTGATTCTTTCTTCCTCTCCCATTCTCATTTTTTCTCATCTGACCATTCCTAGTCTCTACTCCTCAGGCTTCTCATTCATGCTTCATTGTACATTAGGTTCTAGTTGTACTGCTCAGGATTTTGCATCTCACTATTCTCATCACTGTCTTAGTCCTCTTGCTCAGGCAATTTCAGCTCCCTTTTGCCTGTATATTCTCTATATCTTCCTCCACCAAAAACTTCACCCAATCAGTCTCTTGCCCATGTTCCCCACCATCACTGGCAACCAGTCTTTGCCCGGGCAGTTCATTTGATCTGTGTGTGCACCCATATCTTTCCCCAGCCAGTCCCACTTCTCTTCCTGTGTGCCCCACCTTCTTATCAGATTCATCCTTTGTCATCTGCTTCCCCACTGTTCCACTGAGTCTAAGGTTTATCTGTGCCACACCACATGAGGTGGCATAGCTGTGTTGCTAAAAGTGGAGCAGTGTAGCTGATGTTAAAATACCCCTAACACCCATGACTGGCATTTGCTTTCCCAGCCAGAAAGTGCTTCAATTGACAAAGTGCTGTTTACACTATCACTTGTCAGGACAAACCTTTTTGGGGGGGGGAGAGCAGAGAAGGGGTTAGTACCTCTGAATGACAGCTTTTGTCAGTCAGTTGGCAATGTAGATGTAGTCTATATAATTCTCTCCTTCTGCCTCACAATTCCATCTGTTCTGTCCCTTTTCAAGTCAGTTTCTGTGTCCCTCACAAACAGGCTTGTCGCAATCTACTCCCACTATAAATTTGACTTTTGTCTCCTTTGCATTTAAATGCAGCAGTTTACTATGCAGGGCCAGCAAGGTGGACATTGAGAGTACAGGAATGATACACTTGCTGATTTTAGTTCATGCCCTTGGACTTTGTGTGGTCTGCAGTTCCCTATCAATTGCAGGGAGATTGCTGCTCAGTGCAAACAGAATTTAAGGAAATTTAGATATTTAAAATCAGAGTATCTACTGAGTGGCTGTTTACAGGGATGGCAAAAAGCACATCCTTGACTTAAGCTAAACTTTGAAGTCTTCACAACATGGGGACACGCTACCTTTTCAAAGAAAAGCTTGTTAGGATTTTTGAAATAACTAATTTTTCACCAGCCTCATTGTCAGAAATGGCCATTTAGGTTGAAATTTTCTGAAGTTGTCAGCATGAGGCAGACAGCTGGCACAGAAAACTTTAGCTCAGATGGTTAAGTTTATAAGCAATTGACAACCATGACTTCTAATGAAACTGTTGGGTGACTTTAACAGAATGCTACCAGCAATGCCTATGATGATCTGGGGAGAGGAAATTCCTAAATGTATTTTATGTAAGTGCTCAGATATTACAGTAGTAAGGGGCAGTGTTCCTTGTAAGCCGAGCACTTGAGGGCTGCCCAGAAGAGATTCAGGTGCCACTCAGATGATTTAGCAGAGGGCCCACAGCCACAGTGGGCAGCATGTGTTTTCTATTGGTGGTGCACATAACACAATATATTCTGCTCTAGTCAGCTGGCCGGCACCTGAATCTCTCCTGGGCAGCTGCGCAAGCACTCGGCTCACAGGGAACAATGATGTATAATAATGCCAAACTCCTTCCAGTGTCCAAAGGTGATTCATTGACTTTGAAGTGTTCGGGTGAATGGAAGTTGTTCCAGTGAAAGATATTACCTCACACACCTTGTGTCTCTAATATCCCCCAACCAATATGGCTACAACTATGCTATGTATTCTTCTGTAGAAAGCAGAGCAGCCTCAGGAACTGTGACTGAGAGCCACATGTAGGGTATCCTAGTGGTTAGGGCATTCTCCTGCAAGTGGGGAGGGAGAGCTCCAGCTTCAAGGCCTTTTTCCATATAGTGGGAGTGGGCAATTGAACTCGGGCCTTCTATATCCCAGATGAGGCCTTGAACTGCAGGCCTGAAGCTTATAAGGCAGACACCACTTACTCCTCTACCAGCTCTTTTGTGAATCCTGTACTTGCTGCTTATCAAAAATGCTTAAAAGTCTAAATAAAACATTAGCTTCCATATCGCTGAAATGTTACTGTTTTGGTAATATATAAACTTTTCAGCAAGTCAGAATGTCTGCCCCCAAATTATTTTGTTTTCAAAATTGCCAGTGTACCCATAAGTCCATTGTATGCCTAGCTCCAGTCCTGATCAGTGAGGTTAGTCAGCTCAGAATGACTGCACTGCACCTTCAGAATTGGTTTCCTAATGCCACGTTGGAGGACTGGTTCTGCTGATTTCAGAGACTAAAAAGTCTGCTCAATGAATCTTCACCACTTAGTCATTCCATATGTTGAATTAAAAATACCGTCTCTTCTTCCTTGTTAGAAAAAAGGAATTGTTCAAAATAAACGTAATTTGAAAAGTATGTATCATGGGCATAATCAAGAACCTGCATGGAATCTGATATGCAGAGTAGCTGAGGAAACTGAAGTGCCTTTTGATGGGTGCAATAAGATGTTTGTAAGGTTATTCATTGAAAAAGAAATTGAAAGTGGAAGTCTAAACCATCAACATGCAACTGAAATACTAACCCTTGTGTTATATTTAGTAGATGGGTTTTCCAGCTATGTGGTTATGGTAGAGTTAGATGACTCTTGTGGCCTTCAAGGCCATGACTTGATTATGAATGAGTGCCAGTGAAGGGAAATACACTACAGCTGTTTGTTAAACTGGATACTTTCTGGATGCACTCTTGAAATAGAATGACCCAGCAATCACATGTGCAATAATAAACCTTGCATATTGAATAGTACCAGAGAGCTAGTCCTGTTAGTCTTATTCTAACAAAATAGTAGTCATGTAGCACTTTAAAGACTAACAAAATAATTTAGCAGGTGATGAGCGAAGTGGTTCTGTCCCACAAAATCTCATCACCTAATAAATTATTTTGTTAGTCTTTAAAGTGTTACACGACTGCTGCTTTTTTGATAATAAACACCTTCAGACGGAAGCTGACATTCTCTATTTTCATACTAATTTTAGGTTTACAAGGGAAACATAAGTAATAGCATTAGAGGCCAGACTGACATTTTATAAAGGAGAATCTTGACATCAGTGGTTATGTTCTGATTTACTACAATATACATACAACAGTATAGATTCCTGTGGTGGTTGATGACAATTAATACATAAAAGCACATGTTTAGATATAATCCTTGTTCTGAAAAGTGTAGGCCAGGGGTCAGTTACCTTTCCCAGACAGTGTCAATTTTTGACCTCCTACATTGGGTCAGAGTGCATCCTCTTTAAAGTCGCTAACAAGCCTTCTTACAACAGCTTCATTCATAAAGATTCAGAGCTCTACCATTCAAGTGATGGATGGTAACATTAGCTGGTCTTTTGGTAATCCACAGGTGGCATGGCTTTGAGCAAACTTCTGACTGTATGAAGGAGGAGGGGCAGGGCTGAGCTCCCACCTTATGTGCTGATGAAAATCAGCTTGTGTGCCACTCTTGGCACCAGTGCTGGGGGTTGCTGACCCCTGCTGTAGGCCTTTAATGTAGTGAACTGTCCATAGTGACTATGCTTGACTTAAAGAGAAACAAATCTGTTTAATATATACAGTACCTCATGGTAATGGATGCATTTACCTGCAAGGTGAAACCATGATGGCTGTTTGTTTGTGAACTGAAATTGTTAATGATGGAAAAATTAGCCGAATATGTTGTCAGCCAAATTGCAGGAATGCTGGGTAAATAAGACTTGATCTCTGATCTAGCTTATTGGCTCTGGCAAAATCAGCATGTGCTAGTACAGAGCAGAAATACTCCAACCTTATTTTTATTTAAAATGACACCCCCCCCACCCCAAAAACAAACAGCACACCTTCCTAAGATGGATAGTAACAGAGAGGGAGCCATGCTAGTCTATATACTATCAAAACAAAAAAGCAGTCAAGTAGCACTTTAAAGACTAACAAAATAATTTATTAGGTGAGCTTTTGTGGGACAGACCCACTTCTTCAGACCATAGCCATACCAGAACAGATTCAATATTTAAGGCATAGAGAACCAAAAACAGTAATCAGTTCTATTTTTCAGTACATTATATTTCAAAAGATGGTGTCCCTGCAGAATGACTATATCAATTTTTTTGGCATATTCCTAAAGCTTGACCTGATATTTGTGCTCCTGTCGTGTAGCAGCTTTTAAATATATGTTCAAATGTGTGCATTATACATGCCCATTCAACATGTGGCATGGTCCATCTTCAAAAGAGTTCCGGTACTGTTATGACAGTTAGGCTGCGTCTACGTGAGCACCTTCCTTTCAAAAGGGGCATGTTAATGAGTGGGTTCGAAAGATGCTAATGAGGTGCTGCAATGAATATGCAGCATCTCATTAGCATGATGGCAGCCATGGCGATTCGAAAGTGCAGCTTTTCGAATCACATGCCGCCTGCGGAGACGGGACCTTCCGAAAGGACCACCCCCCCCAGTTTTCGAAAGCCCTTCATCCTATCTGATGATCGGAAGAAGGGCTTTTGAAAACTGGGGGGGGGGGGGGTCCTGTCTCCACGGGTGGCGTGCGATTCGAAAAGCTGCACTTTCGAATTGCTGCTGCCATCATGCTAATGAGGCATTGCATATTCATTGGAGTGCCTCATTAGCATCTTTTGAACCCGCTCATTAACATGCCCCTTTCAAAAGAAAGGGGCATGTGTAGACACAGGGTTACTATCAATTTTTTTTTTAGTTGATCTCTGTGTGACTGACTAGTGGTTGCGAGGGTAATATATATAACTCTGGTAAAATGAGGTACAGGGGGAAAAAAGGAGTGTATCTTTCTCCTGAAGATCAGGCCAAAGATTCTGCAGTTTCAAGACCTCTAAAAAAGAATTATTAACCAGAGTTAAATCTCACACTTATAGCTTAAGCCCCTGAATTTGGGTAATACTAACAGCTGTCAGCTTCAAGGAGAGCACTATATCATTTTCTTAAGTGAATGAACATTTTATAGAAACACAAACAAGTATCCCTAGCCTCTGTTTGTTGGAAGCTGGGAGTGGGCAACAGGATGGATCATTTGATGATTACCTATTCTGTTCATTCCCTCTGGGGCACCTGGCATTGGCCACTGTTGGAATACAGGATACTGGAGTACATGGATCTTTGGTCTAACCCAGTATGACTGTCCTTATGTTCTTATGTTAAACATTTGGATTACTTTTGAATAACTGATTTAATAAAAATATACCTGTGCTGAATCTGTTGGTACTTCCTGTTTAAACAAAAAAAGCTTTACACATACTTCATTTCAAGGTTTCAATGGAGCATATATAACTTCCCGCTCCGCGCGCTCAGATTTTCTTCAGGCTCAGTCGTGTGTGTGTGTGTGTGTGTGAGAGAGATCGAGAGAGATCGCTTGAATCGTTCCAGAGCCAAAGGAAAATAGGAGCCTCATTTCCCTTCCAAACACCACAACCTCCTCAGCAAAACGGATTGTCATAATCAGCAGCAATTTCAGTCTTTGCACTAATAGCTGACCATCTCCTCTTCATACAAGAAGGGGAATGTGCGCATGTTTCTACGGTGACCATATTTCACTGGGCCAAATACAGGACAATCTGGGATAGATGACTCCCTGGCTATGGCTGCCAAGCATGTGTGGCTCCCTCATCACCCCGGGGCTGACACGGAACTGCTGCCCCACAGGGGAGCTCCCTGGTTGCAGGGGCGGTTGCCCTGCAGAGGTAGGAGGGTTTGCCAGGTGACCTACGTGACAGGGTGCTGGGAACAGCACTGTCACCCTGCGGGGGACCTCCCTGGCTTGTCCCACACTTCTGGGTGCTGGGAATGGGGCTGCAGCCCTGCGGGTGAGGCTCTTGGCTTCCTTAAGCTGTGGGGAGCAGGGAACAGGGCTGTGGCCCTGCCTTGGTACAATGTGTCTCCCTGGCTGGATAGGTGACTGCGTGGGGTACCAGATCCCATTAAAATCTTAAAAAGAGCTGGGGGACACACACAACCCCCTCCCCTGCCCAAACATACCCTGCCTTACTAATCTGTGGCACAGCCCCTGCTGGCTCCTTCTCTTGCTGTTTGTCTGTACACATGGCCGTTGAATACATGTTCTACATGCTTTCCAGCTAGCGGCTGTGGCTGTGCTGACTTGGGTGAGAGGCAGCTCAGCAGGGGGTATGAATACAGGATAATTAGCCCTCTTGTTAAAATAAATTGGGATGCCTTCCTGGCACCTGAAATCTAGGACTGTCCTGGCCTAGTGGTATTGGAATACAGCCTTTGCAGCAGATGCATTTCTTGCTCCTGTGTCACCACAAAGACCACAAGGGTGTCTCCCAGCTCCAAGTTTCAACTTTCACCCTGTAAGCTCTCTTTGGTGAGCATGTGGAAGCTGCAAGACTGGACATTCTCAATTAAAATGCTGCATGGTTTCTAAAACGCTTGTGTGTTCAATAACTATTACACCTCATTTCTAGATATCTGTCAGCCAAGATACC
The DNA here is from genome assembly GCF_033958435.1 of Carettochelys insculpta. Classification (NCBI taxonomy): domain Eukaryota; kingdom Metazoa; phylum Chordata; order Testudines; family Carettochelyidae; genus Carettochelys; species Carettochelys insculpta. Next base: position 372,686,688 of record NC_134137.1, read on the forward strand.
CTTCCTGTGTGCAGAGCCAGATTTTAGTCAAAACATCAGTCTTCTCCCCAGTGTGTTTTCTCTTTTTTTTGGATTAAAAAAACCCAACCGAACAACTCTACCTCACCCCCAACTACATCATTTAACCGTAGGCTACGTGTGAGCTAGCCTCTTCTGAAAAAATGGCATTCCTATTTGCTAGAGCCTGTATGTAAATAACAGAAGTATCTGATGTGGAATTCTAAATTTCTTGGAACCACAGGTTCAAATTGTGGTATGGTCAATTCCAGTCCTGCAACTCTGAGGTAAAACTGTTTAAGGTGTAACTGTTATTCTTTTTGAAAAATCTCATACTATAAGGTCACTTGGGATTTGTGCTGATGTCTTATGTCAAGAGCCGCTCTCCATCCCCTTCTTTGTTTTGGAGTTCAGTGCTGCTAAATTTACGGGGCTTGTGAAGTTCTTTTGGGTATTCTGATAGAGAGGCACATTGATGTAACCTAAAATGTACTGTTGGCTAGAGAGACTTTTGTGTTTGAAATGTGGCTTTGCAGAGAACTACTGGGAAAGCATCATGTTCTCACCTTGCTTGTAAGTGGCTATCTGCAAAGTGTTGGCTTATCTCCTAAATTGTTAATTTGAAGATTGAATTTTCTTAGTTTTCTCTTTTAATGCTGTTATTTACAAACAACTAAAATCTGTTTAAAGATTCTCCCATTATGTATTAATCAGATGCTTTGTAGTAATCCCTACCAGTGCCTAGTCCATATTGTGACACAGTGCATAGATGTGTTTTTAAAAATTTACTATCATAGCAATGGTTATGTGGTTAAGCTTGGCGGCGTTCAGTTTTATTTTTTATAATGGGGGTAAACTTATGGATTTAAAGAACTTTTTCTAACTTTTAGCTATTTAAATTTTCAGTAATGGAAATTGTGGATTGAATTGGGACTTAATTGTTTAATGATGATTGGTCAGATTCAAAAGTTTGAGATGTGATGTGACAATTTAGACACTATCTTTAAACTGTTCCTTTCTTACTCTGCTTATCTGTAGCCTTTGATTATTATGGCTTGAAATATGGCTTCATTAGTTTGTCTAATCATGAGCCTGTGTGTCTTTACAGTAGCACTTAGTCTCCTACTGAAATCGTTGTGCTTGGTGCTGTGTAAGCATGTACCAAGGGCCTGTTCCTGCCCTCAACATGTTGGCTTACATTCAGTTTTACAGCCTGTGGTGCAATGTGACTTTTTGGTCCAGTCCAGTTTCTAGTTAGAGGTGATAGTTCTCCTGCTGTAAATCCTCAATTCAAAGATTGATCTTTCTGACGTTGTTGTGGAGAACAATTTGTCCCATCATTCAGGAAATTGTAATTCTAGGTCAAATTTGAGGCACGTTGGCAGCGCAGCTTCAACAAAGTTTACATGGCTGCTTTCTGTTCTGTACCTGTTTTTGTAGATAAATAAGACTTTTGAAAGCAGTCATTTGTATTTGAATTCTGTGGAACCTGTCGCTATCAAAATAGGTAAGCTTAAAATGGTAGTCATGCTTGAATGTGCAGCAGCATTTAAAGATTGAACTAGGCCCTCCATGTAGTTTGCAGTGGAATGGTGTCCAGACTATTGTACATATCTGTCTATACCAGGTGTATCCAGCCCGCGGGCTGCATGCAGCCCTGGACAGCTAGTTATGCGACCCCACAAGATCGTAAACTTTCACATTATTATGTGATTTCTATACATTAACTATATTATATATTTTATATGCGGCCCAAGACAATTCCTCTTCACTCAGTGCGGCCAAGGCAAGCCAAAAGGTTGGACACCCATGGTCAATACAGTAGCATCTATTAAGGTTTTCGTGACAAATCAAAGGGAAGGTGGTGTGCATCATGCTTTATTGCATACTTTTTTCAACCTCTTTTCACTTGTGTGTGCCAGAGTCTTACTGTAGATCTACCTGTTGTGAATGTAGGGAGTAGAACAGACATCTACCATGGAGGAGTATGTTCTGGATTGTTCTTTTGTTGGGGATGAAACCCTTTCTCATCCTGTCAGAAGTAGTTTCTTTTTGTTCATGTTATACAACAGAGTAAAAAATGAAAGTGCCCTGTTTCTTGATGCCCAACCAGACTGTTCCCTAGGATCATCTCTGGTCAGAGGCACTTAAGAAGCAGGAGTCTTTTCCCTCAGGCATTGCTGGTTAAGGTGCTTGATAGCGCCAGAAATGTGAAGTATGCCAACCCCTTTCAATTGTTGCACAGATGTCTCTATGTGCACAGGGAGTAGTTGAAAGGAGATCCTCATGAGACAAACTCTTCTTCTTGGTTTCCTTTTGGACTAGGAAGAGCTCTGTATATTGATATGATTCTCAGGCAATTGATTTACCTGTTGCTTATGAACCAAGCTTTTAGGGGCTCATTTTGCTCTCTGGGACCAGGTAGTCTCTGACCTGATGTATTTAATAGAAATTGTATGTTAGCATCTAGGAGAGATTGAATCAACAGAATGTACTCCAGAGTTAAACTTCAGTTCAAGCATTAGTGCATTGCTGAATCTGTTATCTAGTGCCTGGCCATACCACAAGGTACCTTCTGAAGTCTTGTGAAGCCCACATGTTCCTTTGTTTAATCTTATTCGCGGGCAGGAACAACACGTGGAGTACTGCTGTTAATTATTGTCCTCCAGCCTCTGCTACCAAACAGAATGTAAAGCCTTTAATTTTCTTCCTTTTTAGGTATGCCCTTCTCAGCCTTTATTTTAGTACTCAATTTCATTCTCATTTTTTCCCCCTCTTTCCACAGTATTTGATTCTGAAACTCGAAAGACCTGCCATAGTCCAAAGTATCACCTTTGGCAAATACGAGAAGACTCATGTCTGCAATTTAAAGAAATTTAAAGTCTTTGGTGGGATGAATGAAGAAAACATGACAGATCTATTGTCCAGGTAAGGGGTGATCTCAGTAACGCATAAATCATCCTAAATCAAAGGCTGGACCAAAACGTTCATCCTCCCTCCCCTCTTTTCTCCCAAAGCGCACTTGGTTCACAGTGCATAAGGGCTCCCAGTGGTGCCTCCTGTGGCCCCACATACAGCCTCTGGGCAGATAATAGAGGTGGTCTGGTCAGGCCAGGGAGTGCATATTCCAAAAATTAGGCCTGGGAAACCGCCTCTACCTCATTGTAACCACAGAGGATTTGTGGAAAGTGAACTTCTGGAGGTTTTGAAGAGTCAGAGTGCAACATTTGTGGGCTGAGATTCCTTTTTCCTGCATACGTGAGACTCTACCCTAGATTTTAGTCTCACTTGTGGAAAGCTTTTAGTTGCTCTTTAGGAGATGAACAATAAGTGTTCTTGCTTGCATATGTACAACAACTCTCTGTAACAGTAAAGGACTGAAGTCCTTAGCTGCTTTACCTGCCTTCATACTGATTGATCTGTTACATGGTAGAGTATAATATGAATTTTTCTTTCCTTTGTCTAAAATGACTTGATTTGGTAGTCCAGTAGTAGGTATTTTTTTTGGAAGGCAGCTCATGGCCAGTTTTAGACTTACCATAGGTTTTAGAGTAACAATTAGTGTAAATTTGAGAAGCCCACCTAGCTCATATCTTGCATCCTAAATGAAAGGGATTGATGTTTAGCTCACTTGCTGTATTTTTAGCTCAGAGCATAAAGCAAGAGTTAATGCTAGTTAGATGCCAGCAACAGGAAAGCCCAGTGAAGGGAGTATGTTGCTAGTTTGTTGAAGTAATCTGTACTGTCCTGATCAGTGTCACACTAGTGCTGCCTTACCAAATGAAACCGTATGACTTGAAGAACCTAGCATAGATATCCTATGGGACCATGTAAAATGTGAGCTTCCCTGGTTTAGTCATTTTGAATTGCTATTGCGTAGTACTTAAATTGGGGGGCAATTTTATGGGGAGAGGGAAGGTTTCAGTTAATATAGTAGTAGTAAACTGGTATAATTGAGTTCTTTTAGTGTTTGTCATAATTAAAACATTTGACTTCTCAGTTTGTCAAGAATTAATTCCAGCCTTTTCAAAAATGATACGCAATTTTGTGTAGTAGTTTTTTCGGTTGAAAATCAATTCTTTCAGTGATCCTGTGAGGTAGGCTTGTAAATGGGAACCATATTTCCTACTTGTCGCTAGATGTGCCACTTCCTTCAGCAGTAAAGTGGCAGATATTAGTCTAGAAACTGGTCCAGCACGCGTACTTATTCATAAGTAGTAAAATGAAACTATCGCATTTCAGACATTGACATAGGTTGCATATACCAATTAGTTCTAAAATACAACGTAAAATTTAGTAACTTTATTTATTTTTTCCACAGTGGCTTAAAGAATGATTATAACAAAGAAACATTCACCTTGAAGCATAAAATTGATGAACAGATGTTCCCCTGTCGATTCATTAAGATAGGTAAATGCATTTTTTCAGCATTCTGAGTAGAAAATAATCCTATACTTGTGCCAAACTTGGCACTTGTGAGTATGCTGTACTTAGGCAAAATATCCAAAATAGCTGTTCCATTTCATGATCTTTTAGATTGGTTAGGTTAAAGCACAGTGAAGCATTATAACCAAGGAGTAATAGATTAATATTTTAAGTCCTATGGCCTGCAAACAAAGTAGAATGCAAGCTTCAGGAAATGTCATTATGTAGCCAAGTAATGTGGTTGGGGAAGTGGCTTACTATGCTCCTATGACTAGCAGTAGGGAGCCTTCTATCTGATACATCAGGGTATGCCTACTCCATTGCTTAAAAACCTCATGACAATGAGTCTGAGCCTAGGTCAGTTGCCTCAAGCTCACAGGGCTTGTTTGGGTTGTGGGTCTATAAAATTGCTGTGTAGACATTTGGGCTGAGGCTGGAGCTTGGGCTCTGGGAATCATTCCTCTCATGGAGTCTCAGAATCCAGGTTCCAGCTTGAGCCCAAATGTTTAAATAGCAATTTTATAGTTCTGTGAGCCAAATAAGGGTGGCTGGAGGTCAGCCATTGCTGTGCCGCAGGTCTTCTGTTGTGCTGTAGCGCTACCCTCAGGACAGATGCTTACTTTGCTGTTGTGACCTTTTTGAAAAGAAAAGAGCAAAAACATGGTTGCAGAAAAGAGCAGGGATGACAGTTTTCTAACGTAACTTACAGTATATGAATTATATGTCTTGAGGTTGGATTAGCTTGTTCACCCACACTTGGCTGAAACTGAGTGAATGGGGCTCCTCTTGGAATCCTTCTGTCACTCATACCTCTGCTCTAGAGTTTTATGAATGTGTTCTCTCTATTGTGTGCTCACATCCAGGGACATGAAAGCATAGGCCCAGGACTTTAAATGTCATTTGCTTGATAACCAGAAGTCCTAGTGACCATAAAAGTTTACTGCACCTTTTTTGTCCCATTTTCTTCTTGGCCGTATAATCTGCAGAAATTATCTCCAAGAAATGTAGTGACAGAAGAGCAAGTTAAAGCATCACAAATTCAGTATTATGTATAGATATGGGGGGGAGGGAAGGCTCCTCCTGGCTCCACCAAGCCCTGGGGATCTGGGAGGGAGATGGCAGCCACTGGCCCTCCACAAGCCCTGGGGAAGCAGCAGCTGCTGGTGCTTTCCAGGAGCCTCAGCGAAGTGACCTAGGGCTCTCTGGCCAGCAGCTGCACCAGCTGCTGGCGGAAAAGGTTAGCAGGGTAGGGCCCAAATATGGGACAGTTAATCTCTCTTAAAAAATAAGTGGGGCTGCCTTTTTGGTGTCGCAGATACGGGACGGATAGTCGTCCTGTGTGTAAAATATTTTGAGCATCACTAGATTTGTGCAGTCTTTAAAACATGCTGAGGCTTACCTACTTTGTTACAGGATAAAAATATTACATTCTAGTATTCCTTTTCATATGTTGTGATGCAAACTGAGGTGGGGTGGGGGAATATAGGAAAAACCTCGAGTGATTTATTGAGCTACTGGGGCATTAAATTAGTTTTTTGTCATTCAGAATCATTCAACTGTGTGGTTTTTAAAATCATATTTACAATGGTTGTTTTTAAAAATGCATACCTGACATAAGCTAATTTTGATTTTGTGTTTTCCGGCAGTTTGAAGGAAACTTACTTGGTAGGTTATAAATATCTAAAAGTTGAGTGGAGTATGTGTACTTACTAATTTACACATGCACCAGAATGAAGTGTTTGGAAGACAAGAAGTGAATATTTATTCTTAGCATTTTTTCATAGATCAGGTGTAGGATTATTTGAACATCACTCCTTGGGAAATCCTATGCCACTGTGCACATGTGAAAATCACGTGCTCCACAGAAGATATATCCTGCCTAATTGCTGTAGTTCCATTTTTCACTCACCAGAAGCCACTGTGGTGCCAGAACAGCCAACAGTATGAACAAAAGGCTGAACTGCAGCACTTCTTGTGAAGACATTTTTAGGTGAGAAAAGAATTCTGTGCGTGCACAGTGGAATAGAATTCCCCAAGTAGTAGAAGTTCATTACTGTGTCTTACCTGTGGAGTCAGGTTAGGAGAACTGTGTCTTACCTGTGGAGAACAGGGGAGGAGGGCTTCATGCACATCTGAAAATGAGGAAGGAAGCTGCAGACCCTCCTGTGGGGAAGGGTGGTAGATATGCTTGAGTGATGAATGGGAGAGGGTTGGGTCTGTGTGGGGAAATCTTCTGAACACCCCCCCCCCCGCCCCTATCAAGAAAAAAAAAAGAAACCAAAACCAAAACCCACCTTGTTCCATAATTCTTGTACCCACACCTACCAGCCCTGCAGGTTCACTCCAGGCTCCTTCCTCTTCCTCAGCTTCTCTGTTACTCTTGACTCCCTCAAGCCTTTGCACTGCTTCTGATGGGTGCAGAAAGTTCATTTCTGTATTATAATTTAACTAGTTACTCCAAGTTCGGTGCTATGTGCATAGTGGGGAATCTATTTGTCAGGAAAAAAAGATTCTGGTATTTTTTTAATCATCTCTATTGTTAGACAAGCTTGCTGACATGCTTTGAAATAAATTGACAAAATAATTAGCACAGTATGATCATGCTAGTTCATTTTGACAAAATATGAAGAATTTTGCAGCATTTTAAAATATGGAATGAAGAATTTTTAATTTTTGGTACAGAATTCCCATGGGTGTAGGACATGCCAGTCAAGGAGCTTTAAGGTCTATCTTTGGTACCAGGAAGTGGTGAGAGCTTTTCTGAAGAGAGTGGTGGTGTTTTTAACAGTCAGCATTTTATATCTGGAGCAGCAATCCTCAGCTTTTCAGTTCTTCACTAGGTTAGTGATACACAACAATGATATAAATGATGTCTGTGTGGACTTGGGGAGTGAATGAACTGTGAAGTAGTCTTTAAAAAGTGCTACAAGACTGCTTGGGATTTATTTTGTAAAGCTGCAGACTAACACGGCTACCCCGCTGAGACAAACAACTTTATTAGGTAATGAGTTTTTGTGGTTAAGACTCACTTCATCGTACAAACTTCATATGAAGTGGGTCTTAACCACAAAAGCCCATTACCTAATAAATTTACTAGTGTTTAAGGAGCAACCCAGCCGCTTGTGGTTTATTTTGTGAACTGTGGCACAAGAGAGGTCATGGCTGAAGAAAAAGTGACTTGGTAATCTGGAAGAATGAGTCAATACTGTCATGGACTTAAAAGCTGAAGCAGCAGGCAAAAGCGAAGTATAGTTAGCTTTGGTCTGTTTGAGTAGAAGATACTAAGGAGAGGAAAAGAGTGCGATTGTTTTGTGCACCAGACAGCTACTTACTGTACTACTAGTGAGTAGAAGGGCATAGCTAGATGTCTTTAGGATGAGAGCAGCCTTGTCTATTGCAGTTCATTCATTTATTGGTGGAGCGGATTCTTTACAAATAGGGCTTGTCCACACTACCACCCTCCTTCAAAGGAAGGATGGTAATTAGGGTGTTGGGAGTTCACTAAGGAAGTGAGCTGTATATGCAGCACTTCATTAAGCAGATTCTCACCCCCCCCCCCCCCCCCGGGCAACTTCGCAGTTTTAAACTTCGAAGTTTAAAACTGCAAAGTTGCTGGGGGGGCGGGGGGGGAGGGTGGGATTTGCTTAATGAAGTGCTGCGTATGCAGCTCAATTCCTTAGTAAACTCCCAACACCCTAGTTACCATCCTTCCTTCGAAGGAGGGTGGTAGTGTAGACAGGGCCATAGAGAATCTTAATTTGTTACGTTTCTACACTGAATGAAATAGGACTTTCATTCTAAGCTCCTTTTTATAGTACCTTTAATTTCTTGATCTGTTGAATAAAAAGTTAACTTTAAAAAATGATTTTTTAGAGTCAGGCCACACTTATCCTATTTGGTCAGACTTTATAGGCTGTGCAATCAAGCAGTGGGTCATATTTAACCTTTATAATGAAAATATTTTTCTGGTTGTTCATTGAAAGACTGGGCAAGGGTTAGGGAAGGAGTTTACTCGGGCATGACGCGTCAATAGAAAACTTATGTTTGATGCTTTATCTCAACGCTTTCATTTATGGCCCTTTTCCCTTTCCTAATTTCAGAAAGTTTTATTTGGGCAAAGTTCCCTATTGAGGATGTGGGAGGGTGTTTTGGAGATTATGGTTAGAGAACTTACAAAGAGGTGTGTCTGATATATCAAATCACTGGCACGAGTTAATCAGTCTGCTTGGTGCCTTAAGCTTTGGTATAATGGAGTAGATCTATATTTGCTTTACTTTTGCATCTCTGGTTAGTCTTTGTCCATAAGTTTACTGCAATGTTGTGTAACTTACATCGTCTAGCATGTGTCTGTGTATGTAGCATAATGTCTGCCTGCAGAGGTACAGAGTTGAGGACATTGTAGGAATTGTAGATACACATTTGAAATAGATGAACTCCAGGATTCGTTTGCTTTTTTCCCCAGTCATAATATTTTGGGTGATGGTTTTATATCCATCCTGTATCACACGCTTCCAAAGTAGGCCTGTTTTTTACATCATTTTATGAAAACAAAAGCATTTTAGTGCCAGTTAATAATATCCTGTATGTTTTATCTTTGCTGCTTTTGATCTTGTTAAAAGTATATTGATTTCTGGTCTGCACCAGTTTTTTGTTAGCATAGCAGTGATTCAGCTGCTCTCAACAGTTTACATGTCCAGTACTGGTTGCTGTAGTACTTAAAACAAAATATTCTGAGCATCTTTAGGTCGAGGTGTTCATGAAGCTTTCTACCATGAGCTGAAACAAAAAAGCAGTCATGTAGCACTTGAAAGATGACCAAACAATTATTAGGTGATGAGCTTTTTGTGGGGCAGACGCACTTCTTTTTCCAGATCTGAAGAAGTGGGTCTGCCCCACAAAAGCTTATCACCTAATAAAGTGCTGTATGATTACTTTGTTTTGTCAAGATACAGAATAACATGGCTCCCTCTCTGAGTACAATGAGCTAAAGACCTCTAAATCTTTCCCCCAAAGGGATGTGAATCCCCAGCACAAGTCAGTATAGAACATGCTCATAGTAAGGTACAGCCAATGCAGTGAGAATACCTTTGCAGAACAAATTCTGAACTTCCTTTTTACGGGACTATTTCTCAAATATTGTGAAGATATGACAGGCCTGGATGGCCATACAGATTAGGTATGAAGTCCTGGGATTGATGGTGACAAAGGGAAATGTTGGGAAAAGATCTTAGATGGGGCATGGGTAATCACCACCTCCTCCTGCAAGTCCCTCTTCAAACCCTGCTACAAGCTCTTACACAAAATTGCAAATACAATAAATTTTAAGAGAACCAGCTCAGTACATAACTAAAACATGGTTACCTATTGACCTTATTTTGTGTGAATCTCACCACTTTCACACTGCATCCCACCGTCTGTCTCTCCTTATGTCATGACTAATTTAAATGGTTGCTACCCCAACAATGTAACACTTCATTTGTCTGAAATGCTGTGCTGCTCTCTCTAGGAGCTGTGAAAGTGAAGATGAGAACCTTGTCTTTTACATAGAGGAGTGGGAACCAGTGGAGAGATTCAAGACAGAGGAGATGTGTTTAGAGTGATGGGAAAAGAACCTCAAAATACCCTCCCTATATATTATGATTAAAAGCAGGTTCTCCTGCTGTTTAATTCATCCTTTTCTTTCCTCTCCTCCCTCATCTTTTGGAGCAACTTTAAAATATTTGAGACTTTCTTGGACTCTAGCTCCTTCAAGGCATCTATCATCTGTCCTTTCCATATGTTATATAATTGGTTTTAATGTTAATGATTTTTAAATACTTGTGAAATAGAATGATCCTGCATGATAGAGCTCTGCTGGTGAGAACACCACTGTTCATCAGTTCTGTTTATGTGAACAAATGTAAGACCTTACTGAATGTTTAATGAGATTATTGAACTGCTGGTAGTCTTACATTCTTGTGGTGGTTATATTTCAGCAGTTCCTGCCACCCTAATATCTTATCATGTACATAAATAAGAATGTCCCTGAAAGGGATTTAACTTTTGATCCTTATGCTCTACTTCATAGCTCTGACTGCAACCCCAGGTAAAACAGAGTGGGATTGGGAACTTGCTGTTCCCTTAAAACGCCAGTGTAAAGGGAAGTTGTGCCCCCCATCAGGCAGGTGTTAAACCTGGGATATTTAACCTTTGTTTGAAGCTAGCTCCACAGTTTGGGCTCACCATTGAGAAGTTCCATTCCAGGTCTGTTAATGGCTCAGCATGAGACAGAGGGCAACTGTTGAGATAAATGGCCAAAGCTCCTTAATAATTTAACAAATAACTAATGCCTTGTAACTGGATGGATAACTAGTTCAAGGATGATGGGCAGGGGAGGTATGTTCTTAATCTGCCTTGCTTAGTGGAGAGGATGCTGAATAGTACACCATTTAGAGCATTTACAGGCCTTCATGTCTCTTGACTTCTGTCCCCTTCCCCCCCACTGTCTGCTTCCATACTGTTTGTGAGCTGCAGTGACCTAAAAGTTAAGTGCTATTGGGGCTTATTGTTTTTTTGTTTTATAGCCTATAAAATTATGGGATGAAGGGTCAATGCTGTTTCTTGTAGAGAAGGAACTAAATGAAAACAATTATATTAAACTATTTTAACACTTCTAAATGCAAATCTGTATGTGAGAGCATTTGAAAGATTGCTGTGCAGGCTCTTGGGTTAAATCCATTTCTGATCTGGAGAGGAATGTTAGTAGTGGTTGCTGGTGAGTGAGACTGGAAACTGATGAAATATATTTACTCACTAGTACAGTTCAGCAGAGATAGTCTTCTGTACTTTTGAATCTTTCCAAAGTTTCACATCTATGCTACAACTTCAGTGCAGTCCTTTCTTGGGTTCTGTATAGTTAATGGAACTAAATGCTGTAGCTCTACAGCACTACACTTCATTCATATTAGATCTGCCTACAGACCTGCTGTTCAAATTTTGCACTGAATTTTGGCATCCTTTGCTGTTCCTAAGAACATGTCATTTTTCTTTTCTGAAGTGTAACATTTCAATAGCTTTTTTCACTTTTAAAGGGATATCTATGAAATATGAGAGCAGGGAACTTTTGCAGGTCTGGGGCCACTGACCTGTAGACAAATTGTTTGGAGAAGTGAGTTATAGTGAGAAGTAAACACATTCTCTTCTCCCCCAGCATTCCCCCCCACCCCCTCCCAGCAGAGCCCATGGTCTATATCCAGAATGCAACTTGCTTGATCTGGCCTGTGAGGTTCTGGGCTCTGAACCCTCCCCTCCACCTCCTGTGGGCTGGCTTCTGTGGAGGGGAGCTCTGAGCCTCAGGGTCTGGATCCAGACAAGGTCCAGACTGCGGGCTGGGTATTCCCCACCCTGGTCAAATTAGTTTGGGCCCCAAGTCTATTTTACTATACTTCTAAAATTGAGCAGTGTATTTTTTGATGTTCCATAACTGTGTGTGTAGTGCTTCACATTTTCTATAGGTATGTGTGAGAGGTGTTCCTTCATGGGACTCTACTGAGAGTATCCAATCCAGGATGAACTAGGTCCTCCATTTATAATGTACATCAAACCAGCCAAAAAGAGAACTTCTGTTTCACCACACTGGGTAACAAGAAGTCATAAAAGCAGTTCCCTCAGATGCTCCAGTTCCTTTGTATGGCCACCAAAAACCCTGCTTATAGGAATGAGTGGTGACTAAAACCGTTAACCCCAGTTGGATTCTTCTTATTCCAAGGGACCAGCCACACACTTAGTTCAATAAATAATGTAGATTTCACCCTAAATCATGCTGTTGGCAATCCTTTAGTATCTCATTTCTGAAGGTTTATTTACAAAATAAGGAATCAAAGGGGAAGAGTTGAAAATGGTTAAAAGAACCAAATACATACAACAGTTGCAAAGTTCTTGGTTCAGGCTTGTAGTAGTGGTGGAATGAACAGCTAAGTCTCATGTTACTGCCAAATGATTGGATGGACCTCAGTCCCTTTTATTAAAATGCTTCCATTAAAGTGAGTCCATAGTCCAGAAGCTTGAGTAGGAAGGCATCCAAATGGAATCCCATTGTTCTTACTGTGGTGGTTATTATTCTTATTGGTCTAAAAGTGCATTCTTTTGAAATAAATCTTATAGATTTGATCAATAAGCTAACAAGTATTTGACCTATATGTGCTCTGCTTTTTCGCCCCACCCTCTTCCTCTCCAGTTCCATTGTTATCATGGGGACCCAGCTTCAATTTTAGTATTTGGTATGTTGAACTTAATGGCATTGATGATCCAGATGTGGTCCAACCCTGCCTCAATTGGTACAGCAAGGTAGGCCTACACTTTAAATGACTGCTTTCAGAGTGGTGCACTTTTTTTTGTCTTTGGTCAGTATGGTGGGCTTTGATAGTTTGACATCTTTTGTGTATGAGGGTAATTTATATGGAAAACATCAGCAAAGTGTGTGAATGCACCTGTGCGCACAGTCCTCCTCTCTTCTGAAATGGCGGTTGATAATGGTCAATCCTATAGGAATCCATGCAGCTTTTTCCTCCTCCCCTTTCATTTGTAATTCTTCCTGTCGCTGGTTCTTGAACTCTGAATGTTGCATTGCTTCCTTTATAATACACTTTACATGAATTTGATAGGTCAGCCTTAAACCCTGTTGCTTTTATGGACTCTCAGTTTTTATAACATTCCATTCTAAACTCCTCTTCAAAATTCTAGTTCAATTAACTATTTTCATCACCATCAGAGCATTTTCCTGGATTGCTTTTGCTTGACTGTTTCCAGTTCTCATTCCTGCATTTGCTAGTGAATAGTAGAACACATTAGATAGTACTTAAACTTCTAGTTCAGCTGCAGTGGACCATTTAACGAGATTTTTTCCTTCCTATCCCATTCGGCTAATTATGCAAAGTTGATTAAAATCAAGCCTGCAGCTATAGTCTGGTTTGTCTACTTGAACTTCAACAGACAAATTAGCCTTAAGTTTTATATAAATGATTAAGGCTGTACTTGGATTTTTGGCTGATTGTCCAAAAAAAAAAAGCACCTGAGTTGCAGACAAGCTGTGGAAAATTGCAGTGAAGTAATAGTGGACATCTTATTTGAAGTAATATCCTTTATTTTTGCAGTTTTCTGCTATGGATAATTCAGGGGTGTCAGAATTGCAATCAAAGCTTAATATTACAGAAATTGTGGATTCTGCAATATCGCATGTGAAACAGGGCCTTACTGATAGTACTTGACTCCCAGCCAGGAATGGGGCTCTGTTGTGCTAATGCTGGACCAGTGAAAATGTGTTTACTCTCCACATATAAAAGATCTTGCAGTCTAAGAAGATGAACAGTGAGAGACAATACACTGTGTAATACCTCAGTTTTTAACAATAAAAGCTGTGCTGGATGTCAGCGTAGTCTTTTACAATAAACAGTTTTGCTTATGGGGCAGCTCATTGTAAATATTATCAAAATTAGCACTCCATGCTAATTTCAGACTTTATGGGCTAAATAAATCAAATTTATTAATATCCTTAGTGGAATTACACCAGAGTTAAAATGAAGTTATGACTAAATGAGGGAATTTGTTGGGCTCAAGTCTGCATTTTTTATTATTGGGTAGGTATTCTTCCATTACTTCAGTAATTTAGGACTTGTCTATAAAGGCTTCATCTAAACAACTAGGTTTTTTGTCTTTTTTTTTTTTTTTAAATGTACAAGTGAACACTTTTTTAAAGTTCTAAACCCTGTTCTATATACCAAAATGGGTCTATATTGGTTTCTCATACATTCAGTTATACTAATAAGCTGATTTCGTAGCTTTATTTGCATATTCCTGTCAGTGTTCTGTATTTTTTGTTAGCGCACAACTTAGTCACTTTCACTTACGTGCTGGTAGCTGATTTTTGAAGTCACAGGTAACATTCATCTCCACATGTTCAAATAACTACCAGTTCACAGATGACTGTAAATAATTTTGGATTAGGAATAACTGGTTTCATACCTATAGTAGGTATTTTTTCTTCCCACTTATGTGACCAAAGGTTTACTTAATGATGGTGGAAGATGGACAGGACTGTGATAGCCCTTAAGTTTTCAAAAAGTTTGTCAAAAGTCATCTGACTTCAGGCATTTTGAATATATATATTAAAATACAAAAACTGACTTTTCCTGCTTAAAATTTACTTAAAAAATAAAATTGCCAATACTTGGTATCTATATTTTAAGAGGCAAAAGGTGAAATCTTAAGTGAATGGAAAAAGCCTAAATCAAGTTTGATAAAGCTAGCAATAAGTCTTAATTGTAAAGATCAGAGCAGGATATTCACAAGGACTTGCATGCTTTTTTTCATAGATCTCAAGCAGGAGGAGTTGCAATCTCGTTTGACCTGTATAATTCTCTGCCCACAGGACTTCATCAAAATAATTATTGGATTACTATAGTTTTGAGCAAAAGCACATCTTTAATTCCAGTTAGTGGTGGGTTGTTTTTTTTTTTTAATCAGTAATGGAGCACCCATTGTGATAATTAGGAAGTCGTTCCAGTGGTTAATTGCTCTGAGTTTAAATAAAAATAAACACCTTATTTGTAATCTGAATTGATCTGATTTTGACTTCCAGCCATTGGACAAGTTACAACTTTCTGTGCTTGATTGAACAGCCCATTATTAACTATTTATTCTCCATGAATGCACTTATATGATCAAATCACTCCTTACCTTCTCTTTAAGCTAAAGCGACTGATTGCCTTAAGCCTTTCACTGTACAGCATATTCTCCAATCCTGTTGTTCTCATGGCTTTTTTTTTCATCCTCTGATTTATCAAATCCATCTTAAAATGTGGGCATCAGAACTAGACACAGTGTAAAATAACCACTCTACTTCTACTTGAGGTCTCCTTGTTTATGCATCCAGGGATTTCATTAGGTTTTTCAGCCACAGCATCAGACTGGGAGCTCATGGTCAGCTGTGTGTGTTTTTGTTTTTTGTTTTTTGTTTTGTTTTAAGAGTGCCATTGCTTCCCAGGACAGTCTCTCCCATTTTGTAAGTGTGGTGTATGGGTGTATGTTAGCTATATGGAAACATGCATTGTTTGCTTGTGCCCTGCTTGCTACAAGAGACGTATTGTACTTAATCAGAGATTTGTGTTCTTCCCTTTTTTTTAAAGTAATTCTCCACTTTGTGTCATCTGCAAACTTTCTCACTGATTTTGTTTTCTTCCAATTGATGTTAAATAGCATAAGGACAAGAAATATTCCCAACAGGATCCCACCAGATATTCACCTATTTTTTATGATCCCTTGTTTACAGTTATATTTTGAGACATGTTTATTAACCAGCTTTTAATCCACTTCATGTTAATGTTAATTTTGTATTCTAGGTTTCTTAATCAGAATGTGGTATGGTATTAAGACAGATACCTGACAACCAAACTTGTAATCTCATCAGAGAGATGGGCGCAGAGTTCCATTGAAAGTAGATGTACTAAGTTGCTTGCACACTTCGCAAAATGTCCCTCTAAATTCCTTCCATCTGATTATTTCTATTAGCATACTTAAAGCTGATGAAGATATCTTTCCCCCTCTCTGACAGCTTTTTTAGCAGCTGTATGATTTTTTGAGTTTTGGGTACTGTACTTGAATGGATCTCCTCCAGACCCAAGTATCCAAATCCTTCGCTGTTAGTTGGGTGGCAGGTGGGAAGTACTGATGTAGTGAGGGGTGGGATATACAGTATGTTTCTGTGAGGAAATAATCTGCAGTGCTAGTTTTGGCATGTATGCCAGTTACAGGTGAGGAAGACAGCTGGGCTTTGGAGGCTCTGGGTTCACATGCCTTTGTTTTCAAATAATGGTGATGGTCATCAATAGTGTGTGTGTGTGTGGCGGCGGCGGGAGGGTAATACATGGCTCTTTAGTACTCTTTTTCTTATGCTCCTTCTCTTAGAGATGCTGTGACCTTCTTAGAGATGCTGCGACCTACTTACTGTTCTAAAGTATTTTGTTATATAATTTGATTGCATCATGCTTACATAACTTTGGGAGTGAAGGGTTTTCTCCCCACCGCTCCATTTTCATTTAGAATTCAGCAACAGCAGGAACAACGAGATTAAAAAGAGAATGGCAGTTATTTTAAAGATTTGACACTGTGGTAAAGTGTCCGGTCACATCTTGCAAATATATTTAAAAAAAAAAAAATAAATCTTAAAGAAATAAGACAAAGTTCTGTCTAATCTCTTGAAAGGTAGATGTCATGGAAAGTGCATTACATTTAGCTTTGTAGGCTATGAACAGTTAATGTATACAATATGTATGAGACCACCTACTTCACTGTCACCCCAACAAATTGATGAGAAATTCCTGCCAGTACCAACTAGGCAAATCTACCCTTCTTATAGGTTTTCTTGTGTTCCAGTAGTACCGTGAACAGGAAGCCATTCGTCTATGTCTAAAGCATTTTCGTCAGCACAACTACACTGAAGCTTTTGAATCACTGCAGAAGAAAACCAAGATTGCACTAGAGCATCCAATGTTGACAGATTTGCATGACAAACTAGTACTGAAAGGAGACTTTGATGCTTGTGAAGAATTGATAGAAAAAGCTGTAAATGGTAAGTGAATCCATAGCAGTATCTTGGCTAGAAAGCCTGTTTACAACTTTCCATGAATTACATTAAAATATACATAGCTGTATTGATAGCTTTTTGTTTTGGGTTAAGTAAGGAGAGCTGTTTAGTGTTTGAATCATGATGCCATGTAAACTTTTACTGGACGCATAACTATGCTCTCCTAATTAATTAGGAGAAAAGTTGGAAAGGTTGACCAGACTTACTAGTATTTTTCCATTTTTCTTACTATTACTTTGAAGCTCCCCAAGTGATTAAAAGGTGCTTGTAGGAACACATGTAGGCAAGGTTGGTGGCTCTTACAGCTGACAACCTAAAGTCAGACATAACACTACAAGGGAAGCTAATACTTTTTTTAATAAAAAAACACAGCCCAGATGAGAGGCGAAGTAGCGTAAGGGAGGGACAGTATTTCAGTGAGACTCACTAGTTAACGATGGTATTTCTGCATTGATATCTTTTTTTAAAATCCAACTAGTTAGTACAGCAGAAATAATACTTCAGGAGAGATTTGAAATGATGGCAAACACTTTGTGAATAGGTATAGGGACAATAAATTGCCTCCTATTACAAGGCTTACGAGAAGATACTGAGGTGGAAGTGGCAGAAAGGCTCTTGCTTTTGGAGAAGATCACAGACTGGTTCTATTGTAAAGGTGAGCCCTTATTTAGATCCTTAACTAGACTGCAGAGGAAGCTTGCGTAGCAGAGTTGAAGTTGTTTTGGCCTACACAGTAAGCTTGGAACACAGCCTTGGTTACAACTCCAGCAATTTCTGAGTCTCGGTATTTTGCTCTGTCTGGTGAAACTTAGACTGGCATGAAGAAAAGAGAATCTTTAGGTAACTCCTTTGACTGAAGTGGAGTTACGGTGGCATAATGGCAAGTCCCAAATCCATAGACACAAGTGGGGAAAAGGGGACAGTTGCACCAGTGCCTGGCAGCAGATGGAGCTCCGGCCTCCTTTGAAGTACTTTGGCAGCACCGCTCTGTGCAGTTGTGGGGTTGGGGTGGGGATGTCCAGTGTCACAGTCTGGGTGGTGCTAAGGGCTGACCACCTTTTTGTTTTTCCCGTTCCACCCTTGGTCCTGCCTTTTCCAGGGGCATGGAGCTGCCCCATTCCCTGCCTCATTTTGCTCTGGGGCCCATGGTGGTTGTCAGGCTTGCTGGCAAGTCCTGCCAAGTGTTATGTTCTTCTGTGTTAAATTCTCCTGCTTTGTAATAGCTGCTAATAAAGACAAGTTCCAGAAGGACGAGTGTGCACCTGCTGGCAACATTCATAATGCAATTTTTATCAAAGTAATGATTGGTTCCTGGAATACAGTAGGTGTTAAAAAGAAGTGTAACTAAACATAGACTTCTAGTTTGTGGTTCCTTTTAAAAAACATAGTATATTAAATAGCATGTCCTGTTTCCCATGTGGGAGTTTGCTGTGCTATTTTCCACTCCTCTGCAACTGCTGCGTTTTCTCCAGCCTTCTAGATTGTGCTTTTTCTGGGAAGTGCATGACTACTTTTGCTTGTGTGAACAAATGCTTGAAAATTGTTAGTGTTTTCCCACTTAGGCAGGTATCTTGGTGGTCAGTTGATAATGGGTAGGGTGTATTCATGTCTTCCTCCTATTTGTAAGTCCATTGACAGCTGATCAGCCTGATTCTGAAGCTGCAGATCTTATCACAGGCGGGGCATGTGTTGGTAGCTATTAGAGGGGCATGGTAGTCTTTGATGCTCTTCTTTGCCGCCTTTGCCAAAGCGTATGATAATCTCGGCCTCACTCTGAACATCAAAAAGACCAAGGTGCTCCACTAACCTTTGGTAACAGGTCAGTCTCATGTACCTTCTATAGAAGTCACCAGAAAATTGCTGCGGAAGGTCATACAATGCAAGCTACAGCTATTCGGGCATATCAGCAGAATGAATGACGAGCAACAAGTCACGACCCTGGTATTCAGCAGAATGGATGGCTCAAATTGGAGAGACGGACACTCACAGAGAATGGGTAGATGATATAGATTGATATGGCGCTAGTCTACAGAAGCTAAGCCTCTTCTCACTGGACAAGGAATGATGGAAGGAAGTAATGAGGGAGGCATTGGACACCATTGGCCACTGAGCTCGAGGTTAACTGCTGGAAAAGGTGGAGCATTTCCCATATCTTGGAAGTCAATTTTCCACTAAAGTCAACATTGAATCAGAAATCCAGTGTCATCTGAGCTGTGCAAGCTCTGCTTTTGCCCATCTGAGTCAAAGGGTCTTGAAGAACTGGGATATCTATGCCAAGAGAGAGCTCTTTGTATACAGTTGTTTTCTGAGTTGCAGGAAGGATGGAGGAGCGTTGGGGGCCAGAGGAAGTGATACAAAGACATGCTGAAGGCACACATGGAAAGTGCAGGATCGGTGTTGATGCTTCAGAGAACCTTTCCCAAGACTGTCCTCAGTGGAGAGCAGTTATCTGTGAGGGGTGGTGCAATTTGAGAGGTCCTGTGGCAGCGCAGATGAGAAGAGGCAAAGAAGAAAAGAGCATCAGAAATGTCCCAATGCTTCTCCAACAGCTATCAATACCTGTCTCTTCTATGCTAAGATCTGTGGCTCCAGAATCGGGCTGGTCAGCCATCAACTCACAGATAGGGGAAGGTGACTCGAAGACGTCCTACTTGTTATTGAGTGACCGCCAGGGGAGAGTATACCTACAAAGCTGTACAAATGTACATTTAAAGAAAAACACTTACACAAATGCCCAGTTACCTTTCAAGGCCTACAGATACCCTGAACTTTCCTGGGCATTACATAGCCTAAGTCTGGGCACATGAACCTCATGGTGCCATGAACCTTAAGATCCCTAATCTCTCCATCATCTTTAATGGGGATGGCAGACAGTTAGTTTAGCACAAAATAACTTAAAGGGTGGGGGTTGGGGTTAATATTTGCTGTGCTAGGTTTAAAAATGTGAGACTTCATACCTTTTGCAGGCTGCCACGGATGTTCCACACGTGGATAGAAAAATGAGGGAATAAATTTATGTGCACCAAGGCATGTGTGAATGTGAAACACCAATAGAAACACAAAACCTAGCCATGGGGATTCTGCTAATCAGCGGGGCAGCACTGGAATCTCTTGAATGTACAAGCTTACCAGGAACACTGGCTATTACCATATTTGATGGGAAGAATGGGTCTGCACGGATGAGAATGTATATTAGTGGAAGCAGAAGTAGTTTTTATTGCATTGTTAGTGCTGAACACTAATTCCATTTGCCTTACCTCACTGGATAGTGTTTTTGAGAACGCTTTGGAAGCAAATCACTCATTCGCTAAGATTCTTAGGACTTCCTCATGTGCATTATGCTCAGAAAAATAGTATACTGAAACCCTGGTGGCTGGTTGTCTTTCTGTCAAAAATAAAAGGTTCCCCACATATCCATTCTCAGACATTGTTTAAATATCTCACATTTGGATTCATTCCTGTAACTTCCAGACAGCCTACATTCTGACAGACAAGCCGAGTTGATGTTCCTGTACAGCAAATTCAGAATTGAAATTACTTAATGGAAATGTGTGAAACTATTGCAAAAAATACAAACAGATTAGATTTCTGTTTGCAAGCTACCATTAGTGTTCCAGTTGCACTTTTTTCAACGAGGTGCTTCATCTGGCTGTTTTTCATGCCAATATTTGATGTCTGGTCATCTGCTGACAAATGAGCCACTAAGTTGTTAGCCAGAAGTTTTGTCACATTTGCTTACCATGCTCTAAGTGCTGAGGCTATATTAGAAAGAAATGATTGTCTGGAACTTCCAGAAAAATTCACACTGCAGTTTTGAGGGATAAAACTAACCATTGATTTGGTTAGTCTGTAGAATCGTTCTACAGAACCTTCATCTGGCCGACAGTCTCAAATACAGTGGTTTCCAAACTTTTGAGTGTGGAGCTGAAAGGACCACTTGAAAATTGCTGAGCTTGTTGGCGGATCACTTATCTTTCCAAATATTGTTTGAACCTTTAGATAACTATTACAAAGCTCTATTATCCAAAGTGCTATACAAAAAAAACTTTGTTCTACAAATAAAAGCCCACAAATAATCTTAATATTACTGCTGGTCTCTCCCCTGCTGTGGAAACCCCCACAGTGGCTGGGAAAGGTTGGGGAGCGGCCTGTCCCTTGCCACAGAACTTTAGCCATCTCTCCTTGGCAGCTGCAGCCCTGAAGCTGGAGAAGGTAGCATCTTTCTCTGATTGCTGCAACCCTGCACATCCCAAATTCCCCACTCCCTCTTCTTCCCCTACTGGCCCCTCCCACCTACTGTTTGTCCACACTCCCCTACCCCCAAGGGACTTCACCTCACCTTACATGTGTCTTCTCTCCAGGGTCTAGGCACCTGATTAGTGGAATCATACCTTCAGCCTTACTTTTATTCGGGCTGCCCCTCATTCTCATGTGTGCAGCCATCCAGGCATGCACCTGAGAGGGAACTTTCCAAGGACCACCTGAATGGAGTTTGCCAGCCACAGTTTGAGAACGTCTGATCTAATATTAGTAAATTGTACGATGACCCCTTTTCGTCTTAAGACACGATGGTTAGTGGTGGTGAGGATCTGCCTCCTGATTGATTAACCTGTGATCTCTAGGAGTTGGATGTTACTATATGCAAAATGTATCAGTGTTGGTGTGAAGGCATTAATGAATATCCCTTCTTAGGACATAATTGCAGAGTTAACATGGACAATGATACACCCATGTGAAAGGTGTCTCAGGCTCTGGAAACTGCTTTTCCTTTTAAACTATTAAGTACTTGTAGAATTTTCTGTAATGGAGTTGAAAATATAGTTCTGGACTACTGTTGTTTCACTGGAAACAGCTGATAAAAACCTAATCTGGCCATATGTCTGAGCCTTCACAGCGATTATGAAGTGTGTTGTCTGTCTTTATATATATGTTTATCAGGTAAGCTTACCTGCTGACAACTGCAAGCAAGGTACTAGAATAGATCAGTGACCCAGTAGGAGATCTGCCTAGACCCCCTTCTGCCTACGTGCCAAACCGCTACTGAGCAATTCAACTTACAAAGCAAGCCTCTGCTGATTTATAATGCTTGTAGATTGAATGTGGAATTCCTCCCAGCTGACAAACATTTCTGGGAAGAGAGTTGGAATATCTCCAAACCAGTGTCCCATGGAAGAAAAGCAGCAGCATTAAAAGAAGCTGAAGGCTCACAGCAGGGGAGTAGTGTTGTCTTGACAAATGCAGCCAGTGGGATATTGAGACTGAGAGAGGTTAAACCACCCTTTTCAGGTGGCATGGTGCAATTAATCCTCTTGTTCTGTGCTCCCAATTGTCTTAACTGCCAAAGAGGTTGCTTGCTGTTTTTAGCTCCTTTCCTGAAGCCCAAGCCATCCTAACATTCTGTAAAATCTGATTCTGTTAATGTGTAATTCTACGAGCGTCTAATAATGCATGCACAGTATGTGTTTGCTCTTTGGAGAGAGTCAAAAGCTGAATATTTTTGGAAGTTTTTTTTATAGCTAAGACTGACCAACATAACTCTTGGTTGAGCTTGTAAATGTGGTGGTGTTTGAGGACACCAGACTTCAGAACCTGGCAACACTCAGCCTCTTACTGGGAAGCGTTCATACCGGGACCTTGCTCCTAACAAATTAAGATAAGAAAAAAAATTAAGAATATACAGTGGAGACCTAACTAAGAGCTTTTCTTTAAAGGCATCTTGGGAAATGCAATACAATTTGCATCTGTACTCTTAGGAAGTAGATTGATCTGATGAAGGGGGTCTGTCCCATGAATGCTCATCACTGAATGAAATCATGTTGTTAGTCTTTAAAGTGCTACATTTCTACATGTCAGCTAAGTAAGTAACTTGAAGTCCCTGCCTTACCTCCACTTGCCTGGGCTCCTGAATAGGGAAAAATAAACATTACATTCCTTTTATCTCAAAGCTCCGAGGATGATAACGTATTGGGGTGGGGTAAACCCCACATAAAGAAAAAAAAAATACAAAGAAAGAACTGGTGTCTCCACACTAAATGAGTAGAGGTGGGCAAATTTTGTGGAGTTTGTAAGCTGCATCCTGTGGTTCAGGGGCATAATAGATAGCCATGTTAATAATTAAAAACATTTAAAAAAAAAAAACCTGCTTTTTATCAGGGCACCCGCAAACCCAGTTCCTTGCTCTTCCCTACTAAAAAAGCTCCATGAAATCCATCCTTCCATGGTAAATTGGGAAAAGAGATGGCTTTAACACTAGTTTATTCCTTTTTGTTTTAATGAAATGCCTGTGTTTTTTTTTCCCCAGCATTTGAACATTTTGCTTTTTCTTTTTGTTTCTTATATAAGCTCTGGAGACACCATCTGACCTAATTTCAGCTCAATAGGAGCTAAACTGGCTGAATTTATAAGCATTTGCCACTTCTTGCTTAATTAAAACATGTCATGCTGGAGAGTTATGGATAACTGTCATCGCATGGCCATCAGGCTAGGTTGATTCATGGTTGATAGTGACTAATATTTACTCTTTATTTTATCAACGTATATAAGGTCTCATTTATGAAAACATTAGTAATTGACATGCATATATTTGTTTGAAGAGAGCTCTAGAGTAGCAGTTAAGTTTGGGTCAGAGCATTTTATTTAACCTGAAGTTTTTGCTACAACATAATGTTAGTACAAACTTTACATGCAGCAATAAGTTGGGTTTTTTGTGTTTTGCAGATGGCTTGTTCAATCAGTACATCAGTCAGCAGGAATACAAACCACGCTGGGGTCAGATTATCCCGAAAACTACCAAAGGTAAGCATTTAAATGTAAACACTTCTTAAAATTATCCATTCGTTAGTAATTGCCACTATCATACTTTATGCATGCAGTGATTGAAAGGTGACATAAAAGCAGGTTATAGGACAGCTTAATTCTGCTTTTTACATGTGCAGCTGCTGTCTTTTACTTTTCACTGTTGTAATATATTTTTAGACATTAAAAGTATGTGAATGTACAGTTTAGTAAGGAACCCTTCACAAAACAATAGCATTAAATCAAAAGTTTCTCCAGGTTGGCTTTTCTGGGTTGGTAGAATAGCATTTAAGGGGCTGTTCCAGCTTACTTGTCTCCCAGCAGCTCTGAGAGCAGTGGGGTTCAGTTCTTGGCATAATGTAGCCTTTGGCTGGTCCTGGTGCTTGTTGGGGGCTGCAAAGGTTGGTTTAAGCTCCTCAGTTGCAGTTTTTATGGATCTGAGGATGTGTGTTCGCATTCAGGGATTATTGTGTCCTCTTGCAAGTGGGTCCCTGTACTGCTAGAGAGCATTGTATTCACTGGCTTGCGTATAACAATAACTTCTCCCTGGAAGATAAACACAAAGAAATTGGGTAATAGAAGAAGAAAAAACAAACCAAAAAACATGTTGGTTTCCCTGAGTGAGAACATGGTGTTCTCCAGATAATTGCTGTGCATGTTTTGAATGTTTGAAGAACTGTGGGCTATTAGATTTGTGTTGCTTCCACTCAGCATATATGGCAAGAATGCAATTATATTTTTAAAAATGATGTATAATAGAAAATCTTCCTTTTATTTTTAAAAAGGTGATGGAGAGGACAGCAGACCAGGAATGAGAGGAGGCCATCAGATGGTCATTGATGTACAGACAGGTGAATGGTTATTCATTCTTTAAGAAGAAGGCTTTGTCGTTTATTTTGGGACTTAATTATGTTTATCTAATACCAGCTCAGCTATAAATATGCAAGCACATCTTGTTCCTTTGTATACTACTTTTTTCCACACCTATTAGTATTGGGAGAAAACTCTGCTCTTCGTGCATCTGAACTCAGTCGTGACACTTTCCCTTAAAGGAGCATGTTTCCAGATTTCAGTCTGCTAAATTTGATTATTTCTTCTGTAGCTGATCTGATGTTAGGTTGGGGGAGCGTGTTTTACAGGTGCCCTTTCTCCCTACTTGCTGCAGGTCTGAAGGCAGGAAGCATCTCTGCCTTTGCTACCAAAGTGTTGCTTGTCCCCATTGATAACCTAGGAACCTTCTGATTAAAAAGTAGGGCTTTTCCCTGAGAGAGGGGATTGGGCATCTTAAAACGACACCAATCCTTTTGGGAGGTGGAGGGGCATGTGTAATGATTGGTCACAGATAACTACTTTTATGTTGATGGGTATTGGACACAGATATCTGTGGCTCACCTTTGCAGCTGTGGATACAAATTTTGTATCTCAGGACTCTACCCCGCTTTTTCTCAGAAGTCTTTACTCCTGGAGGAGTTCTACTCCAAAAAGTAAAAATTCTGTGAACATTTTAAATTTCTGCTAATTTTAATAACAATATAATCATGCAGGTTTCAATTACTTAGGTAATTTATAGAAGCTGCAATACAGTAGTTTGAGAATGGGAGTGATGAGTGCTTGAGAAAATCCACAAACCTCTTTGCTACTAGTAGTGTAGCTGTGTTTGGCCCTTGATTCCTACAGAGAGAGAGCTGTGTTAGTCTGTATCTTCACAGAACAAAAAAGCAGTCCTGTGACACTTTAAAGATTAATAAAATAATTATTAGGTGATGAGCTTTTGTGGGACAGTCCCACTTCAGATCTGGAAATTCTGATAATCACACAACGAGAATTTAATAAAGATAAGAAAAAAATAAAAACTGATGAATCCACTACATAGGACAGAAGGAGGTGGGGAAAGGAACACAGTGAAAGACACTTGCCGTAAGTAATTTTCTTCCCCCTTTTGTCTCCCCTCCTTCAATCCTATGTAGCTGATTAATAAGGGGAAATGAAGAGTCCTGTACTTAGGACATAAGAATTCCAAAAAACTGCTACCAGCTGGGGGATTGACTAAGCAGTAGGTCTGCAGAAAAC
This sequence comes from Carettochelys insculpta, assembly GCF_033958435.1. Classification (NCBI taxonomy): domain Eukaryota; kingdom Metazoa; phylum Chordata; order Testudines; family Carettochelyidae; genus Carettochelys; species Carettochelys insculpta. Next base: position 372,712,594 of record NC_134137.1, read on the forward strand.
AACTTGAGCTTTACAGTGGATGAGAAGCTGGATATGAGTCTACTATATGCCTTTGTACCCAAGAAGGCTAACAGTGTATTGGGCTGCATGGGTAGGAGCATTGCCAGCAGATCTAGGTAAATGATTATTCCCCTTTATTCGACCCTGATGAGGCAACATCTGAAATAGTGTGTCCGGTTCTGGGGCACCCATTAGAAGAAGGAGATGGGTGTGTTGGAGAGAGTCCAGTGGAGGGCAACATAAATGATTAGGTTAGCTGGAGCATGTGACTTATGAGGAGAGACGGATAGATTTGGGCTTGTTTAGTCTACAGAAGAGAAGAGTGAGGTGGGATTTGGTAGCAGCCTTCAGCTACTTGAAAGAGAATTCCAGAGAGGATGTTGACAGATGGCAGAATGAGGAACAATGGTTTCAAGTTACAGCGGGCAGAGGTCTAGGTTGGGTAGTAGGAAAAACTGTTTCACCAGGAGGGTCGTGAAGCACTGGAGCAGGCTACCTAGAAAGGGGGTGGAATCTCCATCGCTCGAGGTTTTTAAGTCCCACGTTGACTGGGATGTTTTAGTCTGGATTGGGCCTGCTTTGAGCAGGGGTTGGACTTGATGACCTCCTGAGATCTCCTCCAATCCTATGATTCTAAGGTAGGCAGATACTTGGGCTTACTTCTCAGACTGATGAATATTCTTGTTTTATCCCTACCTACAAGCTTTTTTAGATCTTTCTTTCTTTTACATCAATGACTCCTGTTGTTGCAAATTTTACATGGCATTTTCTCATTAATTAGCTCCCTGTTTATTCTGTTTCTCTGAATTTCATCAGGACTTATGCAGCCAAAATATTTTAGTTAAAAACAAACTTCTACCCTTCAGACTGGTTTTGGTTGTTTTGGGTGTGTGTTTCTGATAATACTCAAGAGCTCAAGAATTCCATTAAGTTTGGGTGAGAATTCCAAGTTATGCCTTGTAATCATATACCCATAAATTACTACTAGTTATTTATATAGTTCCTTGAAGTCTGTCTGACGGCTTCTGATTTGCACTGTGACTGGCTAACTGCAATAAATTTACAAATCTTGATCTTGTAGCTGCTTTGTATGGAGAAAAAAAGTAGGCTACCTATAAACACACAAGAAGGGTAATGGTCTGTTCCCCAAAGAATGTATATTCCATCAAAGGGTAGAGGAAAGGGGGGATTACAAGTAGGATGATCAGGGTTTTGATTGACCATATCCCAATAAAACAAAACAGCAGAAATGTAGCGCTTTAAAGACTAACAATGACTTACTCACTGAGCTGCTGTAGGACAGACCCACTTCTTCAGATCAATCTCATTTCCAATACAGACTGACTTAAGTACAGAGGAGAAAAAAAAATGCAGGTAAAAACTGACAAATCAAGTACATAACCCCCATCCCTCTACTACCTACTTCAGTTTTAAGTGTCCTGCCTGAGAGAATTATGAGCATCAAAGGAAGGGAAGCCGTCCTTGTAATGCGTGAGGTAATTGTCTCTGTTCAGACCACATGTTAATGTGTTGAACTTGAATATGAATTCCAATTCACAACTTTCTTGCTGTAATCGGTTTTTGAATTCTTTGTTCTAGGACACAGATACTCAGGTCTTTAACAGAATGGTCCATGCCATTGATGTGTTCACTGACTAGCTTATGTTTATTGAGATTCCTGATGTCTACTCTGTGTCCATTTATTCTTCAGTGAAGGTCTTGCCCAGTCTGGCCAGTGTAAATAGTGGCAGGGCATTGTTGCCACATAATGGCTCATAGAATGTTGCTGGAAGTGCATGAGAATGTGCTTTTGATCTTGTAACTCACATGGTTAGGTTCAGTGACGGTATCTCCAGAGTAAATATGTGGACAATGTTGGCAGCAGGGTTTGTTGAAAGGAAAAGTTCCAGGATTAGTTTACTGTGATGTAAGGGCAGAGTCGTCAATTACCTCATGCATTATGAGGACTGCTTGCCTTCCTTTGATGCTTGTAGTTATCTCAGGCGGGGCACTTAATATCCTCCATTCCTCTGCCACCTACTTCAGTCCTATGTACTTGATTTGTCAGTTTTTATTGCAAATTTTTTTTGGTCCTCTGTACTCATAAATGTCAGTCTATATTGGAAATGAGACTGATCTGAAGAAATGGGTCGGTCCTGTGAAAGCTGATCACCAAATAAATCATTTTGTTAGTCTATGAAGAGCCACATTTCTGCTGTTTTTTGTTTTGTTGGAGTACAGACTAACATGGTTACCTCCCTGTTACATATCCCAGTAGTGTATTTTATTACCTATCAATCTATCTCCAATTTCCAATTAACCTCTCTGTTACCAATCAGCAGTCTTCATATGGCCATCAGCTCCTGATTTTTAAATACTCCTAACAAAAAATGGTTTCTAACCCTTCCCAGGTAATCAACATGATGAATTCAATGTAGTCAAGGCGACTTGCAGTTAGTGTGGAGAAAGGGAGGAGTGTGGAGCATTTGGGTATAGCTGTACTGCAGCTCGGTGCAATTTGTAGCCTTTTTTTAGGCCTGTGTGAACTGGTTTTAAGATGGCTAGCTAAATACAGCTGTGTAGGCTGCACCAGCCTAACTTACGCCTCTAGGTAGGTAGTCACTGGTGTTGCCTGCTACTGCTGCATCCTCGCTACTTTTAGCAATCTAACTAGATTGAAGCTAATCTGGGCATGCCTGTGCAAGCTGCAAATCTTATCCCTAGCTGCAGTGTGACACCCTTTGGGCAAGGAGGAACGTGGGATGGCTATTGAAAATTTGAGGGAGTGGAGAGTGGCTATGTTGGATTGTGGGTATATGGATGGGGGAGTTGAAGGCGGTAGGAAGTTGAGGTGCATAAACATGAGGACAGAGTTTTTTTAATATGGTTTCCTTATTTAATAAAGTTCTAGATCTTCTGGTCATCCAATATGTAATTTATTGCCCCAGAGAGGAATTACTCCATTTGTATGAGGCTCTCAAACATTCTTCCTGGAAAGGAGCAGAAGAGTCAGAGATCCATGAGGATAAAATTGCCATGTTAAAGATTGTTGACAGAAGTACTGCCATGTGAAAGGCAGGCTGCGAAGTGCACTCTCATGGCTATATAATGTGGTTATCAAGATGGAGCTCTTATTTCAGAGCAGCAGGAGTGATGCAGATACCAATGAGAGGAATATGTGTTTGGACATGAAATATATCAAACATTTTTGGAGTCAGTGCTTTCGTAAGTGTGACCCTTCATCCCTTACTCAGCAAGCTGACTAGCTCAGTTTTTGACCTATGAGATTATTCTGATGGTCTAGGTTCTTAAACTGGTTAGCAAGTGACTCACTAAATCAAACACATGTAGCTTGTTTTCGGGGAGAACTAGGCTTCCTCTCATTCTTTTAGTCATTTTACCTCCAGTCCCCCTCTCCCCTCAAGTTTTATGCCTTCTAGTAACATGTTAACTTTGAATCATTCTTACAGCTTTGGAGAAAAGCTTCCAAGTAGGCTTCTTGGGAGGTTGTATTCAGCTTTGCATAAGGGCCTGCAAAGTCAATATGTTGTATGTGGTAGTTATTTTGTTCATGAGGAAGCTCTGGGTATTTCTGATATTGAATTTGGCTCATGAGAAGGCCAGGAAGTTTCCTGATACTCTTCCTGTTGTAAAACCTGCTGATTCTAATGTCTGCTCAAGATTTTCTCCTGGGCCCGTGTATTGAATCTGTCAGAATTGGCATTGGTTTGGGGTGTTCTTTTCCAAACTGAAGCCAGTATTTCAGGGTAAGAAAATAGGAGTACTGGGTCAGACCAAAGGTCCATGTACCCCAGTATCCAGTCTTCTGACAGTGGCCAATACCAGGTGTCCCTCTGGTACCCTCAAGCATGACTAATGTTTGAATCACACGCCGCCCATGGAGATGAGACTTTCCGAAAGGACCCCCCCCCCCCCAGTTTTTGAGAGCCCTTCTTCTGATCTGTGATCGGAAGGAGGGCTTTCGAAAACTGGGGGGAGGGGTCCCTTTCGGAAAGTCTTGTCTCCACGGGCAGCGTGCAATTCGAAAAGCTGCACTTTCAAATTGCCACGGCTGCTATTATGCTAATGAGGTGCTACATATTTGCTGCAGCACCTCATTAGCATCTTTCGAACCTGCTCATTAACATGCCCCTTTCAAAAGGAAGGGACACGTGTAGACCCAGCCTTGCTGAACTGTAGTCACATGTGTTAAGGATGAGAGTGAATAATAGCTTGCACTTAATACTCATCACGGGATCCAAGTGTCTTTCAGAGAGTGCCATTCTTCTCCAAAGCCTTCACTACTTCAGTTTTTACAGGTGGTAGTGTCTTGCTTCATCTCTCTCAGTAATTCAGTCAGGAATGTACCCCAGTTCCCTGAGGCCCATGCCTGATATGCTGCTTTCAACTGTGTATTTTGTAGCTTATGTGCAGTTATTGCTCTTGCTTAGTTTCCAATAAAATGAGCCAGCAAAAATGAAAGATGTCACTGTCTGCATGCATAAAGTAGAATACCAAGCTTATGTGACCCTGTTGGGACAACTATGATGATGGTATGTTGTTTCTAACAATTTAGTCATGCTAGACAAGTCAGCACTAACTCTGCCCTCTTACAAGTATTTCTGGGAATAGACCTGTTTTTTTGGGTAGAGATGGGGGGGATAAATACATTGCTATATTAACTAGAGACTCTGTTGGCTACCAGATAAAATAATCAGGTGATACTAAAGTGTTTTTAAAATAGTTCGACTGCTCTAATGCTACTTTGAGTGAAGTTGGAGGCTAAAATTACTCTATGCATTTTGTGTAATACTGCTCTTTGTTTTTGTTAATGTAATTAGTGCATGGTGGAGGGGACAGGCACCCCAATTCTTTATCCAAAGAATATAATCTGTTGCTCTAATACATAATGTTTTCCTGACTTAATGTAACTGTAATGTTAAAGTGAGATATCACTTCAGGATCACAGTATTTCAGTCAAATACAGAACACTACAGCAGTCACTCTGTATAGATCTATATAGAAGTATAGTAATTAAGTCATACCTGACTTACATTAGGGAGAATAACTTCATGGATACATATTCAGGTAAAACAGAATATGGCATGTGTGGGGGGAGGGGGGGGGCGGGGGTGGGGGCAGGGGCATGGTGAGAGAGATGGATCTATATTTCCATAACTTTATATGGAAGGCAGGACAGTTTTGTGCACCTTTCAGGGGAAGGGAGCTATGGCTGCATTTAGAAGACACTCTAATATAGGTAAACATGGATCAACACCTGAGGACATTCCGGGTAAGTATACCACCTACTTCAATAAGACAACTTTCTTATGTGGTTTTCTGACAAAATACCCAAACAGGGAAGTTAAGGCTTCGATTTCAGTGCTACATTCTCAGCTGAACAGAACTGCAAGTAGCAGAGTCATTGCCTTGAAGCATTTTGTAAGAGGATTCAGACAACTACTGCTAGTAATTTAATCAAAATGGCCTTCATCATGGTTTTTCTTTGGCTTTTTATTGAAGAAATGAAAGGCAGGTGCAGCATAGCAACACCATCTTCTTAGAAAAGCAAGAATTTTGTGACTCTATGTCATGATGCCAAACATAGGTTTAAGAAATAACAGCTTGTCTTTGACAGGAATACAATGCATATTTTGTTAGGAGAGCATTCCGTGCAGTCCCTTAGTTAAGACTGAGGGCTTTTTCTCTAAAAGCAGCCTTGTCAGTCATTTTATATATAAAGCATATATTGTATAGTCCCCCAAATTACAGTACTTTCTACTTGCTTCTTGAGTTCAGAATGATTGCTCCAATTTACAGGTAAAGTCATTAATTAGTTTAGAAGATTAAAATTAAAGTGTCCTTTTAGAAATGGAGCTGCCTGTCACTATTTTTGACCCTTCAAACATCACACATGTATGGCTCACTGAAATATCTTGCACAGGGTATACACTTTGAATTAATGATAACCTTCCTTCCCCCCCAGTGTTGTAATGAGTGAAAGCTCCTTCTTTATGGTGAAGCAGATGAGCAAAGACCTGCCCTCTTTGAAAATGGACGCCACCCACTGTTGTTCCTCATGAAGCAAAGCCATGGAGTCCAGAAAGGCTCACAATTTTATGAGAGAAGGCAGGCAACTTGCACTGTTTCTAGATAGCTTAGCTGTGGGATGGTCAATGGAAAGGCAGTTCCAATAGTCGCATAACTACAGATGGAGGCCGAGTTAAAGGTTTCACCAGAGATGGTGTCAAGGTAGCAGTATACATGGGCAATGCCCCAGAGATATAGTGAGACAGATTCGAACAAAGGAATTACAGGAAAAATAGAGGATGACCCCAACAGTGGAGTAGGGACAGTGGAAGTAGAAGGGGCTTAAGTTGAAAGGAAGAAGAGAAAATGCTGCTTTTACTTAAGTGCTTCTGTCTCAAGACACTTGCTTGAAAGCTAAGACTAAGGTGAAAGTTTACTTGGTTGAGGGGAACAGGGAGCATGAGAGATCCTCAGAGGTATTGGAAGAAGCACCAGTTTTGCATTTCATTTGGTTGCATTACAGTAACACAACTAATGCAATTAAATGATCTTCCCCTTCTCCAGTTATCCAAGTATTTACCATGTGTATCTTATGTGAGACTACCATATTGAAGAGTTGGGAAGCATGTGAAGAGAATTGGGAGAAAAAGTACCACTTCATTGGTATCTTTATAATGTATGAGTGAACCTAGTGATTTACTCTTCGTTGCAGTAGAATTTAGCTAGTTTAAACTTCTTGGGGAACCATCTTATAGCTCTTGTGAGTTAGCAATTTAATGAAAGAGCAAGGGTACCTCCTTACAATGTTGTGACAAGTCTAGTCCAGTCTTAATTTGATCTGTCCCTCCTAATATACTAGTGCGATTATTAAATTACACTGCATGTGAGTGGTAAAATTTTGAGGAATGCTTCGGTCATTTAGATTTCTATGTGAATTCATTACTTCTGAAAATTTTATCCAGTCCTCTTAGAGGGAGATTGTTACATTACCCTCAATTTACGCTTCAAATGAGGAATGTAATCTTTTGTACAGACTAATAGTGAGATGAAAATTACTGCAAAGCATAAAATGCATGAGGTCTGTGAAGATAAATCTGCTTTGTCGTGTGGAAGGTGATGGGAGGTTACCAAATGTTCTTCTGAGAAAGGGAAGCTTGGAGAGAAATTGCTAGCCAGTTCTAGGTTTCACAGTGTTGGACAGAGACGCTTGCACTTTTGGGAAAGGTAGGTTGTTGTGATAGAAGAAAGGAAGAGAGCCACGTTGGCCTATTAGGGACATGGTCTTATTGTTTATCCCTTTCTCCCGCATTTGTTTTTAGTCTTTTTAGATTGTAGTCTGTGCAGTGTCTAGCACGTTTTGGGTGCTACTGTGGCACTAAAAATAACGCTGCCTGACTCTCAGTTGTATCTAAGTGTCTGAAGAATTGAGTGAAAAGGAGATTTGCCACCACCTGCTTCTCTATTTCCATCTTGTAAGTGGTATTGTTAGAACAGCACCACAGGGAATGGATCAGTTTGTTTTTCTCCCCCTGTCTCAAGTCATTGTGAGATTGAATGCTTCACTTTAATGGCTGCATGCGAGGCTTCCTCTCAACTTTTGTACTTTACTACAAATATGAACTTTTGATGATTTGGTAATCTAGTCAATTTAATATTAGAAGTGTCAATTAGAATTGAAACTTGATTGTTTCCTTGGCGTAGCTTGCCTAGTCCATTTGCTTAAAATGGGGAATAGCAGTATTCTGTTTTCTGAAAATAAATAGGAAGTTTCAAAATGGAGCCTCTGTACCCATAAGCATGTTGCCAAAGCCAAGACTGAGGATCAGTATCGCCCTCAAAGTACTGCAAATGCATTCACCATACTTCTCCCCTGTCAAGAGACTTGGATCCTACAGAAGAATTTTCACTGCAGTCACAGGACCAGTAGCTATAAGTTTGTGTGGTTAGGGAAAAAGATACTGTGATTGCTCTGAACAGCCAATGCAATATAATTTACCAACTGTTAATACACTTCAGTACTGGAAATATTTTGTTGTTGCATTCATCTCCTGTTCATTGTATGGCAGAAACTGAGTGTAACAGAAGTTCGTAACTCAATGGTAAGCATGGTTGTATGGGGATGTCACAGGTACCCAATTTGATGTTGGACTAGAGCACATGTCTAGAAGGAGGCTTAGGAAGTAAAAAACTTACTGCAAAATTGAGCTCCTTTGGATTTATGGAGGAGGATAGTAATAGGTTTTATTTTAACCATGGAAAATTAGTTGCAAACATTTGTTGAAACCATTTAAAAAAAAAACCCAAGTAACCATGAGTTTCTTGGCAGCAGATAAATTCGTGTTTGGAGACATCAGTGTCAGTCTTTTTTTTAAGTAATAAATTAGAGTACAAAAATTATATGCTGGCAATACCATAAATAAAATGTTGGCTTTATCTTATACAACTGCTAAAGAGCCAGTAGAAAGAGAAGGAGTCTTAGTCATTCTGGACTGGGTATTGATGGAGCCTTTATCATTGAGGTGGAATGTAGTTAGCAGTAAGATTAAATGCAAATTTGGCATTGTGTATGTTTCTCTTCATTTGCAACTTGTAAGCACTAATGTACTTAGTTGGCATTTACTCCATGAAGCTAGTTCACTCCTTTCAAACACTTGAGAGATTATTCATTTTACCAGCTTTTTTAAAGGTAGCTAAAAAGGTTTAGCTTTCATTAGATTTATTCAGGTTTGCTATTAAACTTCTACTGGTCCAACAAAACCTTCATGAGCAAGCATAATGTTTTGGCAGAGACCCAATAGGATATGTGGTCTGTGCCAAATCTTTTATTTTCTTCGGCTATCAATGAAACCGTTGTGGTAATGTGGGTTTTGTGAACTGTGAGAATTTATGTGCACAAAGAGACTTGCTCTTTGCAGGGAACATTGGGAGCCCTGAGCCCAAGAGGAAGGGTAATTAAAGTTAATGAACCAGGATAACCTTTTCATGGTGGTGCCCACTAGCACAATTGCAGACAAGGGTCAATAGCTATTTAAATTCTATATCATTTTCATCTGGGCTGCTTAATTGCTACTGGACTGGAAGTTGGCAGACAGTTTTTGTACACTACTGAATAATTTGTTAAGAAAAGTACTTTAAGTGAAGATTGAGTTTTGAAAGCTGCTCCCCTTAGAAATACTCTTAAATTTTGAGAAGAGTAAATTTGAGCTCCAGTTCAGTAAGATTGCTTTTTGATATTAAAAATTTTCTTTTAAGAAGATCTGTGACTTCAAAGCTACAAGGCTGGTACACTAGCTGCTTCCTACTCTTCTTACTCCCAGAGCACAGAAGTTTTTTTTCACTTTTCCTTTGTGCAGGGAGTCTGTGCCTCTCACATGCAGAAACTTTGTTTGGTTATTTCTGGGCATGACTGGCTAGGATACCTGTTGGAGCCATTTTATTGGGCATAATTGGTTGGTGAGGATAGTGGTTTTTATATGCCTCTAACTCTGACATTAACTCTTGAGAGTTAAGCTCTGGAGGGATGGTTTTGGAATTTGAAGTCATGGAATTTTCTGACTTTGCTACTAACTTGTTTGTGTGCCTTTCGTGGCTTGTTAAGGGAACTCAGAGCATTTTGTAAACTAATTATCTCACTGATAAGAGATGTGTATCTGTTTTAGGAAGGACAGACTAAGCTAGAATATTTGTAAACTGAGTCATTGTCAAATAGCAAGTTTGCCAGAGCTTGGAATAGAACCTAATCTTAGGTTCTAGTTTGTAGCCTGCATCACATCCCATACAAAAATCCCACAATCCTGTTGAGTAAGAGGCTGTATGAAGCCTTTCTGAAAATCTAAATTACTAGATAAACCACCTCCTTCATGTTGCTCATTCAATTAACATCTGAGACAGAATTGCATTTAGAAAGGAACTGACTTGAAATTAGTGCTAGTTTCCATGTCCACTCAGAAATTGATTGCTTGCTGTTTTTTTTTTTTTCCATGGTAGATAAATCATAGATATGTTTAAGGTCCTGACTCTTAAAGTCATTCAGATTAACTGTCCTTGTGTTTAAAAGGCATGTATGTTCCATTTTTATAGAAACTGTTTATTTGTTCGGTGGCTGGGATGGAACTCAAGATCTGGCTGACTTCTGGGCATACAGTGTGAAGGAAAACCAGTGGACCTGTATCTCTAGAGACACAGAAAAAGAGGTATGTTCCTCCAAACATTCATATTCCTAGTATCTAAGTGCGTCATCTGTTTATTACAAAACTCTTCATGCTTCTGTAATATTTTAGAGTATTGCTTGTATTAAGATTAACATATTGAAGTTCAGCGTGACTTTTGAAATGCTGGTTGAGATTGAGAAGCCACTATTTTACATTCAACCAAAAACCTTTCAGAGTAGAGGAAGGAAGAGGTTGTTTCATTTGTCAACAAGCAGAATAACCCACAAGACAAACAAGGTGGGTGAAGTAATATCTTTTATTGGACCAACTTTTTTTGGTGAAGAGACGGGTTTTCAAGCAGTGGTCCAGGCTTGGAAAAGTATTGTCACAGCTAAATAAAAAATTTAACAGATAATTTAGTGTAAATAGTTAGCATAAATTCTAAGGGACTGTTCACGGTACATGGTGTGGCCTGTTTTAATGCTTCTTTAGTCATGGGACAAAAATGGGGGTTGGTGGCCTACAGATTGTTGTAGTAAGCTATAAATCCAAGACCTTTATTACGACCGTGATTTTTAGTAGCTTAGAAGTTACGAATTTGAGCTTCCAGGCTTATGTTTTGAAAGCAGTGTTGTGCAGGTCTGCTCCCATTTTGAGCTGGTATGTCCTTGTCTGAGGGCAGCTTGTTTTTGATAACGTGGGGGGAGCGGAAGGGTGTTCAGGATAGTATCCCTGTTGAATATCAGTTGTAGTTGTTAAAGGGATCTGCCTGTTAAACTAACTGAATTTAGTTCTATTATTTCAGCAGTGGCAGGGCAGGAAGCTTCAGAGAGCCCCTCACTCAACCCACTAAATTCAAATGGCCACACCCCTCTGGTGGGCGTGGCTCAGCTCACCACCACTAGCAGAACATCTCCATGCCAGCCTTCCTTCTGCTGGATGCATGTGGCTGCCCAGCATAGGCTCCCCAGCCAGTGTCATAGAGGGCTTAATCCTGGGTGCTGGCTGACTGAGGGGCTAAGCCTGTGGATGGAGGGATGGGGGGAGTTTAGGGGCTGAGGGATGAGATGAGTAAAGCCTGGAGATGGAGTGCCGCAAAATTCTTCTGAGTTTTAAGTGTTCTATGGCCAAAAAAAAATTGGGAGAGCCTGGTTTAGAGAAGGGGAATGACTGTCACTAGGGAGCATGAGCAATGCACCTGTTCTGAGTGTTGGTGTCTTTCCAGGAATGCAGATGCAATGTAACATAGATAAATGTGAAAACCTGGTACTGTACTCAGCCATGACTCTAGTATTGAAAGCTGATGAGCATTTTTGGATTTTAGCAGCATTTAACACTAGTATCTCAACCTCCCTGAAGAAATCAAAAACCTAACCCTTTAGTGCTGAAACTAAGTAGTATGGTGCTATGTATATTATAAAGAGGCAATAATATACTCAAGTGACACTATCCTCAATTTCAAAAAAATTTGAAAATTCACATTTTATATACTATACCTACAAATGTAGGTAAAATATATTGTACTTTTGGTTAACATCGATATAGCTTATTGTGCACTATTAATACAGGTTGAACCTTTCTAATCTGGGACTCTCTAGTCCGACAAATTCCATAATTGGGCATGATTTTAGTTAGCTTCATGACCAGTTACCGGCACTGAGGGGGGGGGAGAAGGAGATCCCAGCCCCGTCCATCCCTCTCCCAACACTCCTCCTGTGGCAACTCCCCCCACAGCCCTGTCCGGCCTGGATCCAACACCTCCCATGGCAACTTCCTGCATGCCCCTCGCCCCCGCCCAGTTCCAGCATTTTTTCCCAGCCTGCTCCCAACACCCACCCTATCCCCCTCAACCCCCTCTCCCCCCGGCCCGCTGCACCCCTTTGCCCCCCGATACCTCTACTGCAGCCTGAAGGAACAAGCCACCACCACCTCCTCCTGAGCTGCCTGTAGGTTTTAACTTCCCTCTGCTCGTGGCCCCAAACTGCCCCCAGCCTTTTAACACCCTCCCAACCCTAGGTTTACTTACCTTTCAAAAGCAGCGCCACCTGCTGTGACTCCAAGCACTTGGAACCAATCAGAGATTTCTACATGTATTTTAATGGTAATTTAATGTCGTCCTTATGAGTTTTTTTACCTACAAGCAGAAAGTTGGGAACCAGTTGTGTTCGTATAGCGAGGGATGAGTGTAAAATGAAAGTTTCTGCAATTTTGGACATCTTCCTGTAACACCTGTTTTCTTATCTGGGCTATAAAAACAGTCTAAACATCAGGTGATAAACAATGTAAATGAATTGTATGTGATTTTACAGTATTACAGACATTTGTTAAGTGAGGTGTTTTATGAAAGTCTGTGACACACTGGTGATTAAATCTGTAAAATGTATTAGTAGTATATTAAGAATTATGAGTACTTCTTGATGTTAGACTGTTCAATTGAGATATTCCTGTCTGGGATAGACAGGTTGAAAGTTGCAGTGATTCACTGGTATCCTGTGTAGATTAAGCATGGTAGAATCAAACCAATGCAAGCTCCATTTACATATAGTGGGTGGTAAGCCTACAGGAAAGGAGCAATTTCAGAAGGTCATCCTGCTTCTTAAAACAAATGGTTTTGTCTTTGTTTTCCGTCACTAGACATACACTTGATGACAGAGCTCTTGCAAGTAGAGAAGTATGGATACTTGAACATTCACACTAAGTAACCTGTAATGCTAAAATAAGAGCAGAAAGCAATAAACATATCCCATTTAGTCAATGTAATCTTAGGGGAAGTACAAAGTAAACCAGTTCTGTGACAGAGGTGTAGCCTTAGGGGAGATGATAGTGGTCCATATATTTACAAGTTGCCTAGCACTTCCATTATGAAAGATTGTTCTTTGATTTAAAAAGTTATATTGTCTCAACTGTTTGCAGTAGTCTTTTGACATTTATTAGTAAGAGCCTATCAGACTAGAGAAATCGCTTTTCCTTGTCCTATAAAATGCCAGTCATGTTTAGCTGATCTTTATAAACTGTTGGAAATTCTTTTTTATAGCTGGTACTGTCAGCAGAATTTGGGAAGTGTGCCAAAAATAGAACACGAATGTTTTGAATAGTTAGGCCCACACAGCAGCAGCAGATGATATTGTGCATGGTATTTGGGGAGTAGACAACCAAGCTGTTTCCAGAGCAGCCGAAGTGTTTCGGAATGTGCAGGACTGAACTCCTTCTCCCCTTCCCACCATGCATGATCCCATTGGTCCATCTTCCCACTTTCAGAGCACCATGTGGGATGGATCCCTTCATCTTCAGAGAGCCACAAACCACAACCTGAACACAGTACCCATTCCCTCTGTTTTTTTCCCCTCTCCCCCATACCAGGCTTTTTTTGTATGTATGGTAACTTCACAAACATGTTTTCTTGTGAGGAAAAATGCATTAATTTAAAGAATGGGCTTTATGTTGAACAGTGTGAAGTGTTTGTAGGCAGTGTACGCTATTGACAGTATAATTGGAAGCCCTACAATGCTTAACATTAATGCAGTTTAGATTGAGATTTTTTTAATGGAAATGTGATTCCCAAATCCTTTAGACAACTTTGAAAATATGAATCTTAGAGCTTATGTTATTACATCTGTCATGTTCTCATTTACTCAATATCTGTTAATTCTTGCATGAAATATTGGTGTATTGCTTGGTCTCTAGTTTTACTACCAATTGATAAGCACGAAACTTTTCTTGTTTTTGCATTTGTTAGAAATTGGCACTGTGAAGAATAACTGTCAAATATCAGATTTGTTTAGTTTTTCTGGAAGAGGTCCTATGTGAATTTAATGAAAGTAATTAGAGGAGGAAAGTTTTGGCTCATTGGATAGGGACATGAAAGACTGCCGTTGTAAGTTGATCATTATCTAAAGTTCATACATCTTTTCTTCTCACAAATCTCAAAGCCTCAACTGAATTGGAACATTGAAGATTTTGGTAGCCTAGTGGCTCTGCTAAGTAAATCAGCAAACTGAGAACCATGATAGTTTGCTTTATATTTATCAATAGTACCATAATTCATGCAATAATCTATTTATATTGCAGTAGCACCTAGGGACCCAAAATGAGATCGGAGCTGCACTCTCAGGTGCTGTACAGTCACAAAGAATGTTGTAAACTTCGGATTTTAACAATCTTGATAGACAAGGCAGAAGAAGGGTAAGAGGAGGATGCAGTGTACTATCAAAAGACTGAGAACTGAAACACAGAGGAATTAAGTGACTTACTGAGGATTGTGTAGGAAGTTTGCAGCAGAGTGAGGAACTGAACCCAGATCTCTGGACTCCTTGCGTAGTGCCTTAAGCATAAGAGCATCTTTCTTTACCAGGGCCCTCATTTAGCAAGGTATTTAGGGACATGCCTAACTTTAAGCATGAGAATAGGCTGATAAGAATAAGGGGATTTCGAAGCTGGCGGGGTCCTTTCAAAAAGGACCCCTGTCTGGACGAGATGCGCGACAGTGAAAAGCAGCAATTTTGAAGAGCTGTGGCCGGCAGCATGCTAATGAGGCTCTGAATATGTATTTCAGCACCTTATTAGTAATCTTCGAAATGGCCATTTCGAAGTTTTGTTCCAGTGTAGATACAGCCCTTTTGTGCTAAAAGATCCATGTGTGTTCTAAAATTAAGAAATTACATACACTAAGATTCATGGTATGTGTCACCGTGGACACAGCAGACGTTTATTTGTGAAAGTTCAACATAAGAACATAAGAATGGCCATACTGGGTCAGACCAAAGGTCCATCCAGCCCAGTATCCCGTCTGCCGACAGTGGCCAGTGCCAGGTGCCCCAGAGAAGGAGAACAGAAGACAATGATCAAGTGATTTATCTCCTGCCATCCATCTCCTGCCCTTGTACTGAAGGCTAGGGTACCATACTTTACCCCTGGGTAATAGCCATTTATGGACCTAACCTGCAAAAATTTATCGAGCTCTTTTTTAAACCCTAACAGAGTCCTGGCCTTCACAGCCTCCTCCGGCAAGGAGTTCCACAGGTTGACTGTGCGTTGTGTGAAGAAAAATTTCCTTTTATTAGTTTTGAACCTCCTACCCATCAATTTCATTTGGTGTCCCCTAGTTCTTGTATTATGGGAGAAGGTAAATAATTTTTCTATATTCACTTTCTCCACACCATTCATGATTTTATATACCTCTATCATATCGCCCCTCAATCGCCTCTTTTCCAAACTGAAAAGTCCCAGTCTCTCTAGCCTCTCGCCATATGGGACCCGTTCCAAACCCCAGATCATCTTAGTCGCCCTTTTCTGAACCTTTTCTAATGCCAATATATCTTTTTTGAGGTGAGGAGACCACATCTGCACACACTACTCAAGATGTGGGCATACCATAGTTTCATATAGGGGAAGTATGATATCTTTTGTCTTATTATCGATCCCTTTTTTAATAATTCCTAACATCCTATTTGCTTTACTAACTGCCGCTGCACACTGCGTGGATGTCTTCAGAGAACTATCCACTATACCTCCAAGATCCCTTTCCTGATCGGTCGTAGCTAAATTTGACCCCATCATGTTGTCTGTGTAATTTGGGTTATTTTTTCCAACGTGCATTACCTTACACTTACCCACATTAAATTTCCTTTGCCATTTTGCTGCCCAATCACTCAGTTTGCTGAGATCTTTTTGTAGTTCTTCACAATCCCTTTTGGTTTTGACTGTCCTGAACAACTTGGTGTCATCTGCAAACTTTGCCACCTCACTGCTTACTTCATTTTCTAGATCACTGATGAACAGGTTGAACAGGGTCGGTCCCAGGACTGACCCCTGGGGAACACCACTAATTACCCCCCTCCATTGTGAAAATTTCCAATTTATTCTCACTCTTTTTGTTTTCTGTCTTTTAACCAATTCCCGATCCATGAAAGGACCTTTCCTCCTATCCCATGACCGCCTAATTTACATAAAAGCTTTTGGTGTGGGACTGTGTCAAAGGCTTTCTGGAAGTCTAGGTGTATTATGTCCACTGGGTGCCCCTTGTCCGCATGTTTATTAACCCCTTCAAAGAATTCTAATAGATTAGTTAGACACAACTTCCCTCTGCAGAAACCATGCTGACTTTTGCCCAACAGTTCGTGCTCTTCTACGTGCCTTGCAATTTTATTCTTTACTATTGTTTCTACTAATTTGCCTGGTACTGATGTTAGACTTATTGGTCTATAATTGCCAGGGTCTCCTCTAGAGCCTTTTTTAAATATTGGCGTTACATTGGCCATCTTCCAGTCATTGGGTACCGAAGCGGATTTAAAGGATAGGTTACAAACCACTGTTAATAACTCCGCAATTTCACATTTGAGTTCTTCCAGAACCCTTGGGTAAATACCGTCTGGTCCTGGAGACTTGTTACTATTCAGCTTATCAATTAACTCCAAAACCTCCTCTAATGTCACTTCAATCTGGGAGAGTTCCTAGGATTTGTCACCTAAAAAGGCTGGCTCAGATTTAGGAACCTCTGTAACATCCTCAGCCGTGAAGACTGAAGCAAAGAAATCATTTAATCGCTCCGCAATGGCACTGTCTTCCTTGATCGCTCCTTTTATATCTTTATCGTCCAAGGGCCCCACTGCTTTTTTAGCGGGCTTCCTGCTTCTAATGTATTTAAAAAACATTCTACTATCATTTTTTGAATTTTTGGCTAGCTGTTCCTCAAAATCTTTTTTGGCTTTTCTTACTACATTATGACACTTAATTTGGGAGTGTTCATGTTCCTTTCTATTTTCCTCACTAGGATTTGACTTCCACTTTTTAAAAGCTGCCCTTTTCTCTCTCTCTGCCTTTTTAACATGGCTGTTAAGCCATGGTGGTTCTTTGTTAGGTCTCTTACTGTGTTTTTTTATTTGGGGTATACATTTAAGTTGGGCCTCTAGTATGGTGTCTTTAAACAGTTTCCATGCAGCTTCCAGGGATTTTAGTTTAGTTACTCTACCTTTTAGTTTCTGTTTAACTAGCTTCCTCATTTTAGTGTAATTCCCCTTTTTGAAATTAAATGCCAGAGTGTTTGACCGCTGCGGTGTTCTTCCCAACACAGGAATATTAAAAGTTATTATATTGTGGTCACTATTTCCAAGCGGTCCAGTAACAGTTACCTCTTGGACCAGATCCTGCATTCCAGTCAGGACTAGATCGAGAATTGACTCTCCCCTTGTGGGTTCCTGTACTAGCTGCTCCAAGAAGCAGTCATTTAAGGCATCAAGAAATGTAATCTCTGAATCCCGTCCTGAGGTGACATGTACCCAATCAATATGGGGATAATTGAAATCTCCTATTATTACTGTGTTTTTTATTGTGATAGCCTCTTTAATCTCCCTTAACATTTCAGCATCACTATCACTGTCCTGGTTAGGTGGTCGGTAATATATTCCTAAAGCCATATTCATATTAGAGGAATGAATTGTTATCCATAATGATTCTATGGAACATTTTGATTCCTTTTAGGATTTTTTTCATTTGATTCTATATTATCCTTCACATATAGTACCACTCCGCCACCCGCATGACCTGTTCTGTCTTTCCGATATAATTTATATCCTGGTATGATAGCGTCCCACTGATTGTCCTCATTCCACCATGTTTCTGTGATGCCTATTATGTCAACTTCCTCCTTTGATATGAGGTACTCCACTTCACCCATCTTATTAGACAGACTCTGAGAATTTGTGTAAAAGCACTTTAAAAAACTACCACTATTTATATGTCCGCTTTTCACAGACGCCTTGGATTTTTTTATATGCGATTGTTTCACATCTGATCTTGCCCATATATTATTTCCCATGTTCCCTATCTGACTAATTTCTAGGGCATCCCTATGTATGGAGCCTCGTGTAAGAGAAGTCTCCGTCCGATCCAGGTGCTCCCCCGCACCAATCGGCTTTCCCCCACCTCTTAGTTTAAAAACTGCTCTACGACCTTTTTAATGTTTAATGCCAGCAGTCTGGATCCACCTTGATTTAGGTGGAGCCCATCATTCCTGTATAGGCTCCCCCTACCCCAACAGTGTCCCCATTTCCTAATAAATCTAAACCCCTCTTCCCTACACCATCGTCTCATCCATGCATTGAGACTCTGAAGTTCTGCCTGTCTATCTGGCCCTGCGTGTGGAACTGGAAGCATTTCAGAGAATGCCACCATAGATGTTCTGGATTTCAGTCTCTTTCCTAGTAACTCAAATTTGGCCTCCAGAACATCTCTTCTACCCTTCCCTATGTCATTGGTACCGACATGTACCACGACCACCAGCTCCTCCCCAGCACTGCCCATAAGTCTGTCTAGATGCCTCGAGAGATCCGCAACCTTCGCACCAGGCAGGCAAGTCACCATATGGTTCTCCCGGTCATCACAAACCCAACTATCTATATTTCTAATGATCGAATCCCCCACTACTAAAACCTGCTTCTTCCTAACAGCTGGTGCTCCCTCCCCCGGAGAAGTATCCTCGGAGCAAGAGGATACCATAGTACCCTCTGGAAGGAGGGTCCCAACTATGGGATGGTTTCCCTCTGCTCCCATTGACTGCTCTCCTTCCCTGAGCCTTTCATCCTCCGTAACAGCATCAGGACTGTCAGATTGGAGGTGGGACAGCCCTACTGTGTCCCGGAAAGTCTCATCAACAAACACCTCTGCCTTCCTTAGCTCCTCCAGTTCAGCCACCCTGGCCTCCAAAGCATGCACTCGGTCTCTGAGGGCCAGGAGTTCCTTGCATCGAGCGCACACATACGCCACCCGCCCACAGGGTAGGTAGTCATACATACTGCACTCGACACAATAAACAGGATAGCCCCCACTGTGCTGTTGGGCTTCTGCCTCCATTTCCTACTCTAATTATACATGAGGGTTTAATTAAATGTTTCAGATAGAGGTTGTTATAAAGGATTTAAGTTTAAGGGCAATAGAAGTCACTGGCTCCCTCTAAACTCCCCTCTCAAAACTCCCTCCTGTTAGCACTCACCCTGTTCGCAAGCACCCGGTTGCAAAGCTCCCTGGTCGCTTACTAGCGGGGTTTAAGTGCTCGGCCTCCCTGATAGCTCCTCCCTCTGCCTACAGCTCAGCCAATGAGCACACGGTGTTTAAATTCAAACCTAATCAAGACTCTCAGCTTCCAACTGCCTGCCTGAGCACACGGCCTTTCAAACAACTGCTCAGCGCGCGCGCGCGCGTGCGCGCACACGCACGCGCACACACACACACACACACACACACACACGCCCAGAACCCCCAAACACAAGCAGCCACTTACCCAAAGGTGCTTTAGTTTGCTCCTTCCTTCTCCCCCTCAGGAGAGCCTCTCAAAACTCCCTCCTGTTAGCACTCACCCTGTTCTCAAGCACCTGGTCGCAAAGCTCAGACTTGCATTGTTCACAGTATATGCGGAAATAACTCGTTGCAAACGTTAGCTCTTCTCTTTTTTTCAAGCATGTTAAATTAGTTATTTAAGGTGATTGTGAGTTTCAAACTGTTGGAATACATTAAATGTATATAGGAACTTTTGTAGTCTTTAAATCTAAATAAATGATTTGAGTCAGGTATTGCTATTTTTGCAGTTTGCAAACAAATACATCAATTAATATTGAGGGCCTGTTTGTGTTAGGTGTCATACAAACATAGGGACAGATGGACACTGCCACAAAGAGTTGACTGTGTAGGTCTGTATTCTGCAATCATGCACATGAATATCTTTTACATGTTTGAGTTACTCATACATGTAACTTTTTGCAAGATTAGGGCTAAATTTTATTATTGCCCTAATTTTATTATTTGTAAGCCCTGATGTAATTTCTGTTAATCCCTCCATGTTTTCATGAAGCTTTCTAAACCCCCAACATTGAAGAAAAGCTCCTCCCTGCTACTCCTGGTCCCAAAGTTCTAGAGCTAGTCACTTCCACTCCACTGCTCTTCAACACCTGGCACATGTCCCACTTCTGATAGTGATAACTGCATAATAACATTAAAACTCCAAATGTCTGAAATAAGTATTCTCCATGTTTAAGTGGAGGATATCTCCAGCAGCTTCACAGAGAATACTTAAATATGTCATCCGATGAAGGGTCCTGAACCTTGACCTTGGGAGATCTTGGAAGGGAGCCAGTTCTCTACACAGAGGGGGCTCAGTCTATGATGTGTTTGGCATAAGGTTGCATTCTCAGCTGGCATAGAATGTACATGATCACGTAAGTTATCACGTGAAGTTGTCACTCTGAAGAGCTCATCTTTTAACAGAGATTATTATCGATGTATTTTAAAACTTATGCTCCTGATGATTCACCATACAATCTAGTTGTTTGATCTTGTTTGCAAGATCACTTAGCTGTTCTCTGTATCTTAAAGATTGTGCAGTAAACTGAAACTCCTTCCCAGAAAGGCTTTAAATGCTTCCCAGTTCAATCCTGAAAGCCCTTGAATTTCTTTTGAAAGTGTTCTATAACATAGTCAACTGGGTATTTTAGACAGTTTAAGAGGGGAACAGGTTTTTCCAATTTCTGCTGGAGGAGAATTTATTGGAATGTTAACTTTATAATTGAGAGGCACTAGTTCTGAGTAGTGATAGGTGTCAAAGGCAATTTTCCTTGTTCTGTGAAGGCAAATTTCTTATCCCAGGTGGCCTCTAACACAAGGTGAAGACTAACAGAAATCAACCAGACCAAAAAATGCTTTTTGCCCATCAAGGGGAAAATCTCCAGAACAGCTTTCAGATCTGTAAAGTTTCACATGGTCTTTGCATTTCTTCTCACTAGTGGAGGCTTTGCGTTGGGCTCACGGAACAAGTAAAGTTGCATGGATTTCATTTTTGTCAAATCTCACTGTAATTAATAGAAAGTCCAATTTGGGAAAAAGGAGGAGCCATTGATATTTGGTGCTGTACATACATACTGCATTAATTTGCTAAAATGTACTTCAGTTTGAAAATACAGCTTCAAAATAGCTTGTGACCTTGCTGGCAGGAAGGGGTATCATTTTGTAGTAAGAGGATTGTAATCAGTTTGTGGTTAGAGAAGCAGTAAAGATCCAGCCAGTTCAGTTACTTAAGTTTGTTGGAATCTCTGTATAGCAAATGCTGCTTGAAAGATCATCACATTTTCCTCCAGGCTTTTAGGTTTTGAAAGAACTCCAGTGTGTTTAGTAGGACTTAATCCATGAATGTTCCATGACAAGCATGTGATTTGGTTAGACACTGTAAAAGCTAACATAGCCAAGAGGCTTGAATGTAATGTTGGGAGCCAGGAACTCCTGAATCCTAATCCCAACATTGTGCTGACTTGCTCTGTAATTTCACTGTTCTTCACATCTTTGCAATCTGTACAACACACATTCACAAGATCCTAGATTTGTACTGAGTTACACAAGCAAAGTACATATTTTAAAAAAGTGTGAAGTACCATGTGCCTCCTTTCTACCCATCATTGCATATCGCCTGTCATTATTTAGTTATTCCCCAGACCTTTCCTCTCCTGCATTCTTGCCCTACTTTGTCTTGTGTATTTACATGTGTGAATTTTTTCAGCTCTTGAGGACATATAGCCTATCTTGAACTATTCTGGTCATTTTATGCATCCATTAAATGTTTAACTTCTGTAGTTTCTGTGCTTGGTAGCATTGTTCAGGTGCAGTGTATTTGTTGTGGAAGGAAGGGCATGGTCATGTTTGAGGGTAACTTGTACATTAGTGCTTTCAAGATGACAACTGAAACCTTGAATTTTACCTTAGGTTCCATTGAGAGCTAGTGAAAAAAGAGAGACACTGAACTGAAATGTTCTTGGTAGCCTCTCTGAGCAGATCATTTATGCTTTTATGAAACAAGTGATCTCGATTCTTCTGGTCACCTGCCATTTTTAGATTCTAAACTGCGGGATTTTGGAGCCAGACTAGGGATCTGACATTTCTAATCACTTTTTTTAGGAATATATACAATTAAACTTGAAGATTATTTGATTTATTTTAGTTTTATATTTCAAACTGATGCCTGTCCAAAGGTGTAAGCATGTTAAGTTAATCATTAAACAGTAACAGAGAGGGAGCCATGCCAGTCTATACACTATCAAAACAAAAAGCAGTCAAGTCCCATTTTAAAGACTAGCAAAATAATTTGAGGTGAGCTTTTGTGGGACAGACCCACTATCAAAACAAAAAGCAGTCAAGTAGCACTTTAAAGATGAGCAGAATAATTATTAGGTGAGCTTTCGTGGGACACGCCCACTTCAGAAGTAGTAGTGAGTAGTACGTTTAAAACTAATAAAAGGAAGTTCTTTTTCACACAGCGCACAGTCAACCTGTGGATCCCCTGTCCAGAGGAGGCTGTGAAGGCTAGGACTATAAGAGTTCAAAGAAAAGTGAGATAAATTCATAGCAGTTAGGTCCATAAAAGGCTATTAGCCGGGGGTAGGAATGGTGTCCCTGGCCTGTGTTTGTCAGAGGATGGAGATGGATGGCAGGAGAGAAGTCGCTTGATCATTGTCTTCGCTCCACCCTCTCTGGGGCACCTGGCACTGGCCACTGTTGGCAGATGGGATGCTGGGCTCAATGGACCTTTGGTCTGACCCAATAATGGCCGTTGATATTGGCCATCTAGCTACTTTTCATCTAGAAAATGTACTCTCAACCTTCTTTAAAGACTGCCAAAAGCATTTTGTAGTGTACTTGGAAAGTTGCCAGGCTGGGGCTGTTTCAGACAGAGCAAGTTCCAGAATCTGAGTCATCACAGAGAAACATCCTGCCAGCTCTTGCCCTGACTCCTCTTCCCTCCTTGTACAATGGAGAGGATGTATCTAGAGCATCCATGCTGACAATAGCTGTGGCAGTATGATGTGGGAGAATCCATCCCAGGCCATATAAGACTTTGAGACTCATAACCAAGATCTTCAGCTCCCATTCAGTGGGCAGTGTGATGGACCCCTTGACTGTCCCTGAAGGGTTCTGCACTCTGGGCAGCTCCTTGTGTGCCTCAGACTGAGAGGGCCCTTTCATTGCCCTGGGACTTCCCAAAGGCAATGGTCTCCCTTTACCAAGCCATTTTCATCATTGGCCAGTCTGAATTTGGGGTGGAGCAGGTCCCTCTCTGCCAGCCTTGAGCTACTCCAGCTCTGCCCCAGCTGGCCAGCCCTACCAGGGGAGGTGGTGGGGGGAGTCCAGTCCCACCCACTGCCCTGGACTCCAGCCCAGGAGCCCTAGGGAAGGAGGGAGCTAGTGGGGATTTTTGTGCTGCCCCATGGTCACTCCCTTTCCCTGGGCCTCTTCACCCATCAGTGCATCCTTGGGGTCTTTCCCCTGTACTGTGTTGCTGGGGCAACTGGCTGTGCTTGGGTCAGGTCAGGTCTGGTCATCTCCCAGCCTCCTCCTCTCTGACCACTGCATCCCTTCCTTCCTGCAGCCTGTGGAAAACCTTTTATAGAGAGCCTGGAGGCCTTCACTGGTCACAGGTGCATTTATTATGGTCTGATGCTGTCTGACTCCTGATGAACCCCAGCTGCGTATCCAGCCTGCAGTACTGCACCCTCTGTGAACTTACAGGGGGAACAAAAAGGCTTCCTCCATCACCCAAAATATTCCCCCTCCCTCAGGCACCTGTCAGCTTCAGTCTGTGATCTGCCACAGCAGCCAGTACAGCCCCATCCATTGTTTTTCCAGCAAGATGCCCCCACTTCTGTGTAAGTGAGCTGCTGGATTCTGCATCTTCAATCTCCAAATGGCTTAAATTGTAGCCCCCCCCCCCCTTGTGGTTTATTCCAGTAGATGAAGCTTGAGGCAGTAAAACCACTTATAGTGGTGGCAGGGTCCATATGTGAAAGAAGAAGTTGCTGCCTCCTTGCTTGATACAGATGGTAAAAAGCTGATGGACTGCTGTGACACCATTGTCCAATACCACCAGGAACTGCCAGTATCACCCCTAATTTGTAAAAAATTTCTTAACCAATGGAAGGTGTACTCTTTCAGTCCATGGTGGATAATGTTACCTCCTCCAGCTTATTCTCCCAACAGGCCCTCATCACCTCTGTCTTTGAGTGGCAGCCAGCTCACTGTACTCTACCCCTTAGTGTCAGTTAGACATAGTCTGAGTTGCTGAACTGTTACCTAAATTGACGTTGGGTGAGAGAGAGATGTATAATTAGATATCAGTTTATTCAAACCACCTGACCCTGTGCCTGCTTACTAAACTTTCTGCTGGCCTTATAGACCAGGTGTGTCCAATACGTTTGCCACTAGACATGCAGCAAATAGAAAACTGTGGTGTGGCAAATATGGGGGTGGCCAACCTGCGGCTGTAGGAGCCTTTAAATGTTGCTCCGGAGAGCTGGACTCAGGGAGTGCTGTCTGCCTGCTCTTTGTACATGCCCCACCACTTGGTGGGAGAAGTGTGTGGTGCCCCTGCTGGCAGCTCTTGCAGCTCTGGTGAGTTGCCAGCATTAAATTAGAATAGGGGCCATTGGGGTGCCTGGGTCTGGGGGAGGGTATTCAGTTAGTGTGTGGGGGACAATGGCATTTATTTAGAGGGGGGCTGGGAGTGCCTGGCTCTAACATTTTGTATAACATAAACTGGTGAATATGGAAAGATGACATTGACAAGTGTGGCGATCTCTGAATTTCTGTTGGACACCTCTGATGCATTGAACAGGAGAGGTGACAGAATGGGACCCTGTGGCACCGCATGCTTAAGAGCTCTGGGTGAAAGAACAGTTGCCTATAAGTGCAGCTTGAGCTCTCTTTGAGGGGGGAAAAAAGTAAGCTGTTGAACATCAGCCCCTTAGAGTCTACAGGTGGATTGACAACACCTCATGATGAATAGTAGTGAAAACTGCTCTTAGATTTAATACCAGCAATGGAAATCATTGTGCATTGCCAGGACATCATTAGTCAATGCAGTCTCTGTCATAGCCAGCTGTTATTTCACAGTCTGACCCAGAAAAGATGATGAGATTGTCAAATTCAAGCAACAGTTACTTGAAGCAAGATCTTGCCTTCAAAACAGCAAGCAACTTACCCTCTTTTGGAGAGGCATTGAAAATCTGCACTAGTAAAGGCCAGTGCTTCCCCACTGACCTTAACTGTCCAAGAAGGACTTGGATCCAAAGGTACAGGTGGTGGGATGAAGTTCTTCCAACACTCTAGTGTCTCATGGAGCATCACTGGTTGAAACTCTGGAGAAGAGAAGGCTTGGCCTTGTTCCCTCAGGACCTTGCTGTCCTGTCACAGAAACAGACTGATCTGTAAAATCAGTGTGCGCTCAATGCTGGGTAGTCAGATCACCTGGAGATTGTCTCCCGAAACAAATGTGCTGTCTGTTTCACAAATACTGCTACAGAGGAACTGATTTTTCTGTTTGCTTGCAACACAGCCATGTTATGGGAGATCAAAGTCTTTATGCTGCAACTGATCAGTCTTGGTACGAGACTTCCATTTTCAGTGTTCTAGCTATCTTTGTTTGTTGCTGATCACCTGTAAATCGGGGAAGCCTGTGTCAATGAAACTAGCTAAGATGGCACCCTATGGCTACGTCTGCACTAGCCCCACACTTCGAAATGGCCACACAAATGGCCATTTCGAAGTTTGCTAATGAAGTGCTGAAATGCATATTCAGCACTTCATTAGCATGCGGGCGGCCGCGGCACCCTGACGGGGCTCCTTTTCGAAAGGACCCTGCCTACTTCGAAGTCCCCTTATTCCTATCATGGGGACTTCGAAGTAGGCTAGGTCCTTTCGAAAAGGAGCCCCGTGAGGACGAGATGCGCGGCGGTGAGGCGTGTCAATTTCGAAGTGCCGCGGCCGCCTGCATGCTAATGAAGCGCTGAATATGCATTTCAGCGCTTCATTAGTAAACTTCGAAATGGCCATTTGCGTGGCCATTTCGAAGTGTGGGGCTCGTGTAGACACGGCCTATGAGTGATGCACAAGAGTGTTATAGGCATCCTATGGATGCACTGAGGAAGTGGGCTGTTTTTTCCATAGCTGCCTGGGGTGTTTCAGGCTCCATTAATTTCTTGAGGGCGTACCATCAAAACAAGCCTTTTGCTTCAACTGGAAGGATGAGCCCTGGTCTCAAATGCAAGATGAAATGGCAGGTCCATGAAACAAGCTTAGGGTCCAATTGCCTAATCTTCACTCCAAGTCTGAAATCCATGTCTGATCTTCAGAGATGCCTCCATATCGTGGAAGTTGTCAAAATACAATGAATGAAGATGAGCATGCTCTAGGCACCATAATCCTAGCCTTCAAAAGAGGGGATTGGTGTGAGGCCCTCTCTCCCCAGGATGCATATTTTCGTATAACAATCCATTCTGGAAGATGGAATGAGATGACCTTAGTAGGAATTTTGTGTCTTTCATCTAATCCAGCAGTTCCCAAAGTGGGTTGTGACCCCTTTAAATGGGGTCCCCAAACTGGCTTAGACTTGCTGGGGCACAGGGCTGAAACCCAAGCCCCTTTGACCAGGGCTGAAGCCAGAGCTCATAGGTTTCAGCTCAGGGTAGCATAGTAAGCTATACTTAAGTTGGTGTCCAATAATAATTTGAAGGATTGTCACACTTATGGCTTTTGTCCTGTGTTGGCCACAGCTGTGCTGTGCCCACCCCCTCCATGCTAACAATGCCTTCCCTTTACCCCTTCCCCAGAGCCAGGCACCCCAACCCCCCCCAGCGCCCTATGCAAACTGAATGCAATGACTCACCAGAGCTACGGCCACGCCAGCAGGCGCCACGCTGAGGCCCGAGCCACCACTGCTATGTGCTTCTCCCACTGTGCATGGAGTGGGTGGACAGCACCCACGTGTGCAGCTTGGCGGAGCCGCAAGCGGCTCTTAGAGCCAGTCACCACACTGCAATGTCCCATTCATCACGTGGGGAGTGGGGAATGTATTGGAAATCATGGGCTTAGTTGGCAGGCCCCCTGCCTGGGGCTCAGGCCCGAGAGCTTCAGCTTTGGTCCTCCAGCCCAGAGCGCTGGGGCTTGGGCTTTGGCTTCTCTTCTGGTGTTGTGAAATAACTTTTGTCAGAATGTGGTAGTCACAGTGCAATGAAGTGTGAGAACCCCTGGTTTGATTTGAGCAGTGATGTCATGTCCTCAGTATTTTGTTTAACTGTGTGTGCATAATTCATGTGTCACAAGTTCTATGGAAAATACTTTGGGTGGATGTTTTTTATTAAATTAAAAAAATTGTGAATTGGAAGTGACCTTGTTAAGTCATAAAGCCCAGGCCTATCACCATCCCTGGCAGACTTTTTTGTAAAAATCTAACCTGCCAAGACCCTTGAACTCTCAACCCTGAGTTTACAGGGCCAGTTCTAACCATTGAGTTATCCCTCCCCTTGAGTTGTTGCAGTTCTGCCTTTTGCTTAGCATTGGCCACTGTTGTGCTAAAAGAACAGTGGCTTCTTGGTGAGAACAGCTCCATCTGGTGAAAGGGGAGAGAAGATGCTGCCTTCCTGTAGTAGATTGGCAGGGCCAGGTTGGGAAGTCGGGGGTGGACACGGTGGGTCGTATGGGACTGCTGGGCGGGGGAGTCTCAAATGGGTGTTAAAGGCTATCGGGGGTACAGACTAGGGCGGGGCTAAATGGGAGTGGACGTACAGGGTGCTGGGCCCCATTGGGAAAGATGGGGCAGAATGAGGGCACGGGGTACATGAGGATGGGGGAAAGGGGGATTCACAGCTACATGGGGGAAGGTGGTGGCTGAGAAAAGGCATAGAAACATGGACGGGTGCATGGACACACAGATTGGGCTCATGGATTGGCTGACAGGACACAAGGATGTGTGGGAATGGGGAGGCGTTGCAGGTCCACAGTGTTGAGTGAGTGGGGTACAGACACACATGGGGATGGAAGAATGGGTGTGTTTGGAGGAGATAAGAACACGGGTATGGGAACAGGACAGATGTGCCTAGCTGAAAGGGAGAGACTGGGGGTCAGCTGGAGCCTGCTTTGGGGAGGTTCTCTAACAATCCCTCCCTGACCTCCAGAAAAAACTTTTGTATTCTCTCATGAACACCCAACCACCCTCCGGGTTCACTCCCCAGCTCCTTTCCTCTCCCTCAGCTCCTTCACTACTGGAGCCATACACGCATACAAACTGTATCCACATCTCATCAGCAAAAATGATCCGCAGATGCATTGCAGGGCTCTGTCCATTACTCCAACATTCCCATAGCCACTGAGGGTGCAGGGCAGGCAGGAAATATGGTTTGATATTGTAGTTTAAATGAATTATGCAAAATTCTGCACAGTAAACCTCTGCTTTATGTGAGTTCAACATGTGTGTTAATCATATTAATGAGTGTTGAAATCCCGGGCTCCAGCTGTCTGCTTCCCCCAGCTAGGGGAAGCCGTGGGGCTGTTTCTTTCACTGCGCTGCTGGGGGAACCCGAGGGGATGGGGTGGAAGCCCCTCAGCTCCTGGGAGCCAGGCGCAGCAACGGGGAGCTGGGAAACTGACCAGCCGCTGCTTTTCCTGGCACCCTGCTTCTTGGGGCAGAGGGGCTTCACCCTGCCACCTCCCTCCTTCTCTGAACCCCCCAGAGAAGCACATGGAAGATGGGAAAGTGATCTCTTGGGGACTTGGAGAATGAGGGAAGGGGGAAGAGGGAGGCATAGAGGGGAAGCCCCTCAGTCCCAGCAGCTTAGAGGACAAGGGACTGGGGAGCCAGGTGCAGCGGTGCCTGGTCTGTTTCCTAGCTCCCACAAGCAGTGGGGAGTCAGAAAATTGACCAGAGGCTGCTGTGTCTGGCTCCAGGATCCCAGAGGTGAGGAAGGAGGGGGGGGGGGGAGGGAGGGCTCCCCTTCCCCTGACTTATGTGAAATTTGAGTTACACAGATGTTGCAAGGAATGCAACCCTTATGTAACTTGGGGGTTTACTGTGTTTATAAGTCTAGTAAGGAGTGTATTTGTGAAAAATATTTCCTCAGTCTTTCATTGTCTGCTATAGATAAACTTGCTGACACTTATTTTGAAATAAGTTACCAAAATATTTGATAGTATGATTATATTGCATTATTCTGAAAAATATGAAGAATTTTGCAATTTCTTTTGATTTTTACTGCAGAATTCCCTCAATCGTAGAATCCTGGGGTGAGAAGGCTTCTAAAATTTAGAAATTACATACACTAAGATTCATGGTATGTGTCACCGTGGACACAGCAGACGTTTATTTGGCATAGATGTTAATTTGAGCAGACTGTAATCCTTAAGAGTCGTTACAATCACTTTTTTGTATATCAGCAAGTTATTTTGGAGAATTAATGCCCACTATGATGCTCCAGAGCAAAAATACCTCAACTTTTGAACATATTTCAAATGTTAGCCCTTAGGAATAGATGTCTATGCTTGCAAGTTAAATTGTCTTAACTGCATTTTATAATGTGGTATAGCATAGTCAGAAAATTTTTCATTAAAATATACTATGCTTCAACATGGCACTGCATTTTGTGTGCTGTTTTGGGTATTCCTCAGAGTCTGTGGCATCGGTCACTGTTGGAGACTTTGGACTTGAAGGGTTCTTGATTCACGGGCAAAATATCTAATGTTAATTTAGCATTTCTAGACTTCTAATATATATGGAAAAAGTTCAGTAAGAGCTCTTATATGAAAAGAATGTCTCAGGAAAAAGATGTAGAGATTCTACCAAAAAAGCAGCTTTTGCATGTGTGCAAATATCTGAAAACAGCAGCGTTAGCTGGAGACTCATAGAATACAGTAGGATCTCTCTTTAGCGAATGTTGAATTTCACAAATACAGGGGGCTCAGAGCCCCGGGGACAGCGGCAGCTGCTGGCACTCCTGTCTGAGGCCCCGGGGGAAGTGGCCGCTCATGAATAATTGAATTCATGAACAGTAAGTTCATGAATTTTGAGACCCTACTGTATTAAATTTTTCCTCTAACACTAATTGGTCCAGAACGAAATGGGTTCAGGTAGTTGATCGACCAAGAAAATTATTCTCGCTGGGTTTTTTGTAATAACACTTTTTAAAATCTGACTGTTTGATGGAATATTTAAGTGGAGTTGTACGTTAAGACCAAAGCCTTGTTCAGGGAATAACTGATTCTTAAATCTAGAGCTGGGAAAGATTAATCCTTTCCGAAATCCATTAAGACCATTTGAGGGGAAACCATGCAGTTCTTCCTCTTTGCTCCTCCTCTTAGAGGAAAGGGATTAGAATAATCAGAAAGTGCATATATGAGAGACCAAGTGAGTGAGAGTGCATATTTTATTGATCAACTTTTGTTGGTGGGACACAAGCTTTTGAACTCCATAGAGCTCTTGTTCAGCTATGGGAAAGGCATTCAGCATGCTCGTCCTTGACCTGAAGGGAGCCCTGAGAGTTGAGTGTCATTTTGCCGAAAGAATTTGGTTCAGTAAAAAGTTCTCACCCACCTTGTATCTAGTATATCCTGAGATGAAGATGGCTGCAACAGCATCTATTGAACAGTTGTTTGTCCTTGTCACATAATTTATTTGGATGTCTTTACTGTTCCTTAGTTGGAAATTTAAGTCTTGGAAGAAAAATGAGAAAAGTTCCTGAAGCTGACTTTGGTAATTTGTTTGTAGACTGAAAGTCACTAAGGCTATGTCTCTGCAGAGCCTCATTAGCATCTCCCTTTCGAGGAGCCGGGGGCCAGGCTAGCGTAGACAGTCTTTTTTTTTTTTAAAAGTTTGCATGTGTAAATTACAAACTGTTAGTTTAACAAAGGCATAATTATGAAATAGTCATCTCAGTTTTGACCCTTGCCACAGACAGTAACATTTAGGCTATTATAAATCTAGATAGAGGATATATTTAATGTATGATATGCCCTTTACTGCTAATTGACTATTGCTTTGAACAGCCAGAGTGCTGGAAAGGGAGGAGTTAGCTGTCAACACCTTTTGTTTGCTTACCCATCCACAAGACTTAAATTTTTCTCAAGACCCCAGACTGTACTGGTAGCAGAGCCAGGATCAGAAAATCTTAGTCCCATGCTTTGTCCTCCAGATCTGTAGTAGCATCCTTCAGTCTATGTAGACTATGGAATGCTCCCTTCGTAGTTCCGTTTGGCATCCTCATTTGCAGCGTCGGCTGGGACTGTGAAGACCCACACGAGAGTGACAGTCCTTGCTGCATCTGTTGCATATGTAATGGGTGTCTGGCAGGTCCTTGCTGTGCTTTCTGTGGGCTCGCTTCTCCTTTGCTAGCTGTCTGATCCTCAAATCGCCCTTCTGAAGGCCCTTGTATAGTTCCTGCCTCCATCTGCTGCGATTGTCTGCCAGCTCCTCCCAGCTGTCTGGCTTGATGTCTGCTTCCCTGAGGTCTCTCTCTTGCAAACATCCTTGTAGCGCAGCTGGGGGTGTCTGGGAGGTCTTTTGCCAGAGGCTAGCGCTCCATACAGGATGTCTTTTGGGATCCTTCCGTCATTCATCCTGTGGATGTGGCCAAGCCAGCGGAGCTGCCCTTGCCTGAGGAGGGTGTGCATAGATGGGATTCCAGCTTGCTCAAGGATGGTAGTGTTGGACACTGTCCTTCCACAATATTACAAGGATGTGCCTGAGGCAGCGTCAGTGGAAGACGTTCAGCCTCTTTTCCTGGCGGGCGTACAGGGTCCAAGTCTTGCTGCTGTAAAGGAGGGTGCTGAGGATGCAGGCTCTGTAGACTTGCATTTTGGTGTGAGTGTGCAGCTTGTTGTTGTTCCACACTCCTTACAGTAGAGATGCTCTTTTTTTTGACACTTCTGTTTTGAGGGGGGAGGCTCACGAATAGACCCTAATCAAGATTTGCCTTGCTTGCTGTCTTCCACAGAAAAATCTGTTTCCAAAGAATGTAGTATGTATTTTTGGTTGTAAGTTTACTGTTTCTCCATCCAAAGATTGAGAAGGTAAATGTAAAATTTCCTTCTGTCAGTAGATGTGCACTGCACGAAGTGTGTCTGTGACAAGTAATAACTATTCAGTAAATTGGGTTTGTAGCTTTTAGTGAATCTTCCAAGGTTCAAGTGAGAGCATAATCTCAAGGGGGTCTAGCCGTCTTCTGACATTGACTGACTCATGGAATTTGGACCAGTCAAGGCTCTGGTAAAATCTGGTTCTGTAGCCCTCTCTCCATATTTATCTCTTCCTAAAAAGGAAATTCATATCATCTACAGTCTCTCATCCTCTCTTGTTACTTAATAAATGAGTTGAGCTTTTTAAAAACTTCTGGAATCAGCAAACTCATTCCCAGTTTGAATTCAGTCAGGTCACTCTCTCCATAACAAGCTGTTTCGCTGTCCTCTTTGTCTAGACAACAGGCCTACCATTGTAGCTTTGTGAAGTGGACTTCTTTGGATGAACATTCTCAACTGCCCACAGGCTCATTATTCATTTAATTGTATGTTGCTCTGTCTTATTCATGATCTTTTGTCCAGTGTATCTGCATATTTTTCTTCATAACTGGATCTTGTGTCCCCCAGTGAAGTGTGGTCATATCTCAAGGATGTATGTTGCAGAATATAGTAACTCTCAAGCAACTTCAGGTTTAGACCTTTCCGCTCTAATTTCAGTTTCAAAATAAACACCATTGTTTAAAGCCATTTTAAAGCAGCAGTTTGCATCACTACCAATAAGTGGCAGACTCGCTGACTATAAGCTTCTAGTGGGTTCCATGTACCTTTTGTCAATGCAGTTAACGTTTTCATGCATGCACAGATTGTTTTTGAATAAACTACAGATTAAGCACTCTTCTGGTGGGCAACGCGTGTATTAGAAAAGATGGAATAAGCTGTAGAAAACAGTTCCTTTCCCTGGAAGTGTACCCTTGAGGATAGAGGTTAAATATTGTTGGGGACCAATCTGGGGCAATTTACTGCCCTTGAGGATGTTATCTAGAAACATAAAGGGGAAATTGATCTCCAGAAGCTGCTAATTCAACACATGTAATTAGTATTTGAACAAAAATTCTGTATTATGAGACCTGAAGGATTATTGTGCCTTTACCTTGATATAACGTTTGGATGATTGAAATAAAATGTTACTACTGTCCATTTTTGTCCAATATTTACATGGTTTGTAGCGTTCCTATGGTGTGTAGTTCTCAGAAGTGAACCGACTCCTTTATCCTTGGTACCACTTCCAAGAGTTTTTGATACTTTAAGATATCAATTGGTTAGGATTTATTTGCACATCTCAGAAGTATTATCACTGGAGAGGATGGATGATCTTATGGGCAAAGCAGTAATCTCAAAATGAGAAAATCTGAGGTTGTTCCTTGCTCTGTCTTTTTGTGAACATGGGCAAATCACCTACTCTCCCGGTGCTCTCAGCTCACCGTTTATAAAATGAGGATAAATACTTGTAGTGTCTTGTCCCTTTAGGCTTGTGTTCCCTATAAGCTGAAGACTTGTCCAGTTGTCCAGGAAAGATTGAAATGCCAGTCACAGCTGGCAGTGTGTTTCCACTGGCGGGACACATCTACACATGCCTTGGTGCACATAAGAAAACTTATTCCACACATGGATGGAAATATTAGAGGGAACACTGCTCTAGACTGTAAACTTTTGCAGCTGGGACTCTCCCACTGTGTCAGCATTCATTTACCTAACATTATTCGTTGTCTTGCTTGTTTAAATTACTGCATGAATTTTTGAAATATGCTCGGCCTACACCTCAAAAGCCATCAAATCAAAACAAATGGCACTCAGACCATTAGGTTCCCTATAAAAAGAACTTCACTTGCAAGGGCAATGACATAACAAATGAAGGATCCATAAAATATCCATTCCATCTAAATGGGTTGTTTGACTAAGCAGAAAAGGTTCTTCTGTTCCCTTGCCAAAGAGCATCCATAAGTGTCACAACTGCATAAATGTGTTCATAGATGGGCTTTCTGTTTTCTGATGCAGGGATGGCCTGCTTGTGAGCAGATGAAGTATTAAAAACTCAGTGTTTAATTGAAAAACTCTCCCTTCAGTATAAATGTCATTGTTCTGGAAGTTACAGTTGTCATTGGTTTTCTCCTATATAATCAAGCTGTCATGAATTTCTTTTCCATCCTCCCTATTAGTACTGGTTCTTTCTGCACTTTTCCCATTCTTGTCTTGGGGAAGAGTGTGGTGAGGGAAGAGGATTAAGAAATATGGCCAGAGAAAGGATGTGATGAGCACATTTGAGCTATGGTAGGAAAGCAGTGAACCTTGCTGCATGTCACAGGTGTACTGATGAAATTTTATTGTAAGGCTTGTCACAAGTCCCTTCTGAGCTGCTCCTCTCAGGACTTGCTAGACCAGTGGTGTTCAATAGGAACTGGAAGATTGCTTCTGTATTTGCCACAGCCCCCTTCCAATAAATTCTCTTGCCCTCACCCAAAGTCTGGCTCCCTCAGTCTCCCCTCTGAATAGATTCCCTCTCCGTCTTCCAGAGCCAGGCATCCGCAGCCACCCTCTCTAAATTAATATTGGCAACTCACTGGAGCGCCTGGGGAGTGGCTGGGGCTGGAGGAGCAGCTGGAGCCACCAGAGTGTCGTCTGGGGTTGCTGGAACCACCACACACTTCTCTCACCAGGGTAGGACACGCGTGCAGGCAGGCGGCACTTGCATGTGGCTCTAGGAGCAGCTCCTTTTAAAGCCTCCAAGAGTCGAATGCAGCTCCAGAGCCAGAATTGACACACCAGTGTCCCGTTGGCCACATGTGGTGAGTGATGAATGTATTGGACACTGCAGTGCTAGACTGTTATGAAGATCCTGTGGTGGTTTGGTAGGTGGTGTTAATCTCTGGATTCTTAACTGAACCCAGTCACTGCTCCAGTCTTGAGGTCTGTTGGCCTTCTCTTGGCACACACATCTTCTGTCTCCTAGCTCTTAGGAGAGGGTGCTATCTTCTGTCCAAGTGCCTAGGCCCTGGTCTCAGTGCTGATACTTCTGTATATTCTGTATCTTACACATTCACTCACTTAGAAGTCTGCCCAAAGATATGACTCTTCTGGCTTGTCTCTTCACGATTCCTTTCAGTAGCTCGTGGTTTCTTTGGTGAGCCCTTAGGGATCACCTGCTTTGTCCAGTTTATGGCAATAGGGAATGGTGCTTGCAGTACATGTATTCCTTTTCTTACATAATTTGAACTTTTGCCTTTGAAAACACTAACATTAAGCCTCTTGATTGAGGAAATGCATCAATTTTGTGGTCATTGTTTATCTCCAAAATATATTGAAGCAATTTCACATTGTATGCTAAGGCTTCAGCAGTAACTTTAGTACAGTTTGAATTTCTCTCTTCTGGCACCCTTGGAACCTGACCCATGCTGGATGAGAGAATTTGCTGAATGGCAGGAAATCAATATTTTCTATCACATTACCAACTCTTCCACTGCTTGGGCTCTTGAAGATATTTAAATGTAAATTACAGCTAAAGAACAGCACAGAACACAGAGGCAGGACAGTTGGCTGGAAACAAACTTTATGGAACCACAGGAAACTTGGTCACACCCATGATAAATTGCTACCTGGCTAACTAAAATCATGCGAGATTACAGAGTTTGCTGGATTAGAGAGTTCTGGAGTAGAGAGGTTCAGCCTGTAATATTTTTGTCCTGATATTGTATGATTGTGCTTGGTCTTAAAATTTTTCTAAAATTTTGTATGTAATGAACTAATTGTACTTACTCTGCTGGCTATGTCAAGTGTCATAATTCCTCCTCTGAGCAATTCACTAATTGGCTTTTGTTAAAACGGAGGTGCATAATTTCTTGTGTAACTGATTATTTTAGTACGGGAAGATTTACATAACACACAAATCATGTGGAATAGAGGATTTTTCTGTGTAAAGAAAGGTTTATTGAAATTTAGAAAAAGAATAGAAACATTCTGTCTCACTTTAATCCTGTCACACTACTAAAAAGTAAAGCACCCCAATCTTTATTTTAACTTGGGTTTTTTCCACTTCTCATACAGGTTTCTGGTCTAGGTTTTCCTGATTAACACTCGACTATCCTTCCTGGCTCCTGACGCTCATTTTCATTGAGTCATTTGAATTTCTCACTGCCTGGTTTTTGTACTGTTCAGTTCTAGTACTAAGCATGCTGTCCAGCTCTATTTTTCAGTGTTTTTTTGGTTTCTTTTTGTCAGAAAGCTAAAATCACTTAAAGAACTCTTCCTTGTGCTCCACCAAACACCTAAAATGGCTGGCAAAAGCAGAAAGTTTTCATATCACTTCCTGTTGCTTTGCATCTCTTGCAACAACGTACCAAGATTAAGATCAAAGAAACTGTTAGGCCTTTTTCTGCCTTCCAGGGTGTATACTTTCTTCTTGTAAAAAAAACCTTATCTGAATAGTAAAATACATGAAACTGTGAAGGAGGCTTGGCACGTTTTGAGTTTCTGACAACCAGATACAAACACACCTTACTTTTATCTGCTTTTTGTTTTGACCTTACTTTTATGTGTGCTGTAGAATAGACTATGGCATCCCTTTTATGGCTCATGCTCTTTGGAAGCAGAATGGCTGCTTCTTCTGTTTTTAATTTTGTTTTTGATTCAATCCAGAATATAACTGTTGGTTATTGTATCTTGCAAATTCAGGTTTGTGTTCTGCCTTCTTGGTTGGATCATTTTTCTGTGAATTTTAGAACCAGTAGTTTTTTGTCTTGCAGTAGGGAATTGGTTCTCTAAGCCGTCTTACCTGTATAAGGAAGATAGTTCTATTTTGTGCAACCAGATGTAGTCCAGGGTGTAACCAACCGTGTCTGTGTGTGTGTGTGTGTGTGTGTGTGTGTGTGTGTGTCTATCTGGAAAGTATCTATGGCGGGGCGGGGGAGTGGAGCTGTCTGCTAGCAGATCAAAGATGAATGTTAATTTGCTTCAAAAATTTCTTTGGGCTTCTCTGGGAAGCCCTTTGTACCTGGAAGCCGATGAATTAGCAGAATGTCCTTGTTTAGTTTTTGTTCCTTTTTAATAGGGAAAGGGACCATTGTAATTCTCTGATCTCTTGGATAGGAATTGGGATGTGACTTCAAGATGAGTCATTTGGTGTTAAAATGGAGAATGTCTTCTAGAAAGATGGCTGTCCTTGATTTTAAACACTTAGCTATGGTGGAACTACCATATCTCTTGGTAGGTTGTCCCATTTGGTTAAGTACCTATACTCTTAACAATTGGTACCTGATTTTCAGATTGTTTCATTTCAGCTTCGTCATTGGATTCTGTCATGTCCTTCCTATTTAAGGAGCCCTCTGTTCTTACATCTTCCCATGTAGATATTTGTAGGCTATGGTATTTAAACTTGACTGTTGAGTGTATCAGCTCCTGTCACAATAGCATGAGTAGGTTTCACATGCCCTGGGTATTGTGACACCTTTTAGGAAACTTACGAAAAGATTGCAGGTCAAGTTCATGTATCTGGGAGGCAACGTAAGGTATGACCTAGGCTGTAAGACAGAAATAGGGACCTAGAATAGTGAAAGTAAGAGTGAGTTTGAAGGCGATTCATAA
This sequence comes from Carettochelys insculpta, assembly GCF_033958435.1. Taxonomy (NCBI): domain Eukaryota; kingdom Metazoa; phylum Chordata; order Testudines; family Carettochelyidae; genus Carettochelys; species Carettochelys insculpta. The sequence continues at coordinate 372,750,216 of NC_134137.1, forward strand.
GATCTGGATAAGTAAAGTGATTAGTTTAGGAACAAAACTGCGTGTCTTGAAAATGTTTATATTCACCAGCATGTTGATGGATGTGAGACATGGGTGATAGTGAAAGTTTCAAAGGGAAGGATATTGGCGCATTCAAGGGGAGTTGTTGCAGAAAGATCCTGAGAATAGGATGGATGCAGAGGGTTACCAGTGAGGAGTTTACATAGGAACATACAGCTGAAAGAAAACCTACTGCAGAAAGTTATGCAATGGAAGTTACATCTGTTCTGGCATTATCTGCAGAATGAACGACGAATGAAAAATCAAGATCATGGTGTTCAGCATAATGGATGGTTTGAGTAGGAGAGGCAGACCCCACAGAGAATGGGTAGAAGGTGTAGTAGGTTGGTGCAGAGCTAGTCTACAGAAACTAAGCCACTTGGCGCTGGACGCAGAAAGGTGGAAGGAAATAGTCAGGGAGGCATCGGACACCAACAGGCAATGAGCCCTTGGTGGATGATGATGATGATGATGCAGGTAATAAGTTAAGTGGAAAAGACATATTGCGTGATGATGTCGTTGCTTTTCTAAAGCAAACTGGACCTTTTGGAGTGTATGCACAGGCGTGTACCCATGCTGTTGGGAATATCACCGGGGAGGGAAATACAGGATTTTATGTATTCTCCAAAGCAAATTATAAGGCTGTATAATTAAATAACTACTTGAGGTGGCTGTGAAAATATCTGGGGCAATAATAAATATATTGTGCCTATTAAAATGTTCTCTAATTTCACTTTTTAATAGAATGGTCCTAGTGCCAGATCTTGTCACAAGATGTGCATCGATATTCAGCGAAGGCAAATCTACACACTGGGCCGTTACCTGGATTCCTCTGTGAGGAACAGCAAATCTCTGAAAAGTGATTTCTACCGATATGATATAGACACAAACACGTGGATGTTGCTAAGTGAAGACACTGCAGCAGATGGAGGTCCCAAGCTGGTGTTTGATCATCAGGTCAGGTGCAGAGATAAGCATTGAATGCACTTTTTTTAACCTTTCCAGGCTTTGCTTAAAACCTTTCTTGACATAGCTGAGAGGTCAGCAGCCTTTCCAAGGTGAAGTGCCAAAGTTTGACCTCTGTGTATGGTCCAAGTGCCAGTAATACTTTCTAAACTCACTAATAGTCTTATTTACAACAGCCTCGGTAATAAATAAAGATGCAGAGATCTGCTGTTTTGGTCTTTAAATTTCTGTGTGGCTGGGTTTTTAAAAATATCTAAAAATGTCGGATTTTAATACAGGTTCGGCATCTCTGATCCCGGACTCCGTGGTTCAGCAACTTGTCTGGTCTCTGCCGGTCTGGCAGCCAGCCCCACAGACTGGAAGTGGAACTGCTGGTGGTCCTGTGCCGGGAGCCCCGGTGGAAATGGGCGAGTAGCCCCACTAGCCAGGGGCACAGAGCCACCACCAGCTGCAGGGGAGGGGCTAGCAACAATGCTGCAGGGAGAGAGGCACCCCCCCCTTCACCCAGCCAGCTTCTTCCCCTTCCTCCTGCCCAGACCAGCACAGCCTGCTCCTACATCCCCTTCTGCCATCCACCCTCCCTCACCCACCCTGCTTCTGCCCAGACCTCAGCCTGTTCCTGCATGCTCCCTCCCACCCAGATGTCCCCTCCAGCCTGCTCCTGAACCCCCACCCTCTGCTGCACCTTACCTCCCACCCAGATCCCCTAACCCCAGCCCATTTCTGTACTCTTCCTCCCATCCAGACTGTCCCCCGCCAGCTTGCTCCTGCACCCACCTTCCTGACCAGAACCCACCCCAGTCCATGGTGGGAAGGGGAGAGAAACCACCAGCGGTGGGTTCTGCAGAGCTCTGTGACTGAGGGTCCCAGCCTTGCACCATGGCGGAGGCTCTAGAAGGGCTCTCTGGGTCCCAGCCCTGTGCCATATAGGGGGCTCTGGGCCCGCCTTCTGTGCTGTATGAGGGCTGGTCTGATCTCCAGACACATGCGATTTAAAAATGGGCTGACGTGCCAACAGTAATACGCTTGCTACGTGTTGCCGACCCCTGCCATAGCCCATTGCTAGAATTCGGTTACCTGGTGCAGACACTTCCCCACTAAAAATATATTGGGAGAAATGCACATGATGTATTTTTAAAAAGCTTGTGCCTAATAAACAATGTTAACCGTACAATGTAAAAAAGTACCATTTATTTTTTCAAGAAAGTAAAGTTTATTTGGATCTTTTAATCTCCTATAAACGTAAGAGAGAATGCAGCTGTGTCTGGGAACGCTAGGCTTGCACAGTGACATGTCGTCGGGGAGTAGTGATCGCTCTCCCCTGGAACTGTAGAACCACCTAGATATTGTCTGCGTGGGGTGTTACTGTCGGCATCTTGCAAGAGACAATGCAGATATTGGAAAAAGGGTTTGGATTTTGGTCAAAATTTGGCTTACCTTTATTTAAAAAGAATTGTGTGTGTGTGTGTGTGTGTGTACACACACCTATATACACTTCATAGGTATAGGAACTCAATACGGAATTGGCTGCCAATTTTCTTTGGATTTCTATGTCTTGGCGAATTCCAATTAAACTTGAATTAATTCTTTGTTGCTGCCTTTTATTAAGCAGATGGGGTCAATATTACAAGGCCAAGAAATGACAAGAGAGCTTCCTTTTTCCATGGCAATCCCCAAACTTACCAGTTCAAACCCCTTGTAACTTTTTGTAGAGTTCCCAAAGTTATATAAATGTTCCTACTGACCAGTATTAATTCTGCTATGTACCTCAGTGGAACAAAAGCCAACCAGTGTTGCTTTTTCCCCTTAGATAGGAAGGATGAGGGAAACAGTGACACTTGGTAGGGAAAGGACAAAATTATTGGGTTAGCCAACAAGGCCAGCATTGATGCCCCATTTGTCTGTTTCTCTTACACATTTTCTTTCCGCCTCTCCTGACTGTAAAGAACATCATTCCTGGGTGCATCTACCAATCTTAAACCCTGGCTCTAGCATCCTCTACAAAGGATGAACATTTATTTTTCTGATAATACACAAATTGTTTTTTTCCATCAAGTTATGACCTATCCTGTGCTGAAGAGCTACCTAATGTAATTCCGTCTGTCCTCCTTCCCTTTGTCTCCTGCTTGCCCTACTTTTCTGTAACCCCATTCGCTGTTGTTGTCTGAAATGATGCTTTCGGACACAGGGACTACACTGTTTTATTTGTACTGAGTGGCACGTTTTGGGGTTCTGTAAAATTGTTTCAGGCTTTAGAGATGGTTTAGTAACAGTACATATTCCTTAATGTCTGTTTTGTCACAACACCTAGGCTATGTCTAGACGGCAGGCTTCTGTTGGGAGACCGGAGGTTGCTCGGCAGAAGTGTGCTGTGTTGGGAGTGTTCAGCTGACTTTCCTGTCTTCCTCGTTCCACTACTCAAAGGTGCTCTCTTTCCACGAGGAAGAAAGGATGTCTTGGCAGAGGATTTTTCTTTTCCTGATGTTTGGCTCCATGTGAACGGGCCAAATATCAGAGAAAGTCTCTCCTGATGGAACTGTCAGCAAGAGATGCACAAATTGTGCACTGCATTTGTATGTTTTTTGCTGATATTTCTCAGCAGTTGAGACACAACTGTAGAGACCTTTAAAAGGTCAAGCTCCTGCTTTTAGAAATAACAAGTGGAATAGACTGGAAGAAGAATAGGGCAGAGCTGAGCATTGAGTAACAAAAGTCGTAGGCCATTTTAATCCTAGCTGTGTGCACAGTCCTTGGCCAGTCATCAGCAATCTTGCCTGCCTTGCCATTATTAGGTGGTATCTTTTTATATTCATTTTGACAGACATTATTACAAGCAGTAAAGTAAAGGGTAAACCACAGTCTTCATTTATAATCTTGTACGTATGGTTTTGACAACACTGACTACTCAAAGGTGACCAAAGTACAGCCTGTGGTTGCCCAGGCTACACAGACTGCAGCTTGTCAACTGGGGACCATTAATCTCTGTACACTGTATCTGTATTACACGTAGAATTAGCTGTAAATTGCTTCTTTTATTGTGGATTAAGGAAGGAAGATGTGCTCTTGTTAATTCATGCTGAATATCACTCTTCTACCAGATACTTCAATGAGCTAAGGGTTTTTTTTTTACTGACTGATATGAAATCTTAAATTGAATTAAACAAATCAAGACTACTTAAACATGTATCTCTTGCTTCCTCTAGATGTGTATGGATTCAGAAAAACACATGATCTATACGTTTGGAGGTAGGATTTTGACGTGTAATGGCAGTGTAGATGACAGCAGAGCCAGTGAACCTCAATTTAGTGGATTGTTTGCTTTTGACTGTCAATGTCAGATGTGGAAACTGTTAAGAGAGGATTCATGTAATGCTGGACCTGAGGACATCCAGTCCAGAATAGGTCACTGCATGCTATTCCATTCGGTAAGTGTTCACTTTGGATTTTAAGCCCCAGTCCCTGGGTTTCAGGGGTTAATTTTTGTTTAACTTTTGCATTAGCCTGTTTGTAGGAGAGAGTGTTTGTAATGTGACCTTAAAGTTTGCAAACTCAATTATTTGTGAGCTGCTGAGAGGCTGCTTCTGTGGAGCCCAGGGCAGGAGTGCTGGCAGCCGCTGCTTCCTCTGGGGCCCTGGGCAGGAGCATCGGTATCCAGGCTCTAGGTGGGAGCCATAATCGTGAAATTCAGCATTCATAAGGGTTCTCAACATGGAACCCTTGCAAATGTTGAGATTCTACTGTACTTCAAAATTTACCTTGTGATTTAGTTTGAAATGATAATCATCTGAACTGTGCGTGGTGGTGGTGGTCTGCTATTAAACTGTTGTATTCCCTCATCTCAGTGGAGTCTCAAGTGATCCTTGTTAAGAATTTGTAAAGCATTTTGGGATTCATTGGCTTGATAGATGTATTCAGAGAAATGGGTGATGACTTGCAGGTGTATCCATGTTTTTGAGTGTTGAGACAGAAAGAAAGGATCCCATTGACAAGAGTGTTCAGTACCCCTCAGCTTCTGTTCTTGAAAGGCACTGCCAGGTGCTGAATACTCTTGAAAATGTGGTTACTTTATAAATTCCAGGGCCAGAAGGGAGTACGGTGACCATCTAGATTGACCTCCTGTATAATAGAATCCAGAGAATTTCCATTAATTAATCCCTGATTGAATGAAAGCTATCTTTAAGAAAAATATTCCAGCCATGATTGAAAAATTGCTAAATTTGGACAGTATGCCACAACCTCTGGTAAATTGTTCCAGTGATGAATTACCTTCACAGGGGGCCATATGTTTCCCCATCCCTACCCTGCAATGTTGGGAATTGCCTTCTAGGATCATTTGGGCATGTCTCCCCATGTAGTTCTCTACCATTACAGGACCCTGGTCACTCATGAAACTGTGGTCTTGTGTTTTCTGTCTGTGGCACAGCCTCGTTGCCTGAGGACTGAAATGCTTTAGTTTAACTAAAGCAGTTGGGCTCAATAAGGGGTATAGTGTTAAAAATAATGGTCTAGTGATGGTGTCCCTTCTGGCTTTAGGGTTATAGTTTCATAAAACCTATTTAAGCATATGTCTTCATGGTTTATCCAGGTCATCAAACCATAACAAAATCCTGAAAGATCAGTTGTTCTATGAACATAGTATGTTTGAAGGGTTTTCTCTGTGAGTGTTTTAAGAGCAAACTATTTTGCCAAAGTAAGCCGGAACCAAAAATATGAACAATTTTAATGTCTCTGTACATTTGCCATATGTCAAAACGCAAACTGATGTAAATACTTCTCCTTCTCCAACTAAAAATGTGCCTGAACTATTGCTTGTTTTCATGTTCATTGATGTCTGCAAAGGTTCACTGAGAGCTGGTTAGCTAAGAACTTGATTTCTTGAGCACAGTTCAAAAGTTAAGCTTCTGTTTTCCTTCCACTCCAGAAAAATCGCTGCTTATATGTATTTGGTGGCCAGAGATCAAAGACATATTTGAATGATTTCTTCAGTTATGATGTTGACGGCGATCATGTGGATATCATATCAGATGGCACCAAGAAAGATTCAGGGATGGGTAAGAGCTTCACTGGATAATTTCTTCTTATTGGTGTAGATGAAAAATTCAGGGCATATATCAGCAGGCAAGACCTCAACAATGCAAGCTAGTGGCTGTGGTCCTGCTGGATCACAATGATTTGTTAATAATGACATCAAACCAGAACTTGCACTCTATTGCACGCTCTGTACCTGTTTTGTTAAATAAATGACAGATTTCATTCTCCATAGCTGTCAGTTTGGCATCTTCACTAGTACTAGTTTTATGGCTTACAAGGTAAATCACAGAACAACAAGAAGTCCTGTGGCACCTTATAGAGTAACAGGTATTTTGGAGCATAAGCTTTCATGGGCAAAGACCCGCTTCATCAGATCCACTTAATCAGGTCTTTGCCCACAAAATCTTATGCTCCAAAATACCTTAATCTGTACAGTGCCACAGGACTTCTTGTTGCTCTCAGAGATACAGACTAACACGGCTACCTCTCTGATACTTGTTCCCAAGTAAATCACAGCGTGTTACTTTATCATTTACCATAATCTTGATGGTCTTCTAGCCATGTGGCTTATCTTATTTCCCTATCATATGATCACTGCTCATCACCTTCCAGCCTATAAAAATGTAATCTTTCTGTTAAGCATTTTCTAAAATACTTCATGACTTTCTGGCAAATAATGGAAACAGAAGTCCTACTTGTAGTTTGTTCCTTAAACCAATCCAGAAAATATTCCAAAATACCGAGTTTCTGTTCCAGCTCATTATTTGAGTGATGTGTAAAGTCAGCCAAGATGTGAAATGAGATGAAGAATTGATGAGGCAGAGGTAGAAAGAAGGTATTCCAGATGGCACAATCCATACAGTAGTAGCTAGGTTGTGTAAGAGGGTGAAAAATTTTATGCTAAAGGAAATTAAGGGACTAAAGGAGTAGAGAACAGGTTAGTAAATTAGGCCTGGTTAAGTCCATGTAGAATTTGCAAAGGAGAATGAACAGTTTTGAACTGATCCCCGGAACAGATGGGAAGCTAGTGGAATTGAGAGAATGGATCGCTTGATGCTGTCTTTTTTTTTTTCTGTTGAAAGACAGGTAGCAAATATTTTACAGTGTGGAGAAAGGAGTTGTAGGGAGGCTGTGCAGTGGTGAGGGGAGTTGCAGTTGTCTAGGCAAAAGGAAATGAAGGCCTTTATCAGGATTTCTTCTGAGGTGCAGGTGAGGCATAAATTGGCATTCCATACTCTAAGCATTTACTGTATTCCTGCCCACTGATGTTAACGTAAAAGCTTCCTTTGGCCTCCGTGAATTTTGCATTGGCCCGGTTCTACCTTGTTAGCACCTTTTTAGTAAGATTTCATGTGTAGGGCTTCCTTCCTTCCTTTGACATTGACAGAGAAATGCTAGAGTTCCAGTTTGACTGGCTCATGTGACGTGTAGCCATCCTCTTCGTTATTGTGTACAAAGGGAATTCTTTGGGTTCTAAAACCTCGTCAGGAAAGCCATGTTGTTGACAGGTGCTTTCAAAAATGCCAAGAATGATTTAGAGAGAGAGGATGATGCAACATCTTTTTGTGGACCAACTTTTGTTTGTGAGACAGGTTTATGGAGAGCTCTGCTTTGGAAGAAGACCCAAAGAAATTGGTTCAGTAATAGATACTGTATCACTCACCTTCTCTGTTTAATATCCATGGACAAAAGAAGCTGTGCAAGAATGATTAGAGCGGAATCGGAACAAATGATTACATTGTATCTTCAGTCTGATACTTTCCCCTTTACCATAGTTATAAAATTTCTGATGTACATTTCCCTGTTTATGAATGGAGAAATTTTCTCTGTGTACCCAAACTGTGTTCAGGTATATGCACCCCAGTTTTAGCTCTGTTGCCAAGTAAAAGAGAGACCTTAACTCGCTGGAGGTAGTGCCTGTTTAATTGTGAAAGACCCCATCGCTTCCAGCTCTCATCAGGGAAGTTGTCTTGTTCTGCTGTTATTACATTTCAGTGAGGATATTGTGTATATTTGAGTCTAATTTAAGCAAGTGGCAAGTTGTACCCTCAGTTTGTTTATGTAAATCTTGGGAAATAAATCACTTTCATTTAAAAACAACTTCACTCCCTCATGTTGATCATTTTTTTTTTTTAAAAGGCCACTACCGGTGGTGTCATGTGTGAGCTCTCGTAAGTTGTCTGCTCACGTGCATATAATGCAAAGGTGGGGAAAGTACCCAGAAAATTACTTGTGTAAAAGTTCAGCTGCTTTCACTTCTGGATACTTGAACACAATTAAAGGTATGGTGCGCATGCACATATGCACGTTTACTCAAGTAGTTTTCCAGGGAGACACCAGTGACTAGTACTCAAGTACATCCCCTTCATGTCACCAGCCGCCTGCTGCACTTTTACTCACGTAACTTTTTGGGGTACTTCTTCCACCTCTGCTTAGTTGTTTAAAGATAGAATAAATCTCTGAATAAATGATGAAAGTTAATGAGGTTTTTTTTAATCTCTTCACTGTGTTCCTGAGGAAGAACCAGTTGCATTATGCTCACAATTTTATTTAAATGCTTGCTCTTCACTCAAATAACAACCAAAACCCTTGCTGAAAGGTTAAAAGGAGACTAATAAAGGGTATTGTTTCACTCCAATTATTGAGGGGAACTGCAGTTTTGAAAATCTAAATGTGAAACATTTGGGGGGGAGATGGGAGGGCTGTTTAATGAACACCTGCGATGAGTTCATATATCAGAAACCAGACTTCATTTATGACTAGTGAGCACAACAAGCTACATTTCTCTGGCCAAGTATATTAATTGCACGTTTCAGTTAGTCAGACAAATGAGCATAATTATTAGCCCTCTTCTCCCCTCCAATCAGCTCCTTTAACGTTGAATAGCAGACTGTGTCTAAATGATTCATTAGAAGTCATTCATGAATAGATTTCCAGTTTGATGTCCTCATGTCTGAGAGAGTAAATAAACAACTTTGAACATTACCCTTGTTTGTGAAAGGATATGTTAGAATGGTTAGCTTTTAATAAGAACAGAAGAAAAGTCTGTTATATTCAAAACCACAGATGCCGTCAAATTATTTTGGTGGAAGAAAGCAAGTCCGGATTGGAGCTCTTTTGGACGTGTTTAATAATGAGGCACTGGTTTAGCAAATATAATTTGGTGACAGGTCACTGTACCATAAATTTGAGTCATCCCTTTAAATGTGGCTAAGGATGCTTGTTTTACATGTTAAGAGTCAATGCAGTGTGCTTTGGTTTTGCTTCTGGCATTCAACTGTAGGATCAGATCAGAAAGTCTTACAATTCAATTGTATTATTAGCCCAGTACGCATCTGGTGGCTTATTTTAAACAATGGGGTGAGTTGAATATGTAATTCTTATGTTCCTGTTGTAAACATATTTTGGGATTTTTGGAAAGCCCTTTGATACAGTGTAGTCAGAACTGTGGTATTTGTCGTCACAACTGTTAGATTTTGTGGATAATGAGTAAGGCCTGTTTTAGTCATGGGTACCCTTAGTAAAAGTCACAGACAGGTCACAGTCAGTCAACAAAAAGTCACAGCCTGTGACCTGTCTTTGACTTGTATTATTAACTCCTGACTCAACCTTGGGTGCCCTAGGGAGGTGGGGTTTAGTTGGGTGGCACAGTGGGTGCTGGGATAGGAGTCTGGCTGGTGGCCCACAGACTGCGACTTCTGCTTCTTCTGGCAGGGATAGGGGTTTTGTGTAGTGGGCTGGCAAGTTCCCTGCTTGGCTCAGCAAAGCATCTCAGAAGCCTTGACATGTCGCTCAGGGCCTAGGTGGAGGTGCAGCTAGGCACTTCTGAATGCTGCTCCCACTCCATGTGCCAGGTCAGCAGCTCTCATTGGCAGGAACCGCACCAGCCACTGCAGAAGTCAGAGGTCCCAGAAAGTTTTTTGTTTCATTGTCCAATATTTGGAGAGAATTTTGTGTTAGTGTATCTAAGAGGCAGGAGGGGCTGACAGCTGTTAGTAAGGTTGCTCAACATGTCTCATTTCAACATCCTGTTTTCAGTAACTTGTAATTTTGCCAAATTTTAACTTTCTGACCATGAAATCTTCCATTTCGAGTGTTTGCCTCAGTCTGAGGAAAGGGTGAGTGTGTGAGAGAGAGAAGCTGGAAATGTAAACCAACTGGTCTAGGTGTATTGTAGAATGAAGCTTAGGGGGAAAAAAAAATCCAGTCCCCATTTGTTTGAGAAGCTCCATGGTTCCCATTGTGCAGTCCATGTGCTGTTTGTGGCCTAATCAGCATACAGCTGTAGTACAACGTTGGATGCAACCCCCATATAGTAAATAAATTAAGAACCACTGCTCTAGAATCCCTGTGCTTTGGAGCAGGGACTTGAGATTTGTGAAAAGGTGGTTTGTCAAGGATGTGCTTTTTTTTTTGTCCCCAGGAAATGCTGTCCTAATATGGCCAAGTTATAAACCCTTTGAAAATGCATCCTTCAAACATGATCTGTAGAGACTTCGTAAGTTTGAGCAGCTACAATCTTCAGATTTCAGACATGGAATGTGCTTGAGCCTCTCTCAGCTCATTGTGGTGCCCATACTGCACATGCACTGTCCGTGTAGAGCAAATGAGCTTGTTCCCAGCGGCTATGGGCTAAAGGGACAAAGCTGGACTTCCTCTTCAGTGGCAGTTCTCAGCTGCTTCAGGCTGTCGTGGAGATAGACAACAGAAAACTGATGTGGGAATCCTGTTCTCTTGTGCTCTGAATGACTCCTCTACAATGGCTCAAGTTACCTTGGCACTAAACTTGACAGAGTTGGTTCCCTAACACCAAAGGGCAGCTTCAAGAGGAAAGGCCGGATGGAGCGGTGTTTGTTTCAAGTGCTTCATGGAACTACCCCACAAGGAGGCCTCCATCCCACTTTTCTAAAGACAAAGTCTCCAAACTCCTTACATCTCCAAAATTGGAGGAGACAAGTTGGTCATCCCCTGAGATGCAAGGTGCTTTTGGTCTGGTGCTAGTGTCACCAGTGACCCCTGCTCCAGTAGATGATCCTGTCAGATTTGAGTATTGCCTCAACAGAAGAACTAGATACCTTCTCCTCTAGGTGAGGAAGATGCACTGTGTGAACAACCTGGTGATTCGTAGCATAGAATTGTGACCAGGTGGAGGAATATACTTTACTGCTTAAGAGGTCCAATTTTTTTGGATTCTTTTGCTTGGGGCTGCATTTTTGGACTTGAACTGTTCTTGGGTTGCCAACACCATGAGAAACCCAGGATCTGGGTGTGCACCAAAGTCACAGAAGTGCTTTGGAAGCAGCAGGCTATTTTCCTCTTGCTTAGATGCAAAGGTCAAAGTGGCTATGGGCTCCCACAACCCCCTCACGAGCTTGAGAAAGCTCTTGTTGAGTGGAAGGGAGCTCCTAGCTGAGCTCTCTAAGATCAGTCTACCAAAGAATTTACAAGACCTGTTGTAGATTACTGAGGTTTCAATGGCAGGATCCCTGTGATCTTTGACAGGAGGTTCTAGAAAGTCTTAAAGTTGGCCACTGCATAATGTGGGGGCTATGACAGTTCCTTCAGTCAGAGCTGGATTTGTTGGCCCTCTGAGTTAGTGGCCTTTCTGTTGATGCTGCTGGGGAGCAGGATATCTTCCTCTTCAGTGAGGGAAAGGAGGAGAATTTGCCCTTGCACATATATGATGCTGGTTCTCCAGTATGGTCAAAGGAGCATGCTGTGTGGTACTGGCTAGGCTGAAATTGGCCAGCCCAGTGCCATTCATATCTTGCTTGGAATGGGAGTCCTCTAATAGTGAGGGAGAGGAATCCCTGCTTCATGGCAGTGAAAACAGGTCCCAAACGGTGGTGAGGCGTGCACTTCCTCAAAGGGGAGGGCATTAGAATGGTGTTTCACTGGGTCCAGCTGCTATTTTAGATGGAGAATAATCCCCCTTCCTGTCCAAAATCCTAGGATAGCAGGAAGGAACTGAAGGGCTATAGTCCTCTGGGATATATACACAGGCTCCTGTGGAGCACTGTAATGGTCAGTCATTCCCAAAGACTAAATCCTACTCCTAGAGTAGATGACCAGGTTCCTGCTGAGGAGGGGGCGGGGGGGCTACTACATCAGGATACTCCCTTTGCCCTCAGTCATTCACCCCACACCATCAGAGGCAGAACATTTGACTGGAATATGGGATTTTAATGTTGCATCAGAAGCTTGGTATTGACATGTCCCTTTCCACTGGCCTTGGTCTGGTCTTACAACAGAAAATTGAATTACACATCGCTGCCATTGGCTTCCTTTTCACACTTACTCTATCCTACCTGCTTCTCTAGCCCTCTTTGGGGTCCCTTCTTGAGAGCCTGTTGTGAAAACTCACCCCGTTGCCGCACTTTAGAGCCGTAGAGCTGGTACTTCAGGAATACATGGGAATAAGTTTCTTCTCCTGCAGAAGGGGGAGTTTTCATCCTGTCTCATACTTGAGGAGAATTAATAAATACATATCCTACCAGAGATTCAGCGTGGTACGGATTTTCTCCATTTCGGCAGATATTTTAAAGCTGATTTGTGATTCTCCGCTTGCAGGAGGCATACTTCAAAGTGGCCATCCCCTGGCCCTCAGAGGGTACTTGAGATTTACTCTCCTGCCAAATGACTCCCAGTAAAAGTTGTTTCCATCTGGACGCTCCGTTAGCCTGAGAGGTTTTGCAAAATGTGCCTGGTGGTGGTGTACCTGAGGAGATGGGGCATCCAGGTCTAACCTTAAATTGATGGGCTCATTGGGGCAGATTCCAGCAGGAGCCTTCAACAAGCCTAAGTTTTCCTCTCTCTCTTTGGGCAATTGAGTCTCCTACAAAAAGAGAAGTCATCCAATGACAAGTGAAAGTTAATGGGAGTTATGATTGGCTCCAGGTCAGAGAACGTATACTTGCCAAATAGGTTGCTGTCCTTGCAGTTGGATTACTAGAGATAAAATCAAGTCCAGTTACCAGAGTACAGGCTTGTCTTGGAATGTTAAGCCAAACTGTAATATGTATGTACATGTCACTTGCCCTACCTCACCTTCAACCCTTCTAACTCTGACTCAAGTCAGTCTTCACTGTAAATCACTGGGTGGACTGAAAGGTCTTGATGCCACATCACATCCTTGCAGAACTGGAATGGCGTCAAGAAGCCAAGAACGTAAGAAGACAAAAATTCTAATCAAAAACCTCAGGGGCAAGTTTGGCCATCTGACTTGGTTCATGAAGTCATGGGAATTCACATAAATGTTCTGTAGTTCCTGTAACAGATCTTGTCACAAAGGATAATGCTAAGTGTTAAGGACTATCTGGGCCTGATTCTTTCAGTGCTGTGGTAAGGTAATCCATCCTGATCTAAAGGCCCTGCACTTGACAGATTGGATGTTGGTTGGTTAAGTACCATGGGCAGGGAATGTTCTGGGTAAGTTCAGAAGATTATTTTGGTGACTGTCCCTGCTTTGTACCAGGAAAAAAATTTTTTTTCATGGAATGAAATGAACCTCTCTAGTCCAGCACTCTGTCTGTCTGGCAACATCTATAATCTGATGTGATTTTAGTTAATTGGACGACCCCTTATATAAGTGTGGACAAGTTTCCCGTGGTCCCATAAAGTTTTGCAGCCCCAGTCCTAGCTCTGTTTTCTGTGCAGTTATTTAGCTGTAATTTACCCCATATGTTTTCTAAGAGCCTAGCAAGCTGTGGAAGTGTTAATAATGCTGCTAGACAATATTGACCTTCTGTGGTTTGGCTAATTCTCTCATTCTGCACTGGTCAGGTCCCTAGGGTGGTGGATGAGAGAGGTTCAACCTGTAGTTGTCTCTAGTGGGTGTCCAACATGGCCCAAATACTTTGCAGGCTCCTTTGTAGTACTAAAGCTCCTTGGTGACTTGGTGCATCTAAAACTTTCACCGTTCACTGAACTTCACCTATGGTTTACCCCACAGCTTTGAGTGTTCCAATCTGCCAGTGCAATTGTGCTCAGTCTTTCCCCTCTGATAATGAAGGTCCTCAAGGGTCTGCTACGTATTGATTAACAGATCAGAAAACCTGTCTCTGCCTGGGATTTAAGCATTATCTTCTTAAGACTTGTGGTGATTCTTTTTTGAACCCATTTCAGAATGTCTTGTCTTCATCTCACTCTGAAGATGGCAATTATAATTGTCATGTTGACTCGAAGAGTAAGTGAGCACCAAGCATTTATGGCTGTCCTTCCGACAATGTTTCACAGGGGCATGTTAATGATAAAAGTGCACGCCAGGTGTTTTGTCAAGGTGGTATGAGTTCTCTCTGAATCCGTCGCTCAGTGTATGTTGTCTTTCTGAAGCCACACATCTGGTAGCGAAGCTATGTATGCTGGATGATTCTTTACAGTATCAACAGGTATAGACAGAATAGATGGGAAGATATGGGATGTTCCTTCAACAGATTGGTGATAGCTGGTAATGGTTTTTCCACACAAAAGAATCCATGAGGTCACTTGTGTTTCATCAGCCCACCCATCAGAAAACTGGATTGATCACATCCATATAATTTCTTTCAGAAGATCAATTCAGGATGTCTGCATTAGAAGAGGAGCAGATGTAGGTTTAGACCACCATTTGGATATGATAAAACTCGAGTTCAAGATCAAGAGGTGCACCACAAAAGCAGCCAAGCCAGATTAAGATTCAACATGGAGCAGCTGAAGGATAGAGAGACAAGACAGTTTCCAAATGGAGCTGTCCAACAGATATGCACTTCTGGTAAACATCATCCCAAAAGATGCTACTGTGGAACAAATTTGGGAACACACCAAAACAGCCTGAAAAGAGACCTCCAATAAAACATTAGGAAAGAGGACAAAGCATCACAAAGAATAGATTGCAGCAGAAACTCCTAGAACAGTGAAGGGGAAAAAAGGACAGAAAAGCTGTAGTCAACAAAACAAGAGCAGCCAAGGTTGAAGCTCGGACCGTATTAAGAAGTCGTCAGAGATTAAAAAGCCATAAAACAAGACAAGAAAAACTTTGTGGAGAACCTTGCACAACAAGCAGAACAAGCGGCAAGATGGAGAAACTAGAACTATGACATCCCAGGAAGCTAGCTGGGTCGCAGTGTACAGTGGGTCAGTCACTATAGGATAAGGAGAGGCGTGTGCTAACAAACATAAGTGAGTAGTTCAGTAGATGGAAGGAACACTTTGAAGAGTCATTGAACCACCCTGCTCACATGGAACCTCCCAAGTTAGCACCCGCAAATATACCTCTGCAAATTAACAGCAACAGTCCTACAAAAGAAGAACTCAAAAAAGCTGTTGCCATCTGAAAAGCAGAAAAACACTTGGTCCAGACAGCATTCCCACAGAAGCAGTCAAGGCAGGTAGTGAGACGTCAGTCAGCATGATGTATAATATGTTTGGGACGCTGAGACCCCTCCCCCAGCCCACAAGACTGGAAACATGTCTACCTTATCAAGCTTCCAGAGAGAGGCAACCTGAAGGAATGCAAGAACTGGAGGGGCATCACATTACTGTCTAGTCCAAGAAAAGTGTTTAATAGGTTTCTCTTGGAGAGGATGAAGACAGAAATTGATAGCTCAGGGAAGAATAGGCCTGTTTCCAAAGCAAGAGATCCTGTACTGGCCAAATAGCAGCTGAGTGGAACTCCACCCTGCACATAACCTTCATATACTTTGGAAAAGCCTTTGACAGCATTGATAGACACACCTTTTAGAAACATTGTGGCATCCCATCCAAAATTATTTACCTGATTCATTCAACATAAGAACCTTCGACATGCCAAGTTGTTCACCATGGTATCTTGACAGAATCCTTCTGCGTACTGTTGAGTGCGACAAGGGTGCCTGTGGTCACCTTTCCTGTTCTTGATCACAATGGATTGGATTATGAGCAGGATAACAGGTGCCCATCAACAGGGCATTCAGTGTGTGCTTCTCAGAGAGCTAGAGGATATTATTTTGCTGGTGTCACTCTCCTTTCACACTGATGTGAATGCATGGAAGAAAAGGTCATAACACTAGACAAAACTGCCTCAGTGACTGGACTGAGCATTAACATGGGAAAGACCAAGACGGTGAAGATTAACCTGTCCTGCAGTGACACCATTACACTGGGAGGGGTTGACTCTGAAGATATGGAGCAGTTCACTGGTTTGGGGAGTATTATGGGCAGAGGGAGAGGAAGAGAGAAAGAGAATGCCAGAATAGGGAAAATGACAGCTGCATTCAGAACTCTTCGTCCCATATGGAGTTCCCAAATATCTGTGAAGATGACAGTGTGGATCCTCAACACAAATCCGAAGTGTGTGCTCTTGCATGGATATAAGATCTGGAGTACTTTAACTCTTCAAGTCCCAAGCTACATACATTCATAAACAGATACCAGAGGTACATCTATTATATCAAATGGCAAGACTTGGTCACAAACGAGCTTTGGAACAGAGCAGGACAAGAACCCCTTGATGGTCAAATCAAGAGACAAAAGCTGGGGTGACTAGGCCACGCTCTCAGCAAATCCAGCACAATCCATCAAGCTGTCAAACCTGCAAGGAAAATGCAAATGAGGAGAACCTCAGACAGCGTGGAGAGGATCTGCTGAGGTTGAAGGACAACTACTGATGTACTCCTGTAATCAGTTAGAAGTTTTGGACCAAGACAGAATGAAGCAGAGGAGGCTTGTAGATGACTTATGCTCCACTCGGAGTACAAGGGTTTAAGTAAGTAGGTAGTTATTTAAATGCTTTCATGCTCATGAATAGGCATCAAACGTGGTAAAAACCTATAAAGGTTTTAATGTTTGCTAGGCAGAAATATTACTCTCCCCAACATCTTTCAGGTAGAATATGCTACTTCCAATGCTATTGTACCATTTTTGTTTTCAGGAACTTGGTCAATCTGTCTTCCAAAACCTTTTTGTATTCTGTTGTAATACTATTTCTATATTTTCATTCTCTTCAATTGTAAAAGATTGAGTAAAAAGGCCTTGATTCAACACAAACATGTATGTTTAATAACTTCTATTTATCAAGCTGAGTGATTTGAAGCAGTACAGCTTGTGTGTATGGTAAAAGTGTGTGAGGTTCTAGTTTGGAACGGGTCCCATAGGAGGAGAGGTTAAAGAGACTGGGACTCTTCAGTTTAGAGAAGAGGAGACTGAGGGGCCATATTCTAGAGGTATATAAAATCATAAGTGGTGTGGGGAGGGTGAATAAAGAAAAGTTATTTACTTTGTTCCTATAATATAAGAACTAGAGGACACCAAATGAAATTAACGGGTAGCAGGTTGAAAACTAATAAAAGAGTTCTTTTTCACACAGCTCACAGTCAACCTGCGGAACTCCTGTTCAGAAGATGCTGTGAAGGCTAGGACTATAAGATCTCAAAGAAGAGCTAGATAAATTCATAGAGGTTAGGTCCATAAAAGGCTATTAGCTAGGGGGTAGGAATGGTGTTTGTCAGAGGCTGGAGATGGATGGCAGGAGATAAGTTGCTTGGTCATTGTCTTCAGTCCACCCCTTCTGGGGCACCTGGCACTGGCCACTGTTGGCAGACGGGATGCTGAGCTAGATGGACCTTTGGTCTGACCAAGTAACGGCCGTTCTTATGTGTGATGGATCTGTTCCATTTCTTTTTCCATGTTAAACCACTAATTCTTCCTCGAGTGTCCCTGTGGGTGCTCTACGATAGGTGTCGGGCTCGCCCTGGCGCCGCAGATCGGATCTTTCCAGCAGTTTCTGCTGGACCGCGCACACACCGGCGTGCACCGCTCCCTTGCGCGCTCCCGGCCACGTGTGCGATCCGGTCCCCGCCAGTTCCTTCTTAACCACCATCGGCTGCAGACAGAATCTGCTCAGGCTGCGGCCAGAGTCAGCGTATTTAGAGTTTTTCCAGAGTTTTAGAGTTTCTTTTCAGAGTTCTTAGTTAAATTGTTTTTGTTTCTTTATTGCAAAAAAAAAAAATACATTTTTATTTTTATATATATATATATATATATATATATATATATATATATATATATATATATAAAACAAACAAACAAATAAATTAAAAAAAAGTAGAAAGTCTTAGTAACGAGAAGGAGGAGCGGAGGCAACCCGGGGACGTGAGGGCCTGTAGGCCTCCTGCTGCGGCAGGCTGGAGTCCTTGAGAGGGGAACAGGCACAAAGAAGGTGCTAAGTACCCTATTAACAGCTCAAAGAGTCACCGCAATGTCCTCTTCAGGATTCAAGAAGTGTGAGTTGTGCCGCGAAGCTATGCCGGCCTCTGATGGGCACAGTCAATGTATTAGGTGCCTGGGGGAATCACACATCACCCAGAAATGCTCCTTCTATGCAAAGCTCATGGCCAGAGCCAGAAAGGATAGAGAAATGCGGCTGAAAATGCTGCTGTTTGATAAGGCCCTCCAGCCAGACGTGCCGGAGAGGCCTCAACCGGAGGGACCCACAGGGCTCCATAAAAGGAAGGCGGTGTCCCTCACCCCCTCAGTGCAGAAACGGAGGAAGCTCTCTCCAGCCTGATCCCTGCCGGCGGTCACAGCGAGCGGGACGGGCATAGCACACAGCCCCCAGCCACAGTCACAAGCAAGCGGCAGCACAGCAGTGCACGTGGCAGAGGCTGAGCCTCCGATTACTAAGCAGCCGGCTCGTGCATTCAGAGCGGCGGCCAGGCAAGTGCCAGAACCGGCAGCACAGACCCCTGCGGCACCAACGGTGCAGGGCCAACAGGCACGTAGCCTGCAGGCACCGGAGGAGACCACCCGCGCGGCACCACAGATGAGCGTGCCAAGTGCGGTGCCGACAGCGGGGCCGAGATCCCCGGCACGGGGAGGGGCAGAGCCAGCCCCGCAGGGGAGGGGAAAGGCAGCAGCGAAAACCCGGCACCGCAGCCCTTCTCTGGACAGGGCTGCTCTCAACAAGTCCTCCCCTTATGCTGCGTACACCAACCAGGAGACGTGGGTCTCTCCCAGCCTACCCAGAGCCTCCTACTCCGTTCCTCCAACCAGCGTCACCATGGCTCGGGCCACCCTCGCCTTTTCTGGGATTTGACCCTCTGGAGTACTACCACAAACCAGTTTCACCATTGTCTCAGTCATCCAGACGATCTTGCTCCCCCAGACATCGGGGGTATGCACCTCAAGAGTGGGCCAGGTCTCCATCCCAGGAACCATGCCCGTGCTGCCACAGTCGTCCTTATCACGCTGGGCATAGACACCACAGGCATACACCCAGGGGCAGGTCCCCCTCGACCGCCCAGTACACCCGCAGGCACTCACGGACGGGGACGGAAACACAGCTGTCTCAAGGGGAGCTGATTTTGGAACCCCGAGATTTTCCCTTGCAAGCCTCCAGTGAGAGGGTGTACCACCAGCAGCAGGACCTTGAGAGTTCAAGGGAGGTCTACCCTAGTCGTTCCTCCTTGTCCTCCCCCGACGAGGCTACGGCCCCCGGGGATGTTGCCCCCCCGGACGACCTCAAACAGTTTCAGGAGCTGTTTAAAAGGGTGGCTTTCACGCAAGGCATCCAAACAGCAGAGGTGCAGGAGAAGCACCACAAGCTCCTCACAAACCTGAGGCCTCCGGCCTCATCCAAAATCGCTATCCCGCTTGATGAAGCAATCATGGAGTCTGCTACTACCGTATGGCAGACCCTGGCTTCCGCTCCACCTATAAACAAGAGGGCAGATAAGAAATATTTCGTCCCGGCGAAGGGCATGGAGTTCCTGTTTAGTCACCCACAACCAAATTCTCTGGTGGTAGAATCGTCTCGGCAGAGATCGAAGACTTCCCAGTACAAAGCTGGGGGAACGGATAGAGGTGCCAAGAAGCTAGAGCTATTTGGCAGAAAGGTATACTCCTCGTCCACCCTGCTGCTGAGTGTGGCTAATTATGCAGCACATCTAGCGAACCACAATTTCGACAATTACTCCAGGCTTACTTCTCTCATGGAGTCACTTCCAGAAGATAAGAAGCTGGTGCTGAAGGCCGTCGTGCAAGAGGGCTATGCAGCTTCAAGGACGGGAGTCCAGATCGTCCTGGACGTAGCGGACCGGCGGCACGCTCAACGGCTACGGCAGTGGTCATGCGCAGGGAATCCTGGCTCCAGACATCGGGTATCCCGAGGGATCTGCAGGCAGAAATTGTCGATCTCCCTTTCGACACGCAGAAGTTGTTTGCAGAGTCAACTGATTTGGTCCTTCATTCCAGTAAAGACTCAAGAGCCACACTCAGAACCCTGGGTATTCACACCCCTCCATACAGAGAGAAAAAGTATTACCCTCAACAAAGACGATACCCGTACCAACCTCGGCATGCTCAGTACCAATGGGGCTACGACCAAGGGCGGCATCAACAGCAACAACAGTATAGAACTCCTAGGTGATGTTCCCAACAAGGCTGTGCATCCTCGGGGAAGGCCCAAAGGCAACAAGTTTGATGGACAGGTCAAGGGCTGCACTATTACTACCATCGCGCAATGTCATCCACAATTAATGTTCCATCATCACCTCTGACCGTTCCACTCACAATGGCAAAAGATCACCACAGACAAGTGGGTACTAGAGATCATAGCCATGGGTTACGTGATCCCCTTTCAGTCGTTCCCACCGCCAAGATCTCCGCCCAGGCCTCATCTCAGGGATGCCTCCCACGAGGCGAAACTCAAGCACGAGGTGGACCACCTGATGCTTATAGGGGCGGTGGAAAGAGTGCCGGAGCGACTCCAGGGGAAAGGGTTTTATTCACGATACTTCCTCACAGAGAAGAAAACAGGAGGCGGGAGGCCCATCTTAGATTTTCGAGGCCTCAACCGGTACTTGCGCAAACAACGCTTTCGGATGATCAGTCGCCTCTATACTCACGGCACTAGATGATGGAGATTGGTTTGCAGCCCTCGACTTACAAGATGCATATTTTCATATGACTATCCAACTGGCTCACAGACGTTTTCTCCAGTTTATGGTCGGCAAAGAACATTTCCAATACAAGGTTCTGCCGTTCGGCCTCTCCTCGGCCCCCAGAGTCTTTACCAAGACCCTGGCAGTGGTGTCAGCCTACCTGCACAGACAAGGGGTATTTATATTGCCATATCTGGACGACTGCCTACTGAAAGGGGCCTCGAAGGCGGAGGTACTACGCATGATACGCGTACCAGCAAATATGTTTTCTTCGCTGGCCCTGGTCATCAACCTTGCGAAGTCAAAGATTGACCCCACACAGGACATAGAGTTCATAGGGGCACGCATAAATTCTATCACAGCAAGGGTTTATCTACCCGACGCTCGCTTTCGCGCCATCGGTTCCCTGGTACAAGTTGTTACATACAGCCCCACGGTGCCGGTTTTAATGTGCTTGCAGCTGCTCGGCCACATGGCAGCCGCAACATTTGTGGTACAGAACGCCAGATTGCATATGCGCAACCTACAACGTTGGCTGGCGAGCGTTTACAAGCCGGCATCCCATACTGTCCGCAGGGTGGTGTCGCCCACGACAGAGGTGCGCAGATCCCTGCAATGGTGGGTAGACCCCAACAACATGCTAACGGGGTACCCTTTCACCAACCACAAATCTCTATTTTTCTCACCACCGACGCCTCCCACATAGGGTGGGGAGCACATATTGGCGAAAAGGTGACGCAAGGACTGTGGTCCCCTACAGAACAGTCACTGCATATAAATATACTGGAGCTCAGAGCGGTGTTCAACGCCTGCAAACACTTTCAAGACCACATACAAGGCAAGGTAGTCGGGATCAATACAGACAATATCTCCACCATGTTTTATAAAAATCGACAAGGCGGAGCTCGATCCCGTGCCCTATGTGCGGAAGCAGTCTGGCTGTGGAACTGGTGCATCACCAACAATATAACGTTGAAAGCCTCGTACTTACCAGGCGCTCACAACGTGAAGGCAGACCAGCTGAGCAGGCACTTTGCACTCACACATGAGTGGCACATCCGCTCCGATCTGCTACGACCGATTTTTCATGCATGGGGTTTCCCCAGATAGACCTGTCTGCCACTCAGCACAACAAGAAGTGCCCCTAATACTGCTCCAGGGCAGGACTGGGGCGGGGGTCCTTGGGGGACGCGTTCGCGATTTCGTGGAAGGGCCCACTGCTTTACGCGTTCCCCCCCACGGTGCTCATCCACAAGGTCCTGCAGAAAGCCAGGAGGGAGAGAGCCCGCATGATCCTAGTGGTCCCCACATGGGATCGACAGCAGTGGTTCCCCTTGCTTCTCCGCATGTCGGGTCGTCCACCGCTTCCCCTTCCGGTAGCGCCGGACCTGCTCACTCAGGCCCAGGGGTCCATAGTGCATCCATACCCCCGAGGCCTGCGCCTACAGGCATGGTTAATCCATGGCTCAGCTCCCTAGAAAGTACATGTACGGAGGGAGTACAAGAAGTCCTGGAAAGTAGCCGAAGGATCTCCACCAGGACGACCTACAAACAGAAATGGACTCGATTTCACTGCATGGTGTTCCACCAAGCAGTTAGATCCCCTTGAAGTGCCTATACCTGTCATACTAGAATACTTACTGGACCTCAAGAGAGGCGGGCTCTCCCTCTCCTCGTTGAAGGTCCATCTCGCCGCTATATCGGTTTTTGGCATGAAGAGGAAGGGCCCACGGTGTTTGCCCATCCTATTGCTACCAGGTTCCTGAAGGGGCTGGTAAACCTGTACCCCCCTCGGAAACCGCTTCCACCATCGTGGAGCTTGGACCTGGTACTCAGCGCGCTAACGGGACCACCCTTTGAACCCTTAACCATGGTTTCCCTCCGTCTCCTTACGATAAAGACAACCTTCCTTCTTGCAATCATGTCAGCTCGCAGGGTGAGTGAGCTTGCAGCAGTTATGGCAACGCCGCCCTGCACGGTATTCTCAAAGGAGGCGGTAACCTTACGGCTGCACCCAGCCTTTGTTCCAAAAGTTTCTTCAGAGTTCCATCTTAACGAACCTATAGTTTTACGCTCGTTTTACCCGAAGCCTCATAGCTCCAGCAAGGAGGCACGCCTACACCTCCTGGACGTGAGGAGGGCGTTGGCCTTCTGCATAGACAGAACTAAGTCCTTCTGGAAAACGGACAGACTCTTAGTCTTTCTCGCTCCCAGGTCAAAAGGAGAGGGTGTCTCTTCGCAGAGAATCTCGAAGCACATTGTGGCCTGCATAAAAATGTGCTACGAACTTCGAAAGACTCCTTTACTGGCCCTGCCTAGGGCTCATTCCACCCGGGCGGTGGTGGCATCAACAGCCTTTTTCAAGGGCATCGTGCTAAAAGACATCTGCAGAGCGGCGACCTGGTCATCCTATGACACCTTCACCAAGCATTGTGCCCTACACTGGGTATTCCAAGAGGATACCCGCCTCTCGACAGCGGTCCTTTCGGGGGCAAGCTGCACATAAACTGATTACCCACCTCCTTTCTGGGGTTACTGCTGGGTAGTCGCCTATCGTGGAGCACCCACAGGGACGCTCGAGGAAGAAAGAGAAGTTACTTACCGTAGTAACGATGGTTCTTCGAGAGATGTCCCTGTGGGTGCTCCACCACCCGCCCATCCTCCCCACTTCGGATCTCTGTTTGGTGTTTTTCAGGAACATCCGAGGCGGTTGGTCAAGGAACTGGCGGGGACTGGATCGTGCAAGTGGCCGGGAACGCGCAGGGGAGCGGCGCGCGCCGGCACATGCGCGGTTCGGCAGAAACTGCTGGAAAGATCCAATCTGCGGCGCCGGGGCGAGCCCGACGCCTATCGTGGAGCACCCACGGGGACACATTTCGAAGAACTATCGTTACTACGGTGAGTAACTTCTCTTTTATATGGTGAACAGCTTACCTCCAGTACATTTACAAAGTCCCTCCATTTTGAATATTTTTGTCCACCTTTTGGCAACACAGTGAAAGACATGGGATATCTACTTCAGATATTTTGTTGATGAGATGGCCTCGCCTTTGGAACGGCTAGCTATAGTAGAGCTCTAGAATGATTCAGA
Organism: Carettochelys insculpta; assembly: GCF_033958435.1. Classification (NCBI taxonomy): domain Eukaryota; kingdom Metazoa; phylum Chordata; order Testudines; family Carettochelyidae; genus Carettochelys; species Carettochelys insculpta. The sequence goes on from NC_134137.1 coordinate 372,774,237, forward strand.
TGTTTTTGAGCAGGGCCGGGGCGGGGGGAGAAGGGGGAAGTGTTGAGTGAATTCAATTAATCTTTGATGTGCATTCTAGGTGAACCCTGGAATTTTATCTGGAGTATATCTTATCTGGTCTTAATGCCTTTCTTTCATTATCTTTGCCACTAACCTTCATGTTTCCTTTGGTCTTTCCTCAAAGATTGTCTTCCTCATTTAAATACAATGCCTTTGTGTAGTATGCTTCATACACAACACTCTGGCTAATGGGACACTATGGGTCAATACTGTTTGAGACCTTGTTTTTCTCATTCTCTTAGTATGATCACACAGACCCACAAATTGTAAGCAACCATAACTGGGGTCTTTTAAGGGAAAATCCACCTATATAAGCCCTTAAAAAAAACCCATCGTATTAAGATACTTTAACATATCTACCCTCCCCATCACAATTTACTGACTCTACCTCTCTACAAACAAGTCTTCTTTTATACTTGTTCTTTATTTTGAGTAGTCCTACAGATTCAGGGCAAATGCAGTGAGTGAGGTAGAGGCTATTTGTGATGATTTTTCCCCTCAGTTGCAAGGCAAAGGGTAATAGTGTTGCATAGATAACATATCTGACCACATTCTCCTTCTCACTAATGATGATGCATAAGCCAGAACTCAAATCTGCATTGCTACTAGTTAGAGACAATCTTTTATTCATAGACTTGACATGGAAATGAGACAAAAACTACAGGAGGGAGTAGAGAGACTAGATTAAACATCTGCGAGGACTTTGTCTTTCCACTCTGCAAAACAGAAGTAACTGGGGAGCATAATAACCCTGGAAAGAATGTTGAGTGGTGGTTGCATGTGCAGTTTCACTGGTGGGTTGTGCCTGTTGGAGTATGACTGTTGTATGTTACATACATCTGAGCTTTTATCTGATTAGATTTGAATGAGATGTAATAAAAGGATTTTTTGTCTTTGTGTAGAGAAATCAATACTTTTCTGATGCAGCATGTGAAAACGGTGAAGTAAATCTGTTGCAATCAGGCTTTTAAAATGTAAGAAGGAAGGTAGCACAGGAATTTCTGCCCAAGGGAGAAGAAGATTGTATGTGCAGTTTTATAGTTTAGTTGGAGGGAGAATTTGCAATATGTATCTTGAGTTCTGCCAAGCAACTTGACGAAGAGCCAGCAACCTTCACCAGCCTCTGTAAAGTGACCCAGAAAGAAAAATGAGACAAACAGAATTAATAAACAAAAATCACGTGGTGGTCATGCGTACATTTGAAAGGATGGTCTCCTGGGGAAACAGGAAATAAGAATTACACAACAAACAGGACTGCCAAACTGCTAATTTGATGACGCTGTTTCAGGGAACTACATGCAATGAAATCCCCAGGAATCTTCAATATTTTTAAATCTGATGGTAGAACAGAGAGGAAGAACTTGAAGCTTATGCCACAATTTTTCTTAGTGCAAAAAAGACAACTTCCTTTCAGTACCATGTAGTTCAGGGGTAATCTGTTAGTTTTTGACAGGGTCTAAATTTCTTAGTGAAGAGCTAATCCGGGTCTCGGAGGAAATGATAGAAAGTAAACAAGGATTTTTGAGCTCCATTTTAAAGCATCTGGCTGTCCAGATTTGGCCAGCAGTCTGCCTATTGACTTCCCCTCCTGTAGTTTAAGCCAAAGCACATTAGGCTGTGCGAAGAAGATCCCAAGCAGTGTCGGAGCAAGGACACATCCTTGTTTGATGCCGCTCCTGATGCTGAAAGCATTCGATAATGTGCCATCGTATTGGACGGTTCCTCTCATGTCTTCGTGGAAAGACTGGATCATCTTGAGTAACTGTGGCAAACATCGTATCTTGTGGAGCAGTTTGAACAGTCCATCCCTGCTGACCAAGTTGAAGGCCTTGGTGAGGTTGATGAAGGCAATATAGAGTGGCTTCCTCTGCTCCCTGCATTTCTCCTGCAGCTGCCTCAGAGAGAAGACCATGTCAACGGTAGATCTCTCTGCACAGAATCTGCACTGTGATTCAGGATACACCCTCTCAGCAATCTTCTGGAGTCTGCCAAGGATGACGCAAGCGAACAGTTTACCAGTGATGCTTAGGAGGGAGATTCCACGGTAATTGTTAGCATCACGCATGTCCTGTGGAACCTCTCCCTCTCTCCAGCACAGGCACAGTAGCTCATGTAGGGGTTCCAGGAGAGTGTCCGTGGCACACTTGATTACCTCTGGTGGTATACCATCCTGGCCCAGGGCCTTTCCTACTGCAGTGTTGTCGATGGCTTTCTTCAGTTCATCCACAGTTGGTTCCTGGTCCAGTTCTTCCATTACTGGTAAGAGTTCGACGGCATCGAGGGCTGAGTCCACCACAATGTTCTCACGTAAGTACAGCTCGCAGTGGTGCTCGACCCAGTGCTCCATCTGTTTGGCTTTGTCAGTGATGACTTCACCAGATTTGGATTTCAGAGGTGCCATCTTGTTCGGGGTGGGTCCTAATGCCTTCTTGATGCTCTCGTACATTCCCCTGAGGTTACCGAAGTCAGCACTGGTCTGGATGTTGCTGCATAGCTCGAGCCAGTAGTTGTTGGCACAGCGGATCTTCAACAGAGGGCATCTTTTTGCACACAAGATCTGACGGGAAACTGTTTAATCTTGCAAGGCTGAAAGCTAAATCTAAGGTGCGGGAAGTCCTCATCAGAGAGATGCTGTTTGCAAATGACACTGCTGTCGTGTCACACACAGAAGACCAGCTTCAGAAGCTGCTGGATCGGTTCTCCAAAGCATGCAAGGACTTTGGGCTCTCCATGAGCCTAAAGAAGACAAATATACTTGCTCAGGACGTTGCTGTTTCTCCATCAATCAGCACTGACAACTATATGTTTAGAGGTCGTCCACGAGTTCGTTTACCTCTGGTCCACCATCACTGACACCCTGTCGTTGGACACTGAGCTAAATAGGAGGATTGGTAAAGCGGCCACAACTCTGTCCAGACTCAGCGAGAGAATGTGGAATAACAACAAGCTGTACACTCACACCAAAATGCAAGTCTACAGAGCCTGCATCCTCAGCACCCTCCTTTACGGCAGCGAGACTTGGACCCTGTATGTCCTCCAGGAAAAGAGGCTGAATGTCTTCCATTTGCGCTGCCTCAGGTGCATCCTTGGAATATTATGGAGGGACAAAGTCTCCAACACTACCGTCCTTGAGCAAGCTGGAATCCCAACTATGCACACCCTCCTCAGGTAGCATCGGCTCCGCTGGCTTGGCCACGTCCACAGGATGAATGATGGAAGGATCCCAAAAGACATCCTTTATGGCAAGCTAGCCTCAGGCAAAAGACCTCCCGGATGCCCCCAGCTGTGCTACAAGGATGTTTGCAAGAGAGACCTCAGGGAAGTAGTCATCAAGCCAGACAGCTGGGAGGAGCTGGCAGACAATCACAGCAGATGGAGGCAGGAACCATACAAGGGCCTTCAGAAGGGCGAGTTGAGGATCAGACAGCTAGCAAAGGAGAAGCGAGCCCACAGAAAGCACAGCAAGAAGCTGCCAGACACCCATTACATATGCAACAGATGCAGCAAGGACTGTCACTCTCGTGTGGGTCTTCAGTCACAGCTGACACTGCAAATGAGGATGCCAAACAGAACTACGAAGGGCGCGATCCATAGTCTACATAGACTGAAGGATGCTACATTAGGCTGTGAGTCATGAGACCGTGAGTTCAAGTGTTGCCTCTTCTGACCTGTTACTAGTCTGTTTGCATGTCTGACCTTACCACTTAAGTAAGGCTTCAGTTGTTATATGTCTCCATTTGTTAGATGAGGTAAGCCTAAGATTATGCAAGATAAGTGCTGCTACAACAGGAAGTAGAACTGAATCAGGGCGTACGCACGGCTTCCACAGATCTTTGGGCAGTGTGTGGTGGGGCTTGCTCTGTGCCCCTGGAAGGTGTGGGGCCTTGGTTGGAAGAGCTGGGACCATGGCCATCCGGCCAGCCAACTCTCAAGGCCACCTGGAGCACATCCCTGCCCCTCTCTGCTAGCCCTTAATGCCCCATTGAGTGCACAGAGCAGTGCTCTGGGATTGATTTAAAGGGTTCCGGGACTTCTGCTGCCACAGTAGTGGTCAGGAGCTCTGTACCTTACAGCAGTTGCCCCTTTGTGACCCACCCCATCCCTTGGTTGGTGGGGGTCATCAGAATTTGAGGTCGCTTCCACTAATGCAGGTGATGGGCAGTGGCTCCATGCTTGGCCACACTCTAAAATGGGGATACAGCTACAAATTTGGCTTTAGGATTCAATGACACAAACACAGGTGATCTTTCATAAACAAGTGCTATTTGCTGTATAGGATGCTCTTGTAGTAAAGGTCCAGGACTCAGGAAAAATGAATTGTATCTTTGGTTCCTTAGGAGACCACCTGTGTTATGGTGAACCATAAAACATGGATTATTTTCAGCTGTCTCTATTTTGTGCTATCTTAAAATGATTTAAATGTTTTTGGATGGCAAGCATTAAATGTAAGAAAATAAATCAAGAGGTGTAAGTAGGATTTTTACAATTATGATGCAGTAACATATAATTGTTTTTCTAAACTCTGTGCTCTAGAATTGTTATGGGAGAGTTCCATGACTTGTCATGTCACACTTAATAATCACAGTGGTCCTCTCTGGCCTTGGAATCTGTGAATATTGTAAAGGGACTGCTATACTTTCTAGTCCTTTGATATGTACTTTTGAGGTCCTTGCTACTCATTTTTAGTTTTCAAGGCTCCTTTGCTAATACATATGGCCTTCACAGCTTAAGCTTCATCTCTTCGTTATGAAGATACAAACTCTGCAAATGTTGATTGACTTTTATACGTGTTTTGGATGTCTCTAAAATTATTTGCTGGTATATACAGTAGTGGGGGTGGGGCAGTGTCTGCACGGATCTTCTGTGTAAGCTCTTTAATAGCAAGATAATATTCACAAAGAGAATTGCTTAAAGGGAACACTCACCCCACAACCACTTTAAAGCAAGAAAACATCCAGTTAGTGTCTTGTACCTTACTTGCTGAAACATAGCATCTGTAACTTACAAACTATTGTAAACCCCTGGCTTGGTGCACTCATTTAACTCGATCTTAAATCTGTTGCTAACGGATTTAAACAAAAGTGAAACAAGCCTGGTTTAAACCAATAAATCTTTTGTACTGATTTAACTGGTGTGTTTAAAATCACACCTTGATCTTCAACTGATGTATTTGTGTTTTGTGTTTTTTTAAACACTTAGCCTCTTCTTGATTTTTAAGAAAAAGCGCCCTATTAAATTTCATCAAAATCAAACAGTTGCCTTAGTGCCTGCAGTGTACAGGACATGAGAGAAGAGCATTCTCTGCTTCAATAAGGAATACCAGACAAGCTAAATAAAGCATTCCTTACAAGCAGACTCTGTGCATGTGGGTTAAATTTCCTTTTATATAATATATCAAATTCCTTAAGTTCTCCTTTCTCCTTATCATTCTCCATGGCTCTATTTAAGATGTAACATTTACTTTCTCTCACTATACAGTTCCTATGACAGGGTTCACTCAGAGAGCCACCATTGATCCAGAACTGAATGAAATCCACGTGTTGTCTGGCCTCAGTAAAGATAAAGAGAAACGGGAAGAAAATGTTAGGAACTCTTTCTGGATTTATGACATTGTGAGGAACAGTTGGTAAGTAAAGGCTTCTCTGAAATTAAGCTGCGGTTGTTCCTAATTTTTCCAAATTAGGAAGGTTATTCAATTGTATGTTTTTGTGGGATGGTAATTTAACATGTTTTAGCAGTTTCAAATTAGCCATTTACTTATTGAGTAATATTTTAGCATACATAATTCAAATATATTCTGGTGTGCTTACCCTTTTAGAAGTGGTTGTGTTTCGTACGTTAACCAAACCTGAAGTAAGGTTGATAACTAGTTTTAACAACACTATGGTTCAAAAGGAAGAAGTTAAGAATTTTCTATATAGTACACTTATTTGGGATTAGGTGAGCCAAACTGAAACTAATAAAAATAAGACCACCTACTCCCTGGAACAGCCATGCTGCCTTATGTTAGGGACCCAGAGACCTACCAAAAAGCTGCCAGAAGAAAATCAGGAGGTTACACAGATGAGCGTTGAGTCTTTACTGGACTTTTCCATATTGGTACTGTTGTGATTGCCCATGGCTGTCATCACAGAAGCATCATGGAAAACTTCTATTCAGCTAGACTAATGAGTAAAAAGAAACAAATCATCTTATTGAAGAAATTTGCAGGAGTGTGATCTTTTTACCTGCTCATTTATTTGCATTATAAATATTTTTCTCTCATCTGATACCATTTACATGACTGGGTTCAGGAAGCCTTATTTTCCTCTTTTCTCCACTCCCCATTTGCCGCCTCATTGCTTGTTAAGTTCCCAGTAGTGCCACAGTGATTGGATTGGATTGGATTATGCATAATATTAAGAAGTTTATACCAAATCCATCAGTCGTCTTGCTTTCCTAAAAGAGTTGATGCCATGTGGCTGTTTTTTCCATAAGCTTTGGAAGTGCCTCAGAGGAGTGTAGCTTGGCACATTGTGTCTAGAGGTTGAGGACAGTTTTCCAAGAATGCTTGAGGCTGCCTCTCATAACAGTAGGAGAGAACAAGTTATGGAGAATTGAGATAATTGTCCCCCACTTTACTTCCTTGCACACAATGACATTTAATCTACTACCCACATTCATGCATCCACCACCTATGGCCGTGGAACCTTCTCTGTTACTGCTTGTTTTGTCTGTAGCTAATGCTGATTTGTTAGTGGGAGAATGTTTGTTTGATATTGTGTTCCAGGTCTTGTGTCTATAAGAATGATCAAGCAGCAAAAGATAATCCAAGTAAAAGCCTTCAGGAAGAGGAGCCCTGTCCAAGGTTTGCCCATCAGCTGGTGTATGATGAGTTGCACAAGGTATGGATGTGTATCTTCAAAGTGCTAGATTTAATTTGTAGTTAGCTGTCCTGACTGAAGCTCTAAAATAGTCTGTGTGTTGCTTGTGATAAAGCAGATCCTGGTGATGCTGTGAGATGGTGTAGTGCACTTCAGCTTCATCTAATAGAGTTTGGCTCTATGGGTAGTGGGAAAATTTGCATGTGCTAGTGAATCAGTTCTACAGACAACTTACTGAACTGTTCGTTTCTTTGTTAATAAGCATGATAGTGCTAAACTAGAAGCAGCCAAAGAGCAGCCTATGGGACAAATGCAGCCTATAAAGTTCTGTAGTGAGGTTAGCTCACAACCATTCTCATGTTTAAAACACAGGTGAAACCCACTGAGGTGAAGTCCATGCAAGTAGCATGCCTTACTGATCTGCTCAGGCCATAGGCAGCAGTACATCCTGTCTGAATTAAGCTGTCAGTCAATTGCATAACACAAATGAGGGTAGTGGCAATCTTTTTTTGTTTCACATACCCATCTTGTGGGCTCCCAGCGAATGGCATTCAGACAGGCAGCTTTTGGGCATGTAATTCAAATTCTCCAAACATTAAAACCTTTTATTAATCTAGGATGAATAAATGTTTCTTGTGCAGGGGAAACTTGCCATTCAAAACACCTTTGTGCAGAATAACAACTGGAGAAGTAAAATTAACTGTTGTCATTCAATAATAGGTGTGTACTGTAATCCTGAACTCAGCTGCAGCATGGATAGGAACATCAGTGGAAGCGCAGAATTGCCAGCTTCAGTGTAGCCGTTCAAGCGCACAGAGTATGTTAGTCTGCATTAAAGCTGATGCTGCTGTTTTTACCCATGCTAGCTTGGTTAAAGCTAGTGTGTGTCTAATGATGCTTCAGTCACACCTCTAGAGTACAGTATAAACATATAGTACATTTCACAAGCAAAACAAGACTTGGAGTAAAATTCTAAGTGCCACTGGCTCTTAACTTGAATTCACTCTGCCTGAGAAACCATTCTGTGTGGCTGCTTCTGAAGTTGCATGTTTTCAGTAGTCTCAGGTCAAATGACATCTCTAGAGTCTCACTATAGACTCTAACAGAGGCAATTTTGGGGAAAAAATATATGGCGGAGGAGAAACTTTTGCATCTCCAGATGACTTTGCAACTGCAACGCTTCTCAGCCAGTCCAAGTGTATCGCATTGTATCTCCATCTCCTGTCAAAGCAGCTCTAACTTTCCAGTCACCCACAGCATTTGATGAAAGAACAAGAACATCTACAATTGCTTCGTCCGTTTTTCAGAAGGCATTTGACAGTGTATATCAGAAAGTGACATGGGTGGTGATGGAGTTGCACGGGTGGTATAGCAGACTGATACGGTTTTGAAGGGTATCAGCAGCAATGTGGAGGCAGCAGTGAGAACATGCAGAGTTGGGACGTTGGTTTAGAATGACTAGAGGTACAAGACAGAGATCTGATATTGCTGATTATCTTCTTCATGCACCTAGAGAAGAATGATGGACAAAATCAAGGAAGGAGGTAGAAGGGATATCAGTGCATGGATGGTATAGTTATTATTGAGGAAGCTGAAGAGAAGCTAGCGAGAACGGTGCAGATGCTAGATGAGGAAAGGGAGCAGTACCGACTGATTATGAACATCAGTAAAATGAAGACAATAGTATTTGGAGATAAGGAAATAAGAAGGAACATCAGTGTAGAAGGGGTCAAACTAGAGAATGTAGAGAAGTTCACATATCTGGGCGGTAATGTGATGTGTAATCTAGAAGGAGAGAGCAACTAGAATAGTGAAAGCAAGAGTAAGTTTGAAAGTGGATAAAATCTGGAAAAGCAAAGCAAATAGCTTAGGAATGAAGCTGAGCATCTTAAAATGTGTATTCAGCAGCATGTTGTATGGATGTGAGATGTAGGTGGTAATGAAAGCTTCAGAGAGGATATTGGCGTTCAAGAGGAGTTGTTTTTAAAAAGATTCTGAGACTAGATTGGATGCAGAAAATCACCAAAGAGGAATTTATATAGGAAGACACAGCTGAAAGAGAACCTACTGCAGAAGGGTATGCAGCAGATTCGGGCATATCTGCAGAATGAAGGATGAGCGAAAAGTCAGGACCCTGGTATTCGTACTACTGGTTGGCTCTAATAGGAGAGGCTGACCTCAGGGTATGGATAGATTAGTGCAGAGTTAGTCTACAGAAACTAAGCCACTCCTCACTGGATAAGGAAATAGTCAGGGAGGCATCAGACATCAAATGGCACTGAACCCATGGTGGTTGATGATGGTAATGAAGAATGGCACTCAGAAGTACCACCCAAAAAGTTATGTTTTCAGGGCTTTCTTTGTAGCCAGGTGTCATTTGACTTCAGGAACCCTAGGCCCTATGATAGCTGTGTTTTAATTTGACCTTGCAAATGTTGGTGTTTTGCCTCTGTCAGATAATGTTTGTCTACTTCAGGAACAGTCTCTTGGAGGTCAACAACGAAGTGTGTATTGGCAATCTGTCACTGTTGAGAGGTCATTTATGCCAGAAGTCTTTCTGAGTTGCAGTGTCAGAAAAGCCTAATGAGCAAAATGTGTTTTGCGGTGATAAAAGGTTAAATTTCTGCTGTTACTACCACATATCCACCATCATATTAACTTTGAAGTGCTATTTGCAATAATATGGGCTTTTGTCTTCAATAGAGGCAGTAATCTAAAAAATATTTTTTAAAAGTTACTATTTATGGATATTAAAGATCCCTTCCCAAGTATCATCTTACACATACAAAGACAAAGGCACATACTGCCCTTGATAGCACAGACTTAAATGTTTTTCTCCATGCTAGACAATAAGCTTGAAGAGACTTACTATTCATCAATTTGTTGATCAGCAGCATCAGTAGATCAAAGCAAGCCTAGTCGTAACATGAACTAGTTTTATTTAAAACATCTGTTTATATACTACTGGGGTCTGCAGCTGAAATAGTGAGCACAGCCATTTTTTCAAATTAATTTACAAAATCGATACTTCAAGAGCTGTAATGCATGTGAATACGAGTCCTTTGTGTGTGTAAGTGCGTGTGCACATAAGGACTTGTATTCACATGCATTACGGCTCGGGGGGAGTGTTAGGGGAAAAAAGTCAAACTGTACTTTGTCACCCCTATTTTAAGAACAGTGTGCACAGTGATTTGTACCAGTTAGAAAGCTGTTACCTCCATCTCCAGGCTTTATCCACCTCAGCCCCAAATTTGCCTCTCTAGCCCCAAGCTTTACCCCCATTCCATAATCCCAGGTTTAATGCGTATCAGCCTGAAACCTTCCCCCCATCTTCAGGTTTAACCTCTGTCAGCCCCAAACTGCCCCCTCAACTCCACGTTTAACCTGCCTCAGAGCGGAGCTCCATGGGCTGCTGCTGCTGCTCCATGGCTGCTGCTTCCCTTACCACCTTCTCTTTTGCGTAGCTCCAGCAGGCTCAGCTGCCCCTCCCCACAGCGCTCCTGCAGCCTTCCCCCGACTTTCTCCTCCGGGGCCCCTTGCCCTGCTGGCTGACTTCTGCAGGGCTCCGTGCCACGGCTGACTGCCCAGAGGCTGCTGCTGCTTGAACAAAAAAAGCTCAATTCAGTTTAATTGAAATTGAGTTTTTTTTGTTTAAGTGGCAGCATCCTCCAGAGCTGCAGGAGCACAGTCAGCGGCGGCAGCGCTTGGAGCCACAGTTGGCTCCTTAAAGAACTGCAGGTTGCTGACCCCTGATATAGTAGAATAACCTCTTCAGAGAGACAACTTGCCAAGTGTACAGTGTTTTAATAGACATGCAGATATTTAACTTAAAACTATCTCTGACCTACATAGGTTCATTATTTGTTTGGAGGAAATCCTGGCAAATCCTGTTCTCCGAAGATGAGACTGGATGACTTCTGGTCTCTGAAGCTCTGTCGGCCTTCTAAGGAATACCTGCTGAGACACTGCAAATACCTCATAAGAAAACACAGGTATCATAGCTAAGATGGCTTCTTTTGAGATAATTAAATTCACAGCCTTTCAAAAAGCTTTTTGGGGAATTTAATATTCTTCCATTATTTTTGTAGGTATGGCATTGCCTTTCTTATGTGAAGGGTCATAAGTTTCCTAGTTATTTTTTTACTTGTGTATTTTTTTCAAGATCTACAGAATGGTATACTGAACATTCATGGAGCTCCTGGGTAGTTTTGTGGGAGAATCTCTGAAAATGGTTTATGGGTTCGCTTTTTATCTTGCTGCTTTGCAAAATAATTTCTTTTTGCCTCATAAAGAGATCGGTGATGTTGCTGAAGCAGGGTTCTAGAAGGCAGTTTTGTGCTCCAGTGATGTTAATGAAACCACATGTCCGAATTCCCCTGCACAGCTGAAATTTTATCCCCTCATTGGTTCGCATGCAAGTGTTTATTCAGACTCCTGTGGACCTAGAAGATGGCACTTTGGACAAAGTCATTTAGCTTGTGTGCATAGCTGACCCTTGCAAACCTGTTTACATATTTAAGCATCTTTGCATATGGCATTTGTAGCGGCAGCATTTGAAAATTGGGCTCATGGCATTAAATGTGAAAAGCTAGTGCAGAGATCCTTTTAGCTTCCTTCTATTTTTAGTCATCATATGGTAAATGTGTAAGTGTTTTAGGTGAGAACCGCTTATTATGTACAGCATAGCTAGATGTATGAACTGATGATGTTACTATTTGCCTTTTCATAAGTCAGTCGCATTGGCCAAGAAGTGCTTATATTGTAGGTATTAAAAAGCTGGTGTTAGTCTGCATTTCATATCACTACATAAACATTGATTAATCCGTCAGACCTTTATGAAGTAAACTGATTAAGTGACTTGCATGAAGTGTCTCATCTAGTCATTTTTCAAAACTTGATGTTCAAAGCTCTCCCTCAAGTATAAATAATAGGGATTACATTAATTAATCATCATTAATGTAATTCAGACAGCTTTATGGAAATGGGTCAGAACAAAGAAACTTGATATTGTTTTATGGTAAAATTACAAGATTGGTAGATAAAGATAACGGTAGTATGATACACATAATATGCATAAACTTTCGTAAGACGTTTGTCTTAGTCCCACTTGCAATTCTGATCTTTTTTTAAAAGAATTGGTGCTGCATAAAATCAATATTGCATATATAATTCAATTCAGAAGTGGTTAACTATATCAAAAAGTAATCATAAATGGGAAAGCATTCTATGGGAGTGTTTTTATGGAGGCCATCTGTGGATCTTTTGTTGATGCAGTGATGTAGCTTTATCAGTTATCTAGAAAAAAATATAAATCACTGCTGGTAAAGTTAGCAAATAAGCTACGACCCCCAACAATCTCTTATTATGAGGGGATGGCCAGTTGTACAGGCTGAGCCTTTCTAATCCTGTGCACACTTACCTAGCAGTACCTGTAGTCTGGCATGATTTTGGTTAGCCAGATTAGCATGGTGGGGCCAAGTTTCCTGTGCTCCCTTAAAGTTTGTTTATAGCCACCAGTCCTAGCTCTCAGGGTTTTGTGCTGTTGTTTAGCTGTAATTTACCCCTCAATGTCTTCTAAGAGCCCAGCAAGCAGTGGAAATCTTGGTAATACCACTAGGCAATATTGACTTCCCATGGTTTGGCAAATTCCCTTGTCTGGTGCTAGACTAGAGAGGTTCAATTTGTACAAAGAATTCTGTATCATTTTATGAGGTGAAAGTATTTGAATAACAGGTTTTAATACAAGTTCATAAGTAATCAGTGAAAATGCCTTGCAGGTGTGGATACTTATAGCTGATTGAACATGAGCTCTACGTGATGCTTTAGTTAGGAATTATAGGCAATCCTTGAATGTATAAATTGGGCAATATAAAGTAGAAATGGGGAAAGATTTGTGATAATCAGGGTCCAGGCATGTCAGGGAAAGAACGGGATCTGAGTCTCTGAATCAGCCCTTCATTCTCTGGTTGTATAGAACGTTATTGTGCATGTGTCAGGGTCTTTTCGGAAAACTTGAGGTTGTTGGGGAAATGTCTGTGTGGGTTATGGTTGGAAATGCGTGCATGTGGAGCTTAATTGTAACAAGGGTGCAACTACATCCTCTCAAAGCAGTGTGAGAAAACAATCAGGCAGGGAGGAGCACTTGTCATGCTACACATTTATACAAAGCTGACTCTAAACACCTAGTAACTGAGAGAGAGAAATTTGAAACTAGGGAGGTGGGGGTGGGCGGAGGGAATAAAACCAATCTTGGGAAACTCAGAGTTGGTGTTTACTTGGAACTTACATCAGTCTCAGGTGTAGAAAAAGCGGAACCCTGAGAGGTGTAGCTATAGCAACCTAACCCCCAGCATTAGTAGCACTGGTTCAATGAAGGAAGTCTTACATTGACCCAGATACTGCCTTTTCAGGAAGTGGATTACCTACATCAATTGGAGAATCTCTTCTGTCGGTTGAAAAGATGTTAGTGGTCAGAGGTCTGGCATTGTAAGCAAGCCACATCAAAGAGAGGCTTGGGAAGCTCAATCTAGTTAATCAGAGAAAAAGGTTAAGAAAGTAGATGAAGATCTACAAATATTTATGTGCAGAAGAGATTTCTGATAGTAGATAGCTCTTTTATAGCAGAAAAAGGGAGACTGAAGCTAGACAAATTCAGATGAGAAATAGGGCTCAATTATTTAACAACAAAAATGCTTTAACCATTGAAATAACATCTAGGGGGCTATTGATTGGTTTGGCATTTGGAGTGTTTTTACAAATGAGTGGATATGCTAGGTGTATAGAACTTGCTGAGTGGCAATCACTTGGCTATTCCGCTTTATTCTGACATATTCTGGCCTATAAAATGGCAATGGAGTGAAGCTAAAATTTAAAACAGCATTAGAGGAATTAAAACAGCCTTAGAGGAAGCCTAAGGCAACCTCTAACTTATTGTCAAGGTAAATTTAGCAAACTTGAAAAACATAGAAATATCATTATTTATATTACTGTAGTGCCTAAGAACACTAGTTATGGACAGGGACTCACTGGGTTTAGGAAACTATACAAAACAAGAAGTCCCTGCCTCCAAAGAGCTTACAATCTAAATAGACACAGTGAGGGAAGGTACAGAACACAAAGCAGACCAAACAGTGTGATAAATAAATGTCATGTTAGTGTGGGGGCAGGAGGCAGAGGGAAGTGGGTGGGTTTAGTTAGAAGATTGAATTACAGGACGTTCTTTGGTTTGCATTAAGCTTGTTACATTATAGAATCACAGAACACTAGAACTGGAAGGGACCTCGAGAGGTCATAGAGTCCAGTTCCCTACCCTCACAGCAGGACCAAACACCACCTAGACCATGTACAATAAGCGTCTCTCTAACCTTTCTTAAATATCTCCAGTGATGGAGATTCCACAGCCTCCGTAGGTAACTTATTCCAGTGTTTAATCACCCTGACATTAGGAAGCTTTTCCTAATGTCTAATCTACACCTCCCTTGCTGCAGTTTAAGCCCATTGCTCCTTGTCCTATCCTCAGAGGCCAAGGAGAACAATTTTTCTTCCTCCTCCTTAAGGCACTTGAAAACTGCTATCATGTCCCCTCTAAGTCTTCTCTTTTCCGAATTAAAGCCCAGTTCTTTCAGTCTTTCCTCATAGCTCATGTTCTCTAGACCTTTAATCATTCCTGTTGCTCTTCTCTGGCCCTTCTCCAATTTCTCCACCTCTTTCTTGAAGTGTGGTGCCCAGAACTGGACACAGTACTCCAACTGAGGTCTAATGAGCGCTGAGTAAAGCGGAAGAATGACTTCTTGTGTCTTGCTCACAATACTCCTGTTAATGCATCCCAGAATCATGTGTGTTTTTTTTTTTTTTTTTTTGCAACAGCATCTGTTGACTCATATTTAGCTTGTGGTCCACTATGACCCCTAAATCCCTTTCTGCAGTACTCCTTCCTAGACAGTCGCTTCCCATTCTGTATGAATGAAGTTGATTGATTCTTCCGAAGTGGAGTACTTTGCTTTTGCCTTTGTTAAACTTCATGCTGTTCACCTCAGACCATTTCCCCAGTTTGTCCAGATCATTTTGAATTATGAGCCTATCCTTCAAAGTGGTTGCAACCCCTCCCAGTTTGGTATCATCTGCAAACTTAATAAGTGTACTCTGTATGCCAATATCTAAATTGTTGATGAAGATATGGAATAGAACCAGTCCCAAAACAGGTCACTGTGGAATACCACTTAAGTCCTTCCAGCGTGACTGTGAACCATTAATAACTACTCTCCTGAGAACAGTAATCCAGCCAGTTATGTACTCACCTTATAGTGGCCCCATCTGAGTTGTATTTGCTTAGCTTATTGATAAGAAGATCATGTGAGACCAGGACAAACGCCTTACTAAAGTCTAGGTATACCACATCCACTGCTTCTCCCTTTTCAAAAAAAGCAATCAGATTTGTCTGGCATGATATTATATTTACAAATCCTTGCTGGCTGTTACCTTATTTTCTTCCAGATATTTGCAGATGAATTCCTTAATTATTTGCTCCCTTATCTTTCCCAACACAGAAATTAAACTGACTGGTCTGTAGTTTCCTTAGTGGTTCTTTATTCCCTTTTAGTAGATGGGCACTATGTTTGCCCTTTTCCAGACTTCTGGAATCTCTCCCGACTTCCAGGACTTTTCAAAGATGATAGCTAAAGGCTCAGAAACCTCTTCTATCAGCTCCTTAAGTATTCTAGGATAAATTTCATCAGTCCCTGGTGACTCGAAGGCATTTTTTCTAAGTAATCTTTAACTTGTTCTTTATGTATTTTATTCTCTAAACCTACCTTCGTCCCACTAGCATGCATTACGTTAGGCATTTTTGCATCGGCCTTCTTGAAGGCCGAAACAAAGTCGTCAAGCACCTCTGCCATTTCCAATTTTCTTGATAATGTTTCTCCCTCCTCACTGAGTAGTGGTCCTACTCTGTCCTTGGTCTTCCTCTTGCATCTATTATATTTATAGAATGACTTCTAGTTACCCTTTATGTCTCTAGCTAGTTTGAGTTCGTTCTGTGCCTTGGCCTCTCTAATCTTGCCGTTGCATACAAGTATTGTTTGCTTATATGCATCTTTTGTAATTTCTCCTAATTTCCACTTTTTATGACTCCTTTTTGATTTTTGAGATCGTGCAAGATCTCCTGGCTAAGCCAAAGTGTTCTTGTACCATGTTTTGTATCTTTCCTATGCAGAGGTATGGCTTGCTTTTGGGCCCTTAATAATGTCCCTTTGAAAAACTGCCAGCTCTCTTCAGTTTTTTTTTTTTTTTTTTTCCTAATCTTGCTTCCCATGGGACCTTACCTACCAGCTCTGAGTTCTCCAAAATTTGCTTTCCTGAAATCCGTTGTCTATGTTGCTGTTATCCCTTTCACTATTTCTTAGAATCATGAATTAGAATTATGGTTACCCCCAACACCATTCTATTTGGTAGTGTAGATAGGAGTTTTGCTGTATTGTCAAGCTGTGCTGAAGCCTTGGATGGCCAATGATTCAACACTTCTTGGTAATGGTTGCAGAGGGAGTTAATTCTGACCACTGCTCCTTTTAACTAGGAACATATTTCTTGCAAGGCTCTGTTAACAAGGCAGGGGTGTCTCAATTGTGAAATATACCCTGTGAAGGATGGTAGCAAGGGAGAAAACTAAAAACTTCCTGAAATGAAACCACTTACAGAAAGTCTGTAAAGTTGCAGATCCTTCATTTTTCTCTGAGAAACTGTCTCTTTGCTGCTGTCCAGTAAAGCAAAAACTGGAACAAGTTGGTTTGGCTGTTAACAGACACACTAACACACAATAATATGAACTCTTGGTGGGACACTGCATTACAAAATGTCTGAATTTGGTATAGTTCTGGTTTCTGACCTCGTGTTTTCTGTGTGTCTCTGTTTGGGACATAAGAGGCATATCATAAGCTCTCTGTTCTAGAGTGAGTCTTGAAGCTCTTGTTTCAAGAGGATGCTAATACATCATATGGAGAAAAGTACACTCCTTGTTCCCCACCAGTCCTAATAATAGTACAGCTTGATGGTTATTTCACCTTCATTAAAGGCAGTAGGGCTGATAACCAGCATGGGCCTGGGAGCAAGATGTGGGGGCAACCAGCTTCATGTCCCCAGAAGGGGTGTAAATTTATTTTATATATATAATAATATGGAGCTACACATCTCAAAGAACTGGAAGGGACCTCAAGAAGTCAAGTCCAGTCCCCTGCCCTCTTGGCAGGGCCAAGCATCCCTCCACTTTTTTTAACTCTATTTGCCCCAGATCCCTAAATGGTCCCCTCACGGATTGAACTCACAACCAGGAAGGAGCAGGACAAAGGGCAGTCAGCTCTTACTGCCATCTGGAGCACAATGAGCACTAGCCCTCAGAAGAGGTGGCCGGGAGCTCTGTGCCCCTTTTGAAATGTCATGCCCCTATGCAGTTGCCTCTCTTCTCCACCCCATGTTTTTGTTCAGACTCATGCCTTGAGGCTAAGGGCAAGTGATATATTAAGGACAGGTTTACCAATGGTCTGTGGTATTTCAGGATTGCTTCTGCAGTACAGCAAATGCATGAGGGAACAACGGGACAAGAGGCATTGCTTCTGCTCCAGATCCCAGCTGTGTTAGGTTGGTTGGAGGAGGGGGGTCTTTTTTTAATTGGCTCTACTTTTTGTTGAGTTATTTTCATAAGAGATGGAAGATAGGAGACAAGGGAACGGAGGAGGGCTGTGCCACATGCACACTCCCCAGAGTGGTGGCAGCAGTTCAAGACAGCCAGTGTGCAAACGCAGCACGTGGAGTGGATGGGGTCATGGCTCTAAACGAAGAACTGAGGCAGAGACCAAGTGAGCCACGTCAGTTGGCGCTATTGAGGTGTCAGCTTCAGAAAAGCTACATATGCCTCCACCAGCAACTCCTACCAGCTCTACCTCTGTGCTGGAACAACCGGCACCACAACACAGAAAAGCACTACGTAAGGCGCAGCACCTACGGAAATCCCCCATTCCTTTCAGCCATTGTTTTCTTTTTAACCTTGGGGGACTGCTTCATGCCCGTCCCCTCAACCCCTTCTCCTCCCCTGCTCTGTGTTTTATCTTGCGCTTATAGCAGCTCCTGCTGCACATATTTTACCACTCTTGCCTGCCTATTTTACCAGGCTGGGGCCTTTTTATTCTCCTGAAGGGAGGGTCACTGAGCTCAAAGGCTGTTTTAAGTGAGCCCTATTTTGTCTCAGCATTTTACATAGTACAGCAGGTTTCTCCTCTCAAATGCAGGGTTTTTTCCCCAAGACGACCAACTGTGCCTCAGACAAGCGTTCTCTCTCTGTTTGTGTTGCCTGCCAAGCGCAGCACTGTTTAGTCACTTGTGACTGACAGTTGGGGCTAGGAGAGCCTGGGGGTGGTTTTTGTCACTGTTTTTCTCTCAAGTGCTCACTCAGACCAGCATCAGATCCTGGTCACACCCCACCAACCCCCACCCCGCTGCCACTATCACCAGTGGAGATGCACAGCAGGGCAGTGCCTACTGCCTGCTCTCTTTCAAACAGAGGAGAGCACATTCAGCAGCTAACAGGGAATTCCCTTCGAATCAGTAAAGGGCGATCCCTGACACCTAAGCCAGCTTCCTTCTCCTGCTGGGGCTCTGGACAAGCACTTACCAGGGCGGTTTGCGCCTCCTTCCCAAGGGTCCAGGGACCTGGCCAGCATGCGTAAGCATTCTGGAAAGCCCGAGCCTACAGTGGCTGACCACTGGGCTGTTGCACAACTCACTGCCTGCTACTCCAGAGCCGAGCAGTGCTGTACACAAGTTTTTTTAATGTCATTTTTCGTTTTCTTTTTTACCTGAGGAGACCACCTCAGACTGGCCCCTCAATCCCCACCCTCCTGTTCACTTCAGGCTTATAGCTGCTGCAGCATACACTTTACTGCTCTCGCCTGCCTATCTTTACCAGACTAGTCTTTGGTTTGCCTGAAGGGGGCTGGCCGGGGGGGGGAAGTTGCTGAACACATGGGGTGTTCTCGAGTGAGCCCTGTTTTTGTCTGTTTACACAGCACAACAGTTATTTCACCTCAGCACTTACCACCTCTGTTTCTCTGCATCCAGTCTGCATTATTCCTACAGCAGTGTCAGATAAAGCAGCTGCTGCTACTCCGATTGCAACCTCTGCATTCTCTAAATCACCTCAGAGAGTGAATGCAGATGTTAACAGGCAATCCCCCTCACCCAAGAGAGGTGATACCAAGCTGGCTCTGTTCCCCAGTGGAGCTCCAGACAAAAACTTTCTGGGGCTGCCGTCTCCTACCACACCTTGAGAGTGTCAAGACCAGGTTGTAAGACCCAAACAAGCGGGCAAACCTAAGCCAAGTGCAGCTCAAAAATCTAAAGCCATGGGCACAGGCACCGCACTCTGCCACTGGCAAAACTAGCAGGTCAAACAGTGCCTCATGCTTGACCCCATCACCATGTGTGCTTATCCCACTGCATGACAAGGTGAGTGTGCGCAGCCGCTGTAGTGCCTGCTGCCTGTGCCTCACTCGTACCCTTTTACCTTCTGGGACCAGTTAAGGTCAACCACAGTACCTTCCACTTTGTGTTTGGTACTGATGCCTTTCCATCACTGGCCAGACTGTATCCCTCAAACATGACACCCCTCAACATGGTCCCTATCCAGTGAGGAGGAGGCAATGTCTCTAATGGACACTGCCTCACCTAGGTGTCGTTCCCCTATCAAAAGGACATGTCAGCCATGATCACTGATGACTCTGGCTCCCTGGCCAGTGGTAACTATCTGTTAAGTCCATTCCTCTCATCTGGCCCTACTGGAATCCCTGGGTGCCTCTCAGAACACACAAGCAGCAGTAACATCAGCATGCTGCTCGGCCCTTTTTGAGGTTCACTTCAGATACATCTTTGGATGTGTCTGAAGATTGAACTGAATCAGACCAGTTCCTCCTATGATTCATCACACTCAAGTGCAGCTCTCTTCCTCTGAGGATACGCTGCTACCATCACCTTCCCCGACAGGTGATGACTTCCTATTATCCCAATATCCTTTTAAAAGGGTGGCTGACACGCTAGAGATTCCACAAACGTTGTAACCCAATACCCAACATAAACTCACCAGCATACTCCATGCCATGCTATCGGTAAAACTGGCATTGTCCTTGTCGATACGGCTACACGTGTGACAACACCAGCCACCATTTTGCCACAGGGCAGCAAGGCAGACAGAAAACATGTTGCCTTGCTGGGTGCTGAGTTCCTCTTTCACACACTCCTCCTAATACCCTCGTTGCTGCTGCTGCCAGCCAAAGGGATAAACAGATTTTAACTAAATCCACTCTCCTAATAAGGAGTGGAAGTGACTTGATAGCATGGGTAGAAAGGTCTTCTCCTCTGCTTTCCTCCAGCTATGTATATCAAATTATACAGCATTTCTGGCAAAATATACGTGCCATATATTTGAACAAAAATCTACCTTTATTGAATGCATTCTGGATCATAAGAGCAATTTACAACCAATACTAATGAGGGCTCATTTATAGTGAGGACATCCCTACAGGCCTCCATTGAGTCTGCTGACACCGCTGCACATTCCCTAGCAGTGGAAGTGGTTATGAGAATCTCATGGCTGCAAGTTTCTGGTTTCCAAAGGGCAAAAGACCTCCCATGCAAAGGTCCGAAATGCTTGCGGAGTCCACAGATACTTCCTTGCACTCCCTGAAAAACTCCACAGCCCACCCTTCGTGCGCTGGGCATTCAGGTCCCTATGCAAAATGGAAACAAAATAAAAAACATACACAGTAAAGCAGCTATTTCACTTCAAGGCCATGTCTACACTAGCCCCAAACTTCGAAATGGCCACACAAATGGCCATTTCGAAGTTTACTAATGAAGCGCTGAAATGCATATTCAGCGCTTCATTAGCACGCGGGCGGCCGCGGCGCTTCGAAATTGACGCAACTCACTGCCGCGTGGCTCGTCCCGACGGGGCTCCTTTTCGAAAGGACCCCGCCTGGTTCGAAGTCCCCTTACTCCCATGAGCAGATGGGAATAAGGGGACTTCGAAGCAGGCAGGGTCCTTTCGAAAAGGAGCCCTGTCGGGGTGAGCCGCGTCAGTTTCAAAGCGCTGCAGCTGTCCGCATGCTAATGAAGCGCTGAATATGCATTTCAGTGCTTCATTAGTAAACTTCGAAATGGCCATTTGCGTGGCCATTTCAAAATTTGGGGCTAGTGTAGACACGGCCCAAGTGTTTCACTCATTAATTTGCGTTTTTTCTATGCATCCTGCTTATACCATACATGCATACGTACAGATGTTAGATAACGCAGCTTCTGCTGTTCCACCTGTGAGCTTTGCAACCTCTAAACAATCTGAGTGTAAATGTAGATGCTAACAGGGAATCCCCCTTACCCCACAGAAGGCCACTCCACAACTTCAAGCCTGTTCCTTGGGAGGGCTCAAGACAAGAGCTTGCCAGGGCTGCTATCACCTGACATGCCTAGAGATCACAAAACCTGGCTTCAGTGCCCAAACAACTGAGCAAACCTAAGACTAATGCGGCTCAAAAATCTAAAACCGTCACATTGCTGGCAAATTAACAGGTCTAACAAAGCCCCATGCTTGACCCCGTCAGCATGCGTGCCTATCCCTCTGCATGGCAAGGTAAAGAGTTCACAGCCACAGTACCACACTGGCTGGTGACTCTTGATCTTTAGGGTGCTTATTTCCATATGGCCATCCAGTACGCATACATGAAATACCTCAGATGTATGGTGAGTGGACAACACTTACAGTACAAGGTACTGTACTGTACTTTGGCCTCTCTACTGCTCCGAGGGTATTCTCCGAGGTACTGGCAGTAGTGGCAGCTTATCTGCCCAAGCAGAAAGTATGCATCATCTCATATTCGGATAACTGCCTGATAAGAGGGGACTCCCAGCAAAACATACAAACAGAAGTTTGTAAACAAGCAAAGTAAAGGTAGCAAAGAAAAGTAAAACTTTCCTAGATACACTGACGAGGCCAGCCTTTGAGCCACTAGCCACTACGCCACCTCAGTACCTGTCTATGAAGATGGAATACAAGATGGCATACAAACAAGATAGCAGAAATTGCGGCCCTCGTGGCTGACCCTTCGGTTACCACTTACAATAGAGGCAAAGTGATACTCAGGCTCCATCCAAAGTCTCTCCCGAAAGTTATAACTGATTGATTGGTTTGTTTACGTGGTAATCCATTTACCTGCTTATTTCCCTAAACTGCATGCCTCCTCCAGGAAGGCTATATTACTTCTCATTGAGGCAAGGCAGGTAGTCGTGTTCTATCTTGAGAGAACTAGAGCAGCCAGAAAATTGAACAGACTCTTTGTGGCATGGTTGGGGCCTTCTGCAGGAACAGATCTTTCCCCACAATACCTATCCACGTGGATTGCAGGTTCCATACACACTGCATACCAACTCAGAGGCAAACAACCACCACAGACTATCAGGGCTCACTCCACATGGGCAGTAGGTGCCATGCCAACCTTCCTGAATTAAGTGCCCTTAGTTGACAACTGTATGGTGGTCACGTGGTCGTGAGACCAGGCGTTCGCACAGCATTACGTTTTGGCAGATGTGATTTTGTCTTTCACAGCATTGTTTTGGCAGATGCGATCTCGCCTCTGTCCAGGTAAGATTTCAATACCTGCCTCCACCAAACAGGTACTGCTATGCAGTCACCTGAGTGGGACACCAGCAGGTGACACTCAAAGGACAAGAGGAAGTTATTCACCTTGTGTAAGAACAATGGTTCTCTGAGATGTGTCCCTGCAGGTGCTCCATGATCCTCCCGTCTTCCCCTCTGCTTGGAGTCTATAGGAACATCAGCTAGAAAAGTAAGAGGGGAGGGCTGTGCTGTCTGCACTTCTCAGAGCAGCGGTGGCTCGGGGCGGCCGGTGTGCACACATGGCCTGGTGGGGGGGCTCTTCTCTAAAAGCATTCTGATGCCTAGTGCTGGGACATGCTGACACATGAGCAGAGCACCCACAGGTACGCATCTCGGAGAACCGTCATTACTGCATAAGGTGATGAAGGTGCCACGATGATGAAGCCGGCCTTTGCCCACGAAAGCATATGCTCCAAAATATCTGTTAGTCTATAAGGTGCCACAAGACTTCTTGTTGTTCTCGAAGCTACAGACTAACACGGCTACCTCTCTGATACCAGTAATTGAACTGAATACAGTGAAATAAAAATATCTCTCTACTTGCAGAAGAGGCTAGTGGTTGTTAAAAGCAAGTTTAACACTTCAGGAAACTCTCTGGTTTCATGTGCTTAGCCAGTGGCTTCCATCAGTCCAGTAGTTTAACTTTCTTTAAAACAGTGGTGGAGAACCTATGGCTTGTGAGTTTCCAGCTCGTGGTGGTGTTGCTTGTGGGTGTGGCCTCTGAGTACTTCCTCCCTCCCTTCCCCCCCGCCACCCGCCCTGTGGGTCAGTGGCCTCAGCTGTAAAAAGGCATCTTCCCTGTTTTTCCCCCTTAAACCCTGACAGCAAATGTGCTGCTTTCAATACTTTTATTTTAATAATAATAGTAAGTTTAGGCCTTAAGGTATTTGAAATTGACAGTGTATATCATATCCATTTGCTTGTATTTGGGTTAAATCAACTCAGTCCTGTGGCTGTTCCCTAGTTTGGTGGGCGTCTGAAATCATAATTTTAAGACATTTACAGCCCTTGTATTCATTCTTCAGGGAATATTTTTGGAAGGAAACGTGCCATTTTTTTAAAGGAAGTGAGATCAGGTTGTGGACGTTCTGTGCCTTGATTGTAGGTAATGGGTGTAAGGAATTTGGGTTCTGTTGCTGATTCTGATCTTTGGACAAGTTACCTTACTTCCTTATGCCTCACTGCAGCTATCTGAAATGGACATACCACGCTTATTTACCTGATATTTTAGTACAGAGTGCTTTACAAATAGCTGGGAGATACTTTATGGTTTTAGCAAAGTGACCAGTCACTGGCTTTGATTTCCCCTGAGCACCATAGAATGTTGCTTCTGAGCCTTGGTTTGCCAACTTTTTACATGCACAAGCCCAATCACCTTTGCCCTGCCTCTACTCATTTCATCTCTCCTCACTCTGTTGCTTGCTCCCCTCTGCCTCATTCATTTTCACTGATGTGGCTCCGGTGATTTGGTGCGTGTGTGTGTGGAGGCAGGGGTTGAGGGCTCTGGATCTTCATCTAGGATTGCAAATTCTGGGTGGTGCTGGGAATGAGAAGGTTTGAGCTGTCAGAGATCTCTGGGCTGGGACTAAGGGTTTCTGAGTAGGAAGGAGATCAGGGCGGGGGTGGGGGATAGAATATGGGGGGCTCACCTCAAGCAGCTGCCAGAAGTGTGGCATGTCTGCTCTCCAGCTTGTGCTGCTAGCCTGTGTGCATAGCCTCATCCACATGTGGTTTCCAGTCAATGGGAGCCACAGAGCAGGCGTTTGGGGTGGGGGCACCATGCAGAGACTCTGGCTGCACCTGGTTTTAATAGCCAAAAATGGGACATGCTGCTACTGCTTCTGGAAGCTTGTGCAGAGCCACTGCAGTTGGAGACCATGCCTGAGACCTGCTGCACTGCCCACCCCCCCCTTTTTTTTTTTTAAACCGGGCATTCACTGGAAACTGAACACTTGGCAACCCTATCTGTTCCCTGTTATCAGGAGGTGGCTGAGTCATGCACCTTGTTGTGCTTTAATCAGCTGTTGCTCAAGAATTGAATTTACATGTGTGAAAAGTTAGGGGTGAATTTGGTAACTAAGTTCAAGCTAAATTAAATGTGCGCTTGTTTTGCGTATATTCTCATCACATGCAAGTTGCTTGTCTCTTCCCACTGTACAGGTTTGAAGAAAAGGCCCAAACTGACCCCCTCAATGCACTGAAATATTTACAGAACGACTTGTATGTAACTGTGGATCATTCTGACCCTGAGGAGACAAAAGAGGTAAGGATGAAAACTACATGCTGTTTTCAGTGTAACGAGTGAAAGTTCATACTGTGGCACTTCTAGAACTTCTTCAGTTTCTCTTAGGCCTTGTCTGCATATGCATTGTTTCTTTAACTGTCGCAGAATGTTTAGAGGTACAACTCCCTTGTGTGGCTGTAGTTATGCTGGTGAAGGTTCTTATATTAGTATAGCTAATTGCTCATATGTGAAAATAGCTACGCCAGTATAAGGCACCTTTATACCAGTCTAACTCCATCTACAATAAGGGATGTATGAGTGTAACTACTTTGATTTACAAACAAACCACACCCCAGACCAAAATAGCTAACTGCACAAAAAGGGTAACAGAGAGGAAGCTGTGCTAGTCTATACACTATCAAAAACAAAAAGCAGTCAAGTAGCACTTTAAAGACTAGCAGAAGAGTTTATTAGGTGAGCTTTCATGGGACAGACCCACTTCTTCAGACCATAGCCAGACCAGAACAGACTCAATATGTAAGGCACAGAGAACTAAAAACAGTAAGCAAGGAGGACAAATCAGAAAAAGATAATCAAGGTGAGCAAATCAGAGAGTGGAGGAGTAGAGGGGGGAGGTCAAGAATTAGATTAAGCCAAGTATGCAGACGAGCCCCTATAGTGACTCAAAGTTCCCGTCCCAGTTTAAACCATGTTAATGTGCCGAATTTGAATATAAAAACCAGCTCAGCTGCTTCCCTTTGAAGAACGGTGCGAAAGTTCTTTTTCAGTAACACACATACCTGTAGGTCATTAATAGAATGCCCCATTCCATTAAAATGTTGACTAACTGGTTTGTGGATCTGGAGTGTTTTGATGTCTGTTTTGTGCCCACTGACCCTTTGTCTAAGGGAGTTTAGAAGTCTGTCCAATATACAAAGCATCTGGGCATTGTTGGCACATGATGGCATATATGATCATAGTAGAGGAGCGTGAGAAAGTGCCCGTGATTCTGTGAGTAACCTGGTGAGGTCCAGTGATGGTAGTTCCAGAGAAGATATGTGGACAAAGCTGGCAGCGGGCTTTGTTGCAGGGAAAGGTTCCAGGACTGGTATTCCTGGGGTATAGACTGTGGCTGTTTAGTGAGGATTCTCATGAGGTTGGGAGGTTGTCTGTAGGAGAGAACAGGCATGTCACCCAGGGCCTTCTGGAATGTGGCATCCTGATTAAGGATAGGTTGTAAGTCTTTAATAATTTGTTGCAGTGGTCTGAGTTGGGGGCTGTAGGTGATGACCAGTGGTGTTCCGTTCTTGGCTTTTTTGGGCCGATCTTGGAGTAGCTGGTCTCTGGGTATTCATCTGGCCCTGTCGATTTGTTTTTTACTTCTCCTGGTGGGTAATTCAGGTTTATGAATATTTGGTAAAGATCTTGTAGTTTTTGGTCTCTGTCAGTTGGATCAGAGCAAATGCGATTGTACCTAAGAGCTTGACTGTAAACAATAGATCTAGTTGTGTGCAGGATGGAAACTAGAAGGGTCTAGGTAAGTATAGCGATCAGTAGGTTTTCGGTACAGTGTGGTACTGATCAGGCCATCCTTGATTAGTACTGTAGTGTCCAGGAAATGTGTCTCTTGCATGTTGTAATCAAGGCATAAGTTGATGGTGGGGTGTAGATTGTCTCTGTGGAATTCTTCTAGAGTCTCTGTGCCATGGGTCCAAATCATAAAGATGTCATCAATGTATCTTAAGTAGAGGAGGGGTAATAGGGGACGAGAGCTGAGGAATCGATGTTCCAGGTCAGCCATAAATATATTAGCATATTGTGGGGCCATGCGGGTGCCCATAGCAGTTCCACTAATCTGGAGGTATAAATTGTCCCCAAATCGGAAATGATTGTGTGAGAGAACAAAGTTAGAGGTCAGACACCAAAAATGGTGTGCAGGAAGCACCTGTTTAGTTCTGATATGTTGTCTTGTGTTTGAAGGTTTTAATAAAATAGAAACTCTATGGAATGGCACAGGTGTTTGATTTTCTTTGCCAGGGAAAGTTCATTAAATTGTACCCAATAAAGGGGGTGCTGCTGCTGTTGTGTTAAGGTAATGTAAAAGGAAATTCCGACATCAGATCTGTTCCCAGGAAGTGGTGATTTCAGACTGTGTTCTCATTTGATTAGTAAATGTTTAAATAATCCTGAAAGGAAAGACTTAGCTCTTCTTCAGAATATGTATTTGTTTTTTATGTATGTTGATCACTAAGGATTTTCAATGGCATTATGACATTTTATAGTGTACATATTTGGTTTTTCCCAGGAGTAAGTTTGTTCCCATAGCACAAATGAAGGAGTAAGTTCCCAAGAATTGATAGTTTCAGACAGCCTCTCTCCTTTACATGTGTTGTCGTACAAAAGGGATTAAGGAAGTCTAGTAGCAGCTCTAGATAATGTACCAAAGTTCTGAAGTTTGGGATTTTGCTTTTGAGTTTTGCTTCTGCGTCTGAAGTACTAAAGTGCTGCACAAACATATAACCCATATCACTCTGTCGCAGATACCCCATTTTAACTGGTTAATGTGTCTTTACTTGCTTTGGTGCAAATCAGAAGCAGGTCCACTAAAGTCAGTGAATAGTTTACAGTTATAAAGCTGGTAAGAGACAAGAATTGGACTCAGTCTTGCCTTACTTCCTATGTCAAGTCAGTATCAAAGCTGTGGTAAGAACTTGTGAGTCTCTGGCTCAGAGTCCCTTAGCATACTGGGTAAATTATGTAATTGATCTAATCCAATAGAAATTGTCAGAGTATAGTCTCTATAAGCTTTGTTTTTGTGGGGTTGTTACAATATAGTGCTGGGGGTTGTGTCATGAAAGGACTTTCGAAAATAAATTGCTGGTGTCAGGAAATTATTCATTGTATGTGCAAATCATTTTTCGTAATTGACAGGCTAAGATTAGGTTGCTGGATTTCATAAATGATACCTTATTAAAGTGCTACATGACTACTTTTTTGTTTTGTGAAGATACAGACTTGCATGGTTACCTCTCGGTAACTATCTCGATATGTGCCGAAACCGTGAGTTTCACCCTTAAATTCATTCAGACTAGCTACCTTCATGTCTCTCTTCTCATTTGGGATAGGAATAGCAAGAAAAATGACTTGAAAGTCTTGCTGTTTTTCAACCTGAAAAGTATATGAATTGAATTTCATATAGTGCATAGAGGATCCCAGAATCTTCCATTAAGTCTGTGCAAGATACTTGCACAGTATCCGCATAGTGTTCAATTTATTTACTTTGCAAGGGTTAAATGTTTGAATTGATCAGGCTACCATGTAAACTTGTGATTCCACAGAAGGGTTTCATTTCCGATGTATTTGGCCCTAAGCCACTCTCTCTGGCTTTTCAGGATAATAGTTTGTAATTTCACAATACTGTTTCCCTCTGCGGGCCTAATGTTTGTTTTTTAAACATTCTTCTCGCTTTTCTTTGCTGGATTAACAGTTACTATTTAGCCTGAATCTTTTGCAACTTTTTCCTTCACAATCTCTTCTTTTCAAATAGTTTCAATTCTCACAGGTTTATTTTATCAAAACAGAGCTGTTATTCAGATGGCTTGTGCCCCACGCTTCGCTGATACTGATTGGGTGTATTTCTTCAAGACATAAATTTCCCTTCCAGTTATTTCGCTTGGTTGGCTTCTTGCACTGGCACTATATCTCCCAGTGGCTCTTGTGTGCTCTTTTCAGCACTGATTCCATCTTTTAGATCAAAATTGAAGTAAAAGCTTCATTGTGTTTCCTTGCACAGATGTCAGTTATGACAGAGATGTTGTCTATTTCATAGCAGTTTGACTGTAGCTCAGCATAGTAGGACTCCTATGTTTTGATTTTCTTCAAATCTTCTCTTACTGCTTTCTTCTCTCCTTTACTTTCCCCAACTCTGCTTTGTCTCCCGCACATTCACTGGTCAAATTTGTAAAGCAGTAAGCTGATTGGATTGGCCCCTAATATTAGTGGAACTGTTTGTGGTGTTCACATTGTGAATGACAAATTTCAGAGGTTTGTAAGGACTGCTGTAAAAGATTGCACCGAGGGAAAGTTTTGCAGAAAAAATATCCTGGTTTAGGTAGAGTAATTTCCTTTTTTTAAAACGTCACGTGTTGCTAGGCGTAGCTGCCCAGATTGTGTCCATCTTGCCTCACACAAGCCCCAAACTGGAAGCTTGTACTGTCTCATCTCTGCTGCAGTCTATGCTGTCTCCCCTCCAAACATTCCATGTACCAAACTAGATGGCTGTAATGGGTGAGAGAGTCATCCTTTCGGCTTTTCCTGCCATGCTTCATACTCCATCCTAGCAGATTGTCACCTCCACCTAAGACTTGTGTGGCTGTAGGTTTCTTTGCAGATATTTCTGTAACTTGTTTTGTTTTTTATGGATTTGGTTGTTAACCCTAAGCCAACCCATTTTTAACACTGGGAGAAGTGATCCAAATTTGTCTGTACCCTTTGACCTGTCCATTTTGAGTGATCCTTCCAGGCGCTGTAGCTCCTGCTGGCATAGCTCTCTGGGTCCTTGAGACACAAGCCACCTCACCATGACAAGGAATGGGCCATGAGGTAATAGTAATCTGATAGTTGCCAAAATTTGTTACTTAGCAAACCACCCCACCGCTCTGCATTTAAAAGGCTGAGCCAGCACACAGGCTGGCTCAGTTTGCACTGCTGTGGTGACTAGGCTCTTCCCCATCTCCTGCCGCCCTGCATTTAAATTTTAGCAGGGAGGGTGCACTGGGGAAGAGCCAGATCCTTTTACAGGTTGGACCCCTCTAATCCAGAATTCTCTCATCTGGTAAATTCCGTAATCCATCATGACTTTAATTAGCCAGACAACCACTTATCATGGGTCTGACCAAGTTTCCTGTGGTCCCATAAAGTTTTGTTTCCAGCTACTAGTCATGGTTCTCAGTGTTTTTGCTGTTACTTAGCTGTAATTTACCCGAAATATCTTCTGAGAGCCCAGTAAGCAGTGGAGGTGTTGGTAATGTGCTAGAAAATATTGATCTCCTGTCATCCAGAAAATTCTCTTATCTGGCACTGGTCAGGTCCTGAGGGTGCCAGATGAGAGCAGTTCAACCTGTACTTAAATTTTAAGTTTGTTAGGACAAAGCATGTCTTTGTTCTGCTCGTGCAGTGTAGCACAGGTGGATTGGGGGTCATGAGCTAGGTCCTAAGATAATACAAATGATAAGTACCTTGCTGAATCAGGGCCAGAATCAAGACTTCATAAATGGCTTTTTGCAGTGGCAGTGGATCTTACCATTAGCCCTGCAAGCCCACAAAGATTAAGGGGTGATTCAGTTCTGTGGTATGTAGGTTTATACCTTACCCTTTCTTTGGAATCTGCAAATCTCCATCCCAGAGGGGTTCAGACAAACAGGAAGAAGGTCAACAGAAACGATTTAAGGGTTTGAAGGAACTGACTAACTCTATGTGGAAACACTAATGACTCAGTTTTGTGTGGCTCTACTAATTGGTGACTACGGGTGTGGTGAAGTGGGGCTTGCTCTTCATACCTGAAGGGTAGACATGAAAGATGGATGTCGCCTCCCTGAAGGTATTCTTACTGCATTCTCTCTTTTGAGTGTCAAGCTCCCAGCTTGAGCATCTTCTAATGAAAAGCCTCCCGCTTGTGGGACTGAATGGATGGTGGTTTGCATTGGGGTATGGATGATCAGACCCAGGCTAGTAGTGAGCAGAAGTTTGTAACCCTTAAAGGTTGCTTGACCTGTGAACAAAACTTGTGGTTGTAGTCCAGTTCCTTCTGTACATCAACCATCTCTTTCATTCAGTGCTAGTTGGCATTCTTAGCTGTCTCCTTGGTTGCTCAGCTGAGGCAATATTACAATGAGCACTCATTCTTAAGAAGGGGCTGTTCCAAAATGGAAAAACAGTGAATTAATATAGAACAGAAAGGAAAAGGAGGGATTGGCACATGCAAATTTTATACCGTTAATTTTTTTCAAAAATCCAGTTGTAAAATCTGAGTCTGCCAACCTCTGTTACGACAGCACTATACATCTGAAAGAACATTCCTGTGCTAGGAAAATACAGCACAGGTCAGCTTTAATGCCATTAGTTTTTTTAAGAAGCTTTTTTGTCTTATGTAGGTCTCTGGCTAATTTGCTTGGTTCTGGTTTTTTCCACAGTTTCAGCTTCTTGCTTCAGCGCTGTTCAAGTCTGGGTCAGATTTCACCACTCTGGGTGAGTATTATAGTGAATTAGAGATGAATTATGTGAAGACCACCATGTGTAGCCATGTTTATTACTGTGATAAGATTTCTGCCACTGCTGTTGTGGTGAAACAGGTGTAAGCCACAAAGCGTATTAATCCTTTCACATTCTGAATGGGTGAAGTCTTTATGCTCTGTTGTAGCCATGTTAGTCCCAGGATATTAGACAAGATGAATGACATATCTTTTATTGGATCAACTATTGAGAGACAAAGCTTTCAAGCTTACTCTGAGCTCTTCTTCAGGTACTAAAAGATCAATAAAAGATATTACCTCGCTCATCTCTTCTCCTGAGAGTGCCTTTAGAGAAGGAACCATTCTATTTAGTAGTGTTTATTGCCTCAAGCCCATTTTTAAAACAGTGGTCCTTGGTGGTTTCAGGTTCAGGTCTGAGTGGATCATTTTGCAGCTGCCCCATCGCCCAGCTAAGTAGAAGCCTTGGTCAAAAGAAAGGAACTTGTCACATCTTTTTGGAATCCAGCAGCATGGTTACAGATTTCTGTTTGCTGTGAAAACAGTGTGCTGTTCCTAGAGCAGTTTAGTTGTTTGTTCTTTGCAAAACTGGCTCTTTGGGTGGAATAGCAAGAATAATAAATATAACAATCGTGTAAACTTACAAGAACAAGAAATCCAAAACCGTAATTAATTCCCCCTAACATCAAGTAACAAGATATTTGATAATCTGGAGATTGACCTATGAATAGAGCACACCAATTTCAGGACTGTGAAATAAGCCCTTCCCCCATGAAATCTGATATTTCCTTTTTCCTAGGAGTGCTCCTATCAGAGGGGACTTTCTAGTTTTGCCTGGGCAGTGGAGGGACTGGATTTGTCCTTCTCCTGCATAGCTGCTGGGACTGGGAAGCAGTAGTTTCAGCAGCTAAGTGTGGGGCAAGAGGTGCTGAGTTTTCAGCAACTGTGCAGAGAGAGAGCAAGTACTGTCCTCCCAAGCCAGCCAGAACTAGCAACGAGGAGCACCTAACTGGGCTGCTGCTGGTAGCACAGGGGAGATCAGACCCAGTTTTACTTCTTGAAATCTCCTGTGGCTGCAGAAAGATGTGCAGAGTCCAGTTCTGAAGACAACACAGACATAAGACCCCCCCTGCAGCAGGTTTGAGACACACAACCCAATCTTCTTTTGGGTCACAACCCCACAGATACAAGGCTGTGGTAGTTCAGCTTTAAATCACTGAAAATGTGGAATTTACCAATTTTTAACCTATGGCCCTAAAAATGGCCCCAGTGGGCTATAAATTTTGTATGGGGTTGAAGATATTACTTAGCTTTCATTTGTATAACCCTGTGCTTTACTGTGGGCTCATACAACATGAGCATTGAAAATTTGGGCGTTAGCCGAAAATTTGAAGCCTCTGGAATTTAATAGGGTGGGGAAAAATACACAGTTCAGTGGGTGTTTTTAAATAAAGATGTGTTGATCCAAGAGGTTAAGTTTCCAATTTGGATGTTCTAATGCAGAAGTTGGGAGGGGTGAGGAACCATTTTTTGGGTCAGGAACTACTCGCCCTTGGACAAATCAGTCAGGGGCCACACAAGTGAAAAATGAAGTGGGGGTTTACCCACGAAAGCTTATGCTCCAAAATATGTCAGTCTATAAGTTGCCCCAGGACTTCTTGTTTATGAAGATACAGATTAACTCAACTACTCCTCTGATAAATTAAAAAAAAAACAAACCCTTCATAGATGAGATCCTAGATTGTAGGGGGCCAGGCCTGTGGTATCTGGGTGGAGGGGAGGGTGCAGGAGTGAGTTGTGGATGGGTGATCTGGGCCAGTGTGTGGTTGTAGGAACAGGTTAAGGGTGGAGAATCTGCGTGGGAAGGGGGTGCCGGAGAAGGGTAGTGGGTCTGGGAGGGAGAGTCAGGGTGGTGGTGGGAGTGGAGTTCTGCATGGCTGCTGGGTGTGGGAGTTGTGGATGGGTGCAGCACTCCAGGATGCTTATGGCTCTGTGTACACCCCCGCCCCACCTACATTCCAGCCAATCAGAGCAGCTATGTGAAGCCTTCTGGCAATTCTGCAAAGGCTGCTGCTGCTCCCTTTCCCTGGCTGTGGAAACAGCAATGAGCAGCAGCAGAGCCCGGTGATGCTTCCTGTCCCTTTGACTCCCAGCAGAGCCCACAGTCCGGATTTGGCCTTGGCTTGCCTGATCTGGCCCATGAAGCGGCTGGCTCTAAACCCTCCACCCTGCAGCTGTCTGGATGGTGTGGAGGGGAGCCCCAAGCCTCTGGGTCTGGATCCGGACAAGCCATTGTCTGCATCTGGACCACAGGTTGGGGAGTTCCCCAACCCTCTTCTCATGTAACAAGGTAGATTAGCCTCTGTGGTAGTGGTGCCAATGAATTAGCTGCTATAACATTCTCACTGTGTGCGACCCACAGAGCTAGATTTCCCATAGAGTGTGTGTGGTTTTAAAGAAACTGAATATTTAAATTATCTTAGATGCTTTTCCCCTGTTCATATAAAATATTTCAGCTTAAAAAAAGCACAGCTTTAGTATAACGTGTCTAAACTGTCTTATTTATTAATTGGATAACATGGTATTCTGGTATTTTTTGCATTACGGAAATACACAATGATATTTTTCTTTTATTGGTTCATGCAGGATTAATATTCATATTGTAACAGTGTGGATATGTTAAACCTTTCTTGTGGCATATATTTTTTCAAGGCATATCCCCCTTGTTTCAGTCAATGTGATAAGTCTGAATTCATGTAACAAGAATAATTATGATTGAAAAGTTACCCCTTTGGGATGACCGTGATTTGAATCTCAGAAATCAGAGAGGAGCTACCAGTAAATATAACTCAATTTCCCTTGGCTGTTGTTCGCTTGAGCTTGTGATAGACTGACTCCCAGCTGGTTTGGCTTATGTACAATGGATAGATAGAGGAGTGGCTTTGGATACTAGTGTTCAATAAATAGCCTGGACTGTGAGCACTGATGTGTTAAGCGCAGTTGGGAAGGACTTTACGTTGCAGACAATGCAGTGATGTGCATTTCAGAAAAGGGGTGGGGAGAGAATTGGGGGTGGTATGTTTTTAAAGGAATGCAGATACTTGGCATGTTTCATTGTTTAATTGTTTTGTGTTTCAAATTTGACTTTTTTTTTTCTTGTCATGTTCCCTCTCCCAGGATTTTCAGATGTTGACCATACGTACGCGCAAAGAACTCAGCTCTTTGATACGTTAGTAAATTTCTTTCCTGACAACATGACTCCTCCCAAAGGCAACCTGGTAGACCTCATCACACTGTGACAGAAAAACTGCTGCACATATGGAAGAGGGGGAAAAAGCATCCATTTTCAGTATTTTAATTTTTTTTTTACTGCATTGACTGCTGTGTGCAGTAATATAGTGATCTTTGATAGGGGCTTTATACTTGTGTAATGAATACCTGAGGGGGTTTTTCCCTTGTTGAATTAGGCAATAAAATGTAACTGACATATATATATTTTCTGATTTTGAGTTAAGTTAGCAAATGTAAGAAGAAGAAAAATCATGCAGTCATCCTTTTTGCTTATAAGGGAAATGCTGAGATTTTTCACGCTCCTTGAAACTGAAGATGGCTTAGCTTTAATTTAAATGCCCCTTGCTTTATTGTAACTAGTCATGATGTGTTTTGCCCTGCTGGCTTTATTTACAGCAGTTGTGTAGCTTGGCAGCAGGGTGCTGCTGTATGTGAAGGTAATGTGTGTCTTTATTGACTTGAGTCTTGTAATTGTCATGTACAGTGTGAAGGAGGATATGTCTTAAATTCATCACCCTCTTTTTTAGTCTCAGACTAACACTAGCGTGTAACTGGATTTGTTATAGTGTGAGAACATAAATATTTAGCTGGTGCTACTGTAAACGCCTGGCTTCCATTCTCTGAAGCCTTCTATTTAAAGCTGGTAGTCAAGTTTGAACCTCAGAAAAAAACAGAATCTTTGAAATCAGAGTGCAGGAGGTGCTAATACAAGCATTTCTTCAAGGATGGTGTTGTCTGTGCCTATCCTGTGCTGGCTTCATAACACACTTGGCAAGTCTTTGTAGGTTTCTACAGAATTGGGTCTTCCACATCCCCCATGCACATGCTGTACCCCTACAGCACTTCAGCCTTGATGCAGTTTTCCAAAGCAGCACGTCTTGATTTATGTTGGCTCTGCGCATATATTTGCGTGCGAATGTGAAATTTAATGAGGATTGTTCTCAACAGTTTGGTTTTTGTCTTTGTTCTATGTAGCGCAGCTCATTTAAGTGCATCTTCGAGTTCTTCTGTGCACAAAGGCCTCTCCCCTCATTTAAAGCCTGGATCTATTAAAATAAGTTGAATAAGTATGTCCGGAAAGTGGACTTTTTCCTCCCTTGTAGAAAATGTTCTTTAAGTAGACGTAAATTTTTCAGCTGCACTGTTTGTAAATTATAATGAAGGATACATGCACCTCACGTAAGCATATACTTATATCCAGTGCCACAAAGCATGCAGCTCAAACGAATTGATAAATTATATAACGACTGCGAAGATTCATGTCTAGAGAGCCAACAGCCCATCGGACATGAATCATGAATTTCCTGCAGGTGAATAATTTCCACTGAACTTACTGGAAGGTTTGTTTATGCAGGGATGATAGATTGGACTTTTTAAATTAAAAGAAATGACCGGGAAGAATATTTTTTCATATTCTAATATCTTTGTGCTTTCACTTAGCCCCTTTCTTCCACTGATTGTTGTATTTGTACTGTTTCAGTGGTTTGGAAATAATGAAGAAAAAATTTTAATTATCTTATTAAGATGTTAAACACCCAGAAATTAACAGTACATTAGAAGCTGGATTTGCTTTAAAAAAAAAACAAGTGATGAGAATTGACTTTTTTCTTGAAAAGGTTATAGATACAAGATTTTAAATTACTACCAATTTACTGTTTGGTAAGAAGTAGCAAATCCAAAATTCAGTGGAATACACAGTTTAGCAAATATCTGATTAAATGTTTCAAAAGAAGACATTTTTCCAGTGACATGACAGAGTGCCATGCCACTCCTTTTAGTGCATGTTTTAACCTCCTGGTTCTTCACTAGGTAAAGATGTTCTATACCATGTGGATAAGAACCTGAGTATTGCTAAACTAGAGACAACTACAGTTTGTGGCTTCCATTAACATTGTGCCATAGCACTGCTGTCCTGTAACTAAATTTTGCAATCCTCGAGTCCTGAGGTTTACAGTGCTCTGTGGTGTTTATCTTGGAAGTATGACTATGCCTTCTGTTCACAGAAACAAAGTTGCTCACAACTTTCAGGCAGGTGATTCTTGGGGTTTGTTTCCTTTCTTTTTTTCCTAAAATCTGTCTAAGCCGCTTACCCCAAGCATTTGCTCTTCTAATTTTCATCTCTCTGACTTGTGGTGGTATTTTGTATGTTACCTTTTACTTAAATAAAGTTGAACCAAAGTGAAACAATGATAATTAATAGCAGCAAGAGTAGATGTAGTAAAGATCTAATTCAAGCACCAAATGTACTGAGGTTGCAACCTCATTGAGAAGCATATCTTGGAGATCAAGCTGTGATTAATTGGCTAGGGGATGCGTGCGTGTGTGTGTGTGAGAGAGATTTTGCTGGGGGAAAATGTCACAATTTTAAAATTTTCTCTGTTGTACATAGGCAAGGCACATAGCAGCAAATGTTGAGTCATGGGCTCAAGTCTACTCTCTGCTTGGGGCAGGTGGGGAAGTTGTGGAACCCTGCAAGTGCAGAATGTTATATCTGCTATCTTAGTTCTTGGTCCCCAGTGACCTGACAATCCAGGCTCTTAATCCAAGCTCATGGGAGTACTTGAAGAATGTTAACTGTTAACACACCTCTGCTGTGTACACAGAGTTTTTTTGCTAATTCTTGCCCCCAATACACACACCACTCAGTGGGCACTTTATTGCTTCCAGCTGGTAATTAACCAGCTGCCATTTCCACAGCTCCTGTCCTTTTAAACAAGTGCTTGATGTACAGCCTGACACCACAAATGCATTTGCAGCTGTGTAGTTGTGGAGCAATAGAGGCACCCTGTGGCCAGATAGGGTTATCCAAAGTATTTTCTTATGGATTTGCTAAAGTGTATCCACTAGTTCCTTGCCATTTTAGGATTTGTAATCATAATTAAATGTTTGGTGCTTTGCCATAGTATACACTGCATCTCCTGTATAGCTCATGCAAAGAGATAATATAAAAACCTTATTGCTCAGTTTTCTGAGAATGTATAGAAATTCCTGTAACAGCTTATTAAAGTTCTGTTGTGATATTAGATTTTGGGACTATATTATACATGGTCTGAAGCTGTGAGTGTCATTCCAGGAACTTACTCGCACCAAGCATTATGGAAATACAAAAGGTCAAACAGAAGAGGTCCACTTTGTTGTTTTGGAAATGACATTGTGGAACAGGGCACTCATGGGATAAGTGTAAACACATGCTTTCATCCGTGCCATCTTGGTTCCTGATCCTGCTGATTAAATAGTGCCTCAAACACTTCAACACACAGCCTGCTTCCTAGTGTGGAGCACATGAAAGAACGTGTTGTGTACATGATCTCTACCTTGTAAATGTATTATCACATATTATCAACATTGCATCTGTAGGCCACTTCATTACATGGAAATGTAAATTGAGTATTCTAAAATGAGTGCTCCATTAGCATAAGTGAACAGTTTCTGCCAGTTGAAGTCTGTAAAACCAAAACTGTTTGAACACATATCTAGTTTATTTTTAGGCATTTTTATGGGTGGGGGGAAAAGCTTTATACCAACAATATGAGGAATCAGAAGTAACAGTTTAAATGCCTGCAATTCCAAGTGCTTCTAGCCAGTAAGAGTCTGAGGCAAACTAAGCTAATGTCTTCACTGCTTGTCCTGGCCACAGTGTTCAGTAGTAAGGTTTTGCTTACACAAAGATTGTTTTAGGTATTCCCCAAAGTTAATGTTCCTGAGAAGCTATGCATAAATGTTCCACAGTAAACAAGACCCTTTCTCTGCAGCAGATTGTCAAAACTGAATCCGTTTGATTGTTTCCATAGACATGGGTCATGAACTTGTGGGAGTGGAAACAATCTGTGTCATGCCACTTGCTAGTGGATCAGAAGGCAGAAATCCATAGATGTCCATGTGTATTGTGTGCTCTTGGATTCTTTCAGAAATGCTATTTTTGGGTAAAAGCATCAGTGTAACATGCTGAAATGTGTTTTGCATAAGGCATATAAATACAAGAGACAAAAGGAAGCTCTTTTGCTTAATTTTTTCTTAAGAAATTGAACTGGTCAGCATTACGTTTAACTTATCTGTGGTGAGGGGTCTGTGGCAATGTTCCTACAGTGGTGAGCTGTCTATCTGCAGGTTGGTAATTGTTTAAACTCCCTGACTCTTGCTGAGACCATGTTTGATGTATAGTTGGTCAGAATCCAAACACGTTTTTTTCTTGCTGATCGTAGTGAAGAGTTGTCGTTCCTTGGAGTCAGAAGACATGCTTGTTCTGCCTCCCCTCCCCTCCCCCACGCGCAATATCCACTATATGTAACGTTTAGATGGGAATGGTAGAAATTTTAAATACTGATGTGTTGGGTTGCTATGATTTTGTGTGTGTAAACTGTAGGTGAACTTACGAGTGAGGCCACAGCTACTGCCTATGGAATTGTTTTCAAAGTCAGGTTGAAGCATTTGTTTTGAAAAATCTGTTTGTGCAGACAGTTGCAAAGAGTTTACCAACAGACCCTGGAGATCAGGCTTTAGCTAGATCAGCCTTGATCACATACTTCAGAAAAGACTCTGCGCTGATTTCTTTCTTTGAGAACAGTTTTTTTGACTGTGACTCAGAAATGGCATCCAGTTGAGGCATTCTTTTCCCTGAGCATGGAGTTGCTGGAGGAAGCCATCTTCCTTGCCAGAGACCTCAGTCATGTGAAAACTGGTGAGCAAAGGGTAACTCAGCTTTACATTTGCATGGCTCTGTTACTAAGAATGAAGTGCAGTAAATCAGTTCTTGCCATATGGGAGATTACGGTCACATCCCTTACATTGAGTGCTTTTCCTTTCTCTTTCCCAGAAGCTAGGAAGATCTGTAATCCAGTGCATAAAAATGTTATAAAACCAGTGGCTGTACGAAATGGAAATAGTATACTGTTTCCTTTTTTCACCTCTTTCTTCTAGGAACAAAATTGGGAAGTGTAACGTTGCCCACAATGAATCCTATATACACAATGTAGTAGGTTGTATGTCTGACTTCACAATATCTTTTTCTTCAATAGTTATTTCTCTTGTGAGATGGGGAGTATGAGAGGAAGTTATAAACTTGCCATAGCCTGCTATCAGCTGGGTTAGAGTACCATACAGGCAATAAAGACATTCAGAATAAACATCACTAAATTCCACTCATTGGTAACTGACAGGCTATGTGTACAATACAGCTTGAGTTGGTAGAAGTTACGTCACAAGAGAAGCCATCCCCAACTTTTATAAGCTAGTGACCTAAGCACTGTTGTGGACAGCATCATGTCAGCTGGAGAGCTTCTAACACCACTTGCAGCTCCTGGGGTCAGCACAGTTGTCATGAAACTGCCTAGCATGGGCATGCAGTATGTCCCTGAAGACTGGACAAGTAGAATTTTGCAGAGTTGAAAAATGCAGCGTCTTTTAGTGTGACCTGAAAGAGTTGGGATTAGAGGTTGGCAAAGGACTGTTAGAGCAGGTGGCTTGGTGTAAGGGAATAACCTACATATGTAATTTGCTCAGGTTACAGTAATTTAAAGGGATGCAGTCAAAAACTTTCTGCATAAAATAAAGCTACTGTGTTATGAGCAATGTCCAAATCCTAATATTGCACTTTCAGTGGAATTTTAACGAAAAGGGATTTTGTCTGAATTTTTCTCGACTACACAAGCAGCATGAGAAACACCCATTGCATTAGCACAGAAGAAACAGAAAGTGAATTTGCTAATTGATATGTGAAAGTTCATATTCAATGGCCAAGTCCAATTTTATTGTCCAGGGAGCTGACTATAGTGGGCAAAGATGTCAGGATATAAGAGCAAAATAGGTAGTTAAAATTCCTTGGCTGTTTTGAGGTAAACTTAATAATACAAGTAAGGGATTTAAAATAATTCATTCTTCAGTGACCCTTTATTTGCACATTTTGCCAATAAAATCCCAGCTGCTGTTTCCTTGTTCTTAACCCCCAAAAAGCCAGCTCTGTTGCCATGAGGGATGTCCTGGAAAAGAGATGGAGTTCTCTACTATATTGTGTTGGGACATGGGAATTCCTGACATGGCTCTATATCAAATTCCTCCGAGGTCTGCTGGCCCAAGAACAAAGGACAGGAAATCATGCTCAGTGGTTTGAGCATTGGCCTGCTAAGCCCAGGATTGAGAGCTCAATCCTTAAGGGGGCAATTTAGGGCTCTGGGACAAATTTAAAAAAAAAAAAAAAGTCAGGGATGGTGCTTGGCCCGGCCAAGAGGGCAGGGCACTGGGCTCAGCCTCCCAAGGTGTCTTCCAGTTCTATGAGATGCGTATCCCACAGCAAAAGCTTTTTTTTTCGGAGTCTCTGCTGGAGAGAGCTGGCTTTTCACACCCCTCCAAACCACCCACATGCAGATCAGGCCCCAGAGGCCCCATACTGTAATAAGCTATCATTCCATGAATGGCTCGTGATTTTATAGTGCACCAGCACTATGCTGGCTCCTCTGCAGAAGCAGGGTGACGGGAGTCTTGGTCTGAAGTTAACAAGCTAAAGAATGGATTTAGGGTTTGACAGGAGGGAGAACCTTCCATTTGTGTAGTGTAGCTATTAATAGTCAGAACACTTGCTTATCGGCTTTCAGGGCTTAATGGAAATTGCAGTCATCTTTGCCCTGCTTCCTTGCTGCAAATGGGGAAAGAAATAGAGCTGGGGTAAGAGGGAGGGTGGGCCTGAAACTGCTTTATTAGCTGGGCTCTGCCACCTGCAAAGATTTTAAAACCTTTCTCCTCCCTTTCCACTACCAATTGTTGTCATTAGTGAAGGGTGTGTCTTTCCACTGTTCCAATTCCTTGTAGATTCTCTGCCTGGCCCCTTTTTACAATGGAAAGTGCAAGAGCAGCATCTTCCAAATGTCAGGACTGCACTTCAGGCAAGCTTTGCTGCCTTTTCTCCACACAAGAGCATTAAATTGATGTGTAATGTTAGACTACACTTTTCTGCTTGCTGTGCTCAACTGCACAGAGCAGCAAATCTGTTTAGAATGTGCTCAGACATACCAGAGGTAATGCAGAATAATCAAGCAAACCAGAAGTGGCCCTCTTGAAAGATGAAGAGTAGGACCTGGGAAATACATCTTGCAACTGGAAGCTCGGGAGATCCAACTAGAAGCTTTTGTAAGGTTCCTTCTATTTAATTCTTTTAAAGTGAACTAACTTAGGTGAATTACTATCAACTGAAAATAGAAGAGGTCTGCACTAAAACCTCAGCTCCCACAGACACACCTACACCATTCCAAGTTTTATAGATATTAAATTGCAGAATTCTCAAGGTTGAGTTTAAAAATTCCTTTGACAATTACCTAATACAGCGTTATCTAAGGCATCGAATCAATTGGTGCACGCTTCGTTCAAATACTGACCCACTCTGGAAAGTGACAGAGAATACACTGTTAGTCTATATACTATCAAAACAAAAAAGCAATCCAGTAGCACTTCAAAGATTAACAAAATAACTTATTTTGTTAGTCTTTAAAGTGCTACTGGACTGCTTTTTTGTTTTGACCCACTCTGGGATGTTAAAGCTGCCCTTTCTTAAGGAGTCGTGTCTTAGAGTACAAGGGGATCTTCGAAATCATTTGGGAAAAGTTTATTCTAAAACAAGTGATTTTTTTTAAAAGGTGTTCCTCTTCAGCTCTAAAACTGTGCTCAGTGTATGGGGAGGGAGGGGGAAGACTTCTAACTGCAGAGGCTCTGGGTTCTAAACACCAGCTGTTCTTGCTATGGTTTGTTGTGAGCTGTGCTGCTGCATGAGACTGGAGAGTAGCCGCCTTGCTGTCTACCCTACAGAGATCTTTCAAAAGAAGTCCTTCCAGAAGATCTCTTCCAAAAGAACTTCTTTCGAAAGAGTGCGTCCACATACAAAAAAGTGGATCAAAAGAGCAATCTGCTCTTTCGAAAGAGAGCAGCCACACTGCCCCTGCTCTTTTGAAAGAACGGGCCAGGGGCTGAAAAATCAGGTGCCATAATGACTTTGCTTTCGAAAAAAGGGGCCACGGAGTGTCTACATGTGTTTTCATTTTAAAGAAGCTTTCAAAAGAAGGCGCTGTTCCTGAAACAGAGAGGAAGAGTGCTTTTGAAAGGAGCGCCACATTCTTTTGATTTAATTTTGAAAGAACACTTTGTGTCAACGCTTTGCTGCATGTTTCGAAAGAGCCCCTTTCGAAAAATATTTTTCAAAAGAACTTGCTCATGTAGACACATCTTCTCAAAGCAGTGTTGGCTCTGCTGCAGGAGCAAACGAAATTCATTAATTTGCTTGGGATAAACTACATGTAAGACTCAGTGAAGCACAGGGAGCAGCTGTGTGGGGTAAGAAGCTGTTTTTGGAAACAGTCCCTTTTCACCCTGTAGCTGTCCTTGATTCTTTCTATTTACCAGTTTATTTTTAAAGATAAAATAGCACTGAAAGCTTAATGTCTTCCCTTCTGTTCCTCTCCGTTGAAGGTTTCTATCTTGAGGTGGCCCCCCTGCAGAGAGGGTGAGCACCGTGTTTACTTCCCATGTCATTCTCCGGACAGCT
This sequence comes from Carettochelys insculpta, assembly GCF_033958435.1. Taxonomy (NCBI): domain Eukaryota; kingdom Metazoa; phylum Chordata; order Testudines; family Carettochelyidae; genus Carettochelys; species Carettochelys insculpta. Next base: position 372,817,162 of record NC_134137.1, read on the forward strand.
ACCGAGCTGTGCTCTGGATGAAGGGCTTAATCTTGCAAACTGTTCCTGCAGAGTTCAGGGTGAAGCTAGTAAGAGTTCTGTGCATTGTTTGCAGTGTCTGGCTTTCAATCAATGGGCTGATGGCTGGGTATTCAGTTGGTTAACTTAGACTTTCTAGTTCACTTTGGGATATTGAAAGATTGTATTCCAGTGATTTTCGCATGTGATTATATCAGATGGATTTTACACATGTCAACTTGGATGTCTGACGTGGGTTGAGTCTTCGTAAACGCCCCCTCCCCCCTTCTTAAAATAAGTAAAGCAAACTCTTTATCTCTAGGTTCACTGGGTTTCAATGGGTGCAGTTAAAAGCTCCACACACTCAACTATGATGGGACAGATGCACCAAGTCCCCTATGTAGAAAGGTTGTAGTTATTTACAGTACCTTGGACAGTGACTGCCAAGACTTAATGGTGCTCACCCCAGTCTTTTCCCTTGGAGCTTTTGGGCATAGGGCCTCTTATCTTCCACTATCCTGAGTTGTTGGTTCTTGTGCAACTGATTTGATTATTTGTGGTCATGGTAATCTGGATAGGGGATTAACTCTCACTTTCCCACTGTTCCCATTAACGCTTACAGGAGTTGTGCCTGCACATAGAGAATGTATGTTTGACTATTGTAGTCGTCTTTGAAGTAGAATGTCTGCTTATTCTCTAGACCCAGTGTCATGTGATATTCTGAACCTTTGGCATCCACTTCCTCCCTTACTCGCCACCCACAGTAAGCCACCAAAAGCTGTCCCCCATATGGTGCTTTGAAATCGGAACTTCCCCAGTCGAGAATTTGGCACTTCTGTTTGATCTCTGACACGGTGCCTAGTTGTGTTTCTAGATAGACCTAAGTATACTTGTGGACAGTTGTCCCTTTAGGTGGATAGTCACTGATCATTTGCCTTACCTTCAAAACCCGTGGTAGGAGATCTGTACTGTGAGTTACAGGAGAACATTTGAATCACTGGGGCTCCTGCAGAGACACATCCTGTGACCTGCAGTGACATTTTCATGAGCAGGTAGAGGTCTACACTGAAACTCATACAGAATTGACAGAGCTTTTAGGGCACACACTGTGTTAATAATGAATGCTCTGAAATACTGACAGAAATGTCCATCTGCATCGGTCACCTTTTCCTGCCCCGGCACCTCAGCTGTTCGGATTTTCTTTTCAATCTCCCATCTCTGCCCGTTGGCAACATTATGATTCCTGGGTTGTTACATACGTAAGTGCTGCTCTGTGAATAAATGAATGGGTGAGCTGGTGAACAATGACAGATGTAGAATTCCGCTGTATGTAATGTACATATGGAAAGAATGTATTTTGTTCATTTTTCTTAATTAAAATATATATACACACACACACACCAACAGGATGTGATATTTTGGCTACTGTGTTCATTCCATTATTATTTCCTCCTATCAAGTGAAAGTCTCTTAAGCACCTTTTGAAGGGTTCACGTGGAATTTGTGACTTTTGGTAGGTATTGAACGTACATTACAGGATACTGCAAAAAGAGTCTGTCTTGCCTTCCCTTTTATGCCACAAACAAAACTGAAAGGGTATCTTGAGTACGGAAATCAGTGTTTAGCTGTGTACATGTGCGACAGACCTGATTCTTAACTATCACAACTTTCGTATTTGGAGGTTATATACAGTCAGAGCCTAAGTGAGAGGGAACATGCATGGATAGGATAGAATGTGGTAAAATGTAAGGGGTAAAAATGCAAAGTGTAGGTCGTGTGGCAGACCTGATTCTCCTCTGTTACCTATGTAATTGAGGAGTAACTCTGCTGATATCCATGCTGTTATACCAGCAGAAGACTGGTGGGAGGAGAGAGAAACATCTTGCCCAAGGTACCTTGGGACTTAAACCCCGGTGTGCCATTTCCTAGGGAGCAGCAGTTTGCAGGATGTGCTAAAGAAGAGGTGGGAGGTCACCAAACAGTTGGCAGCAGCTTTCAAACCAACACACAGAGGTATTTCTTCACTCCATGCACAGTCAGCCTGTGGAACTCTTTGCCAGGTGATAGGGTGAAGGCCAAGACATTAAGAATTCAAAAAGAGCTAGATAGGTCCGTGAAGGATAGGTCAGTGGATGGATTAGCCAGGATGGGTAGGGATGGTGTCCCTAGCTGGCATTTGACAAAAGCTAGAAACAGGTGATGGGGATGGATCACTTGATTCCCTGTTCCGTTCATTCCTTCTGGGGCACCTGACATTGGCCCCTGTCAGAAGACAGGACATTGGGCTAGATGGACCTTTGATTTAACCCAGTATGGCCCTTATTTTCTTAAATCTCCTGTGACTATGATGGAATTACACTGAGACCCCTGTGAGGATTTGGCTGTTTATTTGTAGAATTACTCTTCTAGGTGAAGATATTTTATTTGTTTAAAATAAAGTAAAAAATTTTCTCCCCGTAGCTTATTCTTCACCATCATTGAGTTCTTGGTTTTCTGTAACTCCCATCCCTATTTTGTCTTGCAGATTCCCATGCAATCATTGTGGGTTTGACTTTGACATTTTAGAGGGGTTGTGAAGAGGTGTCTACCCCTCACTGGGTAAGGAGGAGTTCATGGAGACCAGATGGACCAATTAACCTGGTACATTGAACACTGGGAGGAAAGCCTTAATTAGAGGAAGAAGTGGGCTCTGTGGAAAGCAAAGTATCTGGCTGCAGGTGGAGGCTGTTGCTGGGAAGGGTTTCAGGGAAGTAGGCTGCAGTTGATCCCTGCATGGAAAGAGTGGGAGGCCAGGGAGCTCAGATAGTAGGAAGAAGGCTCAAGGAAACAGCAGCAAGGGGTAGGACCACACAGGGGGTGACTCAGTGGTGGTGTCCGAAGGGGACTCTTGGTTGGGCACTGATGGTGTGTGAGTGGGAGTGCAGTGATGGGTTGGAGGCAGCAGGGATTGGGCCCCTCCCTCTCCGATCAGCCTTGTTGGGGAAGGACAGGCTGGCCAGGGTGCCCCAGCTTTGCCCCTGGAAAGAGGGATCTGTGTGCATGGGGAGCTTAGCTTGCTCCATTCATAGCACCACACTTCAGCCTGGGAAGGGAGTCCAAGTGCCAGTTTGAACCCTGCTTCCTGGATGCAGCACTGGACAATGGGTGGAGTGAGCCCTCAACCCTGCTCCTCGGCTGGAGTGCGGGGAGGGGAGCGTGGATGCAACAAGGCTAGACCTGCTATGAGACTGCAGTGCCTGGCAGAGTGGTGTAAGCTCCAAAGCCTTAACAGGAGGGCTGGAAGAGCAGAGATGCCAGCTGGGGAAGGGCAGGGGGTTGGGGCTCTGGCCTTTGAAATCCCCAGAAGGAGGGATGGTGGGGCCTTTGGTGATCTGGCTGGAAAGTCCAGCCACAAGGAAGAAACTGCAGATCTGGGAGTGAGCAGGGCCTCGGAGCAAGGCAGGATGGGGAGAAGACACTGCTGGAGAAAGCTCCAGCCTGGAAGGCGATTTCCAGGATGGCCAGGACCATGTGCCTCTCGCGCTCAGTGGGCCTTGTGTCAGGGACGTCTAACTCAACGCCGTAAATGCTGGCAACAGACTTGCAGTTTGTTTAATTTGTGACAATGTCCCTTTAATGCAAGTAGTCCCCCTCCTTGTCCCAACCAAGGGGAAAAAATAGCCCCATTGTGTACACAGAATTTTTATGGACAAATACGTGGTGTCTTCAAAATATATTTTGTAGGAAAATGCAAGAATTATAATCTCTACAATCCAGTTGCTCAGTAACTTCCAGTGTAAATCAGACTCCTGTCCCTGTGCAAGATGCCACCACACAGCACTCAAGATGGCTGTCTTGTGCACATGTGAAACGTTCAGCAACAAAATTGCCTCTTTGAACATGTATTTCCCCTCCCCCAGTCTTGCTGTGGCTTTAGTAATATAAACCTACTGTCACGTGGCACATTTACAATGAGCATAAAATGTGTTATTTACAGTTTCTTTCTATGGTTCTGAAAGTAGTTTTGCAAGAACTTTAGTCTTATCAAAATGTAAAAAGGAAAATCTCTATTTGTATAGTGCGTCTTTATGTTAAAGCTGTTGTTCTGGGGAGGAGTTTTAATTTTTTTGGTCTAACACACAATTATGGCTACATTTATACTATGAAGTTTTAAGGCCAAAGATGCTCACAGTTGCATTTTTTTTCTAGTTCTTACTTCCTGGTGGACTTTGAAGAACATAGTCTGTTTGCATCACTTCCCATTCTTCATAGGAAATCTTTCTTTTTTTAAAAATGGGAAGAAGAAAAAATCTAGTTTTTAACATTCTAGTGGTTTAAAGATACCTGTTTGGAGCAATAAATAAATTTCACAGTTCCCATTCAGACGTTTGTTTGCTCTGAATAAGACCTGCAATTTCACAGTCTGGCAGAACCCTATGTAGGTCCACAGCGCATCTGTGACATCAGATCTCTGGACCCAATTCTGCAAAGCAGTTAAGTATATACTTAATTGATTTCAATAGGAATTAAGCATGCGCTTAAAGCTGAGAACCACCTTCTGCTCGGAGAGCAAGGTGCTTTTCTTTGACCTTGCCTCCTTAAACATAGACAGCTACACATATATATAACAAACAAAACAAAAAACACACCACATGATTTCCCCCTGCGGTGAGAGACAGTGACTGTGTTAGTCACATGGAAAAGGCACTCGGCTTCTCTGTGGTGAGCATGGGCTGAGAAGACACAGAGTAGTAGTTATTGAATAGGGATACTTTTCTGAGTTGAGGCCTTTATGCTAATATCCTGCAAGAAGAGATTTCCTGGCATAAGCCAAGCAGAGCCTCTCAAGCTTATGTAACAAGGCAGGCGTATAAGCTCCCAAAAGGGTGAGGTGTCCTTCGAAGCAATTGTCAATCAACATGGTGCTGAAAGTTACTGGAAATGCTGAGGCCAGCTTCTTAAGGTTTTGTAGCTCTTGACAGCAGGCTGTGCCTGTTTGAATACGGAAAAAAAAAGCTGCTTGTTTAATGCACCAGTGCGCTTTGAAGATGGTCGCTTGGACAATATTGGTCTGACTTAGGCATCATGCTTCATCCTGGAACGTGGCAGGTATCTTCCAGGCCCTACCGACATCTTACTTTGCTGTGTCTCGGGATGAGCTCTTGCCTGGAATATTCGTCTCTTTAGGTTGGATCAGATTGTCATCCCCCAAATCTGGGTCCAATGTGCTGGCCTGCAGAGGTTGCTTGTAAAACATTGAGCTCTTCACCTTAGCTGCTATTCTCTACCCCCAAGTAACTGTCCCTCAAGCAGTGCACAAATATGCCCAGGGTGCTACGGATGTTGCTGTGCCACTAACGGTAAAAGTTACATGTTAAAATACACAGGTAAACATTTTTGAGCCTTTCAGGGCAGGAGTGAAGTGGGCAGGGTTATTCACATGAGAGAATAGCAAATCCTTGTTCCGATACTGTCTTGGTTGGGATCCCTCCCTCTGCCTCAAACGATCAACAGCTGGGACTCAGTCTGGCTTTTTCATCATTCCAGAGGGACGGTGTGTCGGGGGAGAGGGGGTGCCCACACACCTGCTATTCTTTGTCTGGCCATGGACGTGCGCAACAGCCAGTGCACAGCCCTTTTCATCCCTAAATCTGTGCGCGCACGCACGCACGCACGCACGCACGCACGCACACACGCACCCCCCCCTTTACAAAAGGCAGGAAATATTCCCCTCCAATCACAGATAAGGGTCTTGGGTAACATTTTCCTGTAGTTTGTATGCATCAGACCCTTAAGGGCCTTGGGTTTGATGGCTGTCAGTCACAATAAAGCTGCTTCATTGCCTTTTGCTTTTGAAAATTATGCTTTGGGGCTGTGTCTGGAAACTGTATTGTTTGAGGGCATGGAGGTTAAGGACCAGATCTGAAAGGTATGTAGGTGTAATGCTGACAGAGCCTGGGCATCAGCACATGGAAATGAATCAGCATGCCTAGGACCTCTGAAGCTCAGTGTTTGAGCTGCTGCTGCATGAGCTGAAAGCTGCCTGGCTCTTAGCGCAGGCCATGTGCAGATTTGATGAATCCCTAAATGGTATATGTGCCTCGGGAGGGGGTAAGGGTGCTGCACTGGCACATCCCATGGGACTTTCTTGTTGACAAGTCCCCACTGGTAACTGAAGCCAAGGGTGTTAGGTGTCCAAACACTTTTTAAGGTCCAGCCTGCCGTGTTTTGCCCAAGATTTCAGAGCCAGGGCTAGAACCTAGGTCTCAGACTCCTAGTGGAATACCCTGTCCTAAGGGCACACTGCCTTTGAATGAAAGGATACTTTTGTCTTCTGCATCTCTTGCTCCAGCATGTAATGCTTTGGGTTCACAACAATGATGACTAAGTTAAAGGGACACTGTCCACTTGAGCCTATGAAGGTTAAAGTAACCTGTTACTACTCCACCTGTCCGTGTGACTTCTGTCAAATGTTGCGGTTTCACACCCTAGTTCCTATCTTTTAAAATGTTTCTGCTGCTACCGTGTTAAAGACCCACCCAAACAAGTGAGGGTGGGTATAGAGGGCTACTGAACCTGACTATGAACTAAGTGAACAAATCAAAAAGAAAAGTCATTCTCTAGTTGCTTTTTGTTACAGAAGAGGAACCAGATGGTCCCTGAGGCAGCAGAGAGGACAGTACTTTGGGTCAGAGGTGTGATGCTGTTTGTTTAAGGTGGATCAAGTCCCTTTCAAGAGGAGAGGGAGAGGAAGTAATCATCTTAGATTTTGCACCATGAAAACTTTTTAAAAAATATACCTAGCTTTTTGGAGCCTCACTGAAATCGAGAGAGAGATTCAATGGTGGGACCTTGGTGTGATTCTGTAAAGGCTCCCTGAAGTTCTCGGGTAGGCACAAGCCGTTTGCTTTAACCAGCCCTTCTGAACCCAGAGTCGGCACACACTCTGAAACAGCCCTACACAAGGGTCCCCTGCCTGCCCAAGTCAAGCTTCCCTGGCTTCAGTGTGCTACCAGGTGGGCATGAGGGTCTGACAGTGTGAATCGTAGGGCAGGATTGGGTCCTCGCTGCATTTCAGATGAAGAAATACCCTGTTTCGTGTGCCTTTTATCAGACTTCATCTTCTTGTTTATGGTGATTCTTTTCACAGGCTCTTAACTGTAAGACTGTGCTGGCAAGAGACTTGATAGATAAATCTGCATGGGGAAGAAATTCCTAACTTGCTCCGGTTAGCACCTGTGGATGTAGCAGCCCTGGGGTGGCTGACTTACAGGGCAGGGGACAAACACCCCTTGCAAGCTCACCCCTAGATCAGCCTTTTAAATACGTCTCAGAAACCTGAACTCCGCTGTTCCAGCCCCATCGCACCTCTGTAGTTAAATGTTGCTCTTTCCGGCAATCCTGGTGCATTTCATACTAATAAACTAATGCCCCCACTAGTGGCTAAACAGGTACAGCAGCTTGACTTGGCTACTGCTTTCAAGCAAAGGGCCCTGCTCCTTTTGCTTCTATCCACTGTCACCAGGGCAGCACTTTGGTGATGGCATCACTTTTATACACTGCTCTGTGGTGTCCAGCTGGACTGTGCTATTTGCTCGCAGCAACAGTGACCTGGGAATTTGAGTGCTACTGGCTGTAGCTAGCCCTTTGGTGATACCTCTCTAAGCTCACACTGGTTTAGAGGCCCCGCTGCAGCAATCCAAATCACTACTTCCAGTGACCTCCAGGCTGCTTCATGACTAAGGTGGCTACGTGAGAAAGGGGCTTTTGCTTAAGTGGTCCTTTTCTGCTGCAAAAGCTCACTAACACATTGGTTTATATGTTACATACAGGTAGACTGGCCCCAAAGCACTAGCGAGTGTATGTGATTCCTTAGCTGTCCTTTCAGCTCTGCAGTACAGGTTGAATCTCTCTAGTCTGGCTTCCTCTGCTCCAGCTACATCTGTGGCCCAGCATGATTTTAGCTAACAAGATGTCCACTTATGGGTGTTGCCAGGTTTCCCGTTGGTTCATGAAGTTTGTTTCCAGCCACCAGTCCTGGCTCTGTGTTCTATGGTTCTTTAGCTGTAATTTATGCCTAAATGTCTTCTAAGAGCCCAGTCTGCTGTGGAAATGTTGGTAATGTGCTAGAAAATATTGACCTCCTGCTGGTACGGCAAAGTCTCTGGTTCAGCAACAATCAGACGTTCAACCTGTACTGCACTACATGGAGGCCTGCGCACGTTCCCTCAGATGTGCTTACTGATGTCGTGGGAGCTGCTAAACAGAGGAACCAGCAGCCTAGGCAGGGCAGGAGGAAGTGCAGCCACCCTTCTCTGTAACATTGAGATGCAATCGACCCAGGCTACAGGTCCCTGCACTTTTTGCTTGGAGTGAGTGGATGGTGTTGATCAAAGAACCAGTGCATGCTGGGAGATGTAGTCTCTGCACTTCTGTTCATTCCTGCTATTACACTTTGACCATGCTCGAGGGCACCCACCCTACTTTACTCCTCGGTGGATTGTCCATGCCTTCACTGAACCCGGCTGGCTTGTGTGAAGTGGTGGTGACCTTCCTAAAGTAATTTAGCTGCTGTGCTGTCAAGCAGGTGTTGTGAAATGGCCCTATCTTTGGCCCCTTTGTGGCTAAATCATGGGAAAGTCCACAGAACAATGCGGCTTTTTAAGGAAAAGGTCCAAAGGTCAAAATCCAGCCCCAGGATTGCCACTGAAGTAGAAGTCACAGCACCACCCGGTGGCAAGCACACAGCCTTTTTAAGAAAAAACACTAATTCAAATGTACCAATGGTATCGGCCTCGTTTGAGAGGTAAAACCAGTTACAGACACGATGGAACAGGCTGCACCCAGGTGGGAACACCATCCAGGTGGGGCTTGTCTTAGCTCTTCCATTAACTTTTAAGAATCTCTCCTACATCTGCATGTGTCTGAGGCATTGCGGTTTGGAGTTCTTGTCACGTTGTATTAAACATTCAACCAAAGTGGTGCTTCTTCTGCAATCTCCATGCATCTTCCTGCTTTGGAGATCTGGTTGATTTTTCTACTGGGTGTGCAAGTTGGCAGAACCTGACCAGTCCCAACTGGATCCAGATATGACAATGGCAGAGCTCCCCCTCTGCCAAAGCCAGCTCTTGTTTAGCCTGATTGCTGGGTTTTCTTTTCCTTTGCTGTTTGGCTGTGCTTTCAGATTAACCCAGTGCACAAAATCCTACCGGGCGTGGGACTAGGAAGGGACCTTCACTCAGACCAGCTCTAATTTTGGCACTGATTTTAGGTTCCCAGTTCCACTGGGCCTGAACGGATGCATTTCTCTGCTTGCAATACAAGGAGAATTGCTGTTGTGTATTTCAGCAGTCCATTATAGTCCATAAAGCAGCCTTGGTCTGTTTCCTTCTAGTCCTATTTTGGGGCCCTTGGCAGTGTTTCTGACCGATCCTCAGCAGTGAAACACAGACGTCCTTACAGTAAACTCGCAGTGCTTCTCTGAAGAGGGGCGTGATTGCTGCCCACCATGGGACAGAGGAATGGTCTGAATCTTCCTAGAAATGCCTGTTGCTCTTTTTCTGGCTCTCTTACTGCCTGGAGTTGCTCTGCAAGCTGCAGCTGTGACTTTGCTTCCTCCCTCCCCAACCCCAAGAGCATGTGTGATGCTACCAGGTGAGCAGAGAGGGGGCTGCTCTGTTCTCCTGCATGGTACAGATTTGCAGAGGTGTAAGGAGCATTCCCTCTATTTCGGATTAACGGCCGCAATGTCATGGATGTTTCCAGCCAGTACCAGCCCTTGCCTTTCCCACTGAGGTCAAATCTCTCCTCCTACATTCGTGCAAAGTTAGAACCGCATTCCTGAGTCTGCTTCCTGCTGGACAACCAAGGCAGCATTTCCTGCCCTTCAGCCAGCTGGGGACAATGCTGGGTGCTCAATACCTGTCTTGAGAGTTCCCCTCTGATAAGTCAGTGAGAAACTTCAAGATGAATTTTGAGCAACCAACTTTGTCAGTGGCTGCACTGCTGAAAAAGGCCTGCTTCAAATGCAGACTTCCGGCAGGCCCCTACTGGACCCCTCCCTAAAAACACAGCCTTGGGGAATTTTACTTGAATAGTTGAGGCCATGCAGGTACCTCCTGCTTGGCCTGTTTATAGGCACAATCCCAGCTCAGAATTCAACAACTCTGCTTTATTTGGTGTATAGAGGGACAGTGGTGTCTGAAACTGGGGAAGTTTAAAGGCTTGAGAAGGCAACGTCTACCTCCAGTAGCTGGTGAAACCCAGCAGAAGCCTATCCCGGAGCCTTAACCTTGCCCCTCCCTGCAAGCTGCTCTTTTCCTTATCTCCTGTAGGTTAATAACTGGCACATCTGCAAACTTCTTTGCACGCTACAAATGGGGAAAACAAAAGCACAGACCACCTGAGCAACATCTTTGAGGTAACACAGACTGGACCCCTAACCGCCTGCCCACCTCCCTCTGTTCTCTCACGACTTGGTGGCACTGCCCCCTCGTTTGGTGGGAGGGACAACCCCTGCAAGTTTGGCTATTGAGCTGCAGGAGATGAGCTGCGGGGGTTACAGGAGAAGGGAGCTGGGAGGAAGAGGAGGATCCTCATTCTCCCAGGGATCAGTAATGGAAAAAGAACAGATAAGCCCCGGAGGCTCGCCAGGGCCTGTAAGGGCCGACCCTGCCTTGGCAGCAGGCAGTGTGCATGACAGCAAGGCAAAGAGCTGGGAAAATCTCATGACAGTAAATCACTGTCCCTTTGCCTCTATCCCTTTCATCCCCCGTGGCACCCTTCGCAGCCACACAGCCGCTACGCAGCCAACCCCAGTTCTGGAGTATCCCATTAGCTTCCAGAGGCATCTGATGCTCTGTAGCCAGGGTCTGGAGCCCAGTGAGGGGAGGGGGTCATGACCACTTTTCCCTTTTTGATCCCAGTTAGACGGAGGGGGTCCCAGTATGGAAAAGCCCTGCACCAGGCCCTCTGCTCTTCTCTTTTGTGATTGCTAGAAGCAGAACTTTCCCGTCTCCTCTGGCCAAGGCTTAAAGACCGGCCCACTCCCTCTAAAGAAGCAGAAATACAAGCAGGTCTAGGAGATGTTTTGATTGAGCAACATTTAGGCCAGAGAAAACGCCTCCTGTTCAGGCACCTTTGTGTCTCCCTGCTCCACATCATGCTCCATGCGACAGCACTTGCGGCTCTAATCAGTTTGGGGTTGTTTTTTGTTTTGCTTGGTAGAGTTTTGTCTCTCTTATAAATGTGTGTCCTCCTCTTCCTCCAGCTCCTCTTTCAGGAGGCTGTCCATGGGAACAATCCAGCTGTCTCCCAGCTCCCCGTTCAGGTTCACCTTCTTCTCCTGCATCTCCGAAGGGGTCTCCATCACCTCTAGGGTGGGGTTATCATGGTAACCATTCTCCATAGTCTGTAGCTCTTCTGTCAGGCGTTGCTGGAGTGGGGACAAATTACAAACACCACAAAACGGAAGTGAGACTTAGTGTGGTGGGTTCACAGCTGAACCTACAGCACTTCTCAAGGGCCAATATCTTCCCCAGAGCATCTGTCCCCATGGCACAGGCACCTCGCAGACGCATCGAACAGCCAAGGGCTGTGGTGGATCAGGGGAGATGCACCATCAGTCATGGCGAGAGAGGGGCCTGGGCTGAATTAGGCAGGTGTGCTGTGGTCACGACCAAGGTCCAGTGGCAGGGCTCTGTAGAAAGCATCCAGCAGCCTTTAACCCTGCCCACAGAGCAGGCAGCAGTTCTGAGCTACCTGGGGCTGTGGCAGGCAGGAAGCCTGCCTTAGGGTCCTGTACAGCTGGTGGCTGGAAGCCACCCAGGTAAGTGCCTCCCAGTTTGTAGACATGCCAGTGCCCTCTCTTTGTTCCATCTGGGGCAGAATAAATTTTGGTTGGTGCACCAAGGCCTGTGCCCATGCGCACCACCACTAGAAACACATGCAGCACACTGAGCCCCGCTATGGGCTCTCTGCTAGTGACCGGGGTGGCTGTCCAAGTGCTCAACTTACAGGGAAAACTGGGCCCAGGCCACACATCCTAGGCCTGGGATGGGTCCCAATTAGATTTGTTAAGGGTCACCAGCACCTTGGAGCTGCATGTGGCTCTTTAAAGAAGCCACTTGCAGCCCCTCAATGTTGCCATATTCAGCAGCTCTACTGAGAGAGAAGCCCTTAGGCATTTACAAAGACAGCTTCTCCACCTTTGACATTCAGCGCCACCCCAGGCAAGCTACTTAATAGACTCCTGCAGTAAATAATTTTTGACCCCCTCCTCCACCCTTCCTCATTTTGTCCCCTCTTCTGTTCTGTGTAGCTGATTTGTCAGTTTTCATTTTTTTGTCTCTCCCCCTGCCAGGCTCTGTGTGACCTCTTCCCCCTCCAAGTCCCCGAGTGTGGGGTTTAAGCAGGGAAAGCATGGGGGAGCGGTTTAGGGGGGAGGGACTTTCCCCCACCACAACTCAGTTCAACTACAACAATGAAAATTAACTGTAATAAATGTAGTGTTGTTATTAAGGCATTTCCCTTTTTCTATTAAATACAAATTTTCCACAATTTCCAAAAAATTTTCCCCAGGGCAAAAGGAATCAAGGCAGCCTCGCACGAGAGAGAAACTGCGTGAAGGCCACCATTGCTCATGCTGGTTTAAAACCAGATCAGCTAGAGCAGCATGCAAAAGACCGGACAGGCTGGCGTGCTCTCATACAAGGTGTGTATGACAACTTTGAAGAGCAGCGACACTTACACCTCATTGATAGTTGTGAGAGGAAGAAAGCAACAGCAGCTTACTGTTTTGTGGGTTTTGGTTTTTTTTGTCAGACTCTGGCTCTCTTAGGCCTGGTCGACACAATGTGATCAGGTCAATGCAAGACAGCTTCCATGTATCTTGTTCCTCTCTCCAAACTGGTTTGGAAACTGAGGCTACCTCTATACATAAAACACTGCAACACAACCCTGGGCTAGAGCCCAGACCCTGGCTACAGTGCTGGGAAGGCACCTGCCCCTCCTCGCCCCTCCTCACCCCTCCCTGTTGTTAAGCTGCCTCCCCAGGAGCAGGCAGATAGGTTGGTGAAAGAATTCTTCTGTCAACCTAGTGTTGTCTACACTACGGCTTAAGCCGGCTTCCCCCTGTGGATTTTTCACACCCCAAAGGGACACAGCTGAGCTGAAATCACTTTTCAGGGTAGCCCAGTCCTGAGTGATCATCATCTACAGCCATTGATAATTCTTTGACAAATCCCTCCCTCCGGTGGTTTTTGCCCTGTCATAGGGTTCTTACATATGATGCTGTCCAATGCCTTCACCTTTGGAGGCAAACTGCGTGTAAATCTCAGGATCAGCGACTGGTACTTTGGGGTCTTTTGGCTCATTAGACAGATTCTCCAGCCAGCCTCACAAGCTTGGCCCCACATTTTGCCGTTATCGGTTAATTTAAGAGATCGGTCTCTGCAAAGGGATTTTCCTAGCTGTGCTTAAGCAACTGGTTAAATTGCTGCTGCTGCTGCTGCTTCAAATCTCCCCACGGGAGCTCTGAAGCATGTAGCCCCTGTGCCCCCCTGTGGACATCAGCTCTGTGTGCAACTCACAGCTGCATTTCCTACAGCAGCGAGCTGCACTGACTCTCCAGCAGCACTAGTGGGGGAGACACATCAGTCCAGGTCTTAGCCCATATTTAGATCTGCAGGGAGCCTTTGGCAACAACGTTCCAACCAGCCTGCTAATCCCAGGGCCATTCACAGGGATGTGAACAGGAGACACGTAAGCCGTGCTGTCAGATGAGCCCTTGCTAAACTCAACAGCTCTGTGCAAAACTGACTCTCGCCTCGGCTTGCCAGGAGCCACTCCAGGCTCGGGCCCCAAAGGTTTTTCAGCCATGTAACTTCTGCAGTTACCTCTATGATGAGATGCTAGATGGATTGAATGCAGGCTGGGGGGCTTGAAGCCAGACTTAAAAGCACCAGAGGGTAAGAAACTGTGTAAGGAGCAGATTGTTCCATAACTTTCCCTGCGGCTGGCTTCTGCCTGATTTCTGGAGGGCAGAGTCCGTGTTACAGCCGCTTGAAAAATGCCATTTTATTTTTTCACAGTAAATTTTAAACCCCCAAATTTTTTGTGAAAGAAATCAAGTCCTTGTGGGTGGGGCTCTCCCCTCTGAAAAACTTCAGGAGAAGTTTTAAAAAAAAAAAAAAAAAAAAAAAAAAAAGACCACCCGAAATACCAAAACCTGCTTGGGCTAACCAAAATTTGTGTCCCCCTAAGTCTGTTTTTCTTGCAGGGAATCAGAGTTTCATTGCTAACAGCCTGAGTCCCCAACTGTGGTTTCTGAGCTCAACAAAAAGTGATTTGCATCCAAATTCAGTTTCCATGGCAAAAAAATTCAGACTTGCTAATGGAATGTGGGGAAGCATGGGGGGGAGAGAAGACAGCGAGGGAACTTCTGCCTATCTAGCCTTCCAACCCAGCCATGCTGACCGAGCTGATCTTCATTCTGTGAGCCCACGCCCATCCCCACAGAATTCAGGCCAGCGGCCCGTGGTCCGAGCCTGGGACTGTGCGTCTGGTTGTAGCAGTCACCCAGTCCTCATGAGGGCACAGCACCCTGCCAGGGGGGTCGCTGCCCCCTGCCATCCCTCTGTTGTGCCTCCTGCCTGCTGATGTATTGAACACAATGCCCCTCCCCTGGAGGGTGCTGGGGATGTAACAGGAAGCCCAGGCGGGTGCATGGAGGCTGGGGGCTGGTTACCTGATCCTTCCTACGGGAGAGCCGCTGGTGACAGCAGCCGTAGATGGCCGCGATGAGCAGCAGGGCGCTGGCCATGCATACGATGGTGATGACCAAGGGCGTGCTGTACCGGTCCTTCGTCTCCGTCGCCAGGTGCTTGTCGGTGTAGGTGACATTGCTGATGCCAAGCTGACACGGGAAGGGAAGGGTGTGAGGGCAAATCCAGCTCCCCGCACACGCCTGCGTTGACTGGCTGCCTGCCCCTACACGCCCCCGCAGTCCCCCTTCCATTGCACAGCGAGCAGCCCAGTGCCTGGGTGCTGCCTGGCATGGCCTGTGCCCCGTTCAGCTGGATGTACGCAACCGAGAGACGCCGCCGCCCGCTGGGGCTCCACGCAGCCTGCGCAGAGGGGAAGGAGGACAGCAGAAAGCCTGAGTGAGCCACCATGCCCATGTTGCGATCCCCGGCCAGTCCAGGCACCTGGGGAACTAGCTGCTCTTAGTCACAGGCCTGTTAGAACCCCATTGCCCTCTGGTCCCAGAGCTCCAGCTGTCACCTCCCCGGCTGGCCCTGGAGTCTCCACCCAAAGAACAGGGTATGGATTGTCGGGGGGCGGGGGGCGCACGGAGACTTACCTTCTGCAGCTCGTCTTTCTGCGGCCCCAGCCGTTCAAACAGCTCCTCGGGCAGCGCGTGGGCTGTGGGGAGAAAGGAGTGGGTGGTGAGGGGCGGCTCCACCTCTGTGCTCTGAGGGGCTGCCCCACACAGCGCGCCGGGCCCTTGGCAGCGCACCTCGGCCTGCTACAGGCCGCCGCCTCCTTGCACGTGAGGAACCGGGGTGGCTGGGCCCAGGCCATGCAGTGAAGGAATGGCAGTACCTGGCCCGCGCTAGCCACGAGACCCCAGTCATCCTTCCTCAGCGCCTGAGGCTGTTGCAGAGACTCTGCCCAGCTGTGGCTGTGGGGTATGTGGGTTTAAGGCACTCATGCGGCTTGCTGTGCTTTGTTTGCTGCCTGGCTCCTCCATGTGCTGGAGCCCAGGGCTGTAATTCAAAGACCTTTCACTGGCGTGACATTGCAGGCCCAAAGCACGTGCAGTCAAGGGAACATTTGGACAGGGGGATTGTGGTGCCAGAGCCCCAGCTGGGGGAAGGCTGCCACAGCCTGCCCAGCCGCTGCCTGGGGGCTGTGACGCAAGTGGGGCAGAGCATTACAAGAAGGGAAGTGAGAGCTGGGGCAAGCCTCGTGGTACAGCTGATGGGGGGAGGCAGTACCCCACTGGCTCCTGCAGTGCGTGCTGCAGCCTGTTTGGGCAGTGGGTTAGGGCCGCAGGGTGAGCAGAAAAAGCCCTGGGACTGGGAGCCAGGGCTGTCTGCACTACAGGCTGAACCTCTCCAGGCCAGCGCTCTTTCATACGGTCACAGCTGCAATGCAGTGTGATTTTAGCTAGCTGGACAACCCATTATCATGGGCATGGCCAATTGGTGAGGGAGGGATAGCTCAGTGGTTTGAGCATTGGCTTGCTAAACCCAGGGTTGTGAGCTCTGCCTGTGAGGGGGCCATTTAGGGACAGAGGTCAAATGGGGGGAGGGAGAGTGCTTAGTCACTGCCAAGAGGGTAGGGGGCTGGACTGGAGTCAATTACCGGCTGAGGTCCCTTCCAGTTCTACAGATGCATATCTCCATCTGTTTTAACTATGGCCCCATAAAGTTTGTTACCAGTCCTGGCTCTCAGTGTTCTGTGCTGTTATTCAGCTGTAATTCACCCCTCAATGCCTTCTAAGAGCCCAGTAAGCAGTGGAAGTGTTAGTAACGTGGTCGACAACATGACCTCCCAGGGGGCTGGCAAATGCTCTTGTTCACCACCAGTCAGGTCCCAAGGGTGTCGGACTAGAGAGATTCAACCTGGCGTGAGATCGGCTTTTGGGGCTCCGTTTCTAGTCTCATAAGCACCCAGTGTTTCACACAACAATCTAAGCACATACTTGACTCACCGGGGCTGGGGGCCGGAGGAGGGGGGGGATCTACCCTACAAGTGATCACCCGCACCTGGCCCTGCCGGCGGCCTTGGCTTACGGGCTGTTTACTGCAGGGCCGGGGGAGGCCTGCGCACCCCAGGCACAGGAGGGCTGGTAAGCACAGCGTGCTCTTTGAGCTGACTGCAATGGATGCAGTGCTGGAGCAGGCGGGATGGGCAGGGTGGCGGCTGACTCCAGCAGCTCCCAGAGCACGCGTCGTTTGCCGGGCCTGCCCCTGGTGGCGCCCTGAAGGGAAGGCATTGTTCCCTGCAGCCCGAGGGGCAGGGGAACGGCCTCTGCCAAGCAGTGTGCACGGAAGCCTCCTGCCACCTGGGGCTGTAGGTGAGGCAGCCGAGCAGCCTGGGGCACTGGGGGAAGTCGCTAGCGGAGCGCTCTGCGGCATCAGCTGCGGCCAGGGCTGGTACCAGCCGCTCATGCTGGTGGATGGAGGAGCACCATGCAGTGCTCTGACCCTCTGTCTCCTCCCCACCCGTCCCCTGCAAGCAGGGCACTAAACAGTGAGGCAGGGGCTGCCGGCCTCGGCTGTGAGCAAAGCCCCACTCCGGTCACTCCAAGAGAAAGGGCGAGAGCCCCAGTAGAGGACCAGCTGCAGCAGATCCCAGGCAGCTGGCGTCTGCTTCTGCCCGGACGTAGGAGAGTCCTGGCTTGTCCTGCTAACGAAAGCTGTGGCTGTCAGCTCCTGGCCCTAAGGAGATGTGCAGGACGGTCATGTCCAGGCCCAGGTCAAACCCCGCCTGCTCCTCTGTGGAGGCCTAAGGGAAGCTGGTCCTCAGGGCACATCAACCATGGAAGCACCTGCTGCCAAGACAAACCTACCAGGGCTTGCCACAGACTGACACCTGAACTGGACTGAACCAGGGCCCCTGGAGGGACAGGTCGGTGCCCGGCTGCAATTCTGAGCTGAGCTGGCCACAGCCGTCTCCGGGCCCTAGGCAATGTGGGGGTGTGGGGGTGGCTCTGGGCACTCAGGAGGACTGGGCCCTTGGATGGAGGGGTGGAGCTAGGGGCAGTCAGCCAACTGCACCACCTGAACCATAGTGCGCCACCCTGGCCAGCCCTCAGTACCGCCCGGCCCACAACGCGCCGCCCCTGGCCAGCCCTCAGCACCGCCTGGTCCATAACGTGCCACCCCTGACCAGCCCTCAGCACCGCCTGGTCCATAACGCGCCACCCCTGGCCAGCCCTCAGCACCGCCAGAACCATAGTGCACCGCCTCCAGCCAGCCCTCAGCCACGCCCGGCCCATAATGTACCACCCCCGGCCAGCCCCCAGTGCCAACCAGAGTGTGGCTGCGCCTCCCTCATTCAGCCTGCCATGCCGCCTGCAGCCACCCCCAGTGCTGCCTGGACTGTGCCAGACAGGGCTGCTGAGGCAATTTAAAGGGCCCTGCTGCCGCTGCTTTTAAATTGCTGGGCCCCAGAGCGACTGCCCACTTTGCCCCCGGTCAGGCCCTTGTGATACTTCCTCACGTGCTGTGACCTTAGTGGCAGCTGAGCTGGCTCCCCTCAGCCAGCTGGCAGCCCCGTTTGGCACCTGTGCAGCCTGCCGGGCTGGCGTGTGTCTGTCACAGCCCAAAGGGCAACAGCCGGACCAAGGGCCCCAAACAGCCCATGATGGACAGTCCCTGGGCAGGCTGATTCCACAGTGCCAGGATTTCCACCGGGCTGCTTCTGTGTGTCCTGACGAAGCCAACAGCAGTGGCCAAACCTTTCCTCTTGCCCAGCCGGTAACAGCCTGTATCTGCACTCCCTGGGCTGGGAGTGGCATCGCTGCTGGGCTGGGGGGGCAGGGGGCCGAGAGGGTGAGCTGGGGGCTGGAGCAGGGCTGCGGCTGGGGGTGGAACTAGCATCCGGAGCCCGGACCAGAATGGAAGTGGCGGTAGAGGGGGCCTTGTTAGCACCACCTCCCCAGTGGGGTTAGCCCAGGCTCCACTAGACATTCCTCCATGTCCCTTTGGGGCCCCCTCACACCACGGGGCCAACAGGGCTTTAGCAGTGATACCCCTCCCCTTCCTCCCCGTCTCGCAAAGTCATCGCACGGGCTCACATTGCATCGAAACGTCGAGCACAGCGATCCGGCCGGAGGGGGGCCCAGCGACGGCCAGGCGCACGGTGCAGACGTCGCGCTGCGGGTTGAACTCCGCCTTCATGGCTTTGCACAGAATGTTGTGCAGGGACTCGTTCACCGGGCTGGCCTGCAGCGACAGAAAGCACACGTCAGCCGGCCAGCGCCCCTGCCATCTACAGCAGCTCCCGCTCCGGGTCTGCCTGCCTCCAGCGCCCCAGGTCACCGCCCACCCAGCACCGCAGTGCGCCGCGCATGCTGGGGAGGGGGCAGGTGCGTACATCCCAGCTCCACACCAGCCTCAGGAATGACCTGGCCCCATTGTGGGAGGGGGATGCGAGAACATGTGACCAACCCGCTTGTCCTCAGAGGTGGTACCGCCAAGTCGGGCTGGAGGCGTTGCTACGGTGACTGTGCCATGGAGGCATGGCCAGATTTACTTGATCGCGCTTGGGTGCTTACACGCCTCCCCAGCTGGCGTAGCGGTGCCTCTCCCAGTTGTCAATGCATTTCTCTGCCCCAGTGTTGCCGGCTTTAACCTCACAGCAGCCCGGTGCGGTAGGGCAGTGCTAGTACACCCATTGCACGGATGGACATGCAGCACAGTGCGGCTCAACGACTGGGCCACAGTCATATGGGAAGGCTGCGGCCCAGCAAGGAAGCAGCCCAGGTCTCCCACACCCCAGCCTAGAGCCCGAAGGCTAAGCCAGCTGCCCCAAGGACTATGGTGGGGCGGCTTGCAAGGGAGAAGCTAAAATGGAGGCAGCAGTTTCCAGGCTGGCGAGGGTGTTGCTGCCTATAAAGGGACTTAGGCCAGCACAACCCCTTGACCAGGAGCGCCCTGTTCTTTGCAAACACCCGCCCTGCTCGGACCTGACAAACTCACTTCACCAGGGGGCTGCAATCAAAAGAACAAGAAGAGCCATTGTTTCCAACAGGTTAAAAAGCTCAATAACTCAAGAGCCACAATGCATGTGAATATGAGATGGCCCTTAACACACAACATCAAACCACAACCCCTCGTTTAAGACCAGCGCACACGCTCTGATTTGTAATATGAGCCGTTAGCTGCAGGACATTCTCAGACTTCTTACATTTTCTATTTCCTCGCACTTTACGCATGTGTTTGTAGCCCTGTCTTCCCGACTTTCACTCCCGAACCCTCTCTCTCTCTGGAGGACGCAAGGGGAGCGAGCCGATGGTTCGAGAGCACCGCAGTTGCTATTTAGGGATCCGTTGTTCGTTTTTGGGCTTTTAGAGGTTCACCACTCATGGGAAATAATCAGGGGAGGGTTCTTTTGTTTTGCTTTGCAATGATGGTGTCGGGAGCCACCCACAAGTCCTTAAAGAGCCACATGTGGCTCTGGAGCTGCAGGTTGCAGCCTCCTGCTCTACACCAAACTTGTCCGGCAGGGTATTTGCTCATAAAAGAGACAGTGGGAGTGGTCATGGGGAGCTGGAGATACGCAGATGACTAAGGGCTGGCTATTGAAAGCACATGCTATGGCCATGGCATCAAAGTTAATGTAGCTGGGCAGAGGGCACTGTCACCCGCCCCTTCTGCTTAGCTGGCCGGATTGTGCAGGGTGCTATCGGTTGTCCCCGTGCCACCCCACGACCATGAAGAGCAAACCGCCAAACAATGGAAACCACGTGGGGGTGAAACGTTGCATTCTAGCTGGCAGGGAATGGCCTTGGCTGGGAGTAAAGACAAAAGACTCCTTCAGTTGGGGAGAGGAGACATGTCTCCCCATCCTTTCACCGAGGAATCACCTTGGGGAGCAGTTCTGCCTTGTGGAAAGCTGGCGCCTGGTCCCTGTGACGCCAGCCAGCTCCGCAAAAGCCCATGTGGCACTCAAGGCCAGGCTGGGAAAAGCCGCCGCTCTCAGCTAGGAAAGGGTGTAGCCCCATGGCACGGTTTTAGGCTTGTGTTTTGGCTTGTAGCCACTTGCTTCCATCCCCCCAACCCCGGTGTGGGTTCCAGAGGCCGCTGGGGTCCATCGTAAATAACCCGTTTTTCGGCTCGCGCCACATGTGGTGCGGGTTACAGGAGAGGGATTTACAGTTAAAAACAGGCCCGTGGGGTCTTCGGGCGGCAGAGGGCAGCTGGGATTTCCGCAAGCAGCCAGTGGGAGGGCGGGGGTAGCACAGGTGCCTGATTTGCAGGGCTCTGGGCCATGCCAACTGCTAGCCTGAGGTGAAGCCAAGGCTGGTGGAGGCCACAGGAGAGGGTGCAGAGGCGGGGGGGCACTGGGGAGCACCCCCACATTTTGCCGAGCCTCCTGCACATGGGCAACAGGAGGTAACGCCAGGCCCAGAAGTGGTGTCCCTGTATCACCTCCCTTTCCAGCCACCACGTCCAGCTTCTCCAAAGTGGCCATGACCCCCCACCGACGTCCCCCCTTCCCACGTATACATGGGACCACTCGCCCTGAGGTTCCCGCCTCTTCACCCCAGCACTGAGCTCCAGCTTCTTCAGCAGCTGGTGCTGCCTCGCCTGGGACCTGTTCTCCACCGAGCCCGGATGCCCCACTGGCACAGGCTGCACCACGCAGGGGACCCGTGAGCATCTGTCCTGGCTGTGGGCTCCACCTCCCTCTCCCCACGCCCACTTCTCCTCTGCCTTGCGGCTCAGCACCAAGGCCAGGAAGAGTTGCAAAGTCGCTCCTTTGAGCCAAGCCAAATCCACTTGGCTGTGATTTTCCCCGGGGCACTGCCGGCCTTACCTGAGGGCTGCAGCTTTTGGCGTTACAAGAAAAGCAACTCCCCGGGGGGCGGGAGCAGCTGGCAAGGCAAGCGGCAGAGGTTTTAACCTCTAAGGCTGACCTGGGCCAGGGCACAGGGGCTGCGTCTACACGTGCACGCTACTTCGAAGTAGCGGCAGTAACTTCGAAATAGCGCCCGTCACGTCTACACGTGTTGGGCGCTATTTCGAAGTTGAAATCGACGTTAGGCGGCGAGACGTCGAAGTCGCTAACCCCATGAGGGGATGGGAATAGCGCCCTACTTCGACGTTCAACATCGAAGTAGGGACGTGTAGCCGATCCGCGTCCCGCAACATCGAAATAGCGGGGTCCTCCATGGCGGCCATCAGCTGGGGGGTTGAGAGATACTCTCTCTCCAGCCCTTGCGGGGCTCTGTGGTCACCGTGGGCAGCAGCCCTTAGCCCAGGGCTTCTGGCTGCTGCTGCTGCAGCTGGGGGTCCGTGCTGCATATACAGGGTCTGCAACTAGTTGTTGGCTCTGTGTATCTTGCACTGTTTAATGAAAGTGTGTCTGGGAGGGGCCCTTTAAGGGAGCAACTTGCTGTTGAGTCCGCCCCGTGACCCTGTCTGCAGCTGTGCCTGGCTCCCTTATTTCGATGTGTGCTACTTTGGCGTGTAGACGTTCCCTCGCTGTGCCTATTTCGATGTTGGGCTGAGCAACGTCGAAGTTGAACATCGACGTTGCCAGCCCTGGAGGACGTGTAGACGTTATTCATCGAAATAGACTATTTCGATGTCGCCACATCGAAATAAGCTATTTCGAAGTTGGGTGCACGTGTAGACGTAGCCAGGGTGAGCAGGAGGGAGGGTGGAGCAGTTTAAACAGGGCCCAGTAGGAGAGCAGGCTGGATGGACGCTGTACTAAGAGCACTGGGGTGGGGTGGGGGAGCAGCCCTGCTCAGCCCCCACCTGAGGCACAGATAACTGGTACGCAGCTGTGCCAGGCAGGATGGACATTCTCTCTCGCTCTCTCTCTCTCTCACACACACACACACACACAGAGAGAGAGAGAGAGAGAGAGAGAGAGAGAGAGAGAGAGAGAGGCAGTTTTACACTGCAGCTTCTTTCTGCCAGTCCTGGGACCCCGAACAGCACCATGCCAACCCCCCTGGCACCACCACGTGCATGCTCTGCCCTGCACGGCCCCGTCACCTGCCCAGGAACCCTGAGCAGGCGCCGGCCCCTTCAGAGAGGATCTAGCTCAGGCTGTGTGCAGCTGGGAGGGGGGCACGTGGGTGCGGGGACTTTGGGGAGCAGAGCCCAGGGGAGCAGGGGGTGCCCAGGTGCTCCCAGAAGGGTGCAGGGCCGGGCTGAGCTGGGGAGCAGAGCCCAGGGGAGCAGGGGGTGCCCAGGTGCTCCCAGAAGGGTGCAGGGCCGGGCTGAGCTGGGGAGCAGAGCCCAGGGGAGCAGGGGGTGCCCAGGTGCTCCCAGAAGGGTGCAGGGCCGGGCTGAGCTGGGGAGCAGAGCCCAGGGGAGCAGGGGGTGCCCAGGTGCTCCCAGAAGGGTGCAGGGCCAGGCTGACCTGGGGAGCGAAGCATGAATGCTGGTCTGGCCCTGCTGGGCTGCGACTGCAGTTCATTTCACTAAGCCAGTTCGTTCATCCGGCTGCTCTCTCGCCCGGCTGCCTGTCTCCATCCGCTGTCTATTACCACAGCTCTCTGGGGTAGGACCCCTCCATCTGCTCTTGGTTCATATGGCAACCGGCACAATGGGGCCCTGCCATCCCGAAGCTACCGCCGCACACAGCCTCCGTGGGCAGACGGGCGGGGAAGCGCTGTCTCGCTGCTGCTGGGGCCTGGCACACGGGACAGCCAGGTGGGGCTGGGGCAGCCAGTGTGAGCCCTGGGGATCTAAGCCCCCTGACCCCTCACCTCTTAGGTAATTCCCTTCAGCCTTGGCCTCCGTTAAACTCCTGGGCTAGGAGCTGTGCCTTGCCAGCCAGCACCGGCCTGGGAACCACGGTACCTTCGCCTGAGTCCTCGGCCCCTTCCTTTGATGACACAAGCTGGGTCTTTGCTACGCCCCTGGGCTGGCAGCCACCAGCAGCTCAGCTGCTTTGTTCCTGGCCGCTGCATCTGCCCAGGGGACCTGACCTCCCAAGGAACAACCTCGCCCCCCTCTTGTCTAAATATTTGGGCAGCAGCTCAGGCGGTGACAGGATGCACATGCTCCGGCGGAAGGGACATCTCCCAGCCGCTGGCATGGGGAGGTCGTCTGCATTGTTAGGCCCCAGCAGGAATGAGAACCCTTGGCCACAGCTCCACGAGCCCTGTGCCTACCCTTTCGCTTTCCACTGGCCAGTTCCTCACCTTCCTCCGACCCCCCCAGGCCCAGGGCAGGCTCTGGCGGCGCCGGTCCTTTGCTCCGGCTCTCGCCACGTGTTGCTAACAGACGCACACTGGCGTCCCCAGGGGCCTGCTAAGCCCCGGTGGGGCCACGTCTTGTTCCTGGGCATGCCACGGGGAGGCCAGGCACAGCACACACAGGAACACTGGGCCCCTTTCCTGAGAGCGGACAAGGCATGAGCGGGGCGTGAACCCAGCACAGCAGAGGCCGGGGCCTCCCGGGGCCCTGACGTTGGCTAGCGACACCCAGAGTGACAAGAGCTCATTGCGGGCCCTGGTCATCTGCCGCTGCCTCCCCCTGCAAACAGCTCTGGCCCCTGGGCTGCTTATGCTCAGGTGGTGGTAGTGGGGGAGTTAGCACTGGCTGTCCCTCCCACCTGGCATTACCAGAGCCTAGTCCCAGGGCTGCTGCTGAGCTAGCTTGGGACATAGGAATTCTGGTTTCAAGTCCTGTTCGGCTGCAGGCTCCTTGGGCAGGTTTTCCAAAGACACCCATCAGGCACCGTAATGCTCACAGAAAGCCAGGGAGAAGGAGGCAGTTCAGTCCCACTGGTGCTTTCCACAGGCTTCTCCTCAGTGGCGCTGGGCCTCAGCCCCACAGCTCTGCCATGGGGCTCCCAGCTCTGCGGCAGCTCCCCGGCCTGTTGGGAGGAGAGACCCGCCAAAGCCCATGAGGTGCTCGGCTACGAGGTGAGAGGCCTGAGCCAAGCACCTGAGGCCAAGTAAGCAGCCAGGACTCGCCGGTATTGGCCGCGCTATGTAACGTCAGTGGCGTGTCGATGGCGGCTCAGTGACACGTGGGACAAGCGCTGGCCCCGGTGCGGTGCTGGGACTGGCCGAGGAGCGTCAGCCTGCTGGGCGCTGGCTCCCATGAGGCCCTAAACCCTCGCAGGCCCCGTGTTCGAAGGGATCGGTTCAATCGCTCCGGCCATGCGCCGGCACGTTCAGGTGAATGGACTGAGGAACCTGGTGCTGCAGAGAGAGACGCCAAGGCCTGGTCCCTGGCTGAGGGACGAGAGCAAAGCAGGCACCAGCAGCGTACGGGCGGGCAGAGCCGTGCCTGCCTCAGGCGCCTGCTGCCATGGGCTATGACGGGGACCAGGCCTGAGGCAGGCTCAGAGCATCCAGGCTGGAGCCCTGCGCAGACCTAGGCACCCTCCAGCCACTTCGAGACTTTCACAGGCACCTAGGTGTGCAAACCGTCTGGTGGTGCCCAGAGTCTGAACCCCCAGCCCTCACAATTCCACCCAGTGCCTCCATCTCACCCCACCCCGACCTGCACCCCCAGTCTGCATCCCACCCTGACCTGCACCCCATTCCTCCCAGAGTCTGCACCCCACCCCGACCTGCACCCCCCCATTCCTCCCAGTCTGCACCCCACCCCGACCTGCACCCCCATTCCCTCCCAGAGTCTGCACCCCATCCCCACCTGCACCCCCCCATTCCCTCCCAGAGTCTGCACCCCACCCCCACCTGCACCCCCCCATTCCTCCCAGTCTGCACCCCACCCCGACCTGCACCCCCATTTCCTCCCAGAGTCTGCACCCCATCCCCACCATTCCCTCCCAGAGTCTGCACCCCACCCCCACCTGCACCCCCCCATTCCTCCCAGAGTCTGCACCCCACCCCGACCTGCACCCCCCCATTCCTCCCAGTCTGCACCCCACCCCGACCTGCACCCCCATTTCCTCCCAGTCTGCACCCCATCCCCACCATTCCCTCCCAGAGTCTGCATCCCACCCCCACCTGCACCCCCCCATTCCTCCCAGAGTCTGCACCCCCCTCACCTGCACCCCCATTTCCTCCCAGTCTGTACCCCATCCCCACCATTCCCTCCCAGAGTCTGCACCCCACCCCCACGAGTCTGCACCCCATGCCCCAGCTGCACCCCCCATTCCTCCCAGAGTCTGCACCCCCCCTCACCTGCACCCCCATTTCCTCCCAGTCTGCACCCCACCCCCACCTGCACCCCCCATTTCCTCCCAGAGTCTGCACCCCATGCCCCAGCTGCACCCCCCATTCCTCCCAGAGTCTGCACCCCACCCCCACCTGCACCCCCCATTTCCTCCCAGAGTCTGCACCCCATCCCCACCTGCAGCCCCCCATTCCCTCCCAGAGTCTGCACCCCACCCCCACCTGCACCCCCATTTCCTCCCAGAGTCTGCACCCCATGCCCCAGCTGCACCCCCCCCACTTCCCCCCCACCCCCTGTCTGCATACAAACTCCCTCCTGCAACCTGCCCCTCTGCTACCCCCACACTCTCCTGCTCCAGCCCAGAGACTGCCCCCAGCACCCAACTCCCTCCTACAACCCACACCCGTCCCCCACCCCCACTCTCTCAGCCAGCCTCAGCGGGTGCTGCCGGGGGTGCAGAGCTGTTGGGCCGGGTGACGTGGGCAAGGGGCATCCTGGGCACCGCCATGTTTGCCAAACTGCCACCTCTTCTTGCGAGTGGCTGGAGTTTGGTGGGGGCTGGAGCTGGGCTTCCACCGAGGCAAGAGACTCCGACCTCTAGCCACACCCCAGAGCTGCTGCAGCCGGAGGTCTCTCCCCGCCCTGCAAGGCAGGCTCTGCAGACCCTGGAAGCTCAGCTTGTCCCCATCCCACCAGCAGCCAGGACAGGAGGGTGCTGCTGCCTCCTCCCCCTCCCTGCAGCACTCACCTGGGAAGGGACAGGCAGGGTGAACTGCCCCAGGAACCCCCTAAGTTGGAAGGAGGAGGGGCTCACTGCAGCCCCCCCCCCCCCGCCACACCTGGGAGAGGGATAAAGACCCCAGGAGAAGCAGCCATGGCGCTGGAGGAGGGAGGCCGGGGTGGGATGCACTGCTGGGTCAGGGACTGGGGCAGAAAAGCTGAGGAGATGCTGAAGTCATGGGGGCTGCAGAAATGGCAGGGCATGAAGGGGCTGAACTGAGGTGGGGGAGACCTGATGGGGTGCACTAGGATTGCTGTGGGGACTGGGTGGCAGAGGATTGATTTGGAGGTTGGGGGCAGAATAATTGCGGAGTGGGGGCTGGGCAGATGCTGGGGTGAGAGCGCCTGAAATGGGGGACAGCTCCCTTTACCCTGTAAATTTGGGGGCGTGGGCGGCACTAACGGCCTCAGTGACACACATCGGGGTGGGGCAGGGGGAGGTCAAAAATTTAAATATTGACCAACCGCCCCCCCCCACGATTCAGTCTTTGAAAAGAACCTCCATGCCGCTGGGGATGGCTTCCTGATGGGCTGGCGCCTGCTTCACCAGGTTTGGGCTGGGAAATTCCCACCGAGGCCTTAGTGGGTCCTTCGGAGAACCGTGAGGCAAAAGGAGTGAGCGCCAATGTGACTTAGCGCTGGAGATGGGCGCTGGCCTGGCTAACTCCTGGGATGAGGGGTGGGACTTCCCAGAGCGATGGACGGCGTGGGCCTCTCCAGCGGAGAGACGAAGACACGGCCTCCGGAGCTGAACTTTAAAAACGGAGAGCAAAGCGTGAGGAACAGGGAAGGGCGTGCGGCTCACAGGCAAACCGAGGGACCCCGCGGGGATGTTGTGCACGGAACGTCAGACAACATCCAATGCTCCCAGATGCAGTTGCTGGGGTCAGCTGATGCCAGCCAAGGAACTTAGTGCTGATGAGGGACTGGTTCCAGTCACAGGAACGTGACTGCCCTCTCCTACTTTGATGGTTGGCTGTCCTAGCCAGCGCCCGGTGTCTGACAACGAAACCTCAGGACGCTGTGGGACAGGACAGATCGACCAGGAGGCCGAAGTAGCCACACACCATTCAGGTGTTGCCATGCTCTGGAGTGGATGCCTGGGTGGGCAGGAGGATGGTCCTACCTCAATGGTCCACTCTGTCATAGCTGCCTCTCCAATGACTGGCCTCTCTGGTAGAAAGCCCCAGGCTCACTTCTGACAGGTCCTCATAGAACTATCTCAGCCAACTTCCAGTCATGCCTGTCCCAGGCTGTGTGGGCCTGCTGCCCTCGGAGGCAAACATCTCTGTTCCTCATTCCCAGCTTCCTGAACCTGCGGGTCCCCCATGGTTTCCATCGGCTCTGATGCCTCTCCACCCCTCAGAGCACTTCACATTCTTTGGCTGGAGTTGACAGGGCCTGATGGGCTGAGCTAATCTGGTTCCCACACTAGAGAATCTAAAACTAACATCCCCAAATGAGGTAACAGCACTTGAATCAACAAACCGCCCGAAACAGATGGACAGGGCGAGAGAACAGAGATTTCCCCAGCTCCGCCACTCCCCGGCTCTGCCAAGGAACTCCGCTCAGCCCGTGGTACGGCTGATGTGGGAAAATCCAGGCACCGAGGCAGCACTTACAGAACAGCCAGCTCGCATTCGCCCGACCCCACGTGAATGCCACTTCCCATGTCAGTCGCTGCTGCCCAGATCTCCAGGAAGCAAAGGCCTGTCCTCCCAGCCCTGATCCTTTCCTTTTCTGGTGGCCAGGGAGACAAGTTGTCCCAGGCTGTTCGACAACAAAACAAAGCCATGAGATGAATGAGGGGGTGCTTCTCCGAGGCCCAGCAGCGGGTTGCCCTGCCCACGGAAACCAGCCTCATGCTGGGGACATTCCACTGAGCAAGGGGCTTGCCCTCTAAAAATTCTTCCTGCAGCCAAGCGGCTGTCAGGCAAGGCCTGAGGGCTGAGTCTAGGGATCAGGAGAACAGCACTGAACTGGGACTCAGTGGATTTGGGCTCCGCTCTTTCGACACCAAAAGTCTTTTACCAATGTTAACGGGGCCAAAAAATGACTCTGCAGAAGCAGGAAAAAGAAGGAGTCTGGCTCACTTTGCTAGTCACTAAAATGCAGCCAGCTCTGGGTGGGGTGGGCAGTAGTTCACTAATGGAACAGTTCAAAGTGACAGCAGAGAAACAGCCGAATCGTCTAGCCAGCTGGAACAACATTCACCTTCTCTAAATCCCTCGTGTGGTCCCCTGAGCTGGAAGTTCGCTGGGACTCTAGAGCAGGGCTCCCTCTGATTTTTTCCACCTGTGGGCAGAATAAATTTTGATGTGTGCATGAAGGCACAGAAACCCACATTGCTGGCTCTGGGCACTCTGCTAATAGCTGGGCAGCACCTGAATCTCTCCTGGGTGGCTGTCCAAGTGCTTGGCTTACAGGGAACCCTGCTCCAGAGTTGAGACCCGCACCAAAACCACCAAGCCTTATAAATAGGTGGGTCACCAGCAAGACAGCCCCTGCTGCAGCCCAGCACCTAACCCCACGGTGGGGCCAGGGTTTAGATCTCACTTAACATACCCTGCCCCCTGGGGAATCAGCAGCACTGTGCCCAGGTCTCTCAGCCAAAGCTGCTCAGCAGGGTGTCCGGACAGAATCACAATGCAGGGCAGGATTGTGTCACGAGGCTCCATTAACTCTCCTCTCTCAGCCATTCTGAGCTCCTCAGTTGTAAGATGTTGCTGAAGTGCAGCCACCACCTGGGCTGTCTTGGCTTCTCCCCAGCCTAGAAGCGCCCACTAAAGGGCCTCCGATGCCCCCGTCAGGACTGCCTCAGCGCCATCATGCTGGGAGGTTGCAATGACATTTGTGGCATGAGACTGTGAGCAATGAGCAATGCAAGAGACGGACTAGAGAGGTGGCCACCTTGATGTTGGTACAACGCCGGGGCTATGCAGGAGACAGAGCTTTCTCAGGGGCCGGGGTAGGACGAGGGAATGAACCCCCCCAAGAACTAAGGCATAAAAACATAGAAACGGCCATACTGGCTCAGAACGAAGGTCCAACTAGCCCCATGCCTGTCTTCCGACAGTGGCAAGTGCCAGGTGTCCCAGAGAAATGAACAGAACATGTAATCATCAAGTGACCCCTCCCGTCACCCATTCCCAGCCTCCGACAAACAAACGCCAGGGACATCATTCTTGCCCATCCTGGCTAACAGCCATTGATGGACCGAACCTCCACTAATTTCTTCTTTCTAGTTCTTTTTTGAACCCTGTTAAAGTCCAGGTCTTCAGCTCATCCTCTGGCCAGGAGTTCCACAGACTGGTCACCAACTTCAGTACCCTCCACTCCAAGTGCCAGGGGAACTTCCCTGCCCAGCCCCCTCTAATACGAGCACAGAGTGGCCATACACATTACAAATGCCCAGTCCCGCCGAGAGGACCCTAACGAAAGAAGCCACTCCACTGCGCACACACATATCCCCCTGGGGCGAGGAGTACTGAGAACGAGCCCTAAATGACATCCCAGTGCTTAATGCAGGACTGACATAACTGACCGAGAGCATCTCAGCTTAGAATGAGCTCCGTTGCCGCTGGACAGATGGGGAGGCCAGCACAGGAGACAGGGACGTGGGACTCAGCTTGTCGCTGGAACCTGGAACGCAGGCAAGCTGCTTACAGCTTTCTGTGCCTCAGTCTGTAGTGCTCCTTGAGAGCCTCTGAACGGCAGCCACACAGTGCAGATGTGTTGTCTGGCGCGAGAGCCGCGAAGAGATGGGCTAGAATGGGGCTGAGAGAGCAGCAGTCCCAGGTAAGAGAACTGCCTGGCAGAGAGCCATAGTGTGTGCTTTTACATTAGGATGCTCTTGTGGTTAGAAGCTCTGACCAGCAGTCAGAATATCTTCTCTTTCTGGTTCCACCACGAGCTTGCACTGCCTTCGGCAGGGCACCTCCCCGTGCCTCAGTTTCCCATCTTTAAAATCAGGAGATCGATACTGACTGGATTACCCAGGGTGCATTGAGGCAGAGGGCTCAGACAGCCATCAATGGAAGGTGCAAGGAAAGGGTGAACCACCAAGTCTTCTGTGGGAGCTCCCCATCTTCAAAGAACTTTGCTGCCATTCACACACACTAATCTAACAAGACTTCACTAATTAGACTTCAGGCCTTCGTGGCTTCCAACCCTGTCCCCAGACCGCATGGCCACGTCCTTCGCTCAGGTCAAGGCAAAGCAGACGAAGATCGACCAGGTCAGGGGGTCGATTTTTGCATGCCTAGTGGGGACGCACGAGATGAAACGATCAGGGCTCAACAGTCCACCACTGTGCTCCTCAATCTCACAAGGACTAAGGGAGGACGGACTGATAGGTCGATTGTAAATATGCTGATTCCAGCGATGCAACTGCCGTAGCTGGAATCGCGTCTCTACGATTGACTTTAAAGTCTAGTGTAGACCTGGCCTCAGGTGGCCAAAGCTGAGGGACAGAGTCCAGCACTGGGAATGAGGTGACCTTTCTAATCCTGCCTCTGCTGCTAAGTCGAGTGACTTATCCTCAAGAGCATCCAGGCACCTAATGCATTTCAACAGGCGTGCACCCGAGCGGTACCTAAATACCTTTAACGATCTGGGTCTGCACATTTGTGTGACAGCTTTCCTCTTCTACCCTTTGTCTGGCTTGTCTAGATAAATCACAGACTCTACTTGTCTCTCCCTTGGTGCATGTATAATATCTACACCAGCACTTCCCAACCCCTTCAGTAACACGGCACACTTCACTGGGACAAACAATTCCACCCACTTTTTTCAGCTGAATCGATTGCTGATAGATGTCACGTTTACTGCGGTTACAGTCTTACAAGAGAGGTTTGCAGCACGACGGCGCACACAGCAAGCGAGGCAAGGATCAAATGCATTCATGTTCCAAATCCACCACAGAATACACCATCTCAGACAGCGAGTGCAGGTGCATTTTCAAAATCTGCTCAACACCACGCTGGGGATGTTGCATGAACAAGTAATCACTAAAAGCAGGTTCCCATGCCCGCCAGCCACTTGGAGCCAGGATGTGGCATTTAAACCATGTCCCAACTCCAATGGCAGGGAGAAGGGGCGGGCTCCTTGCCAGCTCATCTGAGCTGGGAAGCAGCATTTCAGCTGCCTCCTAGCATGAACTGGGTCCTACAAGGTCGGTGTTTCCCCTGAGGGTGGCTCTGCAAAGAACCACGGCAGGGGGAAAGTTAATGAACCTCACACCGGCTGGGACTCAGGCAGCCTTGCTGCTTGAGCCCCAGCCAGCAAGGGGTCATCAATTTCCCCCTATGGCAGCTCTACAAAAAGCCACAGCTCGGGGAAATTGAGGAAATTTCATGGCACATTTAAGCAGTTCTCAAAGCACACCAGAGTGCCATGGCACACTAGTTGAAAACCACTGGCATATGCCATACAAGACAATCTGGGTTGGGGCCTGTAATACAGATTTGAATCAATCGTAGAACTTAAGTTCCCCCTTTGGTAGCACTCAGTTTGCTGCTTTCCCTCATGTTACGAAGGGTGTGAGACTCTCTCCCCTGACCGCCAAGGTCTGGCCAGAAACTCATTTGCCAAACTGTGAGGGACAGAGGGGAAGCAGAAACTGCAGGTTCTCGATTATCTGCTTAGCTTAGAAGACATAAAAATTGTTCCGATTTTCAGGAGTCCCCATCTGAGTGAGGTAAAGGAAGGTGACGGGAGGTGCCTCAGGCACTGGCGAGGCAGGAACCGTTTAATACTGATGGGATGCACAATCATACTAGTTCTGCAGCTGTTTAAATATTTAATTAGCACGCGGTGTAGCACATTCCAGATAATTAGGATGGCCTAAAGAAATCAAAGCTGCAGACTTCCTGACTAGCCTGCCAGAAGATGTGATAGTGCAGCTCCCATAAACACACCCGAGATGTGATTGATGCCAAGCCATGAGGTTCACATGCTGACTGCCCTATGCAGAAAATGAGCTGGAGAGTGGTTGCGGGGGACTCAAAGAGGCTCATATCAGCACAAAGGGGCATTTCATGGGGGTTTTCTTCCACATGTAAACAAAACCCATCTCTGCCTTTGAGTGGTGCCACTGTTAGGAACTCTGGCTGCCTAGACACCACCATCACGACAAGACCCAGTACAAAGCCTTCAGCACTAAGCACACATCCCTGGTGCTAAGCCCCGTTAGCTGTGAGTAGCAGACTGTTACAGTCACAGTCACACACACCAAGTCAGTGTAGTATATGTCCTCTACTCACAGCCTTTCTGAACATCTGAGGTTGTTGTTGGGTGTTCATGACCCCCTTTGGGGTGTAATTTTGTAACAAATACAGCAGGTTCTCCGCAGGGTCCACCTTTGGGACTGTCAGCACCCAACACACAAACTCTGCCATTCAGGCGATGGGAGGAACTCACTCCTTGAGCTGTGCAAAACAACAGGCATTTACAGTCGCCAGGGCCTGCTGCAGAGCAAAGAGAACCCCACGCTACAGCCAGTGTGTTAGACAAACAAGATTAAAATAAGCGATAGCCAGTTTGGGAGCAAATTTCAGGGTTTGTAAATAAAAGGCGGGAGAAACGTTTTCATAAATTAATATGTGCACGAGGCCATTGAAATCTAGGGGTTATATGTGGTGTGGCTTCAAGGAACAGATTTAGCAATTTAATAGAGATCAGAACGGGACCAGATTCTCCCACACCTGCCTACAGCAGAGTCCTTACACTTTCCACTGAAGCGCCTGAGACAGGATCCTGGGGTAGACTGAGGCACAGACTGATCAAGTCTGGCAATTCATATGTTCCTGTGTTAAACTGCCCCCTGCCGGTTATAAATCTGTCTAGCGCTCCTGACTGACAACATGGAAGTGAAACCAACTTGAAACACCAGCAGAACAAGCTGGTGTGTCTTCATCCCCCGGGCCAAGGGAAAGGGACCAGTAGGGAAAAGTAAAGAGGAATATAGGGAGAACCAGACTGGATTGGCCCTGAAGTCCATCCAATGTGGAGTCCTGACTCTAACAGCGGCCAATACAATTTGCTTCAGAGGAAGGTACAAAATACCTCAAAATGGGTAATTCCGAACTAACTTGTCCATGGGGGAAGTTTCCTCCTGACCTCCTCATGGAGTGGTTGGTTTATACCCTGAAGCATGAGAGTTTATCCCTCCCAGGCACGTGTTGTTATTTTTAAGCATGTCTAATGCAACTGGGGATGTTTTGTCCATATTAATGCCCAACCCTAAGCAATTAAGTCATCGAGGCATTAGTTGTGACACAGATGAAGACACAGATGAGGTTTTTAGTCTGACAGTGTCCCTTTAAGCAGCTCATTTTCCTCCAAGTCTTCTTTAAACCCTTGTACACTGAGTGGAGTGTAGGTCATCTACAAGTCTCCTCCACTTCACTCTGTCCTGGGACAAAACTTCTAGCTGGCTCCAGGAGTACCCCGGTTGTTATCCTTCAGTCTCAGTAAATCTTCATGTCCTATCAGGTCTTCCTCTGTCACGTTTTCCTTGCAGATTCCACATGAGATCTTGATGGACTCTGCTGGAAGATGGTTTGCTGAGAGTGTGGTCCAGCCATCCCCACTTTCTTCTCTTGATTTCAGTGTCAATTACTTCTTGTCCTGCTCTGTTCCAAAGCTCCTCATTTGTGACCAAGTCTTGCCATTAGATGTGAAGGATGTGCCTCAGGCATCTGGTTATGAATGTCCGGAGCTTGTGATTTGAAGACTGGTTAGTACACCAGGTCTTGCCTGCACACTTCGCGTTTGTGCTGAAGCTGGACAGGACACGTCATACGAATGGAGGAGTCAAGAATCCCTAAGCAACTCCTCTACGGTGAACTCTCCCAGGGCAAAAGGAATCAAGGCAGGCCTCGCAAGAGGAATAAAGACTGCATGAAGGCCAACATTGCTCATGCTTGTTTAAAACCAGGTCAGCTAGAGCAGCATGCAAAAGACCGGACAGGCTGGCGTGCTCTCGTACAACATGCATATGACAACTTTGAAGAGCAGCAACGCATACGCCTCATTGATGCTCGTGAGAAGAAGAAAGCAACACCAGCCGCTGCACCAACAGAGCCAGGACAATTCCCTTGCTCCCCACTGTGAACGCCCAGGCCGGTCAAAGCTTGGACTCCTCAGCCACATGCGAGTCCACAACCGATGAGCCTGTGCAAGCTCAAGACGTCATCGTCGGACACGACGGACTGCCTACTGTACAGTTATGTAGCAGCAAGAAAAAGAAGTGGTGACTGACGACCAGCTGGTGGCAGCAGTGAGTCATTTCCCAACACAGATCTTGCGTACCAGGCTGTGATCTAGGTCCAAGCTGGTGCCAACCTCACCAGAGTGCTTTCAAGGGGCAGCTGGCCAGCCTTTATATTATTAAGAGGCCAGAAGTGACTCAGAGGCCTGGCCTCTCAGCAATGTGCATGGCTACCACTCCCAGAGTCCCTGCCATTTTCAGGGCCTCCGTGAGGCATGTTTGGAAGCCGGCATGGTCAGAAAGGGAATCGATGGTGCTTCAAAACTACTTCTGAGTCCCTGTAAGCTCCATCCCCCGGGGGTGGGGGGCAAGCTGGATCCAGGAGGGAACATCTTCACCTGTCAAATAAAGCGCACATGTGCGTGCACACACACAGACACACACAGACAAACACACACACAGAGGAGATGGTGATGGACAGGGGCCGACAGGCTGAGAAATAAGGAGGGAGCTTGTTAGCATTAGAACTGCCGTGATCAGTATGAAAAAAACCACACAACGGACTCTCATGGAAGGGCCTCAGTGCGCTTTACAGACTTTCAGTGACTGTGTCTCCCTGTCTTCCACAGACACAAGGGAAGTTTAACTGGCCCCTCTGAGGCCACACAAGCAGAGCCACGAAAAAGACCCAGCAGTCCTCCCTCCCTCTGACTCAGTATTTAGAACCCAGAGCTTTAGACCGTTCTAGAGCAACTCTGAACCGGCTCCACAAACACGAAGCAGCTGCTAGCGTACTGTGGCAAGCTGGCTGATCGCACAACGCTGGCTCCTCCTCTTTTCCAAGGTGCTACGCCACCTTACAGACAGCCGAAACAACAGGCAACTAAATCCCTTTCCGAGACAAGCCTCTGTCGTGGTAGCCACAAGGCTGCTGTGACGGTGAATGAGAAGTGAGGGCTCCATGAGCTGCGGTGAGGGCCACATTCAGAAAGATTCCAAGTGCTCCTGGCAGAAGAGCTAAATGCTGGCTTACCCATTTACCTATAGCAGTTTTACAGTGGTAACTCCCCTCCCCTCAGGGGAATTGCCCCTGATCCTCCTCCATGGAAGCAAGAAGAGAATGGGGGCATCTACCTCACAGAAATTGGCTGTTAAAATCATGTCAGCAGTGAAGGGGAGGCAGGCAGACAAGAGGGTGATCAGAAAGATGTGACGTGTGTCCACTCTTACAGCCCACCATAGAGGGAAATGAAACTTGTAGCTGCAATGGTAGTTTTCCAGAGCTGTGAGGCACTTTTGGCTAGTCCTGAGAGGTACAGGATTGTAACTGCGCCTGGCCCCTTGGTCTAAGAGGGCATTTTGACTATTACACAGCAAGCGTCGGATTGCAGGGATTGTAACAGTCATTTGTTGCATGGCAAGTAAGCAGACAGGTTAGCTTCTGCTGTGATATTCTTAGGTCTCATGCAATAAACAAGGTCCGTCTGTGCTAATATTTGGATGGGAGATATTAAAAAAACAACCAAGAAGCCACTTAGCGCTGTGCTGAATGGTGCTGGCGGCTCAGCAGTGACTGCTGATTACTCTGTATTGAGCAAGCACCCCAACATGTGGTTGGAGGGCAGTTTGCACCTGGAAGTTTCATCTCATCGATGAGATATAAATCCAGAATCAGGGCCACTTCTGACAGGACGTTCTGGTGCCAGGCAAGTTAGTGGCAAAACTCCAATGGACTTTCATGGAGGTAGGATTTTACCCTGGTCTTTAAAACTGCATCTGAACTTTTCCCAACTAACTTGGGATGGTTACTGCTTGTTTTTTGGCCATCTTCCTACTCGGGAACTATAGCGCATCTGTAACTCCTGCAGCAGTTTCAGGTCTCTGGGCTTACTTGGGGCAGGTCTACACTAGACCTTAAAGTCATTCCTAGATATGCAATTCCAGCTATGGCAACGGTGTAGATGGAATTGATATATCTATGATCGACTTATCTGGCCGTCCTCACTGAGGGAGATTGAGAGGAGACACTCTCCCATCGACCGCCTTTCTCCTCGTGAGAATGAGGTGTACAGGGGTTGACTGTCGATCACAGGTAGTTGAATTTCACGCGTCCCACTAGATGTGCGAAATCAAACTCCAGAATATTGACTCTGAGCGGGTCGATCTCCTGGTAAGTGCAGATGTACCCTGTTTCGTACTTCAGTTGTTATTTTCCATCCCTGAACGAAGTAATCGTATTTTGGTAGCTGTTGAAATCATTCCTGCGCCTATAGCTTGTCAAGTGCTTTGAGATCTGGGAGCTGACAGCTGCAGCATGATTGCAGGGAAGTTGCTGCTGTTGTAAGTGTGAGAATAAGGTCTTTTCCCATGTAGCCTAAAGCCTACGGCCTTTGTCTGCAGGCAGACTGATAAAGTCGCAGCCACTGAGTGAGAAGCCAAAAGTCACAGCCTCACATTGTATCTAAATTACATTACAGTGGTGTGATACCAAGGTGTACAGAAGGAGAACCCAGCCTCAGGGCACCCAATGTAACTTGATAAAGAAACAAATCTCCCAATGGCTAAAGACAGCTTCGTGCGATAGGGTTCTGCCTGACAAAAAACTACACATCGATAGCTGGGGCTGTGAACCCCTCATTTCTTTATTGCTCTATTGTTGCGGTGCCCATTCCCCCTTGCTTGCCTGTATGATCTCTGTCCAGCTTTTTAATTGCTATTGTGAACTATGTAATTAATTTTACTAGGTGTACATCAAGTAAGGTGGGGGGTCTGACTGGTTAGATAATCCTGTTTCAGTAGGTTAGGATTTCAAATGACAAGAGTTGGTCACAAATGAGGAGCTTGGGAACAGAGCAGGACAAGAACCACTTGAGGTTCAAATCGAGAGAAGAAAGTGGGGATGGCCAGGCCACACTCTCAGAAAACCCCCATTCAGCAGAATCCATCAAGCTCTCACATGGAACCCACAAGGAAACCATAGAAGAGGAAGACCTCAGACAACGTGGACACTTGGTTAAACATGGGTTACTCCCAGAAGTTTTGTCCTGAGACAGAGTGAAGTGGAGGAGACTTGTAGATGACTCCACCCAGAGTACAAGGGTTTAAGTTAGGTTAGGATTGGTTAGTACAATTTTAGTAAAATGACTGGCTAAGGTGTAGCTAAGCAGGACTCAAGTTTCACTAAGGGTACGTCTACACGTGCACGCTACATCGAAACGATGTAGCGACATTGAAATAGTCTATTTCTTTGACTAACGTCTACACGTCCTCCAGGGCTGGCAACGTCGACGTTCAACTTCGACGTTGGGCAGCACCACATCGAAATAGGCGCTGCGAGGGAACGTCTACACGCCAAAGTAGCACACATCGAAATAAGGGTGCCAGGAACAGCTGCAGACAGGGTCACAGGACGGACTCAACAGCAAGCCGCTCCCTTAAAGGGCCCCTCCCAGACACAGTTGCACTAAACAATACAAGATCCACAGAGCCGACAACTGGTTGCAGACCCTGTGCATGCAGCATGGATCCCCAGCTGCAGCAGCAGCAGCCAGAAGCCCTGGGCTAAGGGCTGCTGCACACGGTGACAATAGAGCCCCACAGGGGCTGGAGAGAGAGCGTCTCTCAACCCCTCAGCTGATGGCCGCCATGGCGGACCCCGCTATTTCGATGTTGCGGGATGCGGATCGTCTACACATGCCCTACTTCGATGTTCAACTCCGAAGTAGGGCGCTATTCCCATCCCCTCATGGGGTTAGCGACTTCGACATCTCGCCGCCTAACGTCGATTTCAACTTCGAAATAGCGCCCAACACGTGTAGCCGTGACGGGCGCTATTTCGAAGTTGGCGCCGCTACTTCGAAGTAGCGTGCACGTGTAGACATGGCCTATATGAACTGGGGTCCAAAAGGAAGTTCTTTGGGAACGAACTCCAGGTCGCAGAACCAAGATTAGAGCTGCTAGACCTTATCTCTGAGCCAATGACATTGTGCAGAAACTGGAGTCCCTTCCAGATGGACCCAATCCTGAATGGCAATCAAGGCAATACGAGGAGTAGTAAGCAATTGTATGAGTACTCTTCATGTGTGTATTCTGTTTGTTGATGATTGTTTAAACAGACGTTAAGGAGGATATTACTGGTCAAGGCTCTTTCACTGTTACAAGATCTGCAAACTCACAAGAGTGTAAGATTATGCCTGATCCCCAGCAATGGGGAGGGTGCTTATACGGAGGGGGTTATGCCTGAGTCCTAGGAACATGTAAGGGTGGTTGCTCCCAGCGTATGTGAGTGACAGTGAATTTGGTGTGGGTAACATTGTAGCCAAGGACAAAGGAGTGTTGTATATAAAGGAGGGTACTCACGCAGGGTCTGGTCTCATTCAGCATTAGAAAGACTTTCGGTTCATTGGACGGACTCTGGGCTTCACACACAACCTGTGGGGGAAAACAAATCAAGTGATTTCTGCATGGTGGAGGGACACCCAGTCACTGCTGCTGCAGCTTGATCAGAGCCACAGGGTTGCAAACGCTCTAATCCATGCTATAGCCTGTGTTAGGCAGGTCTGATGGGATGGTCCTTTCTGCCTTAGAATCCATGAATATAACTCACGAGGCAGGGATGGGAAAGTCCTGACAGGTTTCCAGAATCCCTATCCCCCAGCCAGAGATGGAAAAAGTACCCCAAAAGTTATGGGAGTGAAATTAACTGCTGTGTTGGTGAGGGGAATGTTCTTAGGTACAAGTTACTGGTGTCCCTCTGAAAAGCTACTTGAGTAAAAGTACGCACACACTCATGTCACATCCTGATTGTACTCGAGTGTCCAGAAATGAAAGCTGCTGCACTTTTACTCAAGTAACTTTGAGGGTACTTTTCCCACCTCTGCTCCCAACCCTTTATATCTATGTGTCCTTACCAGCTGGGTAGTTCTAACCAGGAAGCTGTTGTCAGATGTGTATTTACTAGTGCATGCGCCAAGGTGGACTTAGGGCAAGAGGTCAGAAGGGGAGATCAGGGTCTCATTCGCGTGTTCCGGAGTCACAGACTGTCACGTAATACATGGGAGTCTGACATAATGTGCACACATCCATAATGAAAACAATGCCCCAGATATGGTTCCCTCCCCCTGCTTCCTGGGCCGTGGTCCCCTCTTCTGTGCCTGAAGCAGTTTGTGTCTTAGCTCATCATCTAACTTCTGCGGCTGTTTATAGCATGCGCAATTTACAGAGTAAGTCGAAAGACCAGACGTGGCTTCAGTCCAAAGCCGTCACAATCAAATACATCCCCAAGTCATTCAGGGCTGGCGTCACAACACTGCAGGGTGCCTGAACCCCAGATTTAGAAACCTAAGTCCCAGTTTTGAGTGCACTTCAATCCTCAAAACTCCTGCTTGAACCCCACAGATACCAGGACTCCCTCAGCATCTATTTGTTTGCCTTAAACATGGCCTCCATGCTCATGTTCCTGCCTCTGCGCCTGAGCCAGGACTCAAACTCCAGAGCAAGTCACTAATAGGGGTAACACAGGTTTTGGCTGCCTACATCTCTAACTTGTCCACAGCAGTAGTAGGACTTGTGTCTTTTCCATGGTCCAGCCACCAGAGACAGACCTGATCTCACCTACTGAACATGGCATGTTCCAGTGCCATAAAGCGTGATACTCTTAGACTTGTCTATACCACCCTGTGCTGCTGATCTACTATAGCTATGCAAATAGCACAGCTGAAGTTGACTTAACCACTGTGACGTCTTGTGTGCGTTAAGGTCAGTGGGGGCCGCCCTCTTATCAACACCTTCTCTTAGCAACACTCTTCTCATTTTGGTGGAGTACCAACATTAACGGAAGCACACTCGGAGATCAATTTATCATGTCTCAGCAGACACGATAAATTGATGGCTGGTGGCTCGATTGCCACCGCATAATGTAAACAAAGATGCCCAAGAGGACTGAGCTTCTCTCCTGCTGGTTCAGGCATTACCTGGTTGTGGGGCAGAGGCTGAGGAGGTGGAACATCGCGGCTCAGAGGTGTGCTGGCTGTAATGGAGACCACAGTTTCAGGTCTTGAGGAGGATGTTTGTCGTACATCATCAGACTGTCGTGTGGTGGTAATCACAGTCACCCCAGGTTTGGTAGAACTGTCCTTAGTAGCCTCGGGCTTTATTGACTGCTGTCCGCTCTGGGTGGACTGCTCCTTTTCTGTCGGAGAACTTGAGCCTGGTACTACACATCAAAACACAAACAAACAAGACCGATAAATTATACCGAAGCCCCATAAGAAGGTGACACGCGGACAAGCATCACGAGGAGGAATGAACAGTGAATTGCCCGGGAAGGCTCCCCTCCTAATGTTTACCAGACATTTATTGACAGCCCGACCTGAATCTTGACATTTATGTCCAGGAATTTCTTTAGTGGTGTTGATTTAAAAAAAGAACAGGGCTGGTGTGCAGGGAGGAGAGGGAAAGAGGCTAGAAAAATGTTACGTAAAATCTTGCTGTGGGATTGTTACGTTTCCTTGAGATGAAAACTCCCCCCTCCGCGGCCTGAGGGCTCCTGATTTATGCCACCCACGCTTGGAGGGATTAGAGGGAAGCTGAGATGGGTGAGGGTGTCAGCTAATACCTCCCATGGACAGAGGTCCCTGTAAGCTGAATGCTTGGGCAGCCACCCAGGAGCGTGCTGCCCAGGTGAACAGCAGAATGCTTACAGCCAGCCACGGCCGGCAGCATGTACTTCTATTGGTGGTGCACACCTGAACATGATTCGGTGCCCATAATAAAATTTATTCTGCCCTTTGATGGAAAAAAATCAGAGGGAACGCTGCCCATGCATATCACTTCCTGAAGGATCACAAGTATTTCTTCCACAAGGGTCCATCTTTGGTCCCCTTCTCGTCTCCCTCTATAGCTTACCCCTGGGTAATTTCTCCTGTAAACACAAATTCACCTACCCTCTCTGTGCTGATGACTCATAGCTCTCCCTCTCTACTCCTGCTCTGGCTGGTTCAATTCCAACTCAAATCTCAGCCAGCCTCTCTGACACCAGGTGGATGTCTAGCCTTCAGCTCAAGTGCAAATGGGCTAAGAGAACTCAAACACCTGCCCCCCACTGCCAGGAAAATCTCTTTGTAACGTCCTCTCTTGATCACAGGCCTGGAACCTGGGCATCCTCCTTGATTCAGATCTGTGTCTGCATCCTCATGGCCAGCCTACGCCTAGAATTTGCTGATTCTTTCCGGAGAACCTCTGGAAGAGGCAGCTTTGTCTATCCCTCTGCACAACTAAAACTCTCATAATCTCTCATCTCGATAAGAGCAACGTCATCCTTTCTGACCTTGACAAACAGTATTCTGCAACAAGCACCATCCTATCCTGGTGTGTTGACCACATCGTCCCTTTCTGGGAGGCTCTCTGATGCCTCCTCCTTGTCCACCTTGTCAAATTGTTTGACTTCATTTGCAGGGCCCTTCAGGCCCACCCCTATCCTACCTATCTCCCGTACACTGAGCTTTTCATTCCTGCATCTGACTCATAAGAACATAAGAACGGCCATACTGAGTCAGACCAAAGGTCCACCCAGAGCAGTAGCCTGTCTGCCGATGCCAGGTGCCCCAGAGGGGGTGGACCGAAGACAATAATCAAGCGATTTGTCTCCTGCCATCCATCTCCAGCCTTTGACAATCAGAGGCCAGGGACACCATTCCTACCCTTGGCTAATAGCCTTTTATGCACCTAACCTCCATGAATTTATCTAGCTCTTTCTTAAAGTCTGTTATAGTCCCAGCCTTCATAGTCTCCTCTGGCAAGGAGTTCCACAGGTTAACGATGAGCTGAGTGAAGAAGAACTTTCTTTTATTAGTTTTAAACCTGCTACCCATTATTCATTTGGTGTCCCCTAGTTCTTGTATTATGGGCACAACTAAATAACTTCTCCTTATTCACCCTCTCCACACCTGTCATAATTTTATATGCCTCTATCATGTCCCCCCTCAGTCTCTGCTTTTCTCACCCATGAAGCTGGCCTCCTTGGCCTACCAGCTAAATTTTCAAACAGGCATGCGTAGGGCCCCGCTAGGGACAAGAAAAGGTTTTGGCCTCGCTGCTCCATTTGGTCCTGAGCCTCTTCTGCTGAGGCTGCCAACAAGGAGGCCAGTTGCTAGGGTGGACTGTGTGATAAGGCCCCGTCTCCTGGCAACCAGACTGTGAGCCACTAGGTGGATTCATGAACACTATGGCCCACCTGAGCTCCATACGAACCTATGATCTAACCTAGATTAGAAAAGCTTCACAACCCATTTTCCACTGCAAAGTGAGCCTGGCTTCCCCCCGCCAG
Organism: Carettochelys insculpta; assembly: GCF_033958435.1. Lineage (NCBI taxonomy): Eukaryota > Metazoa > Chordata > Testudines > Carettochelyidae > Carettochelys > Carettochelys insculpta. The sequence goes on from NC_134137.1 coordinate 372,860,306, forward strand.
CAGCCCCACAAAACCAGACACAACCCTGCTCATACCTGTCATGTTTTCTGTTGTTTTGGGCTTCTGAGATGGAGACGTGGCTGCAGAATCAGGGGTGCCAGCAGCAGGGGTGGCTCTGGGGAGGACGGTTGCAGGGGTGGCCACACTGACGGTGGGGGTGGCAGGTGTAGGTGTGGAGCTGAGGACACTGAGGACAGTAGTGGCTGTGGAGCTGGAAGCAGCAACACTGTGGAGACTTGTAGGGCTGCTGGTGGTGGTCACCACCACTGTGACCTCAGAGGTAGCCCTACCTGTAGTAGGTGAAGTGCTGGTGTGAGCTGGGGATGGAGTGTGAGAAGGGAGCGGGGTGATAGAAACATGAGGTGATGGAGTACCAGAAGGAGGCGATGGGGTACCAGAAGGAGGCGATGGGGCACCAGGAGGAAGCGAGGTGGTTCCAGTAGGGGGCATATTGCTGCTGTTGGGTGAGATGTCAGCCACAGTGGGAGATGGGGTTCTGGTACCAGGCACCCCACCAGCGGCGCTGGAGGTAGGCAAGGCACCAGGAGTGATGCTAGCGGAAGTGGAGGGTAACGTGTCAGCTTTGGTGGAGGGCAGGCTGGTAGTGGAGGCATTGGTGGGGGGCAGGCTGGTAGTGGGGGCAGGGTTTTTCATATCGCTCAGGGTGGTTTGGCTTTCCTCGGAGGTGACATCTCCTAAAAAACACAAAGGATCACATGGTTACAGAAGCAGAGGAAAGGTCGCCTGGCTCCATCCTGCCTGCCCCTCTTCACATGCAACAAGTCCCCAACTGACACTCCGGTAAATAGCTAACGGTGGGAGACCAGCCCCTGCCCACTGCTGAGCGAATGTCCTTGGGCAAGTCACTTCCACTTCCTGTACCACTGCTGTTCCTCCTCCCAGCTGGGACATTATCTGTATGTGAAGTGCCTAGCACAATGAGTTCTGGCCTCCCCTGGGGGACTCTACGTATTGCTGTAATAATAATAATAATAATTTTAGGATCTGATTTCCCCCAAAGCTGTGGTTGCTGACTGAGCCAGGCACTACGAGATGTCCACCTGGATCCCAGGCAGCCTGTGTCAATGTCACCTCCAGGTGCAGTGATTTCATTCCTTCCACCCCCTCACAGGCTCCTCCACAGAGGGAGCTTCCATTAATTAATTCTCAGCCACAAAAAATCTGCAGCCCAAGACTTTTCCTGCCTGGGCGAGAGCTGCTGTTCTAACTCCCCTGCCCATCCAGGAAATCATAGAGTTCACAATTCTAAGGAAGGGAAGAAGGGAAAACAGCAAAATAGAGGTAACGGATTTCAGGAGGGCAAATTTTGGTAAACTCAGACAGCTGGTAGGTAAGGTCCCATGGGAAGCAAAACTCAGGGGAAAAACCGCTGAGGAGAGTTGGCAGTTTTTCAAAGGGACATTATTAAGGGCTCAAAAGCAAACTATCCTGCTGTGTAGGAAAGATAGAAAATATGGCAAAAGACCACCTTGGCTTAACCAGGAGATCTTGCATGATCTCAAAATAACAAAGGAATCACATAAAAAATGGAAACAAGGACATATTACAAAGGGTGAATATAGGCAAACAACACAAGAATGCAGGAGCAAGATTAGAAAGGCTAAGGCACAAAATGAGCTCAAACTAGCTACAGGCACAAAGGGAAACAAGAAGGCTTTTTATAAATATATTAGAAACAAGAGGAAGACCAGGGACAGGGTAGGGCCACTGCTCAGTGAGGAGGGAGAAACAGTAACAGGGAACTTGGAAATGGCAGAGATGCTTAATGACTTCTTTGTTTTGGTCTTCGCTGAGAAGTCTGATGAAGGAATGCCCAAAACAGTGAATGCTTGTGGGAAAGGGGTAGGGTTAGAAGTTGAAATAAAAAAAAAGAACAAGTTAAAAATCACTTAGAAAAATTAGATGTCTGCAAGTCACCAGGGCCTGATGAAATGCATCTTAGAATACTCAACAGCTGATAGAGGAGATATCTGAGCCTTTATCTATCATCTCTGGAAAATCATGGGAGACAGGAGAGATTCCAGAAGACTGGAAAAGGGCAAATATAGTGCCCATCTATAAAAAGGGGAATAAGATTAACCCAGGAAACTACAGGCCAGTCAGCTTAACTTCTGTGCCAGGGAAGATAATAAAACAGATCATTAAATAAATCATCTGCAAGCACTTGGAAGGTGGTAAAGTGATAGGGAACATCCAGCATGGATTTGTAAAGAACAAATCATGTCAAACCAATCTGATAGCTTTCTTTGATAGGATAACGAGCCTTGTGGATAGGGGGAAAGCAGTAGATGTGGTATATATAGACTTTAGTAAAGTATTTGATATGGTCTCACATGATATTTTTATCAAAAAACTAGGCAAATGCAATTTAGATGAGGCTACTATAAGGTGGGTGTATAACTGGCTGGATAACTGTACTCAGAGAGTAGTTCTTAATGGTTCTCAATCCTGTTGGAAAAGTATAACAAGTGGGGTTCTGCAGGGGTCTGTTTTAGGACCAGTTCTGTTCAATATCTTCATCAACGATTTAGATATTGGCATAGAAAGTACGCTTATTATGTATGCAAATGATACCAACCTGGGAGCGGTTGCAACTGCTTTGGAGGATAGGGTCATAATTCAAAATGATCTAGATAAATTGGAGAAATGGTCTGAGATAAACAGGATGAAGTCTAATAAGGACAAATGCAAAGTGCTCCACTTGGGAAGGAACAATCAGTTTCACACATACAGAATGGGGAGAGACTGTCTAGGAATGATTACAGCAGAAAGGGATCTAGGGGTTATAGTGGACCACAAACTAAATATGAGTCAACAGTGTGATGCTGTTGCAAAAAAAGCAAACATGATTCTAGGATGCATTAACAGGTGTGTTGTGGAACAAGACACAAGAAGGTATCCTTTCGCTCTACTCTGTGCTGGTTAGGCCTCAGCTAGAGTATTGTGTCCAGTTCTGGGCACCGCAGTTCAAGAAAGATGTGGAGAAATTAGAAAGGGTCCAGAAAAGAGCGACAAGAATGATTAAAGGTCTAGAGAATGTGACCTATGAAGAAAGGCTGAAAGAATTGGGCTTGTTTAGTTTGGAAAAAAGAAGATTGAGGGGGGACATGATAGCGGTTTTCAGGTATTTAAAAGGGTGTCATAAGGAGGAGGGAGAAAACTTGTTCTTTTTGGCCTCTGAGGATAGAACAAGAGGCAATGGACTGAAACTGCAGCAAGGGAGGTTTAGGCTGGACATTAGGAAAAAGTTCCTAACTGTCAGGGTGGTCAAACAGTGGAATAAATTGCCAAGGGAGGTTGTGGAATCTCCATCGCTGGAGACAGATGGTTTAGACAGTACTTGGTCTGCCATTGGGGCAGGGGGCTGGACTCAGTGGCCTCTCAAGGTCCCTTCCAGCCCTAGTATTCTATGATTCTACGATCCTATGGAGCCAAGCTCCCTCAGACCAGGAGAGTAGGCTGAAGAGGGACACAGGTTGGAGCGAAAGCAACAGAATAACACTCCCTTTTTATTATTTATTTGTTTATTTAGCTGCAGCTGGTATCAAAAGGCACAAGAGACCCAGAGAAAGGAGACCGAGATCTCCTGCCCACCTGGAGCCCCTGGCCTGAATGATCTGCCTAAGAAGCACCTGTTATGTGAGACCCTCAGACCTGACGAAAGGCCATTGTTTCAGCCCAACCCTGTGATGCAGTCAAGGGTAGCCCCTGCTTAACTCCCTGCTCTGCAAAGTTGATCTGAAGACAGGGTGGTATTTTTTTAAACCTCTGGTGGAGCTCAACTCAGCCCTGGCCTCTGGCTAACCCCTGTCCAAGGACAACTTATCTCTGGGCCTGCTTGACTTTTCCAAAAGGCAGTTTTGGAGCAGATGCCCCAAGTATCACACCCCGACCAACTCTGCCCCAGCTGGAAGCCAGGGTGTTTCATATGTAGAGAAAGGAAGTCCCGCCCTTAGCGCGCTACTTGACAGACAACCCTCTCAGCCAATCAGCTTTACACACAGGCCCACCTCCCCCCTGCCCCCCGGGAAGTTCACTGGCTTGGGTCTCCCTGCCAGTAAAAGCCCCACTCCCCAAGGCATCCATCCTTCTCATGCTCAGTCTGTTTTTCAAGGCTTAAGGCCTGGGCTGAGTTCCCAGCTCAGCCTGCTAAGCTTCCAGGGGAGAGGAAATCCATGAAACCCCCAAACCCGTCTCCCCGCATCACAGCTGACACACCCTCCAGGTGCTGCCCGATTAGCACACTGGGTCTAACTCTCACAGTGCCAGAGGAGTGCAACTCCGACTACACCTGGGCTACAGAGACCCACTGGTGGCCAAGCCCTGGCCTGGGTAGGAAGCCACCGCGTCCATCCTCACATTCGCTCTGCTTCCCTTTTTGCCACCCACCTACTGGAGAAAGTTACCCTGCTGCCCAGAGGGGGCAAGTGAGCGGCTCTCAAGCTCTGCTCCGCGACCAGGCTATCGGGTTACACCGACCTTGGGCACTGCTGGGGGAGGCACCTTCCTGCCTCAGCACTCTCCCCGTCTGCCACGTGTCCCTCCCCGGCCCCCCTCCAGAGCAACGAGCGCAGCTTTTACAGACTCGGGGAACAAATAAATAGATTCTATTGTCCCTCACCCTGTCAGAGACCACGTGAGCCCTCAGGGCGCCGGGCTCACCGCAAGCTAAGGGGGAGACTATATTTTTGCAGGCGCACGGTGCTAACTTCTTCCCATCACCTCCCCAGGGACAGACTCTTCCCGACTGTCAGAGGAGGGAGAAAGTTCTCCTGTGGTTTCCACTGGGGTCGCGCTGCCCTAAGCCTCTTTCTGGGCAGGCGGAGAACGACCTGCCTCGCCCCGTTCCGGGGTGGTAGCATCAGGGCGAACTTCATTACGCTGCATTCATTGGACTTCCATCTCCCGGCTGCAGAGCCGCCCTGGCCATGGGATGAATGGGGGCAGCCGCCCCAGGTCCTGAGCTTTTGGGAGGCCCATGGCAGCTGCCCCAACTGCCCTATGGATGGGAGAGATGGGGGGTTACCTGGGGCCGAGGGTTGGGCAGTGGGGGTCACCTCCTCTGACCCCATTACTCACCAAGGGGGTAACGAGAGCTGCAGCCTGCTCTGCTTGGCTGCACCGTGCTGTCCTGCCAGACCACAAAGCGCCCCTGTGGCTACCGTTGCCTGCAGAGAAGCAAGGTGTCGGAGGGCGTGGGGAGGCAGCTGGGAGGGGAGAGCCACGCAGCAGGTTGGAACAGGCTGCTGCTCCCACCACCCGCTTGGTGAGTGCAGGGGGCAGGAGAGACGACCCTGGTGCCTGCACTGGGCCTAGCCCTCAGGCCCAAGAAATCCCCAGGCCCCCTTGCCTGGGGGAAAGGGGAAGGGAACAAGGCGGGGGGGTGGAGCAGGCCTGTGGTCCCAGGGTGGGGGTTACCTTGGGCCCCAAGATGGCCTGGGGCACGGGGATGGGGGGATAGAGGCTGTTGCCCCAAATCCTGCACCCCCTCAGCCCAGCCTGGATTATAAGATGCCAGGGAAAACTAAGGGATATCCCACTAGTCCCCAGTTTCTCACTGGCAGAATACTCATGGCACTCAGCCAGAGCTGGATAAACTCCGAAGCTGGACCGCGAAGGCGTGGTGCACGGGAGGCTTTGAAAAAACAAGTTAAAAGTCAAACACGCAGCAGTTTGTGGTTGAAGAGTCTGGGAGGGACAGGCCCCTTGACTAAGAGCATCACATGATCATGCCAGAGAGCGCAGGAGATCCTTTGTCTTTCTCGGGGGAAGCCCAAGTGTGGGTAGATCTCACACTGACTACTAGCAAGAGGTGTATGCATGAGCTGGGCCTGTGGTTAGACTGTGGAAAGTGCCAGGTTCAATCCCTAGGGATGGCAGAGCCTCAGTCTCTATTGCCCTGCGTCTTGTTGAAAGCTTGTAAGTTCTTGTAAACATGTGATGTTTGGATAGCAACGCATTTGGGTTGTGGGGGTGTAGAATTTTTTGCAATATCAACCCATTGCTCTGCTGTTTGTCAGCTTCTTCTCATTACCATTTTGAGCTGGTTCTTGACGGTGTCCCTTTAACAACACTGCATAAAAACGAAATGATCCAACCTTACACAGTAATACCCTTATTCTCTATTGACAATTACCAAGCAAGTGGAATACATACATTTTTTTACCAGAACAAATGTTTTTATCCCCTCCACACTTCAGGGACACTGTGGAATCCCCCATGAAAGGGAAAAGTGGGAATAACTCCCGTCTGGTTTGATTGTACTTGGTGGCCGTGTAAGTGACTATCCGAGGGGCTGGGCAATGGAGGACCTGCTCCAGGTGGGGGGCAAGGAGGGTGTGCAGCTCCAGGCAGGGGAAAAGAAGAGTGCATGGCTCTGGGCATGGGAAAAGGCGAGCGCATGGCTCCAGGCGTGGGAAGAGACAGGCCCAGAAAGCAGAGGGCACATGGCTCCAGGCACGGGAAGAGGAGGGTATGTGGCTCTGGGCATGGGAAGAGGAGGGTATGCGGCTCTGGGCATGGGAAGAGGAGGGTATGCGGCTCTGGGCACGGGAAGAGGAGGGTATGAGGCTCTGGGCACGGGAAGAGGAGGGTATGCGGCTCTGGGCATGGGAAGAGGAGGGTATGCGGCTCTGGGCACGGGAAGAGGAGGGTATGAGGCTCTGGGCACGGGAAGAGGAGGGTATGCGGCTCTGGGCATGGGAAGAGGAGGGTATGCGGCTCTGGGCACGGGAAGAGGAGGGTATGAGGCTCTGGGCACGGGAAGAGGAGGGTATGCGGCTCTGGGCACGGGAAGCAGAGGGTATACGGCTCTGGGCATGGGAAGAGGAGGGTATGTGGCTCTGGGCACGGGAAGAGGAGGGTATGAGGCTCTGGGCACGGGAAGCAGAGGGCATATGGCTCCAGGCATGGGAAGAGAAGAGAGGGCACATGGCTACGGGTGCAGAAAAAGAATTAAAACACACCTGAACCAAACACCAGACGAAGGAACGTCCCTCCCATTCCTCCCCCAGAGCCATCAAAAGCCGCTCCGTCCTCCTCACAGCTTCTGCTGTTAGGTTCATTCCCAGCCCAGGCCCTTTTGTTTCCTATCTCTGTAACTCCCCTCAGCCCGGACCTCCTCGTCAAAACAGCTCAGATTGGCTCCAGGTCTATTAATAGTGGGGGAAGGAAACACAGAAGAATAACCTAGGAAGTTGTAGGCACCACACCCCACTTAGCCTAGCAAGCAGGCAGAGTCCTGCTCCCAACCCTGCTGGCCCAGAGCCCCTGCTTCTCTGGAGACCTGAAGGGAAACCAAGGGGCACATGGCCGCACAGTGACTGGGAGGGGAAGTGACAAACAGGGGTTGAAAACGCCTTTGGAAATGTCCGTTTCCCTCTTTGCAGCCTTTCCTGCTGAAATAAGGGCAAAGAGTTGACCTCCTTAGAGGGCAGACGGGATCTGAGTACCTCAGCGTTGCGATGGGAAGGAGCGTGGCCTAGGAAGGGGAGCGGGGAGACAAAAGTCTTCAGTTCTTTCTCCTTCCTCCTGCCAGATCCCAAAGTGCTTTCCAAGAGCTAGTGAGAGAGCCAAGGCCTCTGCCACTGGCCAGCAGCCGCTGGGCCAGTATGCCGAGAAGAACATTATCGCCTGTTGAAATTGGGAGGGGAATTAGAACACAGACACTCAGGCTGGAACATGGTCAAGGCTCCGGGACAAGGTTCTGCTCCATCTGCTAACTAATACAGCCCAGGCTACAGCTTGAACCTCTCTAATCCAGCACTCTGTCAGCTGGCAACCTCCGTAATCCAGCATGATTTTAATTAGCTGCACAACCACTCACCAGGGATGTGGCCCGATTTCCCAGGGTCCCATAACGTTTGTTTACAGGCACCTGTCCTGGATATCAGCATTCTGTGCTGTCATTTAGCTGCAATGTACCCCTAAATGCCTGCTTAGAGCCCAATAAGCAGTGGAAGTGTTGGTAATGCGCTAGACAATATTGACCTGTGGTCCAGCAAATTCTTTCATCTGGCACTGGTCAGGTCCGGAGGGTGGTGGATTAGAGAGGTCCTTCGAGATCACATGAGGGCAGGACGGCAGGATGAGTGCACTTGCAGAAAGTTGGCATTCCCGGTACAGCTTCCCCTACTGACCAGCTAGCACGCTGGTCACCGTAATTATATTAGCCACGCTGTAAGCCAGTGATACTCTCAATGAGACTCGGGCACATGGCTTTAAGACAGTGTGATTTGATTATTAACCAGTCAGAGTGCTTTTACCGTGTCGTTAACTAATTGTAATTGATAAAATAATCATCCTTGGTGAGTCACTCGGCTGGGAGATGAATCCATCCATACTAAATGACGTCACTACTAGGGTTCTTGGAGGTAATGTGGGTAGCTAATTGGACTCCTGAACCGCCAAGGTCTGAATAGCACAGCTCTGCGCCAGTGGTGTTCCAGCGCAGACAATAACCCGCGAGGCCCACAGGAAAGCAGGTGTGCCCAGGACAATAACCCACTTACTAACTGGCATCAGTCAGTACCAACCCCAGTGCTGGTACTCTCGCAAGAGGTGCTGGAGGGGTGGCTGGACCATGGAGAGTGAACCGACTCCATGGGTGCTGTGGAACTGGAGCATCCCAGGAGAAAAAATTATCTTCCTGTTCCCCACACCTTCCCCTGCCGAGACTCCCTCTTGCCGGCAGCCTCTGCCGATTAACTCCTTGCCGTTCCCAGTCAGGATTGGCTATGTGCAGAGAGGTCTGGGTGACAGAGAGAGGTGCAGGGATGGGAGACACTCCGGGTGGGGATGGGGGAAAAGATGAGTCAAGGATGAAAGCCTGAGGGAAGGGGAGAGGCCTGGGGCAGAGTGGAGGCAGGAAGTGGAGGGCTAGGGCAGAGCAGGGGGGATGAGCGCCCCTTAGGCCTGGAGGAAGTCAGAGCCAATGACTGGTCCCCTCTTCCCTTCCACCCCTAACAGAGCCTGCAACGTCCTCCAAACGCTGACACTTGGCAGCACACAGCAACCCCCAAGCACTTTACAGACAGTAATGTGTGAGTTCAGGTACTGCCTTGTACAGTATTAAAGACACGTGCTGACACCTGGAAGTACAACCTCTCTGGGAAGGGAACTACCAGGCGAGGATTCAGATTCAGTGCAATGCAGCTTGCTCGCTGTAGGGGGGTCTCGTCTGCCTCTTGCATGAATATGAAGCTGGCTGTTCAGTTGGAGCTGCCTAATGGTAGCGCCTGAGTGGTGCAGAGTGATCAAGGCAATAAAACAAGCTGTGTCATCTCTACTAGCAGATAGGTACATGCCGGGGAGCCGGTATACACCCTGTCCAAAGCTTGTTGCTCAGAAGGTCCCACCTGATAAGTCCTGACTGTCTGAATCAAGGGAGAGATACAGGCAGGGCATTCATCAGATCCTGAAGGTTCCTGTTCTTATCACCCCAGTTCAGCTGGAGAGTATGGGCCCTGGCTGTAAGAAGCAAGGGAAGGCATAGCTTCCTGCTGGGTCTTAGTGCTCAACTCCAAGCCCTGTTCTGGCCCTTCCTACAGGCTCCCACCACCACCTGCTGCCTGGTAAGTCCTCAATCTAGTCGCTTAAAAGTGAAAAAGCCTTCCTTCGTGTCAGACTTATTTCCAGAACATTGATATAAAGAGACAATCAAATGGTAATGGAGTCATTTAACAGGCTTTTGCCAACCCAACGTGTATACACAATCAGTTTCTCCATTTACTGATAAATCCTTTAATCTTTACCCAGAAACATGGTAGTCAACAGGGTCTTAGCTTAAAATTTGCTTTAAAATAATTTGGTTTAACAGCGGGCAGGATCTGGCCGTTAAACCAACTGAAGTTAGGTCCATTATTTCAGCAGCGGCAGGTCAGGGAACCACACAGAGCCCCTCGCTGGCAAAGTCGCTGGCGTGTGCGCAATGAGGATGGGGCAAGGGGAGCCAATGGCTATCCAGAAGAGCAGCCAGATGGGTCCTGTGGTTGCTGCATCGTCCTCGCCTTTCATTGGCTGCGACTGGCCTCTCATGCTGCCATATGGTGGCCAATGAAATCAGACCCCCTGGGACTAGAGTCGGAACATCAGCGGTGGCTAAGGTAGGTTCAGCAGAGTTAGACTGGGGGCCTCTTTGGGTGGATGGATTAGTCCCATGGGCTGGTTTGGGCTGAAGTGGGTTAATCCTGGGGGTGACGGGGTGGTTTGGGGCTGAGAGGAGTTAAGCCATAGATAAGACTGTTATTAGGGATTCTGCAAAATTCTGAGTTTTAAAGGGCTCCATGGCCAAATAAAATTGGGAAGCACTAGAGTGTTGCTGGAGATTTAAAAAAAAATCACATCACTAAACAATCCTTGCTTATTCACAATGTGAGTATTCATTATTTAAAAAAAAAAGCAAACAAAGGAAAAAAAAAGGAGGGATAGCTTGGTGGTTTGAGCCGTGGCCTGCTAAACCCAGGGTTGTGAGCTCAATCCTTGAGGGACCATTTAGGGATCTGGGGCAAACAGATTTAAAAAAAAAAAGAGGGTGCTTGGCTGTAGTGGGGACTAGACTTAATGACCTCCTGAGGTCCCTTCCAGCTCTATGAGATGTGTATCTGTAGCTTTAAATGCTTTGATCTTCAGATATATAGGGTTTAAATAAATCCTTCACAAGACTCCCCTTACCTAAAATACACGCTTCAATCTTAATTACTATAGTACAAAAATATCAGGCTTCTAAAAAGTCTTCTGTCTATCTCTGTAAATTTAATCTTTCTCCTTTCATTTGCACTACCCTGAAAGGAATAACCCCCCATTTCTTCTAGATAATTCCCTTTTCTTCACTTCTAAGTATTTGAGAAACTAGTTTTAAGAGACCCTTAGTGAAATAGAAAATCTTTTGTTCTGCCTAGAATCTGTGGAAACACAGTAGGTAAAATTTCAGACCCACATTTATTGTTACGGAGACCATAGAAAAGAAACGAGTGTTCCCTTTTTCTAAAAGCAACAAACATTGTGAAAAACAGTCTCAACCTCTGTGACTGATTATTTTAAAATAATATCAGTGAGTTATCTGCAATGTTTACTTAATGATGGCTTAAACAGTACATTTAAAATATAAAATCAGCTTAGTAATTAATACTGATCAAGAAAATGTAAAACAGAAGAGCTGCATCATGTGTTCCATAAAATGCTGCATCTAGCAGCACAACTGACTTGCCCTTTGCTACAAAGCTTTTCCAAATAAATCTCTGCAAACTTCAGGGTATATCAGAAATCTGTGTCAGACCTTGTTTGTATTCCCAAATTTAGTGCTTTCCATTAGGTGCCATCTGCATGTTCAGTTTTCATCCTCTGGCACGCAGTAGAGAACGTGCTCCATTTGTTTTAGAAGAAAATGCAGACGAGGGGGGATTTTTGCCGTTTTTTTTTTTTTTTTTTTAATTTCTTTTGCTTCACTCAGGCTCAGGGATCTGGCTGTGGGGGGAGAGCAGAGAGTGGACGGGAAGAGAAGAGGGAGACTGGGGAGGGGGTGGGGCTTAGGCTGAGTGGGAGCCGGGCCTGGGGCAGAGGGTGGGCAGAGCCTGGGGCACAGCAGAGGAGACCAGTGTGGGAATTTCAGGGGGGCGCACCAGCCATATGCCCCTGCCCCTCCCATGCTCTAGCCCCATCTCTCACCCATACCTCACTCCTCCACCCCTGCTTTACCCATGCCCCGCCCTCTCCCCAGACTTGCTCCACCCCCTCTCCCTGCTCCACCCCTGCCCACCTCTTTCTGTAGAAGCACTGCACCACTTCTGGTGAGCACAGTAGCAGGCCCCCGCCTCCCTTAGAGTGGCGCGGTCGGAGAGCACAAAGAGCTAGAAAGCTCATGAAGCTCTTGGACTGCGCTACTCTGGCGGGAGGGGAATGCTCCCTGCACTCACCAGTAGCCACGCGGTGCTGCCAGGAGGGGGTGTGATGCTAGGGGAACATGTGACCCCCCGGACATCCCCACTCGTCTCCTCTGGGCCACAGGCAGAAGACATGGGCTGGGAAGCTCAGCTCCGCATGTGGCAGCTTCACCCTCCACCCATGACAGAGCCCAGTAATGGCTCTCCATGAGCTGGATTTCAATGGGCACTAGCTGCAAGGACTGTCGCCCATCACAGCACCCCGAAAGTCCCCGGGGGCAGGACCCCGGAGGTTGATAGGTGCTCCAGGCTGCCAGGGGAACGATTTAAACCAGCACCGCTCACAATCACACGGAGGGCCACTCACCCTCTGGCCAGCCCTCCTCAAGCAATCTGCACCTGGAATAAGAGGAGGGAAGCACCAGGAGGATGGTCTGGTGGTTTAAAGCCCTAAACAGCCACTCAGAAGGGTTGAGTTCTCAGCCTGGCTACAAACAGTCCTATTAATCTTTTTCCATCCATGCGCATGTAACGCCAACAGCCCCAGGTATAGAACTTGTAAGCACAGGGTCTAAGGCGCTGCACTCTACCACGTGAGCTAAAGGCCAGGGGGCTCCCACTGGAGGCTGTAGAGCAGAGACTTCGCTCACCCCAGATGAGGTCTCAGTTCCTCTGGGTACTACATGTGGAATAAAGTTTGTCCAATGCACCCACTCAAGTGCAGGTGCACACCACCCATAGAAACAAATGCTGCCAGCTGTGGGCACTCTGCTAGTCATCTGGGCTACATTTCAATCTCTCCTGGCTGGCTGCCCAAGCACTCTGCTTACAGGGAATGCTGACTCCTAGTGTGAGCTTAGGAAAGTCATTTTGTCTTCCAGTGCCTCAGTCTCCACCTGCAAAATGGGGCTAATCACCTGTCCTCATCCCCTGTGTCTGACTTGCCCATTTGCACTGCCAGCTCTTGGGAAGGAGGGACTGTCTCATAGGCTGTGTCCACACTTGCATTCCTCTTTTGAAAGATGTGTGCAAATTAGGTACATCAAAAATGCAAATGAGGGATATATTTGCATATTTGGCACGTGGTTTGCATATTCTAATTTTGAAAGAGCTTCTTTTGAAAGAAGAAATCAAGTGTAGGTGCTATGCTTTTGAAAGTAACCATCTTCAAAAGAATCCTTCTTCTCTTTATTTAACGGGAAGAAGGATTCTTTCGAAGATGGGGTTTACTTTCAAAAGAGCAGCGTCCACACTGGCTTTATTCCTTCGAAAGAAGTTTGTTTGAAATTAGAATATGCAAATGAGATCACAAATATGCAAATTAACACCATTTGCATTTTTGATTTACCTCATTTGCAAACTGCTTTCAAAAGAGGAATGCAAGTGTAGACACACCCATGCTGGGTGTTTGTACAGCCCTAAGCGCAGTGGGTCCTCTGCACTGCTGGAAAACCAACATCAGGATTTGCTTCCGTGGTCTGAGCTCTGCCAATGACTCTGGTTGTATAAAGCACTCTGGGATAGCACAGGGCAGAAGAGGCATTTGTTGTACAAACCCAGCCTTGGACTCTCCTTGCCACGTGAGTTGTAAATGTCCTTCGGCAAGCAGGTGAAGTACATAGAAGCGGGAGCCTGACTACAGGGAAAGGACAAAAAGCATGCAGGTGACACTTGTAGGTGGGTACAGCCCTGCATTTCCCCATCTCATCAAGCTAGTTACACACTGGGGACAGGAAAACGCCAATACCCAGTACATTTTCCAAGCCAGACCGTCCACTCACTCACCTTCATGGAACTCTGTTGGACCCAGCCTTCTGCCCCAGCTGCTTTGGCTTTTGAGACAGCAGTGGGACAGTGGAGAGTTTCCCTAAAGAGGTACGACTTGATGTCCCCCCCCAGGTGTACACGTACCCACTCCTCTGGTACAGCCCCAAATGGCCTCAAGACTCCGTGAAATTATGAGGCTGGCACCGCTCTGGTTATGTGGGGCAGCCCCCCTAAAATGTCAAGCTCTCAGAAAGATTTCAAACTTGGGGCTCTTGTGTCTACGGCACTGCTACTGGAGCAGTCAGCAGCTGGTTTTGCTGGCCTGCATTCCCTGCTTTTCCTGTCCAGCAGTTCCTCTCTCATTTCCTGAGCAAGGCAGCCTTAGGTAGACCGGATTTTTATTCTGGGTGAGCGGGGTCCTTCACAGGTTCATTTAGCAGCCCGGGAATGGTGCTGGGCTGGAGTAGGGGCAGCCAGACCAACTCAGAACCCGAAACGCTGTGTCATGGAAGCTTTACAAGAATGTCCTAAATGGCAGGGGGGTGGAGATGCAGAATGGTGCAGGGCTGTGAGTCCCACTTAGCAATCACATGAAGAACTCTTCCGTCCCTGTTTTTGCAGAGGAGACTACTGATTTTTTGCCCCTATGCCACTAACATGTAGAATGCACATGGAAGTAATGCTGGGTATAGGACCCAGACATCCTGTAATTATCTACAGGGCCACATCCAGGCATCCTCCCATCACATTACCCCTTAGCATCCCCCAGCCCTGACCTGGGATTCAGTCCTTGGCAGGATGGAGGGTAGGCCACTGCAGCAAGGTCAGGGACAGGCCAGCCCAGAATTGGAGCCGGGAAGCCCAGGCTGTGGAAGAATTGGGGCTGGGGCTGTGGTGGGCTGCCCAGGCAGGCAGCATCTGGGCCCCAGCGGTCCAAGCCGCAGCAAGCAGGGCAGGCTAAGTGGCTGCTGGGAGCAGGTTGGCCCTTCTGCAGTTGCTTCAGGCAGCTCCTGTCCTGGTGTAGCCTCCCACAACCCCTGCACAGTGCTCAACAGAGTTGTGCAGCCATGCAGCTTATAGGGAACTTCGTTTCTGGGTCCTAGGACACAGCTTAGCTTTTACTGCCCTTCCCACAGCTGCACTACTTGCCCCTATGTACTTGTCATCGGACCAGCTGGTCGGACCTGTTGCCACCCTAAGCAGAGTATGTGACGGGGACGCTGGAAGCTAAGACTGCGCCTCCCACAGGGGAAGTCACCCAGAGCTGGTGTGAGGAGCAGGACGTCCAGCTGAAGGCATAAAGGCTGTTACTTCTGCAGCAGCGTCAGGCCTGGGGAACCGGTGATGGGCTTTAAACTCTGGGTCAGTGACCTGAATGCAGCTGAGCCTGGGGGTAGCCAAAAGTCCCTGCTGTCTGATAAGTGCTTTGGGGGTCAATCAATAGAGCTAGCCCTTGCACAGTGCCTCATGAGGTCAAGGTGCCACATGAACGTAAGTGCATCAGGTCACCCAGCATCCCTGAGAGAGGACCTCTCATCCCCATAGGACACAGAGGGAAGCTCAACGACTCTGAATCGGAGTTGCCCAGCTCCACACACAACCAACCCTGTGGAGTTCCTGGCTCCCATGCTCAGGCCACGCTGCTACCCTGTGTCCGAACAAGCTGGTGGTCTCGGTCTGATGGAGAGCTCACATGTCCATCCCACCCTTGCAAGCCAGTCCCTTGTCATAAGAACAGCCCTACTGGGTCAGGCTCAAGGTCCATCTAGCCCAGTGCCCTTGTCTTCCGACAAAAGGTGTCCCCAGAGGCAATGAGCAGAATGGGCAGTCAACAAACGATCCCTGCCCTGCTGCCCACTCTCAGCCTCAAACAGAGGCTAGAGACACTGTCTCTGCCCAACTTTAATGGCCATTGCGGAGGTGAGATCATGGAAGCAAATCCAGCAACCTGACGCTCCCAACGACCTAGGTGTTAGACCAAGAGGGACGGAGGAGATGAAGGCACTGGAGTGAGAGATGATTCCCTTCCAAAAGTCATCCTGGACTCTGGACAGCAGTCACTGAGGAAAGGCAGAGGGGAACTCTGCTCCGGATGTTAAGACACCAGTTAAACGTAAGGTATGCCATTATGTTAACTGGTTAACCAGTCTTTGCTGGTGACCAACTGCATCGGGTTGGATCAACCTCAGCCACCACGGAGGAGCAAGCAGGCTGGGCAGCCGAACCTCGTGGCCACGATAGGCGCTCATGGCTGTGGCAGGCCAGGTGGCAGGCCCTACATGAAACGGTTAACCAGTTAAACCCTAGCGTTTAACCAGTAAACCATTTTAACGCCCCTCACCTCTGCTTAACAGCTCATCTGTGAGATGAGGGAACAATAGAGACAATAAACAAAGGGAACTGGAACCTGAGATGGAATTTCTGCTCAGCATGAGCATAGGCAACAGGTAGGGGGGTTGCACGGGGTGGGGGGGGGTCACATGTAACCCCCCCACCCCATCGCCCTCCCTGCACTCACTGTCAGCGCTGCTTCTGATGAGAGCGGTGGTGGTGCAGGGGGTGGGGCTGCCCCACAGATACTGGAAGTGGCATGGTGCTTCCGCAGGAAGAGCTGGGTGGTGCATGGACAGGGCAGGGGCAGGAGAAGGAGGGGTAGGGCAGGAGCGCCTGGCTGGGTGCCCCTTTCACCCAAATGCTCAGTCGCCTCTGAGCCTGAGACCCATCTTCGACTTCCTCCGGTAGACCGAGGAGGTGAACCCACCTCCCAGGTAAGCGCTCCAGTCACTAGCTTACTGGTTGGGCAGGTGGGGCAATGAGTCTGTCCCCCTCTCTTTTTGTGAAACGTTTCAGGAGGTCTGACCCACACACTCAGCATTTCTCACCGAATGGACTTCTTTGTTTCGAGCCAGCCCTGGAAAACAATGGCACAGGAAAGCTCACGTGCCCCAGGAAGCATTCTGTCTGGCACCCAGCACCCATGTGGCTGATATCCAAGCCGTACCGTGATGGGGAGTGGAGGGTGGCGCCACCACAGGTTTGTATGAGGCCTGGCCCCAAGTAGAGCTGATCTCCAGCACTACCGCAGTCGCTGAGGCAGAAACGACAGCGCCCGGCTCAGGGGTTACAGCGTGTACGTGAGGGGAGCGCACCAATGCCCTATCGTGCAAACACAGAGAAAAACAAAAGGGGATTGAGAACATTGCTGAGATTAGCCAGTCCTGGCATGGAATGACACCCAGATGTTGTGATATATGGAGATATGTACCTCATAGAGCTGCATGGGACTGCAGGAAGTCATGGAGTCCAGCTCCCTGCCCTTTTGGCAGGACTGAGCATCATCCTCCCATTCCTTTAAATTCTGTGTTCCAGATCCCTAAACGGCCCTGGCAAGGGATTGAACTTGCAAGCGGGGGGTCAGCAAGCCAATGCTCAAACTGAGCTAACCAGCCCTGCAAATAGAGCATGTCTATGTTAACTCTGCAGCCAGGCCTGGCCCTTGGTATCGCCTCAGCCCAGAGCTTTGGGGGCAGGAACTGTTCCCCCGGCTCCAGCCAGTCCCTTTTTCTAACCATGTCACACACGAGACATCAGAACCTGCAGTGCCGTTCAAGCCAGTGGAATAGGCAAGTTAACTCCTGTTGATGTGTCACGTCAGAATTCAGCAGGGACTTCGGTGTTGAGGTAAGTTGCACGTCCACCCTCAGCAGGACGGGGGCAGGGGTGGGCAACAAAGCAGGGTACATTTGTAGTGCTTTGTCACCCAGGGACTGTCTCCCCCCTGCCTTGTTCCGCCCTGCTACAAGCGACTACGCAGGTGCAACTCAAGATTAACATGCAGACTGCAGGGGCAGAAGAGGGCGTGTGTGTGTGCAAGAGGAAAAGCGTCTTACAGGAGATGGCCAGATAAGCAGCCCACAGCAACACGCGCCGGGCCTCTGACGGATGATGCTGTCATGCCCGGCTCATGCTGTCCCACCCGTTATGCCAGCACACCCGCTGGCTGATTCTATTTTAGCTGATGGGTTAGGCTGGTCCCCCTCATGTTCTCACATGGGTCTCCACCGTCTTCACGGTGCACCTGTACGGAACGACAGCCGGATGCTTGGCGGACGTTAGTGGGCGCAGTGCATTGACATCAATGAGCCTATGGTGGTTTACGCCAGCCGAGGGCCCGGCCCAATGGGAGATTTCAAGTTAGCTTTGCTCTTCTGCATATTACACAGGCTGGGCTGTGCTTTCCCCAGCCTTAATCTAGGGACAGAAAGGGCTCTCGTCGCCTGCTCCCCATAGAAGGGGCAATGGATTCATCCTAAAAGTGGGGGGCCGCGAGGCCCCACCAATACCCAATCTCTCCCCCACAGGTCCCATCTCACAGACAATGCAGAAGCTAGAGTCGGGCTAGGGAGCCGGAGCCTCTCCAGCTGCCCAGGTTGGGGAGGCCCAAGGGCAGCCCAGGAGCCCGTGGTCCGTCCCCCTCTCCCCGCCTGCCCCCGAGCAGATGGTGGGTCTGTGGCTCCCTATAGCACCTGCCCCAGAAGCACTGACTCCAGGGCCGGAGTGCTCATAGAAAAAACACAGCGAGTCCTCGGCTCCCATCCCCCATCAGCTGAATGGCAGGTCCTGCCACTCTGCTCCTCTGCTTCTCCACCAACGCCTCCCGCCCACCGGCCATGTGCCGTTTGGCAGCAGGCGAGAGGAGCTGGGGAGCAGAGGAGGGGGATGAGATGGGGCAGGGCACAGCTGCAGCGGACGGGGTGAGGTGAGAGCCTTGGGGGAATAGCAGAGTGGCCGTGGGGCTTCGGCGCTGAGCTGGGTACAGCATCCCCAGGGATATTTGGAAGCCAGAACCTGTGGCCCACCCAGCTCTCACCACGGCCTAGCTCCAGCACCCAGTCTAGGCACGTCTGCGGGAGAGAAATGGGGGGGGGGGCTGGGCCCCAGGGAAAACCTGGAAGGGCCAGACCCATCCACTTTCAGAAAGCGAGAAAGAGATGGCCCCTTGTCACCTCCCAGCCACCACGCTGGCCCCTGTTCTGGCGCCCCTGCCCCACGGCAGGGCTTGCCTGGCCAGTAGTCCTGACTTGATTTCTCACCTCTGCCTGTGCTGACTCAGGGCCTGCAGGAAGTGGGTTGGGCAATTCAGGAGAGGGCGCTCAGTTCCCTGAGGTCCTGAGGCCGAGCGTCCTCAGGCCAAGACGACCTTTTAGAGCGAAAAAGCAAACCAACCGTCTCTGGTCATTAATACTCCACGGCACTTGCACAAGACTAAGGAAGTCCTATGACAAAGAGGCAGGATCTCTGGTGTCGTGGCCAAAATTCTAATGCCTGTGTCTTTACTTTAACCTCCTCTTGTTCCAACTGGATACAGAACAATTCACTTCCTGCTCTGCCCTGTTATGTGGAGCTGCTGTGCATGGTTAAAGAGCTGCTGCGTTCTACCCCAGAGGCAGCTGCATTTCTGTGCTGGGTTCCGGGATTAGTAAATAAACATATTGTGACCCATCTCGTGGGGAGTATGTCAGATAGGCCTCTCTGTGCTTAGTGATAATTTCCAAGTGCCTCAAAGGCTCTCAAAGGTTGTTGAATTCTGAGTTCAATTCAGCTCCACCAGGCTACCTGTGTTTGCTGGGGTCTCTTCACATAGCTTTCACTCAGGGCACATTAAGAAGCTCTAGGAGATATGCTAGAATGGGACGTATTCTGCATACATGTAAGCTACTATGCCTGATCCTGCAGCCAACCAGCAATGGGAGCTTTGCCTGCTTGGATCCACAGGATCGGGCCCTATGCTACAGTCGCATTGTTTAAGGACCCTTTGTAGCTGGGGGTTACTCAGCCAGAAGCCTGGAGGTTTCCTGTTAGTGTCTCAAGAAGGGCTGTACGTTTCCGTGCCGTCTTTTGTCTGCTGAAGCTATTTAGGGTCCCACTTTTTAATCCTCCCACCCACCACTCCCTCACAGTGGGCTGTACCCGGTCCGTTCCGATAGCTGTATATTTAAAGGTGATGACGCTGAACATTCAGGGCCTGACAGGACGCGGTTGGCTTGGCAGGAGAGTTAGTACCGTTCTTTCGGTGGGGAAGAGCGTAGGAAGGGAAGGACACACTAGCCACCCTCCCCGCATTCAAAACTATTTAAAGACTGGCACAAAAGTCCCCTCCCAATGAATGGCTCCAGTGACCATCTCGCTTTAAATCTGCATAATCAGATCCACTTCTATTGTTGGCCAATTCATAATAGCTCCATTATTTAACTCTGGTGGCAGAGTAGATATTCCAGGAATAGGAAATCCCTTTTGGCTCATTTCTGAGAAAAGGAATCTTGGACCAGTGTTTGGTTTGAGAAAAGCTTCTGTTCTCCCTGCTTGTTTGCATAACACACCCAGTCTTGGCCGTTCGAGGTGGATGAGACCTGGAGTAAGAAACAACTGCACCAACTATCAGAGGGGTAGCTGTGTTCGTCTGTATCTGCAAAAGCAATACGAAGTCCCGTGGCACCTTACAGACTAACAGATTTATTAGCACATAAGCTTTCGTGGGCAAAGACCCGCTTCTTGAGATGCGCCCAACGATACCCAAGATGCTGTCGGTGCAGAATTCTTACCTCTGGTACATGTGTGATACTGGAAAACCACTGTCAGTTCCGGCCAAGACTGGTGGGCATTCGCTAAGAACTCAGAGATGGTGTTCAAACCGGCTCACCTCCAGGTTAGTTTTCTCCCAAGAGGCATCAATCTTATAAAAATGTATTGTATGTTGCAGCCTGCCTTAATCCCAGGCTTGTCCTCCAAGTATTCAACTTCAGAACTGCCAGACGTGAAAAATCATGGTTTGAAGAGAGGGCACAGCTACTTTTCCACCGCTGCAACTGTTCCACCTTAACTCTTCAGTGAAGACACTACTATACCAATAGGAGATTGTCCCCCTTTGGTGTAATTAATCCACCTCCAGGGGACGCGGTAGCCTTTCCATTGACATAGCACTGTCTACACTAGAGATAAGGTCGGTGTAACTGCATGGCTCAAGAGTGTGAGCTCTCTGACGGCATAGGCGTTAACAGGCACTCGAATGGTCTCTCAGAACCACAGTTCTCAGCCAGGGGTATGCACACCCCTGAGAAGTGGGACTGTCCCACAAAAGCTCATCACCTAATAGATTATCGTATTAGTCTTTAAAGTGCTACACGGCTGCTTTGTTGTTTTGTGTTCCAGGGGTACATCAACTCTGCTAGCCTAGTCTTCTAATTTTACAACAGGCTACATAAAAGCCCTGGTGAAGTCAGTGCAAACTAAAACTTCACACAATGACTTATTTATACTGCTCTATATACACTGAAAGGGAAGCACAATCATTTATATTCCAATTGATTCATTTGGTAAGTATAGGTAAAAACGAGGCTGTCAGCAATTTGTCGATAAGTGTGCGCTGTGACACTCTTTTTATTTTTAGGTCTGATCGTGTAAGCAAGTAGTTTGAATGAGGTGAAACTTGAGACTACACAAGACAAATCTGACTCTTGAAAGGGGCCAGGCTGTCTTGCAAGGTCGAGGGCCACTGTCTTAGAACACATGCTATATATGGTAAACAAGCTGTTCCACCGACTACTTAGCTCTGATACTTGAAGTACAGGTGGGACGTCCCTAATATGGAACCCTTGGGACCTGAGCAGTCCTGAGCCAGGGAGTTTACTGGACAAGGGGAGGTCAGTGCTTCCCCGCTGGCCACCGGCCCCCATTCTTGGGTTCCCCTCTAGGCCACTGGCCCCTCCTGGCCACCAGCCGCAGTTAGTGGTCTGCTAATCCAACAGGGATTCTGGCCATTGGCTCCCCACTGCTGGCCCAGCTGTGGCTCCCCATCAACCACACCCCCCCGCTGCCAGCTCCTGGCCACTGGTCTCCCAGCTGGTCCCCACTCCCAGCCCCTGGAGCTCTCTGGTCCAGCAACATCCTTGGTCCAGTAGCCAGACCAGAGTGTCCCGGATCTCAGAGGTTCAGCCTGTACCTTTCCCAGACCTGAAGAAGAGAAGCTAATCCAAAAAATGATACTGCCTCACTCCCTTGCCTCTTGAATCCCTGCCCGACGCCTGCCATCTGTACCACAAAGCAATGTGTACATCGTGCGTTACAACTGTGAAAACGGGTGCGCCGAACTTGCACACGTAGATAGACGAGTTGCGCCTGATGCCCGCTCAGGAGGATCAAGATTCAAGATACTTGGGTTCCACTTTGCCTACGCTGCACTTTTGTCGGTAATAATTTAGTCAGCAGGGGTGCGAAAAAACACCCCCCCTCCAACCGACAGAAATTTCACTGGCAAAGTGCTGGGACGCACAGTGCTATGCCAGCAGGAGAGCCTCTCCTGACAAGATAGCTACTGTGGCTTGTTAGCCGTGGCTCAATTAGGCTGGCAGGAGAGCTCTGTCCTGCTGGCAAACAGCAGTTGCGCAACACAACAGTGTCGCTGTCAGATCCGTAGCAACCCCGGCACGAGGGTCACGGCTGATTTTCACTGGCACAGGGGCAGGAGCTCAGCCCCACCTCTCCACCCCCTGTAGAAGGGAGGTTGCTCAAAGCCAGGCCGCCTGTGGGTTAACGAAAGACCAGCTAATGCTACCAACCACCACCTAACTGGTAAAGCTCTGCATCTCCATTTCTTTATTAATGAAGCTGTTGTAAGTAGGACTACCAGTGACTTTAAAAAGCATCACCAGCACTTGGACCATACATAGAAGTCAACAGGTCCAGGGTCGGCACTCTGCCTCGGAAAGGTTGCTAACCGCTGGTGCAGACATAGCTATTACTTATCCCTGGGGGGATGTAAATTATACCAAAGTGAGTGGCAGCGTAAGCCTGGCCTTGAGATAAAAGCTAAAACCAGGTGCTAAGAGAATTTTTTATCTCTTTGCTGGCTGTGCTCTTGCAGGTCCAGGCACCCTAAACTGAAGCAAGAGATGCCCCAGGGTTCGCCCTGAGACACCTTTTGCAGATCTGCCAACTCTTGCAAGTGACTCAAGAGATGCAATTTCAAAGCACTAGGAAAACTGACTCAAGGACAGAACTCTCCAATGGCTGGAGTTCTTTTCTCAGCTGCTTTCACTCCAACCCAAAGGACAGGGCTTCCTCTTTCAGTTTCCAGGCTCCCATTATCAGTACCAGCCCCTGGAAGACCAGGGCTGCCCTTGTCAGCCTGAGTTCTTGGGCAGCTCCTGTTAGCTCCACGGCTTCTTCTGCCAGCCCGGGAAGTGGAAGAGGGGACCCCACTGCAGCTTGCTCCCCGGCAAGCAGAGGGAGGTTGAAGAACCCTAAGAGGTGCAGAGGTGAGGCTGGAAGGGATGTATGAGAGAGGTGGGGGCTGCAGGGGCAGGGGGAGGCTGCATTGGTGGTAGGTACTGAGCAGATGGTGATCTAGATGGGATCTACAGGGATGGGGGGAGAACTGAGGGGCTTTGGAAGACAGGCAGATATGGGAGTTTAGTACCTTGAGAAGAGGCCACAATCTTTGCCCCAAGAAGTGGGCAGCAAGAAGACCAAGACCTAAATCCAGTGCCCTTCAGGAGGCCACAAAGAGGTCGGGGGAGGTAGTTCACTTGGGAACTGGGACAGGAAGCTAGTGCATTTTGGCAGATCCTTCCCTTCCAAATAATTCCTCCCCTTCCTTGATCTGTACACCCAGCAGAAAAGCTGCTGCGGTGCCTCGGGCTGCGGACAGCAGCCTTGCTAACCACAGAGCCAGCACATTCACGCTCAGCCAGACCTGAGCAGCAATAGCAATGTGCAGAGTGAAACCTGTTTTAAGAAATCACTTCAGGGACCTGTAAAAACTGGGAGTTTAGCAGAGGTGAGGTCCTATACATGTGTCTTAGAATTGTACTTATTGACTCTGGGAATACCTTGGGTGTCCTTTAGGGCAGCTTTACTGTACAATACATACATTATAATCATCCCCAGCTCTCTTGTAATGCTTTTCATTACTGGCTTTCAAGGCGATTTAAAAAGGTCAGCATCATTTATCCCATTTTACCCATAAAGCACCTTTCATCCCAGAATCTCACAGCACTTTACAAAGCTGGGTAAGTGCTAGATGTTAGATGACACACCCAAGGTCATACTGAAAATCAGTGGCAGTGTGTGTGTGTGTGTGTGTGTGTGTGTGTGTGTGTGTGTGTGTGTGTGTGTTTTTAAACCCAGGAGCTCACGAGGTTTCATGATCTGAACAGCCTCCGCCAGTCGACTCCTTTTGCCTCTCCTATAAGAGATGCAGAGGGGCGCTTCCAGCTGAGACAACCCAAAGGTATGGTTGTGGGTAAGTTCCTTCCTGACTCATCTGCTTGATCTGCTGCCTATAGACTGTGAGGGTCTTAGTGTGGGTTAGGGATAGTGCGGAAGAGGCAACAATCCGTTAATTAATTCTCTGCCTATGAATGGGCCAGAATAATGGCCTAACAAAAATGTTGACTCATCTACCCAGGAACGAGCCATTCTTTAATTATTCAATTGGCTGTGGCCCTGACAAGGGAGATGAGCCTAAAATAAGACTCCACTGCTGCATTTTGCCCCTGAACAGCATCACTCTTCCAGCCTGAGTCATCAGAGGAACGAAATATGCAAGATCCTGCACTCCTAGAAGGCCAGGGATGGGGTAACTGAACTCAGCTGTTGGGGCAGACTCCAGGCACCATGGCTCCTGAGGGATTCCAGCACCCCCGGTCTGGTGCAGGTGCGTGCCTGGGAAGAAGCCGGATTTTAATAATGTGGTTTTGCTCTGAGACACTCTAACCTTCATGGAAGATTGGGGGAGAGGGGGAGCATCCTTCCACAGGCGTTCCCTGTAATCTGAGCACTTGGGCAAACACTCAAGAGAGATTCTGCGGCCACCCAGCTGATCAGCAGACCACCCACAGCTGGCAGCATGTGTTTCTACTGGTGGTGCGCATCCATGCATGCCTCGGTGCACGTGACAAAATTATTCCACACATGGATGGAAAAAAAAGTGAGTGGGAACCCTGCCCACCACCCAATATAAATGAAGATCTAGTGGCAATGGGCAGGATGTAGTTCGCAGGGGCTCAAGCCAGGCAGCAAAGACATGAACACCTCACCTGGACAGGCGGCCTGGCAAAGTCGGAGTATCCAGACAGTCTCTTTGGGTGGGGCAGGGGCAGGGGCAGCTGAGGGGTGTCCCCGGAGCACAGAGGTAAGGCAGAAGGGTGAATTAAGGGAGGCTAAGAACAATGCAGTGTGAGGGGAGCTGAGAGGCAGGCCCTCAGCCACCCAAGGCAACTCTGGAGCTTTCTCCAAAGGTGAGTAAGATCACCACCAGAACACCCAGCCTTCGAGAGTCCTCCCCTTCTCACTCTGATATGGGGCCGTGGCAGGAATGTTATGGGGGGGAGGGACAAAGAGGACAAAGGAGGGAGGTGGGGAATCAACAAGGCGCCCCCGCCTCACCCAGGTTAACTATCTCCATCTTTCTTTCAGAGATGTTGGATGGTTTGCCAGCTCTACACCCAGCTCCCTCTCCGGTGCTGGCTCACGAACCTGGCCATGGCTCACAGCCACAGGGGGTTGGGCTTTAAAAAAGTATCTGTACAATTCCACTCCCGGGACGATGCCGCCCAGTTCTCAGCGATCAGCACGACAGTGAAAGGCGGGCACAGTATGGCTGCATCCTTCCCGAGGGAACGCTCGGCTGGAGTAGCAGTGACGGGAGGGCTGCCAGATGGCGACCAGGCTGCCCCAGGGCCTACCGCTGGAATAACATAGCGTACTGCTAGGTGAGAGCATGGTGCATTGGTGATGCTGTGCAGGGCTCAGAGTTGAATTACAGTGGCAGGGTACCTTGGCTGTGCCCGGGACCAGCCATTGTGTGTGTGTGTGACCCAAGAATCTCTGTTGCTGTTGTTAAATGTACCCTCGTCTTTACCGGGACAGGACGGCCCTAAACCAGAGCTGGAGATGTGAATTCTGTCCCAAAAACTTCCTCCGTGATCTCAGGTACTTCCCATGCACTGTGCTTCCATTTCCTCATCTATACAACAGAGCTAGTAATATCCAGGGAATCTTTCCGGGGGGTTTATTCATTTCATTTTTCAGGGCTTATTTTTAGCCATCTACTCCTGGGGGAAATCCTCGGTCCCTGGGCAGGTGCAGAAGTCCTGTCTCCTGCAGATTTTCTTTTTGCTTCCCACAGAAAAATTACTCCTGACGGAGAAGCAAAGATGGCTCTTGCAGCTTCCCATGCACCCCTCCCTGCCAGGTTGGTTCAGGAACCCAGAGAGGCCAACACAGATGTAAACTGCTGGGGCTGTGCCATTGTGTGTGTGTGTGTGTGTGTGTGTGTGTGTGTGTGTGTGTGTGAGAGAGAGAGAGAGAGAGAGAGAGAGAGACACACAGACAGACAGACAGACAGACAGACACTCTGTCCATTAAATTCATCTGATGAAGCGGGTCTTTGCCACGAAACTTGCACTCCAATAAATCTGTTAGTCTATAAGATGCTGCAGGACTTCTTGTTGTTTTGTGGATACAGACTAGCATGGCTACGCCTCTCAAACTTATCGCTCTGTCCACTCACTCCCTATTGCAGCATGCTTGGCTCGGCATGGCAGGATAGGGCTTTTGTGTGTTTTGGAGGATCATAGAATCGTAGCAACATACAACAATAGAGCTGGAAGAGACCTAAAAAAGCCACCAAGTCCAGCCCCCTGCCCTAAGCAGGACCAAACCCATGAGATCATCCCAGCCATATTCTGTCTCTTCAGGAAGAGCAGAATGCAGCAGCCTGCCTGCTTAGTGAATTGTTTCCATTGTCTTTCTGAATTCCTCCGAACATATAAAACAGGCGTAAAAGTACTAAGGTGCCTTTCCATTACTGGAGTAGTGTACTGGACAGTATGCCCTTATAAAGGGTAGTGATTAGAACAGATCTAACTTTTGCACTGAAATAATTTCCTATCAAACCGTGCTCTGTGAAGAGTTTGTTGTTGACCTTTCTGGAGATGGTCAGTAACCCATGCAAATGGTGAGTTTGACTCCCCAGCTTTCACTTGCTTGTCAGTCGCCAAAGATGTGGCAATGAACATATGGCTGCTTATAGTTGTTGACTAATAACTCGAAACAAAGGGCCAAACCTAGCCACATTACTGTTACACGCCCGTTCTCAATCCACCGTATTGTAGTTTTTCAGTAAATTACCCAAGTAACTGAAACCGGCAGGAGTATACTATGTTATTTTGATAAATAAAATACACAGAATTTTTAAATTTTTAAATATATTGTTGCATATATAATTTTAATTTTTTTGGCCCAGAATAGCCCCAGGAACAGCGATCTTAAGTTTTACACAGATGCCCAAAAATCAGGGATTTTTGGAGCTCTCTATATAAATAAGACAATGAGTAATATATGCATATAAATTATTCTTTACAGTATAGACTATCGTAATGAGTAATCTCTTTGTCACAATCCCTAGTGCACTTGAATGGTTTCAAACTGTGCAATGCTCAAGCACACTCAGGAACCTTCAGAATGTACCAGCAGGGTCCACACAGACCAGTTACTAGACAACATGTGAAGTGTGCTTTAGAAATCACATCCCCATAGTCCATAGTACTGCTCTGTGAAGCTACAAGTGCCCCCTTTCTGGTGCTCTTCCAGGGCTTATTGGATCAACAATGATTTAATTTTTTTAAATAACAGTTGTTTTATTGGTGGTTGTCAGTTAAAACCACAAATCAGAGCCTTATTATGCCTCATCCTGCCTCACAGCAGGGTTGGGAGAATACATTTTGTGATATTCAGCACTTTGGGCTTGTCTATGCTTCTGTGAAAATCGACCCCAGTCGATCTTCTGGAGTTCGATTTCATGCATCTGGTAAAGATGCACAAAATCAATCTGTCTGGGGTCGGCAGTTAACCTCTCTACTCCTCGCTATCACAAAGAGTAAGGGAGATTGATGGGAGAAATGTTCCCGTCGACCTTCCTTAGCGAAGACGGTCAAATAAGTCGATTTCCGGTACGTCGATTCTAGCTACACAATTGCCATAGCTAGAACTGTGTATCGGAAATCGACTTTCAGGTCTGGTGTAGACCAGGCCTGGGAACTCCTCAGATGGAATGCACTGCAGACATTGGCGTTTTGTCCAGGGAGGTGGTTTGACAGGGCACGTGCTCATCTGTTCAAGCCACACAGATGTTTCTGAAAGCCCGGAACTCCTCTCCCCACCATGGTGATCACCAAAAGGTCAGACTGCAGGATGGGAATGAAAGAATAAAAATGACATCAGAAATGGCCTTCAGATAAATTCACTTGCGAAGCTTTGCACTCCCACAGCTGCTGCTAAGGGGAATATTCCTGCCACAGATCTCTCATGATCTTAGGGGGCTGAGCTTCTGTGCCAAGACAGGGAAAACGGTGCCCAAGGATTGCTTCTGAGCTGAACCCCCTCTAAAAAGACCAGCTGGACCCAGTACTCAGACTCTTCCGAGCGCATAGACCCGTAAGCATGCTCAAGAAGAAATCAGCTTATGCCATTGTAATGCTGCAAGCCCTTATTCAAGAGCCCCCTTCCTAATCGGATTGGCATTGTCCCATCCTGCATGCAAAGGGGACCAGCAAACAGAGAAAGCAATCACAGGAAACACAAAACAGAGGGCTGAAATCCTATTGCTTCTCATCTGCTCTAACACAAACAAAAAGCAAATAGCTGGCATTCTTTTTGCATGGCTGTTCCAGAGCTATTTCTAAGTAGCTGGCATGCTCAAGGACCTGCCAGCTTCTGGGTTGCAAGTCTGATGACAGAGACTTTGGTTTCTTGGTTTTTTTACAGCTGTGATTATTACTCACTGTACCTGTGTAAGAATGCTACTGAAAGTGACAACATGAGTGAAAGCAACGGTAACTGTGACGCTACTTTTAAAGGCACCGAGAGCAAAACCAGCAAATCAAAGAAATAACCTGTGAGCCTTTTATAGTGCCCATCCTCCAGAAGATGTGTTCACAGGCGTTAGTGAAATGCAGGCACCTGAGGCAGAGCATAGCTGCGGTTTAACAGTTTAGGAAAGAGAAGACGATGACGAGGTGCAACTGATTTGCAATTGGAGCAAAACCAACGTTCCTTCTCGTGCAGAAAGCGCCACGAGATTTGTAACGATTACAAACAGCCAGGGTGTGGGTTTTACGTCCTGTCTGAAAGAGAACATTTCAGCAGCACGCAGTCCCCTCTGCAGCATGCAGGGGCACTGGTTCTCTAGTGATGTCATCACTTTAATCATCCGCACCATTTCCTGAATAGGCCAAGATTTCCTTCCAGGTTTCCAATCCATGTGGTGACCAGCCTTGACCCTGGCTATGAAATCAGACACAGTCACGCCCAGCGGGGCTGGCAGCCACAGCAGGCCCCAGGGCTAGGTGGGACGTGGTCCCAGCTCCATGCCGCTGGAAGGGCTGGGTGGAAGGGGCGGAGCATAGGCCAATCAGCCCTTAGAGATCCTCAAATCATGGAGCTGGGACCCCCTCTTCCTGTGAGCTGTGCAGACCAGCACTGCCATGGGGCACTGGTGTGGGATGGGAGACCATGTGCCAAACCTTGAAACCCTTACTCAGGCAACACTCCCATCGGGAGCTCACCCATCTAGGAAGCTTCAAAATGGGAGCTTTGCCTGAGTACAAAACTGGAGTAAGGCCTGCAGGAGCTGGCCTGTGAACCAGCGTTCCCTGTTCGCCCAGGAGAGACTCAAATTCCACCCAGCTGATTGGCAGCATACCCACAGCCGGCAGCGTGTGTTTCTAATGGTAGAGCACATGAACGCACGCCTCGGTGCACACAACAAAATTTATTCTGTGCCTGGATGGAAAAAAGTTAGAGGAACCCGGATGTGAAGTAACCAGAAGTGGGTGCTGCAGCTGCAGCAACAGCAAAAGCTGAGGGGGAGGGATAGCTCGGTGGTTTGAGCATTGGCTTGCTAAACTCAGGGCTGTGAGCTCAATACTCAAGGGGGCTGTTTAGGGATCTGGAGCGAAATAGGTTGGAGGGAAGGGACAATACTTGGCCTTGCCAAGAGGGCAGGGGGACTGGATTGGATGACCTTAGGAGGTCCCTTCCAGCTCTGTGAGATGTGTATCCCCATCTCTTTGTGGCTAACACAAAGGGGGAAGATCTGAATGGCTTGGCCAAGCTGCAATGACTTAGATAAGGGGTTGATGTGACCTGGCCTGAGGCAGAAGGCTGGGATCCTGTGCCAATGCAATTGCCATAATGTCTTCCAGCACCAGCAAGGCTGTACGATACTGCTCCTGTAATTACAGGGAGGAGAAGTACACAATTCTGTTTGACTCCATAATGACATTGCTTCCATTGAAAGGTGCCTCCCATGGTGAAGAGCCCAAGACAGATGCACTGAGACAGGCTACTTAATGATCCCTGACTGGGGTGCTAAACAGCAGCATTTTAGAGGCCAGGCTCCAAGAGAAACCATTCTTTGGCTGGGCTGGAGGCGGGAGGGTGGGGAGTGCCTCCGAACACAGCTGCGGGGGAAGGGAGGGCCTCACGCAGGCCTTGGGCTTTGTTTTGCTTCTTTAGAAACAATGTGAAGTGGCCTTGTGGCCTGTATTACCGACTTAAAGCCACACAAAGGGCAGGCAGGGCAGGGGCCACATGGGACATGCCAGGCTCTCCTTCAAGGGCTGCATGACAGTAGGAGTTTGCCATGCCATGCCAGTATGGGAGGAATACATGAGGCCAATCAGAGGCAACCGGTGCAGGGATCCCAGGGGGGCCCTGGCCATGTGCCTCTGCCCCACCTCCTCCCCAGCCATGCCCCACCCCTGCTCTGCCAAGCTCCGCCCCCTGCTCCACCCCCACACTGCTTTCACTGGGTGTGGGGCAGTTGTGCCCCTCCCCACCCCCTGGAGTGGCGCAGGCTGAGGGCAGCACCAGCTAAGCAGCTCACACTGCTCTCAGGCCATGCCAGTTTGGGGGGAACTGGGCCCTTGATACGGGGGGGAGGTGTGCATGTGACCTCTTGTGTGTCCCCTACACTTCACCTCTGAGTCCAGCCCTGCTGGTGGGCTGCATACTCTTGACCTGAGATGTGTAGCAGATCCCAGGACAGGTCTCTCCTGGTGGGCAAGGTATGGCCAGGGTCACACAGCCCAAGCCTGTCCTCAATGGATACAGAACAGCAGCGGTGTGACACCCTCCTTAGCCTGCTCCGGCAGGACAGAGGTACACATCTCTCCTCGGGGTGCGCTGGACCGTGGACTCAGACCTGACCTCCTCTCAGCCCACACGCTGGCAGCCAGACATCAATTCAGTATGCAGCAGCTCCATTTCTTTGCAACAAAAACTGTGAACTGCTGACCTGCTCCTTTTCTGTAATCACGCATTCAACGTGCACACCACTGCCCTCTACTGAATGGACTCAGGATTATCCAGCTTTGCATCCTAGGCCCTATAATGTTCACAGCTGATGGAGATTCTCCTTTAGCTCAAATGACAGAGCCTGAGCTTTTTGGTGTAGCAATATCTGAATTTTATTCCCACAGTGATATGAAGCCCCTATGTGGTCACAGTTTGACACACCACATTTTAAATCAATTTAGCTGAAGGTCATTTGCCCTTTTGGCTCCCTGCCAAGACCTGAGTTCAGGGTTCTCCATTTGCCCTCTGTCAGCAGACAATGTAGCAAGTATCAGGGGCAGAACCCCGCTTTTGTCTGCTTAGGCATTTGTCATATCCTCTACCTGTTGGTAGACTGATTGATGTTTGATTGCCTCAACTCGGATCTTAGCAGGAAAGAGGATTTAAAATATATTGGGACTAATCCATGACCACAGGACTACCTTGGTGTCATACAATGCTACACAGCATGGGAAGCTGGGTCTTTATGGAAGGCATAAGACTGTGCTTGAATTCTCCTCCTCCATAGCCCTGGCAATCTAAGGTAGATCTGGAAAATCCCTCCTTTTTAAATATCATCCCACCCACACACGAGACCATCTACAGATCCAGGGCATTTGGCCACTGAGTGACGAGCAAAAGCTTTCCCTAGCTTTAATGAGAGTCAGCTGTAATTTCTTCATATTCTAGGGGCCCGAAGATCCTCTCTAGTCACCTAGGGAGGGCTCTGGATTTTGACTCTGGGTTGATGCTGTACCAAATCAACTGTCACTGTCGCAAAATCTCACCCACTTACCAAACTATTAGGCATATGCTTAGCATGCGGGATAGGACAAGATCATTGTTATGGGGAAAAAACGGGATAGGGCTTTATGGAACGGTCCCAGAAGGTCAGATTCTGACCCCTTTACTACAAACGAACCAGGTTCCCAGTCTGGCCAATACAATTCCGTTAATGGGGAAACAAGTGAGATAATACAGCCTTTTCGCTGGGTTCTACAGAAGTCACTTTGACCAGCCTATACAATTGTATGGAGAGATGGAGATCTCTCCGGGGGGACTTTTTGAACCATCCCAAAGCATTCCAAAGCGGGGGGGAGCGTTTTCTGTAATGTGCTACAGCAGGACTTCAGAATGTCTACGTTTTATTAGATTCCACAGAGTTTTCGATCAAAGGATGGTTCATCGCTGGTTCAGATGACGCAGGTCTCTCCCCCGCACCTTCGTGGCACGGTGACTAGACAATGATCCTGAGATTCTCCTGTCAGGAGCTGTCACAGAGGCGGGCAGGGCAGTACAAGTCATACTTTACAAACACACATCCTGCACTGTCTGTCTTTGTTTGCTGCCAGCCACCTTCATTAGTCACTGCAGCGTGGGCTCACATTAACTCCTCACAGTTAGGAGCACACAGTATGTGCAGACGAGAAAGTTCGGAACAATAATTCGGGTCATCGGGCAGGGTGAGATTCCTTCTTGCAGAGCTCACGCAAAACAGGACGTCAGGTACTCTTTCTCCCAGGTTTTCTTCCAGTCCTATTCTGCTTGAGTCATTCGGTGCCTTGAGCACCACACATGCACAGCAAAATAACCAAAGCCCCTTCTATCGGATGCTTCCATCACACTGTACCAATGTTAACTGAGTCTCGCAGCAACCCAGAGAAGTACAGGTTGGACCTCTCTAGTCCAGCACCCTCAGGACCTGACCGGCACCGAACAAGAGAATTTGCCGGATAACAGGAGTTCAATATTGTCTAGCACATTATCAACACTTCCACTGCTTATTCGGCTCTTAGCAGACATTTAGGATAAATTACGGCTAAAGGACAGCACAGCACACTGAGAGCCAGGACTGGTGGCTGTAAACAAACTTTATGGGACCACAGGCAAGTTGGCCACACCCACCTTGCCTGACACAAAGAACTGTGTCCCCAGCCTGCCTGCAGGTCACAGAAGGACTGATGGACCCCAGAACCTGTTCCTCTGACAGCCTGCAGGCTGTTGGGGGTTGGGGGGGAGCCTGCTGGAGCCTGGGGCAGCTCTGAGGGCCTTTGCCCCCATCCAGCTTGTAGACCAAATGGGGGCCACTGGGGGCAGCCTCTAGAAGCTCGCCCCTTCTTCCACAGCCTACAGGAAGGTCTGCAGGAGGGAAGGGCAGCCCCCAGAGACTTATGCCTGCCAGAGAGCCTACAGACCACAGGGGCTGCTGGGGGTGGGGACAGCCCCTGGAGTGCCCACGAACAGGGGGCAGGATGGAGGAGGCTGCTGGATGCTGGGGGTAGTCCCCAAAGCGTCACCCCCCACAGACCAGTGCAGGGCCAGCTGGGGCAGCTGGAGGCTGAGGCAGCCCACCGAGCCCCAGTCCCCACCTGACAAGCACAGCCCCAGATCCCTCCCTCCCAGGAGGAGTCGCTGGATGGGGAGCACAGCCCTGCCCCTGGGAGGAGCTGCCACCACGGTAGTGTCACTCTCACCGCCACAGGGGGCCCCAGTACCCCCCACCCCCCAGATCTGAGACCCGGCCCTAACTTCTGAACACCCATCCCCTGCCCCAAGCCCCCATCCTGCTGCCTCTCCTCGCCCTGAACCCTCACGCCAGCCTTCATCTTTCTTCAGTATTGAAAAATACCAACCTTGAAAGCCGCTGGTGCATTTTTTCATATATTCTCTAAAAATTACTTCCGTTAATGAGTCCAGCAATGCCGGGGACATCGGCTGGTACGGTGCATATTTTGAAGGCTTCTTTCTGCTCAGTAGAAACCAGGAACTTCATCAACTAATACACGAGCCCTGTATAGGAGAAGCTGCTTAAAACAGTCCCCTGATAAATGGCCTGGCTGCTACATTGTGGTAATACCTTCTGCACAAACTGGCTATGCCTCTGAACAATGTGGAAAGGACAAACCTTGCTAATAACTTTCAGCCAAGTCCCTTCATCTGCTTAACCCAATGATATCAACTTGGGAGGCAGCGTTTGGCCCTTGATTATTAATGTTAAAGGCCTGGTCACTGCATTTCAAAATATAAGACAGCCTCACGGCTCTCAAGGTGAGTTACACGTGCACAAAATTTTTAAACTGATGTAATTCTACCATCTGAGTAGGAGTTGACTCTCACTGAAGCGAGGGAAAGTTTTAGGGTCTTTCAGTGCTCGTCACTCAGCACGATGTAATTCTACAAACTTCATTAACTCACTCCCAGTTCACACCCATGTAAATGAGCGGAGAATCAGGCACGCTTCAAAATGTCCAATTCTCCACTGCCTTGCACCCCCACTGACACCAGTGCACCCCCACTTACACTGTATGGCTTCACTACCCAGTCAGGGTCGCTCTTCTGTGGGCTGATTTTACCCGCCCAGTGGGGATGTGGGAAATCTAACTCTCTGAGGTAGGCAGTCAATCCCTGTACTCCTCAATTCGGCAAGGAGTAAGGGAGGTCGACAGGAGAAGAGGTTTCTCCCGTCAACCTCCCTCGGTGAGGAAGGCTAGGTAAGTAGATTGCAGATAAGTCAATTCTAGCTTTGCAACTGCTGTAGCTAGAATTATGTATCTACAATCGACTTTAATGTCTAGCATAGACCTTGCTGTAGAAGTAACACGGTATTAACTCAGATGGGTAAAATTCTTCACCCACTTTGCCACCTCTGTCAATAAGCAGAAGCAGTGGAGACCCTGAAAACCTGGTCCACGCTGCTTTCTACAGTTGGTCTATCTCCCTTTTCTCAAGTGTGCACCAACTCACCGAGGAACAAGAAAACTCGGGCACATTAACAACAGCTCACTGAGGACAGGGACAAGTAGATTGTTTAGTTTGGAAAAGAGAAGATTGAGGGGAGACATGATAGTGGTTTTCAGGTATCTAAAAGAGTCTGATAAGGAGGAGGGAGAAAACTTGTTCTTCTTGGCCTCTGAGGATAGAACAAGAAGCAATGGACTGAAACTGCAGCAAGGGAGGTTTAGGTTGGACATTAGGAAAAAGTTCCTAACTGTCAGGGTGGTCAAACACTGGAATAAATTGCCTAGGGAGACTGTGGAATCTCCATCTCTGGAGATATTTAAGAACAGGTTAGATAAATGTCTATCAAGGATGGTCTAGACAGTGCTTGGTCCTGCCATGAGGGCAGGGGGCTGGAATCGATGACCTCTCAAGGTCCCTTCCAGTCCTAGTGTTCTATGATTCTGTGATTCTTTGATTAACGCTCTGCTGTTCACACAGTCAGAGCACAATACAAACCTAATCTCTCTGGTGCCACCAGGAAAAAGTGAACAAGCATTCTGATCCCGCCTTCACATCTTGGGAAACCGAGACACAAAAGCTTACTCTGATTGGTCCGGAAATGTTGAGTGATTTGACTAAGGCTATGCAATGAGTTCACTATTCTGACTTCTTTCGGGGTCAGCCATGATTTGTGCCAGGGGACCCAAATGCAGTGTATTTTCCGGAGTGTTTCATACAAATGAACCAACGCATATTAAAGGAAGCAGCCAGTGAGAGGGGGGCATTCAGAAGAAAACATTCTGATTAGTTCACTGGGCGGGGAGTGGGGTTCTGTGATTAGAGCAGGGGGCAGAAAGCCAGCTGTTTTACATTCTACTCCTGCCTCTCACTCCCTCTGGGATTTTATGTGGTTCATAATCTATTCAGCCACACTAGATATTCCAAACCAGCTACCTCATAGGCTTCGACTCCCAGCAGCTCTGGTAGATGAAAGGATGCCAATATGTATGTGCCCTCTCCATGCCTTTGTTTGCCTCTCTGTAAAACGGGGTCAATAATTCTTATTTATGCACGGGCATGATACAAGGACCAATTCACTAACCTTGTAAACTACCTTGCATTCCTCACGCAGGACTGTTGCTTTCTGAATCACCCACACAGTCACTTCCCAAAACACAATCTGAGTTTTCCTTGGCATGCAATATCAGCAACCATCCCTACAAATTAGACACACAACTGCAACACCTATGGCTTTTATACACACTCAGTACCTTTGTGAGGCTCTCTAGGTCAATTGTTCTTTTTCTGCTCCAGGACAATAACAATGGGGCTTGCCTGCATTATTATACTTGATGAAGCAATTAATTTACAAGGTTTGCAGGGAAAAAGGGAAAAAGCCAGCCATTGGGAAGCACTGGATGCAGTATTGCCAAATATAGGCATACACAAATCATGAGGTTGGCTTGGAAATCATGTGATTTTTTTTTTTTTTTAATAATAAGTATGGAGTTCTTTTTATTTGCCTTCTTATTTTTTTTTCAGATGCTAGGGCACCTTTGCCTCACATTTTCAAGCATTTTTCTGCAAACAGGAGGGAGAGAAACTTACTATATTTGAAGTGAAAATTGTGGTTCTCCCACACTACCATGATTCCAGCATCTGGGGCTTTAAGAAAAAAAACATTAAAACCCGTGACACAAGAAAATCAGGAGAGCTGGCACGAATAGAGGGCACATGTTCTCCTTTAATGAAACAACTATTCCCAACACAAAAGTGATGTACATAAGATACAGGCCCAATTCCAATGTCACTTAAGCTGTAATAAACAAACTTCCTAGGAAGTCGGTGGAAATTCCATCTCGGTGAGGAGAAAGTCAAACCCACCTACCAAAAGTAGCAGAGGGCTGGAATTATCCAGAGAGTCCTTCTCCTTTTGGAGGTTAATTACACGCAAATTGATAGGCACTGACAGCCAAATTGCAAGCTAAGGGAATGAAGTGAGATCACTTAGAACTACAGCCTGTTCTCTTCTCTTCTCACAGATGCTTTACTATGGTGGCGCCTCCAGAAGCAGATATTCCTGTTCTTGAGAATAAAAGCACCTCTTTCGAGGTTCGAGTGTAGTGCTTTACAGTATGCAGCACAGAGAGCATTTTTTATAATCATTTGCCTCCTCTCTGCACCCTGAAGTACTGTCACCAGCATCGGCAACCCATAACTGGCACTCTCTTGGCTCACGGCTGTACCGAGCTGTGTCATGTCTGTGGTTTATCTGATGGGACAGCACTTGGCAGAAGGGTGCCCCATGCCCGGAGGGGGAGTGCTAGGTAGTACAGGTTGAACCTCTTCTCTGGCACCCTCAGGACCTGACTGGTGCCAGACAAGAGAATTTGCCAGATCATGGGAGGTCAATATAGTGTAGCATATTACCGACACTTCCACTGCTTATTGGGCTTCTAGAAGACACTTGGGGTAAATTACAGGTAAATAACAGCACAGAACACTGACAGCCAGGACTGGTGGCTGGAAACAAAGTTTATGGGACCAAGGGAAACTTGGCCACAGCCACGATAAGCAGTCGTTCAGCTCACTAAAATCGTGCCGGATGACGGATGTTGCTGAACGAGTGAGGTCTGGCTTAGAGAGGTCCAACCTGTATTGCAATACAAAGAAATAATAATCATGCACTATAAAGCAGCCACACTTAGGTAGCCAGGGAAATCTACTCAGAGCAGCAGTTCCTAACCTTTTCCAGACGGGGACCCATTTTGACAATTCAAGATGACTTGGTGACCCAAGGCAGTTCAAAAAGGCGGGGGGCGGGGGACGGGGGAGAGCAGAGCCGTAACTAGCTAATTTTGCACCTGAGGCAAGAATATAAAATTATATAGAATTGTGCCCCCTCATGTTTATATATTCACAATAGTTATTTCATAGAAAAGGGGAAATACATTAATAACACTACATTTACTATAGTTAGTCAGAGCTGTGGTGGTGGAAAGACACTCATCCCCAAACTGCTCCCACACAGCTTAAACTCTACAACCAGGGGCTTGGTGAGTCACACTCTGGGGCTGGAGGTGGCTAGAGGGGACTGGGGTGTCACACAGGGGTTAGGAGTCACTCAGGGGCTATAGGGGGCTAAGGGAGTCACACTCATCAGCTGGAGGGGTCTAGAGGGGACTAGGGGAGTCACACTTGGGCTAGGAGTCACCCAGGGGCTGAAGGAGGCTAAAGGTGTCTCATTCAGGGGCTGGGGAAGTCACACTCAGGGGCTGAAGGGGGGCTAGGGGAGTCACACTCAGGGGCCAGGATTCACTCACAGGCTGGAGGGAGCTTGGGGAGGCACAGGGACCCCCGCAGCTGGAAGCCAGCTGGGGCATGGTGCTCCAGCCAGCTGTGCCAGTCACCCAGGTGTGGGGGGAACCCTGACCCCTGCAGATGGAAGACAGCTGGGGCACAGAGCCTTGCCAGCAGTGCCAGGTGCGGGAACCCTGCTGGGGTCTGCAGGGACCCCATCTCTGATAGAGGCTAGAAGCCAGGGGAGCTGATCAGCTCTGCCCTCCCTCCCAACCTCAGACTCAGGACCCCACCTTACTTGAGCTGGGCGCTGCTCCTCAGGCATGCTGTTCTCTGCCCTGCCGCTGAAATAGTCTCAATGTAATTGATTGGCTTAACTGCCTGACAGCTGATAGTCCAATTAAGAAATTGAGAACCACTTCAGGAGTGTGAATGGCTTCTTAATAGCCACCTGTGGAGCCGCCCAGCCCAGCCAGCCACGCTTTTGAAATGTAATCGCCACCATGTTTGGGTCCCGACCCATAGGCTGGGAAACCCTGACTTAGAGGTTCTGACTGTCCATAAACTCCCTTTCAACTGATGGTGTCGGTCAGCCCCAAGGTCCCTTGGATGCCTTGATGTCCCCTGGATGCCTTGATGTCCCCTGGATGCCCCGTAACAGCTTCAGTCCTTTTATACCTGGCCAAGAATTGCTCCCTGCTCTTGTCAGTTGGGGCCCTAGCCACCACAATTCACACTCTTGTCAATCCCACACTGTAAAAGGTTCTATACCCAGCACTGGCCACATGGAAGTTCCAGCAGCGTCGGCATGTGACAGCTCACCGACGAAGGGATTGTCTACACTTACCGGCAGATCGAACTCCGGAGATCGATCTCTCGGGGATTGATTTAGTGGGTCTCGGAGGGATGCCCTAAATTGATCACTGCCCACCGTCCTGCCTACCCTGGTATTACAGGGGGTCGCAAGGCGTAAAGGAAGTCGACGGGAACAGGCGACACGTGGGGGGCGTACAGGGAGCTACATGCACATCCCCTGTGTTGCACTCGTCTCCCCCCGCTGCTTTCTGGAAATGAAGGGGCTGTTCTACCCGCCTCTGGAGTGGTGCAGCCTGAGAGCAGCACGAGCTTGGAGGCTGCACCGCTCCAAGGGAAGGGGGTGACTGGCCCCGCGCTCCCTGGAAGCAGTGCATCGACGGGAGATTTTCAACAGGGCAAATTGAACTAATTTAGCTCGACTCCAGCTATGCTATTCGTGTAGCTGGAGTTGCATTATTGAGTTCAACTTTGCCCCTGCCCTAAGCGATGTAAGCCCTCTGCAACACACAACCTGGGGCTTTGCTCACCTCAGGCTGAGTCCCAATCAAGTGCTTGGGCCTCAGCGGCACAGCCCTCACTAAGTCTCCTAGCTAGTTTATCTCAGTGAGCACCTCTCACCCTGCATCTCAGAGCAGCAGCTCCCATTCAGCCAGCACAGCCCAGAGGGGCCACCTTAAAAGGGTGCAGTCCTGTGCAGATGTTCTGGGCTGGGATCCCATCTCCACTTGGAAAATGGGCCTTGTAGTAGAAGTCTCTGAAGGGCAAGAGGCAGGAAAGCTACAGTCGTGCCCCATCCCATTAAAAACTGTGTTGGAAGGGCGCAACTCTTCTACAGAAACTCAGCATTAGTCAGCAGAACTCACCCTGCAGGGGAGGAAGGCCAGAACTACTTCCCTGTGGATGACGAGCTCTGCCTACACTGGGAACGACTGTGTAACCCACACTCCTAGAGGGGTGGTTCACTGTCCTGTGGCGTGGCACCTAGACCACTTACATAGGGAAAGAATGAGCCTTTTCTACAGCCTGAACTGAGAGCTGGCTGGCAGTTAGCACAAATTGCAGATGCTCCTGTACCAAGGTCCTCGGCTTGAGTCCAAGTGCACCTGTGACAGTGGTGAAAAGCACCTTAAAAGTGTGTTTAATAAATATTAACCAATAAATAATAGACTCTCTCACAGTGCTGAGGGGGCACAGTGCCCCACGTTTCTTTAATTACTGGCCTTTTTCTTTCACTGCTCTTCATTCCCAATTCCATTTGCATTTGGTGCTGCGCGGAAGACAGCTCAGTGCTTTGCTGTTGCTGGCAGGAGCTGGAACTCTGGGCTTTGCATTATTCCATCAAAAAATAGCATCATTTGAAAGGAGATTAAGCACTCTAGAGTCAGACAACACCAGAGCCCCTCACTGCAGTGTCGGGGCCAGTTCAAATGCCACTGGTCTGCCATGGTGCAATTCCTCTGGCCTGCTTCTTCACTCTGAACTGGACCAGGGCTGGCCCATGCCAGCTGACCTAGGCTGAGGGGCTGTTTGATGACAACACAATCTCCCCTAGCCTCTGTGTTGGCCCACTGAACCTAAATATAGCCACACTGCATTTTAATTCAAGGGTGCACAGAGTAGGAGGTATCAGAGAGGTAGCTGTGTTAGTCTGAAGCTTTGAGAACAACAAAAAGTCTTGTGGCACCTTATAGACTAACATATTTTGGAGCATAAGCTTTTGTGGGCAAGGACCCGCTTCATCAGATGCATGGGGGGGTGGGGTTTCAGAGGGGTATTTAAAGAGTGGGGTCCCAGTAAGAGGGAGGGCCAGAGCTGACAAGATCTATTCAGCAAGGTAGAAATGGCCCAGTATCAACAGTACTTATCAAAAGAGGGAAAAACAAGTCAGATCATACAGGGGGATGTGATCCATTGTCAGCACCTAATGGGGAGCTATCAACACCCAAAGCAGAGAAACTGTCTTTGTAAGCTGTGAGCCGCCCCACTCTCTGTTACTACTTACAAAGACAGTTTCTCTCCTTTGGGTGTTGATAGCTCCCCATTAGACCCTGATAATGGCTCACATCCCCCTCTCTGATTTGACTTGTTTTTTCCTCTTTTGATAAGTACTGTTGATACTGGGCCATTTCCACCTTGCTGAATAGACCTTGTCAGCTCTGGCCCTCCCTCTTACTGGGACCCCACTCTTTAAATACCCCTCTGAAACTACCCCCCCCACTCATGCATCTGATGAAGCGGGTCTTTGCCCATGAAAACTTATGCTCTAAATATCTGTTAGTCTATAAGGTGCTAAAAGACTTTTCGTTGTTCTCAAAGTAGGAGGTGTGCAACTTCATGAGGGGGGGGGGCATGGATAGCTCAGAAGTTTGTGCACGGGCCTGCTAAAGCCAGGGTTGTGAGCTCAGTCCCTCAGGGGCCCATTTAGGGGTCCAGGGCAAAATAGATTTAAAAGATTAAAAAAAGCAGGGGGAATGGTGCTTGGCCCTGCCTAAGAGGACAGGGGATTGAACTCAATGACCTCCCAAGGTCCCATCCAGTTCTGAGATGAAGATCACCACATATTTACAGCTCAATCAGCTGCTGGGTCTGAGGCTCATCCATCTCATTGAAAAGGTTGAAATCTGCAACTGGTGTATGTCCATGTATTTACATTCACTTACCAATTCAGAAAGCTTTTACATTCTAGAGGCTTATTTTCTTACACGTGTCAAAAGGATTTTTTTTTCCCATATAAACATAACCAAATTTCCATCAGTTTGGATTACATAAGACAGGTTGCAGGGGCCCTGCTCATTGCAGGGACGAAAAGTGAGGCCTGATATAATAAGTTTGCTCACCCCTGCATTAATGGTTTAAACAACATTTTTGCACTATTTAAATTTTCTGTTCATTTCCTCTGGAGCACCTGGCATTGGCCACTGTCAGAAGACAGGACACTGGGCTTGATGGACCTATGGTCTGACCCAGTATGGTTGTTTTATGTTCTTTAAACAATGTTTACATCGCTCCAACCGAGATCAGGACCCCATTGCGCTAGGCACTGAACACACAGTGAGAGACAATCCCTGCTTCAAAGAAGAAAAAAGAAACCAAGCAGTTCTGGAGCACCTTAAAGAGTAACAATTTTATTTATTAGGTAATGAGCGAAAGTCTTTGAGGTGCTGCATACAAGACTGCTTGTGTTTTTGCGAAGCTACACCCCTCTGAGACTATCTACCCTGCTTCAAAGAGTTTACAAACTAAATAGACAAAGCAGACACAAGGTGGGAGAGGAACAGAACCACTCGGAAGGGACATAATTCACCCAAAGGAACAGTGCAGGTCAGCAGCCAGGCTAAGATTAAAACTCACATTTCTTGAATGCCAGGCCACTGCTCTTCCCACTAAACTATATTGCCTCTTAAGCCTTAGTGGTGATCCCAGGAATTTTTTTAAGACGATGGAAAAATCCATTTTTTCCCCATCCTCAGAAAGGGCTAATCCATTTTTACTCCAGCCTAGCAAAACAATTCATCTTCGGACACAGACCAGGCCCAAAACACTTCATCTTAAAACGTGAAAAAGCAGGTGGATGTGCCGTAATGTGAGCGTGCTATGGGGCTAGTACAACAGCTAGAATAGTGAGAATTTCCCACCAGGCAGGGACACATGTTCCTGGAGGGCAGAGGGAAACACTAAGAGGTTTTTGCACAGCAGTGAAGTGGATAATTATGCAATTAGAACTATTAAAAGTTGACAGAGCCCCAGGTGCAGATGAATTGCATCTCAGAACAATGAAGGAAGCAGGAAGAGAAATAAGAAAACTTTCTCTCATGGCAGAAGAACTGAAGGAAGTCACAACATTATATTTAGCAAAGGGAAAAGGAGAGGGATTTCCAATTAAGCTCATGATTGACATACGGTAGAGATACCATCAAATCCCATTGACTTCAGTGGGAGCAACAGGACCTCAGCACCTCTCAGATCAGGCTCCAGTCTGCCTGAGTACCTGACGAATTGTCTACACTGCAATTAAAACCCATGGCTGGCCCATGCTAGCTGACCTAGGCTATGGGGCTGGTTGATTACAACCCAGACCTCCAGCCTCTGGGACTCTCCCACTTCACAGATTCCTAGAGCTCTGTCTTAAACATCAATACCGCAATTAAACAGCCATTAGCTGGAGCCTAAGGCAGCTAGTGCAGGCCAGCCACCCATTTTTAACTGCTGTGTAAATGTAGGGACAGGAAACAATCACACCATGTGGACTAGGTAGCTCAAGGATTTAACTGTAGCAATTCTGGGTGACTAGTTCAACTTTAGCCTAGGTCAGGAGGGAAAAATACTGGTAACCATCAGATCATTCTTGGAGGTATACACAATGTTTGTTGTGCAGAAGTGTCCACACCACAACCCTCCCATCA
Source organism: Carettochelys insculpta (assembly GCF_033958435.1). Taxonomy (NCBI): domain Eukaryota; kingdom Metazoa; phylum Chordata; order Testudines; family Carettochelyidae; genus Carettochelys; species Carettochelys insculpta. The sequence continues at coordinate 372,903,609 of NC_134137.1, forward strand.
CCAATAACAATATACTTTGGCCATCCCTCTCGAAAGCCTCTAAGAGAGTTTTCATTCTCTGTGTGCAAAGAACAGCCATAGAATTTGATATTACATGAAGAGCGGGAAAAAAAAACAAAGCAAGAAAGAACAAAAGTAAAGTCTCTGCTGGAGCAAGCAATAACACAGTATCTCTTCTGCACCAGTCTGCACTGAAACCAACCACAAAATGTCTGCTTCCTCCAGGGACACCCTAAAGAATTAAAGGTGCAGAACAGCCAGTAAATAAATAAAATGACAAAACTGCACAATATGTCAGAACAAGCAGCGAGCCAGGGGAGTGTGACCAGATCACCCATCTGAATGGTCCCTCCAGGTCAAAGATGAGGCACGTTGACAGGGCAAAAGAATGGAAGTTAAGCCTTTGACTGCCCATTCTTTGGCTAAACAGAGTGTTGATCTCTCAGCTGTCACACCAGCAACTCTCACAAGCACTTAATGCCCTTAGAAATATAAGGAGAAAATCTCAACAATAGCAGACGGGGCAGTTATTGAAAAGTAAGGAGGGGTGTTGGGCAGGTGCCAGGAAGCAGCCACACAAGGGTCCAAGCTCTTGTATGTGAATGACCATGAAGAGTTAGCTTCAAGAGAAAATAAATTTGAGGCAAAAAAACAGGCAAAGATGCCGGGGAGGAAATAACAACAAAATGAGAGTGCAAATCAGCTCCAGCTGAAGCCCCTGTACTTGGCTACAGGCAAAAATGCAGTGGAGAAATCCCTTCAAATCAGTGGCACTGCCATGGGCACCGCATGGCCCCACACTATGCCAACATTTTTATGGCTGATCTGGAACAACGCTTCCTCCGCTCTCGTCCCCTTGCGCCCCTCCTCTACCTGTGCTACACTGATGACATCTTCATCATCTGGACCCATGGGAAAGAGGCTCTTGAAGAGTTCCACCGCGATTTCAACAGTTTCCACCCCACCATCAACCTCAGTCTGGACCAGTCCACGCAAGAGATCCACTTCCTGGACACTACTGTGCAAATAAGTGATGGTCACATAAATACCACCCTATACTGAAAACCCACAGACCGCTATGCTTATCAACACGCCTCCAGCTTCCAGCCAGAGCACACTACACAATCCATTGTATACAGCCAGGCACTAACATACAACCACATTTGCTCCAATCCCTCAGACAGAGACAAACATCTCCAAGACTTTTACCAAGCTTTCCTGAAAGTACAATACCCATTTAAGGAAGTGAAGAAACAGATTGACAGAGCCAGACCTGTACCCAGAAGCCACCTGCTACAAGACAGGCCCAACAAGCAAAACTAGAGAACACCACTGGCCATCACATACAGCCCCCAACTAAAGCCTCTCCAGTGCATCATTAGTGATCTACAACCCCTCCCGGACAATGATCCTTCACTCCCACAGACCTTGGGAGGCAGGCCTGTCGTCACCTACAGACAGCTGGCCAACCTCAAACAAATTCTCACCAGCGACTATAGACCACGACACAGTAACTCTAAACCTGGAACCAAGCCCTGCGACAAACCTCACTGCCAACTCTGCTCACATATCTACACCAGTGATATCATCACATGACCTAACATCAACCATACCCTCAGGGGCTCTTTCACACCTGCACATCTACTAATATAATATATGCCATCACGTGCCAGCAATGCCCCACTGCAATTTACATTGCCCAAACTGGACACTCTCTACAGACATTAGGAACGGTAACATACAAAAACCTGTAGGAGAACACTTCAATCTCCCTGGACATTCAGTAACAGATTTAAAAGTAGCCATCCTACAACAACAACAAAAACAAACTTCAAAAATAAACTCCAACAAGAAACTGCAGAGCTGCAATCTATTTGCAAATTTGACACCATCAACCAAGGACTGAACAGAGACTGGGAGTGGTCAGCCCATTACAAAAGCAGTTGCTCCACTCTTGATGTTCACATCTCCACATTAGCTCCTGATAATGGGCCACATCCCCCCTTACTGAACTGACCTGATTTCTCCTCTCCTGATGTTCACAACTCCACATTAACTGCTGATAATGGGCCACATCCTCCCTGAGTGAACAGACCTTGTCAAATCTGGCCCTCCCCTTGACTGAGACTCTCACTTTAAACTCTCCTCTGGAACCCCCCACTCTACTCATGCATTTGATGAAGTGGGTCTTTGTCCTTGAAAGCTTCTGCTCCAAAATACCTGTTAGTCTATAAGGTGCCACAGGTCTCTCCTGTTGTTATTAGAATTTGGAAAAGTTCTTCTGAATCCCCACACACGGTACAGAGGCTCTAGAAGAATTCCACAGAGACTTTAACAATCTACACCCCACCATCAACTTATGCCTCGATTAATACATGCAAGAGATACATTTCCTGGACACTACAGTACTAATCAAGGATGGCCTGATCAGTACCACACTGTACCAAAAACCTACTGATCGCTATACTTACCTACACCCTTCTAGCTTCCATCCTGCACACATGACTAGATCCATTGTTTACAGGCAAGCTCTTAGACACAATCGCATTTGCTCTGATCCAACTGACAGAGACCAAAAACGACAAGAACTTTACCAAATATTCATAAACCTGAATTACCCACCAGGAGAAGTAAAAAAACAAATCGACAGGGCCAGACGAATACCCAGAGACCAGCTACTCCAAGATCGGCCCAAAAAAGCCAAGAACAGAACACCACTGGTCATCACCTACAGCCCCCAACTCAGACCACTGCAATGAATTATTAAAGACCTACAACCTATCCTTAATCAGGATGCCACACTCCAGAAGGCCCTGGGTGACATGCCTGTTCTCTCCTACAGACAACCTCCCAACCTCATGAGGATCCTCACTAACAGCCACAGTCTATACCCCAGGAATACCAGTCCTGGAACCTTTCCCTGCAACAAAGCCCACTGCCAGTTTTGTCCACATATCTTCTCTGGAACTACCATCACTGGACCTCACCAGGTTACTCACAGAATCACGGGCACTTTCTCGTGCTCCTCTACTAACATCATATATGCCATCATGTGCCAACAATGCCCAGATGCTTTGTATATTTGACAGACTTCTAACTCCCTTAGACAAAGGGTTAATGGGCACAAAACAGACATCAAAACACTCCAGATCCACAAACCAGTTAGTCAACATTTTAATGGAATGGGGCATTCTGTCAATGACCTAAAGGTATGTGTGTTACTGAAAACGAATTATCGCACCGTTCTGGAAAGGGAAACAGCCGAGCTGGCTTTTATATTCAAATTCGGCACATTAACACATGGTTTAAATCGTGATGGGAACTTTCTGGGTCACTACAGGGGCTCGTCTGCATACTTGGCTCAATCTAATTGTTGACCTTCCCCCAGACCCCTCCACTCTCTGATTTGCTCACCTTGATTATCTTTTTCTGATTTGTCCTCCTTGCTTACTAGTTTTGGTTCTCTGAGCCTTAAATATTGAGTCTGTTCTCGTCTGGCTATGGTCTGAAGAAGTGGGTCTGTCCCACGAAAGCTCACCTAATAAACTATTTTGCTAGTCTTTAAAGTGCTACTTGACTGCTTTTTGTTTTGAATCCCCACAGTGAGAGATTGGCTTATGCCCTAAAACCAGATGCAGTGTGATCCCTCCACATTGTTATCCTAACTAACGGAACTGTGAATGTGCCCAACAGGTTAATTTTTCTTTTTCTTTTTTTGTCCTCTATACTTGTAAATGTCAGTCTGTATTGGAAATGAGATTGATCTGAAGAAGTGGCTCTGTCCCACGAAAGCTCATCATCAAATAAATCATTTTGTTATTCTTTAAAGTGCTGCATTTCTGCTGCTTTGTTTCGTTGGAGTGCAGACTAACAGGGCAACCGCTCTGTCACTAGGTCCATCCAAGGCTATTACTCAGGATGGGTGGGGATCATGTTCTTTGCCTCTGTCTGCCAGAAGCTGGGAAGGGGCGACAGGGGAAGGATCACTTGATGATCACCTGTTTTGTTCACTCCCTCTGGGGCACCTGGCATTGGCCACTGTCAGAAGACAGGACACTGGGCTAGGCTGACTGTTGCTCTGCCCTAGTATGGCTGTTCTTATGCTGTTTCAATACCACTGTCTTCTCCTTTAATGGACCAATGGACTCCCTTGGGAATGAATTCCACAAGTTGTCAAGCAGTGTGTTAAAGTACCATATCTTACCATTGTCAAATTTCTTGCCTTTCAAGATCTTTGAGTGGCCTCTTGTTATTGCATTAGGATAAAGGGGTAACAGGGATGATGATGATGATGATGGCCTAATTTACCTTCTCTATGACATTAAGTTATTGCAAAGAACATCACAAGAGAAACCAGAAAAATAACCTGAAGCAGCTGGTGACTGTGATTATTACAATAAGAGCCCATCTGTAGAGCCTAATTTGTTGCCTCAGGGCACAGTTATAACACAGTTTAGTCTTGCCTGTGTGTAAAGCACCAGTCCAGGTTATCACTACGTCACAAGATTCTGTAACATGCCTATTACACAGCTGCAGTCAGGGAAGGAAAACCTAAGTGACTTAGGTACCCCAGGACCTTAGCAATTCAATGAAGCTAAACAAACAAGGGCACCATTCTGTAGCAAACAGGAGACTAAGCGACAACTGCTGTGGGACGCACAGGATTCACAAGAAGGAGGATGGAAACAATAGAAGCCCCAGAGCTATCTGCATCCCTGTCAAAGAAAATAACAAGAGGGTTGGGTCATGGACTCTTCTCGAAGGAAAAAGTAGGTACTGCAGAAATTTGGAAAGAATATCTTGGGACGGAAAAGTGGCTAATTATGGAAGATGTTACCTAGGGCAGCAACAGGTATAAATAGGTTCTTAGAAAAAAAAAATGTCAAGGCCAAGGAAAAAAGTCATCAGGGTTCCAAACAAATGAGCAGAATGAGATGGCGCCAGACATTTACACATGCATACTCAGAGTCTGTATCTTGACGGGATCTGTTCCCTGCTTCCTTCAAATTGTTCACTGTCCCAGGATGTTTGGAGTTTGGCTGACCTGAACTTAGCCTTGAGCAGCATGCGAGACAGTCAGATATGTTGGAGGACTTTGCAGCCCTGTATGTCATTAGCTCCGAGCAGTCTAGAGCCTAGGACACCCAACAGAGCCGTTTTGATTGCCCCATGCAATCAACCCCCTCCCGCCCGGTCACGGAGACTGAAGTTCACAGCAAGAAAGGGAGTGGTATGCAAGTACTCAGCTCAGGAGATGAGAGTAGTCTGAGAAAGAACCAGCTGGAAGGTAAAACAGAGCGAGGTTAGGAGCGGTAAGGCACATGGGCACAAAGACAGAACCCAGGTTCTCCTGTGCCAGAAGCACAACCGAGGTCTATTTGACGCAGAAGCTGTAGCTGGACCTGTAGCTGGACCATACCAAGTCCATCCAGCAGAGGGCAGCACCACATGCTAGTGAGGCCATTTGAATGACCTCAGGGAGGGTGGGAGGAAGAAGAATAGCTCAGTGGCTTGATCATTAGGTTGCTAAACCCAGCCCTGGTAGCTCAGTCCCTGAGGGGCCCCCTTAGGGACCTGGGGCAAATCTTCCAAAAAGAAACACTAAGGATGGTGCTTGGGAATGCCAAGAGGGCAGGGACTCCATGACCTCCTCAGGTCCCTTCAAGCTCTGCACGATGCATGTCTCCATTTATTATCATTAGCTGAATTGGCTGGCTGGCACCTTGCCCCCAGAGCCCTCCAGGATCAGAGCTGGCCCTGACAGGGCAGCACTTACCTCCGCTGCCCTGAGTGCTAAAGGGTGTCCCATGGGAGATGGAGCTCACAGCCTGCCTCAGCATCTCCTGCTCTGTCAGAGCCCAGTCAAGCTCTGCATGCAGCTGCAGTTCCCCCTCACCAGATGACATAGGAGCAAACTGACAGCATAAGCAGACAACCTGGGACACTGGACAGCACCTGGCCAGGGACAGAGGCTCTTCGTGGGGCGAGGAGCCAAATTCAGAGCTGCTGCAGGCAAACAGAACAGCAGCCAAATTGTTGGAGTGCCTCAGAAGGATGGGGTCCACGCTCACACCAGAGGGGGCTGAGCCCTGCAGGAGCCAGCCAGAGGGTGTACAGCCAGCAGCCTCCTTCTTCCCAATCCCACAGATGTCCCTCTGACCCAAATCAGTGGGGCGCTGAGGCACCAATTCTCCCCACACATCTCCCCTCATGCCCACAGGGGTCCCCCCCAGAGTAGATAGTGCTGAATCCCCTCACTATTATCTTCTGTGCAGTGCCCTTGTGCCCATATGCCCCCATCTCCCTCCGTGCACATACAGTGGGTCCCTCTCAAAGGATCCACACTGACACAGGGAAAGGGAGCACCCCTGGGAAGTAACTCCCCAGTACCAAGCCTCCTGCAGGTCTCAAGAGCAGCAGGATGTCCAAGGTTGGAGGGGGTCTCACTCCCCGGCTCTTGCAGGATATCAATACTGTGACTGTAATCTTGCATGGATTTCAGGCCTAAGAGATCTGACTAACCCAAAAAAACATCCTCTGCTTGCCACAAACCCCATGCACACAAGCCCCACTGAGTTTATGCCACCACCGAAGGGGCGAGAGCCCCAAAGCTGTACCAGAGCTTCCAGCCAGGTGCCAAGCTCATGCAATGTTAAGAACACTGCAGCAGTCTTGCTTCAGCTGCTGGCAGAAATAACAGTAACAATAATACTTCAAAGAACCCCTCTGGAATTAAAAATAAGCCACAATGTTGCACTGCTGCAGATAATAGACTCGGAGACTCATGGATCCTTTCTTCCACGGTGTCCAGGCGCTTTGCAATTCATTAATTAAGCCTCTAAATAGGTCTGGTAGGGGAGGCACCATTCCTGTATCCATTTCACTATTTGGGGGATCAGCTGCATGGCATCATTTCAGGAACTTGCCGAAGGTGACGCTGGGGACAGAATGCCGGAGTCTCAACTCCCAGAACGTTCACCTCCCCAGCCTGCCTTGTCCACGCTAAGATTTCAGAGAGTGGTTCTCAAACTTTACATCTCTCTATTAATCATTTTACAATGCATATACATCTCTGTATTAATCATTTTCAGATGAGTTAGATCATCTTCATACAAGTCTCTCTAGATACAATCTTCATTTTCATGCAACTTTGTAGTAAGCCTTTTGTTGTGTATCTCTCTATTTTCATCTTACTTAGAGACTTTTTACAATTTTGGTGTTAAGGTAACAAAAATGTCTGCCTACCAGATGAGATCTCTCCCCTTTGACGTAATTGATTGCCCTGTTGAGTGACGGAGGTGTGGGTGGAAAGGCTTGAAAGGCAAGTACCCCCATGCGACAGTTGCAATGGTTGGAGAGGGGATGGAAGCCAGATCCAAGAGTAATGACCTATGCAGCTGGCTCACTAAAATAAGACTGGACATATGGACAGCCACCAATATCTGTTTTAGAAACACTCTTTTTGAAGAGGGGCAGCATTAAGACAACACCCAGAAGAAGGTGCCACAGATTCTGCATATGCATGAACTAATGCATGAGTAATTCTTATGCATGTGTATGAAAGGAAAACCACATCTCTTGCAACCTCAAGATCAGCAGGATTTCCAAGGTTGGGGGTGGGCTCACCCCCCTCCTCTTGCGGGGGGGTAATCGATCTCTTGACTGCAAGGACATCTTGCAGGGGGACCCCAAGTCTCATCTTGTCAACTGACCCAGATTGGCAGAAGCCCAGCTCCACCCCTTCCCCAGCTAACTCACCTGATCAGTGAAGTTAAGGGGAGCAAACAGTCAGTAATGACAGTAAGACGGAGTGCGCTTGTGTGTGTGAGTGAATGCATGAGTGTAATAAATCATATGCATATGATAAAGTCATGACTGATAAATGCATTACCAATATATGCAGCACTTGCCTTCTCTTCCTGCAAAAGATCCTGCATTATTCTTTCAAGTACAACACACAGACCCACATGAGAATTGCTGAGGGTTTCGGTGGACCGCTTAACGTTTTTCCCAAATGTTTGTTCCGTTAGCTAACTATTGCAAAGCGCTTTGAGTGCAAATGCTATACTAAAAAGCCGTTAATAATAATTGTTAAAGTTTTTGTTCTATAAACAAAAGCACATAACTCATATTTTAATATCAATAGGGGTCTCTCTCCCCCAGCCACAGGAGCTGCAGGGATGAGGCTGGGAAAAAGGACCATTCACCCCCAAGCAGCTGCAGCCCTGCACTCAGGAAAAGTCGATGCCATTTTCTCTAGACACGGAAATACAGCACACCCTAAATTCCTCCCATTGCCTCTTCTCACCCCACTGCCATCTCCCAGCTACCTTCTACTGCCCCCCTACAAGCCCAGCACCTCATGTATCCACTCATAAGCCCACCTTATATGTGAGGGGCTAGGCACCTAATCAGTGGAGCCATGCCTGCGTGCCATTAATTAGGTGAGCAGCTCTTCTTTCCACGTATGGCCACCCGGGTGCGAGCCTTAGAGGAAACTAGCCGTGGCCCGCCTGAAGGGAGCTCCTGTACCACGGGTGATGCATAGATGGACTACAGTTTGACAACCTCTGACTGAATGTGTTACTTAACACCTGCCTGCTAGTGAGCTAAAAATATACCTCTCCCTCCTAGTGTAGCCCTACCCCTGAGCTACACCTGCCTTGACCACAATCCCCTCCCAGCCTCGCAAGGAGAACCCAGGTGGCCTCGCCCCTCTCCTTATGAAGCCATAATGGACATCTGAATAAAAAGCAAGATTACTCAGTGTTGGCAGTTCAAGCACAGACCCTGAGACCAAACCAACCCTTGGCTACTTTGGAATTGTTGTCGCTCTGGGACGGAAGGTGTTTTAGAGACCCAAACTCAAAATTATGGGACTGTGATGGCTTTAGATTAGGCATACAGCTGGCATCTAGGGAACAGCAGGTCTTGCCATTTGAGCTAAAGATTATTTGGGGCTTTTGTTCTTTTTATCCACCCTCAAAATTCAGGAGTCAAATTTCTACTCCCAACTGAACCCCCGTATAGCCTAACAAAATGTAAAAATCTAATAAGTGCCCTGCAAACATTCTGAAATAGACCTGCTCCTTGCTGTTGAGGTCAGTGTCCCCTGTACGCTGTGCACCTGGGAGAACTCAGGAGAGAGTCAAATGCCACTCAGCTGATTAACAGAGTGCCCACCGCCACCCACAACTGGCAGCATGTGTTTCCAGTGTTGGTGCACATCTCATGTGTCTCGGCGCACATAATAAAACTGATTCTACACATAGGTGGAAAAAATTACGAGGAACCCTGATGTCCTTGATCCTTAAGGTTTTTGCTCAGGCAGTTAAATGCAGTAAAACCTCAGACTTACAAACTGCTCTGTCGACCACACACCTCATGTGGAACCAAAAACATGCAAGCAAGCAGCGCACACAAATACCAGACAGTACTGTTTTAAACATAAACTACTACAACATGAAAGGGATCTGACAAGGCAAGGAGCCTTTCTGTGCTTGTTGCATTTAAATGAAGGGGGTTGGAAGCAGGATTTTATTTCTGCATGGCCAAGTTTCAAAGCTGTATTAAACCAATGCTCAGCTGTAAACTTTTGAAAGAACCGTAACACCAGGTTGGGAGTTAGGAACATTTCTGAGTTACAAACCACCTCCATGCACGAGGCGCTCATAAGGCCAAGATTCTACTGCGTGGCAAAATGGGCCAGATCCTCAGCTAGCATGAAATGGTGTAATCCACTGGGCAAACTGAAGACAATATACGGGAGGCCCAATCTGGCCCTTTAAAAATGCCTGTCTACACAAGTATAAAAGTATCGGGAGCCAACTTATTTCAAACCACAGCAGCAGTAGCTTTGGGAAGGAGACACCGTTATACAAAAGTGGATAAGGAGCCCAAAAGAAATCACTTGATAGATCACACAGCAGGGTCACCAGAATACCTCTTCACCCACTCATCTGCCCAAAGCATGGCCCTAAATCTAACCTCTTCCTACAGCTCAAAAGGGATTTGACTCAAAAACCTGGTCCGGGTGAGTGGGGGGTACATCTTCCAAGACATTACTGGGCTAGGATCCGTCTGGTGTAAAATGCAAACAACCGCACTGACTTCAGTGAAATTACTCCTGATTTACACCAGTGTCACTGAGATCAGAGTTTAAGCAACAAGAGAAATTAATTTCACAATGGCTCTATCCACAGTTGTGCCAGCCCGATGTCCCCGCACCTGTAATCTCAGGATTTGTCTTCACTGTGGGAAAAAAAATATGTTCTTTTTAACCAGGAGGTAACTGCTAAAAGCAGGAACTATTCTGAGGTAAAAACACAGTGAAGACAAGACACTTTAGTTTTAGTAGGAGTTTAAACCTGCTAAGCTCAAGACCTCTGCCTGAGGTAGACTGTCACTGCCCTTTTAACTCAGGATAGTTTCTTCAACATAAAAATCAAGGCTCTTTCAGCAGCGAGAGAAAGCGCTTGGATGGGCAGAGAGTTCATTGCTAGGCATCAACTAGCACAGGACTGGCCTAACTTTTTTCTCCCTCCTTTCTCCCTCTTAACGTCAAGAAATATTCCAATCCTTCCCAACCCTCACCCTTCCTTTCATGTACAACAAAGAGAGGAACTCTCCTTCCGAGTATTTTTCTTTTAAAATAGTTCATGCTAGGAGTGCATTTAAACACACCCTTCAGATGAGAGGTACAGCCGAGGTCTGGGTGGCTTGGAGCCAGGAAAGATCCTACAGAAATTGTCACAAGAATCTGGCTAATAAAGCCAAAGTCCTGGATGAACCCAAGTCTGGATTATTAATTCCTCTCTCCAAATTCTCTTGTGCAGGTGTCCTGATTCCAACTCTTTCCACACCAGTTTAAGTCTGAGTAAGCAAACAGGTGCTGTACCTCTAACAACACACAGGGAGTCAGTAGGTCTATTTCTGGCTCTGCCACCAACTGGCTGTGACCTATGGTTAAGTTGCTTTTCCTGTTTCCCCTACTATCTGTCTTTTTCCATTTACACTGTAAACTCTGCAGGACAGGGATTGTCTCTCAGGGCTTGTCTGTTACAGGGCTGCAAAGAGTGAAGCTCTAACACTTAGATCTTCTCTCCCATGGGTGTAGGTACTCCACTTCCCAGAAAGGCAGTAGCTATGTGGACAGGAGAGGCGCTCCCATCTACGCAGCACTGCCTACACCAGGAGTTCAGCTGGTATCACTGCATCACCCAGCGGTGTGGATTTTCCACAGCCTTGGACCAGGCAATTATAAGGAGATTGTAGTGGGTACCAGAGCTGTGTTTGTACCACACCTAACACAGCGGGGTCTGTGTTGGTTGGCAGCTGCAGGCATACTGCAATAGAAATTAAAATAACAATTCCAGCCAAAGCAGGGGAGTGGTACCAGTATGAACTGGAAGGGGTGCATGATCCCAATCAGGAGTTCCTTTATTTCCTCCTCTAAGGTGCTGGGCTGGGCTGTTAAACAGCTGTTCCATTCCACCCTGGAGAGGGCTGCATTTCAGCATGGGGTAAATTGATGCCTGTAACAATTACGGAGTAAGGGCGTAAAGTGCTTTGGATTCCCCTGGGATGGAGAGCTCTCGATAGCTGCCCGGTATTACTACGCAGACAGGCTCCCCTGTGTTCATCCTTTTGTCTAGCTGGGCCATCTCCACTTCAAACTCAGCAAAACCAGGCGTGTCTGCCGGATGCGCAGTGCACGGCAACAGCTTCTCCGGCTTCAGGACAAGAAACATCCCTTGCTTGTTCCTCCATTTCCACTTGCTTTGCTCCCAGGGAAGAGATCAAAGACGCCCCTCTGCACCTGGGGTGCACCCTGCCCTTCACTCCCCCTTGGCTGCCCTGGGCCCATGGTGCCTACCCGCTCGGGGTGCTATGGTCTGCGAAAACACAAGCTAGTTTCTGCCCCAGGAAGCCGGGTTCAGAGGCTCGCCAATGTGCCGGGAGACCCCTTTCGCCACCAGGCTGCTGGTTCAGCTCTGGCTTGCATCAGCAACCACCCTTTGGTGGCATCTGTGCAATGAGTTGCTGGGTCTCAGCCTGGCTCCCCTCTGGAGGGGAGGGCCCCATCCCTGCAGTTAGCCCCAGCACTCAGCTGCTGTTGGGGATCCCCCCGCCCCCGCCGGTTGCTGGCCGGACCCCGTTGCCCCCCGAGGAAGGGGCACGTTATGAGCGGCACTTACCCTCGCAGCACAGCAGGACGAGCAGCAGGAGCGGGCTGCGCATGGTGCCTGGCGGGATCTCCGAGCGAAGGTCTCCCCCAGCCCCGCGGCCACGGGGCTGGCTCCTCGAGGTGCGCTCCCGGGGCCCGGGCGGTGTCACAAGCGCCCGCCGCCCGCGGAGCCGGGGCTGGGCTGGGCGCCGTCCCCGAGAGCTGCTGGGCGTTCAGTCCTCTGCAGCGCGGCTCGGCTCGCCTCGCCGCGCCCCGCTTTGCACGAGCCTTGGGGGCTTCGCTGGTGCCTCGCCCCGGGCGCGGAGCCTGGCTCCGGGCACCTCGGCTGCCCCTGCGCCCGGCGCTCCGGCGCGGCTCTGCTCCCCTCCCTGCCCCGCGGCTCTGCGGCTCCCCCTGCCGGCGCCCAGGCGCGCTCCGCCGCCGCCTTTGTGCAATGCTGCTGCGGCCGCCGCTGCCCGAGGTAGCCCTGCGGGCTCCCAGCCTGGGCACCTCTCACTACTCCCGTGCGGCGGAGCCAGGGGAGAGCGATTGGTCGGCTTCGCCTAACCCCGCTTCCTGAATGGCTGGCTCCCAGCGCGGCCGTGATTGGCCACAGCGGCGGCCTGTCGGTTGCAAGTTCCACCCTCCCACTCGCTGAATTTTGGAGGCTGGTTTCTGTTCTTTCTCCCCAGTTCGCATGGGTGCGGTGGGGAGGAGGCAGGAGGGATGCAGGAGGCGCAAGGCTCTTTTAATCCTCCCCTTGCCCCACTGTTCACTTTCCTTTGGTAACAAGTATCACAGGGGTCGCCCTGGTAGTCCGTATCTGCAAAAACAAGGGGAATTCCTGTGGCACCTTACAGACAGATATTTTTGGAGCCTGAGCTTTCCTGGGCAAAGACCCACTTCATTGCAATGCAGCTAACAAAGTGGGTCTTTGCCCAGGAAAGCTTGTGGTCCAAAAAACCTGTTAATCTATGAAGTGCCAAAGGATTTGTTGTTTTTCCTTTGATAGTGGTATAAAAGGCACAGAGGGACTATGGGGGCTCGAAGGGGGTCTTTGGCCGCAAAAGCTTATGCTGCAAAGTGGCTGTTAGTCTGTAAGGTGCTGCAGGACTTCTTGTTGTTTTTGAAGATACAGACTAACTCGACTACCTCTCTGATATATGAGGGCTGGGGTTGGTTCCACATTGAACGGCTGAAATGCTATGAAAAACCTAATCAAATTTTATGTAGGGTCACAGCTGCAGATTGAATTATACCCACAATAGGATTTAGCCTGCAAGCTCCCTGTGGCAGGAACTTTTATTTCTGTGTCTGTGCGAAGGGGGAGGGAGGGGTCCTGTGTCAGGGTCCTGAGTGCTAATAATAAGAACGGTAGTCCATCGATCCGATGATGACAAATCTGTGCAGATCGTCTGTTATTGGTCTCATGGTGTGCCCTCTGGTGACTGTATAAGCCAATTCTAGAGGTGCACATTTTGCAGCAGATCGTGCATGGGAAGTTCGCAATCAGTGGGTTGTGCATTGCTGGTGCTCTGTGACGTCGTTCGCGTGCCTCTTGTAGACACTGGCAGCAATCTTCCTCAAAGGCAATGCAGATATTTCTGGGTGCTACTTGCAGTGCAAATAACAAAAATAATGTGCATGTTGAAGTGTCCATTAACTGAGGTCCGGAGACAGCCTCCATCCCGCTTTGTGCAAAAGTCCGCCTAGTTGAAATGAGCAACAGCTTTGAGCAAAGGTAAATCACACAGTACTTCTAAGGATAACCCAAACCACATGGCCCTGGCACAGTGAGACACTCGGAAGCACCCAAAATGCTATTCCTAGACCTGGAGGCTTTTTTTTAGAGCACTGATCCATCTAGGGTGGACAGATGTTCTTATCATTTTGGCACTGTTCCAGCATAAGAGGCTTTGTCTCATATATAACTGTACCCTCCTGAAAGAAAAGTGTCCCTGTTTTTCATGCCCGTCTTCCTCTTGATCAAACTCCCTGCCCCCAAATTGCATCTGCAAATATCACTTTCCTAAACAACTTGGATTTGGACATTTTTAAACACACATTTTTATTGATCTAAAATAAACAATATGTAAAAAAAAAGCCATAAGTCTGTGTTGGCTTCATGTGGTGCTGCTGGATGGTTTTTATGTAATATTTAGCAAAGGAGTAACTTGGTGCTCACAGGAGACTAGAAATGAACTTAGACATTTCCACTGAATGGTCCCTTTTCTCTGTGAAGCCCAGACATATCCCTTATGCGTCCAATGATAATTTGGATTTGGTGGCTTCAAAGGTTAAATTAAGGACAGATGTCCAAAAAATCAGCCAGTGCTAGATAGCCTAAGGTTTGAGAATTTGTTTATTTTAATATGAAGAGACAATGAAGCATCACCCTGCAGTATTCTTCTATTCATAGAATCAGATAGTTAGATTGTAAATACTTTGGGGGCAGAGACTGTTTTCTTTGTTCTGTGTTTGTACAGCCCCTGTCACAATTAGGTCCTGACCCTGAGGCTCTTAGATGCTACTGCCATTCAAATCAATAACGAGTCCTTCATCACTTCATTGACTGCAAGGCCAGAAAGAACCACTGTGATCATCTAATCTAACCTCTTGCATAACATGGACCATAGAGCCAACTTTTTCCAAAACAATTCCTGTTTGAGCTACCACAGATATTTTAGAGAAAACTCCAACAGTGATTTTAAATTGTCAGTGACGGAGAAGCCTCCTCAACCCTGGACAAGTTGTTCCAATAGTTACTTACTGTCATTTTATGTAACCCTTATTTCGAATCTCAATTGTCCCATTTTAATAAATAATAATAAGATGGTTGCAAGTTTTTCCCAGTTTGGGACCACTGCTCAAAAGAGATTTCTTTTCCTAAAAAGTTTTCCTGTTTTAACATATACTCGCTTATTGCCTATGCATACCTTATGGTCTGCTTTTTGCCTGTCTCTACATGGAAATTAAACATTTACTGCTTGAGAACCAAGATATTAATAATAACAGAAAGATAGCCAGGCTAGTATATATTTTTTGTTTTGATATTAATAATGTTACTCTTGCAGAAGATCTTTGGAATTCCTTTGCAACCAGGGAGCTGGTCACCACTAGAAAATTAGGTGGACTTAACTACAGGATGCAGGGTGGGAAAAATCCACACTCCTTTCCAGTATTCCCTCTACATTTCTCCATCCATGGGTGGAATAAATTTTGTTATATGCCCTAAGGCATGCATTGGGTGTGCACCACCCAACTGTGGGCACTCTGCTAACAGGCTGTGCAGCATCTGAATCTCTCCAGGGTGGCAGCCCAAGTGATCAGCTTACAGGGAACACTTCCCCAGCTGGTGTAGTTAAGATGACAACGCCCAGGAGAGACAGCTCTAGGATGATGGGAAAAGTCTTCTTGCAACTTAGTTCCTGCCTCTCTGGGAGGTGAATTTCTGAGACCCGTGGTAGAAGAGGCAGATTAAAGTTTGCTGGGCTCCTTCCCACCCTTTCTGCCTGCAACCCTGCCCACACCCCTTTCTTCCCCGTGCCCAGGGAACACCAGTTCTACTCAGGTCCCCCCACATTCCATGTACATGCCCGGGGTCAGGGAACTGGGGCTTTCCCAGATCTCCATGGCTTCTGCTGGGGGCTGGGTTGAGGGCAGCTAGGAGGACTTTCCTTGCTAGTGAATGCAGGTGGGGATGGGGACCACTAGGGATTTTCCCCTGCTGGGGGCTGGAGTTGGGGGCTTCTCCTGGCACCCAAGACTTCTTTCAGAAAGGAGGGTCAGGGGGTGCTGGTGCGGTTCATCCTCCAAAGTCGGTGCTGCTGGGGGATATCCCCCGGGTTCAAGGACACTGGGTGTGCTTCCCCCACCCAGGCAGCTCTGGTGCTAGGCTTTTGCTGCCCGGAGGTAGGTTCTTCCAGGGAGCCACTCCTGCAGCTCCAGTGATTCCTAGCCAATGATTGCTGCAGTGACCGTGCATGGGGTGGGAGTGGTGTATGGAGCCCCCTGGCTGCCCCTACACACAGGAGTGGGTGGGGGACATGCCCCCTGCTTTGGGGAGCCCTGGGATCCATGGACCAGTGCAAGCCCCAGACCTCCACTCCCCAGCAGGAGCTCAAGGGCCAGATTAAATCAACTGATCGGCCACATGTGGCCTGCTGGCCATCATTTTTCCACCTCTGCCCTAGGGGGTACTGTGCTGAGAGGAAGTCTTGTCCTCCCTGAGGGAGGTTTGCTTTCATTTCAACCTGCAGCAGGACACGTTAGCACAGCAAAGTCTGGTAGTTATGTCCCCGACAGTGAGGCCAACAGCCTTGCCAGGCCACTGGGCAAGATGGGTGTGTGTCTTGGGGGAGCTGCTCCCCATCCCCAGAAGAAGCAGGGCCTTTGGTGAAAGAGGCAGGGCTGGGGACAGCCCAGCCCTCAGCACCATCCAGACTGCAGCACGCACCCCGCCAGCTCCAAACACTACCCAGAGTGCACCACATGGCTCTCCAGCAGCCATTTAAAGAGCCCAGGATTCCTGCTATCACCCCTGCTGCTGCAGGAGCAGTGGCCAGGAGCCCTGGGCCCTTTTGTCTCACTGGGCCCCAGAGCAAATTATTTATTTTATTTATTTAAAATATTTTTACCCCGCTTCTCTATTTTGAATATTTGAGGCAGCTTATACAATTTTTAAAAAAATATAAACATATATAAAAAGATTTAAAAACACAAAACTCCAAAAGGACATAAAACATACTAAACCTTCTCAAAAGAAGGATCACACACACACACTCAAACACCAGTAAAAGCCTGAGTAAAAAGGGTGGCTTTAACTGGGCACAGAAACAATGCTAATGTTGGTGCCGTGTGAATATCCTGGGGAAGAGAATTCCACAGCCTGGGAGCGCAGGCAGAGAAGTTCCTGCTCTGTGTTGATGTTAATCTTATCTCCTTAAGTGGGGGAACAGTAAGCAGAGCCTCACCAGCTGTCCTCAATCCCCAGGTGGGTTCATATGGGAAAAGATGGTCCTTTAAATACCATGGCCCCAACCCATTTAGGGCTTTATAAGTCACAACCAATACCTTAAATTGTGCCCAGAAACACACCGAAAGCCAGTGCAGCTGCCAGAGCACTGGCATAATATGCTCTGCATAATGAGTGTTAGTTAAAAGTCAGGCAGCTGCATTCTGGACCAGCTGAAGTTTCCAGAGACTCTTTAAAGGCAGCCCCACATAGAGTGCATTACAATAATCCCAGTGAGATATGATGAGAGCATGGACCACTGCGGCCAAGTCATGCTTGGTCATGAAGGGTCATAGCTGGTGGATTAGCTGAAGCTGCCCAAAAGCACTGCTAGCCACTGAAGGAATTTGATTTCTACATGTTAAAAAGGGTCCAGGAGGACTCCCAAGCTGTGTACATGTTCTTTCAGGGGAAGAGCAACCCCGTCTAAACAGGGAACATGCCACATTCCTGAACACGTGGTCTCTCGATCCACAGGACCTCAGTCTTATCTGCATTCAACTTCAGCTTATTAGACTTCATCTACTCCATCACCACCTCCAGACACAGGTTTAGATCAGTTACCGCCATACCTGGATCTCGTATGTCCCCTTTGCCGCCCCCCCATTGGCCGGTCTGGCCCCAGATCAATGGTTTCAACCTTTTCTTGTTTGCAGACCCCTGAAAGATTTGGCAGAAAGGCACGGACTCCTTTTGGACCTCTCAGACTTGGTCTGCAGACCCCAGGGATCCAGGGACCACAGGTTGCAAACCACGTTTCTGGCCCAGGATCAACCCCAACTAAATCCTCCCAGTTGGGGCTGTGCCAAGCCAGGACTTAGAAACTGCTAGGGATGGAGATTCCACCACCTCCCTAGGTAACTTATTCCTGTGCTTTTCTTAATATCCAACCCTCCTCCGCTGCAACTTGAGACCACTGATCCTCATTCAGTAGTTTATCAAGACCAACTCATCTGAGAGACCATGATTTGATCACCTGAGGATAGGATAATGCTTTTAGCCCAGTTAGTAACATCCATAGTCACTATAAATGATGTCTATAGGTGACAATACCAATCAGAGACTCAATCCTGTAAATGTTGACAAAAATGATACAAGGATAGAGTATTCATAACAATCCCATCTAACTGCTGCTACTTTTTATTTATTTTTAAGTAAGTTTCTAGATTTTATGGTTGTGGAGATAAACTGAAAAAAGGACCCTAGTTCATGGGTCTGCAACCTGCAGTTCCAGAGTCACATGCAGCTCTTTAAGGATTTCTTTGTGGCTCCTGATGCTATAATTGCAAAGTTAAAAAAAAATCTCCTGATTATTTTCAATGAACAGTGAACACCTAAAAGCCCAACAATGCACCCAACTCATATCTGAATAGCAAATGATATGTGGTCTTGAAACTCTGGATAACTCTCCCTTTAATATGTGCAGTGCATTGGGGGATATGATATGGTATTTGGTTTTGATCGTGTTGCTGATAAAACTTGATTTTGAAAAGGATAAGGAAGCTTGCAGCATTCCTTCTGGGAAGGGCAACACGCATTTTAAGAAAGCTGAAATTAAACGTGAAGTAAAATTGGCTTAATTAAAGTGGGTTTGGGAGTGAAAGTCAGGAAGACAGTGGTACAAACACACATGTAAATTGTGAGGAAATAGAATATGTAAAAAGTTTGTGAACATCCTGCAATAACCCTGTATCACATTACAAATCACTCCATGTGCGCTGTTCTTAAAACAGGTTACAAAAAGTGTGTTTTGATGTTATTTATTAAAGACTGTCTCCTATTCACATGCATTGCAGCTCTTGAATTATTGAGTTTCTACTGAATTAAAGAAAATGTCTCTTCTTGCTCTTTTGGTAGCCAGTCCCTGCCTGTTTTGTTCAAGCTCATGCTTTTAAGGACAATCTCATCGTTTTTAATGCTTGAGGTTGGCAACGCTACACACACACACACACGGAGCTGTGCATACACGGAGTTTTCTTGGCAAACCATGCCTCTGTGTGCTAGATATTTAGGTAAAGATTGCAGGACGGGAATAGGAAATGAGGCATTATACAGCGATTCAATGGTATATAAGAAGGAGTGATGGGGCTCAAAATTAGAAAGAGAGGAATGGTGGTTGCATTTTAGGCAAAACTTCTTAACACTGAAATCTATTAGATCTTAATAGTCTTGTGGTGGGAGCCTCATTACTTCAGACATTAAAAACTAGATGGCACAAAGTGCTGGAAAATAGAATGTAGCAAACAATCCTGCCTGAGCAAAGAGAGCTGTATCTCCTCTGTCCTACATAATTCACTTAGGGCTGTGTTCAGATGTGCCATGTAATTTGACTGACATTGGCAAAACCATCACAGTGTTTATTTCCATGGACTTGGCTAGTGAGAGAAACCTGCACATCCCAGAAGCTCTAGCGCCTGAGTTTGGGCTGGGATCCAGGCTTGGAGAATTTAGCTGTCTGTCCCAGGTTCCCAGTAATCTGATTTTATTACATGTCATCACCTATCTTACTTGGGCAATAGGGCCCAATGTAATAATGTTTGGAATGCAAACGCAGGATTAAGGCAGGAAGATGAGCTGAAGGGCACCAACCTGCAGCCTACGGGATGAGTCACAGAATGAAGAACACAGGTCACCATCGGGGCCAAGATAACCACAGGCTCTTATAGGAAACTAAAGAGATCCCAGCAAAAGGCAAACACACCTACAGCCTGGTGGCTGGCTGGTCAGTCGATGACCCCAAGGACAAGAGCAGATGTCTGGAAGGGAGCCTTCCAAACAGAGTCTCAAAAAAGGGAAATTTAGTGAAGTCGGAGGAACTGAGAGTCGGAAGGTGGAATTTCGGGAGGTGGTTTTTGGATAGTAATCCGCGCGTAGGACTGTGAGTCAGGAGATTTGGGTATAAGACGCTTCTCACGCAGCATCAGAAACGGCTGCCATAGCCTGAAATAAACAATGCCTTGTCAGTGGGAACTGTTTCATGAAGCAGTCCCAGCAGTGATGAAACAAAAGCCCCTTGCTGATAGTCAGGGGGAGCAGGCCCAGGGCTCCCAGCTGCTACCACTACTACTGCAGCAGCAGCGGCAGCCAGAGCCCTGGGCCCTTTAAATTGCCAGTGGAATACTGCGCTGTGTACTCTGCACGGCGCTGCGGGGCGGGGGCAGCACTGCAGTGTGGCCGTGCTGAGAGGTGGATGCGCCCTGCCCCTCTCCTTCTGCAGAGCAGAGCCACCCCTCCACCACCCCTTGCCTGGGGGCCCATGGAACTTGTCTGCCCCCACCCCCCGCAGGGAAGCCTGGGGGCGCACTAACGAAGAAGAAATAATAATAGGACGGATGGTTTTCGGACATCAAAATGAAACATAAGAAATCTGGGTTCGGTTCCCAGCTCTGTCACAGACTCCAGGTCCCTGAATCTCACCAAGGGCTTGTGTGCACTGCCACTTGGCTGCACCATGGCTGTCTCACTCGGAGGTGTGAAAAAACACCCCGCCCCAGCGCAGAAAGTGATAGCGCTGTAAAGCCCCAGTGTAAACAGGCTCCCAGCGCTGTTAGCTGTTAGCTGCTCCTCCCCCAGGGGTGTGATTTACCTACAGTTCATTCCCACCTCTGCTGCTGCGCTGGCACTTTAAACGTCGAATACAGACAAAGCCAGAGTCTCAGCTCTCCACATTTACAATGGGCACAACAGTACTTCTATTGTTCAACCTTTTGTGTGCTGGATGATGGTTTGCTGAGAGTGTGGTCTAGCCAGCCCCACTTCCGTCTCTTGATTTGAACTCCAAGTGGTTCTTGTCCTGCTCTGTTTCAAAGCTCCTCATTTATGGTCAAGTCTTGCCGTTGGACATGAAAAATGTGCCTCAGGCATCTGTTTATGAATGTCTGTAGCTTGTGACTTGAAGACTTTTTAGTACACCAGGTCTCGCATCCATACAAGAGCACATTCTTCACATTTGTGCTGAAGATCCTCAGTTTCATCTTCACAGACATTACTTGGGAACTCCATATAGGACAAAGAGTTTGAATGCAGCTGTTGCTTTCCCTATCCCGGCA
The DNA here is from genome assembly GCF_033958435.1 of Carettochelys insculpta. Lineage (NCBI taxonomy): Eukaryota > Metazoa > Chordata > Testudines > Carettochelyidae > Carettochelys > Carettochelys insculpta. The sequence continues at coordinate 372,924,838 of NC_134137.1, forward strand.
TTGATATCATCATCCATTCCTCCATCTCTGCCCATAGTACTACCCAGGTAGGTGAACTGCTCTACATCTTCTAGGACATCCCCTCCCAGGGTGATGGTGGTGGTGTAGGACTGATTGATCCTCACTGTCTTGGTCTTTCCCTTGTTAATGCTCCGCCCAGGCACTGGGGCGGTTTTGTCTACCGTTGACCTTTTCTTCCATGCATTCATGTTTGTGTGAAAGGAAGGTGACATCATCAGCAAAATCAATGTCCTCCAGCTGTTTGAAAAGTGTCCACTGAATGCCCCATTGGTGGCCGTCTGTTGTCCTGCTCACAATCCAGTTCATTGTTATCAAGAACAGGAAAGGTGACAATAGGCACCCTGGTCACACGCCCAACAGTACACTGAAGGATTCTGTCGAAACACCATTGTGAACAACCTGGCACGTCGAGGGTTCGTACATTGAGCAGATCAAGTTAATAATTTTGGATGGGATGCCGCGGTGTTGCAACACTTTCCACAAAGTGTTCCTATCAATGGCGTCAAAGGCTTTTTCATAGTCCATGAAGGTTGTGTACAGGCAGGAGTTCCACTTGAGGGACTGTTCTATGATCACACTGAGAGCAGCTATTCGGTCAGCACAGGATCTCTCGCTTTGGAAGCCGGCCTGTGTTTCCCTGAGCTGTCTATCAATTTCTGTCTTCACTCTCTCCAAGAGAACCCGATTGAACACTTTTCCTGGAATAGACAGTAATATGATGCCCCTCCAGTTCTTGCATTCCTTCAGGTTGCCTTTCTTTGGAAGCTTGATAAGGTAGCCATGTTTCCGGTCTTTTAGGCCTCTAAGTACCAGTCCTATAAATTAGTGGTTCCCAACATGGGGCCCGTGAACACCTGGGGGTCCACGAGAGTATTGCCAGGGGTCTATGAAAAAAATGAAAGATAAATAGAACTGATCATAGAAAATACATTTTAAATAAATTGCAAAGTTAAGATCAATTATTATTTTTAAATTAAATATCTTCCAATAATGTTGTTAATTGCTGTCCAAAAATCTCTGGTGCAGTTTCCTTTTTCATTTAATGAAATGTACACAGTGGCTATTATTGGCTTTGGGAGGGGTCTGTGAACGGTTTTTTAGGGGGCTGCTAGAGGTCTGTGAACAATTTCGGGGGGTAATTTGTTAGTCCACACTAGTAAAAAGGTTTGGAATTACTAATATGAATAGCAATAATAACCCTGTCACACACACAAACCACACAGCAGAAGAAACTTTGGCCATGTGCAGATTCCAGCCTGGAGTTTTTCCTCCGCATCAGTGAACAACTAGACTTTTGACTGGACTAAATTAAATCGATGGCAAAAGCAACTGAGGACTCAGGGGCCCTGGCAAACCTGGACAGCCTGCAGGAAATCCAGGGGAAAAGCAGGGATTGTTAGAGGTCAGACTGGTTCAAAGCTAGCACAGATGTGGTAGGTAGGTAAGAACTGGCACAGCAGAAGCTGCTGCACGTCAGAGTTCAAAGGTGCTGGCACAGAGTTTGGAAATGCAAAACTGGACTAGTCTGCAGGTACCATCTATAGGTGGGCCAAATCTAGCTGTTGAGGCAAATCCTTTTTATTTACTTATTATCATTACAAGGTTCTGTTCAATATCTGCATCAATTATTTAAACCAGGGGTAAGGAACCCCTGGCCCATGGTCCAGATCTGGCCTGTGGCTTGCCTGGATCTGCCTCCTGAGGCTCCCCTCCCCAGCATCCAGCCTGCTGTGGGGTTTGGTGTGGGGGTGTCCCAAGCCTCATGGGCTGGAGGCAGGCAAACCAGGGCTGGATCTGGACCACGGGCTTTGCCTGGCTGAGGCAGGAAGCAGCTCCGTGTGCTGCCACTTCCCCTCCTTCTCCTCTCCTGTCAGGGCTGTTCCCCACTCTTGCACTTTGAGTGCAGATGGTGGGGCCTGCAAGAGACTTTAAAATTACTTTGCCTCTATAGGTTTCTGCTTAAAAGTTTCCCAAGGTCACAGATTCCCTGGCCTTGAGAGGTGGCTGCTACCGTCCAAGTGAGAAAACCCCTCTCTAGAACCTAAGAAGATGGACTAGGATGTCCCCGTGGGGTAAACTCAGGCTCTTAACCCTCCTGTAGGAGACAGCTTGAAACCAACGGGGCTACATCTACACTTCCGAAAAACGTCGAAATGGCCATGCTCATGGCCAAATCGAAGAATACTAATGAGCTGCTGAAATGAATATTCAGCACCTCATTAGCATGCTGCCGGCTGCGGCACTTCCAAAGTGCAGTGGTTTGCTTGCCTGTGGCTTGTCTACACGGGGGGCCTGTCAGCCCCCTCCCACACGAAAACGCCTCAATTTTGGCTTCACCCCAGAATCTAGAGGGGCCACAAAATTTACCAGCTCTGGCCCCCCTAAGTTCTGGGGCTGGTGCGTGATGGGTGCGTGTTTTATTTTGCTTTGTTTTGCTTTGCTTCTCAGTTGTGTGGCCCCCTGACTGACTTTTCTGTGTGTCAATAGCCCCTGGCTCAAAAAATGTCCCCCCCCAAGGTTCAGATCATGTCTAATATATAATGTCTAGATGTCATAGAGAGATACAGGATTTGCCATTAATGCCAAACTGTGAGAGGCTGTGTGTGCTTTGGAGGACAGAATTAAAATTCAGAATGACCTGGACACAGTGGAGAAATAAATAGAATGTGAAAGGACGTCTGAAGTAAAACAGATGAAACTCAGTAAGGAGACAGGCAAAGGTCTCCTGTGAGGAAGGAACAATCAGTGGCAGATATGCAAAATGGGAAAATGGTGGGCTAAAAAGGAGTACTGTAAGCAGGGGTGTGTGTGTGCATTGCGGGCGGGGTTGGGGGGAGGGTCATAGCTGATCACAAGCTAAGTATGAGTCAATGGTGTAACACTTGCAAAAAAGCAAACATTATTCTGGGATGCATTAGTAGGAGTGTTGTAAGCAAGACACAGGAAGTACTTCTCTACTCTGCATGGATTAGGCCTCAGCTGGAGAATTGTGTCCAGCTTTGGTTGCCACACTTCAGAGATCAGTGGGCAAATTGGAAAAAGTCCAGAGAAGAGCAACTAAAACAATTTACAACCTTAAACTGTCTTTATTAAACCTTTTGGGACCATGGAACACCAAACAATAACGTTTTTTATGCAGAACCCCTAAGAAAATGCTCTTCAAAGCCCCCCAAAACCAAAAAGCAACATATACAGAAAAAACAAAAGGAAGGAATTTAATCAGGCATCATAGCAATGAAGTAGTAACATTGTATCTGGTCCTAATAAGAGAAAATAGAGATCATCAGTGAATGACATCAAAAAAGTATCAAACGCTGACAGCACACCTGTGAGTTGTTCACAAAACACCAGTGTTCCATGGAAAATAGTGTAAGAAAAACTGATTTAGAAGACAGGACCTGCGGCTGGAGGGTCATCGAATCCTAGAATACTACAGTTGAAAAGACCTCAAGAGGTCTTCAATTCCCAGTCCCCTGCATTCAAAAACTGGGAAAAAAAAAGTACTTGTTTAATCTGGTGAAAAGAAGACTGAAAGGGGACACAATAACAATTGTTGAGTATGTAAAAGGTTGCTACAAGAAGAATGGAGGAAAATTGTTCTCCGTAACCTCTGAGTACAGGACAAGATGCGATGGGCTTAAAGTGTGACATGGGAGGTTTAGGTTGGACATCAGGAAAAACCTCCAAAGGGTCATGATGGTTAAGCGCTGAAACAACTTGTCTAGGGAAGTTGTGGAATCTCTGTTACTGGAGGTTTTTAACAGCATTTTAGACAAACATCTGCCTATGATGGTCTCCATCGGGGTGTGTAAAGTGTGGGTGGGTCCCAAGGGAAAGCATGAAATTTTGTCAGGGTGAGGTGGAGCACGATTGTCCGCTGGGTCTCAGGTTCATCCATCTTATTAACATGTGGAAATCAGTTAGGCTACATCCACACTGGAAGCATTTGTCAACAGAAGCGCTGTTAACAGAGCGCATCTACACACAAAAGTAGATTGACGGCACAATTTGCTCTGTTGACAAAGAGCAGCCAGACTGCCCTGCCCTCTTGACAGAATGACTTATTGGAAACTCTGCGAACAGGGCTGCCCGGTGAACTGCAGGCCCTTTCTGCTGACAGAAGTGTCGATACTACACTTCTGCCGGCAGAACTCTTTGACAGAATGTTATACCTATTTTTTTACATAGGGTGAAAGGTTTTTTCCCTTTCATATAAACATAACCAAAATTTCTGTTGGTGTGGATTACGTTAGACAGGTTGGCGGAGGGGGGGTGCTGCTAATTGCAGGGATGAAATGTGGAGCCCAATGTAAAGTTGGCTCACCCCTGGTATAGGTAATACTTAGGTTATGTCTACACTTTACTTGAAGGTCGACGGTGGCTACACAATTTTTGGTACGCCAATTTCCTACCAGAAATCAATTTTGTAGTCGTCAACTTCCGTGCCTGTCTTCACGACAGAAGGTTGATGGGAGAGCTCGTCCCATCAACCTTCTTTAATCCTCATAGATCACGAGGAGTTCTGGAGTCAACGTTGACCCTGGAATGCCCCTTTTTGCACATGTGCAAAAAGGCATCTTGGAAGATCGACCTGGAGCAGTTGATCTTCTACAATAAGTGTAGATGTAGCCTAAGCCCTGCTGGTATTGCAGGGGACTGGACTAGATGACCTCTCCAGGTTCCTTCCAGGCCTATGATTCCATGATTGTTGTTATTGCATTGTGGAAAGTGATTTTCTGGAGTCTGGATCTGGACTATACCTTGCCCAAGACATTCGGACCTGGACAGAAAGTAACCAATTACCATTGGACTAGTAGGGATGTTGAAGGTTAGCCTTCCACTGCATTGGTAGAGCTGAATAGGGGCATTCTACTTAGCCTTTGCCATGCAAACCCTGTGGCTGCCCAGTGACAGTTACATCCCTTTCAAAAGAGCTAACCAACATTTGCATAATGCCAAAAATGGTGAGAGAAGAGAGAAAAGTGTTAGAACAATAAACAAGCAGTCCCTTAAGAAGGGCAGGCGGGTGGCTCGACACATTTTCAGCTATTAAAAATAGCCGTTGAAGGAGGCCTGCATGTCTCTGCATGTCTCTTTCACTGGTGCGACAAAATAGACAACTCTTTTGCAAAACCGCTGCCTGTGGAAAGTCACATGGGTTGGACAAATTATGTAATTCCCATCACAAAGGCTCCAGTTCAAGGCTCCCAGTGGCTACTGCAGAGACTGACTGGCTGGCAGGGCTTTTCATTACCCCTCCCCCATTGCTGAGGAAGGGACCAGTGGCACCCCCACCAGCTGAGCCAGGCCGTCTGGGCCTGATCCCAAAATCATTGAATTCAATAGAAGGATCCCTATTGAGTTCAATGGACTTCGGATTGGGTCTTTTGGACTGAAATGAAAAGAGATGGGTAGCTCTACTCTGAGCAAACATAAATCCACCCAGCTGGGGAAACACTGCTCTCAGGGCTCCTTAGCCACACTTGTTTCAATGCTATTTCCCTCCCTCCCCTTCCCCTCTTTGACTAGGATTTGCCCACAAGCAGCCTGGAAGTTGCCACAGCAACACCTTAAACTCTGGCGGAACAGGTCATTGTTTAATTCCTGCAGCCACCCAGAGGAATTCGCTATTTGTTTTAGAGAGAAAAGGCAAAAACGTCCCACATTCTTCTCCAATTTCACTCTCCATTAACCACATTGCACTAGTATAACAAGGCGCATTGAGTGACCAGAGCTGAGCTCGGTCGCTTGAAGACTACGGCACGGAGTGAGAGACTTGTGGCTTTTTTGTAGTCCTCATATGAAAATCCATCGATAACTTGGCTGAAACTGAACTTTGTGAAAGCGTGAGAGGCAACGTGGTCCAATGGGTAGAGCTCGAGCATGGTAATCAGGACACCTGGCGTCTCCTTTGTAACCTTGGGCCAGTCACTTCCCATTCTGTTTCCTGTTCTACCCTTATCTGGGTTACAGTCAGCAAAGGCTGTGAAGTCTTTAGGGCAAGGACAGTCTGGCAGCCTGTGTCTGTGTGGCACCAAGTGCTTTTTCACTGCTGGAGTGAAGCCAGAACTGCACCAAAGGGTGTTCTGGCTTCACAACCCCACTGAGGGCACTGTCCCGCACGGCGTGGCGGGAAGGTTGGCGCAGTGTGGGGGAGGGGGTCAGACAGCAGGGGGGCAGGGTGAGAGAACCAGGCTGTCGGGGAGGAGCTGCACTTTAGGAGTACTCTGCGGACAGTTATGAGTTGTTATTATTTGTGCTGTGGGAGTGCTTCGGAGTTGCGGTCGCAGACCAGGACCCCACCGTATTAGGCACTGTGTGAACCCAACCAAAGACAGTCCCTGCCCCAAACTGCTCACAGTTACAATGGGGTGTTGGCTACTTCGATGATACTCTCATACCAATAACAGTAAATACAGGCTGGAGAAGAATGAGGTTCTTGCATAGAATCATAGAATGCGAGGACTGGAAGGGACCTTGAGAGGTCATCGACTCCAGCCCCCTACCCTCATGGCAAGACCAAGTACTGTCTAGACCATCCCTGATAGACATCAATCTAACCTGTTCTTAAATGGCTACGTCTACACTAGCCAAAAACTTCGAAATGGCCATGCAAATGGCCATTTTGAAGTTTACTAATGAAGCGCTGAAATACATATTCAGTGCCTCATTAGCATGGGGGCAGCCATGGCACTTTGAAATTGATGTGGCTGGCTGCCGCGCAGCTCGTCCAGACAGGGCTCCTTTTAGAAAGGACCCCAGCTACTTCAAAGTCCCCTTATTCCTATGAGCATGCTAATGAGGTGCTGAATATGTATTTCAGCGCTTCATTAGTAAACTTCGAAATGGCCATTTGTGTGGCAATTTCGAAGTTTTTGGCTAGTGTAGACATGGACAATATCTCCAGAGATGGAGATTCCACAGCCTCCCTTGGCAATTTATTCCACTGTTTGGCCACCCTGACAGTTAGGAACTTTTTCCTAATGTCCAACCTAAACCTCCTTTGCTGCACTTTAAGCCCATTTTTTCTTGTTCTATCCTCAGAGGCCAAGAAGAACAAGTTTTCTCCCTCCTCATGACACCCTTTTAGATACTTGAAAACCGCTATCATGTCCCCTCTTAATCTTCTTTTTTCCAAACTAAACAAGCCCAATTCTTTCAGCCTTTCTTCATAGGTTATGTTCTTTAGACCTTTGATCATTCTTGTTGCTCTTTTCTGGACCCTTTCCAATTTCTCTACATCTTTCTTGAAATGCAGCACCCGGAGCTGGACACAACACTCCAACTGAGGCCTAATCAGCATAGAGTAGAGCGGAAGAATGACTTCTCACATCTTGTTCACAACACACCTGTTAATGTATCTTGAACCTCTGCGCCATCCTCCTGTCTGCTGCCGACATCTCCAGCTTCATACTCCATTAAGTCATTCAAATGAGGTGTAACTGAACCCATGTTCTTCACTTATTGCCTTGCTTGTGTCAGAGACACTTGCCTCCATTGCCTTAGATGCACAATGTTTCTTCTGGGGCCTCAGTATAAGGACACCCCACTAGCAGCAGCAGTCCCTGGCTTCTGGTTTTTAGTCTTAATGTTCTTCACAGTTTGGCTGCAGTATCTTAACTTGCCTCATTCTGATATGCCAGCTGCTCTCATAAGAACATAAGAACAGCCATACTGGGTCAGATCAAAGGTCCATCTAGCCCAGTATCCTGTTTGCCGACAGTGGCTAAGGCCGGGTGCCCCAGAGGAAGTGAATAGATGGTAGCAGTCTCTGTCTTCTGTTTCACTACCAACTGTCTCCCATAGTTGTCTCTAGTGTCGGGAATAGCCTCCCTAAATCAGTTTGCACAGCCGCAACCCTGTCCTTTTCAGGATTCACTTCTTCCATGATGCCCAGCTACAGTGGTCAAACGAGGCTGGTGAAAGAAGACAGGCTGTCAGTGATTCATCAATCTCTCTTGTCTGCTAAAAAAAGAAAATATTTGTTGCCTTCCATTTGTACCAATAGAGGCTTTTGCAAATCCCACCTAACTTCCCATTGAAGTGAAAGGTAAAATGCATAGGGGCTGAGCACTTTTGGAGATCCCACCTCAAGTGATATGCTGCCAAACAGGCTGAATTTGACATTTTTGGAGGGGCATAAGAAAGAATATGGAGTCCACTTCCTATCAGATGAATGGCCTTTGTGCTAGCAGTCTTGGTAATGCTCAGGAAACAAATTTAATGTTGATATAGGAAGGATAATCCAGTGTTCAAAACACAGGACAAGGAGTCAAGGGACCTAAGTCATATTTCTAGTCCTGGTATTGAGCAACTCTGAGACCTCAAGCTAGTGGATTGCCCACACCCTGCCTCACTGTGCCTCAGTTTCCCTATCTGTAAAATGGAGATCGTAGCACAGGTTGAATCTCTCTAGTCTGGCACTGTTGGGACCTGACCAGAGTCACATGAGAGAATTTGCCTGACCTTGGGAGGTCAATATTGTTTAGCGCATTACCAACACTTCCACTGCTTACTGGGCTCTCAGAAGACATTTAGGTGTAAATTACAGCTATATAGCGGCACAGTACACTGAGAGCCAGGACCGGTGGCTGGGAACAAACTTTATGGAACCAGGGGAAGCTTCATCACATCCATGATCAGTGGTCATCCTGCTAACTAAAATCATGCCAGATGACGGGTGTTGGAAGATGAGAGAGTTCTGGGTGAGAGTGGTTCAACCTGTACCCTCCTGCACAGGGAAGTTAACGAGAAATAATTCATGAATGTCTGTAAAGTGTTTGGAGCTCTGCAGAAAGGCAAATTATTATTAGTCCATGAATTGGAAGCTCTTGTATACAAACTCTGCTGTTTATTCCCTTCCTTATTTTGTTAGCGGGGTCTGTATTGTGTGTTGAAATGCCCTATATTTAAGGAAACACATAAAAGCCAGATGGGAAAGGAATTGCTAATGGAAGTACCTTTGCAATGAAAAGTGCTTCCAACCCCTTCCCACTCCTGTTAGTAAAGATTAATATGGGGAACAATCCTACAGTTAGTGGAAGTGCGTCACACTGGTCGGCATTAATGAGACTTGCATGTCGCGTTCAGTGGCTGAAGAGACCCTTTAATCCTTTCAGCCCACTAAAGATAAGTGCAAACTGCAGCCCATTTTGCTTTTATGTGGCATTTTTAATACACAGTAACACAAAATGCTTCACTGAGACAGTCTCACTAGCCGCTTACACGACCTAGAAAAGAAAAGGAATCTCCTGGCTGGGTCGGATTATTGTAAGGCACGAGAGAAAATAATGCATTTTGAAATGATTGGGAAAAGGGGCCAGATGGGATTGGTGTGGAGAGTCAAGTCCAGTGTTTGCCGACAGGGCATGTAGGGTATCTACACGCAAAGTCATTCTCGAATAGCTTATTTCAGGGTTATTATCCCAAAATAAGCTAGTCCAGAATAATGTGTTTACACTACAGAAAAGCCCCCAAATAAGCAAAACTTACTCTGAAATAGCGTGTCTACCCACAACAGAGCAGTGCTTCCAGGGGCTCTAATCCGAAATACGATGTCTATAGAGCAGAATTATTCCAGAATAAGCTGTTTCGAAGTAGCCCCTCTTCCCTGTCTACACAGCCCCTGTTTTGAAATCCCTATTTTGTAAGCGGTGCTATTCCTCGTGGACGGAGGTTTACCAATTTCAGAATAAGCCGTTTGCTATTTCAAAATTATTTCAAAATAGCAGGTGCATTGTGTAGATGTGTATGTGTAATAATTCTGAAATAACTTTGCTGTGTGGACACACCCGTATACAGCAGTGCCAGTGCCTGTCACAGCACATCCTCAAGGTACTTGGCTCCTCCCTGGAGGTCATTCAAGCCTTGTCCTAGTCAGTCCTTGCACTTTCTGCTCTGACTGCCATCAAGGGGGCCAGCTCTACACTTCTGGAAGGGGTGGAGCCTCAGGCACAAGGGGCGGGGCCAAGAGCAGTCACCCCTTTCAGCCACCTGGAGCTAGGTGCTGTCCCCACCCCCTGCCAGCCAATAGAAGCCATGAGGAGTGGCAGAATAACACTTCTGCGGCTTTTCAGTCTGGAAAAGAGGCGATTGAGGGGCGATATGATAGAGGTATATAAAATCATGAATGGTGTGGAGAAAGTGAATATAGAAAAATTATTTACCTTTTCCCATAATACAAGAACTAGGGGACACCAAATGAAATTGATGGGTAGTAGGTTCAAAACTAATAAAAGGAAATTTTTCTTCACACAGCGCACAGTCAACCTGTGGAACTCCTTGCCCAAGGAGGCTGTGAAGGCCAGGACTCTATTAGGGTTTAAAAAAGAGCTTGATAAATTTTTGCAGGTTAGGTCCATAAATGGCTATTAGCCAGGGATAAAGTATGGTGCCCTAGCCTTCAGAACAAGGGCAGGAGATGGATGGCAGGAGATAAATCACTTGATCATTGTCTTCTGTTCTCCTTCTCTGGGGCACCTGGCATTGGCCACCGTCGGCAGATGGGATGCTGGGCTGGATGGACCTTTGGTCTGACCCAGTATGGCCATTCTTATGTTTTTATGTTCTTATATCGAAAGGGCCTGGCTCCTGGGCTCTGGCTGCTGCTTCTGCTACTGTGATGGGGCAGTGGTCAGGAGCTCTGGACCCCTTTGAAATGCCAGGCCCCTTTCCTGCCCCCATCTTCAGGCCTGTGCCCAAAGAGAAAAGATAGCTTACAGCTCTGGTATTTGGAGTGGAAAAATCTCACCATCTATGTCTTTCCAGCAATAACATGATCAGACCATACTCCCTGCCAGACAATCACAGCAAGGCCCCCTCTTCAAGCTCCGAGGAGATTGCAGCCAGGGCTCTCAAGCAATGAGCAAAAAAATTCTAAAATTAATTGAAGGTCATTTGGTTCCCTCCCACCTATTCCTATGTCAGGTGGGCAGTTTCTGGGGCCGTGGAGTCTCTTTCTGTTGGGTTTATCACACATCAGGGAGGTGGCCCATGAATCTGTCTAGACACAAATTTCCTTGACTCCATCACTGGTATATCCACAGTTCATAGATGGAAAGGAGCTGGGGCCAAGACATAGCAAATACCGAACTTGACTTGCAGTTCTATGGTAAGAGTGTCAGCCATGAAGCCAGGCCGGCCAACTGGAGGGAGTTGCATAGAGTACTGGCATTTCAAATTGGCCACAGCTTCGAGCCCTTTTGAAGTACCATGAAGAGGGGACCTCAGTGCTATGGGCTGGGCAGCACTAAGATCTGACTGCCCTAGGCCCCGCCCCTTCCACCCTTGGCCCCGCCCCTTCCCAGGGCATGGAGGCAGGCCCCCCTCCCACTTTGCCCTGTGGCCTGTGGCTGTCTGCCCTGCTTCATGAAGCTAATCCAAAGTATATTGTCTGACATTTTGAGGACACCTCGAGAACACCTGAAATAAAGTCAGGTCTTATGTCGTGCTGAACAGAAAATTGGCTGGAACCTCATGCGACTCTAATCTGTGGATCTTACAAACCATAACAATTGCCCTGGTGCCCAAATGTAGTGGTGCCCAGTGCAACCATGTGTGCTGTGTATGCCTAAGATACTGTTTGGGATATTTCCTAGTGCTAGCTGACACCCTGAATAGGGGCACCCACAAACAGGGGGAAGGAGACCAGGATGTCACAACATAGTGAAGCTGATGGGAATCCAGAAGGCTGTGGAAGGTTTCAGAGGTAGCCTTGTTAGTCTGTTTCAGCAAAAATGGCCAGGAGTCTGATGGCACCTTAAAGACTTATCTCACAAAAGGTTATGCCCTCATGACTGTGTTATGACTCACTTCTTCGGATGAAGGCTCTGGAAAAGGCTATCCAGCTACAGGTAGTCAAAGAGCGCTGCTAGCAGGGAGGCCGGAAGACAAAAACTGAATACCAGTAGGAACTGAACCATCGTTTCCAATGAAAGATGAGCTGAGTGTGTAGGAGGCTCTGTAAAGCCACTGTAACCAACTGAATTTGTGGTAATGACAAGACAGCAACTTGGGTATTTGCTAGCACCCTCTGGATGAAGGGACCCAGTGCGGGGCTCTGGGCACCCCCAGTTTGCTTTTAATGAGTCAGGGAAACTATGTTCCTGGAGGACCTCTTTTTGATGGGGCACATGGAACAGGAAAAGGGTGGAGTTAGAAGTCAGTCTCTTCAAAAGATTGGTCCATAAGTTTTAATGAAGTTTCACTAGTTCACCTTAGCCTGACTTTGGTTTCACTCTTTGCTAGTGAAACAGCACCAAGGCCAAATTCTATTATAATAATAACCTTTATGCTACATCATGGTTCATATGCCAATTGGATTATCCAAAATAATCCAGGGACCCAAGTATCCCAGACCCTCACCTCATGCAGAATGAGGGGGCCATGTGTAGACAGATTACATATCATGTATACATATTTGAATGATCCTTGGTAAAATATAATTCAATCACTGAGGATTGCTTTAAACCCCAAACTCGTAATCATGGCTTGAGTGACCATCTTACATGCAAATGTTTATTCATGAGGCCTGTTACCTCTATCCAGCTGCTGAGAAAAGAGCTGTTTGTAATGCCTAACATCTGTTACTTAACTGGTAGCCTCCTAGCTTTCAGCTACTCCACTGGGACTCAACCACGCTTCCTAACTTCTCTCGTCACCAGTTGACATTAGTAGGCAGTCCTTTGGATTTTTTGAATGGATAGAATGAAGTACAATAAACCCAGGCTTTATGTGATTTTGACATACGGGGGGAAGCAGGCAGTGGTCACCCGGCGTCGGGGGGGGACACGGCCTCCCCGTGGCTTCCCCCAGCTGGCTTCCACCCTCAGCGTGACTGCTTATATCACCCCAGGGAAGATAACCCCGTCAGAAAATTCCCCACCACCTCGTGGGTAGGTTTGAGGGATCCAAAGGCTATGGCAGTAAACCCAGACAGAAAATCCAGAGTGGAGACCCTAAGGCAGTTAGCAGGGAGGAGTCATCAAACCTGCTTTTCAGGATCTCCTTGCAGTCACCTCAGTTCCAAACGTACTGACTTCTGTCTTTTCTTTGGATTCAACCGGGGCAACCGAGAGGAGGATGGCGCTGCTTGGGTAACACACTTGTTCCAAACTCTAGCCCAGGCAGTGCAGCGTGTAAGAGGGTGCCAAATGGAAAGGACACTCCATCCTTGCTGGTAGCGTGGAAACAACATGGGAAGTGGCAGTTACGAGTTGTAAGCCCTCTTCAACTGGCGAAGAGCAGGACGCCACAGGTCACTTTCATCAGTGCGAAGAGTCATCGCACTCCACGGGTCAGCTACCACCCCCCTCAAGCCAGGCAGCCCCCGGCCAATAAGGTGCTGACCCACCACATCTGTCTTCCTCATTGGGTGCATGGGGATAGACCAAAAATTGAAAAGTAGATGTAAATGACGTACCTGCCAAAAAAGGAAATAATAAATCAACTTGCCTCTGGCTTGATAGCTGGAATGCGTGGACCATGTGTCTGGGACTTGAATCTGCCCATGACCTTGCAAACATGGACTCAATATGCAAAACAGCAGTCATAGATCAACAGCTATGCAAATAGAACATTGACATTACTGCCCTCCAAGAAACCAGGCTGGCAGATGTTGGGTCAGTGAAAGAAACCAACTACACATTTTTGCTGGAAGGGCTTGAGTTCAGAGGAACACAGCCTCTGTGGAGCTGGATTTGCTGTTTGGAACAATCTGCTGAAATCTATCAATACACTCACAGCTGAATCAGAATGTATTATATCCCTGAAGCTCTGCACCAAGTCAGGATATGTCAATATCATCAGTGCTTATGCACCCGTGTTGGTATTGTGTGCTGAAGACAAGGAGCACTTTTATTATAATCTTCAGAAAGCTATTGACTCCTTTCCAACTGGAGAACAACTGTACATCCTTGGCAACTTCCATGCTAGAGTTGGACACAACCATCAGTCCTGGCCCATCTCCCTCGGTCATCACGGTATTAAGAAAATGGATAAAAATGGTCAAAGACTTCTCAAATTCAGTTCTCAGAATCAGCTCTGCATCACTAATATGTTCTTTAACCTGAAAGAGTGTCACAGGGTTTCATGGCGCCACCCCAGACCTGGTCACTGGTATCAACTTGACCTTGTACTGATACACGGGAAACATCTCAATGCCGTCAAATTTACATGCATGTACCACAGCGCAGATTGTGACACTGATCACTCGATTATCAGAAGAGTGAAAATTGTCCCAAAGAAACTCTATAAGACAAAGGAATGCAATAAGCCAAAAATCCATACCCTCAATACCAGACATGCACTGAAATGCTCTGTCTTCACAGATTATCTCATTCCCAAAATGGAATGCAATTCTGACCAGCAAATTGCTGATGAAACATAGCCCTTGCTGAGAGATGCAATATACAAATGTGCCAAATCTACTTTTGGAACATGTAAATGATCTAACAAAGACTGGATTGATGAAAATGCTGACGTTCTCAGGCCTCTTCTTGAAGAAAAATAACAAGGCGCATCTGAACAACATAAACAACCCATCTCAAAGCACAAGAGATCAACTTCAACACACAAGATCTATTCTTCAGAGAGAATCCAGGTGGTGTGTGGACAAGTATCAGGCCAATCTATGTTCTAATATTCAAAAGGCATCTGATTTGGGCAACCTGAAAACCATGTATGATGCACTCAGACCAAACATTACCAAAGTTGCCCCACTGAAGCATTTAAATGGACAGGTGATCACAGACAAAAAGCTGCAGATGTCCAGATGGGTGGAACACTGCTCCAGTCTTTATTCCCACAAGCGTTCAATACAACCTGAACTTGACAGCCTCATGCCAACTCTTCCAGAACTGTCTGAGCTAGAGGCAGAGCCTACGGAGGAGGAACTTTCTCGAGCTCTTGATGCTCTCTCCAACGGAAAAGCACCAGGAAACAACAGGATTCCAGCTGAAGTCCTGAAGGCAAACAAGGCTGTGCTCTTCCCCTTCCTCTGTTAAATGTTGGAGAGCAGGAGATGTCCCACGTGAGAGAAAGGATGCAAACATCATCACTCTCTGTAAACACAAAGGTGACAAGGGTGACTGCAACAACTACAGAGGCACCTCTTTACTGAGCATCACAGGCAAAGCATTTGCCTGTGTCATTCTCCAAGGCCTGCAAAAACTCGCAGATCGAGTCTATCCAGAAACACAATGTGGCTTCAGAACTGGCAGGTCAACAATGGACATGATTTGCTCTGACAACTACAGGGAAAATGCAGAGAACGAGGAAAGCTGTTATTCGTAGCATTTGTGGACTTAACGAAGGTGTTTGATACAGTCAATAGACAGGACTATACAGAGTAGTAACCAAGATTGGCTGCCCACTGACCCTACTCAAGCTCATAACATCCTTTCACGAAAACATGAAAGCAACAGTTCAAAATGATGGATCTACATTGGAACTGTTTGCAATGAACAGTGGAGTCAAACAAGGGTTCGTTCTTGCCCCTACCCTCTTCAGCATATTCTTCTCAATACTACTAAATTGCGCATTTCAAAACTCGCACAGCGATACATTTCTCCACACAAGATTAGATGGCTCTCTCTTCAACCTGGCAAGGCTCAAGGCCAAAACTAAGGTCAAGAAAGTCCTCATCAGGGAACTCCTCTTCACAGATGATGCAGCTGTTGTCGCTCATAATGAAGACACGCTACAGTCACTGATGGTTTCTCTATCCAGAGCCTGTAAGTTGTTTTTTTTTATATAAGTATGAAGAAAACCGTTGTATTCACTCAAGGCACACCTCGGCAACCCAGTGTCATTCTGGATAACAGCCCATTAGATGTGGTTCAACAATTCTGTTACCTTGGATCTACTGTCACCACAAACTTATCCATGGATGAAGAACTGAACAACAGTATCAGGCAGGCAGCTGCTATTTTTGGCAGACTTATGAAATGAGTATGGAACAATCCTAAGATGACAGTGAAAACAAAGATACTAATCTATCAGGCATGTGTATTGAGTCTCCTGATATATGGTTCTGAGGCATGGACCACCTACTTGAACCAGGAGGAAAAATTGAACTGCTTCCATCTTCGCTACCCCAGCAGAATTATGAATATCATCTCGCATGATAAAATTTCAAATGTAGATGTCCTGTCAAGGTTTGGCACACCCAGCCTCATAGTGATCCTCAACAGCAGAAGACTACCACGGCTTGGTCATGTGAGAAGAATGGGTGACGAACGTCTTCCTGAAGAAATCCTCTTCAGTGAACTGTTATGTGAGTTGAGAACATGAGGACGACCAATGCTAAGATTCAAGATTACATGCAAAAACACCATGAAAAATTCATCATCGATCCAAAATCCTGGGAATCTACATCTTATCAAAATACCTGCTGACGATTGCTACGACAGGGCACATCATCCTTCAATAGTATCTGTGCAAGTCACGCAAAAGAACTTTATCTTAGAAGGAAAAACTCGCAGACTCAAGAATTTGGAAAGAGACTGGCAAGCAGTTATTGCAATCGACTGTGCAACTCCAGTATTGGATGGATAAGCCACGAGAGAAGCTGCAACTCAAACAATGCCCACACATCCTCACCATCACTGCTAACCGCCGTCTCTCGAGACTAAAAGGGGACATAGCATAACCATATCATGCTACATCAATTCCTGTGACAGTTTCACGAGGTTAGAGTATTCTGCCTCACTGAACTCATGTATAGTGCTGTGTTGCTAAGCTGTGACTGAGTTCCACACCAGAAGTGGCTGCATTTCAGCTGAGAGCAAAGCGCTTTCTTTCACTTGGTATGAGTTTGCCTCACTAGCCAGAAGCACAGTCTGCCTTCATGCAGCTGCACTGACTCCAGGAGAGATGCAAATGGGAAACCAGGGTTGGATAAAAGAGATGAAAGGGAATGTGAATGGGCCACATATTGTTAATTAATTCTTGCTATTTTTAAATTATTTATGATTATTTCCTGTTTCCAGTCTTTGGCTATTATCTTTCCTCTCTCTGTCTCTTGTGTTTGCAGCTGCATCCTACCGGAGCTGAGGGCTGACATCTTCTCTATCCCTAGAACAAAGTATCAAAACAAAAAAGCAGTCAAGTAGCACTTTAAAGACTAACAAAATAATTTATTAGGTGAGCTTTCGTGGGACAGATAGAACAATGTGTGTGTGTATATGTGTGTGGGTGGGTGTGTGATCATGAGAATGGCCATACTGGGTCAAATGAATGGTCCATTTAGTCCAGTATCCTGTCTTCCAACAGCGGCCAATGCCAGGTTCCCCAGAGGGAGCGAGCCGTGGAGGCAGTCACTGAGTGATCCATCCTCGGTCTCCCTCTCCCAGCTTCTGACAAACAGAGGAAAGGGACACTCAGAGGATGGGAGATTTGAATTCCAGGGCAAATCAAAGCCCACCCTCTGTCTCTAACACTCAAAAGCATTGTGGGGGACTTCAGATCCTGCTTACCTCCATCTGAACAGAAGAAAGATCTGTGAGCCAAAGACACCAGTGTCTTTGAAAGAATGAGCTTCTGGCTTTTAGCTCAAACTATAGCAGTGCCTGCACAAAGGTCCCAGGCTCCAGTCTGCCTGGGGGCTGTTACACTGACACCACACCACTTCTGTTCCCCTAGGTTGTGTCTACACAGCAAAATTATTTTGGAATAACAGCCACTATTCCAAAATAATTTTGCAAGCATCTACGCAGCAAAACTGCTATTTTGAAATAATTTTGAAATAGTGGACAGCTTATTTCTAATTCTTTAAACCTCATTCTACTAGGAATAGTGCCTTTTCTGAAATTGGTAGCTATTCTGAAATAAACTAATCCAGAATAGTTTATTGCAAAATAACATTGCTGTGTAGATATAGCCTATTTTGGATTAGAGGCCCCAGAAACACTCTTATCTGAAATAGTATCTATTGTGTGTGGACGCTTTCAAGATAACTGTTGCTTATTTTGGGGGTTCCCCGTAGCGTGGATGTGTTATTCTGGACTATATTATTTTGGAATAATAACTCTGGAATAAATAATTCCAGAATAACTCTGTAGTGTAGACATACCCCTAGGCTGCGTCTTCACTACAGCGATCTGTTGACAGAAGTTGTTGGAAGAGATCTTCCGACAAAACCTCTGTCAGAGATTGCGTCTACACACAAAAACAGCTCGAAAGAGCAATCTGCTCTGTTGACAGGCAGCAGCCAGACTGCCCAGCTGTCTCAACAGAATGGCCCACCGGAAGCTCTGCAAACAGGGCTGCCCAGTGAATCAGGAAGACCTGTCTGTCGACAGAGGGACCCCCAGAGCATCTACACGATAGTTTTGTCAGCTGATCTTGTCGACAGACAAGTTCGGCCTTGTACAGGAGCGACGGAACTCTCCTGAGAAAACTGCTGCGGTTCTGTTAACAGTTTCTTGACAGAGTACATTCTGGGTGTGGACACTCCATGAGTTTTGTTGACAAAACTTTATAGGGTAGACCCAGTTCTAAAGACTCACTGGCAGAGAAAAATGTCTTGTAGGACAAGGGCCATCCCCTGCCAATCACTTCAAGGTACCACTTTCTTCTAACCACTCCTAATCAGCATGCCCATCCGGTGACTTATTTTGCCTTGTTCTTTACTGACCTGATTCTACTTTCTGCTACCCAGTGCTGGCTTAAATCAAGAGCAACTTCAGGGGAATCACTGAGTCCCAGCAGCATCAGGCATTTGAATTTTGGCTTCTGCATTTGAGTAGAGGTTAAAAAGAATTGGACTTTTGAGCTTGGAAAAGAGATGACTAAGAGGGGATATGACAGAGGTCTAGAAAGTCTTGATGGGTGTGGAGAAAGTAGATAAGAAAGTGTTACTTACTCCTCACAACACAAGAACTAGGGGTCACCTGATGAAATTAATGGGCAGCAGGTTTAAAACAACCGCAAGGCAGTAATTCTTCACACAACACACAGTCATCCTGAGGAATTCCTTGCCGGGGGATGTTGTGAAGGCCAGATTATAACAGGGTTAAAAAAAGAGCTAGACAAGCTCCTGGAGGACAGGTCCATCAGTGACTATTAACCAAGGTGGTGAGAAATGCAACACTCTGCTTTGAATATCCCTAGACTCTTTTTGCCAGGCACTGGGGCTGTGTCTACCCTAGGTAGTACATTTGAAAGTAACGTGGAAAGCAGGCTGTCCTTTGAAATTCCCTGCGGCGTGTCTACACACAAACTGAGATCGTTCCAAATTAACTTCGAGAGAACGGGGCCGTTCTATCGAAGTGGGTCCTCTGTTTCCGTGGTGGGAAGAGTGCCCCCTTTTGAAAGACTATTGCTAATGAGAGCAAGTGTAGACTCTCCGTGGACGGCTCTTTCAAAAGAGGGAGTCCTCCATGGCGCCGATCAGCTGGCAGGCGGCAGTGCCGCTCCCAGCACAAGCAGAGCTCTATGGTTCCGGCTGCATTTAAAGATGCAGGCTCTCACAAACCCCCAGGCGGGAAGCTGAGAGCATGCAGGCAGCAGGGAGTCCAGGTTGCTGTACAGCCTGCTGCCAGCCATGATGCTCCAGACAACCCACTGCCCTCCCTGGCCCCATGGCTTGCCAGTCAGACCCACACCCACTCCAGGGCCCCCCCACGGAGACTGGGAGCCCTCCCATGAGGTGAGCCAGGCCCCAAAGTGCTGGGCCCCCTTCTGAATGGAGGCTGAGCATCCGCCTCTCCCTATGGGAGGATGGGGAGGGCCTCCATCAAATGGGGGTCCAGCACCACAACACTGCAGCATTGGAGTGGCTGTCTCAGGGCCTCATCAGCTGGAGCCACCCTACGTGCATCCTCGACCTGATCCGCTCGAAAGTGAAAGAACTGAGGCAGGATGACTGCAAGGCCCAGGATGTGACCAGACAGTTGGGGGCAGCACCCACCAGCTGCCCCTACTTTAAAGAATTGGACCGCCTCCTCCTGCCCAAGGAAGCAGGACCCCGGCCGTCGTGCTCTACACAGTTGAGCCGGAGACCGAGCCAGAGACCGCAACGGAGGGCAAGGACTGCCCGGTGTGGGAGCACGAGCACCTGGTGGCCGGGCCTCACTCGCAAGGCAGAATGACCATACACTCCATCTTGGAATGCTATCATACAACGGCGGGAAGGTCTGAAGTCAGGCCAGGAGAAAGAAATCAGAAAGTTGACAAGTAGTTGGAGAGTCCCCAAAGAGAACATCCTGACAAGCAGATAGTAAGCCCCCAAAGAGAACAGCTGGGGCTAGTAGCTGGAAGCCCCCCAAAGAGAACATCTTGGTTGTACAACATCAGAGGGTCCCAGGGGAGGTTCAGAAAAAGACCAAGGACAGAGGAAATCTTGTAACATGTTCTGACAGGCCGGGAGGATAGAAAGCCCAAATTAGGTAACAAACGCTTTAATTGGCCAGGTATCGAACCCCCAAGTAAGAAACAGTATAAAAGGTGATTTAGCAGGAATAAGGGGGTGGGCTCCTGGACACAAGGCGGAGGCTAGCAACTTCCAGTCCAGACAGCAGACCCCGGCCTGATCACCCGGACGTCACCACCACGAAAGGTCCCAACCAAGCCGTATTTCTGACTTGAAGGGCCGCTGTAACTAGTTATTGGTGAGATGTGGGAGCATTGGGTGTTATTGGTAAGTCACATGTAATTATATATAGTTATATGTAACCTAGTATTTAGCTTATGCCAAATAAATAACTCTATATATATATATATAACAAGTGTTAAGTAATTGTAGTTACAAATAAATGAATAAATCACTATTGGTAAATACCACTAGCTGGTCTAGCTGGGTCTGTATAGAGAATTATTGGGACTTAGAACAGCCACAGGGCATTGTAGTGTTCACAATCGGAGTGTTATTGTTCCTGGTACTCATAATACTGTGGAAACCTAGGTTTTAAAGTGAATACACTAAATCACATATTGCTGCTACACTATATCAGGCTGCTATAAAGGTGGGGTGGTTGGTCCTGGGCCACCCGACTCCCCCCGCTGTATGACACCCCACGCGCATCCACGTCCCAAGGGATAAGACCCTTGACCTCCTGTCAGTGACGCCATGACGATGTGCCGACCTACTCCGGGTCCCGTGGGTGCGCGTGGGGTGTGATACAGCGGGGGGAGTCGGGTGGCCCAGGACCAACCACCCCACCTTTATAGCAGCCTGATATAGTGTAGCAGCAATATGTGATTTAGTGTATTCACTTTAAAACCTAGGTTTCCACAGTATTATGAGTACCAGGAACAATAACACTCCGATTGTGAACACTACAATGCCCTGTGGCTGTTCTAAGTCCCAATAATTCTCTATACAGACCCAGCTAGACCAGCTAGTGGTATTTACCAATAGTGATTTATTCATTTATTTGTAACTACAATTACTTAACACTTGTTATATATATATATATAGAGTTATTTATTTGGCATAAGCTAAATACTAGGTTACATATAACTATATATAATTACATGTGACTTACCAATAACATCCAATGCTCCCACATCTCACCAATAACTAGTTACAGCGGCCCTTCAAGTCAGAAATACGGCTTGGTTGGGACCTTTCGTGGTGGTGACGTCCGGGTGATCAGGCCGGGGTCTGCTGTCTGGACTGGAAGTTGCTAGCCTCCGCCTTGTGTCCAGGAGCCCACCCCCTTATTCCTGCTAAATCACCTTTTATACTGTTTCTTACTTGGGGGTTCAATACCTGGCCAATTAAAGCGTTTGTTACCTAATTTGGGCTTTCTATCCTCCCGGCCTGTCAGAACATGTTACAAGATTTCCTCTGTCCTTGGTCTTTTTCTGAACCTCCCCTGGGACCCTCTGATGTTGTACAACCAAGATGTTCTCTTTGGGGGGCTTCCAGCTACTAGCCCCAGCTGTTCTCTTTGGGGGCTTACTATCTGCTTGTCAGGATGTTCTCTTTGGGGACTCTCCAACTACTTGTCAACTTTCTGATTTCTTTCTCCTGGCCTGACTTCAGACCTTCCCGCCGTTGTACGATAGCATTCCAAGACCCGGGACCGGTGGCCAGAACCAGGCGCCCATGGAAGGTACTCTGACTGGACACCATAAGCGGTAATGAGGGCTCAAGCAAGGGGGCCCTTGTTATCAATGTCCCATCCAGCTCTGCCCCCTCCACCTCTGCCTTGCCCCAGTTCCTGGAGGGACCCACAGGTAGGTGTTGTGCCTGCCGGTCACTCTGTGGCCTCGGGCGGGGAGGGGGGCGCTCGGTCCTACCTGGGGTGGCCACAGCCCACCCACATGGCCGCCGGCCCCAGTGCACATGGAACCTGGATGGCCACGCCCCACAGCACTCAGCAGCTTGCAAATGGGACAGCACCAGAGGCCGTGTGGCCATGGAGGGATAGGGTGGGAGCCCTCACCCATGCCACCCATGCAGGCAACCCCAGTATATGGACATTGCAGGAACCCCGGGATGAGAAGGGGAGACGAGGGGATGGAGGGGACACGAGAACAATTGCACTGGACTAATGGCCCAGTCCTCTCTCCCCTTCTGTCTCCACAGCTCCAGCAGATAGATGAGCCCCGTCCACAGCCACCCAGGGAGTCTGGCCTCCAGGGGCAAGGGGGATCGGCCAGGACCCCAACCTGGGACAGCAGGGGGCCACTGCCGGACCGTCGGCTGGTGTCACCAGGCTGGAGAGGAGGAGGAGGAGGGGGGTGGGGATTCTGCCCACACTGCAGCCCTACAGGACCTCAGGGGCATGCTGCATGAGTGGCTCGCCGTGGAGCGGCTGGTTGGGGACTGGGTGGTGGCCACCTTGGATGCCCTGACCCGGGCCAAGACTGGCCACCTGGCCCCAGCTGCTGCCCCTCGCGAGCCACTCCCAGGTCCCTCGCGTGGATCAGCTGCTGCAGGAGGGCTGTGCTGATGACCTGGCTGACCTGCAGGGCATTGGAGGAGAATGTGCTCATGGGTGTGGGGTGGGGAGCAATGTGTCTGCCTGTCCCTGTCCCCGCTGCCCTGTGCCCACCCCATCCATTATGGGTCATGCCCCCCCGGGGCACCATCTCCTTGCCCCCTGCATGCCCACCCATCCCCGTCCCCTCCCTGTCCCTGGCAGGAACCGTCTCCCCCAGTTCCTGCTGGTGTCCCATGCCACAGACCGCCCCCCACATGTGGTGGTGGTGTGACCTGGGAATGGCTTACATCATTCAGGACGTCCCCAACGGTGGCCCTGCCCACCCCGAACTGGTGGCTTATGTATCGGTGACTCTCCGGGGTGGCCAGTTTCCACAGGGCGCTGGCCACCCTTTTCTGGAGCAGGAGCACTGACCTCATGTGGGTGTCCTGGTGCCGGAGGGCAGGAGCGAGCCAGTGGCACAGCTCCAGTAATGTCGCCTTGGTCATCCAGAAGTTCTGCAGCCACCGGTTGTCGTCCCAGTCCTCCAGCACCAGCCGGTCCCACCAGTCGCTGCTTGTCGGGGCCCCACAAGCGGCGGATGGCCTGGGGGGACCGGGTGGGCGGCATCGCTCCCTGAGGATGGACTCCAGGAGGATGGCCACCAGGGTAGCCACCCAGAGCCTCAGTAGCTCTGAGGCCAGCACTATGGACAGCATTCTGGCCAAGGTCTCCATGTGTGGGGGTGTGTGGAGCTGATCGGGGTCCATAGGCAAGCCCAGGGTGCCTCCTCCACCTGCCTGTTGGGGACAGCTAGTCAGACCTCAGTGTGTGCAGGCCGAGGCTCCTGGGGGTGCGAGGGGCGCCTTTAAAGGGGCAGCTGGCGAGGGCCCTGGCAGGGCCTGACCACCATGTGACCTGCCCGCAGTGCTTCTGGGCCCTGTACTTTTGAAAGGGTGCCCTGGGATGTGTGGACGCTCTCTTTCAAAAGTGCGGTGGGGCCTTTCGAATGGGCAGGTCAGACCTTCGCTCTCCGTTTGCCTGTGCAGATGCTCCATTTCGAAAGGGAGCTGTAGGGTTGACGGAGCCTGGCTGTGGGTGACGGAGGATGGATCACTTGACGATTATAGGTTCTGTGTGTAACCGATCAGTACCGAGACCACTGAGAAAGGGAGAGTGAAGTCTACTTTGCAGCCTGAGCTGAGCACCAGCTGGGGGCTAAGTCATGCTGTAGACGGAAGCTTGTGGCTTTGGTTCCAAAGGGCCCAGGTTCTAGCTCACCTGTTGATAATCCAGGTCCATTGACTTTACAAGTTCATTCTTTCTGAATGAACCTGGCACCTGCTGCAGTTGGAAGACAGGCTCTTGGGCTAGAGGGACACCTGGTCTGACCCAGAATGGATGTTCTTACATTTCTGGGCTCCTGTCTCTCTCACAAGAGCCTCTGAACAAAGGAGCGGAAACAGTCTGTGAAGCACATCTGAAAACAGACTCTGGGCTGAATCCAAAGCCTGCTGGGGCCCATGGCTTTGGAACCAGCCTTTTTTGCATTGTTAGGACATTGGTCCAAGCAAGCTTAGTGAGTGCCCTCTGTGGAAGTCTGTTAGGGTTCCCGCTGTCAGAGGTGGGTTGGACAGAGGTACAAAGATCCCTTGCAGGATACAACCCTTGTTGTGCCCAGTGCAGGGATAATATTTCCTTGGGAGGAACTGGGACCATGCGCTTTCTCCCTCCACCGCTCTCCCCCCAGCCATCTGCAAAGCTGACTGACCTTGAAAGGAGATGGACGCTACCTTCTCCCCGGATGGTGCATCCCTGCTCAGCTTTCACATGGGGTAGCATGGCTCTGCAGTGTCCTTACTCAGATCTGCCCTTCATGGGACAGCAACGAGCCAAAGTATTGTGACTTGGCATCACCCTGTGCGACGGCCTATGTGCAAACTGGACATGAGACAACTTTACAACAATGAGTAGTTCATGACAGATATCTATCGGGTGATAATAAGAGCAAGTTATAGAAAAAGGCTGAGTCCAGGGGGGAAAAGACAGATTTTTATATAGGATTTGTGAAGAGATAGAGACCTCAGAAGGCAGATGTCATCTTCACAGCTCATCTTCAACAAGAAGCATATAGTAAAGAAATCAGCTGCATCTACAGAAACAAAGAAACAAGCGTCCACACAGTGTGAGTTCCAACTCTGTCTCCCTTGTTTACCAGGGGCAGCATACTGCCTGGACCTCTATATAGCACATAGAAGCTGTGTCTACACGTGCACGCTACTTCGAAGTAGCGGCACTAACTTCGAAATAGTACCCGTCGCGGCTACACGCGTCAGGCGCTATTTCGAAGTTAACTTCGACGTTAGGCGGTGAGACGTCGAAGTCGCTAACCTCATGAGGGGATCGGAATAGCGCCCTACTTCGACGTTCAACGTCGAAGTAGGGACCGTGTAGACGATCCGCGTCCCGCAACGTCGAAATTGTGGGGTCCTCCATGGCAGCCATCAGCTGGGGGGTTGAGAGACGCTGTCTCTCCAGCCCGTGTGGGGCTCTATGGTCACCGTGTGCAGCAGCCCTTAGCCCAGGGCTTCTGGCTGCTGCTGCTGCAGCGGGGGATTCATGCTGCATGCACAGGGTCTGCAACTCGTTGTCGGCTCTGTGTATCTTGTGCTGTTTAGTGCAAGTGTGTCTGGGAGGGGCCCTTTAAGGGAGCGGCTTGCTGTTGAGTCCGCCCTGTGACCCTGTCTGCAGCTGTGCCTGGCACCCTTATTTCGATGTGTGCTACTGTGGCGTGTAGACGTTCCCTCGCAGCGCCTATTTTGATGTGGTGCTGTGCAACATCGATGTTGAACATCGACGTTGCCAGCCCTGGAGGACGTGTAGACGTTATTCATCGAAATAGGCTGCTTTGATGTAGGCTTCACGTGTAGACGTAGCCAGAGACATCTAGTGAGTGAATAATATACTGAAAGTGAACATATCTTTACTGCTGAGGGCCACAGGGAAGAAGTTCCAAAGATCAGGAGCTGGAGAGGAGAGAAATGTAATAAAAACTCTGCTTTTCATCGGTAGATCTCACATTGCTTGCAGAGGAGGGGAAGCAGCATAATTTCCATTTCACAGATCTCTACTGCTTGATATAAACAAATAACTCTATTAGCCTGTAAGGAGCCAAAACTGGGAAAAAGACGTGATTTTCCAGACTGTTGCTCATAACAAATTGGGTTCAATAAGAGATTGGTTCAAACCTTCAACTCTGGCTTTAATAGAACCTAAGTCAAACTGGTTCCAGGTTCATGACGTTTGGAAGATTTTATTTTTCTGCTCTTTTCCATTTGGGGGGAAGGCGGGAACAAGGCTGCAGCCTCATTTTCTGCTTCTGACTAAAGCCACAAAGGGAAGTGATGCAGTCTCAGAAGAGAGGCTCTTTCCAAGGCAATCCCAGCCTGCTGGCAACAGGAGGTCTTGCAGGAATGCCTGTTCTCTTGACATTTGCTATAGACTTACAGGGCTGGATTCTGACTACTATGGGGAATAGTAACAGAGAGGTCACCGTGTTAGTCTGTACTCCAACAAAACAAAACAGCAGAAACGTTGGACTCCTGAATGTGGGGCAGACAGTCTTGTTTTCCTCCAGTTAGAATGGAAAGGACCAAGTGCTTAATTAATTAATGATGAAAAAGCATTATTAGCACTCATAATGGTGAGCATTTATTACTGGTATTTCCATAGGTCCTAGGCTGAGACAAGGAACCACCGTGCCACAGGGACATGTAACTGCCCACCAGGCAGACTGGAACCTGGAACCTAGTGGAGGAACCTCTACAGCTTGAGCTAAAGGCCAGCTGGCTCTCAGCTTAGGCTGTAGAGGACACTTATTCTTTCTCTGTGAGGTGGTCTAGGTACCACTCCAAGGCTGTGTCTGCACAACGCTCCCCCCAGCGCCGCTGCCAACAGAGCTATGCAAAATGAGCTTCTGGGGATTGCAACCAGAGTGTCATTTGCATACGCCTGACGCTCGTTACCATAGCCCCGCGAGAGTTTGGCATCAGCAGAAGGGGGCGTAAGGGACTGGTGACAGAAGGGGTATTTAGCCGGCAGAGGCACGTCCACATAGCCTCTACAATGCCGGCAACCTCTTCTGACGACACCGAACTCTCGTGGGGCTATGGTAATGAGGTTCAGGAGTATGCAAATGACACGCCATGTGCAATCCTGAGAAGCTCATTTTGCATAGCTGTGCCAGCAGCGGCGCTGGGGGCAGCGTCATGGAGACCCAGCCCCTGAGAGAGTTAACCACACATAGGTATGTGGTTACAGACACGTCGTAGGAGACAGTCTGTGCCTCAAAGACAAGGCAGACAAAGCTGAAGCTTTCAGATCATTGTGTGTGATTTAGGACTGGGGTCAATGACCCCTCTGAGATTTTGCAGTTTTCCTCAAACTATTCCTTGGGACTTGGAAGGGGCGGGGGGTTACCCAAAACTTCATTCTGTTCCATATATTTCACATAAGGCACATTGACTGCATAGCAGCTACACTGTAGTTATATGTCTGTTGTCATTACCTGTGCTCATATGACACTTACGGTGTGCCTGAATAATTAGTTCTCTGTAATTACACTGGTGCCCATGTACTAAACGTGGACTTACAACATAATGTTCTGTCTCTGAAGGCTACCCATACCATCTACCTGTTTACATCACTACAAGCTGAACCTCTTTCATCTGGCACCCTTGGGACCTGACCGGTGCTGAACGAGAGAATTTTGCTGGAGCACGGGACTTCAATATTGTCTAGCACATTACCAACACTTCCACTGCTTAGTGGTCTCCGAGAAGACATTTAGAGGTGAACTACAGCCAAATAACAGCACAGAACACTGAGAGCCAGGACTGGTGGCTGGAAACAAACTTCACGGGACTGTGGGAAACTTGGCCACACGCCCGATAAGTGGTTGCCTGGCTAACTAAAATTAGGCCGGATTACAGATGCTGCCAGATGAGAGAGTTCCGGATTAGAGAGGTCCAACCTGTAGCAACATTTACTAGAACCACAAGAAATCTTGTGGCACCTTATAGACTAACAGGTATTTTGGAGCAGAAGCTTTCGTAGGTAAGACCCACTTCATCAGATGCATGAGTGGGGGTGGGGTTCAGAGGCGTATTTAAAAGGGGGGGTTCCAGTAAAGGGGAGGGCCAGAGCTGACAAGGTCTATTCAGTCAGGGTGGAAATGGCCCATTATCGGTAGTATACATCACGAGAGGATAAAAAAAAAGGCAGATCAGTCAGGGGGAATGTGGCCCATTGTCAGATTCTAATGTGGAGGTGTGAACATCCAGAGCAGAGAAACTGGTTTTTAAGGGGCCAGCCACTCCCAGTCTCTGTTTAATCCTTGGTTGATGGAGTCAAATTTGCAACTGAATTGCAGTTCAGAGATTTCTCTCTCCATTTTATTTTTGAAAATTTTTTTGTTGTAGGACTGCTACTTTTAAATCTGTAACTAAGTGTCCAGGGAAACTGAAGTGCTCTCCTACAGGTTTTGGTATATTACAGTTCCTGATGTCTGTTTTGTGTCTATTTATTCTTTTATGCAGAGACTGTCCAGTTTGGCCAATGTAACTTGCAGTGGGGCATTGCTGGCACATGATGGCATATGTTATGTTAGTAGATGTGCAGGTAAAGGAGCCCCTGATGGTATGGTTGATGTTAGGTCATGTGATGATATCACTGGTGTAGATATGCGAGCAGAGTTGGCAGCGAGGTTTGTTACAGGGATTGGTTCCAGGTTTAGAGTTACTGTGTTGCTGTTGAGAATTTATTGCAGGTTGGCGCACTCGGGGTCTGTCTGTAGGTGAGGACAGGCCTACCTCCCAAGGTCTGTGAGAGTGAGGGATCATTGTCCAGGAGGGGTTGCAGATCCCTGATGATGTGTTGGAGAGGATTTAGCTGGGGGTTGTATGTGATGGCCAGTGGTGTTCTCTTGTTTTCCTTGTTGGACCTGTCTTGTAGCAGGCGACTTCTGGGTACCCGTCGGCTCTGTTAATCTGTTTCTTCACTTCCTTAGGTGGGTATTGTAGTTTGAGGAAAGCTTGGTAAAGGTCTTGTAGATGTTTGTCTCTGTTGTTTTTATACAAAAGATGTGTCTTTTTACCATGCAACCCGGACAATAATTCTTACACGTAACAAGGGCACAAGTTCTAGCACATGGCATAAAGACACAGAGCTTTTTGCTGACTGAACCTGCTACCAAGGTGCATGGAGATTGTACAGAAATGCAGTTATTTTTGTGTGTCCAGCAGTATTAAAAGTATTGAATCTCTGCCTGAGCCAAAGGGAACTGGGAGCAGTAGCAGAGAGGTCCTGGCCGGGAACGCCCTGTCTCAGGAGAACACTCAAGATGAGGATTATGTTTTTTCTCTTGTTGAAGTTAACAATACAGGGAAATTCCAGGAAAAGGGGAATAAATTGGACCAGGTCCTGCATGTTGTGCTGCAGCAGGAGCAGGACGAGAAAGACACCTGCTTACAAGTCCTTTCTCAAATTTCTGTAGCTAGAAGGAAATTCTTATTGTATTGTTGCATCCTGTGAGGGGACCTATTCAGGTCCATTTAGAAGAACATCTGTAAAACAGGCAAAGCAAACTGCCTGTGGATCAGCTTGGTAGCCTGCAAGTTGTCTGGGAATATTGATTCTCAGGCTCCTGAATGACAAATCCCTGTGGAGGAAATCTGGGGTTTGTTCCCAGCTGACTTGCCAAACAGCAAAAAAGCTCTAACCCCCATAATAAGTAACGATCACAATGAATAAACTCTTGGATACCATCACTGGATCTAACCATGTTAGTTACAAGATGAAGGGCACATTCTCGTGCATTTTGACCAACATTACATATGCCATTATGTGCCAACAATGCCCCTATACAATGCACATTAGACAGAGTGGCCAAAACCTGTGCCAAAGAATAAATGGACACAGAGCGGACATCAGGAATCTCAATACACATAAGCTGGTCAGTGAACACTTCAGTGGAGTGGGCCATGCTGCTAAAAACCTGAGAATTTGTGTCCTAGGACAAAGAGAATTTAAAAACAGATTACAGTCAGAAAGTTGTGAATTGGAATTCATATTCAAATTCAGCACATTAACAGGTGGTATGAACAGAGACATCAATTACCTCACACATTACAAGGATTGTTTCCCTTCCTTTGATGCATGTAATTATCTCAGGTAGGACACTTAACATCCCCCATCCCCTGATCCCCCTCCTTCAGTCCAATTTGATTAGTCAGTTTTTATTGCAGTTTTTTTGGTCCTTTGTACTTACAGATGTCAGTCTGTACTGGAAATGAGATTGATCTGAAGAGATGGGTCTGTCCCATGAAAGCTCATCACCAAATAAATCATTTTGTTCGTCTTTAAAGTGCTACATTTCTGCTTTTTGTTGTTGTTGTTGTTGGAGTACAGACTAACACAGCTACCCCTCTGTTACTCTTGGGTGAAGAATTCAACTTGCAAAGCAGAAAACGAGGAAGCGGAGAGTTGGGAGCAGTAGGAGGAAAAGCAGCATTTTAGATTTGGGCTGACTAGCAGTTAGCCCACACCATGATTTTGTGATCCAGATCCAAAATAAATAATTCTCCCAGAGCCAACAACAGGAGCCTCCCCCAGAAAAAACAACAATCGTGTACCAAAACAACAGACCAGGTTGTCAGCTGGCAAGATTTTAGGCTTAAAGCCACATGCCACCACCACAATAACTAAGCCCCCAGCATCAGCTCCTACAAAAAGCAGATTAATTTAAAGACCTAACTTCTAAGACCTTGGAGACTAACAAGTTGATTAGGTCATGGGCTTCCCTGGGTAAAATCCATGTTAAAACCCACTTCCTTCATCCGAAAAGCACAAAAACTCATGCTGTAATAAATTTGGTAGTCTCTGAGGCTATGTCTGCGCAACAGCCTAAACTCAAAATAAGCGATGCAATTTGCGTAGCCTATATCGAGTGTAGGTCGTAATAGGCTATTTCAGCATTTGGCTCTGACTAAACATCTCCAAATGTCAAAACAATGCACTATTCCAGCCATGAGGAGTACAGGGATGCTGAAATGACATGCCCATTATTTAAGAGAAATATTTCGAAATAACAGATGCCTTGCAAAGACATGGAGTACCTATTTTGGAATACTTAGGTATTAGACGTAGCCTGAGGTACTACGGGGCTGTGTCTACACGTGCCCCAAACTTCGAAATGGCCATGCAAATGGCCATTTCGAAGTTTACTAATGAAGCGCTGAAATGCATATTCAGCGCTTCATTAGCATGCGGGCGGCAGCCGCGCTTCGAAATTGACGCTCCTTGCCGCCGCGCGGCGCGTCCAGACGGGGCTCCTTTTCGAAAGGACGCCGCCTACTTCGAAGTCCCCTTATTCCCATGAGCTCCTGGGAATAAGGGGACTTTGAAGTAGGCAGCATCCTTTCGAAAAGGAGCCCCGTCTGGACGCGCCGCGCGGTGGCAAGGAGCGTCAATTTCGAAGCGCGGCTGCCGCCCGCATGCTAATGAAGCGCTGAATATGCATTTCAGCGCTTCATTAGTAAACTTCGAAATGGCCATTTGCATGGCCATTTCGAAGTTTGGGGCACGTGTAGACACAGCCCGGGACTGCTTGCTGTTTGTGATGTTACAGAATAACACCATTACCCCTCTGAGGCTGTGTCTACACTATGAGATAAATCAAATTTATTTGTATCAATTTTCTAATTTTGGAATTTATAGGTTTGATTTTGATCATCCTCACTTTATACCATGCTCCCCACGAAGCTGAGTCATTGCTGCCAAGCACACATTGGCTAACATTGACTGTTGCATTAGTGCATTGTGGGAAGCTATCCTACAGTTCCCTCAACCCTGTAGCATTCTGGGTATGCTCGCTGGTCTTGACATCATCTTCCCGCATTGCATTTTCATCGTTCCCCTCCCGATCCCTGAAAATATGTCGCTCCATTGGAAATAATGCAGAAGACACTAAAAATTACAAGAAAGAATTTCTGGTTTCTCACACTTTACATTGCTAATGTGGGTGCAGCGACTGTATTCTCAACTGGCCGTCCATCCCACCACCCATCATTGTTGAGATGTGATCCCTGAAAATAATGCAGGGAGAAGAATGTAGGAAGAAAGAACTAATTTTTGGTTTCCCCAAAAGTTATTGTGAATGGAAATGGTTTTTGGCTTTCCAGCGCACTATAAGGCTTCTGTGCAAAGACTGTATTCTCAACTGGCCATCCATCCCACCTCCCGTCATCACAGAAAAAAAAATTATTGGTTTTCCCAGGCGGCAGCAGAAACATGTATGGACAATTGTGGAGGTGGGGTGTGTCTCTGGGTGACCAGTTGTAATATTCTCCTCCCCTCGGCAGCAAGCCCCTTAGCCGTTGGGGGGAGACTTTTCCCCAGCAGCAGCAGCAAGGTGAGGTATGGGCCAAAGAAGGGGGTGTCGCTGGATGACCAGTTGAGCCGTCCCTTCCCCCAAGCCGCCAGGATCTTAACCACCAGGGGAGACTTCCCCATGGCAGCAGCAAAGCCCTCTCTTTCCCTCATGCCTAGCAGCATTGCCAGCACTGAATGGCAGCACATCCTTTCATTGGGTTGGGTTGGGGGCTACCCACGCGATGTGCCTGAGCGCGGGAAAGACCCAGACTGTGTGGCACCTGCGGTGGAGGGAAGCGGGGTTTGCACACAAATGCAAACCACTGGAAAGTTTCTTGGCATGTTATGCAAGTACCATCCCCAGCACAGCCTTGTTGACACGTGGTATGGCGGGGCAGGGGCTGGCGCCACGCAGCACAGAAAAAAATAGCAAGCGTACAGAGAGTTGCAAACTCCTTGCAGGGGCTATTTGGATGGGTAGATGCATGCAACTTGCTAACAGCATAGAAAGAAAGAAGCCATTTCTCAGACTGTCATAGAGTAACATGGGCCCATAGCTAAAGGCTTGCTGCTCCCCCTTGGAAAATCAGGCCCTTCCTGTTACTGGAGAGCAGTGGCCAGAGCGCAGCAGTGAGAGGGGCATTATGGGACCCATTTGGAACACCTCTGGAGGCGAATAAATTCGATTTTAAGATGTGGCGCTGCCACACTGGCTTTTAATTGAACTTCTGAATTCGAGCTTTACACTATACCCGTCAGGTAACTACGATTCTGTAATCTCGCGATTAGTGCACCCAAAATCAAGCTGATGGTCTTTACCGTGAAGACAGTCACATGATAAAGTTGAGCTAAGTGAATTAAATTCAAATTTATCTCGTAGTGTAGACGCAGCCTCAGACTAACTTCCCACTGTGCTTCTGAAACCCTGTCTCTGCAGTGCCATTTTCAAAAGGGAGGCAGGCTGAGATTTCAGTAGCAGGCTGACGCCTCAGACATCATAAGAGCCCTGATATTTCAAAATGCTGAGTGACCACTCTCTGAAAGTCAGGCCCTGAAGAGGTCCCTCTCAATGCAAGGCACTCCTGCTCACACATCACTTTTGAAAACCTTGACCACCGGCACTTAGAATCACTATTCCCTTTATTTTTTTTTCAATCCACGTGTGGAATAAATTTTGTTATGTGCACCACCAATAGAAACACACAGTGTTGGATGTGGGTGGCTGTTGTTGCTCTGTCAATCATATGGGCAGCAGCTGAATCTCTCTTGGGCAGGCGCCCAAGCATTCAGCTTACAGGGAACACTACTTAGAAGCCTAAATTGCATGGACTTTCAATAAGACTTACGCCATGTCTTACTAGGCATGGTTTAGATTAGACATTAGGAAAAACTTCCCATCTGCCAGGGTGGTCAAACACTGGAATGTTACCTAGGGAAGCTGTGGAATCTCCACCACTGGAGATATTTAAGAACAGGTTAGAAAGACACCTATTGGGGATGGTCTAGGTGGTGTTTGGTCCTGCCAAGAGGGCAGGGGACTGGACTCAATGGCCTCTTGAGGTCCCTTCTAGTTCTACTGTTCTATGATTTTATGATTCTATGTCTACACTGCAGCTGCTGTTGGCTTCACTTATCAGAGAGGTAGCCGAGTTAGTCTGTACCTTCAAAACAACCAGAAGTCCTGTGGCACCTTATAGACTAACATATTTTGGGGCAGAAACTCTGGCCCTCCCCTTTACTGAGACTCACTCTTTAAATCCTCCTCTGAACCCTGCCCCCCCTCCACTCATGCATCTAATGAAGTGGGTCTTTGCCCATGAAAGCTTATGCTCCAAAATATCTGTTAGTCTAAAAGGTGTCACAGGAGTTCTTGTTGGCTTCGCTTACATTGCTCATGGGATTGAATAAAGCAGACTAGCCCTTAAAAGGTAGAGCCACTTTTGAAAATGGGTCTTTGGCTCCTAGGTAACTTTTGAAAACGTTTCCCTATGGTGTTGCTGTAATATTTTGGAGCATTAACCTGGAAAGCAGTTGTGTCTTTCTTGATCAGGGATAGAGATCACTTGTGGGGGCAGGAAGATGGAAATGGGGCACCAAAACAGTAAGAGAAAAACAAGTTTCATTCTGCATCAGCTCTTCTCTGCTATCTCCCTTCCTCTCTAGACGAACACTCAAGGTCACATAGATCACAGCTAATGTTTCCTGTAAGTTGAGCTCTTGGGCGGCCACCCAGGAGAGATTTAGGTGCCATCCAGCTGATCAGCAGAGCTCCCACAGCCGGCAGCGTGTGTTTCTGTTTGTGGGGCACATGTGTACATGCCTCGGTGTACATGACAAAATTTATTCCACACATGGATGGGGCCATTGATCATGGCGATTGCATCTGGGTGAGCGTAACTGTTGCTATATTTATCAGAAAAGTTGCCACTTTTTGCACTGCCCCTCTTTTCCTGATTCATCTGTCCCTATTTACAGCTTTCTAACACAGGCCTGGAATCACTGGCAGACAATCCCACTTCACGTTTCCATCCAAAGGTTCTGGAAACAGTTCATGAACCCCGCAGTCCCACGTGGGATAGGTGAATGTTATGAGCCACATTTTATAAGTGGGCTGAAGCAAAGTGAATTGCCCAAGGTCAGTGAGTCAGTGGCAGAGCAGGAGATAGAGCCCAGCTCTACAAGCTACATCCTTTTGGCAACCTGGAGGCTGCCCTCACTGTTCCACAGCACTCTTGAATCGGGGCAGAGATCACACCTGGAAGTGTGATTGTAGTAAGAGAGAAGAGTAACAAATTTTCATCCCTTCCCATGGAAAAATCCACGTCATGCGATTTCCTCCCTTTGTCACATAACTGAAATAAAGTGGCATGTGAATGAACTGTGGAATAATCTCCAAAGAGCAGCAGAAAAAGCCCCCCGCATATGGGACTTAAAAATGAAACTGGACAAGGTACTAACTAGAGAGCTCAGGTCTCTGCTGGTTGCAGGGAGCTAGACTGGGTGGCCTGTTCCATCTCTAGCTTCTAGGGTGTTTCATGGATTAATGGGAAGTCAAGTTTTAAAAACTGCATAGGCCAGACAGAGCCGAGTGTCTGTCTCCTCATCAGAAAGAGCAATTCCAGCTCATTTTCAAAACAATTGAACGAAGGGAGTGAAAAGGCCCCGTTGCTAGAAGTCCCGATTAATTCCCTTTCTGTGCTGGTAGGGCAGAGGGAACCTTTGTCTCGTGAAATCTCAGCAGCTTGCATCTCTGTTCAGTTCAGTGCCCAGAAACAAAGGCAGAAAAATCCAAAGAATTTCCAAGTGGCTTCTTCAATCCAGCTTCCCTCTCACCAACCGGCCCACGCCCGCTGTTAGCACTGGGGGAGCAGAATACTAATGTGGAGGCAGCTACCTCTGATGGACACATTGGCCGAGCACTGAGTCCTGATGAAAGGAGTGAGCATAGCTCAGATCTAAGACTCCTTCAGGGCCTTTTGTTCCTTTCAGCTGCAGTCAGTTTGTTCCTGAATTTCTGCCTGTTGCTTAGCATGAAAAGTCCTTCAGCCTTTCATTCCACTCCCTAATTGGAGTCAGTCCACCACTCAGACCTTCTCCTCCGTGATTATTGGCCACTTGTGGAAGAGAAGCTGCTGACTGCAGGCTCATTGGCATGCGTGTTATTCTCTGGGCTGTTACTCTGCTCCATTATAAATGTTTTCCTGCGAGAATATGAAAACACTGGGGAGGGAAATGGGACACAGAGGCTGAGTGGAAATCAAAGCAATCGCAGGCGGAGTGTTTTGGATGGAAAAATCCATTCTCCCCCTTGCTTCGGAGCTTGAGGCAAGTGGCCAGTTCTCCAGAGAAGGACAGGGCTTGGATGAAAGGATAATTTGTAATGCAGATCGCAGTAGAGCTCAGAGACACAGCCCAGGGCTCTCAGGGTAATGTCTACACAGCAAAGGCATTTCGGAATAAAGTCTGCTCTACTGAAATAACTTTGCGAGCGTCTCCACAATGCAACTAATATTTCAAAATAGTGGGCAGTTTATCTTGACTTTGGCAAACCTCATTCTAGAAGGAATAGTGCCTAGTCTGGTATATATCACAGAAGCTGCGTCTACACGTGCACGCTACTTCGAAGTAGCGGCACTAACTTCGAAATAGCGCCCGTCACGTCTACACGCGTCGGGCGCTATTTCGAAGTTGAAATCGACGTTAGGCGGCGAGACGTCGAAGTCGCTAACCCCATGAGGGGATGGGAATAACGCCCTACTTCGACGTTCAACATCGAAGTAGGGACGTGTAGACGATCCGCGTCCCGCAACATCGAAATAGCGGGGTCCTCCATGGCGGCCATCAGCTGGGGGGTTGAGAGATACTCTCTCTCCAGCCCTTGCGGGGCTCTGTGGTCACCGTGGGCAGCAGCCCTTAGCCCAGGGCTTCTGGCTGCTGCTGCTGCAGCTGGGGGTCCGTGCTGCATATACAGGGTCTGCAACTAGTTGTTGGCTCTGTGTATCTTGCACTGTTTAATGAAAGTGTGTCTGGGAGGGGCCCTTTAAGGGAGCGACTTGCTGTTGAGTCCGCCCCGTGACCCTGTCTGCAGCTGTGCCTGGCTCCCTTATTTCGATGTGTGCTACTTTGCCGTGTAGACGTTCCCTCGCTGTGCCTATTTCGATGTTGGGCTGAGCAACGTCGAAGTTGAACATCGACGTTGCCAGCCCTGGAGGACGTGTAGACGTTATTCATTGAAATAGCCTATTTCGATGTCGCAACATCGAAATAAGCTATTTCGAAGTTGGGTGCATGTGTAGACGTAGCCATAGGTATGTTGTCTGTATCTTCAAGCACAACAAGAAGTCCTGTGGCACCTTATAGCCTAACAGATATTTTGGAGCATAAGCTTTCGTGGGCGAAGACCCACTTCATCAGATGCAACACGGGTCTTCGCCCACGAAAGCTTGTGCTCCGATATCTGTTAGTCTATAAGGTGCCACAGGGCTTCTTGTTGTTCTAGGCTGATATAGCTATTTCAGAATAGGGGCTGTGTAGATAGGGAATAGGGGCTATTGGCTACGTCTACACGTGCACCCAACTTCGAAATAGTTTATTTCGATGTTGCGACATCGAAATAGGCTATTTCGATGAATAACGTCTACACGTCCTCCAGGGCTGGCAACGTCGATGTTCAACTTCGACGTTGCTCAGCCCAACATCGAAATAGGCACAGCGAGGGAACGTCTACACGCCAAAGTAGCACACATCGAAATAAGGGAGCCAGGCACAGCTGCAGACAGGGTCACGGGGCGGACTCAACAGCAAGTCGCTCCCTTAAAGGGCCCCTCCCAGACACACTTTCATTAAACAGTGCAAGATACACACAGCCAACAACTAGTTGCAGACCCTGTATATGCAGCACGGACCCCCAGCTGCAGCAGCAGCAGCCAGAAGCCCTGGGCTAAGGGCTGCTGCCCACGGTGACCACAGAGCCCCGCAAGGGCTGGAGAGAGAGTATCTCTTAACCCCCCAGCTGATGGCCGCCATGGAGGACCCCGCTATTTCGATGTTGCGGGACGCGGATCGTCTACACGTCCCTACTTCGATGTTGAACGTCGAAGTAGGGCGCTATTCCCATCCGCTCATGGGGTTAGCGACTTCGACGTCTCGCCGCCTAACGTCGATTTCAACTTCGAAATAGCGCCCAACACGTGTAGACGTGACGGGCGCTATTTCGAAGTTACTGCCGCTACTTCGAAGTAGCGTGCACGTGTAGACGCAGCCATTGTGAAATAAGTTACAGTGCTTCCAGGGCTCCAACCCAAAATATGCTCTGTTGTGTGTGTAACACCAACAGACCCAGGTTGTCAGCAACAGGTACAGAACCTGCAATCAGAGGGTCTAAAGCCCTGCACTCTACCACATGAGCTAGAGGCCAGCTAGTTTTCAGGGGAGGCTGTAGAGCAGAGACTTCACTCACCTCAAATGAGGTCTCAGTGCCTCTGGGGATGCTCTATTGTGAAATAAGTGAGCACTATTTTGAAACGCATTTTGTGGGTAGCTGCGCTATTTTGCAATAAGCTATTCCACAAAATGTCTTCCGGAAGAGTTTATGCAGAAATAATGGTGCTCTATAAACATAGCCTTAGGGTTGTGTCTATGCTAGGTGGCCTTTAGCGGCAAGGATACCTCAGCACAGCCTTGCTGCTAGAAACCAGCTGGCGTGAACGTTAGTTGTCAGCAGCTTTGTGCACAAAATACTTCCACCCCTGATTCTGGGGCGGGGCTTCGCTTGTTGGCAGGAAGCATGCGTTCACACTGATGCTGGCTGCGGCAACACTTCGTCGGGGAGGCAGGAGGTCGGGGCTTGAGCGCCCAGGAACAACAAAAGTGTTGTAGACCAAGCACAAATGTAGATCAGAGGTGAAAGTTAGGGGGCAAGAGCTGTCTGAGCTGCAGCAAAAACCATCAGGGAGCTATTTAAAGAGCCGGCAAGGACCGGCGTAGCAATAGGACCGTA
Source organism: Carettochelys insculpta (assembly GCF_033958435.1). Lineage (NCBI taxonomy): Eukaryota > Metazoa > Chordata > Testudines > Carettochelyidae > Carettochelys > Carettochelys insculpta. Next base: position 372,963,658 of record NC_134137.1, read on the forward strand.
CCTGTTAGAAACGTTAAGTGACTTTCACCCCTGGCGTAGACCTACCCTTTGAAGAGGGGAACCTAAGCTGAGAATGGGAGAAAAAGGATCAGGCTAATCGGAGACTGACCTAGTCATTCCCTCACTGCCACCAACAAAACCAGTGTCTTGAAACCCCCTGGTGGGGAGCGCACACATGGGATTGGCTGTCACACTCCAATGGGAGCGGTGCTTTGGCAGCCATGGTCATGCTTTGCAGTCCCCAGGACTGCCATAAACTGAACACAGTGCTGGGAATCAGGTGGGCTCTGATTCACTTTGCCCAAGTCACTGGCTGGTGCCTCAGTTTCCCTGCCTGTAAAACAGGTATAAACCTCCCGCTTGCAAAACGTTCCGAGCTGTGGGTTTCAAAAGGCTGCAGAAGTGCTAAGCGTGTTTCTAGCAGCTCGGGGAAGGTGAGCCAGCCCTGCCAGCTGTGCTACAGGTTTATCTGCATAGGCGTTCTAATGGGCTGTGCCGTTAGGGTGGAAAACAGCATCTGTTTGTATTTGTTTCGAGTGTGGGATGGGAATCAATGCCTCTGGGGCTGGCGTGGTGTCAAACCAACAGGCTGAATTCAATTCCCATAGCTCAAGGTGTTTCCTATTCTGCTCCCGATAACGAAATCCACACGCTCCAGCCAGTTATTTGCAGTTTCCATTGCTGTTGGCGGGGGGCTGCCGAGGCTGGACAAACAGCAGGCAAGTCACCACCAAACACTTGCCAAGAGCCTCTGGCCCTGGAGCAGCTTACATGTAATGGGGAGAGCCCCAGGGAAAGGGGAAGGGAGCCCATTGGAACACTTGTTCTCTGGATCCATGTCCTACTTGCCTGGGAGGGCGAACTGGAGGTACAGATCTGGCTCACTTCTCCTCTGGGGAGTGAGGGTGATGCTGACTTCTCTTGAAGAAGGGGTTGTTGTACTGAAAAGAATAATGCAGGATCTAATGCAGGGGGATCGGGCAAAATGCCACCGTTATGGGTAATACATATATCAATCACAACTTTATCATATGCCTATATTACACTCATGCACTCACTCACACACATGAGCAGACTCAGTCTCATGGTTGCTACCAACTAGTTGTTCCCCTTAACTTCATTGTTCAGGTGAGTTTGATGGGGAGAGAGGGGAGCAGGGTTGCTGCTGTCTGGATCAGTACTCCAATGTTGACAAGATGAGACCTAGGGCCCCCTGAAAGATGCCATAGTTTTATAGTATCAGAGAGGCAGCCGTGTTAGTCTGTATCTTCGAGAACAACAAGAAGTCCTGCAGCACCTTATAGACTAACAGATATTTTGGAGCATAAGCTTTCGTGGGCAAAGACCCGCTTCATCAGATGCATGAGTTTTATAGCAGCTTCTCTCTCATGCAGATCTACAGGAATTAGTCATGCATTAGTTCACCAACATGCAGAATCTGTGGCGCCTTCTTCTGGGTGTTGGCTTAATGCTGCTCCACTTTGAAGACCACAAGAAGTCCTGCGGCACCTTAGAGCCTAACAGATTTTTTGGAGCATAAGCTTTCGTGGGCAAAGCGGGTCTTGTCACCAGGAAAGCTTATGCTCCAAAATAGCTGTTAGTCTCTTAGGTGCCACAGGACTTCTTGTTGGTTTGCAGATACAGACTAACTCGGCCGCCCCTCCGATACTTCGAGAACAAGAAGTCTTGTGGCACCTTATAGACTAACAGCTGTTTTGGAGCATAAGCTTTCGATAAGGTGCCACAAGACTTCTTGTTGTTCTCTGATACCTGTCACCACTTCAAAGAGGGGGCCACCAAAACAGGCACTTGCTGCTGACTCCAAGCCCTCCATATGTCCAGTCTTCTTTTCATGAGCCCACTTCACAGGTCTTATTGTTCTTGGATCTGGCTTCCATCCTCTCTCCAACCATTGCAAGGGTTACTTGTGATGGTTGCCTTCCATGCACTATCCAGTCACACCTCAGTCACTCAACAGGGCAATCAATTAAGTCAAAGGAGAGACATCTAGTCTGGTATAAAGATATTTTCTTTACCTTACTTCATACAAAAGACTTCACACAAAGTTATAAAAAGTTTCCATGTAAAAGAGGGCTTGCTCGCTGTTTTTTGGGGAGGGATAGCTCAGTGGTTTGATCCTTGGCCTATTAGCTCTAAGGTTGTTAATTCAATCCTCAAGGAGGCCATTTACGAGTCAAGGGCAAATTTTAATTAAAAAAAAAAAAAGCCCTCCTTGAGATAGGGCAGGGGACTAGACTCAATGACCTCCTGACATCCTTTCTAGCTCTACAGCTATGTCTACACTAGCCAAAAACTTCAAAACATGCATTTTGAAGTTTACTAATGAAGCACTGAAATACGTATTCAGCGCTTCATTAGCATGCGGGCGCTGTAGCACTTTGAAATTGACACAGCTCGCCGCCACTCGGCTCATCCAGACAGGGCTCCTTTTTGAAAGGACCTGCCTACTTCAAAGTCCCCTTATTCCTTTGAGCAGATAGGAATGAGGGAACTTCGAAGTAGGCGGGGTCCTTTTGAAAAGGAGCCGCGTCTGGACGAGCCGCGCGGTGGTGAGCTGCGTCAATTTCGAAGTGCTGCGGCCGCCCGCATGCTAATGAGGCGCTGAATATGCATTTCAGTGCTTCTTTAGTAAACTTCGAAATGGCCATTTGCATGGCCATTTCAAAGTTTTTGGATCGTGTAGACACCGCCTCTGAGAGGTCTATCTCCATGTATAAAAGGACTTAAAACAAAGTTATGTGAAAATGAAGGCTCTATAAGGAGAGACTAAATGATTAATGCAGAGATGTATATGCAGCATGAGGTGTCCTATGCTCAAATAATCACCTAGGTACTGACAGCCAGCGTTTGCTCTAATTCATGGGTGAGCAAACTCTTTATATCCGGCTCCGCTTTGGGTGCCGGCAATTAGCAGCCACCAAACCCCACAACAGTTTAGTGTAATCCAAACCGACAGAAACGTCGGTTATGTTCAGAAAAAAAAATGAAAAATTAAAAAAAGGGAAAAGAAAGCCTTTCAGCATGTTAGAAAATAAATCTGTAGAATGTAAAAACTTCATTAATTGCATATAAATGTGACCACACAGACATAAAACCAGTAATGTATTTCAACCTTTTTAATGCAATGGATGAGCCTGAGACTCAGCAGATGACCGTGCTGCACCCCAACTTAAGAAATTTCATGTCCCTTTGAGAGGACCCCACCCCCAACACTTTGCTCACCACACTAATTTTTTCCACCCATGCGTGGAATAAATTTTGTTAGGTACACCAATGCATGTGCGGGTGTGCACAACCAATAGAAACAAACGATGACCATTGTGGGCAGTTGTGGGTGCTCTGCTGTTCAGCTGGGCAACGCCTGAACTTCTCTTGGGAGGCCACCCAAATCCTCAGCTTACAGGGAACCCTTCCAACAGCTTCCTATGTCTGGGGATGATCACAGACCAGACTGGAGCGATTCTGCTCCAAGTACCTGCCTGCCTCAGGTTTATTGGATCCTATTAATGTGGTCACAGAACTGGTGATGGGACAGAAATGGCAGTGGGAGCATGTAGATGAGTTCATCCTAGTCTGTGATGATATGTATCAGAGGGGTAACCAAGTTAGTCGGCGTCTTCAAAAACGAGAAGTCCTGCCGCACCTTATAGACTAACAGATATTTTGGAGCATAAGCTTTCGTGGGCAAAGACCCGTTTCATCACATGATATAGTTAGAGACCTTTCAGGAGGTGTCCAGCCCTCTGCTCCCACGGTGGTTATGATGGCAACAGGAGGCAGGTCTAATGGCTACGGGGCTGGCCTGGTGCTCAGAAGATATGGTCAAGACGGTTTGTCCACCTTTAACTGAGGCTGGGTATGGGCCATCCTGGGCAGTGGGTGAACCTTCCCTTCAGTCCTGAGGTCCAATTCCACCCCTCCCCATGCCACCCCACCCCAGCTGGAGGAGCCCCAGCTGTGCTGGTTGCCCCTCCCCACCTGGTTGCTTGCCCCAGTCACCTCATGCCACTTACCCTGAGTTCTCCACCTGCAACATGGGAAACCCCGGGATGGTGGGTAAATATATGAATGCGCCAGAGGTGCTTGGGTAATAGGGCAGGGAGGGGTATAAAGAACCAGACGGAGACGGCGCTGCCTTTTGAGACAGTCCCCTCTCCTGGCTGAGCATTCCTGAAGGTGATATGGGGAGATTGCTCCTTACAATGCAACATGGTGCTCCCCAGGGATCCACCTTACCTTCCGTCCAGGTCAATGCATCTAGCAGCTTGTTAGTGCTGTGCTACAGACATTCAGAGCTTCACCTCTCTCAAGCTACGTCTCTGCGAACCCAGATCAACCCTGATTTCATGCATCTAGTGGTGATGCACATGATCGACCTTTCAGGGGACAGACAACCCCTGTACTCCTCGCGAGATGCCTAGAGTAAGGGAGGTCGATGGTAGAAACTCTCCCATTGACCTTGCTCTGTATGGACAGCTAGGTGGCTGAGCACAGATAGGTCGGTTCTGGCTATGCAACTGCCAGAGCTAGCACTGCATGTCTGCACTTGACTTACTGTGCTTGGTGTAGACATAGCCTCAGTCTTGGCTCAAGGGATACTCCAGAAAGTTAGCTGAAGGGAGGAAGTTACAGGGAATTAAGCTGAAGCAAACAAAGGCACTAGAACAATGAGCACAGCAGGGGCTACTCACAGCCATTGAACCTCACTGTAAACCTTGCATATAACAGAAACTCCTTCACACCAGGGGGTTCTGTAGTCCCCCCATCCCCCCGCACCCCTAGTTCCTGCACCGGTGGAAGCAAATGAAGCTGCTTCATGTTTCAGGCTATGTCTAGGCCGCAGAGTTTTTCCAGAAATAACTTATTTTGATGCTCTAACTTCTCCATAAGTTGTTTCTGAAAAGAGCGTTCACACAGCATGAGCAGTTCGAAATGGAGCATTCACACTTGTGAGCCCAATTTCAAAATAAGAGCCGTGGCAGGATGCCTCCCTGGAGGCCAGTTAAATCAGAGTTACTGCTGCTTATTACACATTGAGTCAATTTTGGACTTGAAAAGGGCGGGGGTGTGGGAGGTCGGTGAAAGTCATTTGTTTTGGTAGAGTCACTATTTTGAGGTAAATGCCCTGTTATTCCAGAATGACAAACTTTCCAGTGTGGACACAAGGTTATTTTTTTCGCAGAAAAAAGGGGGTTTTCTGCAAAAAACCAAACCATACCAAACCCCCGTGTAGACAAGCTGTGAATGAGAGCATCCCCACAGGGTTTACATAATGCATTTTGCCTCACACTGCAGGTTGATTTATTTTAACTCTCCTGAATGTCCCCGGGCAGAGGAACCTGCAGACACAGCTGATGACCATCTGTCCACCCTGTGCCTGAAGCACACCTGAGCAGCAAGTAAGTGCTCGCTGGCTGAGCTGCAATCAGGGATACTCCAGGAAGTGGGAAAGAAAGAACCAGACGATACGGACAAGATGATTCATCCACCTTTAACTGAGGCTGGGTGCAGGCCATCAGGTGAACCTCCTCTTCAGTCCTGAGGTCCTATCCCACCCCAGCTGGAGAAGCCCCAGCTGTGCTGGTTGCTCCTCCCTACCTGGTGGCCTGCCCCAGTCACCTCTCCCACAGCAGAGCAGAGCTGCAGGGTCAACCACCTCCCCACCGAAGCTGTCCTGAAAGCTGGAAACTTCCTCTCACCCTTTGCTGTCCTGAGCACCACCCTTGGCCACTGTCACTGCCTGTGGGCCTGAGTCCCCAGCAGCTTCAGGGTGGAGGTGTAACCACCCAGAGGGGGACTGGGAACCTGAAACCTCTGGAGCTCAGTGCAGGAGCCTCTACAGTTTGACAGCTCTCAGCTCAGATGGCAGGGGGGATTCATTCTTTCTCTAGGCGGGTGGTCTAGGTGCCAATGCATCACACCTAGGTGTGGTAGCTAGCTAAGAAGTACAGCCTGAGCTTCAGAGACCCAACTGAAATCCCAGACAACCCCCCAACCCGTAACCACCCAGAGGCAGACTTGAACCTGGGACCTCAGGAGCTTAGTGCACTAGCTGTTACAGTCTGATCTGAAAGCCAGCTGATGTCCAGACACAGCTGCAGTGGAGACTCATTCTTTCTCTGCCTAAGTGGTCTAGGTGTTACTACATGGAACAGTGACCCACATCCAGTAGGTGTGTGGGTTACACCAGGTCTGGGGGCAGAATATGGGTTGGGTCAGGGGTGGCTTAGCTTGCTCTGGCCTTTGAGAAAACATTGGTGAATCCCCAACACTTGTCAGCAAGTCTAAGAGAGACACTGAGCTCCATGGAGCAGCCAAGCCACTCAGTGCTGGCTTTTGGCAGGGCCTAACTCTAAGCACATGTAACACCAACAGGCCTGGGTTGCCAGCCCCAGGGGTAGAACCTACAAGCATAGGAACTAAAGCCCCTGCACTCTACCACAGGAGGTAAAGACCAACTAGCTGCAAGCCAGGGCTGTAGAGCAGAGACTTCACTCACCCCAGATGAGGTCTCAGTACCTCTGGGTAGTACACAGAGAAGGAGGAAAATATTGTCCCTGGAGGGTGACCCCAGGGTGTTTGCAACCTAAGAGAGGCAGATCCTTGTAGGAGATCACAACCATATCAAACAGGCCGAAGAGCCAAAGGGTGAGATCCATGCACCTGTGCTTTAATCATCTGCCTTTGCTTTGGTGACTCATCCTGCCGTTACAGCTCTCTTTGTCGGCTCTGATTGTAATGTATAATGAGCCTAATACACATCAGGAGCTCTAGTCTCAGAGCATCTATGAACTGCAGGTCACCTTGGGCTGAGGAGGTGAATTATTGCAAAGAGGATTGTTTTTCCAGTCTCCCTGCGGTAAACAGGATAACCTCTCACATTCATAACAGCGCCTTTGGGCTCGATGCAGCCCAGAGGGCCTTAGAAAGACCAGCAGACAGGGAGGTGTGACAGCAGCACTGGGCAAAGGCTATGAAACATTGTCCAGGATGTCTTGTAACACTTGTTCACCGTTGCTGGGCGCAGCTTAATTTCCTCGGTTATGGTTGCAAACGGGCGTAAATATTGGTGGAAAGGGTTGTTAGACACTATTCATGGAAAGCACATTTCAGATTCACAGTCTGTGGTATTTGCACGGGACTCCTGACTGCGAGAACCACTTTCAGCCGACTGAAGTAGCCGAAAGGGTACGCTGTGATGTGCAGGCCCTGGCAAACAAGCCGAAGTGTCCAGGGCTGGATACTGACTAGCTGCAAGCGGATGGGCACAAGAATGTGACAGGGCAGGAAATGAGTCAAAGAAACTATTCCAGCAAATACCTGTAGTCTTATTTGCCTGAACCATAGGAGCATGTAGGAGTCCCAGGCCTGGTCAAACAACCTGTTCAAGAAAAATTGCAGCCAATTGGACCAGCTGCAAAGAGAAAAAGAGGTGGATTTCATGGATGAACTCATCTGTTGCAAATGGTTTATCCAGTCCTAACCACCACCACCATCACCACCATATAGCTACTTCTGGGGTGGAAGACGTTGGCTGTTTAAACATGTCTAGCAACACTGCACAGCAGTGGCGGATCAGGCAGGCAGAAAGGCCTTGTCCTTTTTAGAATTAGTCTGAGACTCTGTTTCTTTGTTTGATGGTAAGACCTACAGGCCTCGGCCCCATTGCGCCCGGTGCTGTACAAACATATAGTAACTGATCCCTTCCCCAAAGCACTTTGGATCTGAGTATACAGCTATAGACAAGTAGATGCAACAAAAGCCCAGGGGGGTTGAAATTTTTACTCTTGCAGTGCCTGGCTAGGGGTCCTCAAATGTTCCTTGGTCACATCTTGGTTTCACCTCTCATTTAAAAGGCAGCTAAAATGCATCCCACACAGTGCTGGGGCATAATTTCAATATGGTAGAGCAGCAAAATGCATTCCTCTCTCCCTGACAGAGCTTTCTGCATAATTAGGGAGTATTTAAGAACACTCAGCTCCCGTCCGTTTCTGGCAGGAGGGGTCATGTTGTGCAGAGCTCTTGTTGCAAGTAACTTCCAGAGATTAATCTCAGCTAAAACCAAGATTTCATTTCGCAGCACTTTTCATCAGACGCTCATGTCCCCTTTCAAGAGCAGCTGGACACTGAGAAAGTAATAGAGAAGATAATGAAACACTTTGCAGACAAAATCTTGGGTCGAGCGGAAATGAATCGAAACAAGTGACTTGGAAAGTGTCTTCAGGTCGAAAAAGTTTTTAAAGCTAATTACCGCAGGTTTCTCTGCGGATGCATAAGCAACGTTTAAATGTATAAAGGCTGACCCTTGAGGCTGGGTCTCAGCTGCCGCTGGGTTATAAACCATGTTTAGAAAACTCTCAGCAAAGGTGATAAGGGTGCACAGTTTGGCGCTCTAGAACTGAGAGGTGTTACAGATCAGCCACGTGTTGTGGTCATGTGGGCGATGGAGGAATAGGGAGGGGATGCTGCTCTGTGGCAGGTGTTCAGGAGGGTTTCATCAGGCTCAGCTTACGGTTGTACAAATGGAAGGCGCTTGGCCCGTGAAGTTCATTTTTCAAGCTGTGGGGGAACACATGGGGCCACTGGATGGAGGGGGCAGTCAGGCTGCCTGCTGGGAAGTCCCTCTCCCCAAAGGACTGCAACTGCACAGAGTCGGCATGTGCAGAGCAAGTGATTGCTAAGACTAATCCTACAATCTGTGGCAGCTTCCCTCCTGGGTGGAGAGAGAGAGGGGTTGTGCTGGGGAGGGCAGAACCTGCTCTCCTGCCTAGGTATGGCTGGGAATAGTCACTCTAGCTGGGGGACATAGGGCTTGACAGCAGAGCTTGAAGTCTTACTTATTGGCTAATGGAGCCTCCTTGCTGTGCTGATTGCCTGGCACTACCCAGCCTGCCTTGTGCCAGGGCCAGCCGCCAGCAGCACAGCGTGTGAGCCGGCACTATGAGCAGGTTATTGCATTCCACTGCAAAGGCTTTTTGCTGAAAGCTGCAGCAGCAGCTCTGATTGCCAGCCAGCAAATGGGGAACATGGAGCACAGCGGCCATTTGCAGAATGTATTTATTCATCCCGCCTTTCTGGATAAGAGTTACTAAAAAGTGCACCACCTGTATCTACTCAGTGCCTTTCGGTCCCAAGCCTGTGGCTGTGGGACATACAGGAAACACAGAAGCAGAAGCTCCTAAGCTGGAATGCACAGTGGCATTAAGTTGAGAGCTTAGGACAAAAAGCAAAACATAGAATCCTAGGGCTCGCAGGGACCTCAAGAGGTCATCTAGTCCAGCCCCGGGCCCAAAGCAGGGCCAACCCCAATTAAATCATCCCAGCCAGGGCTTTGTCAAGCTGGGACTTAAAAACCTCTAGGGATGGAGATTCCACCACCTTTCTAGGCAATGCATTCCAGTGCTTCACCACCCTCCTGGTGAAATAGTTTTTCCTAATATCCAACCTACACCTCTCCCTCTGTAACTAGAGACCATTGCTTCTTGTTCTGCCATCCATCACCACTAAGAACAGCCTCTCTCCATCCTCTTTGGAGCCTCCTTTCAGGAAGTTGAAGGCTGCTATCAAATTGCTCCTCACTCTTCTCTTCTGTAAACTAAATAACCCCAAATCCCTCAGCCTCTCCTCACAGGTCATGTGCTCCAGCCCTATAAACATTTTTGTTCCCTCTGCTGAACCTGCTGCAATGTGTCTACATCCTTTCTATACTGGTGGGTAGGAGGAGGTCAGAACTGGATGCAATACTCCACATGTGGCCTTACCAGTGCTGAGTGGAGGGGAATAATAACTTCTCTAGATCTGCTGGAAATGCTTCTCCTAATGCACCCCAATATGTTAGTGGAGAGGACTCCTGTAGCCAAATGAAATTGCAGAAGGATGTTTCGGGTGGCAGGATGGACTCTTCTGGGGCTCAGTTCAGGAAAATATTTGAGAAAAGTGGCTAAGTTCTATTGGCTTCAGTGGGACTCAAGGACATGCTTAATGTCAGGCATGTGCTGAAATGCTTCTCTGAATCGAGGGGACCCACCGTTGAGTCTGAGTGGGATATTGAATTAACAACCTGCTCCTGTGAAAAGCCCCATTGTGTCTTCTACGACTTCTCCACGGAGAACAGGGGAACTTCCGAATTACTTGGATTAAGCATCTGGATGCTGTCGTGCACCAGAAATAGGTCCTCACTGTTTCAGTGTCTCTGATAATCCTCCCTGCAGCACCTAATCGCATGCTGGGAAACAGGTCTCACTGGAAGAGCACTGCTATTAAATCATTCTCAGGGCGATGGCCTGCCCTGCTTCACTTAGAGGACCATGCAAGATTGCAGGCCAAGGGGACATAACTGGACAGCGTGAAAGCTAATCTCCAAATGACCAACCAATCATAACCCTGCTGCTTTCCCACAGAACCTTGGGAGGATTATTCATTGCAGAGCACACACTACTTCTGTAATATCGGTTCTTTTACTTCTTGTCAATGGCTGCCTATAGGGGCAGCTGTGTTAGTCTGTAGCATCACAAAAAGCAAGCAGTCCTCTAACGTAGCCCCTTAAAGACTAGCAGGTTTGTTTACTAGGTGATGAGATGTCTGGAAATCTGAAGAAGTGGGTCTTACTGATGTAAGTGCACTACCTAATGCAGTGTTTCTCAGCTTGTTTTACAAAGTACCCTTTCGAAAATTATAAGTCGCCCCAGACTGCTCTCGCATACCCCTCAGGGAACACATACCACCAGTTGAGAAACCGGGTCCTAAGGTAATCTGTGGTCTTGAAACAAGCGCCATTCAGCCTGTCCAGATTACAGCATCCTTCTCAGGAGTCAGAGTTCTTTTGCATACCACCAAGTTACCCCTCACATAAAAACTACTTACAACAACATGCCAAAATATCACAGGTGACGACTACTGAAAACTTGCTGATTTTCTACCATCTTATTATCAAATAAACGAATTGGAATAGAAATATCATATTTACATTTCAGCATAAGGCATATGAAGCAGTAGAAACAAGTCAGTGTCTGAATGAACTTTTAGATTGTACTGACTTTACCAGTGTTTTTGTGTAGCCTGTTGCAAAACTAGGCCAATATCTAGATGAGTTGATGCACCCTCTGGAAGACCTCAGTGTACTACCCAGGGCACACATACCCCTGGTTGGGAAACACTGACCTAAGAAATAAGTTTGTTAGTCTTTAAGGTGCTCCAGGACTGCTTGCTTTTTGGGGCCACCTATAGCTGCGTCTACACGTGCACGCTACTTCGAAGTAGCGGCACCAACTTCGACGTTAGGTGGCGAGACGTCGAAGTCGCTAACCTCATGAGGAGATAGGAATAGTGCCCTACTTCGACGTTCAACGTCGAAGTAGGGACCGTGTAGACGATCCGTGTCCCGCAACGTCGAAATTGCTGGGTCCTCCATGGCGGCCATCAGCTGGGGGGTTGAGAGATGCTCTCTCTCCAGCCCGTGCGGGGCTCTATGGTCACCGTGGGCAGCAGCCCTTAGCCCAGGGCTTCTGGCTGCTTCTGCGGCAGCTGGGGATCTATGCTGCAGGCACAGGGTCTGCAACCAGTTGTCAGCTCTGTTTATCTTGTGTTGTTTAGTGCAACTGTGTCTGGGAGGGGCCCTTTAAGGGAGCGGCTGGCTGTTGAGTCCGCCCTGTGACCCTGTCTGCAGCTGTGCCTGGCATCCCTATTTCGATGTGTGCTACTTTGATGTGTAGACGTTCCCTCGCTGCGCCTATTTCGATGTTGGGCTGAGCAACGTCGAAGTTGAACATCGACGTTGCTGGCCCTGGAGGACGTGTAGACGTTATTCATCGAAATAGACTATTTCGATGTTGGCTGCACGTGTAGACGTAGCCTATATGTCCTCTTGACACGGCTTTTGGAAAGGGAAGCCATACCTCACTGAGCCATTAGAACTGTTTGAACATGTCCATGAGTATATGGACTGGGGGTGGGGCAAAGGGTGGATACTGTGTACTTGAACTTTTAGAAAGCGCTAGATAAAGTCCTACACCAACGGCTGTTATACAAATTAGGCTGCCATGGGATAAGAGGGAAGATCCTTTCACGGATCAGTCACTGGTTAAAAGACGAAGTGGCTCTTTGCCCACGAAAGCTTAAGCTCCAAAATATCTGTTAGTCTATCAAGTGTCACAGGACTTCTTGTTGTTTTTGAAGATACAGACTAACTCTGATATCCCTCTCTGATTTTGGTTAAAAGACAGCGAACAAAGGGCAGAAATAAATGGAGACAAGTAACTGGTGGTGTCCCCCAGGAGTCTGTACTGGGACCAAAATAATGCACGTTGGAAAAATGCCCCCAAGTGTACATACAAAATGATAGAATTCAAATTGGCTACTTGCCATTAAAGAAAGTGATCTTGGAGTCATTGTCGATAATTCTCTGAAAACATCCACTCAGAAAAAGCAAACAGAATGTTAGGAACCATAGTTAATAAAACAGGAAATATTGTGATGCCACCTTATAGATCCATGATACACCCACATCTCATGTGCAGTTCTGGTTGCACCATAGAAAAAGATGTAATAACCTTGGAAAAGGTCCGGCAAAAGGCAACAAGAATGATGTGGGGTATGGAACAACTTCCCTCTGAGGAGAGATTCAAAAGGCAGGGACTGTCCTGCTTAGAAGAGATAATGGAGGGTGGATAAGCAAGAGGTCTATAAAATAATGACTGGTGTGGAGAAAGTGAATGGAGAAGTGTTATTTATCTCATCACACAACAGGAGAACTAGGGGCCAGCTGTGACATTAACAGGCAACAGGAGTAACACAAACAAAAGGAAGTACTGAAGAAGTGGGTCTGTCCCACGAAAGTTCATCCCCTAATAAATTATTTTGTTAGTCTTTAAAGTGCTACATGGCTGCTGGTTTGTTTTGAGACACCTTGTTGTTAAGGGATATGGTGAAGGCCAGTGGTACAACTGGGTTAAAAAAAAGAATTTGATGAGTTTGTGAAGGACAGGTCCATCGAAGGCTATTAGCGTAGATGTTTTGGGGTGCAACCCCATGCTCTGTGTGTCCCCAATCATCCAACTGCCAGAAGTTGGGTCTAGATCAGTGTTTCACAAAATGTGGTGTGTACGTGTACCACTGGTTGCACCTGAAAGGATTTCAAGGGATATGAGGCAGTAAATAACTTAAAATTAGGAGATAAACACTGAGACAGCACTGGGAGAGAGAGGACACTGAGAAAGCCGAAGTCCCGAAGGGGGTATGCAACTGTTTGAAGTTTGGGAAACACCGTTCTAGTTATCAGAGAGGTAGCCGTGTGAGTCTGTATCTTTAAAAACAGCAGGAAGTCCTGTGGCACCGTATAGACTAACAGATATTTTGGAGCATAAACTTTCATGGGCTTCGGCGGATGACCTGGGATGGATCACAGGTGTTGGGGAGAGGAGGCTTGAGGAGGTTAAGTCTCCCCAAATTCAGGAAACACTCAAGCATGTGCACTAATTCCACTGAAGTGAATAAACTTAAACCCAGGCTCACACCCCTTGCTGAATAAGGGATGTAATGTATTTATTTATGTTGACCCACCCTGACCCATCTAAATCTTTCACCACTTTCTTTAGCCATCAATATAAAATATTTTGTGGACTCTTAACTGACTTGGGCTTCTTTTAGAAATTAAGATGCAAAGAAAAATCCCACCTTCAGATCCTCAGCGTGAATTATTCTGAGAATCTTGGCACTGATCGTTTGCTTTCGCTGCACAGGTGGCTTTCCCAGTTAGGGCAGCGGGAGTTCTGGACTTGTCGCAAAATCAGAACATGGGAGTTATATTAAGAATAGTGTCCCTGAGAAGTGAAATAGTGAAATTTTGCTTTTTGTCACTATACCTATCTATCCAGGTGGTGCTTCTTACTACTCAGGTGAAATCCATTTAAGCTGCTCCTGTCTGGGCTGTGCTGGTTTGAAGACAGACTAAAGCAATCTCCAAGAACGGTAAAGTATAAATGTACTTTTAGATTATTGTAAAGATTGGAGACCAGAGACTCCACAGGAGTCCACAGACTCTGCTGATGCAACCCTTGCTGAAGTCAGTGTCGTTCTGCCAGCAGAGAATTTGACTCACAGTGTAATTGAGATCAGGAAATTGGGCCTCATCTCCCTTAGTTTGTGAATCACTCTTGGAGGCCTATTGTGTTTTAAATTACAACAGAGCCCTCATCTGGCTGAATGGACCAGCCAACAAAGGAGTCATTTGGAGAAAAGGGCAAAGATCTTATTGAAAGTGACCTAGTACATACAGCGCACGGACAAAGAGAATGGTCTTTTTGCTGCGAGCGTGTGTGTATGGGGACTACTCGGTGGGGCCCTGAGGCTGGAATGGAGCCTTCCGGCACTATATAATATCAATCAATAGCCAGTGATACCTGGTAGGGACACACAACTCTACGTGCAGGCAATGGGAGATTTTAAGGGTTCAGGCTCCCACTGACTATATAGAACAGTGTTCTAGATCTGTATATACACACAGTGTCATCGGTCTGTCCGCGTGGCTCTTCCATCTGTTGTCCATGTGGCTCTTCCATACGCATAGGCAAGCGCACTTCCGCCTTGAGCTTGTGAGATCAGGCCTGAGGAAGGAATGTGCCCGGGGGGGGTGGGGAAGGGCAGCAAATTACCTGCATGCCAGTGAGCTGAGGCAAGCTCCGCCTGCCCCTCACTTATCAGGGGAGCTGGTACATGGTGGAACCATGTTGAGAGGTGGAATCTCGCCCATGTCAATGGGAGGGAGGAGCATAAATTACAGGGTCGGGGCGGGCTGGGGCCCCGGGAAGTAGTGGTGGAGAAAAGAAAGGCACATTCTGCTTTGAGTTCGGCCAGGGGCCTGGAAGGGGCTGAGTACCTGTAGGAGCTCAGCTTTTTTGTGATCTGGACTACAGCTCAGTACAGCTGGGAAATTAGATCCTGCTGTGATTATCTGCAGCTCCAGTCCTGCCCAGGAGACCTCTGGGCTGGATTCTGTCCAAACCCTGAACCGGGAGACCGCCCCTACCCCATCTTTCCTTCCGCCCTCTCTCCCTCTCCCATCTTTCTTCCCCCCAGGAGAGCTGACAGACTCACCAGGCCCCTGGACAAGGTGTGGCTGTTGCACCGACCCTGCGCTCCTGGAAGGGGCGTGGCCTCTGGCAGAAAGGGGCGGAGCTAGACAGCCAGCTTCAGCGGCTCCTGGGCTGCGCTGTGCGGCACTCTCCCAGTCCTAGCGTCACCTCAAGTGTGCCACGTGCTGCTCCAGTGGCAATTTAAAGGGCCTGGGGCTCTGGCTACAGTAGCTGAAGTGGTGGTGGGGACCTCTGGGCCCCAGGGCAGTTCTACCTTCCCCCCATCAGCAGGCTTGCTCTTCCCCTTTTCCATATAATTTTTAAACTACTTATCAGAGCCCTGTGCTCTGTAAAACAGCCACCCTGAACTAATCCCCAGAGCAAGCTGAAAGCGGCTTCACAAGATTAACAGGTAGTCAGGGCTATGCCAGACTCTGAACAGCTTCTCCCCTCCTCCCGCCCCACTTTCTTCTGCAGCTGCTCTCAGGACAGAATCTGCTGCCCAGACCAGTGTTCCTCTCATTTTCTCCATCCCTGAGTGGAATACATTTTATTATGTGCCCCTAGGCGTGTGCAGATATGCACCGCCATAGAAACTCATGCTTCTGGCTGTGTTCTGTAGCCAAGTGGAGGTTGCTCTGACTCTTGGCTTTGACTGTCCTTGTCTACGCTCCAGAGTAGAGCAGGGCACAGGGAGCCATCACTTCTCTCCAGAGGCTGTGATAGCTACAGGGACGTCTGGTAGTCCATGCTCCTGGCATCACATGGGTCTGGCTGTGCAGAACTGATGGTGCGAATGCTGCCCCCCCACCCCCGCTGTGGAGCGGAGTGACCTTAGAGGGCAACAGATACTGCTCTGTCTGGTCTGCGGTCAGATAACAGACAGAGCCAAGCGCTGGGTAGATAATTTACTTTCATGGAGATGCCAAATTACCTCCTCGATGGGCTCTTTGCTGTTTTGCCCCCCTGTCCGGCGGTGTCTCTGGCAGAACAGACACATACTAGCGCTCACATTTATTGCTCGCGAGAGGACAAACGTTCTGTACAGCATCCTGGGCTATTCCCTTGCTGGGAAATGCTGGGGTTTGCTGCACGGACAACAAAGCCCAGAAGAACAGACACAGGGGTTTTCTGGAACACCCGCTCCATGGTAGCAGAGCGACCAAAAGGCGATGGTCACATCACAGAGGCTTTGATGAGATATGGACCCCTAGTATCCAGTCTTCCCTCTAATCTTTTCCCATCCTGTTCTGAGTGCAGTGGCCAAGTGTAACGGTGAGATCAGCCCATGCAGATCAGTCATCAAAGCTTATGTACCAAGGGGCCAACATAAGATGCCATTCACAGGAGATTTGTGCAAAGCTTTAGAATTCAGTTGTCCCTCTCGCGGGTGCATTTCCGAAGCAAAATCACTGATGTTTAAACTACTGCCTTTTAGGCCTCAGAGTTAACACTCCGCAGGGATGAACGTCAGCAGCTCACACCTCTCTGGGAGCCCATACTGTTTGCAGAATGAGGCAGACTTCACACCTTCAGCTCACCCCATGAGGGTGTTTGGTCACTACCAGAGCAGGCGTCTTACCAGCAGTATCACCACAGGGCAGCCAGGTCCTGGGAAAGACGCCTGGGAGGCTGGAGGATCAGGCTGTGAACTTTCTTTACATCCCAGAGACAGCTGTTTGTTATGCCCCTGTGCCCACAGGGCAGAGCTCCTTGCTCCTTTAGCACTTCCATTTGTCCTTTGTGTTCCTAGAGTTGCTACTTAATAAACAGTCTCTGGTTTAATGCAGTGGTCAGTGCGTGAGGGAAGCGTCTGAGAGCAAGAGAGAGCTCCAGAGGGGGGGATCCCATCTACCTCCTCCTATGTGATTACAACAAGACTGCGGGTTGAGTCTCCCAGGAATCCTGGGCCCAGCTTTGTTAGGGTTCTGAGGATTTCTGGCCCATGGAAGAATGGAAGTGGAGCACTCTAGCTCAGACAAGTTTCCAGGTACAGGGAGCTGGGGTGGGCACTCAGATCCTTTCACTAGCGATTCCAGCAGGGCAACAGAGAAGCCGGGGAAGTTCCCTACTATAGCGGGTTCCTTCCCCTGCTTCCATACTGTGTATGCAGCATGTTTCCTCTGTGCTGAACCCTATCCACCAGCAATGTTCTCCTTAATTTTTCTCCCAGCCTCGGGTGGAATAAACTTTGTTCTGTGATCCCAGGCCTGTGCTGATGTGCACCGCCAGTAGAAACACACACTGCTGGCTGTGGGTGCTCTGCTTATCAGCTGGGCAGCACCTGAATCTCTCCCGGGCAGATGCCCAAGTGCTCAGCTGACAGGGAACACTGCCCCCCGTCCCCTTTACACTGCTGTTAAAGGGTGAAGATTTCTTAAAGGAGAAATAATCAGACCCCAGTTTAGATCTCACTCGGTCCTGTACACCTGTCCAAGAGGTTTCTGTGGCTGGGTGGATCCATTCATGGGTTTCAAAATTAGGACCAAGGCCTTAAAGGGGGATCAGAAACTGACTGCCATGAACTCCAACAGACGGGCGACACCCGTCATCACATATCCCCTAAAGCAGTGGAAGGGAGACAGCCAATGCCCACCAACTTCATCTGTCTTGCCATAGACGGTGTGGGTTTTCCCAGATGAGTGCAGACCAGTGTTCTCTGTCAGCTGAGCACTTGGGCGGCCGCCCAGGAGAGAGTCAGGTGCTGCTTAGCAGAGTGCCCATGGCCAGCAGCGTGGATTTTTGTTGGTGGGGCACATCTGCACCTGCCTTGGTGCATAACAAAAAACACTGCTCCCAGGGGCTGGAATCTGAAATCCTGTGTCTGCACAGCAGAATCATCTTGGAATAAACTATTCTGCAATAGCTTATTTCGAAATAGCATCTATACCCCGACTACACGGCGCCTATTTTGAAACAGGCGCTGTTCCTCATAGAATGACATTTACCAAATTCGAAATAAGCCGCCTGCTATGTCGACATAGCAGTGGCGTCGTGTAGACGCTCGCAAAGTTATCTCGCAATCGCGGCCATTATTCCAAAATAACTTTGCAGCGTAGACACTGAAAGCGTTGGTAGAGGGAGCTTAGATAATCATTTTGTTAGACATTAAAGTGCTCCGTTTCTGCTGCTCTGTTTTGCTGGAGTACAGACTAACATGGCCAGCTCTCTGTTACTGTCCAGGGTGGGTAACTCACCAGTGGAGTCTGCACAGTTTCTGTAGAGCCAGAAGCCAGGAACGGAGCATTCCTTGCTGCCGGCTATTAGACATTTCTATGCATGACCACACACCTCCTTTGTCTGGCTGCAACTGACTCTAGAGAGTTCTTTGACCCAAGTCTTTTGTTTTTGCAATCCAGGAAGATTTAGCAGCTCTTTGTAAAAAGTTTTCTGCCAGCCTGAATCACTTGGTGTATAACCAATAGGTTTTCTTTACCGAAGAGGCAGTGGTGAGCTAAATTGCAATTAGAAAACCATAGGGGATTCATGGGTTCAAATCCAGTTGAAGCTCAGTTGGTCCAGCTGAGTTCTACAGGGTGTACTTCACACTGCCTGCTTCGGGCTGGGTGACCATGAACAAAGGTAGGATTCAAGGCCTTCTCTGCTGCAAAAGCGGAAGGCTTGCCACTTGGAGAATCTCTGCTGGCCACAGTGGTGTTAGGACTCATCATGTGTTTTGTTGACATTTGCATGGATCTCACATCCTCAGGGAGGAAAGCGACAGGTGCGTGCATGAGGCTCTTGAGCACTCTCACTCATACCACACGCTGCTCAAAAATTTTCTATGCAAATTTCCCATGAATGGGAAAAGGCTATTTCTGGAAGAAATTAACATTTACATGAAAAAAACAAACCTGTTTTCCTGCAAAATGTGTGAGGTTTTTGTTGAAAAAATTACAGAAAGAGAAACTTTTTGGACTCTGGGAAAAACCTACAAACATTGGGTTTTGCTGCATTTTTCATGAGGAATCACCGAATCATTTTCCAGCCTGCTCTAGCCAAAACTCTTAGTAAAACGGCAGAGGAAGTAAACCCCATTCGAAAATCATGTCGAACAATAGTCATCCAAACTTTGGGGAAGCGAATCCACTCCGCTTCAAGTAGTTCTAACAATTCCTGTTGTGTTCAGTCTTTCAAAGAACTCAATCCACACATTTTCCAGCATTTCCATTGTAAGACTACAGTCTCCTCTTCTCTATATGTTGTGATATCACATTCATCCCTCCAGTCCACAGTTTCCCAAACTAGGGGGGCATGAAGAAGTTCCGGGAGGGGGCATGAGGCAACCCAGCCACCCCATTATTCCCCCCACCTTTTGGTTCTGGCTCTCAGCCCCTGCCATTTTATGTGGGTGACGTGGTGAAGCCGCTATAAAAAGCAGGCAGCTCACGAAGACACACATGTAAAGGTGAGTGAGTATGGGCTGGGATGGGAGGAGGAGGATGGGGTTAGATGTGGGGCTGGGGGTGCCTGAGACAGGTAAGAGGGATAAGGATGGGGCAAGAGTGGGGGGCTGGTGGTGTCTGGCTTTGTGGGATGGTAGGGGCTTGGGTGAGTGGCATGAGGGGCTCAGGCTGCTGGCTAGCTTGCAGGACTCACAGGGCTTGGGTGGCGCGCCCTGGCATCGAAGGGTTAGGTGGCTCGGGCTGGCAGCTGGCCCCAGAAACATGGGCCTTGGGTGGCTAGGGCTGGCATCTGGCCTGGGCAGTGTGGGGCTTGGGTGGACGGCTCGGGTGGCTGGCCCACGGCTGGGAGAGACAGCTGGCTCTAGCGTCTGGTGGGCAGGCAGGTGGCTGTTCCCAGTGGTGCGGGACTCAGGTGGGTGCCTCTGGAAGTGCAGGTCTGAGGAGGGTGGGTGGCTGGCACGGGCAGCTCTGGCGGCTGGCACGGGGCTCAGGCAGCTGGCCAACTGGGGCTGCACCAGGGACACGCAAGGGACCAAGAAAAACTGCTTGTGCTCGTTTTTAATTTTAAATAACATTTTAATATCAAGTTTTTGTGTTTCTTTTAAATTACGAATTGAATTTTTTGTTAATAGAGGGGTTGGATGATGGTAAAGAAAAGGTGGGGGGTGTGAGGGTTTCTGAAAAATCAAAAAGGGGGGCATGATGCCAAAAAGTTTGGGAACCACTGGGCTAGTCCTTGAGTAGCTAGCACAGTAGCCTGTCCCATGAGGGACACTTTCAGTTCCCAATATTTACCATTTTCCTTTAACTCCATCATTCTTTGCAGCTGGTTGGAAGGGAAGTGGGAGTTTGCTATTGTAAACGTGTGTTATGCTGCAGACAGAACAGTTTATTGGGGCACAACTTTGCGGTAAAGTGGCATTGTTTGCATAACCTTTAACAAAAGAAAGGCAAATAGAAATCCTAGCTTAGCTGGCATATGTGTACATTACGACTTCATCTTTAATCTTTGCTCTCAGGAAGGTTTCTGGGAGTTTAGGTTGAAATTAACCTTTTGAATGACCACAGCTATCTGCTTACAGGGAAGATTTTTTTTTTTTTAATTATGGTGATTTCAAGCAGCTGTTGTGGACTTTGTTCACCTCCTGTTAACAGAAGATTCATTAGAGAGTCCGCTGTAAAGGCTGAAAGGAAGCCAGCTGTTGTTTAAAAATTCTTTCATTTAATTAGGTTTGAAGCTTCAAGTCAAAAAGACATCAAAAGTCACATTAGAATCTGTACCAAGGAATCACGGGACAAGGATGAGACCAACCCTACTTGGTTCACAGCGAAGTTTTCCAGGAACTCTGCAGTACACATACCCAGCAGGATTAAAGACAGAAATACTCACTAGTCCCATAGCAGTTTTCTAAAGGATTTTATTTATGCACATCATCAGCATAAATACATGGGGCAATAATATCTATTCATACAAGCTACATCTGCACTAGAGATACTGGCTGTTCCTTGGATCCAATGTCCATTTTCTTGCGTTTGGAGAGAAAGATGATATCTGTTACTGGAGATCCTGGGTGCTCTTTTTGACAGCCTTCTGCCTCTCCCCCATAGCTACGTCTACACTGCAGTGATCTGTTGACAGAAGTTACAGTCGGAAGAAGTCTCCCAACAAAACTTCTGTTGACAGATCATGGCCACACACAGAAGCAGATCACTCTGTCGATGGAGTGCGGCTGGACTGTCAAGATGCTCCCTCAACAGAACAGCCAACTGCAAACACAGCAGACAGGACTGCCCAGAGTCCTGGAAGCCCTGTCTGTTGACAGAGGCCCCCGGGGAGAATTTGCAGGGCTTTTTTGTCAACAGATTCTGTTGAGAAAGGATTTCTGCCTCAGGGTAGGGGGTGAGGCAGAAGGCTGTTGACAAAAATGCCAAGTTCTGTTGACAGTATATAGACAGAATGTGTCATCAGCGTGGGCGTGCCGGGAGTTGTGTCGACAAAACTCTCTAGAGTAGATGTAGCTTGTGGGGTAGAACACCTTTCTCAAGAGAAGCTGTCGACCAAAGTGTGGTGGATGCTCTGATAGACAGCACTTCTGGGTCACCGGGCAGCCCTATCTGCTGTGCTTCCGGTTGGCCATTCTGTTGAGAGAGCAGCCAGGCAGTCTGACCACTCTCCGTTGACAGAGCTGTCCGCTTTTGTGTGTGGCCGTGATCTGTCAATAGAAGTTTGGTCGGCAGATCTCTTCCGACAGTGACTTCCATCGACAGGTCGCTGCAGTGCAGACACAGCCACTGCTTTATTCCTCACAGAGTGGGGCCTCAACTAACAGCCTGGATCTGACTGGTGCCAAATTCTGGGTGTTCAAAATCCAGGTTCAAAGCTGTGGTCTCGAGTTTCCCATCAGAAACCAAGAGTGTTCCTGACCATGGCTCTGGAAGGACCACAGGGGAGGTTTTCTCCAGTTCCTGACGACACAGGACTCTGGGGCTATGGTGACACCAGTGAGTTTTGCCAATAAAGCCCTGGTTTTGTTGACAAAACTGGTGGAACGTTCATACAAAATGTGTTTTGTCGACAGTTTGTTGTCAAACCTCAGCACTCTTGCCAGCTGCGTTCTGCCTCTCCGCCATGAGGCGTAACGCTGCCGTCAACAGTTTCTGTCAACAGAAAGCTGTGTGGATGATCTGGGGAGGTCTTCTCTCCTCAGACAGGGCATCCAGAACAATAGGCAGCCCTGTCTGCTGTGCTTCTGGGTGCCTGTTTTGTTGAGAGAGCAGCTGGGCAGTCTGGCCGCCCTGTTGACAGAGCAGAGCGTGCTCCCAATTGGCTTTTGTGGCTGACTGCACTCTGTTGAGAGAAGTGTTGTCAGGAAATCTCTTCCGACAGTGACTTCCATGGACAGAGCGCTGTCTTGTAACCGTAGCCTCGGAGTTTAGCGAGCACAGCGTGGGGCATGCCTACAGTGCAGAGTCAGCCTCTCTTCCAGTGCTTTGAGAGACATAATGTGTCTGACGAGCTGCAAATGATAACATTTGGAATGCAACACAGACGTTCTCCTTCTCCTGGGTAAGTGCTCTCCTGCCTCCAGGTCTGACACCCCGTGCGCCCTCTCTTTTTTTTTAATCCAGGGTAAGAATAAATTTTGTTACATGTGTCAAGGCAAGTGCAGATGGGCACCACCCAGATAACCACATGCTGCCCGCTGTGGGCACTCTGCTAATCAGCTGGGTGGCACCTGACTCTCTCCTGGGCTGCCGCTCAAGCACTCAGCTTACAGGCGACACTGTTGGTACCCTTTGCAAATAACAGATGCCTCAGTCTTGTGATTGCTGAGTCACTTCAGTAGGGTCCCAGCCAGAGAAAGCATTCCATTTTCTGCGGCTCTGTGAAAAGGCTCTGCCCAGTTGCCCAGGCACACTGTCTGTCTTACGGTTTTCTGTAATACCCATTGTCCTGCTACGTATCCATTTAGGGTTGATCATCGAATTAAAAGTCCAGCTAATGTGCGGACTCTGAGATTGGCCACACATAACCTCACCAGTCTGGATGATGTTCTGTTGCCATAAAAATGCTTGTGGAGGTACAGCTCCTTCCTTTCTGGGCAGGGGAATAAACGACCCTGCTATGAATGTGCCTGTACTGCTAAAACTGTGTCCAGCCTGGAGCTTTGACTGGTAAACAGGTCACACCCCTTGACACAGTTCTGCCTCTGAAAGGATAGACCTGGTCTTATCTGCTCAGGCGCTTGGCTTCTGTCGCCACAGATCCCTTTGAAATGTACTTCTAAGCCTGGCCAATTTCCTTCTTCTAACGGCCTATTGTCTGCTGATGGAAGCATGACCAATAGCTGGCCTTCAAAGGAGACTTGCAAAGGAAAACCCAGGGCTGGGAAAGGGTTTGGAAAAGAGAAGTTGTTTTGCCTTTTTTCTGCATTGGAGAATCTTTGTCTTCTGTTCCCCTCTGCTGCTTGGCTGTTATAAGGTGCTCTGAGTTGTTACATTTGCTAGCTAGTTCTGGACCCCCCCAGTGCAGAAAAGATGTGGATGATTGGAGGGGGTCCATTGGAGGGCAACAAAAAAGATTAGGGGGCTGGAGCACATGACCTACGAGGAGAGGCTGAAGGATCTGGGGTTATGCAGTTTGCAGAAGAGAAGAGGGTGGGGCGATTTGATAGCAGCCTTCAGCTTTCTGAAGCGGGGCTCTAAAGAGGATGCAGAGAGGCTGTTCTCAGTAGTGAGGGATGGCAGAACAAGGAGCAATGGTCTCAAGTTACAAAATGGGAGGCCTAGGTTGGATGTCAGGAAAAACTATTTCCCTAGGAAGGTAGTGAAGCACTGCAGTACTTAAGGTGACCATCTGTCCTGTGTTGGGTGGGACAGCCTGGTATTTCGGGTGCTAGAAAGGCATCCTGACATTTTTTAAAAGGGGCTAATTGCTCCCTGCTTAGCCCCCCGCTGGCTGACGTTTCCCTCAGTAGTGTGTGCAGGCGCAGCTGCTGGCTGGGGAGCACGAGGAGAGCTTATGTGCTTTCCAGCCACAGGAAGGAAGCCAGCAGGTGGCCCTCCAAAGACAGCGTAGGTTGGTGCTCCACTTCCCTGAACCTTTGGGAAGCCAGGGGAGCATCAGCGGCTGCCACTTTCTTCCTGGCTCCCCGTGTGTTGATGGAGCAATTAGCTGACCCCACATTTCTCCCCATCCCACATTTGGGACAAGGAGGTATGGTCGCCCTAGGAATGCATTGCTGAGAGAGGTGGTGGAATCGCCATCCCTAGAGATTTTTAAATCCTGGCTTGACAAAGCCCTGGCTGGGATGACTTAGTGGGAGTTGTTCCTGCTTTGGGCAGGGGGCTGGACTAGATGACCTCCTGAGGTCCCTTCCAGCCTGAGGATTCTATGATTCTATGTTCGTCCTGCCTCGAGAGGCTGATGCTTCCAGTGCCAAAGTCCTGGTGTCCCTGGCAATGGCCCCTCTGGGGTTGGCTGCACTTGCTTTAGCTATGTCTACACTTTAAAGTGCAGCTCTGGGAGCGTGGTCCCCAGCAGAGGTGATGCACGGGGGGTGCATAGGGGCTCACAGGCACTCCCCCCTTGTCAGCCCCGCACTTACCATTGGTGCCAAGCTGTGTCTGGCGAGTGTGGAGGTGATCCCACCTCTCCCCCAGAGCAGCGCAGCCTGAGAGCGGTGTGAGGTTCCTAGCTCCTGCTGTTCTTAGGCTGCGCTGCTCCGGGAGAGGGAGGTGGACAGCCCTGGCGCTCACTGGAAGCAGAGCAATGGGGTCGGGGGGGTCAGGGCACATGCAGGGAGGTGGGGGGCAAAGGTACATAGCCAGTGTGCCCCCTGGAACCCTCACACTGCCCTCCTCTGGCTCTCAACACTGTAGCCTGGTTTCCACTGGCCCTTTGCAGCACTGCAACTTGTGGGGGGACATGCTTTTTCACACGCCTGAGCCAGAAAGGTGCAGTGCAGCCCACACTTAGCTTTATTATGGAGGGCAGCCTGAGTCAGTGGAGAGGGAGCTGCCCTGCAAGAGGGATGTGAGTTCTGGCTCTGCCACTGGCTTCTCCTGGGAGCTTGGGCAAGTTCCACAATTTATCCTCTCCCTCAGTTCTTCCTCAGAAGAAAACCAGGGTAGTCCAACACTGCCTCTCACGGGTGCTGGGAGAACGGCAAGATGCTCAGATGCCCGTAGGGACGTAGCCTGTTGACTGAAGACACAGACTGACTCGGCTGCCCCTCTGACACTCAACAGGCTGTGGATATCTGCCAGCAGTGTTCCCTGTAAGCTGAGTGCTTGGCCAGCCACCTGGGAGATTCAGGTGCCACCCAGCTGCTTAGCAGGACGGCTGCTGCTGGGAACAGGTGTTTCAACTGGTGGTGCACGTCTGCACAGATGGATGGAAAAAAATTGGAGGGAACATTTCCCGCCAGCCACAAATGCAGAGCAGTGTGGGCATTTAACCTCCCCCACCTCCAGGAACCCCAGTTAGAGCAAAACCTTCCCTGTCACACACAAGTCTCCCTCCAAGGAGAGGACGAGGGAGAAAGAGAGCCACACGTGATGGATGTTAGTCACACTGCCCAATGCATGACACAAAGAGGCTCAAATACGATGGTGCTGCTGAGGATGGTATAGGAGTGCAGAGAAGTTTCCTGCCAAAGACCAGGGTCTCAGTGAAAACGGAGGGAACTGCCGTGTAGGACGAGAACATGCAGGCTGAAAGGGAACCATCCAGCATAAGGATTAAACCTACAACCCTGAGACTAGGAGACTCAAGCACTTCTAATTGAACTAGTCGGGGTAAAGACCAGCTCACATCCAGCCCTTCGCCTGCAGCTTTACATCTCTCTCTGGCCGAACGCTGATGTCAGTTTTGTGGGGCTGGAGGAGAAGCGCAGAGATCCCTAAAGCATTAGTTGCTCATGAGACCATTTTTCAGGCTGTTTGGCTTACAGGCTTCCTTCTCCTCCCATAGTCTTCTGGGGTTAAACACCTCTGAGCAGGCTGGAGGGAGGCACACTTTAATTCTCTTGATTTATTAAAGGCGTCTAAAGATAGCCAGCTGCAAAAACAAAAACTGCTGCCCTCGGCACTTCACAGGTATCCTCCCAAGTCACATGTGCGCTGGAGGAGTTGGTAATGGCTCAGTACCCTCCAGGCATAGTAAGGATCTCTACCCTACTGCTGGACCGGGAGTGTGGGTAGAGGACTCATGCTAGCTCTGTAAGTCCAGCCAAACCCCAGGGTCCATGCTTGGATGGTTACCCTAAACCTCCGTCACTATGCTGCGTCTTCCATGCTGCTACCTTGTCTGCCTGGCCAGGGAGGCCCGTCCCCAGCTGTGCTACAGCCTCACTGCGGAAAGCTATGATGAAACCCAGCCTCAGCCCTGTTTTTGGACATCACTGTCCCCAGCAAGCCACCAGGAAATGATGGGGTCCCTGTGCCAAGTTTTCTCCTCATTGCCCTAGAGTAGGGGACGATTGTAGGCATTTTACTGGGCATGTGAGAATATCTACACTGACGCTCCCACCAGGACAGCGTTCCCTCTATTTTTCCCATCCATGGGCAGAATAAATGTTGTTATGTGCACCAAGGCAGGTGTGGATGCGCACCACCAATAGAGATACATGCTACCCCCTGTGGGTGCTCTGCCTAATCAGCTGGGCACCACCGAAATTTCTCCTGGGCGGCCTTCCAAGCACTCAGCTTACAGGGAATGCTGCCCCAAAGATACCAAAGGTGGAGCTGCACCAGTGGGACTGACAACGAGAAAACGTAGCCAAAGAATCCGGTATACTCAAGGCTGTTTAGACACTAATCCTGAAATTCTTGTTTGCCACTGTCAGCCCAAGGGGATGTTTTCCTGCAAAGATACAATCTAGTTCCACCAGAGGTTGCAGACTGGATCCAGTGATCACTGGGTGAACTTCACTGGCTTTCATTATGGAGGCTGAGGTTACCACAGGTTCCTTCAGGCCTTAAAACTTACATTCCAAGTCACGGGTTCATTTTAACTCCGGTTTTCACATTTCTCCCACACTTGGAATCATAGACTCCTAGGGCTGCAAGGGACCTCAGGAGGTCATCGAGTCCAGTCCCCTGCCTAAAGCAGGATCAACCTTAACTAAATCATCCCAGCCAGGACTTTTAAAACCTCTAAGGATGGAGACTCCACTACCTCTCTAGGTAACCCATTCCAGTGCTTCACTACCCTCGTGGTGGGATATAAAGGACAGGAAGAGACGCCCAGACCCCTCTACCAGAATAATCTAGCACCACCTACAGCATCCTTGACAGATGTTTATCTAACCTGCAGCCAGGAACTTCAAAGCTGTTATGAAATACAGTTGAAGCCCCAGCAAGGACCAAACCCCTGGTTTACAAGTCTGGTGCGCTACCAACTGAGCTGGAAATTCTTCCACTTTCTGGACCTGGGTGGAAGTGGGTGAAGTGGTGTAGAAATAACTGACCTTGAGATTTGAAGCCTGTTATTGGGTGAGCCAAGAGGTGCAAAGTTACAGAAGCACCTGAATTTTCAAGTACTTCTTCAAACTGCCCCTTGATGCAATCCTCCTTTTGAAACCCAAATGACACGGCATAGGCCTGAGAAGCTAGTCAGACTGCAAATCAAGGGCTCTGTAGTACATGGCAGCTTTGATTGGTATGTGCTCTGCCTAGAGCATGTCGGAGACAAAAGACAGTGTCAGAATAATTGAATGAACATGGCTGGGCAGAATCACAAGTGCAGTTATCAGCTGGGGGAGGTAGATCAGAGCTGGGAAGCAGAACAGACTAGGTGCCAGGAACCAGAGCTTACGGTTAAATTCCTGACATAACTGGAATTTTACTATGTCCCATTACGTTGTATATGGGGCTTTTCAAATTGAATTTTTAGGTGTGCATGAAAAAAAAAATTCCTCAGTATTGTGGAGGGAAAATAATTAATTAACTGAACAGCAATTCAACTGTAAAAGGCGGTAGAATAGCAAGAAACCCAGACTTAGCTGGAGGGAATGTATCATTTTAACCCCCTACTGAGCCAATGATTGTTTTAATTTCCCAGCTGGTTATTTTTGGGGTCATTTACGGAGGAAACAGTTTCTGTGTGACCACACCAGGAATTGCACATGCATTGTTATTTATATTACATTAATTCCTAGAGGCCTAGATATTGCACACACACGTGTAGTAAGAATTGTAACAGAGAGGGAGCCGTGCTAGTCTATATACTATCAAAACAAAAAAGCAGTCCAGTAGCACTTTAAAGACTAACAAAATAATTTATTAAGTGATGAGCTTTCGTGGGACAGACCCACTTCTTCAGACCATAGCCATGGTCTGTTCTGGTCTGGCTGTGGTCTGAAGAAGTGGGTCTGTCCCGCGAAAGCTCACCCAATAAATTATTTTGTTTGTCTTTAACCTGTAATAAGAGGCAGCCTTAGGTGTTTATAAACTGAACGTGAAAAGGTAGGGAGGGGACACAGACAGCAGGACAAAGTAGCTTACGCCCAGTCATGCAGCAGTTCAGTGGAAGACAAGAGTTAATTGCAGATCTCTGGCGTGTGAGCGTATGTCCCTAGCCGTTGCATTCCGCTGCCCCCAAGAGTCTAGCTCTTTGGGTACGTCTATCCTCACCAGGGGGTCAGCGTGCTGCAATCAATCTTCTGGGGATCGACTTTGCTGTGAGTGTGTGCAGACACAGCAAAATCGATCTCTCTGGGCTTAGCCGTCGACCCTGGTACTCCACAGTGACGCCTAGAGTAAGGGACACGGACGCTAGCCCAAAGAGGTCCGAGCTACACCAGGGAAGAAAATTGACCCCGATATGTCGATTCTAGCTAAGCAAATGGCGTAGACCAGGCCTTCATCTGTGCATCTGATTACTACAGTGATGATTCAAAGCAGTTGTCATGGTTTTGTTTTATACTATACCGGAACACATGTCAAGCTCTGGATCGCCAGCTCTGGAAGTGGTATGTCTCTTCCCACAACAGGTACAGCCTGGGCAGCAGCAGTGAACGTACCCCCTCCGGAGGCCCGCTCAGCATGTTTCAGAGCCCGTGGACCACTCCCTCCTGGGCCTGTCAACTGAGATGCTAATGCCAGGGAGACATTGGCACTAGCACTGTGATGTGGACACGAGTCCATCACGAACAAGACTGAGATCACGGAGGTCATGAAGCCCCAGCTGGTGCTGAGATTTGGTCACTACTGCACAGGCTGGATTTGTACGGAGGTTTCAAAGGCAGATGACTCCAACACAGCCCCCGTGTCAGTCCCCCCGTGAACCACCCTCAAACTCTGCCCATGAAGTGGGACTGAGGTGCCTCTCCCTGGAATAATTCCACTGACTTGTAGGGAGTTACTCCAGATTTACCCCAGTGTAAAGGAGAAGCAAAGTCAGGCTCATTGATCCATTGGCCTTTTTTTGCCACAGCAGCTTTCAAAGTGCCAGAATTTGCTGTGTGGGCTCACAGCAAGGAGCAATATACAAACCGTTCCAAGGAGCAGCCACTTAGAAAGCACTGAGGAAGGTTTGTGTTGCACCTCTCTAATCCAGAACTCTCTTGTGTGGCAAACTCCATACTCTGGCATGATTTTAGTTAGCCGGACAACCACTTACCCCGGGTGTGGTCAAGTTTGCTGCGGTCATAAAGTTTGTTTCCAGCCACCAGTCCTGGCTCTCAACGTTCTGGACTGTTATTTAGCTGTAATGTGCCCCTAAATGTCTTCTAAGAGCCCAGTAAGCAGTGGGACTGTTGGTAATGTGCTAGAAAATATTGACCTCCCTTTGTCTGCCAAATCCTCTCGTCCAGCACGGATCAGGTCCCGAGGGCGCCAGACGAGAGATGTTCAACCTGTACTGCAATTTGAATAGCAATAATCTGGCCTGAGTAAATCGCTCATCTGGATGGACAATAATAAAATATATGGGAATATGTATCTCCTAGAGCTGGCAGGGACCTGAGGAGGTCATCTAGGCCAGCTCTCTGCACTCTTAGCAGGAGCAAGCACCATTCCCCCACCCCCATCTATTTTGCCCCAGAACCTGGGTAGCCCCTTCAAGGATTGGGCTCACAACCCTGGGTTTAGCAGGCCAATGTTCCAAGCACTGAGCTGTCCAATCCAATTGCTTAATACCCTCCTGTGTCACTGCACTCCCCTTTGAACATAGCAGTCACCCCTTTGTAGTATGCTGGCCAGGCACTTGTTGAAAGGGTGGGAGGCTCCCAGGTTCACAGCTGGCTGTGTAAAATCTTCTTCCCTGGGATCGGAAACCTGTGCTAAGATCCAAGATAAACAAGAGAGGCACAAGCCGGGTAAAAAGACAACCCTCCTGAAGGGAGAGACTGAAGAGGAAACATGTCCGAGAACGGAGCGTGTAAAGCCCAGCCAAATGATGACTAAGGCAGAGATAGGAGGACTAGCTGCAATTCTTTGATGAATATAAATACCCAAGTGAGAGGTTAGGCTAGGGGGCTCGGAGCCAGTTTGAGGCCTATTATAAATACCTTGACGTAGCTGATGAGGGAAGGTGAAGGAAGCACCACGGCTGGAGTTGTTTACAAGACTGGACAAAGCATATCCTGAAAGGAACATGTCGGCCCTGCCCTGCCGGGAGGGCCAGCAAGGTCTGGGCAGGATGACCTGATAAACCACATGGAACAATCTGATCCAAGTCTTTGCTACCAGAGGTTGGAGGAACCATCAATCACGTCTGAAACAACGCCCTGACATGCCTACACTTCCAGCCAGGCCTGCCGACGGCAGGTGGGGGTGGGGGAGAGGGGACAGTTACCCTGGGGCTCAGTGATTTGAAAGGGCCTGGGCCTCCCAGACAGGAGGCCCACCCCCTTTAAATTGCCACTGGAGCACACGGCGCTGTAGGGCAGATGGTAGGAGGCTAATCCAAGCTCCACCCATTTTGCCCGAGGTCCCACCCCTTCTGGGAGTGTAGCATTGTCCCCCCCCACACTTTGCCCAGGAGCTCAGCAATTCTGTTTGTCCCCTGCTGCCAGCACGTCAACACATGAGACAGGCAAGTCTGAAGAGGGGTGGTTTTCCAAGCTCCCGTTTCAACACTTGCCTGTTAGCACACGTGCAGCCTCTCAAATCTGGCACCCTTGGGACCTGAATGGTGCTGGATGAGAGAATTTGCCAGATCATGGGAGGTCAATATTGTCTAGCAGCATTACCAACACTTCCACTGTTTACTGGTCTCTTAGAAGACATTTGGGGTAAATTACAACTAAATGACACCACAGAACACTGAGAGCCAGGACGGATGGCTGGAAACAAACGTTATGGGCCCACGGGAAACTCGGCCACACCCATGATAACTGGTTGTCTGGCTAACTAAAATCATGTGGGATTATCAATGTTGCTGGACAAGAGAGTAAGCGAGTGAGAGAGAGTGCCGGATTAGAGAGGTTTAACCTGTATCAGATTTGAGAAGCTCTGCAGCTCATTATACCTCAGGGGACTGATTTCTTCAGCAATATTTGCCTTTCATGGGGACATGTCTGAAAGTCCAGCTCATGGCTCCTTCAGTAATGTGTGTCTCAGGTCTTCCAAGACACTGACAGCTCCAACACAATCCACTGAAAGCTGTGGCAGACAATTTGGTTCACTTCTCCATCTGTCTATCCATCCAGCCAGTCAGCAACTTAAATGGCCTTCATCATCCTAGTGTCTGAGCATGCTCCCTGTATCCAAAAGATGGTCTTTTGCTTCCATGGTGAGTCAGCTACAGCCCACCTTCAGCACAGCAAGCTCAGACCCTATTCCCTGGGAAAGAGAAAAAGGCTGTGTTTAGACTGAGGGGAACTGCTGGCAAAAGATACGCAAACTGTGTACCTCAACTTGTGTACCTTTTGCTGACAGTTCAGTTGGGAGAGACTTTTCTGACATTCGGCCCATCCACATGGGCCTTCTTCCTCATGGAAGCGCGCTCTGTAGACAGAAGACTGCAGTCTCGACTTAACAGCACAAGGTAACCTGTGTGTGGTACAGAAGACACTGCTGGTGGTGATTGGAGATTCATCTCAGATTTCATGAATGGAGTTGTCTCTAAGACTGATTGGACATAGATGGAGCTTTTTAATCCTAAAGGATCCAAAATGCTTTATCGATAGTGGGAGGGATTTTCCTAATTTCCAACAAATATAACTTATTGAAAGTTATATGTATGAATATTGGAGATGGGACAAAAGGAAGGGTTTTCAGATCCAGCTTACAGTAGGTTTCAGGGACTGGGTATGAGATTGGTTCTACTGTCCCTAAATCTTGCAAGCTGTTTTCATGAGATTTCACATTTAAAGGACTGGATTTTCATGAGAAAGTTCACGTGTCTGGGGAGCAACATGACATATGATCTAGACTGTAAGAAACAAATAGCTACTAGAATAGCGAAAGCAAGAGCGAGTTTGAAGGCAATAGTTAAGATCTGGAAAAGCAAAGCAATTAGCTGAGGAAGGAAGCTGAGCATCTTGAAAATGTGTGTATTCAGGAGCATGTTGTACGGATGTGAGACATGAGTAAGAATGAAAGATTCGAAGAGAAGGATATTGGCATTCAAGAGGAGTGATTACAGAAAGATCCTAAGAATAGGATGGATGCAGAAGGTCACCAGTGAGGAATTATATAGGAAGATACAGCCAAAAGAGAACCTACTGCAGAAGGTTATACAATGGAAGTTAGTGCTATATGGGCATATCTTCAGAATGAACAAGAAATGAAAAGTCATTATTTGGCATAATGGATGGTTCGAATAGGAGAGGCAGACCCCAAAGAGAATGTATAGATGATACAGTAGATTGGTGAGGAGCTAGTCTACAGAAACTAAGCCACTCTGCACTGGATAGGGAAAGATGGAAGGAAATAGTGAGGGAGGCATCGGACACCAATGGGTGCTGAGCCCACGGTTGTTGATGATGATGATTTTTATGAAATCAGTTTCCTTGTAATGTTTCTACCACCTAAGAAAATGGAAAGCCCATAGGATCAGCCATTCTTTGAGGTTTTATCTGCATCTCAGCTAGACCCAGAAAACAGGCCCCTTTGGCTACAACCAAGAACAAACACTGCAAAGGTAGGTATAGACGAGAGGAATCAAATCCTTTCTCCCTGAAATGCAAAGGAGCTTGAGGTTACAGGTTCTAGCTTTGACCAATAAATGTGAGGATTGTGTCACCACTTACTAAAATGCAACAACCTGTGGGGTGTAACTCAGCAAGTGTTTAACATGTAGCAATGCTACACAACAGTTTAAAAAAAAGAAGTTCAAAGCCACACATGCTCTTTTATAGGAGAGCAAATTCAGCTGATACTGTGTGGAGATTTTAGGTAGGTAACTGCAGCCCTTTCGCAGGGCCAGATTTATACCTTATGTGCCCCTACATACATTGTCTTCACTGCCCCTTCTGCCCCCCACTTACAGCTGACTTTTGTGTTTTCTATAAAAATGAAACTTTTAACCCACTTCTAGCTTGTAGGCATCCCTAGAATGCTGGCACTTTTAGTGGGGTGGCTACTATGCCTAATTGAAAATCTGTCCGTGCCCTTTTGGGCATTTGGAAAAGAAATGAAATGTACGGGCAGGTACACTTAGGTAGAGAGTCAACTGAAGAGATGCGGCTGCCACTGCATTGATAACGTAGCTGGAGCTGATGCACCTTAAGCCAAATTTCTGTGGTGCCCGCACAGTGGGAGGTTCACAGGATAAACTCTCCCATCGATTTCCCTCAGTCCCTGTGGAGTACCAGGTCGATTTAGCGCAGCCCTGCTAGACCCGCTAAACCGATCCTCAGGAGATCAAGCTCTGGAGCGCCACTCTCTTGTGAAGTGTAGACAAGCCCTAACGGTGTTCCCCTTGAGAAGAACGCCACGGACTCTCATCCAGATCGTCACATTTCACCTAAAAGAGATAAAGGCATCTCCAATAACACCGAGGCCCTGAATGCCGTGCCGTTGCAGGGATCAGTCTGGACTCCAATGGAAGAGGAACCAAATAACTATTTCTAGGGAGTTTCCCCTTGCTGTGTCCCATCAAAGACTGGGCCTGCAGGGGAGAGGCTTTGTCCTTGCCCAAAGGGCCTGGTGCTGCTGTGTCTCTACATCACTCAAATCCGGCAGGGGTCTGTGTTCAAAACCAGCCTGCAACAAGTGAGACTTTTGAAGTCACCCACTTGTGAAGCAGCGAGGTTTGCCCTGCCCTCGTCTCTGGACCACCTGGATTTGCAGCTCTTCGGCGAAGGCATCTGTGAAAGCAGCGGCCGCTCCTGCCTCATGTTAACCTGCGTGCTGCCGACATCCCAGGGCTCCGGTGCTTTACCTGTAAGGAAACTGGTGCTGGGACTCAAGGAGATTTTTTCTGTCATAGCTGATGTGGCGAGGCCAGAGGTGCTGGGGCTCTGAACTGCCATGCTGGGAGGTGCCGCCCTGGCATGCCCTGGTGCAACTGCAAGGCCCTTTTAAGCTCCCTCTTTATTCATCCCAGAGGAAAACCTGCTGCACTCTCTGAGCGCCGCTTGGAACCCTTCAGGGGCTGCCGTGATGTATGAGCTGCTGAGCCCATTACTTAGGCTCCCAGCCTGGTGCAGCCTGTTACAGAAGGTCCCGATCTCCTCCTGTTTTATTTACTGCATTCCTGAGAGCACCGTCAGGCTGCAGCCCACAGAGACAAGAGGCAGTGTGCAGGGGAGTGGCCCAGCCTGAGCTCTGGGGTTTGTGAACAGGGCTGCCCGGCAGAGGGGAAGTGGGGGCAGGACACCTCCTGGGGCAGAAACAGGCTCAAGCCCTTCTGTGAGGGGCAGCGTGAGTCTCTCCTGAGCGTGCTCAGTGACAGCCCCATGGGTCCCAGAGCCAGCAAGCACTTCCCCTACCACCTCCATGCAGCCACCTCTGGGGTCCAGCGCTCCTGGCACACAGCCGCACCGCACAGCTGCAGTTCAGGAGAGCAAGATAAGCACACCGGCTAGGCTAACTCTCATGGGGCAATGAAGGGTGGCTGAAAGGAATGACTCCAGATGACATTAATCAATTCTCCAGCAGCACAGCACCCTCCTGGTGAGCCCCACTCAGTGACAGCCCAACACCACCTCCTGCAGTAACTTCTACCCACCTGCTCACCCCACAGTGCTGCTAGCACAGCGACGCCCAGGGCGGTATGAACACGTGCCTACGGGCGTTAAACCCCTCTTGTATGTGCAGTGAGAGCAGTATAAAGCAGCCTTGTAATTCTGGCAGATGCAGGGAAGAGCACAGACCCGGGCTTACCCCTGGGGGGCAGGATGCAAGGCTAGGACATCTCCCTGAGTCCGTGACATCAAGACACATTAATCCTGGCCAACTAGGGTTCCCATATTTGAACTTTCAAAAGAGAGGACACGCTTGAGTGGGAATATATCTGTAGCAGTACCTACCAACCTACAGGCTGACCATCTCTGATCTGGCACCCTGGGGACCTGATTGTTGCTGAAGGAGAGAACTTGCCAAACGATGGTAGGTTAATGTAGTCTAGCACATTACCAACACTTCCTCTGCTTACTGGACTCTTAGAAGACATTTAAGGGTAAATTGCAGCTAACTAACAGCACAGGACACAGAGCCAGGACTGGTGGCTGTAAACAAACTTTACGGGACCACAGGAAACTTGCATCCATGATAAATGCTCCTCCAGCTAACTAAAGTCATGCCAGATTATGCATGTTGCTGGATGAGAGAGTTCCAGGTTACAGAGGTTCAGCCTGTACTATTTATATTATAATCCATTAATAAATGTGAGTTGGTAGACACTGATACAGATACACTCCCTCCCTGGGGTATCCTCTTTTTTGAAAGGGCAATTATGGCAACTTTAGTCCAACTGAACAAAGTTTTAAAGGTACCCCACTGCTTGCTGGAAGTGAGGGGTGTCTGCTGGGACAGAGAGGACCGCCACACAGGGAAAGTAAGGAAAAAAAACCCATGTTCTTCGAGAGGTGGGATTTACCAAGTAGTGGGCTTTAGAAAATTGGCCTGTTTCTGAACAGCCTTGTCCCCACCTGGTAATTTTTCTCACTCTGCTAGCCCTTGGGGGGAAACCCTGGTTCTTACTGTCGCACCTGGTTCCTAATATCCTTTCCGCAAATCATGCTGGAAGTGGGAGGAGGCTGGGGCGCCATAAGATGCAGGCTCATCTCACTCAGTCTGAGAGGGGCAGCATCACAAGAGGAAGTGCCTCCCAGGAGTTCTGGGAGACGGAGTGCAAGAGACAGGTAGTACTGGACACGTTTGCTGGGCTTGCTGAGTTCAGGAGACTCTAGACTCCCACAGAAGGAAGAAAGACTTGGGAAATCTTAAGCACCCCTAGAATATGTGAGGAAATGGGACTGGAGAGGGCAGTAGTCATAATAAACACCTGAGGGCTGCTCCACCTCTGTCTTCCAGAGAGACTTAGACAAATTGGAAGACTGGGCTGCAAGAAATCTGATGAGGTTCAATAAGGACAAGTGCAGAGTCCTGCACTTGGGCCGGAAGAATCCCAAGCATTGTTACAGGCTGGGGTCCGACTGGCTCAGCAGTAGTTCTGCAGAAAAGGACCTGGGAGTGGTAGTGAACGAGAAGCTGGACATGAGTCAACAATGTGCCATTGTAGCCAAGAAGGCTAATGGCATATTAGGTTGCATCAAGAGTGTCGCCAGTAGACCCAAAGAAGTGATTGCTCCTCTTTGTTTGGCTTTGGTGAAGCCGCATCTGGAGTACTGTGTCCAGTTCTGGGCCCCCAATTATAGGAAGGATGTGGATACACTGGAGAGGGTCCAGCGGAGGGCGACCAAAATAATTAGGGGGCTGGAGCATATGACTTGTGAAGAAAGGTTGAGGGAATTGGGACTGTTTAGTCTGCAAAGGGAAGACTGAGGGGGACTTGATAACAGCCTTCAACTTACTGAAGGGAGGTTGCAAAGAGGCTGGAGAGAGGCTGTTCACAGTGGTCACGGATGGCAGAACACAGAACAATGGTCTCAAGTTGCGGTTGGGAAAGTCCAGGTTGAACATTAGGAAAAACTTTTTCACAAGGAGGGTGGTGAAGCATTGGGATGTTCTACCCAGGGGAGCAGCGGAGTCTCCATCCCTGGAGGTGTTTAAGTCTCACCTTGACAAAGCCTTGGCTGGGCTGATCTGATGGGTTTGGTCCTGCCTAGAGCAGGGGGCTGGACTGGATGGCTTTTTTCGGTCTCTTCCAGCTCTATTGTTCTATGATTCTATGATTGGCGTTCCCACCACTCCCTGACCCACCTGCTGCCGTTTGGATGGCAGGAGTGGATGTCCCTCAGGGGAGAGGAATGAGCCAACAGATGAAACTGAAACGTCAGAGAGGACTTTGGATACAGGAGGTTGAACGGAAGCAGGACCTTGGTCAAGGAGAACCCTTTTGTGCCAGGTGATGGAGAAGGAAGAAGACAGGATGAATAAAAGGGGTGGCTCAAGAGAAGAAATTAGGAGACAGACTATTCCAGGGTCTGGAACTAACTAAGAGATGAGGTACCTGCTCATGAATGGAGAACCCTCCTTTCTAACGTCTGAGTCAGCCCTAGAACAGGGATAAATGGAGGTCAGACATGGGGGACTGCCATTTTGGTTTGTAGATTCCTCTGTTTGTAGACTAGGGCTCCCTGGGACTTCAGGGAAGCCTGGCTTAAAGGTCAGAGTCTACAGAGCTCTCCTTGGCTTCAGGGAAGAGCAAACTAATGGTTAGAGTCAATAGGATGGAGTTTGGAGGGCCACCCCTCTGAGGGGGCAATGGCCAGGATAGGGGGATCTGTGGCCTCTCTGCTCCAGTAGGTCCCAGCAGCAGTGAGTGAGTTTGCCACTAACTTCACAGGGAATCCATTAGCAGGGCCACTGGCTCGTCACCCTCTGGGCTACTTCGTAATGCAGCTCTGGTAGTTGACGCTGGTGTGCCCTTGCGGTCTCTTGGCTCCTCAGGCAGCAATCTTCCCGGGGCTTCCCAAAGGTAGCTGGGTACGTGTCTGGCCCTCAGCATCCCCTCTTCCCACAGTCTGGGATAACGGCTGCTGCTCAGCTGGCACCAAGAAGGTGTGTCCTTTCTCTTGGGCGGTCTCTATTGCTCCCTGTAAGATGAATGCTTGGGTGGCCACCAGGAGAGATTTAGGTGCCACCCAGCGTGTTAGCAGAGCACCCACAGCCGGCAGCGTGTGTTTCTACTGGTGGTGCCTATCCACACGTGCCTTGGCGCACAGAAAATTTATCCTGCACACTGATGGAACGAATTAGAGGGAACACCGGCGGTCACCCCAGACCGAGCTACGTTCCTCCCTTTTGTGAAGTGGCAGCAATTGGAGCGTGCCCAGCAGGGCTGAGAGGTCGCGGCTGCTACTGCCAAAAGTGCTGCCTCCCCTTCTGCTCCGGGGTGGGCAAGTACACCCCACGGGACAGCCCCAGAAAACCAGAAGAGCCAATATAATTGCAAAGCAACAGGAAGGGAATTTGCACATAGGCAACAACTCTGTGGGCCGCTGGAGCTGGATCACCAATGGAAAAAATAACGGGTGCTCAGCACCCACTGGAAGCTCTGTAGGTCAATGCCTCCCCCCACCACACCCAAGCACTTCCTGCTGGCAGCCTTGCTGAGTGGCTCCTCCCTGGTTAGGGGGAGGAGCAGGGGAAGGGATGGGGAGGAAAGAGGCAGAGCACGGTGGGAGCTTGGCGGAAGGGTTAGAGTGGGGGCATTGTCTGGGGTGGAGTAGCTGTTTGGCTACCTGGATTTCAGGTGGAACAGCGGTTTATGAACCAAATTCTTCCTCTCCCATTGCAGCCAATGGCGCTAGGTACTGAGCAAGAGCGCCCCCTCTTGGAGGGGCTAGGCATGGCCCTCACAAGCTCCAAAAGGGGGCAGAGCTGGGGTTAAGACATGGGGCCTTGCTGTCGGGGAGAGGTGAGGGCTGAGTCCCGGGTGTCGAGTCCCTCCTCCCTAGAAAGGAAGCTGGGGCGGGGGGTGCTGAGGAAACAACCCAGCTTCCTCTTTGGGATTATAATGGCTGTGAGATTACAGCGCCCGATCAGGACAGATTAAACGGGGTCAGAGGACTGAAGAGAGCCATCTGTCTGCTGCTGGGCTGGGGGGATCCCTCAACTGAGGCTGATGAGCCGCAGGTGGTGCTGTGAACCACAGTCTGCCTCCAGCACAGCCCAGACCTCCTTCAATGTACTGCCCCAGGCATCTGGTCTGGCGCACTCAGCTCCCTTCCTGTCCTTGTCTGAAAGAGTCCTTTGAAGGGAACCAGGCTCTAAATCTCATCAGTCTTAGATCACCACAGGAACTCCCCCTCTTCCCTTTTCCCCCTTGAACAGAGCTCAGGCCTGGTGTGCACAACAAAACTACACACCAGCTAGGCGGTGAATTGTGTTGTGAGAAATCCACACCTCTGAGTGACACAGTTAAGCTGACCTAGCCCCTGCTACAGAGAGCACTAGGTCCGTGTCTGCAGCAGAGAAGGGGGAGGGGGGATTTGATAGCAGCCTTCGCCTTCTGAAGGAGGGCTCTGAAGGGGATGGAGAGAGGCTGTTCTCAGCGGTGGCAGATAACAGAACAAGGAGCAATGGTCTCTAGTTACAGAGGGGGAGGTGCAGGTTGGATATTAGGAAAAACTATGTCACTAGGAGGGTGGTGAAGCCCTTGAATGCGTTACCGAGAGAGGTGGTGGAATCTCCGTCCCTAGTGGTTTTTAAGTCCCGGCTTGAAGCAGCTCAGCTGGGATGATGTCGTTAAGGGTTGGTCCAGCTTTGAGCAGGGGTTTGGGACTTGATGACCTCCTGAGGTCTCTTCCAGTCCTAGGATGCTGTGATTCTATGAAGGGAACATTTATTCTCCTCCCAGGGCGGCGGATCCCCTGAGCTGGTGGGAGAGCCCCTCCCCTGGGTGTATGCCCATAGGGCGTGTCTGCCTGGCAGCACGGTGCCTCTGTAGCATTCCAAGTGCTGCCCAGCCTCTCTAACGAACTTTGGCCAGAGGGCTGGGAAAGGTGATTGGGAACGGGGGTGACTGGTGAAGAGGGGTGAAAGGGGGCACTGGCCAGGTCATCCTCCCTCAGCCTGGGGAAGGGCTGTGACAACCCTTCTCTGTCCCGGGCCCTGCCTCCACCTCTGTTCTATCCTCTTCTCGTCCCTGCTTCACCCTTGTTCTGCCTTTATCCCCACTCGTCCCCCACTTGAACAATGCAGCCCAGGAGACTGGGGGTTGAGGGGTCCAGCACTGGTAGCAGGGGGACGTCCCCCTTTGCTCGCCAGTAGTGGCGGCGCAAGAGGTTCAACGTGGCTCCGCCTCCCCCAGCCACGTCGCTCCGCTTCCCGCTGGTGCATGCAGGGGAAGTCCCGCCCCTCCCTCCAGAAATGTGTTGCCCCTCCCCCAACCCACACAGCTCCCACTGCCGGGGAGTGCAGAGGACTGTGTGTGTCTGACGCCTGCTGCAGGCACCAGGCCTCCCACTGGCCCTCTTGCCATCTGCTAGTGTAACCCACACACCTGCGTGTGGTTCACTGTCCCATGTAGTGGCACTGAGACCATGTCAGAGGGAAGCAATAAGTGTCCTCTACAGCCTAAGCTGAGAAGAAGCTGGACTTTAGCTCAGGCTGGAGAGGTGCCTGCCTGATGTTCTAGTGGTCCTAGGTTCAAATCTCCCTCTTGCTCCTTCCCACATGGTGTATGGGGGGCATGTACCTTCTTTGTGCCTCCTCACTTGTCACCCATGATTAGGAATGGCTGGCGTGCTTGGAGAGATTCAAATACCGCCCAGCTGATTCACAGAGCACCCACAGCTGACAGTGTGCGTTTTGATTGGTGGTGCCCATAATAAAAATTATTCTGCACATGGATGGAAAAAAATGAGAGGGACCCTTGGCATCCACTCTTTGCCAGGTTGGAGACTGGAAGCTCAGCAGCTGCGCAACCAGGCAAAAGCATCTTTGGCTGAGATTCTGTTTGTATTTGGGTGTGTATGTGGGAAAAGGGAATTTCTCATTAGGTCTGCCTTGGGTTGCATTGTCCTAGTCCATCTGTGAGGGATGCGAAGGCTCATAGACAGGGCCTGCCTGGCTCAGACTCACAGTCCATCTAGCCCAGTGTCCTGTCTCTGGCAGTGGCCAATGCCAGCAGCTTTAGAGGAAGGTGCAAGAGCCCCACAGCAGGCAGAAGTGCGGAAATCGGCTCCCATATGGGTCTGTTGTGAGTATGAACAGTTT
Organism: Carettochelys insculpta; assembly: GCF_033958435.1. Lineage (NCBI taxonomy): Eukaryota > Metazoa > Chordata > Testudines > Carettochelyidae > Carettochelys > Carettochelys insculpta. The sequence goes on from NC_134137.1 coordinate 373,004,897, forward strand.
GAGATTGGCTAAGCCCTGAAGCAGGAAGCATAATGTCCCTGATCTCACAATGGTAACACTGCGTAGTCTTGATACTTGGTTTTTGGTGAGAACTGTCAGCTCCGATGACACACGGGTTCCTTTCCCACGGGTAGCGCAGGCGTTCCAGCAGCTTTGCCCTGGCCAAAGCACTAGCAAACACACACATGGGAACAACCCGGCTCATAACAGACACGGCTGCAGCGACCTACTGGAGCTTTTCCACCTGTCTGGAATTTCATGGAAGGGGTTTTGCTGCTGCTGCTGCTGTTGTTTTTTGTTAGTCTTTTTGGTTAACAATTCAATCACCAGCAAGAACAAATTACAAAACCCTCTCTGGTTTGTCTTTCCCTTTTGGAGCAAGCAGGGGCATGCGCTGTTGTTTACATTCAAGAGTCCTGTTGCTGAGGGGACTATCAACTGGGAGGTGCCCTGGAAAAACTTAATCTCTTTCCTGCCAAACTTTGTGCTTATCTGCAAATGAAGACCGCCATGGTGTGGTTTTGTATGTCAGTGATTAATGAGTTCACAGTTTTGCTGTTTCACTGTTTGTTTGTTTGTTTTTTTCCATTCAGGCCTCGAACATGAGAGTAGTTTTTGCGGAAGTAGAATGACTCGGAGCAGCCCCTTTAATTGGGGCACTAGGGCTTGGAAAGGCATGGGTTAAATTCTCTGCTTCGCTACAGGCTTCCTGTGTGACCCTGGGCAAGTCACTTAGTTCCCCTGGGCCTCAGTTCCCGGCTGCGCTTGAAGCTGAGTGACTTACACTAAAAACACTGCCCTCGCTCACAAGGGTGCCATGAGGATAAATCAGGTCGTGTCATGCTCAGACACTACTGGGCTCACAAAGGAATCCCAGACATACCTGCAAGAGGAGCAAGGGTCCCATGTCATATCCCACTTCCAAAAGTGGCTCTCAGGGCCTATGGTGGTAGCCCAGGCACTGGGGTCACAGTCTGAGCAGACTAGGGTGGCAAAGGCACGGAGTGTCCTGGATTCCTCCCAGAGAGGCAGGAGTGAAAGTAACTTCAGCTGTGGGGGGAGGTGCAGGATCAGGGCTGCGGGTTGTCGGGGGAGGTGCAGGATCAGGGCTGCGGGTTGTCAGGGGAGGTGCAGGATCAGGGCTGTGGGTTGTTGGGGGAGATGCAGGATCGGAGCTATCGGGGGAAGAGCAGGATCAGGGCTGTGGGTTGTTGGGGGAGGTGCAGGATCAGGGCTATCGGGGAAGTGCAGGATCAGGGCTGTGGGTTGTTGGGGGAGGTGCAGGATCAGGGCTATCAGGGGCGGTGCAGGATCAGGGCTATCGGGGAAGTGCAGGATCAGGGCTGTGGGTTGTTGGGGGAGGTGCAGGATCAGGGCTGTGGGGGGCTCAGTGTGGGGTATGCAGGAGTCGAGGCAACAGTGGGGAATGGGAGGGCTCAGGGCGGGGGTGTGGAGAGTGCTGGGTGAAGGAGTCAGGGCAGGGGATTGTGGGGCTCAGGGCAGGGAACTGGGATGTGTGCAGGGGCTGCAGGCAGGGAGCTAGGGACGTGTGGGAGAAGCTCAGGGCTGGGAGTGTCGCCACCCTGCCCAGTTCCTGGGGCGGCAGGGAACTGCTCTTGCCTGGCCGCCTGAACACTGGGTGACAATGGGGGACTGTGCTGGCCCAGCCACGCCGCTGGATTCCTGGAGCAGTGGGGACCACACTGCTCAGACGCCCGAGCATGGAGGGCACCTGGGACTGCCCTTCCCGGCTGCTTGAGCACCAGAGCTGTCACCTGGCTGAGCAGCAGCCAGCAGCATCCTCAGCTGGCCAGTCTCTTCCCAGTGCATCACCCCGGGGTGCACACTCCCTTTCACCTTTGGAGAGGGGTACCCTACTGTCTGATAGTGATGGGGCATCTCCTCGTCTCCTGTGTGAGCCAAATGGGACTTGTTTTCCAGGGCCGACAACCAGGCCCGTTTCCCCGCTGTAGTCGTGTGGAATTACAAGGCTGTCGCAAGCCAGGTGCACAGTTCTCAGGTGACAGTGGGGGGCCATGACCCCCCAGTCTGCACAGTCATCTACCCTATGATTTCCAAGGCCCCTTCCCTGTAAGAGTGTGTGGCAGGGATGTGGAGCAGGGAGGAAGTGTTTCAGGAGGTAGGTAGATTCTTATAGACTTAACCTGACTTAAAACCCCTTGTACACTGAGTGGAGCATAGGTGATCTTCATGTCTCCTCCACTTCACTCTGTCTTGGGCCAAAACTTCCAGCTGACCCCAGGAGCACCCCAGTTGTTGTCCTTCAATCTCAGGAGATCTTCTCCACGTTGTCTGAGGTTTTCCTCTTTTACATTTACCTTGTGGGGTCCAGGTGCGAGCTTGACGGACTGTGCTGGATGATGGTTTTCTGAGGGTGTGGCCTGGCCATCCCCACTTTCTTCTCTTGAGTTGAACATCAAGTGGTTCTTGCTCTGCTCTGTTCCTCATTTGTGACCAAGTCTTGCCATGGGATGTGAAGGACCTACCTCAGGCATCTGTTTGTGAACGTCTGCATCGTGTGATTTGAAGACTTTTTAGTACGCCAGGTCTCACATCCATGCAAGAGCACACTCTTCACATTCGTGTTGAAGATGTGCAATTTTGTCCTTGCAGACAGGTTTCTCCATAAATAGAGAGGGGAAGGGCATGTATTTACAGACTAGAGCTCCCTCCACGCATCCATTCAGGAGCAAAGCAATGCCGCAGAGAGTGGCTCGTGGTGTGGGGGGAATGCAGAATGGCAGCACCAGCTCCACCAGGACCCAGACTGTGTGGGAGAGTAACTAACAATGGGCTCTTCTAGCCAGCACAGTTGTGCAGGGAACCAGTTTTACTCCCCACAAGCAGTCGGCTGGCCAAGTGGATGTGACAGAGAGGTCTTCCGGGCATAAGAGAAGACAGCCAATCACTGACAAGATATCTGCTTATTCCCTGTCTGTTCTGTAAGCCGACAAGCATCCTCCATCCCCTGACAGTCCTTTGGTACCCCAGAAGCAGCTTAATGTTTGGCTTGTTCTCTGACTCTCCAGGGTTCAGTCATTGCTGCGGTAACGGACGAACTGGCTCCCCTGTGTACCAGCCAGTTAGTGCCATAAGGGGAAGAGACAGGCCCAGGAAATCCTGGTTCAACCTCCATCCTGGGACAGGCACCAGGGCTGGACTGAGGTGGGACCCAGGCCCTGCTGTGGTCCCAAGAGCAGAGCCTAGGCACACACAACGGCTGGGGCTCAGCTGGCCTGGCCTTCCACGGGGCTGGAGTCTAGTTTAGAAAGAGGGGCACGTCGGCCCTTGACATCGGAGCAGAGGGCTGTGGGGGGCGCCGTCACCCTGACGAGAACAGTGGCAGTGTGCCCCTCCACAACGAGCTTTGCTCCCCCACCCCCATCCCACGGAACCCCCTGCTGGGCTGATGGAAAGGCAACACCCCACCACACCTACACACCCCTCTGCTCCTGAAGGATGCGGGGGGTTGTGTCTTCCAACCCCACCCACAGGCCTGGGGGAAGAAAGAGTAGGTGGCTGTAGCAACTGGCCAAGGAGTCCCCTGCCTTCCTTGACTGCATAGTGGGGGCAGGCCAGGGTGATCAGTGTTTCCTTGCAAGCTGAGCACTTTTTTTGTTTCATTTTTGCCAAACCCTTTACTCTTCCCTAAGCTCCCTCGTCTCTGGCTACGCAGCGCCGCAGACTTGTACCAGGACCCAGCAGCCAGCAAAGCAGTGAGTCTATCTGCCTCAGCCCTGCTGCTAGACAAGCTACCCCCAGGATATATCCGACCAGCTCATTTCCTTCTCCGGCTGAGGGTTCAGAAGAATCTCGCTGAGCTATGCAACACGAGCTCCACCCTGTGAATTCCACAGGGGACATGTCTGTCCGTCCGTCCTTCGCTCTGAACCCCTCCTTTCTTTTTAAAAGTGCCAGCTCTCTACCGTCAGTGCCTGAGTGCAGCCTGGCACAGCAGCCATCCAAGAGAGGATGGAGGGCTGCCCAGTTGATTAGCAGATAGCCACAGCTGGCAGCATGTGTTTTGAAAGTTGGTGCACATTCACACATGCCTCGGTGCACATAACAAAATGTATTCCACACACAGGTGAAAAAAATTAGAACATTGGTTATTATGAAAAAGAACACTGGTTGCTTTAGGGGTTTGTCTTCAGATCACATCCTGGTGGGTCTTCCCACAGTCGAGTGGACAGGGAGAGGTGGTCCAGGGATCCTTTCTTCCCCGCAGCAGCATCACTTTCCCCAAATGTCTCACAAAGTCCAGCAGCAGCTTCCCCAGGGGCTGGCTCCCCATTCGATGGAGTGATAGTGTATCTGCTCTGGGGAAAGTTGTCCTGTCCACTTCCAGCAGCCTGTTCCCATCCTTGCCTGTTGAGACTCAAGGCTAATTCGGCCCTGACAGAACTCACTGCACCACAAAGGGGACCACGCTGGCACCGGTTGCCGTTAACTCTAGGGATGCCTGTTTCACTGCCGCCCACAGGCCATGTCTCTGACTTTCCCCTGTAAAATCTGTTTGACTGGAGGCTGGTAAATGAAACCTCCGGGACTGTTGACAAATTCCCCTCATCCAAGCAGCTTGCTTTGCAAGGCTCCCACAAAGAAACAAGCCCCCGCTAAGGGATGTCAGGAAGGCCTGACTCAAGTGCCTAATGGTTGGAGCTTCCTGCCCCCCCCGCCCTGCCTCTGCAGAGCTTTGAGAGGGGAATGCCGATCATTTATGGAAGGGCCACTTACAACTGTTTGTGCTGCATTCTCCTGCTTGTGTGTGTGTGTATGTAATTCCTCTTCAGCAGCAGAGCTGCGGCACTTGACCTTGATGATTATTTCACAGTGACTGGTGGTGCAAGGGGAAAACTCGGACAGAGGTGAACCCAGCTGACTGGAGCAAGTGGCAAACCGCACAGGGAGTCTTGCCCCTTTAGGTGCAGCAGGTGCGAGCAGTCATTATATACATGCTTGAGGAACAGGACTCATTTTCTCTGCAGCTGTAATGCAGCCACCTCTGGGGTGGAGGTTGGCAGCCTCTAACAATGTGACCAGTTCCGAGCATTCAAACCTCCTGAGTTGGGGTTCAAACCATCATGAGATTGGCTTAAAACCAAAAGATATTTTTACATAAAAATCCCCCTAAAATATTAGATTTTGTTGCTGAGCTGGTGGGGTGCATCTGGGCAACCCTCCCAGCATCTTGTCAGCAACTGTAAGAGCTAGAACTGTACTTTTATGAATGAAAGCTCTGTCTTCACTGTTGCCATGATGCCAGAGGCTGGGGTGTGATATATCACACCAAAGATCACCAGCTGGCAACACTGAAAACTCTAGGTGTGGTTCTGGCTCTTGGAGCCTTTAAATGCAGTTCTCCCTATAGTAGAGCTTATACTGTGGAGATAGACACATCTCATAGAGCTGGAAGAGACTTTGGGAGGTCATTGGGTCTCGTCTCCTGCCCTCACGGCAGGACCTATCACCATCCTTGAGAGTTTTTTTTAAAAATCTATTTGCCCCAGATTCTTAAGCAGCCCCCTTGAGGATTGAATTCACAACCTGGGGCTTAGCAGGCTAAGGCTCAAACTGCTGAGTTACCCCTCCCCTGCAAGGGCTGCCCACCCACACCTGTACCCCGTCTCTGATGGGAAAAGTGCATGGCAGCTCTCGCAGCCCTGGGCCAGTGACCCCAGTAGCTCTGGCTGCTGCATCCGCTCTAGTGGCCCTAACCCCTCTGGTGGCCCTGGTGACTGGAGCCCCAGCTGCTCCTCCAGCCCTGGCAGCTCTGGTGAGTTGCGGCATTAATTTAGAGTGGGGGGGTTGGGAAGGGCATTTATTAAGGGGGGTGGGGCTGGGTGAGCCTGGCTATGGGGGAGGGGCCTGTGGTGGCTATAGGAGGATAACATCCACAAGTGTGGCGCTCTTTCAATTCCTATTGGACACCGCTGCTCTAGGTGCTCTGACAGGGCCAAAAGGGAGTTTAGGCCTGAGTCAGTGTGTGGCACGCTGGGAATTGTGTGGGTTGGCCTGGCAAAGCTCTGTTCATATAGGCGCAGCCCTAGAGGCCTCAGTCCACCAAGCAGAGGGATGGACAATAATTTCTGATGGGAGGCCAGTGCAGGGAGAGACCACTCATGAGATTTTAGGAAGTGGTCAAGGCCTATGGACTGCTCTAATTTTCCCTCAGCCTCCCATGTCCCCCTCCCAAGGATGCTTAACACAGGCGTGAACACAGCATGGTCTCATCATGATTCCTCCACACTCAGGCACTTTGGAACAAAGATGCCAATGACTGTTAAACAAAAACCCAGTAGCGTCAAAAAAGGACAAGCTCTGCTCAGAAGTTGGGAGATGACAAGTCGGGTGGTTGGACGAATCAGGACTCCTGGGTTCTAGTTCTAGACCAGTGCTCCGTGACCTGGAACAAGCCACTCAACTTAACTGTGCCTCTGTTTGTCCACCTGGGAAACAGATATAATCAACCCGGCTTTACAACATTGTTGTGAGGCTTAATGGAGATGTGATCCCTTTGGGTTCGTCTACACCAGGAACTAACTTCCAAGTTAGGCACTACTTCAAAGTAGCCAGCAGAGAGTCTACACACATTTTTTTCCCTTACTTCGAAGTAGGGAGCCCAACTTTGAAGTCCTTATTCCATTCCTGGGAATGGAGTAGTGCCCTACTTTGAAGTTTAACTTCGAGGTAGGAAGTGTGTGGATGCTCATCTTTGAAGTTGCTTACTTGAAAGTTGTACTTTGAAGTAAGCAACTTCGAAGCTATTTTTGTTGTGTAGACACAGCCTTTGAGGATAGAAGAGAACACATAATTTCTGCCACGAATGCACTAAATTAAAGGGTTTTGGGACAACTCGGATGTGGCATTCACTGTATAAAGTCACATTCCATTCCATAAAGTACTTTTATATTCCAGGCGCAGGGCGGCTGCAGATTTTATCTGAAAGAAAGAAAAGAAACAAAGCACAAAGTAAGTTTTTTTTAAAAAACAAATTCCTGCTCATCACACCTTTCACACCAGCTCTGGTGCCCCCTTGAGTTAGTTTAATATTAAATGTACTCTGGATAGTCCCTGTTCACTTCCAATTGCTAAGTGGCTTTGAACACCGCAACCAGCAAATTCATTCAGGGAGAAAATCTTTTCCCCAGAAGTGTAGTTTGCAGTAGGGCTGACTGGTTCAGACGATCCTCTGTCTCCCTGGCTCACTTTTTATGCCACCTTATTATTATGCCGATCGTGCAAGGTGATTATTTTGTGCAATGCACCCAAAGAGATCAGAAAAACATCATCTGGTCTGATTGTACACATCTCTGCTGCCTGCCTGGCTGAGGAGTAAATCTTTCCTGTGCCTCTAATTTTTATCTTCTCTTTGGAATAATAGGGCTGGATCCTGCAGCCTCCAGGTCCCACTTCTAATCCTGGAGGCTGAGCTGGCATGAATGAAAATCAGGGCGCTTCATTTCCGTAAGGAAAAGAAAAACTTTTGAAACTTCTGGATGTGACAAAAATACTCAGATATTTCTGATGAAGACTGTCTCCAATAACATATACGCTGACACCACAATGTCAGGGTTTTACTGTCCCTTGGGAAAAATATTTTTATTCCATAGAATTGCAGGACTGGATGGTACCTCAAGAGGTTATCTAGTCCTGTCTCCTGGATTCATGACAAGATTAAATATTATCTAGACCATGGCTCAGCAATCTTTCCGAGACCGAGTGTTGAAATTTGGTCTTTTGAGATCTATGTATGGTCCGAGTGCCAGTGATGCTTTTTAAAATCACCAATAGTCCTACTTACAACAGCTTCATCACCAAATAAATGAAGATGCAGAGCTTTACTATTTAGGTGGTGGGTGGTAGCACTAGTTAACCCACGGCTGGTCTGGCTTTGAGCAAGCTCCCGGCTACATGAAGGAGGAAGGGTAGGGCTGAGCTTCCACCTCTTATGAGGATAAAAAATTGCTTGTGTGTCACTCTTGGCACCCATGCTGGGGGGGTGTTGCTTACCCTTGGCTTAAAGCACCCCTGACAGGGGTTAGTCTAACCTGCATTTAAAAATATCCAGGGATGGAAATTCCACAACCTCCCTAGGCATTTTATTCCAGTGCTTAACTACCCTGACAATTCAGAAGTTTCTCTTAATCTCCAACCTAAACCTCCCTTGCTGCAATTTAAACTTAGCAAAACTTAACAAACACTTTTAAATGAATGGAATGTTGCTCTTCTTAAAATCATATGCGTTTATTACTGTAGGCTGTAGACCCTACCATGTGGTAGTTTCCATCTGGCTTGGGTGGTTTATTAGAACAACAAATCCTGTATCATGGCAGGGGGTTAGGTTAGATGACCCTTGTGGTCCCTTCTCTTACTTAGGGCTGTAGGATTTTAAGTGCTTTCCAGGCATATAAGGAGCAATGTGACTAAAGGTGTCATTTACTCTTGCAGCGCTAAACAAAAGCCACAGACATGTGCCTCTGGCGCTGATAAATCTTGATGTAAAACTCTGCTTATTTTATCCGCACTAGATGGTTAAGCAGAGGCCCCAAGAGGTCAGGTGTCTCTCAGGGTCACATAGTGAATCAAAGGAAGAACCTACATTTCCAGTTAAGTGCCTTCCACTCCAGCCTCCAGATCCTTCCATCACTATCTCCTGACAGACCAATAAAGATAACAGATAACAGAGATTGTCTTGATCTTGTAGTAAAAGAGAGGTAGCCATGTTAGTCTGTACTCCAACAAAACAAAACAGCAGAAATGTGGCACTTTAGAAGACTAACAAAATAATTTATTCGGTGCTGAGCTTTCGTGGGACAGACCCACTTCATGAGATCAATCTCATTTCCAGTACCGACTGACATCCATAAGTACAGAGGACAAAAAAAAAATGCAATAAATATTGACACAAGTGGATGAGGATGTTGATTGTCCTGCCTGAGACAATTAGGAGCATCAAAGGAAGGGAAGCGGTCTTTGCAATGCGTGAGGTAATTGATATCTCTGTTCACACCACACGTTAATGTGTCAAAATTGAATATGAATTCCAATTCAGAAGTTTCTCCCTCTAATCTGTTTTTAAGTTCTTTTTGCTTCAGGACACAAATTTCTCAGATCTTTAACAGAATAGACCACTCCACTGAAGTGTTCACTGACTGGCTCATGTGTATTGAGTTTCTTATTGTCTGCTCTGTGTCCATTTATTCTTTGGCAAAGGTTTTGCTCAGTCTGTCCAATGTACATAGTGGCAGGGCATTGTTGCCACGTAATAGCATATATAATGTTGTTGGAAGTGCACAAAAATGTGCTTTTGATTTTGTAACTAACATGGTTAGGTCCAGTGATGGTATCCCCAGAATAAATATGTGGACAAAGTTGGCAGTGGGGTTTGTTGCAAGGAAAAATTCCAAGATTAGTATTACTGTGGTGCAGCCTGTGACTGCTGATGAGAATCTTTCTTAGGTTAGGAGGTTGTCTATAGGATAGGACAAGCGTGTCACACAGGGCCTTCTGGAGTGTAGCATCATGATCCAGAATAGGTTGTAGTTTTTTAAAAATGCTTTGCAGAGGTTTGGGTTGGGGGCTATAGATAATAAGCGGTGTTCTGTTATTGATCTTCTAGGGCACATATTGAAGTAGCTGGTTTCTGGGTATTCGTCTGGCTCTGTCAATTTGTTTTTTTTCTTCTCCTGGTGGGTAATTAAGTTTTATGAATGCTTGGTAGAGGTCTTGTAGTTTTCAGTCTCTATCAGTAAGATCAGAGCAGATGCAATTGTATCTAAGGGCTTGACTATAAACGATGGATTGTGTGATATGTGCTGGATGGAAGCTAGAGGCATGTAGGGAAACGTAGCAGTCAGTGGGTTTCTGGTAGAGAGTGGTGCTGTTGTGGACATCAGTGACTTGTACTATGATATCCAGGTAATGTATTTCTCCTGTGGAATAGTCAAAGCTGAATTGATGGTGGGGTGCAAGTTGTTAAAATCTCTGTGGAATTCTTCCGGAGTCTCTTTACTGTGGGTCCAACTGATAAAGATGTCATTGATGTAGCATAGGTAAAGGAGGCATAAACAGGATGAGAGCTAAGGAATCATTGTTCTAATTCAGCCATAAAAATGTGAGCAAATTGTGGGGCCATGCAAGTGCCCACAGCAGTGCCGCTAATTTGGAGGTGTAAATTGTCCCCAAATTGGAAATAATTGTGGGTGAGAACAAAGTTACCTAGGTCAGCCACCAGATTTGCTGTGGTAATGCCAGGGATGGTATTCCTGATTGTTTGCAGTCCATCTTCATGTGGAATATTGGTGTTGATGTGACATTCCCAGAGCTAACTCTGGCCCTACAGGATGAGGATGCTTTACTTTTAGTACAGATTTAATTTTCTATGTCATGTGCCTGGCAATGATGACCTACCCCCATAAACAAATAAATCACCAATTTTTCTTTTGCCCCATTAGCCATCTACAGGGGTTCTAGCTGCGTGCCTTTTCTCTGTGGGCGGGTATGTAGCTTAATCCAGAGAGCAGTTATATTCAGGGGCACTGCTGGCCCCTAACTGAAACTCAGTGGGGCTTTTTGCCAAAAGGAAGGGGATGGGTGGATGGGAAATCAGGACCCTGAGGGTGACAGTCCCCAGGACCAAAGGTCCAATGCTCCAGGTCAGACTGATTGACAATGCCTGGGGGCTAATGAGGGGGTCAGAGGGCGGAGGGCTTGTCCTTCAGGTGAGCTGGAATTGCCTGGCTCAGACTGAGTAGGGGTCAAGTGAAGGAGACAATATGTGCATGAGCTGAGCTGAGAAGCAGAACAGAGCCAGCCAGAGAGAGCCACAGAAGTAGTCCAGGGACCACAGCTGTAGCAACAAAAGCTGGAGAAGTGGCCCAGGGAGTAGATCAGTGCCGGGGCAGAGCTGGGAGCAGGGCTGCAGCACACAGAGCCAGAGGGGCCAGAGAAGCAGCCCAGGGAGCTGGAGACAGAACAGCAGCAGTGCTGAGAAAGAGCAGAGCTGGGGCTGGAGCAATCTGGAGCAGTGAGCAGCTGAGGAAAGTGAAACTGGGACCCTGGGCAGAGGGCCCAGTGTAGAGAGATGCCACCAGCCAAGGGTCGTCATAGGCTGGGACCTGGAGGGGGATTGTAACCCTGTTACGGGTGAGGGGGTGCTGTGAAGGTCCTCCTGTCACCTAGACCCTGAAGGCTTGTGGCCACCACCAGCAAAACTGTCAGACCTGCAGCGCAGCAGGGCCTGGGAAGTGTGAGGAACAGATTAGCCCTGACATAATAGCAACTGTTGTTTTCAAGTTCCCCTGCCACAGGGTGAGGTGATGTGTTTCCTTTCCCCTTTCCCCCTTTTTTTTTTTAAGAAAATGTTTGCTGTCTGATCAATTGCATTTGTTTTGAACCGTATGCAACGGTCACTGGGTCAGGAGAGCATCCAGTGTGGGGAGAGCATCCTGGAATGGGGACACCCTAGCCTCTGTCATAGGGGGCCACATCAAGGTTAGGGGTTGAGCCCCCTAGGAATCCTGGGCCCAGAGGACTCTGCCACACAGGAGAGTGGAAAGGGAACCCTCAAGGCCAGACAGGTCTATGGGTTAAAGGAAGTGTGAGTAAGGGTTCAGATCTTTTCAGTAGCCCTTTTCACTGGGATTGTGTAGAAGTGAGGCTAGTTCCCCACAATAGTGGGACCATTCTTCTGCTTATATAGTGGGTTTGCAGGTTTTGAATCCTGCAATGGTGCTGACAGTGGTCAGGTCCCTTTCTCCCTAGTACAGAAGATGCCCACATCCCATTTTGATCTACAGGTCACTCATTTTTGTTCTGTTTATTTTGCTTAGCACATTAAAGCTGAAGCCTAATTCTTCATTGCTTCCAATTTGCATCAAGAATGTTTAAATGACACCAAGGCTGCCCATGCGGACACCAAACACAAAGCCCTGGAATTCTCAGAAATGCTCAGCTCCACATATTGAGGCTAAATTTTCATATAAGCTCAGCTCACATTTAGGTACCAGGCTAAGTGGCCATTTTCCAGAGGGCGTAGGCGGGGTGCTGAGCAGTTTGAAAGACCCCGTGCTTAAGCCTGTCAGTGGCAGTAATGTTTTTCTGAAAATCGAGCCTGGATTGTGGATGCTGAGTTGTTGAAACTCTGACCCTATCCATCCTAGGTAAGTAAATGAAGAGTTATTTCAGCAACTAGACACATTCATAGGGCTGAGTCTTGCAATCCCACCAACCTCTCTGGAAACACGCCATGGAGATGTTGGACCCAAAAGTTGAGTTTCTTCTCCTTAGGAAGGATTTTATGAAAACTAATAAAACTTGGGACGCTTTTATGATTTTTCAAAATTTAAATGTTCCTCTGCAGTCCTGGGAACCCCGAAGCACAAAGGTTGCGTCACTGGGACTGGACAACAGAAACCGGGGCTGGATGATGTGATGGATCGTTAGATAATTGCCCTGTTCTGTGCACTTCTTCTGAAGCATCTGGCACTGGCTATTCTCAGAAGATAGGGCCACGGGGCTAGATGGACCATGGTCTGACCCAGCATGGCTGGGTCTTATGCCCCAAAACCATGAAGTGTAGTGGCCTGAAAGGGAAACTGAGGCTATGCCTACACTTGCCTGGAAGATTGACCTGCTCAGGATTGATCTTACAGGGTTCAATTTCATGCCTGTGGTAGGGACATGCAAAATCGACCTATTGGGGTCGACAATGACCCCTGAACTGCTTGTGAGAGGGAAGGAGTAAGGGAGGTAAACTTCACTGAGGACAGCCAGGTAAGTCGATTGCACATACATTGATTCGAGCTACGCAATTTATGGAGCTAGAATTACATATCTGCAATTGATTTGCTTTCCTTAGTGTAGATACAGCCTCAGCAGCCTTGTTTCTTTGTGCATTCCAGCCCACTGATCCTGAAAAGTGTTCCATGTTGCCTGAGCCCCGGACCCATTCGGAGCCTCCGTGAAGACAACTGAACATCACAGGGGACAGCTTGCAGGATCCAGGCTGAACAGGAGAGTTCAGGTAGAGATATGTTTGCGGCTTATAATTCAAAGATGCTCCCTGTGAAGGGACAGCCTGACAAACATGGGAACCGGGAGATGCGCCCTGGAGGTGGGGCAGGGCTGGATGTAGAGGTTCCGCAGAGACGCTTTCCAGCTTGTTTTATTACTTTTTCATTCACCGGTTTGTTTTTTTAATGACCGCGAAGCAGAGGCACTGGAAGAGTGTGTACAGTGGGGCTGCTGAGAACCACTGAAGCAAACTGTAAATGCCATAGGTGATGGAAACCCCTTCTAGCCAGGCGTGCAGCACCCCTCCTCGTCCCAGCACCTCTGACCTGAAGGTCGATACAGGTGAGCAAAGAGCAAGCTGGAAACAGCCGGATGTGTAGCCCACCCCCACTGAGCATCTCACAGCAGGTGGCCTCTCTAGAGGGTGGTGATAGCACAGTAGCCTTAACTAGCAGCGCTCAGAGCTCATGCGTTACTATCCCAAGGGCTCAGGTTTGATGCTGCTGCTGATTCACCTAGGGGAGACACGGGGGCACATGCAGCTGAGACCTGTAACATGGCAGAAGTGTGACAGTCCATTCAGGAGTATTTATCAGTGGTCTTTTGAGAGGCTGGTGCCTGGAATTTTAAATTTTCCTGGTATCTTGAGAGCATCTCAAGAGTCGATGGCTCCAGGAGTACTTTACTCACCCTCTTCATAATCCAACAGGCCTTACAGCTTCAGGGAAACTAGAGTGGTGGGGCCCAAACGTTTCCCCTTGTGCCCTCCCTTGCCAGTAATAGAAAGTGTCCCTGTCCCCCAGGTTGGGACTGGAGGCTGAAAGCCGGGAGGGGAGAGGCAAGCTGCATCCAGGGAGCTCGGGCCATAGCTGGGGCCAAGAGCTGGAAGCGAGGCCAGAGGTGGGCTGAAGCCAGAGTGGGGCTGGCTGGGGATCCCATCACAGGGCCGGCCCTATGCCCTGGTGTACACCTAGATATTCCCCTACCCTCCCATGGGGGGATGCATCCACAGTTTGGGAGCTGCTGAACTAGAGGGAGTGCCTAGCGTGTTCCTTTAGTGTGCAACATTCCTGGTCAGAACACCTATGAGAACAATGCCACTGCTAACAGGCCTGTAAGAGCCTATTACACAAGAAACCTGTCCTGGTGTGTCTGGAGGGGAAGGCTTCAATGCAGAGCAGTGGGAGGTTCCACCCTCTAATGGTTATTACGTGAAACAACTCCTTCCATTGTCCACTGGTATTTGCCCTGGGCCATTTTGAATTTGCAGGCTTGAGCATTATGGATGAAAGTTATGAGGAAGGGAGAATTGATGGGGTCTTCAGCCAGATTTGCCTTTGAAGCCAAATCCAAATCCCTTTCATGGAGGAATTCAGTTTTCTAAATTTGACACTATAACTTGTTGGAACTCAACTGAATTAGGGAAATGAAACATTTCCAGGAGGATTTCAAAACGGCATTGATGAATCGAAGAATCACAGAATCATAGAATGCTAGGACTGGAAGGGACCTTGAGAGGTCATTGACTCCAGCCCCCTGCCCTCATGGCAGGACCAAGCACTATCTAGACCATCCCTGATAGACATTTATCTAACCTGTTCTTAAATATCTCCAGAGATGGAGATTCCACAACCTCCGTAGGCAATTTATTCCAGTGTTTGACCACCTTGACAGTTAGGAACTTTTTCCTAATGTGCAGCCTAAACCTCCCTTGCTGCAGTTTAAGCCCATTGCCTCTTGTTCTATCCTCAGAGGCCAAGGAGAACAAGTTTTCTCCCTCCTCTTTATGACACCTTTTTAGATACCTGAGAACCGCTATCATGTCCCCCCTTAATCTTCCTTTTTCCAAACTAAACAAGCTCAGTTCTTTCAGCCTTTCTTCATAAGTCATGTTCTCTAGACATTTGATCATCCTTGTTGCTCTTCTCTGGATCCTTTCCAATTTCTCCCCATCTTTCTTGAAATGCGGCACCCAGAACTGGACACAATACTCCAAACTGAGGCCGAACAAGTGCAGAGTAGAGCAGGAGAATGACTTCTCATGTCTTGTTCACTACACACCTGTTATTGCATCCCAGAATCATCTTTGCTTTTTTTGCAATAGCATCACACTGTTAACTCATATTTAACTTGTGGTTCACTATAACCTCTAGATCCCCTTCTGCCATACTCCGTCCTAGACAGTCACTTCCCATTCTGTATGTGTGAAACTGATTGTTCCTTCCTAAGTGGAGCACTTTGCATTTGTCTTTATTAAACTTCATCCTGTTTACTTCAGATCATTTCTCCAATTTGTCCAGATCATTTTGAATTTTGACCCTATCCTCCAAAGCAGTTGCAACCCCTCCTAGCTTTGTATCATCTGCATACTTAATAAGTGTATTGTCTATGCCAATATCTAAATTGTTGATGAAGATATTGAACAGAACTGATTCCAATACAGACCCCTGCGGAACCTCACTTGTTATACCTTTCCAGCAGGACTGAGAACCATTAATAACTACTCTCTGAGTACGGTTATCCAGCACAAGTTCTCAAGGCACAGGATGGTTGGGGGACATTGCCAGAGCCCATAAGGAGATTGTGATAGGGCCCAGGTTAGCACCCAAATCTCCTGACTAGATGCAGCACTTGACTAATTTCAAGCCCGCTTTGGGCCAGAACGAGCCCCAGGCACCAATGCAAGCAGGAGAAGCTCAGGTCTTTTTCCACCCCTTCCCTGAATGTGACCACCTGCCTGCAAGCTCAGTGCCGTCCCATACTCCTGGACTAGATGAGGCCGGGTGACAGCGCTTGCTTATACACGCTACTCGTGTTCCTCAAATTCCTTTAATGCTCTGCCCCTGGGGCCAAGGCTGCCAGAAATAATGTGTTTAACACGCAGTGTCACCTAGTGGCGGAACAGTAGAGTACAGTTTGTCATTGCATTACAGGTGCTATGGTAGCTTCATGTCTTACTGGCCTCATGCTGAGCTCCTTTTGCCAGCCACCACGCAGCCAGGGGTTGCAGAAATGTTGGTGGTGCCCAGAATACTCCCAGTCCTCAGGTTCTGGGAGACAGTATGGGTGAGGGAGGGGTGCAGGCTCTGGGAGTTTGGGTACAGGAGATAGTCTAGGGTGCAGGCTCTGGGGTGGGGGTGGAGGTGCAGACTTGGCGGTGGGAGGGGAGGACACTGGCAGATGTGGAGGGAAGTGAAGGGGGCCCAGGTGTGTGTGGTGTTTGGTTGGAGGGAAAGGAAGGGAGGACATCATGAGGGTGAAGCACTTACCTGGAGCGCCAGGTAAACAGCTCCTAGGTGTGGGGCTCAGGGATGGTCAGGGCAGGGACAGAGCGTAGCAACAACCCCTCCCCACTGGGACCGCAGCCCATGGGGTCAGGGTGTTTCTCCCCTTGACTCTTGAAGCTGGGCCCCCTCAGCTCTGGATCAGGAGTCCCCTCACAGCCTTAGCATGTGACTAAAGATATCGTTCAGAATGGGGAAAATCCCGTTCCTGTAGGGCAGACCTCTTGGCTGCATTACTCTTCCGGTGCTTCAACCAGCCAGCAAAGTTTTCACTTACGAAGTCAGCTGGAGCCTCCAGTTAAGGAGTCAATATTTCCAGTCTAATATTTAGATCTGGTGAGAGGGGCAGGAACTCTGCAAAGCATCGAGCCAGGGGCAGGTGACCTGTAACCTGGCCTTTAATATTGGCGGTTAGTTTGCCCTTGTGTTCATTTTGTATGTTCTTTGCTGCTGTCCATCTGGTGACCAGGGCAGGGGAGCAGCACCAAAAGCAACAACAATAACAGCAAAACCCGCTGCCCAGTGAGGGAGGGGGCAGCAGATGTGAGTATAGAGGACACAGAGGGAGGGGTTGCGCGGGAGGGAGCCGGAATGAGGGGTGAGCCTAGATATGGAGAGTTACTGCAATCGGGACGGCAGGTTGTCTTAGAGATCGGAGTGAGGGTGGCATCCCTAGAGAGTGATGCCAGCGATAAGGAGAGAGCTGCAGTGTTCACTCACCGGCTTCCATCCTTCTGTGCCTCAGCATTCCTGGACTGTTCTTCAAGCAGGCGCTGGCCTCGGCTGGTGCAGGTCGTCTGACATGAAGGGATGCAGAGCTGGGTGCCACATGTACCTCACCCTCGGCTGGGCCCTGTCTGATTCTCAGGGGCTTTGTGAAGATGGCTGACAGGATGGGGAGAGGCAGGATCTCAGGCAAGTGCTCTGGGGTGGAAGAATGACAGAGAGGTGGCCGTGTTAGTCTGTATTCTGTCAAAACACACCAACAGTCGTGTAGCATTTTAAAGACTAACAAAATAATTTATTAGGCGATGAGCTTTCGTGGGACAGACCCACTTCAGATTGTAGCCTTACCAGAACAGACTCAATATCTAAAGCACAGAGGTCCGAGCCGGGGCTGATGGTGATTTTCGAGATGGGCAGCGAAAGCTGTTGCAGTGAGGTCCCACTAACTCCACTGCATCTGTGTGGCTGGGTGGCACTGTTGACAAAAATGAATGAGGTGGAGAAGTCTGGCAGGAGGGTCTACACCACGGTACTTGCCTTTGTCCAGAAGAAGGCAGACCACCAGTGTCTCTGGAGACAGCTGCTGGCGAGCTTGCTCAGGAACCCAGAACCCAGCCTGTCCCTTCCATCCCACTGGCCAAAACTCCCTCCTCTTCTTCCCCAAGTTTGCCTTCCTGGTCCTCAACTTCAGGCCTGTGGACAAGTCCACCCCATCCTCACCTCTGCACCCATTTCCTTCCACACCCCTTTCCTCTGCTTGCAACTCCGTGCGTACCCTGCTTGCAGGGTTGTCCTTGTATCTCCTCCCACGTTGCCTCCTATGCCCTGAGCCCCCCCCAACGCCAGTCATGGGCCAGCTGCCCACACCGCTCCTTCTGTGAAGCCACTACACACCACTGCGCAAAGTGCCTGCTCTGCTCTGAGGATGGATCATCCAGGTGCATTATGGGCCTGAACAGTTTTACCTGTCCAAACTGTACGCTCCTTGGGATAGGGACGAGGGCATCTTTTGCTTTCAGTACAGGTCTGACTCCTTGGCCCTGGGCCAACAGCAACAGTCCGTGCCAATGTCGACTGCAGTGCCAGGAATGCCATTGTGAGCCTCAATCGTATCTAATCACTGTTTTACTCACTTTCAATAATTGCCCTATTAAATCTGAATCAAAACATGCGCTGTGCTTGGGAAAGTGCCGTGCGCAAGTCTCACAAACACAGGGAGATCAGCTGGGACCCGTCACTGAAACCACAGTCATATGGAGCTGTGTGGGGGGCTAGGCGGGTGGTGCTGCAGTTACTGGGAGACCATTGGCAGAGGTGAGGGGAACTGCCCAGAAGAGGTATAACCCAGGCCTTAATTCACATGCAAGAAAGAAGGGAAACAACATAGTCCTGGCTGGGATGACTTAGTGGGGGTTGATCCTGCGGTGGGCAGGGGGCTAGACTAGATGACCTCCTGAGGTCCCTTCCAGCCCTAGGATTCTGTGATTCTATGATTTTTCCTTCTATCTCCGCCTCTGAAGCCTTCATTTGGATCAAAAAGCACCTCTGTGGTTTCTCATCCAATTTCCTTCCCCACCCCCTGCCACCTACACCTTGCAGTGCAAAGGCATCTGGGAATCAAAACCCCAAGCGTTTCAATGCTTGGCCAGAGAAAACGTGGCTGGACCTGCCAATTTGAGGCCAGTATCAGGGATACTACAATCAAGGATTTATTCTCTCCTTGTGCTAGAGGCAGGGTAAGGGATGTGTATTAATAAATACCCAAGGGTCTTGTGTGCAGCAGCCATGGAGCATTAGCTGGAGAGCTGCAAGTGGAGACAGCCATCCTCAGCCAGCCTTAAAGAATGGCTCTTTGCATTTTATCTCAGCCTCTCAAAGCATCTCCCAGACTGGGTGTGGGGCTTGCATGGCATTTATACATATGGTGCTTAGCAAAAAGGGCCTCTGATCCCAACTAGTGCCTCTGGGTGTTATGGCGATAGGCTCATTTCACATGCGGGGAAAATGAGGCACAGTGACAGGTCAGAAGTGGCTCCAGGTGACAGTGGAGAATTCTGGTTTTGTGCCTTTCTCTGGCTAGCAACTGGTACAGCCCCTGAGGTCACATTCCCACCCTAACACAGCTCATCACCTGCTCGACCACTCTTCCTGGCTCCTGGACAGTGTTTGACGGTAGCAGACACACCAGGAATGGTTCCTGTGCAGGATCAATGGCCGAATGAAACCATACAGGGAGCAGCTGTATGAGGGGCTAGGACAGGAGCAGACAGGGATGCTCCAGGCCAGGAGTAGAGACCAGCTCTTGGCCTCTGACAGGAGAGACTTCAGAGGTACAGACCCAAAGTGGAAAAACTGGTACGGTCCATTCTGCACTGCTGCAATTAACCAGTGGAGGGCAGTAGAAACCCACAAATAGTGGGAGCTAGCGTGGTGCTGGTGAAAGTTCCCTGCAGGACAGCGCTATAGGATGGAATGGGCTCCCAGCAGGAGCCCTCGGCAGGATTGGTGGAGCTGCGGTCCTGGATTCCAGACCACTGGCTAGGAGACGTGGGCGCTGTTGGGAACAGACCAGAGGCTGGGTGCCTGCTTTCTGCTCTGCACTGAGAAGACCCCTTTGCAATTCCCCACAGAACCAGAACGTCCCGTGATTCAGTTCCTGGGCACAGCCACAGAGATAGATAACGTGATGCCGTCCGTAGGTGCTGTGCAGTCGCACACCAGCATTGGCAGGGTCAGCAGGAAGTTCCAGCTGGTAGATCATCAAAGGACAGGGGGAATCCATGGCTGGAAGGGAACACGAGCCCTTTCTCTCTTCTCCCAGCTGCCTCAGTTGGCATGGCCAGAGGGGAGACAATGGCCCCATGAGCTTCATTTCTGAGCCAGGGCTTTCACCACTGATTCCAGGAGTGTAGCTGCTGTGCCAGTTACGCTGGTGACCAGGATAATTGAATGGTGCAGGGCTCAGGCTCAAGCAGCTTTGCACAGGTTGCCATGTGCCTTGGAATTTTTTTGCTTCTCTCTGAATTGGGAAGGGTTATTCTGTGCCACAGGCAGGTCACAGGACTTGAAGGACTAATGGTCTGACCCAGTCTCTGGTGTAGTGTAATCTGCAGAACTTCATTATGTGACTATTTGACCTAGGACAGAGCAGAGACCCCATCTACAGTGACACTAAACCAGTGGTTCCCAGCCTGGGGTCTGTGGACCCCTGGTGGTCCAGGAGGTTCTTGCAGGGGGGCCGTGAAAAAATAAAAGATAAATAAAAAGGATCATAGAAAATAAGTTTTAAGTAAATTGCCAAGCAATGACCAATTATTTTTAAATTAAATATCTTCCCATAATATTGTTATTTGCTGTCCAAAAATCCATGTTTTTCCTTTTTCATTCAATGAAGTGTACATAGCAGCTAGAACTGGGGGGGTCCGCGAATGGTTTGGGGGGATTACTGGGAGTCCACACTAGTGAAATGGTCGGGAACCACCGCACTAGATCATCATTTCACTTGCTGCATCTACTCATGACAATATGTCTCCGTGTCCATCCATTCTTTTGAGACACTGTTCCCTAGTCTAACCAGTTCCACTGTTTGGAAATACTTTCCATTATTCCTTCTAAACTCTTCCTTGTTTACCTCATCCTTTTCGTTGCCATGTGTGCACAGCTATAAAGCTGTGATGCTCTCATTTGCTATGTACTGCCAACTTTAAAGATCTAATATGACTGTCAGGGTGGTGGTGATTTTGTTTTCAGAATTGCTACAGCCTGTCTCACACACTGGGCCCTCTCTTTTGTTTTCTTTGCTCCCTTCCTGAATCCAAAGTGAAAAATAATTTTAGACTGAAAGAGCCTGTCTCTTCTCTTGGCGGTTACTTGATAACATGTAGGACGTCTTCATGTCATCCTCCTATTTTGTGAGTCCATCGATGGCTGATCAGCCCAATTCTGGAGCCGCAGATCTTATCACAGAAGGGGCAGGTGTTGGTAGCTGTTGAGGAGGCCCAGGTCTGTTTTTGATGCTCTTTTCTTCTTCTCCACCTCTCCTCCTCTGCACTGTGGCAGGACCCCTCAAATTTTGCCACCTCCTCAGGGATTACTGCTCTCCTCTGTCCTTCCTTCAATTTGGAAAGCAGAATCTATTTTGGGAGGCTCTGATCACACATCCAAACCACTTGATCAGTCCACCAAAGTTGTTAGTGAATGATAATGACTTCAGTGCTGGTCATGTGAGACTCTTCCTGGATGCTCGTGTTGATGCGCCTATCTTCCTCTGACAGGGTGTACCAACCCCGCAGTAGGCAGGGTGGTGGGGGCCAGGCTTGTGGAGTAGAAAAGACCCCTCCCCTGCAGCCCTGCTGGGCATTCTCCAACCACAGCCTGAGCATAAAGGCCATTGAAGCCAGTCAGTTGGGGCTGGCCACCAGGGGAGAAGGCGCTCGTGCCATAACTTGGGAGCAGCACCAGCCAGAGGTGGAGCAGCAGCATCTTGAAGAGGAGCAGCCGGAGCTGGGACAGCGTGTCTCACCCGGAACAGGGTAGGAAGGAGACTAGGGCAGGGAACTGGGAGGCATCTCGAGAGCTCAGCGTGTTGTGGCGGGAATGCCCGCTGAGCTGGTGGCTGGGGAGACACGCCCACCACTGACGGGGCCCTGGGCTGGAGCCCGGTGGAGAGGGAGGGCCAGAGCTCCCTTACCCCCACCCATGTAACTCCAAGGAAGGGGGAGTACTGACCTGCCATGCTCGATTAGGCTGATTGGCCTCCTATTACTGACTAGGCCGCTGAGGCCTGACGGGGGGAATACAGTGGAACCCCGAGATACGCAAGCTCAATTTGCGCGTATCTCGGTTTAACGTGGCTCGGGGTGGCGGGGAGCTGGCAGCCGCCTCTGGGCTGCCTACCACTCCCAGGCATACGTGGGGCTGTGCAAGAATTAAACCTCGGTGTAAGTCGAGGGTCTACTGTACTGACTAGCCCACTGAGGCCTGACTGAGGGGATACAGACTGGGCTGTCAAAGCCTGACTATTACTACAGACTAGGCTACTGGGGTCCGGCGGGCTGTTGATTAGGCCTGCTGAGACTTCACTGTTGCTATTGACAAGGCTGCTGCAGCCTGATGGGTGATGTTGACGAGGCCGCTATGGCCTGACTGGGATATGGACTAGGCCACTGAAGGCCACGTGTAAGTTCTCAGAAAAGGTGTGGGGCTGGAGGCCCTGCCACATCTCCCAAGAGATATTTCGGATTCTTCTGAGGCAGCGTTGATGATATTGTTGAAGTGCCTTCAAATGACGCTTGTATGTTGTCCAGGGTTCTCATGCGTGCAGTAGCATCAGAATAACCACTGCATAGTATACAAAGAGTTTGTCTTGGCAAAGCCCCGGCTATTGGTGTGTAGAAAAGCCAAGCCCCATGAAACACTGTAAACATTGATTTCTCTTTGACATCTGCACCATTCATACAAAAGGTGAGAAAGCGAGCATGTCTTTTCTGTTGTGAATGATGGAAATAAATAATCTGTAGGTTGCAACTAGATTCAATGAGATCACATAAGAAAATGGAAGAAGAGCTCAGTGTAACTCAAAAAGCTTTTCTCTCTCACCAACAGAAACTGGTTCATTAAAAAGACATTGCCTCCACCACCTCTTGTCTCTAATATACAGGTACCAACATGGCCTGCCAATACAGCATAAAACAACCACAAAAGAGTTTTAAGCAGTCTTCATAAAAATCCCTTCTTAGCTCTGCAGCAGTCATGGTCTGGCTTCCAACTGCAATGATATGTTTTCTTACAGTTGCTATTTAGCCACTTGAGCCATGTCTACACTGGCACCTTCTGCCGACAGAACTGGGCTTTTGTCAACAAAACCTGTGGAGCCTCTACATGGCTAAAGCACTCTGTCGGGATTTTGAGAACAACAAGAAGTCCTGTGGCACCTTATAGACTAACAGATATTTTGGAGAATGAGCTTTCATGGGCAAAGACCCGCTTCATCAGATGTCGGAATTTTATTGACAAAACCCAGCTCTTCACCTGGCAGAGTTACAAGGCTCCCTGTTTGGGTACAGGGCCTCTGTCGACAGCGTTTTGTCGACAGAGGAGACTTCTGGTTCACTGGGCAGCCCTGTTTGCAGAGCTTCCAGTCAGACGTTCCATTGAGAGAGGGCTGGGCAGCCTGGCTGCTCTTTGTCGACAAAGCGGATTGCTCTTTCAATCCGCTTTTGTGTATAGATGCAGTCTGTCAACAGGAGATTTTCCAGGAAATCCCTTCCAACAGTGACTTCTGTCGACAAGGGATTCTTGTGTGGATGTGGCCATGATGTCTCTGGGTGGAGAACAGATTTCTAGGCAGGGTATGGTCTATGGTGAACAACAGTGACAATGCTGGAACCACAGTTGTGTGGAAGTCTACTTGCCTCTCCTTGTAGCTATTTCTGCCCTTAAGCGCCTGACAGAAAAGGACTGTGATTTGTTATTTAGGACATTTGTGATGTCATAATGCTACTGATTCCCAGAGGCATAGCAGTGTTAGTCTGTAACATCACAAACAACAAGCATTCCTGCAGCACTTGAGAGGCTAACCAATTTATTGTGTCATGAGCTTTTGGGGGTAAATTCCACTTCACCTGTTGGGATTTGGAGTGGAAAAAACAGTGGAAAAACCCTTGATCCTGTATTTCCATTCCAAATCCCATATAATGCTACTGGTTTCCCAGGGTAGACCAGGCTTGAACCCCAAATCCTCTCCTCAGTCTTTTGGCAAATCTTTGAGGTCTTCTTTATCCGTCATTAACTTTTGTTTGTCTTTGAAGCTGACCCTTAGCTCTTCTGAGCACCACCGTCTCGTATTCTCAAGTGTGTAAGGTATTTCCTCTGTCCAGTTAGCATCCCATACGACAGAGGAAATTTATCCATTGGGTAGCCAAGTCAGAAGTAAATTAAGGCATTCTTTTAATCCTTCATTCTAACCTAGTAACTCAAGCTTGCTCATCATTTTTTTTGTTACTCTTTAAATTCCCTGTATTTGTTAAAACCTCTTGGTACTTAGAGACCTAGAATGGTACTCCATAGACAAGATGGCAGCCAGTAATGCCGAGTAGCCAAGTCTTAGGGACAGATGGCTTCTGCCAACGGTTCTGCATAATAGCTCTTCTTTCTGGGTTAGTCACTGAGAATTCATCTGTATCCATCCCATTCTTGCTGTGTTGGACTGGGGCCACCTCCAGCCTCACTCGCTATTAATCATCCCTGCAAGGGGATGCAGCTTTCCTGATTGCTGAAGTAGCAGATCAGCAGGCCCTGTGGGCCACAGGTAAAGCAATTGCTGCCAGGAAATGTTAGAATTTTGCAAACCACAGTGTGGAGGCTGGAGAGTGGGAAATGGAGTGGGGCTGGAGGGTGGGGGAAGAAAACAGGAGCAGCAGAAGCCCACTGCCTCGAAGAATCAATTCCCTGTTAGCTAGATGCTGTCACTTCTCAGCTTTCCCACCTAATCACCTGTGGCACCAGCCGCCCAAACTTGTGACCCGAGGCCTCAACGTGGAACACCTGGGTTTTGTAGAATGTTGGGGTGTAACTGACCAATCACAGCAGTTTTCACTGTAGCACCCATGTCTCAGGAGTCTGTGTATTAAATCCACCAGTTCTCAGAGGGGAGAGAGGACAAGCTGCCAGGGAAGAGCAGAGCTGCTGTCAGTGGGGTCCTCTGCCACACTCTCACAGATACTGTAGCTAGCTCACCCTGCAAGGCTCCACTGCTGTTCCATGGCACATCTGGGTCCAGAAAGTCCATAGCTGCTCTTTGCCCCACTTGCCCACTCTTTCCCTTTGCTTCAAGGGGTGGAGCAGAAACTAGCCAGGCTGTGGTGCTGGAGGAAGGAGAAAGCAGCAGCTCAGCATCAGCTCCTTCCTACTGTGATTTACTCCTGTGCTTTATGAAAATTGGCTTATGAATATAGATATGCATAAATCTGAGATGTTTGGACAATATACCTCATGTAATCTATCAATTTTAATGTTTCAATCGTATGGATCCACATATTTTATGTTGTGGCACGTATCATTCTGCAATGTGGTGTTAGGCATATGAAATGTAAGTCTGCTTGTGGTTTTAAAGGTGCTAGTGACAGCCAGTACTGGTGTGTCCCACTATGGAATCCAAATGACTAAGTGATCAACTTAGTGACTTGCAAACAGCCTTGTCTGTCCTGTAATTCTAAAAGGTGGTTGGTGCTAGAAAGACGTGACTATATCATTTGGTAGGGAAAGCCGTTTTGATCCAGTGTTTTTCCATGGGAAGAAGGGGTGTGGTGGCTACAGAATGAAGATTTCCTGCCCTATAGGAAAGTCTGTTTAAGCAATGGGAAGCTATCATTTTTGTCTTCAGCCTGCCTTAGAATCTGCTTGACACATCCTAAGAGGAAACAAAGAAGGCTGCTGACCCAAATCAGAGAAAAAGAACAGCTCTTGTTTGAAGATTTTAACTGGCATGAGAGCAGCCATTTACGGTCAGAATCCAGATGTGAGATGTTTCCTTGTGAAGATAGGACTAGCTATGGGTTTTCTTTCATTTTAATTCAGTAACTTACTTTGACCAGTCTGTTTTCACTTATACCCACTTACATTCTACTATTTATGCTTAATGAAAAACTCTTTTGTTTATGATCAAGCCCAGTGTAAATAATTGTGACAGAGAGGCAGCCGTGTTGGTCTGTATTCTATCAAAACAAAAGAGCAGTACATAGCACTTAAAGGACTAAAAATGATTTATTACGTGGTGAGATTTCATGGTACAGACCCACTTCTTCAGATCACAGCCTTATTGGAACAGACTCAATATATAAAGCATGTAACAACAATGCCCACACACCAAGTACACAGGGGTAGGTTTCCTGGGTGCTGTGCTCTAGAACTGCACCTTCCCAGAGCTGAAGTGGGTCCGTGTCTGCACTGCTTTTTTTGGAGAAGGGGTGGTAACCCTAATTCTGTGCCTTGTCTGGGGGAGGCTAGAGGATCTGGCCCAGCAGGACAGGGTGGTGGAGCACTCCAGAGAACAATAAGACAGGTGTCAGTGGCATGATCAGCGCACTGGGGACGATCATACCCCATCGCACACACCCCTCCATCCCTGCGAGCAGTGTGCTGGCTCTACTCCTCTTCCAAAGTACAGCCAGGGCCTCTGTGCAACTTGGAGGGGAGTGGCAGAGAGGCTCTAGGGACCCTGTACTTATCCTTCCTCTATATCTGAAAGTCAGCAATGGCTGCTCACAGCCCACCAGAAGGGCGGGGGGTATGTCATGCACCCGGACTAGCAGTCCTAATGTGCAAAACACAGCTCTGATTGCAAGCAGACAGCAGAGGCAGGAGCTTGGAGAACTGGGTTCACTGCCGCTGACTTCTCCAGAGACCTAGGCATGTCACTTCAGTGTCTGTCTATTACATGTCTCACACTTCCTATCGCAGGGCTGGTGGGAAGATTCATTAGTAATACTTGTAAGTGGTGTAAGAATGATCCAGGACACAGTGGGAAATCCAGTCAGCTCAATCTATTTAGTTTATCACATAAATGTTTCAGAGGCAGCTAGGTCATTGTCTCTGTGGGGAAGAGATTCCTGAGAGGACAGTGCTCTGTAACCTAACAGACAAAGGCCTGACAAGATCCAGGGACTGGGATCCAAATCAAGACAAGTGCAGACTGGAAATAAGGTGTCCATCTTTAACCACGAGAATGATTAACCATTGGAACAACTTACTAAGGGATGTGATCAGGGCTGTTCCAAGAGGGGCAGGGCCAGGAGCAACCCCACAACCGGCGCCCCGGGTGTGGGGCCCAATGCAACCTCCCCCCAACTGCAGGCTCCATCCCACACCTGCCCCCTTATCCTATGTCCCCAGGCATTGGGGCCCGGGAATTCCCTGGGGCCAAGGGTTGTGCAGCAGCGGCACCAGGGTCACCTCCTCCCCGCCACACTCAGCACATGTAACCCACACACCTGCGTGGGGTTCACTCTCCCATGCAGTGGTACTGAGACCACTTCACAGAGAAGGAATAAGTGTCCTCTGCAGTCTAAGCTGAGAGCCACCTGGCCCTTAGCTCAAGCTGGAGAGGCACCTGCACTAAGTTCTAGAGGGCCCAGGTTTGAGCCTGCTGTGGGCAGTTACACAATGGGGCTGTGGGAGTAGCAGCTTGCTCTGTCCTGCTGTGTTATGTTGCCTGCTCAGCATGCTGCGCCCACAGAACTTCCTGCCACCGCAGAGACATGCGGTACAGTGAGCTGGGAGGGTGGTGTGGCATGGCTGCTCCCATTGCCGGCATGGGGAGGGAAGGTGACTCCTAATGCCTCTGCCACCCAACCCTAGGTCCAAGGTAAGTCTCCATCCCTCCTATCTGTAGGACAATGGGGGTGGCTGCTGTGAGGCCCCCAAAAGTGGGGGGCTTAGGGAGGCTGCCCCATTTGTTCTATGGATGAGACAGCTCTGGATATGGCTGATTCTCCATCACCCAAGAGCTTTCCCTCAAGACCGGATGTCTGTCAGCAGAGAAGTTTGCTCTAGTGCCAGCACACCCCTAGGCTAGACAAAGGATGCAATTGCATGTCACAGGCTGCACTGACTGTCAAACCAGATCATCTAGGGTAAGCATACCTGACCTTTTGAAAAAGAGGACCCCTCTGAGAGGGAGTGTATCTGTACCAGCACCTACCAACTCACGTTGTATTAACGGGTTACAGTACATTACCACAAAGTGCATTGTTATGCTCCCTCTCGGGTGGACTTTTTGTACAGTTACTCTAAGACAATCATCACTATGCCTTGTGATTATAAAATACACCACTGACTTTCAGGCATTTGGACAGAAGCTGGTGCAGAAGGTCCAGGAACTGTCATTAGCAATGAGAAAGTTTCACTTTGTTAAGCTGGCCCCAGTTAGCCAGCATGAAAGTTGAATTAAAGAAAAGAAGAGTACAAAAGCCAGAGTGCGGACTCAGCTGCGGTACGGCAAAGACAGCTGTCTCACGGGGGAGCTGGTACAGCGCTGGAGGTGAAACCTAAATGGCTCGGAATTAGAATAAAACCAACAAACCATAGGACACTTGATTTTGATGGTGTTTCATTTTATCCTTTGATAATTTTTCATTTGCAGCCCACAATGACATTTCATTGCAGCCTCTGCCTGACTGCACATTTTAGGCTGTTGCTTGATCTGAAGCTTGGGCTGCATACATCACTGGCTCTCCAGTCTCTTAACTTTGTCCTTCTTCTTGGCAAATAGAAAGGTTTCTAGCATGCCGGCTGCTGATGCTTTTACAAGCAACTTCCCCGTTGCGTAGCTCGGAAGCTGTCCTCTGGCACCGCCTTTTCTTCCAGAGAAAAAATAGCAGCAAAACCAAGAGCAAGAGACAACTAGCTAATTTGTCAGTGCCATCCCCACACAGTTAAAAAGCCCTGCTTCTTTCTAGGCTTTTCAGTCCTCAGGAAGCATCGAGATAGCCAATGATGAGAGAAATGTTTTAGCTGCTCTCCTAACTTTTATTTATTTAGCTAGGACAAGAGAAGTAGCATCATGGGAGTCAGAGGCACAGATGTAGGAGCAGCACTGGCTAGCGGTTAGAGTGGGGTGCTGCTAGTTGAAACTCCAGGGTCTTTTTTCGAATGCTGCCACCGAGTCGGTGTTTTGTGGCCTGCCTATGCCTCACTTTCCCCATTTGTAAAATGGGAATAATACCAAGCCGCTAGATGGTAGGAGAGGTGAAGTGCTGCCCCTCAGTGGGACACAGAACAGAATTTGCAGCCCAGGGGATGAAGCTATCCTTGTGCCTTCCCAATCTTGACCCACTCCTGGGTTGGAGAAGCTCTTGGTGGAGATTTGATGGCTTGCTTAATAGTTGTGAAAAGTGTGCGCCTGTCTCGCTAGGCTGGAATAATTCACTCACCACCAGGGCATGGGAGCTTCTCTAAGCAAAGGTGCTGTATAAATACAGAGACCCATGGAAATGTAGGGTTGGAAGGGACCTTGAGAAGCAAGGACTTGCAGGTACAGACCTCTAGGGATGGAGATTCCACCACCTGTCTAGGTAACACATTCCAGTGCTTCACCGCCCTCCTAGTGAAATAGTTTTTCCTAATATCCAATCTAGATGTTCCCTGCTGTAACTTGAGACCATTGCTCCTTATTCTGCCATCCGTCACTACTAAGAACAGCCTCTCTGCATCCTCTTTAGAACCCTCCCTTGCAGCCAAGAAGGTTAGTGGCATATTGGGGTGCATTAGGAGGAGCATTTCCAGCAGATCTAGAGAAGTTACTATTCCCTTCTCCTTGGCACTGGTGAGGCCACATCTGGAGTATTGCATCCAGTTTTGGACCTCCCAGAATAGAAAGGCCATGGATGCACTGGAAAGGGTCAGCAGAGGGCAATGAAAATTATCAGAGTGCTGGAGCCCATGACCTACAAGGAGAAGCTGAGGGATTTGGGCTTATTTAGTTTGCAGGAGAGGAGCATGAGGGCTGATTTGGTAAATATTATCAGTTCCTCGTAGAAATTCATCCCTAGCCGATTCTGACAAATTGTGCCCCTGCCCCCGATTCTTCCTTAGTCAAAATGTGTGTGTACTTAGCTCTTTAAATCTTTCCTCCGGTTTGTAAAGCTGTACTGAAGCAAAATCAAGTACAACATGGACTGGACCAGGTGTTATGTATGCGTAAGACAAACTCCTGCTTGAAACTGAACAGGGACCTACAGCACGAATGGTGTGAGCTGTAGCGCTGCAGATAAATTAGTAATTTTGTTAGCAGTAGCAGCTGTTTTTGAAGAGCTACTAAAGGATGCCGTAGACCATAACCAGCAGGGACGGCATGTGTGCCACTTACATCTGCTGGGGCGGATGAGCTGCACAGCCACATTGTACTGTCCTTACAGTTCTCACACTAATGAGAGATTCTCCTTTAAGTTTACAGAGCAAGGGACGTTGCTTCTGGAGCAGGGGGATGTAAACTCTCTCATGAGCATCACCCTCTCTGTTTAGAGTTCTTATTATTTATACTGCAGCCGTCCTTAATGGCCACAGCGAAGATCAGGGCCCCATAGGGCTGGGCTCGGTAAAGATTCCAGAGTTTATGCTCTACATTGAAGAGGCAGACAGAGCGTTTGAGGAATATCCCCATTTTACAGATGGGGAACAAAAGAGGCTATGTGACCTGACCAAGGTCACAGCAGAGGGAGGCTGTGGCAGAGGAAGGGATAGAACCTCCAGGTTCTTCTGAGTTATCTTAGGCTATGTCTGCACTAGGGAAAGTAAGTCAATTACGGATACTGTACGCAATTCCAGTTACACTGCTACAGCAATCCAATAGCTAGAATGAACATATCTGCAATGGACTTACCTGGCCATCCTCACTAAGGAAGGTCGACGGGAGAGTTTCTTCCATTAACCTCCCTTACTCCTTGCAACAACAAGGAGTACAGGAGTTGACTGCTGACCCCTGATTGGTTGATTTCACATGTCCCTACCAGATGCGCGAAATCAAACCCCGGAAGCTCGACCCTGAGCGGGTCAATCTTCTGGGCTGGTGTAGACATAGCGCCAGTCACAAGGCCACCTTTCCCTACACAAAGTACAGCACCTAGCGTAGCCTCAACTGGGGAGTCCTAATTAGCCAGCAATTCAGGATGATGTGGGCTTTAAGCTGACAAACTTTTCAGTGCCTCCTTCTCATTGCTCGTGGGCATCCAGAGCTTTTTTCTATTTTTTTTTTCTTTCACCCCTTTCATTTGTGGATAGTGTTTTGTTGGATGGGAAAGAACACAAGCAAGACAGAAATAATCATTGTTGCAATAAAACCTCTCCTCCTAGACACAGATGGAATGCTTTCTATTAAAGAGCGAGCGAGGGTGAAAATTGGCTGGCTGAGGAAAACAATATTTCCTCAGGTTGGGTTCAGGTTTATCTGAAATTTGCTCTCAGAGGGTGTTTTGGTCTTTCCTGCTTTGCTATAGCCTAATACAGCCCCCCCGTGACCCTCCCCAAACACACCATAAGACACTGCTGCTGTGACTCCGGCTTCTCCCAACACATCAGTTTATATCCACCCTTTGGCCAAAGGATGGAAAGAGGTGCACATTCTGTGGTGAAGAGTGAAAGGATTTTCAGTCAGCCTTCATTTTTTGTTTTTGTTTAACACCTATTGAATTCAAACTGCCTGCCAAGCCCTTAGGAGGGAAAGCTCCTCTCTTAAAAATTCAACATCCTGGCCCCTTCCATTAAGGAAAATGCTGGGTTCAAAGCCGTGGGTCTTCTAGAGGAATCATTCCTAAACCCGGGAAGAACAGTCTGCACCATCCTGTTATTTCTAAGGATTCAAACAAACAAACAACAACAAAAAAAGGACAAAACCCTTAGGGATGGGGCAGATCAGCCCTCCACTGGTACTGAGCTAATCCCATGCTTTGGGCTGAGGAGGCCACGCCCACAGACCCTGCTGGGCATGCTCCAGCTGAGAACCTGATATAAAAGGGAGTAGCTCAGCTCATTTGGAGTGGATGGCTGGAGAGGAAGAGCCTGTGTCAGAGACTCCTGCAGATGAACTGCTGATGCCTGGGCTGGGAAGCCCTGCATGCTCACAAAACCCTGTACCCAAGGGGACCTGGAGAATCCCTGTCAGAGGGGAACTTAAGCTGTGTCTACACGTGCACGCTACTTCGAAGTAGCGGCACTAACTTTGAAATAGCGCCCGTCGCGGCTACACGCGTCGGGCGCTATTTCGAAGTTAACTTCGACGTTAGGCAGCGAGACATCGAAGTCGCTAACCGCATGAGGGGATCGGAATAGCGCCCTACTTCGACGTTGAACGACGAAGTAGGGACCGTGTAGACGATCTGCGTCCCGCAACATCGAAATTGCTGGGTCCTCCATGGCGGCCATCAGCTGGGGGGTTGAGAGATGCTCTCTCTCCAGCCCCTGCGGGGCTCTATGGTCACCGTGGGCAGCAGCCCTTAGCCCAGGGCTTCTGGCTGCTGCTGCGGCAGCTGGGGATCCATGCTGCATGCACAGGGTCTGCAACCAGTTGTCGGCTCTGTGTATCTTGTGTTGTTTAGTGCAACTGTGTCTGGGAGGGGCCCTTTAAGGGAGCGGCTTGCTGTTGAGTCCGCCCTGTGACCCTGTCTGCAGCTGTGCCTGGCACCCTTATTTCGATGTGTGCTACTTTGGCGTGTAGACGTACCCTCGCAGCGCCTATTTCGATGTGGTGCCGCGCAACGTCGAAGTTGAACGTCGACGTTGCCAGCCCTGGAGGACGTGTAGACGTTATTCATCGAAATAGCCTATTTCGATGTTGCTACATCGAAATAAGCTATTTCGATGTTGGCTTCACATGTAGATGTAGCCTTAGTGACTTTAATGGCCCATGGATGGCAGCCTCAAGACACAGGAGAAGAAGTGACACAGAGAGGGTGAGGGACTGTACTTCCCACCCAAGGGAGTCAGTGTGCTGTGGTTGGGTTCCCTGCTGATCTGGTGGTAAGCCAGCTCTCTGGGGTTAGGGTGTTAGGCTGGCTCCCAGGGAAGAGGGCCAGGGTAATTGACTCTGGTCATTTGGCCCTGCTGCCCTGAGAGAGAGAGAGCTGCTGGGATTGCCTCTAGCTATTGGGCAATCCTGCCCTGAAGGCGATGGCTGTAGTGGTTGATGCTGGCCATTGGGCCATGCTGTTCTGAAGGGGGCAGCCACTGTTACTGACTCTAGCCTTTAAGCCATTCAGTCCCAAAGGAAAGGGTTGCTGTTACTGACTCTAACCACTAGGCTGCACTGCCATAAAGGCAGACTGCAGAAAATGATTCAAGGCTGTGGTGTCCAGGACATGACAGCAGGACCTAGGGGAGCATAAATCTGCCCTCCCCTTGCCAAGCAGGGAGGGAGTGCATCAATCCTGTGACACCACCATGAAAATCAAACAAAACCCTTTCTCAGCCTTTTATATGTTAAAGAAGCAACGAGAGGACCCCAACTCATTCCTATTCCCTCACTGGGGGCATCGTTATTCCTCCTCTGTAGGGCTGATCCCAAGTTTGCCAACATTGGGATCCCCTTCCCATTGATGTCCCGAGTGATCAGCCCATTTCTGGCCCTGGCACGCTGTATTCTCTTCTGAGCACCTCGTTCCAGGAGAGCTATTGACAAACTGGAAGGAGGCTGGAGAAGAGATGCTGAGACAATTAATGGGCTGAAGGGAGGGCTAAAGAGCTAAGCACTGCAGGGCCATGACTAACGGGGTGGGAGTAGGAGAACCCTTTGCAAGCATTTGAGCCCCAGGATGGAGCAGGATTGTTCTGCCTGGGTGTGAAGAGGTATCATGTGGTCTGAACAGCAGGCAAACCATCCTGACCCGGAAATCTAGCAGGATCTGGACTAGACTCCCAAGGGAGGCAAGTGGGCCATTTAAAGCTAGTCAGGATGGTGTGGTGTGAAATGCACAATTGGGCATATTCTTGCACTAGCTGAGCCAGGGCCCTGGTGCACTACCCAGCTTCCCCAGCTCTCTCCGTGCCTTCAGGGCTAAAAGAAGGCAGCAGTCCTTCCTTTGTTCTCTCCCTGTCTGCATTCGAAATGGAACGGCTTGAAAGGGATGGTCCCCAGCCGTGTTTGCCGTGAGCTGAGCGCTTAGACGGCTGTCCAGGTGAGACTCAGGTGCCACCCGCTGCTGTGCGCCGAGGCAGGTGCTTCCACAGTGGTGCACGTCCGCACACGCCTCAGTGCTCAGAATGCAATTTATGCTGCCTGTGGATGGAAGAAATGAGAGGGAGCCCTGGTCCCCAGAGCGCATCAGAGCCTGCAATGGGGTGGCCCAGAAGAGGAGCTGCTCTGAGCAGCGTGTTTCCAAGGAGATTCCTCGGCACCACTGCTCTGGAGCCTCCTTGTCCGCCTGCGGTCGCTCCTGCTGAGCTCAAGGTGGCAGCGACGCACTGAGACAAGCAACCCTGGCAGCTCACAGCCAAGAAATGTGCCCTTCTCCTGAAGAGCTTCGGCTCTGGCCAGCCACTTGTCCATCCTCCCCAGGCCCGCCAGCCTGGCCTCTCCGTCCCCCTGCCGCTGGAGGGATGTGAGAGAGGAGGAAACTGGGGGGGTGTGGGGCAGAGAGTGAGCTTGCGGTGTCTGTGCTGTCCTCCGACTCAGACTCCACCAGAGCTTGGTGGGGAGGGGAAGGTGCAAGGCCCCGGTTGTCTTTTACAGTATTAGTGGGGGCCTACTGGTTTAGATGGGGGGTGGCAGCATCCCACGCTGCAGTTGCTGTCGTCTTGGAGGGCCTCCTCATCCATGAGGCCATGGTCCCAGAGCAGAACTGATGCCTGTGCGTCTGCAGCTGATGCAGGGGCAGATGGTTGGTCCAGCCCCTTGACTCCAGCCGACAGGCTGCAGGCTGGGACTCAGGAGATCTGGCTTCTGTTTCCAGTTCTGCCACTGACCGGCTGCAGGGCCTTGAGCAAGTCTCTTCCTCTGCTTCCGTCCCACCATTTGTCTGCATGGACTGTATGCTCTTTGGAGCAGCAGCTGCCTCTCATTGCATGTACCTGGACATCCCCTTGCACAACAGAGCCCTGGTTTTGTCTGGGGCTGTTGGGTGTCCCTATAATACAAAAAATTAAAAAAAACCAATCTGATTTACCTGGGATACACCCCAATAAGGCCTCCCTTTGGCCTGCAAGATGAGCACAATCCATGGGGACCCATGGGGTCAAACCCATTTAACTATTGCCAATGGGGCTGCAGGAGTGAAAGACAAGAAGGTCTGAAGGCCTCCTGGATTGTGCTACCCAATCATAATTTTCCAACAAGACTTTTTTTTGGAGATTACTCAATTACATAACATCTGAGTGAGTTTGGGAATTAAAAGACCTGGCTAGACCCTGGTACTCTGCAAACACAGCTCTGCCAATGTCCTGACTCCTAACCTGCAGCACCAGGGGGTATCCCAGTCCTTCACTGCCCACCTGGCTCTCTCAGTGGAGCTGAATCCTGAGCTGCGACCCTTCTTGCTATGCCATTCCTGGGCTCCCAGGCAGCTCCTCTATTACAGCAGTGGTCTAACTTGACAGCTTCTGCCACTCCAGGGAAGAGACAGCCAGGTACACTCAACTGAGCCAAGCCCATTGTCTTCTGTTGTAGACACACAGGGTGAGACCACCAAACTCACTTCACAGGGGCACAAGAGTAGTTCAGAAGCCAGAGGTGAGAAGCCAGCTCCCTTCTGTGGTGCACCCTAAGTCCTTCCTCACTACTCATAAGAACAGCTCCACTGGGTCAGATCAAAGGTCCGTCTAGCCCAGTATCCTGTCTCCTGACAGAGGCCAACGCCTGATGCCCCAGAGGAACTGAACAGAACAGGTAATCACTCAAGTGATGCCCCTCCTGACATCCATTTCCAACCACTGGCAAACAGAGGCCAGGGACACCATTCCTACCCATCCTGGCTAATATCCACTGATGGACCTACCTGCCTTGAATTTATCTAGTTCTTTGTTGAACCCTGTTAAACTCTTGGTCTTTACAACCCCCTCTGGCCAGGAGTTCCACAGGCCTAACATGCGCTGCATGAAGAACAACTTCCTTCTGTTGCATGGATGTAATTCACTCCAGGGCTGGTTAACCATGGCAAGCTTTGGATTTACCACTGCTTGTAAAAGTAGCCAGTGACACTTACGTGAAGTGCTTTCCATCCACAGCTCCCCACGTATGTTCAAAGGGAGCTGCACGTCGAAAGCACAGCTCGAGATGGGGGCTGGCCGTCAAAAGGGGTTGTTCATTGATCATGATGTGGAAAGGGAGCCAGTTTTAGCAGCTGCTGACAGGAGTGGAGAGAGAACAAGCCCACGCAAGAGAATTTTACAAGCATCACTCATGGATGCTGCTGTGAGGGACATGTGACCAGGCTGCCAGGGTGGGGTGGGGGGAAGAGGGCCATTGCCCTATCCTTTTTAAAAGGGCACAGGCCTCCCACTTTTACTGGCCCTAGGGATGAGCAGGGGGAGGGGTCTGTGAGGAGCAAACAGGGATGGACTCTTGGGGAAAGAGGTGGCATGGGAGAAAGATGTTGGAGAAAGGGGTGTGGCCTAAGGAAAGCGGGATGGTGTGAAGGCGGAGTCTCAGGGGAACAGACAGGGCTTGGAGAGAAGGAGTAAGGCAGGAGGCTGGGGCCGCAGTGCAGGTGCTGGTGGCTTCCCCCACTTTTAGAAAGTTTCTGTTGCTCCTGAATATGTCCCTCTGGGCACTGACACCTGTCTGCCATTCAGGGCTGGTGCTCTCATGAAAGTCACCCTTGTTGTAAGTGTGTGCAAAGGCCAATGTTAGGGAGGGACTGAAGTTCCCAAGAAGGAGCTGCACCAGACCAGGGCAAGGCAGGGCACGTGCCGAGCCCTGGGACAAGAAGAGGCTGGACAGAGGTGCTGGCCGGTTGACCCAGCACCTGGCATGGCGGGAGGGGAACGGAATGGAGGAGGGCTAGGGGGCATCC
Source organism: Carettochelys insculpta (assembly GCF_033958435.1). Lineage (NCBI taxonomy): Eukaryota > Metazoa > Chordata > Testudines > Carettochelyidae > Carettochelys > Carettochelys insculpta. The sequence goes on from NC_134137.1 coordinate 373,041,441, forward strand.
CAAGAAGTACAGCTAAGAGCCAAGAGCCCATCACTTGTGATGAGAAGCCCTGAGCTCCTCCCACAAAGGCAGGGGAGGTCTGGCAAAGGGAGCTGGCAGCAGGCCTGAAGTTTCAGCAGGGTTCGGTCCGGAGAGTTGCTCCTGTGAAGCATGCGTGCCACTCGGTATTTACATCGCCCCGTGGGACAGATCAGAGTTTCTTACCCTGACGTTTTGCAGGCAAAGGTCTTTTCCGCTCAGCTGCTTGGAGCACGTGTCCTGGCATTCCCGCCTGCTGCCGTGCATTTTTGCAACCGTGCAAGAGACTGACCTGATTTCGGTTTGTTATGCATCTTCAGGGCCTCCAGAGAACAGATTTTGTGTCGTTCCCAGCTCAGCAAAGGGCAGTGGGATGCCGCGGCAGACTCAGCAGTTATTGTTAAGAGTCCTGTCCACTGACTGTGGAAGCAACATGGACTCGGTTGCACTGGAGGGGCAGGTGCTGAGCATTCGACAACTCTCCATGTTAGTACACAGCCTTGTTTCTAGAGGAGGCTGAGCACCCTCCAGCCTCCCAAAGAAAGACATACCCTTCCCAACCCCAGAGCAGTGCTCCCTCTAATTTTTTCCACCCAGGTGCAGAAAAAAATTTGTAATGTGCACCGAGGCACGCGCACCACCAATAGACACATGCCGTCCACTGGGGGTGGCCGTGGGTGCTATGCTAAGCAGCTGGGCAGCACCTGAGTCTCTCCCAGGGCAGCTGCTCTAGTTCTTCGTGTACAGGGAATGCTGCCCCAGAGAGCGGGGTGACAATGTGGGAGCACCTGTGCCCTCTGCTGCATGAGAACAGAGCTTCTCCACTCCTTCGCTCTTACACTTAAGGCCTGGATCTACACAGCCTTTTCTTTCCCAAGTCGCTGCTCTGTGGATGCAGAGCAATGCGCTCCACACTGAGGTCGCCGCAGCAGATTGCGAGTTTTTAGCCGCAGTTCCTCTACCGGGAGGCAGTGCTTGAGCGTGGGAGTGGGTCACTGAGATAAACGGGGATAGAATGTTAACATAAGAATGGCCATTGCTGGGTCAGACCAAAGGGCCATCTAGCCCAGTATCCCGTCTGCCGACTGGCTGGTGCCAGATGCCCCCGGGGGCATGGACCGAAGACAATGATCAAGCAACTCGTCTCCTGCCATCCACCGCCAGCCTCTGACAAACACTATTCCTACCCCCTGGCTAACAGCCTTTTTTGGACCTAACCTCAATTAATTTGTCTAGCCCTTCCTTGAACTCTCTTAGGCCGTGTCTACACTAGTCCCAAACTTTGAAATGGCCAAGCAAATGGCCATTTCGAAGTTTACTAATGAAGAGCTGAAATGCATATTCAGTGCTTCATTAGCATGCGGGCGACCGTGGCGCTTCGAAATTGACGCACCTCGCTGCCGCGCGGCTCGTCCCGACGGGGCTCCTTTTCGAAAGGACCCCGCCTACTTCGAAGTCTCCTGATTCCCAATAAAGGGACTTTGAAGTAGCCGGTGTCCTTTCAAAAAGGAGCCCCGTCGAGACGAGCTGTGTGGCGGCCACCCGCATGCTAATGAAGCGCTGAATATGTTTTTCAGTGCTTCATTAGTAAACTTCAAAATGGCCATTTGCATGGGCATTTTGAAGTTTTTGGCTAGTGTAGACACGACCTTGGTGTCCTCTAGTTCTTGTATTATGGGAACAAGTAAATAACCTTCCTTTATTCACCCTATCCACACCATACTTGGCTCAATCTAATTCTTGACCTTTCCCCCACCCCTCCACTCTCTGATTTGCTCACCTTAATTATCTTTTTCTGATTTGTCCTCCTTGCTTACTGTTTTTGGTTCTCTGTGCCTTAAATATTGAGTCTGTTCTGGTCTGGCTATGGTCTGAAGAAGTGGGTCCGTCCCATGAAAGCTCGCCTAATAAACTATTTTGCTAGTCTTTAAAGCGCTACTTGACTGCTTTTTGTTTTGATAGTGTATAGACTAGCACAGCTTCCTCTCTGTTACTCTCCACACCGCTCGTGATTTTATATACCTCTATCATATCCCACCTCAGGCTCCTCTTTTCTAAACTGAAAAGCCCCAGTCTCTTTAACCTCTCCTCATATGGGACCCATTCCAAACCCCGCATCATTTTAGTTGTCCTTTTTGGAACATTAACCGACAGCTGCACTGGAAAAGAACACAAAGATGTGAATATAAGGCTAATGCAGCTGGGTGAGGATCCTGCAGCCGGCCAGAGGAAAGAGCTGTTTGAGAGCAGATGCAGGCTCTCTGCCTGCTGGCGATGCCCAAAATAAGTTTGCAAAAGAGGGCAGTAGTTCAATCAAATCATACACAGATCACTTGATCTCTGGCTGGGGAGAAACCAGCATCCAATATTTTATGTACAAAGGGAAATAGAGCATTTGGAGAAAAATCTGCTGTGAAATATGAAGCTAAGAGCTGGGTGTTGGGTCAGAAGGGAGAAAGCCCTTAGGACTTGCCTGGATTCCACAGGGTTTATTGCTGGGATAACCAGATACAGTAGAAACACTAGTAAAGAGTAAAATTGCAAGGCACATAGAAGAGCACAAATTGTTGGGCAAAAGGCAGCATGGTTTCTGCAGAGGGAAGTCGTGTCTGTCTAATCTATTAGAATTCTTTGAAGGGGTTAATAAACATGCGGACAAGGGGCACCCAGTGGACATAATATACCTAGATTTCCAGAAAGCCTTTGACACGGTCCCACACCAAAGGCTTTTATGTAAATTAGGTGGTCATGGGATAGGAGGAAAGGTCCTTTCATGGATCGGGAATTGGTTAAAAGACAGAAAACAAAGGGTTGGAATAAATGGTAAATTTTCACAATGGAGGGGGGTAACTAGTGGTGTTCCCCAGGGCTCAGTCCTGGGACCGATCCTGTTCAACTTGTTCATCAATGATCTAGAAAATGAGGTAAGCAGTGAGGTGGCAAAGTTTGCAGATGACACCAAGTTGTTCAGGACAGTCAAAAGCAAAAGGGATTGTGAAGAACTACAAAAAGATCTCAGCAAACTGAGTGATTGGGCAGCAAAATGGCAAATGAAATTTAATGTGGGTAAGTGTAAGGTAATGCATGTTGGAAAAAATAACCCAAATTACACGTACTACATGATGGGGTCAAATTTAGCTACGACAGATCAGGAAACGGATCTTGGAGTTATAGTGGATAGTTCTCTGAAGACATCCACGCAGTGTGCAGCGGCAGTTAGTAAGGCAAATAGGATGTTAGGAATTATTAAAAAAGGGATCGATAATAAGACAAAAGATATCATACTTCCCCTATATAAAACTATGGTACGCCCACATCTTGAGTACTGCGTGCAGATGTGGTCTCCTCACCTCAAAAAAGATATATTGGCATTAGAAAAGGTTCAGAAAAGGGCAACTAAGATGATTAGGGGCTTGGAAAGGGTCCCATATGGGGAGAGGCTAGAGAGACTGGGACTTTTCAGTTTGGAAAAAAGGCGATTGAGGGGCGATATGATAGAGGTATATAAAATCATGAATGGTGTGGAGAAAGTGAATATAGAAAAATTATTTACCTTTTCCCATAATACAAGAACTAGGGGACACCAAATGAAATTGATGGGTAGTAGGTTCAAAACTAATAGAAGGAAATTTTTTTTCACACAGCGCACAGTCAACCTGTGGAACTCCTTGCCTGAGGAGGCTGTGAAGGCCAGGACTCTATTAGGGTTTAAAAAAGAGCTTGATAAATTTTTGCAGGTTAGGTCCATAAATGGCTATTAGCCAGGGATAAAGTATGGTGCCCTAGCCTTCATAACAAGGGCAGGAGATGGATGGCAGGAGATAAATCACTTGATCATTGTCTTCTGTTCTCCTTCTCTGGGGCACCTGGCATTGGCCACCGTCGGCAGATGGGATGCTGGGCTTGATGGACCTTTGGTCTGACCCAGTATGGCCGTTCTTATGTTCTTATGTTCTTATGAGATCGGCCTGACGTTTGGTTTGGCTGAAATGGACCATGACGGGCAGAGTGGCAGAGAGCAGCTTGGGCACATTTTGTGAGGCTGGATGGCAGAGTAGGGACACTAGGGCTGGGGGGTGGGTCCAAGGCTTTTTGAGTGGCTTAGTAACGTGCGGCACCTACGTGCAGGCAGGAGCTGACCTGACAAGCCTGGATTGCTGCTGCTGTGAAGCCCACTCTGGGGCATAGACCAGAGTCTCCCCGATGGGCAAGAGGAGATTCCCACCTCCCCTCAGAACTGCTTTGACAGGACAGACTGCAGGCAAAGCTTGTCCAGCTCGCTCCCCACTGATGCACATCAAGAGCTGCTGACTGACAGGCCCCGCGGCGTGAAACCCTCTTGCTAGGCACGGAAAAGATGCAGTGTGTCTGTCTTCCTCCCTCTGCCCCAACCCTGGCCTGGGTACCCCACCCTGCTAGGGAGGGATCACAGCTAGAGTCCAGAGGGCCGTTGGCTGTCACTGAGGTTGGGCTGAGCAGCTTACCCGAGACAAGGTAACCGGATCATGGACCCTGAAAAGGTCCTTAAATCCAACAAGCAAAGGTCACGAGAGCCAGCGGCTGGGAACAAGTGGCTGGCAATAAGGTCTGCCTTGTGGAGAGTGAGGTTAACTAATCACTGGCCCAACCTAACCAAGAGCATGACGGAATCTGCCTCATGAGCAGTTATATGCAACCCACACGCCTAGGTGTGGTTCACTCTCCCCTGTACTGGCACCTGGACCGCTTATATGGAGAGAGAGTCACCTGCACCGCCTGAGCTGAGAGCCAGCTGGCTTTGAGCTCACATGTAGAGCAGGGGTCAGCAAACCCTGGAGAGGGGCCCATGAGCCTACTTTCATCGGCTTGCAAGGCAGGAGCTCAGCCCCACCCTTCCTCCCCCTGCAGCCGGGAGTTTGCTCAACGCCAGGCCACCTGTGGGTTAACGAAAGACCAGCTAAGGCTACAAACCGCCACCCAAGCGGTAAAGCTCTGCATCTTCATTTATTTATTAACTAATCTATTGTAAGCATGACTATTAGTGACTCCCACTTTCAAGCCTGCCTGTGGGCAGTTACATATACACCGAGCTCGCGAAGACCTCTTGCAATAAACTTGCTTTCCTTGCTTAAACTGAGACCTCATTTAAAGGGGGATCAATACGGTAATTAGCTGTCATTGCCATTTTGTTTGGATATAGGATCTGCCCTGTTGGGTGGGGCTCTTTTTCCTCCCAGAGGAGGAAAATGGTGGGAAAGAAAAGGAGGGAGTTGCGAAGAGATGGGAGTCCGTGTAAGGGGACTCTCACTTGGGGCTGTTCCCAGACTGCTTCTCAGAGGAAGTGGACTCCTGGGAGTCACCCCCCTGCGGGAAGCTGGCCTTCTTTCTCTCCAGAAGGGAGCGGCAGCCATCAGCCTGTGGCAGCTGCTGTCTCCTTGAAGCAGAACACATCGTGTTTGTTTTTTAATTGGGGAGTACACATGCACTTGCAGGTTGGTTCCAGTGAGGCAGGGCTCACCCACACACGAATAGGGTGGGGCTTAGAGAACTCGAATCCACCCTTGTTCCAGTCAACATCCAATAACATCACCTCTGGGTTCTGGCCTGGGTAAAGCAGGAGCTCAGACCGGGTCCTCCGAGGGGTCCCTGCTGCCCTTAAAACCTATGAATTCTTTTCCAGGCTTGTCCTCTTGCTCCTGAGACTGCCGATGAAGGTCAAGGAATCCTGTTTGGTTTCAAGGAGCTCATGGGTGACGGGTCCAGTCTCACTGGAGGCTGGTAATCCACCCAGAACCACATCCACCCCTCTAGGTCCAAGCCTTTGGGATCCTGAATGGGGCTATGGTGTGGCGTCCCCACCCGCTGTGTTATGTTTTATCTAAGACTGAAGGTTGGTTGCACCTTTCTCCTGTGGGAGCTCAGAAATCTGCTGGGACACCTAAGACCCTCCAGGATCTTAAAGCAAGCAAACCAAGGTTGCTAGAAACCAGGGCAGGGGTGACTGAACTGAATGAGGCACAAAATAGCGGAAAGCCCAATCTGGCCTCTGCTGGTAATAGACAAGAGTGAGCAGAAGTGGCTCCCATCCGCAGGCTTGTGCATAGACGCGTGCAGCCTGTCTGGACTTCTCTGGGTCAGTCTCCATCACGGATTACTTCATAAGCCTCCCGTGGGCTCTGAACCCTGCATTCTCCATGCCCCGGAGGGTGTGAATGACACAGGGTGATTTCACTCAGGGCCATCCTGCACTGGGCACTAGCATTAGCGAGGTAAAGCTCCCAGAAAGAGTCACAGAGCCACTGCTGAGCCTTGTTCTGACCCACATTGGTCTCGTTGAAATGGGCAGAAGTTTCGCTCCCAGAGCTTCGGTTCTTCTCCTTGCAGCTGGTAGCTTAGCTCAGTGACAGATGTGTCCAGCAGCCAGGCCGTGCTCGGGGGAGAGAATGAAATATGGGAGCATTAATCCTCAGGAAACAGGGATTCTCCATGGAGGGAGGCCCCATCACAGGCCCCAGCTCCTTTGCAGGAGGGCACTCGACAAACCTCAGGCCCTGCTCAGTGCTGACACCTCAGAAAGATGGGTTGGTTTTTGAGAGGGGAAGTGGAGATGAGGGTTGAGGGATTTGGCCTCGGTCCCCCGGAAAGTCAGTGGCAGAGCCAGGACAAGTGCCTGGGGAATCTCCCAAGCAGTGTTCCCTTTAAGCTGAGCACTTGGACAGCTGCGCAGGAGAGATTCAGAGGCTGCCCAGCTGATTGGCAGAGTGCCCACAGCCAGCAGCGTGTGTTTCTATTGGTGGTGCACATTCACATATGCATTGGTGCACATCACAAAATTTGTTCCACCCATGGAATCAAAAATGAGAGAGACCGCTGCTCCGAGTCTTGGCTTTCCACATTAACCACAAGACCATTCTTTCCAACTCTCGCCTCCCCCAGTGCACACTGAGATCTCATTACCGGCCTGGGCTGGCGAGTGGGGAGCATAGCCTCTCGACCCCATCCTCTGGCCTCAGGGGCACTGTGTCCCTGATCCATCCCTTTGAAACAGTTCCCTGCAGTATCGGCGAGAGCAGGAGCTGCCTTTGCTGGCAGAATACAGAGAGTGGCACAGGATGCTTCGTATTCAGTCCATGTCTCAGCTTCTCCTCAGGGCTCGGGGAAAAGAATCCAGCAAGAAAGAAACTGTTGCTTGTCTTGTATTTCATCCTCCCTGGTCTCACCTGTGCCTCAAGTGGATGAGATCAGAGCCTCCCTGTGGAGCCTGGCCTCTTAGCTGGTGTTACACCACAGAGGCAATGCCTCTCCCTCTCCCTCTCCCTGAGGTGGGGCTATGCTCCCCCCAAAGCAGCGGTGCGAAGGGCTCTGTCTGAGGATCCCGCCCTAGAGGACGCAGGAAGCTGCAGAAGGAGGGCAGGGGAAAGGACCAGTGTTGATGCCTCCTCAAAGGGAACAGCAGCTGCACGGCGTAGCAGGGAACAGAGTGTGAGGTTCAAAGCCCCCTGTTCATGGTCCAGGAGCTTGGGTGAGTCACTCAGAACTACACGGAGTGGTATTGGAAAGGCTGCACTAGTGTCACACCCTCTGAGATAGGAGGGGAAGCAGCTACCATGGCCCCAATGCTGCTGGAGGGGGCCTTTAGCGCAGAGAGGGTGCATATGGATGGAGCGGGGGATGGGCCTGGTGACATCCGCTTTGCATGGCTTCCTTCTTCAGCAAGCCTGCAGAGGGAATCAATTTGGACCCAGTGTGCCCTATGCAAGCCAACCTAGGGTGAGAGGGGAGAGAAAAGTGGGGGGTGGGGAGTGGCAGTGATAGCTGGCATCCCCAGGGGGCTATTTTCTTGGGGGATGGAAAGTCTAGGGAACCATGCAAAAGTATGAGCGCTCTGTAGGCACCTTCCTGGCAGGCAGAGCTTAGGGATTCGAGCCCTGGCCATTGTCCAGTGTGAGTAATAGTGTTCCCTACCTGCCTGTTGTTTCCAACGGCTACGGTATTCTCCGCTTCCTGTCACGAATGGTCAGGTTGGATTGTTTTTAACGTGTTGAAGAGCTGCCACGTTCCCCTCCAGAGGTGGCTGCTTTTTGATGATGGGTGAAGCTATTCCCTTAAACATACGTTCTGCACATTTCAATGTTTATTACTACTAAGTTGTACTGGAGTATTTCCTAAGGGCCCCATCCGAGAGAGAGCCTGGCTCTGCTAGCTGTGCACAAGGCGAGAGTAACAGGCATTCCCCAACGAAAGAGTTACAGTCGAAATCAATAAGACAGGCAGAGGCTTAGAGAAAGGGGGTGTTGCGATCTCCCATTAAGTGACAGAATCATAGAACAATAGAGCTGGAAGGAACCTCAAGAGGTCACCAAGTCCAGTCCCTTGTCCTTTCAGCAGGACCAAGCACCATCTTTTGGACCATCCCTGGCAGGTGTCTGTCTAAATGCACTTACCTGTCTCCCTACCATCATCCTTGGCAATTTATTCCAGAAATTAACCACCCCGACAAGAAATTTTTCCTAATGTCCAACCTAAACCTCCCACGCTGCAGTTTAAGCCCATTGCTTCTTGTTCTGTCATCAGAGGCCAAGGAGAATAATTTCTGATCCCTCCTTCTTTGTAACACAGTTTTAGATACCAGAAAGCTCCCATCACGTCCCCTCCCAACCTTCTCTTTTCCAAACTAAACAAACTCAATTTCTTTCATCTCCTCTCTCTTCTTCCTAGACATTTACTCATTCTAGTTGCTCTTCTCTTGACCCTCTTCAATTTCTCCACATCTTTTCTAGAATATGGTGCCCGGAACTGGACACAGTACTCCAACTGAGGTCTCTTCGGTGCAGAGTAGAGCAAAAGAAAGACTTCTCATGTCCTGCTCACAGCACTCCTGCTAATGCATCCCAGAATCATGTTTGCTTTTCTTTTTTCCAACAGTGTCATGCTGTCGACTCAGACTTAGCTTGTGGGCCATTACGACCCCCAGATCCTTTTCTGCAGTATTCCTTCCTACAGAGTCCCTTCCCACTTCATATGTGTGAAACTGATTGTTCCTCCCTAAGTGCAGCACTTTGCATTTGTCCTTATTGAACTTCATCCTATTTTCCTCAGACCATTTCTCCAGTTTGTCCAGATCATTTTGAATTCTGATCCTATCCTCCAAAGCACTTGCAACCCCAAACAGCTTGGTCTCGTCTGCAAAGATGCAGAGATTCAGGGGCTTGTCCAAAGTCATATGGAGAGTCTGTGGCACGGATAGGGATTTAATTTAACTCAGATCTCCTGACTTCCAGTCCAATGCCTCAACCACAGAACCATCCAGCCTCTGAAGTAACATGATGTAAGATGCCAGAGATGTAGGAATGGTAGAATAACTATCTATGTCACCGCAACTACTTGGGGTGTAATTACCAGTGTGATCAAGGGTCCTTGTTGGTGTCAGTTTTGAATGCTGTGTTTCAGTCCAACAGTGATCCTAAAAGTGAATTGCATTGCTGGAGGAAGCTGCCAACTCCCAGGAGGACAGAGGGGAAAACAAACCAGATCTAGTGGGACTAGAGAATTAATTCCTGGGACAGGAATTACTACAAATGAGCTTCAGTCTACAAATATGCAGCCAAAGTGTAGTAAGCCCCAGAGCAGTCTGATGAAGGCTGTGAGATGCCAGGAGACCAGTAATAATTGGAAAAGTCCCAGGGGAACAGCAGGGACCTAATGGGGCATGGAGCTTACAGTGTGACATGGTCATAAAGTCACTGCAGCACTGGCCTATGAATGCAGAGGCCACAGAGCAGGCAGAGGAGGGGTTGACCCAATTTGGAAGCATGTTTGTGATATGGTAGGGACCCAAACAGTGACAAGAACTTGGCTGGACCTGGTTGGTGATGCAAGGCTGCTGGCTGGCTCCACCCCAGGAGCTGGGGAGTCCTGAGGTGTTGAAGTAGGCTCAGCCTAAGAGCAAGGAAGAACTTTATGGATCAGTTTTGCCTCCGGCAGCCTCGAGAGAGTCCCCTGTACAGTCATGTGGGCTGAGCTCTGCCCTTCTCTCCTGCAAGCCTAGCCACAGACCAGCCTTTGAGTGGGGAAGAGGGATGGTTCAGGGATGCATAGCTTGGATCAGAGATGTGATGCTGAGGAAAGCAAAGTTGAGTCCAGGAAACATTTCCTGATGCTGAAGTGGACTGGCTTGTGCAATGCCCATCACTGGAGCAATTCAAACCTGGGCCAGGCTGAGCACTGGGCGCATACTGGAGGGAACATCCAGCAGAGGCTGAGCTGGATGGATTGGGAAACCTAACTCTCCCTTTCTGTCCTGCAGAGGACTCCCTCTTTCTTTAATGCCTCAGTAATGGGTGTGAACCTGGCTGAGCTGTACAGGCATACGAACATAGGAATGGCCCTATTGGGTCAGACCAAAGGTCCATCTGGCCCAGTATCCCGTCTGCCAACAGTGGCCAGTGCCAGATGCCCCAGAGGGAGAGAACAGAACAGGTAATCATCAAGTGATCCCTCTCCTGACATCCATTTCCAACCTCTGAAAGAGTCCAGGGACATCATTCCTACCCATCATGGCTAATAGCCATTGATGGACCCAACCTCCATGAATTTATCTAGTTCTTTTTCAAACCCTGTTAAAATCCTGCTCTTCACAACATCCCTCTGGCCAGGAGTTCCACAGGCCTAACATGCGTCATGTGAAGAAAAACTCCCTTTTGTTAGTTTTAAACCTGCTACCCATTAATTTCATTTGGTGACCTCTAGTTCTTATGTTATGGGAAGAAGTAAGTAGCTTTCCTTATTCGCTTTCTCCATACCAGTCCTTATTTTACAGACCTCTGTCATCTCCCTCTTTAGTCACCTCTTTTCCAAGCTGAAAGTCCCATTCATTTTAATCTCTCGTCATACAGCACCCATTCCAAACCCCTAATCGTGTTGTTGCCCTTTTCTGAACCTTTTCCAATGCCAATATATCTTTTTTGAGATGAGGCAACCACATATGTATGCAGTATTCAAGATGTGGGCCTACCACAGATTTACGCAGAGGCAATAAGATATTCCCCTCTGCAATAGTGAGGAGTCACTACTGCAGAGAGGAACTGGCTAGTAGTGTACTACCTGCTTGTTCTGGGCCAGTTGTCTTGAATAAGACCACTGTACCTTCAACTATCTGGAGCTGCTAAAATGCCAGTGGGGAGGGTTCCTGTATGACCCTGAGAGGTGTGACCGTCCTTCTTGGGGCTGGTCCCAGCAACTACATACAGTTAAGTCTTCTCCTGTAGCTGGTGAGGCTGCTGAAGACCCATGTTTGATCCCAGCCAACTACGCAGCGGAAGCCAGGTTAGTGCACTAACCTGCCGTGGGGCCTTTACATTTCAGGACAGAGCGGGGTGCTAGGACAGCCCCATGTATGTCTCTCAACTAGGCAATATTGATTGCTGTGGTTTTGCTAGGACTTGGGCACAGTCCATTGCTGATTAGTAACATATTTATGCCACAAGACATCTCACTTAGAAGTCATTGGGCTCTTGTTCCTGCAACCATATGGCAAGAGGATGGAGCATGAACCAAACATCCCTGGACTTTAGGGAATGTCAGCTCTGAATCCAGCCAGCTGTCTGCATGTATCAGGGTGGATCTCGATATCAGGCCGCTAGGCAGAAGGGAAATGGGCAGATGATTGTCAAGATCACATTCAGCCCTGTGTTTGGCACTCTCTGGTCATGAAGACAAAAAGGGCATTAAGAAGCCAGCACCTGGCCCATTGCAACCTCCACCCATGAGCTTGGGCATGCTGGATCTACTATGCTGTGGAGGGCTTAATGGAACACTTCATCTCCTTACAATCCAAAGGCTCAGGTCCCAGCTGAGTCACTTCACCCCATCCTCTTCCTTAGAGAGACACTGAGTTCCCTACCATTAACTCCCACAGCTCAGCTACTGCGAGGGCATTAAGGATCTTGGCGCACTGTCCAAAAGAACAGGGCTTCTTCTGGTGTCTCTGCCCCATGCTTCTTACAACTAAAGAACAGCACAGGACACTGAAAGCCAGGTCTGGTGGCTGGAAACAAACTTTATGGGACCACAGGAAATTTAGCCACTCCCATGGTAAGTGAGAACAAGAAGTCTTGTGGCACCTTATAGACTAACAGATATTTTGGAGCGTAAGCTTTCGTGGGCAAGGACCCACTTCATCAGATGCATGAGTCGGGGGTGGCACTTTTGGAAGGGCTATGATAATGTGGCACTTTGGAATATGCTAATGAGGCACTACCATGAATATGCAATATCCTTTAAAACTGCTGGTTTCAAATGCATGCCACCCATGTAGCCGGGGACCTTTCGAAATGGCCCAGATTTCGAAAGCCCTTTCTTCCCATCTGGTTTTGGGACATTTCAAAGCACAGTTTCAAAGTGTGCGTGGCCTCCATTATGCTAATGAGGCACTGCATATTCCTGGCAAAGCCTCATTTGCATATTCCAAAGTGTCACATTACCATAGCCCTACTGAAAGGAGAGGCTTGTGTGGCCACAGCCGAATAATGTAGTTCAAAATAACCCCTATTCCGTGTCTACACAGTCCCTATTCTGAAACTTCTATTTCACAGAATCACAGAATCCTAGGGCTGGAAGGGACCTCAGGAGGTCATCTAGTCCAGCCCCCTGCTTCAGGCAGGGTCAACCCCCACCAAGTCATCCCAGCCAGGACCTTGTCAAGCCAGGACATAAAAACCTCAAGGGATGGAGAATCTGCCACCTCTCTAGGTGATGCATTCCAATGCTTCACCTCCTGCCTGGTGAAGTAGTTTTTCCTAATATCTAACGTACACCTCTCCCTCTTCAACTTCAGACCATGACTCCTTGTTCTGCCATCTGACACCACTGAGAACAGTTTCTTACCCTCCTCTTTGGAGCTTCCCTTCAGTAAATTGAAGGCTGCTACTAAATCACCCCTAAGTCTTCTCTTCTATAAACTAAACAAGGCCAAATCCCTCAGCCTCTCCTCATTGGTCTTGTGCTCCAGCCCCTAAATCATTTTTGTTGCCATCCGCTGAACCTGCTCCAGCAAATCCACATCCTTTTTATAGTGGGGGGCCCAAAACTGGACACAGTATTCCAGATGTGGCCTCACCAGTGCCGAACAGAGGGGAATAACTACTTCTTTAGATCTGCTCGAAATTCTCCTCCTAATGCACCCTAGTATGCCGTTAGCCTTCTTTGCTACAAGTGCACACCGTTTACTCATATCCAGCCTTTCATTCACCATAACCCCTAGGTCCCTTTCCGCTGTACTGCTGCTGAGCCAGTCGGTCTCCAGCCTTTAACAATGCTTGGGATTCTTCCACCCCAGGTGCAGGACTCTACACTTCTCCTTGTTGAACCTCATCAGACTTCTTTTGGCCCAGTCCTCCAATTTACCCAGGTCCCTCTGGATTCTCTCTCTACTCTCCAATGAATCTACCTCTCCCCCTAGTTTTGTGTCATCTGCAAACTTGCTGAGGGTGCAATCCAGTCCCTCATCCAGGTCATTAATAAAGATGTTGAATAACACAGGTCCCAGAACCAAGCCTTGCGGCACTTCACTTGAAACAGACCACCATCCAGATATTGAGCCATTGACCACTACCCGTTGGGCCCGACCATCAAGCCAGCTTTCTATCCATCTTATAGTCCAAGGATCCAATCCATATTTCCTTAAATTATGGACAAGAATGTTGTGGGAGACCGTATCAAAAGCCTTGCTGAAGTCAAGGTATATCACACCTACTGACTTCCCCATGTCCACAGAGCTTGTTACCGCATCATAGAAGCTCAGCAGATTAGTCAGGCAGGACTTGCCCCTGGTGAATCCATGTTGGCCATTTTTGATCACTTTCCCCTCTTCCAAGTGCTCCAAAATGGATTCCTTGAGGATTCCCTCCATTATTTTCCCAGAGATTGAGGTAAGGCTGACTGGCTTACAGTTCCCTGGATTGTCCTTCTTTCCTTTTTTAAAGATGGGCACTAGTTCCAAGGCATCATTCAGTCTGCGCAGACTATGGATCACGCCCTTTGTAACTCCATTTAAGATCGTCATTTGCAGTGTTGACTGTGACTGTGGAGGCCCACACGAGAGTGATAGTTCTTGCTACATCTACTGCATAAGTAGTGGGTGTCTGGCAGGTCCTTGCTGTCCTTTCTATGGGCTTGCTTCTCCTCTGCCAGCTGTCTGATCTTCATCTCGCCCTTCTGAAGGCCCTTGTGTAGTTCCTGCTTCCAGCTGCTGCGGTCGTCTGCCAGCTCCTCCCAGCTATCTGGTTCGATGTCTACCTCCTTGAGGTCCCTCTTACAGATGTCTTTGTAGCGCAACTGGGGGCGTCTGGGAGGTCTTTTGCCAGAGGCTAGCTCGTCATACAGGATGTCTTTTGGGATCCTTCCATCATTCATCCTGTGGATGTGGTCAAGCCAGCAGAGCCGCCGCTGCCTGAGGAGGGTATGCATGGTTGGAATTCCAGCTTGCTCGAGGACGGTGTTGTTGGGCACACTGTTCTTCCATGATATCCCAAGAAGGGTGCCTGAGGCAGCACAAGTGGGAGACATTCAGCCTGTTTTCCTGGTGGGCGTACAAGGTCCAAGACTCACTGCCGTAGAGGAGGGTGCTGAGGATGCAGGCTCTGTAGACTTGCATTTTGGTGTGAGTGTACAGCTTGTTGCTGTTCCACACTCTCTTGCTAAGTCTGAACAGAATTGTGGCTGCTTTTCCAATCCTCCTGTTTAGCTCAGACTCCAGCGACAGGGTGTTGGTGATGGTGGACCCAAGGTAAGTAAACTCGTGGACGATCTCTGAGTCTTCAAAGATAATGGCCAAAGGTTCAGCAATGACTTCTGCCAATTCCCTCAGTACTCTTGGGTGCATTAAATCCAGACCCATGGATTTGTGTACATCTAGCTTTTCTAGGTAGCTGAGAACTTGTTCCTTCCCCACAGATGGCTGCCCTCCATCTTCCTATACTGCATCGTCTAGGACCGTCATGTGGAAGTTGACTTTGTCTGTGAAGACCGAGGCAAAAAAAGCATTGAGTACTTAGCTTTTTCTACATCAAGTGTCACTAGGTTACCTCCCTCATCCAGTAACGGCCCCACACCTTCTCTGATAACCCATTTCTTGCTAACATGCCTGTAGAAACCTTTCTTGTTACTCTTCACATCCCTTGCCAGCTACAGTTCCAATTGTGCTTTCACTTTTCTGATTACTCTCCAGCATTCTCCAGCCGTATGTTTTATACTCCTCCTTCTTCAACTGTCTACGTTTCCATTTCTTGTATGCATCCTTTTTGCGTTCAAAATAACTGCTGTTCCTCATGGAGTGAGGTTTGCCAGTTTTGAAGGAAACCATCCGCTAGTTTGAAATGATTTGCATTAAGGGCTGTCATTTCAAAATAACGTTGCTGTGTAGACATAGGCCTTTGTGTGCTCCTGCTCACAGAGGAGTGGTGAAGGTATGTCCCAGCCTGCCCTATGGAGATCTGCCACCTCCACAAATACTTTGCCCTCTTAGCCGCTGATCAGACAAGGATCTCAGAGCCTGTTAGAGAGGCTGATTTGGTCAGGTTTCCCAGCGTGCCTTTGAGGGGGTAAAAGCAGTGGAGGTGGAATTGATTGTAACCTGTGGGAATTTCCCCTCTGACTCTGTTCATGGGTGGCGAGAGAAGGAGCTCTGCAGCTTACCTGGGGGCTCAGACCAATCAAAGGAGGTAAGGATTATCCACATTATAGATGGGGAAACCGAGGCACAAATAATTGTATTGGCTAAGCCAGCAACTACTTCATGGGCGCTGAGGAATGTATCTTCTTCATTCAGAGAGAGTTTGAAAGGCAGCCACTTGGAGTAAGTCCTGTGAATTTCACCACCACTCCCAAGACTGGTGGTCTGCACACCCCAGGTCCAATCCATTTCAGTCTGGCCTCTTCAGATCCCTGTTTTGGGAGGCAGGTCCGACATGTGGGGGAACATTTAAAAAGAGGATTAAAATTCCGATGGCCTTGCGGAGCCTTGCAAATAATACTTTGGCTTTATTTCCCCACGAGGCCCTGACTCCACATGTCTATTCACGCCCCAGGGGCCAGTGCTGTCTGCCATGCTATTATTAGTGCGTCAGGAAAGCTGTTCTCACCTGTTCATTTTTTTGCTCCGATGAAAGCGACGCAAAGCCGCGTGATTGGATAGGGTGGGTGGCTGCAAAGCAGTTTAAATCACTGTTTTCCCCATGAGCTCTTTAAATATTAATGGGTCTTGGAAGCTCCTCTGTGATTTCATATGTCTGTTTATGCCGGCTCAGAACAGGAGTTGCGGTCTTGGCAAAGGGGTGGTATTGGTGATGCACGGTTTTCCACTACTGAGCTTTTCTGGCCCAGAGAGCTGAGAGCATCAAGGGAAGGAGGTACAATGGCCATGTGAATAGGGCACTGCATTGGGATTCCAGACACCTGGGTCCTGAGCAAACTAAAGCCCCACCCGTGCCTCAGTTTCCCCTCTGTGCACTGAGGGTGAATGCTACTGACCCTAGCCGTGAGAGCTACAGACAAAGAGATGACCGGTAGGACCGGGCTGTCTCAAGCTGTCTGCAGTGACTCAGGAGAATGTCTGAGGAGAAGCAGGACATGAACCCCAAATGGGTTGTGAATTCTGTGGTTTGATTTCATCACTCAAGTCTCAAGCAGGAACTTCTCAAGCACAGAAATGAGCTTCCCTGCACTCACGGCCATTCCCTGGCGTGTTCCAAGCTACCTGACCACACAGACAAGCCTGCCTTTGCCAGAGATGGTCCCTGACACCAAAAATCACAGTATGCAGATTAGTTCCCCAGGACCAGTTGCTGACCCCAGGTCAATTGCCCCTTCGGTCATCATTTTCAAGCTTCTGTCATTTGCAGACCCTAAAAATTTTAAAATGCGGATGTAGCTCCTTTTGGAAATCTCAGTCTGTTGCCGTGGACCGTGGTTCCCACCCTTTTCAGTAACAGGCACGCTTTAATGAGACAAACAATTCCACGGCACGCCCACTTTTTTCAGCTGAATCAAGTACTCATAAGCATCACATTTACTTATGTTTCCTATGGTTACAGGGTTACTAGAGAGGTTTGCAACAGAATAGTGCATACAACAAGCTAAACAAAGAGCAAACACATTCATGTTTCAAATCCACCTCCCCCTTGGAGCCAGGATGTGACTTTCAAACCACATCTCAGGGCCTCCCTTCTCCTTGCCTCCTGGCATGAATGGGGACCTGCCAGGTCATCAATTTCCCCCAGCCTTGGCCCTGCAAAGAGCCACAGCAAAGGGAAATTGATAAAATTTCACAGCACACTTGGATAGTTCTCACGGCACACCAGTGCGCCATGGCACACTGGTTGAAAACTGCTAACCTAGGGGTAGTGGATCAGAGGTTGAGAAACCACTGTCCTATATCAAATACGATGATTGTAGCCAATCCCTGAGCAGTCCCTAGGGGAGTGTGGGGCTCGGGGGAACCCTTCTCCAGTGCTCCAGGCATGGAAACTGGGGCACGCCGCCCCCTCCACCGCAGCAGGCCCTATCTCTGCCCCACCCCCACTTGTCCCCATTTCACCCAAGTCCTGCCCCATCCCCATCCCACCTTGGTCTGTTCCCTCCTCCTTTTCCCCAAAGCCCCCTCCCCCAAGCAATGCGAGCCGGGAGATTAACGGGAGGCCTGATACGGTGGCCAGCAGGGGTCAGCTCCCCGCACTCACTACAGCAGCGGGAGCCAGAGTGACCCTCCCCCCCCCACACCCGCGAGCCTGCTCCGCCCCTCCCCACTATGGTGACCCATAAGTAACCCCCACACCAGCCTGCTGCTCAGGGGCCAGGGTGGCCTTCTGCTGATCACGGCAGGGCGGCAGAGCCCAGTGCACTGGGAGATGGGCAGGGGAGTGGTGCAGGCTGCAGGGTCTCTCTAGCTCCTGCTGCTGTAGTGAGAGTGTGTGTGTGCTGTGGGGAGTGGGTCTGACCCCTGCTGCTGCTCTGTGCCAGGCCCCCCAGATTATCCCCTGGGTCACTTGGGCCCTGCAGGTCACCTTCATAGGACAACCGAGGTGGTTTCTGCAGGGTCCCCACAGCACAGTGCCTGAGGCATGGTCCTATGGGCAGGCCAGCTCTGGCCAAGCTTATAATAAATTAACTAAAGAGTTATTAACTAAGAAGAAAAGGGTGAGTTATTTACAAGGCTAAAGCAGGTAAACATACACTCACCAAGGAGTTAATGTGAGGTTCAAAAGGCAATAGAGGCTGATGTCCTGGTGGTCACAGCTACTGGGTGAACTGAGCTGTGGATCCCCTCTCACTCCTCCCTTGGGTGGGCCCTGCAGGCCAACCACATGGGGACAGGACTCCTGGGGTGCAGCCCCCCCCACAGGCTCCCTACAGTGGTAACCTGATCGGCCCAGGTGCCCGTTCATTCCAGAGGCCCGGGACCAGCGAGGTGAGGGCAAACAGCTGTTTTTATTCCTCCCCACGATCAAAGGGAAAACCAAGCATAGGCCTGCATGCTTGGGGCATCCTTACACCTCACCCTTTCCTCGCCAGAAAGTGGGAGTTCCCCTCAGCCCTGCTAGCCCCCATCCTGGCTGGGATAAATAGACTCTCCGGCCAGCAGCGTGCTTTCTCTGTCATCTCCCGCCGACCCCCCAGTCCGTTTAGCTGGTGCTGGCGCTCGCTGGCAACCCCACCTTTTCCTAGTCCTGGGGTCCCGTAAGGAGTCCATGCTGTAGCTGTCTCTTCTCGGCCTTGGCAAAGCACTTATGTCACTAGGGCAGGGATTTTTCATGGCGAAGAACCTGGCTAGTGCGTTTGCTAGGGGAATTCTGCTCCTGTCCATTGTTTTACCTTTGCTGTTGGGCTCCTTTAGCAACCCTGTTTGGATCTGTCTCCACAGCCAGTAATCTCCCCCTTCACCCGCCCCAAGAAACATCCCCCCAGAGGCATGAGCCCTGTTCATGCGAGATAAGGCAGCCACCCCACTTTGTTATCCAGCACATGAGAATCCACCTCATCCTCAGGTCTCTCGAGACTATGGTGGGTGCAATGTCTGCCTGCCAGGGAGGGCTGGTGGGGTGCTCCAGGGACAGGGCATTGGGTGGGGATCTGGGCCTCATGGGTTCTATTTTTGGGCCTGTCACTGCATGAGCTTGAGCTAGTCATGTCCCTTGTGTGTCTCCTCCTGAGGGGCCAGCCTCACGCAGAGCTGCCACCTGTTCTGGTTTTCTCAGGATCAGTTTTTCCATCTGTAACCCCTCCTGTCCACTAGCCCAGTGTGAGGTTAATCAGAATAGGGGAAGCCTTGCCATTTCTTGCATAACTTGGGAGACTGGCCTGAGACTCCTTGGTGTGCTCTGCGTTGTGTGTTAATGTGTGTGTACCTCAGACCAGACCCACTCAGACAAACCACCAGGAACAGGCTTTATTCAGTAGAAAATCACAAAGCAGGATCACAGTTCAGCAGCCCCACTCCTTTGCCTGCAGCCTGCACGCTGCTCCCAGCTCAGTCTCTGCTGAGACCCTGCTGGGGGCAAGGTGGACATCCTGGCAGGAACTAGGGAGTCCTCCCAGCATGTTGCAGTTTGTAGTCCACAACTTGCAGTTCCCTGGGCGGGGCCGGAAATGTGCCGGTCCTTGGGCTACACATCCATGTGCGGAATAAATGCAGTTCTGAGCACCGAGGCATGTGCGAATGTGCACCACCGCAATGCCTAGTTGCGGACGCTCTGCTAATCAGCTGGGTGGCATTGGAATCTCTTCTGAGCTTCCAGGGAACACTGCCCAGGATAATTTCTTTTCTGAGGCAGCTGCCCTGGAAAAATCTGCCCACTGCTCCGTACACACTACCAGACACAATGATCCCCTATTGCACCTCTCCATGCTGCCAGAGTACAAATAGTTAACAATGGCTCCATCAGCCAGAGAAAATTCACCCACAAGGGGTGGAGACAAAAAGTCCTAAAACAGTGAGCAGGGTTCCCCATAATGTTTTTCCATCCATGTGTGGAATAAATTTTGTTACCTGCTCTGAGGCATGCATGGATGTGCACCACCAAGAAAAACACGTGCTGCCAGCTGTGGGTGCTCTGCTAATCACCTGGGCGATATCTGAATCTTTCCTGGGCAGCCAGCCAAGCACTCAGCTTACAGAGAACACTGAAACCGGGGCTTTTGGGGACTACTATAACACAAGTAAAAATGCAACAAATCAACTTTGGTTTACTTATTTAAAAGAAGAAAGCCCATGTGCTGGTGTAAGGGTTACACGTGGGTGCGGCCAACTTCTGGGACGGATTTGTGTCTCAGGTGGGTTTTGCCTTCTGGGTCACCATGGTGCAATTTCTATTGCTGAATTTCTGGGCACGTTTCTGGGTTACAAGCAGAGAGGCTGATGCAATCAAGACACCCCAGCATGCTGGTATGGCCACCTTACCTGAGTCCTAAGGAGGGTTCTAACTATCTAACAGATCTGCCAGAGGTGCTGTGAGGTGTTGGCTCTGGAACCTCTAGACTGTAACATATTCCACCAACTGGTGAAAACTCTCTCTGGTGGTCAGGTTAGCAGAAGGCATCCATCAAACTCTAAGACTGGGGGTGGTACTTGGCTTTGTGGGCAGAGCCACCTTTCTCCCCCACTTGAGCTGTGTCTACACGTGCACGCTACTTTGAAGTAGCGGCACTAACTTCGAAATAGCGCCCGTCGCAGCTACACACGTCAGGCACTATTTCGAAGTTAACTTCGACGTTAGGCGGCGAGACGTCGAAGTCACTAACCTCATGAGGGGATCGGAATAACGCCCTACTTCGACGTTCAACGTCGAAGTAGGGACCGTGTAGACGATCCGCGTCCCGCAACGTCGAAATTGCCGGGTCCTCCATGGCGGCCATCAGCTGGGGGGTTGAGAGATGCTCTCTCTCCAGCCCCTGCGGGGCTCTATGGTCACCGTGGGCAGCAGCCCTTAGCCCAGGGCTTCTGGCTGCTGCTGCGGCAGCTGGGGATCCATGCTGCATGCACAGGGTCTGCAACCAGTTGTCGGCTCTGTGTATCTTGTGTTGTTTAGTGCAACTGTGTCTGGGAGGGGCCCTTTAAGGGAACGGCTTGCTGTTGAGTCCGCCCTGTGACCCTGTCTGCAGCTGTGCCTGGCACCCTTATTTCGATGTGTGCTACTTTGGCGTGTAGACGTTCCCTCGCAGCGCCTATTTCGATGTGGTGCCACGCAATGTCGAAGTTGAACATCGATGTTGCCAGCCCTGGAGGACGTGTAGACGTTATTCATCAAAATAGCCTATTTCGATGTTGCTACATCGAAATAAGCTATTTCGATGTTGGCTTCACGTGTAGACGTAGCCTTGATCTGCCTACTGCTTAGGGCCTCAAGAGGCCCCACACCAGCTGAGAGTCATTACTAGGAATGATCGTGATGAATACTCTGAGGACATAAGGGACACTAGGGCTTTTTCTTCTGGGTCTTCTGCACTAGCTAGCAACCCTTTTGCTACAGAGTGTTTGGTACCTGTGTTGAGAGTTACCTCAAGTTCTCTTCACTCACAACCCCCTAACAGGCAGCAGCAGCCTCCATGCAAAAGAGGCAGCATGTTAGAACAATGATCTCTGTGGATGCTGTTATTTTGAGGCAGAACAAAAGGCAGGACACTCCCTTTGTATCACTTCCAGTGCTGTGTGTCAGCAGTCAGTGCTGCAGGTGTTGACTTAGTCATGATGCTAGCAGGGGCCTTTAATACCTTTCAGATCGGACAACAAAGAACAGATGCCAATTCATTGAGAGCAGAGAGAGATGTTTTGATCTGGGTTTTGGAAAGAAAGGTGGCATGAAAATTCATTTCCAATTGTTATAGGTTTTGGTTCCCTCTGGAATGCATATTAAATGCTGTTAGCCTGTTCTCCCTGACCTTTTGCGCCTGTGAATCTGAAAATCCAATTCCTTGTGAAAAGCAATGAATACAAGCTGGACTTTGACGAAAATGCCACTGAGTGTGTTGTTTCTTTTCAAACCCTGCAAGAGTCTCCAACAAAGAGAAATGAGACGCAAACACACCTTCCGATCAATGTGGAGAGAGCTGTCAGCCTCGTTGCGAGATGGAAGTCAGGGAGTCTCTGCCATTGGAAACCTTTATGAGCAGGTTTGGCAAACACCTGTAAGAGATGGTTCCCAAGCTTTTCAGTAGTGCAGACACCCAGTCACCCCCCAAACCATTCATGGGTACTGCCTCAAACCATCACAGACCTCCACCAACGCCAATTCTAGCCGCTATACTTCATTACATGAAGAAGAAAACCTCAGCACAGATTTCTGGACAGCAATTAATAACTTTATTGGAAGATATTTAATTTAAAAATAGTAATTAATTTTAACTTGCAATTTATTCAAAACTTATCTTCTATGATCATTTTTGTTTCTCTTTTATTTTTTTTGACGGACCCCCAGTGATATCTTCTCAGACCCCTAGGGGTCTACACCCTTGGTGTCTAACTAGTTCTGAAGTGAACCAGCTACATTATTCTGAGAATATATTTATTGCTCAAGCCAACTAGCCACATTCAGTCAACCAAATTTCTATTGCTGAATATCTGGGCATGTGGTTACAAGTGGAGAGGCTGGTGTAATCAGAAGACCCCAGCTTGCTGGGCCTTATGCACAGCCATGTGGTATCTCCACCTTACCTCAGCCCTCAGGGTTTCCTCTAACTGTTTCCATCCGTGTGTGTAATAAATTTTGTTACATGCACCAAGGCATGCATGGATGTGCACAACCAATAAAAACATGCGCTTCCAGCTGTGGGTGCTCTGTTAATCAGCTGGGCGGCACCTGAATCTCTCCTGGATGGCCACCCAAGTGCTCAGCTTACAGGCAACACTGAAACTGGGGCCTTTTGGGGCTACTGTAACATAAGGAAAAAATGCAACAAATTAACATGGTGTGCCCTTTTATTTTGTTTTAGTTATTTAAAAGAAGAAAGCCCATGTGTTGGTGTAAGGGTTACATGTGGGTGAGGCCAACTTCTGGGATGGATTTGTGTCCCAGGTGGGTTTTGCCTCCTGGGTCACTGTGGTGCACTTTCTGTTGCTGAATTTCTGGGCATGTTTCTGGGTTACAAGCTGAGAGGCTGATGCAATCAAGACACCCCAGTGTGCCGGTATGGCCACCTTACCTGAGTCCTAAGGAGGGTTCTAACTATCTAACAGACCTGTCAGAGGTGCTGTGAGGTGTCGGCTCAGGAACCTCTAGACTGTAACATATTCCACCAACTGGTGAAAACTCTCTCTCTGGTGGCCAGGTTAGCAGAAGTCATCCATCAGCTCTGAGGCTGTGAGTGGCTAGTGGCTGGCGTGCTGGACACCATGGGTCTAGCTAGTCCTGCTAGTCCGGGGGCCTCTGGGCAGAAAGCCAGAGTAGTGGGCATGCTCACTTTTCCCAGCAGCCGTGCATGGCTATGGCCCTGACTTAAGGACAGGAGGGATTATCTGCTCCACCTGGGCTCAGATGCCATCCAAGCCTGTCCCTCATCCCCCACTATGCAGCTCCACCAACTGACATTCAACATCATTTACCGTTGCAGCTTCCTTTACAATATAGATCTGACAGCTCACTGTGGTTTTGATCCTGCTTGAAGCAGGGGGCTGGACTCGATGACCTCCTGAGGTCCCTTCCAGCCTTATGATCCTATGCCCTGCAGTTCTATTCTTTCCCACCCTCTGCTCAGCCACTTATTATCTGTACTGTGGTCCCATGTAGAGACCTCCACTGAGATCAGGAACCCACTGCCATGGGCACTCCATAGCCATGTAGTGGAAGAAAGTCCCAGCTCAGGAGAGGTTCCAATCAAGGCAGATGAGCCAGACAAAGTGTGAGTAGATAAACTGAGCTGCAGCATGAGACATTGATTTGGCCAAGGTTGTGCAGCACAGATGGGGCTAGAATAAGGACTTTAATAAGGACAAATGCAAAGTACTCCACCTAGGAAGGACCAATAAGTTTTGCACATACAGAACGGAAAGTGACTGTCTAGGAAGGAGTACTGCAGAAAGGGTTCTAGAGTTCCTAGTGACCCACAAGCTAAATGTGAGTGAACAGTGTGATGCTCTTGCAAAAAAAGTGAACATGATTCTGGGATGCATTAACAGGTGTGTTGTGAGCAAGACAAGAGAAGTCATTCTTCCTCTCTACTCTGCACTGATTAGGCCTCACTTGGAATATTGTGTCCAGTTCTGGGCACCATATTTCAAGCAAGATGCGGAGAAATTGGAGAAGGGCCAGAGAAGAACAAGAAGGATTAAAAGTCGAGAGAACATGAGCTATGAGGGAAGACTGAAAGAACTGGGCTTGTTTAGTTTAGAAGAGAGAAGACTGAAGGGGGACATGATAGCAGTGCTCAAGTACCTCAAAGAGGGTGACAAGGAGGAGGGAGAAAATTTGTTCTTCTTGGCCGCTGAGGATAGGACAAGGAGCAATGGGCTTAAACTGCAGCAAGGGAGGTTTAGGTAGGACATCAAGAAAAACTTCCTAATTGTCAGGGTGATTAAACACTGGAATAAATTGCCTGGGGAGATTGTGGAATCTCCATCACCAAAGATATTTAAGAGCGGGTTAGATAGACATCTGTCAGGGATGGTCTGGATGGTGCTTGGTCCTGCAGTGAGGGCAGGGGACTGGACCTGATGACCTCTCAAGATCCCTTCCAGTTCTAGTGTTCTATGATTCTAGAACCCAGCTCCTCAGTGGGTGGTTTAGCCACCAGACCATGTGGCCTCCTTCAGGAACAAAAACAGAAGCCAACACCCTTCTAAGCCTGCAGCACCACTCCCCTGGCACACTCATCAGCTCATGGCTTGCTGTGTGGTGTGGATACAGATAGCTGCTAGGCTGAGAGCACAGCCTGTATTTGCACTTGTGAGTTCAGGCTGAATTTACCCTCCCGAGGGCAGAGGTTAGTGCCCCTGTCAGGATCTTTTTTTCCTGCAGCATCCTGAGCTGCAGTAACAGCCTGACCATTCAGGTGTGTGACACCTATCTCACAGAGCTGTAAGTGGTCTTCAGAGGTCAGTAAGTCCGGCCCCCTGCACTCACAGGAGGACGTATCACCATCCCTGGCAGAATTTTTTTAATCTATATGCCCCAGATCCCTAAATGGCCCCTCCAGGACTGAACTCACAACCATAGGGCCAATGCTCAAACCACTGAGCCGACATGCTTTCTCCTGTCTTGGTGTGTGTGCATCTGGCTTAGCAAAGCATCCCAGCTGTAACTCAATGCCCCAGGCTGCTTGTCTGAGGCTCAAGGCTCAGAAAATGCAGCCAAAACCAGAGTGGAAGGGCTCCAGGAAGGTGAATTGCGAGGTTCTGAACTTCTTCCGCAGATTTCCTTCATCTTAAACCCCTGGGAGAGATGCCTGGTGGGAGCTACCCTTGCTCTGTCTAATGGTAGACACATGGTCTCAAGGTGGCGCCAGGACATGAGGGTTCTCAGCACAGAAGGGCAGTGTGGATTCTGACAGGTTGTGCAAGGTTTTGTCTTCTGAGGCGCTGAATACCCTGGCAGCTGCATATGCTCCTCAGCTCTGCAAATCAGGCCCTTAATCTGAGCATGTCTTATTACCCCCTGGGCACAATAATATTCACTCATCCACAAGGGTGCATGGAGACTTAAGTCACTGATGCATGCAAGACACTTTTCAGGCACTGTGAAGACCACAGAAATTCCTTAAGTCCCTAAACTTCAATGACTTGGCCGCACCGGAAACTGGTTTTGGGGAAATAAGGGTGTGAGGCTGCTTCTGTTCTGATGTGTGTGCCTGTGTAAATCAGGAGTAACTAGATCTGAGTGAAAGGGGTTACACTGGGGTGAAGCATATGCCTGGGAGACCGCAGTGAGCACTGTCTATATCACAGCAGTGCTGAGAGAGCCCCAGCTGGGTTAGGGCCTCCAGCTGAACTCTAGGGGATGTGCCAAAACAGGTAGTGGAATGTGAGAAACATGCAGAGCCGGGGCTAGCTGGGGGTCTTTAGCAGGCTGCCAAAGTGGAGCTGGGGTGTGCAAATGGCAGGTAAGAAGCAGTGATTTTTGACAGGGTAACTTGGCCAAATGAAAAGGGATTTTTAGGAAGCTGATAGACGGCACCACTGAGCTCAGCAGCACCCCGTGGTTAAATTGCAAAGTTTTTTCCCATGGAAAGTGGCTATGAAAATGCAGAGACTGCAGCTTTCCCCCTTGCGTAGCGTAAGATAAGTGCACATTATGGCCTTGTAAGTGTTCTTCTAGCTCCAGTTCGTACCCAACATCAGCACCTTGCTGAGGAAGGGCTTGTCTACACCGTGGTTTTTTTTTGTTTGTTTGTTTTTTTCATTTGTGAAAAAATCCCTTTTTTTCCAGAAAAGAAACCTCCTTGCATCCACATTGCAAAGTTTGTCACTCTGGAATAACAGGGCATTTACCCCCAAATAGTAACTCCACCAAAACCAACAACTGCCGCCAGCCCCTCCCCACCTTTCAGTTTCGAAATTGACTCAGTGTGTGGTAAGCAGAGGTAATTCTGACTTCATTGTCAGCCCATCACTGGTCTTATTTCAAAGCTGGGCTCTCTAGCGTGAACATTCAGGTTTGAAATGCTCTTCCTGTGTGGACGCTCTTTCAGAAATTACTTATTTTGACATTGGAACATTGAAATAAATTATTCCCAAAAAACCCTGCCATGCAGACACAGCCGGAGAAGCTTTACTGTCATAATCTCGTCTTCCAAATGGGCAGGAGAAGCTACTTACCTAGGGTCACACAAGATGGTTGTAGGAACACAGGAGCTGAATTCGGTTCTGTCGCAGCCCAAGGTAGCAGCCTAACCATTAGAACATCTTCCAGCACTTCTTTGGAGCCTCCCTATCTCTAGCATTGTAACAGCAGTGAAAGGCTCCATCAAAGGAAAGGGCGTTGCTGGTGATCCCTGAGTGCAGAGGGGCTACGTCTACACTAGAGCGATCTGTTGACAGAAGTTGCTGTCAGAAGAGATCTCCCACCAAATTTCTGGCAACAGATTGCGGCCACATGTGAAAGTGGGTTGCTCTGTCAATTCGCTCTGTTGACAGAGAGCGGCTGGACTGCCCAGCTGCACTCTCGACAGAATGATCGACTGGAAGCACAGCAGACTGGGCCGCCTGGTGACCTGGAAGCCCTGTCTGTTGACAGAGGGGCCCCCCAGAGGGTCCCCATGGCTTTTTTGTCGACAGTCTGTCAAGAAAGGCGTTCTGCCTCCTGGGTGAGAGGCAGAATATTGTTGACAAAAATCACAAGTTGTATCAACAGTATGTCACCAGGACTCATTTGTAGTGTGGACTCTCCGTGAGTTTTGTCAACCAAATGGGGGTTTTGTTGACGAATTCTCTAGTGTAGATGTGGTCAGGGAGATCTGTAGTCAGCCTGTCCTCAGCAGGCCATGAAATTAATGGGCGTTATAAACTGTATGGCAGCTTGCAAATTCTCTACCCTCCAGCCCCCCAGGCTTCCTTCTGATTTAGACCTCAAGATGAAATTCAACTTAATTCAAGAGATGATACAGCTTATACACTTAATATGCAATTGTGCACTTTCTTCCTACATATCTTTTTAAAATGGGTCCTAGGAGGGATGTTAGTAAGTTACTGTGCAATGACAAGTGTGAAGGAAGGGGTGTGAGGAAGGGTGGATGGAGAACTGGGGAGCAGGGAAGGAAGAAGGGGTTACTGGCTGCTCAGGGAAGCTTTCACGCAGATTACTTAGTGTGCTCCTGCCCTCTACCTGCTGCTCAAGAAGGGAAGGGTCCTGCTTCTGTAACATCAGCAGATCCCCTCATTTCCTGCAGGAGGAATTCAACAAGGAGAAGTGTAGAGTCCTGCACTGGGGATGGAAGAATCCCAAACATTGTTATAGGCTGGGGACCAACTGGTTCAACAGCAGTACGACGGAAAGGGACCTAGGGGTTATGGTGAATGAAAGGCTGGATATGAGTAAACAGTGTGCCCTTGTGGCCAAGAAGGCTAATGGCATACTAGGGTGCATTAGGAGGAGCATTTTGAGCAGATAGAGAGAAGTGGTTGTTCCCCTCTATTCGGTACTGGTGAGGCTACATCTGGAATATTGTGTCCAGTTTTGGGTCCCCCAGTATAAAAAGGAAGTGCATGTGCTGGAGCAGGTTCAGCAGAGGGCAATAAAAATGATTGAGGGACTGGAGCACATGACCTATGAGGAGAAGCTGAGGGATTTGGCCTTGTTTAGTTTACAGAAGAAAAGACTTAGGAGTGATTTACTAGCAGTCTTCAACTTCCTGAAGGGGAGCTCTAAAGAGGAAGGAGAGAAAGTGTTCTCAGTGGTGTCAGATGGCAGAACAAGGAGAAAAGGTCTGAAGTTACAGAAGGAGAGGAGTAGGTTGGATATTAGGAAAAACTACTTCACCAGGAGGGTGGTGAAGCACTGGAATGCGTTGCCTAGAGAGGTGGTGGATTCTCCATCCCTCGAGATTTTTAATTCCTGGCTTGACAAGGTCCTGGCTGGGATGACTTACTTGGGATTGACCCTGCTTGAAGCAGAGGGCTGGACTAGATGACCTCCTGAGGTCCCTTCCAGCCCTAGGATTCTATGAGGCCGTGGTGCACACACCCACCCACCCACCCACCCGCAGAGAATCATAGGTGCTGTGGGGTGAGGCTGTGTTTAGAGGGTGGTGGTAAAGGTCTGCAGTGGTGCTGGCTGCTGGGGAGCACTATGGAGGGTCCGCTGTGGGATGAGAGCTCAACCAAGTGGTAGTTAGATTGTCCTGTCTGGTCTAGGATTTCAGGGGCACTGATCCCCTCCCTGGATTACCCAGGTCCATGCTGATCATGCATCCAGTTCCCTTACCCAGGGAAAGAGATCTCCCCTGCAAACACTTGTCAATCTCTTTGGCAGTGGCTCAAGAGCATGAGTGCCAATGTGAGTGCAGACAAGAATCATAGAATCCTAGGGCTGGAAGGGACCTCAGGAGGTCATTGAGTCCAGCTCCCTGCCTAAAGCAGGATCGGCCCCAACTAAATCATCCCAGCCAGGAATGTGTCAAGCCAGGACTTAAAAACTTCTACGGATGGAGATTCCACCACCAGGACACAATCTGCAAATTGGCTGTTAGTCTTATCCTTCAATTCCACCAACCAATTATCAAGTGTAAACTCTTCTGGCCCTGTAACTGCCTAAACATGGGGTCACAGACAGTCCCCTGGGGTACTTTGGTGAGACTGATCTATGATCCCTCACACCATAATATTCACAGCAATATTCAGGTTTCTCCCAAACCCGAAGGACTAGTTACTTACCCCAGGTCAATTGCACCTTAGATCTCTTGCCAAAGACAAAGCTTGAAGGCAAGCCTGTAATAAACTAAATACAGATTTATTATATAGGACAAAGAAACGAGAGATATTTACAAGGGCTACAGTTACATGAGCAATTGTTGCTGACAAAACTCTGGTTTTGTCAACAAAACTGGTGGAATGTCCACACACAAATGGCATTTTGTCAAATTTGTCGACAAAATTCGGCGCTTTCGCCAGCAGCGTTCTGCCTGTCAGTCATGAGGCATAATGCTGCTGTTGACAGGTTCTGTCGACAAAAAGGATGTGTGAACACTCTGCGTGGCCTCCTCTCAACAGACAGGGAATCTCGGACAATGGGCAGCCCTGTCTGCCGTGCTTCCAGGTGCCTGTTTTGTTGAGAGAGCGGTTGGGCAGTCCGGCCGCTCTCTCAACAGATCAGAGCGCTCTTCCCATTGGCTTTTGTGTGTGGCCGCACTCTGTCAACAGAAGTTTTGTTGGGAAATCTTCTGCCAACAGATCACTGTCGTGTAAATGTAGTTAAGATGAAATGAGATAAACATATACAGTAGGGTCTCAGGATTCACAAACTTAAGGCCTGCCAGCCACCACTTCCCCCAGGGCCCCAGGCAGGAACTCCAGCATCCGCTGCTTCCCCCAGGGCCTGGGGCACCCTCCCCATATTTGCGAAAAATCAGCTTTTGTGAAGACAGAACCCTCACGAATGCTGAGACCCTGCTGTGCACCCAAATTAATTACACTCAGAAATTTCAAAAGGTAATGGGTGCTTCTATGATAAGCAAACTCAATATGTCCTTTGGGGCTAACCCAGGCTAAGCCGCTGGGGATCCCTTGCTTATGCCTAGAAATCTTGCCCCCCCCCACATCAGAATCCCAGCAGCACAGAGATACTTTCCTTTTGTTAGAGGGATTTATTCCTTCCCCCATATCCCCCACTCTGTGTGCTCTGAGCTGCAAATTCAGCAATTGGTAAGAATTCAGTTGCATGACTAACCTTTGTGGGTGGTGGACAGCAGAATAACAGTCTTTTGTTCTCTTTAATGTTCCACACTTTAATTTGTCTACTATCCTCTGGCCTTCCTTGTTGGATAGAACATAACACCATCTGTTGAAGACCAGCATTTCACATGACCTATTCTCCGTCTCCTGTCTGGTGAGGTAGAGTCACAGGAGCCTGCAATACAAATGCCGAAATATTCCTTACAAGACAGGATGGAGAAGTTGTAAATGAGATTAATGGGGTCAGCAACTCACAAGCATTCAATGCAGTCTAAGCACTTAACATATTCCTATTGTCCTAACACCTCTGCTAATGCACAGGAGAACCAGACAGGTTCCAGCTGTGTGTTTTTCCATGTTCAGGTGGCACAGTGGGACTTTGGCCTGAGATGCCACCTGCTCTGCCAGCATCACCGCACACACCAGTTTGCTCTGTGAGTTGACTATCAGTGGTAGGCGAGGAAGAAATCCACGCACTTGACCCCAGCAGCCTGGTGATTCTGGCATCTCCACACCTTGAAAGCTCCCACTGTCCCACCTGCTGCTTGTGTATGGTAACTACATGGCCCCCTGCATGGTAGCACTGCACAGTTTTTAATGGTGTTATACGCATAGCGCCTCTGTCAGGTGAGGCAATGCATTAGCCCCCGGGCAGCGATGGGAGCTGAAGCTCAGAGGGCAGGAGTTTTAGTTGTACAGACAGCCTACAGCAAACTGGGGTTTAAATCAACCTGGCACTAGTCTGCCATGTGACACATGTCCATGTGGGCCTACTGCTGTGAACTGGAAGGTCTCTAGTGCGCAAAGCATCTTAGGGGACCTTAACGCACAGCAGCAGAGGCCATGTGAAAAGCTAGCGCAAGCAGGGGAGCTGGAAGCCATGCCAGGCCTCTAAGCAAGGTAGGGAAGGCTTGCTGCGCACTCCTGGAAGGGGTGGAGCCTCAGCTGGAAGGGACGGGGCCAGAGGAGCCAGCCCTCAGTACTGCCTGGAGCATGCCATCCTCCCTAACGAGCAGCCCACAGTGGCGATATAGTCTGGGGCTCCAGGTACTGCCACAGCAGCTGGGGACCCCAAGTCCTTTAGAATCACCAGGCATCAGGGTGCCCATTGGTGGGCCTGAGTGTAAGATGGATTCTGATCCCTGCTACACACTCACCGTATAGCCAAGTCCTCCATCTGGGCACCATCACGGCACTGTCCTTCTCCACCACACCAGTTTAAACTTCGTGCCCTCCCCTTGCAGTTCAGCAGCCAGATCTGACACTGGGTCCAGGCTGCTGCTGGTGCTGAGGCAGGAGGTTCAGCTACAAATCCCAATCCCATCTCTGATGTGGGGCAGCTGGCACCAGGAGGACAAGAAGGAGCCATAGAATGGAAGAGGGGATATTGTGGATGGAAGGTGGCTCCTTCTCTGTGTGTTCTCCCTGAGCTTAGATCCCCTCCCACTGGCAACGCAAAGTCAAGGCAGCAGTTTTCCTGTTGAACTGCTCCAAGGCCCAGGCAGACTGAAGAGCAGCCTTGTTCTCTGCCACTGGAGGACTGAGCCAGAGTGTGGATGAGGCACTGTGATTTCAGACTGAGGCTCAGCCAGGGCTGCCTTCCCCACCTTTTGGTGGGTTCGTGGAGGGCGGGCCTACACTAGGCCGGTAAGTTGATTGTAGATACTCAATTCTATCTACAGCAATAGATTTCCTGGCTGTCCTCCCATTGACCTTCCTGACTCTTCATGAGTGCGAGGAGCAGAGGGATCAACTGCCAACCCCAGACAGTTTCATTTTGTGTGTCCCTACCAGGTGCACAAAGTTAAGCTACAGATCAACCATGACTGGGTCAATCTTCTGCATACTCTAGACCAGCATTTCTGAAACTTTTTGAGACCACGGAACACCAAAGAATAATACTTGTTTATGAAGAACATCTGTGAAAATTTTCTTCAGAAAATAAAATGGTTGTCAGACTTAAAAAAAACAAAACAAAACCAAACCTAACGAACAAGCAAACAAACAAACAGCAACATATACCGCAAAACCAAAATGAAGGAATTTAATCAGGTATCGGAGCAATGGAGAAGTAGCATTGTATCTGCGTTTAATAACAGAAAATGCACACTATCAGTGTATTTTTCAGAACGCGCACCGCACACCTGCAAATTGTTCATGGAACACCACGGCCACCATGTCATGGCTCCTTCCCTACTTTAGCAAGATAAATGCAGAAGTGGGGGCCAGCAAAAGTACCTCCAAAACCTTATTTACCAGGTTTTGGTATAAACTTCCCCCCCAAAATCCTAAATACCTTAGATTTTGGGGATAAAATTCGCTGCCACCACCCAAGTAATAATAAGGAAACCAGGGAGAGACGACCTGGGAAATTTTAGCCCCAAAAGTAAAAACCAGGACACAAACATTAACCGATACCAGGTTAATAAATAGAAAAAGAGAGAACTTTTATTATTACAACAATATTTGTGTTGCAAGCCTCACGACTAGATGGAAGAGTCACAAAGTAAAACACATGGGGAGTCTCCACCATGGGCCTAGAACTTAGTTCCAAGGAGAGTAAAAGAACATTTCTAAAAAGTGCACAGACATCAGACCCCACTTCCCAAACCATAAAACAATAAAGCCCCGACTTATCTAAACTTTACCCTACTTACAGAAGATTGGAGGGCCTGTTCTTGGAGGGAGATATTCTGTGTCTCTCTCCCTCATGGCTGGAAAGAAGAAGAAACAACAGAGAACAAAAGAGGGAGAAGCCAAAATTCAATTCTTACCTACGTTCCTAGAGGCCAACCCCACCTGGCTAAGGTGGGGTTAATCCTTTTACTCCCAGGCTGCTGGCTAACCCTCATGATTATAACAAATACAGTTGAAGAAACACTCGTCTACAGGTGGCCGGAGCTCTGGACATACCTGCAAAGATTCACTTTTCCAGCTCTTGCTCACCGGTAATGTGCTCAGTGCAACCAGCACTCTGTACATCTGACAGGGAAGAAAAAAAACCCCAAAACCGCTGTGTACGGGGAGGTTGCCAAGCAGGAATCTCAATGCACTGTTCCTTGGCCAAACAGGCAGGTGAAACTGAGCTGGCAGTGAAGTGCAGCCAACGGAGCGCTTGCGGGGCAGTGCGCTGTGTGAAGAGCTCCGTGCTCAAGTCCCAGCTCCTGTGCACAGGATATTTGTAATTACAAGCAGGGATTATGCTGGAGGTAGATGGAATCGGCACTGAAACCCCAGCGGGCTTCAGGGGAGCTTAGAAGCAGTCTGCTTCCTCCGAGATGGAGGCAGAGATAGGCCTAATATATGTGTGCATGCCCAGTGTTTGTGAAACCTATGGGGATCTTGATAGCAGGATTTAAACTGGGGGGAAAACATCTGATTAACACGCTACTGCTTAACTGCTGGTGGAAAGCAAACACAGTTCTGAAATGAACCTCGCTGAGCATGGGGAGCCTGCCCAGTGCCCTCGTTACAAGCTAGTGTCGTGAGCAAGAGACACATAGAAGAGTTTAGACCCCCACAGCAGTCTGGCCGTGTTGCATTGGTGCAGAGCAGAGTGGCAACTTGGCAGCGGGGGCTGGGGGGAGAAGATGGTACAGCAAGGTAATAGCACAGAATGGGGTAGAACCCAGAGAGGGTCCTGGGAAGGTGGTGCAGGACTTCCTGGTGCTAGGTGCTGTACAAACACAGAACAACAAGATGATGCCTGCCCCAAAGAGCTCATGGCGTGCCAGAGGTGGGAACCACAAACAAACCCAATATTCCTTGGAAGGCATTTGTCAGGAGAGTCCGAATTAAAAATATTTGCAACTGCGTATCTGCGTAGGCAGGGATGGGCTATAAACAGTGCCCTCTGTTGGTACATAGGAACTTGGAGCACTGCTCATTGGAGTGTGACTTCAGCAGCATTGTTGTGAGGCCCAGCAAGGGGTCCCCAGCCACTGGAACGCCTCGCTGACACGACAGTGGCCAGATGGGTTCACAGTTCACATGTGAGCAAAAATCCGCATTTTTCCAACCCTCTTCCTGGTTGCCGAGTGCTGGCGAACTCTCCACGGCACGGAGGACGTTCTCTTTCCACGGAGAGGTGGGGTCAGGGCCTGGAAACGAAGGTGAGCTCTGACTGCCTTTGCATGAGCAAAGCGCCTCCCTTGAGTGGATTCTGGAGGCCACCTTAGGAGGGGAAAGAATCTTTCTATCGAGGGTACTTATGTGTCCCTGTCCCCATAGAAGCCAGCATTGCACGATGGCTTTATTCTCAGAACACCAGGCGAGGGCAAGGCCAGTGTCCGCACTTACAGAGGGGAGCTGAAGCCCCAGAAAGGTAAATGACAGGTCCAAGGCCACCCAAGAAGTCGATGGAGCAGCAGAGAACTGAATCCAGGGCTTCCGGAAAGCACTGTAACCTTTGGAGCCTCTGGACCATCACAGCTTCAACTGAACTCTTCCTAACCCCTCAGCGCCTCAGGCCTCCAGTCTCTGGAAGCTCCAGTGAACGCTCCGCTTTTGAGCCCTGAGTTTCTGTTTGAGGAGATGGCCGAGGGGGCCTGGCGAGGGGCCTCAGGGGCTTGTAAGGCCGTGCTCCTGTTTCAAACACAGTCCCTGTGGGGCGTAGCTGAAGGAGAAGCTGGCATCAGTTTGAAGACCCCTGTGAATAGGGTTGTTGGCTTGGTTAGTAATGCGCCAGGTATCATCTTCACAAAGCCACCTGGGCAGCCAGCACTCATTGGGACCTCTGGCCAGAGTCTCAGCAGAGAGCCCATAGGTGGGGTAGGTCAAGGAGAAAAAGGTGTTTCAATCTTCAGAGGTCATCCTCGCAAGAACCAGATGGGATGCTGGCTCAGCAGCTGGCTCCCTGTCCTGGTCCTAGCAATGGGGGGGAGGATTTTAGAGGCAGAGCAACATGGGAGGCAGGGTACTTGACTGGGACGCTGCAGTGGTGGGTTTTATCCCCAGCATTGTGCTCCTCCTGGGTAACCTTGGGCAAGTCACACCAATGCTCCCTGCCTCAGTTTCCCCACCTGTCAGCTGGTGTTAATGATACTGGCCTCCTCTGTAGGGTGCTTTGAGCTCTCGTGGTGTACGGTGCTATCTAAAAGTGAGACACTATTATCACATAGCCTGGTCTCTTCCATCAGAAAAGAGATTCACAAATGCTCGAAGAAAAGGCATCGAAGGGTTGCTCCTATTCGTGCTGATTCAAGCCAGGCTGGGAACCCTCTCTGTGCTGCACGTTGGCAGAGGACGTTCCCTTCCCAGCTCACTCTCAATGGTCACTGGGAGGAAACCAGAGATTTCACTCAATATCCCTTTGTTTTTAGCTGGTGGGAGGGGGGCCGGTAGGCCCGCTGATGGTGGGGGCAGGGGGCAAGGAGTTGCCCCAGGGCCTGGCAGTTGCCCCAGGGCCGGCATTTTAAAGAGGTCTGGAGCTTTGGCCAGTAATGCTGCTACTTGGCTAGTGGCTGGAACTCTGGGCCCGTTTGAAATGCTGTGGCTGTGCTGCTCTGAATGGCTCTACCGGGGTGGGGGGCAGTGCCAAGGGCTGACTGCCCTAGGCCCAGCCCCCTCTGCCCTTGGCCTTGCTCCTTCTGGGGGGCACAGAGCTGGGTCACCTCCCGCCTTGCCCCATGATGGCTGTTGGCCCCACTGGGGCCTGATTAATTTTCAGGCTGAATTGCTGGGAGAAGCACTGTCTTCTCCAGTACCCCTTTACTTCTCTCGAAGCTCTCGCTCACCGGAGCCTGCCGTGCCATACGCTGCCAGCCTGGCCTCTCTGCACTGCTCTGCTCAGTCAGTGCCTGAGGAGACACACTGGATCCCACCAGAGGGGAAGGGATGCCACGTCAGATTTTTTTGTGGTGGGGGGGCAGGTTTACCCATGATTCCATTCTCGGGGCTACTGAGGAACCTGAAATCGCCTCGTGTTTTTGCAGCTGATAACTTTGAAATCAACTGGCGGGAACAGTGTGCTTTATTCTTCTATAAAGAAAAAAGTTAATAAATACCAATTAAAACAAGATAATAAGAAGAATGTGGATGGTATTTCATTGCTATATTTGCATTAAATTTTTAAGTCAGCACTGCAGTACCTTTCAATGAGACAGTGAGTACTTGTGCCATTAATGAAACAAAACCATCAAGCCACCATAAAGAAAAATAAAACAGTGGGTAACTGATTTTGCTTTATTTTCTTCTTCTTCTTCTTTTTTTTCAATTACATCAGAAAGCTTAGAAATTACTGGACTTCCTTCTACTCTGGCTTAGTTAAAAAAAAGAGGACAAATGCTACATGATTCTGAAAAAAGAAAATACCAGAGAGGAGAGAAAGCAAACCCAGCAAAAATAGAATCTCCAGATTTCTACTGAATCAACAGTCCACAGTCACCTTAAAAAAAATCGCTTCACAGTATCCCAATCTATGTATGTAAACAATTTCTTTATTGCCCCTTCCTGTTTAAAAGAACCACTATCAAGAGTATAATTAAACGATGGATGTTAGCAGCATAGCTCTACAGCAAACAAATTTTGTCAGCCAGATCTTGGCTTGGGTTTATTTATGTGCAGCGAGTGAGTGGTTTATGCAAATAATTATGAATAAATACCAAGGATTGGAAGGAGATTCCAAATGTGTTGCTCCAAGGATTTGAGAGTATAAACATGAACTCCATGAAATACGCTGAAGGCACTCAAGTTTGTGTGATTCTGCCACCCTCAGAAATATTAAAGCGTCAGTAAACAGGAGCTAGGATTACTTACCAGTTGGAAGCAAAAGAAGGCATACAGCATAGCAGACAGGGCTGTAAAACAGCTGGCTGCTTTTATTTGCACATGCAAAAGACCAGCAGCCCCTTAAAAGATGTTCTGGGGAAAAGTCCTAGACTTAAAATATGCATTAGCAACTTCGCTGTGGAATCAACATTTGTCTGTATGGACCCTACCTGGGAACCTGGCCAAAGACCATTGTAGTGAAAGGAAAGATTCTCACAGACAGGAGGAACTATCCGGAAGAATAGATGGCCACCCTTCCAGAAATTGGAGAGTCGGGGGAAAAGGGAACGTTTTCAGTCTAATTTAAGCCATGTGTGCAGTGTGACAGCTCATGTTTGTTTCTTGACAGCAGGGGAAGATCCCTGGGGATCTAGCTCTGATGTTCTTGTAGTGAAGCGGTGAAACATCTGAAGCTGGGCTAATGTGAATGGGCATGGGGCAGCAGCCTCTTTCCCTGCCTGAGCAGCCCAGGGTCGATGGGTATCACAAGGGGGGCTTGCTCCTCCCTGTCTTTGCAATATAGCAACCTCTGAGGATGAGGGCAGATCACGGTGAAATCAGCAACAGTCATCTTCTGAGACTCCTTCTCTTCCCATCACTCCACGGCTTGTCTCAAGGAATTGGGAAAAAGTGCTGCAGAAGCTCCCAGCCCTGCTGTGACATCTGCCAGATACGCCTCTGTGCTGCTGTTGGTAGTGCAGGACAGACACAGATATAAAATGGCCGGCTGCTCAGGGCAAGGATTCATTGTTTCTGCACAGTAACCAGGAGCAAGTGTTCTGGCAAAAGTCCTTAGAATTCAGAAGGGCCTATGCTGTCCTGCTGAGGAATCATTTGTGTGTAACAGTCTGGGCCCTACCTGGCAATCTGACCCAGCCCACTATAAAGGAAAGAATCTCCCAGAGATATGCAAAGTGGAACTAACTGGAAGAATAGATGCCTCAGCTGGGGGTACTCTCATTCCCCCCAAAATTGGAGATTTGGGAAAAATAGGAAACTTTTAAGTGTGATTTAAGCAATGTTTGTGGTGCAACAGTTGGTTCATTTCACGACAGCAGGGAAAAATCCCAGCAGGTGGCCCTCCTTTAGCTGTGTGGCTCTTAGAGGGAAGCGTTCCTGGGTGATAGGGCAAAGACCGGGGGAGGGGGAAAGAAAGCGGAGAGGGGAGGAGACAGAAGAATGCATCAGCCTTTCAATCAGTGTGGCTGGGGGCAGGTGGGGTGGGAGGAGCCTCACAAAAACAGCAGAGCCAGAGATGCATAAAGAAGAGTATTCCTCATACTCCTGTGTACAGGGGAGCCAGGAGCCAATGTCCTGCAGTGGCAGGGCTCTTGGGGGGGAAGGGGGCCACTGCTCTCCTTGCCCCCAAATGATGCCCATGCACCACTCCCACTTTTCCCCAGGGTCTGCAGTGCCTGTCGGCCCCACTGCAAACCACCCACCCTTTTGCGTTGCCTTCCCTCAGTGTTGGAGGATTAATCAAAACGGGCAAGAGGAGCAGAGGAATAAACCTCCAATGCCGCTATTCATGGGAGGAATTAAAATAAGGGGACCAGATACTGGTTGGGTACAAGCCACGTTTGTAATTTCCCACATTGGTTCTTCTTATGAACACTATAGAGCTAGGCAGCAAACCATGCAGCGTCATTTGGCACAGGGCTGGAAAACAATGGGAGAAATCAGGTTTTAATAAGCACTCGGCGAGGCTGTAATTAAAGCTCGGGTTCTGTTTGGAAAACAAGAATCTCATTTAGTGCTTTTGCCGGGCGCGCTGTCACATCTGCACCCGTGTTTTCTTGTGGGCAATTACTGAGCTCTCTGCAAACTGATTAGCAAATACAGGTGCGGTGGCAGCTCGCTCGACGGTAGCTGCATGGAAGGGGAAGGACGAGGAGGTGAGGGTGTCTTGGGGAGCTCCCAGGCAAACTTGGCACCAGCCCTGCACAGGTGTTAGACAGCCCCAGCAAAGTAGCTTTGAGATACAGGAGGCCAAGTGTGCAATACGCCCAGACTCTCTCAGAGGGCCAGGGAGCCCAGGCTCCTTCCAGCTTCGGAGACCCCTCACTGTAATAAACATAAAAAATGGCAACACATGAAAACAACATAAGGCGCCACAAAACGAGTGAGACGTCATTTGAATTTTTGTAAATGTAACGCATGGTTTTTCTGGTCTTTTTCTGCGCCATCACCCTGACTAGTGAGGGATGTGCAGATGTAACCCTTCTGCTGGGGGAGTGAGCCGTAGCCAGGGCTGCTTCAATACCTGGGGGTTCCTCTTCATCCATCCAACAGAGAATTGGCTCCTGCTCCCACCCAGTAACATGGGAAGTTCACACCTCACTCCTGGGTATGTTGGAAAGGCAATGGTTCCTTGCTTGGCAGCAGAGCCTGAGCCTAGAAAAGAAGGCTTGGTGGGGGAGGGGGTAGCTCAGTGGTTTGAGTATTGGCCGCTTAAACCCAGCATTGTGCATTCAGTCCCTTAAGGGGGCCATTTAGGGATCTGGTGCAAATGGAAAAAAAATGGGGAAAGGGTGCTTTGCCCTGCCAAGAGGGTAGGGGAGTGGACTCAATGACCTCCCAAGGTCCCTTCTGCTCCTCTAAGATGCATATCTCCACACATTAGCTTTTAATAAAAGGGAGGGAAGTAACTTGGCATTAATTTGGGAAGACACCCCAAATGGGGTTCATAAACAAACCCTGGCTAAAAGTCCCATGCCAAGAGGGTTAGGTACAGCTCTGCTGCTGTGGGAAAGGGGCAAAGGAGGCATGTGCCCTGGGCTCTGGCCTTTCAAAGCGGCTGCTGCCAGTGGCTCACCATTTGAGGTGTCACGGAAGTGCTATTCTGGTGCTTTGTGAGGCTCTGGTGTGTGTGGGAGCAAGGGGCTAACTGCCCTAGACCCTGCCCCTTCCACCCTTGGCCCCACCTCTTCTGGAGGCACAGAGCTGGGTCCCCTCCTACCTTGCCCCAGAGCCGGCAGTAGCTGTCAGCCCTGCTTTTTGGGCAGTGTCCTCTCCCTCTCTGGTTCTTAAGTCCAGCAATCTAAACGCCCCCTTCATGTGCCCAACCTTTCTCTGCACCCTGCTCAGAGCTGCTGCCCTGGGGCAGTGCAGGCCCAGAATTCGGAGGTTCCCTAGCTCCTCAGAGCTTATGAACGACACACAGACCCCACCAGTGGGAAGGATGTTGGACGAGGTTGGGGAGGGATGGGCGAAATTTTTCCCACCACTGAGACTGCTGCAGTCCGATGGCTGGAAGAGCCTCATTGTTCCTTACATGACATTCTGCGTTAGTGGGGCAAGATGGGAGCCTTGATCTTCTGGCCCCTCTCCTGCTGCCAACCTACCCGTCCAATAGGTCCTGCCTCGTCAGACACATTCCTGGCGCGGGGCCTTGAGATTCGCAGGTGGAGGGACAAAGCGTGAGTCTATCATTTGCTTTTCATACAGTGTGGAAAGCAAGGGGTAGGGATGAAACAGGATCCCAAAGCGCAGTTATTTATTCAGCTCAGCTGCAGGAGAACGCCATTCCCTGGGAACAAGTAGGAAGTTGTTGCTGCGGTTCAGGCCAGTCTCAAGGGAGAATGCAACACTACGATAGCTTGTGAGTCTATCTCCTTATTCCACCGGGGAGAGGCTGCTGAGGAAAGAGCATGCAGAATTTCTCTCCGAGATGCCTAGTATGTTTCAGCTCTAGACTGCTAATTATATGCATGCTGGCTGAAAAAACCCTGCTCTACCATACGCAGTCAGTTCTCCACAGAAGTTGCTCTGATATAAATTGTTTCACACTTACACAGTTGAAACGTTGAGGAACACGATGTAAAAATTTCTCCCGCTTAAGTTGTTACATCATTTAGAAAATGGAAAAGTAGCGCAGCCTCCCAGCATCCTCTGCGACTCACCTCTGTCTCATCTGGCATATGAGATAAAAATGGTTTTAAATGTATTTTCGGTTTGGATCTTTTCTTTAAGTATTACAACCCACCTCCTCCCGCATACTGTAGCTTCTAAACTGAATCCCAAGGAAGTAATTCTCTGTGCTTTTATCTGCCTTTTTTTAAAGTTGCTTTGTAACACCCAGCAACCAAGTGTGCTTTATCCCTTTATGTATATACTTTATCTTTTGTTTTGTTAATAAAACATTTTCAAAGCAATGATTGCATTCCTGTGTCCTAGAGAAGGGTCTGTGTCTATGCAGGCCTACGACTGAAAGGTCAGCTCTCAGACTGCAGCTTAATTTCTTCTCCTTGGTTTCAAGCTCTCTCCTAAAGAGGGGTTGAGAGCCTGGGATTATCCCACAGGGAGACATCCCAAGTATGTCTTCTTTGGCTTTAAATGTGGGGGTTTCTCACTTGGGTGGTGGCTGCTACCCCCCAAGATCAGGGTATGCGTAACTTTAGGACGCTTTTAAGTAGAAGCCTTCTGGAGGCAAGGAGTTTTTAAGGTCTTTTCCTGGCTCCCACCTTCTGTACTCAGAGTGTTAGATTAGGGGTCAGCCTTGACAACAGGCAAAGCCAATATTTGGGCACCAGTGGTTGAGAATGGGGCAAATCTACAGTCTAGGCAAGGCCTTGCCATGCTCGCTTTGGTAATCTGTCGAGCTTGACGCTGTTCTCTGGATAAGCAGAACAATGAGCACGCTTTACTGTAACTTAAGCTGTGGCTGAAGACAATCTTTTGGACAGCTCCTATCTGTTTAGCTGTGGTGCGTCTGCATAAAGGACTTACCAAGGCAAAGCAAAAATCAGAGAATTGCTCTGCTGGGTGATTCTTATCTCCTGTGGCAGTGAGTTCCACACCTACACCCAGCCGACGTGAAGGTTCTGTCTCCTGCTCTTGCCAGCCTTCCCCCACAGATTAGTCTTGTTGTTCCACTGGAATATAGTTGTCATGGGAGGTGATTTCTCAGGTAGACAGAGCTAGTCCCATACAGGCCTTTGAATACCAGAGAGACCTGAACAGGGATTTTTGTACCTGGGGAGCTGGTGAAGAGAACAGAGCCCTGGGGTGCTATGTTTGCAAAGGCCTGTGTTGTGAAGCAGCCCAGCTGCTCCATCCTGTCCCACTGGAAGCATTTTCAGTGGCTTCAATCCAAGGCACAATGAGCTGCAGTAACCAAACCTGGAGGCCAGGAATGAGGGGTTGCTGTGGGCGGGTCCATGTCTGACAGGATGGGTGTGATGTTCTGACCAGTGGAACTGGTCAGAGGTGGGGGGGTTTCCCTATGCCTGTTTGTGCTTCGGCACTAAGGCCTACCAAGGATCCCCGGGGGAGGGCTGATTTACCCTGGGTGCAGATGCACTTGACCGTGGAGGATGTTGTGGGGGCATCTCCAGTGGTTTAGCTCCCGGACTCTCTTCTATATCTTCCATCTTCACCCCTGTTGTTCTCCAGCTACTTTCCTTCTCTAGGGCACCCCCCAGCACCACCTGCCCCATGACACCCTTCTCTGCTCCAGACTCCCATGGCCATGTCCCCTGATCCCAGCTCCCCCAGCACCCTACTTTCCTGCTTGTGGCTTTGTCCCAGGCACACAGCGGGGCAGGATGAGAACAAAGGGGACACCTTCCACCAGAAAAGGGCCATTGCTTCCTACAGTAGCCCTGCAACTGTTCCTTAGTTTCACTGGGCGACAAAGTCCCAGGCAGATATCACATCGCTGGGTATCAATTCTCTTCCTCTCCCGGCTTCAGCCTCTCTTGGGTGCCTTGCCAGCCCCAGACTTCCTGACCGACTCCAGGGTCCTGATGAGGCTCTCTGGGATCCCATGTCTCTCCCCTTGGGCCTACCCAAGACACTAGCTCCTCTGTCTTGCAAGGGGAGGTTAATCAAGGGTCCAGGCCAGGCACTTCTCTGTCCTATGCACAACAGCTGGACCCTTGCACCCTGCGTGTGAGTCATGCGCAGGTGCCAGCAAGCAGAGGTTAAGCAGGGAACTCATGCCACAGCTGATGGTGCTGAGGCAGGCGGCAGCGTAGGAAATGACCTGTGTTCTAGTGTCAGCTCACTAACACCCAGGGAGCAGCACTGAGCTATGCCCCAGTCAGCCTCCCTTGTCGGCGGGGGGCGGGGGGGCAGGGAAACACCCTGGTACCCAGCACAGGCAGAGCCAAGCAAAGGCAGCAAACCAGGGCCAAAGGAAGGTAAGTGCCCAGGCCAGTGATTTACAACCAGAATATGGCAGCACACTTGTTCTGGGAGACCTGCCCAAGTGTGGTTCAAGTGCTGCATCCTGGTTCCAAGAGGCTGGCGCGGAGGGGAGCCTGTTCTCTGGAGCGGCCTCTCCTCTCCCCATGAGTAATCGAGTAACTGCTGAACACCTCTAGCACGGCGCGCGTTCCCTTGGCCGCCTGTTTTCGACTGGCTGAAGTCGGTGTTTTCTGCGGCGGCTTTGAAACGTTTGTGCATTTGAGCCTTGTTTCGCTTGTTGTACAAACCTCCCAGGTGAGATCGGAACCGTAGTAAAGGTAAGTAGGTGTGAGGTTCAGGAGCAACCGACTGAGCTGAAAAAAGGGGGTGTGCCAGGAAGTTGTTGGTCTGGCTGAAGTGTGCCGTGCTCCTGGAAAGGTTGGGAACCCCCGGCCTAGGCTGTGAGAACTGGGGGGC
Source organism: Carettochelys insculpta (assembly GCF_033958435.1). Lineage (NCBI taxonomy): Eukaryota > Metazoa > Chordata > Testudines > Carettochelyidae > Carettochelys > Carettochelys insculpta. The sequence goes on from NC_134137.1 coordinate 373,085,179, forward strand.
ACTGTTGCTAGAGGTTGTATCTCCTGACGGGTCCAGCACTCTTACTGGGGGTTACAAGGGCGGGGATTGTACTGGCAGAAGGAGCTGAACCCAGGGCACTGCTTTGCTCAGGTCGGGACCCTGAATATGCAGGGAGATTTGTTCCTCTCTCCTCCTGCTGCCTCAGCAAGGGATCGGCTCCGGCAGGGCATGAGCAGAATGCTGAGCGCTGAGCCGGTGATGCAGCAGCCGCAGAGTTTGTGTGCAGCCAAGAAGGAGCAGTGAGGCAACAACCAAGCTGAAGGGGGGAAGGGAAGCAAGCAGCTTGCGAAGAGAGGAGCGAGCACAGAGCTGCTCCAGAAAAAACAGCCCAGTGAAGCAGGGGTGAAAGTAGCTGACATTTGCCTCAATTTCTGGCAGGTGCTGCCATATTGCAACCCACCCTAGGGATGGGGGTGTGAGAGGGGCTTCAGGCCAGGGCCTGGTGGGCGCTGTGGTACAGCAGTACCTGCAAGAAATGGAAGTGTGGCATGGGGGAGGGGTTGGGGTGGGGGAGCTCCGGGCAGGAGGTGGGGCTGTGGGGGAGCTGTGCAGGACTCAGGCAGGGGGTTGAGAAGTAGGGAGGGCTCAGGGCAGGGAGGGAGCCGTGGGGGGGCGCTCAGGAAGGGGATTGTGGGTGTGGGAAGAGCGTGGGGCTGGGAGTGCAGCCACCGTGCGGCTCCAGCCAGCCACTCTCTTGCCAGGGTGCCACAGTGGGGCTCGCCGGCTTACTTCCGCCTTTGCTAATGGAACCAGGATGATACATCCAGGGCTTCACTGCGGCCGGAGCTGTCTGGAGCAGAGCACCGGGAAATATTTCCAACTATCCGGAGTGGCTCTAGCACTGGGGGAGAGGCCTAGAGGGCTCGGGGAAATGCTCTAGGAGAATGTAAGCCCTGAGACCACGGGGAAAGGCTCAGGAGGGCTCATACTAACTCCAGCTGGCCCAGTGTGGACCCGTTGTCGGGAGGGCTAGCATTCCATCTTCTCTCCTCTCCCTGGACGCAAGCCCCGTCTCACCAGAGCCTGAGGCCAAGGCTTGGTGTGCATTAGGGAAAGTAATTCAACTGCAAATACACAGCTCTAGCCAGACTAGACTTATCTGCAATTGACTCACCCGGCTGCCTACTCAGAGGGAATTCAAAGGGAGAAATATCGAGCAATACAGGGGTCGACTGCTGACCCCAGATAGTTCGATTTAGCGCATCTCTACCAGGTGCATGAGATTGAATTCTGGGAGATCAATCCTGACCAGGTTGATCTTCCCCATAGTGTAGAAATACCCTGAATTTCTGTCCATGACTCTCCATTGTAAATGAGGGAGATCAGTCAAGGTCATTACGGCCATTTGGTGGAGCAGATGGGGAGACATGAAAGTCTATTGAGAGGAAGTTGCCTCAGCAGAAAATTAACTACACTAAATCCTAGAATCATAGACTTCTAGGGCTGGAAGAGACCTCAGGAGGTCATTGAGTCCAGCCCCCTGCCCAAAGCAGAATAAGCCCCAACTAAATCATCCCAGCCAGGACTTTGTCAAGCCGGGACTTAAAAACCTCTAGGGATGGAGGTTTCACCACGTCTCTAGGTAACACATTCCAGTGCTTTGCCACCCTCCTGGTGACATAGTTTTTCTCATATCCATCCTACACCTCTCCCTCTGTAACTTCAGGCCATTGCTGCTTGTTTTGCCATCTGTCACCACTGAGAACAGTCTCTCTCTGTCTGCTTCAGAGTTCTCTCTCAGGAAGCTGAAGGCTGCTATTAAATTGCCACTCACTCTCTTCTTCTGCAAACTAAATAAGCCCAAATCTCTCAGCCTCTCCTCTCCTCATAGGTCACGTGCTCCAGCCTTTTAATCATTTTCATTGCCCTCCACTGATGGCCACAATCACCCGCCCGATCGCCCTCCTGTACAATGGATAGCAACTTTTTGTGGCAGTCATTTTCGTACATACAGATCTGCCTTTTCATTTTCACTCCAGTGGGTTTTACCCTCAAAAGCTTCTTCACGAATAAATCCATTATTCATCTCTTAGGTGCTACATGTCTCCTCATTGTTTTCTCAGTACCCAGGTAGATAAGCACCTCTTCTGTCTGTTTGCCCCAAGTCACAGAAGACGCTGGTAGCTGGGCTGGAAATTGAATCCTGGTCTTCTGGTGTCTGTTCCCAAGCATTAGCCAACGGAAAAACATCCTTGTATGTTGCTGAGCCATTTCGGCGTTGTAGAGCCAGCCATATGCCCTGGTTTCATGGGGGAAAACGATGTTTATAAAAAAATAAAACAAAACAAGCCTGGAGAGGAGGAAGCCTGGCTCTTTCCCTTCATAGATTAGATACCATCTTCCCTTGTTAGGGCTCATTTGATTCATTTCTCCCAGAGATGGTTTGGAAATGAGCCCCTATCAGCAGTAAGCAGCACATTGCCTGTCCAGACTGGTAGTAATCTGTTTTCAGGAGCTATCCCATGTTAATGTGACCCTAATGGCCTCATTAGTTTTAATTTGTTTGGTCACCAGATTTAGATAAGGCGCATTCTGGGGAGAGCAGGGACCTGGAGAGAGGGAGAACAGAGACTAATGGCTGCAGTTAAAGCTATTGCCTGGGGCAGGCCAGGGCAAGGCTGGAGTTTGGAGGCTCACAGTCAAACGCACCTGGTGGCTTCTGGTTGTAGAGGGTCCGTCTCGGCTGAGACTCAGCAATGGGAAAGAGAATGCAAGATTGGAGCTGGAGGGGCAAAAGAAATCCAGCTGAACTCCCCACCCCAGGGCGGATTCGCTGCCTTGAAGGTTTAACACCTGATGCAATGCCCATTGACATCAGTGGAACAACGGACACTGAGCGCACTTGGTTTTGGAGCAGCTGCTTAGTGCTTGCGTGAAGGCAGCAGACAGGCCGGTGCTGGACAGTGGATTCACAAAGGAGGCCTGGCACAGGCCATAGCAGGGGGGGCCCTAGGGCTGCCACCTGAAGCTGTTTGCTTTGTCTGCGGTGCAAACAGTCATCCTTCCTGCCAAGGGCTGTCAGGAGCAGGGCCCAGGCACAGTTCAGCTGTGTGAATGCAGACATGGCTTGGTAGGAGGGCTGCACGTGTTGCTGCCAGCGTAAAGCCATGTTCTGGCGCTCTGGCCCACCTCCCCCTTCCACACCCTTCCTTAAGAGTCTCCTACAGGGAGTCAGAACAGGGAAGGAAAAATTCCACTCAAGCTCCCTGGGCTTTCGGCGGGTTTTCTAATGAGCACATCATAATCCACTGACCAGGGTGTGTTATGTGGCCCTCTGTCTGTCTGGCTCATAAAGGCAGTGAGTGCATTACAGATTAGAAAGCCTGGCTTATTAGCTCTGGACATCCTCAGTCCAATCCCAGAGTCAGCTAAAATGGTGGCCGTCAGACCATGCCAAACCAGTATTTGGCCCAGAACTTGCGTATATATTGTCAGGCGCAACTGGCCTGGCAGAGGGAGGGGCTGGCAATAGGGTGGGTGAATGAGCTCCACGAATTTCTAGGGACAGTCCCTCGTCTGGTATAAATGGGCACGACTCTGTTGACTTCCGTGGTGCTGTGGTGACTTGCACCAGCAGGGAAGCTGGTCATTAATCCTTATGAGCCCATACAACTGAGCTAGAACTGCAAGAAGGAAAGGTATCAGCATTATTTAGTATTTCCTGGCACTGCTTCCATGGGAAACGCACCAAATGTAGCCCTAGTCATGGCCCATTTGTGCCTCTGCTTTTGTGTAAAGAGTAGGGGAGGGAAGGAGGGGAAGGGAGGGAAGGCGCAACTCCAGGTTGAGTGCCTCCTCCTGGACACTCGTCTGGATTCTGTGCTTGGGTCTCACCACCGTGGACTACCCTTAGTCTGGGTAGTCTCCAGCTTTGTTGCTTTCTTTGGCCTCTCTGGCTCACGTCCTGGATATATGGTCTCCATCTGGTACCTCTCTTCTGGAAGGAGGACCGTATGACCCACCCTAGGCTTTAGGGCCCATGCTGTTTCCCTCCTAAACATCCCAGCATGAGCCAAGAGGGAAAAAGAGAATTAGTCTAACTTTCCATAAACTCTGAAGAGTGTTAGTTTGAATGTCACTGTTTATATCTTTGGCTCAGTAGGATAACATGCAACTCACATTGAAGACCCAGGTGTGAACAGCCCCCAGCTTCAACCTGCCCAAGATGTGGATTTTGTAAAATGCCCCTCTTTTTCTGAGGGGCTGACCCAGAGCCCCCGCCAAGCTTTGCTGTTGGAATTTCTCTGCATGTGATGACAGGATCCCTAGCACTGTGCTGCTTCTTCATCTTTCTTATGCCTTAGATAGGCAGCAACACCTACAATATGGCTATATCTACACTAGAGGGATCTGTCAACAGAAGTTACTGTCGGAAGAGATCTTCCAGCAAAGCTTCTGTCGACAGATCATATCCACACACAAAAGTGGGTCGAAAGAGCAATCTGCACTGTTGACAGATAGCAGCCACGCTGCCTGGCCCTCTCTCGACAGAACGGCCAACCGGAAGCTCAGCAAACAGGGCTGCCCGGTGAACTGGAAGCCCTGTCTGTCAACAGAGGGCCCCACGGGGCATCTACACGGCTTTTTTGTTGACAAAAAGCTATAGACAAAGGCATTATTCCTCTTCTCGGAGAGACAGAACACTGTCGGTGGAAATGCCAAGTTTTGTTGACAAACTGTTGACAAAATGCATTTTGTGTGTAGATGCTACATGAGTTTTGTCCAGAAAACCCCAGTTTTGTGGACAAAGCTCTCTAGTGTAGACATAGCCTATATGTCCAGATTTGAGAGCCAGCACATTGTCACAAGAGTGAGCTGATGAAGGTCTTTCAGGGCCCTGGCAAAAAAATGAAGGGGACAGGACATTCAGTTATGATGCACACTATCACTTGTGCCTGGTGACCGCAGTCACATACAGGGGTTTGCCTCATTTTCCATATGTTTGTCACGAGCAGGGTGAAAGTCACTGCAACCTGGGTCCCTGCTGACTCTCTAAATAGCTCCTTGCCAGCTTTTGCTGCAGCTCAACCAGCTCTTGCTGGAGCTGTGCATCAGGGCACATCCTCTTACCTTCCTCTCTGCCCTTGAGATGTCCTGATGGGATTTAATCTGCACCCGGCTTTCCGGCAGAAACCAAAACCTGCTGGTTCCTCAGTAGGTCAATGATGAGCTGTTTGGAGCTGTTGACATACTCGTTCATCTCTCCACTGAGCCTCAGCGTTGAAGTTGAACACAACAGTCTTGACGTGGTTCTATAGAGGGTTGTGAGATTTAATCTTTGATGGGTTCTGCAGGTCATGGTGATGCAGGATCCTTGCATATGCGTGGCTGAGAAAGCAAGATATCTAAGCAGCTCTTCTAATTGGTGCAGGCTGGATGTGAGATAGGACCAGAAGCCAGTTGACTGGAGTCGGTTTGAGCATGCCTGATTCTACGGGCATGGCATTAGCAAGCTGAATGTTAAGGAGTTTAGTGTGACGGCTGTGAGACCACAGGGGTGCACCATATTCCGCCACAGAATGTTCCAAAGCCATTACTGAAGTTCACAGGGTCTGCAACCGGGAGCTCCATGAGGTTCTGAGGTAGTTTTTTGCTAAGCACAACACGGGACCTGACCTTATCGCAGGTGTCCTGCGGGTGTTGTCAAAAGGTCAAACTCCAGTCCAGCGTAATGCTGAGTTACAGTAGTTTAGTCTTGTAGCTACTGCTCCCACTGCAGAGCTGTGCAACAAGTTTGGAATGAGCCATTTTATGGTTCAGATGGCAAGCAGTTACCAGGTGTTTTTTCTTCAGATTAGGCCTAACTTTCCAGAGTCGTAACTAATCAGCCATGGTGCTAAGATCTCAGGTTAGGGTGCAGCTGATAGCATGGAGGCTTACATGTTGAACAGGTAGGGACAGGTCATGAGGTGACGCATAGAGAGGAGCATCTGAGGGGCCCCCGTGCCTCCCAAATGCTGCAGGTGGGAGAGGTAAGGGGCCAGAGCCTGTGGATGGCCCAAGGAACTAGTGGGGGACCTGGCACCTGCAGCATGGTTAGCCCCCGCCCCACCCAGCAGTGCAGTGTGAGGAAGTGAAGCAATGCAGCTCTGCTCCACTGATTCTCGCTGTGTTGTGAGTGCAGGGGGTGGTCCTGCCCATCCCCCGAGAGCTGGGCCCGGCAGCTGGGAAAACGCTGGGGAGCCATGTTGTTCTGCTCCCCCCCAGTGCTGCTGGTGAGTGAGGGGAGCGCTCAACCCCCTACACAGCAGGGGTGGAGGGGGCAGAAAGAGACAGGGCAAGAGCAGGTCCTGGGGCAGCGGTGCCAATAGCTAGGGAAGGGGCAGGGCCAAGGGCAGAATTCAGCCCTCAGAGCCACCCAGACCACAGCTCAGGCCCCCTCACTCCCTTACAGCCACACACAGCGGGCCAGCAGTGCTGCCACGGCACTTCAGAGGGGCCTGGAACTCCACTGCCAAAGTAGTAGTGGTGGTGGCTGGAGCTCCAGGGCCTTTTGAAATGCCAGTTCCCACAGCAACTGCCTCCTTTGCCCCCACATCAGCAGGAATGCCTGGGGGCAGAGGGGTGTTTTCCCTGCCCTCCCCCAAGTGGCATGCGGAGGAGTCACCCCCTGCCCCCCATGTCCTTCCTAACCAGTTGCCCCTGTCCACACACATGAATTTTCTTGACTCTGCTGTTGACAGATCCCTGGTGTACAAATTAAAAAGTACGAGGGCCGGAATGGAGCCCTGCGGGATGCTTGAGTTCAGATTTGCTGGTGTATGTAAGGTGTACCTTTAAAGCAGCTGTTCCCGGTCATTGCTGCCAAGAGACAGGTTGTTTGCCGTCAGGGAGTTATGCAGGAGGTTTAGAGGAGGAGGAACACCAAGGATGGATCAGCAAGGGAGAGCCCTGCCTCCGACGCATGTTGGAATCCTGCCTCGGGGTGGCCAGTAAGTGAAGCTACTTGGACTCGGCAGTTCTTCAGGCAAAGCCCTGCCTGCTCTGCTGGGAGGAGCTCTTCAATAATATCGGAAAGCAGCACCTGTTCCATGAGCGGGCTGGTGGTTGAGAAGAGAGAGTTGAGGCAGTAGCTGGTTGCATCCTCTGGGGATTTCCTAGACTTCAGTAGTTCAACTGCTGTTGACTGTGTCCATCATGTTGGTGCTTCTCTGGTTCTATGCCTGGACATAAAAAACACCAGAGCTCATTGCCTCCCTGTCTCCCTGAGGTCTTTCTTAGTTCTGTGCTACAACAGTGGGTCAGGATGGGCTAAAAGGAAGAGTGCTTCCCACGGAGACACCGCCAACCCCCCTGTGCCAGCAGCAAAGCTATTGAGGGCACATCTGATCCAGCAACCGCTTTGCCTTCCTGATTCTACTTCCCATTCCTCAAAGGAGAATGACACCTGAGGGTTACTGGGGTCCTTAAGCCATCCCAGAAAATAAAACTTCCCCTGCAGCCCTGCCCCAACTCTCTCCTCTGGTGCTAAATGGCCTCAGGTTGCGCATGAAGGTAGGGAGATGTTGTAAGGGACCAAAGCAGAAGAATATTGTACACGCAGATCTAGGGGTGGAGACGGAGTTTCCTCATGATGTTAAGTATCAGAGAGGTAGCCATGTTAGTCTGTAGCTTCGAGAACAACAAGAAGTCTTGTGGCACCTTATAGACTAACAGATATTTTGGAGCATAAGCTTTTGTGGGCAAAGGCCCACGAAAGCTTATGCTCCAAAATATCTGTTAGTCTATAAGGTGCCACAAGACTTCTTGCTGTTCTCCTTACGATGTTGTGACCCAGGGAGAGCAGCCTTGCTGCCCTGTGCATGTGAACAATGCCCCATATGTAACTTATGCAGCACATGAACAGCTCAGGGGAAATCCCGCGTAGTAATTGAATGAACAGTTCTATCATCATGACTCAGCAAGTTCGGGAACCTATAAAAACCACACTTCTCCACTGGACCCAGGCGCCAGTGCCACGCAACTTCCTTGGGGCCATCCGCACTCATTCTGGGGTCCCCAGATATTGAAGGGATGTGAGATTGATGCTTCTTGCCATATAGATCTGGGAAATTTACTTTGGGGTGCTGAGTGCTGATTGCCTCAAATAAATGCTTCTCAACCAGCCTTGGTGTTGGTTGCCTTCTTTTCGCTTGTGAACCTCGGGCCTGTTTCCTGTCCTGCTTGGACGATACAGATGTCTTTGCTCTCCAGGAAAGAAGCACTGGGGTGGGGCAGAGGCAGGGGTGTGTGTGTTTGAAGATCAGTGTATAGGTGTTGAAATCATTCTGTCTGCGTGCGCCGAGTCGAGGCATCTGATGAAGCGGGTCTTTGCCCACAAAAGCTTATGCTCCAGAATATCTGTTAGTCTATAAGGTGCCACAAGACTTCTTTTTTTTCTCAAAGCTACAGACTAACACGGCTGCCTCTCTGATACTTAACATCGTAAGGAGAATCCGTCTCCACCCCTAGATCTGTACGTACAACATAAAAGGCATCCATTTGGCACAGAGCATGCTGACCTGACACAGGCTCCTCTGAGCAGAGCAAAGAAGGGGTTGAGTCCTCAAGAGCAGACATCTTTGGCCAGATAGGGCACGAGACAGATTTTCTTCCTCATAAATACCCAGTCCCGTTTTCCCCTGCCAGGCTGCAGGTTTTTTCAGGGCTCTCTGCTTTGTGACAGTTCCTGGGCAAGGGTGTGTGTGTGTGTGTGTGTGTGCGTGTGTGTGTGTGTGTGTGTGGTGTTTGGCTCCATGCCCTCAGAAGAGGCAGGGCCTTGGGCAGAAGGGGACGGGCCAGGGGGTAACCAGCTCTCAGCACCACCTGGAGCGTGGCCTGTCCCCCCACAGCCCTTAGAGCTGCATGGGGCGTGCAGAGTGGTGCTCCGGTGGTGAGTTAAAGGGCTGCTGCCACTGGCATGCTCTGGGCCTCTCAGAATTGTAGGGCCCTGGGGGCAATCACCCTCTTTGCCCCTTTTGTTGGTGAGCCTGAGAATGATGCCAGCTCCTTACCACCAAGAGCCACTGCAGCATAGACGGCTTGGCTGAAAATGAGACAGGGCTTTTGAGGGGAGTGGAGCCTATGTTCTAGTGAATGTCCCTGGACATACAAGCCCAAAAGAGGAGAAGGGATGCAGAAAGCCCATTCCTGGTCCAGAGCTGTGTGCAAAGCCAGGCGTTTCCTGAGAGGCCTGACACAGCTCGTGCTCTGATTTATTCAGCTATTACTCCGGGCGGCTCAGCCGTTAGCCACCAAGTGAGTAAACCCTGAGGAAGGCTTTCAGGATTCACCCCAGTGAGCATGGCTTTTCCCCAGGCCTTCCAGTGATTGCAGGCAGCATCTCCTCTGCACCTTTCGGGACCCTAAAGACCATGCCTTTGACCAACCTTCTGCTCTGCTTCCATCTCCCTGTGCGAGAGAGAAGCGAGGAACCACTCCTCCCCTGCCAGCCCGGGAACCCCCAGCCCTGCTTGTTCCACTAAATCACGGCTTCCAGATGAGGCACCCAGTGGAACGGAGCGATAACTGATGCTCAGTGACAGCAGAGCGAGACACGATGCTGAGCAGCAGCCTAGCAAGACGGGGGGTGTTGTCTCGTTACAGTCTGTGGAGCAAACAGGATAAAGCATCTTGCCTCTCAGTGTGCTCTGCATTGCTCGGGCCAGCAGTGTATGGAGAAGTCTGTGCCAGCTTTCCTCTCTGGGACTGGCATGTGTGTCCCTGGGCTTTGTGTCCTCTCTGTTTCCGGTTAAACCCTGGGACTAAGACATCAAGCATCTCACTAATGTGCGCGGTGACAGAGGGAACCCCAGTGCCTGCCCCTGGCATAGCAATCACAGTGACAGGTCTGTCTTGGGAGGAAGGGTTGGAAAACATGTAACTTGCTGAGCAGTAATGTCATGGCAAAATGCAGCTCGTGCCTCCTGATCCACCTTTCGCCCAAGACCCTCACCCAGCTCCATCCCTTCCTTCAAGCTCTGTCCATTCTCTGCTTCTTCCTCCAATGCCTTATCCCCTTGCCTCCTTCCCTGAGACCCTGACCCTCCTCTCCCACTGCCCCCACTTAATGCTTGCTAGATCTTCTCCCCTTCTCATCCCCCAGCGGGGCTCTGTTTCTTCTGGGGTTAGGAGCTGAGCGCTTGGGCAGCCACTCAGGAGAGATTCAGGTGCTGTCCAGCTGATTAGCAAAATGCCCACAGCCGCCCACGGTGAATAGGTGGTGTCAGATGGTAGAACAAGGAGCAATGGTCTGAAGTTATGGAGGGGGAGGTGTAGGTTGGATATTAGGAAAAAGTATTTCACCGGGAGGGTGGTGATGCACTTGAATGCATTGCCTAAAGAGGTGGTGGAATCTCCATCCCTCGAGGTTTTAAGTCCTGGCTTGACAAACCCCTGGCTGGGATGATTTAGTTGGAGTTGATCCTGCTTTAGGCAGGGGGCTGGACTTGATGACCTCCTGAGGTCCCTTCCAGTCCTAAGATTCCAAGATTCTATGACAGCATGTGCATCTATGGGTGGTGCACCTCCACAAATGTCTCAGTGCATGTGACAAAACTTATTCCACACATGGATGGACAAAATTAGAGGGTGCACTGACTAGGACAGGAGCTGATGAGCAGGCCTGGTGTGGGCTAATGACTCGGCACATCCCGGTGTCCCAAAGTAACTGGACTTCTGGTGCCTGGACAGTACATGTGACAAAAACGACGAGAAGTCCTGTGGCACCTCACAGCCTAACAGATTTATTGGCTCATAAGCTTTCATGGGCAAAGACCCACTTTGTCAGATGCAGACTTACATGGCTATCCCCCGATATGTCTGACAAGACACTTCCAGGTCCCCTTTTTAGCCAGACTTTTCAGTCAAAAACTGGACACCTGGCTACCTATTTTGGCACCTGGACAGAGAAGTCAAAAACCAAAGTGTCCAAACTTGGCTGGGTGGCAACCCTAACAGCCTGCTTGTCAGCTTGCTCCCAGCTGGAAATGAACTCCAAGGGGCAACAGGACTAAGAAAAAGAAGGGACCGACACCGCAAGGCCTCCCTCCTGCTCCCTTTCTGTCCGCTGATTCACTGCGTGAGATAGGAGAAAAGAAGTGGCTATTAAACAGTCTGCGGGGTCCTGGCCTAAGAAACTTGGACTTCTCATAGGCGTGTTGAGAGCATGTGCTAAGGAAAACCTGAGCTTTGGCTTTCACATAGTAGGTACCAGGTGTGGGTTTTTTTTGCTTGTATTTTATGTTTTGTGAAACCTTTTCTGACTATTATGCATTATTACTTGTGCTCACCTTAAATCCCTCTCTTTGCAACTAATTCACTTGTTTTTATTGTTTTATTGAATCCAGGGCCTGTGGAAATTACATTTGGCTTAGCAAAGTGTGCATGTTATTTCCATTGCAGAAATACAGGCTGTACACAAATGTATCTTGTCCAGGAGCGGGCTGGGCAGAGCAGGACACGCATTTCTGGGAAACTATCTAGGACGGAGTGCATTGAGGTGACCCTGCAGTATAAGCAAGGATGGTCAAGGCAAAGGTGGGGCTGGCCGGCCTTAGACATAGTTAGGAGTGACTTGCACGTTGGAAGGTGTTTGAGAACAGACTAAATAGGAAGCTACCGCAGCAAAGCAGTGTCGAGGCCACACCACGTTAAAGGGAAGGGGTGATGCAGCTACTCATTGATCTGGATTGTATCCTGGGTATGTCACACGTTAAATCCCCTCGTGTTATTAGGGTGAGCAGATGGCTTTGTTCCAGGAGGCAGGAAGGACAGGACAAGGTCCTGCCACTCTTGGTCCCGCTCAGGACTAGATGCAGCCTTGGTCCTTGGGATCTGGGAGACCAAAGAACATTGACAGTGGCACGTGTCCTTTGAAAGGGCCTGAGGATCAGCAGAGCAGAGCCAGGGTCATGGCCTCATTACTCCTTGGCCTCAGCCCTGCAGGAGGGGAACACCTGCTGCCCTCCAGGAGGTGGCCTGGCAGAGGCCAGGTTCTCCTGTGCTCCTGGAAGCAATCTGAGCACCATACTGTCTCGGGGCTCTATGCAACTGCGGCCATGTGCTATCAGCTGCACCCTGGCCACTCACCGGGCTGCAGCACAGAAAAGGCTGCAGGCACCCCTACAGAACTTGGGTGCTCAGGACTAGGCTAGAGGCACAAGTGGGAGGAGCCAGAAGCAGGGGGAGGAGCTCAGTGAGTGACTTGTGCAGAAGTCTCTCCCTACAGGATATCCCTGTCATGTTCTGCTTGCTGGAGAGCTGAGAACTAGAGAACTGTGGTGAAAGGGAAACAGCTCGGTGTGTCTGTGGCTGAGGGACCACGGAAACAGGCTAGGCAGTGAGGGAGCATCCTGTGACAGTATCAGAGCCCGGAACCATTTGGACCTGAACTGAGAAGGAAGGAGAAAAATTATTCTCCTTGGAGCCTTGTGATAGGACAAGGAGCAAGGGGCTTAAATCACAGCAAGGGGGGTTTAGGTTGCACGTTAGGAAAAGCTTCCTGTTAGGATGGTTAAGTACTGGAATAAATTGCCTAGCGCGGTTGTAGAATCTCCATCATTGCAGATATCTAAGAACAGGTTGGATAAATATCTAAAAGGGATGATATAGACGGTGGTTGGTCCTGCCACAAGGGCAGGGGACTGGGCTTGATGACCTCTGGAGGTTCCTTCCTGTTCTAGTGTTCTGTGCTCCTATGATCTGAACTCATACTAGTCACCCTGAATTACTTTATGTTTTGCCTTTCATCCACATGAGTGCTACCACTTGCAATGCCCATTAGGTACCTGTCCCACAATTCCCAGATGAACTTGCAAAAGCAGTGCATTCTGGGAGATTCTTCAGGGCCATTCTAGCATTACGGGACAGTCACTGGAGGATTAGCTGGGCTGTTTCAGCCTCTCTGCCCCTCCAGGCATTAACATGTTTCATACTGCACTAGTTGAGTGCTAACCAGTTGTTACACGTGCTGAGGAGGAATGAATTCTAACAGGTTCTGGGACCCTTTGTAAATCCATAGTGCTGTGTGTGCACAGTGGCTGATGGGCTCTGCAGAGCAAACAAGAGCTGGATGAGGATTGCTCTTCTGTTGCCAAGAAAAGGTCTGAGATTTCAGAAGCATTCAGCTTCTGAATCAGGATGGCAGTGAGCATTTTCAAGGCTTTCGTGGTAAACCAGAAGGAAAGAGACCTAGTCCAATGACTTGGCCACAGGTGTGGGTTGGAAGACCCACATTCAAATCCCCGTACTGGGTAATGCAGAGCTGGGGCTTCTCAGCGACATGTGTTGACCTCTGGCTATTGTGAGGTAGCAAGTTACATTCTCACTTGGTCTTTGACCAGATATTTGCTCCTGAGAAATCTGCCCTGTTAGAACCAGGATGTTCCTGCAAAACATTTTCTTGCCTTCAACAAAGAAACATTTCCCAACCAGCTCTTCTCTAAACCAGTGTTTCCCAGTTGGTGCTCCGTGGAACCCTGGGGTTCTGTGAAGTGAAAACAAGGGCTCTGCATTCAGGACTTGGCAGCCTGCAGCTCCGGAGCTGCATGAGGCTTAAGGAGTCATTTGTGGCTTTGCTGCCACCGCTGACTCCTCTGCAGCTCCCTCTGGTTCCCTGCCCTGCCGCTGGTGGCAGGGGAATCAGACGGGTCCTGCATTGTCCTGCATTGGGCCTTCGGGACTAGAATCGAAGGAGCAGAGTTAGGTTCTTCTGCCATGTTGGGTGAGGTATTTGGGTGCGTTTAGGGATCAGAGGGATTAAGCCTGGGGATTGGGGGGAGGTTTGGGGCTGAGAGGGGTTAAGCCTGGGGATGGGGGTAAAGCTTGGAGATAGGGGGCAGATTTGGGGGCTGAGGTGGGTAAAGCCTGGAGATGGGGGTCAGGTTTAGGGGCCGGGGCAGTGGAGCCTGAAGATGGAGTTCTGCAAAGTTCTTTCAAATTTAAAAGGGTTCATTGGCCAAATAAAATCGGGCAACTCAGTTCTAACCCAAACCCCGGAGCAGCCCATGGGCTGGGAGCCAAAGCACTTCTGTACAGTAGGGGCTAGTCGAAAACCAGCAAAAATATCAGCAGAAATGTACTCCACGTTTGTCCTGTTTCTCACCATCAACATTTCAACCACTCAGTTAAGTTTCTCAGCCCCCCAAGGTTGGTGAAGGACCCAGGGGATTTCCTTCCCCACTAGCCTTTGGGACACAGTGCCCCAGTCCTATGTCAGCCGCCCACCTCTAAGAGTTCTTCTGACCCTCAGTCAGTGCTTGGCAAATACACAAATGAGATTTTCCTGCTAGTTTAACCCCCGAGCATCATTCCAAACAATAGCACGCCATGCTGTTGTCTGGGCAAGCTTTCCCTTTGGATGAAGGTCTATTAGCATTTCAATAGCCACTCTCCCAGGAGATGCCTTGACTTCCTTGGCTGAGTGGTTGGTTAGTTTAGCTGACTGTCTGAAACATAAGTTTAAATGTACTGTACTTCTGTGATAATTGCAATGCATACCGAGCAATCATATTTTCAGCTGTCACAATAACAAACTGCTTAATATATATACATCGTTAGGCAATGGTCCTGGCTCCTGAGAGACAAAGGAGAGTTTGGCTCAAAGAATGAATTATTTCCTTGCTTGGCTAGAAATGAATCAACACAGCCACAGGATAATCTAGGCTAGTCTTTGTTTGCAAATACAGCCAGGACTTGGCCTTTAGGTAATTATCCAATGAGAATAAAATGTTTCTGCTGGATATGGCAAAGGCTCTAATCTACTCGGTGTAGCTCTGAGATCATGAATGATAACCCTTACATTCCTGGCTCCTCATCTTCCTCCAGTGTTTTGTTTGGTGGTTTCTATTATGTAATCCTTCTGCCAAGCAGAGCAGCAGTAGCCAGGGATGGGTTCAGTATCTAAGGGTGCCTCTCCATCCATCCAACACAGAACTGATTTGACCCCCACCCAATAACCTGGGAAATTCACACACCATGGCTGGGTACCTCTTTTAATAAAAGGGATGGAAGAAACATGGCATAAATTTGAGAAAACATCACAAGCAGGGCCCAGACACAGAAAGCAGGAATAGAAGTCCCACCCCAAGTAGGCTGGGCCGTGCCGTGCCCTTTTCCTCTCGGGTTCTTAAGTCCAGCAATCTAATGTCCCCTTCACATGTCCAACTCTTCTTTGCATCCCACTCACAGGACCCACCCGGAGCATCAAATGGCAAGTCCCATCATGGACTGGATCAGAGCTGCAGGACCCGCTGAGCTGGTAGGCCAAGGCGGCTGCCCTTCTGCACCCCAGCACCAAGGGCACAACACTGCGGTATGCCACCTCACTGCAGCTGCAGCCGATGGAGGACACCTTGCCCACACCCTGGAGCAGATGCAGGCAAAGGTCAAGGAGCTGGAGCAGGGGTACCTGTGGGCCTGGGATACACGGCACAGGTCAGGGGCAGGGATGGCCACCTGCCCAGTCTACCCTGAACTGCACCAGCTCCTGGGTGGGCGAGGATGGCACCTCCAGCTGAGTGGCCACGGACACAGAGCAGGAGGCCCACCTTCTGCAGCCAGAGCCGAAGCAGCCAGGAACCCCACTGACGCCACAGGAAGAGCCAGAGTTGGACTCCAACTTCAGCCAAGGGACTCTGCTAATCACACTGTTTCAGGCTCCCCGAGGGAGGCGATGTCCAGGGTGTCTCCAGACCAAGTTGGGGGATCCTTTGGTGAGCCCCCCATGGGTCACATACCCTGGGGCATTGGGGAGGGGTGCAGACAGAGTGAGCCGTGAGCCTCACCAGGCTGGCGTGGGTGGGAACCCACGCAGTGGGCCCAGCACGTGCTACCATGCACACAGCAGCATGTCCCACTTGGACCCAGCAGGCAGCCTAGCCCACTGCCAGCCCCACAGGAGGCTTCATGAGCCCCAGGGCCCTGTGGGAGGGAGGACGCACCTGCCTCTGCCATGGCTGAGAGCGGGCCAGATACATGGGCAATGGCCCAACCCTGGACACACCACCAAGTGTGCCCCTAGCATGCCTGCAGGTGACAGTCAGCACCTGCCCCTGCGGACAGCCCAGGGGAACATACATGTGTTTGGGGTGCTCGGGGAGGACCAGGCTGCACCTGGCTCACCCGTCACCATGCGGGGACCCGTCTGTGGCTGGACACCCCCCTTGGTCATTAGCCCAACAGGTGGGGAGTGTGTGAGGGAGCATGGGAGCGCCAGGGGGCGGGGGCCTCTGCAACGGTCAGCCTGCTCCCCAAGGCACCGCGGAGTCCATGTGCGTGGGGGCTGCTGACCACGGTGGGTTGGGGGCAGGGCCCTAGGGGCTGTGTGGCAGGGCCAACTCACCATTTCGCCTCCCTCTCTTTCTACAGCAGCACCATCGGAGGGCCAGGCCAGCCCGACATCCATGCCAGGGCCAGCCAGCCCCATCTCCCAACTGGAGCCAGGCAGCCCAGGACTGATACCTGTGCCAGCTGGCACCCCATCACCATGGGGGTGGGCCTGTGGATGGAGGGGCCGTCGGGCCACCAAGGAGGACATCCTCCAGGTCTACACCACCACCACCCTCTGGAGGCACACGAGCTTGGGCTGACCTGGAGTCGCAGGCTTGGAAACATGAGGGGCAGGAGCAGGACCAGGAGTGGCAGACGTGGGCCTGGGACCAGCTTATGGCCAGGTTTGATGCTGCCACCACCATCTGGCAGGTCTGGCTGGCCCAGGCAACCATGTCTTCCACTGCCATTGCCATTGTCATGAGCTGGATCCCAGACACGTAACATGAGGCATATTCTAGGTATCAAGGGCAGTAATAATGCAGACGGGCTGCTGTAAAATATGCACTAGCTCTTGCTCCTCTCATCCTTCCTGCTGTTTTATTCCAGCATTTTTTTATTGTTGCTTAATTAGAAGAGACCTGTGTTTTCCCCGCTGGAGCAGGCTGTGTATGAAATGAGGCTTCAGTGATATCTGCAAATACCAAATGTATTTGGTGTACTGCTAAGCTTCCCTGTCCTTTCTCCTTTGCACAGTGAATGGGGGTTACGGTCCTATGCCGGGGAGAGCTGTTCATAGTGACTATAAAAGAGAATCAAGCCCGGGATTTGGGAATGGGCTGGAAGTAATCACAGGAATTAACATACAAACTGCCGGCCTGCAAGAGCCAGTGCTTCAGGCAAAGCATCCGTCTGGGGAGGTTGGTGCTTAGCAGCAGAATAAATACAAATAAAATCAGATGGCAATGACACTGCATTAACAAATAGGAAAGGGAGGGCTCTGGGGCAGAGGGCGGGGGTGTGCTGAAGTGGAGGGCCGGCGATGGGCTGTGGAATAAGCAGTGTGCAGATACCGGGTGAGGGGCGGGTTGTGGCAAGAAGGACCCACTGATGGAATGTTCCCTTGACTGCAATCTATTCACAAAGTGGGGCGGCGGGAACCCTTCTTTATCAAGGAGCAGGAGGAGAGCAGCCAGGCTGCTGGAAGAAGCAGAGCCCCCAGTATACATGGCCAGAATCGGTGCCATATAGATGTTCTAGCCGGGCATTTGTGGAAAAGGAGGCTGGACGGATTTTGGCGCAGGCATTCAGGGCAGTAACAAATAAAGGCCACATTCAGCGTACCCCAGGAGCTGAGCATTTGGGCGGTACCCAGGCGAGAGTCAGGTTCCATCCATCAGAGCACTCACAGCCTCCTGCAGTGGGCAGCTTGTATTTATATTGATAGTGCAGACGGGCACATGCTTCAGTGTACATAACACGCTTTACACCGCACACGGATGGAAAGTATTAGAGGGAACATTGGCCACATTCTGTTCCCGATCCTGACAACAATGCGTATCGGGTACTTGTATAGACCAAAAGACTAACATCAGTACTGCCTAAAGAAAACCAGGAGAATCGTTGGCCTTGTTTTCAGAACTGCTGTGCACCCACAACACAGTACTTCTGAAGAAAATCGGACCATATGATCTTTATAGAGGAAAACAGCTGTGGTGGTTGATGGTGGGGCCAGAAAAGATCCAGAGTCACCACACTGCGTGCTATATAAGGGCTACGTTGACCATATGTTATTACATGGAGGACTAGATCTCTGACAAAATAAAAAGGCTGTAATTTATCAAAGCCCTTTGTACCCTACAAAGCCTAGAATCCAAATGATACAACTCCCCAGGCATTGGTGGGACAGGTGTGCCCACAGGGCTGGCCTTAGAATGGGCCATCTGGGCAACCATGGCCAACTCACTCTCCAGAACATCACCTGGTCATGGTGAGTGGGCTTGTGTGTTCCAAAGAACCTGAGAGCGATGCCAAAGGGAATCTACCAAAACAACAAGAAGTCCTGTAGCGCCTTATAGACTAACAGATATTTTGGAGCGTATGTGAGCAATGACCCGCTTTGTCAGATGCAGGAGTGGGTGGAAGGTGGGGGTTCAGAGGAGGATTTAAAGAGGGGGTCTCAGTAAAGGGGAGGTCCAGAACTGACAAGGTCTATTCAGTCAGGGTGGAAGTGGCCCATTATTGGCAGTTAATGTGGAGCTGTGAACCCTATGGGACCGATCCTGTTCAACTGGGACCGATCCTGTTCAACTTGTTCATCAATGATCTAGAAAATGAGGTAAGCAGTGAGGTGGCAAAGTTTGCAGATGACACCAAGTTGTTCAGGACAGTCAAAAGCAAAAGGGATTGTGAAGAACTACAAAAAGATCTCAGCAAACTGAGTGATTGGGCAGCAAAATGGCAAATGAAATTTAATGTGGGTAAGTGTAAGGTAATGCATGTTGGAAAAAATAACCCAAATTACACGTACTACATGATGGGGTCAAATTTAGCTACGACAGATCAGGAAAGGGATCTTGGAGTTATAGTGGATAGTTCTCTGAAGACATCCACGCAGTGTGCAGCGGCAGTTAGTAAGGCAAATAGGATGTTAGGAATTATTAAAAAAGGGATCGATAATAAGACAAAAGATATCATACTTCCCCTATATAAAACTATGGTACGCCCACATCTCGAGTACTGCGTGCAGATGTGGTCTCCTCACCTCAAAAAAGATATATTGGCATTAGAAAAGGTTCAGAAAAGGGCGACTAAGATGATTAGGGGCTTGGAAAGGGTCCCATATGGGGAGAGGCTAGAGAGACTGGGACTTTTCAGTTTGGAAAAGAGGCGATTGAGGGGCGATATGATAGAGGTATATAAAATCATGAATGGTGTGGAGAAAGTGAATATAGAAAAATTATTTACCTTTTCCCATAATACAAGAACTAGGGGACACCAAATGAAATTGATGGGTAGTAGGTTCAAAACTAATAAAAGGAAATTTTTCTTCACACAGCGCACAGTCAACCTGTGGAACTCCTTGCCCGAGGAGGCTGTGAAGGCCAGGACTCTATTAGGGTTTAAAAAAGAGCTTGATAAATTTTTGCAGGTCAGGTCCATAAATGGCTATTAGCCAGGGATAAAGTATGGTGCCCTAGCCTTCATAACAAGGGCAGGAGATGGATGGCAGGAGATAAATCACTTGTCTTCTTTTCTCCTTCTCTGGGGCACCTGGCATTGGCCACCGTCGGCAGATGGGATGCTGGGCTTGATGGACCTTTGGTCTGACCCAGTATGGCCATTCTTATGTTCTTATGTTCTTATGTTCTTATCAAGAGAGGAGAAATCAAGTCAGCATCTTGAAGTCCCAGTTGGATGACCCATGGCGGCAAGGTCAAATGCTGTACTTCCTGCCACAGCCATGGCTCAGCTGCCCCAGGGATGAGATGAAGGGGAAGTTTGCACCCCATGGTCTGATCGACTCCAGGACCATTTCTGACTGAATGGCCCAGGCAGTGGAAGGCCCTGGGGATGGAAGTGGGGCTATCTCTGGCATCCTGGCTTCTTCAGGAGGGGTCTGCTGGCAGCAGGGAAGATGTGCTTTCTCGCTCTGACGGCTCCCAGGCTTGTTCCTCCCCCCCTTCCATGTTAGGGACATGAAGCAGCAAGAGGCGGAGGAGATTGTGCTGTTGCCAGTGACATGCGCTGGCATCAGACAGGTTGTCATGTCAACAGAGCACAGTGGAGAGCAGCCCCAGCCGGCGAAGCACTTGTGCATTCTGTATCTCTCACCAGTGCCCTTTCTGGAGCTCTTGGTTGTGAAAGCGGGAGCACGAGCTTAGTGGATGTAGGGGCCTATTTGAATTCTGGAATGGCGGGCTTATGCCAGGGGCTCAACTGCAATTTACCTTAAGGCCATTGTCAGTCCTTAAATCCCACCCAGTGTCAGGGCTTGGGGTGGGGGGACCATGGTCTCTGCACATTCTCCATGCGTTTCCTGGGCCCCCTGCCAACTCACCTGCTTCCCCCAATGCATCACCCAGCCCTGCCTGCCACCCCGGGCAATATACCTGCCCCCACCACCACCACCACCAGCAGTGCAGAGGGACTGGAGTAGTTCCTGGCTGCCAGCTCTGTGTCAAATCCCTGGGGCCCAGGGCAGGTATGTGCGGAGCTGTCCCATCCATAGGATGGTTTGGCATGTCCACCCCGGGCCCTGCCCTTTGAAGAGCCCTGCAGTGGCCACCCCACCAACGCTATGGACAGATGGTCCCCTATGCTTGGGTTAGCTTGCAGGGCTCAGGGCAGGCTGAGGCCAGCAGCAGGGTTTGGCATGCCCCAACTCAGTGGCAGCGGGTGCCACAGGAAAGGAGAGCTACACAAGAGCCGTCTCCCACGCCAGCCCGCGTCAGGGTTGGGATGCGCCACTTCCCCACAGCTCCCGCCTCCATGGTGAGTGGAGGGGGCTCAATCCGTGCTACCACCCTGCACTAGGCCTGGGTAATCCCAAGGCCACATCCCTGGGGGGAGGGGGTTTGAAGGAAGGGGGGCAATGCAGGGACCGGGCAGAGAAGGCACAGGAAGAGGTGGGGTGGGAACAGAGCAAGGCCTGGACTTGGGGGAAGGATATGGACACCCTCCACAGTACCACAAAGACTCATCATGTACCAGCAGCTGTGTGTGGGCTGGATTGTGGAACTGCTCAGGCCGTAGGTGGCCCCTGGGCCGTGAGCTTGACACCCCTGGCTTAAGCCCACCTAGGCCAGCAAGTCCTTCGCCTCAACGGAGGGAGTGGTCACAGAGCCCAGAGAACAGATTCCATGGGACGAATGCCGAAAGGAAAACAGACCAGCAATGGGAATGGGAGTCAGATGGAGATGGGGAGCAGAGAACCCTGGACAGCACTCATCGCTCTGCGAAGGAATCCAGCTGGGAGGCCTGGGCCTGTTTGTATCCTGAGGTGGGACTGGAGCCCATCCAAGACAAGAGGCCTAGCCCAGTTCGAGCTCCTACCAGCAACGTCAGCTTAACGCTCGTGTGTTTCTCAGACTAGCAGTAATTTCGAGGTCTCTCCCATCTCCGTGTTCCACCCATGTGACGTGATACCAAACTATTACAAGCCACAAAGTTCATATTTTGAGGCCACGTTCTGAAGTGTTTGTTTAGTGCTTTGGTTTGGGGCCACCTGTAACTGCAGACACTAAATATTGGTATTAGGGTGGCCAACCTTTCAGGATTAGCCTGGAGTCTTCTGGAATTGGCACCTACCTCCCAGTGTCTATCGAAAACCATCCTGGAGATTTTTAATGCGTTTTTTTTAAGAAAATGACATTGTAGCATGTTGGGAGAAAAAAAAAAATCTCCTGAAATAGCTCCAGTCAGACTTGGCAACCCCAACCGATATCTTCTTGCACAGCTGGAGAAACTGAGGCACACAAGCCAAGTGACCTGTGCCAGGTCACCCAGGAGCTCAGCAGAACAGCCATGAACAGAACAGAGGTCTCTGGGATGCCTCTTTGAGGGTGTATCTACACTTGCATTCCACTTTTGAAAGAGGTATACAAATGAGGCAAATAAAAATGCAAACGAGGCATAAATTTGCCTATTCAGCAAGCCAGTGTAGACGCTGCTTTTTCGAAAGTAAACCCATCTTTGAAAGAACCCTTCTTACCTTTTATTTAATTTTATTTATTTAATGGGAAGAAGGATTCTTTTGAAGATGGGGCTTATTTTTGAAAGAGCAGCATCTACACTGGCTTTCTTCTTCTGAAAGAAACTCTTTTGAAATTAGAGTATGCAAATTAAGTGCTGAATATGCAAATTTATGCCTCATTTGCATTTTTTGATTTACCTCGTTTGCATGCCTCTTTCAAAACAGGAATGCAAGTGTAGACACACCCTGAGAGTTCACTTCCATTAACGGTTGGATCTTTGGAAAATTTTTTACCTGGGCCTAAAATTATGTGAGAGATGCCAAAACTTTTCCTCTCTCTCTGCCCTCCCCTTTGGCAAAATATCCTTTAAAGCTCACAGAAAGGGCAGGAGCGGGTTCTTTGGGGACTGACGTGCTATTGTGAGATATTAGTTAAATATTTGACGACTGAGGAAACAATTGGCTTCGGCAGGGCAGCCGCCACAGGAGAAGGTTCACTGCTGGGATGGCCTCAGGACAAACATTTACTAAAAACCCAGCGGGGAGAGGAGGTACATTTCCAAGGATGAAAGGCACAGATGAAAAGATCAGGACTCTGACACTGAATGACTCTGTAGCCTTGCAGAGGTCGCTTGGCTTGGACACCTGCTACTTCAGCTGTCAAAGTGGGGACACAGGGTCTGACTAGTCTGCGGCCTTATTCTCAAATAAGCTATTCTAGGATAGCTATCCTGAAATAATTTACTTCAAAATAAAGCTCGTACACACAAAAATGTATTTGGAAATAGCACGTAGCTATTTCGAAATACGTCCTCTACACACAACTTGGGTCTATCCTAGCAAGTTCTTTCGAAAGATTTTTCAAAGGAAGGGGGCTCTCTTGAAAGATCACACAGAGAATCCGTACACAAAAAGCGTTTTTTGGAAAGTAAATCAAAAGAATGTGGCACCCCTTTCGAAATTGCTCTTCCACTCCGGTTTCAGGAACAGCGTCCCTTTCATAGAATCATAGAATGCTAGGACTGATAGGGACCTTGAGAGATCATTGAGTCCAGCCTCCTGCCCTCATGGCAGGACCAAGGGCTGTCTAGACCATCCCTGATAGACATTTATCTAACCTGTTCTTAAATATCTCCAGAGATGGAGATTCCACAACCTCCCCAGGCAATTTATTCCAGTGTTTGACCCCCTGACAGTTAGGAACTTGTTCCTAATGTCCAACCTAAACCTCCCTTGCTGCAGTTTAAGCCCATTGCTTCTTGTTCTATCCTCAGACCCCAAGAAGAAGAAGTTTTCTCCCTCCTCCTTATGACACCTTATGAAAGCTTTTTTGGAAAGAAAACATGTGTAGATGCTCCGCGGGCCTTTCTTTTCTAAAGAGCACTCTTTTGACCCTCTCTTTTGTGCATGGACACACTCTCTTGAAAGACATTCTTTTGGAAGAGATCTTCTGGCAGGGCTTCTTTTGAAAGATCTCTGTAATGTAGACATAGCCACATACAGACTATTTCGAAACAGAGCCATTGGACACTCTATGGCTTATTTTGAAATAGGCTTTATCCCGTCTTAACAGCCTCTACTTCAAAACAGAGGTTTTCCAATTTCAAAATAAGTCAACTGCTACTTCAAATTTATTTTGCGCTTGCGGCTGCATTGTATAAACACTCACACAGTTATTTCAAAATAACGCGTGTTATTTTGAAATAACTGGGCTGTGCAGACTTACCCAGAGACACTTAACTGCCACGCAGTGAGGCTTCATTGATGATTAGAATGGACTTGGAGGCCCATGGATGAGAGAGGTTAAACTAAAAGCAAAATATTATCACCATGGCAAGTCTCAAAAGGAGACGACCTCCTTGCAAGTGCAGTGCTACCCAGAGTGATCACAGGCAAGGTGGTTAGGATGATTTGGTTGTATATTCAGTTTATGTCCATCACTGGCAGTCTTGCCACATCACTGAAACTTTTGATGCCTGTGTTATCTCTGGCTGCTCCGGGGAACTCCCCTGGAATTTCTTCTCCCATTCTAATAACTGGAAATACTGTTAACATTATTACTACGTTTGATGAAGCCCCAGTTAGGTCTGGATTTCGGAGAGGGGTCTCTATTTTTCAGAGCAGCTTTTTGTGCCTGCAAAATTATTGCGCCTAAGTCTTTGCACCCACAGGGTGACACTTCCCTCACCTACAGAAGGCAAAGACACAGTCTGTGCAGGGCTTAAATTCCACAAAGGCTTCAGAGTTGCATAGGGTTTGTGCTGATCCCCTGCAAAGAGATGAAATTCAGCCCCAATGGACTGCTAGAACAAACAGCTCTACCTCCATGTGACCGCGCAGTATGAAACCAAGAAGTTAAGGGCAGATGCAAAATCCATTGGAAGTTAGTGGATGATTTCCCATCCATTTCAAAGGCCTTTGGATCAGGATCTTGATGTCCAATTAATAACTGCATCTGTTGCTGTTGTTATTTGAATTACAGTAGCAGTCGGACACTGCGGTTTGGATCAGGGCCCCATAGGGATAACAAAAACGTAATGTAGAAACACTATTTACTCCACTGTGTTGCAATTTAAATAGACAAAAGAAGAAGGTGTCATCATTCTCAGCTGGCAGATGGGAAACCAAGGTACAGAGAGATATGAGGAGTTGAAGTCACACAGGGAGTCCATGACAGAGAAAGGATGTGAACTTAGAACTTCTGCAGCCCTAACCACTTAGAGCAGCATTTTCCCCATAGACACATTTCCGAAAAGTGTGATCACAGATTCAATTATTTGCTACTGTTGAGCTTATGTTACACTGTCTGAAAATGAGAGCCCTAGGGAAATATAAGGTTTATCTTTAGGAGTTTTCCATAAGGGATGAGATGCAGTCTGAAACAGGTTGTTATTTATTATTATTTAAATCAATCCCGGTACAGAGCCATGGGCACAAATAAGGTTACACATTTTGACAGATGCAAACGGATTTCTTAATGCACCCAGACCAGACAGCTCTGCTAATCCCCTTCAGAAAGGTGCGAATTGTTAATCTGATTTGAATGCGTGCCTGGCTGCTTTTGTCTTGCCATTTGGTGTCCAATTCACTAGTTGGTGACTAATAAATGAATATTTCTGACCAGGCGCTTGCGTGAAATGAATTTCTGATTCGCTTTTGCAGGAATCATCCCTGGGGCTGATTTCCGCCTTTAAAAAAATTAAAAGGGAGGAAAACAATGACATAAAAAAAATAACGGTCGACTGTTAATTAAGGTTTAAAAGCTCATCTCACTATGATGACAGGTGGCATCAGCACATCTCAAGCCAACTCATTATAAAACAGATGACATCTATGCGTGTTAATTTTTGGGGGATATTTAAATGCTTAAGCTGCTTCTTCCAAGACAGCACAGCTCTTTTCAGCATAGTTTGCACTTCAGCCACACACACCTGGGACCAGAATCTGGCTTTTTTAAGACGTAGGCAAGTGCCCTACTCTCTACACTACAGGGAAGCCAAGGCCAAGGTGCTCAAAGGTCTGTAGATGTCTTTTGTCACCATCTCATCTTCTTCTAATGTATCAGTTTGTCCCAGTCATGTCATAGAGTGAAATGGTTCCCAAAACCATGCCACATGCCTAAGACCCAGAGCTACCCACACTTGCCCACTCCCTGCCCCTGTCCTGCCCTCCCATGCCCGCGCTATTTCTGGTGAGTGCAGGTACAGTCCCACCCCTCCCCTGAGTGGTGTAAGCTGTTCTAACTTACCCTGCTCTTGGGCTGTACCACTCTAAGGCAGTGGGAAGGAAGAGCTCAGTGGTTAGAGCCTTGGCCTTATAAATGCAGGGTTCTTCAGCTCCGTCCTTGAGGGGGCCTTTCAAAGATCTGGGACCAGAAAAGCCAAACACCTCCAGGGTGGTGATAAGTCCTCCTGCGACTGCAGGGGACTGGACTCTATGACTGCATAAGTTTTTTTTTTTTTTACAGGGGGTGGGCTGGACTCAATCACCTCCTGAGGTCTCCTCCAGCCCTGGGATTCTATGATACTCCCACACTCACCAGAAGCAGCACGGTGCTGATGGTGAATGCAGTGAGAGGTGGCCACCCTTTGTTCACCCTACCCAACACACCACCCCTGCCTGGAACCCTGCAGGAGGGGAGGGTCTCCAGATTCAAGATTTCAACAGAGGGCAGGCCATGGCCCCTCCTGTGACAGTGCCCCAGCCCTGGCTAATTGCTGCTGTCTAATTGCAGTGTAGACATACCCCAAAAGACCCTTACCAGATGCATGCACACACTCCTCCACCTAAAAAGCTCTGCTGGCTTCCTATGCAATGAGGAAAACTCCCGAGAAATCCAGCCCCCGGATAAAAATACTTCAAAGGCTTCTTCAGCACTGTCTGAGGCTGGGTGTCATGGGCCCCCCCAGCTGGGGCCTCAGACTGCACCAAATAGGGGAAAGTTTCAAACACAACCCCCGCAAATCTGCACCCAGTTCCTATGCCTGCACAGAAACAATGGATGCTGGATGAATCCCCTGGCTAATCAATAGAAACAAATGTTCCTGCGGTTCTGATCTGAATCAAAGCTGCACATGCTCCCCCCTTCATAAAACACCAGAAGATCAAAACCAGAAATTCAGTAAAAACCACCCTCTGCTCCTACATTGCTGCACTCCTGGGCTGAGATTACATTAGGACTAAGACTCTTGATGCAAACAGTCCCACTGAGCAACAAACATGCCTAAAACCCCAGCACAAACCCATATATATATGAGGTCCGAGCAAGCAGATCAAATACAAGTAGCTAGATTGCAACAGATCACTACGGAGAAGTGCCGTGCCAGGAGGCTCCCTTTCGTCAGTCAAACAAAAACCATGGACAGACCCCCCACCAAGTAGAGCATCCGTGGTCACAGTCCTGAAATGAAAACTGGAAACCCTGGGATGAATGACTTTAATGACTCCCCTCTCAGGGGAAGAGAGAGAAAGTGAAGACATCTTCCTCTGCAGTTTGCCAGGTACAAAGAAACACAAAGAACGAGATTTCCACAGAATAGCCGAAGGGATAAGAAAATTGCCCAGTCAAAAGCCAGCAGGAAAAGAGCGTAATTTGCAGGGTAGTGAGATGGCAGAAATAGCTCGGATTTGGGACGCGACAACGTGTCACTGGGCTAGAATTGAACAATAGCATCAAATGGACACCAGGTACAGAGGATCACAATTATTGTTAAGCCCCATCATTCCTGGCAGATACCTGATTATACAGGTTGAACCTCTCTAGTCTGGCACCCGCAGGACCGAATGAGAAAATTTGCAGGACTATGGGAGGTCAGTATTGTCCAGTGGCATTACCGACACTTCCACTGCTTACTGGGCTCTTAGAAGACATTTAGGGGTAAATTACAGCTAAATAACAGTACAGAACACTGAGAATCAGCACCGGTGGTTGTAGACAAACTTTTTAGGGGACCGTGGGAAACGTGGCCACACTCATGGGAAGCAGTTTTCCGGCTCACTAAAATCAGGCCGGATTATGGGTGTTGCCGGACTAGAGAGATTCAACTTGTATAACTTTGGCAATACTTTGCATCCGTTTTCATGCTGGCCAAGTTTATTTAGATGCCTGTCCCTCCCACCCCAGCACACTTTGCAGTACTCAGTCTCCCCTCTCACCAGAGCCGTGTCTACACGTGCACGCTACTTCGAAGTAGTGGCACTAACTTCGAAATAGCTCCCGTCACGGCTACACGTGTTGGGTGCTATTTTGATGTTAACATCGACGTTAGGCGGCGAGACGTCGAAGCCGCTAACCCCATGAGGGGATGGGAATAGCGCCCTACTTCGAAGTTGAACGTCGAAGTAGGGACCGTGTAGTCGTTGCGCGTCCCGCAACATTGAAATTGCGGGGTCCACCATGGCGGCCATCAGCTGAGGGGTTGAGAGACGGTCTCTCTCCAGCCCCTGCGGGGCTCTATGGTCACCGTGTGCAGCAGCCCTTAGCCCAGGGCTTCTGGCTGCTGCTGCTGCAGCTGGGGATCCATGCTGCATGCACAGGGTCTGCAACCAGTTGTCGGCTCTGTGGATCTTGTGTTGTTTAGTGCAACTGTGTCTGGGAGGGGCCCTTTAAGGGAGCAGCTTGCTGTTGAGTCCGCCCTGTGACCCTGTCCGCAGCTGTGCCTGGCACCCTTATTTCGATGTGTGCTACTTTGGCGTGTAGACGTTCCCTCGCAGCGCCTATTTCGATGTGGTGCTGCACAACGTCGATGTTGAACATCGACGTTGGCAGCCCTGGAGGACGTGTAGACGTTATTCATCGAAATAGCCTATTTCGATGTCGCCACATCGAAATAGGCTACTTCGGTGTAGGCTTCACGCGTAGACATAGCCCAGCTGTGCTCCAGGGGCTGCCACACATCCATAGCCCCCTGGTTACTAGCTATGCAGATTAGACACTTTTTACAGCTCTTTGGCAATTCTGCCTCCACTCCCTCACATTCAAAATCATTTCAAGTTGGCCTGGAAATTTTCAAAATCAGTGGTGAGTTAAAAAGTTAAAGACAAACCAGTGGAAATGAGGCGGTAGCTGAGCTAGCTATTTCAGGGGGACTTGAAACTCCTTTTACAGTTTTGATTTTTTTAAGAATAAAATAGGAGGAAGTTTGTAAATGAGAAGTTCCTTTAAACCTCCCCCAGTAGTGGGAGGGATAGCTCTGCCCTTTGAGTATTGGCTTGCTAAACCCCAGATTATGAGCTCAATCCTTGAGGGGGCCATTTAGGACTCTGGGAAATCAGAGTAAACAAAAAGAGGGAGGGTGATCTTTCCTATCAAGAGGACAGGGGACTCAACTTGATGACCTCCTGAGGTCCCTTCCAGCTGTAGGAGATGTGTATCTCCACATATTTAATGTTTCATTTAGACAATGGCGAAGCTAAATTATTCAGTTTCAGTCAATTTATTTTTTTTCAGCACAAACAATTCAGCAAAAGCAACACCCACGTGCTCAGGGAAGCCAACCCAACACATGCCCCATCCCAGAGCCTACTCCTGCACCACAAATCCCTCACCTGTGTCCTCACACCAGAGCCTGCCGATGCGCTTACCCGACTCCCTGCGCTTCAACCCCCTTCCTCAGCCTGATGAAAATAAGCAAGTGCGTTAGGGTGGGAAAGTGAGCGACAGAGGGAGTGGGGATAGGAGTGAGTGCAGGGCGGAGCCTCAGAGAAAGGGTGGGGCCTCAGGAGAGGGGCAGGGTAGGGGTGGGGCAAGGGTATTCGGTTTTATGTGCATATCCTGGTTTTCCTGCTTTGTTGACAACCGTAGGTGGGTGGCACTACCTGCCTTCCGCCCATGTGAGCTGGCCTGGCCCTGCCGTGCCCTGCCTAGATATTCCTTCACGCCCCCTAGAGGGGCAAGCCCCATACTTTGGGAGCTTAGCCCTGTATCCTTTAGCACATGCATAACGCTCACATGCATGCATGCATGTTCGCTCTCTCTCTCTCTCTGTCTCACACATACACATAGCACTTAGCTGGAGATCAAAGCCACTAATTGTGCACAGCTAAATGGTTATGGAGACAATTACAACACACACCCCAGCCCCTCACTGTAATGCTCAATTCCCTGTGTGGAGCAAGGCTCTTTGGCTTCCCTGGATGAGTTCCTAATGGTGTTAGGGGGCATCAGAAGACCCTGATGGCACCAGGGCGAGCTCGTTAATGAGATTAGCAGTTTTAATTTAGATGAAAAGCAGGAGAGGCCAGGCCCACGACCCTGCTGTTCGTTAGCGGCGCAGAAGCTGGGCTTGGAAGGCAAAGAGAGAGATGGAGACTCTGGTGCGTTGCTTGATCTGAGAGCTGCTGCTGGAGGAACTGGAATATATACATACTCTATGACCTCCTGTCCTGCAACTTCCACTCCACTTCCCAGACCTGCCCCAGGTGTTGTGCTCGCATGGACTGGCACTGCCTGGACTGAGCTCACTCCAGCCCAGACAGGGCCATGTCTTTAGTTTGCCTGGGTGTTTAACTGGGGTGTCTTCTATGGAGAATCTCTCCTGCCTCTTCTTTAGGGTCCTTTCAGGGTCCCCTCCAGACTGCTCCGAGGTTGGCCAGAGGAGCCCTTGGACAGACAACTGAGGCACTGGTGGTACAGCTGCTGGTACAGCTAGTCACTGCCTGCAGAGGCACCAGGCAGAGGTCCCACGACACTGTGATTGGAACTCTAGTGAGTTACAACGGGGCGGGTGTCTGGTTCATTCTTACAGGGGCTTTGAGGGGCTCTTAGAATATCACCCCCAGAGCCCAATCAACGAAGCACCTGACTGAGATGATGAATGAGATTGCCTCTTTGCTGCACCTAATCTCTTCCCCAGTCCCTGCTCAGTGACAGCCTTCCACAGCATTTCTCCCCAGGCAGCTCCAGTCTTGGACCACTCAGTCCGATGTAGCAACTGCTGCCAAATGTCCTCCCCACTCACCAGCGAGGGGAACTGCTGCTGCTGAGGTCTCCCCAGAAGGGCAGGCACAGCAGCTGGGAACCCTCAGAGCTCTGGGACACCTAGCACCTCTGGAGATCCGGGTATGGAACCTAAGAACATAAGAATGGGTCAGACCAAAGGTCCATCTGGCCCAACATCCTGTCTGCCGACAGTGGCCAGTGCCAGTTGCCCCCGAGAGGGTGGACCGAAGACAATGATCAGGTGACTTGTCTTCTGCCATCCATCACCAGGCTCTGACAAACAGAGGCCAGGGATGCCATTCCTATACCCCAGCTAATGGCCTTTTACGGACCTAACCTCCATGAATTTACCTAGCTATTCTTTGAACTCTCTTATAATCCTAGACTTCACAGCCTCCTCTGGCAAGGAGTTCCACAGGTTGACTGTGTGCTATGTGAAAAAGAACTTTCTCTTATTAGTTTTAAACCTGCTACCCATTAATTTCATTTGGTGTCCTCTAGTTCTTATATTACGAGAACAAGTAAATAACTTTTCTTTACTCACCCTCTCCACACCACTCATCATTTTATATACCTCCATCATATCCCCCCTCAGGCTCATCTTTTCTAAACTGAAAAGCCCAGTCTCTTTAACCTCTCCTCATATAGGACCTTCCAAACCCCTAACCATGTTAGTTGCCCTTTTCTGAACCTTTTCTAATGCCAAAATATTTTTTGAGGTGAGAAGACCACATCTGTACGCAGTATTCAAGATAAGGATGTACCATAGTTTTATAAAGGGGCAGTAAAATATTCTCTGTCTTAGTTCCTATCCCTTTTTTAAGGTCCTATCCAAACCTGGATAACGTAAGAACATAACATAAGAACGGCCATACTGGGTCAGACTGAAGGTCCACCCAGAGCAGTAGCCTGTTTGCAGACAGTGGCCAGTACCAGGTTCTCCCGAGGGGGTGGACCAAAGACAATGATCAAGCAATTTGTCTCCTGCCATCCATCTCCAGCCTCTGACAATCAGAGGCCAGGGACACCATTCCTACCCTTGGCTAATAGCCTTTTATGCACCTAACCTCCATTAATTTATCTTGCTCTTTCTTAAACTCTGTTATAGTCCCAGCCTTCATAGTTTCCTCTGGCAAGGAGTTCCACAGGTTAACTGTGTGCTGAGTGAAGAAGAACTTTCTTTTATTAGTTTTAAACCTGCTACCCATTAATTTATTTTGGTGCCTTTTAGTTCTTGTATTAGGGGCACAAGTAAATAACTTCTCCTTATTCACCCTCTCCATACCTGTCTTAATTTTATACACCTCTATCATGTCCCCCCTCAGTCTCCTCTTTTCTAAACTGAAAAGTCCCAATCTTGTTAGCTTCTCCTCATATAGGACCTGTTCCAAGCTCCTAATCATTTTAGTTGCCCTTTTCTGAACCTTTTCTAGTGCCAGGATATTTTTTTTAGGTGAGGAGACCACATCTGTACACAGTATTCAAGATGGGGGCGTACCATAGATTTATATAGGGGCAGTAAGATACCCCTTGTCTTATTTTCTATCCCTTTTTTAATAATCCCTAACATCCCATTTGCCTTTTTGGCTACCTCTGCACAGTGAGTGGAAGTCTTCAAAGAACTATCCACGATAACTCCAAGATCTCTTTCCTGATTAGTTATAGCTAAATTAGTTCGCACCAGATTGTAAGTATAGTTGCGGTTATTTTTGCCAATGTGCATTACCTTACACTTACCCTCATTACATTTCATGTTGTTTGCGTGTCATTATTATTGGCTCAGTTTGGAGACAACCAGACAACTGTAAAGGTCTGTAAGACAGCAAGAGAGCAGAGATGGTTAACACCTGTCAGGCCCCTTCCATACCCTTCTCACAGCCACAGAACATGACAGGAATGTGCCCTAGAGTCGGGCGTTAGATTGTTCCTTCCACAGCCAGCTTGGGAGAGGATCCTACTGTCACAGGTGCACAGGCTTTGTGCTCCATCACTGGCAGGGTGCTCTTCAGTGTGACAACAAACCTCCCCCACAGGCACACCCTCAATAGGGTAAGCCCCCGGGGTTTCTAGACCTCCTGGGATTAACCAGAGAGCCTTCAGCACCTCGCTTCACATCGCAAACTCCTTGCAGTGAGGCCAGCTAAGGAAGCCTGGTAGAAGGGAGAGCTGTGCACCCCTATTCCGCAGTCAGTGGCGACTCTCAGCCAGGGGTGTAAAGACAAACGGGTTTATCAGCTGTCCAAAAATCCTCTTCTAGCACAGAAAGCAGGAAGTCATTGCAAAACCTAGCTGGGTGAATCCTGAGCCCCCAGGTTCTCTCTCTGTTGGCCCAGCCCAGAAAGGTCTTTCCAGAACCTCAAAGTCCTTCCTCAGACTTTTATTCCCCTTCCTGAGCAAACAGGGTCCTCCGCTCACCTCCTGACTCACTCCTTGTTCTCCAGCTGGTGAAAGCTGCCAGCTTCCTTCAGCGGGCCAGGGTCATCCGTTGCTAGGAAACAACTCACTGGGCCATTGTCTGGGCCCAGATCCCACCTGCATCTCTGCATTCTTCTGCCAAGAAAACACCTTTCTCCCTCCCCTTAGTTAACCAGGAGGTACATAGGGAAACTGAGGCACACAATCTGCATGCAGAATGTTCTGAAAAAAATCCCACTTGGTCATACCCACATACACAGACAAAGGAAGGGCCCAAACATACTTGGGATTCCATCTCCCATTGCCAGATCTCCAATAGGTCAACGCAGGTGGCCAATACTGCCTGCCTGGAGGGGTTTGTGTGTGTGTGTGTATCTGGGGATGGATAGAATTGTTAGGCCTCTTGACAAAGGGGTTGGGGAGCAGCTCCTTGCTCCTGGAAGAGGTAGGGCTGGGGACAGGGCTGCCCCCCCGCCATCCTGTAGTTCCACCCACAGCGCACGGCCTGTTGGTCTAGCAGCCATTTTAAGGGCTTGGGATAAGTTGGCAGTGGCCAGGAGCCTTGAGCCCTTTAATCACCAGCCCTCAGCCACTACCTCTTTTCTGCTGCTGTGCATGCGTGTGTATATGTAAACTGTCTCCTGGGGAGAAGATGGCACAAAACCTTTCCACTCACTGCAAAAGAGCAGAACAAACCACGACTGTAACCAGCCCTGCCTGAGGACTGCTACTCCCTCCGCCTCAGCTGGAAAAGCACGTGCCCATCTGCTGTGAGAGAGGCCCAGAGGCAGCCATCCGCTGGCAGTTCTGCAGCTCTTTGCCAGATGAGCATCAGTGGCAGCCCTCCTCACAGCCCCTGAATTCAGATGTGGGAACCCAACACACCTCCATGAGCCGTCAGTTCCCTTAGGACTCCAGGAGCTGCCCGTCTCTGCACTAAACAGGCACTGCATGGGCAGCGCTTACTCCCTCGAGGCTGACATTAATTTTGAATGAGCATCTCTCTCTTTCCAACTCCCATAGATCTTGGTGCTTTTCATGCAGAGGCTTCTCCCCCGACCACCCTGCTTTAAAGCAGAAAACGTCTGGGTTAAAAAAAAATGCCTGCAGATCTGAATCTGGATACTGAAAGTGGCCCTCTGTGTGGGACTGGGATGGGAGGCAGAGGTAGTTTAATTAGGACTGGTATGGAGCTTAGAAGGTACAGAGTACTGTGCAAGGGTTACAGGGGCTGTCCTAAGTAATGGCACTCGTAGGCACCTGGAGGCATAATATTGCTTTGCCCTTCTGGGGTGCCTCCCAAGCTTTATTAGAGCTGGCTGGAGTTTTCAAGCCTTGGGGGAAAGGACAGACTCAGGATGTGGGGACTGACTGTGATCTGATCACCCCACCAGCCTGAAAAGTGTACGCCAAGGACCAAATTGTAGCTCTATTTGGGGGCGGTTCTCAGGGCGAACAAGCGGGGCCTGTGCTGCAAGGGGAGTCCAATTCTGCTAGGATTCTGGCTGCCTGGAGGGGTTTGTGTGTGTGTGTGTGTGTGTGTGTGTGTGTGTGGATCTGGGGAAGCTTTCAGAGTTTCATGACAGTGGATGCTCCACTGCTTTTGTTTGGTGTGGGTGGGAAGGTGGGCATGGGTTGGAGCAGCATTTCCCAATTTTATTTGGCCATGGAACCCTTTTAAATGCAAAAGAAATGTATGGAACCCTTAATGACAGTCTTATACATGGAGCTGAAAGTAAGGATAATAATAAACAAATGCGAAACCAGGTCATGAGGTCAGCATTCAGTTTAATTGCAGATACTAAAAAACAAAAGTCACATTTAACATGAGCAAAAAATAAAGCTCAAAAACGAATATGCACTATGCTGGCAGTGTTCAGTGCGCAGAGTGGATTTTCTTCTTTCGTGGGCAAATTCGTTTTATATTTGGTTCAATAGTGGAAAGTGGGAGCCGCATATCTGGTGTGGCAGTCGGTCGATTCCTGTATTTGGTTTTCGTTGCTGCGTAATTCGAGAACTCAGTTTCACACAAGGATGTGATCCAAAGGGTAGCAACTGGCATACTGCATGTCTCAATGCAGCTGGATGTTCCTGACATAAGCCACCCCATAATGATCCATGCTCTCTGTGAGTGAGTACGGGCCTTTATGGTGGTATGTACCAGATGTTTGCACCAACTGCACGGGCAGCACTGAGCTGCGACCTCATCCTTCCCACTCTCTGGCTAAGCCGGTGTTACACAGGGATGCTTTTTGTGCCAAATGCCAATGAAAACGGTTTTTTAATAAAATTCATAAATGCATAATAGTAATTCAGTTTTAATATCAGAAAGCGTTATTGTAATGGAATTTACTTGCGGAACCCTTATTTTCACTTCACAGAACCCCAGAGTTCTGGGGAACACCATTTGGGAAACACGGGGTTAGAGGCAGCAATCGCGCTAACTGAAGAGGGCAGTTTGATCTCTGTCTAGCTGGATGAACATCGGCACAGGACAGAGGTACAATCAGAACAGTGTTGACCCACTGGAGTAGTGGTGGCTGTTCTTTTTGTTCGCAGAGGCCAGGAGATGTTGTATTCCCAGCAGTCGTGGTTCACACGCACAACCGGCAGAAGAGGATGTGTGGTAGCCTCCGGTTGTGCAGGAAACATATCAAAAGAACAACCAGCCAACGTCTGCAAGTAGACCCTGACGCCTTCCTACCTGCGCTGGAACACAGGGAGTGCCATGAATGATTGCCTGTAAAGGGTTAAGGCCAGAGAGGGTGGGTAATCAGTTGGCAAGCAGCCAGGTGAGGCAGTGGGAAGAGGGAGGGATATTTTGAACTGAAGCAGGTGCCTGCTGAAGGGATCTTTCTTTTGTGTGATGGGAGCAGAGACAGATGTTTCATCCTAAGAGGCTTAAGGAATTCAGTAATTATCCAGACCACAACCCAGCCTGGGCATTCCGGTAGGTAAGTGGAAAGGAAATGCTTCCTCGGACGTGACCAGGTTGTTTTTTATTTTGGGTTTGGTGTGGACTTCTCAGACTGGCTGAGGTACACCCCCCACCCCCGCCAACCCAGGCACAATGTAACTTCTAAACTGAACCCCAGGGAAGTGATTCTGTGCTTTAACCCATTTTTTAAGGTTGCTTTGTAACACCTAGCAGCCAAGTATGCTTTGTTGGTTTATTTGCATACTTTATCTTTTGTTTTGTTCATACATCACCTTTTTAAGGCAAGGATTTGGTTCCTGTGTCCTAGAGAAAGGTCTGTGTCTATGCAGCCTAGGACTGAAAGCTCAGCTGTCAGACTGCAGCTTAATTTCATATAACCCTAGGGCTGGAAGGGACCTCAGGAGGTCATCTAGTCCAGCCCCCTGCTTCAAGCAGGATCAGCCCCCACTAAGTCATCCCAGCCAGGACCTTGTCAAGCCAGGACTTAAAAGCCTCTAGGGATGGAGAATCCACCACCTCTCTAGGCAACGCATTCCAGTGCTTCACCACCCTCCTGGTGAAGTAGTTTTTTTCTAATATCCAACCTACACCTCTCCCTCTGTAGCTTCAGACCATTACTCCTTGTTCTGCCATCTGACACCACTGAGAACAGTTTCTCACCAACCTCTTTAGAGCTCCCCTTCAGGAAGTTGAAGGCCGCTATTAAATCACCCCTCAGTCTTCTCTTCTGTAAACTAAACAAGCCAAAATCCCTCAGCCTTTCCTCATAGGTCTTATGCTCCAGCCCCTTGATCATTTTTGTTGCCTTCCACCGAACCTGCTCCAGCAAATCCACATCCTTTTTACACTGTGGGGCCCAAAACTGGACATAATATTCCAGATGTGGCCTCACCAGCGCCAAATAGAGGAGATTTCTTCCTCTTGGTTTTCAAACTCTAACCTAAAGGAGGGTTAAGAGGCTGGGGTTACCCCACAGGGAGAAATCCCAAGTGTGTCTTGTTGGGTTTCAAAGGGAGGGGTTTCTCACTTGGGTTGTGGCAGCAGCTACTTCCCAAGATCTGGAATCTGTGACCTTGGAAAGCTTTTAAGCAGAAGCCTATTGAGGCAAGGTATTTTAAGGTCTCTTGTGGGTTCCCACCTTCTGCACTTGGAGTGTCAGAGCGGGGATCAGCCTTGACAGGGCGTGACAGAATCTTTGTAGGGAGAAGGAACTAGGGCAGGGGAGGTCCTAGGGGGTAACGCTAGGCACTGCCAACTGTAGTCTGAGGTTCACATTGAGTGGTACTATATGTGAAGGATAATATAGAATCAAATGAAGTAAAAATCCTAAAGGAATCAAAATGTTCCATAGAATCATTATGGATAACAATTCATTCCTCTAATATGAATATGGCATTAGGAATATATTACCGACCACCTAACCAGG
Organism: Carettochelys insculpta; assembly: GCF_033958435.1. NCBI lineage: Eukaryota > Metazoa > Chordata > Testudines > Carettochelyidae > Carettochelys > Carettochelys insculpta. The sequence goes on from NC_134137.1 coordinate 373,122,362, forward strand.
ACAGTGATAGTGATGCTGAAATGATGAGGGAGATTAGAGAGGCTATCAAAATAAAAAACAAAGTAATAATAGGAGATTTCAATTATCCCCATATTGATTGGGTGCATGTCACCTCAGGACGGGATTCAGAGATTAAATTTCTTGATGCCTTAAATGACTGCTTCTTGGAGCAGCTAGTACAGGAACCCACAAGGGGAGAGTCGATTCTCGATCTAGTCTTGACTGGAACGCAGGATCTGGTCCAAGAGGTAACTGTTACTGGACCGCTTGGAAATAGTGACCACAATATAATAACTTTTAATATTCCTGTGTTGGGAAGAACACCGCAGCGGTCAAACACTCTGGCATTTAATTTCAAAAAGGGGAATTACACTAAAATGAGGAAGCTAGTTAAACAGAAACTAAAAGGTAGAGTAATTAAACTAAAATCCCTGGACGCTGCATGGAAACTGTTTAAAGACACCATACTAGAGGCCCAACTTAAATGTATACCCCAAATAAAAAAACACAGTAAGAGACCTAACAAAGAACCACCATGGCTAAACAGCCATGTTAAAAAGGCAGTGAGAGAGAGAAGGGCAGCTTTTAAAAAGTGGAAGTCAAATCCTAGTGAGGAAAATAGAAAGGAACATAAACACTCCCAAATTAACTGTCATAATGTAGTAAGAAAAGCCAAAAAAGAGTTTGAGGAACACCTAGCCAAAAATTCAAAAAACAATAGTAAAATGTTTTTTAAATACATTAGAAGCAGGAAGCCTGCTAAAAAAGCAGTGGGGCCCTTGGATGATAAAGATATAAAAGGAGCAATCAAGGAAGACAGTGCCATTGCGGAGCGATTAAATGATTTCTTTGCTTCAGTATTCACGGCTGAAGATGTTACAGAGGTTCCTAAATCTGAGCCAGCCTTTTTAGGCGACAAATCTGAGGAACTCACTCAGATTGAAGTGACATTAGAGGAGGTTTTGGAATTAATTGATAAGCTGAATAGTAACAAGTCTCCAGGACCAGATGGCATTCACCCAAGGGTTCTGAAAGAACTCAAATGTGAAATTGCGGAGTTATTAACAGTGGTTTGTAACCTATCCTTTAAATCCACTTTGGTACCAAATGACTGGAAGACGGCCAATATAACACCAATATTTAAAAAAGGCTCTAGAGGAGATCCTGGCAATTATAGACCGATAAGTTTAACATCAGTACCAGGTAAATTAGTAGAAACACTAGTAAAGAGGAAAATTGCAAGGCACATAGAAGAGCACGAATTGTTGGGCAAAAGTCAGCATGGTTTCTGCAGAGGGAAGTCGTGTCTGTCTAATCTATTAGAATTCTTTGAAGGGGTTAATAAACATGCGGACAAGGGGCACCCAGTGGACATAATATACCTAGATTTCCAGAAAGCCTTTGACACGGTCCCACACCAAAGGCTTTTATGTAAATTAGGTGGTCATGGGATAGGAGGAAAGGTCCTTTCATGGATCGGGAATTGGTTAAAAGACAGAAAACAAAGGGTTGGAATAAATGGTAAATTTTCACAATGGAGGGGGGTAACTAGTGGTGTTCCCCAGGGCTCAGTCCTGGGACCGATCCTGTTCAACTTGTTCATCAATGATCTAGAAAATGAGGTAAGCAGTGAGGTGGCAAAGTTTGCAGATGACACCAAGTTGTTCAGGACAGTCAAAAGCAAAAGGGATTGTGAAGAACTACAAAAAGATCTCAGCAAACTGAGTGATTGGGCAGCAAAATGGCAAATGAAATTTAATGTGGGTAAGTGTAAGGTAATGCATGTTGGAAAAAATAACCCAAATTACACGTACTACATGATGGGGTCAAATTTAGCTATGACAGATCAGGAAAGGGATCTTGGAGTTATAGTGGATAGTTCTCTGAAGACATCCACGCAGTGTGCAGCGGCAGTTAGTAAGGCAAATAGGATGTTAGGAATTATTAAAAAAGGGATCGATAATAAGACAAAAGATATCATACTTCCCCTATATAAAACTATGGTACGCCCACATCTCGAGTACTGCGTGCAGATGTGGTCTCCTCACCTCAAAAAAGATATATTGGCATTAGAAAAGGTTCAGAAAAGGGCGACTAAGATATTAGGGGCTTGGAAAGGGTCCCATATGGGGAGAGGCTAGAGAGACTGGGACTTTTCAGTTTGGAAAGAAGGCGATTGAGGGGCGATATGATAGAGGTATATAAAATCATGAATGGTGTGGAGAAAGTGAATATAGAAAAATTATTTACCTTTTCCCATAATACAAGAACTAGGGGACACCAAATGAAATTGATGGGTAGTAGGTTCAAAACTAATAAAAGGAAATTTTTCTTCACACAGCGCACAGTCAACCTGTGGAACTCCTTGCCCGAGGAGGCTGTGAAGGCCAGGACTCTATTAGGGTTTAAAAAAGAGCTTGATAAATTTTTGCAGGTCAGGTCCATAAATGGCTATTAGCCAGGGATAAAGTATGGTGCCCTAGCCTTCAGAACAAGGGCAGGAGATGGATGGCAGGAGATAAATCACTTGTCTTCTGTTCTCCTTCTCTGGGGCACCTGGCATTGGCCACCGTCGGCAGATGGGATGCTGGGCTTGATGGACCTTTGGTCTCACCCAGTATGGCCGTTCTTATGTTCTTATGTTCTTATGAGTTATTGTCTAATGAGTTACCACTCAAGCCAAACCCACAACCTCAAACTTGCATGATTTTATCACAAATCTCACAATTTTTGCTGTTTTGCTGAAGCTTCCTTTGCTCTGAGCACCAAGTGATTTTGTGAAACTCTCACTTTTCAGTAGTGTCTGCCGCACAAGGCTGCAGCTCCTGAAAACGTGGCCTTAAGGCTCAAAACCCACGTGGCAAATGAAGAGAACTCAATATGTACTATCACCATTTTTGACCTTGAGAAGCAATCTCATGATGGTTTGGGCTGAATTCTGAACTGTTGGGGTTGGCAATTCTGCATGATTCAGAAAGGGAGTGAGTCTGGGCACTGGATTATGTGCTCTAGTTAAAGAGTCTCTCTAGTCACACACTCCACGCGGAGTACAAGGGTTTAAGTTAAGTACGTTCTTGGCACACGAAGCAATGACAAAGCACAACCCCACCATCTAAGGTAGAGGTTCTCAAACTGGAGGGCACACGCCCCCACCTAGAGATCAGAAGCTTTAGGAGCTTTGTTAGCTCTGAAGGCAGCACCCCTGCCAGCAGCAGTGCACAAGTAAGGGTGGCGTGATAAGGCATTGCCCTCTTTACTTCTGCACTGCTGCTAGGGGCAGCATGGCCTTCAGAGCTGGGCCCCTGGCCAGCAGCCACTGTTCTTCACTCAGCCTTCAGAGCTGGGCAGCGTATATGTACTTGTGTGATTGGAGCAGGGTGGGAAGGCAAGAAGACAGAAAGAAGGAGGGGAGGGAAAGATTAAATTCGTTTGAGAACTACTGGCGATCGGAAGAGATCAAGAGCCAGAAGATGCAATGCAGCAGGAGAACACCAGAGGGGACTCAAGCGAAGGACAGCAAAGAGGAAAGCAGGAAGGTAGAGCTTGTAACTGGGTAACATGAGTAACACCTCCATTTTAATCATACCGATTGCCATCTGACTTTGGTCAAAAGAGAAAAGCATTGGCATGGCCGGGCAAAGAGGGGGAATGAGCCCCACTGGAGATGATCGGAAGGGGAAATAAAAAGGAATTTGGAAGGTTCCATTTCTGTTGCAGCTCTTCCTCAATTTCCTCTGAGTTATGTTTTCTGCCCCAACACTGTCTTACAGGCAGAGGTGGGGAAAGCACCCCCAAAGTTACTTGAGTCAATGTGCATCTGCGTTCACTTCTGGATACTGGAGTACAATCAAGATGTGATGTGCATGTTTCTGTGTGCGCGCACGCATGTGTACTTTTACTCAAGTAGTTTTGCAGAGGGACACTGGTGGCTTGTACTTAAGTACATTCCCCCAAAGCACTTTTACTCAAGTAACTTTTGGGGTACTTTCCCCATCTCTGCTTGCAGTGCTGTAAGTCTCTGGTTTCTGTCTATGTGAAACCACTCCTAGCCAACAGAACAGACACATTAAAGCATTTATTTTTGTAATATGTGATGCAGCCCTTAGATGTCTGTGTGCACTATATAGAACTGCGACAGCATATGATGCCTGGTAAACAAAAGAGACAAGGCTAGAGTTGAAGCTGCTTGGAAATCTGTTTGTCCATAACAGTGGTTGTTTTTGTTAACAGATGCCCCTTGTTCAAGACAGGCTGTGAGTCTGTGGAGTGCAAAAATAGAGACAATCTCCCAAGAAAGAGAAATCAAGCCGTTTTCCTAAAACAAAATAATAACAATGATAAAGCCACAGACAGTGCTTCTTTTGTCCCCATAGTCAGGGGACATTGTTATGCCTTTTGCTGGTGCCATGATTCCCCTTGCAGCTCAGCAAGGCATAACAGGATTGCTGCCTCAGTTTCCCTTCCCAGATTCCTAAAATGCTCCATCTCACGTTCTCTTAGGTCCTGTATTACCCTTACTTGGAGGCAGTTTATCATCCCACATTCTGCAAATAGTCCATGTCAAACCCAGCCCAGTGACACACCTAACTTGCAAGCTCTGGCCTAATCTATCACACTCCGGCCTCCTTCCGTCCCCACTTGGTCTTGTGTCCCAATAGCCAATTCAGCCCTTCCAGGTGGAGTTCTTCCTAGGCTTCTTCCTGGCTTCCATGTTTTCACCTGGGAAAGATCAGCAGGCTGGGCCAGGCTGAACCCACCCCTCTGCTGCTCTCTCTGCCCTCAGCCCTATTCAGCCACCCAGCCCTAGAGTCACCAGGCTTACCACTCTCCAGCCCTTAGCTCCTCCCACCCCAGAACTCCTCTCCAATCACAGTTGCATGCCTCTCATTTATTCGCCCCTCCCTTTTAATCAAATCAACCTGGGATGGAACCTGTCTGGTACCGGGGGACAGCCTCCCACAACCGAGAGTTGCATGCAGACTTAAAGGGGCCAGCCCCCCGAAACAGAGTTGTGTGCCTGATTGCCAGGATAGGATTTGGCTGCTCTGCAGTAATGCGGGCCTGCTGGCCTCTGTGAAGTGATAGAGAGCCTGTCTGGCTGGAAATATCTTCAGCACAATTAGCTTCCCTGAACAATGGGCCCTTTATTCTCCATAATGAAAAGGACTGAGAGAGTGAATTTGTTTTCAGAGCTGTGAAATGAAGCCCTAGCTGAACAAGTAACCTTGCGAGCCAGACACAATAGCTGGTATCTAATCATCGCTCCCCCTCACCCTCCCCGCCTTGCACAGATGCTTTTGAACCCGAGTGTTTTTGTCTGCTCCCCCTGCCCAGGAATTATGCTCATTAATAATATTTTCGTTTCACAAAAGCAATGAAAACAACACGATAATAAAAATGCCTCCGAGGTCGCAGCTGTGAGCAGGGGCTGATTGCTTTGTTTTCTCAAGTGCAGGAGGGTCACTGCTGCAAGCTGGACAAGTGCCCGTTCTGCGGAGAAGCTCTTTTATCAGTGCTGTTCAGATTACATAACCTCCATCTGCACTCTCTCTCCTGCAGCAGGAAGTCCGGCCCATCACGGCGCTGGATGTTTGAAGGGCTACTCTCAAATAGCCCAGTCCCAAATCTTAGGCATAAAAGCAGGATGACATCCTGCAGAGTCACAACCTCCTAATGCTCTAGTGATATTTGATACTGAGTCTCTGATGGCTACAGTCATAGTGTGACCCCTTTCTATGTGTGAAGCTGACAGACGCAGGTTACCAGCCCCAGGAACAGAACTTGCAAACATAGGGTCTAAAGCCCCTGACCTCTACCACATGAGCTAAAGGCCAGCTGGCTCTTAGGTGAGGCTGTGGAGCAGAGACTTCACTCACTCCAGATGAGGGCCCAGTGCCTCTGGGCACTACATATGAAACAGATCAGAACATAACCCTTGAGAGCCTTAAGGGAGCTGAAAAATTCTTGGCCCCTCTCTCCCCTGTCAAGTCCGAGTGCGGCTCACACAGCAGCTGGTTAACCTCACAGGTCTGCAGCTCCTCTCTATCTGGGTGTGGGTTACAAATGCATCTGAAGTTTCGGGGCACCCACCACTGCAATTCACTTCCATAACAGAAAGAAGCCACGTTTTCAAGCAGGCAGGCAAGTACCTGCTGGTCTGCACCCTTCAAATGCATAATGGGAGGCACCAATCCAAAAAGGGCCAGCCCTACAGTCCTGCCTCAGGCAAGTCTCCCATTGACTCTCCACCCTAAAGGTTTTTAAGTCCCGGCTTGACAAAGCCCTGGCTGGGATGATTTAGTTGGGGTTGGTCCTGCTTTGAGCAGGCGCTGGACTAGATGACCTCCTGAGGTCTCTTCCAACCCTAGGATTCTACGATTATAACCATGGTCAGCAGGTTCTTCAAATTGGGTCATTCCACCTTTCAGCACCAGTCCAAGCTAGATCCTCAGCTGGATCACTAGAGGCAGGGAAGTGGGTGGGCCTCAGCCCACCTACTGCTAAGGCCCCTCCCCCAGCCTAGTGGGAGGGGCTACTGGACCCGGGACCTGACTGATTGCTTGGGACAACTAGCGAGAACCTTAGCTGGAGGAAATCTGCTAGAGCCGGTCTGATTTACACCGGCAGAGGATAGCTACAATCAAAGAGCGCTGTCTTACTCCAGCTGTCTGACCCTCAGGGTCATCAAATCATGCCTGTGGACTTTATTGCAAGCCATAGGACGTTTCATTGCATATAGTCCAGCCGGCCCCAGGTACTTGGGGCTCGGCAAGCTGGATTCTTTTCTGTCTCCCACATCACAGCCAAACACAATATATCTGCTCAGCTCCAGCTGCTGAATCTTTATTAGCAGCGATGTTAGATGCAGAGAGGACCCAGCCAGTTTTCCAGATCCCAAGGGTCAGTAGGGTTGGAGATTAGGGGAAGAGAGTTTTGATCTGTGAGATGTTGCAAATGAATGAGGGCGGTGGTAACATGTAAAGCCTCACAAGGGAACGTCTGTCTCCTGCTCTCCCCACCGGAGCGTATGGACATTGCCTGTGTAGCATTTCAATCCGCAGGACTGTCACTCTAAGGCTCCCCTTTCCCTTATGGCAGCATAATACATCAGCCATAGGGATGCACTCGCCTCATTTGGCTGCCTGCCCCTAGACCTGTCCTCCTGAATAATTGACGCTGGCTGGCTCCGAGTGGGAGTGGGTTGCTCTCCCTGCCCGAGGGATTCCAGAGTGCCTCCAGTTCAACTGAGAGCTTTTAAAGGGACACACCACCTGCGGCTGAAAACACAATCCCATGGAGACAGGAGTGCAAGTTTTCTGAGGGATATACACAGCCAGAGACATCAGGTCCTCTAGCAAGGACACCAGTGTCCAAGTTCCGGGCAACCGCATCGTATGTCTCCCTTGTAAACTTTCTTGGCTCCTGGCTCCTCAGTTGTCATGTCTTGGGCAGAGGCCCACATCCAGGGCTGTTCCTAGGGGGTGTGGGCCTGTGACGCCCCCTACATCTGCTCTAGGCTATTCTGAATTTTCCTGCCCATGTTCTGCTCTTTCCTGCCCCCTTTGAACTCATCCATGAAGCTCCCTCCCTCAAGCAATGTGATCCAGGAGATTACGGAAGTAGGGGCTGGCATGGGGTAGGAACAGGGACTTGGTCCCCCTGCACTCAGTCCAGCAATGGGAGCCACGGAAGCTGCCACCCAGCAGCCTGCTTCACTTAGCCACCCATTTCCCAGCAAGTCGCTCTGCTTCCCACTGCTGCAGTGAGTGCAGGGGGTCCCAACCCCTGCTGCCCCATACCAGGCCCTCCTGGTCATCCCCCCCAGGCCACCCTGGGCCCTACATAGGAGGACAGAACTAACCTTGATACAGGAGACCATCCTGTCCATAGGACAGCTGGAGGGGCTGCTGAGGGGCCCCACAAAGTGCAGGCCACCCCAAACCATCCTATGAATGGGGTGGCTCTTCCCATGTCTCTCTCCCTCCTGACTGGGGCTTTCCAGACTTCATAGTTCCCCACCTACATTATGTGTTCTCCAGCAGGCCAGAATGCCTAAGCAGGTCTGCTTTTCTTTCTCCTCTGAGACTATAAACAATGTAATTGCTCACAGCCATGTGTTCCCATGCAGGGCAATTATGCTGTTTATAGCCTTGGAGGAGAAACATCCTTTCTAAGCAAGTACTTTTATTCATACGGCAAAAACATTGCAGTGAAATCATATTAAAAACAATTAAAGAGCCAACACCCTTACTAATAAGCTTACCAGAGATCCTCTCCAGTCTGGCAAGGGCTCTGGAAGGTTATCAGTCCTGCGAAGGGTGTTTTTTGGTTGCAAGTTCATGACAAACTGTTATATTAGAACAAATACTCCCCTGAATCAGTACCTCCCTCCTTTATACAGAGGACACGGGGAAGTCAGTGGATGTGATATACCTTGATTTCAGCAAAGCTTTTGATATGGTCTCCCACGACATTCTTGTCCATAAGTTAAGGAAATATGGACTGGATCCTGGGACTATAAGATAGATTTAAAGCTGGCTTCATGGTTGGGCCCAACGGGTAGTGGTTAATGGCTCATAATTTAAGGAAATATGGATTGGATCCTGGGACTATAAGATGGATAGAAAGCTGGCTTGAAAATCTGGCCCAATGGGTGGTGGTCAATGGCTCACTATCTGGATGGCGGTCAGTTTCAAGTAGGGTGCCACGAGGCTCAGTTCTGGGGCTGGTGTTGTTCAACACCTTTATTAATTACCTGGATTAGGGTTAGGGTTAGGGTTAGGGACTGGACTGCACCCTCAGCAAGTTTATGGATGACACAAAACCAGGGGGAAAGGTAGATATGTTGGAGAGTAGAGAGAGAATCCAGAGTGACCTGGATAAATTGGAGGACTGAGCCAAAAGAAATCTGATGCGGTTCAACAAGGAGAAGTGTAGAGTCCTGCACCTGGGGTGGAAGAATCCCAAGCATTGTTACTGGTTAGGGACTGACTGGCTCAGCAGCAGTACGATGGAAAGGGACCTAGGGTTTATGGTGAATGAAAGGCTGGATATAAGTAAAGAGTGTGCCCTTGTAGCCAAGAAGGCTAACAGCATACTAGGGTGTATTAGGAGACGAATTTCGAGCAGCTCTAGAGAAGTGGTTGTTCTCCTCTATTCAACACTGGTGAGGCCACATCTGGAACATTGTGTCCAGTTTTGGACCCCCCCTGGAATAAAAACGATGTGGATTTGCTGGAGCAGGTTCAGAGGAGGGCAACAAAAATGATGAGGGGGCTGGAGCACAAGACCTATGAGGAGAGGCTGAGGTATTTGGGCTCGTTTAGTTTACAGAAGAGAAGACTTAGAGGTGATTCAATAGCAGCCTTCATCTTCCTGAAGGGGAGCTCTAAAGAGGAGGGTGAGAAACTGTTCTCAATGGTGTCAGATGGCAGAACAAGGAGCAATGGTCTGAAGTTACAGAGGGAGAGGTGTAGGTTAGATATTAGGAAAAACTACTTCACCAGGCAAGTGGTGAAGCACTGGAATACGTTGCTTAGAGAGGTGGATTCTCCATCCCTCGAAGTTTTTAAGTCCCGGCTTGACAAGGTCCTGGCTGGGATGACTTAGTGGGGGTTGATCCTGCTTGAAGCAGGGGACTGGACTAGATGACCTCCTGAGGTCCCTTCCAGCCCTAGGATTCTGTGAAGGGTGTTTTTTGGTTACAAGTTCATGACAAACTGTTATATTAGAACAAATTCTCCCCCGAATCAGCACATCTGTCCTCTATACAACTTGGGGGGGGTTGACCTTGTGATCTCAGGAACAGGTGATCAGCAGACGGTGGGTTCCTCCTCAGGACATAGCTTCAGAAGGTCAGGTCTAGAGGTGGAAGTTTGTTTTCCTCCTCTCAAGTATTTCCTTGGAAACCCCACTTAACTTTGTCTCTAGAGTTCCTCTTTGCCTGGTTGTAGTGAGTCAGTATGGCCTCCTGCAGACCCGGAGGCAGGGGAAGCTATGCAGAGGCCCTGGTGGGCGGGGCCGGAGTCAGGAGACCAGAGGCCCGCCCCTCAGAGGGCGGGGCCAAGGGCTAGAAGAGCCAAAGGCGGGACTCAGGAACCATTCGGGCCTGGGCCTCCGGGCAGGGAGGACGTGCCTGCCCGAGCTCCTCGGAGCCAAAGGGAGAGGGCCTGCGGCCGCCCGGCCAGGCCGGAGGAGCAGGCCCCCAGAGGCTCCACGCAATCCCGGGTCCATATGCCCCAAGGAGACTACCCGGACTTCCCGGACCTACCAGGACCTTCCCGCCGGCGGAGACCCCCCGCCTTGGAAGAGGCCCCGGGAGTGGGCTGCCCCAGAGTCCCGGCGGATCCTTACAGCACGCAGACCAGGACCGCCTTGCGTCTCCTGTATTGCCGCCGCCTGACTACCCTAACGACATTGTTATGGACGACTGGCCGGAGCCCCCGAAGGTGGATGACCCGGAGGAGACCGACCTGGGAGGACCCCTCGACCAGATGGACTGGGACCTGCCGCCAACAGAGGGTGAGGTAGGAAGTGGCCCGGGGAACGACGCTCACGAACCCATGGCAGTGTGTTGCGGTCTGGATCCCCACTGCCGGGGTTGCATGTGAGCGACCCCCCAGGGCCCTGGGCCTGGTCGCAGTGGAGTGGGAGGGCCTGCGACCCCCTACCCCCCTCCCTGACAGGGCCAGCCCGCGCTGAGCCTGTCTGTAAACCTTGTGTTGCTGCCCTGCCCCAAACTGAGGGCTGGGCCGGTGTTTAAACCTTGTGTCGGCCCCGCCCCAAACTGAGGGCTGGGCCGGTGCTTAACTCTGGTGAACTGCTGCCCCACCCTGGACTGAGGGCCGGGCCCAGAACTGTATTATTACTTGGGACTGCTGCCCTGCCCTGGACTGGGGGCTGGGCCCAGAACTATACAACTCTTGTGAACTGCTGCCCCGCCCTAGATTGAGGGCTGGGGCCTGTATGGTGTTGTAGCGGTGAGCTGCTGACTGCCCGAACTGAGTACGGGCTGGTGCCCTAACCCCCTTTTTTGTTGCCGCCCGCCCTAGACCAAGGGGCTGGGCGTCACTGGATGTGTTACACTGGTTCATTATTTAAAATAGTCGTTTGATGCTCGTAACACTTCCCAGGATTTTCACTAGTTATGTGTGCACTGTCCCCTCTAAGTTTTTCCATCCAAGTGGGGAATAATTTTGTTATGTGCACCCAGGCATGTGTGGATTTGCATCACCAATAGAAATGCATGATGTGACCTGTGGATGGCTGTGAGCACTCTGATAATCAGTCAGGAGGCACCTGATTCCCTCCTCAGCCACCCAAGTGGCCAGCTTACAGGGAACACTGCCCAAGTGCTCGCAGAGAAGTAACACACCATCCCACCATCAGCCATAAACTTTGCCTTTAGAAGACAATGGACCCCAAATTGACATAAACCTAATTCCATAAGAATAAGTTAACAGAGGAGCTTTTCCCATGGACCCGTAATTAACAAGCATCAGAAAGAATCTGCATGAAATAAATCAATGCAGAAGTGGGTGGAAGCTGGAGTTTGTCAGCAAATGTGTCAGAGACAACTCCAGTTCTTCCCAGCCGCCTCTGTCCCCCACACATCTCCCCGCCCCGCACAATGTGGCTGTCGTTGCTAAGGTCACCCAGGCTGCAGTTTAACAAGCAAAATGAACAGATGAGCAGGGCTTCCTCCTGCTATAACACCAGACGGTGGAAGGAGAGTGATTGACTGGAGCGTTGCGATTTTCAATAAAATGTCTTAAGAGCCAGAAAAGTTGCTGGTGACTAGAAGTAAGCAATCATCACGCCAGTCTTCCAGCAGGAAGGGTCATGGTCGAAGTGCAACAACCAGAGGGGAAAAGGCAGCTTTTTATAGCCAGTAATATCCCTTCTGACAGTGGTAGTGAACTACTTCCAATGACACTTGGCTGGGAAAGTGCTAAGATGGATAGCTTTGTCTTTCACTAAGGAAGACTGAGACATCGGCTGCACAGCAAATAATATCTGAAGATCCTGTTTTTCCCTCACAGGGACCTAAATTAAAAAGAAGCAATGTCCACTATGAAACTGGGCCACGGCCAAACCCCCAAGCCCACCTAGCTTGTTAACCCATGTTAATGTTGGGACATAATGAGTCAGGGGGCTTCAAAGTCCCCGGGGGTCCAGAGTGACCTGGATAAATTGAAGGATTGGGCCAAAAGAAATCTGATGAGATTCAACAAGGACAAGTGCAGTGTTCTGCACTTGGGATGGAAGAATCCCAAGCATTGTTACTGGCTGGGGACCAACCAGATACGTAGCAGTGCAGCAGAAAAGAACCAGGGGATTACAGTGAATGAGAAGCTGGATACGACTCAGCAGTGTGCCCTTGTAGCCAAGAAGGCTAATAGCATATTAGGGTGCATTAGGAGGAACATTTCCAGCAGATCTAGGTAAATTATTATTCCCCTTTATTCAGCACTGGTGAAACCACATCTGGAGTATTGAGTCCAGTTCTGGGCCTCCCAGTATAGAAAGGATGTGGATACCTTCGCGAGGGACTAGTGGAGGGAAAACCAAAATGATTAGGGAGCTGGAGCACATGACCTACAAGGAGAGGGTGAATGATTTGGGTTTATTTAGTTTGCAGAAGAGAAGAGTGAGAGGCGATTTGATAGCATCCCTCAACTTCCTGAAGTGGGTTTTTAAAGAGAACAGAGAGAGGCTGTTCTCAGTATTGATGGATGGCAGAACAAGGATCAGTGGTCTCAAGTTACAGTGAGGAGATCTAGGTTGGATATTAGCAAAAACTATTTCACCAGGAGGGCGACGAAGCACTGGAATGTGTTACCTACGGAGGTGGTAGAATCTCCATCCCTAGAGGTTTTTAAGTCCCAGCTTGACAAAGCCCTGGTGGGGATGAGTTAGTTGGGGTTGGTCCTGCTTTGGCCAGGGAGTTGGACTCTATGACTTCCTGAGATCTCTTCCAGCCTGGGAGACTATGAAAGTCAAAGCTGTGTTTTGCTCAGAACTCAGCGTCCATACCCCAGTTTATCTAGCCATTTGCTTATATTACCATAGTGCTTACAAGCCGTAGAATCATAGAATCGTAGGGCTGCAAAGGACCTCAAGAGGTGTTCGAGTCCAGCCCCCTGCTTCAAGCAGGATCAACCGCAACTAAGTCATCCCAGCCATGACTATGTCAAGCCAGGACTTAAAAACCTCTAGGGATGGAGATTCCACCACCTCTCTAGGCAGTGCATTCCAGACCATCACCACCCACCTGGTGAAGTAGTTTGTCCTAATATCCAACCTACACCTCTCCTTCTGTAACCTCAGACTATTACTCCTTGTTCTTCTGTCTGTCACAGCTGAGAACAGCCTCTCTCCATCCTCTGCAGAGCCCCCCTTCAGGAAGTTGAAGGCTGCTATCAAATCGTCCCTCAGTCTTCTCTTCTGTAAACTAAATAAGCCCAAATCCCACAGCCTCTCCTCATAGGTCTTGTGCTCCAGCCCCTTAATCATTTTCATTACCCTCCACTGAACCTGCTCCAGCACATCCACATCCTTTCTATACCGGGGGGCCCAAAACTGGATGCAATACTCTAGATGTGGTCTCACCAGTGCCGAATAGAGGAGAACAACCACTTCTCTAGAGCTGCTCGAAATGCTCCTACTGATGCAGGCCAATATACCATTGGTCTTTTTGGCTACAAAGTCACACTGTTTACTTATATTCAGCCTTTCATCCATCATAATCCCTAGGTCCCTTTCCTCTGTACTGCTGCTTATCCATTCTGTCCCCAGCCTATAACAATGCTTGGGATTCTTCTGTCCCAAGTGCAGGACTCTACACTTCTCCTTGTTGAATCACATCAGACTTGTTTTGGCCCAGTCCTCCAATTTATCCAGGTTACTCTGGATTCAATCTCTACCCTCCAACGTATCTACCTCTCCTCCTAGCTTTGTATCATCCCCAAACTTGCTGAGGGTGCAATCCAGTCCGTCATCCAGGTCATTAATAAAGATGTTGAACAACACCAGCCACAGAACCGAGCCCTGGGGCGCTCCACTTGAACCGACCACCATCCACCTATTGAGCCATTGACCACTACCCGTTGGGCCTGACCATCAAGCCAACTTTCTATCCATCTTACAGTCCATGTATCCAATCCACACTTCCTTAACTTATGGACAAGAATGTTGTGGGAGACCGTATCAAAAGCTTTGCTTAAGTCAAGGTATATCATATCCACTGACTTCCCCATGTCCACAGAGCTTGTTACCTCACCATAGAAGCTAATCAGATTGGTCCGGCATGACAACTGAAATCAAGGCTCTATTGTGTTAAGCTCTATGTATAGATACAGCAAGAGGCAGCATCTGCTTAGATAGACAAAGTGTGACAGGATAAAAGTGATGTTATTCTCATTTTTCAGGCAGGGAATAGAAGCACCCAATGAAGTAAGTGACTTTCTCAAAGCCACACCTAAGGTTTGTGGCCACACCAGTAATCAATCCAGATCTCCTTTCTTCCAGTCAGGGCTCCCTCTAATTTTTCCATCCATGAGTGGAATTAATTTTGTTATGTACCCCAAGGCATGTGTGGATGTGCACCACAATTAGAACCACATGTTGCCAGATGTGGGAGCTCTGCTCACCAGCTGGGCAGCAGTTGAATCTCTCTTGGGCGGCCACCCAAGTACTCAGCTTACCAGGAGTGCCCACTCCCATACGTTGAGGATAAGACTACCCCAGAGAGGTAAGGCATGTAGGATATTGTTTCACCTTCCAGGCACGTCAAAAGGGTTTTGCTTCCTGTTGGGAGCTAGTTCCTTGTGGGAGAGATGGGACAAGGGCCTGGACCAATGTTCCATCTAATCTTTTCCATTTATGTGCAGATATTTTTCCATCCATGTGCGGAATAAAGTTTTATGTGCACTCAGCCATGTGTGAATGTGCACCACCAGTACGAACAAAAACCTGAGCTGTGGGCACTCTGCTTATCAGCTGGGTGGCATTTGAATCTCTCCCGAGTAGCTGCACAAGCCCTCAGCTTCCAGGGAACGCAGGTTTGGGATCATCAGTAGCAAAGCACAGCTGCCCTCCACTAGAACTAATGGAGTAATCCTGTCCATGGCTGAGTGAACAGCAGGCTCGTCTCCTTGCTGCGGGTGGAGACATTAGCAAACACACCCTTAGGCCAGTGTATCATGGGCTCTTGTCTCTTAGGCAGAGCTGTCTCAGAGTTCATACCCCAGAGGGGAGCTAGAACTCACAGCAGAGAGGAGAATAGAACCCAGGCTCTTCAGAGCAAGCGTCTGTCCTATGAATTAAGAAAGATGCTCCACCCACTCTGAGCATAACAGCTGGCACCTTTCCTCATTGCACATCCACTGCTAGAGGCACACTCACCCTAATGCACCCAGCCAGTCCATCAACCTAGCAACAGCATAAGCTACGGTGTACATGACAACCAACAGCAGCCTTGGCTGAGGGTTCACATGTGAAGCCTGGAATCACACATCCTAACATCTGTATGCAAATACACCTCCCTACACGCAAGGTGGCGTCTGGATTGAACCGGGGGGGCCCTCAGCGGTCTCCTTTTCGCTTTCGACCTTTTATCTCTGCCGCGCTAGCCGAGTGATAAGGCGAGATCTGGAGATGAGAACTCATCTGGCTGGCACCAGCCTGCACTGCTAATTTACAGTCTTTAAAAGTTAATTTCCTAGCGTAATCCGGCTGGCTCATCTTGCTGCGCCTTCGATTGTTATCGAGATGAAACATTTGGTGATTTGAGTTGAAGGCTGAAGTGTAATGCCGGCTGGGAAGTTTAACTAGCTGGAGAGAACAGGGGACAAGAGACCAGAGAGAGGGGAGCATTCCCTTCCGAGGGTATCTGTGGAATGCTGCAGCTGCTGTGGTTTCTGAGTACATGGCCCGTTATGGAGGGCCCTGGTACGTGGCACTGGCTGGAGGAAGCATGGAGATATTTAAAGGACAGATGGGACTATGGGAAGGACTTTGGGATCCTGTACCCCAGCTCAACTTTAAATCGACAAAGCCCCTCCCCCCTTAGAAACTGGATCACTCTACCCACCGATGATTCCAATGCCATATTGCTATCTTTGGTGTAACCAGTGCACCTTTGGGGGGGGGCTTCCATGACCTAGGTCACCCTCCAACCCCCTCCTCAGCATAATGACCCTGCAGACCTCCCCGAGCTGCCCGTGTCTGAGGCAGCCCTGGCAGGAGGCCCATCAGTGCAATTGGGAGCATAGGCTAAAGGGCAGGGGCAGGAAACTTCCACTCAGTGTGCAGGAGCCGTCAGCAAAAGCTAACAAAATGCTGGGAATCATCAAAAAAGGGGAGGGAGAACCCGACAGAGAACATCCCATTGCTGCTATAGAAATGGTTTCTCTGTCGGAGGCATTTGAAGGCAGGGTGTGCAGCCTCTTAGATAAAGCCACCCTTAACAGCAACCACAAAATCAAACAAACATCTCCAAACTGCAACATTCAGTTCAGTTCAGGTTTGTCTAAAGTCCTGGGGAAGTTTCTAGTCATATCTTATTTCATCCAATCTACATCACCCTTCTCCATAAAAATATCCTCTCCCATGCCTTTGTACCACTAGTAATTTCTTCTCCCTGTCTGCACAAAACACCGATGGATGCATGAAGGGTTAAATAGCATTTCTTTGTCTCTGTCATAAATGAGGATTACTCCGTTTTTAGTCTGAGATATGAGAATGCCTATGAGGCACGGCGGACTCCAAGATCTCCTTTAAACCCTTAATTCCAAAAGATCATTGCAATCAAGGAGACATTAAATCTCCGGATAAGTCTCTGAACAGGGCTGATGAACAGATAAGAAGCAGCAGCGGCACCACAATTGTAATAAGATTCATCCCCAGAACCACTCAGGTACTTTTACCAAGGGCAGGGGTCTGTGAGAATGGAGAAAATTCAGAGCCAAGGAGGGAACATCTGCAGTATGCAACTGGGTTGATGTGAAAGAGATAGGTGCTGCACGGGGAAGCAAAACTGGTCGCTCCCCTGCAAAATAATAGACATCCTAATTTTCATCTACCTCTTTTGCATCTTCTCAGGGCTGCCTCCCCACTCTGACATTCTGAGTGCAAAAAGTGGGGGTCTGCAGAAGCCTTAACAATACCTTGCCTCTATAGGCTCTGCTTTAAAAAGCTTCCCAAGGTCACAGATTCCCTGACATGGGGGGTGTAATCAAAACTGCCACCACCATGTGAAAAGCCCCCCTTAAAACTCCAAGAGACACACTTGGATATCTCCCTGTGGGGCAACCCCAAAGTTTCACCCTTTCCATAGGAGATACCTTGGAAACAAAGAGCTGTAATCTGATAGCTAGCCTTGCTCTGGGCAGGCATTTACACAGACACTCCTCTAGGACACAGGAATCAAACTATTGCCTTAAAAAGGGAATTTATTCACAAAACAAAAGATGGAAAAACACCAAGAAAATAAATAAGCATACTCGGTTGCTGGATATAATAAAACAACTCAAAACATTCCGGTTGGAGCACAGAGAATTTTTTCCCTGGGATTCAGTTTAGAAGTCACAGAGTACAGGGGAAAAAATACATCAACCAGCCTAGGAAATCTTGTACCAAATCCAAAATAAAAATAACCTGACAGTGTCTAACTAAACATTTCCTTTCTACTTACATATCTGTGTTCCAATTATGAGACAGACAGGATCTTTACTGGATTTATCTACCCTGCTTATGCATCTTGTTTGTCTTTCTGCTTCAGCCCAGCACAAAGACAAAAGACCGTCTCTTTCAGCTGGCCACTCTTCAATCTAAAAATCCCCCTTTCTCC
Source organism: Carettochelys insculpta (assembly GCF_033958435.1). Classification (NCBI taxonomy): domain Eukaryota; kingdom Metazoa; phylum Chordata; order Testudines; family Carettochelyidae; genus Carettochelys; species Carettochelys insculpta. The sequence goes on from NC_134137.1 coordinate 373,140,213, forward strand.
CCATTGGCTCACCTGACAGCTTCCCACAGAGACCCCGGTATGGGTGTAACCCTTTACAGGCTTTCATTTATGACAGCATCCTATAACACCAACTTTCTGGACTCAAAATAAAGAGTACTTGTAGGCTGTTTTTGCATGCTGACCTGGAAATGCAGTGGGACCACCACCTCCATGGGACATTCCCACCAGCGTTGCCTGTAAGTTGATCACTTGGGTGGCCACCCAGGAAAGATTCAGGTGCTGGCCAGCTGATTTGCAGAGTGGCCACGATAGCCCACAGCCTGCAGCATATGCTTCTACCAGCGGTGCACATATGCACAGGTCAGTGCACATGACAAAATGTATTCTGCACATGGATGGAAAAATTAGCCAGAATATTGTTTCCGACCTGGGTACCTCAACCCTGCACCAACTGAACATACTGAATTTGTGTGTCAATTTGTGCTGACTTGAGGCTGCTCCACAAAAAGGACAAATGACTTTCTGCTACCGCCAGCTAAATGGGCAGGTTGTTTAGCACAGGTGTTATATTGGAGCACTTACACATGTTCCTGGATCCTCGCTTCCTTTCATCTCATTCTATACTGCAGAGTAGGGTTAACGCCCTGGATTTCTAGGCATCTGTGTGTGTGTTTTATGCTGGGCCTGATTTATACAGACACTGCTGAGCATCCCCAGCTCTGTTTGAAGAGAGTGGAAGTTTCTGGTGCTCAGCTTCACTGAAAAGCAGTCCCAGAATAATTATGTCAGCAGCATATGTATTTGTACACCATCTTGCACCGCAGATCACCATGGGAGGACCCACAGTGTGAGGATCGTGTTCATGGCCATAGCTAAACATCAGCGTTTCTATCCAGTAAAATGTAGGTTTGTCGGACACAGTGCTGAACTGTTCTGCTGTCTGATAAAACACCCGAGTCAAGTGGCAGCCAATTACCAAACGAGTCCGCAGAAAAACTCAGCAGGTGAGTCTGGTTAATTGCGATCATCTGTTTGTTCCTTGTTACAGTGTGAAATTGGGGTCTCACAGTGGTATGGGGTTTGTTTTCCTCTCGCAGGACAGGGGATTTGGACTCAGAAGTAGCAAAGATAGAACAGGAGAGAAGCAACAATCACTGAGTAATCTGGAAAGAAAGAATAATTTCTCACTTGGCCTGAGCTGTAATTAGAAAGTCTCTTCCCTTTGATTATTATAGACCTGCCACAGAGGCCCTGAGGCTGCAGCCCCTGCAGTCAATGTTGAAATTCACAAGAACTTCATCACAAGCAGGAACTGTCCCAGGATCGGGCAGGAATATCAGTTGATCTTACAATATTTTAATGTAAGCAAGACTTAACCGAATTCTCCCCTGACAGCTAGCTTGTGTGGGTGTATGTGTGCGTGAAAGAGAAAGGGACTTCGGAAGCAAACAGCATTTATATGAATACACCTATTCTCCTTAGATATAGAGCAGATAGAGTATTGCGAAAAGTAATCGATTTTGGCAGGTGTTGAATTACAAATCACCTGTGTTTTTATGGGCTTTAAGGAGAAAGGGGAGAAGGAGCAATTACATTGGCCAGAGGGAGAGCTTTCATTATTCTATTGCTTGCTGCAGGGATGCACCATTGTCTCAGTATATAGAGATCCTTCAGAAATGGACATTTTTGTTCAGAGGATTTTGCCTGAAGTAGATTTGCATTCATACAATGCTAGCACCCAAATCCAATCAATCACATTTCCAGGTAATTGGATTGTTTTAATGCTAACTTTGGAACATGCAAAATTTAACCATCTAAATTTATAGGACCACTGAATACCTTACAGCGAGATAAGCAATGCCAAACAGATAAGTAATGAACTGAACGCCAAACACATGCTGATAAGTTTGCAACGGGTGTTTAAGAAGGCCATCCTCAGCACTTTCATTAGGAGACACAGAAGATTTTTACAGTCGTGCCCCTAAAAAACAGATTCCTTCTTAATCTCCACAACACATTACTGAAGGGGGCCCTGGTCTGATAATTGGCATGGCTCTATATACTATGGTTATCAAAGGCGATGGTGGACAGTTTGTAAGGATGACACCTGTAGCCTGCACGAGAGGGTGTTTAGGGATATTGACTACTTGGAGAGATGTGATGGATCTATTCCTCTCATCTGCAGCAAGATCTAGTTTGTGAAGTTTTTGGAGAACTAGCAAACATGGGATTAATTACTACAAACTTAAGAGCATACTCGTAATTTCATTCAGTTGATAACATTGATTAAGTTTTGGATATATAAATAGCCAGTATTTGGATTTATTTAACTCACTGACTGCAAAAGGAACTGGAAACAAGGGGTGAAACCTTCCCTGTGCAAGTCAATAGGAGTTCTGCCATTAACTTCAGTGCAGCTGGGATTTCACCCACCAGCCCTCTGTCCATGCTATATTGAACAGACGCAGCATGGCTAACAACAATGCGAGCTTCCCATAAGCTGCCCTGAGCTTCAGGCATGACCGGGAAGGGCTGCTGGTAGGAATTTGAGGAGATTTCAGTCTCCCTGGCCCAAGTAGTTCTTGACCTCTCTACAGGGTCTTCCAACAGTGATTCCAGCTGTGATGGTGCTTCTTAGCATAGGCTGAGCACTTTGTGGTCTGGCATGATTTTAGTTAGCTGGATGTCCATTCATCATGGGTGTGGCCAAGCTTCCCCTGATCCCGTAAAGTTGGTTTCCAGCCACCAGTCCTGGCTCTCAGTGTTCTGTGCTGTTATTTAGCTGTAATTTACCCCTAAATGTCTTCTGAAAGCCCAGTAAGTAGTGGGAGCGTTGATAATGTGCTAGACAATGCACCCTTTGGCGCCCATGGTTTGGGAAATTCTCTTGTTCACATGGGTCACGTCTTGAGGGTTCTGGACTAGAGAGGTTCTCCCTGTAGCATGGACTTTTGCTCGTCAAATGCTGCCATCTTGTTTCCTCGAGGCCACTAGATTGTGGGCACCTTATAGGGTGGGATGGGGGATGGTTCTACACCCTGGAAGAGCTGGGGCCAAGGGTGGAAGGAGTGCAGCAAAGGGAAGTCAGCCCTTAGTGCCACCTAGATGATGGTCCTGCCCCCATCCCTCACAGTCATGTGGAACCAGGGAGCAGGACTGCTGCAGTTCTTTAAAGGGGCCAAGAGCTCAGTCTGCTCTCCTTGCTGAAGTAGCGGTGATGGTATCTAGATCTCCTGGCCCCTTTGAAACATCAGGCCCCAGGGCAACTGCTCCTTTCTTCCCCCTCCCTCTCATCAGTGGGCCTGTCATGGCAGGATGCTTTCAGAGCTCTAATCTGGAGGCATGAGGCTCCGAACCCCTGCCCACTAAGTCACCAATTTTTAAAAGTGATCCCAAGAGAAACAGATCAACAGCCACTGAAACAAGGATCCATTCCACTGGAAGTCAAAACACATTACTTTTATTACCCAAAGAATTTAAATAAAATTAAAATTAATATTAATTAAAAATAATATTCTGGACAAACCTTCATTGAGTATAAAGCTTTTGACCCAAATGTCCACCAACACCTTACCCTTGTCATGAAGGTAGAGTCCATGACATTGGGGAATCCATGAATGTGTCAAATTACAGCTAAATCCAACTACAACCCTTGATAGCTTTGGACAGCAAACTGCTTGATTTAATCTTAAACATGTGCAATGTTCTCACCATGGGTTCTGCTTGCTCAGATGTGCGAGGGGGATCTGTGGCTCTACATAGAATCATAGAACACTAGAACTGGAAGGGACCTCAAGAGGCCATCGAGTCCAGCCCCCTGCCCCAATGGCAGGACCAAGTACTGTCCTTGCAACAAAGCCCGCTGCCAGCTTTGTCCACATATCTATTCTGGAGGTGCCATCACTGGACCTAACCAGGTTGTTCACAGAATGATGGGTACATTCTCATGTTCCTCAGCTAACATCATAGATGCCATCATGTGCCAGCAATGCCCAGATGCTTTGTATATTGGACAGACTTCAAACTCTCTTAGACAAAGGATTAACGGGCAGAAAACAGACATAAAAACACTTTTGATTCACAAACCGGTCAGTCAACATTTTAATAGAGTGGGTCATTCTGTTAATGACTTAAAAGTTTGCATGCTAGTGAAGAGGAATTTTCACAATAGTCTGGAAAGAGAGGTTGCTGAACTCTCTTTCATATTCAAATTCAACACATTAGCACATGGTTTGAACTGGGATGGGCATTTTCTGGGTCATTATAGGGGCTCTTTGGCATACTTGGCTTAATCTAATTCTTGACTCCCCCCACCCCCTTCTGCCCCTCTACTCTCTGATTTGCTTACCTTGATAACTTTTTTCTGATTTGTCAACCTTGATTACTATTTTTGCTTCTCTGTGCCTTAAATATTGAGTCTGTTCAGGGAACAGAACTGAAGAGCTTCTTCATGATTGAACAGAAGGTTGGAGAACCAGAGCAATGGTGGCACTGCACTGGGCTATTTGCCTGCTGACGAGGCATTGCCAGCCTGAGAGGTTTTACATATTCATGCCCCAGTGGGGCATCGCTCCACAATAACTTTTTGGCTCTCTGAAACACCCTGTAACAATGCTAAGTGTTTGTACGTGGTAGCACTTTTCATTCACACGTGTCAAGGCAATGGCCACAAGTGGCTAAGTGCCGTCTCTTCAGCTGTAGTAAAGTGAAAAGTGAGGTGCAGAGGGGTCGAATGTTTTCTCTTCTTATTGCTATTGCAAAATGGAGATTAGAGATCCAACTTGTGCCGGGTGCTGCACAGAAACATGGTAAAAGGAAACCTGCATCCTGAAGGGCTTGTTGTCTAACTAGACCATGCAGACAGGAGGTGGAAGAGTGCATTATCCAACTAACTATATGTGGAGATATAGCTATCTCATGGAGCTGGAAGGGAACCTGGAGAGATCCTTGAGTCCAGCCCCCTGCATTGACAGCAGGACCTGTATCATCATCTATGATGGGCTATTTTGTCCTTTACACTGCATCCTAAATGACCCCTCAAAGACTGAGCTTATAACCCTGTGTTTACAAGGGCAATGCCCTAACCACTGAGCTATCCCACCTCTACACATCATTCAGGGCAACACATGCAACCTACCAGGAAGTGAGTCTGTGCTCACGAAAGCTCATGCTCAAAACTTTTCTGTTAGTCGATAAGGCGTCACAGGCCCCTTCGTTGCTGTTACAGATCCAGACTAACACGGCTACCCCTCCGATACTTTCCTAAAATGTGACTCATCTCCTCTCCACCACCCACTAGGGCAGCACAATCTCATGTACAGCCAGTTATTTCATAAGCAGAAAATGATATGCACAAATCTGGTCATCCCAAATGGAATTTCCCAAACACATCACACACTGCTTTAGATAAAACAATTGGTTAACAGTACACACTGCTTTCAGGGAGTCAGTGGCAGAGCTGTGAGTTACCCTGAGATCTCAAGCCCTCACCCAGTGCCCTAATCCTAAAACCCTCCTTCTTGTTTCTTTCTCAGTGTAATTAATTTTTTTCTCTGGTCTCTCTGCACTTCCTTGTTTCTTTGCCCCTCTTCTCCATCTCCTATATCTCAGAAGAGAATGACAGAATGATGTGCTGCTCAGGTCTGAAGGAAGGGCAGAAAAGAGTCCATGGTTGTCCCTGTGGGGTTAGACAACACATGTGATCATGCAGGTTGCAGTGGGAGCCAGTGAGAAATGGAAGGAAAGATGACTTGGTTTCAAGGAGCAGCACACAGGTTTATCTGCAGGGGCAGGTGCTCAGCTACTGTGGGTGGCAAGGTACAGGTTGAACCTCTGTCGTCTGGCACTTTCGGGACCTGACTGGTGCTGGACAAGAGAATTTGCCTGACCAATGGTGGTCGATATTGTCTAGCAGCATTAGCAACACTTGCACTGCTTACTGGGCTCTTAGAAGACATTTAGTGGTAAATTAGAGCTAAAGCACAGCACAGAACACTGAGTGCCAGGACTGTTGGCTGTGAACAAGCTTTATGGGACCACAGGAAACTTGGCCACACCCAGGATAAGTGGACATCCAGCTAATTAAAATCCTTATGGATTACAGATGTTGTCAGATGAGAGAGTTCTGGATTAGAGAGGGTGAATCTGCACATCCAAAATGATGCAGCTTCCCTTGTCCTCTTTGTTTTTCTCAGTGTTCCTCCTGGATGTCTAGCTGGGCTCCTCTCCAGCGGGATCCTGATCCTCCTGTTAGAGATACTACACAACTGACTATAAACATAAGGCTGGAACAAAATATTGAGCTGATCCATTCAGATGCCACTGAACAGCTGAAATGCAGGCTAGAGGACTCTGCCCTTGAAAGACTCTTTTCCTCCCAAGGAATAAATGCCTGACCTGGCTCTGTAAATTGACCCGAAGGGCTGCTCTGCCATTACAGTGGAGTGGCCCAACAGCAGTTCTATAACTCTATAAACAAAGGATGAAGCCACAGGAAATGGAAATTTCAAGAGTTTGAGACATTGAAGTGAGAGGAAAGGTTAATAGAGTTGAGGTTGTTCTTAAGAGAGGAGATAATTTGAGGTGACCTCAGCGACATCTTCAGGCTGAGAAAAGAAAGTGCTGATGGGGTGGGTGAGATGAATATTCATCTTGGTGTCACGGTTCAGTGGCTGGGAGGCATAATTTGATACTGGTGCCATTTGGGTGTGGATAGGGAGCCCAGGGAGAACTCGGTCTCATGTAAAGGGTAATAGATAGATGGAATAAGTTATCAAGACAAGAAAGAGTTTATACATCATAGTTCTAACTTTGGTTTTGTACAGTGCCTTTCACTTGATGATTTTAAGGAATTTATCATTAACCTAGTTACAGAACCTGATTCTTTAACTGTTGACACACGTATAAATCAAGAATATTTTAGAGCCACTGGGATTATACCAGTGTTACTGAGTGAAGAATCAGGCCCACAAACAGGACCATCTGAAGGGAGTGTGGGGGTGAGAAGGGTGTGAACGTGCCCACTGATGTTGGTTTCTCTCCCTTGTTCCCTGCTGTGCTGTGCAGAGGGAGCCTGCAGGGCATGATGGGGGAACCCAAGACACCCTTGGATCTGAAGTTCTTTGGTCCGTTCCACACCTAGAGAGCTGGTCCTGGAGCAGGGAAGGGACTACATTACCCAGCATAGAATCGTAGAATCATAGAATGCTGGAACTGGAAGGGACCTCGAGAGGTCACCAAGTCCAGTCCCCTGCCCTCATGGCAGGACCATGAACCATTCAGACTATCTCTGACCTCCATCTAACCGGCTCTTAAATACGTCCAGTGATGGAGATTCTACAACCTCCCTAGGCAATTTATTCCAGTGTTTAAACACCCTGAGAGTTAGGAAGTTTTTCCTGATGTCCTACCTAAACCTCCCTTGCGGCAGTTTAAGCCCGTTGCTCATTGTCCTATCCTCAGAGGCCAAGGAGAACATTTTTTCTCCCTCCTCCTTGTAACACTCTTTTAGGTACTTGTAAACTGCTCTCATGGCCCCTCTCAGTATTCTCCTTTCTAAACTAAACTAGGCCCCTTTTTTTCAGTCTTCCCTCATAGCTCGTGTTCTCTGCCTTCTTGGTGCTCTTCTCTGGATCTTCTTCAATTTCTCCACATCTTTCTTGAAATGTGGTGCTCAGAACTGGATGCAATAGCAAACCCTTGGCCACTAGCAACAGGAAAGGGAGGAGGACAAGGGAATATTGTTTTTTGCTGATGATACCACAGCAAGACCCAGAAGATAATTTCTATAACACATTTATTACTGTATAATTTTTAGAATGTTATAACCTACTCATTTAACCAACCGCCGTTTGCACTCAAATTTGTCATTAAGCTCCTTTATGCACACTCACTGCATGACTATTTTGAACTCCTCTGTATTAAAAAAAGAAAAATGGCAGGACACATTTACAACCCCACCCACCCACCCACCCCTCCACAGGTAGAAATTCCTGCATATGGGCCTGGTCCAAGTTAACCCTTACAACATGCTGGGGAAATATATTGCTGTTATTTCTCTTTTATAGCTAGGATAACTGAGGCATAGGAAACCTGTAGCAAAGTCAGCACAGAACACAGAATGGCTGACTCCTGGTCTTGTTCTTAAACTAGTGATATATGGGACTTGATTCCAAAGCTCTCACTGATTCAGTGGGAATTGGCTCCAGCCTTTGCACTGGCTTGACCCCAGCGTAATGCCATTGACATAGTTCAGTTGTGCTGTCCAGACCTTTATTCATCCTAGTTGCTCTTCTCTGGACCCTCTCCAATTCTCCACATCCTGCCTAAAATGTGGTGCCCCAAACTGGACCGAAGACTCCAACTGAGGCCTAATCAGTGCAGAGCAGAGCAAAAGAACGACTTCTCATGTCTTGCTCGCCACACTCCTGCTAATGCATCCCAGAACCATGGTTGCCTTTTTTTTTTTTTGCAACAGTGGCACACTGTTGACTCATTCTCAGCTTGTGACACACTAGCTACGTCTACACGGGGATGCTACATCGAAATAGCTTATTTCGATGTAGTGAAATCGAAATAAGCTATTTCGATGAATAGCGTCTACACGTCCTCCAGGGCTGGTTCCGTCGACATTCAACGTCGACACTGGGCAGCACCACATTGAAGTAGGCGCTGCAGGGGAGCATCTACACGCCAAAGCGGCACACATCAAAATAAGGATGCCAGGAACAGCTGCAGACAGGGTCACAGGGCGGACTAGCACTTCCGGGGCAACAGCTAGCCGCTCCCTTAAAGGGCCCCTCCCAGACACACTCAGCCTGCACAGCACGCGGTCTGCAGAGCCACAGGCATGCACACCCCGTCGAAGCAGTATGGACCCCCAGCAGCAGCAGCAGCAGCAGCAGCAGCAGCAGCAGCAGCAGCCAGAGGTCCACCCACCCACCCCTGCAGGAGCAGTGCTCGCCCTGCTTAGTGCCATGCAGGAGACAGCTGATCACCTTTTATTCGTGGAAGAGGAGCTGCCCCCAGGGGAGGAGGAAGCAGCCCCAGACCTTGCTGCCCTCTGACCCCGCCCCCCCGCCGCACACGCCGCCGGCTGTGGAGCTACCCCACCAGCACTGACTGGTGGGAGCGGCTGGTGCTTGGGGAGTGGGATGACGACCGCTGACTCCAGAACTTTCGCATGAGCCGGCAGACATTTCTGGAGCTCTGCCAGTGGCTCACCCCCACACTGAGGCACCAGGACACCGCCATACGGCGTGCCCTCCCAGTGGAGAAACGGGTCGGCATCGCTGTCTGGAAGCTGGCCACTCCAGACAGCTACCAATCCGTGGGCCAGCAGTTTGGCATCGGCAAGGCCACTGTCGGGGCTGTCCTCCTGGAGGTAAGAGGACCCGGGGTGGAGGACCCCTGGTGGGGGGAGCCCAGGAGGGGGCAGCCTGGGAGCGGGGAGCCCTGGGGGAGCCCTGGCGGGGGTGAGCCCTGGGGTGGAGGGCCACACACACCCTGCACACCCCTCACTGGTGCTCTCTCATGTCCTTCCCCTGCAGGTCGTCCGCGCAATCAATGCCCTGCTCCTCCACAGGCTCGTGCGGCTTGGGGACCCGGATGCTGCCATTGCAGGGTTTGACAGCCTGGGCTTCCCAAATTGCTTTGGGGCTCTGGATGGGACCCATATGCCCATCCGTGCCTTGGAGCACAGCGGAAGACGCTTCCTGAACAGGAAGGGCTACCATTTGGTGGTCCTCCAGGCCTTGGTGGACAGCTGGTGCCGCTTCCTGGACATTTATGTTGGCTGACCTGGCAGCACCCACGACACCCAGGTATTCAGAAATTCGGGCCTGTGCCGCCGGCTGGAGGCGGGGACCTACATCCCCCAGCGGGAGATCCCTGTGGGGGACACCACCATGCCCCTCTGCGTCGTCGCAGATGCAGCGTACCCCCTTCGGCCCTGGCTCATGCACCCTTACACGGGCCATCTCACAGCCAGCCAGGAGCGGTGCAACACACGGTTGAACCATGTGCGCCAGGTGGTCGAGTGCACTTTCAGCCGCCTCAAAGGGCGCTGGAAGTGTCTCCTCACCCGCCAGGCTGCAGACCTCCCCAACATCCCCCAGGTTGTGGGCGCATGCAGCGCACTCCACAACCTGGTCGAGAGCAAGGGAGAGGCCTTCTTCCAGGGCTGGGCTGTGGAGGCTGGCAGGGCCGACATCCAGCCACCCGCTGCCCCCAGTCGCCAGATCGACCCCGAGGGGATCCGGGTCCAGGAGGCCCCGCGGGCCCATTTTGACCAGGCTGCGGGGTGAACACTGGCAGGCCACCGACTGCACCCGCACATCCTCCACAACACTCCCTGCCCCCACGCCCACACCACAGAGCACCCAAGAGCACCCCCCCCAACTTTTCTGGCAAATAAATGGACATGTTGTTTGAAACCAAACAGTGCATTCTGTTATTAATAATAAGGGAATAATATATATAAAGGGGGGAACTATTTAAATGGGGGGGCAGGTAGCAGAACAGAACAGGGGTCCAGCACAAACTATTTACAAATGGGGGATATGTACAAAGCGGGGGGGGGGGGGGCCACGTCCTCGGCCCCGCACCCCTAATGTCCGGCGCCCGGGGTTGGAGGGCGCGACCCTCGCCTCGGCTGGAGCCCTGACCGAGGCTGGGTGGGGGCCGGGCGAACCGGCAAATACGGCCGGCCGGTGTCCGCAGGCCCCAGGTCCCCCTTGGCGGCAGGCCCCAGGGTGGCGGACAGCAGTGGGACAGCGGTCGGAGAGGCGGGCAGAGTGGCGGGCGGCGCAGCATGGGGGGCCAGGTGTTCGGCTATGCGCTCGAAGGGCCGCATGAAGGCCCCCCAAGCCTCCTGGCGCCAGGCCAGCGCTCACTCTTGGAGCTCCAGCCGCCGCTCCTCCACCTGCAGGCACCGCTCCAACACCTCCAGCTGACGCAGGAGGGTTGCGAGCAGCTGGGGGTCCGTCTCCGTCCTCTGGTGTGTCCGCTGTCTGCCCCGTCCTGGGGCTGGTCAGTGCTCTGTCGAGGGGCTGGCCTGTTGGGATGGCCCCGGTGGGCACTCTGGGACCACTGACACCTCGCCGGCGCTCTCCGGGCCCTTCAATGGTGCAGCTGCGGAACACAGGGGGAAGAAGAGTGGAGACAGCTGTTAGTGTGGGCCCTGACCCGTGGCCCTTGTCCCCCCACCCCTCTGCTGCTGGTTCCCCATCCCCGTCCCCGGGAGATGCTGCTGCTGCTGCTGGGTGTCCCACCCCCCCGGGGGACCCTAGGTTCCGCTCCCCCCATCCCCAGGGATGGGGCATGGCGCTGTCCTGCTGGGGGCAGGGGCTGATGCACTCTTCTGAGGGACATGCCACTGCTGTCCTTGGAGCCATGGTCATCTGGGTATATGGAGAGCCCTGGTCATTTCTCTTGTCCCTGCCCCTTAACCCCAGGGGCGTGCACCGGGGGGGTACATACCTGACGGTCTGCTCCCACGGTCGGGGGACACCCACTGGGTGAACGCCCTGCTGGAGCTCTGGGACGGGAGGACGATCCAGAGCCCCCCTGTCGCTGGAGAAGTCCCCCTCCTCCTCCTCTGGCATCCCAGGGGTGGGCTCCTGGGGGGGCCCCTGGGCTGCGGGGCTTGCCTCCGGGGCAGACTCCGTCTCTGGGGCCTGCTGGGGCTCGTCGGCCGAGGTGTCAAGAGTGGCTGGGGGGGAGGAGGTGTGCCGGGGGCCCAGGATGGCCCTGAGCTCCCTGCAAAAGGGGCAAGTGGCGGGGGTGGCCCCAGATCAGCTGGCCGCATCCCGGGCCTGGGCATAACCCTGCCGCAGCTCCTTGACCTTACTCCTGACGTGGTCAGGAGTGTGGGCAGGGTGACCCCGGGCAGCCAGGCCCTCGGCCAGCCGAACGAACACATCCGCGTTCCGCCTCTTGCTCCCCATTACCTGGAGCACCTCCTCCTCACCCCAGAGCCCCAGCAGGTCCCGGATCTCAGCCTCCATCCAGGAGGGGCCCCGCTGCCTCTTCCCCCGCTGGCTGGCTGGCTGGGAGCCCTGGCTCCCCTTGCGGGGGTGGGGCACGTGGGGGGCTGGCTAGCAGCCATCAGTGCAGGGTGGTGGATTGGGGCTGCTGTGGGTGTGCAGGCTGGCCACGTGGCAGTGCTGCTGCCTGCAAGCGCTCTCAGCTTCCTGCACAGGAAGGCAGGGGGCGGGGAGCTTTAAGGGGCTGCTGCACGCGGCGACCATAGAGCTCAGGGGCTGGAGAGAGCGTCTCTCAGCCCCTCAGCTGATGGCCGCCATGGTGGACCCCGCAATTTCGATGTTGCGGGACGTGGATCGTCTACACATGCCCTACTTCGACGTTCAAACTTGAAGTAGGGCGCTATTCCCATCTCCTGTTGGGGATAGCGACTTCGACGTCTCGCTGCCTTACGTCGATTTCAACTTCAAAATAGCGCTCGCCATGTGTAGACATGGCGGGCGCTATTTCGAAGTTGGCGCAGCTACTTCGAAGTAGCCAGCACATGTAGACGCGGCTACTATGACCCCTAGGTCCCTTTCTGTAGTACTCCTTCCTAAGGAGTCCTTTCCCATTTTGTCTGTGTGAAGCTGATTTTTCCTCCCGAAGCACAGCACTTGCGTTTGTCCTTATTGAACTTCCTGTTTGCCTCAGAACATTTCTCAAATCTGTCCAGATCATTTTGAATTCTGACCCTGTCCTGCAAAGCACTTGCAACCCCACAAAGCTTGGTATCATCTGCAAACTTGATAAGCATATTCTCCATGGCTACAGTTACACTAGCGAGTTTTGTTGAAAAAACTGGGGTTTTGTTGACAAAACTTGTGGTCCATTTACACAGAAAATGCATTTTGTCACCAGAAACTGATGCCAAAAAACCCGTCTAGATGCTCCGGCGGCCCTTTTGTTGACAGAGTGGATCAAAAGATAGATCCACTTTTCTGTGTAGACAGAAGATTTGTTGGGAAATATCTTCCAACAGTGACTCCTATTGACAGTGTGCTGTTGTGTAACTGTAGCCTATGCCATTAACAAGGAGTTGTTTCACAATCCCATCTTTGTTGCTGGAACTCTCATTAAGTTTTTCCAAATGTAAGAAATTATGACTGTGCATGGAAAGATACCACACTTGTTGGTAGGTTTCAAACCCTCCACTTTCAACACCATAAGAAGCAGGTCTCACTGTCCACATTTAAAGGATGGCTTCCTTAGCTTTGGGGCAAGAGCATGCTGTTACTGACACAAAGAGTAGCCATCAGAGCAAGACAGAAAATCACACACTAGACCAACCTGGTACACAAACACAAAGGTGTTAGATTGCCAGACTAATCAAGCTTTCATGAGAAAAACCACACAGCATGAATGACTCCTCTAGGCTGAATACACACGTGTCTGTCCATGTAGTATGCAGAAAACAAAAGCACGTCAGCCACCTATCTAAATACAGCAGAGGAGTGATAGAAAACAATAGCATGGTCTCCTCTGAAGCACTACATCCTACTTTGGCCACCTTGCATGGAGAACGATAGAATGGAAATTGAACAGGTCCATATGTAACACCAACAGGCCCCTGTCACCTAGGGGTAGACTTGAACTTGGGACTGCTGGAGCTTAGTATGTGAGTCTCTACTTTATAAGCCAAAACCCCAAATACTTATTAGGTAAGGCTATAGGGCAGGCTCATATTTGCTCTGTAAGTGGTCTTGGTGCCACTAGATGGGCTAGCACACCTCTTGAGGGTCACTCAATAACAAGCAGGACATCTTCATGTCACCCTCCTATTTATGAGTCCATTGATGGCTGGACAGCCTGATTCTGAAGCCACGGGTCTTATCACAGAAGGGGCAGGTGTTGGTAGTTGTTGGAGGGGCGCGGAGCAGTTTTTTCCACTATTTTCTTCTTCTCTGCTTCTCCTCATCTGCACCTCAGTGATTGTGCCACCCCCTCATGCATTACCACTCTCCACTAGGGACGGTCGTGGGCAAGGTTCTCCCAAGTGTTAGTACTAATGCTGCACTTTTTCATGTGTGTCTTCAGCAGGTCTCCGCAACACTCCTTCATCCTTCTCTCAACTTGGAAAACAGATCAGACATCTGAACCACGTGGCCACTCCAACAAAGTTGTTGGTGAATGAAATTGGCTTCAATACTGGTCGTGTGTGACTCTCCCAGGATGCTGGTGTTTGTATGCCTATCCTAAGAGATACTTAGGATTCTCCTGAGGCAGCAGGATGAAGCGGGACTGTCCCACTAAAGCTCGTCACTGAATAAAACCTTTTGTTAGTTTATAAAGCGCTACATTTCTGCTGTTTTGTTCCGTTGGAGTACAGACTAACATGGCCACCTCTCTGTTACTATTTGGGATTCTCCTGAGGCAGCATTGATGATATCGTTCAAGTGCCTTCAAATGACACTTGCACGTTGTCCAGGTTTCACACGTGTACAGTAGTGTTCGAACAACCACTGCACGGTATACAGGGAGCTTTGCCTTGCCATAGAGGTCCTGGTTTTCAAAGACCCTTTGTCTTAGGCAGGCTGGGCCAGCACAACAGACCCAGCAAGTGTGTGGGTTACATGCAGAAGGACAGCGAAGCTGGTTAGAGGTCTGGGCAGCAGATGCCAAGATACAGCAGAAATCTCGGACTAACTAGCCCGGACAATGGTGGGACCTGGGCACAGTGCTCTCAGGAGGGATGCCCATTGGGAGTGGGCAGAGCAGAGTAGGACCGAAGCCCTGGGGCTGGAAGGCAGAGGAGGCTACACCCCGTTAAAAGACAACAGTGCTATTGCAGCAGACTGCACTCCCAGGAGGAATTCTGATTGGCTTGGCCAGGACTGTTCACAGAAGCTCCTGATGTAGCACCCCTCCTCTACGCTGTCTCCAGCGCAGGCAACGACTTGAACTCCACAGCTGGCTGTGCTGCTAGATATACATGTAGCAATGCGGCACAAGGCTGTGGGGATGGACTCCTTAATAAGATGTACACAGCCTATCGCTCCAAGGCCACAGGGCTCTTCCTTGCCCCCAGACGTAGCACTGTGCTAGTATTGGCAGCATGTTGCTTTGGATAGAAGTGTGATGGAGAATAACCCCAAAATACCAATCCCCACCTGGCTCTCCAGGAATGCTGTGGCTCTCTGTAGAAGCTCCAGCCTTCTGTGTCTTCAATATTGAGTCTGTTCTGGTATGGCTACGGTCTGAAGAAGTGGGTCTGTCTCACGAGAGCTCATCGCCTAATAGATTATTTTGTTAGTCTGTAAAGCGCTACTGGACTTCTTTTTTGTTTTCATAGTACATAGACTAGCATGGCTTTCTCTCTGTTACTATAGGGACAGCTCCTGTGTAGCAAACAGCAGCTTTGCAAAGATACCAACTTATCAGGGACAGAAGATACTGCAATAAATCACAGCGACTTTGTGGTGATTATTCTGTTATCTTTATGAGGTAAAATTCCCCGATTCGGGAGACGCAGCAAGCACAGCTTTGCAAATGCAGCCACCAGGGACTGCAGCAATTCAGATCTTAAACAGCTGGGTGGGGAATCAGCCAGAGCAGAGCCTGCTATCTGCCAACATTTCTAATGTGCCACATGGCTCTGTAAGGCGCTCATTCCTACCTTCCCTATCAGTCATTTAATACAAACTACTCCTGGGTCTGACCCTGCAAACTTTTCCTCACATTAAACGCCAGCATTTGTGTGACCGGGATTTATGTGCATAATGATTTGCAGGACTGGGCCTGTAGTTTGAAGGGTCTTTCATACAAGCAATGATGTGGGAAGACTTTTAATAGCAGGGATGTTGAAAGCCAACCCCTTACTTCTGTCTACCCAGGAGTAGGGGCAGGGCCAGAAGTGGAGTCCTGGAGCCAACTGCTAAGATCCTAGATATAAGGCAGCAGCCAGGACCCAGGAATGGGGCCAGCAGCTGAAATCCCAGGGGGGAGGAAGCAGCAGCCGGCAGCAAGGACAATGTCCCCTCTAATTTTTTTTCATCCATGTACAGAATAAATTTTGTCATGTGCACTGAGGTTGTGCACCACCAATAGAAACAAATGCTGTCAGCTGTGGGCACTCTGCCGATCAACTGGGCGCTACTTAAATCTCTTCTGGGTGGCTGCCCAAGTGCTCAGCTTATGGGAAACACTAGCCAGGACACGGGCATGGAGCTGGCAGCAAAATCCTAGCTAAAACCTGGGGTGCTGCAGCAACCCCCCACATCTCTAGTTCCCAGGCCTATGCATACTGTCTCCCAAAATGTTTTACAGAGCAAGGTCTTGATCCAAAGCCCATTGAAATCAACAGGAATCCTTGAATTAACTTCACTGAGCCTTTGACAGTAAGTGGTATCCAAGGGAGAGAGACAGTAAGAAGCCAAGGCAGCAGAAGGAAAGCTGTATTCAATGATTGCTCCATAGAACAGGATCTACAGAGGAAATTGAGGGAGTGTAGGTACTAAAGCTATGTGAAATTTCTAAGTAAAGCCAACCTTCTTACTTGCTGGCTCCTGGAAATGAGAGGGGTTTATTTCACATTTTGTTGTAAAACTGAAAACTGCCTTTTTTTGTCAAATGTGCCCAGGGAACGGGGGTCAATTTGGGCGGAAATTTTGAGCTGAAAATGGCAAAATTATGCACAAAATGGAGCAAAAATTTGAGTAAGAGTGGGCTCATTTCCAGACAAGTGAATTTGCAGCAGAAAAAGGTGAAAATGGGATATACTTTGTACACTTTCCCATGCAAAAAAACCAAACAAACCAATCAAACCCATGTCATAAAATGTTATGAACATGTCATAGGTACTGGGCTGCCCAAAACAAAATTGCATACATGTTGACAAAACACTTGGATTTTCTTTTGTTTGCATATTCCCCTAGCCCTAAGAGTTGAGAATTTGGACAGGTTCCCACAGTTAATACTCCTATCCAGGCTTATAAATATGTTTACATCTGTCATACTCTTGATCACTGTAGTTAAGGTTATTTAAGTACAGGCTGGACCTCTCTAATCTGGAACTGTCTCAGCAGACAAACTCCGTGGTCCGGCATGTTTTTTGTTAGCCGGCTGTCCACTTACCATGGGTGTGGCCAAGTTTTCTGTGGTCCCCTAAAGTTTGTTTCCAGGCACCAGTCCTGCCTCTCAGTATTCTGTGCTGTTATTGAGCTGTAATTTACCCCTAAATGGCTACGTCTACACGTGAAGCCAACATTGAAATAGCTTATTTCGATGTAGCAACATCGAAATAGGCTATTTCGATGAATAACGTCTACACGTCCTCCAGGGCTGGCAACGTCAACGTTCAACTTCGACGTTGTGCGGCACCACATCGAAATAGGCGCTGCGAGGGTACGTCTACACGCCAAAGTAGCACACATCGAAATAAGGGTGCCAGGCACAGCTGCAGACAGGGTCACAGGGCGGACTCAACAGCAAGCCGCTCCCTTAAAGGGCCCCTCCCAGACACAGTTGCACTAAACAACACAAGATACACAGAGCCGACAACTGGTTGCAGACCCTGTGCCTGCAGCATGGATCCCCAGCTGCCGCAGCAGCAGCCAGAAGCCCTGGGCTAAGGGCTGCTGCCCACGGTGACCATAGAGCCCTGCAGGGGCTGGAGAGAGAGCATCTCTCAACCCCCCAGCTGATGGCCGCCATGGAGGACCCGGCAATTTCGACGTTGCGGGACGTGGATCGTCTACACGGTCCCTACTTCGACGTTGAATGTCGAAGTAGGGCGCTATTCCGATCCCCTCATGAGGTTAGCGACTTCGACGTCTCGCCGCCTAACGTTGAAGTTAACTTCGAAATAGCACCCGACGCGTGTAGCCGCGACGGACGCTATTTCGAAGTTAGTGCCGCTACTTCGAAGTAACGTGCACGTGTAGACACAGCTAATGACTTCTAAGAGCCCAGTAAGCAGTGGAAGTGTTGGTAATGTGGTTAGACAATATTGATTTCCCACGGTACGACAAATTTTCTGGTTTGGCACTGGTCAGGTCCCAAGAGTTCTGGACTAGAGAGATTCAACCTGTAGTTCAATTCTAAGCTCCAGCTTTCAGTTGTATTTTACCTTCTGTTAATTTCAACTACTGTGTTAAAATTTTCCAGGTATAGCTGGCCTAAAAGTTCATATTTTGGGAAAATTAGAGTAAAACATATTAGCCAGTTTTGGGAAGATTTATGAGCACGCACACACACACTGAAAATAGGTTTTCATTTGGCCATGAGAAGTTATGGCATTGGCCAAATATCTTCTCAACTGAGGGTTGCATGAACAAGTACTCAGAAGTCAGGAAATGGAAGTGTTAAGATTGCTGGGACTATGTGAACGCTGCCCCTTTGTAGGTACCCAGACCATTCTAAGGTTAAGTTTGCACTGCAACTGCGAGGATGCATCCCAGGTCAGGTAGACCTGCAGAAGTATGTTAGCATTTTAAAATAGCATTGTAGCCAGGAATAAGAACTCCACCTAAGACAATACGGAGTCCAAGGCTGCTTCTGCACGACAGCCTAAACAGGAAATAATCTACGCAATTCGTGCTACACAAATTGCGTAGCTTCTTTTGAGTGTAGCTCGAAATAGACTGTTTTGGCATTTGGTGCCATCTATTTCAAAGCTTCCCTTACTCCTCCTGCAACAAGGAGTACAGAGATGCTAAAACAGGACCTCCCGCCATTATTTTGAAAACTATTTCAAAATGACGGGCTTGTGCCAAAGACATGAAGTTGCTATTTCGGGATGCCTCAGAATAGCTCTGCTGTGTGGCCTCAGTCCAAGTGAATTTGTACCCTCACCACTAGTCTGAGCTACCCTTAGCTATGGCTATGCTGCTGTTTTTAACACGCTAACTCTAGCAGAACTATTGAATGACTGGGTCCCCAAGCTGGGAAGCCCACTCACAGCTGCCCTGTGGACATGCCTTTAAACAAATGTAGGTCTTTGTTTTCCTTTAGTGACTGGTCCATGTATCAGCCTGATCCCACTTGTAGCTAATTAATTCAGTCCTTGATGCTCAAGCAATGAAGTACCTAGCTTTATATGGCCTAAGTCCACATACTAGAGCTGGTTGGGAATTTCACAATGAAATGTTTGGAAAATGTCAAATTTTGTCACGGAAACATAATCTGTTTCAGCAAAAATTTCAGCCGCAAAATCCAGGATAGATTTTTCTGGTCAGAAAGAGAGAGCAGGGCTGGCCCTTGGGGCTTCAGTTTCCAGCAATGCCAAATTGGATTGGGGAGGGAAGACATCATTTGGCTGCTCTGAATTTCACCCGCAGATAGCCAAGAGGGTGAGTCATCTCAGAACAGCTCTGATGGGATGTGAGAGACACAAGTCCTTCTCAGCTTGATTCAAAACAGACCCCTGTACCCAAATCCTAGCTGAGCGCACTAACTGTCCATTAAACTCTCTAGTAGAAGGCGTTCTACTTTTACACATGCTTAGCAGATTTACCTGGCATTGCTCAAGTCCTTAACTCAATTCTTTTAAAATAAAAAAGAAAATGTACACGTTTCATTTTAATGAAAGTATCTTTCAAAAATACATTGCTATTTTTATGAAGTTAATTTGTATTTCAGATTGCCTTTCAAAACGGGAAGGTTAAAATCTTTCCATTTAATTTTTGAATTATTTTTAAATGGTAATTCCATTCTGCATATCTTTTCTTCGTCCCTATAAACTCTTATCATTCACTATATTTTACCAAAAAAGGCTATAGTCAATTAGGTTTCCGATAGTATTTTCTTCTAGTTTTCAAACCTTAAGCATTGTTTTAACTGTGCCAAAACAGAGCACTACCCCACATTTCTCCCTGTTATCACTTTCCTGTAAGGTTTATTGAGACGCACTCCTATTCTAGGTTCATCCCCTTTTTCTGGCTCATCTTGGTTCAGTTTCTTTCAACATTTGATCAGGCTATGTCTACACTAGCCCAGAAGCTTGACCTGCTCAGAGTCAATCTTCCAGGGTTTGATTTCCTGCATCTGGTAGGGACATCTGAAATCGACCTCTCAGGGGTTTCAGTCATCCCCTTGTACTCCTTGTGAGACGCGAGGAGTAAGGGAGGTCAATGAGAGAAACTCTCCTGTCGACCTTTCTCAGTTGAGACAGCCAAGTAAGTCTAGTGCAGAGATGCTGATTCTAGCTACATAATTGCTGCAGCTAAAATTGCATATCTGCAGTTGACTTACTTTGCCTAGTATGGAAATAGCATCAGTTACATCAGCTTTAGTGACTGTACTTGATTGGGTGATTCTGTCTCTTTTGTGGTTGTCTTTATGAGAAGCAATCCCATTCCGGGAACATCCCATTTCCTGGCACAACCAAACCCTTGCACTGTATTAAATTATGATAAGAGGAAGCTGTATGCCAAATGTGGTGGTTCTAGCTCATAGCATTTAAGAAGAGTTCTTGATCACACAGAGAAACAAACAAACTCTCTAAAATATACAGTAGATTAAACATGCAGTATGCCAAATTGACTGGCTTTATAGCCTAGTGGGTAGTGTGTTCTATTAGGCTGTAGAAAACCTTCCTACAGAACATGCTTTTGAACCTATATCTCCCACACATGAAACGAGTATCTTAGTTATTGACTGTACTGGGCTGGCATTTCCCTCCATTCTCTCTCTTATGTTTTATGATGAAAATTTCCATAAGGTCTTGTTTTCATTCCACATCAGAATAAAAGAAAATAAATCTACCAATGTTACTGAGAAATTAAATTCTTGTTTTCCAGCCTGCCCTATTATATATTTATGATGATAGCCTTAACTGCAGAATCACATCCTATGAAAGCAGCAAACATGAAATTATAGTGAAAGCTGTTTGGCATGTTTAGTTCACCTAAATTTGCGGTTAAATTAGGTTACCTTTGCTTTTATATTATGTTAATAACCTAGGAAATACGAAATACATGATCATGGATTAAAAGCCTGAATACCAATTCGTCTGCACAAGGAGGTATGAGAGCAAACATAATTCTGGCATGTCACAACTTCTGAGTGTTTAATAGAATCATAGAATCATAGGGCCAGAAGGAACCTCAGGAGGTCGATTCCAGCACCCTGAACTGTTGTTAATACATTTATCTATCGTTGGTGGGAGACTGAGGATTGGAAAAGCAAGAACAGCTTTTCTTCTCATGGAAAACATCTGGAATTCTAAGCAGATCAGAACTCAGACTAAGATCAGGTTGTTCAACTCCAGTGTCAAATCAGCCCTATTGTGTGGAGCAGAAACTTGGAGAACAATAAAGAGGACTGTCAAAAAATCCAGTCGTTCATCAATAACTATCTCTGTAAAATCCTGCAGATCCACTGGCTGTACACCATCAATGACCAAGACCCATGGCAACTGACTCACCAACTTCCTGCCGAAGAAGAAATCAGGAAGAGAAGATGGCAAAGGACTGGACATACTTTCAGAAAACCAAACACCAATGTCATAAGGCAAGCCTTAAATTGGAACCCACAAGGAAAAAGGAAAAGAGGGCACCCAAGAAACACCTGGCATAGAGACCTGAAGGCAGACACTAAACAGATGGGATACACCTGGTCAGAACTGGAAAAGGTCGCCCAGGATAGGGAAGTCTGGCGAATGATTGTCAATGGCCTATGGTCCAAAATGTTGGCATAGAAGAGGCTTACTATTATATATGTCTACTTGCAAGGCAATCTCTGTTCCTCCATAGGAGATAAGCCACTCAGAGGGTAGGTTCCTTCCCACTGCGTCAGGCCACAGCTGAAGGCACAGATGGGTCAATGAAAGCAATGACACAGAATCTACCCACATGGCCTGTATGCAAGCATGTGACTTGGACTCTCTTGGTTTCCAGGCCCCTCAGCCACAATTCACAGAACAAGTCCTCTCTGCCAAGCACGAGCATGACTCATCAGGGCAAGCAGCTGCTGAATCAACTCTGTCCTCCTCCAGCTTCTCCAAGTGAAACTCTGCATGGAGGCATTTGCCAGCAGGACAGGAGGCAAATCCAGGGGAGCAGCTGGAAGCTCAGATGAGCCTTTGGCTGCATCTGGGGTGTTAGTTACCTGAGAAATCCCAAAGGGACTGACAGAGCAGTGAGTTGGCAGGTGGCACTGTTGGGACCATTCAACCAAATGGTCCAAGTGTTCTGCATTATCCCCCAGTCTTAAACCTGGCTTCACTGATGACCAAGGGAGCCTCAGCCAAGGAACACGGCCTGAAGAAGGTACTGTGAGAGTTTTAACTCTTGCTTGCATGGCAGCCACCAAGAAACAAGCCACGGTGACTAACAGTGTCCACCATAAACAAGGCCCCTTGTGTCGCTGGTGGAGGGCAGTGATTTTGGATTCTCACTTGGGAAAGAACTGTTTGCAAGCAAATGTTACAGAGGGAGGAGACAAACCAGCTGCTCTGTGGCTGTGCACTTTTGCCAGCCAACACCATTCAGCCTCTAAGCTCCACTCACTGTCAATGGCTGCCTTGCCCTTTGCCAAAGAGGCTGGGGTTGTTTTCTGCACTATAGCCAGCAGTCTCTTCTGGGAATACTTCATGTAGGTCAGGACCCTGGGCAGCTTGTAGAGGTAGAGAGCCAAGGAGAATCACAAGGTCCTGTCTGTGCCTAGAAACCTCATTAAACCTTTGAATTCATTATAATCAATTCCCATTACTTCTGTACTGGGAGAGATGTAACACCTCCGAGCTCTACAGCTGCATTCCTCCAAGCACTCCTGAGGCAAACTTATTGTCGCAGGTCCCCGAAACAGTGTTTGCAACCACAGATGCTGTCATGGCTGCTGGGTGCAAAAGGCCCAGTAATAATACTTTGAAGAGCAAGTAGATTGCCAGATGACAAAGTACTCTGCAAAAGCTGCATTCCTCCCTGCTCTTCTGTGAGATACTGCCAGCTGATATCTCCACCTTATAGAAAGGGAAACTGAGGCACGAAGGCAGAACTGAATTTCCCAAGGGCCCATAGCAAGTCAGTGGCAGAGCTGGGACTAGAACACATGACTCCTGAGTCCCAAGCCTAGACCTTAACCCAAGAAAGGGTTTTTAAGAACACAGCAGCTGCCGCTCCCTCATATCAGCACCACTCTAAACTCAGAATCCTCACACAGCATTTAAACCTGGCTCCGATCAGGCCTTTAGTGCTAAGCCTCCAGCTGACAAGGCTTTTCAGTCAACAACTGTAAAAGAAATGTGCACAGCACGCCACAGGAGAAAGGACAGAGACATGTTTCTGACACACTCCCCTCCACTTCTAGGAGGAGGAAATTGGCGTAACAAATGGTCTGAGGAGTCAGCAGAGGGTTCGCTACAGGTTTGCTAGCAATAAGCCATTTCCTTTACAAATCCTGTACAGAGGATTACAAGTTTGCTGCAGGCAATGGTTTTAATGGACTGTTTTTTCCAAGAGTGACATTACAGGACCTTCTTCAGAAAGCAGTTCTCAGGTGTATTTAATTTTGCCCAGAAAAAAAAAAGGTTTGACTAATAATTCAGGGTGTGAGTGAGTGTTTGTGTCAGTTAAAGCCGACAAATTCCAACAAGACGTGGTGTCAGTTCAGTGACAGAATGAACGTGTCAGCTGTATGTATTTCCCATGCACCCTCCTGCCCGCCTGCGCATGCACACACACACGCACACACACATACACACAACAACAACAACAAAATACATGCAAATGCACTTGATAGATGGGCTGGTTTGAGGTTTTTGACAACAGCATCTTGTTGAGGGGAAAAATGATTTTTCAGAGCGTTTCAGATAAATGAGCAGAGTTTACCGGAGTGCAGGGAATGCAGAAGGCGGCACTGAGCCAGTGGTTTCTGAGGTGAATGGCAAATGCAAGAGAACACTTTTAAAGTTAAGTTAGAGAGGCTCTAAGCACGTTTGCTCTTCTTTGGTTTGGAATTGGGCAGTGGAGAGAGAGACACGTAGAGCGGAGGAAGGAAGAGAGAAATGACGGACAGCATGAGAGAAGGTGCAGGCCTGGCTTTAGAAAAGGCCTGCAAAGTGCTTGCCTTGGGACCTGCACCTGTAGAGTCCCACAGGCCAATTGACAGTTGCATCCACCAGCCACTGGCCAGGTCCTGCTGTCAGCATGCTGCCTTAGGGGCCCTGCTGGGTGGGCTCTGAGCAGGTGGCAGCCTGGTTTTGTGACTAAGACACCAAAGAGCTAGCCGGGAGCACTCGGTTCTCAGTCCAGCTCTGTCACTGACCTTAGGTATGTCCCTCTGTTCTTCTTCCTCCTTTTGTCTTGATGGGCGCTTTCTTCCATGCTGCCCCTCATGGGACCAATGGTTAGCCAGTGGGGGGCCAAGACCCCGGCCCATGATGCTGACCAGTGCTGTCCCATTGATTCCTTGTGCTCCTCCATCTGTTCTTCTCCATTCATCTGTTGTCTCTTGTCTTGTACCTACACTGCAAACTCATTAGGGCAGGGACTTTGAGGGACCTTTTCTATTTATTCAAGGCCGAGGACAAGGGGGTCAGCCCATGTAAGATGCCTCCACAATCACAGAATCCCAGGGCTGGAAGGAACCTCAGGAGGTCATCTAGTCCAACCCCCTGCTTCAAGCAGGATCAACTCCAACTAAGTCATCCCAGCCAGGACCTTGTCTAGATGGGACTTAAAAACCCCCAGGGGTAGAGAATCCACCACCTCTCTAGGCAACGCATTCCAGTGCTTCACCACCCTCCTGGTGAAGTAGTTTTTCCTAATATCTAACCTACACCTTTCCCTGTTCAACTTCAGACCATTGCTCCTTGTTCTGCCATCTGTCACGACTGGGAAGAGTTTCTCACCCTCCTCTTTAGAGCTCCCCTTCAGTAAATTGAAGGCTGCTATTAAATCACCTCTAAGTCTTCTCTTCTGTAAATTAAACGAGCCCAAATCCCCCAGCCTCTCCTCAGAGGTCATGTGCTCCAGCCCCTTAATCATTTTTGTTGCCCTCCTCTGAACCTGCTCCAGCACATCCCCATCCTTTTTATACTGTGGGGCCCCAAACTGGACACAATATTCCAGATGTGGCCTCACCAGTGCCCAATAGAGAGGAACAACCGCTTCTCTAGATCTGCTCAAAATGCTCCTCCTAATGCACCCTAGCACACTGTTAGCCTTCTTGGCTACAAGGGCGCACTGTTTACTCATATCCAGCCTTTCATCCTTACAATACAAACGGCAAACATCAAACAATAATGACTGTTTAGACCAGAGTGTGGGGGGTAAACCCTGGTCTGGTCCACAGGCTACACCTGGTCTGTCAGACCCCTGAGTCCAGCTCCTAAGTTCCTGCCAGGAAGCAGAGTCATGACAGCCTTGCCAGGAGGAGCCAGTCTAACTCCCAGGCAGCGTGGGGAGACTATCAAATGCCTTACTCAGGTCTAGGTGTGTCATGTCTACCATTTCCCCATTACGTGTAGGGTTTCGTATCCTGTCAAAGGAAGGTGTCAGGTTGGTTTGAGACAGTTTATTCTTTACATGTCCAGTCTGCCTGTTACTTACCACCTTACTGTCTTCTAGATGTTTGCAAATGCATTCCTCAATATGTGCTCTGTTGTTTTTCCTGGTACAGAAGTTAAACTGACCAGTCAGTAACTCCCAGGGTTGTCCTTATGTCCCTTTTCATATATGGGCTCCACATTTGCTCTTTTCCAGTCTTCTGGAATTAATCTCATTTTTCTAACATAATAGCTATTAGCTCAGATATCACCTCAGTCAGCTTCTCGAATATTCTAGGATGCATTTCATCAGGCCCTAATGACTTGAATATATCGAACTTGGCTACATAATTTTTAACTTTCCCTATTTTAGCTTTTGAACCTACCCCAGTCAGTACCTGCTGTCTCTCCCACCCACAGTTTATCGATTTGTATTACAGTAATCACCATAAATCTTCAACTGATATCAGGGCCTCCTTCTGCTGGGTACTGTGCATCCACATAGTAAGACAAAAGAATCACTGTCCCCGTTTTCCCAATGGTGATCTGAGGGATCCTGTGACTTGCCTGAGGCCACAAAGAGAGTCAGTGGCAGAGCCTGAAACTCAACCACCCTGTCTGGTGTCACAACTACAAGACCATCCTTTTTGCCATTGTTCTGTTTGTAAGCCTAACACCGAGGGGATATTATAACATTTGTGTTCATTTAGTTGTACTCCTGTTCAGTGCCATACAATGGGTTAAGCATGCCAGGGCACCCTGGCAAAACAGGAACTTACTCTTTTATTCCGAGTACCAACCCTGAGGTGCAACGAGTTGGCGGTTCTCAGTCACAGGTTGAGACATAGCAAGGAGGGCCATCAGCAGACCTTTGTCTTGTGTGTCACTTCAGATGCTGTGCAAACCTGATCATCTCTGTCAACTGGGCTGCTCCCAAGCATACAATTAAGTGTGTGCGTAAGGGCTTGGCTGGACCAGCACTTGTAGGAATATTATGCATCTCCACCCTCTTCGCTTACAGGAATTCCAGCTGGCTTTGTAAGAGAAATGCAGTTGTTCAAAAGTGCACTCTGTTAGGATGAAAATAACTGCGGAGAGCTGCAATGGATCCTGACGAATTAGCATTCAGCACCACGGCCAGAGCAGGAAAGAAAGCTAGGGAGAGGAGCACACAGAGCGCAAAACAGAGCTGTTGGAGGGAATAGCGTTATCTGTGCAGAAAAAGCTATGTCCCATGTAAGCACCCCCTCCTCCTCATTCCATAATAGCAGAACTGCCCTGCACACAGTCTCGGAGCATGCAGGTATGTGGCTATCTCTCAAATAAAGGAGCACAAGGGTCAAATGTCCAAAAATGGACCAAAAATCATCTGATATGCAGAGGAGAGAGAGAGGAGAAAAATGAAAGAAAACAGACAAGGATGAGAGAGATTTAAAATAAATACTCTAGGAGGAGTGAAAGCACAAAATTAAAGTCATTGGAACATCAAAACTAGTTTGAAAATGTAAAATAAAATCAACTTGAGACATTTTATGGTCTGTTAAATCAGATGATGAAAAGCATTTTTCATAGAAATGATTTTGTATTAGTGATCATTGCTCACTAAGAAAACAGACCAATACCAAATGGAATTAATACAATGAAATGGAAAATTGCTTATAAAAAATCCCAGCAGTTAGATTTGCACAGCCTAATTATTCAGTCTTAACTCACTAATGGCTTGAGACATCCCTACTGCAAATAATGTAAGTAGATCTGATCATAAGACTAGAAATAAGTGATCTGAATTGTTTGCAATAAATAAATAGCGTATACCAATGCTTTGCAGTTCTATAGTGTCTCCAATCCCTGGATCTGAAAAAGCTTTACGCACATTAACTGATGAATCCTCGTAACATTCCTGTGATGCAAGTAACTTAATGCTAGACTACCACAACCAGGAGTGACTCAGGTGGGATGGCAACATGGTCCAGAGGTTAGAGAAGTGGGCCACAGAGTCATAGCTTCAAGATTTAATTCGCACCTGTCACAGGGTGTGTTTCTAAAGTCTTTAGTGCAGACCACATTGGTAGATTGTGTGGGTTTGTGCACACTAAAGGTTAAAGTAAGGGACTAGGAAACAGGACACATGAATTCTAGTCCCAGTTCTGTCTGTTACAATTCAACATTCAAGGTATTACATTTAGCCGTCAGGAAAGGAGATCTTTCTGTATTCTAGTGCAAGTCTGTTCACCTGTTTTTTCTGTGTTCCACCTTCTGTAAATGGGATTAATGGTATTTCCCTAACTTGGTCAATTGCTTTGAAAGCCTCAGATTATGGCCCTAATAACTCCCCTACACGAGAGATTAAGAAAATCATTGTGTCAGTGGGTCTGACCAGCAGAGAGAACCCCATCTCACTAATGTTATAGCCCTAAAAGGTGTGCATATATGATATCAATAGAAAGATAATAACACGCTGATTATTAATGTGGTTGTGTGGTGTAGGTATGGAAGACAAATGCAAAATCACAAACATATTGGGAATTGTGTTTTGAAAGTGTATCTGCTGGGCAGGGTCTAAGTTACCCCTCCACATACACACCTAAATGTGAATGTGACCCTGCCACTTAAAGGTACTTCCAAGGTACATTAAGGGACATTGTGAATGCAACTTACAGATAGAATGTAAAGAGAGTCATCAAGGCAAAAAGGGGAGGCAATACCAGCCAGGCAGTGGGAGGGAGGTGGTAAGAAATAGGTCCCATTAGCTTTTTATCCAACATCACTAAGGAAAGAAAATAGCATGAAACTTCCTTCACTGTGGGACTCCTGGTCTCCTTTTCCCCAGATTGAATGAACTTTACTTGGGGCCGGGGTGAGGGGGGGTGATAGCCTTCTGAAGAATCTCTTTCAAAGACCACTGGACTATAAAAGAGAGGGGGAAATGAACCCCACAAGTTATCTTTCACCTAAGAAGACAAAGGAACCCATCACTTTGGATTCTGTGGGTGATGCAGACCAAAGTGATGGACACACAGGTGCTGACTTCCACTCCAGCTAGGAGCTGCTTGACCTTCATGCTAGATCTCACTCCTCCCTACTGCCAACCTTCCAGCCCTGCTCTACACCACCCTGCCCATTCTACCCTTTCCCCCAAGCCACCATACCCGTCCTGCCTCTTCTCCACGAGCATACCCACTCCCCCCGACAGCTTCCTGAGTACCACGCGTCAGCTGCAGAAGTGCTGAGACGGAGAGGGAGGAATTAGCAGGGCCACCAATAGAAAAGAGGCCCGGGGCATAGCAGAAGAAGGGGGGAGTTTTGTGCCGGGAGACTTGGCAGCCACTAATAGTATCCCATGGATGCTCCAGCCCCAAATCACCCCAGAAGTTGGTGCCTATGGATCTACATCTGTTCTGCTAGGAAATAGATTGGTAAGGGTGCTAATTTGAATGTTACATCAGGTCTTAGCTGTGAGGAAGCATTTTTTTCACATTTACTTCCTCGTTACCTTTTCTATCACTCTCCTTTACTTAGAAGATAGGATTTTAACTGAAGTAAAACATAAACATGTTTTACTCTCAGTGTAAATCACTCCAGGGCTGTGTTTGAACTGAAGTGATTGTTCATTCCAGTTATGACAAATGGTGAATGTTTTCTGTTTAGCAGACAAACCTTTTTATATCTGTGGAAGGACGCATGTTGCAGAGGACACAGGACAATTCAGCACTGGGAGTTGTTGGGGTCATCTTGGCAGGTGTAACCCAAGCTGGTGTACATCTGAGTGTGGCTGGGAGATAGGCAGGATGTTGGAGTCAGAATTTCTGGTTCAGAGCTGTTTAAGAGAGAGACACTCAGTGCATGCTTAACTGCTGGTGGTCAGTGTTCAAGCTGGGACTTAAAAACCTCTGTGGATGGAGAATCCACCACCTCTGTAGGTGATGCATTCCTGTGCTTCACCACCCTCCTGGTGAAGTAGTTTTTCCTAATATCCAAACTACACCTCCCCCTCTGTAACTTGTTCTGTCATCTGTCACCCCTGAGAACAACCTCTCTCCATCCTCTTTAGAGCCCCCCTTCAGGAAGTTGAAGGCTGCCATCAAATTGCCCCTCAGTCTTCTCTTCTTCAAACTAAATACGCCCAAACCCCTCAGCTTCTCCTCCTGGGTCATGTGCTCCAGGCCCCATAAACATTTTGTTTGCCCTCCACTGGACCCTCTCCAGTGCATCCAATCAAACACCTGAATCTAGTCTTGGGGCCAAACTGCAGAACAGAAGTGCAAAGGGAATACGAAGGCCCAGGGCCAGAGAAGTCCATGAGATCCTGTCCAGCAGTGGGCCAGTTCCCCCAGGTTTAATTTTTCAGGACACTGAGATTAAAGTGCTATGTGCTTGAAAGGTGCTGGGAATCTCTGATGAGCCCAAGCAGCCAAGGCCTTGGTGAAATGGTTCAGAGTTGCTTGTGTTTTAGGACAGCATATTTTGCATGAATTTCCCTGTGGCCATGGCAGGTTCCCAAGCCATGAAGAGGGGAGCATCAGCTTCTCCCTTGCTCCTACCCTGTTCCTCCTGGATGTGCAACCCTGCACAGCCCCTGGAGATGGGTAGGACACAAGGCTGCAGGCGCACACCCTTTCATGCCCTGGGGTGGTTTGGAGGCAGGCGCCAGGAATGGGACTTATGGAGCCCGGCTGTGCAGACTAGTGCTCCAGCCACAGGGCTTCAGGAGCCAGCACCCAGCTCCAGCTGCGGGGTTTGGTGTGCTGATCCCCAGCTCTGGCCATGTGGCCCCAGCCATCAGCCATGGGGATTCAGTTCATGCTCCAACCCTGGCCATGTGGTAGCAGGCTCCATTCGCTGTCTTTGGGGGACCGTTGGCACCAGCCCTGGGCCCTGACCCTGGTGGCAACTGCTGGATCCAGGTACAAACTGGCAGCCATGTGCTCTAACCCCACCAGGTCTGACTGCTGACCCTGGGTACCAGCCTTCAGTTCCAGCCATGTGGTGGCTCTGGGAGCTGATCCTTGGCCCTGAATTTGCAGCCCTGGGCACAGATCCCCAGCCCCACAGCAGCAGGCACCAATCTCTGGATACATGGTGGCAGTCCCTAAGCCCTAGATCCACCCACATGATTCTGGGCTCCCTTCTGCTCTGCGCAGCATGTATTGCTTTCATGCTTCTGAGTGCTTTTTCAGATACAGCTGAAGCCAGACGTCAAATTTAATTTTGATTGATCTCCATTATTAGTGCACTTGATAGCACAGGTGTTGGCTACAGGAAGCCAAACATGATCTCTGACCCACAGTAATGGACTAATAGAGTTTGTAGTCCAGCTTCAGAGAAGAAAGGAAGGAAATTCATAAATGTATTCATGTTTTCTACCCACTCCAATTGATTAAACATCCCCTGATTTATAAACAAAAAGTGAGAAGGAATTCTTGCAGTTCCTGGTCCAATAATTAATGAAAGATACTTCACTGTGGTGAGAAATACCTCTCAGATTAATTCCTGAGAACACAGGAACGCCATCAGTTGTATAGGATGGAGCTTCTGAAAGGTCAAGCATTAAATCTTATTTTGGAATGCTGATAAAGTGTATTTTCATTATTGGGGGGGAGGAAATAAAACAATCGAGAGTGCATTTCAAAATTGGCATCAAATGACTGAGACCAAGAGAAAACCAATTTCAAACCGATTTAGGAAGGGGTGACTCAATTCTCTGAGTGATTTGTAATCATTTAACATTCCTCTGTCCTATGCGTATCCTCTAAAGGTGCCAACAAAAGCTTGGCACACACATAAGGTAGTAGAGGTGGCTTTCCCTGGAGAACTGACAGTCTGAACAAAGGGTGGGAGGATGGATGGAAGCAGAGAGGTGGCATGACTTGTCTCTGGTCATGTAGAAGGTCCACGTGACAGCTAAGAACACAGCCTGGTTTTGTTTCCAGTCCCATGTCCCAGCCTTTGGACCATGAGCTGTGGAATTTGAATGGGAAGCGGCGCATGGCTGCACAGTTGCCTTAATTTCATGTCTTTTATAGTTGGTACGTTAGTTTAGGCACATACAATTACTGGCACATTCTCTGTGGTGATTCTGCTCCTCCCATTCAAACAGGAATTATCTGAGGCCATCTAGGGCAGACTAAGGCAATTATTACAGAAAACAGCTACAGCTACACACACACAGACTTTTCAGCTATGACCCAAGAACAGCTCGGTGCCAGTTGGCAAAGAGGTTTGATGCATATCCTGGTTCTGGTATATACATTGTAGTTTACTTGGGAATGTCATTTGAGATCTTGAATGACCATGATGGTCACACTGGTATTGTTTTTGTTCCAGAATGCATGTACATATATCACGCAAGGAGCTGTGCCTGTTGGGATGCTGTCTGATTGAAATGTGCCCATTTATACTGTCAATGTTAGACAATGGCAACAAATCTTGTACAAAGTATGTCAGGTAAGGTATCAATGGAAAAATGACAAGAGATCAAATGTGCTTATCTTTGTATTTACTTCTACTACTTAACCCTTGTACTCCGCGTGGAGCATAGGTCATCTACAAGTCTCCTCCACTTTGCTCAGTGTTGGGACAAAACTTCTAGCTGGCTCAAGGAGTATTCCTGTTGTTGTCCTTCAGTCTCAATAGACCTTCTCCATGTTGTCCGAGGTCTTCCTCGTCCGCTTTTTCCTTGAAAGTTCAATGTGAAAGTTTGACAAACTCTGCTGGATGATGGTTTTCTGAGATTGTGGCCTAGCCATCACCACTTTCTTCTCTTGATTTCAATATCAATTGGTTCTTATCCTGCTCTGTTCCAAAGCTCCTCTTTTAAAGTTATTAATATTAATTCTGTGCCAGTATTTCAGATGTGTTTGCTCCTGGGGTAGCACCCATAAGGAAGTTTACATCGAGTCTAGTCAGCATACTGTGAATGGATCATTCAAGTTGATGGCCTGTTACTGAACAAAATTGGCCATAGGAAAAGCTGACCCATCCTGTGTATGCTTTCACCAGAATATGGATAATGGCTTCTCCTATGGGTCATTGGAGTGTAATGCTGACAGACCTGGGTTGCTGGCCCCAGGGATAGAACCTCCAAGCATAGGGTCTAAAGCCCTGCACTCTACCACATGAGAGAAAGGCCAGCTGGCTCCCAGCCAAGGCTGTAGAGCAGAGACTTCACTCACCCCAGATGAGGTCTTACTGCCTCTGGCTACTACATGCTTCCCTGGGCTGAGGAAGCATGTCCTGAGCTTCTGAGACCTTCCAGCAGTTCTGCCCAGCCAATGCACCTGTTGTAACACTAACAGACCCACATTGCTGGCCCCAGGGATAGAACCTGTGAGCAGAGGCTCTAAAGCCCTGCACTCTGCCACATGAGATAAAGGCCAGCTAGCCCTCACCTGATGCTGTAGAACAGAAACTTCATTCACCCCAGAAGAGGTCTCAGTACCTCTTGGTACTACAGAAGCACGAAAGAACATTTGATTGGCTCATGGGACCCTAGCCTCCATCTTGTACTTGTAATTTTCCACAAAGACTGAGTAATGGTGTAGATGTTACTGGCTTGGTATGTCTTATAGCTGGTTTGGGAATGAGTCTCCCCTACTTTTTGGCAGTTTGTCCTAAATTTAGCAACCTCTGCTGTGACCCACTGAGGCATGGAGACACATATCTACTGAAAGCGTGTTCTTAGATTCTGTATGAGAGCAGAAGTGGGGAAACAGCTTTCCTGCTAGACAGAAGATGTTTATTCGCTTCAGGGCAGTTTTTCTGGCAGAACACAGCAGAACTGCTTCCTGCCACCTTTTTTCCTGGTGCCATTTTTAAAAGGTGCCACTGCCCCGCCTCCAGCTCCCTGCCTGCACGGGAAAGAGCAGGATTTGATTTAATTGGTTTAACAGACCTTTGGACTATTAAACCAATCACATTGACTCTGGCTTCTTGAGCGCGCAGGTCAGGGAGCTGCTCCTGCGGCTGCATGCGGGAGGACCCATGCAGCCGGCCGAGCAGCAGAAGCACACGGAGCTCCTTTTGAAATGTAAGTCCTGGGTTTGGTGGTGGGAGGCAGTTGGGGAGGGTTAATCCCAGTGGTGGGTTAGGGCTGCAGGAGGAGGCGGGGAGATTGAGTTGAGCTGGGGCTGCACGGAGTGTTGAGCTGGGACCAAGGAGACCGGGGGAGGGTTTTGAGCTGGGGCTGTGCGACCTTGTGGGGGGGTTGAGATGGGGCTGCATGGGGGGGTTATGCTGGGGAAGGGTGTGGGTTGTGGGGGTGTTGAGCTGGGGTCATGCAGGGGTTTGAGCCAGAGCCACATGGCTGTGCAGGGGGTTGAGCCCGTGGGTGGTTCGGGGCCGTGCGGGCAGGTTGAGTGAGAGTGGGGCTGTAAGGGGGGCAGTTTGTGGCTGGGGGGGGTTGAGCTGGGGGGGCCATAAAGGGGGATGTTTGTGGTTGAGTGGGTGGATTAAGCCTGGCAGGTGATTTGGGGCTTGAGTTCTAGCACCTTTTTGTGTAGGAAAAAGAGCCCTGATTCACTCCTCTCGCTGCCAGCATGTGAATTAAACATTGTAAGCTAAGACAATGGAAGCACATTTCCAGGTGCAGTCAATAGACACACAAGACGTCATTCTTCCACTCTGCTCTGCACTGGTTAGACCTCAGAGTATTGTGTCCAGTTCTGGGCACCACATTTCATGAAAGATGTGGAGAAATTGGAAAAGGTCCAGAAAAGATCAACAAGAACGATCAAAGGTCTAGAGAAAGTGACCTATGAAGAAAGGCTGAAAGAACTGGGCTCGTTTTGTTTGGAAAAAAGAAGACTGAGTGGGGACATAATAGTGGTTTTCAGGTATCTAAAAGGGTGTCGTAAGGAGGAGGGAGAAAATTTGTTCTTCTTGGCCTCTGAGGGTAGAACAAGAAGAAATGGGCTTAAACTGCAGCAAGGGAGGTTTAGGTTGGACATCAGGAAAAAGTTTCTAACTGTCAGGGTGGTCAAACACTGGAATAAATTGCCTGGGGAGGTTGTGGAATCTCCATCTCTGGAGATATTTAAGAACAGGTTAGATAAATGTCTATCAGGGATGATCTAGACAGGCCTTGGTCCTGCCATGAGGGCAGGGGGCTGGACTTGATGACCTCTCAAGGTCCTTTCCGGTCCTAGTATTCTATGATTCTATCTAATGGTTGAATAATATACAACTGCATGTGAACATATTGCAAGGAAAAAGGGTGAAGTTCATCCCTGGGCAGAAAATCAGTCCAAAGCTTGTGATCTGCTCAGTCCTATTTATTGCTGAGACCTTAGAGTGCACAGGAAGAGAGAGTATTGGAGGGAGGAGAGTAGCAAGGAGCCTGGGGGGAAGGTGCACTGGACAGGGTAGAGGGAACTGAAAAGAATAGTAGAGGAGGCTGCCAGGGATCTCCGGTGCTCCACCTCCACTCCAGTCCACCAGCGTACTTGAGTACAATGCTGAGCTCTTCATACCCTGGGCCGGCTCTGGGGGCTCTGCTGCCCTTGGCAAATGTCCTAACCTGCCATTCTGTAGTCATCCATACAAATCATCACTGAACTTTGCTGCTCTGAATACTTTGCCGCCCTGCATAAATACCTATTCTGCCTGCAAGTAAAGCCGTTCCTGTGGGAGCCCAACATATGCATAGCTACTGCACAGCAGCCTGCTCTCAGGGTCCAAATGGCTTGTGGGAAGATGCATCAGTACCCAAACACAAAGACACGGCAGTGAGAAGTGGGACACACCTGGCAAGTCATCTAACGCATGCATCAGTAACCAGTGCCGGATTCTCCAGGGCTTTGTCCACTCCAGTCTTCAGTATTCCAAGCCAGGGAGCCTCTGTCACCTCCCTGGGGAAACTATTCTGCTGCAAAAGAATTTTAGCACAAGACTGCAGAGGGAGACCTCTGACTTGGAATTCATTCCCAAGTTTAACATTAAGCTTGACCTGAGCAGAGATCTTAGCTGGCTTGTGTATTACAAGGGCAATTTCCCTACCTTTGATATTCACAATGAATGAGATGCATCCAACTTAATTTGATTCATGAACTGGTCCTACTGGTGACAGGTAGCCTCCGTTTCCCCCATCCCCTGGATGCTGTTTTTCCACCCAATTTCCATCTGAAGAAGTGGGTTTTGCCCACCAAAGCTAATAATAAATTGGTTAGTCTGTAAGGTGCCATGGGACGTCTGGTTATTTGTGGAGCTACAGACTAACACTACTACCACTCTGAGACTATTCAGCAGTCGTGAGAGATGCCAGCTGTGTCAAGAGATGAAGGTTGTATGGCATGTAATGGGTTATTCAACATTTTCCTGTCACTTGGTGGGGGACAAGGGTATATTGCTTCTCCAACCAGATGGAAGGGTAGCAGGTATTTATTGCCCATTAGTTTGTGTTGACTTATTCCGGACTCTAGTTTGTGTTTAGGAATAAAACAACTACTTATAGAACAGCTTCCAAGACAGCTGTAGTTTGGACTCTATTCTGCCTTGGCCAGCTGATAAATATGATCACTGGTTTACAGTGAGGTTAGGGCATTTTCCCCAGATAGTCTAGACAAGTGGATCCTTTCTGACAGCAGCTGCGCTCCAGAAACGTGCAACAAGAACGGACAGATTGATAGGTAGGTAGTAAGAGCCGCAGATGAAGGACAATCTTCTCATGTGTTTGGACAGTGGCTAGGTCTTGAACCTGACTGGGTCTCTGGGCGCTACTGCACTACACCAATTAGCCAGATAAAAGGATGGTGCATGATAAAACAGCAGTTTTACTCTGAAATCTTTCGCCTCGGAAAACTGCACAAGTATCTCATCTCCTCTCAGCCAACTTGGCCACTTCATTAAGCCCACCCAATCCCTTCTGTCAGGGAGAACTTGGCTGTTGGCTGCCAGGAAAAACCACAAGACAGGGGTCTTTGTGAGGGTGACAATATGTTTCTCTTTTATTCTGATGCTAACTTACTCAGGTAGCAGGATAACCAGATGCTTTAATTCTGGATAAATTACTTCTTCCTGCAAGAACTGCTGTAAAAAGAAAAGAAAAAAAAACCCACAGGGAACAAACAGCACAGCTTGTTCTGTGCTACTTCAAGGAACCGTGGCATTCTGGGTAATGACTTTCAGAGAAGGAGAGCAGACATGGAAAAACGATGTATCTGTTCTGATGAGCAGTGGGAGAATTGGAAGAAGCAGCAACCCAGATACCCAAGGAGGAGATAAATACACAACTGCTACACTACTGGAAGGGCTCGTGGCTGAGGTAGTGTTAAAACATATATAGTGGTACGTGAGCTTATGTACTAAAACAAAATGTTACCCGCCACAGTGGGGCTTGTTTACAAAGGAGATGAGCTAGATCTGTTGCTGAAGGTACGGTAGCAGCAGAAGAGCATCCCGAGTTGAATTACTGACAGGCAGCTTGGAGATTAAACAGACGGCTTGGTTTGGTTTCCTTCTCCTTTTTGCAAACCAACAAGATGTTATCTGGAATACTGCAATCAGCTCTGGGAATCCAAAGAGGCTCATTCCTTGTCCCGAAGAGAGATCAAGGTCTGAGGTTTTTAACCCTCTGCTCAGTGTGTGTTAAATATTCCCCTCTGTCCCTGACCCACAGTGGAGGTGAGTTTGCTACAACTGAGAGTGATAGGAGTTAATTCTTTAACTAGAGTGATTAGAGGTTGATGATCCTGGCCAGGAAAGTCCTCCGTACAACTCCTGGCGAGGACCAAAGTGACGGTCATTGCCAAATCCCTATACTTTAAACTATCACACCAGGCACTGTTCCATGTATATTACACAACCCACTCCATGCCTGACCCACAGATGAGTCTACTACAGCTGGCAGCTCAAGGATGAAGCCAGTTAGCTCACTCCAGAGCAGATCAAACTCTGGCAGTCCCAGCAATGGTGAAGATCATGGCTGTCACTGTGACAGAATACTCACTGTCATTGAGGTGGCCACAGCACAGAGAAGGCTGGTGGCTCAAATGGAAGAAATTAACCAACTTCTTTGGGGCGTTTTGTGTGTGTGTGTGTGTGTGTGTGAGGGGCAGTGGAGTTACTGTCACCTGGATGTATAACAGCAACGAAGGGTCCTGTGGCACTTTATAGACTAACAGAAAAGTTTTGAGCATGAGCTTTCGTGAGCACAGACTCACCTGGATGGTAATAACAGAGCTAATGGGAGAGGATACAAGTGGAGGCATATGAAGTGGGTGAGCTGGGGTGGGGTGGAGACAGAAGGTTTGAAGCAAGTGTTTGTTGGTTGCACACCTATCATGTTCTGTTTGGCCTGGGATATGGAAGAATAAATGTACCCACGGTGACTGTGTGTTTGTGACCAAGGAACCCAGAAAACAGTGTTTCTCAACCTTTTTTTTAATAAAATACCTCTTTTTAAAAAATTATAAGTACACCTAGACTGCTCTCACATACCCCTAAGGGTGTGCATACCAGCGGTTGAGAAACATGGCTCGGAGGTCTTGAAACCAGTGTTATCCAACCTGTCCAGATCACTGTACCCTTGTCAGGAGTCAGATTTGTTTTGCATCCAACAAGTTACACTTCACTAAAAAAATACTTACTTACAAAATCATGCAAAAATATCACGCATGACTATTACTGAAAACGTGCCAACTTTCTAGCATCTTATTGTCAAATAGGTGAATTGCAGTAGAAGTACTGTACCTACATTTCAGTGTAAGGCATGAGAAGCAGTAGGAACAAGCGGTCTGAATGAACTTTTAGATTGTACTGACTTTACTAGTTTTTTTTGTTTGTTTGTTTTTTATTTTGGTTTTTTTTAATGTAGCCGGTTATAAAACTAGGCAAATATCTAGATGAGTTAATGTACCCCCTGGAAGACCTCTGTGTACCCTAAAGGTACACGTAACCCACACTGCTAAACACTGGGCTAGCCAACCCTGTTCCCTGGGTATCTGAAGAGGTGCTTAGTGACATTTCCAAAGATCTACAACCATACAAGCCTCATTCTTTTAAAGGAATTTTTATCAATTACATGGGGCAAATCTGCACTGGGAAATAGGAAAGACTAGACAGACAATGGTCTCTTTGGATATCAATCACTTCTATGACACGCTTCTGTCACTCCGCATTAATCGAGAGATTTATTTACTTAGTTTTAGGTGTGCAGAAAAAAAAATTACTGCTCTTTATCGTTCAAGTGCCCTGAGTGCTAGAAATATAAGCATTACGCTGGAGAGAGGAAAGGAGGAATGTTTGTAATGTCCTCTGGTGTCTAGAGCAAAAGCAATCATGCCATCCCATGCAACTCATCATTGCAGCATTATTCCGGAGAGAACTTGTCCTGGGGGCTGAAAATAGATCCTTCACCTTTTAAACATAATTTGATTACTTTACTATCCCATCAGAAAGGGAAATGCTTGCAGCTGACGCAAACGCTAATGGGTTGTTGAATGCGCTTTGATTTGATTCGATGACGATTGGAATCAGTCAGGAGTTGTGTATTACTTGTTATAATTGTCACAGGAGAGGCACTCCGATCATTTTATTATCACATGGAAAGAAAATGTATGCGCTTTATTTGGTAATTTCATAGTAATGGCTCTGGCTATGTAACAGCATCCACAGGAAGC
This sequence comes from Carettochelys insculpta, assembly GCF_033958435.1. Classification (NCBI taxonomy): domain Eukaryota; kingdom Metazoa; phylum Chordata; order Testudines; family Carettochelyidae; genus Carettochelys; species Carettochelys insculpta. The sequence goes on from NC_134137.1 coordinate 373,179,234, forward strand.
TGAACGGCGGCCCAGCAGGCCACAGTCTCATTCAGGAATGCAGAAGGCACAGCAGGCTGGAAACAGCAGGCAAGGGCCGTTTGCTCGCATTGGGGTTAATGGGTTGCAGGACCCCGGGTTTTCCTATTTTGCAGTGGAGGGAAAGAGCAGATAGAGGTATAGTGCTGGCAGGAGCAGCAGTCCAGTCATCCACTTCATGTCACCCTACCCTCCATGGGATACCAGATGTAATGGTGAAAGTGGAGCCCCAGCTCCATGGCCTATGTCCTTGTTTTCCCTGCCAAGGCTGCCAGGAATCCCAACCTGCATGTCGATAGGCCAGTCTTGGAAAAGTCACAGCTGATTCAGGTTACAATAGTCCAGCTGCTCAGCAACGGTCTTGTCCTCCGCTCTTTGCCTAAACTACAGGGGTTTGGTCCTGACCAATGGAGCGTCCCCTGGGACTGTCCTGAGTTACCCGCAGGATCAGCTAGTGCTGGCAGGCGTTTTCAGAGTTAGGACTGTAGGGCTCACAGAAGAAGAGGTGACACGGGGGTGACTGGCAGGTTATCACTGATCATGCCACGCACATGTTTCCTGATGCTCTGGCTTGCGTCACAACCCAAAGGCATCACACAGGACCCTCGGTGCTCCCTGTGCCACAGCCTGAGTCAGCATCATGTGGGCCCTTCAGCACGCCCTGCTCCAGCCTGCACCACGATCTGATTCAGTGTTACATGGGCCCCTCAGCACTCCCTGCCCTGGCCTGCACTGCAGTCTGAATCAGCATCACATGGACCCCTGGGTGCTCCCCACACCGTGACCCAACTTGGAGCCACACAGGCCTCTCAGGGCTCCCTGCTCCAGCCTGCACCATGGTCCAATGTGGTGTCACACAGGCCTCTCAGGGCTCCCTGCTCCAGCCTGCACCATGGCCCAATGTGGTGTCACATGGGCCCCTTGGCGCTCCCTGAACTGGTCTGTGCCACAGCCCGACTGGGTGTCACACAGGCCACTCAGGGCTCCCTGCTCTGATCCACATCACAGCCCCACTGAATCAGAATTGCCTGGCTCCCACCTGCACAGAGGAGAATGTATGGGGAGAAGATGACAGGAGGGCTGGAGAAGTTCAGACCTAAATCCAAGCCTGAGGAGAATCTGAATCCTTAGATGCCAACTTCCTATCTATGCAGGGGCTATGTGCCCTCAAGACCTCTGCCACAGGACCTGCCTCCACTCAACCCCCCCGCCAAAGCTACACACCTACCCCTTCTTCTCATCCCCCACTCCCCACCTCTTTCTGCCGCTTTCCCAAGTGCACCTCCTCCCCACTCCTGCTCCTCCTCCTTCTGTGCACCTCTTGCACTCTGTGAAACAGCTGATCTGCAGCAGGCAGGAGATGCTGGGAGGGGAGGAGAGAAGTTGCTCATTGTAGCTGCTGGTGGGGGCGGGGGTCATTGTGGTAGGAGACAGCTGACTACAGGTAAGTGCTAAACACCCACAATTTTTTCCATGGGTGCTCCAGGAGTTGGTGCCTCCATATGGATCCAGTGGATTTTTTTCCAGCCCATAAAGATATAGTGTAACCCACACACCTCCTGGGTGTGGTTCACTGTCCCAAGAAATGGCACCTGGACCACTTACACAGAGGAAGAATGTGTCTCCTCTACAGCCTTAGTGGGAATGCAGAGATAGGACTCTGTTCATTCAGAGAAAAGGCCAGTGATTGGGATTGGTGTTGTAAAACAAAGCTAGAATTTTATTTTTGACCCAGCTCTAAATTTAACTACAAGACTTTGGTCCTTGCCAGCCTCTTTTTTCAAAAGTCTCTTGACGGAACCTTGACAAAGACTTATGGAAAATCCAGACAAATTATGTTGCCTAAATTGTCCTGATTAACATTTCCAGAAACTTCTAGCAGATTACAGGAGCAGGGCTTCTTCTTACAGAAGCCAGCTGGATTTAGTGCCCTCAGATGTTTCCCAGAGACCTTAAGACTTTCCCATACAGCCTAAAGAATGGTGACATGCAAGGACAATAAACAGGTGCTCTAGATGTTTGTCACTCTCAACACTAGAGATGCTTGCAGAAAACAATTCCACTCAGTCCCATGTGCAAAGTCCGTTTACTAATGATTACTAAAGCTCCAAAAGGTATGGAAATAGGATTGACTATTTATTTTAGAGTTGTCAGTGAAGACATACAGTGTCAGACCTGGCACTGGAATGCAGGGGAAAACCCAGAATCAGGGCGGATTTAGGACTGACCTACCCAAGTGATTGCCTGGCGTACCACGTTTAGGGATGCCTAGCTCAGGGGACTGTGCATGGATAGAAACTGATTTACATATCCTAGCGTACACATTTATTGTCTTACAAGATTAAATCACGCATGCAAAGTATGCATCGTAGTCAAGAAATGGGCTACAAATGCAATGGAGGGATGGGGCAGGGGGATGAAAGCCGCTTGGTAGGTCCAGCTCTGCCTGGAGTGTATAAAGGAGCCTCATGCAGTCACTGAAAGCAAAATAGCTTCACAGAGCTCAACCCAAGCCAATGATCACTCATAGGAGACGTTCGAGAATTTCTTGGTATCACAAAGGGAGGGATGATCCTGAGGCTCAGGTACAGCTCAGTAGGTCATCAGATCTGGGATCCACTCTGCTTTCACCCGCAAATACTCTTTTTGATCCTGCCAGCAGCAGAATCTGTACTACCATGTCGGGAGTGAGCTGGGTTCTATGGGATTGACTCATGCATCTCATTTCAAAAGGCCCCTATCTTGATCAGTGATGGATGATGCTCAAGGCAGCCAGAGCCCGGCTGGGTTTTTCAGATGCCAGGTGTTACTTGCAGCAGGGACAGGAAAAGACAAATAATCTATCTTTAGCCTTGCAAATTGAGTTGCTCTGAGCTGGAAGTGGTAGAGAGAGATTAAATGTGGAGCTCAACAGTGTCATTTCCAGAGACTAACGTTTTAAAGATTATGGCCATTAACTAAGAAACGGTTATCATTCTACTCCCTGCATAATTGACAATGGACTCAGAGCCAGAGACAACCAGCTGAGGTGTGCTGTCTTACATTTTCTGTGCTGCAAAGAAAGCTAAAGGCTGGTAAGCAGGCTGCTGTTTGTTAAGATGTAATACCGTCACAAGAACAATAATCCAATTTCTGCGTCAGGAGTCTCTGCTAGTTCATTCGTCTTAGAGGGTACATGTCCAAAATCTCTTAGCCCATGACTGAACTTTCCCATATCTCATATAGACCAATGTGCTTGCAGAAATACCACCCAAGATGGCAGATTGTACATACTTGGGATCTCCACTCACAGGGTAGATCCAGAGAGCGCCTGGCAGGTATACTTCCCAGTCCAGGCTGGTATACATATGCTACCTTTGATGGAGTAAGTGCAATACGAATAGGGATGGGGCAATGACTCAGGTCTTGGATGGAATTGTACTCAGGCAATTATGACTATGACTGGTTATTTTTCTTTGGGGTATTAGTTAGTTAACACCTGTTAAACCTACTGGCATGTAAGGCAGCAATGAAGGTCCTCCACTTCTGTCTGTCTTTGGCCATTTTCTCCAGTGTGTCCCGGTAGTAGTTCATTCTCTTCATGTCTGCCTCAACAGCATGCTACCGTGTTGTCTTGGGCCTCCCACATTTCGGTCATCCTTCAGGCGTCCAGTGAAGTGCTCTCTTTACAATGGCGTCTGCCTCCCTTCTCATCATGTGTCCTGTCTATCTCCAGCATCTTCTTGGGCATAAAGATTTAGAAGTAGAAAGACCAACACTCTTCAACCATTTTATCATCCCTGTAATGAAAATAACAGTAAAACAGTCACAGTTCTGAGACAGCTTGCCTCATCCCCACCCTTCAGATCTGACCATGCGCTTGGCTCCTCACCTCGAATGCCCACAGTTGTTCCAGGATTAGACACCCTTGCACCCTTGCTAGTGCACCATAATCTTCCTGTTCTAGCCAGGGACATCCTCTTATGCCAATGCATGGCAATCCTGAAGTCCACCAGAACCAGCTTGCCCAGGTTTCTGTTGCACATTGCTCTTTATCTTCATGTGTGGGGTCAGGGCCTATGTCCACCTTCCTTCCCACCTTCAAGGATTTGTCCAAATAATTTAAATCAGTGATTTAGTGTTACAGGCATGTACCTGATTGTCTGGGCTCTCAGCAGGTGCAAATCCTCTGAGCTCCATTTACCTCAGCAAAGTGTGGCCAGTTTAGAGGGGTCAAGGGTCTGTCTCAGACATTACTCTAATCAAGAACAGAGATCAGCGTCACACAGAGTGGGGTTTTCACTGCAGCCCTGGGCAGATGCTGTTCTCTTACTATAAAATCAAGTTAACCTCTGATGATGATAAATCTCCCTGAAACAGATGGGCCAGTAAACTCAGAGTACATCTACACGTACTGGGAGATCAACTAGGTTAGGGTTGATCTACTGGGTTCAATTCTGCATACCTACCGGGGATGCACAAAAGCAAACCATCGGGAGTCGACAGCCGACCCCTGTAGTCCTCAATATCATGAGGAGTGAGGGAGGTCGACAAAAGAGTTTCTCCCATTGACCTCCCCTCAGTGAGGATGGCCAGATGAGTCAATCACAGATACATCAATTACAGCTACACAATTGCTGTACCTGGAATTGTGTATCCAGGATCACCTTTCAGGTCTAGTGAAGACCTGCTCTTAGATAATCAAGCTCTTGGATCAAATTCACGCTCAGCCTGAGCATGTTAAACTGCACGGCCTTCTGTGCCTGATCTGAATTGGCCCAGTGTTTAACAGAAGGGTTCATTAATACTTGAATTCAGGTGGTCGTCCTTTTTGGTTTGCATTTGAGTCAATTGGTTTTGTGACTTAAATGTGTTACAAGGGAAGAGTTTAGAAATCAGTATTAACTCTTTTCACTATTTTCTTATCCACATTTCCAGAGGCAGGCAAAGTAACCATCTGTGCAGACAAAACATTCCTAGCTGCAGCTTGAAAGCGACAAGAAAAAAAGAAAACAAAACAAGTGGGCTATGGTAACAAAAAAACTGCAGGGGGTCTACCTGCTGGCTTCTTGGGGGGCAGAGTGCACATGTGTCATAATTCACATTTTCTTCCTGCAGCTTTAAAACCTGAAAGCAAAGGGGTTTAATCCTCAGATTCTCTGGCCCTGCATCTATCTGGGCAGGGATGGATGAAGATGATGCAAAAATGGCTTTCAGCATCCTTTGCACTCCACCTCTTCGGGGATTGTGAAGATGCCTTTTCAGCTATCAATGTAAGCCGGAGGTTATGGCCCCAAAATGCAGGAAGCAAAGAACATGTGTAGTAACATGGTGCTCTGGCAGCATCCCTTATCTACCCTTCCCATCCTACCTGGGGCAGGTGTCAGGATCAGACAGGGCTCTTACATCACTCCAGCCAGGGAATCATTTTGCGCAGGTTTTCTCAGGTGGCCATTTATGGCCATTTTAATGTCCTCTTAGAATTATAGAATCCTAGGGCTGGAAGAAACCTCAGGAGGTTGAGTCCAGCCACTGCCCAAAGCAGGACCAACCCCAACTAAATCATCCCAGCCTGGGCTTTGTCAATCTGGGACTTAAAAACCTGTAGGGATGGAGATTCCACCACCTCTCTAGATAGCGCAGTCCAGGGCCTCACCACCCTCCTGGGGAAATAGTTTTTCCTAATATCCAACCTAAACCTCCTGCTCTGTAATTGGAGATGATTGCTCCTTGTTCTGCCATGTGTCCTTACTGAGAACAGCCTCTCTCCACCTGCTTGAGAGCCCCCACTTCAGGAAGCTGAAGGCTTCTATCAAATCACCCCTCACTATTCCCTTCTGCAAAATAAATAACAAACCCTTTGAACTGTCCAAGCAGCATGAAAGAGCCAGAACATATGTCAGAATCTGCCCTTTCTCTCTCTCTGCCACATACACTCATTTGAGTCCTATTTTTTGGACAAACGAGCAGGAAGATATCATTAGTGAAAAAAAAAGAGGGCAATAATTTAAGCTCCTTCACTGTGTACCATAAGGTGGTGATAAGATGCAGCTAAAGTGGCAGCCTCCACTTTGTGCACATGAAGTATTATTCTGATAAGATGGAAGCAAAAGATCTTCATTGGGGTAAGGGAAAAAAAAACCCGAACGGTTTAAGGTTATTAAGCAGGAAGCGCCCCGCTGCATGAAATCTCTGGGAAATTGCATAGTCTGTCACATTTACTTATTGAATCCCGATCTCATCGTAGCACTGGCAAAAAAATACATCAGCCTCCCTTGTAGCTCTTATTAGATTTCACAGCCTCTCAATATTAAAATACCAGTGGCTGGCAGCAGAGTTTCTCTCGCTGTCTTCTCTCCCCCCAGCCCCCAACATCAGTGCAGTAGTGTAGGTGTGTTGAAGAAGCCCCAGCCTGGAAACACATCCCCCTTGGACTTAAATGCTGAATTCAGAGCAGGAAATACCAACCCCACCTCATTGGGACCCTTCCTATTGTCTTGGACAGGTTTATTTTTACAGGGTGGGGGACAATACTCCCTACTATCTAAACTTATCTGTCTCCTGCATCAGTAACATCCCAGTCCAGGAATGGATCTCACCACCTCTTGCCCCCTCCAGCTTTCAGGTCAAATGTGCTTTGATTCTCAGCAGCATAAAACTGTTCCAACGTCATTGTGTCCAGTCTACAGTGACGTAGCTGAGAGTACATTTTGGCTCTGGGGTTTGTAAGGATACATTATGATACTCTAACTCAGGGGCATGCAAAGTGAGGGGGGGAGGTCCCCTTGGGGGTGTGAAATTTCCTAAGGGAGGGTGCAGCAAGATTGGCTGTTGGGTCTGAGGCTTGTCCATCTCATTAAAAATGTTAATATCTGTTCCTGCTTTCCTGTCTGTGTATTCACATTTCTATACCAATTCATAAAGTTTTTACATTTGTCAGGCTTATTTTCTTGCACCCGCTGAAAGGGTTGGTTTGTTTGTTTTTTATATGAATATATGAAATGTCCATTGGTTTGGATTACAGTACACAGCTTGGGGGCAGGGGGGTACCCTGGACAAGAAGTGAGGCCTGATGTAAAAAGTTTGCTCACCCCTGCCTTAACTTCACCCACACTGCTGTGATCCTTCCCCTTTCCCCAAGATTTTCCTTGATAACTCTACCACGTTCTTCTCCCCATGTCTGTGAGGCAAACATCATTATGGTGTGACCCCCTTCTGGCAATAAAAATGACTTCAGGACCCTAGCAGGGGGGGAGGAGATGAATTCCAAGCCCACCTCAGACCCCTGTCCTGCTTGAGGGGCCAAATCCAAGCCCTGCTGCTCTGGGCAGAGGGGCCAAAGCTGAAGTTCAAGGGCTGAGACCCTGCGGCCATGGACTGAAGGTGTTGGGCTTTGATTTGTGGCCTTGAGCAGTGGGGCTCAGGCTTCAACAAGTCTAAGCCAGCCTTGGTGACCCTGTTCACAAGTGGTCACAATCCACTTCAGGTTCCCAACTGACAGCTGGAAAACCACTGCTCAGATAAATGAAAAACAAGACAACCATCAATAGAAGCTAAACCCAAAGGCACTTCTCGGCTGGCTCCAGCCCTTATCAATTTCTTCTTGTTAGGTGAGGACTGTGGGGGAGACTGGCTCTGGAGTGAGCAAGCACTTACTGTTTTAGACACGGACTGGGAGGGCTGTGCCATTAAGCTGTCAATCCCATTCAAACGTACAGTGCCTTGTTGCAGCTTCAGGGCAGATGCTGCTGTTTACTATGGTCTTAAAAGTTCCCATCACCATCTAAGCAGATCAGCGAAAACAAATGGTTTCTCTCAGCTCACTGTGAAGGCTAGTTTTTCCGAGGAGAGGCCAGGGTTTGGGTTCCATCCGAGTTGCTGGGAAGAGAAAAAGTAGATGAATTGCAAAGAAATGCACTTGTAGTCTCTGCATTGTGAATCCAGTCTGGTGATCCTCTGTGGCTACTGTTAAACTAGCAAGTTGTGTCACTAGCGAGTTGTGTTGACAAAACTGGTGGAATGTCCACACACAAAATGTGTTTTGTTGACAGTTTGCTGACAAAACCCAGCACTTTCTCCAGCAGCGTTCTGCCTCTCAGCCATGAGGCATAACACTGCTGTAGGCAGATTCTGTGGACAAAATGGCTGTGCAGATGCTGTGGGGGGCCTTCTCTCGACAGACAGAGCATCCAGAACAATGCCGGTTTTGTCGAGGTAGCAGCCAGGCAGCCCAGCCGCTCTGGCAACAGAATGGAGCACTCTTCCAACTGGCTTTTGTGTGTGGCTGTACTGTGTCAACAGAAGGTTTGTCGGGAAATCTCTTCTAACAGTGACTTCTGTTGACAGATTGCAGTAGCGTAACTGAAGCCTGGGAGTGGTTTTTAATTCTGGCCCAGTTAAGGGAGAAATCCCTGTGTGATCTGAATTTATAATGGGCCTCAGGAAAAATAAATCCTTATATCTGGGTAATAGGGACAAAGATGGGGGGGACTTTAAAAGGGTCAAAGTTTTAGTCTGGTAGCTAATTAGCTGAATCTCACACATCCTTTCCAGACCTTCGGAGTCTACAAAATTAGGCGGGAAACTTCAAGAGAACAGCCTCTGACATAATGTTTCAGTGTCTCTGCTTCTAAGCCTCATCCCAGGCAGAAGGTGCAGAGCTCAGTGAAACCAACAGGGACTTTGTCTCAGTGAGAATGAGTAAAACCTAACACCTTAGGCTTTGGCATTTGGACAGTGTTTTGTTACTGTAGTTTCTAGCTAGTCCACCTGTGTTCTTAGCAGTCCATATTAACTTCCTAAGGCAGCAGAGCCCGAAAAGCCCAGTTACCTCCAGAGCTCCTCAGTAGACCTGCACTGTGTCATTCTCACCAATATCTCAGCCATTCCTGAAGGTCCACCACGCACATCTCATATGCTTTCCCAGGGAACCTGTTTCTTCACTCAGTTGTGCAAAAACTTTAGTGCAGCCTGAACTTTTCCCTCCTTAGCTACAGACCAGTTCTCCTTGCCCTGCTGTCTACTCAAACTAATTCCCTTCCTTTGCTTATCTTATTTACTAGAAAACTTACCTATCCTGGAGTCGGGGAGGGGTGAGCACCCTGCCCTCTGGCTTCTCCCTAGGGCTGGCCTAGGGTGGGAAGGCCTTGCATCCTGACCTCTGGCTTCTTGCTGGGGCTGGCCTTGGGTGGGGGGCATGCATCTCACCCACCAGCTTGTCCTAAGGCTGGCCTGGATCCCAGACCCCTTCCCTAGGTCACAACTATCTCCTTCACCCAAACTCCCTCCCAGACCTCAGTTCCTTACCCCAAGCTCCCTTCTGGAACCAACTGCCTTCCCAGACCCTGCACCTCCTCCATTAATATCATGGAAACATGCAGCCTTTAACCACTTTCCAAATTCTTGGCATACTCCCCTCTTCAACAATTATTGCCCACCCCTGCCCTATATGAACATCTGATGGTCAGCGACAGCCATATTCTATGAGGACAGCCTGGCTTCAATCCCATTGCAAGCAATGGGAGATGATGGCAATATTGAATTAGGGCAGGGGTGAAAGTAACTTAAATTTCTTACAGGTACTGTCCTATCACAACCCAGGTCCCTGCCAGCTCTTTTAATACTCCCTGATGGCTTTCACTACAGCTCAATCAACTCTTGCCGGGGCTGCGACCAGGGTGTGTTCACTTACTTTCACCTCTGAATTAGGACAAGACTGCAGAAGAGTGTGGCAAGCGATCATAATAAACTTTATTTAAACAAGCATCTAATATTGTGAAACAGCCAAACATATTGCTAAGATTGGCCCTCCTTTTGTATCTTTTATTTGCACTGAGCTGGGCAAAAGACATGAAGTTAAGATCCCAGTTTCCGCTGAATGTAGGTAATGGTTGCAGCTAGGATTTCTGTCCAATGCATTGTGGGCAAACAAGTTGGATGGAAAATTTGGATCCAAACTTTTTCCAAACTTTGAACCAGGGGTCTGGCTAGGTACCACATCTAATGGTTTGGTACAGTGTTAGCCTTGACTACCTAGAACACTAACACACCTGAGCTAAACTTGTTTACCCAGATGAATCGGTATGCAATGCTCAAGAAGAGTTAACTTTGAAGACTGGAAGTTGTACCTCCTGTATTCTATGAAGGAAGCAACTGCAGTAGCTATCAGTTGTGGCATTGATCCTGAAGAGAAATGAACCAGCTGAACTCGGGCTTCAGTGGAATCAGTGATGCTCAGCACTTGCTAACTTCATTTGCAATTTGCCAGTGTTAATGCATTTAAACATCGATCCTTCTTAATGTGTTTGCAGCTCAGGCTCCCTTTGGCATTGCTAACACAACACTCAGCTTTTTCCAGAGCTGGGATGAGCAAGCAAAACCTTTCGCCCCCTAAAACAAACTCATTATTCAAAATTGCTTGTCAGCTCACTGCTGCAATTGAATTTGGCAAAAAAAAAAAACAAAAAACGTAACAGATAAAATCAGATTATTTCAGAGCATGGAAAAAGAACAAGTGGAGGAAACATTGAACGTGCTGTCTGGGGAAAAAGCTCCAGTGGTAGCCTTATTATCATTCAAGTTTTTTATATGTATCCATCATGAGAGATTGCAAAGAAATGCTGAATTATCTGGTTATAATGGGAACAGCAGGTAGCAAGTGCATGCATTGCTTGCAGAGTCAAAGAGAACAGGCGATTTCCTAGTCAATGCAGTTAATGTACATGTAATGTACAGAGCACAAGTTAGAATAGAAACATAGAACTGGAAGGGACCTCAAGGAGTCATCAAGTTCAGTCACTTGCCCTCATGGCAGGACCAAGCACTATCTACGTCATCTCTGACAGATGTTTATCTAACCCGCCCCTAGGTACTGAAAGCTCTTATCATGATCACGGTTTTCAGGTATCTAAAAGGGTGTCATGAGGAGGAGGGAGAAAACTTGTTCTCCTTGGCCTCTGAGGACAGAACAAGAGGCAATGGGCTTAAACTGCAGCAGGGGAGGTTTAGGTTGGACATTAGGAAAAAGTTCCTAACTGTCAGGGTGGTCAAACACTGGAATAAATTGCCTAGGGAGGTTGTGGAATCTCCATCTCCGGAGATATTTAAGAACAGGTTAGATGAATGTCTATCAGGGATGGTCTAGACACTACTTGATCCTGCCATAAGGGCAGGGGGCTGGACTTGATGACCTCTCAAGGTCCCGTCCAGTCTTAGAATTCTATGACTCTATGAAATGCATTTGAAGCCCCAACAAGGACTGAATTCACCACCCCTGATTTACAAGGCCAGTGTGTAATCTGCTCAGTCAGCCGCTAAACTCAAGTTCAGACTGACACTGTTGGTTTTATTTAGAGTAAGAGTTCTCAAACTTCATTGCACCGCAATCCCCTTTGGACAGCAAGAATTACTACAGGACCCCAGCAGGGGGTAGCTGAAGGCTGAGTCTACTCAAGTTCTTCCACTGCAGGTGGGAGCCAAAAGTCTAAGGCCTTCAGCCCTCGGCAAGGGGAATGTAAAACGAGTCCTGCTCCCTGGGCCTGAAGCCTTGGGTCTTGTGCTTTGCCCCCGGGGAATAGGGCTTGGAGGTCAGTCCTGAGCCTCAGCAAGTCCAAATCTCCCTGGTGAGTCCATTAAAATGAAGTCAGGGCCCACTTTGGGGTCCCAACCCACAGTTTGGTTTAGAAAGTTCCAGGAGGAAAGGCTGCATTCGTTGTTCACGCCAACTAGTTCAATGTTTATTCATAGTAGGAAATGTGTGGCTGCATATTTTCAGAATAAAATCAAATCTGAAACCTGAGGGTGTCTGTGTAACAAGTCAGACCCCATTGAGATGTCATTTGGTGCACTGAGTTAGCAGTGAGGCATCCTATTTTGCCAGCCTGGGTCCATTTTACCTGGTCTTGCTGGACCAGGCTCACAAGCCTCTTCCAGCCACAGGCAGGACCACATAATGCAGAGACTGAGATTAGCTCTGGGAAGACTCAGCTGTGAGCAATTTGCCCTGGCACTCAAGTGCCCTCCTCCCTCAGAGTGCGGACCTGAAAGTATAATGTGAAATCCGCACCCTCCCTCAGTGTGGAGGGAGGTGTGCACAATTTCTCACACCCCTGGTTATAACCCAGTTTGTGTAATACCTATTGTAAACAGAAAATAAGTTTGTTAACTACAAAAAGGTGTATTTAAGTGGTTAACGAGGTAGCAGACAGAACAAAATAGATTACTAATAAAGTAATACAAAGCACACAAAGGAGGCTAGATTCATTTCAGAAGCTGCTTACAAATAATTCTTCACGCTAGGTATTATTTTAGGTACATTCTTGCACAAGCCAGAGGTATCTTTTCTGCCTCGGTCCCTCAGTTCAGCCCCACACCAGTTCAAGTCCTTTTATTGCCAGGTGTTTTCAAGTATCTCTTTGGGTGGCGAGGTTGAGGAGATGCAACTGAAGGCCTTGCTTGTTTTCGTCCTCCTCCTTATACAGGATCTCCACTAGGTGGGAATACTTTGATGATTCCCCCACCTCCCAGTTGAAAAGTTCAGCAGCCTAAGATGGAGTTTAGTGCAAGGGGAGCAGGTCAACTGACTGTAGTATTACAGCATCCATGAGTCAGTGGTCGTACGTCCACAGGAAGGCCAAGCCTTTTCACAGTCCATTGTGCTCACTGATGAATCGTCAGCCAGTTTGCCTTTTTCATTGATGCATCAGAAGCAATAGCAGTGGGCCTCACCCAAAGCAGCACAGTTGAAACAAAAACACATTACTCAATATTCCTAAAGTCAGACGCAGGAATAATACATGTCTCCTCCTCCTCATCATCAGTAACTGTGGGCTCACTGCCCCTTGCTGCCTGATGCCTCTCACTCTTTCCTTCCATCTTTCCCTGTCCAGTGCAGAGTGGCTTAGTTTCTCTAGACTAGCTCCGCACCAATCTACTATATCATCTATCCATTCTCTGTGGCGTCTGCCTCTTGTATTCGAACTGTCCATTATGCCGAATACTGGGGTCTTGATTTTTCGTTCGTCGTTCATTCTGCAAATATGTCCAAATAGTTGTAGCTTCCGTTTTATAACCTTCTGCAGCAGGTGCTCTTTCAGTTGTTATCTTTCTATATAATTTCTCATTGGTGACCTTCTGCATCCATCCTATTCTCAAAACTTTTCTATAACAACTCCTTTCGAACACCAGTATTCTTCTTTTCAAATCTTTCGTTATCACCCATGTTTCACATCCATACAACATGCTGCTGAATACACTTTTTCAAGACGCTCAGCTTCATTCTTAAGCTAATTGCTTTGCTTTTTCCAGATCTTATCCATCGCCTTCAAACTTCCTCTTTTTTCGCTATTCTAGATGCTATTTCTGTCTTACAGTCTAGATCATACATTACGTTGCTTCCCAGATATGTGAACTCCTATACATTTTCTAGTTCAATACCATCAAGATTGATCTTCTTTCTTATTTGCTTATCTCCAAATACCATTGTTTTTGTTTTGCCTACAAATAGGATAATCGTATTCAGTAAGTCATAACCTTTCCAAAGACACCTTGCGTGAGTTACTTTGCATAAAACGCCCCTCAGTTGTATCATATTCATATCACGAGCATATCCTCATAAAGAGTAATGGCATCATCTGTTTCCAGCTTTGTCCTCCTGTCTGTCAATTGCTCACAAAATTATCTCCAGGCTTTTTTCCATGTGGTCTCTTATGTGTGTATGACTTCGCTGAGCTCATCTGCAGGGCTCCTATTTATTCCATATTCAAGTACTTCTTAAAGACCTCCCTCTGCCATGCTGCTTATAATGTGTCATATTATTATCTACATTTCCTGTTGGTCCTCTTCCCCCTACCTCTGTCTTCTGTCTGTCCTTGGCCTGCAAGCTCCTCAGAGCAGGGTCCACCCTTTGGAAGTGTTTGGAAAACACCTGGTACATAGCAGGCACTACTAATGGTAATTAACAGGTACATTAGACAGGCAGCACCATGTCCGATATTGCTGGTGACTCCCATTCATACTGCTTAGGAGCCGACTTGTGGGAAGTGGATGGATTGAATGGGATGGACCAATGGCTGCAAACTCACACCAGGTGCTGCAGTCAGTTGGAGCTAACAACAACCTGTGGAATGGAGAACTGGACTTGGAGACTTTATGGCTTGGGGGTCAGAAGAGATTCTTCCCTGGTTGACAATGAGCTCTAACTTTGCACAACAAACCTGTACGCTCTTCAAGAAAGGTGACATTTTCAAGCATGGTGAATGGGCCTAAGATGTCACCTTTCTTTGCTTTCTTTCATCTGTGCAAAAGCCTGATCTTCTGTTTCTGCAGTTTCTGGTATTTTCTCTTTGCTAACTCTGATCGTCCCTCTTTACTACCTCACCTTATGCTCTCCCTCTACTACTTGGTACTTTCAGCTTGTTCTCCCACTGTATCACCCTGATCTTCTATTCTATTCTGTTACTGTACTGCCTTCCTCACCATCATATCACACTTCTCTCTGAGAGGTTCTCCCTCTTCTTTTTGGTGTTTCTATCCACTCTCTCAGAAATGCATGTGACCTTTCAGGGATGTAGCAGCTGTGTGAGCTTCAGCAACTGTGCAATAGATTTCCAAACAGCAGCAAAAGAACTTGAACAAAATCTCTCTCTTTCTCTGCATGTGGGCTTTTGGCAGGCATTGTAATTTACTATCCGAGCTCGTGTCATTTACTATGAACCAGAAGTTAGCTTTACAAATTCATAATTAGGGAGGATGCTAATGTTGCATGATTGGAAAATGTCACCCTGCAGAACTAATTTGCCAGCAGGGCCTAATTGAAGTTCTGTCTCAGCTACAGCTCCTCTAACACTAACTTTTTCAGTAGGTGCTGCTGCAGCGGCAACACAGAGAATTAATTTTGGAGGGAGCTATTTATTACCCTGTTTCCTGGCACATAGAGAAAGTCTGGTGTGAGCTGCCTGGACAGTGGAAATGTACCATGCCAGAGCTTAGTGCAGAAGGGCTGGTGGAACAAAGGGCTTTGCATAGCTACAAATGACAGGGTTAATTATCCTGTGGTTGTTGGAAGGAGCAGGGAACATCTTCAGGCATCCTTTCCTGCCAAGCACAAGATGGCAGGTGGATTGGGCATGTCATTCTATCACAATGCAATGTCACAAAGATACAGATGTGTCTGTTCGTATCTGAAGTACCTTTGGAATTGCATTGTAGCCTGCATACGAGGGAGGCAGCGCTATCTCATGATGAGAGCATAGGGCTCCTGGGTTGCAATTTCAGCTCGGCCACTTTGTGTGGCCTTGGGTAAGGGCCAAAACTTGCTCCTGTTTAGACAGTGTACATCCACAGGAACTCCTTTGACACCTAGGGCATTACTCCAGATTTGCACCAAGGAATATTAAATCAGACCCTAGCCCATGCAGGGCTACAAAACACTTAAGCGGGTAGAAACTAGATAGATGCAGCATGCCTCAGTTTCCCCACCTATAACGGGGGTGACATTTATTATTTATAGAATTGCCGGGGCCTGAACTACACAGTTAGGGCATGTCTACATGGCAAAATTATTCCAGAATAGTTTATTGTGGAGTTATTGTTCCAAAATAAGCTATTCCAGAATAATGCATCTACACTACAGGGAAACCCTGAAATAAGCAAAGTTTGTTCTGAAATAAAACAGCACAAATGTACAGCTTTAAAGACTAACAAAATGATTTATTTGGCGATGAGCTTTTGTGGGACAGATCCACTTCATCAGATCAATCTCATTCCAGTACAGACTGACATTTATAATTATAGAGGGCAAAAAAAAATTGCAGTAAAAACTGACAAATCAAGTACATAGGACTGAAGAAGGTGGGTCAGGAAGGGGGGATGTTAAGTGCCCTGCCTGAGATAATTATGAGCATCAAGGGAAGGGAAGCAGCCCTTGTAGTGCATGAGATAATTGATGTCTCTGTTCATACCATGTGTTGACGTGTCATATTTGAATATGAATTCCAATCCAGAAATCAGCACGGCTACCTCTCTGTTATATTCCAGAATAGTGTGGCTAAACACAATGGAGCCTAGACAGCAGAATTATTTTCGAATAAGCTACTCTAGAATAGTTTATTTAAAAATAGCCTCTATTCCCTTTCGGTACAGCCCCTATTCTGAAATATCTATAATAAGGTTTACTGAATTCGAAATAAGCCTTCTGCTGATTTCAAAATTATTTTGAAATAGTGGGAGTGTTGTGTACATGCTCGCAAAGTTATTTTGGAATAGCGTCCATTGTTCTGAAATAACTTCCTTGTGTAGACACACCCATAGGGATCAGGAAGGAATCAGCCTCTCCCAAAGCTCTGCTGGGTTTGGCCTCTTAGGGAGAAGTGGAGAGCATGAGGTGCAGATGAAACATTTGGATCCAGACCCTATCCCAGTGTTTTTGGGTGTCTGAATGGGGAAGAGGTTTCGTTTGGGCCTGACTTTATCCAACCAAGCAGGTAATTGAGTGACTCAGAGCAGCAATAAAATGAGGGGCTTTCTTCCTGCAAAAAAGAACTAGCATGGAACTGCCTCTCTGTCTTCCTGCAGCTGCTGTATGCACCAGACTGGGTCCTTCTCTCACCCTCATTCAAACAGGCTCATTCTTCTCATCACAGTATAAGAGAGAAAGAATGCACCATCTTGGGGGTTGGGGTGGAGGGGCAGGGAGGAAGGAGAAGGACTTTGGGTTTATTTAGTTTGCAGAAGAGAAGAGTGAGAGGTGATTTCATAGCGGCCTTCAACTTTCTGAAGGGGGACACTAAAGAGAATGGAGAGAGACTGCTCTCAGTAGTGACAGACAGCAGAACAAGGTGCAATGGTTTCAAGTTGCAGTGGGGAAGGTCTAGGTTGGATATTAGGCAAAACTATTTCACTAGAGGTTGATGAAGCACTGGAATGT
Source organism: Carettochelys insculpta (assembly GCF_033958435.1). NCBI lineage: Eukaryota > Metazoa > Chordata > Testudines > Carettochelyidae > Carettochelys > Carettochelys insculpta. Next base: position 373,196,155 of record NC_134137.1, read on the forward strand.
GCTACCTAGAGAGGTGGTGGTATCTCCATCCCTAGAGGTTTTTAAGTCCTGGATTGGCAAAGGACTGTGATGATTTAGTTGGGGATGGTCCTGTTCTGGGCAGGGGGCTGGACTTGATGAAGTTCTGACGTCTCTTCCTGCTCTAGGATTATATGAGTCTATGACTGGTTTTCACTGATGAGGAAAACACCTACAGCAGCTTTTCCAAGTGAGAGGAGGGAAGGGACAGCTAGAGCATTGTGGGTGTGATCTGAGTTAGGCAGTGCAGTGCAGGGATGGGAAGGATGGGAAAGCAGACAGCTCGTCTAACACTGAAGGGCAGGGCAGAGCTGGGAAGAAGTGCATCAGCGTAGAGAGGAGACCAGAGAAGCTCCAGTAGTGCAGCGTAGAAATAGGCTGGAGTGAGCCATCCAAATTGCACTGGCTGAGATGGGGGACAGATATAGACACTGGCACAATTTTTTTGCCATCTCAGATTTCTGCTGAGATTTCATCAGTGGCTGGCACCTCTGGTTTGGCATCTAGTTCATTTTCCTTGCCAATCCATTCGTGCCATTGTACAGATCTAGCCTTGCTGGATCTGCACGTTCCCACACATTGTAGTGGCTTATTCCAGCCTGTAATGTTGGCACAATTTGCTGTTATGCTTGACAAGACCAACTCTTCTTCGCTCCCACTCCATCTGTGAAATCAGACTGGCCTAGCCAAAGCTGTGTTAATGGTTGTGCATGACCCCAGGTCACATGGAAGCCCGTGAGCATTTTCTGTTGACTGAAATGGGCTCAAGCTTTGACTCTCTTGATGTAGGTGCTTGGAGAGAAGTTAATGCTAGTGCTAACTGATGAAAGTCCTCAGGTGTTCTCAGTGGCTGACAGAAACCACCAATTAATGCCTCCCATGCTGAGGAAGGTGTCCCAAGTGTCCCATTCAGACTGAGTTTGCTGGCAACACAAATGCTTTCCCTTCTCTTTGGTTACAAGAACGGGATGCATGTAAAGGAGAGAAATTTGGTAGAACGGAGGGAATGGGGGTGTGAGTCTTCTGGATCTCTTGACTTGGTGTTTATGCTGCTATTGTCACATTCTGGAATGGCCTAGGGAACCATGCCAAAGAGTTTGCCATGGTTGGCTCCATACCTAATGAAAAAGGTTCAAGCAGAAAGTTGCTGGCTGCAATCCAGCATCTCTTCCACTAAGCAAAGCCTTGAAGGGGCTGAGGGTGTTTGCTGGCTGGGCCTCCCATCCCCTCCTATTTAATTAATTAACAGGAGAGAAGCAAAAATCATCTGCATCTGTCAGATGGACATCTCCAAGTCCTCATTCTCAACAGCTTAGTCAGCTCTGGCAATTAGGAGAGCTGATCTGCTGAGTGGAAAACTTAGGCCAGGTCTACACTAGGAGATAAGTTTGAATTAAGATATGCAACTCCAGCTACATTGAGTAAATGGAGTCAACATATCTTGATTCAAACTTGGCGCCATCCGCACAGCAGGAGGTTGATAGATGAAATGCTGCCATTGGCTTCCCTTACTCCTCTTGACTGTAAAGAGTACCAGCATCAACAGGAGCACCATCAATGTTCAATTTAGCGTGCCCATAACAGACCTGCTAAATCAGACCCTGGAAGATTGACCTCCAGAATATCAGTCCACAGGTAAGGACAGACATGCCCAGAATCAATAGTGAGCCCTTGCTACAGTCACATCCTCAGGTTCACAACATCTGAAGGTGCCAGTTAGATTTTAAAGCTGAAATCTAACAAATGACATTTGCCAATTTATTGAGTGTTCTAGCCAATGTTAGGATGGAATCTAATAAAATAACCCCTTCTTACTGAGTCTAGGGAACATCAGCATTGTAATTTAATGGGAGGCATTTTTTTCAGTCAATGTTTAACTTGAGCAGTATTTCTCTTGGTTACTCTTAACCAAAGAACAATTTATTAATTCACTCAGAACTACACTGGTTTCAACAGTTCACCACTGAAGTGTAGAGACTACCAATGGTCGAGGTATGTACTGCACACACCAGTTCAATTTGCAAGCAGTTGTCAAAGACCAGAACTGAGGATCATCAGTTATACCAAGGGATAAGGCAATTGACCAGATTGTCTTATTATATTTATTTATATTGTTATTTTGTTAGTAGCTAACACATTTATTGCACTTCCAGTTTTTCTCCAAGGAATAAGTATGAGCTTGTTTTTAAGGCACTTTAGAGACATCATGCCTGATATTTCAATAGATTGATCCAAAAGGGACAACTTAGAATATCAAATGCAAATGCTTGAAGTCATGGTTCAAATTCAAATCAGGACAATTTGCTTGGGATTTATAAAGGAAAGTGTGCAGACAGGTTTCGTTGCAATTGGAACTATGGTTACTTGAGATCTCAGTAGATCATGTGTATTATGGTGCTGTTTATATTAAAGAAGAGAAGGAGAAATACGGTCTTTGAAATGAGATTTCGTAACTTTTATGGTCCTGTTAACCTTGGAATATGGAAAGTCTCTTCTGTAAGGTTAGTCCATGAGTCTGTCACAATTCTGCAGCCCTTGTTGTATTTAGTCAACTTCGTGGTCCCTCCTACATGATGATCTCAGTCTTATATCTCCTGATTCTAGGGCCATTTGAAGAAGTTGTCCTCTAGTTTCTATTGGGTGATCGCTTACTGAATGTTCAGACTCCATCCTGTGTTTCTCTGAGGTTTCCACTGACATCCAGGAGAGGGTGAGGGCATGTCACGTATTTTCTTCAGTGCTTTTCTTATCAGAGGCTTTTTATTTTTTATACATGTCCTATCATATACATATCATTCATATGCCCATGAAAGCTTATCCTCTAAAATATCTGTTAGTCTATAAAGTGCCACAGGACTTCTTGTTGTTTTTGAAGATACAGACTAACTTGGCTACCCCTCTGATACATCTCAACGATGGTAGTTAATGGATTCTCCCAATTATTAAGCATTTTTTAAAAATAGCTCAGTTATAGCCTGGTAAGGTTTCAACCTTGTGTTCAACCTTCTTTTTTGTCTTATACAAGGAAGAGGCATATGGAGTACAATAAAAATTTAACAAAGAAATCAACAACTTCCCTTATAGCCTTCTCAATGTGGTGGATAGGCCCCAGGCTTTCTTTGACTTTATATGAGCATTTCACATTATTTGGGGCTTACAACAAATCAAGAAACATACCTGTGTATGAAGAGAGAGTTTATCTCATTTACAGAGGAAACAAATGTGCACCTGCTAATTTGGGATCAAAGACATATTGACTGGAAAAAACAGACTATCCACGGTATGTTAATGAATGGCTTATAATCTGAGGGTGAAAATATGTGGTTTGGAGTTTTGGTGTAATAGGCTGTTTACCCCAGCTCACCTGAATTTTAAGAAACAGTTATTTATTTATTTGTTTCCTTATTTATCTCCCTATTTTGGGTTTGTTAATTCCTTGTTCCCTACTTGTTTCTGGATCCACTCGGCATGCAACGGGCCCCTTCACAAATGAAACTAGGGTGTGACCCTGTCTGTTAATTTTTTGGAGCTCTTTTTAGTTAGGTTGGGAGGGAGAAAGAAGTTTTATCCATCTGCAAATCATGAGAAATTCTTGCCTAGAAGATTAACAATGAGCTCATTTATCTATTTTGTTTCTCTTTTTGGAGAGCGAACGTCTCAGCCTTACCTGATCTGTGCTTCCTTAAACAAAGTGTCTTACACAATATAAACCATTTTTGTATTGTCTTTACTTTCTAAGTGAATCCTATTTGGTGCATACAACACAGGTACATGGATTTTCTAATTTTTGAATGGCACACAGAATTAATAGTTATTAATCATTCAGGGGATATCAGTGCGCTGTACCCCTCATGCCACAAAGGACACTGTTGGGACTGCACACAAAGATTTAACATCTGACAAACATGTAAAGTGAATGTCTCATGCACAGAGCCTAATGTCTGTTCTGCACAGGGAACTTACATCAGCATTGCTATATCTCTCAGGGATGTGAAAAACCAGGCTATTCCAACCCTGTTGTAGACAGTGATAGGTTAATGGAAGAATTCTTCCCTTGAACCAGTTACCACCTCTCAGGAGATGGACTACATGTGACAATGGGCTAATCCCTCTCGTCTATGTAGATAGGCCTTGTCTGCTCTAAAAAATTAGGGTAACAAAGCTATGTTGCTCTGGGGTGTGAAAAATCTACACTGCTGGGGAGTCAACAGATGAACACTTTTGTTGACCTAGCTACTGCCTTTTCGGGAGCTGGGTTACCTACTGCGATGGGAGAATGCCTCCCATTGGCGGAGGTGGTGAATACAGTGGAAGATATAGTGGTACAGTAGCATTTCATGTGCAGACAAGCCCTCAATGTCTGTTCCCTGCACACTTGTGCATGTTACGTGTACACAGAGACGTGTAACTCATACAGACACATAGCTTTAATGTCATACTCATACACAAGTGGAGATTTAATGTCCCACTAGCTACCAAATGTGAATCACATCAGCTCTGTAGACTCCCCTGCACTATATTACACAAGAGTTAATTCACTACGGGAAGCTATAATCTGATTTTAGCTTTACAAGTCAGCATTATTATTATGTTCCATTCTATTCTTTCATGCTTAACCTGATCTGCTGTCACTCTTTGTCTCCCTCTACCTCCCTCCCATATCGCTTTCAGAGCAGCTTGTCTCCATTTTATTTTCCACCTCCTAATATTTAATTTCATTTTAAAGACCTCCCACTCCCTGCTCTGCAAATCCTCCCATGACACGGCTTTCCTCTCTGTGATTTTCTCCCTCCGCCTTCATTATCAGCATGTCAGATTAAGATCTGACAAGAAAGTTGAATCGACTGTTCGTCTGGAGCTTTAAAGCCAAAGAAGGATTATTTACCCTGGCATAAAGGACATATTCGTTTTCTTTCACCAGAAAATATCTAAAGATTCCCAACATTTAACTGAACCTTGAGGCCTATGAGCCACATGCAACATGAAATGGACAATGCCTTAGATATCACCTCCCTCCCTTGTGATATAGTGCTCTCAGAGTTACTTGTAGCAGGCTAAGGGTACATCTACATTACCCACGAGACTGACCCGGTCAGGGTCAACCTTCTGGGGCTCAATTTTATGTGCCTAATGAGGACACGCAAAATCGAACTATCAGGGCTTGGCAGTTGACCCTGGACACCTCATTATCATGAGAAGTAAGGGAGATTGCCAGGAGAGTTTCTCCCATCAACCTCTCTTAATAAGGACAGCCAGATAAGTTGATCACAGATAAACTGATTCCAGCTATATAACTGCCATAGCTGGAATTGCATATCTATGATCGACTTTAAGGTCTAGTGTAGACCTGGCCTAAAGGTAAACCTGGCCGTGGATGGGAGACCCCCAAGGACAATGGAGAGGACCAATGCAAGATATATAGATTGAGGGATCTATTATGACTACTTCATCTGACCTCCAGCAGAGCATGGGCCACGTCTCTCCTCTAACCCTAGGCAATTAAACTAAATACTCTAGCCCAGTGGTTCCCAAACTTTTTGGCATCATGCCCCCTTTTGATTTTTGAGAAGCCCTCATACCCCCCACCTCTTCTTTACCATCATCCAACCCCCTTTTAACAAAAAATTCAATTTGTAATTTAAAACAAATGCAAAAACTTGATATAAAATGTTATTTAAAATTAAAAATAAGCACAAATAGCTTTTCTTGGCCCCTTGTGGATGCTTGCTGCAGCTCCAGATGGCCAGCTGCCTGAGCCTCATGTCAGCCACCAGAGCTGCCCACGCCAGTTTCCTGCGCACTTGAGACCTGTGCTGCCAGAGCCACCTGCCCAAGCCCAGCGCTGCTGGGGCCAGCCCCCCACCCACCCAATGGCTGTCCAAGCCCCACACGGCTGGGGCCAGCCACCAGCCCGAGCCACCTGAGCCTTGCGATGCCAGAGCCAGCAGCCCAAACCCCACAAATCCCACAAGCCACCTGCCCGTGCACCTCCCCTCCCTCAAAGCCAGGTTCCACCAGCCCCTTCTCTTACCCCGTTCCCTTCCCCCTTGCCCAAGCAGGCACCCCCAGCCCCCCTTATAACTCCATCCTCCCTCTCCTCCACCCCTCAACCCACACTCACTCCCCTTTGCAAGAGGCAGCTAGCTCCACGTGGGCCTTCGCTGGCTGCCTGCTTTTTAGAGCAGCTGTGCTGGGTCATCCACGTAAAATGGTAGGAGCTGAGAGCTGGAAGCAAAGGCCAGCTCTTTCTTTGGGCAGGTGGAGTGATGTGGGGGCTGGGTCGCCTCACACCCCCCTCTGGAGTTTCTTCACGCCCCGCAGCTTGGGAAACCATGCATCTAGCCTCTGAGCTGGCTGAATATAGGGGCAGGTCCTCAACTTGCAGCTAAATTGGCATTGATCCACTGATCTCACCGGAGCAATCACAATTCACACTACCTGAAGATCTGTTAGAGAGGTAGCTGTGTGAGTCTGTATTTTCGAGAACAACAAGAAGTCCTATGACACCTTATAGACTAACAGATATTTTGGAGCATAAGCTTTCGTGGGCAAAGACCTGGTTCAGCAGATGCCCCCCACTCATGCATCTGATGAAGCGGGTCTTTACCCACAAAAGCTTATGCTCCAAAATATGTTGGTCTATAAGGTGCCACAGGACTTCTTGCTGTACCTGAAGATCTGATTCGCTCGTAAATAATCCTTCCAGTAAGCCTAGACCTTTTTTTTTTGTTGGTGAATCACCAGTGAATATACTTGTGAACCTTGGGAATTTGTTTTGCTTTCCAACATCATTTTCATGGAACTGAATGGCTGTGTATCTCAACCCATAATCTGGTCACAAATTGGGTGACAAATCCCAAAGATAAATATTTATTATGAATAATTGGTCATCTAACTCACATGGTCTTATTTCTGTTCCTTGCCTATATGGTACAACTTTTATAAATAGTAGTGAGAAATGATCAAAGAGATTTCAAGATGACCAGGCAGATGTTCATATTTGTATTCATGAAACGTAAAAATCTCTCAACTGAGTATGACGACAACGTTGGCCAAGTTATCCACAGAGACTGAACCAGACACCCCATGGGCTAAAGAAATGAGGCTCTACCCCTCGAGCTAATGGACTAAGTCCTTTAGCCTAAATGCAAAGGTAGACTCATAAACCTCCTAGAGAGGCTGGACCTCTGGAAGTGGATCAAAGACCCTCACTGGGTTAATATGAGTTACACAAACAATGTGAGAGAAGCAGCAGAGAGGGGTGTCAAAGTAAATTCTTGGTTTTGATTCGGGCCAAGGCCGAAAAGGTTTTTCTTCAGTCTCAGTCCATCTCTATACACTTGAACTTCATTAATCCACCAATTTTGGGAAATAGGCTACGCCGGATTATGGAATTTTCTGGACCATATGTGTTCATCATAATGAAGGATAAGCAAAGTCTATTACTAAAGCTTTCATATGCACAAACTAGTCCCCTGCCAGGTAGAGCCTGCAAGCTGGATCTGGCCTGAGGCTTGCATGCGTCTCGTCCATGAGGCTCAGGGAGCCAGGGCCAGTGCATGGAAGGGCAGGGAAGTAGCAAGCACCAGGACTGAGTCCTATGATGCTGTTTGTTAATGTCATGGAAAGGGGAGTGAGAGGTAACATAGCAAAATTGCCTGGTGGCCCAAAGTTAGTCATGTTAGTCAAGTGTAGAAAAACTAGGAGAACTTGAGAGAGACCTACATCCATTACATGAATGAGTGATATGATGATAGATAAAAATCAGTGTTGATAAATGGAAAGAAATGCACAGCAGAGAGAAAAACTGAGACCATTTATACACTTTGCAGGGTTCTAAATGAACTGTATCAGCATGAGAAAGGACCTGGACATCACTGTAGACAGGTAAAGGAAGACCTCTGCTCAATATGCAAAAGTGGTCATAAAACAAACAAGGCATTAGGTTGCATAAGGAATGGGATGCTGAATAATATAGAAATTATTATAGTGATTATTATTATATTACTACATATAATATATAGCTTATTTATATTATATAAATGAATGATGCTACATCATCTGGAACAGTGTGTACATTACTGGTCACCCTCCCCCAAAAAGATACTCCTGAATTAGAGGGGGTTCAGAAAACAGCAATGAGAATGCCAAGCAGCATGGGAAAGCTGTCTTATTAAAAAGAGAGGTTAAGAAACTCAGATTATCTGCTTTACAAAGGAGGTCAGTAAGAGGAGGTATGGCAATGTATACAAAATAATGAAGCTGGATTGGGAACTTCTCTTCTCCCTCTCTTGTGGCACTGCAGGAAGCGGGGCACTCAATTAAAGAGAAAAGTGGCAAACGTCTTTTCATATAGCACATAGTTGTACTGTGGAACTCATCACTGGATGTCACTTACATATACATAGAGCTGGACCGAGACAGCAAAAAAAAAAAAATTATGAACAACTTGACAACCCTCTCGATGGCTTCTCTCCAAGTGCTTGTGTAACCCACATTAACCCAATGTCAGTCTTTGATCTATCTTCAGTGGTTCATCCACTTTAGGAGGTTTATGAGCCTACCACTGCATTTGGGCTAATGGAGTCAGTCCATTAGCTCAAGTAGTAAAGGCTCATGACTTTAGAATCTGGGGTGTCTGGCTCATTCTCTGGGATAACTCAGCCAAGGTTGTCTTTACATTCAGTTGAGAGGTTGTTTACATATCATAAATACAAATGTGAAAGTCTGCATGGTCATCCTGAAATCTTTTTGGTTGTTCCTCTGTACTTTATGTAAGTTTTATCATAAGAACAAGGAGACAGAAAACAAAGATAATGAAAATTGGCCATTTAATCCTACTCTTTGTTTTCTGTCTCTAAACCAAATTTGATCCATGACACACTTTACTTCTTGGTTCTTGACTATTAAGTTTCATGGTATAACTGACCTCAGATTTTAGTTCATCCATCTTGGCAAAGTACAAAACTGTAAGTCCTGCCCATTTGTAGTCATTCTAAGTTTGCACACTACTTAAAATTTTGTAAGACTTAGCAATTTTAAGCCCCAGTGCCATGACCAAATTCTGACTTGCTGTTTACTTCTCAAAAATCCATACTCCATGCTGCTGTTTCTAATTACGAGATTTTTTTTCATCTCCTGTTGTAATCCGTTGTGAATCATTCCCTGTGCTACTAAACAGCTACTATATTCTCGTCCTGCCCCCTGAGGGTGTGTCTACACAGCAAAGCTATTTTAGAATAATTCTGAAATAGTGGACAGTTTATTTTGGAATATGGTCTGCATAGCCAGGGAATAGGGCCTATTCTGAAATAAGGAATGGTGCTTCCAGGGGCGCTAATCCAAACTCCTATGGCTATGTCTACACTGCAGCATAAATTCAAATCTAAGGCGCTGAGCTTGATTTTAAATTCTGACTCGTCACACATCAAATACTATTATTTCAATTTTAGGGGACACTATGGCCGACAGTCTTACTCTGACAACCTGAGTGGGATTAACAGGAGGTTTGAATGTAAGTGTTTGGACTAATGGTGGTATGGAAACCACTCCCATCTAAAACAGTTTTATTGGCCTCCAGAGGAATCCTAGGTGTTTCCCACAATGCCCCACAGTTGTCTGTTCTGGCAGGTTGCATCTCCAATGCTCTCCAGATGTGCAGGAAGTAAAGTAACTGGAAGCCCATGAATTTAAGATTGCAGGGGCTGGCTGTCGCTGAGGGGAAGTCTCCCTCTCATGGCAAAGGTTTTCAGAGGCTGGACGTTGCTGGGGGGGAAGTATCCCCTGCTCCCTGTAGCAAAGATTGCTCGGGCTGGCTGGCTGTGTGGCGAAGTCTCCTTCTGAGAAAATGGCCATTTGTTTTCTACCTGAGGGGAATGAGGGCAATGCAATGTGGGAAGATGACATCACATACCCACAACCACTTGCAGGGCATTTTTTCCCCCTACTGCACCAACAAAGAAACCCAGAATGCTAAGGGGCTGAGGGAACTGTGGGGTAGGTTCCCACAATGCCCTGCTTCAACAGTTAATGTTTGAGTGTGGCGGCACTAACTCGACTTTGTCTGGACTTTGTGGGGGAGCTTTAAATTCAAATTCAAATTTATTAAACCTAGCATTACAAAATGAATTTTAAGAAAACTGAATTTTTCTGATAGTGTAGCTGTAGCCTATGTCTGCATATCAGTGTTATTTCCAAATAAACTATTCCAGAATAGTTTATCTCCAAATAGTCTGTATTCCCTCTCTAAACAGTCCCTATTCCAAAATCTCTCTATCAGAATAAGCACTATTCCTTGCAGAAGGTTTACCAAATTCAAAATAAGACGTGTGCTTTTTGAAATTATTTCAAAATAGCAGTTGTCTTGTGTAGACACTCACAAAGGCTGTGTCTACACTTGCCCCCAACTTCGAAGGGGGCATGGTAATCAGGCTGATCAGAGACTCCTAATGAAGTGCTGCGATGAATATGCAGCACTTCATCAGGCTAATTCTCTCCGCAGCAACTTCAAAGTGTGAAACTCCAAAGTGCCGGCGTGCTGTGTAGCTGGGGTGGGGGTTGGGGGGGAGAATTAGCCCAATGCAGTGCTGCATATTCATTGCAGCACTTCATTAGTATTCTTCCATCAGCCTGATTACCATGTCCCCTTTGAAGTATGGGGCAGGTGTAGACATAGCCAAAGTTATTTTGAAATAGCAGCCATTATTCCGAAATATCTTTGCTATATATATACACCCTTAAAGTCCTGGCCCTTCACAACATCCTTTGGCAGAGAGTTCCACAGGTTGACTGTGTGCTGAGTGAAAAAAAAAAAACTTCCTTCTGTTTGTTTTAAACCTGTTGCCTATTAATTTTATTTGGTGATCCCTAGCTCTTGTTTTATGAGAAGGAATAAATAAATCTTCTTTACCTGCTTTTTACACACCAGTCATGATTTTATAGAATTCTGTCATGTTCCCCCTTAGTCTTATCTTTTCCAAGATGAAAAGTTCCAGTCTTCTTAATCTTTCCTCATATGGAAGCTATTCCATAATCCTAATAATTGTTACTGCCCTTTTCTGAACCTTTTTTCCAATTTCAATATATCTCTTCTGAGATTGGGCAACCACATCTGCACACAGTATTCAAGATGCATCGATAACGTGGATTTATAAAGTAGAAACATGATATTATCTGTTTTATTATTCATCCCTTTCTTAATGATTCCCAACATTCTGTTTGCTTTTTTGACTGCACATTGAGTGGCTTCGACTCCCATGCCCCAGGTCTTGTAGTAATTTTTGTTATCAGAAAACAGAGAACTATCCATAATGTGTTCAAGACCTCTCTCTCTCGAGTGGTGTCAGCTAATTTAGACCCCCTCATTTTATATGTATATTTGGGATTATGGTTTCTACTATGCATTACTTTCAATTATCAACACTGAATTTAATCTGTCATTTTGTTACCCTCTCATCTAGTTTTGTGAGGTCCTTTTGCAGCACTGTGCAGTCTGCTGTGGACTTAACTATCTTGGCAATTATCTGCAAATTTTGCCACTTCACTCTTTCTTCACTCCTTTCTCCAGATCATTTATAAATATGTGGAATAGAATAGGTCCAGTACAGACCCATGGGTGACGTCACTAGTTACCACCCTCCATTCTGAAAACTGATCATTTATTCCTAACCTTCTATTCCTGTCTTTTAACCTGTTAGCAAGCCACAAGAGGACCTTCCTTTTATCCCATGAAGGCTTACTTTACTTAAGAGCCTTTGATGCAAGACCTTGTCAAGTGCTTTCTGGAAATCTAGATATAGTATATCCACTGTATCTTCTTTATCCATAGGATTGTTGATCCCCTCAAAGAATTCTAGAAGATTGGTGAGGCATGATTTCCCTTTATAAAAAAACATGTTGACTCTTCCCCAACAAATTAGGTTCATCCATGTGTCTGACAATTCTGTTTTTTTATTATAGAATCAACCAGTTTTCCTGGTACTGAAGTTGAATTTACAAGCCTATAATTTCCAGGATCACCTCTGGAGCCCTTTTTAAAAAAATGGCATCATATTAGCTATCCTTCAGTCATTTGGCACAGAAGCAGATTTAAATGATAGATTACAAACCACATTTAGTAGTTCTGCAATTTCACATTTGAATTTCTTCAGAACTCATGTGAACGTCATCTGGTCCTGGTAATTTATTGTTGTTTACTTTACCAATTTGTTCTAAAACCTCCTCTAGTGACACCTCAATCTTGGAACAATTCTTCAGATTTGTCACCTGAAAAGAATGGCTCAGGTTTGGGAATCTCCCTCACATCCTGAACCATGAAGACATTGACTTCAAGAAGAAGAGCATTTCGCCCTGTGCAGCCCTGTACCCAGTAGATGACACGGATGTTCTCACCCATCCAAGCTTTGTCTTTGTTTATATTAGAACATCAGCTCTTTGGGCTGGGATTGCTTTGTACAATATATTAGCACAGTGTCTGATGTAATTCTGAGATTGGTGGAGGCAAATTTAATCATCATCATCATAATCATGGGCTCAGCATCCATTGGTGTCTGGTGCCTCTTCCACTATTTCCTTCCATCTTTCCTGTCTTAGTTTCTGTAGACTAGCTCCACACCAATCTACTATATCATCTACCCATTCTCCATTGGGTCTGCCTCTCCTATTTGAGCCATCCTTCCTGGAGCTGTGAGGTGGCTTTCACCTGTGAAAATTCACCTCTGATTCACCTCTGGTTTTGTTACTATGCCATCCAAGCAATTCGCAATTTTTAATGGATTTATCTTCACAACATCCTTGTGGAACAGGGCAGGGCTGTTATCCACACTGTGTACTGAAGGAATGGAATGGAGGCACCCAGATGATATAGCTACATTACTGAGTTTTGCAAAAAAAAAACCCAAAAAACTGGTTATGTTAACAACACTAGTGGAACATCCACATGCAAAATGTCTTTTGTCAACAGTATGCCAACAAAAGTCAGCATTTCCGCCGACAACCTTCTGCTTCTCCCAGATGAGGAACAGTGACTTTTATCGACAGGTTCTGTCAACAAGACTTGTGTGAATGCTCTGGGGGCCTTCTCTCGACAGACAGGGCATGCAGCACAATGGGCAGTCCATTCTGCTGTGCTTCCGACTGGCTTTTGCGCGTGGCCGCACTCTGCTGACAGAAGTTGTGTTGGAAAATCTCTTCCGACAGTGACTTCTGTCAATAGATCACTCTAGCGTAACCATCACCTATGTGATTCGCCCAAAGTCACAAAGGAGATCTGGGGCAGAGCAGAGAACTTATGTCAGGTTTCTCAAGACCTAAGCAAAACCCTTAACCACTGGATCAACTCTTTCACTGACTACAAAGGGAAAAAAAAGAAAATAAAAAGCTCAGAGTTATTTCGGTAAGTTTGCTCCATAGGTTTTGGAAGCTCAGTTTCATTATCAACAACTTACTACAGCTGTGTAAGGATAGGAGCAATTTCGATAATGCCTGATTGCCCTGACACATGCACTTAAGGGCAAGACGCACCAGAAGTGTCTGAAGCAGTGATGAGCTGGAGCCAGGCCTATTTAAAGCAGTGCTTTAAATTTAATTTCCTAGTTTGGGGGAGGGAGTGGGTAAAGGCAACAGCTGTCTTATTATCCCACTGAGGGTTCCCTTGAGTGAAAATGGAATAGATTAGTCATGGAGAAAATTAAGACAAGGTCTTTAAGTCATCAGTAGTCCCCTATCTGAATGCAGAGGGGAGGGGAGTCAGGTGGTGCGAGAGGGGCATTTTTTCAATCCAGCATGACGAGACTTTGCTTTTATTTTTAGGTGTGTTTTGGAGCTGGAAGTGGATGATCTTCTTTCAAAATCTATAAATCCCCATCATAGAATCATGGAATTCTAGGGCTGGAAGAGGCCTCAGGATGTCATCTAGTCCAGCCCCCTTCTCCAAGCACAATCAACCCCAACTAAATCATCAAGAGTCATACTCTTAGACAAACAAGCCAGAGGGCCATCGCTTCCTTCTTTCCCAAATGCCAGGATGGTCCATGGGTTAGGGGATTACTTTAGGACTTCAGAGGTCTGGGCTGAGGTCTGTATACTTCCAGCCAATGCAAATTACACTGCTATAGGCCCGGCACAGTTACCATGACACTTGTGCGTGAGATGATGCTCCTGCTCGCTCTCTGCATGCTCACCAGCAGGGCTTGTTGCAGTGCACACCATGGCATGCTATGGATACATGTCCCAGCATGCAACTCTCTAGCAACCTGTCCTTTGGAGTGTTCTGAGAATGAATGTACAATGGAGTCAGACTGGGATTGCGGAGTCAAGCTACCATCAAGCAAATTTCCCCATCCCATAATGCAGTCTCCATGGCACATTTTCATGCCTATTTTGAACCTCCCATGAATTTGCATGGGACTTGTCACTGGCTGCTGTCTTGCACAGAAGCATGGAGCCTGGACTGTTGTCATGATCCTCGTGAGCACAGGACACAAGGTCTTCCAATATTTGCAGAGCCACAAGAGGAGCTGTGTGGACCGTGATAACCTGCTGGAGGGCAGCTTGCTGTGGGACGCAAGAGAGAACCAATTTAAAACTGTTGGTGAAATTCACAGAGCAGCTGCAGTCTGTGGCGAGCCATTTTGGGCCCAAGAAGCAAGCTCAGATGAGGGGAGTCACATCGTAATACCAGCTTAGGATGAAAAGCAGCAGCTGCAGAACTGTCAGATGCACGAGGCCACATTCCTGGATCTGTGTGGTGAGCTTGCCCCACTCCTCCAGGACAGGGACACCACAATGAGAGCTGCACTTCAGTGCAGAAATGATGGCTGATCACACTGGCAATGTTCAACGCCAGATTCCTACTGATCTGTGGAAAATCGTTTTTTTTAATTGGAAAACCTGCTGCGGGGGCCTCTCTCATGCAAGCGCGAGGAGTCATCAATTGTCTCCAGCTATGCAGGATTGTGACTGTCAGCAATGGGAAGACATAACGGACAGATTTGCAGCAATGGAGTTCCTGAACTGCAGGTGTGGATAGGTGGACTGAATTTCCCTATTTTGCCTTCATATAACTTTGCCATGGAGTATAGCAACAGAAAGTGTTACCTGCACAAAGTTCCTTATCCCTTCCACACTCAGGGACGGCCACACCTTTACCCGATCCTGAGGGCTCAAGGTGTGACCCTGTTTATTTAAACTCCCCCCGTTACCCAAGTCCTAGGGCTCAGGGTGTAATTCCCTGCGGGTATGCAGGATCTCTGCCACTGAAAAAGCCTTACACAGTAATATTATTAACCTTTATTTATTTAAAATTACCAAGCAAGCAGAATATGTGCTAAGCACACAGTATCGCGATCACCAGTCCTAGTAAAGGCAGGCAGACTTCCCCTGTTGAGACACACAAAGTCAGTCTCTGGATGCTGCTTGCTGCACCCCGGGTTCTGGTAGTTCTGGTCTTGGGGGTGCTTCCATGCAGGTTTCCTTTAAGGTGTTACTTCTTCCCGCTGTTTTCCTTCTTCGGCTTCAGTTAAGTAGTGAAGCTTGAGTCCTGCTTGACCAATTATTTTAGAATAATTTTACTAACCAGTCATAATCTACTGTAACAGAATTACTTAACCAATCATAACCCACCACCTTAATTTGATTTACCTCTAGCAAAATTAATTATGCAGCAGACAGGAACAATTGCAAACCAGACAGAGATCAGACATCAAACGGTAGAAAGGTGAAGACAACCATCATAGAATGGGGATTTCACAAGATCAGCTCTTGATAAGTTGCTTCCTGCCAGGCGAAATGCTACTAACTAAGCTTTCTTTACCGATCTTGAGATCTGCTTTCTTACGTCTGGTGACAGTGGGTGGCATTAGGATGGGGTCTCCCTTTTAACAGCCTGGTGTGACACTATTGTAATGAGATTTTAGATGGAATGTGAGCATGTCACTTGTAGCTCTGCACTTAATGGCTGTAGGGCTCATTCTGGCTGTAGAGGAAGACCTTTCAATATGGCTATAGAAAGACCATACTGGTTATACTGTTAAAAAAGGGCCATTTTTCAACAATCATACAAGCACTGGTGTATCGCCAGGGATGGAAAATACACGTTGCTCTCATCTTTAGCAACACAGGCTGTCCAGAAAGCCACAAGTTGGAACTTCTTTCCTGACCAGTAGCCTACCATTGATGTTGAAATGCTGGTGAGATCCTGGGGGATCCGGCATGCTCCTGGTTCATGCAGCCATATACTGACCACCACTTCAGTGTCTGGGAAAGATTCACTTACAAGCTTGGCAAGAGCAAAACACTGGATAGTTGAATGCATAAGTAACACCAACAGACCCCGGTTCCCTGGGCCAGGGATTGAACCTACAACCAGAGGAGCTAAAGCACTGTTCTCTGCCAGCTCTGACCACATATCAACACCAGCACAGGACCTAACCAAATTGGTTACACCATCACAGGTTCATTCAGCTGTACGTCTACCAATGTAATATATGCCATCATATGCCAGCAGTGCCCCTCTGCTATATACATTGAACAAACTGGACAGTCCCTATGGAAAAGGATAAATGCACACAAGTCGGATATCAGAAATGGCAACGTACAAAAGCCTGTAGGAGAGCACTTCAATCTCCCAGGACACACAGTAACAGATTTAAAAGTAGCTATCCTACAACAAAAAAATTTTAAAACCAGACTCCAAAGAGAAACTGCTGAGCTGCATTTCATCTGCAAATTTGACACCCTCAACTCAGGATTAAACAAAGACTGTGAATGGCTGGCTAAATACAGAAGCAGTTTCTCCTCTCTTGGTGTTCACACCTCCAGATCAACTGCTGGTAGTAGCCACATCCTCCCTGACTGAGTTAACCTCATTATCTCCAGCCTTGCTCTGGCCTGCCTATTTATACCTGCTGTCTGCAAATTTCCACTACCTGCATCTGTTGAAGTAGGTCTTTGCCCACAGAAGCTTATGCTCATACATTTATGTTAGTCTATAAGGTGCCACAGGACCCCTTGTTGCTTTTGCAGATCCAAACTAACACGGCTACCCCTCTGATACTAGTTCTCTACCTTGTGAGCCAAAGGCCCACTGCCTCTGAGCTGAGGCTGCAGAGCGGAGACTTCACTCACCCTAGCATGAGGTCTCAGTGCCTCTGGGTACGATGGTAGATTGAAGGGATGCTGGCCGTGTTTACTCACCAGATTGGATCTCAATGAGAAACATATGCCAATGATTTCAGCTGCCCAGTCAGCCCTGGGTAATATCAGCGAAGCAAATGGTGAAAAGTGGCCTCCAAAATGAAGTGATTTGGTGGAGCAGCAGTCTGCTGAGTTTAAACAAGCGCTATTAGAAGAGTTCAATCTGAAGCTTTATGACTCAAGGAGGATTTGGGGGACCACTTTAACAATCCGCCAGCAATGCACTGTGAAGTACCTTGTTTATGGCTTAGATTTAGTCCTGGGTATTTTTAGTAGAAGTCAAGGAAAAGGCATGGGCAGCAAAAGAAAATCATGGAACCCCATGATCTGCCCCTAACGTTCATTAAAATAACTGGGGAGCAGGGGCAGGATTCACTGTGAGAGAGCTGCCAGGGAGCTATTAAGGGTTGCTGCTCTGGTGGCCCTGGGTCTGGCCTCTGCTGCTCTGGCACCTCTGGGTCTATTCCTCTGGTGGCTTATAGTCCAGTTGCCAGCCACTTGCTCTGGTGGTTTATAGTCCAGCTGCCAGCCACTTGGGCTGGCTGCTGCTCCAGTGACCCCATAGTTGACCACTGTCCAGCTGCTCCAGCCCTGCTGCTGCTCCTGTGGTAGGGACTGACCCAAACCTTCTCACTCTGACAACAAGAGACTTGAAGGGCTACAGCTCTAATCTTAGCATGTTCTATGTGATTCACAAGGGACCATCTTGCACGCACTCATGTGGAGAAGCAGGTGAGCCTGTCCATTCCCATGGGGAATTAGCCTCATCCCTTCCCCACTTGCCATGCCCCAGATCCATCAGGTGCCTTTCAAGTGGTCTGTATCAGGGAGAGCCAAGGACCTGGTTGGGCCTTGAGAAAAATCTTGCACACTAGAAAGGGTTCATCACATGAGGATAATGGATTGCCTGGGAATAATGGTTGAGTGCCGCAAATGGCTAACCACATTACTTATTTAGGACTGCACTGTGGTGGCTGTGGGTCTGTTTTGATGACCCCCATTAGAACGATATCCAGATTTTGGCCCCTTTGTTGTAAAGGAAGGCTGCTGTAAGCTTGCAGCAAACTGGGAAGCTGTTCTGCTCAGCTCAGCACCGTGTCTGTTTGTTCAGACAAAGCTCAGCAAAACATCACACTGGCTCATGTGGGTTTAAATCAGACTAGAGTATTGTTGGAAAAGCAGATGCAGGAAAATGGAGGAAGAGAATATCTTCCTGTAGCTCACTTTTTTATAACTCAGGTATCATTTTGGTTGCCATTTTAACTCTTTTAAGGCTACGTGTACACGTGCCCCAAACTTCAAAATGGCCACGCAAATGGCCATTTTGAAGTTTACTAATGAAGTGCTGAAATGCATATTCAGCACTTCATTAGCATGTGGGCGGCCGCGCCACTTCGAAATTGATGCACCTCACCGCCGCGCGGCTCGTCCAGACGGGGCTCCTTTTCGAAAGGACCCCGCCTACTTTGAAGTCCCCTTATTCCCATGAGCTTTCGAAAAGGAGCCCCGTCGGGACGAGCCGCGCGGCGGTGAGGCACATCAATTTCGAAGTGCCGCGGCCGCCCGCATGCTAATGAAGTGCTGAATATGCATTTCAGTGCTTCATTAGTAAACTTCGAAATGGCCATTTGTGTGGCCATTTTGAAGTATGGGGCACGTGTAGACACGGCCTTAATAAGGAAAGGCTGTATGAGCCTCTCCCCTGCACTGCACTGCTTTGATTCTGAACACACAATTACAGGATGTAGTGCTCATTTCAACTTGAAAAGTACCACTGTGACAGTAAAAGCTAAAGGACGGGGGAATCCTTGCCTCTCCGTACTGCCTACACGACACTAATTCACTGGGGAGGGGAGGTAATTTCCCTGGCTGATTTCCTGGCTTCGGTGTGAAAGGGGAACCAAACAGAGCACTGGTTTGGCACAACATGGTGTATGATGCATGGACCAAGATACAAGGGGATTTGTCTGTGAACAGCTCAAAACAAAAGGGACTTTAATTGCAAACAGCAACTGCACCCTTTTGCATTTGACAGGGGTTGCCGCGACTTCATCTCTCTTCAGGTTTTGTGGCTGCAACTTAACAAAAGTGCAGCTGTGCCCTCTGGTCCTGCGTGGAGGGTGTGAGGTCACAGAAGAAAGTTCTTTTCTTCCAATGCTAAATCCCCAATAGTTTTAGAATAAGGGCGACTTGTGCTACCTCCAAGTGTTTTTCTCTCACTGTCTTCAGTGCATTAAAAGAAGATCAGATATTCCTATGGCAAGAATTAGGGTGACCAGAGTTCCCAAAAGGAAAATGGGACAACCCCAGCCACTTGCTCAAGTCTCCCCTCAGTTAGACCGCCTGACCAAGGGGAACTAAGGGGGCAGTTCTTTTTTTAGTAGCAAAAGAAATGGAGCACTTACCCTAAAAGACCAGCTCCCTGCTTATGGAGCTAAAGAACAGGCTCAGTTATTTGTTGGACATATAGGGTCTATGACACACAGTTGAACAGTTGTGGTTCTATCCACGGGAGAGTACTGGTGTGAACGCACATGCTACCCAGCTCAGCAGAGTATTTTTGGACCAGGTGTATGTTTCAGAGACCTTGTTGCGTCACTGACAAAAGCTTGTCTCTTGAAAATGATCACAGAGCTATACCGAACACGCTACATTTTAGCGTGTATAGGGAACAGTTTAATGCAGAACCATGTGTTTGTTTCTGTCCGATTGTGTGGGCAATGCACACACAGCATTTAGCCTTGCTCACCGAATCCCTGCATGAGCTTATCCCAAACATCAATACGAATGAAGATCTCTGCTTTGGTGAAGCAAAGGCTGCCTCCCTGACCTAAGCCAGCCACGAGGTTTCTGGTAGGTCTTTGGAACTAAGCTACAGAACTGGTTAGAGAATTGCACCCCCTGTTGTACAAACAGCAACCTTGTCTTCTCAAATTCGATCTGCGGTTAGAGTAATTTCCGGCGAGCCCTGTCATAATGTCACAGACTCATAGAACACTAAACCTGGAAGGGACATCAAGAGGTCATCGGGTCCTGTCCCCTGCCCTCACAGCAAGACCAAGCATCATCTACACTATGGTTTCCCAAACTGGGGGGCGTGAAAAAATTCTGGGGGGGGGTGTGTGCAAGGCAACCCAGCCCCGCCCCCTCCCATCATTCCCCACATCTGAAGAAAAAGCTGTCCCTTGCTTCCACCTGTCAGACACTGCCACTTCACTTGGGCAAGCTGGTGCAGCCGCGATAAAAAGCTGACGAAGGCTCGCATGGAGCTAGCTGCCTCCTGCAAAGATGAGTGAGAGTGGATTGAGGGGAGGAGGAGGATGGACTTAGATGAGGGACTGGCAGTACCTGGCTTTGTGGGCGGGGGGGGAGGGGAGCAGGCAAGTGGCTGGGGTGGCTGGCCTGTGGTAAAAAAGAGGTGAGGAGGTCATGAGGGTTTCTCAAAAATCATAAGGGGGGGGTGTGATGCTGAAAAGTTTGGGAGCCATTGGTCTAGACCATCCCCCATAGGTGTCTATCTAACCTGCTCTTAAAAATCTGCGGCAATGGAGCTCCCACAATCTTCCTAGGTAACTTACTCCAGTGTTTAACCACCTGGACAGTTAGGAAGCTTTTCCTAATGTCTAATCTAAACCTCCCTTGCTGCAGTTTAAGCCCATTGCTTCTTGTCCCATCCTCAGAGGCCAAGGAGAACAATTTTTCTCCCTCCTCCTTGTAACCCTCTTGGAGGTACTTGAAAACCCCTATCATGTCCCCTCTAAGTCTTCTTTCTTCTATATCTGTAGAACCCTCACTGTTTATCTTTGAAAAAAATGAGAACTTTTCTCTACACTATCACAGAAGAATAGACACGTAGTTCTGTCACTCCACTGCTCCACATGGCTTCGGAGGGCTGTGCAGGGAGGGGGAAGCATCCTGCTCCCTGCAGCGCTAAGGGCTGACTGCCCTTGGCCCTGCCCCTTCCTTCTGAGGCTCCGCCCCTTCTGGGGCATGGAGAAGCTCCTCCCCACACCTTTCCCCAGGGGCCATGGTGGCTGTCATCCCTGCTGCAGCTGTGGAAGGGACCTGAAGAAATCATCTCTGAGGCAGGAATAAGGCCACATAGACCATCGGTTTCATCTGTTTATGTAATCTGTGCTTAAAAGCCTCTAGGCACATGGGCTTCCACAGCTAGTCCTGGAGCTGGAAAGGTTTTTTTTCCTAGTATTTAACTTGAATCCCTCCTCAGGCCGGTTGCTTCTTGGACTACCCTCTGAGGACCAGGAGAACCCTTTTTCATGTCTGTATGTGTATATTGATGCCCGTGTCTGAGCTGGGAGCCCCCCAGCAACACCTTTCCTGAGGTTTCCTGGTCTTCAGGGACAGCTCCATTAACTCCATTAACACTGCTTTCCTGGAAAAGAAAGCGACTCCTTTCCTGCGGGTGGGTGGCACCAGGAGGGTAGTGAAAGCACTTGCTGTCAACAGCCCAAACAAAACCCACCCTTGGAGAAGGAAACTTAAGTCCAATAAATGGGCAGAAAACAACTTCCCCCCTCTGCTGTTCCTGCACTTCCTTGCCCAGTAAAGCTACTGAATGGATTTGTGTTGCTCCAGCAAATCTGCTGACCATTTTTGTTGTGTTTGTCTTACTGCTGGACTAAATCCTCTAGAATTTATTTCAGATTTCCTTTAAATCCTCATTTGTATAATTGTAATAAAACAACATCATATGCAGATGTCTCGCTACTTTTTAAACCCTTCCCCCTCATCAATTTTTGTTAAATGAACTTCTGATTCAATATTTGTGTTGGGATTGTGTTGTGTGTGTGTGTGTGTGAGAGAGAGAGAGACAAAGACAGTGTGTGTGAAGTGAAGTGTGTGGTGAAACAGTGACAGAAAGACAGAGAGGGCATGTGTGACAGAGAAGGGAAAGAATGTCTAGGGAGGAGACCATCAGTGATTTAGATGGTGCAATTCAAACAAATATGGACTGAGGTTTTAATGAAAGTATAGAGCTTCCTACTTCAGGGAAACATGCTCAGACTGCAATACTTGTAATGATAGTGACTGCAGCAAGAGGTTTGCCCAATAGAAGGGAACAGCTTGGGAACTTTTTCCATGGTGGCCCTTGTGAAGAGGAGCTGAACAAAGACTCAGTTCTTATATCACCCCTGTGAGGAAGATCATAGGCCCCCTAGAACTGGAAGAGACCTTGAGAAGTCATCAAGTCCAATCTCCTGCCTTCACGGCAGGACCAAGCACCATCTAGACCATCCCTGATAGATATTTATGTAACCTGCTCTTCAATATTTCCAATGATAGAGACTCCACAACCTCCCTAGGCAATTTATTCCAGGGTTAAACCACCCCAACAGTTAGGAAGTTTTTCCTAATTTTCAACCTAAACCTCCCTTGCTGCAAAGATGTAAAGCTGTTCCCACCAGGAGTCCTTGGAAGGTTTTGAACCTGAGCCTAAAGCCATGTGCGTAACTTCTGCATTTGGTGCCAGAATTCATGTAATTTCTAAATGCACAATCTGCCCCACCCGTTGGTTGCTGAGTTCTTGGTAAAACAGTGGGACAATGAGGAGGTCAGTGTTCATCAGTTGTGATCCACTTAGTTGTTTGGCTCGAGGGCAGAATCACTGGATGAAATGGTGAGGTCTGTTATGGGATAAATGAGATGAGAAACCTAATGGTTCCTGTTGGCCTTAAAATATGTGAATGTTTTTGATGGGAATGGAACTCTGAGTCGCTATTTCCAGAAGCACAGCCGAGCGTCTGAGCTCAAGCTAGCTGTTTGCAGTATTCGGGTTATGACACATGGCACTGTCACAAGTAGCAGCATATGTACCCACGAGCCAGTTTATCACAAGGCAATTCAGGCAGAAAACACTAAGCGACTTGAAGATGGCTTTGTAGGATTTATATTCTTCACATATGTGCTAGGCTTCCCCTGAGCTGGGCCCATTAAAATTCAGAGGCTTTCTCATGTTCTTGCCCAGTTCAGTATGTTTGGATTGCAAATACCAAAGGGAAAATTTAAATCTATTTCCCCACCTTCTCCTTTAAAAACCCCTTGGAAAAAAAAAAAGAAAGAAACACCAAGAGAAGATTTTAAATATTTAAAGCAAGAAAGCAGTGGGTTGCAATAGTAATATCTTGTTCAGCTGTAATATATTTAACTACCATGGGCCTCCATATATTCATATCCAGTAACTACCACTGAGGGAGGAAAAAAGTTGAAAGAACTAAGCCACCTGAGCTCTAATAGATTGTTAAGAAATCCTTAGGTGTTTGCTAAGCCGATTACTGCAGCTGAACCACTAAGTGGATAAGACTGAGGTTAGGATGCGGAATAGGTTATTCTTTTTTTTTTTTTAATGCAAAGGAAACATAATGTTTGGGGACTGGAAATAGGGAAGATGAGGGCTGCTCATTCTGCAGAACTGTAGGCCAGAATTTTCAAAAGCAGGTAGTGATTCGGATTGCCCGAGCTGAGTCACCTTGACAGGGCCTGTTTTTTAGAAAGCGCTCTGCACCCTCTCTTTGTCGATCAAGTCCTTTACAGTGTCTGCCCCTGGACACCCCCGAAGAGGAGGCTCTCTAAATCACTAGTCCCTTTTGATGCTTCTGGCCAGAAATCTCCAGCTTTGCATCAACTGAGTTGCAAAGAAATGCTTTATGCCAGCGTGACAAATATCCCAGTGGTAACAGCAGGAGTGGAACACAGAACTGTTAGTGCTGAAAGCATAAAATGCTACCTCTCGAGCTAACAATGCTCTTTTCTACATGTCTATCTATCAGGCCTGCTCGACACTAGGGGGCAACATTGACCAAAGATACACAGCTCCAGCTAAGTGAATAGCATAAGTGGAATGAGGTACCTTAGGTCACATTTTTCTGCCATCCCCACAGTAAGAGGTCAGCAGAAGAAACTCTCCCTACCAACTCTCCTTAGGTCTGCACTAGACCTCAAAGCTGATTGTAGATACACAATTCCAGATACAGCAATTGCATAGATGGAATCAACATCTATAATCAACTTACCTGGCCGTCCTCCCATTGACCTCCCTTCCTCCTCGCAAGATTGAGGAGTTTAGGGGTTGACCATCAACCCCTGATAGTTTGATCTTGTGTGTCCCCACTACACACACAAAACTGAAATCTGGAAGATTGACCATAACCAGGTAGATTCTCCAGGTAGTGAAGACATACTCTTACTCCTTGTGACGGTGAGGAGTATGGGAGTTGATTGGGAGGCCCTAAATATTTGATTTAGCACGTTCCTACCAGGCATGCCAAACCAAACTCTGGAAGATCAATCTCCACTGCAGTAAGTGAGACCACCATTCACCGGGGGTTACATTAGCCATTGCCAGCTTGTGCATTTGTGAGGGTAGTTGTACGCCAGGCACTCCAGTTGCCAGAATGAAAGCAAGGACATCTGAATGGCTCAGGTTAAATGTCATAATTTGGGGATTTCCCTTCCAGATCCTGGGGCTGTGTGCTCTAGAAGTGCCTTGCTTTTTTATTGTTCACATACATTAATAAATGAGAGCAATCAGATACCTGTTTCCCCAAGGCTGCTGAACAGTGCAAGGAATTGTTTAGAGTGGTAGACTGGTCTGATCACCCAGGAGAAATGGGTGAACTGAAATTGAAGGTGATCAGCAAACACATCCCAGGATGGGGATGGTCTGGACTGTGGATTAGCCTTAGGCGTATGATGGTCCTGTGCCAGCCAGGCAGGGGCATCAGGCTGACAACCTCACAGAATATACCCATCTCCAATTTGTATCCTAAATTGGTTCTAAAGGGATTGCCCAGAGGAAGACAGGGTTTAATATAGATCTGAATCATAGAATCATAGAATCCTGGGTCTGGAAAAGACCTCAGGAGGTCATCAAGTCCAGCCCCCTGCTCAAAGTAGGACCAATCCCACCTAAATCATCAAATTGTCAAGCTGGGGCTTAAAAACCTCTAAGGATGGAGATTCCACCACCTTTCTAGGCAATGCATTCCAGTGCTTCACCACCCTCCTGGTGAAATAGTTTTATAACTCTGGGTTTTATAAATTTGATTTTGAGTATTCTCACTCCCCACAAAGTCCACACAAAGTCGAGTTAGTGCTGCCTCACTAGAGGGGCCAAACCTTGACGGTTGCAGCCTATCCCATAGTTCCCTCAGCCTCGCATTCTGCACCATCCCCCCCAGGCCCTGATGCATCCCCACCACTGGCAGCGCTCACCCTGCTGCCTGGTTCCTGGGTCCCCACAGCATGGGGGAGCCAGAAAATTGACCAGTGCTGCTGCCTGTGGCTCATGGGAGTGAGGAGCCAGGGGCAGCAGGGAGCCAGGTGCTGTGCTGCTCAGTTTCCCGGTTCCCGCAAGTGGAGGGGAGCCAAGAGCCAGGTGCATCAGTGCCATGAGTTTCCCAGCTCCCCACCACTTTCAGGAGCTGGGAAACTGACCAGGGCTGCTGCGCTGGTCAGTTTCCCAGCTCCTGTGAGTGGCAGGGAGCCAGGAGCCAGGTGCAACAATGCCAGTCAACCTCTGGAGGCTAATGAATTCGATTCAAAGACACGGCACTTCTGCACAAGCCTTCATTTGAACCATTGAATTTGAACTTGACACTACACCCACCCAGTTCTGATGACATTATGATATCGATATAGATCAGAAAGTGACTTGGGCAGTGCTGGAATCATACAGCATGGATAGCAGACTGATACAGTTGTTGAAGCATATCAATGACGACGTGGAGGCTGCAGTGAGAGCGTTTGGAGATTTGGGAAATTGGTTTAGAATGATTAGAGGTATGAGACAAGGAGATCTGATATCACTGAGTATCTTCATTGCGCACCTAGAGAGAGCTATGGACAAGATCAGGAAGAGATAGAAAGGATATCTGTGTATGGATGAGAATCAACATCTTGAGGTTCATGGATGACATAGTTATCATTAAGGAAGATGAGGAGAAGCTAGTGAAAATGGTGCAGGTGCTAAATGAGGAAGGGAAGCGGTATGGACATATTATGAACGTGGATAAAACAAAAACAATGGTATTTGGAGATAAGGAAACAGGAAGGAAGATAGGTGTAGATGGTATTGAACTACAGAACGTAGAGAAGTTCACGTATCTGGGGAGCAACATAATATATGATCTAGACTGTAAGAAGCAAACAGCAACTAGAATAGCAAAAGCAAGAGCGAGTGTGAAGACAATGGATAAGATCTGAAAAAGCAAAGCAATTAGCTCAGGAATGAAGCTGAACATCTTGAAAATGTGTGTATTCAGCAGCATGTTGTACAGATGTGAGACGGGTGATAATGAAAGATTTGAAGAGATGAATGTTGGCGTTCGAGAGGAGTTGTTAGAGAAAGATCCTGAGAATAGGCTGGATACAGAAGGTCACCAGCAAGGAATTGTATAGGAAGATTCAGCCAAAACCAAATCTTCTTCAGAAGGGCTGTGTCTACACGTGCCCCAAACTTCGAAATGGCCATGCAAATGGCCGTTTCGAAGTTTACTAATGAAGTGCTGAAATGCATATTCAACGCTTCATTAGCATGCGGGCGGCAGCAGCGCTTCGAAATTGACGTGCCTTGCCGCCGCGCGGCGCGTCCAGACGGGGCTCCTTTTCGAAAGGACGCCACCTTCTTCGAAGTCCTCTTATTCCCATGAGCTCATGGGAATAAGGGGACTTCGAAGTAGGCGGGGCCCTTTCAAAAAGGAGCCCCATCTGGATGCGCCGTGCGGCGGCAAGGCGCATCAATTTCGAAGCGCCGCTGCCGCCCGCATGCTAATGAAACGCTGAATATGCATTTCAGCGCTTCATTAGTAAACTTCGAAATGGCCATTTGCATGGCCATTTCGAAGTTTGGGGCACGTGTAGACGTAGCCAAGGATATACAAAGCAAATTACAGCTGTTTGGGAATATTTGCAGAATGAACAATGAACAAAAAGTCAAGACCCTGGTATTGGCCATAATGGACGGTTCGAATAGGAGAGGCAGACCCCACAAAGAATGGGTAGGTAATATAGTAGATTGGTGCAGAGCTAGTCTACAGAAACTAAGCCACTCTGCACTGGACAGGGAAAGATGGAAGGAAATAGTGAGGGAGGCATCGGACATCAATGGGCACTGAGTCCATGGTTATTGATGATGATGATGATGATGATGATATTAGTGCTCCCTAAATTGAGCTAGTGGTGTTTATAGTGAAGACAGTCAGTTGATACAATCGAGCTAACCTCCTTAAACTTGAATTTGTCTCATAGCGTAGATGTAGTCAGACAGACCGTCTGGTATCCACACTTCCCTATGAAGGAAATACAACTGATCCTGCCATTTGTCCACTTCTAGCTGTTGCAAGGATCAGCAAAAGAGGCTGGCTTTAAAGGAGTTCCCCACTCACCTTTGGAGGAGGCCCGGCACCTCTTTCCACGCCCCCACCTAATAACAATAAGGGGACTCCTGTCCCCTCCTGCCTCCAGCCCTGCCACATTTGCCCTGCTTCATCCAGTTCTCCATGCCCAAGGAAGACAGAAGAGCAGGTCATTAAACCCAAGTAGATCTAGCTGCGTCTTCTGCAAAAACAGGCTGCTTTTCTGCAGTAAAAGTTCACCTCATCTTCTAGTGATCCCTTGGCCAAGGATGCTTGATTCTTATTTATTTGGATTACAGTTATACTGTCAGAAATGCCAATTATTTCTGGCTTTGAATTCATATATTTATGTACATTTTTTAAAAAATGTGAACTGTTTTGAGTGGTGCTGCAAAACTCAAACTGGAAGAACGTTCTTTTCCTATTAAGCAGCAAAATGTGTATCGAATTGGAGCATTTTACTAAAAAACAACGGCTTCTGGGTTTTGGTGGCAATCTGTATTTGGTTGAAAAGCCACTTTGCATATGTGCGTATGAGAAACAGCATATCAGCTGTGACTAGTAGTGCTGAAAGCCCATGAGATCAAGACCTCTTTGTGCAACCATGGCACATACATATACATAGTGTGAGAAAGTCCCTACCCAGCGAGCATATCATCTAAACAGAGAAAAGGGCATAGATAGGATGTAATATTTCCATTTTACCAATAGTAAGTTAGTAACTTGCATATTTCCATCCTCAGCTCACTTCTGATTTTATTTTACAGATTGAACCTCTCTAATCTGGCACCTTTGGGACGTGACCAGTGCCGAACAAGAGAATTTGCCAGACCGCAGGAGACCAAGTTTGTCAAGCAGCATTAGCAATCTCACTGCTTATTAGAGTCTTACAAGACATTTAGGGGTAAATTAGAGCTAAATAGTACAGAACACTGAGAGCCAGGACTGGTGGCTGTAAACAAACTTTACGGGACCATGGGAAACTTGGCCATGCCCATGATAAGTGCTCATCTGGCCAAATAAAATCATGCCGGATTACGGATGTTGCTGGACAAGAGCATTCCAGATTAAAGAGGTTCAGCCTGTACTTCTTTTTGAGCAATGTTATTTTATTTTCAAGTCTAATAGCGGTGACCCTCTGCCTATATGCACTCACGGTACTGAAACTGACAGCAGGGCTGTTGGGATCCCTGTCTTTTGAATTTGCCTTCCACTATTAAAATTATGCACCGCCTTTTCATTCATTGTCTTTATCTTCCTCTTTCTTCTGTGTTTTCATTCCAGGCATCCTTTGTTCCATCTGATTTCTAATATGATTCCTTTCCTCCTCTTGCTGTGAATATTGGCTCCAAACCTCCTTTCTGGACCACTGGATTTATAAACCAATCTATATTATAATTACAACCTGGAGTTTATTATACAGTTTCCTAGATGATATCTTTGCCCATAGTTTGTGGTGTTGGAAAATAATGAAGGAAGGATGTGAGCTACAGTAGCTCTTCTGAGAACTTGGTTGTGTTGGCAAAAGCAAAGTGGTCTTCAGCTGGCTCTTGGAGGCAACTTTTTTTTAAGAAGTATCAGCAGGGGATGGCAATAGGAGGATTCCCCCTGGTGCCTTGCACTCCTCTGCCTCGCTAGAGGAATTTCTAGCTTCTCACAAAGGGGAGGAGTTTACAGAAGGGAAGGGGGCCGCAACATAAAGTTTACCATCTAGACTTTGCTGAATATTTTTGATAGTTAGAACAGGATGTTAATATTTGCAACATTTACCTAGTGGCTAAAGTACACAATTATGAGCCAAGAGTTCTGAGGACTGAGCTATGCTAGAAAAGAAATTCAACCTCAGATATGCAGCTCCAGCTATGAAAATTACATAGTTGGAGTTGACATACCTTAGTCGAATTTTCAGCATATCCCCACTATGTGAGGTTGATGGGAGAATTACTCCCAACAACATCCTCACGACAGCAGACACGCCATGGTCAACAGGGCACCCTCCAGATTTGATTTAGCGAGTTTCTACTAGGTGCGCTAAATCGAACCCTGGAAAATCAACTGCAGCAGCATCGATCTTCCTCTTAACATCGACAAGCCTTGAGTTTAAATCTTGGTTCTGCCGCTAACCAGCTGTGTGAACCTGGGCAACTCACTGAGTTTCTCCCTACCCGATTTTCATGGTGCTGGTCCTTTCTGGCTTGCAACTGGGCACTCTATTTAAAATTGCACCCTACTGCCATAGCACGGCGTGGCCTTACTTCATGATGTCGCCTTATAAGCTGTCGCTGCGAATGTTGCAACTCCATGTAGAGACATGCAAGGCATCTTCCATTCAAGACTAATGCATGGAAGTGGAATGGTTGACGGTCTCTGGATGCTTCTGCTGCATAGCTAGGGCTGGGGAGTTGATGTGCAACCTCCTTGTCTGCTGGATGCTGCAGTTCCACAATCCAGTATGGGATCGCTACATCTCACTTTAGTTAGTCGACTGGAACCATGTCTCTAAGGTGGATGATGTCACAACTTTCCATGTCTTTGTGCTGTTCTGATTGGATGACCACAGCAAGTCACCCTTAAAGGTCAGACAGCGAGCACGCCTCTTTATTCTTCAGTGTTTGTAGGTGTTATTCTCAGGTTCTAGCTCCCTATTAGCTCCCAGGCGCAATGCAAAGAACTCATTGATATCAATCTTTAAAACACTGTCTAGTTCACACATGGGCTATGGCTATGCTACAGTGATCTGTCTACAGAAATGACTGTCGGTCGAGATCTTCCGACAAAACTTGTGTCAACAGTTTGCGGCCATGCTCAAAAGTGGGTCACTCTTTTAAGCCACTCTGTTGACAGAGAGTGGCCAGACTGCCTATCCACTCTCTCGACAGAACGGCCAACCGGAAGCACAGCAGACAGGGTGCCCAGTGTCTCAGAAGCCTGCGGCTCCCCCTGAGCATTCACACAGCTCTTTTGTTGACAGATTCTGTCAAGAAAGGTGTTCTGCAGCCTGGGGGAGGAGCAGAACATTGTCAACAAAAGTGCAGAGTTCTGGCAACAGTACGTCACCAGAACACATTTCTAGCGTGGACTCTCCACAGGTTTTGTCGACAAAACTCTCTAGTGTAGAACTAACTTCTGAGTAGAGCCAGATGGGTAACTTGTGATGTGTGATAATTAATCTAACAAAGGTGGCCTCTTTGCACAATATCTGTCAGAAGATTTCAACTAGCTTAAATCTCAAATGATGCACTGTGAATTGATTGTGAACATTTCATTGACATGGTCTCATATTCAATATTTAAGCAGGGCTGGTTATCTGGATATTCTTATTCTGTGACTGGCTGAATCTACAAAACATCTGGTATTATTATTCATAGACTCACAGGCTACGCCTATGCTACAGTGATCTGTCAACAGAAGTCACTGCCGGAAAATATCTTCCGACAAAACTTCTGTCGACAGGTCATGGCCACACATGAAAGAGGATTGTTATGTCTTTCTGCTCTGTCAACAGAGAGCAACCACACAACCTGGCTGCTCTCTTGACAGAGTGGACCCTGGAACCACGTCAGACAGGGTAGCATGATCAGCAATCCCTTCCGGGAGTCCCGGCCAGACATGCCCTTAAAGGGACTCCTTGCACCCATGTTTCCTACCCATTCTGAGGCTTGCCTTCCTGGTTGAGGGACAGCATAACTACTGCAGGACTCACACGCTTTCTGTGACAAAGTTTGCGCTTTCCAGATAGCCATGGTGCCAGAGCAGCCCTCGGTCTTGCAATAAACCCACTCACAACTACTACGCTGCTGCCAGGCTTCCTACTTCCTGCCCCAGGGTTTCCAGGGCTCCCTGCAGCCATAAGAATGGCCAGAGGCAGAGGGCGTAGAGCTGTGATTGCAGTGGACAGGGTGTCCCCCGCTTGCCAGCTGGTCGGTGCCATGGAAGACTCTTCTGTCGACAAAAGGCTCCCCTGGAGCATTAAAGGCATTCTCATGGGGGAAAGGCAGAACACTGTTAACAAAAGTGCGGAGTTCTGTCAACAGTAAGTCACCAGAACGCATTTTCGGTGTGGGTGTGCCACAGGCTTTGTCTATCAAGCCCTCGAACGTAGCCATAGCCATCGAGTTTAATACCAAAAGGAGCCATTAGCCTGACCTACTGTATATCACAGGCCCTTAAATTTCACCCATTTACTTCTGTGGACCCAAATAGGTTGTGTTTGGCACATCTTTCGGAAAAGCAGTCAGCGTTGACCTGAAGACACCAATCACCTTTCCTTCCAGTTTTTCCTGCTGTTGAAAGTTTGTGCCTTATTTCTAGCTGAAATTTGCTCTGCTTTAGTTTCCAACCATTGTTTCTTACGCTGACTTTCTCTGCTGGAGTGAAAAGCCATTGAGCCCAGAGTGGTTTCTCTCCAGGACAGTATTTATATACTATAACTGAGTCATTTTGCAATCTTTTTTTGATATGTTAAACAAATTAAGATTAAAAGGCCACAATGTGACAGACTTACAACCATTTTGTGGTGCTTTTCTACACTCTCTGACGACTAGGAATGTGTCTGTCTCACCAGTGCCATATACAGTTAAAGTTATCTCCTTACTCCTAGTCTCTCTTTTGTCTGTTATACATCCAAGCAAAACAAAAAATACAGTCTGCTAGCACTTTAAAGACTTACGAAATAATTTATTAGGTGATGAGCTTTGGTGGGGCAGACCCACTTCTTCAGATCGGGAAAGAGTGGAAGATTTGGAAGAAGTGGGTCTGCCCCACAAAAGCTTATCACCTAATAAATTATTTTGTTAGTCTTTACAGTGTTACATGATTGCTTGCTTGTTTGTGAAGATACAGACTAACATGCCTACCTCTCTGTGGCTGTACATCCAAGGATCACATTACTCCTTTTTTTGCCACAGCATTATATTGCCAGCTCATGTGCAGTTACTTGTCCATTGTGATCCTTAAATCCCTTTCAGAGTCATTTCTCTGAATGATACAGACTCCTATGCTGAAGGTATGGCTTCCAGCCCTTGTTCTGAGATACACAACTTATTTTTTTCTCCTTTTCTTTGAACGGGCTCTGCTTATCAAACAATCTACAAAGCTCTATATGATGCTATATGTCCTCCATCTTTATCTTTGAGCCCATCTTTGTGTCATGTTTAAATTTTATTATCAGTGATTTCATATTTACTTCCAGGTATTGATGAAAATGGTGAACAAAATCCAGATTTCTACCTATCCAACACTAGAATCATCCCTGTTTGATGCTGATTCACCTTTGACAACTGCCTTCTGAGATCTGCAGTTAAAAGACCGTTATCCATTTGACAGAAATTGATCCAAGACATTACAGGTTGAACCTCTGTAAACCAGAACTCTCTCGGCCAGCAAACTCCATTATCTGGCATGATTTTAGTCAGCCACACAACCACTTTTGGGTGTGGCCAAGTTTCCTGTGGTCCCATAGAGTCTGCTTACAGCCACCAGCCCTGGTTCTCAGCGCTCTTTGCTGTTATTTAGCTGTAATTTACCCCTAAACATCTCCTAAGGGTCTAGTAAGCTGTGGATGTGTTGGTAACACTGATAAACATATTGACCTCCTGTGGTTCGGCAAAGTCTCTCATCCAGTACTGGTCAGGTCCCAAGGCTGCCAGATGAGAGAGGTTCAACCTGTACCTCACTTCCTTTGTCTTGCCTGAATTTCTCTTGCATTCCAAGATATTTTGTGTGTGTGTGTGTGTAAGAGAGAGAGAGAGACAGAGAGTTTCTCCCATGTGAGGTGAGAGGTTACGTGAGCTCTTTTTCTGGAATAGCAGCTATAAATATCAGCACTGCTGCCCTGGGGCCTCTCAGGGGAGAGTTCCTATCTCTC
Source organism: Carettochelys insculpta (assembly GCF_033958435.1). Lineage (NCBI taxonomy): Eukaryota > Metazoa > Chordata > Testudines > Carettochelyidae > Carettochelys > Carettochelys insculpta. Next base: position 373,229,605 of record NC_134137.1, read on the forward strand.
AGGGACTTCCCCTGTGCCCACTGGGTAACTCACTGAAGTGAACAGAAGTTTTGCCCTTGACTGGGTGCAGGCAGGGATATACTCCCAGTGAGTCCCTGGCAGAGCTAGTTCTGCCTCTTACATGTTTTGGTGTAACCACTAAACCAGGGATCAGCAACCCCCGGCATGGGTGCTGAGAGTGGCACGCAAGACGATTTTCATTGGCTCGTGAGGCCAGAGCTCAGCCCTTCCCCTTCTCCCTCAGGTAACCAGGAGCTTGCTTGAAGCCAGACTGCCTGTGGGTTAACAGAAGACCAGCTAATGCTACCAACCACCACCTCAATGGTAAAGCTCTGCACCTTCTTTTATTCACTAATTAAGCTGTTGTCAATAGGACCGTTAGTGACTTTAAAAAGTATCACTGGCACAGAGTGGTCAAAAGATCAAATTTCGGCCCTCTGTCTCAGAAAGGTTGCTGAGCCCTGCACTAAATAAACTTCCAGGCATCTTTGTCAAATTTCCCACTCTGGCTATGTCTTTCCCCAGCTGCCCAAGAGGAAATACCTGGGTGGAGAACTCCCCACCCACCAATACCTGGTGTCCGAGAGGAAGAGAGGATTCAGACAAGCTTCTTTCACCATTTAAAATATGCATGAATCCCCTTATTAGTAGCAGCAAGAGTGTTGGCTATGGAGCTGTATTATTTCTCCAGCTATCAAATTTTTTTGGTGGGGGGGAGCGGGTAGCAGGACCTTTTTAATCTTTGCTTTGACCTTAAAGGACCTCCCATGTCATTCCATGAAATCAGCTTAACCTCTTCCTCATCCCTTTCTATCTGCTTTACGAAAATAATTTCCCCCTTGGCTTCTCTTTTCTCCTTCACATCCACAATTTCCCTTCTCAAAAATCCCCTCACCTGCAGTAGTTTTGTCTGAGTTCTGGTTCCCTGCAGGGAAATTACTGATTGTGCTAATAATTAGTTGGTCATGTTATCTGCTTATGTCCCTCTAATACGAATCAGAATAAACCTGTCACCAAGAGCTGACCAGTTAGTATGATCAGAATAATGCAAAAATAACTTTCCCAAGAGCGGGTGGTGGTTTTCTTGTTTTGTTTCCCTAATTGTGCGTGTTAATCAGAAAATATGATTAATTTTCACATCACCTCCTGTGCCTCATTTTCTTCCTGGAGATAAGTTTAAGACTCTCTAGTCTGTGCCTATTCCTCTATTTATTTCCTGTTGCTTTCCTCCCTGTTGCAACTGCAGGGAACACTCTCCCCTCCCTGGTGTAAAGTCTTAGTTTCGCTTCATCTTCATTTTTGTGTTTGCAGGTTATTGGCTTTGACTGAGATTTGCTGCATCATGGGTGGGGGAATAAAGCTTTTAAAACTGACATAGCACTGAGAGCAGTGGCCTGAGAACTGGGACTCCTGGAGTCCCAGCTCAGCATTGTCACTGATCCCCAGTGTGACTTCAAGCCACTTAAGCATTCCGTGTGGCATGTTCCTTATTTGATGGATGCTTTCTGAGGGGTCATATGGAATTATTTCTAGTCCTTGACTGGACTCTGCAAGGCAGGGAGGTGTGAATCCTTCTAACGGGGAGTAGGATATTCCAAGGCACGTGGATTTCAGCGGAACAAAGCTGGGCTCGTTATAAGCACTTTGGCAAATCCCATCCCATGAGCTCAAGATGTGCGTCCTGTGCCGGTGTGACGCACACAGTTCCCATTAATGTTCCCACCAGGAAACTCATTCGCTGGAACATTTGCAGGAAGTGAACACAGAAGGAGCCAAGCGTATTTGGTTTTTCTTTACATACCAATGTGTGGGCTTGAGGTATTCATTTAGTGCTCATCCTTAATAGGATCCTGCTCCTTGTCATTCAAGGAAAGGTCTGCTTGATGTGTGGTCCCCATGGAAGCCAGTGGTGGTTTACATGAGTAAAGGCAACTGGATTAGGATTATGCAACAATGTATGTTCTTTATAATTTGTTGGCCATTAATGTCATCAATGGAGCCACGCCCTATTTTGTGGTGAGGTAGGACTTTACACTTTATAAGTAGAAATACCTCAGCCTACAGGCAAATATTATTAGCACGATCTTTGGTTTTGGAATGAGGAAAGCAACAGGCATGGATCACGTATCAGATCCAGGAAGAGAACCCAGGTGTTCTCAGGCTGAGACCTGTATTTTAACTATGCGACCAGCTTTCCCCTCATAAGCAGGAAACCAACACAAAGTCGAATAATCAGCACCTAATAGATTGGTGGATAAGGTCACATGGGAAGAAGATCTACATGCTTCTCCAGCTGAAAATATTAAAAGCACAGCAACAAACTATCCTAATCATAGAACACTAGAACTGGAAGGGACCTTGGGAGGTCACCAAGTCCAGTCCCCTGCCCTCATGGCAGGACCAAGTACTGCTGAGACAATCCCTGATAGGTGTCTGTCTAACCTGCTCTTAAAAATCTCTGGTGATGGAGATTCCACAGCCTCCCTAGGCAACTTATTCCAGTGCTGAACCAGCCTACCAGGATGTTTTTCCTAATGTCCAACCTAAGCCTCCCTTGCTGCAATTTAAGCTTGTTGCTCCTTGTCCTATCCTGAGAGGCCAAGGAGAACAATTTTTCTCCCTCCTCCTTGTAAACTCTTTTAGGTACTTGAAAACTGCTATTGTGTCCTCTCTATGTCTTCTCTTTTGCATAAGATGCAAGAGAACGATAGGAAAAACAATGAAGTGACCATAGCTGAAGAGAGGATCTGGGCCTGCGTTCATATTCTTGATCCGGTGAACTAAACCAAGACTGGGATCAAGTCCCAGCATGGTTCTCTATCTCTGCCAGCTTGCTGGTGACTCAGGTAAAGGGTATTTAGGCTCATGCCCAGCTGGCATCCCCACTACCTCCCCCCACCCCAACCCACCTTATTTTCTATTTTTTCTTGTGATTTGCATGTTTCATTCAATTACATGTGATACTTATTGTTCCTTAATCTCCAGTTTGTCCATGGTTGTGTGGGGCGGAGGGTGAAAGAGGAATGAATTCCATTTGTTTCTGTTCCCCTCTATCAGACACAGCAGTTATAAGATTAAATGATAACAGTGGACCTAATAATAAAAATACAATATAACATAATGAAAGTAATGTAGATCTAATCCTCTGTTTTATTGCATCCTGAGTGCCTTCGGTCCTATTATTTTTTTCCTCTGCTTTCTGCCTTGACTTAGCTGCATCTTTTCAAGCAAGCAAGGGGATTTGTGAAGATTATAGTATTATTCTGTATAGCACACATTTGCTGTGGGGCAGCTTTAATTACAAAACACTGTTGCTGGCTTTGGGGGTGTGTATGTTTGTGTGTGTGCCCTGATGTAGCCCTCCAAGCACTAAACCCAGTGCATCTTGTAAACATTAAAATGTGTTGATTGCTATTGCTATGACATCCGCTATGTTGTGTCTTGTTCGCGCTGGGTAGGACATGTTTGGTGGATTTATTTTCTTTCTCTCCTTTTTGAATCAGCTTCCAAATTTTGAAACATGCCTGTTTAGCCAGAAGGCTGATGGGAAAGGGCTACAGCTTTCTCTGAACTCAGCAGCAAACTCTCCCTGTGTACAATGGAAGTGTGGGGGAGTGGGGGTGGTGGTGGGGGGATGATCCCAGGTGTGACAGGGTCGGTTCAGAAAGTGAGAGAAAGGCAGCCCAAAGAGGAGGAAAGACCCGCTAAATACAGCAGGACAGTTACAAGCAGCTGGGAGGGAGCTGGCTCCACTGCTGGCTTGATGGAGACCTTTAAAAACCCTCCATAGGTGGGAGGGGAGAGAGCCAGAGCAAGAGAGTGGAAGTTTAGAGCAAGGCAGACCAGCTACAGCTCAGGAACAGCAGAGGAGGGAGTCCCAGGAGCAGTGGCTGGGATCTCTACCACAGAGACCCATGGCAAGCCCCAGCCCCTGGGGGAAAGGGGTGAATACTGAACTGAGCAGTGGCCTGGGTCAGAGGGGCCCTTGCCACACAGGTTATATTAGTAGGAGTCACCTATGCCAGGGAGATCCGGAGTGGGTGAGACTGGATGCTCTAGTTGTTGTTTTCGGGCCTTACTGCTGACGATTCTCTGCTTGTGCAGGGAATAATACAGTGAACTCTGGCAGCGGGTTTTATTCCAAAGTGCTTTAAAAATGTGAGATTAGTCTGACAGAGTAAAATCATTTTACGGATGGTTGAACTGTGGGCCAGAGAGGGGAAGTAATTTGTCCAAGGTCACAAATGGGGTCTGTGGCAGCTGGGAGTAGAACCCAAGCTCCCAGTCCTAGGCTGTGATTGCTAGTGTTTGCTGCCTTCACAGCAGGCTGCTGGCAGGAAAGTTTCTTCCTTTAAAAAAAAATAGTCCTCAGCCTGAGAATCATAGATCTGGAAGGGACCTTGAGAGGTCATTGGGTCCAGGCCCCTGCACTCACAGCAGGACCAAACACCACCCAGAGTCTCTAGACCATCCCTGGTAGGTGTCTGTCTAACCTGCTCTTAAACATCTCCAGGGATGGAGATTCTACAACCTCTCTAGGCAATTTATTCCTGTGTTTAACCACCATGACAATTAGGAAGTTTTTCCTAATGTCCAACCTAAACCTCCTTTGCTGCAGTTTAAGCCCATTGCTCCTTGTCCTATCCTCAGAGGCCAAGGAAAACAATTTTTCTCCTCTTCCTCCTCCTTGTAACCCTCTTTTAAGTACCTGAACCATTCACGTGGAAGTGTGGAGCTTTGGGTCTGTGTTAATCCCGGCCAAGAAATAAGCTGAGACCCAAAGACCCAAAATGAAATCGGTGCTTGAATGGATCCATAGGGGGCATCAAAAAATTCAGCATCTTGAATTTGCAAGTCAAGCCACTCCAGTTTTCTGGCCCCATAGTATGTGTGACTGCCACTTGTCTCCTTTGCAAGCTGGCAGTGCAGTGCAGCAGGACCTCACTGTCCCTAGTTTTAATGCCATTTTCCCCATAAGGTGCAAAAATCAGAGCTGGAGAAGACCCACTAAATCATCAGAGGCTTGATTTAGTGCCCATTGAAGTCAACTGAAACACTCCAGAAGGTTGAACTCTTTTGAAAATCTGGCCTCGGCTCAGGGCCTTTAACTCTTGTCACTAACCTGGCCCTAAATCCTTCTCTGTTCATGGGTTTCCCACCTCTGAAAATGGGAAGATAATTCTTCCTTAGTCTTTCTTGGCTAAACAGGCTGTCATCTGTCTGATGGGCAGGGACTGTCTCTTACTACCTGTTTGTACAGCACCCAGTACTATGAAGAACCTGTTCTTATGAACAGGATTCAGCCTGATGAGATGAACGGGCTCTTGCCTATTCCAGGAGTCAGTGCTGCTTTTCTTCTTTTGAGGTGCAATGAAAACAAAAATAAAATGTGTGTTCCTTTTTTCCCATCTTCTGAGTTACCCTGAGCATCTCCTGGAAGGGCTCAGAGCCTCCCTAGGGAGCCTCACTCTGCCATCTGAGAAGCTTTCATTACAAAGCGCATGGTTCCTCTGTTGTTTTCCCCAAAGGTTATAAAACCTGTCATTGGTTTCATGAAACACTCCACCGACTGCGACATGAAAGAGCAACCCTCACTCTGAACAGCAATTACCAGCCTGTATTCCAAATTTCTGGTCTTGTGTCTGCCAGCCAGCACTCAGGTGCTATGTATTCCTTTATTATACAGCTTCCTGAGGTGCTTGTGACTGTGGTAAGTGGAAAGAGCAGCGCAGAGTTACACAAATAGCACTGGAACAGTAGCTAGCACGGATAATCAATGTGCATGACAAATCCTGGTTGCATATTCACTTGTAGCATGGCCATCAATGAGAACCAAACCTTCCACATCCAACGCCCTAGCTCCTGCCATTTGAACTAAAGAAGTGGTCTGCTAGACGTCAGAGTAGGACCCTGTCTACACTATGGGGAAGATCGACCCATTCAGGGTAGAGATGCGAAATTGAACTATCTGGGGCTAGCAGTTGACCCCTGTACTTCTCACTATCAGGGGGAGGTCGACGGGAGAGTGTGGACGGCCAGGCTAGTCAATTGTGGAGAAGTCGATTCTAGCTACACAATTGCCCTAGCTAGAACTGTGTATCAGCAATTGACTGATCTGCCTAGTAGAGGCCAAGCCCAACAGTTGTAGTTGCTGGAGCCAGCCACTAGAGGGATACATGATCACGCTGATCCAGCCAGACGGTTCTGTTCCTTCTAGCCCCGCATGTTACTGCGTGAAGAATCGCACCAGAACTCAGGTGGTGTGTGGGCAGCAGCTGAACAAGGTGACGAAATCCTCTTCTGGATATGTTGGAGGCTTTTTGTATATATTCTCCTCCTCCTCCTTCTGCTCTCCCCATCACCCTTTCTCTGCCTGCTGTATCTGCAGGCTCTTAGCCAAAGATTAACGGAGGGCTTAATCAAACAGGGGAGTCTCCGCCAAACGAGGCAGAATATGCCCTTTGAGAAAGTCACAAGGGAACCATTGCTTTTCAATGAGTTACAAAGGGTGTTCCCTCTAATTTTTTCCACCCGTAGGTGGAATAAATTTTGTTATGTGCACCAAGGCATGTGCGGACGCCCCAGCAGAATCACAAGGTGCCATCTGTGGAAGACTATGTCCACCTGAATCCCTCTTGGGAAACCACCCAAGTGCCCAGTTTACAGGGAACCCTGGTTACACTGTGACCCCCAGAGCTACCTCTTCTCTCTGTGAGAATGGAGGTGGCATATCAGAAGAAGCTGTTCTTTGCATGATGTGCCTTGCAGTTGTTGAAATGGGAATAGAATGAGAACTAATAATACTGGAGAACAGAATCGTTCAGCCAAGCAGCTGAGCAAACAATCACCATACCCCTACAACAGAAGCAGGAAGCCTGCTAAACAACCACTGGGACCACCGGACAATCCAGATGCTAAAGGAGCACTCAAGGTAGACAAGATCATTGCAGAGGGGCTAAATGAATTCTGTGCATCATTCATCATGGCAGTGGAAAAGAGGGAGATTCCTGCAGCTGTGTCATTCACGGCAGGTGACATATCTAAGGAACTGTCCCAGACTGAGACATCACTTTTGGAACAAATCAATACATTAAACAGGAAAAAGTCACCAGGCCCAAACGTGAAGTTGCATAACTACTAAGCGTGCTGTGTAACTTACCACTGAGCTCAGCCCCCGGACCAGGTGATCGGAGGACAGCTGACATAATAATAATTGTTTAGGAAAGGATGATCCTGGCAGTGACAGGCCAGTAAAATTAACTTCTATACAGCGGATCCTCAATATATGTAGGGATAGAGACTGCAAAATTGCAACTTAAAGCAAAACAATGTCTAATGAAGAATTTTCCCCCATAAGAAATAATGTAAATAGAGGATAGACACTGGAAAGTTTGTGTCTACACAACAGCCTGACTTCAAAATAAGCTACATAATTTGTACTACGCAAAATGTGTAACTTGGAGTAAAGTTCGAAATAGGCTATTTCGGCATGTGGTGCTATCTAAAAGGTGCCACATGTTGAAATAAAGTGCTGTTTCGAGAGGTCCCTTACTCTCTGATGAGGGTGTACAGGAATACGGAAACAACACGCCCATTATGGTGAAAGATATTTCGAAATGATAGGTGTGTTGCATAGATGCTGAGAAGCTATTTCGGGATACTGCTATATCCTGAAATAGCTCCTGCCCTGTAGACGTAGCCTAAGAGCAAAAATGTTGCCTGTGGGATCATTTAAACCCTAATGTACCACTCACTTACTGTACCATACATTTAAAGCATTTTAAGCAACATTTAAAGAAATAATCCAAACCCAAAGTACATTTTAAAACCATTTTTTACCCTAGAGGCAATATTTTCACTTGCCATTACCGCACATGCATTTAAAGCATTTTAAGCAGCATTTAAAGAAATTATCCTAACCCAAAATACATTTTTAAACCATTTTTATCCTAGTTGCAATATGAGGCAGAGGAGAGTCACAGAGGGTGCTGGGAGGGTTTGCTAATTTCCCATTTGTTAAATGATGTAATGACTTAAATGCGAGGAAGTGTTATGTTGTGTTCATCAGCGTTTCAGTGGTGGGAGTGCGAGAGAATGCACATCGGAGCAGCTTCTTTTGAGGACTGACTGTATCAGGCAAATTGGTTGGAACTATTACTAAAGACTAGAATTCGCAGACAGGTGAACACAACACGTTGAGGAGGAGACAGCATAACTTTTGATGAGAGAAATGCCTTACTAATTTAGTAGAATTCTTCAAGGGGTGACCGTGAGCGTGCACAAGGGTGATCCAGTGGATTACAGTGTAAACGAACTTTCTGAAAGCCTTTGGCAAGGTCCCTCACCAAAGGCTCTCAAGCAAAGTAAGCTGTCTTGGGATAAGAGGAAGGGTTCTCTCATGCTTAGTCATTGGTTAAAAGCTAGGAAACAAAGGGAAGGAATAAATGGTAGCAGAGAGGTTGCTGTGTTAGTCTGAACTTCAGCAAAACAAAACAGCAGAAATGTACCACTTAAAAGGCGAACAAAATGATTTATTCAGTGATGAGCGCCATAGAATGGACACAGAGCAGACATCAAGAAACTCAATACACATAAGCCAGTCAGTGAACACTTCAGTGGAGTGGGCCATTTTGTTAAAGACCTGAAAATCTGTGCCCTGCAACATAGAGAATTTAACAACAGATTAGAGAGAGAGATTTGTGAGTTAGAGTACATATTCAAATTCGACACATTAACACATGGTATGAACAGGGACATCAACTACCTCATGCATTACAAGGACTGCTTCCCTTCCTTTCATGCTAGTGGTTATCTCAGACAGGATAATTAACATCCCCCCACCCTTCATCCCCTTCCTTCAAACCTATTTGATTTGTCAATTTTTATTGCAATTTCTTTTTTTTTTGGTCCTCTGTACTTATATATGTCATTCTGTATTGGAAATGAGATTGATATAAAGAAGTGGGTCTGTCCCATGAAAGCTCATCACTGAATAAATCATTTTGTTAGTCTTTAAAGCACTACATTTCTGCTGCTTTGTATTGTAGGATTAAATGGTCAGTTTTCTTATTGTAAAAAGGCAAATAGCTGTGTCCCAAAGATCTGTATCAGGACCAGTGCTGTTCAACAGACTCTCAGATTATTTGGCAAAGGGGGTGAGCATGAGGAGGCAGAGTTTGCAGCTGGTACAAAATTACTCAAAATTGTTATGTCCAAACCTGACTGTGAGAAGTCACAAAGGATCTTACAAAAGAGCAAATGAAATTCAATGTTGGTAAATGTAAAGTAGTGTACGTTGGAAAATAGTCTCAACTATATGTCCAAAGTGATGGCATGTAAATTAGAAAGGTCTTGAAGTCATCATGAGTAGTTTTCTGAAAACATCTTCTCAATGTGCAGTGGCAGTCGGAGAAAGGTAACAAAATGTTAGGAACCATTAGGGAAGTGGTAGATAATAGGGCAGAAAACGTGTCTCTGTAGAAATCTGTGGTATGTCCACATCGCAAATGCTCTGCGCAACTCTGGCCATCTAACATTTAAAAAAAAATACATTAGAATTGGAAAAGGCACATACTTGTGACTTGCTTGACTTAAACCCTTGTACTCTGAGTGGAGTGTAGGTCATCTACAAGTCTCTTCCACCTCACTCTGCCTCGGGACAAAACTTCTTGCTGACCCCAGAAGTACCCCAGTCGTTGTCCTTCAATCTTGTCTGTTACTTCCATCTTAAATCTGTTAGTTAATAAGGTAACACAGGACTTCTCTTTTTTGCAGGTACAGACTAACACGGCTACCCCTCCGATACTTCAGTGTTGGTAGATCATCTCCACGTTGTCCAAGGTCTTCCTTTTTTGCGTTTTCCTTACAATTGCCATGTGAGAGCTTGATGGGCTGTGCTGGATGGTGGTTTTCTTAGAGTGGCCTAGCCATCCCCACTTTCTTCTCTGAATTTGAACATCAAGTGGTTCTTGTCCTGCTCTGTTCCAAAGCTCCTCGTTTGTGACCAAGTCTTGCCATTGGATGTGAAGGACGTACCTCAGGCATGTGTTTATGAAGGGCAAGAAAAATGAGTCTACAATATGAGGACAGATTAAAAAGACTTGGATTGTTCAGCATGGAAAAGAGACAATTCGGAATCATGGATGGTCTGGAGAAAGTGAATAGGGTGGTGTCATTTACCGCTTCACATAACACCAGGCCCAGGAGTCAGTGAATGAAATTACTCGACAGCAGGTTTAAAAACACCAGGGAAGTACGTCTTCACACAAAGCACAATCAGCCTGTGGAATTTGTTGTGAGGGGATGATGTAAAGAGCCAAATGCCTATATGGGTTCAAAAGAGAAGTAGCTAAGTTCATGGAGGATAAGTCCATCGCTGGCTATCAGCCAAGACAATCAGGGACACAGTTCCATGCTCTGGCTCTCCCACCTCTGTTGACCACCAGTTGAGAGTGGACAACAGGGGGTGGAACACTTTCTAATTGTCCTGTTTTGTTCATTTCCTTGGAATCATCTGGCAATTACCACTGTTGGAAGGGAGCTGCACCATCACTCAGACTCAGTATGGCCATTCTTATGTTGTTATGGGATAAGTGGTGTGATCTCTGTTTTACAAATAAGGCACAGACCAGTTGATATTTGCTTAAGGTATTCCAGCAGTGCCATGCCAGAGCCAGGATTCAGAATGTATTGCATTGCACTCTACCCATTAGTCCACGACAAACTCCACTAAGCACACTTACCAGCCGTTGTAGTTTCTGATCTTGGTGGCATTTCCTATTCTTTTCAGCCAGCTTCTGTTCAGTTGTTTCCCGCAGGCTTGTTGCATTCTGGCATTGAAGCTATTTGAGCATGAAAGGCTAGAAGCTGCAGAGCTGATCGTTTCAATTACGCAATTCCTTTATAACCTGCCCCCTCCCAATCTCAAAACCAAATCACTCAATAAACCGGCAGTGTGGCTCTTAAACACACAGATGATTTTCTGGCAGCGGCCTCCTAAGTGATTTACTTATCAGTCACACGCTGCAAGCCCCGTGACACTTGTACTGATCTGTATAGTTCTGTCCCACAGTCTGCAATCAAAGCATAAGGAGTCACTGAAGCAGGAGGCATCTGATTCTGAAGCTTTGTAATTGTTACCTGCACAAAGTTAGATGTCACGCTATCATAAACCTTGATTGCAGCTGAATCCTACCAGTGCAGTTATCTGTTTACACTGGGAAATATTATATGTTGTAGAGATGGGTTTTCAATCAGTCTGTTGCAGTAAAGGTGACATCTTGAGGTTTTCTGTTATGTGATAAGTGAAGTCTAAGGCACACAAAGAGCTGTTACACATAAGGTACTTCCACTTGAGCTGAAGTGTGCCTCTTCCTAAATTAATTATACTTTACATAAATGAAACACCTTTCCTTTAAAGGAACTTTACAGAACAATGTCCATCCCACATCTTTGAAATGCAGCCACCTCTGGGGAGGAAAGCCTTAGTCATCTCACTATTTATCAGCAGAGTAAAGTGTAACAATTTTGTTGAAAAAACAAACAAACCCCTAACATTGTTTCTGTTTATGGGATATTTCAAAATCTCACAAATGGGCGCATGTTGTTGACGAGCCTTCAGAGGCAAGCGTTCCTGCTAGCTCTAACACATACCTTCTTCATGGTGGTTCAGGGACGCTGAGTGCCAGAGCTTGGGTTGGAAACCTGCTCCTTTTTTCCATGAACCTCAGTGCCAGCCCAGTGCTGAAGGAGAGCTCCTTTAGCCCTGGCTAGCTCCCTGTCCTTTATCCTTGCATCAGCAGTAAGCCCAGGCTGGATCCATGGCTGCCTAGGATGCAGATTCTGTAGGGGCATCTCTGACCTGGCGCACTCCCAGCCAGGAGTCAGAGCAACGCAGTTACAGCAATCCTGGCTGCTGGGAGCTCTATACCTGCAGGGCTTCGGCTCAGCCTTCTCTCTGGCATAGGTTTTTTAAGTATGCTGGTGCTGCCGGGGAGGGGTGGGGTGCCCCTTCTAGCCTTTTCCTGGCACCCCCTGGGCTCCAGGCCTGTGGCCGCTAGCCACCCCCAGCAAAACTAGGGGGGTGTGGCATGTTGAGTGCTAGCTCATGTTTATCGTCTTCTCCCTGAGGCTGATGAGTTTAGCAATTATGTCTTGTATTATACCCATTATGGTGTCTTCATTCCATGCTTTGTGTCCCTGTGCTCCATTATTGATGCCTTGACCTTTTAAAAGCCCCTGAAGCTGAGACAGCGCACCCCTCAGATACAGGCTTCACTAAAGCTCTTTCTGTGTTACAGGCAAACAGACAGGGATGCTGGGACATAACGCAATCACTGACATTGGGATCTGGCCAGGCGCCGGGGTGACCCCTCCCACGCAGCCCCCTGCTCTGGTGCAAAGTGCTATGGGATCTTTAATGGTCACAAAGTGGTCAGGGCCTCCATCTTCGATCTCATTTGAAAGGCCATCTTCCCCAATTAGCCACCTACTACTGGTGGGTAATTGGCATAATTAGGGGCCCAGGATTACGGTGAGAGCTAAATGTCAACTACAAGGCTCCTAACATTGCTCCTGTCCTGTGTTAATGGGAAGGAGGAGTGTTCTCCCTAATGAGAGGCTGGTTTATTCTGGCTCCCAAGGTGTTCACTGATGGACAACTCCCAGAGAGTGTTAGTCATTGTGACTCTCACTCCCTGGTAGTTTAGGGCCTGATCCTGTATTCCTGACGCTGTGTGAACTCCTGCTGACTTCCCGGGGAGCTTTCCCTCACTAAGGAGCTCAGGAATGGGGATTTTTACTGTCCTTGCAACAAGGACAAAAGATCGAACAGGCCACAAAGATTAATTGTGTTTGAGTTTTTCCCCAGGGCCCTGTCACTTGCAATGGGACAATCCCAGCAGTCAGTCCTGTACCTGTGGAAGTGCTGCCTGTTGCCAGGGGGAGGGGAGGAGGGCGTAGCATGGGATCAGCTGTACCCGACCTGTGCGTAAACAGGGGAGTCCACCAGCCATGTGGCACCTTTTACCAGCACTAAATTGTAGGAGTTCAGATCAGCCGTCAGAGATCGGAAACTGCCACTGCCTTTTCTGGCGTCTTAACTCAGAGACACACACCTCCAGAAAGGGCAACCCAACAACCTGTGGACGGGGATGTGCCCTGCGACCCTCCTATGGCTCGGCAAGTCCGCAGCACTCCCCTGCCCTGCCTTTTCCTCCCACCTGCCCGTATGCAAAAAGAAAAGGCCGATAATACTCTAATTAACCGGCCAATCCAGACAGAGGAAGACATTTCACTTGTTTGAGGAACAACCCAATGACCGAGTGCAGATGGAGAAGACCCTGAGGAGCTCTAGAGCACATCCGGAATAGGCTCCTGCATCCTTTGAACAGGGCAGCCTTCCTTTCTCAGGCCATAATGTGTCCACATCCATGTGCCACAGACAACCACACCCAAGAGATGCAGCTCGTGCACAGTTCTGGAGCCAGGGCCCTGTGCCTTGAATGCCTCGGCAGCCAATACAGAGGAGGTGTGTAGCAGCGGGTGTCTGCAATTCAGCCCCGTTAGGCCAACAGGACTCACTCCTTCCCAATCAGTGCACTGCAGTGCAAGTTGGCTGGGTGATGCACGGATCCACAATCGTTACGCACGGGAGTAAGAATGACACACAGATGCATGAATTGCAGCATCAGTGCCTGACATTGCCACTTACCCTATGTGCACCAGGGGTGTGAAATTCTGGTGGTGTCCAGAACAGGGAAGGGCCTTCCTGTACATAGGGGGGACTGGAACGACAACCCCAAGGCCTGAGCTTTGAAGGGTCCTATCCTTCAGGGAGACACACAAGGTCCAGAGGAGCCTAGGGGTCTAGTGGGGGACCTAGCGCTGGCACCCCAGCCTGCTCTGCCCCACCAGCTCCTGGTGTTGCTTGGGGGAGGGAGCAGAAGTTGGAAAGAGGCAGGGTGAGAGCTGGGGGAGGCGTGGATAGGTCAGGGTGGGGATTGGAAGAGGTGGAGTGGCTGGGGTGGTTGCTGCAGCCAATGCCAGGTCCCCGGCTACCCCTCCCAGGCTGCCCTGTACCTTGCGTCCCCCTGAAGCATGGGGTAGTGCCCTGGTCCATCCTGTGGATGGGACAACTCTAAACCCAAACACTGGTCAAGCTGGGCTTGCCTTCCTGAATATTGGTAGAGCACATGGAACATAAGAGGACCTCAACCTGGGACCTCTGGAGCTCAGTGCAGGAGCCTCTACAGAGTGAGCTAAAAGCCAGCTGGCTCTCAGCCAAGGCTGTAGAGGAGATTCATTCTTCAGTGTAAGTGGTCTGGGTGCCACTACGTAGACAATGAACCACGCCCAGTAGGTCTGAGGGTTACACACAGGCAACGTAGGTCCATAAAACTTACCACTGGTAACTTGCCTGTAATATTGCAGAATGAGTTTGATTTCACCCAGGCAAGCGTAGATTCAGGTCTCTTGTCTGAAGTGTGGTTTGCAATACATGAATCCACAGGAGGGGTACATTAGATCATCTTGTCTGACTTGCACATCTCCCCTCACTGAATTTCACTGTTACACTTGTTCTGAGCCCAGCTGCTTGTGTTTGACTAAAGCATATCTCCCAGCATGGAGGCCAGTCTTCATCGACTATGCCTTCTGATAAGGTAAAGAGACTGAGCTCCTGAGGTCTCTCGCCAGGCCTTGAATTATTTTTGTGTCTTCTGTGAACCTCCATCAATTTTTCAACGTGCTGTTTAAAATGAGGCCACCTCAAGGGTATATGGTCTCAGTTTCATCAATATGATACAGAGAGGTAAAATCCCCCCACTATTCCTGCTTGCTACTGCCCTGCTTATGCATCCCATAATGCCACAGGCCTTTGCACTTCAGCCTTTCACTGGGAGTTCATCTTTTCTTGCTTATCCATTATCATCCCTAGAGGCTTTTCAGAGTTACCTCTTCCTAACATGGTCTCCTATTCTGTAGATATGTCCTGCCAGACAAAATACATTTTATTAGAATATCAGTTTGTTCTGTCACTATAAGCTTAACCTCCCTAGCCTGGCACTCTCTCATCTGGCAACATCCATAATCCGGCATGATTTAGTTAGCTGGATGTCCACTTACCACAGGTGTGACCAAGTTTCCTCTGGTCCCATAAAGTTTGTTTCCAGCCACCAGTCAGTGGCTCTCCGTGTTCTGAGCTGTTAATTATCTCCAATTTACCCCTAAATGCCTTCTAAGAGCTCAGTAAGCAGTGCAAATGTTGGTAATGTTGCTAGACAATACTGACCGTCCATCAAATTCTCTTGTCTGGCATTGGTCAGGTCCCAAGGGTGCCAGACTAGAGATGTTCAATCTGTACAAGGCTCATACCTTTTTCTTTTGTTTTTTTTTTGTTTTGTTTTTTTGAGGCCTCATCATTATACAAAAAGTGGTGATGTTGTTTGGCTGCCGTATCAAAATGGAAGAAGGCATTTGCAGGGGTCAAAGTGGAAAAGGTGTCACTTTAAGTTCTCCCAGGCCTCCTTAGGACTATAAGGGCTTGTCTACACTTGTCCCCAGCTTCAAAGGGGGCATGTTAATCAGGGCACTTTCGAGGAGTAAAGGCACTTCAGAGTGCCTGCGGCTACACGCATGCCAGCACTTTGAATTTTGACATTTGAAGTTGATGTGGGGGAGAATTAGCCAATGAAGTGCTGCATATTCACTGCAGCACTTCATTAGTAATCTCCCTTTGCCCTGATTAACATTCCCCCTTCAAAATTGGGGCCAAGTGTAGACCCAGCCTATGAGAGTTCAAAGAAGAGCTTAGGGGTATAAGAGAGTTCAAAAAAGAGCTCGATAAATTCATGGAGGTTGGGTCCACAAAAGGAGATTACCCAGGGGGTAGGAATGGTGTTTGTCAGAGGCTAGAGATGGATGGCAGGAGACAAGTCGCTTGATCATTGTCTTCGGTCCACCCCTTCTGGGGCACCTAGCACTGGCCACTCTTGGCAGACAGGAGGCTGGGCTGGGTGGACCTTTGGTCTGACCCAGTAATGGCCATGCTTATGTTCTTGCATTCTTATGAGTTGCACATATTCCATGCATCTTGAATCCGCCCTGCTTAATCTCCTAGTTGCACAGAGAAAGCAGGTTGGACTCACCGCGTTTTTGTGCAATGGTAAACAGAGGTGAACGAACCAATAAACAATGGGAGCTGGGGAGCTGCAGCCACATGGGAGATACTGTCATTATGTCTGTCTGTATATTACCTTAAAAACACACACACACAACAGCATGTTGTATGGATGTGAGACATGGGTGATAACAAAAGATTTGAAGAGAAGAACATTGGCATTCGAAAGGAGTTGTTATAGAAAGCTTTGAAGAATAGGATGGATGCAGGTCACCAGTGAGGAATTATATAGAAAGATACAACCGAAAAAGAACCTGCTGCAGAAGGTTATAAAATGGAAGCTACAACTATTTGGGCATATTTGCAGAATGAATGACAAGCGAAAAATTAAGACCCCGGTATTTGGCATAATGGACGGTTCAAATAGTAGAGGCAGACCCCACAGAGAATCAATAGATGATACAGTAGATTGGTGCAGAGCTAGTCTACAGAAACTAAGCCACTCTGCACTGGACAGGGAAAGATGGAAGGAAATAGTGAGAGGAGCACCAGACACCAACGGGCTCTGAGCCCACGCTTATTGATGAGGAGGAGGCTATGAGCAGATTCCACCATGGTCTATTTTGAGGTACTGCTTAAGCCTGTTGTTAGGGTGGCCTGTGTGGTTTTATGTGCTGTATTACATCACCATTTGCTCAGATGACCACAGGCTCTCTCTTTTTCTCTCTCTTTCTGTCACTCTCCCATAGCAGAAAGCATTAGGCAATTGGTATGTTCTAACAATAATGGCCAAACCATTGCATTTGATGCCTTTTGATGACTGCAGTCAGACACTGCACTTTCAAGCCCCCTGGGTGTTTCTTAGTCCATCTAGCCTTGCCACAGCAAGGAGACGGTGCAAGCATCTTATTTCAAATGTTGACAGCTTTTGCTCCGGATGCTTTGTCAGTTCTAAAGTCATACCGCCATCCAGAAACACAGGCACATGGAGCACTGCATGTGATCTGGTTTTAGCCGTCGTGGGCACTGTTTTAAACTTGCACACACTTTTATTCAGACACCTGAATATTTTTCTGGCAATAGTTATCTGCTTGTGCTTGTGATCTTCATAGCGGTTGTCATCATTTATTACGATGGAATGCAAGTAGCAGAAACTGTGCCCCTGTTCAATGTCTCCACCACTGATTTAGCTGGTTCTTTTGGTATTACTCTTTGTTCAGTCTAGGGTTCGTTTGGTTTTCATCCCCATTCTTTGCCAGTTCTGTACAGCTTAGCTGTGGCTTCTTCACTCTATCGTTTTGGCCATTGCAATATTGTCAGCAAAGACAAGGTGATGGATAATTCATCTCAATATCCTTCTACCTTCCCCAATGTTATTAGGGGAGTTGGACAAGAAGCTTCCTAGCAGCATGTCTATACTATGGGGAAGATCAACCTGTCCAGGAATTCGATTTTGTGCATTGGTAAAGATTCATGAAATCAAGCTATCTGGGAGAGTTTCTCCCATTAACCTCCCTCAGTGAGGCCGGCCAGGTAAGTCGATTGCAGATAAGTCAATTCCAGCTACACAATTGTTGTAAGCTAGAATTGTGTATCTGCAATTGACTTACCTGCCTTGAATAGACTAAGCCTATCTATAGAGCAAAGAGTACTGGCCTGAGTGTGCAACCTTCTTTGACTCCCGTTTTCTCTTCAGACCACCCTCTCAGCTCCCGCTGACTCATGCCACGTGCTGGTATATGCACACTGCAATATTTGACTCAGATTGCTGCTAAAACTGTACCATCTGCTGCTCTCCAGAGTCGAATGCTCTGTTAAAGTCAACGAATGTACAAAATAGGCATCTGTTAAACTCTCCGTTTCTCCACAAGATTTGGTGAAAATCGAATATTTGATCTGTGGCAGAGATCTAAACTCAGCTTGTGATTCATAGAATCATAGAATCATAGAAGAGTAGGACTGGAAGGGACCTCGAGAGGCCATCGAATCCAGCCCCCTGCCCTCATGGCAGGACCAAGCACTTTCTAGACCATCCCTGAAAGCCATCTATCTAACCTCTTCTTAAATAGCGCCAGTGATGGAGATTCTACCACCTCCCTTGGCAATTCGTTCCCATGTTTGATCACCCTGACAGTTAGGAACTTTTTCCTAATGTCCAACCTGAACCTCCCCTGCTGCAATTTCAGTCCATTGCCTCTTGTTCTATCCTCAGAGGCAAGGAAGAACAAGTTCCCTCCCTCTGCTTTATGACACCCTTTTAGATACCTGAAAACTGCTATCATGTACCCCCTCAATCTTCTCTTTTCCAAACTAAACAGGCCCAATTCTTTCAGCCTTTCTTCATAGGTCATGTTTTCTAGACCTTTGATCATTCTCGTTGCTCTCCTCTGGACCCTTTCCAATTTCTCCACATCCTTCCTGAACTACGATGCCCAGAACTGGACACAATACTCCAGCTGAGGCCTAACCAGCGCAGAATAGAGCGGGAGAATGACTTCTCGTGTCTTGTTCACAACACACCTGTTAATGCATCCTAGAATCATGTTTGCTTTTTTTGCAACAGCATCACACTGTTGACTCATATTTAGCTTGTAGTCCACTATAACCCCTAGATCCCTTTCTGCTGTACTCATTCCTAGGCAGTCCTTTCCCATTCTGTATGTGTGACACTGATTGTTCCTTCCTAAGTGGAGCACTTTGCATTTGTCCTTATTAAACTTCATCCTGTTTACCTCAGCCCATTTCTCCAGTTTATCCAGATCCTTTTGAATTATGACCCTATCCTCCAAAGAAGTTGCAATGCCTCCCAGCTTGGTATCATCTGCAAACTTAATAAGTGTACTTTCTATGTCAATATCTAAATCTTTAATGAAGATATTGAACAGAACCGGTCCTAAAACAGACCCCTGCGGAACCCCACTAGTTATACTTTTCCAGCAGGATTGAAAACCGTTAATAACTACTCTCTGGGTACGGTTATCCAGCCAGTTGTTCACCCACCTTATAGTAGCCCCATCTAAGTTGTATTTGAGTAGTTTATTGATAAGCATATTACGTGAGACCGTGTCAAATGCTTTACTGAAGTGTAGGTATATCACATCCACCGCTTCTCCCTTATCCACAAGGCTCGTTATTCTATCAAAGAAAGCTATTAGATTGGTTTGACATGATCTGTTTTTAACAAAACCATACTGGCTGTTCCCTCTCACCTTACCACCTTCCAATTGGTTGCAGATGATTTCTTTAATGACCTGCTCCATTATCTTTCCTGGCACAGAAGTTAAGCTGACTGGCCTGTAGTTTCCCGGGTTATTCTTGTTCCCCTTTTTATAAATGGGTACTATATTTGCCCTTTTCTAGTCTTCTGGAATCTCTCCCGTCTCCCACGATTTTCCAAAAGTGATTGCTAAAGGCTCAGATACCTCTTCTATCAGCTCCTTGAGGATCCTAGGATGCATTTCATCAGGCCCTGGTGATTTGCAGACATCTAATTTTTCTAAGTAAATTTTAATTTGTTCTTTTCTTATTTCAACTTCTAAACCTACCCCTTTTTCACTAGCATTGTCTATGTCAGGCATTCCTTCAGATTTCTCAGTGAAGACCGAAACAAAGAAAGGTTTCCTCTGCTCCTCGCTTCATTTGGCCAAGAATCCCTCAACAGAATACCTTGCTAGGACTGCTTGTAAGGTTTACTCCTCAGCAGTTATCACTATCTTTCACATCTCATTTCCTAAAGAATGGCACAATGTTTGAGCTCCAACAGGCTTCAGGGATTCACCCTTCATTCCCAATGTGGTTCAATAGTTTGCACAGGAGTATAACCATGTTCTGCCACCACATTGTAGCACTTCAGGCAGTGTAGTGCCTTGACCAGCTGCGGTTTTGTTTTTCAGGGATCTGATCACCTCTTCAGTTTCTGCTTCCAGTGGTTGTTCTTCCTCTGCGTGGTTAGTGTGTGGCGTGTCTCTACAGGGCATACACAGGTGTGAAAGCAGAATTGGAGGCAGGATTTAACAAAGAGCAGCTCTTCATATGTCACTTCATGTGCCTGCTAGAAGAAATGAGAATGTAATACAAGCTGAACCTCTCTAATGCAGCACTCTTTCCTCCAGCAACATCCGTAATCCAGCATGATTTTAGTGAGCTGGAAGACCACTTATGGGTGTGGCCAAGTTTCCTGCGGTCCTATAAAGTTTGTTTACAGCCACCAGTCCCAGCTCTAAGTGTTCTGTGCTGTTATTTAGCTCTAATTTACTGCTAAATGTCTTATAAGAGCCCAGTAAGCAGTGGTAGTGTTGGTAATTATGCTAGGAAAAATTGACCTCCTGTAGTCTAGCAAATTCTCTCTTCTGGCACCAGTCAGATCCTGCAGATGCCAGATTAGAGAGGTTCAACCTGTATGCATAATTAACAATAATGATTAGTCTATTAAATTATTAATATAACCTTCCATTCAGAAGACTCACAAAGTATTTTAAATGAGCATAGGCCAAATTCTTCTTTGGCTTTCACTGGCAGAAATCCAGCATAACTTCATTGATTCTGTGGGGAGTTACTCCCATATACACGAGAGAAGAATTTGGCTCTGAATTAGGAAGCATTTGTAGAGATTCCACAGGTTAAGGCTGCTTTTAGCATAACAATTGAAATAAGCTTTCAATCCGTTTCTTTTTCTTTTTCTAATTCAGTGCCTTAGGCGCCTGAAAAACAGTTCATCCTGCCTCCTTTCTAAGCCACAGAAGTCAGTACAGGACATCTGGATCTACACCCCAGATGCGTGCACGGAATATGGGCCACAGTTGATGACACAGGGCGGATTTTGTGAGCAATTAAAGCAGTGTAAGTCAGGAGTAACTCCGTGGAAGCCATGGAGAGGCAGTTGGCCAGAGAGCAGGTCACTGGTCAGCTCACTGGAGTGCCACAGACACTCCCTGGGACTTTGGGTAAATTGCTTAAGCCCAGATCCTCAGAAGTTTTCAGGCTCCTAATTCCTATTGAAAAAAAAGGGAGGTGAACACCTAAACACCTGGGAGGTTCTGTGGTTCAGTTCCC
This sequence comes from Carettochelys insculpta, assembly GCF_033958435.1. Classification (NCBI taxonomy): domain Eukaryota; kingdom Metazoa; phylum Chordata; order Testudines; family Carettochelyidae; genus Carettochelys; species Carettochelys insculpta. The sequence continues at coordinate 373,250,774 of NC_134137.1, forward strand.
CACCTGTAACATGGGAACAATAGACCTTCCCTACCTCACCAATTCCCCCCTCCCCTTCAATAGACCTGCCTGGGGCACTGTGTGGAGAAATACATCATAGACTGTCATGTGCTCAGATACTACAATTATGTGGCGGGAGGCGGGGGAAGGGGCTGCAACATTGCCTAAGCGAGAGAGACGGTGGCCACCTGGGTTTGCACAAACGCAACAAATCACAGCCTGGCCAATGTTTATAAAGCACTGTGGGCTCCCTGAGGATGAAAGGAGCTATTCAAATAAAAACCACTCAGAACCCTCCCTCTCGCATCCGTCAGCCTGCCAAGGACCCTTTGCAGGGACAGTCACGAGCACAGAAGGCAAAGCAAGATCCAGCTGTGGCCTTCCCATCCCCTGCTCCATCCGGCTGTCGTTGCTCAGGGTGATCACTTAATCATGACATGAGTTCTCAGTGAATTACCTCATCATTACCAATCATCCTGTTTGCTGGGACGGGGATGCCTTGTCAACGGCCCCCCCAGGGAATGGGTGCCTCAGCTTCATACCCTAAAGGTATCCTGTCTTAATGACATGCATGCCATTTGCTGCTGCTCGCTCTCATCCAACTGATGGATGTGGGGCCTGAATTGATTGCCAGCTGGGGTCAGGGCAGGCCTTCCTCCTGTCTGCCCTGCAACTCGGAGTAGAATATTGCATAATTAGCCAGATGCATTATGGGAGGCTTGGCTTTCCTTTGAAACTCCATGTACAGGCCACCCCCTGAGTCAGGTTATTGGGCTGAGATGAATGGTCGGTCTAGTCAAACATGGCAGCTCTTGCATGTCCCTTGGCTGCATTCCATTAATTCTCATGCTGCCGTCTGAGATCTGCCTGGGTCTCCTAGCTCCAGCTGTCATTTGCCTTGCTTGCTGTCTTGGGCCAGCTCCCCGGCGAGCGTAAACCAACTCAGTGAAGCTATTCTGATTTACCTAGCTGGGATCTGGCCACTTGGCTACAGCCTGAACAAGCAGCAGCTGCAGTTGGCAAGTAGCCCATGCAGATAATCATTTCCAGCTGAGCTGAGAGCCTACCAGCAAGCAGGTTCTTCTGGGTCAGCTGCCGTCAAATGCTCCAGGTTGGCTTTGGCTAGACAGCAAATTTTACAAAGAGGAGATTTTCCCAGTGTTCGGGTAGGAGATTCACCCAGTTATAATTCAATATATGTAATTTAATATCAAATAACTATGCGTAGCATAGGTCATCCTTAAAGCCACGCCTATCCTGTCTTCAGCCTGAACTGCTGATTCCAGTTACACAGCTGTCACTTCACTCATCAGTGAAATTCAGCCCTGGAAATGTACAGTTCTTAACAGCTCACAAGACGTTGCATATTTCTGACTGGTATCTTAATGTTGTTCCCACAGTGGCGCTGTAGTTAACCCCGTCTGCATTTCAGCTCTACAGGATGAACCTCTCTAATCTGAAACTCTCTCCACCTTCAACTGCCATAATCCAGCTTGATTTCAGTTAGCCGGACAACCACGTATCATGGATGTGGCCAAGTTTCCAGTGGTCCCATCAAGTTTATTTCCAGCCACCAGTCCTGGCTCTCAGTGTTCTGTGCTGTTATTTAGCTCTAATTTACCCTTAAATGTCTTCTCAGAGCCCAGTAAGCAATGGAAGTGTTGGTAATGTGCTAGACAATATTGACCTCCTGTTGTCCTGCAAATTCTATTGTCTGCTACTGGTCAAGTCCCATGGGTGCCAGATGAGAGAAGTTCAACCTGTACTTCACATTTTGCTAACAATTGTACTTTGCCCATTTGAAGTTGTATCCAGACGGTACTTGCTGTCGGTTAAACTCTTCAGGCTGTTTGCAGTACATGAGGCCAATAACTAACTCTATGTTTATGAGCAATGCCCTATCTAATCATAAACCAACAGATGGTGCTCTTTACAATAGCTATCCACAAATTCACGTCTAGCTGTCTTGTGTGTATGAATGCTCCAATGTTATCCACATGTAGAACTGTGAGAAACTTTTATAACATGCCAGATTTACCATTTGAGAAACCACCATTGCACGTTGAGGGAAACCAGGGCAATTTAGGCCATCGCATCAAACCACAATTGCTTTTGTTTGAGTTTTGCTTTAAGTTTTTGGGGTCACAGGAACCTAATGCTCAGAACAAAATCCAGAAGATACACATCACGCTCAGGAGAAAGCAGAAGCCAAAGGTTCCCATGCAACCCCTGAGACCTCAAACAGTTGAGTAGTTGTGCTTAGCCTGGATATGGAGTTGTAAGGCTCTTATTTGGCTTGATTTTGGTTTCATATTTAAACAAGGAAGATGCAGACACACATGTAAAGTATTGAATCTTTGCTGACTGGGCTGTTGAACCTGACAAAGAGTCTTAGAAGTGGGTCTTTGCCCATAAAAGTTTATGCCCCAAAATATCAGTTAGTCTATAAGGTGCCACAGGACTTCTTGTTTCAGCCATGGGAAATGTCCATGCATGTCCTCCCCACTGCCTTTCTCTGGAAAGTTTCCTCCTCAGTGTGTTACCTTTGGTGCTTTTTTAATGTAAAACAATGCAACACAAGTGGGCTAAGACAGGCGTTAATTCCTTGAAAAGCTTGACTGACAGCCACTGCACACATGAGGATGAATTATGTAGTGGGGCAGCTCCCTACCCGGAAGGGGTGGTACCAAGGGCAGAAGGGGTAGGGCTTAGGGCAGTCAGCCCTGCCCCACACCATCCATGCTCCCTCAGAGCTACATTTCAAAGGGGCCCAGAGCTCCAGCCACGAATGCTTATTTGAAATGCTGGGCCCCTTTGAAATGCTGGGCCCCATGGCAACTGCCCCCTTCACCCCCCTATTGACAGCCTTGAAAGCAAGTAGGGCCTCTAAACAGTGTTACAAAGACACCTTGGCAGACCATGTACAACTACAGCATGTACTTTGCAGGTCAGTTTCCTACTCCTATTTCTTTCTTTTATATTTCAATATAAAATAGACTACGTAAAAAGCACTAGCAAAATCAGTATAAACTAACACTTCATACTGACAATTAATCATTTATTTTGTTCTATTTAATGCACACTGACATGTAAGTACAATATTTGTATTCCAACTGATTTATGTTATAATTATATGATAGAAGGAAAAAATTGAGTATTTTTTCAATGAGTGTACTGTGACAGCTCTGTGTTTTTGTGTCTGATTTTGTAAACAAGTAGTAAAATAGTGTGAAAAGGTTGAGAGCCACTGACATATAACACTACCGTGAACATATGAAGCTTTCTTTGTAACTGCATCACATTGGCTATGTCTACACGTGAAGCCTACATCGAAGTAGCCTATTTCGATGTGGCGACATCGAAATAGGCTATTTCGATGAATAACGTCTACACATCCTCCAGGGCTGGCAACGTCGATGTTCAACATCGACGTTGCGCAGCACCACATCGAAATAGGTGCAGCAAGGGAACGTCTACACGCCACAGTAGCACACATCAAAATAAGGGTGCCAGGCACAGCTGCAGACAGGGTCACAGGGCGGACTCAACAGCCAGCCGCTCCCTTAAAGGGCCCCTCCCAGACACACTTGCACTAAACAGCACAAGATCCACAGAGCCGACAGCGAGTTGCAGACCCTGTGCATGCAGCATGAATCCCCCGCTGCAGCAGCAGCAGCCAGAAGCCCTGGGCTAAGGGCTGCTGCACACGGTGACCATAGAGCCCCGCACGGGCTGGAGAGACAGTGTCTCTCAACCCCCCAGCTGATGGCTGCCATGGAGGACCCCACAATTTCGACGTTGTGGGACGCGGATCGTCTACACGGTCCCTACTTCGACGTTGAACTATTCCGATCCCCTCATAAGGTTAGCGACTTCGACGTCTCGCCGCCTAACGTCGAAGTTAACTTTGAAATAGCGCCCGACGCGTGTAGCCGCGTCGGGCGCTATTTCGAAGTTAGTGCCGCTACTTCGAAGTAGCGTGCACGTGTAGACACAGCTATTGAGGACTCACTCAGTTTGTGACTCCCTCTAACCTTTTTGATTCTTTTCAGTGGTACTACCAAATATTCAGTTATTCCTCATTTTGTAGCAATACATTTGATATTTCCTTCCTAAGTGAAGTATTTTGTGTTTGTCTTTGTTAAAGTTCATCTTGTTCATTTTATACCAATTCTCCAGTTTGTCAAGGTCCTTTGGAAATTTAAACCTGGTCTCTAAATTGCTTGTACCCCCTCTCAGCGTTGTGTCATTTCCACGCCATTATCCAAGTCACTAAAGAAATGCTGGATAGTCCTAGACTCAGGACTGACCCTGTGGAATTCCATTAGATATGCCACCCCAGCTTGATAGCAAGCCATTTAAAACTACTTTTTGAGTACAGTTTTTCAATCAGTTATCCACATACTTTATGGTAAATTCATCTAGACCACATTTCCCTAATATGCTTATGAGAATGCCACATAGGTAGAACTGTATCAAAATCCCTACCAAATCGAGGAATATCACATCTACTGCTTTCCCCCTGTTGACTAGAGCTGGATCTATACTGCAAAGTTTTGTCGACAGAAGAAGCCTTCTCTTGACAAAACTAGGGATTGTCCGCACTAGAAATACTTTCTTCTAGAATCTGGCAACAGAGCACAGCAGTTTTCCCAGCATAGCTCTGTCTTGATCGTACAATGCATAGTGCCTCTGTTGACAGTTTCTGTCAATGAAAAAATAGCGTGGACGCTCTTCTGTCAACATAGGAGTCCTCCATGGTGTTGGCCATGTGGAGCCAGGAGATTCTCAGTCCATCATAAGCAGAGCTCTATGCTCTGCTCTGCCAATCAGCCTTAAAGGTGCACGAGCCCTGGAAACCCCATACCAGGAAGTAGGAAGTGTGTGAGCAGTCCAGCCAGCATATGCGCCTGCACCCTGCAGCCACTCCACAGCAATGGCAGCTGACTGACCCACCTGGGAGCAGGGAGAGGAGCCCCAGGACACACCTCCAGCCAGGTGGAGCCACAGGACACACCTCCAGTGTGCCCCATCCTGGATAGAACCCTAGGTCCAAGATCTCATCAGCCTCTGGGCTTTCGAGACAGTCCTGCTGGACCTTGATGCCAAGAGGAGGAACATGCCGGGATGCAGCCGAGCACAACAGCCCTGGCAGAGTGAGGACCCCTGCCCAGACCACAGAGCAGGTCTGGGCAAAAATCAAAGAACTCCATCAAGGGCTATACCTGGGCTTGGGATGACGCTTGTCTCTCAGGGGCATGATGGCCCAGCTACCCCTATTACCAGAAGCTACATGAGCTCCTTCAGATGGAGGACAACTCCCCCGACATGAGCTCCCTGGACATATCCCAGGAGGTCCCCCTCCTTGGACCCAGAGTCCCAACTGGGGCAGCAGCGGCCCAAGGATGAGGGCGACACTGTATCCCTGACCAGCGACAGGACCCTGGTCATCAGCCTGGAGTCGGGCCCCTCCTCCAGCCAGGACACCTCCAGGGCCTCACTGGACCTTTTCAAGGTCTCTGCCGATGAGTACCCACGGGGCACACACCCTGGGACCCAGGGGAGTGGGCTAGGGTGGGTCATGCCTTGATCCCCACTGGGTCAGCTCGCGCTGGATCCCACCTTGTGAACCCAGCACCTGCACATGTGCTCAGGGCACCACAGCCCACCCAGTCCAACCATGCAGCTGCAAGGCGCAAGCATCAGTCCACTGCCAGCCCTATGGGAGGCTAACAGGACCCCTGACATGGCTGAGGGGGGGACAGTCACATGGGCAAAGCCCAACCCCAGACACACCACCAGGGACGGCAACCCTCTACTCACAGGCATGCCTGTAGGACACAAGCAGAACCCAAACCCATGGACATTTTCTCGAGTTGCATGGTGTGGGGGCTTGGGAGGTGGCAGGGCCCTGGGAGCCATGTGGAGGAAAGGAATTACCATCTTGCCTCCTGGTCTCCCCTCCAGCTGGACTGTTGGCAGGGTGGGGTGGGCCAGGCCAGTCCCTCTTCTTTGCCAGGGCCAGCCAGCCGCCAGCAGGAGCCAGAGCTAGAGTTGGGCATGCCCACAGGGCCACTAGTGCCAGGGTGCAATGCAGGTCCATGGTGGTATGGTGGCCCTGTGGACAGAGGGCCCATTACTGGGTTGAGGAGGACCGGGGGCCCTTGGGCAGGTCACTAACATAGTGGAATGGCGACTGCAAGCTGACGAAGCAGGGTGGGCAAGGCACTGGGAGTGGCAGGTGTAGGCATGGGATCAGCTGATGTCCTACCTGGACATCACCACTACCATCTGTTGGGCCCACCCCCAACTACTCCCCTTCCCCCAGCCACCCCCACTACCCCTGTTCCCACCAGACTCCCCCGCAGTTGTCCTGGACCTCATCTGATGGATCCGGTCATGAGCCACTTCCCCTGCTGTGCCCTAACCCCAAGCTCCCCAGCAGATCCTGACCCTTCCACGGCCCCTCCCTGCCCACACCTTCCCGTACCACCAGCCCCTACCCAACCCCAACCCTGGACACATGGCAGGAGGGGATCCCACAGCCAGAGCCAGGAGGGAGTCGCTCGGGGTCCCGCTTCCCTGCTGGGTCACAACCCACCACGTCCTGCCTAGAGTGAAGCCTGTCACCCCCTGTTCCAAGCCCCAACCAAGCTGTACATAGTTCAGCACCACAGCACTTTGTAAATAGTTCTTTTTCTAGTTTTTGCACACACATTCATCTGTTAAAAGTGAAGGTTTATTTGTTCACAACACCTGTGTCTCTAGTTCTTGGGGAGGGGCTGTGGAAGGATGGGTGGGCAAAGGGAGGGGCCAAAGTAGGGACGGAGTGGGGCAGAGGGCCTGAAACCCCACACAGGCAGTGCCCCAGATAGTTATTGGGGTCCCTGGGAGAATCGCTCCTGCAGGGCCCCCCTGATGAGCAGCCTGTCTCGGTGGGCCTCGTGAATGGGGGCTGCACTAGGCTCCTCATAGCTGCAGCAGGTGGGCTTCTCAGCAGGTACAGGGCCTCCCCTTTTCTCTCCACAAGATTATGGAGGGCACAGCAGGCTCCCACAACTTGGGGTTCATTGCCTTCCCGCACATCCAGGCACGTGAGTAAACAATGGAACCAGACCTTCAGACAGCCAAAGGCATGCTCCACGAGCAAATGGGACTAGTCGAAGAGAGCATTAAAGAGTTCCAGTGTGGGCCCAGGAGTCCAGTATGGGGCCACTTGAGCCAAGGCATTAGTGGATAGGCTGCATCCCCCACCATGCAGAGAGGCATGTCCATGTCCCCGAGGGCCAGCTCCTGGCGGAGGAAGAAGGTGCCCTCCTCCATCCTCCAGAACAGGCCAGAGTTCCGGAACATATGTTGGGTACCCAGCCAGCCCATCTGATGTACACATTGATTAAATGCCCACAGTGGTCCACCAGGCCTGCAGCACGATTGAGTGGTTCCCTTTCCTATTGATGAAGTGTGCTGTAGTGTGGCCCGGGGCAAAGATGGAATGCATGTCCAATGGACACCTACATTGTCCAGACAGATGAGCCTCCTCAGCAGCAGGGAGTCAACGGCCCTCATGACCTACAGGGGAAGGAGGTGGAGCACATGGGTGAGGGACTGGGGTGGTTGGACCCCTCACCCCCCTGGGCAGGACCTGCAGCCCAGGAACACCTTAGCCGCATGAGGATGGTGCTGATGGTGGACTTCCTCACCCTGAACTGGTTCCCAACAGATCAGTAGCTGTTGAGGGTAACCAGCTTCTAGTGAGCGATGGCTACTCTCTTCTCCAGGGGGATGGCGAGATGGAGGTGGGTGTCCTCCCTCCAGAGGGTGGGGGAGAGCCAGGCGCATAGCTCCAGAAAGGTGTCCTTTCACATGTGGAAATTCTGGACCCAGTGCTGGTCGTCCCACTTGCCCATCACCAGCCAGTCGCACCAGTCTGAGCTGCTGGTGTAGCACCAGACATGCCAAATGACACGGGGGGGCGGTGTGCACCATCACAACAAGGCAACAGCGACAATGGTGTCCTCCTCATGGAGAAGGAAGAGAAGGACATGAGTAAAGACATGCTGCAGAAACTGCAGCAGCCATGGGTGTGGCTAGTGCAAGCTCAGGGTCTTCTCCAGCAGCATAGCTAACTGGAAAGTCCTACATCTCTCTCAGTAAGCCAGGGAGCCTTGCACTAGCTTTGCTGTCCTTCCAAGAGGTATGCAAGCCTCAGCATGGGCAGGGAACGTGGCCCGGGCAAGGCCCTTTAAGAACGGGCTGGGTTGTTGCTCCAGGAAGGGCTCAGTGTCCATGCAACCCTGACTTCTGAATCATTGCAGCCCACTCTGTCGACAGAGCAGTCAGGGTGTGTGGACACTCTGTCGGCAGAGGGCGTCGACAGGGGAGCCCCTATTAAGTGTGGATGCTTTCTGCCGACAGAGGTTCTGTCAGGAAAAATCTGTTGACAGTGACTTCTGTCGACAGGAACTCTGGAGTGTAGACCTAGCTTGGGTCAGAAATCCCTCCAAGGAAAGACACTAAGCTGGTTTTGTATGATTTGATTTTGACAAATCCTCGCTGTCTGTTCCTTATAACCCAATTAGGCTGCAGTTGTTTACATATTGATTGTTTAATAATTTGCTCCAGTAGCTTTCCAGGTATTGAGGTTAGGTTGATGGGCCTATAATTCCCCAGGTTTTCCTGGCTGCCCTTTTCCAGTCTTCTGGGACCTCTCCCATTCTTCAAAGGTAATTAACGGCTCTGAGATTAGATCTTAATTCCTTAAGTACCTACGATGAATTTCATCATGCCTTGCAGACTTGAATACACTTAACTAAATATTCTTTAAACTGTTCTTTCCCCGTTTGGGCTAATAATTGTCAGTATTAATTGTGTTGAGTAACTGGACATCATTAACATTTTTAGTGAAGCAAAATAGGCAATTAATTATTGTCAGCGATTATTAGCTCCCCTTCCTCCTTAAGTGGAGGACTTGCTCCATCTTTCACTGTCTCCTAATATATTGAAAGAACCTCATCCTATTGCCTTTTATGGCCTTTGCCAGGTATAACTCGGTTTGCGCCTTATGTTTTTTTAATATTGTCCTCACATACTCGAGCTGCTCTTTTGTATTCCTCCTTATCAATTGGACCAAGTTTCCATTTTTGTAGGATTCCTTTTTCATTTTTTGGGTCATTAAAGAGCTCTTGAAGGAGTCATGCTGACCTCTTACTAATCTTCCTATAGTAACAGAGAGGTCGTCGTGTTAGTCCGCACTCCAACAAAATAAAGCAGCAGTAACGTTGCGCTTTAAAGATGAACAAAATCATTTATTCGGTGATGAGCTTTCATGGGACAGACCCACTTCTTGTTTTACTCTTGCTGTCTTTCCTTTGCATTGGAACAGTTTGCAGGAGTGCCTTTAACATTGTGCCCTTGTGGAACCACCGGTACTCCTGATTTTCTTCCCATGGAACTTTAGCTACTGCTTTTCTGAGTGTGTTAAAGTTGGCTTGTTTGAAAAAACAATCAGCCCTGTAGCATCGTAAAGACTAAAAAATCTGTTTATTAGGTAAGGAGCTTTCATGGGCAAGACCCATGTTGGGCGTCTGTGGTAGATGATCATAAATGGAAAGGGATACACAGCCTAAAACCAGTCTTGTCAAATGAAAGCTGATGCTCATACATTTCTGTTAGGCTATAAGGTGCCACAGGACCCCCTCGTTGCTTTTGCAGATCCAGACTAACATGGCTACCCCGCTGATACTTGACATCAAATGAAAGGTTCTTCTAACCCCACAAGGACCAGCTGCACACCCAGACCAATATATACCTCAGATCTTACCGCAATATCACACTGCTGCCAATGCTTTAGTACAGTAAATCCTCAAAATGTGCGATTTCGAGTTGTGCTTACCTTGCATTAATGCAAGGTAAGCACAACTCAAAATTCTGCTTCCCCCCGCCCCAGCTCAACCCCGCCTTCCCGCCCCGAGTGGCGCTGGTTCAACCCCCCTGCTCTAGTTCAACCCTCCCCCAGACCCACTCACCACCCATGCACAGCTCCAGCTCATCACCTCTCACACGGGGCTCTGGCTCAACTGCACTCTGTGGTCCTGGTTAAAACCCCCTGCTGGCTCACCACCCGAGCATGGCTCCGGCTCAACAGCCCTGTGCCCTTGGCTCAGCCCCAGTTCTAACACCACATGTGGCTCTGGCTCCCCACCCCCTCACGAGACTCTGGCTCAAGCCACCTGCCTCGGTTCAACCCCTACCACTTGTAACTCCAGCTCAACTCCACTCCCGCCCCCCTGTGCAGCCCTAGCCCTCCCCTACTGTCCCCCCCGCACACCCCAACCCCAAGACTTACCTTTCCAAAGGTTCTCCAGCTGCTTCCCTGGCTGCAAAACATGCATTCCGCCAGGGAAAAGAGCTGCCCCCAACTTACATGAAAGTTGAGTTATGTGAGGGTGCATGGGAACACAACCCTCATGTAAATCAGGGGTGTATCTATACTCCAAAGGTTTGTTGATAAAAAGAAAAAAAGGGCAGTTAAAATTGGTTAAAGGTATCACATACAATAAGTTCAAAGATCTTGATTTGGGCTCGTAATAGTGATGGGCTAAGCTGCTGCCTCAGATCAGGGCTCTGGTTACTTCCGAATCATTGGACGGTCTTCAGTAACTTTGTTAGAATATTGCCATGAGCGTAAGACCATAGTCCAGAGGTTTGAGCAGTAAAGAGACTGCAGCAGGAAAGAGCTAAAATGGAGATGTTTCTGGGGCGCTTTGGTAGCTTCTGCAATGTGGAGGGAAATCCATTGTTTCAAACAAAACCCTCAGCACAGCTAGTGGAAACTCATAGGCTATGTCCATGCTACAGCAATCTTTCAAAAGAAGTTCTTCTGGAAGATGTCTTCTGAAAAGATTCCTTTTGAAAGAATTCATCCACACACAGAAAAGCAGATTGGAAGATCAATCCACTCTTTTGATAGAGAGCGTCATCACAGAATCACAGAATCGTAAGGCTGGAAGGGACCTCAGGAGGTCATCTAGTCCAGCCGTCTGCCTCAAGCAGGATCAACCCCAACTAAGCCATCCCAGCCAGGACCTTGTGTAGCTGGGACTTAAAAACGTGTAGGGATGGAGAATCCACCACCTCTAGGAATGGATAGTCCACACAGCCCCTGTTCTTTCAAAAGAACGGGCCAGGGATCGAAAAATCCAGCACCATGAGGGATGCTCTTCCGAAAAAAGGGTCCAGGGAGCATCTTTACAAGCTTTTTTTCGAAAGGAGCTTTTGAAGGTATCAAACTCCAGCGCTTCACCACCCGCCTAGTGAAATAGTTTTTCCTAATATCCAACCTACATCCCCGCCCCCGTAACTTGAGACCACTGCTCCTTATTCTGTCATCCCTCACTACTGAGAACAGCCTTTCTCTCTCCATTCTCTTTAAAACCCCACTTCAGGCAGTTGACAGCTGCTGTGAAATTGCCCTTCACTCGTCTTTTCTGCAAACTAAAGATGCCCAAATCCCTCAGCTTCTCCTTGTAGGTCATGTGCTCCAGCCCCTCATCATTTTAGTTATCCTCCACTGGATCCTTTCCAATGCATCCGCATCCTCTCTAGACTGGGGGCGGGTGCAGAACTGGATGCAATACTCCAGATGTGGCCTCACCAGTGCCCAGTAAAGCAGCATGGTAACATCCCTAGATCTGCTGGAAATGCTCCTTCTAATGTACCCCAATATTACATTAGCCTTCTTGGCTACCAGGGAACACTGTCGACTCATATCCAGCATCTCATCCACTGTAATCCCCAGGTCCTTTTCTGCTGCACTGCTACTTAGCCAGTCAGTCCCCAGGCCGTAACAGTGCTTGGGATTCTATGGTCCCAAGTGCAGGACCCTGCACTTCTCCTTGTTGAATCTCATCAGATTTCTTTTGGCCCAACCCTCCAATTCCTACCCTCCAATGTATCTCCCTGCCTGCCTAGCTTAGTGTCATCCACAAATTTGCTGAGGGTGCAATCTATCCCCTCATGCAGGTCATTAATAAGATATCGAAAAATACCAGCCCTAGGACTCATCCTTGGGGAACTCCGTTTGAAACTGACCACCAACCAGACACAGAGCCATTGATTTGTTCTTTGCAAAACTATGCTGTTACTTATGACCTTATTATCTTCTATAGCTGCATCTAGACTGTTGTTTGGCACAGCACTGCTGCTGGCAGCACTATGCTAATGACAGGTGACAAAATTGCAAAGGGAGAACCAACCTAATTAGCATAGCCTCACGAAATTTTACTGTTGGCGGGGGGCGTGCTGGCAGTACAGAGGCTGTGTGGGCATGCCTCTGCTGGCTAAACACCGCTCTGTCACCAGTCCCTTATGCCTGAATTAGTGTAGCCATGTGAGTTTGCAAATGGTTCTCCGTTTGCAATTTCTTGACCTGTCATGTGCATAGTGCTGCGAACAGCAGCACTGTGCTAAATGGCAATCTAGACACAGCCTAAATGTTTGCAAATGGATTCCTTAATTATTTGCTCCATTATCTTCCATGGCACAGAATTTACGCTAACTGGTCTGTGTTTTCCTGGGGTGCTCTTATTTTCCTTTGCATAGACGGGCAATATATTTGCCCTTCTCCGGTCTTCTGGAATTTCTCTCATCTTCCATGACTTTTCAAAGGTGACAGTTAATGGCTCAGCTATCTCCTTAACCAGCCCCTGAGTGATTTAGGATTCATTTCATTAGGCCTTGATATATTGTGATATTTTAATCAGATAACATCACTCCTTCTATAGACACCATCACTGTAGCTATGAATTTGTCTCCAAGATGCACATGCCTCCTTCTGGGCCCTTACCGGGAGGCAACAATCCAACTTTAAATCCTAGTTTAGAGAAGGCCTTGGAAGTTAACCCAAGAGTAAATACTCCATGACCTAATTGCTCTTAATAGTGAAGATATTTTTGTCACAGTTACTACTCTGATGACATTTGCATTTGGTGGACTACACCTTTAAACTGCTAAGGAATCGGCTCTTGTTGGGAAGAAGCAGCCATTTTGTTCTCAGAGTAGCTGCAGCTTGTTGCAGAGTAGTCATGCGCACAATGTGCTCTCTCCCCAGGAAGATGTTCTTCATTCCTGATGGTTTCCTCACTGTACCAGGCAGGTCATTTTAGATTAAAAATCTGTATCACTCACTGCCTGCCAATCTCCCAGTAAGTCCTGCTGGGTCTTTGTATCCTGTGTTGGTTTTCACTCCCGATGCAACCCATGAAAGCTGCTCTGCTGATGTGGGTTTTGAAATGCAAAGCATGAGCTCCATTATTTGATAGGAGACCAGGGAATCTAATTTGCAATTCGTTTTTATCAAGGGCTCCCACCTTCCCATTTTATCTGCCCTTGACCCCCCTCCTTTGGCAGCCTCTCTCCCCTCAGCCACTAGCTTTGCCCTGCGGCAGTCCAATGAGGGCATGCTGCCAGCATTCCTCTCATTCCCTCTCCAAGACTGAATAATAAATATGAGCTAAGTCGTGGACTCAGGCCAGGGCACGCTTCTCACAACTATTCCCCCTAGATCCAAGATCGATAACACTTAGCTGTTGTTCTGCCTTGAAGACAAGCAAAAAACCACATCATCTTCCCAGGAGCACCACAGGAGCCTACAAAGAAATCCATTCGCTTCCACCAGGCACCAATATGTGCTTTGAGGAAAAGACCTCAGGCGTGTTCTTATGCTGATAAATGCTCTGCTTGAGTATGATAGTCTGTCCGGAGAACTAGGTGAGAGAAGCAAAATAACTATGAGCAGCTCTGGGGGTTTTCTCTTTCCATGGGGGAGACGATGTGTTCCCAATGTATTGTGGCATAGACTATGTGAGTACAGATGCAGCCAGAGTACCTGGCGGTGGCCAGGGTTCCTTGTAAGCTAAACACTCGGGCGGCTGCAGAGGAGAGACTCAAGTGCTGCCCAGCTGATTGGCAGAGAGTCCACAGCAAACAACATGTGTCTTTATGGGTGGTGCACACCCACACACACCTTGGTGCACATCACATTTCTTCTGCCTACAGAAGGAAAAACATTAGAGAGAACATTGGCGGTAAGTTTGTAAAGGGAGGAATTTTTCAGATGCACCTAAATTCCGATTTCATTTACACTGTTATAAATCCAGAATGTCCTCCTTGATTTCAGCACAATTAGATTGGCTGGTATACTGTTTTCACAGCAAGTAGAATCTGGTTCTTAGTAGGTTGTCTATTATTCATATTCATGCTCTGCTACTGATGTGGCTTCTTAAATAGTATCTCTATCCCTGCATTCATTTCACTGAATTTGTTACAAATGCTTTTCAATTCAGCTTCCAGGAAGGTTGTCTTTTCTGTCCTCCCTGGGTGCTTTCGCACTGGCGTAAGTTAGAGCCAGCTCTGGTGCCCCCTGGATTTCCCAGACTCAGCTCTATTGATTGTCCGTGTTGCTCTGCATTAAAAGACAAAGCTATCATCACTCACCCACTTGACATTGAGTTACAATTTAGCATGCTGAACATAGCACTCAGCCCATCTGATTTTTGAACGACTTAAGCGCTGGGAAAAAAAAATACATTGTTCTTCTTGACGGGTTAATTGGAAATATCCGTGTTTCTGAGTTTGCACTGGTGTTAGAGACTGTCAAAGATGGGGTAAAAGGGAGACCAAATTAGAGAGCTTTAGAATGCTATGTCAAAAATAGCACATTTTTCTCTCTGGAGAGGGAGCATATTTCCTCCATTTCTGTCTTGGAAACTTGAAAACCAGAGCCCTCATCAAAGTGCCAACATCCTGGTGGATCTCAGCAAGCCTCCTCTACGCCACATCAAAGAAGAGAGGAGTTATGAGAGTTGCTAATTGTGGAGACTTGACTCTTTAGGTCTATCTGTAGACTTTTAGGTGATCCTTGGGCTCATTCCCTGGTGAGCCGGCTGGGAGGGAAACTGTCATGCTGTTTAGCTGCTTTATTGCATTTTTGTGTTGTCTAAAATTGCATCATGGACCATGTGTGATATCCGCCAAGAGTAATGGAAGATGCTCAGCAGCATATCACAGGAAGAATCGGATGGGATGGAGCAGGGATAAAGTTTATGGGGTTCCATAAAAATGTAACAGGGTTCTACCAAAATTAACATGCAAACCTGCTGTAAAATCCTCATTTGTAATGCAGCAGAAGCCCCAGCCCTGGGCAGGACCGCATTGTGCCGGGGGCTGTGCAAAGATGGAACAAAAAGTGTTAACAATCTAAGTATAGAATCTAATAGAACAGGTGTCTTTCTTTTTCTCTGTTTAAAAAAATCACGTAGAGTTGTATTATCAGGGGAATAACTTTCTATTAAACAATGGGGGACTTTTGTGCAAGGGCTGGCTATTCTGATGGGCTATGCCTACACGGCAGAGCTATATTTTGAACTGTTTTTTTAAATAATGGGTGTGCTATTTCAGCACCCCTGTACACCTTGTTACAGGAGGAGTGACATTTTTTGACATTTGGCACTGTGTAGCCTATTTTGCAAACTACACATCTTACTTCGCATTTAGGGCGTAGTGTAGCTGTAGTCATGCAGCCTGTTATTTCTTCCACATCCCGCCACTTCCTTCTCCAATGGCGTAATGAGCTGACCAAGTACCACTGCCCGCTACTGTACGGAAAGGAAACTGCTCAGTGGTGTGCCGGAAGCAGAGCTGTGCAAGTAACACTCTGCTTGGCTCTTTTGGCTGAAAGCAAAGGGATTTGTTCAGTTTGGGGGGGGGGATTGCAGTGTTCTATAAAAACAATAAACAAAGCTGAGGGAAACTGCAAAATAAATAGTCTTTCTGTAACAGGGCAGGACTCCCAGCAGCTGTGCCCCTGCTGGCCACTCTGGGTGTTAGTTCAGTAATGCGCCCTCCTGAGTTGGTGTCTTGCCCCCTCTGTTCTAGATTGTGGCATCCCCCTGGCTGTGTCCTGCTTCATTTCCTCTCACTTTCTGGGAGACCGACAGTGCCTAGTCCCATCACTTGCCTTAGTGGCCAACAGCAGACCCAGGTCTAGCCCCTCGTTTTAGGAATACTCTCTTCATTGGCAAGTGGGGAAGAAGGGAGAGAATCCAGCTCCCAATCCAGGGACCCCACAGCCAGGAGCCGTCTTCTGCTTTTACTCCAAACTGCTGCCTGTTTTCCCTGGGCCACCTCCCCCTTAGCCCTAGGAACCTCGTGGCCTTTCAGGCACAGCTCACCCTGGCCGTGGCCAGTCAGCCACTCAGCCTTGCGCTCCGCTGCCCCTGCATAGCACTGCTCTGTCTATGGTGCTTCCTCCTCCCTGGTATTCCAAGGAGAGACTCCCTTTTGCTCTGCAGAGCAACCCTTTACCTATGGACGTTGCTGGCCCTGATTGGCTGCTCCATCAAGCCTTCCCCCTGTGGTGGGGCTCAGTGAACCCTCTTCTGATTCATGGAGTCTGGAGAGCCTCCCTGTTTCTGCTTTTAAGCCCTTCTCCCCTCTTTCCAAACCAAAAGGTTGAAACGCCACTCCGGTATTTCTGAAACAAACAATTTCAGCCCTTGCTGGGGTGATGGCCAGCATCCAGATTGCACCTGGCACAACAGTAAACGAAGCTTCAATTGCAGCAAGAGCAAATGACCGATTTTATGACAAATGTGTTGGATCCTTGTGGGATCATTGCACGGAGCAGTTGCAGAAAGTCTCATCTGAAACAGCCCCAAAACAGTGAGTTTAATGGACCTTAATTTGTCTCCTGTGGAAAGTTGAATGATTAAATTGGGCCTGTGGCTGAAGAACATCTAGTTGTTTCAAATCTGATGCCTCTCCTGCTAGCCCACACCTTCCAGGTGTTCTATAGGAATCCCACAATACCTAATCCATGAGGCGGTGGCACAAGTTCAGAGGTCCTGCCAGAGCACAGAGGAGGAGAGGTGGAGGAGAGAAGAATGGCAAAATCTCCCCCACGCTCCTCCAACAGCTACCCACACCTGTGATAAGGCCTGCAGCTCCACAGCTGGGCTGGTCAGCTGCCAACGGACTCACAAGTAGGAGGTGACATGAAGTCCTACTCCTTATTGAGTGACCACCAAGAAAAAAAGGAATCTCACAGTGATTCTTTTGCTCTGGGGAAGGTATGGATCATATAAATAAGGGAGTGCTAGTAGACAGACACCAGATCTTTCCCAGACCAGGCAAGTGGTGTAGCTGGGTTAATTAAAACATATAATTAATTAGACTTAAATTCCTTGTGAAGGAGAAGAGCTAACAACCGTATTGTACACATCCCATGTGTCCTGATATTTGTGTAGTAGAAACCTAAGTGGTCTGTCCTGGCAGGCACTTCTGCTTGTGAAAAAATAGAGCTTGGATTGTCTGTCTGGAATCCGTCTGTCCTTTGGTTGACCCAAAGTCTTGGACAGTTGCATGAAGGGGAATCTTTCTTACACATTATGCTGTGCTGATCTGTTGGAGTGTGGGAACTCCTGGGAATTTTCTCTTCAGCTACAGCTGTCTGAGAAGGGAATTTTGGGGTGATTGATGGAGACAGAGAAAAGATTGGCTTAAAGAGAAAGATCGAGGCTGCATCGACACTATGAGGTAAGTTTAAATTTAAGGCACTTAGCTCTATATTACCATGTGACTGTCTTCACTGTAAATACCATTAGCTCATTTTAGGGAGCGCTAATGTCGAGATTACAATATCGCTGTTACCTGATGGGTGTAGCATCAAGCTCGAATTCAGAAGTTCGATTAAAGGCCAGTATGGAAGCGTCATGTCTTAAAATCGAATTGATTAGCCTCCAGCGGTGTCCTGTATGTAACCCACAATGCCCCTCAGTGTTCTGCTCTGGTCACTGCTCTCCAGGTGCGCAGGAATTAGGTAACAGGAAGACTGTGAATTTCAAATCAGGACCAGGAAGCCTGTGGCTGTGGGCTCATGTTTGTATGAGAGCCTGAAAAATGTCTGTCTTCCTTTGCTATTAGCACAGTGAGTGCATCTACCCATTACAAACAGCCCCTGCACAGAGTTCGTGGTTCTGCATCTACACTTGATATTTTTTTGTGCCAGCCGCTTCCCTGCCCCAACATGTGGCAACAAGGCTGTGGTGGGGGTCGTGCTTGCATAAGACTCCGAGAAACTTCTTCTCAGCAGTTTACATTTGTGTCCAAACCTCCCTCCCTCCCTCCCTCACAGGCACCACACAGTAGGGGGTCTTTCCCACACTCAGCCACATCACGTGGGTAGCCCCACCCAGTGAAAGGATGTGCCTGCCGCTTGGTGCTGACCATGCTGCCAGGCAGCACCATGTCCTGACTTGCACATGTTTAAGGCTCCAAGGGTGGGAAGATACTCGGGGGCTTGCTGCCACCGGGGTCGGGGGGGCAGTCTTCCCTAGTGGCTAAGATAGTCAGGGGGGACCATTTCAGCTGCCCCCCCCACTGAGTTCCCTCACACCCAAGCGTGGGACCACTGGGGCTTGCAGCTACTGGAGGGGAGGTCTCCCCTGGCAGCCAAGATACTCAGGGGGACTACAACAGCTACTTCAACATTCCAAGCGGCTCTGCAGCCGCAGACCACGGCATCCTCCCACACCTGCCAAAAATATTTTCGGGAGCTCGCTGTCCATTGCAGACACCTGCTAGTTTGATATTTCAGTTATAAAATCTTTTTGCTCACATCTCCTAGCTGTCTTCATGCTTTGACCCCCTCAACCACGGGTGGGCTAGTTGAGATTCCTGTTTCCATTATAAGTTCAGTGTATGATGTTTCGCTGCCATCACCCATATTGGCAATATCTGTGTAGTGAAGGGGAAAGTCGCAAATTCTTTCTTCCTAGACTTTTCTCTCCTCTTTCTTCTAACTTTAAGAATACAGTCCGGGCCCCTGCATTATCTTCAAGGGATCAGATGCAATCATGGGAGGGGGGACACTCAGTGGATGGCCAGTTGAGAGCACAGCCATTGCACACAAGCCATAGGGTGTGTCTACACTTGGATTTCTCTTTTGAAAGAGATATGCAAATGAGGGGAATCAGAAATACAAATGAGGTGCATATTTGCATATTTGGTACCTCATTTGCATATTCTTATTTCGAAAGAGCTTTTGAAAGAAGAAAACTAGTGTAGACGTTGCTCTTTCGAAAGTAAACCTCATCTTTGAAAGAATCCTTCTTCCCTTTATTTAATGGGAAGAAGGATTCTTTCAACTATGGGGTTTACTTTTGAAAGAGCAGCGTCTACACTGGTTTTTGTCTTTCGAAAGAAGTTCTTTTGAAATAAGATTATGCAAATGAGGCATCAAATATGCAAATATACATCTTATTCGCATTTTAAAGTTCCCTCATTTGCATAGCTATTTTGAAAGAGGAATGCACGTGTAGATGCACCCTTATAGTGCTTGGGAAAGTCAAAGATGGTCCTCTCAGCAGCTTCTTTTTCAAAAAAATTTCTTATATTTTCAGTCTTCAAGGTTTTCAGGGATATTTCGCTGCCATCACCTATGTTGACAATGTCTGTGTAATGAAGAGGGAAGTCAAAATTTTTTTTCCTAGACTTTTCTCACCTCTTTCGTCTAACTTGAGAATACAGTCAAGGTCCCTGTATTATTTTCAGGGATCACATGCAATCACAGGAGGGGGACATTCAGAAGACATCCAGTTGGGAATTCAGCTACAGAAGGAAGAGATTACTGTAAACTTCTTTGCCATGTGTGTGGATACCCTACTTTTCCTTCCTTCCAATGGGAAAAAATTGGACATTTGCTTAGCATGGGAGGGGAATGAGGAAAATACAATGTGGGAAGATGATCTCAGTGAGCATACTCAGAATGTTACAGGGATGAGGGAACTGTGGGATAGGTTCCCACAATGCACTATTGCAACAGTTGATGTTTGCCAATTGATGGTGGCAGCAATAATTTGACTTTGTGAGGTGCATGTGGGGAGGTGAGGATGGTCAAACTTGAACTTATAAATTCCAGAATTACGAAATCAATGTTAATAAATCTGCATTTATCTAATAGCATCATTTGCTCAAATGATACTTAAGTGCCTAGCAGACCCTCTCAGAAGTCCAGAAAGGCCCAGGCCACTTCCAGCTTTTAAGGCCTATCGTCATAATAAAAATTAAAAAATGATGACACAGAAAAATTATGTCTTTTACCTACTCACATCTTTTACTTGCTCAAATTTGCAGTTCTAAGCAGAGAGAGCATGCCACATTTTGGTCCAACAGGAATGCACAAAAAAAATGTTGCAAAACTTAGCAAATGTCAAAAAACTAACAAATGTCTAAATCTGAGGACCCCTTTTAGCTTGAAGCCAAGGCTGAATGTTTCTCCTGGCCCTCCCTGCTGATTGGCCCTGGGATTGAGGCATGCTCATGACCTGCAGAGGTCTGAATACAAACATCATGAGACAGAGGAATTAAGATAGAATCCTAGGGCTGGAAGAGACCTCAGGAGGTCATTGAGTCCAACCCCCTGCCCCAAGCAGAACCAACCCCAATTAAATCATTCCAGCCAGGGCATTGTCAAGCCTGGGCTTAAAAAAAGATGGCTCATGGTAGACAATATAAAGGTTCAGATCGGTTCTTCTTTCATCTGAAATAGGTCAGTAGTATTTCAGTCCCAACAAGATGGATTTGCATCAACCTGTTCTGCTCATTTGAGGACCAGTCCTGCTTCCAGTGACGTCAATGGCAAAACTCTCTCTGCAGTAGCACTTAAGCCGTGCTGTCAAGGGATGCTTTTAAAATACATTTTCCCTGAGCCAAGCAGCTGCTGCAGTTTTCCTACCCCCCTTGGCTCTCCACGTCCCACCCTTGCAGCAGTCATGGGGGCTGGCGGGGGTGGAGGGGGAGGCTATGCAGTCTCCTGTTTTGACACTCGCAAGAGATTTTTTTCCCCATGTCCCCAGGCCATGGAGACTAAGTTGTAATGCTGAAGCCTGATGCACAAAGCTCTCTCCACTTACTCTGCTTAATTATTTCCATCTGTGCGTCCTGCCCATGGGCTGTCACATCCGTGCCTGAGCCTCGCCAGGCAATGCCACTGACGTGGCACAAGGAGGCGTCAGGGCAGACTAGACAATGTGAGCTGTATTTAACATGCAGTGGCAAGGGCAGGGTTATAGGGGTTTAAATTGCAACAAAAGGTGAATGCTAAATTGACATTTTGATTGATTTACAATAGGAGTTGTCAGACGCCGATTAGCATGCTAAGGGTGCGGGCACTGATGAGAGAGGGTGTCATTCTCGTAGCAGTCAAACCGCAGCACAATTAGTTCCTCGGTCGTAGGACTTGTGACTGGAGGTTGGCATTTTCCTGGCTCTGAATGGAGGATGTGTATCTGAGAGAGTGTCAGAGTCTGTGCCCCTGTGTGTGAGCATATAAAAGAGACAGAGTGCGTGCTACAGCAAGTGTGAGTGACAGTGTGTATGAGTGCCTGGGGGTGAATGGTACATGTGTAGGTCTGGGTGTGAAGGTCAGTGCTGGAGAAGATTCATGGATTCCAAGGTGAAAAAGGACCATTGAGGTCACTAAGGCCAGGTCAACACTCACCCTCCAGCTACGACAATTGTGTAGCTGGAATTGACTTATCTACAATCAACTCACCCACCTAGAATTGACTACAGTTGACTTACTTGCAATCGACTGGTTGTCCTCACTGAGGGAGGTTGATAGGAGAACAGGGGTCGACTGAGGAGTACAGGGGTTGACTGAGGAGTACCGGGGTCAACTGATGACCCCTGATAGTTCAATTTCACCCATCGTCACTTGGCATGCAAAATTGAAACATGGAAGATCGATCCTGACTTGATCGATCTGCTGAGTAGGGTAGGGAAGACATACCCTGAGTCTGCCCTTGTGTATAACACAGGCCATAGAATGTCCCCAAGTTCATCCTCCCCTGATGTCCCTTGTTTGTAGCACAGGGCATAGAATGTCACCAGTAATCCTCCCCGCATGTCCCCAGTCCTGAGCTGAGTCCCTAGGGGTGAGTCACTTCTCCTCCCCTGTACTCCCTAGGACCTCTCTCCAGCTCTGCAGGGATCCCCAGGCATCCTATCCTTGAGTGAGCAGTTGCAGAGGCTTCCAGCCAGGTTCCACATGGGTGCAGAGAGCTGAGCTGGGGGTTGCAGTTGTTGCAGTGCTGTGACCAGCCAGCTCCAGAGGCTGAAACCAGTGTGTGACCAGGAGAAGGACAGCCAGAGGGAGGCAATTTCAGATTTCAGTGCAGGGAGGAACCAAATCTCAGCAGGATCACAGGGATGGAGATGCCATCAGAGGAGGTTTTGGAACAAATAGAAAAAAATAGGTAGGCATCCTTCAGTCTGCATAGACTATGGATTGCTCCCTTTAAAGTTTCAGTTGAGGTTGCCTCCCGTGTTGATGTAACGCTGTTCAGCGATGCCGGAGTACCTCTCCGGGCGCGAGCCTGGGCACTTATTATGGAGACTCTGGGCTGCCCAGACACCAGTGTCCCCCTCTCGGCTTTACTGATGTAGTCCAAAGGAGAGGATAACCTCCACGTCTGGTACCAGCTCAGCTGCAGGAGTTGCCGGGACAGTGCCAGAAGTTGACACCGAACCGCCTTCAGACTCCACTCTGGATTTTCTGTCAGGGTTTACTCCCTTAGCCTTTCTCCTTCCCAGGATAACCCACAAGGCATTGGGGTTACACTTGATCTTAGCCAAAAGGCCGAGAAATATCAATAGAAAAACTTAACAGTAACAAGTCACAGGGACAGGATGGCATTCGCCCAAGGGTTCTGAAAGAACTCAAATGTGAAACTGTGGAATTATTAACTGTGATTTGTAACCTATCCTTTAAATCAGATTCTGTACCCAAGGACTGGAAGACAGCCAGCATAAAGCCAATATTTAAAAAGGGCTCCAGGGGCGATTTTGGCAATTACAGACCAGTAAGTCTAACGTCAGTACTGGGCAAAGTATGTTCTTCTACGTGTGACAATTTTATTCTTTACTACTGTTTCGACTAACAATAAAAAGAATAAAATTGTCAGACACGTAGCATAATTTGTTGGGTAAAAGGCAACATGGTTTCTATAAAGAGGAATCATGTTTTACTAATCTATTAGCATTCTCTGAAGGGGTTAACAAACATGCAGACAAGGGGGATCCAGTAAATATAGTATACTTAGATTTCCAGAAAGCCTTTGACAAAGTCCCTCACCAAAGGCTCTTGTGTAAATTAGATTGTCGTGGGATAAGTGGGAAAATCCTTTCATGCACTGAGAACTGTTTACAAGACAGGAAACAAAGGGTAAGAACAAATGGTAAATTTTCTGAATGGAGAAGGGTAACAAGTGGTGTTCCCCAAGGGTCAGTCCTAGCACCAGTCCTATTCAACTTGATCTAGAGAAAGGGGTAAGTAGTGAGGTGGTAAAGTTTGCAGGTGATACTAAACTGTTCAAAATAGTCAAGATGAAAGCAGACTGTGAAGAACTTCAAAAAGATCTCACAAAACCGAGTGATTGGGCAACAAAATAGCAAGTGAAGTTTAATGTGGATAAGTGTAAAGTAATGCACGTTGGAAAAAATAACCCCACATATAAATACAATCTGATGGGGGCTAATTTAGCTACAACTAATCAGGAAAGAAATCGGGTTATCGTGGATAGTTCTCTGAAAACATCCATGCAGTATGCAGTGGCAGTCAAAAAAGCAGATAAGAGGTTAGCAATTATTAAGAAGAGGATAGAAAATAAGACAAAAAATATCACTGCCCCGTTATAAAACTATGGTATAGTATACCCACATCTTGAGTACTGCGTACAGATGTGGTCTCCTCACTTCAAAACAGATGTTTTGGCATTAGAAAAGGTTCAGAAAAGGGCAACTAATGTGATTAGGGGTTTGGAATGGGCTGCATATGAGGAGAGGCTAAAGAGACTGGGGCTTTTCAGTTTAGAAGAGAGGACACTGAGGGGGGATATGATAGAGGTATATAAAATCATGAGCAGTGTGGAGAGGGTGAATAAAGAAAAGTTATTTACTTGTTTCCATAATATAAGAACTAGAGGACACCAAATAAAATTAATGGGTAGCAGGTTTAAAACTAATAAAAGAAAGTTCTTTTTCACACAGCACACAGTCAACCTGTGGAACTCCTTGCCAGAGGAGGCTGTGAAGGCTAGGATTATAACAGAGTTCAAGGAAGAACTAGATAAATTCATGGAGGTTAGGTTCAGAAAAGGCTGATAGCCAAGAGGTAGGAATGGTGTCCCTGGCCTCTCTTTGTCAGAGGCTGGAGATGAATGGCAGAAGAGAAGTCGCTTGATCATTGTCTTCTGTCCACCCCCTCTGGGGCACCTGACACTGGCCACTGTCAGCAGGTGGGATACTGGGCCAGATGTTCCTTTGGTATGACGCAATAATGGCCATTCTTATGTTCTTAAGTGTGGCTGGGCCGCGTTTGAGTGCTACTGCGATTCCATGCACCACCTCACATTGCCACCTCGCAGCGGTTTGCAAAATGAGGTGCAGGAGCACTTCTCTATCCTTGATTTTGTTATGTGCACCAACGCACATGCACCTCCAGTAGAAACACACTTCTGGCTATGGGTACTCTGCTAATCAGCTGGGCAACATTTTAATCTCTCCTGGGTGGCTGCCCAAGGGAACATCTTATGGGAAACACTGCCCCAATGTTTGGAAGAGGCCAGGCAGTCCCAGCTCCCATTCTCCCATCCATAGGGGGCCAGCACTGACTCTGCCTGATGCGCAGGAGATAACAATTTTGCCCATTTAGATCAGATTGCTTCCATGCCTGCAGTCTTCTCATGCTGGCTTGGGGTGTCCAGCCAGGAAGCCAAAGGAGTCCCTGATAGCTTTTGAAGGCTGTTCAGTCCTCTCAGCAACTGCCTTATGAAGGTTGTTTACTTATTGACTCTTTCCCTTCTCTGGGAGAATTTTTGGAGAGGCCTGTGCTTACACATGGGATGCATGTGGCTTAGCTGAGCAGATGCCTCTAATCAGGCTGCTTTCAGAATCAACAGTTTTTGGGGGGTTAATGTCTCCCTGGGATCCAGATGTTAACAGAGGCCCAGGTGTCTATGGGATGTCTATAGTATGAGCCCCGGACGAGGAAGACAGGCAGGCTTTAGCTATAGTGACTGCGCAAGAGGCTCTTTACTCAGACTACTGGACGGAGACATTTCTTGTGGCTCTTCATAGCTAATAAACAGGCCAGCCTGGTCTGTCATGCCTCATGGTAGCAACCCAGCACTGGGCAATTTGAAGCTGGGGCTTTCAGTACAAAGCCACAGACCTTTACCATTTGAGCTGAAGGAGCAGCTTTGTGAGCTGTTGAGCAATAGTAGGCTGTTACTCTTTAGTCGCTGACGGAAAAGCATCTCCCAAATTCTGGCCTGGTCTAAGCAGTCACCGAGGAGGTGGCTGAATACACTCCAGCCCACATAATCAAACTGTGCTGACTTGCATTAGGGGGTTTAATATACAAATATAGTACCATGCATCAAAAGCTAGTGATTTATTACTATCTAGCCTTC
Source organism: Carettochelys insculpta (assembly GCF_033958435.1). Classification (NCBI taxonomy): domain Eukaryota; kingdom Metazoa; phylum Chordata; order Testudines; family Carettochelyidae; genus Carettochelys; species Carettochelys insculpta. The sequence continues at coordinate 373,276,303 of NC_134137.1, forward strand.
CATCTATTGATCGGTTGATAGTATTTATCTGGGGCGTCTCTCTGTTGTCAGCCTGTCAAGATAGGTTGTACACCATATTCAGCACAACACTTAAAAAAAACCCAAACCTGATTTATTTCCATCCAGCCACAGGCTGGTCTCCATTTGACAAACCTTTAAGACACAGTAATCAGCAAAATTATTTCCACCTCCCCTCCCCTCTGCCTTCCCACCCTGGCAGCCAAACTGAAGTTGGACTCACTCCCTCCAAGTTGCTTTTCTCTTTTCTGGTGTGGCTCAGCATGCAAAAAAGTAGCCTCCAGTGACAGCACGATTTGAAGGTTAACTCAGTGACCTTCATCCAGCTCCTAGGAGGGATAATGATCTTGTGCTCTAATCAACAATACAGACTCCTTTTGATACCAAAATAGCAATTGTTAAGCAAAGCCGTTTTTTCCTGTTTTGCTTTTCTCTTTTTCCTTCGTCCGCAAGCAGACGTTCAGAAAACAATGGGAAGTAACTCAGTCTTGAAATGGCCAAGGGAGAGCCTTCAATTAGACTGCTGAGCAAATGCCCATTCAGTCAGTTAGGTGACAGTGCTGCGGTAGTTATGGAGAGGGTTCTGGGGAGGAAAGGTGGCGACGCTGTTAAAAGGATCATTTGTTGGAGTGGTGCCTTGTTGCAGCCGGATACGTATATGTGCCCAGTGCAGGACTGAGGCCAGATCTACACTAGGGTAAAAAATTGATTTAAGATATGGAACTCCAGCTATGAAATTTGTGTAGCTGGAGCTGGCGTATGACTTGGGTCAATTTTTGCTGCCATCCCCACAGTGGGAGGTTGATGAGCGAACTCTCTACCCTTACTCCTCCCAACTGCAAGGGTAACCAACACACCTAGGTGTGGGTCACTGTCCCCTGTAGTGGCACCTAGACCACTTGCATAGAATAAGAGCAAGTCTCTGCTACAGCCTTAGCTGAGTGTTTGCTAGGTTTCATCTCAAAATGTAGCAAGTTCTGCATTAAGCTCCAGAGGTCCCAGGTTCAAGAGTCCCTGTGGGGAGTTAAACAAGGATTGCTGGGATGGACTGTGGTGCTCTGAGCATAGCCCCACTAGGCATGCTAAATCAAACCCTGGAGGGTGGCTCACTAGTACCTCCCTCTTCTGGTAAGTATAGACGTGCTCTGAGCTAATAGCAGGACAGTACTTGGCAGAATATGCTGCTGTTTTAGTTTCCATTCATGGCAAGGCCATAGCAGATTTTCCCTCCCACTCTGACGCAGAGGTCTGGGGTAATTACACCCAGCTGCTATTCAGAATCTTATTTATAGTTCTAGTTGCATGATCCGGATCGTAGGCTGCTTTTTTATAAAGGCAGTTAAGTCACGGCTGTTTCAGGTTCTGGCCCAGTGAGAGTTATTATCATGAAGGGCTGGTCTCCTACTGGAATCAGTGACAAATTAACAGGAACTTTTGGGTTCAAGCTCACACCTAACCTGAAGCGCAAATAATTTTTGATACTTCACACAGCACCTTGTCTCGGAGGAGCTTCTTGTTACATTAACAAACTCAGTCTCGCAGCTCCCCAGTGAGACAATCAGGGTTGTTATCCTGATTTTACAGATGGGGAAAGTAAGGCACAATGGGCTAGGGCAGAGGTACATGCAGTGCCAGGAGGCAAGCATGAAATTTCACAAGGTGACCCAGCACGATTGGCTTCTGGGTCTCAGGCTCATCCATCTCCTTAAAATGTTGAAAACTGTTACTGTTTATATGTCTGTGCAGTCACATTTCTATATCAGTTAACATTTTTACATTCTACAGACTTATGTTCTTACACTCTATGAATAGAGGGGTTTTTTCATATGAATATTGCTGAAATGTCCATCTGTTTTGGATGACATTAAACAGGTTGGGGACCCCTGCTAATTGCAGTGATGAAAAGCGGGGCCTGGCATAAAAAGTTTGCTCACCCCTGGGCGAGGGGACACGTTGTCCAAAGCTTATTCTCACTGCATGCTTCAGCGAGGGCACTGAGGTGTTTAAATCCCAGTTTGACAAGATCCTGGCTGGGATGATTTAGTTGGGCTTTGATCCTGTTTGAAGCAGGGGGCTGGACTAGATGACTTCCTGAGGTCCCTTCCAGCCCTAGGATTCTATGATTCTATTCAATACCCAAGGGATTTCCATGAGGATCAGACAGCTAGCAAAGGAGAAGCAAGACCACAGAAAGCACAGCAAGGACCTGCCAGACACCCATTACATATGCAACAGATGCAGCAAGGACTGTCACTCTCGTATGGGTCTTCACAGTCACAGCCGACACTGCAAATGAGGATGCCAAACGGAACTATGAAGGGCGCGATCCATAGTCTACGTAGACTGAAGGATGCTACTGCTACTAAGAGTGCACCAGGGGAGGGGGCCAAGAGGAAGGGGTCAGAATATGTGTCAGGAACTGAGAGTTAGTTCATAAGTTCACCCCAGCTGCTCTGCTAAGTGCTCTTAACTATGGGCCTGTCTGGACGAGGCTGTAAGGGAAAGTGTTACAATGCGCTAGCAAAGGCTTTGGAAATCACCTGGTTTGAGATGCTAAAGCAGATTGGGCAAATCGTACTAGAATTTGCATTAGCTGGTGGAAAGGTGCCCTGCGGATGCACTGACTTGCATCACAGAGCCATGCATTTAGCAATGCAGCCCGGCAGTGGCCGTTTGCCATGAGGGTGTGGCTGGGCAGTGTCTCAGGGCAGCATGCACCACTGTGCTCGCTGGAAGCTGTGAGGTCATGCAGCCATGTGGGAGAAATGCAAGTGCTACTCAGCTGATTAGCAGAGCGCCCCCAGCTCAGTGTTGTGTTTCTGCTGGCGGTGCACATTTGCACACACCTTGGGGCGCGTAAACATTTGTTGTGCACGTGGTTGGAAAAACTTGCACAGGGATGGAAAAGAGTACAGGGAGCCTTGGTCACTGTGCGGTGCCCCTTTATCTGCACAGCTACCTTAGGGACAAGAGGGCAGGATTTCTGCGGGAGTTTTCATCCACCTCTTCTTAGCCTGGTCCTTGTTGCTGAGACTAGCAAATTTCTGGGGAATCCAGGTGGCCAGCAGACCTCTCAGCCCAACCAAGAGAGCTCTTCTTCCCCCGCCCTGCTGAAGCTAGCAGGCTGCTGAATCAGCTGGCCCCTCTGTTTGAACAGCTCAAGCACAAGGGTGGCAAGTGATTCATTGCGCAGGCTGTGTGTTTGATCTCTTGTGGATAAAGAATTGCAGACAAGTGTTTTCTCCAGATGGCATCTCTGGGTTTCCACAGTCCTGTCTTCAGGGCTTGCTCTCCAGCCCTTCATGCACAGACAACATCCACCCTCTGCCCCATGGCTCAGCTGAAGATCCCAGAGTCAAGCCCTGCCTACTGTGAGAGTGGAGATCATTCCTCCACTGTGCCATCAGCTGAGATGTTTCTGGATGTGGCTTTTTTTAGCAAAGTGTATTTTTTCTGGGGCATGGAGCCCACTTCTCTGTCAGGCAGCCCACTCATGCAACAATTTTGCTGAGCCTCAGCTGAGCTGCTGTGACCACCACCATCTCAACCTACACCAGGGTTTGGTACTAAAGAGTGACCTTTTTCAAGGCAATAAACTAACCAATCCACAAGGGTTTGATAGGGCATGGTGCATTGCCCAGACTAATCCCCACAACCCAGCCCTTGTTCATACTTATTCACTAGACACTTCACTGGAAATTTTGTTGGAGTAGCTAACTAAAATAAAAGGTGGACTTCACAATCTGTCCTGTTGCCTTTTATCAATGTACAAGACTTTAATTATCTATACAAAGCAGGCACGTTAAAGATACTAGCGAAATAAAAAGTACTGATGTATACCCAGTTAACAGACAGCAAAACGGAGACACAGAGAACAACATTCACAACTGGCATCAGGAGACTGAACTGGACCATTACAAAGGGCATGTGCTCTGTATCTGAGAACTGATTGTACAGGAAGAAGCATGTGAAATAGTGGGGCTAGATTCAGTTTTCTCACTGTTAATGTAAAGAATATCTAACTGTTTGTCAGTAGGTTGCAAAGTGCTTTACAAAAAAGAGAAATATCATTATCTCCATTTTACAGGTAAAGAAACTGAGGTACAGTGAGGAGAATCAACTCACTCAGTGTCACCACCAGACTAGTGAGAGGGACAGGGAGAGAACTTAGGTTGTCCGTTTCTGAGTTCAGGGCATCGTTAATTAAGCTAAACTGCTTCCCAGAACAGCTTCCTTGATAGCAATGGAGTCACTTCAAATTTACAGTAGACTGAGCTCAGAACCTCAGCAAAAGTAGCTCCATTTGAGTCACTTACATAAGCTGAGGATCCGGCCTTGTCTGAGTGTGAGTGTTTGTGTACAGGTAGCACAAAGGTGCTCCTGCATAGTGGTGAGGAACAGATGGAAGGCTGGTGAGGTGCTGGGGTCTACTTGACATAGCTCTGTGTGTGTGTGTGTGTTTCTTGGTCATCCCCAGGTAAGGGCTGATGATAGATGGTGATTTTATTGACTGACTGTTCCCTCTTGGTGCCAAACACTCTGCGTTTGGATAAAAGGAGCTATAAATCTCTCCAGCTGGAATGTTATTCTGCTCTGTTTTTCTCTCCTCTCTTTCCCTGCCTTTTAGTCAGCTCTTATTCAGAAACGCAGCAGAGGAAATGATGATGCATTACAACATCCATGGAGCAGCCTGGACAATTCACACTGTGCATTTTCATGTGCTTCTTTGCCACACCTGACATTTTCAGAAGACCTTTAGAACCACATTAATTCCATCACCCTAAACTCCAGCATGGGGTGACACTAACCAGGAGAATGGGGATTCAAACCACAGGTTTATTTGGCTTTGCCAAGCACTGAATGGCACCAAATCTATAGCAAGCTGGTACCTGAGTCTGAATTTCACCTTTTGGAGACTGTCTCATGCAGCCTCTATTAATTTTGGTGGTAAATTCTATGGCCCCAAACAATATGCATCCCACAATTTGCTCAGCCTGCTGTGGGACAGACCCCTGGGGCCTTTAAAATTCTCCTTCCTCGTGATGTATGTACTACTCAAGGACACTGAAACGCAGCTGGCATCACTGGAGAAATTGTATAATTGAGGTCAATAAATGTGACAGGCAAAAGGGTCCGTTCTGGGAAAACCTACTGCAGTGTCTTGTTCTGTGGTTATTGGAATAATAACCTGTTCTGGTTTATTGTTTTAAATGGTCCTGGTGCTGCAGAAGGGAGCTGCCTTAGCATCTCTAGAGAATGATGCCCTCACTTTACAAAACAAGCTTCCCATTTTTCCCATTGTCCTAGCAACCATCACTGGGGGAACCAGTTTGGGGACAAACCTCCTTCTAGCTGTTGCCACAACAGGGCAGCTGTCTAATGTTGTGCAGAAGTCTGACTTTTTTCATGGGTACTTTCTGGGCAGGATTTTGGAGTCAGATGGGACTGTGCTGATAAACTAGGGGTGGGGAACCTCTTGGCTGTGGCCGGCACGTGGTTTGTCAGGGTTTACGCTGTCAGGCTGTGAGATGGTTTGTTTCCTGCAGCATCCGCAGGCATGCAGCCCTGCAGCTCCCAGTGGCCGCTGTTTGCAGTTTGATGATCCATATGAGTCCAGCATTCTGGAGACTCTCCACCCCAATCTTGTCTGACCTCCTGCTGAACATGAACCACATATTTCCTTCAGTGGTTCCCTCACTGAGCCCAATAATCTGTGGTTGAATTCTCGAGGCAGGATACTCCAGGAAATAAACACCTCCAAGTAAATATTCACCAAACATTTTCCTGACTTGGAAAATCCATCACAAGCATGGTCATATTCCCCCACGAGCAATACCTTAGCCACATGGGTCCACTGAGCATACAAACAGGTCACTCTGGAATATTTTATTGTAATTCAAGGGAACAGAGCAGGACAAGAACCACTTGACATTCAAATCAAGAGACAAAAGTGGGGATGGCTTGGCCACGCGCTCAGAAAACCATCATCCAGCAGAATCCATCAAGCTCTCACCTGGAACCCGCAAGGAAAATGTAAAAGAGGAAGACCGTGGGCAAAGTGGAGAAGGTCTACGGAGAATGAAGGACAACTGGGGTACTCCTGGGGACAGCTAGAAGTTTTGTCCTGGCAGATTGAAGGGGAGGAGACTTGTTGATGACCTGTGCTCCACGTGGAGTACAAGGGTTTAAGTCAAGTAGGTCAGTTCATAGGACTATTGATTATGGGTCTGATCCTGAGGCCATTAAAGTCCATGGCAGATATTCCCACTGATTGCAATGGCCCAGGATCAGCCCTTAAAGTCACATCTTTCTAAAACATGTTATTTATGGATGGCAAGCCTGTGTGACGCTGAAGACTTCGGGAGCAGCTCTGAGTGTCCTTGCCATCCACTGACAACATACAGTGGGGACAGCAGCCCCCACAGGTGCAGGGTAAGGAAGGAAGGGGGCCTGGCTCTCTGCCCTAGGGGCCAAGAGTGGAAGGGGCAGGGCATAGGGCTGTCAGCTCTTAACATTGTTCAGCACTATTCCCAGCCCCAACAAACAGAGGCTACACACTGCTTCCCCCGCCACCCCCAAGCCATATTGCTTGGCATTGCCATGGTAGTTCAAAGGGGCCCAGAGCTCCTGCCACAGCCAAAGTAGCAGTGGCTGATGCTCCGGGTCCCTTTGAAACGCCAGACCCTGGGACTATAATCCCCCTGTCCCCTATCTTTCCCTTCGGCAGGCCTGACATCCTATATATGAAATTAGACATGAGACCATCTTCATTGCAAGCCAGATTTTGACACCTCCTCCCTCTACTTTGTTGCAGAAAAAAAAAAACATTTGGTATAAAATTTCTCCTCAAGAGGATTTGTGCTGGGCGCATTGTAGTTTTTCAGTTAGTTGCCAGGCAATAGCACAGACTTGTGCACTCCACACATGTCTACAGGGCAGTGTGGGATCAAGAGGGAGGAAGCCAGAGAGTCACCAGTGCAGACTGAGTTTCGCCGAGTGAGAAGCAAAATCCACTTTCTACATCTGTTATGTTCTTGATGTGAGAATTGACTACAGTTCTGTCCAAAGGCTTGAGAAGCCCGGCTTCCTTCGGACAATGGCAACCGGAAAGCTCTTCATGAGTTCAGGGACTCTGAAAAGAGGTAGTTTTTCATTTGATGGCAGAAAGGACAGGGCCAGGGGAACCAGAAGAACAGGTACCCCTGCCAGCCCGCTGATTGTGAAACTATTGTGAAACTACCAGGCCTGATTGTGAAACTATTTATTTTGGCTACAGAGATCTTTCGAAAGAAGCCCTCCTGAAAGATCCCTTCCGAAGGAACGTCTTTCAAAAGAGTGCATCCACACACAAAAAAGAAGCTCAAAAGAGCAATCTGCTTGTTCGGAAGAGATCCTCCATACAGCCCCAGGTCTTTTGAAAGACCGGGCCGGGGAATTGAAAAATCAGACCCCATGAGGACTGCTCTTTCGAAGGAAACGGCCTGCGGAGCATCTACACACGTTTCCTTTCAAAAGCAGTTTTTGAAAGGGGATGCTTTTCCTGAAACAGGAAAGGAAGAGCGATTTCAAAAGGATCGCGACATTCTTTTGATTTACTTTCGAAAGAACGCTTTTTGTGTGTAGACGTTCCATGGGATCTTTCAAAATCTCCCTTCTTTCAAAACATCTTTTGAAAGAACTTGCTAGTGGAGATGTAGCCGTTAAGACCCTTGGTGTAGATGAAGCCTTAGGGTATGTCTCCATGGCAGAATTGTTTTGATATAAGATATTCTGGAATAGCTTATTCTGAAATAACGCTGCTACACGCAAAATGCATTTGGAAGTAGCCCTCAGCTACTTCAAAATAGATTGTCTGCACTCAATAGAGCATATTTCCAAATAGAACCATTGGATGCACTATGGCTTATTTCGAAATAGGCTTTATTCCCTGTCTCCAGAGCCCCTGTTTCAAAATAGCTGTACCTCCTGGAATGAGGTTTACCTATTTTACAATACACCGACTGCTATTTTGAAGTTAATGGAAAACCCTATTTTGAATATAGTGGTTGCACTGTGTAGACCCCAAAGCAGGAGGGATGCTCAGGAAGAGGACCCCAGGAGGACACCTGGGGGATGCAAAAGGTGCCCCAAAGGGGAGGAGCACATGGGGGGGTAACTTGAAGGGGGGAGGGGCATTCAGGGAGGCTGGCAGTGGGACTCTGTAGGCTCACCTGCAACACCATCTCCACCTTGTAGGTGTTGCCCCTGCTGCTGTAATGTCCACTGGGAAGTGGTGGCCCCAGGCTGTGCTGTGTGCAGTGGCCCCATCCCGCCTGCCTCAGCCCCACAGCCTGGGCAGCAGCATTAGCTCCACACCAGCATCTTGGGAGATGGGTGTCCCGGGTGCCAGCGCACTATGGGGATTAGACTGGCCCCCTTACCAAGCTGGGAGCTCACTGACCTTCCCCTCACCTGATGCAGAACCTGCCAGCGATGCTTCCGTGCATTCTGATTGGCCCAGAGGATGTTGCAGTGGGCAGGGCATCATTCCTAGTGGTCACTGTGTTCCCTCAGCAACACTGGCAGTGGCGGCTGCAGGGGCAGGAGGGGAGGCAACGGAGGTTGGTGGGAGAGGCTGGGGGAGCCAGCGTAGGTCACAGGGGAGGCCGTGAAAGCTGCAAGGATGGTGGGGAGGCTGATCATGCTGAGTCCCCCCACTTTATGAACCCTGGTGTAGATGCTAGCAAAGTAATTTCAAAATAATGGCTATTGTTTCGAAATAACTCTGCTGTGGAGACAAACCCTTAGTTTCTTTGAGCCTCAGCTTCCCGTCTGTAACAGGAGAATTCTCACAATGCCCTACTTCACAAGGGCTGTTGGAGAGATTAATACCTGAAAGAGAGTGAGGTGGAGGGAGCCTTAAAATACTTGGAGAGGTAAAGAGAGTACAGAGACAGACACTGAAAATAATTAGAGGTATGGAAAGACGGAGCCAGTTCACAGACTTGAAGAAGACATGAGAGGCATGTTAATTAAAGGATGAAAGAATGCAAATGTGGGTGCTTTGTCTTATTTTTTTCTCACACGCAAAGACAAGACCCTAGGAAAAGAAAGCCAACAAAATTAAGAGTCCTTACATTCTGCCCGATCAAGCTGGGGTGCTCCTTACTACAAAGGTCTTAATGAAGTCAGGAGTTTGGGGTTCAAAGGATTAGATATCTACATGACTGTGGAGCTGGAAAGCATCCGTGATTGTTGTACAGAGGATGAAAGCATTCTATGGTAGATAAACCTTCATGCTTCAGGGCATGTTACCATCTAAATGGCAGTGAGGAATAAATGCTGTCTCTGGGCAATCTATTATAGTACAAGAATTTGTGAACCTTCTTCCGAAATACAGGTTACACCTCTCTCTTCTGGCACTCTCTGGTCCAGCAGCAGCCGCCATCTGGCATGATTTTAGTGAGCTGGATGACCGCTTTTCATGTGTGTGGCCAAGTTTCCTACAGCCCCATAAAGTTTGTTTCCAGCCACCAGTCCTGGCTCTCCATGTTCCATCCTGTTAGTTAGCTGTAATTTACCCCTAAACGTCTCCTAGGAGTCCAGCAAGCAGTGGAAGTGTCAGTAATGCTGCTAAATGCCATTGACTTTCTTCAGTTCGGCAAAGCCTCTGGTTTGGCACCAGTCAGGTGAAGTTAACTTGTATATGGAACTAGCTGCTGTTGAAGACAAAATTCTGCCCCACATGGGCCTGATTGGGACTGGCCTTTCCTGTGTTCCTGAAGTATTCCTAAGAGCGGCTGCTCTCCAGGGTGAGCAAGAGAAGGAAGCACGTTCACGAATGGATTTCTCCGAAAAAAAAAAAAAATTCTGCAGAACTAGCAGAAGGGTAAAGGAAGTAACCATAGCAACCACCACCTCCACTAGCATTGACTGCAGTATGTGAAAAACAGAAAAAAGGAAGGAGCTGGACAAATAAATAAGGGGGGGCTTGTCTGAGGGCAGGATGGGGTGTGTGTGTGATTGTCCCAAGTAACTATTGCAGAAGAAATTGTTCTGCAATTGCTATTCTGGAACGGCTGCTTGTGTACCCCCATGTAGACTCAACATTCTGGAATGAAAGTCGTTTTACTGCTGAATAATTAGCTGGCCCACAAATGCCCTGATTCATTTGCATGAGTGCCTACAGGAGGAGTTACTCTGTAGTAGGTAGTCTGCTGACTTTCCCAAAGTGTCTAAAGCACAGCCTGAGGAGTCAGGATTCCTGGGTTCTATCCTTCACTCTACCATATATTTCCTCTCTGCCTTAGGGCAATTTGCTTCCCTTCTTTGAGCCTCAATGTCTCCCTCTATGTTTGAGATATTGATACATGCCTCTCACGCAGCAGTGGTGAGTAGCTGTTTGACAAAACTGAGGATCTTCAACACAAATGTGAAGATTGTGCTCTTGTATGGATGTGAGAACTGGGGTACTAAAAGTCTTCAAATCGCAAGCTACAGACATTCAGAAACAGATGCCTGAGGTACATCCTTCACATCAAAGGGCAAGACTTGGTCACATATGTGAAGTTTTGGAACAGAGCAGGATAAGAACTACTTGATGTGCAAATCAAGAAAAGAAAGTGGGGGCGGCTAGATCACACTCTCAGAAAACCATCATCTTTCAAGCTCTCACATGGAACCTGCAAGGAAAACCAAAAGAAGAAGACCTCAGACAACATGGAGAAGATCTACTGAGATTGCAGGACAACTGGGTTACTCCTAGGGTCAGCTATAAGTTTTGTCCCAAGACAGAGTGAAGCGGAGGAGACTTGTAGGTGACCTGTGCACCCAGAGTTACAAGGGTTTAAGTCAAGTAAGATAAGGCTACAATGTGACTTGAGTCAGTGTAATGTATGATCAACATACATGAACTTTCTATTGATAATCTGCGTAAGAGGACATACCCTCTTACGGTTTTATCAGAATGAATTTGAGATGCAAGAGGGGAAAATTATGACCAGTACATTTCAGAGATCCCTAAAATGCCTTAAAATAATTATTTCATAAATAATACTGTTGAGATATTGCTCCCTTCTCAGTCAGCCCCTAAGCACTAACATACTCTTGCAGCAGTGAGTGGATAAAATCTGATATATTACAATCCACCATGGATGCAGTATTAAAAGTGTGTGCTGGGGAGCGGGGGAATTCCCAGATGTCCAAAGAGTGGGGACACACAGCACTTTTCGTGTTGATATGGCCCAAGATAGGAGGTCTTTATTACTTCCCAAGATTGACCTTGCTGACTCTGCTCCTGCCAATTATAATCCTTGTCCAGGCTGGTGGGCAACAGAAGTAAAATGATGTCTGAGAGAAGGAAAAAACCTTAGCTCCTGAGATTCTGGTATAGGCTGAACTCTCTTATCCAGCAACATCCATCATTTAGCATGATTTTATTTAGCCACTTATCATGGGTGTGGTCAAGTTTTCCATGGTCCCATAAAGTTTTTTTCCAGCCACCAGTCCTGGATCTCAATGTTCTGTGCTGTTATTTAGCTGTAATTTACCCTCTAAATTATCAGAGCTGAAGCAGTGGAAGCGTTGGTAATGCTGCTAGACAATATTAACTTCCTGTGGTCCAGCAAATTCTCTCTTCCTGAACTGCTCAGGTCCTGAGGGTGTCAGATTAGAGAGGTTCAACCTGTATTCTCTATAGCACTGGTCTCCATTTTCTGTGGCACCCCTGCACTTGCCTGTAATGGAATCTGTCTATACACCCTCCCTGCCCCAGGATCCATGGCCCGTACGAGAGTCGCAGATGGGGCTGGACTAGGACCGGGAGCTGGAGCAGTGGTAGGTGCAAACTGGGGCTGGATGGTGATCTCTTTTTCCATTGCCCGAGGGGAGCTGTCCTGCTGAGCCTTCCAGAACATTCCTCAGTGCCCCCAGGGAGGTGCACCTCACAGCTTGAGGACCAATGTACCATGGCCTTCATTCCCTTCACTTTCTCATCCCAATAGGTGCAGCTTGTGGAGACAGGGTTGGCTGTGTGACCCTCCAAATAGTGTGGTCTTCAGGTCAGCAGAAGTGAGTTCAAATTCCTACTCCATGTGACTTCAGGAAGGTCGCTTAAGGCAAGGTTTTCAAAAGTGGTAAGAGATTTTGGGGCCCCAACTTGAGCTACCTGATAGAGTCTTGATTTTGGTGCAAGCTCCGAGCCAACTGCCCCCTGAAGACCAGGCCTCTTCAGCTGTCTGTTTGAGCAGCAAAATGCAAGACACTCCAAATCACTAGTAACTTTGGAAAATTTCGATCCCGGTCTTTTAGTGCTCCTGTTCATAGAATCCTTGGGTTGGGAGGGACCTCAGGAAATCATCTAGTTCAGCCCCTGCTTCAAGCAGGATCAACCCCAAATAAGTCATCCCAGCCAGGACTTTGTCAAGCCAGGACTTAAAAACCTCTAGGGATGAAGAGTCCACCACCTCTCTAGGCAACGCATTCCAGTGCTTCACCACGCTCCTGGCAAAGTAGTTTTTCCTAATATCCAGCCTACACCTCTCCCTCTTCAACTTCTGACCATTGCTCCTTGTTCTGCCATCTGTCACAACTGAGAACAGTTTCTCTCCATCCTCTTTAGAGCCCCCCTTCAGGAACTTGAAGGCTGCTATTAAATCACCCCTCAGTCTTCCCTTCTGTAAACTAAACAAGCCGAAATCCCTCAGCCTCTCCTTATAGGTCACGTGCTCCAGCCCCTTAATCATTTTTGTTGCCCTCTGCTGAACCTACTCCAACACATCTACAGCCTTTCTATACTGGGGGCCCAAAACTGTACACAATATTCCAGATGTGGCCTCACCAGTGCCGAATAGAGAGAAACAACTACTTCTCTAGATCTGCTTGAAATGCTCCTCCTAATGCATCCTAATATGCTGTTAGCCTTCTTGGCTACAATGGCACACTGTTTACTCATATCCAGCCTTTCATCCTCCATAACCCCTAGGTCCCTTTCTGCTGTACTGCTGCTTAGCCAGTCGTTCCCTATCTGCAAAATGGGGATAAGCTCTCACCCAGCCTCTTGTCCATACAAACTATGACCTCTTTGTGGCAGAGACCCCTCTGGCTCTCTATGGCTTCGTCTACACTACAGCAATCTTTCGAAAGTTCCTCTGGAAGATCTCTTCTGAAAAAAACTTCTTTTGAAAGGGCACATCCACACACAAAAGAGCAGATCAAAAACAGGGCCCTTTGAGTGTCTACGCACATTTTTTTTCCGAAATAACCTTTCAGAAAGAGGTGCTTTTCCTCACCTGGGGGAGGAAGAGGGCTGCTGGAAAAAGCGCTGCCTTCTTTTGATTTCAGCTCAAAAGAACACATTTTACGTATAGATGCTCCACGGGGTCTTCCGGAAAAGGCCATTAAAAAAACCCCAGAATTTGCTAGTGTAGATGCAGCCTATATGTACAACAAACAGCAGACTGGACCCCAGCCTCATCTGGGACCTGTAAAGATCATGATTCCCCTTACTAGCAGCAGCTGCTTGGACCAGACGTATTGTCCCTTCCCTGCCCAGACCAGACACCTGTGATAAGATCTGGTGTTAAACTATTGCCCTCTGTCAGGAAGACTCTGCCATATGTATAACTTTGGTCCCTCAACTGAGCATTAAACAAGGAGATTTTAATCAAAATAAATCCCTAGTGTTAATAAAGGCACAGGAATATCTGCAGGGAGAAACTAAATCATTTTCTGTATATTGTTTGACTGTCATTATTTCAGTGCCATATAAACACTTATATATTAAAGAAAAAAATTAGCAGCTGTAATACATAAAGGTTTGTTGTATAAAATGAATTATGCAAATATGATCTCTCTTCTGGTGAGTGTAATAATAAAAATGGAAAATAAATCTTAATAACATGTCTCTAACTTAAAATGCTAGGAGGAAAAGAGGGAAAGGAAAGCGGGGAGTCGGTTCAGATGTTTATTACTGAATCCAGGGCTGACTCCAACATGCCTAATGTTCCTGGAGAAATTGAAGCATCTGATGTCAAATAAGATCTCCACAGTTTAATTCTTCATTCAGAGCCCTGGGGGACAATGTATCTGACATGACAATCCAATAAGCTTTCACATCTTCATCCATTTGTTATTGGGAAAGCCCCCACACCTCTGTTTAGGAATAAAAAATACCTTTAAAACATCATTATTTCTTCCACTGTAATAAATTTCACTGAAGCAAGGCGTGTAATTTAAAAAAAGGGATGGGGAAAGAAGGAAGGACAGATGGAGTGTCCAGAACAGAATAGTCTGTCTCTCTCTCTCTCGCTCTGTCTCCAATGGATGTTGTGCAATTTCATCTTTGCTTATCAAAATGTGCCTTGTGGCTCATTGGCTTCCCTAAAGCCTCAGACAATTGTAATGGGGACTCACAGGCTATGTCTACATGGCAACATAAGCTTGAAATGAGCTACCCAATTTGCACTGCACAAATTGCATTGCTCATGTGTAGTAGCTTTCAAAACAGTCTAGTTTGGTATATGACACCATTTAGATAGTGCCACGAGCTGAAATAAAGCCCTATTTTGAGGCATCCATGTACTCCTTGTGCGATGCTGGAACAGCACGCCCATTATCTCGAAAACTGTTTTGAGACAACAGCCATGTTGCAAAGATGCAGGCAGGTATTTTGGGATAGCACCATCTCCATCTAGACATAGCCATAATGATTGAAAAGGGCAGATGGGGTAAAGCAGCGTAAAGTAAGACCAGTTGAATCTCAGGTTCCCATGAACAGTCAGGAACAGAAAAAGTTCCTAACTGTCAAGGTGGTCAATCACTGGAATAAATTGCCTAGGGAGGTTGTGGAATCTCCATCTCTGGAGATATTTAAGAACAGGTTAGATAAATGTCTATCAGGGATGGTCTAGACGGTACTTGGTCCTGCCATGAGGGCAGGGGGCTGGACTCGATGACCTGTCAAGGTCCTTTCCAGTCCTAGCAGTCTATGATTCTATGATTCTCTTAGCTGTATGACAATGCCTAACTGGCCAGGTGCATTGTGGGTGCATCCGCCTCCTTTGAAGCATCAGGTAGTGGACAGTACCTGAGACAGGATGTTATGTTAGATGATCAGTTCTTTGATCTGATCCAGTCAGTGGAGACAGACTGCATTACAGAAATGAGTCTCCTGATCCATTACGGAAGGGTATCAGCTATCAGAATAGATCTTCCGCTGAATGGTTCTGCTGGGAGGGGATGAGATCCTAAAATACATGGACCCAGGACTGGGTACATTATGGCAGGAGGCGGGATACCAATGTAGATGGGCTGGTGCTTTAAACTGGTCCTGCAGGAATCAGGAAACTCACCTAGATGAGAGGGTCTCAACCTTTCCAAATTACTGCCCCCCTTTCAGGAGTCTGATTTGTCTTTCATATCCCCTAAGCAACTCCTCTACGGTGAACTCTCCTAGGGCAAAAGGAATCAAGGCAGGCCTCGCAAGAGATATAAAGACTGCATGAAGGCCAACGTTGCTCATGCTGGTTTAAAACCAGATCAGCTAAAGCAGCATGCAAAAGACCGAACAGGCTGGCGTGCTCTCGTACAACACGCGTAAGACAACTTTGAAGAGCAGCGACGCGTGAGCCTCATTGATGCTCGTGACAGGAAGAAAGCAACAACAGCTGCTGCACCAACAAAGCCAGAACAATTCCCTTGCCCCCACTGTGAACGCCCAGGCCGGTCAAAGCTTGGACTCCTCAGCCACATGCAAGTCCACAACCGATGAGCCTGTGCAAGCTCAAGACATCATCATCAGACACGACAGACTACCTACTAGGCCCCAGGCATTCCTCACTTAAGCTACTTGCTTACAAAGTGAGGCATAAAAATACAGATGTATCCCAGGACATCTTACTGAAAAAATTACTGGCTCTCACATTTTTACCATGCTGATATCAAATAAATCAATAGGCATATAAAGATTGCAACTACATTTCAGTGCATAGTATAGACAGCAGTATAATCAAGTCATTGTCTGTGTGAAGCTTCAGTCTGTACTAACTTTGCTGGTGGTCTTTATGTAGCCAGTGGTTAAATTAGGGAAATATCTGGAAGAGATGATGTACTCCCTGAAATGCCTCTGTGCACCCCAAGGATAAATGTACCCCGGTGGGAGAATGGCTGACCTAGGCGAGTGAGTGGTGTGACCTTGTGTGCATCAGCAGGCTGAAGCATAGGCAGCTAGGTGGCCAGTCCAAGTCAGGCCTAGGGTTGGAAGCCCAGAGTGGAGGCAGAGGCAGAGCTGTGGGTTGGAATTGGGTTACCTAGAACTGGGGAAGACAGGAGCAGGGCTAGAACAGAGTAGGTTCTGGGCTGGAGCAGTTGAGCCACAAAGCAGGAGCAGAGCTTGGCTAGGCAGACAGCCCATGGGTGTGTGCACTGAACAGTCAACACGCTGCTGGTGGTGGGTTTAGAACTGGCTTTCTGGCTTCCATCAGGCAGCTTAGCTGGCTGCTTAGCATAACCTGAACCCCTAAGCAGTACGGCTGAGGGACTTACCCTGACACAGTGGCATGCAGTAGGATACCAGGACATACGGATCAGCGTTCTGACCCAGTCTAACTGATCTAGCACTTCTCAAGCTGGGGGTCTTGGCCTAACAAGGGGCTCCAAGACTATTGCAGAAGGGCCATGAGAGTCCTGGCTGCTGGCTGGTCTCCTAGCTCTGACAGCTGCAACACTATCAGCAGCGCAGAAGTAAGGATTGCATAGTATGAAGACAAGGGATTGTCACAGCCTGAAATATGTCTTGATCAAAATAAGTTTGCAAACCTCCTATGTCTTTGGAGATAACTGGAAACTTGGTTAGCTTCCCAGAAAGGACAGTATTAACTGTTTGGTCAGAGAAATACTGCTGACAGGTTGGACCTTGTGGGAGCTGACTACTGTGTTGTGAAGTCCAAGTGAGCATATGCATTAAAGATGAGTAGAGCCCATTTTGATCAATTTCATGCTCACAAGATTTTAAAAATAGTAAATTTCATTATGTCAGATATGCACATCCGAAATTTCATGGTGGTGTAGTTTTAGGGGTTCTGGCACAAAAAGGAGCTGTGTGTGTGGGGAGGTGTTGCAAGGTTATTGTATGGGGGAGGGAGGGTTGTGGTATTGCTATCCTTACTACTGCATGGCTGCTGGAAGCAGCATCGGCTTCAGATCTGGGCAGCAGGAGAGCAGCAGCTGCTGGCCAAGAGTCCATCTTAGAAGGCAAAGCTGCCGCCAGCAGTGATGAAGAAGGAAGGATGGCTGGGTATGATGGTATTCTCACCCCTACTTCTGCACTGCTGCCTGCGGAGCTGGGACCTTGTTCAGAAGCTGCAACTCTCTAGCTATCCAGCTCTGAAATCAGCAGTACAAATGTAAAGGTGACATGGCATTATCACTCTTCTGCATTGCTGCTGGCAGGGTGCTGCCTTCAGAGCTGGGCACCCAACCAACATTACAACAATCTCTCTCCAGTTGCCCACCCTTGAAGACAGAGCAGAAGTCAGGGTGGCAGTAATGTGACCATCCTAAAATACCCTTGTGATCCCCTTGCAACTTCCTTTTTGGTCAGGTCTCCCAATTTGAGAAGCACTGGCCTCCCCTGCAAAATCAATATAATATAGAATAAAAACTCACAAAAGGCCAGATTTCACAGAAGGAGAGCAGATTTGTCGGTCTGTGAAGCATTTTGCATGGCTGTGAATTTGGTAGGGCCCTAAAGATCAACAAACACTTCAGAAGTCTGATCTGGGTCTGAACTTCCCAAAGTTGGAGCACTTTGTTTTTGGCCCATGATAGAGAGATCAGTGGTGCATCCATCCGTCTGTCCGTCCACCTTTGGCTTCATAGATTTTGTTACTGGGAATCAGAATTTGGGGTTCTAACAATGGCTTGTGTTGCTGGCTCCTCCTGGAGGTATGAAATTAGAAGAGGAAAGTCACTCTTGTGCTGCCTTCTGAGATCGAAAGCTTACCGTACGCTGAGCTATCAGGGTCGCCCACACATTAGCACATACACATCAAGGTAAACAGCAGTCATTAGTTTGCCTTTGGCCAACATGCAAATCAGTCTGCCCCCTACACATTAACGAAGTGTTAATAGTTCTTTTCAGATGAGTTTTCCTGACAGGTGGAGGAGTAATTCTGACACCAGCTTGAATCCAAGGCTTGAAGCCTTCAATCAGAATGTAAAGAGACTGTGAAATCATAAAGCAGCAGGAAGCTTTTGTTTGGAAACCAAAAGCTATGTGAGGCTTTCAGGGTGTGGGGACTTGTAGCAAACATCAAAACCTGGACTAGGCTTACTGGGAAGTGTGCTAACAGTGGAGAACTTTTGAATGAACCTGGGGCCTAGTACTGAGCAAGTTCGGCCTAGAGTTTTAAAAGGAGGCTTTGATCAAGTTCAAAGAGGGTCTAAGGCCTAGTCTTGAGCCAGACTGGGGCAAAGTTATATGGAAAGCCCTGGACCAGATTTTTAATCAATATAAGGCTATGCCTACACTAGGCAAAATAAATCAGCTGTGGATAAGTCAGTTCTAGCTACGGCAATTACATAGTTCGAATCGACTTATCCGTGCTTGGCTAACTTGACTGTCCCTACTGGGGAAGGTCAATAGAGTTACTCTCGTCGACCTACCTCACTCCTTGAGTCTCACAAGGAATACTGGGGTCCACTGTGACCCTGAGAGGTCATTCACATGTTCATACTAGATGAGTGAAATTGAACCCCAGAAGACCAACCCTGAGAGAGTTGCTCTTCCTCACTAGTGTAGACATCGCCTAAGGCCTAGTCATCAATGAGTCTCAGGTGAAGTTACAGAGGCACTGGCGCAAGTATTGAGAGATCGCATGGCCTCACCTTCAATAAGCCTGTGACAAGGGTTCAAATGGGTCTGAGTTATGGGATTCACCTGGGGATAGAATTTCACAGAGACTAAGGCCAAGTACTGAGATCATTAGGGGCAGAGTTTCAAAGGGGCCCAGGACCTAAGTTTCCACTGAGGACCCTATGATGTTCTGGCTTTGTGTGTGGGAGAGTATGAAGGTGGTTTCTAGTGGTTGCCTGGAGAGAAAATAAGGAACTTTCACTTTGTAGCATGACTGTATCCCCATGATCTGCATGGGGAGTCCCCTTCCCAGGTTAGCTGTTTCCTTGGTAAAGCTTCTGCTTTCTTCAGGATCCCACAGGGACACTCTCTGCCACGATAGGTAGCTTAAAGGATGGTGGATAGGGTGGCACATGGATGAGGCCAGAAAAAGAGTGAAAGTGATGGTGATGCTGGAAGGAAATATGAATTTTGAATGTCATACATCTAACCTACTGAATGGGACAGCGGCTCTTTAATTATTTATACTATTCACTTGTTCTCTTTCTCCTGTCCGACCCCAATAATAATAATAATAATAATAAATTTGCTATTTTTATTATTATAGTGCCCAACAATCCTACTTAAGGACCAAGACTCCATGGTTCTGGCCTTTGTTGGTGGCTAGTAAGTTACAGTGTGTCAGATTGTATTCTCTGCTGGTCCTTTCCAGCCTGAAGTTCCACAGATGGTTCTAAACCCAGAACAAAAGATTTTTGGTCTCTGTCCCAAACACCGCTTACAATGTTGGTGTAAGACAGGAGCCAATGGATGGATACAGATGGGGGACTTCAAGGAAACAATGATACAATATTGGTCGATGTGACAGGCACTAGTTTTGGCCAACTGGGGGTTGATGTGCTGTTTGTTCATTCACCTGTAATGTGTGTTCTAAAGCCTAGATCATAAGCTTTTTGGCACATGAGTTTTATTTGCTTCTACAGTACTAGTATAATGGGGCCCTGATTTTGTCCTGGGCCCCTTGGCTCTATAGCAGTGATATTGATCAATATAGTTCAGTGGGGCCTGTTTGGAGTCTTTGTATGGTATTGCAATAGAAATAATAAATATCCATAAACTATTATCCCCAGCTAACCTCCCGGTGGCCCACTGAATAAAATGCTCTGAGTCAAGATGTTTGGGGTGGGTGTTGTGGTGAGGGGACCTTCCCCTTACAATGCAATCCCCAGAATAGAAAAAAAAAAGGCAGAAAATTCTAGACACAGGCAGTAATAGACAAGCTAGGCTATGATTTCCTATCAGGCTCCGCTTCACACCGCACATTAATATACAGGGTGAACCTCTGGAGTCTGGCTCTCTCTGATTCAGCAATACCTGTGGTCCAGTATGATTTCAGTTAGGCGGATGTCCACTTATCATGGGCATGGCCAAGTTTCCCTTGGTCCCATAAAGTTTATTTCCAACCACCTGTCCTGGCTCTCAGTGTTCTGTGCTGTTCCTCAGCTGTAATTGACCCCTAAATGTCTTCTAAGAGCCCAGACAGGTGGCCGTGTTAGTCTGTACTCCAACAAAACAAAGCAGCGGAAATGTAGCACTTTACAGGCTAACAAAATGATCACCGAATAAATCATTTTGTTAGTCTTTAAAGTGCTGCATTTCTGCTGCTTTGTTTTTTGATAAGAGCCCAGTAAGCAGTGGAAGTGTTGATAATGCTGCTAGACAATACTGACCTCCTGTAGTTCAGCAAATTCTTTCATTCAGCACTGGTCAGGTCTTGAGGGTGCTGGACAAGAGAGATTCAGCATATATATGTATCAGAGAGGTTAGTCTGTATCTTCAAAAACAAGAAGCCCTGTGGCACCTTATAGACTAACATATTTTGGAGCATAAGCTTTCATGCATGCATCTGATGAAGCGGGTCTTTGCCCATGAAAACTTATGCTCCAAAATATTGTTAACATATGTATGTATGGTTTTCTTTCTAAGGCAGCTGCAGGAGAAGTGCAAGGAGCAGAGAAAGCCACTCTACATAGCCTTCATCAACCTGACCAAGGCCTTTGACTTGGTCAGCAGGGATGGTCTGTTCAAACTGCTCCACAAGATAGGCTGTCCTCCATGGTTACTCAGGATGATCCAGTCATTCCACAAAGACATGAGAGGAACCATCCAATATGACGGCACATTATCGGATGCTTTCAGAATCAGGAGCGGCGTTAAACAAGGATCCGTGCTTGCTCCGACATTGTTCAGGATCTTCTTCGCACTCCTCCTGAAGCATGCCTTTGGATCTTCAACAGAGGGCATCTTGCTGCACGCAAGATCTGATGGGAAACTGTTTAACCTTGCAAGGCTGAAAGCTAAGTCTAAGGTGCGAGAAGTCTTCATCAGAGACATGCTGTTCGCAGACGATGCTGCTGTAGTGTCTCACACAGAAGACCAGCTTCAAAAAGTGCTGGATCAGTTCTCCAAAGCGTGCAAGGACTTTGGGCTTACCATCAGCCTAAAGAAGACAAACGTACTCAGTCAGGATGTTGCTGAATCCCCATCAATCAGCATTGACAACTATATGTTAGAGGTCGTCCACGAGTTCGTTTACCTCGGGTCCACTATCACTGACACCCTGTCATTGGAGACTGAGCTAAATAGGAAGATCGGAAAAGCAGCCACAACTCTGTCCAGACTCAGCAAGAGAGTGTGGAATAACAACAAGCTGTACACTCACACCAAAATGCAAGTCTACAGAGCCTGCATCCTCAGCACCCTCCTTTATGGCAGCGAGACTTGGACCCTGTACGCCCGCCAGGAAAAGAGGCTGAACGTCTTCCACTTGCTCTGCCTCAGGCGCATCCTTGGAATATCATGGAAGGACAGAGTGACCAACACCGCCGTCCTCAAGCAAGCTGGAATCCCAACCATGCACACCCTCCACAGGCAGCGTCAACTCCGCTGGCTTGGCCACGTCCACAGGATGGATGATGGAAGGATTCCAAAAGACATCCTGTATGGTGAGCTAGCCTCTGGCAAAAGACCTCCCGGACGACCCCAGTTGCGCTACAAAGATGTCTGCAAGAGAGACCTCAGAGAGGTAGACATCGAGCTGGACAACTGGGAAGAACTAGCAGATGACCGCAGCAGATGGAGGCAGGGGTTACAAAAGGGCCTTCAGAAAGGCGAGATGAAGATCAGATAGCTAGCAGAGGAGAAGCGAGCGCACAAAAAGCACAATAAGGACTTGCCAGACACCCACGACATCTGCAAGAGATGCAGCAAGGACTGTCACTCTCGTGTGGGTCTTCATAGTCACAATAGACGCTGTAAATGAAGTCCTCAATTGAAACTTTAAAGGGCGCGATCCATAGTCTATGCAGACTGAAGGATGCCTACTGTATAGCCTTCCATCTTTTGCACCTAATTTAAAAAAACAGGGCCAAAATCCATAGAAAGACTTGATCAATCAACAAAGCCATAATTTGCCTCTGAATTGCCTGGGAATAAGTTATTGGCTCAGAAGACATTTTGTTCTTATCTCACCAAGGCTACGTCTACACGTGCAGCCAACATCGAAATAGCTTATTTCGATGTTGCGACATCGAAATAGGCTATTTCGATGAATAACGTCTACACGTCCTCCAGGGCTGGCAACGTCGATGTTCAACTTCGACGTTGCTCAGCCCAACATCGAAATAGGCACAGCGAGGGAACGTCTACACTTCAAAGTAGCACACATCGAAATAGGGATGCCAGGCACAGCTGCAGACAGGGTCACAGGGCGGACTCAACAGCAAGCCGCTCCCTTAAAGGGCCCCTCCCAGACACAGTTGCACTAAACAACACAAGATACACAGAGCTGACAACTGGTTGCAGACCCTGTGCCTGCAGCATAGATCCCCAGCTGCCGCAGAAGCAGCCAGAAGCCCTGGGCTAAGGGCTGCTGCCCACAGTGACCATAGAGCCCCGCAGGGGCTGGAGAGAGAGCATCTCTCAACCCCCCAGCTGATGGCCGCCATGGAGGACCCGGCAATTTCGACGTTGCGGGACGCGGATCGTCTACACTGTCCCTACTTCGACGTTGAACGTCGAAGTAGGGCACTATTCCTATCTCCTCATGAGGTTAGCGGCTTCGACGTCTCGCCGCCTAACGTCGAAGTTAACTTCAAAATAGCGCCCGACGCGTGTAGACGTGACGGGCGCTATTTTGAAGTTGGTGCCGCTACTTCGAAGTAGCGTGCACGTGTAGACGCAGCCCAAGACTAACATTAATCCCAGCTTGATAAAAATGGGAAGGTAGGGCAGTAGCAGGATGGCACATTTATTTTGTGAGAGAAATATCTTGGTCTGCATAAACGATGCTCATCCCGAGAGGGCAGCTAAGTGAAATGAATAGTGCTGGGTGTTGTTAGCCAAAAATGAAAAGATGGAGCCAGGAATGAGTGTGGGAGAGGGGCAGGAATTGGCTTCTGGCTTCGTGGTGGGGAGGCAGGCAGATTCCATGGCAACGAAACTGACAGGAGTGAAAGCGGTGGCACGTGCTCGTCAGCTGGGGACAGACATGGTCGGGAACGCCAGGCAAAGAATCACCTCCCTCTTCCATTTTTGTTATCTCCCCACACTCCCACCCAGTAGAGAGCTTGTTGCATCGGTGACTGCTGTGGAATAGCTGCGCCTTCGACCTCGTCTGCCGTCCAAGGTGTCCGGCCTTGTGTTTTTTTCCTCCCCGGGTGGAATTCTGTGGCTCTCCCTCAGCATGGATCTCAGGGGGAAATCTCCTGTGACTCAACCAGGCTTACCCAGAAAGTCTGATTGGGTTTGTGTTCTGGTGCCTCCCGTCAAGAGCAATGGACCCAAAACAACCTTCTAAGAAGCATCAGTTACTTCAGCCTAGGAATGATATGTGCTTGATTCTCATTCTTCCCAGGAGTGTTCCACCCTCTGTCCTGAGGCCCCACCTCCCCTCCACCCCTTCCTGAGGCCCTGCTCTCACCCCACTTCTTCCGGTCCCGCACGGCCCCACCCCAAAGCCACTGTGCTCTGCTCTCTGCTCTCTACCAAACCCTTCTTGCAGCTGCCAAACAGCTGCTTGGCAGCACCCCACCAAAGAACTGTGGGTTCCAAGTTCCCAGAGTTGGCCCCTATGCTAGGAACAAAGCACAGCATATAGCACTGAAAGGTCTATATACCCATCTATCTTCATGAGATACCTGATTAGACCTATTGTGCGCCCAACCCTGATATCTGCTGCGTGGGGTGGCGTGCTCCCCTTAGCTCTGTCCTTGAGGGACACTATTTAAATCTAAACAAAGTTCTTTGCTCTCTTTTCTCACATGCTTGGACCTCCTTTCTGCCGATGGTGAACTGCCCAGGAGGTTGAGTCAGAGCATCAAAGAAAGTGGCTCTTGCATGGTCTCTCCAGAAGCTGCTGTGAAGTACATGATAGAAAAGCTCCCTCGTCCTGTATCCATTTTCTGATTTTTTCCTGGCCCAAAGTCTTACCCACGAAAGCTCATAATCTAATAAATACATTTGTTAGTCTTGAAGGTGCTACAGGACCACTTGCTATTTTCTGATTTTTTCCTGTCACTGAATTAACTTTATACTAGAGCTGAGCAAGTACCTGATTTTTCAGGTGATTGGCAGTTCCAAAAGTATGTAGAAACAAAGCAACAGAAAAAACAGTTTAACAAGAACCAACTCTCTTTTGTTTGAGTTTAGCTGAACTGATCTGGGTCTGGTCCCCATTTTACGTACTAGCAAAGAAAATGAAGGGCTGGGGGAAGACCATCTCATAACTTTAGGCAAATGTTTAGAGGCCTCACTTGGGATATTGCAGAGCCCGGTTCAGGTTCCCCCCTCTCGGTAATGGTGCAAGGCTGTGAACTTGGGTTTTCCATTCTTCAGATGAGCGCCCTAATGCCAGGGTGAAAGGTTGTGAGGGGGGACTCCTCCCCTGACCAGCTCCCCATTTTGCACAAGGCATTCAGATCCTTTCCTAGTAATTGGGAGAGGGAGATGGAGGTGTGAGTGGAAGAATGGGGCAATACAGGGGAAGGGAAGGGGAGGCAGGTGATGGGAGTGAGTGATGGGCTGGGAAGGTCAGTGCATCATCATAAAGCATAACCATTCAGATATAATGGACTTTTGGCATTAATGGCCACCCTTTCCCCACCCCCACTAGTCCATTAAATCAAGGGTATTTAAAAGTTCAGCAGCTGCATACTGAGAAAAAGGGCTAGAAGGGACCTCCAGTGTTGTCTATTCTAACCCCCTGCCAAGATACAGGAGTGGACCTCCAGGGGCAGGAAGAAGCGTACCTAGTCCTCCTGACAGATCTATATTAATTCAAGGCACTAGTCTACAAGAAGACTACTGAAGTTTGCCACTTGGTACTGGAAACAGGCACCAGCTGAGCCCCACGCACTAATCTAGTCCTGTCTTATTCCCCCCTTGCTGGGTTCTTACGATACAGAATTGATGTATCTGAGCAGCTCTCCTGTTTTCCTCCATTTTCCCTTCTTCATCAGCCGTTGTTTCTTCCCCTGCCTTTATCAAATCCCACCCTCCTTTTCCTTTCCCCGTGGAACATGTTCCCTCTCTCTGTAATGGAAGGAGGAGACAGGAAAGGTAACAATTACCTCTTCCAATCTGCATGCACGTAAATGGTCTCTCGTAATAACTGTACTTAGCACTCTTCATCTGCAAAGTGCTGTACAGGAATTAACTAATTAAGCCACACAGCACCCCAGCAGGTAACGAGGTGAGGACTGGAACAAAGCCATGCCTACCTAGGACTTCTTAGCTGACAGCAAGCTGAACATTTAGGACACAAAGACGATAAGAAGTGCAGAACCCAAGTCTTCCTGTCTGCGTGCACAATCCCATTCAGCTTCTGCTTAGAGTGTGTTCTTTTCATATTCTTTTTACATACGAGTTTCCAGAGCTTCCCTGCCCACTTAAAGGAAAAAAACCAACCCTCCAAACAATATTGCATTACATGCCACTATTTCCTGTGCCCCAGGAGCTGTTTCTACACTTGCATTTCTCTTTCAAATAAGGAATGCAAATGAGGGACATCAAAATTGCAAATGAGGTCCTGATTTATATATCATGTGCTTCATTTGCATAATCTCTTTTTGAAAGAGATTCTTGCGAAAGAAAAAAGCAGTGTAGATGGGGATCTTTCGAAAATAAACCCCATCTTTGAAAGAACCCTTTTTCCTGAAACAAAATAGGAAGCACACAATATGTAAATCAGTGCCTTGTTTGCATTTTTGATTTCCCTCATTTGCGTTTGCTTTCCTCTTTTGAGAGAGGAATGCAAGTGTAGACATGGCCTCTGATTGTCACAGTATGTGCAATCACATCTCTGCCTCAATACTGTACAACATGAGCAGCTTACACTTAAAATCAATAGCAACAGCAAAACTCCTAGCTGATTTTATGCAGTCATAACATCTCTCCCCTTTTAAGGCCAAAACTCTGCTTGGAATTGGATATTCGTTTGTTAGATTTCCTCTGTGTAGTTTTTAGTTACGCCGGAGCAAACATCCTTGAAACCCAGATGTCGAGCAGTAATCACGTATTAGGAGGCAAAAAACATCAAGAGAGTTGATAAGTTCATTCATCTAGACAATGAAGACCTCAAGGAAGAAGTGACATCCAGGATAGAAAAAAGGCATCCACAGCGTTCACTAAACTCAACAATATCAGAGATCTACCGTACAAAATAAAACGCAATTTTCAGCTCAGACTCAATCTCAGTGCTAACACACAGCTGAGAGAGCTGGAGATTTATTAAAAGGTGAGATAGAAAACTAGTTGCCTGTGAAAATGAGCATTCTGGGCTTTGGATGGAGTAACTTTATCACCAATGAAGAGATCCAAGGAATCATGGACTAGCTGCTCATCTCCACTACAGCTAGAAGGCAATCTCTGGCGTATTTGGTGTATGTACTCCAGCTGACGACACACTGACTCTCATATGAAGCTGCCAAGTGGAAACCAACTGGGGTAAAGAAATGAAGGCACCCAAGAGAAATCTCAAGAATAATGCTAGCAGGGAGGCAGAACAGTTGACCTCTACAATACGGAGCAGTTCAACTTAGCAGCAAATGACAAACCAGACTGGAGGAAATTGGTTTCTGCCCTGTGCACTAACACTAGGGTGACCACAGATATGGGACACTGGTCTCCAGGGATGGTGGGCTGCTGTCCCATATCAGGGCTTCTCAACAATGAGGGCAGGGCAACTGTCCCACAGTGAGGCACCAGGGATGGGGTCTTCGCAGCTTCCTGATGAGGGGGAGTTGAGGATGGGGGCTCCACAATCTCCCAGCAGGGCGGCACCAGGGAATGAAGAGGCCCCCCCATGGCAGACCTCAATGGCAGTGGGGGCTGCCTCCATGGGGTGCCAGGGAATGGGGTAGCCACCCAGCAGAGGAGCTCCCTGGCAATGGGGGCTGCCACCTCGAGATACCAAGTGCCAGAAAACACCATCCCTGCAAAATACAGGAGAATTAGCCCATTTTTTAAAAAAAGTCAGGGCACCTGCGAGACAGCTTAAATAAGGGAGTGTCCTGGGAAAAGCAGGAGAGATGGCTACCCTAACCAACACTGGCTTGACAAGGACAGCATAATAATAATATATATTTACACAGTCAAATGAAGGGGAAGCCAAATAGGCTTAGACAGCTGAAACAGCAGCTCTGAAAGAAGCATCAATTTCTCTCTTCAGCACAGTGTGGTGTTAACTCTGAATTGTAGGATGACCACCTACCCTCAACAATGTGAAATGTTTCCCTGCAAGTCCTATCAGAAAGATCATAGAATTATAGAATCCTAGGGCTGGAAGGAACCTCAGGAGGTCATTGAGTCCAGCTCCCTGCCCAAAGTAAGATCAACCCCCACTAAATCATCCCAGCCAGGGCTTTGTCAAAACAGGACTTAAAAACCTCTAGGGATGGAGATTCCACCACCTCTCTCGGCAGCACATTCCAGTGCTTCACCACCCTCCTGGTGAAACAGTTTTTCCTAATATCCAACCTTTACCTCCCCTTCTATAACTTCAGACCTTGGCTCCTTGTTCTGCCACCTGTCACCATTGAGAACAGCCTCTCTCCGTCCTCTTCAGAGCCCCCTTTCAGGCAGTTGAAGATGAGGGACAGTCATAAGATGCAGATATTCTTATTTGTATTCTAGGGGAATGAGAAGCCTCAGTGAATTTGAGGGATCACTTTCTCTAACTGCTGCACAAACACAAAGGCTACATCTTCACTCCAGCGACTTGTCCACAGAATTTATTGCCAGAAGATGTTTGCCGACAAAACTTCTGTCAACAGATTTTGGCCACACATGAAAGCAGATTGCTCTGTCGATCCGCTCTGTCGACAGAGAACAGCCGGACTACCCAGTCACTCTCTCGACAAAATGGCCAGCCAGAAGCACAGCAGACAGGCTGCCTGGTGGCCCAGAAGCCCTGCCTGTCGACAGAGGGCCTCCCATAGTGTACACACTGGATTTCTGTTAACAGATTATGTCAAAAAAGGTATTCTGCCTCCTGGGGAACAGTAGAACACTGCTGACCGAAGTGCCACGTTCTGTCAATTTACGGTCGACAGAATAGATTTGTAATGTGGATACTCTGCAAGTTTTGTCAACAAAATGCTAGTTTTGGCAAGATAACTCTCTAGTGTAGACAGCCAAGGTCAAGATCAGTCATTGCCTAAAAATCTGGTTCCCTATCCATGAGGCCATACTGCCTCTATTGTTGTCACTGTAAATGTCATTCATTTTGACTAAAGCTGCTCTGAAAATGCTGAGTTGCTGAAAACAAAATTATTCACAGGAAAGGGTCTGTAGCGATGAATCCCGAGCCAATATGAATTTTGGAAAAAATGATTTTGAAGTGGTCAAAATGTCCTCCTTTGATGTGTTAGAGTGAAAAGTTTTGGTTTGGGGTTCAAAGTGATTTTTTGTTTCAACATTTTATTTAATTTGAATTTTTTTTAAAAAGGTTGAAAAGAAAGCAATGCTTTTCAAAAGTATCCCAATGAAACATTTCTGTGGACCTCATTAAAATGTGTGGGGTTTTTTTTTTTATTACCAGTTAGAGAAAATTTTCAAGATTTAAATTTTTTGGCCCAATCTGTGACAGGAAAAAATGCCAACAACTCAAAAGCTCTCAAGGGCTGAGAAATCCCAGCAACCTCTAATGTCAGTGTTATATGTAGGTGGAACTTGAGCAGTGCATGGGCCTTGAGAGAATACCAGCACTTACTTGTTTAGAGTCACATCTGGTTATAAACCCCACCCAGACAGACTGCTACCCATGCTGCCTTCTATTTATAAAGAGGAATTATAAACCAGAAAGGTCTATGGCCTGTGTCATACATGAGTCAAACTAGGTGACGACAACAGATCCCTCTGGTCTTAGAATCTATGAATGTATGAACGTATGTGGGTAAGTGTAAGGTAATGCACATTGGAAAAAATAACCCCAATTATATATACAATATGATGGGGGCAAATTTAGCTACAACAGATCAGGAAAGGGATCTTGGAATTATAGTGGATAGCTCTCTGAAAACATCCACGCAGTGTGCAGCGGCAGTCAGTAAAGCAAATAGGATGTTAGGAATTATTAAAAAAAGGGATAGAAAATAAGATGAAGAATATCTTACTTCCCCTATATAAAACTATGGTACGCCCACATCTTGAGTACTGCATGAAGATGTGGTCTCCTCACCTGAAAAAAGATATATTGGCATTAGAAAAGGTTCAGAAAAGGGCAACTAAAATGATTAAGGGTTTGGAACGGGTCCCATATGAGGAGAGGCTAGAGAAACCGGGACTTTTCAGTCTAGAAAAGAGAAGACTGAGGGGCGATATGACAGAGGTATATAAAATCATGAATGGTGTGGAGAAAGTGAAAACAGAAAAGTTGTTTACTTGTTCCCATAATATAAGAACTAGAGGTCACCAAATGAAATTAATGGATAGCAGGTTCAAAACTAATAAAAGAAAGTTTTTCTTCACACAACGCACAGTCAACCTGTGGAACTCCTTACCAGAGGACGCTGTGAAGGCCAGGACTCTGACAGAGTTTAAAAAAGAGCTCGATAAATATTTGGAGGTTAGGTCCATAGATGGCTATTAGCAAGGGGTAAGGTATAGTGCCTGGCCTTTTGTTGAAGGTGGGAGATGGATGGCAGGAGACAAATTGCTTGCTCATTGTCTCCCCTGGGGCACCTGTCATTGGCTACTGTCGGCAGACAGGATACTGGGCTAGATGGACCTTTGGTCTAACCCAGTATGGCCGTTCTTATGTTATGACCAAGACCACTTGCTGAAAGTACATTAAGACCATGATCAGCTTCCCAAAGCACACCTGGCTTTAAAGGGACAAAGTACAAAGACCAGAGATGGAGACTAGTGCCTTAAAAGTTTTTGTTGCAACTTTTACAGAGAGAGAATGTCCTTAATGATTAACGAATAATTCTTGCATTGAAGGATGCTCTGAAAGAAGCCGAGCTCTCAAGGGTATAAAAGCTACAGAGGGAAGCAAAAATAAAGTATTTTTGAAGGGAAGGCAGCAAGCAACACACAAATCTCCCAAAGTGATGCTATTGTTCATCAATTCAATGCCATAGTCACTTTGCTGGCAGTGCAAAGTCCGGCTGCTAATTAAACCAAAGCTGGTGCTGACAGGTTCATCTTTACTTCTTGGGGGCAGGGAGGGGAAGCTTCAGGGATGATTTGGGGGAGCAGCCAATGTTTTTGCCTTTGCAATGGTCACTTGATGGAGTTAAAGGGAAGGGAAGCAGAATCAAATACCTAACAGCAAAGGAAAAGAGCTGTAGATGAAGCAAAGTTAAAGATGAAGGGGCTGGGAAGTGATAAACCCTGTAAAACAGCCTTTCATTCACAGCGTAATTGGATTTCATGTGTTGGCAGTGAGGGATGATTATTCTCCCTCAAAGAAAACACTCTCCCATAAGTGATGACCATGTACAATTACCATGGCTAAGGAGTTTAATGATGAGGATGCATTGCAGAACGCCAGCATCTTTCATCCGAAGATCCAAAAAGCACTTTACGCACAGTAATTAGCGGAGTTTCCCGACACCCCTTTTAAGTCAAGCATTGCATGCTTGTTTTGCAGACAGGGAGCCCGGGCCTGGGATTCTGTCACTGGCCACGCTGCAAGTCCATGGACACTGGAGAAGTTTACCGTGATGTTTTTTATGCATGCATGTTAACTCCCCTTGAGTGAAATCCCTGTCAAGCCAATGGCAAAACTCCGATTGCTCCCTACTATATGATACAGGGGTTTAGAATATTTCAGGCACAGCTAACAATGATGTCCTCCACCATGCTAGTTTCCACTCGTTCAGTGCCTCTGTGAATGGGAACAGCTGATCTGAGAGCCCTGGTGGGTCAAATAGCTCTACCATTGCTGTCCCAGAGTTCTCTGGTCAAGTGGTCTCCCAGGTTCACTCTCTGCACACCAAGGTCATGCTGAGGGGAGGCCGCTTGCCTGTGCTCGACTTCCACCTTCAGCTTTCACATCATCTGAGTCTACGGCTAGGCTGTCTCAGAGGAATTGAACCCAGGAGCATGCTGCCTTCTGGCCTGAGGTCTCTATACAGGCACCGGTGGACATCTGGGCAGACACGGAGCTAGCTGAACTTGGACTTAGGCTATTGCATATGAACAGGGGACTGGCCAAGAGGTAACTGTGAGATAAAAGGCCTGAAGGCTGCATCTGCTGCCACATGACCAAGGCCAATAAGAGCAGGTCTGCCCCTTTCACAAAGAACTGGCTGGAATCCTTGGAACTCCGCCAAGCGTGTGGAGGCAGTGCTACTTCTGGACAGCACAGAAACACTGGGCGGTGCCTTGGTAAGGAGACTGAGGAGGGGAACCCCTGTTCTCAGTGGTGCTGGCAGCCACCAGGGGCCTGAGGCAAGGTGGGAGAGGGGCCTGGCTCTGTGCTCTCGGATGGGGCAGGGCTAAGGGCGTTCAGCTCTCAGAGCCGCTTGGACTAGGGCTCTGTCCTCCTCAACCCCCACACACACTGCTGCGGGCAGCCAGAGCAGTGCTGCTGCAGAACAGCATAGTAGCCATTTAACAGTGCATGCCAGAGCCACAAAGTAGCTCGGAAGGCGAAAGTAATACCTTGGTGGTAGGTGGCAGGCCCATAGGATCACACCTCAAACAGTAGCTCGAATATCACTTTCCATGTTCAAAGTGCTCTATACATGCCTCCTTGTTAAAGAAGAGCCTAATAATTGAAACTGCAGGGAGAAAGGAAGGAGGCAGCATGTAATTTACCCCGGGCAAACGCACTTCCAAATTACCTTTGTGAGAATAAACCAGAAGATCTTTACACTTAGCTAAATCTCTGCAGCAAGAGACAGAGAGATGAAGCTTAACACTTGTTTTCCTCCCATTAGGTGCTAATTTAGTGCTTGGGAGACCTGGGTTTGTCTCTTTGCAGAACATTTTGTCCAAAACGTCTATGAGGAAAATCCACAACCTGCAAGGCATTAAAGGAGACTCATCAGCTCAGAGTGGAAGAAAGTCAGAGCTCTGGACATTACCCTTTCGTGTTGGAACGACAGGGAAAGAGAAAGCCTTCTGCCTGGTCTCTCTGATTGCTGAAAAGGCAGGTAGTGACATTAGCTTTAATTACACCCTGTACTAGAACGTTGGAACTTACTGCTGCAGGACATTATACATCAAAATAATGGTACTTTGTTTCCTTTGCAAGGGCTTTGAAGGTTGCAGGTGAAGAACAGCATGGAAGGGCTGGCTGATTAATAGCTAAGTGAGTTTTCACAGATTCTTAGATGTTAAGACCAGAAAGGAGGAGGAGCACATTTAGTCCAACCTCTTGGATGTAATAGGCCATTGGAATGTATTCTATTGCCTGCTCCAACGGCATCTACAACTGGTCCCGTCCGAGGCATGACACTAGCCTTCTCACCACTTAACTCATGAAAAGTGCCTCCTTTGCCTGTCAAAGTCAATGCCTCTGGCACAGACATCCCTTACTGAGTCCCTGGTGCATTCCAGCATCTGCCTCTTCCCCACCTTCCTTGGCCAGGTGGGATCCTGCAAATGGAACAACCGCCGCACAAAGGCCTCGCTGCCACCCTCAACTCCAGTTGCTAAGTGATGGTTGTGCTCCAAAGTCGCTGATACAGACCCTAGGCTGCAGCATTTCACTATTACATTTGCAATTTAAATTCTCTGACAGGCAGAAGCAACCAAGCTGTTCATCTGAGACTGCAAAAAGTTGGATTGAAATACAGGGACTCTTCAATGCCTCCAGCCCCTCTGACCTTTCTCTTTGGTAGTCATGGAGAGCCAGGAAGAGAGAGGAAGAGGTGGGAGGACAGAAAGAGAAGGACAGGGAAGTACGTGTAGGAGAAGGCTGGGAGGGTGCCTGGAGGGGGAAAGGACAGAAGGGAACAGAGAGAGAAAAGAGGAATGAAAGTGATTATGAGCGAGAGGTTGCCAGTCAATTTCCTTTTGATCCCTGCATTCTCTGTCTGTCAGTGCCTCTCTCTGCCAGGTACCATTCATGAGACTGGGCCCTCCCCAGGCCTCGCCTTAAGGCAGTGGTTCTCAACCTTTTCACTACTGCAGACCCCCAATCACCCCTCAAACTGTTAGCGGACCCCCATCAAAGCCAATTCCAGCCACTACATACATGTCATTAAATGGAAAAGGAAACTAACATAATCAACATTTAGACATTCCACTTGCGGATGTTTCACTCAGCGCATCGGTCTCCTTTCCCTTCCACAAGGCTGATTTCCGCCACAGATCCATGTTGAACGCATGGCTGAAGTTTGTAGGCTTCCAACCGTCGTGATCATTTCATCACACAAAAGAGCCACAATGTAGGTTTCCGGGCAGCAATTAATAACCACATTGGAAGGTATTTAATTTAAAAAGAATAATTAACTGGAACTTTGCAATGTACTTAAAACTTATTTTTCTATGATCATTTTTATTTTTTATTTTTTTCATGGGCCCTTTGCAATATTGGGTCCATGGACCCCAGACTGGGGACCACTGTCTTAGGACAAGGCGATTGCCTTGGGCCCAGTGCTTTCAGGGCCCTGAGCTCCAATTGACCGTAGCATCCACCACCCAGTGGCTGGACCCTCCTGTCAGCATGCCGCCTTGGGACCTGCCCACCAGACTCTGCCTCTGTGTAAACGGCTTGTTTTCAACAGACCCCTCCTGCTCGCCGGTGACTGCATAGGGTTGCTCTTGCTCTGCCATCAAGGCATACAGCCTCCCTGCATGTGCTACCCCATTATGGTGTCCTATTGTTCCCTACGTGCTTCTTCCAGCAGGAGGGCTGCCCCAACCCATCTCTGGAGTGCAGCCATTGCTGGAGAATGGCCCAGTGGGGTCACGTCTCCCTAGTGATCCCCCAGCCTTTGGAATAGGTAAGCCAGCTCCAATGTAGAGCAGCCGGCAGTGGCTTGTGACTGGCACCACATGTCTTGGGGTTGGCACTGGCATAGAAACACCACAGTTTGTTCCATCTCCGTTGGTTTATCAGGTGCCTCCCAATGGCTGGTCAATGTGAGATATACCTGGAGTCTATTTCGAAGGCCCATGGGGCCAGTGCATAGCAGCATTACCATGTGATCTTTTCCTTCCCCTTCGAGTGACAATGTGGGGGAGGGAATAACTTTTATTGGCCCAACTTCTGTGGCAGAGAGAGACAAGGCCGGCATCACCACTTCAGCGATTCCAACACCACAGCTGTGCCACTGTCGTGTGTGGGCGGGCAACACACTCGGCCGACAGGAGAGAGCTCTTCCATTGGCTCAACTCCTGGCTCTGCGAGGGGCAGCGCCTATGTGAATAGGAGAACCGCTACCGCCGTCACAGTGCTGCCCACACCAGCCTGAGGTCAGCGTTGCTCAGGAATGTAGATTGTTCTCTCTGCTGAATGACGTGACTCATACCAAAGTAACCAGTGGTGTCGACGAGGTCAAGCTTTCGAGATACGCAGAGCTCGTCTTCAGCTCTGGGAAACAGATCACGGCTAAAGTTTGTAGGCTTCCAACCATCATGATCATTTCATCACACAAAGGAGCCACAACATAGGTTTCTGGGCAGCAATTAATAACAGCATTGGAGGGCCCCAGCCGGGAAAGATTATTTAGCATAAGCATTTAACAAACATTTTCAGGGACCATTCAATGAGAAGTGGCCAGTTCGTTCCAGTTAAGTGAAGGAGAAGAGGGGAGAGAGTGATTGCTTGGGGGTTATAGACTGTTGGAATATGCCATGAATCAGTGTCTCTGTTCAGTCCCTGCTTTTCAGAGTCCAGCAAAGTTACGAATCTAAGCTCCTGGGCTCATCTTTGGAAGAGATGTGCAGGCTGCCTTGGAGGATGACGATGGAAAGCTCAGAGAGATTGCTTTGTAAGAAGAGTTCACCCACCGGTGGCGTGGCAGTTTCGTCTTTTATCGTTTTCCTGTGTGAGTTCATTCGAGAAAGTATTGATTGTCTGGTTTTACCCGCACAGTAGTTACTGAGGCATTGGGCCCACTAGATGTGTTACTCCATATAGGGTCATAGGCATGTGTAGGATCACTGGATCTTGAAAGGTATGTTGTGGTGGGCATAGTGTTGACACTGTAGTTGACATTGTAGCAGTGGAGATGTTTCAACAGGTTTTGTGCCTGTTTTTTCGGTTGGTTGTTTTGTTTTTTTGCAGGTGCTGCTTTAAGTTGGGGCATCCCAGTCAGTATGGAACTTGCAGCTGTTGAAGAACTTGGAGAGGTTGTTAGAAGTCCAGAATAGGGAGCTCAGGAAAGATTTCTCAGGATGGGGTCCCCATTGAGTGTGGGCTGTAGCTGTTTGATAAATCCCCAAAAGGGTTGCAGTGTGGGGTGGTGGGTGACAACTAGGGGGTGCCTGGTCAGAGGGAGTTTTATTTCTGGTTTGAAGAAGCCTCTCTCTGGGTATATTTGAGTGGCCTGCTCGGTGGTCCAATCTATAAGGAAGTATCCTTGCTGGGTAATGGTGTATTTGAGAGTGTTAAGGAGTCTGTCTGAGATATTCTCCCAGGACAAGTTCCACTGTATCTTAGAGCGTGGCTGTAGATGACAGATTTCTTGGTCACTGGAGCTGGGAACATAGGCACCAAGTTCCGCAGACATTACAGCAGCAAGGGCAACACCTACAAGATGGAGGTGGTGTTGCAGGTGAGCCCCAGAGTCTCACTGCCTGTCCCTCCTGCGAGCTCTCCTCCCTCTTCAAGTTACCCCCCTATGTTCCCCTTCCCTTTGGGGAACCCTTTGAGTGCCACACAAGCCCTCCTGGAGTGTTCTTCCTGAGTGTTCCTCCCCCTTTGGGGCACCCTTGGAAATGTCCCCCTGCATCCCTTCCTGTTGTCCTCCCTCAGGGTGGAGGGGCCCTGCTAATTGCTGGGACGAAAAGTGGGACCCAACATAAAAAGTACGCTCACCTCTGGTCTGTAGGGCTCTGTTGTGGAAGCTGATTGTGCTGTCCTGGAACTTGGTGCTAGTGTAGGAGTGTTCCAGAGAGAGTTTAAGGGCCGGGTGGCTGTTGTGAATGTTGTGGTGAAAATCGGTGAGGGAGTTTAAGCTATCTGTCCAGAGGATGAAAATATCAGCGCTGTATCTCAGGTGTATTGTTGGTTTTGTGTTGCATTTCTCCAACAACTCTCCTTGGTGGCCCGTAACAGGGTTAGCATATCAGGAAGCCATCCTCCTACCGAGGGCTGTTCCCAAGCTGGGACAAAGCACTTCTTGTTAAATGTGACAGGATTTTGAGTGAGCAGGAAATGGATGAGTTTGGTGCCGCATTTGGGGTGGGTATTGATGAGGCAGCCAGTTCTTTCGCCTTGCCAAGGCAAGAGCTCTGCTAAGCTGTGCTCGGCAGCCGTCTGTGGGTTACAGCTGTCTATCATCCTAGCTCCTTCATCTGTGACTTTACCCAGAGACCATGGCTAAGGTTCACACCCTCCACTGAGGCAGAGAAGGAGTCATCCCACGAACCCTCCCAGTTTGGTTCTTTCCTCTGATTCTGGAGCCAGCCAACTAGCCAGTGGAGAGCTGCTTTTCTGCACCGAAACAGACAGTCAGTAACAGAGCCAAGACACAGGAGCTGTCACTCTTTGGCCAGTAGAGGGAACCCTCCGCCGCAGTTAGATAACCTTGTAAGAAAAACAAGCAGCACGATGCTGAACAAAATCTGGGGGTGTCTTTCAGCACCAGGGCGCCGGCTGCTCTCCATGGTGCGAAACTTTAACTCCTACAGAAAAATCTCGTTAACCAGTAGGACAGCACAGCGCCTCATGGGCATGAGACTGGCATAGGGCCTCATCCTGCTTTTGCTTCGCCCGGTGTCAATCCAGAGCGACCCCAGTGACATCAGTGCCGTGACACGGGGCAGAGTGAGAACAGAAATGGGACCTGCTGTGATGCCCACTGGTGTCCAGGATGTAGTGTGGACGTGTTTGCACAACTCTCAGTAATAACAGCTGCACCCATAGCATCAGAGCAACTTATATATGTTATGTAGCTCTCAAACCTTGGTGACAAAGGGCTAACAATAGGTGACGTGCAGGGGAGTGCACTGGGGGCATCTTCCCCCCCGCACAGAGTGGCACGGCCTGCAAGCATCATGCGTTTCCTAGCTAGTGCTGCTCTTGGTCTGCACCACTCTGAGGGACAGGGGGAGACACCTCCCGCACTTCCTGGAATTGGTGCACACCTTCTGCAGAAATGGGTGGATGGGGCAGAGCAGCGGGAGGGGAAGGGATGAGGGCAGAGCTTGGGCAGAGTAGGAGTGGGAGAGGCAGGGGCAAGGCAGGGAAGCAGGGGGTGGAGAGTGGCCTTCCCAGGGGTCCTCACATTAATCGCCTCTGGGGCCAACATCCCCATTTTCCAGCGAGGGAACCGACTGGAAAGGGACTTGCCCAAAGGTGCACAGCAGCACAGGCAGGACTGGAGCCCAGGCAGGTGTAACCTGTGTTCCACTAGCCCCTCACCAGAGGGAGATAAAACAGGCTAGCAGGGCCTTTCCTAGCCAAAGCTCTTGGCCCCGGAGGAATACACAAAGCTAATCCAGTCTCACAACTGGAGCTCAGCCACCACCGAGCTGAAGATGCAATTGCTTTGTATGGGAGCCACAAGCCTCTGTCCAGCCGCAGCTATCCCTTACTGCCCCACTCTTCAGATAGCTCCCAAGCCCCCGCACAGGGCTGAGCAGGGGCCTTCCGAGCGGGCGGGGCTCTGCCCACCACTGTGTTCGCTCTTGCATGGAGATGTGCTCTAGTGCTTCACATCACCAGGCTAAGGCTGCTCAAAGGGCCAGGGAAACACACGCAAAGGCTGCTCAAGGCACCGCAGGGCACACAGAGCTCAGGGCAACAACATCCCAAGCACGCTGGGCCTGTTGGTCCTCTGAGACCGACCTCGAGCTCAGCTACATGGAGCCCTGCTCCTGGCAGCTGTGGGTTTGTTGTATGAGGCTCCTATCGCCCCTGGCCAAGAGAAGGTCTCTAGGTTGGACCATGGCCCCATGGATCTGCTGGGTCTTGATTGGCAGTTCATAGCCGCTGCAGCTCTGGGCCTGGCAGTTCTCAGTCCCAGCACCCCTAAGCTTGGCTGTTCATAGTCCCAGTGACCCGCTGTAAGAAAGCACCTTGAGCAACTTCAGTTCATCCAGAGCTTTCAGTGGCCCTGCCTGTCTATGTGAGGGGTGTAGCTCTGAAGCAACTGAAAGGTGCAGTGGAGGTTGGACCTGAGCATGAGCCAAAGCTGCCAGTTACACCACCCCGGAGCTTGAATCTCTCTGTTCACTTACAAAACAGGGTGACAAGTATCTGAGGGGTAGCCATGTTAATCTGAATCTGCAAAAACAAGAAGTCCTGTGGCACCTTATCGACTAACTGATACATTGGAGCTTAAGCATAAGCTTTCTTGGGCAAAGACCCACTTTGCATCTGACAAAGCAGGTCTTTGCTCACAAAAGCTTATGCTCCAACATATCTGTTAGTCTATAAGGTGCCACAGGGCTTCTTATTGTTTTTACAAAACACGTACATCACAGGCTCCTTACTCCCACCCGCAGCTGCCCATCTCTGGGGGGGAGGCCTGAAGGGGTGACCTCTAGTGGCACCACTGTCCTGTGCAGTCATTGTCCTGTCTCCTGAGTGCAGGCTGAATTTGCAGCCGGCTGGTCAGAGATCCACCCCCAAATTCTATCCACCCAGGTGAGCAGCTTTCAGGCACTGGGTCGGTTCTGAGCCATCAGACCAGAGGTGAGAGGCACCTGTATGTTATTACCCCCTCCCCTTGCTGTGGGCTGGAGCTGACCCGGTCTCTTCTTGGAATTGTCAGCTTTCTTCCAAAGCTCCTGTGAAAACAACCCTGAGACGCAGCGAATTGATTCTCAATGCTGTGAGTTACAAGCCTGAACCGCTACCTCTCCCCCTTTCATCTTCTCCCTCTTACCAAAGTTCCTGTGCTGCAAGGAGTGGATCTTCCCCCAGCCACATTGCACCTGGCACAGCTTTCAACCTGACACGCCCTGACCAGCAGCGTCATCGGCCTCACTACATGTTGTTAAGTGAGGCACAATCATACATCTGCCATGGCAGCTTAACATCAGGGCTCATGGAGGCACAGGACGGATGGCTTCTTATTCCAGTGCTTTATGCAGCCTGTCCCGGCAGTTCCACCTGAAGCCAGTCAAAGACCTTTCGGGTGGGCAGGCGCTTGAGAGGAATCAGTGCAGATGGCAGCTTGAATATTTTGTAGGAGGACCAGGCTATGTGGCCTGCTACAGGTGGTTCCAGAGGAACATGCCAGCATTTCAGAGGTTGTCCCTCTCCCCGTGACCCACTGCAGGGGGTTCAGAGAGCCACAGAGCCAAGAGAGACAGGGAAAGCCAATGCCCTCCCAAATGAGAGGCTGGCCCCACCCATACCCTGCCACCTGCTCCCCACCCTTTGGTGTGGCTGCCACATTCCCCTGGAGCTGCTTGGTCTTTGGCCATGCTGAGGTGGGGCTCGTGCCACCAGCCATCCCTCATCTGGGAGGGAGAAGGCTGCTGGCCCTGGGCCACCTGTGCTGGGAGCCCAGTCTGTACAGGGGGAGAACTTGGCTCCCACATGAGCACTGGGCAATGGGGCCTCAGTCAGATGGGGCAAGACAGGCGGCTTGCCTGCCCCAGCCTCAGGTTAACCCACTGCCATGCACGGCACCCAAGGTGAAATGCAGGATCCAGCGGCTGAGAGGACGCAAGAGGAGACCAAGTCTTCCTGGGGATGAAGCTTAGGTGAATCTAGTCACACAGGTCTTCCAGGCACACAGATGGCTCCACTCTTAGGAGAGCAGAGACAACCCACACTGTATTCTCCCAGGACCAAAACAACTCCGTGGAGATCAAGGGAAGCCTGGAGGTGAAAGAATGCTGGTCTCTGAATAGTGTGGGGTGCACAGGACCTGCCTAGCAAGGGGTGCTGCAGGAATGGGTTGGGCTGCACCAACAGCCACCAATGGTCAGGGCCTGGGCTTTACTGCAGTGAGTACTAGCACTGTGACCTTCATAATGAGGGAGCTCCCTTCTGAGCCCCAGCACCATTCCTCACTGCACCCTGCCCCTGCCCAAGTGCTTGCCAGGCTCTGAGTAACTTGTGAGGCCTGTCGGCGCTGCAGCCGAGGCTGGCCTGCTGTGGCTTCTTGCAGAAGATAGCTCTGGCTTGTCTCTCTGATGGAAGTGTTTGATATGCAGCAGGAGACCAGGTGAGCCAGAGGTCTAATATTTGGAGGGTTAGCAGGGTACCCAGCATCAGCATAGGGTTCTGCTGAGAAGGAATGACCTGCACTGCCAGCTGTCACAGCAGGGAACTCCAGACACAGACACAGTGCTGGGTCATTAAACTAATGTAGGGCATTTGAAGCAGACCTCTGGGGGCAGGTGCTGGGATCTCGGGAGGAGTGGCAGGTGGGTTATTCCAGTCTCTAACACTGGGACAGAGTTATGTTCACTGTGAGTCTGATCCAGAGCCCGGAGAAGACTCCTCCTGACTTCAGTGGGCTCTGGATTGCACTGTATAAACATCGTGTTATGCGCAGTTTTCATTCCAGCCCCATCAGCTCATGGGAATAAGGGGATTTCAAAGTAGGCAGGGTCCTTTTGAAAAGGAGCCCCGTGGGGACGAGACGTGCGGCGGCGAGGCGCATCAATTTTGAAGTGCCGCGGCCGCCCGCATGCTAATGAAGTGCTGAATATGCATTTCAGCGCTTCATTAGTAAACTTTGAAATGGCCATTTGCGTGGCCATTTCCAAGTTTGGGGCTCGTGTAGACGTAGCCAATAAGGGCAGGAGACCCAGAGCTGGGGGCGGTCCCACCATGTGCATATGTGTGCGGGACAGAGATGAAAATCACTCACTCTAGGGTCACATTTTGTGGGAAGGGGCAGAATTTCAAATGCGCACCTCTCCCCTGTAGGTTCCCAAAATAAATAATTTTTCCACATCGGTGGCCGAGCAGTTGTGGAGCTGCAGACAAAAGGATCACAGCAGGAGCTGAGCTGTTTTCAAAATGCAGAACCTGCAGAGAGATGATCCAACCTTCTTCAAGTACGGAAGCAACTCACTGGTCAGTGCGTTACAGCTGCCTCTCTGCACTCTGCACACCAGAGTCCGTTGCAGCCCAGGGGTCCTGGAACACCTCCATTCATCTGTCTTAGCTCTGGAGAGTCTAGCTTGCATTCCTAGGTCTTTAGCCTGCATGGCAGCCATCACAACTGTACACAAGGAACTCCTTTTGTTCCAGTGGCAGAGTTGTGTCATCTAACACACCAGCAGGCTTCTGAGAGCAAGAGTGGGAACTTCTATTCCTGTGATACAACCAAGTTCCCATCCCCATGCTACAGCCAGTTCCAGCCTTGAACCCCACAAACATAAACACAAGATAGCCATAACAGCTCTTCCACCTGCATTTAGACATAGGAACCTAACAACCCATCACCTGGGCAACCTTGGCTTCAGCCCTGTGAGAACATTAAAAGTGGTGCTGAGCCGGTATGTGCACACCCAGAAAACAACTAAGGGGCAAAATCACTGTGAGGTCCCACCCTGGCTGAGGTTCAGTGGGGACTCTCCACCTCAGGGGTGCCCCAGTTGTTCACCCAGCTGGAGCAACATCTGCCATGGCCCTGATGTGAGGGGCTTTGGGACTGGAACTTCCCATGGCAAAAGGGATGTAAGCATGCCAAAATGTTCTTACCCCCCAACCACACACATTTTACATATGTATACCCAGTAAGCCCTCGATTTAACGGACCCCGATATAACAGACTCTGGACAGTCTCTCCGTAAAAGAATAAATGGACATAAAGCATACGTCAGGAATGGTAACATACAGGAGCCGGTGGGTGAACACTTCAATCTCCCTGGACACACAGTGGCAGATTTAAGGGTGATAGTTCTGAAACAAAAAAAATTCAAAAATCAAATAGAGAGAGAAATCTCTGAGCTGCAATTTATTTGCAGATTTGACTCCATTAACCATGGATTAAACAGAGACTGGGAGTGGCTCGCAGCTTACAAAGGCAGTTTCTCTGCTCTGGGTGCTAATATCTCCCCGTTAGACTCTGACAAAGGCTCACATCCCCCTGTCTGATTTGACTTGTTTTTTCCTCTTTTGATAAGTACTGTTGATACTGGGCCATTTCCACCTTGCTGAATAGACCTTGTCAGCTCTGGCTCTCCCTCTTACTGGGACCCCACTCTTTAAATACCCCTATGGAAACAACCCCCCCACTCATGCATCTGATGAAGCAGGTCTTTGCCCGTGAAAGCTTATGCTCCAAAATATCTGTTAGTCTAAAAGGTGCCACAGGACTCCTTGTTCTCAAAGCTACAGACTAACATGGCTACCTCTCTGATACTTTGGAAATAATGGACACTGTCTGCCAGCCCCCTCTGCCTCTCCCCAAATAAATGCTGGAAACTCCCCAGAACCACCACCATGGCTAGAGGGGTGGAGGAACTACTGGAGCAGCTGGGGCCACCGGGCCAGAGAAGCCAAGGGGGCAGTTGCGGTGGGGCACAGAAGCTCTCCTCCCCCCACCCTTGGTGAATGGAGCATGTTGGAACCCAGTTGCCGTTGCCTGCAATGGCGCTGAGCAGCAGTCATGGTGCCAGAGGTTGCTACCCGCTGACAGGCTGGCGGCAGCCGCGCACTCCCTTTGCGTGGGCGGCTCAGAGCAGGGGGCTGGAGGCCCACAGCGCTGAGAGCTGCAGGAGGTGGAGAGAGCCGGGCCAGCATTCAGCTGCTGTCCTGGTAACTGGGAAAGGGAGAGGGAGGTGAGAGGGGAGGAATGGGGCAGGAGGAGGGAAGGGAAGAGGAGGGCAGAGTGATGGGCTGGGAAGGTCAGTGCATCATCATATAGTATAACCATTTGGATATAACGGGCTTTCGGCATTAACGGACGCCTCTTCCCCCGCTCGTCTATTACATTGAGTATTTACTTTGTGTTTACACACCCACCCACACACACACACGCATTCCTGTTGTACTTCGCTTGCTAATGTGCACCTCGTGAATTTGTAGTAGCTTGGAGTAGATAAGCATAGTAAAGTGCAGTTATCCCTAATTTACTCTGTGTTGAAGCAAATCCCATGATCCCATCCATCCTTAGTCTCTGAGCTGACACTTGTTCTAGAACTCACCAGTTCAGGGTTCTAGACTGTTCTGACCTCCCCAGGCGTTTGCATGTGATTGACTTAGTAACGGAGCCAGTTGAGATAATCCTTATGCTTCTTTGCTTCCCACCTCCCCCAACCCCCTCAGTCCCTCCTCTCCTCCTCTTTGGCCCAACGCTTGCTCTTTTCTCCCATCCCAGACAGATGAATGGGCGATCCTCTGCCTTTTAGCCCTGCTCCTTGCGGTGGTCAGGAGGTGGTGTTGACCCTAGCATGGGCCAGCCAGATGCTATACTGGTCTTTGCTGTACCAGCTCTGCCTGAAATCACAGCAGTAGTAGCAAACCAAACAGCTGTGTGTTAGATTTAGGAATGCCTCGCAGATCGCTGGCTAAGATCAGAGAACCCAGAAGCCTCCAATAGGCAGAAAATGCCCAGTTTAGGCAGAAACCTGTTGGAGGCCCTGTGACAATGGGGGGGTGTGGGATCCTGGGATCACCGAGGTTCTGGCCCCAGTAGAATGGATAATGCATCCGCTGTCCTCTGCTGTGTAGACTCAGTACTGTGCAATAGTCCCTGGATCACTAACAGCTCATGATGAGTCTCCTTTCTCCTGGGGAGGTTAGGCCTGAGCTTTCAGAGCAAGAGGAGCCAGGGCTCATCCTCACTGCCGCTGTGACATCCTGATGGCGGCAGAATGAGGCCTCGTGATAACAGCCGTGTCCTAGCTGGCTGAGGATTTGTTACAATATGGTGAAAAGTCATGTTTGTCCCCAGCACAGGAACAAACAGGACCTCCGTTCTGTGGCAGCAGATGCTTTGGGTGGGAGGGAGCCCAAGGATTTGGCAGCTAGGAGGGTGCTGAGCCTTTGCCATAGGCAGGGAGGGGGTGTGAAGGGAAAGCTTTGGCAGCAAATTGAAAGTGGGAGCAGCCTCTACTCAGTGGATGGGAAAGAGGAGTGAGCGTCTCGTTGCTAGGTAACCGGTTGCTAGGCTGGAGAAATCACTCTGATCTGCACAAATAAACAGTACTTGCTAAGGACTAAGCCTTGGTCTGGCCCTTTAAGGATGGGGAGGAGCTGCTGCCTGGAAACACATTGCCTAGCAACAGGATGCTACTTCTTCTCCCTCATCTCCGCATCAAGAGTCTCCTGATGGTTCAGCCATGGGCCTGGCTGTGTCAGGTTCAGCTGAATGCCTGAGTCCATAAAGTGTGCTGGAGACCAGGGAAGGCCAAACTGGCCTTGTCCCCCTTTCCCCAGGATGGATCATGGAGGCCAGGGCCAGCACACTTCAGGTACCCCATGCCCTGCAGAGCAGCTAACTCTCCTGCCATCCCCATCAGGATAAGGACGGGGGGCTTCCCACACACACAGGTCCG
This sequence comes from Carettochelys insculpta, assembly GCF_033958435.1. Taxonomy (NCBI): domain Eukaryota; kingdom Metazoa; phylum Chordata; order Testudines; family Carettochelyidae; genus Carettochelys; species Carettochelys insculpta. The sequence goes on from NC_134137.1 coordinate 373,321,253, forward strand.
GGGAAAGGGTCAGAGATTTAATGGCCAAGCAGTGTCGCTCGTCCGTGTTCTTCCTTGGTGTCAGGGTCATGCCTGGAGTTCCCAGAGTGCTACAGCAACTCAGCCAGGGCTGCTGAGGGGGGACTCACTATTTCAAAGTGCCCAGGCCCCCACTACTGCTACTGTTCCTAGGAAGGGCTGAGGGCTGGCTGGGGGAAGTATGGAGCAATCCGGGTGGTGCTGAGGGCTGCCACTAGCCACACCCCTTCCACCTGATGCCCTGCCACTCCCAGGGCTGAACTACACATTGAAGAGGGACCAGTGAAGTCTGTCACCAGCCCCGGAGTCAGCCATTCTGAATCCACAGGAAGAGAGAAATGTGGGGTTGGGAGAAGTGGGGAGGGGAGGAAAGCTCATCAGGGAGTATTCCAGCATCTGAGTACTGCTTTAGGCCTGGCAAAGACCAATGAAACCACAGGTTCAAATACCACCAGCTTCTGAGAGCCTTTGAATCCAGACTGGAATCTACTGGAAGTGGGGCAGAAGGCAGGAGATGATCATCACGAGTCTCTGAGCAGCCAGGATCCAGATGTGACTGTTATAATTACTGACGTGTGGTGGTAGCACCCAGGCTGGTAGGTCTGTCTGTCTGTCTAATATCCTTTTCCAGAAACAACCTTCTGCACCAAATCTTGACCCTTTTCCTCCCCCGGGTCCAGCTCTGACACGATTGAAATCACTGGGAGTTTTGCATTGGCTCCTACGCCCCCATGATCTGCCCCAGTTCACCAAAGCCTGGCCCAGGGATGGAGTTGGCCCCTGATGCCAAGCAGACAGGGTCTGAATTCTTTACTGCTCACTGACTCCGGCTGTTGGAAAAATCGCTCCCTTCTGAGCTCAATCACTCCGGACAGTTTTGCATTAATTTAGCGCTAATTGTCAGGTAATGAATCCGATTTGGCTCCCCAGATTGAAATCCCTTATGCTTCCAGTGGAACACTAGTAAATCATTTGCATCACAAATCTCCTGTGCTCTGGCTTCTCAGCTCACAGAGCTGCTGCTCAGATCAGCGCCGCTGCCTCCATCTTCCAGAGTGTCAAACATATGATGGGAAAACCTCCTTCCCGTTAAAGGGAGATGGGCAGGATAAGCCATCCTGCGTGACTATCAGCAGACAAAGATGGACAGGGAGTGGAATGGCCACCTGTGCTGCCCACAAAGCCTTAGGGAAGAGGATTGAGACAAAGGATTTCAGTAATCTCGGCCAATGTTAACAGGGCAGCTGGCGCAAGGGTAGAGGCGCTACCCAGGGACTCAGCCAGCATGGTGTCCCCAGACCAAAGCTGGCGACAGAGTTCACTGGGCCCTGAGAAATGTGGAGGGTGGGGTCTTGGATCTGGACATCTCCCCTCCCCAGGAAGGACAGAGCTTGGTCAGACTGCCTTAGCCTGGATCCCAGGGCCCTTTTAAATCTCCAGGCCATGGTACAATCTTCCCCTTTGCCCCTCTGCCCACCAGAGGTGGAAAAAACACCCAAAAGTTACTCGAGTAAAAGTACACCAGCTTTGGGAGAAATGCACTTAAGTAAAAGTCACTGGTGGGCGCACACCCCTAGAAAACTACTTGAGTAAAAGTACACACACGTGCACACACATCACATCTTGTTTGTCCTCAAGTATCCAGCAGTGAAAGCAGCTACACTTTTACTCAAGTAACTTTTGGGTACTTTTTCCATCTCTGCCACCCATGCCCATCAGCAGCCCTGCTTTAGCCTCTGCTTGCCAGAAGCTGGGAGCAGGTGACGGCGGTGAATCATCTGATGACTGCCTGTTCTTTTCATTCCCGCTGAAGCATCTGGCATCGGCCTCTGTTGGAAGACTGGATCCTGGGATGCTCAGCTTAGTGAACAAGAGCAACGAACAGGGAGCTTCATGTGGGAGCTCTCCAGGTGAAGGAGGAGCAAGTATGGGACCCTTGAGGTAAGTGGCTTGTTGGTAGTGTGTGTGTTTGCGGGTTACTTGCTGGCTGCCTGAAAGATACTGTGTGCTGAGTTTGCATTTGTCTTTTTGTTTGGTGACGCACGTGCTGAGTTGTTTGTTTGAAGGATCATGTGCTGAGACCAGCCGTTGGAAGCTGTGAGCTTTTTAACAAGGATTGGAAATCTAGAACCCTCTGTTCATTGGTCAACCCTTAACCGGGGGGCAGGGCTATCACGAAGGCCAGGGCTATATAAAGCCTGCAAGTAAGTGACCAGGAAGTTTGCAGCCCAGGAGCTTAGCTAACAGGAGTAGTGAGTTTCGTGTGAGAGTTGTCCACGGGAAGGAGGAGTGATTGCAGGCCTCTTGAGTTAAGTGGCTGTCTGTGGTGTGTGAGCTGGGGGTTACTTGCTGCTTGCCTTGCTGTGTGCTGATCTCATGTTTGTCTGTTGTTTGAAGGACTGTGTGCTGAGGCCAGCAGTTGGAAGCTATGAGCTTCTTAATGAAGATTTGAAATCAGTGAATTCGTTCTGACCCAATATGGCAATTCTTATGACATTGGTTCAGTTCAGTGCTGCGGCAATCACTTGTATCTGTGGTGATGGATACACTAGCACAATATACCACATGTGGTTATTTGGCTGGTTGAGTGTGACTAGTTGGCTTGAGCCATAAAAACTCAAAAAAGATTGAATTCAATATTTTTTTCATTTAAAAAACAAACAGTTTAAGAAAATAAAAAAAACTTCAGAAGATCTTTTTGAAGTCTAAAGTCACTTTCCATTAATGTGACCCATCTGCTGGATGGAGACTTCCGCCAGCTGGTGGAATAGCTTAAATATGCTACGTAGTCGGGAAATCGTGCATCATTGTAAGATGCAGCCTAGAGCTGGAATTTTTTTCCTGTTTTTGAAAATTTACTTTATTTTCCTTTTCAGAATAACATGGCTAGTTCACTATAGCAGTAGCCACTACAGTGGTGATAGCTGAAGAATTGAGTGGACAGTACAGACTTGGACTTAGACCCAGATTCACAGAGGCATTGAGGCTCCTCGCTGGCACTGATTTCAACAGAAGCAGTAAGACCCAGAACACTTTTGTCAATCTGAGCCCTAGTCTCTCTCTGCCTAAGTACCCCATCTGAAAAATGATAAACAGCCCTTCTCGATGCTGTTGGGGTGCTGTGAGGATATCAAAGATTGTGGGGGTCTTAGATCCATGGGTGTTGGGGCTGTGCTCTTCAGAGTACCCACACCGACTCAGGTTAAAGGGATATGACCTGTAGAATGCAGGTGCTTATCACTTTGGCTGGGTCTACACTTGCCCCCAACTTCAAAGAGGGCATGTTCATCAGGGTGACTAGAGATTGCTAATGAAGTGCTGCGGTGAATACACAGCACTTCATTAGGCTAATTCTCTCCAGCGGCAACTTTGAAGTGTCCAACTTTGAAGTGCCGGTATGCACATAGCCATGAGCACTTCAAAGTGCCTTACCTCCCCAAATTTTTGACACTTTGAAGTTGCCGCAGGGGAGAATTACCCTAATGAAGTGCTGCATATTCACCGCAGCAATTCATTAGTAATCTCCCATCGCCCTGATTAACGTGCCCCCTTCGAAGTTGGAGGCAAGTGTAGACAAGCCCTTTCTGAGAACCACCACCTGATGTGGCCCTCTTGCTAATCACTAGTTGCTCTGGAAGGTCTTTGCCCCACGTTCTTACCCCACAACATGGATGCTGTTTGTTGGCTGTGTGTGCATGTGGCTCAGGCACTGAGACCAGACACGTATGTTCCAATTTTCTCTCTTAGCCTTTTCTAGGCCCTCAACCCAGGTGCTTGTGGTCAAGATCCCAACACTGCTGAAAAACATTTAAATTAGAAACACACCAACAGCAACCAACATTTCTTTTTTTTAATGTTTTCTGTTAGATGTGGATGAAGTTTTTCAAACCAAACTTCATTTTCTCTCGAAAATGAAAATTAGGATGCCAAAAAAAACTAAAAAAGCTGAAATGTTTTGTTTGAACACCTTCTAAAAGAAGCATTTTGATTTTTTTATTTGAAATGGCCTTTTCTTTCAAAATTTACAGCAACTGTATTTACAATCTTTTTGAAAGCTCCAGCAAATGGATGCTTTTCAACTTTTTGGTCTCCACAAAATATTGATTGCACATCAACCAGAGAAGTCTTTTCTGATTTTTCAGGACTTTCTGTGAACTGGAAGATCAGTTTTTCAGAAGGCTTTAATTTGTGTTCCCAAGAGTTTTCATAAAACTTTCCATTCCTTCCAAGAGCCTCTAAATTGGAAGACTAGAATTGCATGTCAGTGTCACTTTAAATAGATCCCATTTTTTGTAACATACCCCAGCAAAGACTGGGATGTCTAATGTGGAATAGTGCGAAGGCAACTGGGAGAGATGGGCACACCATTCCTCTCAAACAGAACTAATGGGAGTGCACAGGAGATCTTGTTTGAGTTCAGATAGCATGAGTTAACTGCTTGGAAGCCAAGAGTGGAGGGGTGTGACAGGTTTGGCAAATGGAGGCAGAGTTGATTCAAGGCCTGTTAAGCCGGCTTTTTTTCTTTCCACATTTACATGTTCAGCAACAACCGGTTTTACAGAGCCCTTTTCACAATGGATTAGCTCCGCATTCATTGCCTGTGCTCTTTTTGCTGCAGCAAGCAGGGCCTTTAACTGCTGAAAATGAAAAGCATTTGAAAACCAAACAATCAGCCCTGCAAGCTTCTTGTGCAGAGCCACCTTCTTGGGACACATGCACCCTTGTTTTACACTTGGGGCCACCCAACATGCTGTGGGCACTTATTCTACAAGCCCTAATGAATCAGGGCTGGGCTGTAATGAAGGTATACTCTGCAATCAGGCAATTGTAATTTGGTTTATGGAGGCATCAAGAATTCTAATTCCACTGAAGTTAAATGGCACAATTAGGAATCAGGGAATGTCCAGATACATCAAATACACCCAATCCACAAGGAGTCAGGATTAGAACCCAGGTCCTTCTGAGCACCTAGGTGCTTCCTCATGAGTCAAAGGAGGAGTTCCAATAGTAATCTTCTTAGCTATGGCTACACTAGTCTGGAAAATCAACCCACTCAGTGTCAGTCTTCCAGGGTTTGATTTCGTGCATCTAGTATGGACACACAATATCAACCCCTCAGGGGTTACCATCGATCACTGTACTCCACGCAAGATGTAAGGAAGGTGGATGGGAGAAACTCGTTGACTTTCCTCAGTATGGCCAGACAAGTAAGCTGAGTGCAGACATGTCAGTTTTAGCTATGCAATTGCTGTACCTAGAACTGAGTATCTGTGATCGACTTACTTTGCCTAGTGTAGCCAGAGCCTTCGACTTTTTGGGAGCCAACCTGTGCATTCCTTCAAAGCAAGGCATTACCTGGGAGACAGCCCCATTGGCCACAGCTTGCTGGAGGGCCCTTCTGAGTGGGCACAAACCAAAAGCGTGGCTATGCCCAGGTAATGTACTTGGAGATGAATGGGCTGGTTCCCAAGCTACCAGACATGGGCTCTGACATTCTGCCATGGGGAGTGAATTCCCAAGGCAGGCACTCATGCATCTGACAAAGCGGGTCTTTGCCCATGAAAGCTTATGCTCCAAAACATCTGTTAGTCTATAAGGTGCCACAGGACTTCTTGTTTAAGAAGATACAGACTAATGTGGCTACCTCTCTGATACTGTTGGCTGAGAAATTGCCCTGGTTGGCCTGTGCCTGCTGAGTCGGGCTTGCGGGGTTCCACTAAGGAGCTGTTTCATTGTGATGTAGACATTCAGGATTGGGCTGGAAAACAGGTTCTAGAACACAGTGAGGTGGCGGGGTTCCGTAGCTCAGGCTGTAGCCTGAAATCCTAGTGTCTACACCACCATTAAACAGCCCCTTCACCCAAGTCAGCTGGCCTGGGCCAGCCCAGGGTATCTCCCTGCAAGGGAGACATACAACAGAGAGCAGATCAATGGCACAAGCCACAGGTACCTGGGTGATTGGAACTTTCTCCCATGCCCAAGTCTGATCCACAGGGCGCCCCTCATTCGGAGGGGAACAGGCCAAGTGACCTCCTGAGCTATGCACTGCAGAACCATACACTGGAAGGCTGGGACCTCTCCTCTGCCTGGGATTGCTGTACGTGTTTGGCTGCCACAGGACTGTCCAGCGTAGCAGCGTCCAGGGTCAGCGCCTGAAGGGAAGCTGGTAAGAGAGGGCTGGGGTGAAAAGAGAGGAGGACAGACAAGCGCACAAGACAATGTGGTGCTGGCAGTGGGTCAGAAGAAGAGGAAGAGATGAGGGATGTGGGGCAGCTCAGCTGCAGTATCCTCGTCCTGACACTTTGCCCTTTCTATATCCCTCTATCCAGTGCAGCTTGGCTGATATCCTGCAGCTTCACACAGACAGAGATGTTGGCTTTATAATGGCCAACAAGCGTATCCAGCCATTGGCTCCCTTTCCCCTCCAGGGGTTTAGCAGGAAACAATCAATTAGGCTTCGGTGAGTGAAACAGACGTTTCCCAGGTGCACATCTGCACCCTGGCACATGAATGCCATGAAAAACCAACATCAGCCTGTCACCTGAGTGCTGCTTCCCATGGCCGTTCGTGGCTGGTGAGATGCTCCAGCCCCTGCCAGCCACAGACAAGGGGTTACTCTAAAATGAAAAGCTGACTGGGGCCAGTTCCACTGCCCCCAAAGCCGCCTGACTCTGTGTTGAGCATCAGTGACTCCCGAGCAGGCAGACAGCGCTGTGTTCGAGATGAAACGGTCACAGTTAGTGCATGACAACTCACTCCACATCAAGTGTGACTTTGTTAACAGCTGTCGTGCAATCAGTAATGCGTAGCACTTGACTACCTGGGGAGTTCTCCCTGATAAACTGCCCTCAATTAGTTCCAGGTGTGGACGCTCTTATTGCAGAATAAGAATGAATGCCTTGTCTGTTTAGTTTACCCCACTTTGGTTGTGTTTACACTGTGCCCTTAACTCGAAATAAGATACATAATTTGCCCTATGCAAATTCAAGTCAATTTTGAAATACTGCACTATTTTGAGGCATCCCTTACTCTTCCCGCAACAAGGAGTAGGGGGATGCCAAAACAGCATGCCTGGTATTTTGAAAAATATTTTGAAGTATTGGGTGCATTTCCTAGATGTGGCATTACTATTTTGAGATGCCTCAGTATCTCAATATAGCTCTGCAGTGTAAACCTAACCTTTCTTCCTCTCAGACTTTGCTGAATCATTACACCCGCGCTCTGGGGCATCACACTGCTGCCTTTCAAGTGTAATATATAGGGCTGTGAAACACCTGCCACAGACCATGAACACTGGTCTCCCCCATCCCCATGAGAGCTATCTGCAGGGTAAAAGTACATACACACAAAAAAACAGAGTTCACAGGGGAGACCAGCGTTTCTCAAACAGGGGTCCCAAAGTAAAAGTGGGGGGCGGGAATCACAAGGCTATTGGAGGAGGGTCACAGTATCGCCACTGTAACTCACACCTTCTGGGTGTGGTACAGTGCCCATCTAGCAGCACTGGGACCACCTCCAGCGAGAATAGCCAGGCAACTCTACAGCCTTAGCTGCTGGGTTGTTGGCTTTCAGCCTGGGCAGTAGCAGCTCCTGCACTAAGCTTTGGAAGTCGTGGGTTTGATTCTGTCAGTAGGCATTGCCCTGCCCTTAATTCTGTGTTGGGTGACTAGAAATCGGCAGCCAGGTAGTCCTGCCACCACCAGCACCACAGAAGTGAGGTTGGGAACGCTGGGACCCCCTTAAACAGCCCCCTTTTGGGCTCACTCTGCCTAGATGCCCAGCACATCAATTATGGCTGGTTCCAACACTGGGAAACATCAGATTTAAATAGCTGAAACAATTAAATTTGTGATTTTTAAAATCTGACAGCTGTGAACTTCAACAAAACAGAAAATGAATTTGGTAGAGTCCCAGATAATGTAAGATCCAGAGCCACGGGTACTGGCTTCCTCTGGGCCTGGGACTGCTCAACCCCCTCCTCTGCCTCAGACCCCACTCCTGCCTGATTCCTTCCCCCTAAGTCCCACCTCTTCCTGCCCCACCTGAGTCCCCTCCCCTGAGCTCACCTCTCCCCACTCCTCCTCCCTCCCAGAGCCTCCTGTATGCTCTGAAACAGCGGATGGTGGTGAGCAGTAGGTGCTGGTGGGAGGGAGAGGAATTGATCAGGCACTGGTGGGCAAGAGGTGCTGGGGGAACTGGCTGCCAGCAGGGTGCTGAGCACCCACTGATTTTTTTCCATGGCTGCCCTAGACCTGTGGCACTGATAGAGTCAGAGCCTATGCCCAGATCGTACCTGGCTTTAGTCATTGCAAACCGCTGGCACATTCCATCAAAGAAAAGGGGGTGCTGACAAAATTCCCACTGGTGTCCCAACCTCCCAGGCGTCTCCAGTGGTTTCAGCCTGGCTGCAGTGTCCTTCCTAATTCCTCTTCTTCTAGCCCAGCCAAAAGCTGTTGTGTGAAGTGAAAGGGGACTGCACTGTGACAGCAGGTGACCGCTACATACAATGGGCCAAGCATGACCCAGAGCTCATGGGAGGGACATTGAGCATCTCCTCAGAGGTGCTGGGTATCTTTAACGCTCATTGTTTTCAGCATTTCAATGGGCATCTTGACTGAGCAGGGACTGCATGATTGAGCCACAATGACCAAATTGTCCCTGCTATGACTCCTTCCTGGATTTCAGTGGTGTGATACTAGGACTGAACTTGGTCCACTGTGTGTCCTATAGACAGCAAGGAGATTTTATGGTAATAATAAAGTAATCTGTTCCAACAGGACATTCTCTGACTGTCCCCATGTTCCAGAACGTAGTCAGATGAGGTCAGCTCACCCTTTCCACGAGAACACGTGGAAATGATCATAGCACTCAGCATTCAACATCCACATGGCTTTCAATCTGTGAAAGGACAAAACTGGGCATGTGGTTGGAGGAGACAATGGCTTCTTCTTAGTCTTCCAGATGAGCTGTCCTTAGAAAGACAGACTTTTCTCTACTGATATGTCAGTTCAATCAGCATGATTTGGGTGTCTTCAGAAATGGAGCAGATTCTGCTTCAGTTTACGCTGGTGTGAATCTGGAGCTGCTGCATTGAGATCATCTTGGCTCCCTGAGACTACTTGGCTTGGCTGAAAGTGGCCCAGCTGATGCTAATTAGTGTTTCCATGGCACTGCATCGGATAGTAGTAGGTAACAGATGTGCACCACCCCTCTTGTGAGCTTGGGGAATGTTATTATCACCATTTAATAGACAGGCAAACTGAGGCCATCCAAGCGCTCCAGGCTCAGGAGGGCATGAGTGTCAGAGCTGGGAGTAACACTTGAGAATTCCTGGCTCCCGCTTGTGGGCTCAGACAATAAAATTTTCTCTACTAATAAATGAACGAGGCCCACCAGGCACAGTCTGATTTTGCTTATCCTAAGATCTCAAATGATTATCCTGTATGGCTAAAGGTCTCCAGGCAGACAAGCAACATCCTTGCTGCCTGTCATTAAGAAAAACATTATAGTTGGGATAATGTTAATGGACTAGCCAAGTGTTTGAGTGCTAATAACATTAACAGCCACGCAGGCTCAGATCACATTAAGGGCATGTTAGAACATCACACTTAGGGGCATGAGCTGGACACTGAGGATTGTCAAAAAATCCTGTTTCCCTCTGGTACAGTTTTATCCCCGGTGCAGCATGAGGCACAGCCTGGAACTCGGGCAGCAATGCATGGCTGTGTAGTGCTATTTTGAAGACCTGCAAAGGCTGAGGCATTTGCTCACTGGCTATCAAAGAATACACCCCAAAATTCCCAATGCTGTTGTCTTGAGCCAGCAGGAGTTCATAACCAGGCATTCACGGTGAGCTTTAGATTGCTATGGAAGGCGGCGGCTTCATCTGGCTCCAAAGCCTCAGATGTAGGCTGCTGTTGGTTCTAATATATGGGCCCAGATGGGCCGGTGGTCTTCTCTGAATTAACCTGAGAGCCCTGAGACAATCTTCAGTATAGAGAGTTAGCCAGAATCTGTATGGTCAAAAGCCCCCTCCACCGGGGAACTCAGTTGGCAAAGAGAAGAAGTGCCTAGAACAGTGGTCTCCAAACTTGTCATGCCCTTTTTACTGCATGCACCCTGCACAGGGGCTGAGCCACAGCTCCTGAGGAACAGGGGAACATAGACAGGGATAAGAGGATAAGGATAGTGCTCCTTCCCTCTCACGGGGGTTGAGCACCCAGCAAGGAGTTTACAGGGATGCTATGATAAGGGGTGCCCCTGAGGCACAGGCCTCCCAACTTCAGAAGGGAGAACCCTGCCATCCCAAGGTGAGATGCAGGCCCACCTAACTTCACCACCTAACTTCGCCACTGGGTCAGCACAGAATCCACTCACTATCAGGTGACGAGGTTTCGAGCAGCACCACAGTGAGATGGTAATTTTGCTCCTGTGGACTCCCTTCTCTCAGGTCCCTGCTTCCACAGAGCATGTCCCATCTCCCCAGAATACACTGCAGAATACACAGCATGGACTTCCAGGCTTTGCCCACCAGGGGGCATGTGGCTGTTCCTCACTGTTAATCTCCCAGGGAGGCCATGCCTCTTTGCTGCACTTCCTCAACATTAGCGATATAAAATCCCGTATCATTAGTTATCCTGTTAAACGTTAAGTTTAACTGGCTAACTGATTAAACAAGGGGGAGAGAAAGCCGAGGAGGCCACCAAGCTAGAGTTCTCCTGCCCACAGTGCATCCAGAGCCACCAAGTACAGGGGCTGCTCTGGCTGGCTGGAGCACCCCCCAGCTGCGATGGGCTACCCACAGCTGGAGCAACTCCCGGCTCGCGGCAGGTGGAAGGCTTCTCCAACTCCCACTAGCTAACCATAACCACTAAGCCTCATCTGTTTAGGGTGAGGCTTCTGTTAACACCCCTACCCAACATATCATGTTCATCTATTTCTGATAATTCTGCTCTTTGCTATAGTTTCAATCAATTTGCCTGGTAGTGAATTTAGGCTTATACCAGCCTATAATTGCCAGGATCATCCACCAAGCCTTTTCTAAAAATTGGCATTGCATTAGCTATTCTCTAGTCCTGGTATTCAGTCACCATGGTACAGAGGCTGATTACATGACAGAATACATACCAAAGTCAGTAGCTCTGCAATGTTATATTTGAGTCCCATCAAAACTCTTGACTGACTATTGTCTGGTTTTGGGGAGTGATTACTTTATCAGTGCACTCTTAAAACTTCCTCTACTGAGACCTCATTCTGGGCTAGTTCTTCAGATTTGTCATCTCAACAGAGCAGCTCACATGTGGGAATCTCCATCACACCCTCTGCAGTCAAAATGGGTGCAAAGAATTCATCACTGTTTGGCAGGCTTTCTGCCTTCGATGAATTTTCTTTTTTTCTTTTTCTTTTCTTTTTTTTTTTTTTGCTGTCAGTTTATATTCCCTTAACTAGTCATTTTTCAGATTCATTCTTAACCTGCCTAATTACCCCTTTATACTTGACTTGTCAGAGTTTATGTTCGTTTCTATTTTTTCGCTAGAATAAGTTTCTTAAAGGATGACTTTTTCCTCTTAACCACCTCTTTTTCTATCCTGTTTAGCCATGACGGCATATTATTAGTTCTCTTAGTTCTCGCTACTCTGTTACTCCTGTCTGTGTCTCATCCTGTGTGACATTCCATGTTATTTATGAAAATGTGCTCATGATATGAATATGGCATAACTAAAATATGATTTATGTAAGATACGTGTGTTAGGTGTCATTGGAAAGGTTATGATTGACTTGAATATGATTATCCTATTTATAGGAATGTGTGAGTTTTGTATCTAAAGTTAAGAATAGCAAGCATGTATCTGTATTTCAACTATACTATTAGCTAGGGTTGGTCCTGCTTTGGGCAGGGGGCTGGACTCGATGACCTTCTGAGGCGTCTTCCAGCCCTAGGATTCTATGATTCTCTGCTACTTTGGGTGATGCCCACTGCTAACACTTAAACAATGGAAAAGCCAGACAGAGCTGATGACCCATCAGTGAGGACTGTGTAAAAGTTTGGCCTTCTTGAAGACCCTGCACATTGCCACTGACTTATGGATATCACTGCTATGCTACTAAAGAGTCAGGTGACCTGGTCACCTGATACTAAATGCCATCTTGGACGGCCAGACTTCTCCAGTGGGAGGTGGGGGACGCAAACAAATGATTCTACGTAAGGAGAAGGAGGAGAACAATCAAAGTCTTCAGTTTGTTTCTCCTCTGCTTCCCCCCTCAACAAGATACTAACAGGCACCTGGAAACAAGAAGTGAGAGGGGAGAGAAAACTGCTTGACATAGGCTAGAAAGATATCTGGCCTGTAAAAGAATCTGCTGCAATGAAGTGGGGTGTGAGAGGATTTTATTCCCCTGGCTAGACTGCATGAGTTTTCTGATGCCCTGCAGTAACCCAGGGTGTGAGCCTCAGTTTCCCTAGTCAGCCAGGTGACACCTTTCCTCCCCGTGAAACAGGACAAAGGGGGAAGGAGGGGCTGGTTTGAATTGGAACTGGGAAGTTGGGGGTGGCAGCTCCCCTGTCTTGAGAGGGAGTAAGGAGGGCTCGGGGAACCCCTCTGGGCCCCCTCTCCCCAAAAAGGATTGTACTCCCTGCTTCTATTTCTACGCTGACTAGACTGTTCTACTCTGTGTCACTGCCCACTAATAAATCTTCTGTTCTGCCTGCTGAATGACAGTCACATCTGACTGCAGACTGGGGGGGTGCAGGGCCCGGTGACCCCCACACTCCTGATATCTACCTACGACAATATTTAGGGTGAGGAATTGCAATTTGTAACCCATTTCTTTGGTGACTCAGGCTTGGTTTGCATGCTTTCTTTTACCTGCTTAGTGGGCTGCTTTGCTCTGTTTGCCATTTCTTCCCCAAGTGGAGTTCACCTTCTGTAGCTAGTACACTCATTTCTTGCTGATAGCATACCCCAGTTATGCAATGTCTAACTGGCGAGGGTGAGAAATGGTGCCTGTCTCCTTCCACATTGTGGGAGGGGGCGAATTCCATTGAACCAAGCCTGTGTGCTGGGCTGGTGGGGGGCTGTGTGCTAGACCCAGAAAGACCAGACAAAGAGAAGTCAAACTGGTAGAACTGGCTGATGCTGGTGGCTCAGCACATCAGGGTACACTGCAAGGGGCACAAGCCATCACACGCGGGAGTTGCCGTGTCGCGTTGATTTTCTTCATTCCACCGAGGAGCGGCAGGTTATTCCAACAAATGCTACTGCCTGCCATTTTTCTGCCCTCTGGCCCAGGTTTCCTATGGGCAGCAGAAAAATCCTGTAGCCCCATGTGCCATACGCCCACCCGGATGACCCCTCTACCAAGGCTAGCAAGAAGGACAGAGCAGGGGCCTTGCAGAATCCCCATGCTAAATCCTACCTCAGCCCCACTCACTGCTGGAGTGGAGTAGAAAGGCAGGAGCTGGGCACAGGCCCTGTCCCAGGGTGTGTGTTACAGTAGGAGGGAGGGACCTGGGTTCACTCCTGCGTTGAGTTCTCCGGTGCTTTCCCCAGTGCAAATAGCTCCAGCCCCAACATAACAAGATAAAGCCTCTGAGTTCAACAATAGTCTGGAGGAGGCTCAAGAAATAACTCCTCAGCTGCTTCTCGGTCTGCGCTCATGTTTAGAGAGGGTCCCTCCTGCTGCGGCTTCTCCTGCAAGCGGCAGCGGCAGAGACTAGCAGGGTTATCTTGCACCGCCCCTCGGAGGTCCCCTCCCTGCGTTATCCATCAATCTCGGCAGCTCGGCCATCTGCTGATGGGTGCACATGCCACACAGCACAAGCCCTGAAGCTAAACATCCATCTAATGTATCTCCTGGGACACCGGAGCAGTGAACATGTAGCGTATGTGCCCCATGCTACTGGAGAGAAGCCCACTGCTGCATGCATTTATTGGGGGTGGTTTCCTGGCCTCGTTCTTCTCTTTGCTGGGACTATGGAATAAGGGGGGACGGCTCTTGGGAAGGTGATGAGGAAAATTAAAGAGACAGCAGAGTGCAGAGGGTGGAAGTGTTCCCTAGTGGACAGTGCAGTAGACTGGGTCTCAGGAGACTTGTGGTCTATCCCAGTGCGCAGTAAGCAATGTGCTGTGGCACACTGGTGTGCCATGAAGTGTCATTTAGTGTGCCTCAGAGTCATGTGCCAGGAGTGCCATTGCCTTGGTGGGAAAAGTGCATAGTGGTGGTGGCTCTGGGGTGGCAGCAGCTCTGGTGAGTTGCTGGCATCGAGTTAGAGCAGGAAGGTGGGGTGCAGGAGGTGCCTGGCTCTGGGTTAGGGCTGGTGGGTTGGGTTCTAGTGGGGAGCTGGGGGTGCCTTGTTCTGGGGGAAGGAGAGGGGACTGAGTTACGTATGTTGGGCATGCTGTGAAATTATAATGCATGCTGAAGCGTGCCATGAGGTGATAAAGGGTGCTGAGCACTGGTCCCAGTTCTGCTGCTGGGGGATTACATATAAATCCCTGTGCCTCAGTTTCTGCTTCTGCAAAATGGGGATACCGTCCTTTGTAATATTACTTGATGTCTACCAATGTAAAAGCAAGGTGGTATTACTAGTGGGAAGTAGGCTGGATGGGGGTTAACGTGTAGGCCTGATACACAAGGGAGGTGAGCGTTGTTCCTTCTCCCCCCCAAAACCACTCTCAGTGCAGTAGCAGGAGGAGAGATGAGCAACAGGTTGGCACAGCTCTTAGAATATGTCAAGTCCTTCTTATAATACCATATGGACGGCCTGAGCCACTCAGCCACTGCTACAGTGTCCAAAGAAAGTACCCATATCCCAGGTGAGAGGACACCTGTTCCCCATTTATCCTGCAGGGTAAAAGAACCAGCTTGGGGTGCTGCTTTGTGACATTGGGGTCTTCACACCAGGGCATTGTTCTGCAGTCCTTGCTGGGCCTGCTTCTCAGGGCAGATGAGCCTACTGCAGCTCTCAACAACACCAGGGCAACCTCTTGCTTTTACCTGCTCTTATAGCAATTCTGTCCCTACTGTCAACCCCTGGGGGCAGGTTTGATGCACGCCTGACTCTGTGTGACAATGGAGTGCTGCAATCTGGCGTAAGGAAGCACCATGTCATGGCGCTGCTGCGTAAGGATGCAGAATGGAGAGGGCGTGGTGTTTGGAATGAAGCTGCAACCACTCAGTTCTCCTGGGCTCATGGAGCTGGGCAATGAGTTTCAGAAATCCACCCTGACCCATTGATTTGCCGATAAATGGATAACTCAGCCAAGCTGCTGGCAGCCGTAGTAGAAGGAAGGAGCATGGCGTGAATCCCCTGGGTCTCAGGCTGTTGTTCCTCAGGGGATATGGTGGCTTTGAAGCTCCAGGCTTAGCAGGCTTGATGGTTGGGACGAAAAGCTGGGGAAGCTGAGTGCATTTCTTGCATCCATTTGGAACAGATCCTGGCGTCAGCCGTCTATGGCCAAGCAACAGAGCACTGAAAGACGGATGACTTGAGCCAGCGTTAGAGTGGGGACCAGAGACTCAGGATGCTGGGTTATATTTCCAACTCTGCCCTTGCATTGCTGCTTCACCATGGGCAAATCTCTCATCTTCTCCTTCAGTCACTTCGGCTTTCTGTGGCCTGTCGCTGAGGGGTATCACACAGCGAAGCATGCAAAGGACGACTACACATGACCCTCCTCAAAGGCACTGGGGAAGCCCTAGGGATCAGTTTATTAATACCAATCCCACGCTGCCGTCCTAGGAACATCTACTATAGATCACAGAGAGCTGTCTGCGAGTCTGTAGGACTACCAAATTCAGTACACAGCTTCCTCTTAGCATCACTTAAAGCAACACCAGGGCTTGGTTATACCCGGAAAATTATATGTGCCTGGAATGACATTGCTTCTCATGAAGCGGAAAGGGAGGACTCTGCTATATAATGACCACATGGGGCAAGCAAGGAATATGGGATGGAAAGCAGGGGCAGTTATACTGTATAATGACCACAAGGGGGGCAGCAAGGGCCCAGAGATGGGGACCCAGACAGCTGTAGTCCCATTGGAGTAGCAGGGGCCAGGAGTGGAGAACAGGACAGCTATCTGTCCTGATAGAGACAGCTATCTGGAGCTGTAGTAGCCATGAACAGGCATTTTTCACCTGGTCTCAAGCTGTTGCGGTGACAGAGGGCTGGGGTTGTCCTCTCTCCCCAGGGTGGCCTACATGCCAAACCCTCATGCCCAGCCCCACCCTGGAGCAAAGAGTTACATGGAGAAAAACAAAAATTAATCAATTTAAGGACCAAAGCAATGCCAGGTAAATCTTCTAGTGTTTAATAATACACCCCAACCAGTGACTTCAATGGGCTTTTGGCTCAGCCCCTTACTGTATGTAGCATGAGACATGTAATGATCCCAATAAATTGTGTATATGTTAATGGAATAAGCTTTGTCACACCCCTGTTTGTAGGTATGAAGATCCCCCTTTCACAGGTGGCGTCAGACTCACATGTATCCCTGGTGTAACACTGTGGGCTCTGTAACAGCAACGAAGGGTCTTGTGGCACCTTATAGACTAACAGAAAAGTTTTGAGCATGAGCTTTCGTGAGCACAGACTCACTTCATCAAATGCTGGTCTTGGAAATCTTGGAAATTTCCAAGACCAGCATCTTTTGAAGTGAGTCTGTGCTCACGCTCAAAACTTTTCTGTTAGTCTATAAGGTGCCACAGGACCCTTCGTTGCTGTTACAGATCCAGACTAACACGGCTACCCCTCCGATACTGTGGGCTCTGTGATGTTACACCAGGGATGACTCTGACCCTGAGAAAGGCAGCTGGTTTAAAAAGACCATGTGGCCTAGCAGCTAAAGAACAGCATTACAGGCAGCCAGCTCTGTGTTCTAATGCTGCCTTACATGCTGCCTGGCTTTGTAATCAAGAGCAGCCCTCTTCCATGCCTGTGTGATTGTACATCTAGGACCTGACCCAGAATTCACTGATTGTAGTGGCCTTTGGTCCTTATTTATAGCTTGCTAGCTTCTAAGAGTTGTAAGCTTCTTTGCTGAGATTTCCAAACCCATCTAGAGCTACAGCCACACATCCAAATTATTTTGAAATAACTTTGCTGTTATCTCTATTATACACATGCTATTTGGAAATAAATTCAAAATATCAGGTGCATTATTTTTAAACCAGTAACCATCATTGCAGGAGGGATAGTGCTATTCTCTTATTTCAAAATAAGCATCATTCCTGCTCTTAACAGAACCTGTTTCGAAATAACTATAGGTTTTATTTCGAAATAGCTAAGCACCATTTCAAAATGCATGGGTGTGTGTGTATGTGTCTGTGTGTCTGTGTGTGCGCGCCAGCCCTAGGCCAACATAGCTATTCCAGAATAACTTATTTCAAAATACAGCTGCCGTACAGACATAGTCTAAGGGATTTAGACATCTCTTTTGTTGACTTTAAACACCCTAGACCTCTTTAAAAATCTCAGCCTTCACTAACAATTGTAGCCGTTGGTCCCAAGGAGATTGTTAACATCAGAGGATGGGACATGCATCCTATGGTATTAATCCCCTCAAAGCTCAATATGTTCCCCCCCAGGGGATGCTGGATATAAACTGATGACACATAATAAAAGTTGGGTTGTTTCTGAAGCAGTGACTGTCCATGGGGAATGTACACAAGCCTCTGAGGAAATGGGTCTTTCCCCATGAAAGTTTATGCTACCGTAAATCTGTTAGTCTACAAGGTGCCACAGGACTTCTCATTGTCTTTGCAGATATGGATTAACACAGCTGCCTCTCTGATACATGGAGAATGTAGTGAGGACAGAGCTTGCTTGCCACTCCCACTTAGACACCATGGCTACCTCCACACTAGCATTCCTCTTTTGAAGAGGCATGCAAATGAGAGAGATTGAAAATGCACATGAGGTACAAATTTACATATCTGGCACCTCATTTGCATAATTTTCTTTCAAAAGAAGGAAAGCATTGTAGACACAGCTCTTTTGAAAGTAATCCCTATGTTCAAAAGAACCCTTCTTCCTATTTTTTTAATGGGAAGCAGGGTTCTTTCGAAGCTGTTACTTTCGAAAGAGCCATGTCTGTACAGCTTTTCTTCTTTCCAAAGAAGCTCTTTCGAAAGAGGAATATGCAAATGAGGTGCTAGATATGTAAATCTGTGCCTCATTTGCATTTGTGACATCCTTCATTTGCATGCCTCTTTCAAAAGAGGACTGCTAGTGTAGACGTAGCCATGTTTCATTTTGTTTGTTTATATAGGGAAAAATTGTTCGTCAGAAATGAATTTCTTTCACCCACCCACCAGGGTAAACAGGAGTGCTTTTTACATGTGCTCCCAGGCTGACAGAGCGTTGAGAGACAAGCCCCAGTTCTGGATTCTACCTTTGCTTATTTCTCTGCTCCTTGGCATAGACGTTATCAACTGTTTTCACTCAGGAGCAGGGAGTGGTGAGAGAAACTGGTTGAAAATAACAAGGAATTTTCTCATTTTATTTAGTGTGTAATTGATTTTCCATTAGTTTACAGTGTGCGCCCCCCCCCAACGCTTTACATTTATTGGCATCTTGTAAAATATTCAATGCAAGGGGCTGGTTGTCTGGGGGCTTAGGGGTTAATGAAATACAAAACCATTTGCCTCCACACCAGCATTATGATCACAGTGCTGGTTGAGAGTGGGGTCAACTGGGGAGAAGTTGTCCAAGGGCCAAAGTCCTAATCCAGCCTGTGACACACCAAAGGATCCAGCCCAGTGTAAAGATTTTAAATACTAAATTATTCCTTGCATGTTGATAAGTAACAGAGAGAAAGCTGCGCTAGTCTATATACTATCAAAAGAAAAAAGCATTAAAGTAGCATTTTAAAGACTAACAAAACAATTTATTAGGTGAGCTTTCGTGGGACAGACGCACTTCTTCAGCCCATAGCCATACCAGAACAGACTCAATATTTAAGGCACAGAGAACCAAAAAATAGTAATCAAGGTTGACAAATCAGAAAAAAATTATCAAGGTGAGCAAATCAGAGAGTAGAGGGGTGGGGTGGTGGGAGTCAAGAATTAGATTAAGCCAAGGATTCAAAAGAGCCACTATAGTGACCCAGAAAATTTGCATCCCGGTTCAAACCATGTGTTAATGTGTCGAATTTGAATATAAAAGAGAGCTCAGCAGCCTCTCTTTCAAAGGTAGTGTGAAAATTCCTCTTCAGAAGAAGACAAACTCTCAAGTCATTAACAGAATGGTCCACTCCATTAAAATGTTGGCTGACTGGTTTGTGGATAAGGAGTGTTTTGATGTCTGTTTTGTGCCCATTAACTCTTTGTTTAAGAGAGTTTGAAGTCTGTCCAATATACAAAGCATCTGGGCATTGTTGGCCCATGATGGCATATATGATGTTAGTTGAGGTACATGAGAATGTGCTCGTGACTCTGTCAAACCGATCAGCAGACATTTTAATGAAGTGGGCCACTCTGCTAATAGTAATCAAGGTTACTGGGAAGATACGTGAAGATCTGATGCACTAAACCAGGAAGCAAATGCAAATCTGTATGTGAAAGCTGGAAAAACACAGAGACAGCCCCAAAGGATGAAGTTGGATGTGCTGCAAATGCTGTGGACCAGTTATTAAATGCAACTATTTATAGGCAGATAGTTCCAAGTCTCCAACACAAATTGTTTATGGAACTGAAAAGTTTGATTTGGGGAGCAGAGAACTATTATTTTCTTTAACTCAGAGACGGCATTGTGGTCTGAGGTCCCTTTAGTTTTGCAGCAAGCTGCACTGAGGAACAGAGATCAAAACATTAATCTAGTGAGTACTTTTTTCCTTGTCTTTCCATCCACCAAAATAACCCTGATATTTACCCAGAAACATTATTAATAGTCTGTTGTGGTGATTTTAGCCTGTATTTGTTGTTGTGATAATAAACACTGACAAATTTCCCTTGGAAAATAAAATACAAACTGAAAACAAAGGGCTTTATCTAGTGCCTCTGAACAATGCCACAAATGGGAATCACAGGCCGATAGCGCTCGCCAAGTGCCTGTCAGCGTTTCATCTAATTTTACCACATGCAAAATAAATTTTGTTGTTTGCACGGAGGCATGTGTGGAGGTGCACCGCCAATAGAAATGCACGCTGCCAGCTATGGGCACTCTGCTAGTCAGCTAGGTGGCGTTTGAATCTCTTCTGGACAGCCGCCCAAGCATTCAGCTTAGAGGGAGCACGGATGACTGCCCCTCCGTTCCTGGATAAAAGCTTCCATTTGATACTGCCTTTTTAAAGGGATTTCCCACCCTCTCTCATCCCACCCTGTCCTCCACCTTTCCAGGCATGGTAACTCATGGCTATTCCGAGGGCAGCTCTACACTAGACCTTAAAGTCAATCTAGATTCGCAATTCCAGCTACAGCAATTATGCACCTGGAATCAACGTATCTGTAATTGACTTATCTGGCCGTCCTCACTGGGAGAGGTCAACAGAAGAAACTCCCGTCCATCTGCCTTATGAGGAGAATGAGGAGTACAGGGGTAAACCCCTGACAGGTAGATTTCGCCCGTCCCCACTAGGCACACAAAATCACCCTCTAGAAGATCAACCTTGGCCAGGTAGATATTGCAGTAAGCATAGAGGTACCCAAAGTGAGGAAAATTCCCAGCTGTTCTTCCCATTAACTTTAATGGGCCTTTCCATGGGCAGACAAGGGATGGGTACTTCAGTATGATTTCATGCCAATAGCTGGCTTGGGAGTGCTGCTCCCTGCACCACCACTCCCTGCTCTGCTGTGAAGTTCAGTGGAAATTTACCAGCATCTTCTGGATACCAAAGTACATCAGCTCATAACCCTGGGCTGTAGACTTATCCCCTAATGTCTATCAACTTCCCAACATTACAGGCAGTCACAAAAGCCCGTCTTTGACCAATCTGTACAACATAATGGCTACATCTACACTAGCCCCGCCCTTTCAAAAGAGGGATGCTAATGAGACACAATGGGATATGCTAATGAGGTGCTGCAATGAATATGCAGCGCCTCTTCAGCATAATGGCAGCTGAAGCACTTTGAAAGTGCCACTTTCGATCGCGTATGGCTCATCTACACAGGGTCCTTTTGGAAAGGACCCCCAGACGTCGAAATCCCCCTATTCCTATACTGCCATTATGCTAATGAGGTGCTGCATGTTCATTGCAGCACCTCATTAGCATATCCAGATGTGTCTCATGAGCATCCCCCTTTCGAAAGCAGGGTACTAGTGTAGACGCGGTAAGTGCTGCAATAGGCACACGCTCAGCCAGTTTGACTGCTTCTTCTGGGGGCTCCGCACTCCTCCTGTGGGGTTTGTAGGCTCATTGTTACATTTCTCTGATACAACCACCCGCAGCTGGAGGTGGTCCCTCTTGCAGAGGTCATTCCCCCAGACATGCCACCAAACTTTCAATCTGACCTCGGGTGACCAGACCTCCCCAGGCTAGGTACGGGACAGGGGTATGAGCTAGCGTCCTGGCCAAAACGGGACAGATGGTCACCCTGTTAGCCAAGTGGTGGCTGCCCAATGGGGGTGCCATATTACTGGGGATGGGTGCTCCCTGGCTGGTGGGGCAGCAGCTGCCCCAAGCTGTGGGGAGCCAGGAGTCAGGCGGCAGCTGCGCTGCTCAGGCTCCAGCTCCCCCTGAGCAGTGGGCAGTCAGGAGCCAGGCAGTAGCCATGCTGGTCCAGCTCTGGCTTCCTGGAGCCATGGGGAGCTGGAGCTGGGCCAGCAGTGCCAGTGTGCTCCCAGCTCACCACAGCCTGGGAGCTGGGAGCCAGGCAGCAGCTGCAATGCTCCAGCTCCGGCTCCTCTGAGCAGCGGGAAGCCAGGCAGCAGCTGTCCCGGTCCAGCTCTGGCTTCCCCAAGCCTCAGGGAGCAGGATCCAGGCCGGCCATGCTGATGATCCTCCCAGCTCCCCCCAGGCATGGGGAGCTGGGAACCTGTGTTGACCTGAGGGAAAGGTAGTAGGATTTATGGATTTGGGAAGGCTTGCCAATCCAACTTAAAGTTAAAGATTATAGGTTCGCACCTCTCCTGAGTTAACAGTTGAGTCTCAGGCTCAAGGGCTACGTCTACACTAGCACACTACGTCGAAGTAGCCTATTTTGACGTAAGAACATCGAAATAGGCTACTTCGACATGTATCGTCTACACATCCTCCAGGGCTGGTGCCATCGATGTTGAAAGTCGCAGTAGTGACGGAGAATATCGAAAGGAGCCGCCCTGGAAGGAAATGGGAAGCGTCCCCACACACAAGTGCTCCCCGTCAAAATAAAGGGCCAGCAAAGCCCCAAGCCACTCCTTTAAAGGGCCCCTCCCAAACACACTCGGCCTGCACAGCACGAGATCCACACAGCTGACAACTGATTGCAGACCCCATGCATGCAGCTTGGACCCCCAGCAGCAGCAGCAGCCAGAAGTCCTGGGATAAGGGCTGCTGCACGTGGCAACCATAGAGCCCTGCAGGGGCTGGACAGAGCGTCTCTCAACCCCTCAGCTGATGGCTGCCATGGAGGACCCCACTATTTCAACATAGCAGGACGCAGATCATCTACACATGCCCTATTTCGATGCTGAACGTTGATGTAGGGCGCTATTCCCATCTTCGGCTGGGAATAGAGATTTTGACGTCTTACCACCTAATGTCGATTTCAACGTCGAAATAGCTCACGGCACGTGTAGACGCGATGCGTACTATTTCGACGTTGCACCAGCTACTTCAAAGTAGCCAGCTAGTGTAGACACACCCCAGGTGAGTTTTCATGATTTCCAGTGACCACGCAAACAACAATTTCAGTAGCACTTATGGTTCGTTTATTTAGCAGCACGATGATATATATGTAGCACTTAACTGCAAACTGAAGGTGTATAACACAGTCAGTATCTGATTACAATCAAAAAATTTTACTTAACAATATTTTAGAGCAATACCAATTGCTTAACTACCTGCTCTTATGGTTTAAATTTATGCCAAGCAAACACGATGCAATACTCACTGATTCCTTTGAAATCTCTAGAAACCGAGAACAGCTTGCTTCAACCGGCGAGTAAGGAGTTATTGCAGGGTTAGGTTAAAGGAAGAAATACAAAAGATTGTTCCAGGGAAGATAGCAAAGATTAAGAGATAGCAGAGCGAGTAGAGATAGAGAGACAATTGGGGTGACAAACACCCCTCTGGTGCAGCTCCATCTGGCACAGGTCAATGCCGCGCAGTGCCCTATGCCTCAGACAGAAAGGGGTTTTATACCCGTTTTACCACATAATGATTAAATTGGGGTCTGACTTCATAGAATCTTTGGCAATTGCTGAGACCCCAAATTTCCCAATGGTCTCAACCTGAATGCTTCCCAGTTTCTGAGGAAAGGTCGAGGGGGAAATACCATCGAGTGACCTTTATCCAAATTCGGCTGATAATTTCACACCTTTTTAAGTTGGGGAAAACTTGGGCACCCGTTGGTGTCAGAGATGCACCCTGGATAGTGAAGATTGACGCACACATTTTACTGTTACTAATATGATCTTAACCTTACTTAGGGAAAATGTTTAGCAAAAAGCTCCCCCCTCATGCCATGTTTAACTGGCAGGCTACTTGCTTTACTGCTGACAGGAAAGATAGAAAGGCATAGGCCTTTTTTGGGCCTAAGTTAGCTAAACTATCACGGCTTCTTAATACTCACGCTATAGTAAAATAAATTCTTACTTAAACTATAACTTCTACTACAACTGAGTTAAGCTAAGCGCAGGCTACACCTGGCAGAAGCCGTGCTGGTTGGACTCTGGCTCCCCATGGCTTGGGGAGACTGGAGCCAGCAAATACAAGGCAATTAGCCTGTTTTTAGAAATAAATCATGACGCCTTCCTGGAACTCAAAATACAGGGCTGTCCCAGTCAATATGGGATGGATGGTGACCCTCCTCTGACCTCTCAGCACTTAGCTCTGACCTTGACTCGGCCTTTTTGCTGGTCTTAGTGCTAAAGGCAGTTGTACCTCCTCAGCCTACGTTCAGGGCCTGGTCTTTCACTAGAAGGGGTGGACGGTTTGTTTATCAGAAAACAGAAAATTGCCTGCACAAGGTTGTGACATTTTTAGAGAAAAGGCTCCAAACCAGCATTGTGTATCCCAAAACTGGTTGTCAGGAGAGCAGTGTTTGGCAAGCATTGTTGGGGGGGAACCCTCCCATGCCAACCAATAAATTTCAAACCCAGTAACAGAGAAACAACTTCAATATTTTGAGCAGGACTTCACCGGTTTTTTTAACCTTCTCTCTTCAGCTTAAATGTAGAACTTTAAAGACTAACAAAATGATTTATTTGGCAATGACCTTTCGTGGGACACCCCACTTCAGCAGATGAATCTCATTTCCAATACAGGCTGACATTCGTAAGTACAGAGGACCAAAAACAATAAATGAATGAATGAATAAATAAATAAATAAATTTTGTTTGTTTGTTTTTGGTCCTCTGCACTTATAACTGTCAGCCTGTATTGGAAATGAGATTGATCTGATGAAGTGGGTCTGTCCCACGAAAGCTCATCGCCAAATAAATCATTTTGTTACTCTTTAAAGTGGTACATTTCTGCTGCTTTGTTTTGTTGGAGTGGAGACTAACAGAGCTGCCTCTCTGTTTTTATTCAGCTTGTCATTCTGAAGTCATCACCATCCAGTGGAGGGCAGCCCCGCAGAGCTAAGGATCCATTATGATACACTCATGCTGGTTCATTACAGCTTTTACATGTAAAATGATACATCTCATCCCGGAAAGAAAACCTTGGAGGCCATGCCCACACTCCTGCTTCCCTTACAATGGCTAGGCAGCTGTATGGCAACAGGTGTGGAAAAGGTGGAGAGCAATTTCCCCTAGTCGTGCACCATGAAATAGTCTCTCTGTGCAAATCTCACTCACCAGTGTTCCCTGGAAGATGAGCGCTTGGTCCAGGACAGATTCAGGTGCTACCCAGCAGACTGGCACAGCAGCCACGGCCGGCAGCCTGTGTTTCTATTGGTGGTTCACACCCTAATATGTCTCAGTGCACATAACTGTATTTATTCCACCCATAGAGAGAAAAAAATAGGGGGAACTCAGCCCTCCCTGCCCACCCCCCCACTGAGACTTGGCTTCTGTTGTCTCCTCTTTTTCAGGAGCATGGTCATTGTTCTCTCTCTTTTTGCGCCTGTGCTTTATTGATTTCCCTCACGTTATGATGGGGCTGGGACCGTCTCGGGCTGCAGCCGACATCGCGTGCTTAATCAGAAGTGGAGGGCGGTCCCAGGAGGCCTTTGCCCAGGCATCTCAGCCACAAGTGGCGCATACAAATGAATAAAGGAAGCTTGGCTCTGACCCTTGGGTGGAATGGGAAGATATTTATTCTGGCACAGGGCGTCTGTAAACATTGTAAAGAACTAGGCCATTAAACTGTCCCACAGCATTTCCTTGATCCTGGCCAATATAGCACATCTCAGAGCAGCCTGGGATTTGAGCAGCAGTTTACAGGAGGAAGCAGTTGACTTTCTGAACCCTGACTCCTTTTGCAGGGTCTGGGGCAAGGGGGCACAGACCCCTCAAAGCAAGAGCCCAAAAGATGCTGGGCGAGATATCCTCAGGCCACTCAATGGGAGCTCTGCTCATGATGTCCATGGAGGGGAGCAGACTCCAAGAGATGTACAAACAGTCCCAGGCTGAGGGGAGGAGAGGGTCTAGCAAGGGAGTCATACAGTGAGAGCTGCAGCTCTTCCCAGCTAATGCTAAGTGTCCTGTTGGAGAGTGATGAGCATTGCACAATAATACAATATAGGGAACAGAGGAGAGTGGCTACTTTATAGCAATAATAGAGTCTCCTGTGAATAAACTGGGCAGGGATTCAGGTGAGGTAGCGTCAGTTTGCCCCTCTAACACAGATTCCCTGTGTCGCTTTAGGCAAGTCAGTAAATTGCTATGTGCCTCAGTTTCTCTATCTGTAAAATGGGGGTAATTATTTTAATCATAGAATTCTAGGACTGGAAGGGACCTTGAGAGGTCATCGAGTCCAGCCCCTTGCCCTCATGGCAAGACCAAGTACTGTCTAGACCATCCCTGATAGACATTTATCTAACCTGCTCTTAAATATCTCCAGAGATGGAGATTCCACAACCTCCCTAGGCAATTTATTCCAGTGTTTGACCACCCTGACAGTTAGGAACTTTTTCCTAATTTCCAACCTAGACCTCCCTTGCTGCAGTTTAAGCCCATTGCTCGTTGCCCTATCCTTAGAGGCCAAGAAGAACAAGTTTTCTCCCTCCTACTTATGAGACCCTTTTAGATGACTGAAAACCACTACCACGTCCCCCCCCAGGTCTTCTTTTTTCCAAACTGAAAAAGCCCAGTTCTTTCAACCTTTCTTCATAGGTCATGTTCTCTAGACCTTTGATCATTCTAATTGCTCTTTTCTGGATCCTTTCCAATTTCTCCTCATCCTTCTTGAAACACAGCACCCAGAACTGGACACAACACTCCAACTGAGGCCTACCCAGCACAGAGTAAATCAGAGTAAATTTTGTCTGTCTTAGAATCATAGAACAGGAAGGGACCTTGAGAGGTCATCAAGTCCAGTCCCTTTCCCTCACAGCTGGGCCAAGCGTTGTCTAGACTAGGTTACCTGTTAAGTTTCTAGAGCCCAGAATTGGTTTCAATGGGAGTTAGGCACCTAAATATCTTTGGACCTAGGTTCTTTGGATCTGGGACTTGTGTTTGCATAGTATCTAGCGCATTGGGACCCCAACCTGAGCTAGGTACTGCTATAGTATAGACAACACAATACTGGAGTTAAAAATCACCCAACATGAATGGGAACTGGAATGCCAGCTGTGGAGCAAAGAAAGAAAATTAATGAGGAAGGTGAGGGGGGAGGCCAGGAAATCTGGCAGAGAATTACTTAATTTAGTACGTTTGAAACCCAATAATTATTTCTTTAAAAATAGAATTTGCTAACACATCTCTCAGCCTTTCATTTTTTTCTCGCTGCATAATAAAAGTAATTAGTAATTTGTGTCACTCCTGTAATTTTTCTGCTTGGTATAATCACAAACGGTGACACGGTTCCACAGCACAAACACAGGGGAGAAAAAAAAACCCCTAAAGCGAGGGAAGAATCGGAGCCAGCATTTGAACCCTTTCAAAATAAGTAATAAGCGTTTTGGTTCTTCCGAGTGACAATTGTATCAATCACAGTAATGTATTAATTACCGAAATCCTGCCTGATGGAGCATCGGGGGAAAAATTACTGGGGGACTGGGACAGATTCTGATCTTGTCTCTGCCCACGTAAATTCCAGAGTCGTTGCAGAGAAGCTGATTGTATATTTACTCGCTTTACAGGTGTCAAGGGTCTATGGCTGGAGTTCGGGTTGCACATTTAGGCTGCCTCTAACTGAGATAAGGGCCCCACTGTGCAAGGGGCTGGCATAGCAGGGTTTACACTCTAACACACAGAGGAAGGGTCATTCTAGTTTTAGGGACAAGGAACACAGATAATTCACTTCATCCATGTTCCTATCTACTCCATGACTCAGCTCCAAGGTAAGACCTGTAGCTGAACACGGTTTGATTGACAACACAGAGGTCTTCTCTCTATAAAACAGAGCTAGCCCAAGCCACAGAATGGCAGCCTTCCCTCTGCCCGACATGCCTCTGCTCTGCTCTGAGGGCCCACTTCTGGGGAGTTTATATTAGCTGAGCCTGTGGCTTCTAGGCTTAGATCAGATTTGTTATGCTCGTCCACCCACCCAGAGAAAAGACATGTCCAGACTTTCTGTTTACATGGAGAGAACAACGAAGAAAGAAAGAATAAATATCAAGCCTTAGTGAAAGAGCACAGTGGGTGCATCTCCTCTGTAACACTCGTATCATAACACAAAATGGCCGGCAGCTGACACAGCACACAGGCTGTGCCAACTTGAAAGGTGTGCTGCAGAAACTGGAAGGCTGGTTAGCCTGCTGTCTTAGGATTTAGGTGACCTAGGTTCAAATCTCTTTCTGGGCTTTAGTTTCCCAGGCTAGGCAATGGGTATAATGATTCTTACCTGCCTTTGGGAAATGTTTTATGAACTACTCCTGCAAATCTGCTTGTACGAGAGTGTGAGGTTTGGTGGCTCATGCACCCCAGCGTGCTTTGGGCCCTTTACGACTGGCAAAGGATACATGATTAGGAGCCAGCATGTGACCAGCAGGAAGGTGATACAAGTCTTCCTGCCTCTCACAGAGAGCCAGAAGACTCAAGTCAGAAGAGTCCTGCTCTGGCCTTCCTTAGTAGCCATGAGAGGCTATTAAAAGAGAAGGGTGAATCCTGTCTCCCCACAGCTGGAGGGCCTGGGGCGGCTATTACCCAGTGGTTTGGTTGGGCTGGGTTTTGGAAACAGAATCATAGAATCCTAAGGCTGGAAGGCTGAGCCCAGCGCCCCTGCCCAAAGCAGGACCAACCCCAACTAAGTCATCCCAGCCAGGGCTTTGTCAAGCAGAGACTCAAGGAATGGAGATTCCACCACCTTTCTAGGTAACGCATTTCAGTGGTGAAATAGTTTTTCCTAATATCTGACCTAAACCTCCCCCACTATAACTTGAAAAGTGGAAGAGGCCCATTGCTGGGCTGTGTTTTTGCATTACCAGCTACTTCACCTTCCCTGTTCTACCAACATGAGTATCACTAGAGGGAATATGAGGTTAAGTTCCTTAACAGCTGGGACAATACCATGGCACGGACCATACAGCATGAGCCTAGGACTGGAAGGACCTCCTAGATCACTGAGTCCAGTCCCCTGCTGCCCCAGTGCAACCCCATCACATTCATAAACTCATCAAGCACCATCTGAGAAGTAGCTGCACTCTCTCCTATTGAGCTGCAGTCCTAGAACCCAGCTCCTCTTCTAAAAGCCAAAACGAAACAGTGAAAATGGAACGTTTCAAGCAGACGTGAGGGGATATTTTGTTTCGGGAAAGATTCTGAGGTTCTGCCTTTTCTTTCTGATTCAGGATGCAGCCAGATTTCAAAGTCTCCAAATTCCCGGCGGGATGAAAATTCTATTTTGCACTTAAATTCCATGCTGAGCTTTTAGGAATTTTGTCCACATCTGTCTTGAATTGGTGATGCATTTGAGATGGGCGCTTGCACAGGCCTTGTCTACCTGAGAAACTTGCACTGGTTTAACTCAAGGTATGTTTCTTAAAAGGTGGAGTGTCTGCTCTTTTATGGGCTTTGGCCTTTCTTATTTCTGCATGGCTGAAGCCTATTCAGAATTGGTTTAAGCAAAACTACCCTTAGTGTAATTACTTTGTTCACAAAGTGGTTTGAACTGGTTTGACTGAAGCAAAAGAACTGGCGCTACTTTCTCATGGAGACAAAACCTTGGCATGAAATCCAGGCTTGTTTCGCACCAGTGATAACTTTGCCATTGACTTCAATGAAGCAAGGAGTCGATCTTTAATACCAGTCAGTCACTCTTCTCCTGTCTCCCCCAGTAGTTGCTGAGAACAGGCAGAAGGCACTGAGATGACAACAGCTCTCTTGAGACAGCATTTTCTCCCAGGCTAACATCACTTCAGCAGCTTTGCCCGAACATCAGTCAATTAATCACAGGAGAGCAGGGCCTTCTGTTTACAGAACTCCAACCACATCCATATTAATGCCATCGCTAATCCTTCTAAGTTGCTTTGGAGGCCCTAGTAAGGAACTCTGATATCTTCCAGCTGAAGCATTG
Source organism: Carettochelys insculpta (assembly GCF_033958435.1). Taxonomy (NCBI): domain Eukaryota; kingdom Metazoa; phylum Chordata; order Testudines; family Carettochelyidae; genus Carettochelys; species Carettochelys insculpta. Next base: position 373,351,036 of record NC_134137.1, read on the forward strand.
CTCTTTCCCCCCCACTGATGGCTATAAAGCAGCCCAGCTCAAAAGCTGCTCCAGGCTCCTCTGATGATAGCGTCTGGGAGCAGTCGATAAAGGAAAACAGGTTGATAATGGGGAGACTGGAAACCGCATAAAGTTTAAATGGCTTAGCAACTTGGCAGGACACACTGCATCCAGAAAGGGAAAAAGACAAGGGAGAGGCATGTGTACAATGTAACCCTGATAAATGAGGGGAGAGACCAGGGGAAGCGCCCAGAGTGAGGCTGACAAACTCACGCAGGCCAGCAGGTGCCTGGTTGAATCACTCCTGTCAGGTGTTTTCAGTTCCGAGACTGAAGCTTTTTCCCTTTACTTCTGAAGTGCTTTTCTATTTCCAACCAGCATGTCAACATACACGTTGAACCTCCCTAATCCAGCACTCTTTTGTCTGGCAACATCCGTAGTCCGGCATGATTTCAGTTAGGCAGACGGCCACTTACCATGGGTGTAGTCAAGATTCCCGCAGTCCCATAAACTTTGTTTACAGCCACCAGTCCTGGCTCTGAGTGTTCTGTGCTGTTCTTTAGCTGTGATTGACCCATAAACATCTTCTAAGAGCCCAGTAAGCAGTGCAAGTGTTGGTAATGCTGCTAGACAGTATTGAACTCTCCTAGTCAAATTCTCTCATCCAGCACCAGTCAGGTCTGCAGGGTGCTGGATTCGAGAGGTTCAACCTGTATCTCTGCTCATTGGGATCATCAGTCTCACTCAGTTAGTGACCAAGGAGAGCAGGTTTTTAATCCACCTGGACTGGGATGTCACTTCTGCCCATATCAATTAGGACTTCCTGTTTTAACTGTGGCTGTGTACTCCACCTTTGCCCCCTACGCTGTCTATTTCACCTACCTCCTGTAACATACACAGGGACAGACCCTCTTCTGGACGAGGGTGATAGACCCACCCCTCTTCCAGAGCCTGCCCCACTTCACCCCTTCCCCATACCCTGGCTTGGTCTCTTCCAGCCCCTGCTCTGCCCCCTCCCCTGAGCACGCCCCACACCCACTCGTCTTCCTCCTCTATCCTGCAACTTGAAAACCACACAGGCTCTGGAAGCATTGGGAGGGAGTGGGGTGCTTAGTGCTGGTGGCTGGTCTGAACCTGTTAATTATTCCCCTTTGGTGCTCCAGCCCCATCATACCCTATCCTCCGCCACACCCCTGAGCTTCTTCCCACACTTGGAACCCCTTGGCCCCATCCGCAGAGACAGCGCCTGTGGTAACCCAGACACCATATCCTGCAGCAGGCCTTGGATAAGTACCTGTATTGCAGTCAGTGGCCCTCACTCACATGCAGCCTATTGCAGAATTGTGGTGTTAGAGTGTGAGAGCTGTGGGGTAGTTGAAATGAATATTTGTACAGCACCGTACACAATAGGGTCTTGTTCTCTACCATGTGCACAGCTCAGAAATTCTAACAAATATGAAGGGGAACCACTCAGATTCTAGCCAATGGACAAAGGAGTGAATTTAAAGCAGTTTAGCTGCCCAAGGTCCCCTGCAAAGTTTTGTGGCCTTACCACAGCGTTGGCTGGGTGGATGGATTTGAGAGCATGTTTCCTTCCCTTACTGCTGTAGGAAAGACCCAAGCACACTGTGGGGACATGGCTGCTCAGGAGAAACTCTGAGCTGTGGGGCCGCCCCAGGCACTAATACACTGAAAAAAGAGAAAACATTTTCCCCTGACCCTAAACTGGGGCACACTGACCCCGTCTTGGAGAGATCTAGAGTAGATTAGATCAGAAATCCCACAGAAAAAACATACACAAATAGGGCATCTCAATGGCTTCTCATCAGGAGCCTGGGTCTGCACAAAAATATTTGTTGGGAAAAGAAATTTGCTTTCCACCAAAGATTTGGATTTGTTTTCCAAGAAGCTGAATGCCCCCAAACCAACTGAAAACTGGCCAATTTGTAAACTGAACTGCTGCCAGGGTACCTCATGGGAGTTGAAATTCAGGTGCCTAAAGCTCCTTTTCTCCTTTAGGAGCTGGCCTCTGTAATGCCCATCCAAGGACAGCTAGAACTGCGAACTACTGTGTTACACCTCTCTACCTCTGCAACCTTGTGGGGGGGCTGGTCTAACTGCCCCAGGCAGACGCAAACCTGGGACCTCTGAAGCACAGTGCAGGAGCCTCTACAGGGTGAGCTAAAAGCCCGCTGCCTCTCACGTAAGGCTGCAGAAGAGTCTCATTCTTTCTCTGTGTAAGTGCCGCTACATGGGACAGCCAACCCCAGGTGTGTGGATTACACTGGTGATTAGGTCTCCCTGCCATGTCAGTCTGGACGCTGTGTGTGAATCAAGCAGGAAGGTTTATTACACAGAGCGCTGGCAGAGTGCCACTTCGCTTATCAGGCTCAGTGGGCACTGTCAAGCAGTTAGTTACAATTGATTATATCGAATGCCAACGGGTGGAGAGAAGCAATGGAGTGAGAGTTCCCGAGCCCCTAGACAGGCCAGCAGCAAGATGAAATGAGCACAAGAAGCCAATAATCTAAAAGGTTACATGACTCTGCCTATAGCTCACATAACATTTTCTCTAATACACGGGTGGTATTTCTCAACAATTTACTAAAACAATGCATGCATTTAATTCTAATTAGGTGTGCAGGGCAGTAATGATGATTCTTTTCAGACACTCCTGGTACCGGTATGTTCCACACGTACATATCTGAGGGGATTAAAGCAGAACAGTAAAGGTGAAGGGCAAGCATATGGATTTTGTTCTACTTTGTTCTGGTCTCAGAGTCTGGGCGGACAACAGTGGGAGGTGTCTGATAGGAAGGACAGGGCGTTAAGATGTTTTATCTCACGATTGATGGTTTAGGACTCTCTCTGACCCCAGGATTGTCCTTGGAGCAGCTGCTGCTATTTCTTTCTTCAGACTTTTAGGCACCATTTGTGTTTACAGCCTTGCCTAGGCCTGAAGTAAGAGTAAGGGCAGGGATATTAGGTTCTCACTAACTAAACTTGTGCCAGTCCTGTCCACCTGATCAGCGATTACGCTCCAACCCTGTATGCCGCACCGGAAGCAAAAGACAAGTTCTATGACGTGCTTAGTGCTGCCATAGCGCAAATACCTGCTCGCGAACAACTGTACATTTTGGGTGACTTCAATGCGAAAGTTGGAGCCGATCGTGACTCATGGCCTTCCTGCTTAGGCCATTTTGGTGTGGGAAAAATGAATGAAAATGGACAGCGTCTTCTCAGACTTTGCACATACCACAATCTGTGCATCACAAACACATTTTTCCAAACCAAGCCACAGCACAGAGTGTCATGGAGACACCCACGCTCGAAACACCGGCATCAACTAAACGTGGTCATCACTAGACGTGATAACCTCGAAAATGTCCTTCTGACACGCAGCTATCAGTGCTGACTGCGATACAGATCACTCACTAGTTTGCTCCAAACTCAAGGTGATTGCCAAGAAGCTGTACCACTCTAAACCAACTGGAAGGACCCGCATTGATGCCAGAAAGGCAGCAAACTCAGAGGGAGCCAAAAAGTTCAGAGAGACCCTCGAGGAGAATCTGCGCAGCAGCCCTGGGGGTGCCGATGTGACATCCAGATGGCAGCATCTGAAGGATACAATTTACAACACGGCTTTGTCGGTGTTTGGAAGAAGAGCTAGAAACACAAATGACTGGTTCGAAGCTAACTCCGATGAGATGATTCCAGCCATCGAAAAGAAGCGCGCTGCACTCCTGGAGTACAAACGCTCGCCGAGCCAGAGTACCCTGCAAGCACTCAGAGCAGCCAGAAAAATAGTACAGCAGACGGCCAGGCGCTGTGCCAACAACTACTGGCTCCAGCTATGCAGCAGCATCCAGACCAGTAACAACTTTGGTAATCTCAGAGGAATGTACGAGGGTATGAAGAAGGCATTAGGACCCACCCAGAACAAGATGGCACCTCTGAAATCCAAATCTGGTGAAGTCATCGCTGACAAAGCCAAACAGATGGAGCGCTGGGTTGAGCACTACTCTGAGCTGTACTCACGCGAGAACATTGTGGTTGATACAGCCCTCGATGCCGTCGAGCTCCTACCAGTAATGGAAGAACTGGACCAGGAACCAACTCCGGATGAACTGAAGAAAGCCATCGACAGCATTGCAGTAGGAAAGGCCCCGGGCCAGGATGGTATACCACCAGAGGTAATCAAGTGTGTCACGGACACTCTCCTGGAACCCCTACATGAGCTACTGTGCCTGTGCTGGAGAGAGGGAGAGGTTCCACAGGACATGCGCGATGCTAACATCATAATCTTGTATAAGAACAAAGGAGACGGAAGATACTGCAACAATTACCGTGGAATTTCCCTCCCAAGAATCAATGGTAAACTGTTTGCTCGCGTCATCCTCAGCAGACTCCAGAAGATTGCTGAGAAGGTGTATCCCAAATCACAGTGTGGATTCCACGCAGAGAGATCTACCGTTGACATGGTCTTCTCTCTGAGACAGCTGCAGGAGAAATGCAGGGAGCAGAGGAAGCCATTCTATATTGCCTTCATCAACCTGACCAAGGCCTTCAACTTCGTCAGCGGGGATGGACTGTTCAAACTGCTCCACAAGACAGGCTGTCCACCATGGTTACTCAAGATGATCCAGTCTTTCCACCAAGACAGGACATTATCGGATGTTTTCCACATCAGGAGCGGCGTCAAACAAGGATGTGTCCTTGTTCCGACATTGTTCAGGATCTTCTTTGCGCTCCTCCTGAAGCATGACTTTGGATCTTCAAGAGAGGGCATCTTTTTGCACACAAGATCTGATGGGAAACTGTTTAATCTTGCAAGGCTGAAAGCTAAGTCTAAGGTGCAGGAAGTCCTCATCAGAGATATGCTGGATTGGTTCTCCAAAGCATGCAAGGACTTCCATCAGCCTAAAGAAGACAAGTGCACTTGCTCAGGACATTGCTGAACCTCCATCAATCAGCATTGACAACTATACATTAGAGGTCGTCCACGAGTTCGTTTACCTTGGGTCCACCATCACTGACACCCTGTCATTGGAGACTGAGCTAAATAGGAAGATCAGAAAAGCAGCCACAACTCTGTCCAGACTCAGTGAGAGAGTGTGGAATAACATCAAGTTATACACCCACACCAAAATGCAAGTCTACAGAGCCTCCATCCTCAGCACTCTCCTTTACAGCAGCGAGTCTTGGACCCTGTACGCCCGCCAGGAAAAGAGGCTGAACGTCTTCCACGTGCGCTGCCTCAGGCGCATCCTTGGAATATAGTGGAAGGACAGAGTGTCCAACACAGCCGTCCTTGAGCAAGCTGGAATCCCAACCATGCACACCCTCCTCAGGCAGTGTCGGCGCCGCTGGCTTGGCCACGTCCACAGGATGAATGATGGAAGGATTCCAAAAGACATCCTGTTTGGTGAGCTAGCCTCTGGCAAAAGACCTCCCGGACGCCCCCAGCTGCGTTAACAAAGATGTTTGCAAGAGGGACCTCAGGGAGGTAGACATCGAGCCAGACAGCTGGGAGGAGTGGGCAGACGATCACAGCAGATGGAGGCAGGAACTACACAAGGCCTTCAGAAGGGTGAGATGAGGATCAGACAGCTAGCAGAGGAGAAGCGAGCGCACAGGAAGCATAGTAAGGACCTGCCAGACACCCATTACACATGCAACAGATGCAGCAAGGACTGTCACTCTCGTGTGGGTTTCCACAGTCACAGCCGACACTGCAAATGACGATCCCAAATGGAACTACGAAGGGCGCGATCCATAGTCTACGTAGACTGAAGGATGCTACTACTACTACTAACCCTAACTGCTTTATGAATGATGTTTAGTGAGGCCTAATACCAGACTATGAAATTTGGGCCTAATGGGAAAGGGGTCTCAACATAAACCATGATACACATTGGGAATTTTTACAATTTTCTACAGTCTATCTTCCTCCCAGCAAACTCCTCAGAGCTCTCCTAGCCCAAACATCACCTCACAGATTATGATCAATGACCTCCAGCCCCTGAGCTCCTCAGAGACATTTCTCTGCAAGGCACAGACATTGACAGGTCATATCAACAGAGCAGCAAGTTTAAAAAATCAGGGCCTCACAGCTGAGTAATTTACTTGGGGTAAACACACCCTCCCCTTCAAACACAGCACCAAGTTGCTTTATAGTAAAGTAAGACGTTCTCAGACAACGAAGAAGCCTGGATTTGGTGATGCTGAGGGACAGAGAGAAAGGCAGACATGGTTACAAAGAAGAGTGAAAACGTATCAAAAACTGAACTCAGCCTCTCTCCCAGGACCCATCTCAGAGCTCACATTGCTTCGTTTCTTTGCCTTTGTCAGGTGAGGAATAAAGATGGAGCCTCAACTGTCCCTCACAGTCCCAAAGGTCGGATGACCATCAGTCTGTATTGGGCGAGATGGTCCCTTATGCGGGACACCAAAAAGGTGTCCCAGCTTATTTTTTAAAAAGGACTAATTGTCGCGTATTTGCCCCCTACACATGTACTTCCCTGAGCCTCAGGGAAGCAGTGGCAGCATGGCAGCTGCTGCTTTCCCAGGGCTCAGGGAGCGCCAGGGGCTGCCGCTACCTCCTTCCCGGCTGCCTGGGGCTTGGAGGAGTCACCCCTCCCCTGCATAACTCCCTGTCCCGTATTTGGGACAAGGAGAGATGGTCACCTTGCCCCAAGGGGGAGGCCTTTGTTTGACAAATCAGGAGGGCCTCCTGGGGATTCAGTTTTCTGTCTGTCTGGGGTCCAGGAGCCACGTTCATTCTCTGTCTTGAGTGCAGGGTCAGGATCACCCGTGCTGGTGTAACTCGATAACGTTGGCTACGGCTAATAGCTAGATTGTGGCAATCCGCTATTCCTTTGTCTAGGACACACCTGTTTATCGTGTTACCTAGGCTAGGCTGTTCCCTTAATATCAGTTCAAAACTCAGGTTCTCCCTTTAACTCCTGCCTTTGACAACGATACTAAGAACCAGCATGTTGTTAGCTATCCTATGGCACCTCAAAAGGCATATTTTATAGAGACCATTGTGGTAGTGTGGAGGGTGTGAAAACCAAGGTGGCTAGCATCACAGGTGCTCAGTCTGGATTTTACTTCCCATAATGCACCACAGCTATGCTGCACCACTTCCTCTCCCCAACAGGAAGACCGTGGTGCATCATGGGAGACCCAAGGCAACTAGGGAGCCTGTCCTATAAAGGAGAATAAGAGCATGAGCTCTCAGAGCGACTGTTCCCATGAGGCACTGCTGCAGCATTTCAGAATTGAAATATATCGGCTTTTGGATGACACAGTTCAAATTCTGATTTCTTCCGAAAGCCCCAATTTTTCTGGGTGGGGGGAAAACCCATCCCCAGACCAGCTCCATGTAGAATTTGCAAAAGCAGCCGTACAGCACTAGCTGAGCCCTGTGACTGGCAGCAGGTTTCTGTTTCTCTAGGTACAGTTCTGAGCTTCCTGGCAGAGATCAACAAGCTGACCGCATGGCTGCTGCCTGCACAGTCCTTTCACACTTTTACACCAGGCCACTGGCACGTGAGGGCTTGTGATCTGCAGTGCAATCAGGCATCATGGAGAGTGACGCCCCGGGAAGCCGGGGAGAGCTTATGCTTGCAGAACAGACCCTGACTCAGTTTGCACGGATTTGAGGGATTAGAAATTTTTATTAATGATCATTAGGGGTTGTCCATAAATTATGTAGTTCATTAAGGTCTGGTTGGGTCCTTAATTTTGCATGTTTGTTTTGCAGCGACAAGGAATGGGTCTTGACAAGCACCAAAAAGTTTGTCAGGTAGTTAATGGACCACCCTTTATGTCTCCATTTCATCTTGGGTCCCTTATCTCTCAGCTATCACAGTGAATGAGCTGTGCTCTTGGACCCCTGTGGTCACCCTGCTCCTCGGAGACACTGGCCTTTCCATGGCAACCCACGGAGAAAGCAAAAGGGAAATGAAAAAAAGCCATGGTTAGTATCCAAGTTATATGTAGTGAGATCAGAGCCGCTGGTGCTAGGTGCTGTACACGCAGCGCGTGAGGGTCTCGGCCTAAGGTGTTTAGACAGAAGTGAGCAAGGTGAAGAGTGGTGAAGTCTGAATTCAAGCAGATCAGGAACAGAGCCCAGGTCTCTGCCTACCACTTTAATAACCAGGCTGGGGGGCTTGAGAAAAGTGCTGCGTTGCCTCTGAGGCTGGTCCCCCAGCCATATCCCTCCAGTACCCAGCTTGTCCCCGGCCCCCATGTACCACCCAGCCCTGTGGTTTCCTTCCCACAGAATGAGGAGGACAAAGCTCTGGAGGCAGCGCTCCCAGAACAAGGGGTCTCTCCTTCCCCCACAGCTACTGCAATCCCAATCTTTAGGGGGGCTCTCCAGCCGCCTATGGGATTCCTGCCCCCATCCGACCACCCCTCCCCACGCACTGCAAAGCTAAGTGAGCGGTTTTCTTTTTATCTGCACCACGCATGGGCCAGGGACAGGAAGGAGAAGAAATTCTGCAGCACAGGGTCACAGCCAATATACTTTTAAGGGGAAAAAGGACACACCACTGCCTGTCTGGGAGTGTCTTGTATCTGCAGCAGCTTCAATTAATATTCATTGGATTAGATTATCTTCCTCTCCACCCTGTGAGTCAATGCACCATTCTTCAATGTACGTGCCACCCGAGGCTGAGAGTAAAGTCCTGAGCTTGCACTTTCTTATACATGAGATGCCATTCAGCTGCCTGCTGTAGCAGAGCTTATAAATGAGACAAGGATCTGGTCTTACCTGCCACTGGCAGACTGGGGAGCGAAGGACCAAAGAGCTGGTACCCTAAGAACACGGTAGTGGCGCCGGTGTCTGCATGTGGCTCATTTCTGGATATTGGCCCTGGCCTGTTCTGTGCTGGGGTTTCTTGGAGGGAAGCCTGAACAACAGCAGGAACCCGTACGAAGGGGAGCTCTCCGTCTGCGGGGGTGGAAGTGATGGTTTTGCTGCTTGGAGGCTGCTTTGAGACCCCAACCCCATTCCCCTGTTCCCTGCCGGGCAGGGAGTTTCCCAGGATCCAGTGAAGCCCTGTAAGGAGGTGCTGCTGATTGTTCTCAGCCAAAACTACAGCCTATCTCCGGAGAAGATGAGGGGCAGGGCCTTGTGAGCTGCGTCTACACGTGCACGCTACTTCGAAGTAGCGGCACCAACTTCGAAATAGCGCCCATCGCGTCTACACGCGTCGGGCGCTATTTCGAAGTTAACTTCGACGTTAGGCGGCGAGACGTCGAAGTCGCTAACCTCATGAGGAGATAGGAATAGCGCCATACTTCGACGTTCAACGTCGAAGTAGGGACCGTGTAGACGATCCGCGTCCCGCAACGTCGAAATTGCTGGGTCCTCCATGGCAGCCATCAGCTGGGGGGTTGAGAGATGCTCTCTCTCCAGCCCCTGCGGGGCTGTATGGTCACCGTGGGCAGCAGCCCTTAGCCCAGGGCTTCTGGCTGCTTCTGTGGCAGCTGGGGATCTATGCTGCAGGCACAGGGTCTGCAACCAGTTGTCAGCTCTGTGTATCTTGTGTTGTTTAGTGCAACTGTGTCTGGGAGGGGCCCTTTAAGGGAGCGGCTGGCTGTTGAGTCCGCCCTGTGACCCTGTCTGCAGCTGTGCCTGGCATCCCTATTTCGATGTGTGCTACTTTGACGTGTAGACGTTCCCTCGCTGCGCCTATTTCGATGTTGGGCTGAGCAACGTCGAAGTTGAACATCGACGTTGCCGGCCCTGGAGGACGTGTAGACGTTATTCATTGAAATAGACTATTTCAATGTTGGCTGCACGTGTAGACGTAGCCGTGGATAAGGCAGCCATCTAGGACTAGAAGGCGCAGAATTCTTTTCTAGGCTTTACTAGTGTGACCTTGGAAAATCTCCCTTCCCCAGAGCTAAGTCTCCCTCCCCCTCCCCAAGAGCAACAAACCAAAGACTGCCAAGCCCAGCCATTTTGCTTTCTTTCTTAGCTCTAAGGTTAGACCCAGAGCTATATATATACACCTTAACTCCACCCAGGGGGTGGAGCTTATTGCATAAATTGCCTGTCCTCCATTTTGAATCTCTTTTTCCTCCAAACACACCCATCTCTTAGGCTACATCTACCCTACAGAGATCTTTAGAAAAAAAGCCCCTCTGGAAGATGTCTCCCGAAAGAACTTCTTTCCAAAGCGTGCGTCCACAACCAAAAAAAAAGCGGATCACAAGAGTGACCCGGCTCTTTCGAAAGAGAGCAGACACACAGCCTCCGCTATTTCGAAAGAACGAGCCAAGGATCAAAACATCAGGCCCCATAGGGACGGCTCCTTCGAAAGAAGGGTCTGTGGAGCATCTACACACGTTTTCTTTCGAAAGGGGGTGCTCTTCCTGAAACAGGAGAGGAAGAGCGATTTCGAAAGGAGTGCTGCCGTCTTTCATTTCCGAAGGAATGTTTTGTGTGTGCAGAAGCGCCGCGGGGTCTTTGGAAAGAGCCCCCTAAACATTTTTTTTTGAAAGAACTTGCTCGTGTAGCTGCAGCCACAGTGTGCAGAGGACAGCAGAGCTGCGCAAACCCAGTGAAACATGGAGGGCAGAGTTAACGGGAAATGCTGGGTTAGCATATGTGCTGTCTCCTCTGCGATTGGAGAATGAGTGGGAAGACCAGGGGAATGGAGCCAGTGGCTGAGGAAACAGTGGGCATGTTGGGGTTATCTCAGTGAGACGAACTCCTACCCCCCCGGCTGGCACTCTGAAACATGAGACATGGTGGGGTGTAGTATTCCTGGCACTTACTGTGTGATTCCCTGCCGGGCAGAATGCTTTCTCCAAGGCACTGTGGTCATTGTGAAACTCTGCCCATGCTCTTGGGGGTGTTTGCTTTGCTTTGAGATCAGCAATGGCCAGGTAACTGTACTGCCAGTGGGCATAGTGAACAATTACAAAGCTTAGCAGGGACAGTGTGAGCGGTTCCCACCAGTGACAGGGTTGTCTAGTGGCTAGGGCCCCTTGCCAGGGCTTGGGATGTGGGTCTTCAGCCCCATCCGAGAGTCTATGGGATAGGTTTGGGCTGTGGCCCCAAGAACCTAGTTTCCCCTGTGGCAGGAGACAGGTTCCCATGCCTGGGGGAGGGTTCTGAGGCTCTGCCCTCCAGTGGCCAACCAGGTGGCAGCTCTGGCTCGGGCTCTGGCGCCTCAGAGCCAGCTCCTGCGCCTTGGCTGGTCACCCCAAACTGGGCTGGCTTCCCTCCCTTTATACCCCTCCAGGCCTGACACTGGCTGCAGGCGAACCAGGGAGGGGCTGATTGGGCCAACAGGGCCTGTTTAACCCCTGCCCTGCCTGTCCTTCCTCCCACCCTCTGACACAGCTATGAACGATCAGAACAACTTTCCCAGGGTCATGGTAGATTTGTCCACCACTGGCAAATTTTACAGCCAGGTTGGATTTTTTTTTAAAGTGCTCTTGTTCAAGCAGGATGCATTGCAGGGACCTCCTGCTACACGTACAGTTCTCCACTATTCTGCCTACAGAGTTGGCTGGTGCCAGACACGTCAGAGGAATATTTCAATCACCGCACAATGAACCACCCCAGACTTCTCCCTGAGCCCAGCTGGCGGGCAGCTCGGCCTTTAAATGTAATGTGCTGGCTCATGACATGTGGGTATGTCTCCTCCTAGCAGCCAGTCCTCCGTCGCTACTGCTCGTAGGCAGAGGGGTTCCACTTTAGCACCTGGTGGACAGGCGTCTGCTGTGGATAGGGAAGGTCCATGGGCCCTGTCTGGTTTGCCTCCGTTCAAAAGTGCCCAGCAACGGCAGGAACAAACCGAACCTGCACAGCCAAGACAAAGTGTGGGCCAGTGGTTATGGTCTGGCCTGTGACCTGGGAGGCTGGGGTTCATTTCCTGCTCTTCCATATGCTCTTGGCCATGTCGTTCAGTCTCTCTTTGCCTCAGTTTCCCTGCTGTGAAGTGGGGACCACAGCACTCACAGGGGTTTTGTGCGGATAACAACATTAGAGATTTTGGGGTGCTCAGACACTCCAGTAACAGTGGTCGTAGATGCGTCTCGGAGATGGAACATCATCCTCCCAGTTACGACCTGGCCAGTACATGGGCTCTGACGCTTCTACCCAAAAGCACCAAGGGCTTTTTAAGACAGAGGGTTCTCGATATACTCATGCATAGGGACTGTAAAGCTGCGACTTAAAACAAAACGACGTATAATGTGGAATTTTCCTCCATAAGAAATAATGTAAATACAATGTCAGAGGGTAAATTTTCCCTATGTGACCATTTAAACCCTAATGTACCACTCCCTCACCATACCAGATATATAAAGCATTTTAAGCAACATTTCAAGAAATGGTCCTAACCCAAAGCACGTTTTTCACCATTTTTCTCCTATGCGCAGTATTTTTACGTGCTGTTACCACACATAAATTTAAAGCTTTTTAAGCCACATTTCAAGAAATGATCCTGACTCAACGTACATTTTAAAATCATTTTTGTCCTGTGTGTGCGGTATGAGACAGAGGCGAGTCGCAGAGGATGCTGGGAGGGTTTGCTAATTTCCTGTCTGCTATACAATGTAACAACTGAAGTGCGAGGAATTTTTCCATCATGTTTCTCAACGTGTCAATGGTGTACAGGTGAAACAATTTATATTGGAGGGACTTCTATAGAGGACTGACTGCACCTAAGCCCCCAGCGTTATGTCTGTTCTGCAAGGAAGATTTACACGAGCCCCAAAAGGCAGCCACATGCCCTGACCTTCCAAGATCCCAACAGCAAGGGAACCGCTGAGGCTGCCTTCCCCAATATCCTTCTTCCGTACACTCCCCAGCTCCCAGCTGCAGGGACTCAAGCACCTCATTGCAATGCCTGCTCCTCCTGCAATTGGTGCTCCCTTTCATATGTAGATCGTATAATAATCCAATGTCTCTCTGCTTGTTCTGAGGCCCCAGGATTATTTCAAAACCAGCCTAGTGGAAAATGGTCTCAAGGAAAGAGAGATGGAGGCAGAGTGTAGGGGATAGAATTATGGGAAGATGTTTCTTTTCCAGAGCATGAAATAGCTTTAAGCAATTGTCTTTGTCCTTCCCCTGCAGCCGTCACCACCAGCCCCCAGGGCAAGAAGGGAGCTTAGATCGGGCAGGCAGAGAAAGGAAGAGGTTTGGTGAGGCATCATCAGATGCATCATCAGATGGCAGCAGCGTTTGGCCAAAAGGGCTTGGACAGGCAGCCCTGCCACAGTCATGCTGAAGCCTCAAGGAGCTAGCAGGCTGCAAAGCTTGGTCAGGCTGCACAAGAAGCTCATGTTCTGAGACGGGATTGTGGCCACACTCCACTTCCGTCCACGCACAAATCAGCCGTCCTGGATCAGCAAGCGCTCAGGCCCTGGGTCCTAGGGCCCTGCCAAGTCATGGGGCAGAGCCCCATTCCCACGTGACTGTGAGGCCTGGGTCCAGTAAGTGTAAGCCCAGCTTTGCAATGCAGGATGGACGCACTGAGTCCACAAGCCCAGGTTGGACAAACTTGGCAGTGGTCTCAAGTTACAGAGGGGGAGGTGAAGGTTGGATATTAGGAAAAACCAGGAGGGTGGTGAAGCACTGGAATGTGTTGCCTAGAGAGGTGGTGGAATCTCCATCCCTAGAGGGGTTTAAGTCCTGGCTTGACAAAGCTCTGGCTGGGATGATTTAGTTGGGGTTGATCCTGCTTTAGGTAGGGGGCTGGACTCAATGACCTCCTGCGGTCCCTTCCAGCCTGGCAAATTCTGTCATTAGTGCACAGTACGGATGTACATCAGAGACCTTGGCTGCTTTTGCCATAAGGGCAGCCCCAGTGATAGCAGGGAGGAGGGGCTGAGGGGGTAATTGCCCCAGGGCCCAGCGATTGAAAAGGACCCAGGGCTCTGGCCGCTGCTGCCACAGCAGCAATGGTGTTTGGAACCCAGACCCTTTAAATCACCCCTCGAGCCCTGTGCGGCAGGCTCCAGGCAGCACTGAGGCAGGCTGCCCAGCTCTGCCCCTTGTGCCCAAGGCCTCGCCCCTTCTGGGAACACAGAGTTAGCCCCGGCCTACTTGCCTTGGGGCCCGGCTAGGCTGTCAGTCCCACTGCACAAGGGTGCAGCCAGGACTGCTCAGTCAGCGCTGTGCCACAGAGCCACCTGAGGACTCAAGCCCTGTTCCTGCTCTCACCTATCCCCATTTTATCCCTACCCACCATTCACAGATGAGACATGCCTGGAGCCAAGCAGCTCCAATTATAGCCGCAGGTCCAGCGGAGCTGAACCCAGACGGATCCCTGTGTCTGGGAGAAAGTCATCCAAGCGGGGCCGGAGGGTGAGAAGTTAGGAGGCCACTCGCCATGTGACATGGCAGCAAAATAGAAGCTAAGGCCATGGGGGGCTGACTGCCCTGAAGGACCGTGCCGTGCCAGAGAACAGGGAGCGCCTGGGCTCTTCGCTGGCTCTGTCGCTATGCTGGGGCGCCTCCTGCTCCTAGGGAGCTAGTAATGGGAGAGGAAGAGCAGAGGGTCTGTCTGATCCAGTCTGTTTTAAGGTGAAGTAGAGGAACAGCAGTGCGTGTTGATGGAGAGCTGTCCTGCCCCAGCTCTGCAGTTGAGGGAGAAGGCTGGAGTCCCCCGGGCTGAAGTGGGGGCTTACTCCAGGCTGCGTCTCAGTGGGGTGCAGCTCTGGAAGGGCAGGTGGGGCTGCTACTGTAGGCCTCCAGTGGTGGTAACTGCTGGATGGGGATAGGTTGCAATCCTGCGTGTGTGGCTGGTGGGAATGCCCATGAGTCTGCTCCTCTTCTGCTCCAGCCATGTCACTTTCTGGGCCACACTGATCCCACCAGGGAAGGGGAGTTGTGACCTTTTCTCATGCAGCAGGTCCATCTCCATGTGCTGCCAGTGGGAGAGGCTTGGGTACAATCTGGTCTGAAGCCAGGAATGGATGGGGGCCAATCTTTCCTAAGACACACCAGCGCCACCCACCGCAGGATACTGAATGACAAGGCACTCAGCCAATGAAACCCGAAAAAAGAGGCATCAGGCCAGTAGGATAACTCTCATTTGCTAAGCGATGCGGAGGGAGGAACATTGAAGCCACACCCCCCATACTGAATATGCATTGGTTGGCAAAATAATGACTTGGGCAGGTAGCTCCTGTTGTACCTGGCTTTGTCTATGTCT
The DNA here is from genome assembly GCF_033958435.1 of Carettochelys insculpta. Taxonomy (NCBI): domain Eukaryota; kingdom Metazoa; phylum Chordata; order Testudines; family Carettochelyidae; genus Carettochelys; species Carettochelys insculpta. The sequence goes on from NC_134137.1 coordinate 373,366,227, forward strand.
ACGCTAGCCCCCTCCCTTTCGAAAGGAGGATGCTAATATGACACATCGGGATATGCTAATGAGGTGCTGCAATGAATGTGCAGCACCTCATTAGCATAATGGCGGCCACGACATTTTGAAAGTGCTGCTTTTGGTCATGCACAGCTTATCTAAACGGGGTCCTTTTTGAGAGGACCCCGCTCACTTTGAAATCCCCTTATTCCTATAACCAACTAGGAATAAGGGGATTTAGACATCTGCTGGGTCCTTTTGACAAGGACCCTATGTAGATGAGCTGCACGTGATCAAAAGTGGCACTTTCAAAGTGCCACAGCTGCCATTATGCTAATAGGGTGCTGCATATTCATTGCAGTGCCTCATTAGCATATCCTGAAGCATCTCATTTGCATCCCCCTTTCCAAAGGGGGTGGCTAGTGTAGACACCGCCTTTGTGTGGGAAGGCAAGTGATGTTGCCCTCCAGTGCTGAGCCCAAAGACAACACAAGGAAGCTACTTCTTCTGCTCAAATCAGCTAAGAGACGTCTCTCTCTCATCTCAAGCGTTAGAGGCCTGTTGTTTGGCGCCTGATTTACAGGGTTCTCCTCTCCGCTCACCCCAGGCATACGTGAGCTCTGTTTGTTGCCTGCATCTCAGGGATTACTTAGGTGGGGGAACATAAGAGCAGTTTGCAAATAGAAGCAGGAAGCAGAATTGTTTAAGGTGGAACAGCTCGCAATCAAGCTCTCCAAATTTGCATTGACTTGTTTTGACGTCGGTGCCATTTCCATCTCCCCGTGACAGATTAGCAGAGTGGGAGGGCTATATTTATCCCCGAGAGGTGCAGAGTAAAAGGAGAAACGCTCTGCAAAGTATTCTTCCTAAAGCCAGGTGAAGACAAAGTTCTCTTAGTTACAGCTCTAGAGCCCTGCACTGTGTGCTAGGTTAAGGATGCAACGGCTGCCACAAGGGATGGAGATTGTTTTCCACCAGCAGCAGAGAATGATGAGGCCCCTGTCTGGCATTGGTTGGTACCACTGCTTGCAACCCATCCTAAAGGTATGGCAGTTGAAATAGCACCTGCCAGGGAAGGCAAGCTGTTGCTTTGCAGAAGGGGAATCCAGGGTGCTCTGAAAGTACACCTCAGGAAATATGTCAGCTGGTGGTTAGCCCCTTGGAGGAGGTCCCCTTTTGGATTTCTGTGAGAATCGAGTAGCCTCAGAAAGCAGCTTGTGATTCAGATGCTCGGTAAATTTAATGGGACCCTGGGGGAGCTGACAGACTGTATTGCACCAATTGCACAGCTGATCTGGCATCCTGACAATTCCCAGCCATCCCAGGAGTACTTTAGGGCCTGATTCTCCCTCTGCAGTGCTCCGACGATACAGTCCATAATCAACGGGAGGTTATGACTAATGCGACCCCAGGCGTGAATGGCAGGAGATGTGGGTAAGGCCTTCTGAGGCAAGCAAATGCCACTTTAGAACTCCACCCCAGGAGAACTCCAACTCTTGTTTCTTTGGAAACTCATCTTCTCCAGAAGGTACAGCAGCATAGTGTACAATAAGTGCTTTGTCTCCATTAGAGATCTTATTTCCAGAGAAGACCAATGGGCTTCTGAAGTCAATGGGAGCCTTTTCTTTGACTCACTGCTTTGGGTCAGGGCAATAGGGTGAAGCGAAGGATTTGGTCAGGCTGGGACACTGGTGAATATTTTCATGCTTCATTTGGCACTGAGCTAACGTGGGCATCCATAAGCACAGTTGGTAGGCAGGAGATGGACTAGCTGCATCTAGCTAATTGTAAAAGACTCTCCATGGCTGAGAATGGAAAGGGAGTCCTTCCTGACCTCCATACTTTGCACCCTGAAGCATGAGACTGAATTTCCATATTTTCTTTATGCAGTGCACAGGAAGGTTGTGGGAGTTTTAGTTTATCTGAAGAAGTGGGTCTTACCCATGAAAGCTTATGAAACAATTAATTTGTTAGTCTTTAATGTGCTACAGGACTGCTTGTTATTTGCTGCTAATGTTCCTCTAGGATATGTTGAACTTTTAATTCAATTTAGCTGGTGAAAACAGCTTTCTGCAAACCACCAGCAAATGCTCAGTTGACCTCTAGTGACCCACAGGCCACTGTGCAGGGGCAGTGATGTAAAGAAATATGCTGGGTTATTAAGCTTTTTCTTTAGTAACAATATAATCAATTTGTTTTCTCTGTAGCCATACTGAGAGGCCTAGAGCTCTTCTGCAGCCAGAATAAACAGCAGCAGCCATTAACTGTGAAGCTACAGGTCACATACTCACATTCCATCTACATTTTAGTATAAAAGTGTCACATCAGGCTGCTAAGAAGACCACATCCTAATGCCACCCACTGTTACCAAATAAAGAAACATATCTCAAGATGGATAAAGAAAACTTAGTTAATAGCATTTGGTCTGGCAAGTAATGATTTATCAATAGCTGAGGTTGTGGAATCACCTTTCTATGATGATTGTCTTCACTTCTCTACTCTTTTCTGTGTAATCTCTGTCTGGTTTGTAACTGCTCCACTCTGCTACATAATTAATTTAGCTAGGCGTAAATCAGTTAAGGTGGTGGGTTATGGTTGGCTAGGTAATTCTGTTACACTAGGTTATGATTGGTTAGTAAAATTATACTAAAATAATTTGTCAAGGTACAGCTAAGCAGGACTCAAGTTTCATTACTTAAACTGAGGTCCAAGAAGGAAAAAGCAGGAAGGAAAGAAGGAAGGCAGGAAGGGAAGAAGGATGAAAGAAGGAGCACCTTAAGGAGGACTCATCCCCCAAAACTCCCAAGACCCTGAGGTGCAGCCACCAGCATCCAGAAACTGAATTTGTCTGTCCCAACAGGGGAAGTCTGCCTGCCTTATCAGGATTGGTGAGCATGATACTGTGTGCTTAGCATGAATTATGCTTTCTTGGTAATTGTAAATAAATAGAGAATAAGAATATTACTGTGTAAGGTGCTTTCAGTGGCACAGATCCTGCATACGCACAGGGAATTACACCCTGAGCCCTAGGAATTGGGTAAGTATGGGAGTTTAAATTAGCAGCGTCACGCTTTGAGCCCTTGGGATGGGTAAAGGTGTGTGTGTGTGTCCCTCAGTGTGGAAGGGATAAAGAAATGTGTGTGGTTAACACTCTTGAGCTGCGTCTACACGTGCACGCTACTTCGAAGTAGCGGCACCAACTTCGAAATAGCGCCCATCGCATCTACACGCGTCGGGCGCTATTTCGAAGTTAACTTCGACGTTAGGCGGCGAGACGTCGAAGTCGCTAACCTCATGAGGAGATAGGAATAGCGCCCTACTTCGACGTTCAACGTCGAAGTAGGGACCATGTAGACGATCCGCGTCCCGCAACGTCGAAATTGCTGGGTCCTCCATGGCGGCCATCAGCTGGGGGGTTGAGAGATGCTCTCTCTCCAGCCCCTGCGGGGCTCTATGGTCACCGTGGGCAGCAGCCCTTAGCCCAGGGCTTCTGGCTGCTTCTGCTGCAGCTGGGGATCTATGCTGCAGGCACAGGGTCTGCAACCAGTTGTCAGCTCTGTGTATCTTGTGTTGTTTAGTGCAACTGTGTCTGGGAGGGGCCCTTTAAGGGAGAGGCTGGCTGTTGAGTCCGCCCTGTGACCCTGTCTGCAGCTGTGCCTGGCATCCCTATTTCGATGTGTGCTACTTTGACGTGTAGACGTTCCCTCGCTGCGCCTATTTCGATGTTGGGCTGAGCAACGTCGAAGTTGAACATCGACGTTGCCGGCCCTGGAGGACGTGTAGAAGTTATTCATCGAAATAGACTATTTCGATGTCGCAACATCGATGTTGGCTGCACGTGCAGACGTAGCCTTGGTTCAGTAATCTCCAAATAACCTTCATTAGATGCCATCTAAGCTAAGACATTGTTCATTCATTCACAGGTGGCAAATTGTCCTTCCAATGGTGCAAAATGATTCCGCAGATCATGTTAGGACAAACAAACCTGGAATATTTTCTAACTGCTGTGTCTCCTCCTTTCTAAATCCACCCAGACGATTGTTCCCTGTGCACCTGTGGGAATGCAAGGGGCTGTAAAGTACAGCCCTGGTTCCTCAGGAGCGGCAGGGGAGCCCAGGGTTCTGAAGTCTGAGTCGAGAGCTTTGGGTTATATTGAATCCGTTCATAGAGTCCATGGCCAGCACATACTGTTACAGTCATATAGTCTGACCTGCATGACACAGGCTAGGAAACTGCTCACAAATCATTTTGGAGTTTGTTTGTTTGTTTGTTTGTTTGTTTGGAGTTTGTTTGTTTGGAGTGCTGAGCTGAGTGTTTGTTTGTTTGAAAGGCCGTGTGCTCAGGCAGGCAGGCAGGCAGTTGGAAGCTGATTGTGTTTGAATTGAAACACCGTGTGCTGATTGGCTGAGCTGTAGGCAGAGGGAGGAGCTCTCAGGGAGGCCGAGCACTTAAACCCTGCTAGTAAGCGACCAGGGAGCTTTGCGACTGGGTGCTCGCGACCAGGGTGCGTGCTAACAGGAGGGAGTTTTGAGAGGGGAGTTTAGAGGGGGAGCTTGGAGCGAGTCATTGACTTCTATTGCCCTTAAACTAAATCCTTTATAACAACTTCTATCTGAAACATTTAATTAACCCTCATATATAATTAGAGTAGGAAATGGAGGCAGAAGCCCAGCAGCAGAGTGGGGGCTATCCTGTTTATTGTGTCGAGTGCAGTATGTATGACTACCTACCCTGTGGGCGGGTGGCGTATGTGTGCGCTCGATGCAAGGAGCTCCTGGCCCTCAGAGACCGAGTGCGTGCTTTGGAGGCCAGGGTGGCTGAACTGGAGGAGCTAAGGAAGGCAGAGTTGTTTGTGGATGAGACTTTCCGGGACATAGTAGGGCTGTCCCACCTCCAATCTGACAGTCCTGATGCTGTTACGGAGGATGAAAGGCTCAGGGAAGGAGAGCAGTCAAGGGGAGCAGAGGGAAACCATCCCATAGTTGGGACCCTCCTTCCAGAGGGTGCTGTTGTATCCTCTCGTGCCGAGGATACTTCTCCGGGGGAGGGAGCGCCAGCTGTTAGGAAGAAGCAGGTTTTAGTAGTGGGGGATTCGATCATTAGAAATATAGATAGCTGGGTTTGTGATGACCGGGAGAACCGTATGGTGACTTGCCTGCCTGGTGCGAAGGTTGTGGATCTCTCGAGGCATCTAGACAGACTTATGGGCAGTGCTGGGGAGGAGCCGGTCATCGTGGTACATGTTGGTACCAATGACATAGGGAAGGGCAGAAGAGATGTTCTGGAGGCCAAATTTAGGTTACTAGGAAAGAGACTGAAATCCAGAACATCTTTGGTGGCATTCTCTGAAATGCTTCCAGTTCCACGCGCAGGGCCAGATAGACAGGCAGAACTTCAGAGTCTCAATGCGTGGATGAGACGATGGTGTAGGGAAGAGGGGTTTAGATTTATTAGGAACTGGGGACACTTTTGGGGTAGGGGGAGCCTATACAGGAATGATGGGCTCCACCTAAATCAAGGTGGATCCAGACTGCTGGCATTAAACATTAAAAAGGTCGTAGAGCAGTTTTTAAACTAAGAGGTGGGGGAAAGCCGATTGGTGCGGGGGAGCACCTGGATCGGACGGAGACTTCTCTTACACGAGGCTCCATAGATAGGGATTCCCTAGAAGTTAGTCAGATAGGGAACGTGGGAAATAATATATGGGCAAGATCAGATGTGAAACAATCGTGCATAAAAAAATCCAAGGCGTCTGTGAAAGGCGGACATATAAATAGTGGTAGTTTTCTAACATGCTTTTACACTAATGCTAGGAGTCTGTCTAATAAGATGGGTGAACTGGAGTACCTCATATCAAAGGAGGAAGTTGACATAATAGGCATCTCAGAAACATGGTGGAATGAGGACAATCAGTGGGACACTATCATACCGGGATATAAATTATATCGGAAAGACAGAAGAGGTCGTGCGGGTGGCGGAGTGGTACTATATGTGAAGGATAATATAGAATCAAATGAAGTAAAAATCCTAAAGGAATCAAAATGTTCCATAGAATCATTATGGATAACAATTCATTCCTCTAATATGAATATGGCATTAGGAATATATTACCGACCACCTAACCAGGACAGTGATAGTGATGCTGAAATGATAAGGGAGATTAGAGAGGCTATCAAAATAAAAAACACAGTAATAATAGGAGATTTCAATTATCCCCATATTGATTGGGTGCATGTCACCTCAGGACGGGATTCAGAGATTACATTTCTTGATGCCTTAAATGACTGCTTCTTGGAGCAGCTAGTACAGGAACCCACAAGGGGAGAGTCGATTCTCGATCTAGTCTTGACTGGAACGCAGGATCTGGTCCAAGAGGTAACTGTTATTGGACCGCTTGGAAATAGTGACCACAATATAATAACTTTTAATATTCCTGTGTTGGGAAGAACACCGCAGCGGTCAAACACTCTGGCATTTAATTTCAAAAAGGGGATTACACTAAAATGAGGAAGCTAGTTAAACAGAAACTAAAAGGTAGAGTAATTAAACTAAAATCCCTGGAAGCTGCATGGAAACTGTTTAAAGACACCATACTAGAGGCCCAACTTAAATGTATACCCCAAATAAAAAAACACAGTAAGAGACCTAACAAAGAACCACCATGGCTTAACAGCCATGTTAAAAAGGCAGTGAGAGAGAAAAGGGCAGCTTTTAAAAAGTGGAAGTCAAATCCTAGTGAGGAAAATAGGAAGGAACATAAACACTCCCAAATTAAGTGTCATAATGTAGTGAGAAAAGCCAAAAAAGAGTTTGAGGAACAGCTAGCCAAAAATTCAAAAAACGATAGTAAAATGTTTTTTAAATACATTAGAAGCAGGAAGCCTGCTAAAAAAGCAGTGGGGCCCTTGGATGATAAAGATATAAAAGGAGCGATCAAGGAAGACAGTGCCATTGCGGAGCGATTAAATGATTTCTTTGCTTCAGTCTTCACGGCTGAGGATGTTACAGAGGTTCCTAAATCTGAGCCAGCCTTTTTAGGTGACAAATCTGAGGAACTCACTCAGATTGAAGTGACATTAGAGGAGGTTTTGGAATTAATTGATAAGCTAAATAGTAACAAGTCTCCAGGACCGGACGGCATTCACCCAAGGGTTCTGAAAGAACTCAAATGTGAAATTGCGGAGTTATTAACAGTGGTTTGTAACCTATCCTTTAAATCCACTTTGGTACCAAATGACTGGAAGACGGCCAATATAACACCAATATTTAAAAAAGGCTCTAGAGGAGATCCTGGCAATTATAGACCGATAAGTTTAACATCAGTACCAGGCAAATTAGTAGAAACACTAGTAAAGAGTAAAATTGCAAGGCACATAGAAGAGCACGAATTGTTGGGCAAAAGTCAGCATGGTTTCTGCAGAGGGAAGTCGTGTCTAACTAATCTACTAGAATTCTTTGAAGGGGTTAATAAACATGCGGACAAGGGGCACCCAGTGGACATAATATACCTAGATTTCCAGAAGGCCTTTGACATGGTCCCACACCAAAGGCTTTTATGTAAATTAGGTGGTCATGGGATAGGAGGAAAGGTCCTTTCATGGATCGGGAATTGGTTAAAAGACAGAAAACAAAGGGTGGGAATAAATGGTAAATTTTCACAATGGAGGAGGGTAACTAGTGGTGTTCCCCAGGGGTCAGTCCTGGGACCGATCCTGTTCAACTTGTTCATCAATGATCTAGAAAATGGTGTAAGCAGTGAGGTGGCAAAGTTTGCAGATGACACCAAGTTGTTCAGGACAGTCAAAAGCAAAAGGGATTGTGAAGAACTACAAAAAGATCTCAGCAAACTGAGTGATTGGGCAGCAAAATGGCAAATGAAATTTAATGTGGGTAAGTGTAAGGTAATGCATGTTGGAAAAAATAACCCAAATTACACGTACTACATGATGGGGTCAAATTTAGCTACGACAGATCAGGAAAGGGATCTTGGAGTTATAGTGGATAGTTCTCTGAAGACATCCATGCAGTGTGCATCGGCAGTTAGTAAGGCAAATAGGATGTTAGGAATTATTAAAAAAGGGATCGATAATAAGACAAAAGAGATCATACTTCCCCTATATAAAACTATGGTACGCCCACATCTCGAGTACTGCGTGCAGATGTGGTCTCCTCACCTCAAAAAAGATATATTGGCATTAGAAAAGGTTCAGAAAAGGGCGACTAAGATGATTAGGGGCTTGGAAAGGGTCCCATATGGGGAGAGGCTAGAGAGACTGGGACTTTTCAGTTTGGAAAAGAGGCGATTGAGGGGCGATATGATAGAGGTATATAAAATCATGAATGGTGTGGAGAAAGTGAATATAGAAAAATTATTTACCTTTTCCCATAATACAAGAACTAGGGGACACCAAATGAAATTGATGGGTAGTAGGTTCAAAACTAATAAAAGGAAATTTTTCTTCACACAGCGCACAGTCAACCTGTGGAACTCCTTGCCCGAGGAGGCTGTGAAGGCCAGGACTCTATTAGGGTTTAAAAAAGAGCTTGATAAATTTTTGCAGGTTAGGTCCATAAATGGCTATTAGCCAGGGATAAAGTATGGTGCCCCAGCCTTCATAACAAGGGCAGGAGATGGATGGCAGGAGATAAATCACTTGATCATTGTCTTCTGTTCTCCTTCTCTGGGGCACCTGGCATTGGCCACCGTCGGCAGATGGGATGCTGGGCTCGATGGACCTTTGGTCTGACCCAGTATGGCCATTCTTATGTTCTTATGTTCTTATGTTCTTATTTTGAGAGCAGATTTGATAGAAAAAACATCGTGTCTTGACTTGAATATTGTCAGTATTGAATATTGGAAATTCTTCCACAAACCCTGGGTAAATTTGTTCCTATCACAAAACAGCAGTCCTGTAGCACTTTGAAGACTAAGAAAATAGTTTATTGGGTGATGAGCTTTCGTGGGACAGACCCACTTCCTCAGACCTGTAACATAGCTACCTTTCTGTGTTTGTTCCCGTCATTAATTACTTTCCCCTTTAAAGTGATCTGTGATCTGCTGCCTAACTTGGGGCAAGTACCTTCACTTCTTTGAGCCTTGTTTTTTTCAGGAAGCAGAACCTCTCCTGGGAATAAGGAGGCTTATTCCCTTCACAAGCGCTAAAGCTCTTTAAATGACAAGGCAACTATTAGCGAAGAATTCCTAACGTGTAGCTTTTCATCACAAGGTTGATATACGCAAATATTTGGCCAGCTCTACTGACTCCCCCGTTGTGACCTTGGCAGTAGATAATTGTGCGTTGGGCCTGCGGCTGCAGCTGATGAAAATTCAGAACGCTAGGACATGTGCAGATGGCTGGCTGCTTGCAAAGCCATGCTTGGTGCAGGGGAGCACATCACGCAGGTGCTTCAAAGGTTCCGCTGGCCGGCGGGTAGAACTGGAGGTGGTGGGGTTGAACTGTGAAGCACTGAATGGTTGAGGCCCACAGCCATTCAGGGGTTTAGGTCCCCAACTCCCATTAGTTCCACTGGGTGTTAGGCACCTAAGCACCTGTGATGATCTGGCTCTTGGGCTCTCAATATTTTGGAGATGCATCTGTCTCTGTTCGATACCGGAGCAGTTATCAGAGATTGTTTCCATACAGTAGCCTCTTGTTAGCAGCAGAAGGAGCTGCTGGTAGGACATTTTTCCAGTTCGAGTCTGGCCCTCCTTTTCTCCCAGGAACCCAGGTACCTTCACTTTCAGAGCATAGTGTGGGGCTGACCTGTTTTTCTAAAGGGAGGAGGGTGGCAGGGCATGAGGCATTCAGATATGGGGTGTTTGTTTTAATAGCCAGGACCAGGCCTTCATGTGTTACAGGGCTGTAGCTACCCAAGTCTTGGGAAGCATCTCTGGACATCAGAATCACTTTGTAATGTAACCCAAAAGGCACTGAGACCATGTTCTAGGGGAGAGGGAAGTCTCTGCTCTGCGGCCTTGGCTAGGAGCCAGGTGGCTTTTCGCTCATGTGGTAGAGCACAGGGCTTCAGCTCCTACGATCGCAGGCTCGATGCCTTCTACCAATGGCCCAGGTCCGTCAGGGTTCCAGTAGGAAGGGCATTCAACCTCAATTGTTATTTCTAATAGTTGTACCTGAGCTGAGGCATTTCTCCATAGCCAGCAGTAGACCCTGACACATGAGATCATTGGAGACTTAGCAGAGTTGAGAAAAGGGTTTGGAATTCATCTCGATTACGAGTACACCCAGCGTTGCGTTAGTAAAGGTTAATACAAGGGGCATAACTCAGCCTGGAGCTAACAGGAATTAGGTGGAAACTCACCATGTAATCAGGTTATTCCAGATCTGCTTGCACCTTCCCCTTAAGCATTCATAGATTCTGAGCCCAAAAGGGACCATCGGACCATCTCCTGTATAGAACAGGCCATAGGGCTGTCACCTCTGTTCACTGTAGGCTAAGCACTTGGGTGGCCACCCAGGAGGGAATCAGGTGGCTCCAGATGATTAGCAGAGCCCCCACAGCCACTCACAGTGGGCGGCCTGTGTTTAAATGAGTGGTGCACGTCTGCTCATGCCTTGGTACACAGAACAAAATGTATTGTGCCTATGGATGGAAAAAACCTCGAGGGGATCCTGGCTGTAACCAATCACTCCTGCATTGACCCCCACCTCCGAAACAAATCTGGTACATGACTAAATCATGTCTTCCAGAAAGGCAGTGAATCTCTGGGACAGAGATCACCTAGTCCAGGTGGGGTTGCTATGCAGCCCAGTCATACCATCCAATAATGAATGCTACTACTACTAGTCACCCGATGAGTTCAGTAAAGCCGGTTGTACGAACCACTGTTAGTAGGCAGGATGTCAGGAAGGTGGGCTTCGGGGGCAATCCAGACAACCGGGATCATCCCCGCTGTAATCAGCTCTTCCATCTGTCAGCACCATATTGGCAGGACCAGGTCTCAGAAGAGAAATGCATCTGTCTTGGGAAAAGACAGCAGTTGGGGAAACAAAATGAGTCAAAGGAAGAAATGAGCAAACCAAATGAATGTCTTTTCTGGCTCTTTTAGCTCTTGGCCATCGTCCCCCGGTGATGACCATTACAGAGACATAAACAGCCATTTGCTTTCTTGGACTCATGAGAACCAAGAACAGTGAAGAAGCCGTGTGTGGGCCACTAAGCTATGAACTTTCCGTGCAGCTAGCTGGAACCTCCTGGGGGTGCTTTGGTGACTTAGTTAATTAATCAAGTAGTCTGTTTCAAAATTAAACCAAGGAGGAGAAAGTCAATTAGCAGTAGAGTAGCTAGTTAGGGGCCATGTTTTTTAATGAGGTTTTTTTTTTTCCCCTTTCCTTTTGGAGTTAAGACATTCCAGGCACAGTGCTTTCTAGCTAATTACACCTCACAGAGCCCTGGCTGGGCTTTTGCTGTAAATGGCTGAAAACTCTGTCTCTGCACACACTCTGCTATCTCCGCCTCAGTGCACACCACTAAAACAAAGTGCTCTCTGTGTAAAACACCGGAGCATTAAAAAGCCATTAATCACCGCTCCGTATTTCTTTCTGCTGGATGTTAATTTCAATTTCCAGTTACCCATTTCGGTTCCCCTTCGGCAGGGCGGCTGGCACAGCTCCTAAAAGCTGGGACAATGGAAAGAAAGAAGAAAAAAGTCCTACCAAGTGGGGCGGTGGGGAAATCGGGAGAGCTGAGGTGGTGGAGCTCTCTTGGGAGCCCCCGTCCTTCCTCTCCCCTCCGTGCTGACAGCTAGAATTTCGAGACGATGAGGATTTTAAAGGGACTGAGGGAGGCAATGACATTTCCTAACCTTTTTTTTAAAAAAAAAATAATGATGAATCATGTCTGGCCCATGTGGTAACCATTATCATCATCTGAGTGGCGCAGACTTCTCCAGCATCAAGGAAAGGAGACGTTCACCTGGGCTGACGCCATTGTATTTCCCATCTCGCTAAGTAACTAGAGAGGACATGAGGGCAGGTGTGTAAGCGGAGGGATAACGAGGGACGTGCTGGGGATCTGGGGAAATTGCTCATGAGGGTAAAAGTTAGGAAGTGAACTGGGGTCTTGTGAACACCCAGATAACCAGAGGCAGCTCACACAGGGCTTTGATCTAGCTCTATTGGGAGCAGAGTCTAGCTCTATTGGCCAACCAGGGAGAGGAAATGGGGCTCTGTCTTCCACTGTCTGCCTCGCCTCCCCCAGCACGCTTGGTCCCAGTCCCTGGCAGCTGGGCTTGGCTAGCAATGGAGCAGGCCGCCTCCCCAGCCAGGCCCTCTCAGGCAGCCAATCCAGTTCTCAGAGCGGGCACCTGGAGCCGCTCCATCCTGTTCTCCTCCCAGGCCCACCTGCCAGGGAAAGCAGCCAAACATCCCTGTGATGCGGGGAGGGTAGCACAGTGGGAGATGGATGGAGCCCTCCCCTGCTCCCTCTCCCCCCGACCAGTAAGGTGAGGCACAGACAGCAGGGCACCCCAGACTGGGCGCAGGCCAGGCTAGGGTCGCGGGGCAGAAGAGACGTGGGGTGGTCCTGTGTCCTCCCATTTTGATTGTGCCCCCCCCCCACAGTGGGGAGTTGTCCAGGAGTGGGACATTTTCTATTGGCCTGTGTGGCCTCTGGATCAGGCCCACTGGGCTCCAAGTGCCCAGTCCAAAATAGCTGGGTGGGGTCTGCGCAGGAGGAGAGGAAGGGGGAGAGAGCCCCAGCACACGTTCATGGAGCTACCTGGTGGAGGCTAATTACAGGGCAAGCTTGTGCAGCTCCTCTTTTGACTCCTCTGTTGCTCTGTGGGCATATCCATGCCTGCCCTCCACTCACTCCCCCTCCGCAGTGCCACAGGGAGCTTCCCTGGAGCCTGGCTTCGAGCTGCACAGACAGTGTTGTTTCACTCCTCCCTGAGGCGAAGGACTTGCCTTGCTCCCACGGCAGGGTGGGTGGCCTCCAACTCTCTGCCCCTCAGCTTCTCTAGCCTTAAGAGAGGCACAGGGACACTCCACTGCCTTGCAGCAGCAGCCTGAGACATCCCTGTTAGAGAGCTGTTGCGGCTGGCTGAATATGGAAAGCACAGTGTTGCTGCTGGGTATTACAGCCTGTGTGCACACTCCGGGCAGTCAGGAAGAGCAGAGGCAGGGCTCCCTTCCTTCCCAGGTGTTTGTCTTCACAACTGGCATCCCAGCATCTTTCCAGATCCTGCACAAGGCTCCAGCACACAGCCTAAGATGATGTCTGCTCTGCAGCATTAAGGGATGCAAAAGCAGCTTACATCAACCTCATGTAACTGCCCTGAGGCAGGCTTAAACCTGCGGAGTGTTAGGCAGGTGCCTCTACAGTATGAGCTAACAGCCAGCTGCTTCTTAGCTTAGGCTGCAGAGAGCTCATATTCCTTCTCTGTGACATGGTCTAGGTACCAGTACATGGGACAGTGAAGCACACACAGGTGTGTGGGTTACACTAACTCCATGAACATCTGCATTAAAACTACACACCCACCAGTGCAAGTCCCTCACAATGCCACCTTTAACAACTCCTCCTCTGCCAGAGCACTAGAGCCAGGGTCAATGTAGTTAGATTGACAGTGGCTTACCTGCCTGTTGCTAGCTTTCAGAAGCTAGCCTCTAATGCCCCACACCGGCAGCTCAATCAGTGCAAGGATTCCTGGTGAGGACACGCAACTGTCGAGATACGAATCAAAGTGTAAACTAGCACAAGCAATGTAATTACTGCATTGCTTGTACGCCAACTCTAAGGGGGCGTTGACAGAGGTCTATGCAATCATGACTGGTGTGGGGAAGGTAAATAAGGAAATGTTAATGACTCCTTCTCCAGACTCAAGAACTTGGGGTCACCAGATGAAATGTAGAGACAGCAGGTTTAAAACATGCAAAAGGAAGCATTTCTTCACACAGTTCATTGTCAACCTGTGGAACTCCTTGCCAGAGGATGTTGTGAAGGCCAAGACAATAACTGAATTCAAAAAGGAGCTAGACTAGTTCATGAAAAGTATCTCTAACAAAGGCAGAGATGGTACGTCCAGCCTCTGCTTGACAGAAGCTGGGAATGGGTGAAAGGGGAAGGATCACTTGACAATTACCTGTTTTGTTCCCTCCCTCTGGGGCACCTGGCATTGGCCACTGTCAGAAGACAGGACCCTGGACTAGATGGATCCTTGGTCTGACCTAGTATGGTCATTCTTAAGTCAACTTACTGCTGTAGTGCAGATACGGTCTAAATAACTGCTGGTTTAACTCCAGCAGAGAAGCTTGGCCTGATCTCTTTGCAGGTGGATCATAAAACAAAAGAGACATCCGAAGAAGCCAGTCCCATCCGAGCCTACTGAGTGGGTGACCCTGGGAGGAACAGCAAAAGCAACCCCCTGTGACTTCTCTTTAGCAAGAGGCTGTAGATTCATCCCAGAGGCTGCTGGGGTGCTTCTGCCGACCTGTCATTTTCCAATGCTTGCCCAAGGCCGAATTTAAGCAATCAGCCGTGGACCTGGAATTATATGTGTGTTCTGCGCAGGCTCGGAATTGACAGTAGGGTTCCTGAAATCAGCAGGCTGGCCTGAGCGGGCAGTATGTGCGAACGATAACAAGGGTCCCCCATTAGAGCTGACCTTTGCGGAAATGAAAGAAAAGAGAGCAGCAGCAACAACAACTAAATCAAGCCCTGCCCGTGGAATGGCTCTCTCCTGGCTTGGCCTATGCTTTGCTACCTGTGCTTACTTATTTACTCTTTATTTATTTACTTAGGAGGCAAGGTGACCTTCAAAGCTGCTGTTTCTCATTTGCAGCCTATTCTCTCCCGTTTGCAGGTTGCATGCTAATTTCGGATTAGGTGCCGAAAGTGAATGCCTTGCAGGCTGCGAGGCCACACAGTACACAGCTGGGAGGTGGTAGCTGCTGCCTTGAAGACTAGATGTAGATTCTGCAGAGGGAGCTTGACACCCAGACAGCATCTTGGAGTGGTGGGGAAGGGGTGAGCAAGCTAGCAGAGCTCAGCCTTGGTCCAGCAGGGTGCATTCCAGTGCTCAGAACGTAGCTGTATAGGCACACTTTGATCTTGAGGCACCAGCTGGAGCTCAAGTTCTGAATTCCACTCTGCACCCTCTGCAGGGAGCGACTCAGTGTCCCACGCTCTGGGGGATTTAAGCGCGTGCGTGGCTTGGTTTGCAGCCCTGGAGAGTGAAGTCCTCTGAGCAGAGACTGTGCAAGCTTCCCTCACCGGCACTTCTTTGCACTGCCGTCAGACCTTCAGCCTGAGCCCTGCTATGCCAGGCACTGTACGGCCCTGTGACAGAGGTGGACTGTAATGTGACCATATAGCCCAGGGGATACAGCACCGGGCCGGGACTCAGAAGATCCTGCTTCTGTTTGAGCCTGTTCTGCTGGCCTGTGGCAGGAGCCAGAGCAAATGACTTCCCCTTCTGTGCCTTTGGGTTTACTTCCTCTGTAAAGCTCAGGGTGTACTCTGGAAGACGTGGACACAGCAGATAGATGAGGGGCAAGCCCACTTGCCTGCTTTGTCCTCTGCCACATAGAGGAGTCTGGCCTCAGTGGGTCATTGAGGCCTTAGGGCCTTTGCTGAGGTGCCAACGCGAGGGTTGGCTTTTGGTGTATCGACACCCCAGAGCAAAGCTGGGATTCAGCAAAGGCCCCCTGCCAACCACGAGAGGGAACTAGCTGCCTCCCATTACTATGGAGAGACCTGAGACCCATGATGCACATACTGGGAAGTGCCCCTCCTCTCTGCAAGGAGCAGCAGTTCCTCTCAGCCCATGTGGGATGCAGACTGGTTAGTTTTAGTCCTCGCTGCTTCGTCCAGCCATCTCTACCTGTCACATGAGGTGGCCCTGTGTTCACAGTGCTCTGCAAGCTCCAGCCCAACAAGGCCCCCAGAATGCCAGCCTCTAATCAATTCTTGCTGCAACTGTTAGGCTGTGTCTACACGTGCCCCAAACTTCGAAATGGCCATGCAAATGGCCATTTCGAAGTTTACTAGTGAAGCGCTGAAATGCATATTCAGCGCTTCATTAGCATGCGGGCGGCAGCAGCGCTTCGAAATTGACGCTCCTTGCCGCCGCGCGGCGCGTCCAGACGGGGCTCCTTTTCGAAAGGACGCCGCCTACTTCGAAGTCCCCTGATTCCCATGAGCTCATGGGAATAAGGGGACTTCGAAGTAGGCGGCATCCTTTCGAGAAGGAGTCCCGTCTGGACGCGCCGCGCGGCGGCAAGGAGCGTCAATTTCGAAGCGCTGCTGCCGCCCGCATGCTAATGAAGCGCTGAATATGCATTTCAGCGCTTCACTAGTAAACTTCGAAATGGCCATTTGCATGGCCATTTCGAAGTTTGGGGCACGTGTAGACACAGCCTTAAGTAGCCCATGTTAGTTTGGTAGGTTCAGAAACCTTTTAATGTCTTTGTGCTGTGTTTGTAGCAAAATCATAAATGATGGATGCCACATTTTGTCATCAGAGCTGGCCCAGAGGGACTGAAGGCAGCATGCTGACAGCAGGGCCTGGCTGGTGGGTGGTGGCCCTGAAGGCACAGGACCCAAAGCAAATACCTTGCTCACTTTG
Source organism: Carettochelys insculpta (assembly GCF_033958435.1). Classification (NCBI taxonomy): domain Eukaryota; kingdom Metazoa; phylum Chordata; order Testudines; family Carettochelyidae; genus Carettochelys; species Carettochelys insculpta. The sequence goes on from NC_134137.1 coordinate 373,382,806, forward strand.
CCTTAAGGCTGGGCCCATTTGTCATGAACATTTATTTATTGACATTTCCACAGTACCCATCATCATATGATTAATGATTTCACACAGCTGTTTCGTTTTAAAATCAAAAGCCTTGAGACCAAGAATGGCCTGCACGGTGTTTTCCAGATGGTGTGTACACACAGGTGGGTTGTGAAACAATAGTGTTGTACCAGCACACAAGGACCAAAAAGTGTAACTGACTAGAACCAATAAAAAAAGAAGCTGGTCAATTTCATTTCATTGGCTAAGCTGCAAAGTCATTTAACAATATGAAACAGTGACAAGACCAGAGCTGTCAAATGGTTTTAATGATCTCTGGTGGTATTAAGAACGAGGGATTTATATTATCATTTCCTTGTCAATCTTGCTAAGCCTGCTTGTGTGGAGGGGCTCGGGAAAGGAAATAGTTGAGAGGAGGGAAATAATAATTCAAGTTAATATTGCAGGTGTTGGCTTTAGTAGTTTATAGGGCAAGCACTGCAGGCGGAACAGATGACTTGCCTGGGGCCCCTAATGGTTCTATGATATTTATTGAGTCAGTCACTGCAGGAGTTGTGGTAGGTATATATTTTCCAATTTGCGCAGGACACGAAGAATCCTTGAGAGCCAAGGTGAGAGAAGGAATTCTGTAGTTGGCAGTTCTGGGCTCGTGAGGGTTTTTAGGCACTGAAATATTCACTTTCATTGTTTTACTACAGTGCATTTAGGGACAATTTGCTCTTGACAAAGAAAGCTCTGTAGCAGAGTATATTAGAAACATGTGGACATGTGGTTTAAATACCTACAACTGACTGCATGATACAACAAATTCTTGAAAACCTCTGTTGATTGTGCCTAAAATCAAAATCCAACCTTGGCATTACCTAAGCAGTAATATAAGCCTCTTCTTTCTCCTTCTCCTCTGCACTACTGCAGAGTACCCTCCCACCCACATCCCAAGCCCAGACTTTCGGGCATGTTGGAGTGGGGCTGTTTTGGGAGGAACCTACAATACACTCTTACATAGCCAGAAGCCCTGGGACCAGAAGGTTGATGGGTATTCAAATATCACCTAATAAATTATTTTGTTAGTCTTTAAAGTGCTACTTGACTGCTTTTTTGTCTGGATAACAGAGCGGTATACCTAGCAATTCATGACACTACAGCAACACAAGATTCGATATTAAGAAAAAAACAAAAATGTATGCCGAGTATTTTATTTACCAACAACAGTAGTACTGTACACTGTAAACTTATACTGTATTCACTGTATTTATTTGTATTTACTTTCACTGTACTGTACTTACAGAAAACGTAACTAAAATTTACGTATGGTTAAAGTGCCAGTTATTTGAGTGTTCCGGATGATAGAATGCTGGATAGGAAAGAGTTTAGTGCATTTGTTTACCTCTTTGTGTATGTTAATTGTAGTTGCGTGTGCATCAAAGGCATCATCTTAATATTCTGTAGAAATAAAAATGTATTTTATGAAATCAGGAAGCGGCATATTGTGGTGCTACGGGTCGCCTGGTCCATGAGCTTGGAAAATGTCCCCAAATATTTTTTTAAAGCTGGATTATTCTATTCCTTTCCCATCCAAGTTCTTATGAAACACTCCCATAACTATGTGAATTTGGCCTATTTTTACTGATCCATTAACTTCTTGAGAGCGGCCAGATCAAGGCCTCGTTGTGCTAGGAGCTCTACAAACAATAAAGTACAGTAAGGTCTCAGAGTGCACGACCCTGCTCTTATGCGGCTGGCCCCCATTCCTACCGTAAACCTTGGAAATGTGCGATTTCCAGTTGCGCTTATCTCCCTTCCCCCTAGCCCCTGGCTCAACCCCCCGGGCTCTGCACAGGCCCGACTCAGCCCACCCAGCTCCGCTTACCACCCCCGCATAGCTCCTGCTCAACCCCTCCCCTGCCTCTGGCTCTAGCTCACCACCTCTTGGGCATGACTCCAGCTCATCCTCCCTGGCTCCGGTTCAACTCACCTTCCGGCTCACCATCCACACGTGGCTTCAGCTCACCCCGCACTCAACTCCGGCTCACTACCCCTCACATGTGGCTTCAGTTCCTCACCCTGGCCCCAGTTCAACCCCCCCACAGCCTGGGATCACCACCCCTGCGCACAGCTCCACCCCTCACCCCCCTGCAGCCCCATCCCAGCCCTAGCTTAACCCTTCCCACCCACCTCCCCTAGTCCAACCCACTGCTAGGCTTCACCCTCCCCAACTGCCCCCCGCTGGACTTACCTTTCTGCTGCTTCCCCGGCTGCGGAACATGTGTTCCACTGGTGAAAAAGCCAGACCCCCACTTATGTGAAATTCAGGTTTTGCAAGGGTCTGTGAACTGCAACCCTCACCTGACTGGAGAGTCTACTGTAAATGGCAGTTTCTTAAGACTGCTTGTCTGATCTTTTCCAGATCTGATTGAAGCTCTGCCTGAGTCATTTTCTGCCTCACTGGCCTTGTGTTCTCAGTTCTAGACACCAATCCTACCACTCACAATGCCCTGACAGTGGCCGAGGCCTGCGCAGAGCCCTACTGAAATCCTCGGAGGAGCTGCACATGGATCTGCCTGTTGTAAATTGCAGGATCAGAGTTCTAGTTTTATCTCATTGGTGCTCTGAATTGTATAAACACAGACCACAGTAATTTATTCATGGGATGAATAATGTCTTTGGAAACAGAGTGGTAATGTTTAGCTCTGTGTCCTCTCTGTCTTGTCTGTTTTCGCTGGTATGCCCTGCTAGACGCTGACCCATTCAGCAAAACCTCTGCTGCTTGTAGGAAACATTCAGGAAACAGGTGTCAAAATTGTCACCAGCATAGCCAATCTGGAATAGTTTCATTGCTTTGCTTATTTTCCACTTATGTTTTTATGCATTGCTGACAATTAGTAGGTTGTGCATGCTGTGCATTCCTTGTTTCGTGACTTATTAGTGGGCACGTTAATAATTTCCCCGTGTTTTTGTAACATCACATGACCATTCAGAAAAGCACTCATTACAACTTTGCCAACTTGAGATCTCTGTCTGATCCGCCATGACAGTCTTGGTGTTGTTGGCGTTTAAATGCAAGTTACTGCAGAATAGGCAGTTGCATTGGGCATCAGAAAATTTGGGGCACCACTGGGTCTTAATGTCCACCTATATTTGTATCCCTGCTTTGCGGCTCTGCTTCCTCTGGAGAGGACCTAGTTAACTTGAAAGTGAAAAAGCCTGCCAGAGTTATGAGCAGAAAACTGAACCTGTGAAAGAACCATTCCAGTAGTAATGAAGCCATTTAACAGGCATGTGCCAATGCCTACCAGTTTCTGAATTTACTGTGTTAGTCTACAGGAGCTTAGTTGAAAATTTACTTTAACATAAGAACAACTCCACTGGGTCAGACCGTACCATCAAGCCCAGTGTCCTGCCTGCCAACAGTGGCCAGTGCCAGGTGCGCCAGAGGGAGTGAACCAAACAGGTAACGATTGCTTCCTTCTATCCATCTCCAGCCTCTGGCAAACAGAGGCTAGGGACACCACTCCTTACCCATGCTGGTTAATAGGCATTAATACCTAACCTCCATGAATTCATCTAGCTCTTTTTAAAACCCTGTTGTAGTCCTAGCCTTCACTCCCTCCTCTGGCAAGGAGTTCCACAGGTTGATTGTGCGCTGGGTGAAAAAGAACTTCCATTTATTCGTTTTAAACCTGCTGCCCGTTAATTTCATTTGGTGTCCTCTAGTTCTTATATTATGGGAAGACGTAAATAATTTTCCCGTGTTCACTTTCTCCGCACCACTCATGATTTTATAGACCTCTATCATCTCACCCCTCCATCTCCTCTTTTTTAAGATGAAAAGTTCCAGTCTCTTTAATCTCTCTTTATATGGGACCTGTTCCAAACCCCTCATTGTTTCAGTTGCCCTTTTCTAAACCTTTTCTAATGCCAATATATCTTTTGTGAGATGAGGTGACCACATCTGTATGCAGTATTCGAGATGTGGGCGTACCATGGTTTTATACAAGGTCAATAAGCTCGTCTCCATTTTATTTTCTTTCATTTGTTGCTGAAGATTATAAAATCACTTCTCCAAAACACTGCGCCCTTCCCCTCCTCGGCCGCCATCAGGCACAGGGACACCAGTTGAATAGTACTGTGTACAGTCTCATAAACCCTAAAAACGCCCCTGAATGAGATGAACCAAGGACATGCCAAACCTCACCACCTTCTGCTTCACTTGCAATGTGGACTCCCTGGCCTGCCTTCTATAACCTTAGAGCAGCATGTGCATCAAAAAAAACTCCCCCCCAACTCCAGCAAAACAAACCCATCCCCCATTCTCCCTCTGAGGTGAGGGTGAAAGAAAACAAACCTCATATGAAGCATGCTCATCCTAGTAGAGATGCAAGGCGAGTAGGGTAATATCTTGGACCGACTAGGAAAGAGACAGTCTTTTGAGCTCTCTGTAGTTTATCTTGCAAGTGCGTCTCTTTACAAAAGGAACCCTAACGATTTTACAAGAGCTATTATCTCGCCTACCTTGTGTCTCTAATCTCCTGGAACCAACATGGCTCCAGAAAGATTGCAAACCACGGGCGTGAGTCAGATCGCTTCATGCACAACGGGAAGGCACTCAGGGAGTTTAGTGATCAAAAGCTCTGCAGAACAGAGTGGCTGAGGACACTTCCCATTGTCAGTACTGTGGAGCAGATAGCAGGAGCAAAAGCTTTTATGGTGTTGTGTGTCGGTGCTGGAACACCTAGGCAATTTTCAGACAGGTGTAAGCATGTGCGGCTAGAATGGCCTCTTGCTTTACGCTAATACGGTCTCACTCAATGGAGCTGTGTCAATCACGTTTTTGAAACCTTCTTGGAGTGGGAATGGACTCTCCTCTGGAGAGCACTGGGGCAGGGGGTGAGTGGGGGAAGAAGCTAAGAGTTAATTATCATAACTAATTCTGATTCCAGAATGCAGCCAGTGCGCAGAAGGGCCTCCTCCCCAATCTAAGAGCCTGTAGTAATCTGCGCAGCAGGGAGAGGTCAGCCCTGGGCCATAAGGTTAAACACTCAGGGTTGAAATCTCCTAGCTACGGCCATTCTAGCGAGCGATTGCAGCAGGCTGCTCCCCAGAAGAACCCATGAAACAGCCTGCCCTCTCCATCCCCACCCACCCAAAAAGCGAATTGCTTCTTGAAAACACAGTCTGGCAAACTTGGAAAAGTCTGGCAGGTGGGGAATTGGATAGAGTTGAATGACAGGTTTTTTTAAATTTATTTCCAAGAAGTTTGAAATAAAAATATTCAAGAAATTCTTTTTCCCCCAAACCCCGTCTTCAGTCACATTATTGGCTCACTAGGAGGATTTGAGGACTGACGCTGGCCCTAATGTAAACTGTGTCTGAAAGCCCTAGCATAAAGCTTCCGCCGTGCTGACTTGCTAGTGCGCCCCAGTTCCTCCCTTGAAGGTACCACCCCTACGGATGAGAAAGGGGCTCATTCTTCTGCCTGTGCTGCAGAGAAGGGGGTCAGTTAAGAGTGATTGTGACTGTATATTTCGAGATGTGGACACTTGTCCACTGGGAGCTGGACTGACAGCCATCAAAGTCATTTCAAATAGACCCTCAACTCCTCACCACACGTACAGACTCATGCACATTGCAAGTAGGATAAGTCAGAGGTCAAGGGGAACAATTTTTCTCCCTCCTCTTTGTAACACGCTTTTGGGTAGTGGAGGTGCTCTCACTTCCCTTCTCAGTGTCATCTTTTCCAATCTAAACAAACCCAGTTCTTTCAATCTTCTCTCAGAGATTATGTTGTCTAGACCTTTAATTGTTCTTCTCTGGCCCTTCTCCAATTTCTCCCCATCTTTTTTGAAATCTGGTGCCCAGAACTGGACACAATACTCCAACTGAGGCCTAATCAGTGCAGAGTAGATTGGAAGAATTTCACAAAACACTCCTGTTAACCCAGGAGTGCTCCCAGCCAGCACCGGACAGAACAGCAAAAAGTTGGAAATCTCATTGAGGACCCTTGTCTCATTAACTTTCTCATGATTTCAACCCACAGTCAGGCTCTAGATCTCAGGAATACAAGATTCCCTTTCTGAGGTCCTTGCCAGGCCCTGGAACTGCATGAAAAGCCCTCAGTAGAGTCACACTCCTTTTTCTAAGCTCAAAATACACACCCTGATGAGGTTTGATCAATGGCTCAAGCCAATTCTCAATTTGTTTTATGGTGAGCCCAAGCCACTAAATTCTGTTCTTCATGTGTTTATTGTGCCCCTCAAATTTTGAAGGGTTTATGTTCCAACTCACTGGGAGCTCCTTAAATCAGAGGCACCGAGATGCCATGCAAAGGGAAACAAGACACATAAGCTGAACTTATCATCTCTGCCCTGTGTTGGAATCCACCCTACTCCGACCTGATTCCCAAAGGCCTCTTCTTGCATGACACTGAGGTCAGTGTAAAGCCTGGAAAAGAATTGTGCTCGTCAGCTTCTTCTTTAGTTGTTTCAAAGTTGTGCTCAGGAATCTAGAGGGGTGGATATGCAGAGGACACTATGGAAAGTGTTTAGATAGGATTATAATTAGTGCCACTCCACATTATTTGGAAAATAAGTCTTATCAACTCTGATGCAAATTGGGAGATTACAACCCTGATGCGGAGATTACATATTTAATTAATAAAGGTAACTGCACACATGCAATATTCTTAGACTTTTCCAAATCATTTTTCACTGGTGAGGCCACCTCAGGAACATGGTGTCCAATTCTGGGTCCCCCCTTACAATAAAGATGTGGAGGCATTGGAGAGAGTCCAGCAGAGGGCAACAAAAATGAGTAGGGGGCTGGTGTTCATGACTTCTGAGGAGAGGCTGAGGGATTTAGGCTCATTTGGTCTACAGAATAGAAGAGCGGCGGAGGTGGTGGGTGGAATTGAAAGCAGCCTTCAATTATCTGAAAGGGGAATTACAAAGAAGATGGAAAGAGGCTGTTTTCATTGGTGAGAGATAACAGACCAGGGAGCAATGGTCCCAACTGATTATTCCCCTTTATTTGACACTGGTGAGACCACATCCGGATGATTTAGTTGGGATTGGTCTGCTTCGAGTTGGACTTGATGCCTTCCCAATGGTCTCTTCCAGCCCTATGGTTCCATGATTCTATTTATCTGGGGAGAAAACTTGGAGCACTGAAGGGCTCTTTAATCTAGCAAGAAAGGCATCACAAGAGCGAATGGTTAGAAAGTAAAGCCAGGCCAGTTCCAACTGGAAACAAGGTACCAATTCATATCACAGAGGATGTGAAGCAAACGACAAAGGGCGGGGAGGGAATCTTCATATTTTGGTGCCACCAGCTCAAGACTGGACATCTTTCTGGAACATCTGCGCTAACCAACCACGCGTTATGATCCCACCAAACATGTTATCGGGCTCCTTCAGGAGTAAGTGAGGTGCCTTTTAATGGCTGGTGATACACAGGAGATCAGATTAGACAGTGGCACTGGCAGCTGCCGGGGGCCCCAAGGCAAGGCGGGAGGGGGGCCTGTCTCCATGCCATGGAAGGGGCGGGGCCACAGGTGGGAGGAGAGGGACTTAAGCCAGTCAGCCCTGCTCCCGCAGAGCCGCACATTGTGGCGGTACAGTGCTTCACGGTGCTTCAAAGGGGCCCAGAGCGCTAGGCCCCTTTAAAACACCAGAGCTGGAGCAACTGCTTTCTTTGCCCCCTCTCCGCCCACCTCTGCCCTGTTGGCAGGGTTGAAAGTAGATGATCAAATGGTCCTTCACTGCTTTCTATGAATATGAAGGTTGGGTACAGGCTAAAATAACGCTTGTGGCGCCTTTTGCAAAATCTGGAGCGGGGAACGAGCTGATTTCTCAGTCTTCAAGCTGAGATTTCAATCCCCACCGTCCCCAGCCATGCATCGGGGTCTCAGTTTGGGCCCCTTATTAATTTCCAACAGTCCAGTTGGTCTGTCCCTAATCTGCCCAGATGTCTAAATACTCTGTACCCCTCCAAGCATCTCAGTACGAACAGACCCAGCCTAACATCTCTGTGGCCCTGCAATATTAATCAGAGGCCCTTTGATCTGCTGTCTAAACTTACGAAGATGTTCCCAATTTCCAGGCAGAGCAGCCAGGCTCCGACTCGCAATCAGGTTTAATCACTAGTGTAACTGAGTGGATTGCGGGTGATAAGTATAGTCTGCAGACAGCTGTGATAGAATGAATATGACAGATCAAAATTGGGACTGAAGGTTATTTTCGGGGAATGTAAAGAACCACAAAATTAGAGTCAGTGCGGGGGAATGAGACAGAGATTACAAAAAGCCAATGCTCTGAATTGACACAGCTGGAGATGCCCCCTCCTCTGCCAGGCAGGAGAAGTTTAAGTAATCAGAATTAATTTGGAATTAAAGGCAGAGATTTTGTACTCAAACAGGTGACCACAGCTGGCATAAGACGTCACAGGGTGAGACGATAAAAGAGCTGGAAAGTAAGGCAACAGCCATCCATCCCTGCCTTCCTGAGCCCAATGGGAAATATCTCAATAGCCATTCCCAAAGGAGTGAAGAGTTCCCGAGAGGGACCTGACAAAACCACCAGAGAGCTAATGAAGCATTTCTTGTTGTCTTAAAATCAAGACTATTTGCCTTTTTGGTGCTCTGGTCAAACACAAGTTGTTGGGCTCAGTGTGGGGGTAGGTGAGTGAAATTCCAGGGTCTCTGTTGTACAGGAGGTAGTCCAAGATGATCTATTTATCCCTTCTGCCCTTTGACTCTATGAAAAGAGCCAGGAGCTTGTGAGATTCATTTCCTCAAGCGGTCAGGTCTTGCTCATGGCTACATGGTGTAAATCTGGGATAAGTGCATTGACATCGGTAGGGTTCTGAAAAAGTGGGTCTGGCCCATGAAAGCTCATCACCTAATAAATTATTGTGTTAGTCTTTAAAGTGCTACTTGACTGCTTTTTTGTTTTGCATTGACATCGGTGGGGTTACTCTGGGTTTGACCCCCATATAACTGAAAATAAAATTGACCAAGGATTTGTAACACTGGCCAGGGCCATTCATCCAACTAGTTTGAAATCGTGGGCATATGGCATATCAGACCATAAGTCTCTCTAGTCACTATTCTGCCTTCTGGCTTCATACTGAGCAGATCATCAGTCTATACAGCCTTAAATCCCATCTTTTGCTGAATTGAATCAGGCCACTGTTATGTTGCCGTTATGTTGCAGGACAGATCCTGCTCCCAGCAGTGTCCTATATCCGAAGATTCATAGAGAAACCAAAATCAGCTCATTATGCAGCTGGTCTATGGTGTGATGATGCATCTACCCTGGGAGAAAAGTCCTCTGTTGCCCCCTACCCCTGCGGTAAGCCAGGAAATCTGAGGTTTGACAATCTGTAGTATCTTAATTTGCATCACTATAAATCATGGCCATGAAATTATCCACCACAGTATTGACCTCACTGGCCTCCTAGACAGTAAGTCCCCTATGTACCCTGAAGCCTGCATCAGTCCAGGTGCAAGAAAACTCCTGAACTTCAGTGCCTTGGGTAAAACTTAATGCAGATCCACAGTAAAACCAACCCTCTGGTCTTCTTAGCCCATGGTAAGGCAAGGCAGAGGAGAGAAGAGCTGCTAAGTAGCACATGCACCTCTCCTAGCCAGCTTTCAGTTAGACCAGGATAGGCAGACTATGGTCCATAGGCTGCATCCAGCCCTTTGGGGTGTTTAAGCCAGTCTTTAGGTATACCAATCTGGCAGGGCGTCTGGGCTAAGACAGGCTCCCCACGCCCACTCTCTCCTGGCCCTGTGCACCCATATGAGGTGGTCTGCACACCACTGCAGCCCCAGGACAGGGAGCAGAAGGCTGCATGTGCTTCCCTGACTAGCAGACACGATCTTCAGAGTTCCCATTGGCCAGGAACTGCAGCCAATAGGCAGAGCCACCTGCTCTTCCAACCCCCAGGAGTCACTGCTGGGTGTCCTGGCACTTCTGGGAGCACCTCGAGGCCAGGCCGGTGAGGGAACCTACCTTAGCCCTGCTGTACCACCAACTGGGAGCCACCTGAGATAAGCAGCACCCAGCCACAGCCCAGAGCCCACACCCTGAACACCTCCTGCACTCCTGCCACAGCCCTGAACCTTCTTCCGTAACCCCTCTTGTACCTCAACTGCCTGCCCCCACCCGGCACCCTGAACCCACTCCTGTACCCCAACCACCTGCCCTTACCTCTCTCCTGCTGCTCAGACCCACTCTTGAACCCCAGGCCTCTGCCATGACCCTCCTCCTGTGCCTTACCCCCATCCTGCACCCCAGTGTCCTGCCCCAGCCTTACACTCATGGGCTGCTGTACAAGCTTGCTATCCAGATGTGGCCCTCAAGTCAAGAAGCTTTCCCACCCCCAAGTTACCTGGTGCTTTCTCAATCAAAAAGACAGAACTCAGGAGTGGTACCTTAGGTCTTGGAGGGCTTATGTGGCCATCAGTAGGTGTCTGTGCAGCTGAGGGTCATGGCTGTGAGACCAGACAGGCAATAGGGGCCACACCCACTTGTTTCCTGTTAGACTTAGACATGGCTTTAGTCCACTTCCCTCTGCTGCAGGCCTGAGGGGGCAGTTACACTCTTTTCACAGTAGCACTAGAAGCTGTTGTTGAGCCATTGTGTAACTACTGACTGACATTCACAGAGAGGCAGTCGGTGCTCTAGAAAGGTGTGAATACAAGACAGCCAAAAGGCAGCAGAGAAATCATATCAAGAGCCTCATTGTACAAGTGGGCACCTGAGATGCAGCAAGAGAAAGTGATTTGCCCCAGGCCACACATGATGTCGGTGGCAGAGCGATCATCTGAAGCCAACTCTCCAGGTTCCGGTCCCATGCTCAATCCCACGATGGCCCTGCTGCCACCAATGCTGCCTGGCTAGCAGCAAGAGTGACGCCTTCCCTGGTGTTCAAGTCCTGGCTCATTTCATTCAATGCCAAATAGGTCAGACACAGCCCAGAATGGGGAATACAAGCAGAAAGGAAGGCTCAGGCCATGGTCTCATGAGCCATCTTGAGACGTCTAACAGGTGCGTTGGGGATGTTGCTTTCAGCTGCTTCTCTACTCACCAAAGGGGGTGAGGATGGAATAGCATGTCCCCTCCCGATACGGTTCACCGGTGCAGCCTAATTTCTGTCACACCCGTTCCGTTACCCCATGGCTGCTGGGGGCTTAAATAAGCTGAACTAAAATCATGGTTTACCGAGATAAGGCAAAGGCATTAGCATGTTGTGCCCTCTGACTGCCTGTTTCACCCAGGCACCTCACAGCACTTCACTAAGGGCATGTTTTCACTACTCAGAAGATTAACATGGTCAAGACCAATCTTCAGGGCTTCCATTTCATGTGTCTCATAGGCACATGCAAAATGAAACTATCAGTGGTCAACAGCTGACCCCTGTACTCCTGAATATCACAAGGAGTAAGGGAGGCCGATGGGAGAGTTTCGACCTCCCTCTGACAGGACAGCCAGGTAAGTCGATCATAGACAACTCAATTCCAGCTACGCAATTGCCTTAGCTAGAATTGCATATCTACACTTGACTTTAATGTCTAGTGTAGACCTGGGCTAAGGCTGCTCAGTGTCAGAGCGGATGTGGAACTGAGGCATGTGTGGTTGGCAAAAGTCATGAGTGCAGTGTCCTCACGGGTCTCCTACTTCATCAATGATGATAACTGTTCAGGTGCATCTTCGACCCCTCTGTGTGTCCTGTTGGCTTGTGCAAGTGGACTCCGAGCGAGCCCCCTAAAGACCACAAAGTCAGAGAAGGAATGAAGGCCCCAAGCCAAGTTCATTGTACAGGAAGCTCAGGAACAGCACCTGGTAGATGCTATAAGTGTACTAGAAATGTGTGCCCGTCATAACGGATGCAGCTCAGTCAGCGCCAGGACTGCAACACTGCCCTCTTGGCTGGACAATGACAGCCCCTCTAAAATACATTTTTATACACAGATACAAACAAGTCCCACATCACTCTTGACATATCAGGTTGCCACCCTCTGACATTACCTAGTTATCAGGGTTCAGTCACTATCATGCCGTCAGTTTAGACCCTGTCCTGAACCTGGATCGGTGTGTTCCTGTTATCTGAGGAGTGTGTGTGGGTACCAAGGTGTTTCTTCATGAGGCTTTCTGTTACCATCCCTCTGAAATGTGTGTACAGCCTGTGTTTAGTACCTCTAAGGTACGAATGCTTCTGTAATATCACCCCTGTTCTGGGAGCAGGACCCTGCCTCTTGCTCACAACTTCAAGTTGCTTTACAATAGCAAAGTCCTGACTGTTGTAGTCTAGGCCTCAGTCCTCACGCCAGACCTGGTGTGATACCTGGGCTTACATTTCACACAGACACTCACCTTGCTACACCCTGGAGTAGCAAAGTGCTTCACCCAAGGTTCTACCAAAAGGGAAGGGTACAACTGAAGCTAGAACCCAAATCTTGAGACTGCTATGCCTATGCCAGAGCTACTAAGCCAACTTACATTCTTCCACCTTACCTAGCCCAGTGCAGAATTCTGTTCTCTGGAAAGCCTTGGCTTCCAACTGTTTTGGGATTAATGGATCCCGACCAGAGCTCTCCTCAGCTAAGTAGGGCCAACTTAGCTGGAAGAGCACTGCATATCAGTGATCTCACTGGAAGGAATGAAGCCATAAAGAGCTACAGTAGGACTAACATATCTGAACTTTCAGAAAGGAGGACACCCCTAAGAGGAAGCACATCTGTATCGGTATCTGCCAACTCACATTGTATTAATGTACTGTATATACTAGAACATTAATACAGCTTGAGTTGGTAGATACTGGTACAGGTACACTCCCTCTAAGGGGTGTCTTCTTTTTTGTACATTCGAATATGGGAACCCTCACTACAGCATTGTGCCATCTCTCCTGCCTCCTTTTGGAGGCTTGAAGGACCTCAGTGTAAAGGAATGAATGGAGTCAGCCGTCCCACCATTTGCCCTCCAGGCTCTGTCCATGGTACTGAAAGTGAGTATGCTAATATCTGGCGCAGCTGCAGAGCAGAGGGCATTCATTGAATGGTCTGTCACAGGAGTCAGGAGGGAAGCCATCTGCAAGGGCAACAAGGAGTCCTGTGGCACCTTAAAGACTAACACAATTAAATTAGGATGGAATAATAATTTAGAATAGTTATCTCTTTGCAAAGGCAATTTCCCCTTTCTTGATATTCACAGCTCCTCATCAGCTGCTGGGAGTAATCCACAACCACCCTCGCTATATTGGTGTCATTAACACTGTCCCTACACTTGGTAAATGTCTCCCTTTTTGATAGACTACTGCATCTATCTATATCTACAGCTACCTCTATTTACATGTATCACTGACTCTGTATTTCCACTCCAGTGCATCTGACAAAGTAGGTTTTACAACCAGGGTCAGCAACCCCCAGCAGGGGTTCCAAGAGTGGCATGCAAGCTGATTTTCACCAGCACACAAGGCAAGAGATCAGCCCTGCCCCTCCTCCTGTATGCAGCCGGGGTTTGTTCAAAGCCATGCCACCTGTGGATTAACAAAAGACCAGCTACTGCTACCAGCCACCACCTAAATGGTACATCTCTGCACCATAATTTAGTCATCAATGAAGCTGTTGTAAGTAGGACTATTAGTGAATTTAAAAAGTATCACTGGCACTCGGCCCATACATAGAAGACAAAAAGGTCAAATTTCAGCCCTCCACCTCAGAAAGGTTGCTAACCCCAATCTACATATATCCCTGATTCTGTATTTCCAATGCATTTGATGAAGAGGGCTTACAATGAAAGTTTATCCCCAAATAAATCTACTAGCCTTTAAGGTGCCACAGAACTCGTCATAGGAGGATAATTCCTGGGTGCTGAAATACCGACTAACCCCTTTTTGTTCTGCTACTACAGGGCCAAAATGGGAGATGGGATGGGAAAGAGGGGAGAGGATAAGGAATCTGACATTTGTCGTTACTCCAGTCTGGTGTTTTACCTGAAGCTAGTGCCAAGCTAACTACAGGGGCTGTCAGATTGGAAAATAAGAGTAATATCTGGGTTTGAACCTGAGACATTTTGCTCTGACTGATACCACCCGAGCTAAAGGAATAATGCTGTCAGCTGGTAGCAGTAGAAGGTTGTTATCTTTTAATTGTCCAGCCACCAGGAGGTGATGCAAATGAATGGGTTCCCTATACATTACATAACCAATGAGCTGTAAATGAATAGTAGCCCAGGGGCTCACCCGGACTTTTGAAGCTTCTCCTGCCGACACAAACAGGTGTTAATACCTTACATTAGTGTTATGTCTGAGGGCTTCCCTCTCCCTTAGAAATGTATCTACAGAGAGAAGAACTGCACAGCAGTCACCTCTGCTGTGGAATAGAGTGGCTGTTTAAGGGTGCACTGCCACACCCTGTGGAGGAGAGGAAGCAAAGAAGGATTCCAGGTAGAATTTAGGGGGAACGTAGCTTCCAGGGACCCAGACGGGAAGTAGCAGGGAGTCCGTGGTTAACAGCCATGCTTCTGTGAGACACACCCAGGAATCTTTATTAGTTATAAGTGCCCAGCCTGTGGGTTTTGCATCTGATCCAAAAGCCAGTGCCCCAGTGCACTGGGTCAGCACTCGCTCTGCAAGAAGAGTGTCACCTGCTGGATCCCCAAGACCACTGCCTCTTGCACATTATTAAGGATGTGTCCTCTGGCTCCCTCCTAGCCTGGTACTGCTAAATGGGTTTAGCTGAGGAGCTCTAACAGGATAGATGGCCAGCTCAGTCTGCATCTACTGGCAAGCTGGAAGATGAATGGAAAGAGCCATTGAACTCAACGGAGGTGGAGCTTGGCTATCTTGTAAATTTACCCTCATTTCTCCCGTTGATAGACAGCTACCCATGTAAGTTGCACCCATGCAAAGTCCTGATACAGACAGGATCAACTGCAATAAATTAATATTTCACTGGTTTGGGTAAGGCTGGCTACTAACAGGCAATCTTCACTGGTGAGGATAATCACTGTGCCTGGGCGCACTAGGGCTTTCCACAAGCGGTTACAACAGTGGCTGAATTCAGAGCAAATTGCTAATATGAAGAAGGCCTTTGACCTGAATTTGCTTGGAGGTGGGGGTGGGGTATGTGTGTACCTATGTGTATTATCCACCTATCTTGGCTTGTGTGATTTCGTGCGGCTTCTAGACATCTCCCTCAGGTTCCCCTGAATTCCTTTCATGCTTATTTTGATTCTGATAAAAATCTCCTTTAAATTCCTCTGTGCCAAGAAACGAACTTTGAAACGTGAAGGTGAACAAAGTCTTTCTCAACAACTTTGAAAGTGGCTGAGCGGTAAGGGCTCGGCATGCCTTTCATCCCATGGCTGGCTTTGTCCTTCCAGCCATCTTCAGAGATCAACGCCCATGAACCTTCTGAACAACTTTTTATGGAAGGGCACATCAAACAGATAACTCTGCAATGAAGACTCAGAGACTGGTCTATTCCCCCACCCCACCTTGCTCTCAGACTTGTTTTCTTTAGAGTAGATTAAGGAGATTGAAACCTAAACATGCATTTTTTTACAGGCCTCGCTGGCTTTTGCTGCCCTTCCCTTAAGACAAATACATCAGATACTCTGTATTCTCCCCTCTCTAGGGACCAGCTGTCGAGAACAGCAGCAATATCATTGACACCCCAGTTCTGGGGGACGGTGTTAATGGGCCCAGTGACCCATGCTACCCTGCTTTGAGTGACCAGGGTGTTTTTCACCCTGGCTCAGGGTCAGACCAGTAGGATTCAAGGTGTCTACGTTTCACACTCCAGACTTTAGCAAACACACATAGTTTAGTTATGAAGCTTGGAAACACCTCAAGGTGCCTAATGAAAGCCAATAATGCCTTTGTACTGAGCTGGGAGAGAGGCTGATGGCTTTGAGCACAATGTGGTCAGATAGAGAGGAACATTGGGCTTTGGGCAGACACAGGCAGTGCCCAGAGACCAGGGCATTGCTGAGTAAAGTGTTTGCATTCTACTCACTTCATTTAGCCATATAGCATGCCTTTGAGGAGGACCTCATTTGAGGAGCCCCAGGTGGACTTTATCTCCCTCAAGAAATTGAGCAACATAAAGAGGGAGGGAATGATTGTGTTGAAGATACCAGTCAGGGGTCTGTGTTCTGGGTTTTTTGGCTCTGCTACCGACTGCCTGTGGAAACTTGGTCAAGTCACTTCCTCCGTCAGTGCTTCAGTTCCCCATCTAAGGCTGGAACAGGAGCACTTATTGTGCCTGGCTGGACTGTTAGCTCTTTGGGGCAGTGGGCGTGTGTTTCTGGGTGGTAAGCTCACTTGGAGCGTGGCTTCAGCCTGGGCATGTAGGTGCTATCTTAATAGAATTATTTGATTAGTCTGGGAGCCCCACGTGACACACAGCTGTCAATTCCCCAGCTGGTGTGTCACATGGTGCTCCCAGACTAATCAAGTACCAGCTTTTGGCTCTCCAGTCCCATAGAAGGAAAAATACCAGCTGTCAACTCCCCAGCGCTCAGCCAGGTCTCACCCCATCAAACTGAGGCTGTGACGTGGTCCTGAAAAGCAGTGGGGCAGGGCAGTGCTGCTGGCTGTGTCATCCTCTGGGTCAGGTAGGTCTTTGCAAACAAACCAGTGAGCATGACAGTGTCGTGGCCTGTCTGCACCACCACGCCAGCCATTTGTCATTTACGCAGGGCTTTGGGTCTCGTCTCTAGGCCTCCCTCTGCTTTCGCCACGCTGAAGTGTAGCTGTTGCCATGGAAATAATGTCAGACGCCAGCTAGCCGTTCCCACGCGCGCAGGGTTGTATAACAGTTTGGAATGTACAGCCCAGGCGGGCCCAGCCCCAGGATGGGTTGTTACCTATAGCCCGCTGACTAGAGGACAGCGGCTGTCAGGATGGAGGGGGTTGAAGGGACCAGCTGACTCGGCCTGGTCTAGCCCAGGCAGGAATGGAGCACACCAAGCCCGACTCAGAATGCACCTTCTGCCGGTCGACGTGTGAGCTGCTGCCTGGCCACGCCTCCATTCTACAGGAAGACAAAGAAAACTGCAGCTCTTCTCACCCACCCACACACCCCCCGTGTCCCTGCTTCTCATCTGATGAGGAGAGACAAAGCGTGAAATGCCGGCTCTGCTGAAGTCAATGGCAAAACTCCCATTAACTTCAAAAGGGCGAGAATGTCATCGGGTTTAAGGCCAGAAGAGGCCACCAGATCATCCAGGTCTGAGTTGCTGCATCTCACAGATCGGCATCACCATAAGCCAGTCGCCCCCAGGCTTAGCCTGGCAACCAGATTAAAGCAAAGTATTACAGCCCTCAGGAGACTAGGCTATTGTGTGCCACCTGCACGCAATATGGGGGACCAACTTGCATCATAGCCTGAGTCCCTGCAATGGTGGGGAGTGGATTTAGTGAGAGACACACAGATGATCCTAGCCAAGATTCCCCCACAAGATCTTTGCTCCCCATTGTGTTTCAATAGAGAGAGACCAGGGGCTTGTCCTTTAGCTTCCAGGATATTTTATCTGCTGAGAATAAATTACTGTACAATGTTTTGCACTAAGAAGCTTCTGGCTTGGGCTGTGAAGCTCGGCTCTCCTCCCCTCTTCATCTCAGTTGCTTCCTTTTGGCTTTGGAAGGGTCATTCTTTAAAGAGGAGAATGGCAGTTAGAGGGATGGGGGAGAGGAGGTGGATATTTCAGGGGTCCAGCAATACCATATGGCCTCATCATCCTAGAGTATGATGGGGTGGACTAGGCCCCAAAGCCCTCTAGAGGAGGTCAGAGGCCTTGCCAGCCTCTCAGCAAGGATCAGACAATAGGTCCTCCAGGGAGGATAGAGTGGCTGTCTCAGTGGCAGCCAATCAGGGTCCGTCAGGCCAATATAAAGGAGCTGCTGGGCTAGGGCCAGGCAGTTCCCCTCAGGAGCACCACCCATGTAGATGCCTAGGAGCCCAGCAGCACTCGGGCAGCTCTGAGTTAGCACTGAGCTATGACCTTGGCAAGGCCCTGGCCTTGTAACTGGAGACTCAACACAAACTTGGTGAGGAAGCTGGCAGCACACTGGCAGCACATCGGAGCCCATCCTCAGGACTCAGAAGGCAGTGGTCAAGACTTTACAGAGTGCCCTCAGCCTCAGAGGGATGCTTGAGAGCAGGCTGACCCTGTTACACAGAGGCCCAATTCTGCATGAAGGTTCTTTCCACTTGATTGCTCTTCTCTGGCCTCTGTGAAATCCCAAATGGAAAGTGTTTCACATGGTGGAAGAAACCCATCTGCTAAGCAGCCATAACTTACCAACAGCCTGTCAACCCAATGATCTGATCTTTGGAATTGCTCTTCCAAGGTCTCATCTGGATCTTCAAAGCCTCAACAAAAGCTTCTCTCTTTGTGTCTCAAGACCTGCTGTACCACAGCGGCAGTACTTCTCTGGCACAGCAGAGCTGTCCTCAGTGGAATCGAAGCTAGTGGCAGCGAGGCAGAATCTGGCCCCTGCCTGTGCAAACTCCCTACCCAAGAGCTGTGTATGGTCACAAACCTGACTGAGATCCTACCATTCAGTAGTAGGATGGTGCTTGCAGGGAATTCCCTCCCCATGCCCAGAAAAAAGCACTGCAGGGTTTGCATGTAGGTGCCTGAGAAGTGGAACCCTATGCATGAATTTTCATGAATTTGTAATTTACACTCCACAAACAAGACTGTGTGTTTCTGCCTCCAGGGCCTTTGGGAAACCAGATGTGTTCTGTTAATCGGATTTTCCTGGTTAACTATGCAAAATAAATAAATTGAGGATGACAATATGACAGACAAGATACATTATCTACACAAGTAACTCCAAACTCAGTGGCTACATATTCTATGTATATAGTGTAATTAATCTGTGGCCATGTAGGACTCAACGATTATGTATACGCTGCACACTAAGGCCACTGAGAGCTTCACACTGACAATGAAAAAGAACTCAGATCCTTCTCTTTTTAACAGCACAGAGCCCAGCTATTTAATCTAAAGCTGAGCCTCTATTAGCTGTATAGGGACTATGACACACAGTTAATCAGTTCTGATTTCTCTCCAGTGGCAGGCAAACACACTGGCTACAACACTGCTAATGGAATCAGGATAACCACAAATTGATTTTAGGGTCAACAAAATATTGTTTCTAATTGAACAGATGCTACTGCAGTGGTTTATGAGAAAACAGAAGGGAGACAGAGAAATAGAGGTCATTCTTCAATATGCTGTTGCAAATGTCTTTAACCAATGGCCACATTTCATTCTTATTTGCAATGACACAAAGATCTTTAACTAATGGGGTTGACAAGAGGAGCACTTGGGCCACGTCTTTCTTTTCTCGTGCGTATTTTTGATTTCATTTCCCTCCGATCACAGTGGATCTTTTTTATTGATTCAATCATAGAATCATATAATGCTAGGACTGGATGGGACCTCAAGAGTTGAACAATTTGAAACTATTGTAAATAACGGAATTTTAAGACACATAGATAAACACAGCAAGATTTTTGTGAAGGGAAATCATGCCTCACCAATCTACTAGAATTCTTTGAGGGATTCAAAAAGTACATGAACAAAAGTGATCCAATGGGTACAGTGTACTTGGAGACTCAGAAAAATCTTTGAAAAGGTCACACACCAAATGGAAGGATGTAAAGGCTTTTAATTGATCAGAACCTGATTTAAAGGGCAGGAAACAAAAAGTAGGAATAAACTGACTGTTTCCAGAATGGAGGGAGGTAAATGAAGAGGTCCATTGAGGATTTGTAATGTTGTTTATCCAAAGATGTTTAACATATTCGTAAATGACCTGAAAAAGAGGATGAACAGTGAAGTAGTAAAGTTGGTGGATGATACAAAATTACTCTCCAGACAGTGGAGAGTTACAAAGTGGCAGATGAATTTCAGTGTTGATAAATGCAACATAACCCACACTGGAAAACCTAATCTCAGCTATACGTACAAAAGGATGAGGTCTAAATTAGCGGTTACAACTCCAAAAAGAGATCTTGGCATTACTGTGGAGAGTTCTCTGAAAATATCTGCTGGGTGTGCAATGGCAGTCAAAAAAGCTATTGGAGTGTTAGGCACCATTAGGCAGAGGCTAGATAATAAGACAGAACTATCACAATGCCACTACATAAATCCATATTACACCCAGAGCTTGAATACTATAGGGAGGGCTGGTCTCCCCATCTCAAAGAGGACATGTTAGAATTTTGGAAAAGGTGCAGAGAAGGGCAACAAAAATGATGAAGGGTATGGAACAGCTTCCATATGAGGAGAGATTTAAAAAAAACTGGGACCATTCAGCTTAGAAAAGAGATGACTAAGGGGGGTTATGATGGAAGTATATAAAACCGTACCTGGTGTGGAGAAATAACAAGCCATCCTGTGGCACCTTAGAGATTAACAAATTTATTAGGTCATGAGCTTTGGTGGGCAAAACCCTCTTCTTCAGATGGGGGAAGTGATATTTGCTCTTTCACATAACACAAGAACCAGAGGTCACCCAGTGAAATTGATAGGCAACAGGCCAAAAAGAAACATGAAGAAGTACATCCTACAACACAGTCAACCTGGGGAGCATGTTGCCAAAGGCTGTTGTGAAGGCCAAAAGTGTTACTGGTTCAAAGGAGAATTAAATAAGTTGGTGGAGGGTGGATCCATCAGTAGCTACTGCCCAACATGGTCAGGGGCACAAGCTCATATTCTTAGTGTCCCTGAACCTCTCAATGCTGGGAGATGGGATGGGATGGGGTGTCAGGGGATGCATCATTTGAGGATTACCTGCTCTGTTCATTCCCTCTGGAGCATTGGCTAGTGTTGGAGGACAGTATATTGGGCTAGCAGGGCCATTGGTTTGGCCATTCTGATATTCTAATGATAGCACAAGTCAGTGTGGCCAACATATATAACACCCTGGTATCTGTAAGCAATAGTGTGATCTGCGAAGAGGAGGGTTATACACTGTGTTTGAGGTTTGAGCCCTTATGCTCACACCTGATCTGGTGGCAGATTCTATACAACATCTATTTTTAGCAAAACTTTTGCTCATTGCTGTTGGATGAACTGTCTTGTCCAGGTCCTGGTGGTTTGATATTCTTCCCTGTACTTCAGACACAGGCCTCAGAAGAACCTATCTTGGTGTCTCCTCTGACCAGAGCCTCGGCATTTATCTATGCCAGGGTGAAAGTCACCAGCACGGAGGCAATGGACCCCGGAAGATTTTGAGTTTCTCTGCATTTCCCAGCTTTAAGTCCTCAATTATTGTAGTACTGGGACCTTCCTTGGTGCCTTCAATCCCGGAGCTCATCTACTGCCTGTAGAGTTCACTATGGGTATGGCAGTACATGAGTCCAGATTCAATTCTCTTCCAAGGTCACATCCACCAGGAAAGATGCTGTCTACAGGATTGTTCAAGAGCAAGTTAGCAAGTTAAAACTGTGCACCTGGGGCACCTGAACATGTGCAGTTTACAGTTAGTGCATGAGTTAATGCTCTTTGGCTGCATCGCCATGGGCCAATTCTTCTGGAAGCGGCATACTAATGGGCTAACCAGAAGATGCTAATGAGGCGCAGATGCAAATTTTCCATGCATCAATAGCATATTGGCACGTGATTTAGAGTCTGGAAGAAGCACTTCCGGACTCCAAAGTACACGTGGAGACACACAGCCCAAAATTTTGGCAAGAAGGTGATTGCAGAAGGAGGGTTTCCTTCCAGATGATCCCCGCGGGCCGCGCTCCTCCACATGTGCTTCGGAGTCTGGAAGAAACTCTTCCGAACCACATGCCAATGTGCTCATGAGGCATGGGAAATTTGCATCTACACCTCATCGGCATCTTCCAGTTAGCTCATTAGCGTGCCACTTCCTAGAAGAAGCAGCACATGGAGAAGCAGATTTTGTGTCCATAGATAGGAATTACTTGTCTCACCAATTCTTCTTTCCCACTCATAGGCTGTGTCTACACGTGCCCCAAACTTCGAAATGGCCATCCAAATGGCCATTTCGAAGTTTACTAATGAAGCGCTGAAATGCATATTCAGCGCTTCATTAGCATGCGGGTGGCAGCGGCGCTTCGAAATTGACGCGCCTTGCCGCCGCGCGGCGCATCCAGACGGGGCTCCTTTTCGAAAGGACCCTGCCTCCTTCAAAGTCCCCTTATTCCCATCAGCTTGTGGGAATAAAGGGACTTCAAAGTAGGTGGGGTCCTTTCGAAAAGGAGCCCCGTCTGGACGAGACGCGCGGCGGCAAGCGGCTGCAGTTTCGAACCGCCGCTGCCACCCGCATGCTAATGAAGCACTGAATATGCATTTCAGCGCTTCATTAGTAAACTTCGAAATGGCCATTTGCGTGGCCATTTCGAAGTTTGGGGCACGTGTAGACGTAGCCAGTATGACACGGGCTCCCTCTTACATGCTGCTGCAGTGCAATAGAACTAGGCCAGGCAAACAGGACCTTGTGACAAAGAGTCAAAGATGCATGCTGGTACTAACAAGAACCTTTACGCTTTCTGGGTTTCATTCTCATGTACACCAGGAGCCCTTGGTAAGTGCTGAAGTGCGTTCATAGAATCATAGAATGCTAGCACTGGAAGGGACCTCGAGAGGCCATTGAGTCCAGTCCCCTGCTTTCGTGGCAGGGCCAAGCACCATCCAGACCATCCCTGTTAGATGTCTATCTAACCTGCTCTTATACATCTCCAGTAATGGAGATTGCACAACCTCCCTAGACAATTTATTCCAGTGTTTGACCACCCTGACAATTAGGAAATTTTTTCCTCATGTCCAACCTAAACCTCCCTTGCTGCAATTTAAGCCCATTGCTCCTTGTCCTATCCCCAGAAACCAAGGAGAACAATTTTTCTCCCTTCTCCTTGTAACCCTCTTTTAGGTACTTGAAAATTGCTATCATGTCCCCTCTCAGTCTTCTCTTTTCTAAACTAAACAAGACTCATTCTTTCAGTCTTCCCTTGTAGCTCATGTTCTCCAGGCTTTTAATCCTTCATTTTGTTCTTCTCTGGACCTTCTCCAATTTCTCCATATGCTAAGGCTCCTTTACCAGGAGTGAGCAGGGGAGCAGGGCCTCAGTGTGAACAAGAAACAGACCGGCATGTTGTGAAGCTTTTGTCAGTGAATATTTGTCACCTTCTCCAAAGTCCTATATGTGGCAAGTGCTGTGATGTAAATATTCCAAAAGTTTTCCAAGACTCCATTTTCCCAACAGCCAAGCACCCATCCATTCAGGAGCTGCAGACAGTGCTGAGTACCCTTGAAAACCAGCTCTCAGATGTCTCACACTGGGCAGCCGAAACCAGAGCACCCAACATTAAGGGGCCATTGAAAATGTAGGTATTAATTACAGTGATTGTGCATTCAAAGCCTCAGAACTTCAGTCTTGGAGTGACCCATCACTAGCTCAGCAGTGAATCCCGCCAAAAGACATCAACTTCGTGGATGGGAAATACCACTTGCCACTGTCCCTGGGTGACTTCTTGCCATTGCTTTCAGCGGGGAGATCTGGGAAGATCAGGATCTTCAGGGTCCGTGGTGTCAGACACTCCCTGGGGCTCTTGCAGAAAGACCTTCCTCTCTGGGATTCATCCCCAACTAAACTGAGCTGCTTCCCCTGATACTGAGCCAGGATGGAAATTTCTGAGGCAGGTTACAGTATTCTGCTAAAGACCCCCTATTGGAATCCTAAAGTCTGGAGTAGGCCTGTAATCCTGTAGTTCAGAAACCCATTTAGCATGAGTGGAAGGTTATCCCTGCTTGGTGCCCCTCTCATCTCCCTCACAAGACCCAGGGAAGGTTGTCCCAACTCGGACAGGGCCTTTGAGTTTGGAGGGAGGGATCGTTGCCCCAGCAACCGCATTCCAAGGCAAGGCCATGCAAGTGAGAACCAGGATATAGTACCATCCCATTCGGTATCCCAGGCTGGTACTCAAAACAAATGTGTTATCACTCTACACCGTTACTATCTTCCGCTTTAATCTTCTAGATGAGCACCCCTGAATGTGCCCATGTAAAGGCGCCATCTTTGCTCTTGTAGACGCCTCATCCATCCAATTAGACACATAGATGTTATTGCATGTCTGCTTTGTTTAAGTAACTTGTTAAGGAAAACCACTTGTACTAGAGATAAATTGTTCTGTAAGCGATGGGCAGGGATACTCTGTAACCTTTTAGATTATTGGCTTATTGTGCTTATTTCATCTTGCTGCTAGGACCTATCCAGGCTTGGGTAACACCCATGCTGTAGTTTTCCCCCACCCATCAATAATCTATATAATCAATTATAATCTATTGTCTGGCAGTGCTCCACTGAGTCCTGATGGGGGAAGTGGCACTCCACCAGCGCTGTGTGTAATAAACCCTCCTGCTTGCTTCATACACGGTGTCCAGACTTTGTTCCAACACAGCCTGAGGGTGGGATTTCCTGCATGCATAGTATGGGATGAATCCTTTCCAGCCCAGTGTGGAATATACTCACCCCATCGCAGGTGGACCGGGCTGGGGATCGTTGTCACCAAACAGGCAGGACCCAGGTTACAAAGTCTTGGCAGAAAAGATCTCTGTTTAGTAAACCATACAGAGCTTCATAGGCCCAACTCTGCTCTGCACTATGCATTTCAGTGGAGTCCTACCTGACTAAAGGTGACATTGAGGCAAATCAGGACCCACCAATCAACCCTGGAGAGTAGACAGCTGAGTGTCGTGTGTTTGGGGCTGCCATGCCAAGGAATGTGGGCATCAGGCCCCCCTGGAGCTCACATCCCTCCACCCTGTGCTCAACGGCTTATACCTCTGTTGCTACCACAAATGGCTGTAAACAGGTGCATCACATCCAGCGTTCCCTGTAAGTTGAGCGCATGAGTGGCTGCCTGCAAGAGATTTGTGTGCCACCCAGCTGGTTAGCAGAGTGCCCACAGCTGCCACAGCGAGCAGCGTTTGTTTCTGTGGGTGGTGCACAAGCATGCATGTCTTGGTGCGCACAACAAAATTTATTCTGCTCATGGATAGAAAAATTAGAGGGAACACTGATAACAGCCCCATGAAATAACCCTCCGTTCACCTGCACTGTTTGGCTCTCACTACCAAGCCAGTGGATTTGCTGAGGGTAACCAGGATACCTGCACCCCAGCTGAAATCAGGCACTGGCCGGGTCACAGATCAGCAAGCTCCCTTTGCCTTTCAGCACCCCAGACATGAGCTCGCCCTCTCCTGCAGGTTTCCAGTGAGCACTGGCCGGGCGAGGCAAGAGACATGGAGGTAAAGTTTTGCATCGGCCTGAGGCTCACAGACGCATGGTGAGTTCAAAGCCTGGAGTACCGCAGCCCCTTCCTTGTCAGTTGTCTGGCTGTCCCAGCTGCTCACTCCTCTAATCCCTGTGTTCAGGCACTGGCAGATTGACTGGTGGCCTGAGCTTGGCCCGAGGAGGCAGCAGGGAGGCAGCGCAGGGAGAATTTTTCTTGTCATCCAATTCACACCTCAACTTGGTGACAACAGATGGATGCTGGGAGGAGGAAGGCAGAGGGAAAACACAGCCCACAGCATGAAGAGCCTGAAAGACCCCCCGGCAATGTTTAACTGCATGGGGCCTGGCATCCATCCAGAGCTGCCAGGGCTGGTCTGCAACGTCTTGTGGGCTTCTTTCCTTTCACGACGAAAGGGGTGTGTTAACAAGCCTTGGCAACAGCAAGGGGTGGGGGATCTGCAGCGAGCAGATCCACCCCCGTGTCGTCCCTGGCACTTCGAGGGGAGGAAGCTGGATCAGGAGCTTTGCACACCAATGAGGGCTGGAGAAAGGTCATGTGTAAGTGTAACCCACAAACCTATGTGTGGTTCACTGTCCCATGTAGTGGTACCTAGACCACTTCACAGAGTAAGACTAAGTGTCCTCTACAGCCTAAGCAGCGCATCGCCTGGCCTTTAGCTCAAGCTGTAGAGGCACCTGCCTGAAGTTCCTGAGCTCCCTCCTCCAAGCCTGTCTGTGGGCAGCTCAATAAGCAGCTCAGGGCAGCAGAAGAAGGCAAGCTGGGAGCAGCAGCTGCATACCAGCGTTGGTCAGGCAGGAGCCTGTTCCCTAGGGCAGTGGTTCCCAACCTGGGGTCCATGGACCCCTGGGAGTCCATAAGGGTATTGCAGGGGAGTCCATGAAAAAGTAAAAGATGATAGAAAATAAGTATCAAATAAATTGCAACATTACAATCAATTATTATTTTTAAATTAACTATCATCCAATCGTTATTAATTGCTGTCCAGAAATCTGTTGTGGTTTCTTTTTCACTTAAAGAAGGCTACGTAGCAGCTAGAATTGGCTTGGAGCAGGGTCTGTGAATGGTTTGGGGGTATGTTTGGGGTCTGAGGATGGTTTGAGGGGGGGTTGATGGGGGAAGGCCGCACTTGTGAAAAGTTTGGGAGCCACTGCCCTAGTAGGCTTTACATTTCAGACGTTGACAATTGGCCAGGAGCTGAGATGGGACAAGTTTTGTTGTGTCTTTAATTAAGAACACCGGAACACATGGGTAAATGTGGGGCCGCAGAGGTGGAAATGGCTGGATCGTGGTATTAAGTTGGCATTTACTTTTTGCTGCATTTCCATTCATGACGCGTCTCCACAAGGCCTGGGAGGAAGACCCGGGGCTTCTCCCCTGAGCAGCCTGGCATCTAGTGCAGCTCAGCTTTGGAATACAGTGTTCCCGGATGAGCTGAGCACAGGATTGGGAGCCAGGCTGGCCCAAGGGCTGTGCCCAGCTCTGTCACTGCTCTGGGCTCCAGCACAAGTGACTCGGCAAGCCAGGTTTGCCACCCATAGCACCCAGATACTCCCAGGTCTCCTGGCCCTTCCCTGGCCTGTCCCTCAACCAGCCTATGCCAGGCCAGCCTGGAGACCCCTTTTGACAAGCTGCAGCCTGCCTACCTGCACAGCCAGTTTCCCAAACTCCTCCTGAGACACATCAAAGGCTGGCAGAGTCTGGAGTCAATGGCTGAACCCTTCTCTGCACAACCAGAGGTGGAGGAAATAACCACAAAGTTACTTGTGCAAAAGTACAGCTACTTATGGAGAGGGGAAATGTACATAAGTACAAGCCAGCAGTGTCCCTTTGGAAAACAACTTGAGTAAAAGTACACACACGCACGCACACACTTTTACTCAAGTAACTTTCTGGGTACTTTTCCCACCCCTACATTCAGCTGCCCAGAGCTGCAGCAGTTCCGGCTTTTTCCACTCCAGGGATTGGCCTTGGCCAATGGTAGAAATGGGATCAGTTGTAAAACCTGGATCTGAATGGGAGTGGCTTCGAGGGAGAGAGACAGTGCCTGAGCGCTGGTCTCCAATAGCCAGTTCCCCTCCTATCCAAGACAGCGCTGGCCAGCCAGAACTTTGGAAGAATTTGGCCTGGCTTTGATTTTCATTCTTTCCGCATCTGCCATGGTGGGGCTGTCAGAGGAGCTGTTTGACTTCCCGGCTGGCTGGCACCTCAGGAAGGTCACCAAGAACGGTGCATTGTCATGAAACTGGCACTTTTTTAATTCTGTCTCATTACAGACCCTGCTGAAGCTGTGTTACAGCCATTTCTTTAGCTCTGCTGCGGTATTCTCAGGCTCTTTCATGAAGCTGTCAGCAAAGAGCGTCCAGCTCTAACCCTAGCCGACAAAGGAAAAGAAAGCCCGTTTGGCCAGCATCACTAGAGTTTGGGGCACAGAAGCTCTGGAAAGATCAGAGGATTGTGGGGAGACAGAATAAACTCAGTTCCGGGTTGTCTCCTGGAGGCTTGAGACCCTTGTTAAATATGGTACAGGTTGAACCTCTCTCATCTGGCACCCTGGGGACCTGACCAGTGCCGAATGAAAGAATTTGCTCGATCATGGGAGGAAAAAAGTTGTCTGGCAGCATTCCTCTCACACACTGCTTACTGGGCTCTGAGAAGACATTTAGGGGTAAATTACAGCTGAACAGGACACTGAGAGCCAGGACCAGTGGCTGTAAACAAACTTTATGGGACTACGGGAAAGTTGGCCACACCCATAAGTGATCCTCCGGCGAACTAACATCATGCCAGATTGCGGAGTTTGCTGGAGGAGAGTGTTCCAGATTAGAGAGGTTCAACCTGTAATGCCCTGGAGTTCCAAGCTCCAGTGGGGCTGGAACAATGTGTAGAGTGCAGAGATCTGAGAACTGTATATGATGGAAACCACTTTAAGCCAGGAAGTGCTGCATGCTGAGTTCCAGCTGCAATGCCTAGCTCAGCTGCTGCCCCTGAGCGAGTCCCTTGGGGAGTAGCTCGAGGTGGCTAGGCTTTGCAGGCAGGGCTGGGCTCCTTCTGGGGAAAGGCAAGAGCACAGCTGTGATCTTTGCCACCTGCCCCACTTGGGGAGCCTCCTGCTGTGCAGAAGAGCAGGGTAGGGGGATGTCAGGCAGCCACCTCCCATAGCCTGGAGATCTGTGGATCTTCCCCCAGTTCATAATCCAGGAGCTCCTGGCTGTGCTACAATGTGAAAATCTCTGTGCTAGATGGACAGCAGAAATTCTGGGGGGGTGGGTGTGACCCTGTGTTCCCCACATGCTGCCCCACTTTTCCAACCCCAAGCTTTGCATCATGGGGCGGGTGCACCACCTCACCCACCCTGGTTACAGCCCTTCCCTAGCCCTTGTTGAGTGCTACTGTAGCACCTCTGTTCATGGACTGTCAGCAGGGTTTGAGCCTCGGGGCTTTCAGCACCTCTTTGGCTCGACTGGCAGAATGGTAGGTTGTTACACTCTATACAGACTGTCCGCCAGAGGGGGACACAGCACACGCTTTGGCAGTGGGTTACGTGACATTGTGAGGCTCCCGAACCCCTGTTTTCTAAGGACTGCAGAGCCACTACACCGTGTTAGCCTGTCCCTGAATGTTTCCTTTTGTGAGACATTTGCAGCTGCTGCTGAAGTGGAAGTCCCAGGCTGACAGCTGGGAATGCAGGGCCCTGTCTGTACGTGCTCTTATCTTTGGGCTCCTGTGCTCCAGTGAATTAAAATGCCCTTTTGTAGCGTCAGAGCTGAGCATTTTCCTGCAGAGCTTCTTATCTGCAAAGCAGAAACACCAGCTGCATACATTTGGATGGTCATCCAGGTCTTAACTCCAAATACCCATCCACCTCAATGGGGTCTTGACTCTGGGCCCTAATGGTGACTATGTCAGTATCACAGTAATTCTTTCACTGCTGATCATTTTGCCAGAAGTCTCTAGCTAACTTACTTCTCTCACTGCCTCTGAATGAATCACCCAAATGTATCTCCTGATACATTTAATGCAGTATAAACATCCTGTGTCTGATATATGGGAAACTGGCACAGACTTCCCAGGGTCTTCAGCAGAGCACCACAGAATCCAGGGATCTCACAGCTACAGCATATAGGGGGCCTTGACTTCCGGGAATATGTAGTCACTCCGATACTTGTGACACTCAGGATAGCACCCAGGGTATTCCACACCAGCTATTGCCCCAGAGACATTTAATCACCAACCCACTGGCATGTCTCTGACATGCTTCACATCCAACCAACCCACTGCCTTCTCTTTCCCCCTGACACACCATAGCCATCCTACCATATACCTCTAACCGCCAGTATGTCTGAGCCCTCCCCCGTCACATCACACCGACCAGCCTGTCCTTCACCCTCCAGCTCACACGCACCCCATCTGCCATCCGTGTTCTTAGCCATCAACACATTCCAGCCATCTCCTGCCCACACAGCCCTTCTCCCTGTCACACATGCAGCAGAGCACCCTACCTTTCAACTGGTGATCCACCCCCACCCAGATACCACTCACCACCAACCCAGCCTGTCAATCCCTGACATATGCACTTTTCTCTGTAGCACATCCTCTGCCCACATACTAAACTGCTCGACACCTCTGCCACGCACAGTCTCCCTCCTCTCCCCATTCTGCAGCGAGCCTTCATGTGCTCTGGCCTCCGGAGGCGTTTGCTCCTATTTGAAGAACTGTCCTTAATTAGCTGGAGCGAACGAAAGCCTAGTGAACTGTCAAGTTCCTTTGGAAAACCAGCAACACAGCTGAGCTCCGTTTGATCTAATTAGTCCAGAGATTTCACACAACGTGTTTCTGAATTTTCTTTTGCGATGGGGCTAAAGAAGCCGGTGAGGAGAACAGCAGGAGTATTTGATGGAGGGACGCCATTACATTCTTACCCTTCCTGGTATTAATAGGATGAATTTGATAGCAGCCTTCCACTACCTGAAGGGAGGCTCCAAAGAAGATGGAGCCAGGCTGTTCTCCGTGGTGTCAGACAACAGAATGAGGAGCAGTGGTCTCAAGTTACTGTGCGGGAACTTTAGGCTGGATATTAGGAAAAGCTTTTTCAAGACGAGGGTGGTGAAGCTCTGGAGTGGATTACCACAGGGGGTGGTGGAGTCTCCATCCTTAGTGGGTTTTTAAGGCCAGGCTTGACAAAGCCCTGGCTAGGATGATGTAGTTAGGGATGGTCATGTTCTGAGCAGGGGGTTAAACTAGGTCTTCTCAGGTCTCTTCAGCCTTAATCTTCTGTGATTCTGTGAATAGATTTTTCTGGTCTTTCTCCTGCAGGTTAATCCAAATCTAATGCACATGGGTCTCTGTAGGTATGTTACAGGACTTGAGCTTCAGCTGTTGTAAATCAGCCCAGATATCACAGAATCACAGAATCACAGGGCTGGAAGGGACCTCATGAGGTCACCTAGTCCAGCCTCCTGCTTCAAGCAGGATTGACCCCCACTAAGTCATCCCAGCCAGGACCTTGTCCAGCTGGGACTTCAAAACTTCAAGGGATGGAGAATCCACAACCTCTCTAGGCAACGCATGCCAATGCTTCACCACCTGCCTGGTGAAGTAGTTTTTCCTAATACCTAACCTATACCTCTCCCTCTTCAACTTCAGACCATTACTCCTTGTTCTGCCATCTGACACCACTGAGAACTAAATAAGCCCAAATCCCTCAGCCTATCCTCATAGGTCTTGTGCTCCAGACCCTTAATCATTTTTGTTGCCCTTTGCTGAACCTGATCCAGCAAATCCACATCCTTTTTATACTGGGGGGCCGAAAACTGAACACAATATTCCAGATGTGGCCGCACCAGTGCCGAATGAAGAGGAATAATTACTTCTCTAGATCTGCTTGAAATGCTCCTCCTAATGCACCCTAGTATGCCGTTAGCCTTCTTGGCTACAAGGGCGCACTGTTTACTCATATCCAGCCTTTCATCCACCATAACCCCTAGGTCCCTTTCCATCATACTGCTGCTGAGCCAGTCGGTCTCCAGCCTGTAACAATGCTTGGGATTCTTCTGCCCCAGGTGCAGGACTCTACCCTTCTCCTTACTGAACCGCATCAGCTTTCTTTTGGCCCAGTCCTCCAATTTAACCAGGTCCCTCTGGATTCTCTCTCTACTCTCCAATGAATCTACCTCTCCCCCTAGTTTTGTGTCATCCGCAAACTTGCTGAGGGTGCAATCCAGTCCCTCATCCAGGTCATTAATAAAGATATTGAATAACACAGGTCCCAGAACCAAGCCTTGCGGCACTTCACTTGAAACAGACCACCATCCAGATATTGAGCCATTGACCACTACCCGTTGGGCCCGACCATCAAGCCAGCTTTCTATCCATCTTATAGTCCAAGGATCCAATCCATATTTCCTTAAATTATGGACAAGAATGTTGTGGGAGACTGTATCAAAAGCCTTGCTGAAGTCAAGGTATATCACACCTACTGACTTCCCCATGTCCACAGAGCTTGTTACCGCATCATAGAAGCTCAGCAGATTAGTCAGGCAGGACTTGCCCCTGGTGAATCCATGTTGGCCATTTTTGATCACTTTCCCCTCTTCCAAGTGCTCCAAAATGGATTCCTTGAGGATTTCCTCCATTATTTTCCCAGGGATTGAAGTAAGGCTGACAGGTCTATAGGTCCCTGGATTGTCCTTCTTTCCTTTTTTAAAGATTGGCACCACTTTTGCCTTCTTCCAGTCATCCAGTATCTCCCCTGATCTCCAAGAGTCTTCAAGGATAATGGCCAAAGGTTCAGCAATGACCTCTGCCAATTCCCTCATTACCCTGGGATGCATTAAATCCAGAAATATCAGTCACTGTCCCTCTTCATTGCCGAAACATGATGTCATTGGTAAACAGCCATCATCTTCCCAGCTCAGAGATGACTGTGCTTTACCAAGTTTGTATTGCCAAGAGAGCGGAACGAGTTCATACTCACTGAGCATGTATCATGCCACTGCATAGCTCTCTGGAGCTCTCTATGGACCCTGGATGGGGCTGTGCCAGTTTTTAACTCATGGAGCATCCAGATACATGGCTACTTGCAGATAGTAAAACTGACCTCTTCTAAAGTCATTTCCCAGTCAGGAGGTCTGCAGACCCCATGGTTCCAACGTAACATGGCTGGCTATGAGCTGTAAGTCACCCTTTGTAGAGGAGCAATTCTAGGACAGCTCTAGACCGAGAGACCTCAACTGAAGCAATGAGCCACAGGCAGGACAACAGCTGTCATGGCTGACTTGCCACCCCTGAGCTTCTCTGTGTTAACTGATCTCCAGCCTGGAATCCCCAGAACATCAACAAAAGCTCCAAATTTCCCCCCGTCTTAACTCACCTGTCTCTTCTCCTGTCATGTAGGCCTGTTTGCCAAAAGCAGAAACACAGTGACCATCCTTCACACGTGAGAGCCAAGCTAAAAACCTGCTCCTGGCCTCCCCAACAAGAAAGGGTGTCCCACAAAAGAAGGGATGTTAACTGCTAGCATCTCGTTTGGTGGGACACTAGCAGGTTTGAGTTATGTTTGTTTTATACAATCATTCCAGTGTGCCCTTGTAGCCAAAAAGGCGAATGGCTTACTGGGGTGCTTTAGAAGGAGCATTTCCATCAGACCTAAAGAAGTCATTATTCGCCTTTATTCGGCGCTGGTGTGGCCACATCTAGAGTATTGTGTCCAGTTCTGGACCCCTCAGTATAGAAAGGATATAGATGTATTGGACAGAGTCCAGCAGAGGGCAACCAAAATGATTAGGGGGCTGGAGCACATGACCTGTGAGGAGAGGCTGAGGGATTTGGGCTTATTTAGTTTGCAGAATAGAAGGGGGATGGAGGATTTGATAGCAGCCTTCAACTTCTGGATGGGGAAGGATGGAGAGAGGCTGTTCTCAGTGGTGAAAGATGACAGCACAAGGAGCAATGGTCTCAAGTTACAGAGGGAGAGGTGTAGGTTGGATATTAGGAAAAACTACTTCACCAGGAGGGTGGTGAAGCACTGGAATGCTTTACCTGGAGAGATGGTGGAATCTCCATCCCTAGGGTTTTTAAGTCCTGGCTTGACAAAGTCCTGGCTGGGATGATTCAGTTAGAGTTGGTCCTGCTTTGGGCAGAGTGCTGGACTCAACAACCTCCTGAGGTCCCTTCCAGAACTCATCTTCTATGATTCTATGATTCTGTTTCATTTGCCAAATCCTTTATAATCCATTGGGCATCTTTTCACTCGTGTCTCCTAGCTCAGATATTTCCAGACACTCGCACGGATTTCCTAAAGTGCTGGCCATGAAGATAAGCAGGTTGAGGTCTGTGTTGGCCAAACCCAAACCTTGTTTTAAACTATTCAATGTTAACATCTTTGGCTCACCAGGGCCATACATTGCATTTAAATTAATATAACAGGCTGGTGGTTGCAAGTTAAATGCACTTGCTATGGTACTATGCCGCAGACCAGTGATGGAGAGGCTACAATTAAGTTTCCTGCAGTAGAGAGAAAGGATTGTCCTGTGGTTAAAGCCTTTGTGAAGAGCTGAGTTCAAGTCCTGGTACTGGAAAAGTATCCCCTTGGGTGCGTGCCTTGGACCCAGGGATTTAGGTACTTCTCTGTTCAGTATATCAATGCCTAATGAGAAAGGAACATAAATCATTACCAAAAGAGATTTAGGCTCTTCGGGGTCTAAAGCCCATGGGCAGGAAGGGGATGGGCTCTGTTGGACAGCTGCAGGGAAGCTAGACACACAAAGATACAGCAGGAGCTGTATGCAGAGCCATGTGTCGGAGAGGCTAGGAGTGCCCAAGGGTTTCAAGTCTGTGTAGGATTTGCAGGGGAGCAGCAGGGAGTCAGGGCTGACGCCTCAGAGGTACATTGACTATCTTATTGCCCCTATGTAACTCCACAGTATGCTGACAGCGTGAATACTGCACGCAGAGGCAGTTGCCCCATCAGAAAACCTATATTGACATTGGAAAAGGTTCAGAAAAGGGCAACACCAATGATGAGGGGTTTGGAACAGGGCCAGATGAAGAGAGATTGAAAAAGACTGGGCCTTTTCAGCGTAGCACAGGAGAGACTAAGGGAGGGATAAGAGAGAGGCCTCTAAAGTTATGACTGGTGTGAAGAAAGTGAATGAGGAAAAGTTATTTCCTTGTCCCATTACATAAGAACTAGGGGTCACCAAATGAAATTAATGGGTAACAGGTTTAAAACTAACAAAGGGAAGTTTCTCTTCGTCTAGCACACGGTCGGCCTGTGGACATCCTGGCCAGAGGAGGTTGTGAAGACCAAGACTTTAACAGGGTTCAAAAAAGAATTAAATAAATTCATGGCCCATCAATGGCTCTTAGCCGGCATGGGTAGGAATGGTGTCCCTGGCCTCTTTGTGAGAGGCTGGAGATGGGTGACAGGGCAGGGGTCACTTGGTAATTGTTCTGTTCATTCCCTCTGAAGCACCTGGCATTGGTCTCTGTTGCAAGACAAGATACTGGGCTACATGGACCATTGACCTGGCCCCCTTTGGACAGTCTTATGTTCTTATTTAAAACCCAGCACACCTGGGATGAGCCTGAGTCCATAAATGTAGATGGCTGGTAATGTGTATGGAGCACCCGGACAGATTTCCTGGGCCAACTCCTTCAAAAAAGGGTGGCTCCTGGGAGAACCTGGCTAGGTAGCAATCCTACTGTCAGTGCAGAGGGCACCAGTGGAGCCTGGCCTGGTAAACTGCAAGCCCCTGTTTGCTTGGAGCAGACACTAGGCCTAGACAGCCCTGACTGTTGGGTGGACTCCCTGGGGACCCAACGAGAACAACTACTGCTCACAGTGAACTGAAATCAGTTCAGCCGCTGTTGCTAGTAGATCTGCAAGCTTCCCCTTTCCTCCAGCCCAGTAAAACACCCTCCCTTGAGCCACAGGTCTGAATCAGGGTTCCCTCAATTTTTTCCCATCCATGGGCAGAATAAATTTTGTTATATGCACCAAGGCATATGGGTGGATGTACACCACCGGTACCAACACATGCTGCCAGCTATGTGCGGCTGTGGACACTTTGATAATCAGCTGAGTGGCACCTGCATCTCTCCTAGGCAGCTGCCCAAGTGCTCAGCTTACAGGGAACACTGGTCTGAGTGGTTACTGGGACCCGCCAGGGTTGCAGCCTAGAAGCGTAGCTGGTGAAGCACCTTCAGTGTTTGTCTCTGAGTCCCGGTACACCTGGCACAGTACAGCACCTGAGGGGTTCAGCGTTCAGCACTGTCACTGCAGAGAAATGTCTCCCTGTTCTCTCTCCTGAAACCCCCCCAGCGATCCCCTCCCGTCACCCTCTTCAGCACACAAGCTGCTCACACCCAGCTGTGCTCAGAGACCAGCTGATCAATGACAGATGGACCAGAGTGGGTGTCATTATGACTGTCCATTGAAACCCTCCTGTGCTTCTGCCATGGCCTTCCCATTGAGATTCTTCAATAGGTTACATTGTGCAGCATTCTGATCACCAGCCTTCACTGCTGACGAACAGTGCATGCTCTGAAGCACACGCTGCACGCCGTGAATTTATATTCACAAGAAGAGAAGCTGTTTTGCCGTCTGCTTTCCTCAGCCTCTGTCTTGCTCATCTAGTTAGATCTCAGAAGTTAAGCAGCGTCAGGGCCAGTCTCCCCGAACGGGAGAGCTGAAGGAACTCAGTGGGGTTGGGGGATTCAATAGGTGGCACTCTTCCCTTTGCATCAGTACCGTCTCTTGGTTAAAAGGACAGCCCGTTGCTTGACTGAACTCACCATACGTGCTGAAAAATGTTCAAGAGAGCAAATAACTGACCATAACCAGAGGTATAGTCTAAAGATAAACCAGTAGAATATGAAAGGGAGTCAGGAAATTAATAGGCAGAAGGTTTAAAACAAACACAAGGAACAATTTCTTCACACAATGTACAGCCAACCTGTGGAATTCCTTGCCAGAGGATGTTATGAAGGCCAAGACTATAACAGGGTTCAGGAATGAACGAGATGACTTTGAGGAGGATAGGTCCACCAGTGGCTATGAGCCAGGGTAGATAGGAACGGCATTGCTAGCCTATGTTTTTCAGAAACAGAACTGGCGACATGGGCTGGAGCACTTGTTGGTTGCCTGTTCTGTTCATTCCCTCTGAAGCACTTGGCACTGGCCACTATTAGAAGCCAAGACACAGGTTTAGATGGACCTTTGGTCTGACACAGTCTGAGCCTCTTATGTTCTCACACATGCCTTCCTTCAGAGAAGCAGTTCTTCTCCCCCCATGCATTGCCCTCACGCAGAAGATGTGCTTCAAATATAAACCTACAAGGTTACTTGTATTTATAGGATGGTTGTTCACAAGTCTAAAAGCATTTTGCATGTCACCAAGTTCCTTAACTTGAAGTTCTGTACGTCTCTTTGCTTTGGATGCTTGTGCCTGAGGTATTTTTCCAGGGAGGTACCTCCCCACTTGAACCAGGGCAGAATATTAAAGTATTTTGCCTTTGACAATTTCCCGTCCACTTACGCCAACAGCTGAGTTGCCCTGTTCCAGGTATTGTGAGACATCCTGATGAACAAGAGGGAGCCCTGTTCATCATGCCAGAAGATTTGAACTATCCTGAAAACTGGAACTCCTCCATGAAGCCTCTGGGGGTTCCATGCCAGTCCCAAGCCCGGATAAAGGAGGAGGTTGGTCAGATAAGTGACCGTGTGCCAATTGTTAAACAACAAATAGTGAGAATGGAAGGAAATAGTGATAGAGGTATCAGACACCAACAGGCGCTGAGCCCATGATGATGTTGAGGATGATGATGATGATGAAAAACTGGGCTAATAGAAATGGGAAGAAATTTCATACTGCACAGTGCAAAGTCCCACACTTACAGACTAATGACGAAAATTTTGGCTCTGAGCTGAGGACGTATCAGTTGGAAGCGGCAGAGTAGGGGAAAGACCTGGGTGTGTGAGTCAATCACAGGATGAGTCTGAGCTGTCAGTGTGATGCATCTGGGGAAAAGGGGAGAGCTGTTTGTGCAGAGTGGTACGGAAAGGGATCTGGCCTTTTAGGAGAGAGTATTTCCTCTCTTAAATAGGCATTTCAGCAGATGCCAAGAGTGTTGCTTTGCTAAGCGGAGGGCTCAGCCCGCCATTCACTCCCAGCATGGCTGTGGTGCTCCCATCCCAGTGTTCTCAGATGACAGCTGCTCCAGTGTGACTCTGGCTTGTCCATCCATACCAAGGAACCACCTCAGAGGATTTGACCTGTCTGCCCTCCCTCCAGGGCAGCTCTTGGGGCAGAGGAGCTGCAGAGAATGCTGCGTCAGTGTGAGCTGGCAGAAAAAGGCCCCTCACTGGCCTGCCAGTGGGCAGGCTGTGTTGGGGAGCAGAGGTCTGGAACTGTGCTCTGTTACCCTCACCCCTCTGCATGCCACATACTAGAGCCCTGCTTTCCTAGAGCCATTGCTGCTCACCCCTCGGATGCATTTAAGTTTGTGCACTTCAAACATGTGCTGCTATTGGTGGTTCACATCTACAGGTCTGGGTGCACTTCAAAAAATTTATTCTGCCTATAGATGGAAAAAAATAGAAGGAACGCTGGTCACTTTCCAAGACTTCCTCTGTCTTTAATTGTGCTCCGCTCATTATCAGCTTCTGCTGCACGTGTCCAAAGGCAGAACAGCATTACCCTGCTCCTGTCTGAAACCAAATGAGCCCAGCTTAGCTCAGTCATGATGGTGTATTCCCACATCTCCTTCAATCTCCTCCTTTGCTGGCTAATGCTTGCGTCTTACTCAGCAAACAGCCTGAAAGGGCAGCCGATGATTTGTACCACACAGGTGGTATTTTCTGTAGGAGGCCTTTCTCAAAATCCAGTTATCTGCTCTGTTTTTCACAGAGTTTGTGCATCTATCTGTGTGTTCAGCCATTCATCCGTGAGTCTGTTTGTTCAAGAACTCCTAAATGGTAAAAGTTGGACCAGCAAATTTGGCATGCAGCTTCCTCTTATCATAACTTAATGCCAGGTCATGGAGAGGTTGTACCAGGACAATGGTACATGCCTGGACCAGACCATTCCTTATCACACAGAAAGAGGGAGTGTCATAGGAGGGACAGTTATACTCATGAATGACCACAGGGGGGCAAGCAAGCATGGGGATAGTTAGACCCCACAATGACCACAGGAGGGCAGCATGTGCCCCAGTCCTGGGGAGCAGCTGCTGTCCTACATGGTTCCCACTACCCTGCACAGGCCCCGTGGAGAATCTGCTACCTGCCCCCATCCTGCGCCGAGCACTTTCTCATCCCCATCCCTGACTCCTGCACCAGCCAGCCTCCAGCCCCCTGCCCTGAATCCCTCCACACACACAAACCTGACTCCTGCACCCTCCACTCCCAGCCTTCTAGCCTGAGTTCCTCACCCTCCCAAGACCCTGCCTCACCGGGCCTCCAGTCACCTCCCTGCAGAACTTGAGCAATGCCGGTAAGCTTTCCGCAATACGAAATAGAAAGGCACATCCAAACACATGGCCCAATTTGATCACTCCAAGCCAAAGGGCCCCAGCTGGGTTTGAACCCAAGGCCTCTGGAAAAGACCTCTCCCGCGTGCAGTAAAGGAGGAGGCCAGCTGCTCGTCACAGTAGTAGGCTATTATCTGCCATACAGACCAGCTGGCATGGGAGACTGTGACACACACACTTTAGACTCTTGCCTCCCTCAGAGACGGGCTGGGCTCAAGCCCATCCCCCGATGTGGTGCTGTGCACCAGGTGGCAAAGCTCGATAGCGTTAAGTCGAAGCATTCCTAGGGCTAAATCCCTGAGATTCACTTCCAGCCCCAGGTCCACGTGTTTTTCTCCCCTCCTGTTTCCTGCCCCAGCTCCGGCCTGCAAGGAGCATCGCGACTCTGTTGCCAACAGCACAGCGGTCCGAGCTGAAGGGGAGATGTCGAAAAAGCCGTCTGAGTCCAGGCCTGGCAGAGGGAGCGCACTGTTCCCCCTCAGCCCCAGCTGGTGTCTGCAGGGGAGGGGATGCAGCGACGGGCAACCAGAGGGGCAGGAAGAGGACATGAGGGGATTCAGGGGGGCAGGGCACCTCCCCAGCACCACCACGAGTCACCTGAGGCTACGGTTCTCTCTTCCCCAGCTCTCGGTTCCTCCCAGCACTCACTATGTGTCTCACCAGCTCCCCGTGAGCAGCTCTGCTTCAAGCTTAGTTTCCAGCCAGGGCCTCAGCATTGGGCACTGCAGGCTGGAGAGCCAAAGGTCTCCTCCGCCAGAGCCCCTCTGAACCGCGTGGCTTTAGTCGTGATTCTGCCTGGCACTCAGATGCCAACTGCAGCTCAGGGAGAAGCGTCTGGGAGCTCTGCCCGAACGGGGGAAGGAGCAGACGGGGGTTTTCTTCCACCAGGAGCTGTGAAACACAAAGGCCAGCCCAGCCTTGGCATTGACTCCCCTCCCTTGGTATTTATTTTTTTCCTGGCCTTTATGCCCTTTCTCTGTTGCTATGACCTAATCTGCTCCCCCCCAGTGCTCATCCCACAAAGTCTCCTGGTACCAACTTCCTTTGTAGCTGGTGGCTAAGCATCACATGTGTGTTTTCGATCAGGGCTCAGAAAGACAGGCCCAAATCTAATTAAACCTTCGAGGGAGATCAGCATGCAGATAAAATAAGTAGTAAAAATACCTCCCCGACCCTGTGTCTGGCTTGTCCATCTGTTCCTGTTTTTCTAGTGCGTCATCTCACACCAAGGCCTATAAACCCCACTGGAATGTCTAAAGCCAGGAGAGTTCTGGATGCCCCAGGCCCTAGAGGAGGAGCCAGAGCCTGTGTTGTCATTTGGGGTGGAAACGGGCTTGCTGACTAAACGGATGCAACTCTGCAGTAGCACAGTCGTCCACCAGCAGCCATTGCAAGGTGAATTCAGGCTTGCCTTTGTAAACGGGAGCGAGAGCCATGAGGTTTGGTTGTGAGCAGAGTTCCCTACAAGCTGAGTGCTTGGGCATCTGCTGAGGAGAGATTCAGAGCAGCAGCAGGTATTTCTGTGGCGCGCAGCTGCTCGTGCCTTTCTATCCACCCATGGATAGAAAAACTCAGAGGGAGCACTGGTTATGAGGGGGCTCCCTGGAGAGCCCCAGATGAACCCAGGGGGCATATTCGGTGACCGTAAGTTGTGTGTGAATGTGCCCTGCAGAACTAGGACTGAGCTACAAAATGTGAACCAGGCTCTAAAGCTGGATTCCAAAACTCAATCCCTTATCATCCCCAAGATCTGGGGCAGGGGGAGGTCTTTGGACCTCAGGCCCATCTCTAGGCATCACCCATGGTGCACAAAGGAGGAGATTTGTGTATCTAAAGTGGGACATTTGTAAGGAGCGATGGGTTGCACCGCTTTGCTCCTTCCCTCTGGGGAACTGAACTGGGTGAGCTCTTGATACAGTGCACTGGCCAGGTCTGCATGGCAGCTGTAATGCACAAGAGGGTCATTGCTGGTCTCTGATTTTACCTGCCTTGTCCTCTCTTTCAGGCACTAGAGTATATACAGCCCCTAACATATGCCCCCCAACTTTTATTGCTTAGCGTGCTACAAACACACAGCAAAAGACAATCCTGGTCATACAACTTGTGAAAAGAAAGGAGTATTATGGGCCCCTCATTACCCGAGGCATAGGGAGATTAAGTGACTTGGCTGAGGTTACATGGAGAGCTGTGGCAGAGCTGATCACCAGCATCCCAGTGCCTTAATGACACAATCACATTTTTGGAAGAATCCAAAGTGTCACAGTTTTAAAGACCAATCTAGTCTGGCGTCCTGAGAGCTGCTCAGCACCGGACCGACTCTACTGAGCTGATGGATTTCACTGATAAGATCAGTTTCATACCCTTGTCATTGTAGCACTTCCACTGTCTCTAAATCAGTGGGTTTTCATCTATGTGGGCCCCCGCAAATGTCCACTCTTTTTGTTTCAGCATGAAGGAAGAAGACCAAAACTCAAGAGTGTGTACCCTGGAGAGAAATCTCCAACAATCTGCGCTGGACTGAGCGCAAAATGGCTGCTGGTCTCGATCAGCAGCACAAGCTTCAAACTTAAAAGTGCCACACATGATAACAGAGTCCCACAATGGTTCCATAGTTCTACCATTCAAAAAATGTTAGAAGCCCCCAGATGAAAGTAGGTTGCGAACCACTGACTCTAAACAACAACAGTGAAAAAAGGATGTGGATGTGCTGGAGCAGGCTCAGCACAGGGCAACAAAAATGATTAAAGGGCTGGAGCACATGACCTAAGAGGATAGGCTGAGGGATTTGGGTTTGTTTAGTTTACAGAAGAGAAGACTGAGGGGTGATTTAATAGCAGCCTTCAACTTCCTGAAAGGAAGCTCTGAAGAGGAGGGTGAGAAACTGTTCTCAATGGTGTCAGATGGCAGAACAAGGAGCAATGGTCTGAAGTTACAGAGGGAGAGGTGCAGGTTAGCTATTAGGAAAAACTACTTCACCAGGTGGGTGGTGAAGCACTGGAATGCGTTGCCTAGAGAGGTGGTGGATTCTCCATCCCTTGAGGTTTTTAAGTCCCGGCTGGACAAGGTCCTGGCTGGGATGACTTGGTAGGGGTTGATCCTGCTTGAAGCAGGAGGCTGGACTAGATGACCTCCTGAGGTCCCTTCCAGCCCTAGGATTCTATGAAACAACCTTCTCCCCTTCCCTCATCCAGGGGACAAACATTCCAGCCCCCTCTGAAATCAGGAGCTTTCCTTCCAGCACTGGCTCAGGTGTGTGCTAGCTTCTTGTCCCCCTCAGAAAGAGGAATGGGGGTCCCACTGCAATCCCATGCAATCCACTCCAGCCCCCACTTGCTGAGCACGCCTGGCACGCAGCACTAATGTGAAGCTGTATCTCACCTCTCCAAACACAGCGATCTTTTGGCAGGGGATAAATTGACATGTAAGGGGAGGCGTTCGGGGAACAGGCGCTGCGATCGCTCTGCCTATCTGTCTTTTGCTCCCTTTCCTTTTCTGTTTGAGGCTCTTAGCAGCTTGTAATTGCTGCGGGGAGAGGTGTGCAGCTGTGTATTAATGAAACAGAGGGGGAAATAACACAGGTGCCACCACCGAGAGTTTAATCAGCCCTCTGTAAGTCCACCTGACTTTGCTGCCCAAGCAGCGCTGGCAAAGGGAATGCTTGCCCTGTATGGGAAATAAA
This sequence comes from Carettochelys insculpta, assembly GCF_033958435.1. NCBI lineage: Eukaryota > Metazoa > Chordata > Testudines > Carettochelyidae > Carettochelys > Carettochelys insculpta. Next base: position 373,425,345 of record NC_134137.1, read on the forward strand.
TAAGAAAATGCAGAAACAAAGATCCTGGCTCTTCTGGCGTGAGGGTGCAGGAGAGGGGATAGCCCAGCCAGAGACAGTCGGACCCGAGCTGCAGGAACTTACCTGCATGCTGCATCCCCTTTGAGAAAGTCTGATGGGGAGGAATAGAACAGGTTGCATGGGTGTGAAATAACAGGATCACCTCCCCTGGAGTGACTCCTTGAGATGGCTCCAGCTGCCCCTTTCCCTCTGTGTATCAGCTGTCGGTAACAATGAGGGTTACTTTGGATGTATAGCCCACCTGAAGGCTGCACAAAGGACTTTGCCAGCCCAGGAGGATTGAGTTACTGTATCTGGCTGAGCTGGGCAGAACTGGTGCTGGCTTGAGGGGACCAAGGTAGCAGGGTCTCAGTCACTTGCCCAGGAACTCCCTGACGCTAGCATCAGGGATTCCCCCTGCACTGAGGGACCAGGCTCCCTTTCTATTTCAGGCGAATCCTTGGGAGCCCTCTTGAAGAGCTTCTCCAACCCATCTGAATTCTGCCCCAGGAGCAGCACAATGCAGCCAGACTGGGGGACCCAGATAATAGACACAAATCACTTCACCCTGCTTTGAAATGCAGCTGTCATAGAATCATAGAGCTGGAAGAGACCTAAAAAAGCCATCAAGTCCAGCCCCCTGCCCTAGGCAGGACCAAACACATCAGATCAGCCCAGCCAGGGCTTTGTCGAGCAGAGACTTAAACACCTCCAGGGATGGAGCTGTTTCTGGAGTGAGACAGAGTTTTTGAGCCTTGCTGCACGGCACTTACTAAATGGCAATACTAGGGTATGTAATGATTTGCCATAATGCTGTTGGTATGCAAAGGCCCAGGTCCAAGGAGTTTAACCCTCCCAGTTTTAGCAGGGCATAGGACTGGATGGAGCTGTGAGGAATGTACTCAGTAAGGCCATGGGCTTGCCTGGATGGTGGAGAAGCGAAAAACAGTAAGTTCTTGAACTGCTCACCAAACTGGTTCTGAAAGAGTGTGGCTGGGTTCGTTCTAGCTTTGAGTTGGACACAGAGACTTGGCTACCTGATTGGTTGGCAATGAGCCAACCAGCTTGGAGTCTTGCCTGCCCTCCCAGGGCTCTGTGGGTGTTGCGCTCCTGGATGGGATGAAGTCCCTGCCCTGCACGGTGATGGTTTACATAAGAAAGTAGCCCAGTAGTCACAGAACCCCCTTGCCTGGCAGTACGCAGCTAGCACAGCCTCCCCCACCAAGGCAGCTGGTCCACATGTCTGCTCTTCCCCACCGGTTCTTCTGCCACAGTTTGACTGACAAAACAAAGCAGCAGTCATGGCACTTTAAAGACGAACAAAATAATGTATTTGGCGATGAGCTTTCATGGGACAGACCCACTTCATCAGATCAATCTCATTTCCAGTACAGACTGACAGCTGCAAGTACAGAGGTCCAAAAAAAATTGCAATAAAAACTGTACTTCCAGATGTCAGTCTGTATTGGAAATGAGCTTGATCTGAAGAAGTGGGTCTGTCCCGTGAAGGCTCATCGCCAAACAAATCATTTTTTTAGTCTTTAAAGTGCTACATTTCTGCTGGTTTGTTTTGTTACAATACAGGCTAACACAGCTCCCTCTCTATTACAATTTTGGCTTTCCCCCACCTTGGCTCTCCTCAGCCCCAGCCATTAGCTCCCACAGCCCATTCAGCATCAGAGAGTTGAGTGGGACTTTTCACACAGTTGCAGCTGGGTTTCTTGGTTCATGACCAGTGCAAAGATGTTGTAACTCAAACCCCACCCGGGGTCAGGATGCACAGGTGCTAACACTGCCCCCCCACCCCAGATACACACACCTACACACAAACACACAATTCTGTGGTGGTTCGAACAGATTTTTCTTTCATCACTCTGGCTTGTTTCACTCCTTTTTTAAAGTCAATGTGCAATCTTGCTCTGGCACCTGGTCCAGTCTACAAGCTTTACTGCTTCTCCGCCTCAGTGTACGGCTTCCCCAGGAGGTCTGCCCTGCAATCTCCCTTCAGTAAGAGCTATTCCCTTGGCCCCTCTCAACTTTTCAAGGGACAGTGTAAAGCTAACGCTGGCTTTCCTGGGTGAGTGCTACACTGGCAGGGGAACATGTTAGTGAAAATGATGTTTCCTCACTAGTTTCAGAGCTGTGACTCTGACAGCAAGCAGGAAAATGTCTCTAGGTGCAAATGTGTCATTTTATAAGGTCCCAAAGCTGCTTTAATACAGCACTGTCCTTCCTGTTTAATTGGAACCCACAGTTAATTTCTGTCCCTATCACCCACAGTAAAAATGTCTTACACCGAATGTAAATGACTGGAGTGCTCCTAAATACATTCCCCCCCTAGTGCAGCATGGAACTAATGGGTAGAGTCCTGCATGGGTACAAGATTGGTGTCCACATCTGCAAGAATGACTCATGGATAGCTGCAAATTTGCTGGGTTCTGGATATAAAATTTGCATCCGCATCTGTATCCATAAAAGTGAGTTGTGAATATCTGCATCCACATCCCTGGATGGGAATACCCATGGATATCTGGGGATTTGCAAGACTCTCCTCATGGTGCTTCAGCTGTTCAGAACAGCCAAAGAGTTAGCCAGGCATCCAAGCACGTCTCTCTCAAAGGAACGGCAGAGAGGCACAGGCCCAGTGCTGTTAGTTTCCACCTCATGTCACCAGCCCCTCACATGGATGGCGAGAAGAGACAATTGGTTGATGGACCCTGGGACCTTGCTGCCCTAGATTAATGAAGGCTCTGGGTCACAGCCCATTGAACTGTGGAAGGGCCACTCCATCACTAACACACACGTCCATTGCAGCAATGATTTTTATCTCAATCTCTCATCCAGCAAACCCAACTACAGATGGCTGTGAGTGGCCATAGAATGACCTTGGAGAACAGCCTGCCTGTTAAACAAATGGTTACCACGGCTGTATCCCCAGGAACGATTTTTCTTTCCCATCACATTGCATCTCTTCCGCAATGGAAGGGAGGTGCAACTTTGGGCCTTTCTGGCTTGTCGCCTGCAGCACCTTGTAAGGGAAAAAGTATGACCTGGGATGGCCATGCCTAGTGGTTGGAGCGGTGGCCATTTTCTCTGGTGGTTGGAGACGGAGACGGGGGCGGGGGTCATTGAGAGTCCAGATCAGGTTTGGAACAACACTGGAGAAAGAGCACTACTAGAGCAGGGTAAGAACCAAGACCAACCTCGGAGTCTGCTAAGGCCTGTGGAATCCCTTACCATCCTTGGGTACTGGAGAATTCTAAGTTGTGAAGTCACAATGAGCAGCATCACCTGTCAGACTTCTGATGGTCACCAAACCAGCTCCGAACTTGTGGACTAGCTGGTTCTGAGCTGAGGAACAAGTCGTCACTGCATGGAGCTTAATCAGGTTGTAATTCAAGGATGACTCACCACCTTACCAGCAATTCCAATTTCAGTCCGGGTTAGGTGCTTCTATGGCCCTGATTACCCTAATAGCAGACATTAATCCTCTCTCTAAGTGGTCTTGGTGCCACTACACTGGAGCAGAATACTAGCCCCAAAAGTTGTGTGGATTAAGCAGCATTTAAAAAGGCTAAGCAGAATGACCTAGGTAATTTGTATGAATCTGCTAGTATTACACTGATCCTGGGCCAGATAGTGGAGTGGATGGTATGGGACTAAAGGAACCTGATATCCGAGGGGTCAATCAATAAGGATTTACAGATTTTTTTAATGAGATCACAAATTTGGTTTATAAACATAATAGCATTGATGTAACAGACTTGTGTGAGACGTTTGATTTGTGCCACATGACTTTTGGAATAAGAACACTAGAGTGATATAAATTTAACATGGCGCACACTAAGTGAATTAAAAGCTGCCAAACTATACTCAGGAATAGGGAGCCATCAATGAACTGGTGTGTTTCTAGTGGTGTCCTGCAGAGGTCTGCTCCTGGCAGTACTTGGCATTTTTATCAATGACCTGGAAGACAGGTGCTGAGACAACCTTAGCACCTGTCCTGAAGCAAACTTAGCACCTGGAATAGACTTTCTATGGAGCAAAATATTTCCAATTTCTATCCAGTTTAGGTCCTTCTATGGCCCTGATTACCATGAAAGCAAACTTGAATGTATTTTATCTGATACCTGATTACCTTACAAACTTGAATGTATTTTATCTCCCACGACTACCACAAGGCACAGAATGCTGTTCTCCCTTTCATAGGTAGGAAATTGAAGCACAGATTCTCAAAGGTTTTTAAGGGCCTAATTCCAACTGACGTGGATGGCAGCTGGGAATCAGAATGCTTTTGGGGAGCCAGGAAAGGAGAAATAAACAACCTGACACCAATCCTCTGTAGCTAAGCTGGGTCTCTTTTAAGTCTGCTAGGAACAAAATTGAAGCTGGGCCTCTTTTAAGTCTGCTAGGAACAAAAAAGCATCTTGACAATGGAATTGATCCACTGCTGTAGGGAATGGTAGAATGATCAATAATAACGCAGAAAATGTAGAGATTCAATAAATATTTCTGTTCTGTATCTGTGAAAAAATTATGCAGACTTATCATACAATGATGATGGCACCCTCTCCTTCCAATTCCATACTTGGAGGATGTTAAATAGATGCTACTAAAGTTAGACTTTAATAAATCAAGGTTCACATGACTTGCGTCCAAGAATTATAAAGTTGCTGGCCGAGGAGCTCTCTGCACTGTTACTGTTGGTTTTCAATAAGTCTCAGAACACCGGGGAAGTTCTGGAAGACTGGAAGAAAGCTAATGTGCCAACGTAATACCAACAGATGCTGGTCATTGGCGGGCAAGAACAAACTTGGGACCTCTGGGGCTCATTGAAACTTTGAAGAAGGTGAAGACACCTGTCTTGCTGTAACCAACTCAGGAAGCTCAATGTATTAGGCTTGACAAAGTGAAGGTAAAAGGGTGACAGTCTATACGTGCCAACACACAGAACACATATTTAGCAATGATCTTGTTCATCTAGCAGAGAAAGGTCAAATGACACGAGCCAGTCATGGGAAGTTGAAGCTAGACGGATTCTGAGTAAGGCCAGGTCTACACTAAACTTAAAGTCCATTGTCGATACACAATTCCAGCTACAGTAGCTAGAATCAACTTATTTACAATCGACTTACCTGTTGGTCCTCACTCAGGGAAGACAGCAGGACCTCCCTAACTTCTCACAAGATCAAGGAGTACAGGGGTAGACCGTACTTGCATTGTAAGCTCTTTGGGGGCAGGCACTGGGTTTTTGTTCTAAGTCTGTACAACTGGTAACTCCCCAGGGAACAGCTCCTGGGTGGTATGGTGATACAAACAGTAAAAAAGACAATACATACATTTGAGTGTGTGACGAAAAGAGTCTCCTAACTGGATACCTCAGCTCTGAAATTCCCACTGTGACGGCATTCCCTGTTGGTAGTTACGGAAGGCTGCTCTTCAGGGAATAGAAGTAATGTCATATGAGATGTGCACATGCTCAGTACAGGGTGAAGTTAGAAGATCAGGTAATGCAGGAAATGCCTTGCGTGAAGAGCAACTGTTGGACAGGAGACATTCACAAAGAAATTGCATATTTTGCAATCCACTGGCAGATAATGAGGGAGAGAAATAAACACAAAAGTGGATGAACAAAATATTTTATTATGAATCAGTCTGAGGCCATTGAAAAAATCCCAGTTGAGTTCAGTGAGCTTTGAATCCAGTCCTAAGCACTCTGTTAAAGGGACGGATTCAGCTAAAAAGTTGGCATTTTTAAAAACAATTTTCTGAGGAGATCATCAGAAACAAATATCCTGAGGATCCACCATTGAGTCAGAACATTCTCGAGAAGTTACTTATCATCATTAAAATCCTTTTATCCAGCTAATCCTACAAAGGCAGGTGAGATCAGGGTGGATTAGCACAGCATGGCAAATGAATTATTTGGACATTTTCCTGAAAGACGAATGGATGCAAAACATCTTTGAATGCTTGAACAGGAAAATACCATGTGCAATTAAGTAGCTATTAGGGACTTTCATTAATGTGATTTATGAAGGGAGTATCCATAAATATCCCCGCAGTCTTCATTAACAGTTTATAATGAAAATGGGACTAGCACCATTTCCTTTAAACAATTATGCTAGAAGAGAAAGCTGCTCTTGGCTTGGCCTAACATTTCATTCCTATATGAAATTATGGAAGAATCAGCCTCGGGGGTTGATGCCTCTAGAGCAGGGGAATAATTTTTGCAGAGGGGCCATGCCACAAATTTTGGTACTGGCACTGGGCTGGCTCTGAGCCACCCTGGAAGGAATGGAGCCTTCGGCAGACAGTTTGGGGCTGAGGGCTACAGAAAGAGTGTGTGTGAAAGAGGAACTTGTGGGCTAGGACTACGCTAGCATTCCTCTTTCAAAAGAGGCATGCAAATGAGGGAAATTGAAAATGCAAATGAGATGCAGATTTACATATCTGGAACCTCATTTGCATATTCTCCTGTCAAAACAGCCTCTTTCAAAAGAAGACAAGCAGTGTAGACGTGGCCCTCTAGAAAATAAAAACAGTTTTCAAAAGAACCCTTCTTCCTAAAAAAATAGGAATAAGGGTTCCTTTGAAAAAGGGATTTATTTTTTAAAAAGATGCGTCTACACTGCTTTCCTTCTTTCGAAAGAAGCTCTTTCAAAAGGAGAATATGCAAATGAGGTGCCAGGTATATAAATCTGTGCCTCATTTGCATTTTCCATTCCCTCATTTGCATGTCTCTTTTGAAAGAGGAATGCTAGTGTAGACGTAGGTTTGGTTTGTGAAAGGCAGACTTTGTGACACAGATGGAGTGTGTGCTGCAGTGTGTGTGTGTGACAGTGACTGTGTGGGTGTGGCACAGACTGGGTAGGTGTGACAAGCACACAGAGGCCGCGTCTACACGTGCACGCTACTTCGAAGTAGTGGTGCCAACTTTGAAATAGCGCCCGTCATGTCTACACGTGTTGGGTGCTATTTCGAAGTTGAAATCGATAGGTGGCGAGAAGTCGAAGTTGCTAACCCCATGTGGGGATGAGAATAGCGCCCTACTTCAACGTTCAACGTGTAGCCGATCCGCGTCCTGCAACATCGAAATAGCGGGGTCCGCCATGGCGGCCATCAGCTGAGGGGTTGAGAGACGCTCTCTCTCCAGCCCCTGTGGGGCTCTATGGTCACCGTGTGCAGCAGCCCTTAGCCCAGGGCTTCTGGCTGCTGCTGCTGCAGCTGGGGATCCATGCTGCATGCACAGGGTCTGCAACTAGTTGTCGGCTCTGTGTATCTTGTGCTGTTTAGTGCAAGTGTGTCTGGGAGGGGCCCTTTAAGGGAGCGGCTTGCTGTTGAGTCCACCCTGTGACCCTGTCTGCAGCTGTTCCTGGAACCCTTATTTCGATGTGTGCTACTTTGGCGTGTAGACGTTCCCTCGCAGCGCCTATTTCGATGTGGTGCTGCCCAACGTCGACGTTGCCAGCCCTGGAGGACGTGTAGATGCTATTCATCGAAATAGCCTATTTCAATGTCGCTACATCGAAATAAGCTGTTTCAATGTAGTGTGCACGTGTAGACGTAGCCAGAGTGGGTGTGCTGGCTGCGGCCGGATACGTTTCTGAGAAAAGCCACCCTCTGTCTCTTGAAAGGAAATCTGTCCTGCTCTGTTTTCTCCCCCTTTGCCAGCTCTGCACTCCTAAGTCACTGCCCATCCATGCTTCAGAGTGGAGCAGCTCTGCTGTGTGTCTCCCTCTCCCCAGTCCCTGCTCTGCCCATGAGGGGTGAGACCCTAGGTATGATCTCCTCTCCTTCCACAGAGGTAGCCGTGCTCAGGCCCAAAAGGCAGGAAGGGACAGGGTTGCGGCTGGCCCGCAGGTCTGTGAGGCTGCACCAGCAGGTGCTGATGCCAGCTCTGCAGAACCACAAAGTCCCTTGGTCCGTTTCCATCACCCCAAGAATGAGCTTGGCTTTCTCCTCTGGTGGAGCTGTAAAGGTTCATTCATTCCTGTCCCTGGGATGCTTTCACAGGGCTGGGTGGAAATTTGCATGCAAAATGGCTTTCTGTCAGAGGATGTAGATCTTGCCACAATACTCCATGGAAATGGTTTGCTTATGGCAAAGGGCCAGTGGGACACAGACAGGAAACCTGCCGGCTCTCTGCCAAGATTCACAGCAGCCAAGCGCTCCAGGCTCCTCAATGACCTGTGCGGTGAGCTGACGGGATTCAATCCTGGGGAGGCTGATCTCCAAACTCTGGGCTCCTCACTCAGCCAGCACCTTCAGGTTCCCAGCTGCCCTTCTTCCCTCCCTCTGCCCTGGCCAGGATTTGGTTTTGCTGTTACCATTGTGAGAGGGGCTGATTTTTCAAAATCCAGCTTTTCAGATTCTATTTCTCAGAGAATTTCAAAATGTAGGGTGAAAATTCCTCAGGCAGGTCATGGTTTGTTCTAAAGACCCCCTATTCGATTCTGAAAGTCTGGAGTAGGCCTATAATATAGAAACTCAGCTAGCGTGAGTGGAAAGATACCTCGCTGGGACCCCTCCTCCCTTATCTCTCTCAGAATACCCAGAGAAGGGCAAGAAGGGCCTTGAAGTCTGAGGAGAGGAATAACTGCCTCAGCAACTCCATTCCAAGGAGATGCCCTGTATGTGGAAACCAATTGTTAGTGCTGTGTGCTGTTAATGATTTGTGCTTTAAGTCTTCTAGATAATGCCCCCAGATGCACCAGCGTGGAGGCATTGCCACATCCCCTATCCTATCTTGACAAGAACAGGTCATTGTATATATGTTCTGTTTAACATGTAGAGGAAACCACCTGTACTAGAGATAAGATGTTCCATAAGCAATGGACAGGGATACTCTGCAACCTTTTTAGATTATTGGCTTATTGTGCTCATTTTGTCTTGCTGCTAGAACCTACCCAGGCCTGAGTCACACCCATGTCATAGTTTCCCCCCACCCATCAATAATCTATATAATCAATTGTAATCTATTGTCTGGCAGTGCTCCACTGACTCCTGATGGGGGAAGTGGCACTCCACCAGCTCTGTGTGTAAAAAACCCTCCTGCTTGCTTCATACATGGTGTCCAGACTTTGTTCCAGCACAAAATCAGACGGAAATCGATGTTCAAGATCCTGAGCTTTTTCCTGAAACTGAACGCCCATTCTCTGCACAGCCGTTGCTCTGAGATCCCCAATCAGAATGGGCCACATGCAGTCCTATTTACTGAGTGGAAGTGCTTGTGGGCAGGGACCACTGTGGGGGAGAGGACACAGCATCTACCCCCATGGGCCCTGATCCTGATGGAGCAACGAGGAGTCCTGTGGCACCTTATAGACTAACAGAAATGCATGAGCATCAGCTTTCGTGGGCAAAGACCTACTTCGTCGTCTACCTGCATCTGATGAAGTGGGTCTTTGCCCATGAAAGCTTTTGCTCATACATTTCTGTTAGTCTATAAGGTGCCACAGGACCCCTCGTTGCTTTTGCAGATCCAGACTAACACGACTACCCCTCTGATACTTGATCCTGACTGAGGCTCCTAAGTACTGCTCCAGTGCTGATTATAACCATATAATCACCTTCCTTGACTCCAGCACACATGCCCTCCCCGCAAACAACAGAACCAAACAGCTGGTTCTAACCAGTGTCCAAGTGATGAGATGTTTCCAATGTTCTCTGGACCCATCTGGGATAGAAAGCAACTGCCCTGCTTCCCTGCCCAGCCCTACGTTCAGAGTCCACGCTTCCCCCACTGTGGGCTGTAACGTTAAATTCCTGAATAAGTATAGATAATAGCACCCAACTGGGATGCCCAAGAGCAAAGGGCAAGAAGCTCGGCTAATATGAGAGGGTATCACTTCCACTGATATGCAGGGAGGAAGACAGTCATGCCATCCAAGAATCCTTTTCTCATGGGCTTTTCTTCCCTTAACAAAAGGATTAGGGGTAGCTGGGTAGTTCAAGCGTTACCCTGCTAAACCCAGGGTTATGAGCTCAGTCCTTGAGGGGGTTGTTCTGGGCAAAATAGGTTTTTTGTTTTTTTTTATAATAAAAACTGGGGGGTTGGTGGTGGTGCTTAATCCTGTCAAGAGAGCAGGGGACTGGACTTGATAACCTCCTGAGGTCCCTTTCAGTTCAGTGAGATGTGTATCTCCCTTTTCTATTATTATTAATGCTAGTCCTGCACTGATGTAAATTACAGCCGCATTTGGCCTGTTGCATTCTGGACTCCGGATAGGAACACACAACCTGCAAAGCAGAGACAAAAGGGAAAATGAAGTCAATCATTTAAGAGACAAAAACTCCAGCGCAACCCCCAATCTATTTAAGAAGCCTGCAGCAGGTTTTAGACACCTTGATTAATCATAACTTGCTACATATTATTTCCATATAAACAAACGACAATGTTGCTCACATAAACAGCTTTATCTTGACAGCTGCAAAATGTCAAGATTTAATGTAGAATGAGCAGAGACTCGCCATATGTTACCTCTCTGGGCCTGAAATGCTCTAATCCAGAGCATATTGCCTTCCGGAAACAGTGATTACAAAAGATAGCCTAGCTCTCTCCTTCCTTTTAATTGCATTCCTTGTCTCCGGGTTCCCATTGTCTCCTTTCTTTCCTAACAACTTCAAATAAATCAGGGGAGCTCTAAAGTTGCTGGGTAATTTTAAGGTTCCCCCCTACTTTGGTGATCTGACAGTGCAGGAGAGTTTATGCATTTAAAGATGATCAGAATAGTGGCAGCTTGGCGAGGGAGAGGACAGTTCTAGCTGTTCTCAGATAAGGTTTGCTCTTTTTCTTCTTGGCTTCACGCTGCTTTAGACCCTCTGCTCCCCCAGCCTGGAACAGTATAGTTGGTGGCTCTGTGCAGTAGCCCAAGCGTCCCTTCCTATCACTGCTGCCGAGATAGAGGACCTTCCAGCCCTCCCCAGTTGTCACGATAAGTTTATCTGCAGCATGTTATTCAGCCACAAGATGGGGATCTGTGATTTTCATCCAGAGTGGTCTCTGGTCAACAAGGGACACAGAGATGGAACCCAAGCTGCGTAGATGCTTGTTTGCTTGTGTTTCTAGTTTGAGGCTGTTAAGAAGCATGGTGTTATTGTTAAAGCTTTTTTACCCTAGTGCTTAGGATATCTGAATTCAATTCCTGGGTCTGCAACAGACTCTCAGTATTTCCTTGATCCAGGTACTTAATCATTCCATACTTCAGTTCCCCATCTGTAAAATGAGGATAAAAATACACCCTTCCCACCTTTTAGACTTGATTCCCATTTACACTAATGCCTGTGACATCACTTTGAGAGTTCAAAGGGGCCTTAAAGTACATGTAAATTACATCCAAGGCCCCGTTAGCTGAAATGCATACCCGCTTAACTCCCCTTTATGCTGACAGAGTGATGTGAAGGGGTCTGCAAGTAAATGAGCATCAGGACCTATGGCTTGTCCATTTTCCATTTTGTCTGTAATCACCTTGGACCAGAGACCATCTCCGTGTCTGTACATGGCCCTGCCTGACTCCGGGGTGGGGCTTCTCAGCATACCACAATGCACACAATTATAACCCATTGGATTCTTTCCTGCACAACTGTGGTTCAACCCTGATCCAGTAGGACTGAGACCACAGAAATATGGTATCCGATCTAGGCACTCCTAGGTTTTCTACTGCTATATTATCTGAGCATCTTTTCCCTCCTGGCCCAAGCAACGCAACTCAGCTACACACTGGTAATGAAAGCATACAATGCAAAGGTACATTATTCCCAGCGACAGCTGTGACAAAGGGAGAGAGGAAAGGGAGTGAACCTGACTGACCCCCTGGCAGATGGAGGACATGGGTGTGATACCAGCCCTCTGGCCCAGACTGGTTAGGCAGCATTAGCTGAGCTCACACAGCTGATCAGCTACAATGTGCTGTCCCGGCAATGACTTGCCAGCTCCCAGCTCCTGTGGGGCTGTTACAGAACTCTCAGCTCTGCATGCTGTTTGCAGTACCCCAAACTGGATAGATGTAGGATGGTCAGGTGATGAGGTTGGGAACAAAATGATTGCAGATAAGCATAAGCCCCCCATCAGCCAAGTAACAGGCAGGGGACTTGTTCTGCGTGTCAGTAGAGTATAGGTGCCAGGTTCAGTGCTCACCTGCAAATGTGCTGAACTTCCATACACCAGCTGATCTAGGCAGGAGCAGAAATCAGGCCCTTAATGGATAGGACCCAGCTACAACAGAAACTGCCATGTGTTCCACTTTCTCCCAAGACAAATGTGATCTTCTGGGGTGACACTGCTGGATAGAGCCAGGTTCTCAAACACCTTCCCTGCTTGGGGACCGCAGCTCTGAGCCCAATCCTGACCAGGTGCAGCTCATGATATAAATTACACCTTCCTGCTGATGATGGATGCTGAGAAGAGTTTATGTTCCTGACCAGGACTTGGGAACAGCCGCAAAAGACCTTCCCCTAGAGCAGCGTTTCCCAACCTTTTCACTAGTGCCGACCCCCAATCACTCCCCAAACCATACACGGACCCCATCATAGGCTATTCCAGCTGCTGTGTACCTGTCATTAAATGAGAAAGGAAACCACAGCATGGATTTCTGCACAGCCATTAACAACATTACTGGGAGATATTTAGTCTAAAAATAAGTGATTGTAACTCTACAATTTCTTTAACACTTTTGTTCTATGAACATTTTAATTTCGCTTTTTTTTCTTGGACCCCCTGCAATACTCACTCACAGACACCAGGTTGTCAACCCCTGCCCCAGAGAATCTACCTCCCCGACTTATGCACTGGGCCCAGGGCATGCTGGGACAGGACTTTGGTGGTGGTGTGTGGCTGCTTGTTCTGTGCAGAAAGGCTCCATCTCACACTCGAGTGTCAGGGTCTGGCTTTCCCTGGCCCAGCGCCTTGCCTGGCCATTTGCATCCACATAAAGCGAGGGCGCCCTAGGCATACGGTGCTACTGTATTGCACCTACTGGCTCATAGCAGTTACCATGGAGATATAACCAGCAGGGGGCTCTCTCCAAGGGCAGGAAGGGGACCAACGATGCGGAGGAGCAGCAGGCTGGAAGCGCTCACCTGGCAGCTGGGGGTAGGGGGGAGGCAGGGCAGCAGGTGAGCTGAGAGGTGGGACTAGAAGGCAGGCAAGGAAACAGCTGTTCTCCGGCTGCTGGCCAGGCAGTAGCAGTCAGCAGCAGGAGAGGACCAGGCAGTGGTCCAAGGAGCCAGAGGGTGCAGTTGCCCTATGCCCTGGGGTGCACCGAGGGGCTGGACTGGGGAGCGCAGGTTTGATCTCGGAACTGATAAGGCAGTTGTGCTGAGGGCGAGCTGACTCGGTATGATGGGGAATCCTCAGCTACTCGAGTGTCTGTGCTCATGGGACTCCACTAAGAGTTACAGCTGGAGGAGCCTAGGACAGGCAGTGATACGCAGCACTTGCTGAGTGCACTAACCTGGCAACACCCTACCGTTGGGTTGGTGATGGTGCCGTTTCACATGGTGGGAAGCAATGAAGAACGAGGCTACGGCTGCTGGGTGCACAGCCGACCCTGGACATCACAGCACTCCAGAGGGTTGGAGGTTCAGTAGCGAAGTAACCAAACATTGGGGAGTGGGTTCCCAGTCTCCATGGGACTCTCGTAAAGAGGCTCAGATCTGGGAACGCTGCTATGTATGTCCTGCCCTGGGCAGAACCCCGGGATGTGACCGACTGACATTATCCCATAACATCCGAAATGAGCTTCTACTGAATGAAACTGCACTGAACTGAAGTTAAAACCCCCTGAGGTACATTCTATTGGACTCGCACTCATCTATGTCTCCTCAGGCGGATGTATAGCATGCCATTAGCAGGAAGACAAGATGCGTGGGGAGGGCTGAAGAAGTTCTGTGGTCTTTTTGGAACAACATGTGTAAAGGGGATTTGCTTAGGAAATGTGAAGTGAGGTCACTTAACTTCTCCCTGCTCCAAAACCAATCATTAAAGAGGCTTTGGGGATGGAGACCCTTCGTATACTGTCTGAACTCTAGAAACTGGTCTTTGGGGACTTGCTCTGATCTTGAGCTGCGATGAACTGGGACAAACTCTGGCAAGCTTAATAGAGCACAGGTAGGTGCTTTCATTGTTTCTAGTAGGGCTTCTCTGTAATGCTTTAATCTGCCAACTAATGCAAGCCTGCCTAGAAGACTGTATGGTAACTTAGAGCCATAGCAACCCCGTGTTAGCAACCACTGTGTTACCAGTCTCAGAAGAGAAAGCAAGCAGATCTGTTTAGGCAGAGCAGCTGGGCCTGGAAGTGCACAGGAAAGGCAGGGTGCTATGCAGGCTGGAAATACCCCGATCAGAAGGGAGAGACATGTGGCTCTTCACCCAGGAGAGGGAACAACTGGGGAGCCAGGAGCCTGACATTTGTTGGCCCATCTGTCTCCTGAGGGGACATACAAGTACAGCTGCACTGAGCTGTGGCCCAGGGGAACTTGTATCCCTGGTATTTCCCCTCTCTTGGAAAGGGATCAAGTTTTGGGTTTGTTTGGATATAGTGAGAAGATGCAAGAGGAGGAAGCTCCTTTGGTGTTACTGTAGTGGTTTGCTGTTCCTTATTCATTGTTGTAGCCCAGTGTCTAGGTAGGTGTAATGGGGCCCACATGCCTGTGAGTGCCCCTCTGTCGACCAGGCGTACTACCACATAAGGTCTTGCCTGGTCGCCTGGAAAGGTTCTGGGGCTAGGATCTGACAAGCTCTGTCCATGATGCTGTTGGTTTGTTGAGCTTGTTGCAAGTCCCCAGCTGCTGGACCTGGGCCTGGGCCTGACCCAGGTGGAAGTTCAGCTTGCACTCAGAGCTGTCCGTAGTGCTGCTGGTCTCCGAAGCAGTATATAGACTGCTGGGTCCTGATTGGCTGCTGTAGAGACAGACACCCTATCCTGCCAGGAGGACCTCTCTTCTACTCCTTTCACTGGGATGGGGTTTGGCAAGGCCTCTGGCTCTCTGTAGTAGGCATTGGGGCTTAGTCCACCCCATCACAGCAGGTTTGGGGAAGGGAGCTCTGCCAGCTGCAGCCACCCTGCTTGGATATGGTGTCTAACCACCCTGAGGAAGGAGCAGGTTCAGCCCCCACATTGGGTTTTGTCCTCAACTAACCAAGGGGCCCTTAAAAAATTCTGATCCCCACTTCGATTGCTATTTATGCCTATGGCTACACCTCCTAGAGAGTCCCACCGAGATCCGGGGACTGTCATGAATGGTATGGTAAAGACACACAGCAAGGGGAATGCCTGGCCCAAAGACCTCACAGCCCAAACTGCCAAGGCAGCGCTGTCCCTCTCCTCCCCGACCCCCACTCAATTTTACAGCAGAACTGAGATGATGCGTACAAGTTAAGCAATCTGCTTCAGGGCAGTAGGGAAGTGGGAAGATAAAAAGAGGATCACTGAAGGCCCCACTGATGCTGAGTGAGGGGCTTGTGAGGGAGCCGCACAAAAGTAACAGCAAACTTTTTTTAAGTACATCTGAGGCAGGAAGCCTGCTAAACAACCAGTGGGGCAACTGGTCAATTAAGATGCTAAAGGAGTGCTACAGAGAGATAAGGTCATTGTGGAGAAACTAAATGAATTCTTTGCATCAGTGTTCATGGCTGAGGATGTGAGAGGGATTTCCAAACCTCAGCCATTCTTCTTAGGTGACCAGTCTGAGGAGCTGTTCCAGATTGAGGTGTCATTTGGGGACATTTTTGAACAAATCGATAAACTAAACAGTAATAAATCAACAGGACCAGAAGGTATTCACCCAAGAGTTCCAAAGAAGCTCAGATGTGAAATTGTAGAACTACTGACTGTGGTTTGTAATCTGTCATCTAAATCATCCTCTATACAAAATGACTGGAGGGAATCTAATGTGATACCAATTTTTAGAAAGGACTGCAGAGGTGATCCTGGCAATTACAGACTAGTAAGTCTGACTTCAGTGTTGTGCAAACTGGTTAAATCTATAGTAAGGAAAAAAGTCATCGGACATATAGATGAACATGACTTGTTGGGGAAAAGTCAACACAGTTTTTGTAAAAGGAACACATGCCTCACCAATCTACTAGAATTCTTTAAGTGGCAGGGCATAACAAGCATGCAGCCAAGGGGGATCCAGTAGATGCAGTGTACTTAGACTTTCAGAAATCCATTGACAAAATCTCTCGCCAAAGGCTCTTAGGTAAAGTAAGTTGTCATGGCAAAAGAGGGAAGGTCCCCTCATGGACTGATAACTGGTTAAAAGACAGGAAACAAAGGGGAGGAATAAGTGGTCAGTTTTCAGAATGTAGCCAGGTAAAAAGTAGTGACACCCATGGACCAGTCCCTTTCAACATATTCATAAATGATCTGGAACAAGGACTAAAATGTGAGCTGGCAAAATTTGCCAATGATACACAACTACTCAGGATAGCTAAGTCCAAAGCAGACTGTGAAGAGTTACAAAGGGATATCACCAAACCAGGTGACAAGGCACCAAAAGGCCAGATGAAATGCAGTGTTGATAAATGCAAAGTAATGATCATTGGGAAATATAATCCCTACTAGGCATATAAAATGAGGTTGTCTAAATTAGCTGTTAGAAGATTTTGGAGTCCTTGTGGATGCTTCTCTGAAAACACCCACTCAGTGTGCAGCAGCAGTCAAAAAAGCTAACAGAATGCTGGGAATCATTAAGAAAGGGACAGATAGGAAGGTAGAAAAATATCATATTGCCTCTCTATAAATCACTGGTATGTTCCCATCTTGAATACTGTGTGCAGATGTGGATATTCCGTCTCAATATATATATATATATATATGGGAATTGGAAAAGGTACAGAGAAGGGCAATAAAAATGATTGGGAGTATAGAATAGCTTCCATATGAGGAGAGATGAATAAAACTGGGATGTTTCAGCTTGGAAAAGCTAGGGAGAAATATTATAGAAGTCTATAAAATCATTATATGTGGAGAAAGTGAATAAGGAAGTGTTATTTACTCCTCATAACCAAAGAACATTGGGTTCAGCAAATTAAATTAATGGGCTGCACATTTAAAGCAAACCAAAGGAAGTATTTCTTAACACAATTCAGCATCAACCTGTGGAATTCCTTGCCAGAGGAAGTCATGCAGGCCAAACCTATTACAGGGTTCCAAAAAAAAAAGATAAAAAAAAGAGCTTGATGAATTCCTGGAGGTTCGGTCCATCAATGGCCATTAGCAAGGATGGCCAGGGTTGGTGTCCCTAGCCTCTGTTTGTCAGAGGCTGGAGATGGATGGCAGGAGAGATGGATGGCAGGTTCACTCCTTCTGGAGCACCTGGAATTGCCCACTATCCGAGAACAGGATACTAGGCTCGATGGACCTTTGGTCTGACCCAGTATGACCAATATTAGGTTCTCAATTAATGGTGGTGGGAGCTACTTCATGGTGCTGAGGAGAGGGCAACAGATGTCCAGATTCATCCCTGTAAGAACTCCATTTGGGTTACCTCTGGCCCAGGTGGCAATAGATGAAGGAAACTTCCTTGGGACTGTAACAAGGTAAGGCCAGTGGAGCAACTCTCAAGAGGAAAAGCAGCTCGAAACAGCCCTGGAAATCAGGCTGGATGGCAACAGCCTGGGAAGAGGCTGCCCTAAATCAATTAAGGCCAGCTGGTCCCACTTGAGGCTGCCTTTTAAAATCCTTCCCCAGGAGGGTGGGGGAAGAGAGCATAGGAGGAGGTAGGAGCGGAGTGTGGAGATTCAAACAGGCGATGAGGGAGTTGGAGAGTGTTGCCAACAACTAACAGTGACACCAGCGACACCAGAGATGGTGAGCAGCTCCCAGAAGTAACCTGAGGGCTCAGCCAAAGGCTGAGGGGACTGGGTGCTTTGCCCAATCAAACCAGCATCTCTTATCCATTGCTCACTGAGCCCAGAGACCAAAGCCCAAACCCTGGCAAGGTCAACTGGGCCAGAAATTGAGCTCTCAGGGTTGCAGTCGACCCCGTGCTTCTCACGAGACACGATGCGTAAGGGAGGTCAATGGGAGAAACTCTCCCATCAACCTTCCCCTGTACAGACAGACAAGGTAGCCGAGAGCAGATCTGTCCGTTTTCACTATGCAACTGGCGTAGCTAGAACTGAATATCGGCAGTCAACTTTATTGGTCTAGTGTAGACATAGCCCGAGTGCCTGAGGACTAGACTAACTAGTGAATGTGGCCCAGGGGGTAGGCAGAGAACTGTGGGGAATTGATCGAACCCCATGCTTGGGACTGCCAGGGCCTGGCAGGGTCTGAGCCCTGACTGTGAAGCATGGGGGAGAGAAATGTTGTTATCAGGGCAGTGGACCCAGCATAGCCACCCAGTCGGGGAACGGGCAAGCCAATGAGCTGAGCTCATCGAGCTCTATGATTATTGGCAGCGCTATTAATAGGATGACTATATCTCCCTGTCCCAAATACGGGGAGCTGGGAAGGAGGCAGCAGCTGCCATCCCTCCCCCCAGAGTCCTGGGGAAGCGGCAGGGATGTGACAGCCACCCACGCTCCCCCACTGTCCTGAGGCTTGGGGAAGTGACTCCCACCAGCGGCTATGCCAGCTCAGCTGGTGGCAGAAAAAGTCAGCGGGGGAAGGCCTAAATATGGGACCTTCCCACCTAATACGGGACAGATGGTCGCTACGAATCAGAGCAGCTGGTTATTGTATCACCAGCTCCAGAGCATAGTGAGTCATTCAGCTCAACTGCAGCAGCAACAGATAACAGTGACTTCGCCCTAAGCAGCAGTAACCACATGACACAAGAGACCAGCATCAAATCTAGAGCAGCCACAGAAATAAGCCTTGATTGTCTAGCAAATAAAACAAAGGAGGGTATTGGAGGCCATAGCACAGTAAATACATAGTAATAGGAAAAACAGCAGTGGCAGGTCTCCCGTGAGGGCCGAATGACTGTAGCTAAAGGAAGAAACCCTGCCAGCCCCTGGACAGGAGTTGAACCCCCAACTATTCCTCCCATGGCAAATTTAAAAAGCTGGCAGCTGTGCAGGGAAGGGGGATCAGTCGTAGTCCAATCTATAGGAAAACTGGAAAAGATGCAGGGAAGGGAAACAAGTATTAAGGATTTGGAACAAGTTCTGTGCAAGGAGAGAGTAAAAAAATAGGAACTGTTGAGTTTGGAAGGGAGGTGACTTCCTTCAAGGGTATCTTGACTCAGAGGCACAGGGCAGCCAACATGCCAGCTGCATGTGGCTGTTTGGCTGGTTGAGTGTAGCTGGCTGGCATGAACAATAAATACACTTTCAGAATAATGTGGCTAGTTTGCTCTAGCAGTAGCAACTAGAGTGGATACAGCTTCAGAACTGGCTGGATACCATGGCTCTAAAGTACGGGTAGTGGGGCTGACAGCCGACATGGGTCCAGGGGCAAGATGGGAGGAGGCCCAGTTCCCTGCTCCGGAAGGGGTGGGGCCAATGGCAGAAGGGGCGGAGCTTAGGGAAATCAGCCCTGCCCCCCACGTTCCCTCAGAGCAGCACAGCACTCTGTTGCATTCCAAAGGGAGGCAGCAGCTGGAGCTCTGGGCCTCTTTGAAATACCAGGTCCAAGGGCATCAGCCCCCTTTCTCCCACCCGCCCTTCCCCATCAGTAAGCCTGA